>NC_058091.1:62132500-64632500 GCF_020171115.1 Neogale vison | reverse complement strand
AATGCTTCTCTGTCTCCTATATTCCTTTGAATAAGATTTACCATTCTTCTGGTACTCTCATTCATGAGTGAAATCTCTAATACACACTCATTTAAAGACACACACACACACACACACCACTGAAATATGACTAAATACCCACCAGTAGGACAAAAATTTAAAATATTAACAATACCAAATATTTATAAGGATATAGAACAACTCAGATTGTCATGTATTGCTGATGAGAATACAAATTAAAATACTTTGAAAAATTGGGTTTGTTAATAGCCACTAAAGCTAAACATACTTACACTTACTGACATACTCCTGGGTATATATCCAACAGAAATCCTTGAGTACGTCTGCCAGAAACATACATAAGAAAATTTGTAGAAACTTTGTGACAATGCCAAACTAGAAGCAACCCAGTGTCCGGGAATGGAAAAGATAAACTGTGTTTTAAATATACAATGGAAATTTACCTGTTAATTTAAAGAGTTGAACAATTGATACATGCTACAACATGAATGGATTTTACATTGCTGACATTAAATGAAAGCAGATACAGAATACCACACTGTACGATTTTATTTATATGAAGTCCAAAAATAGAAAAAGTTTGCCTCTGAGACAGAAATCAGGATGTGGGTATTCCTTGGGCATACTAAGTGGGAGGGCTATGCAAAGAAGCCTTTGGATGTTGGAAGTATTCTATATCTTGGTCTGAAATACATACAGCATACCTATGTAAGAATTACTGACCTATATCCTTAACACTTGTGGGGGTTTTTTAGCATATAAATTATAACTTAATTTTAATAGAAAGAAATAAATGTACTTGGAATACCTCACAGGTTCTGGAGGGTGGGAGTGGGCCAGGGAAGAGAATGTCATTTGGAGGCTGCACAGCCAGGAACAATGTCCCAGTTGTGCTGCAGACTGGCCCATTAAAGCCTCCTGTGCTGCAGTGGGCATGCGGGTGCCATTCATACCACTTAAAGCTCAAACACCAGCATCAGGTGCTACCACCAAAACTGCAGCCACGACTATCTCTGTGCCACTCTCTCACCACTCTGGCTGACATGGATTCTGCATAAGACTGCTCATTTGAAACCTATTTTGGGATTCAAAGCCTGGGCGGGGCTGTCAGTTTGGGAGAGCTGCAGTACAAGGTGCAGGGGAAATATGGAGAGAAATCACCTGCTGTTATTTCATAAACTGGGGGTTGGGGGGAATTCCTGAACATAAGACATGGTTCCAACATGAAGCAGCCTGAAAGAATAACAAATGTCTGTACAGGGTACGTAATTCAATTAATCAAAAAGCACTTAAAGTGTGCCTGTGTTGTACCAGCTGCTGTGCTAGTGAAGGGAATCCTTAGGCTGCTTTCTGTTAGATTATTTTTCCTCACTTATTTGTAGAAAAGGACAGGAATTGGCACCCATTCAGGGTGAAGGTGCTGAGAGATTAAGTTCAGATCTTAATAATAGATCTTTTCCTTCCAGAGCAATGTGAGCTCACTTTTCTTTTTATAGGTTTATGAAAAAAGTAATGACCTCAACTACCTTTTCCTTAAAAGAATGAGATTTATTACTTTTAATAATGAACTTGAATGATTGGAGCACTATATATTGATGGCAGTGGGTCCCAGCCTGTGGCTTGGCAGACTGTCAGTGTCTTTTTTAAAATTTATTTGACAGACAGAGATTACAAGTAGGCAGAAAGGGAGGCAGAGAGAGACTGGGGGAAGCAGGCTCCCCGCTGAGCAGAGAGCCCAATGCAGGGCTTGATCCCAGGATGGAGATCATGACCTGAGCTGAAGGCAGACGCTTTAATCTACTGAGCCATCTAGGTGCCCCAGACTGTCAGTGTCTTATCTCCATAGCTCCATTCTTGCCACTGTGGCAAAACCATCGATACCTAGGATTGTGCCCTGGGGTGCCATACAACATCGAAACTAAGAACAGAAATATACTTGTCAGCTGGAGTTCTGTTATGGAGTTGACAAACAATGTTTTTGAAAACATTCTTCTTTGCTAAAGTTACTTTGAGAAAACAAAAAATAGATTAATTTTAAATACCCCCAAATATTGTTCTCTTTGTAAATATGGAAGGTAGTGGTAAAGTCAGGTCTTGGCTAGAATTTAGACAGAGTAACAAAGCTCTGTTCTCAAACCAGTAGAGGAGATGGCAACTGCTCTGTGTGTGTGTGTGTGTGTGTGTGTGTGTGTGTAATATATAGAGCAAGAGAACTGTAAGCATTTGAAACAAGTACTGAAGACATTGTAGGTGTGGTCCATGGAATAGAGTCACTAGTACTGAGAGGGGCATTACTAAGACACCAACAAATACTTGTGGCCTGAATGTGGAGCAATCTAAAAGGACCATTTGACCTTGAAGATTGTATTAATAGATCAAGAGGGAAATATTGGCCCTTCAGTTATAGTTTTCATACAGCCATATGATTTCTGAAGGATATCACATGGGACCTTGATTTGCTGTTATAAAAATGAGTACAAATGAAAAATCACATGTATTGAGTGCCAAGGTAGTGGCAAATTGAACCAAGTGGTATAACCAAGTTAAGAATTTGCTGAACACATAAGGCCACGGCTAACCCCATTTTGATAAATCCCTGAGATGAATAATACACATTTGTAGGGCTTTCCCAAGCCCAAACTGCATTAATTTTATCATATGTAGAAAGACACACTTTCTAGCAATGTTCCTCTCAGCATTTAAAGGTTAGAGCAGACACAAAGAAAGTTTACTTACAGCACGCAATTCATGCCATACACAACTTGTTTTATTCTACTAGTCAAGGATCTTTGGGTTGAAAGCAATAGAAATTTAGTGAAAATAAAGTAAGGGGGGGGGGCAAATTACTTGCTCACTCAAGTCAAAGTTCAGCTGGATTTACCTGAAGAGCATCAGAAGTCTTTCTCTCCAACTCTGCTCTGCTTTCCTTTGTGTTCACTTCAGTCTCTAATGGGCTTCTCGGGTGGGAAATTTGGCCAGTGGCCAAATTTAGCTGATAACATTAGCTAATGATCCACATTTAGTTTATCTTCACAGTGCGTGATCCAAGAGGAAAGAGCAGGCTTCTCTCCTCTGCTCTCAATATTTGAGAAGAACCCTGATTGACCTACTAAATCAGATCCCAGCAAGTGGAGGTGCTGTGGATGTAGGGGGTGAGGAAACCCCCTTGATAAGGTGACAAACCTGGGCAAAAAAGAAGAGCATAACTATGGGGACCATCATGTGGCAATCTTTGTAGTTGGTGGATGACATGAGAGTGACTGGGAAGAAAGGACCAGCTCTGCAGTGATCAACCTAGCTGCTGTGTTTGCTGCCTTTTCCAACCATCTCCCACCTTCCTGGCCTCAAACAGGATTAAACAGACCATCTCCAGGATCATCAGCCTTGGTATGATTTCAAAGGCAGGGAACAGGTCCTTTCTACCTAAAATATATATTTCCATTTGCACAGTATGTCTAGAATTAGCTTTACTCAAGGCATAGTATATTGTTCCAGATTAGTCTTTGATAGATAAAAAGCCCCAATGCAAATATCTGGCAGAACTGGCTCATGGTTGCTTTCTGTCACCAACAGGGGGTCAGAGAGGAGGAAGGCCTAGACAGGTGAAAGAATGCCCAATGGACCAGCTCCTGCCCAGAGCAGGCCCAGGAGGTAAGTAAAGAGAGGCTAGATATCATTGAAGTGCTGAAAGGGATTGAGGTCTTAGCTTAAAAAAACAAATTGAGATCTTTGGGGCATTGGGGTCAAGGTCCCTCTCTTAGGATCACTCCTCTTCTGTAGAGATCAATTTTTGTTGTTCAGTCTGGACAACACCAATTACCAGGCTTTGTAGTGAGTTTCATTATTGTTAAGACACAGAAGTCCACTTTTCTTTCTGGAGAATGTGGTCCCAAAAGCATGATAAAATAAACAAAATAAAATCCACTGAAACAATAAAAAATTATTCTCCAAGTTCACTTTTGCCTTTGAGTAAATGGCATATAGTTAAAGGGAATCATACACTTTGATGTAAGAATTTCTATGGTTATAATTTTAAAATGTTTGTTTAGAGTTCATTCTAAATCAGCTTTTCAACTCATCAGGTTGTTTGGTTTCTATTGTTGATTTTGGCTTTTGATTTTTTAGATTTGTTTTTTGCCTTGAAAATATTGAGTCTTCAGTTATAAAATAAATTTCTGAACTTCTTCTTGAAAATCAAGATACCATAGAAATTATTGGCACTAGCCTTCAAGGCAACTTGGATATGGATTTTGCCAACTAGGGAGCATTTGCTAATAACCGCATAGACTTAAGAGATCTTTCTAATACTTGCTTTCCAACCATTCAGGACAAACAGGAACTACTGGTGCTGCTCTGTTTGTCCCTGAAAGCAGATGGCTACGTACCAGCTGCCCAACTGTCCCATTGGATCTTCCTGCCTCTATTGCTCTCTTGTCCTAAAAGTCAACACTGTCCTTTAATATAGCAGCTAATATTAAAGAAAAAAATGAGACCAACATATAAAAAGGGAATTTTGAGGGCACCTGGGAGCTCAATTGGCTAAGCGTCCAACTGTTGGTTAAAGCTTAGGTCATGATCTAATGGGCCATGGGATTGAGCCCCAGTTTAGGCTAGGCACTCAGCAGGGAGTCTGCTTGAAGATTCTCTCCCTCTGCCCGTTCCCCCGGCACTTTCTCTTTTTCTCAAATTACCTTTTTTTGGGGGGGGGGTGTAAAGAAAAGGAATTTTAACTAGGAAATTAAGGGAATATCTGTCTGTACAAAATCCCAGAGTAAGTTCTAGAGGGTCTGATAAAAGTGCTTAAGCTGTGGAGCGGATAGATGTGGTCTTGGCCCTTGTCAAATCACAATCTCTCAGAGATTCCCCTGTAAAGTAAGTGACCATCTATTTCAGGGTAATCACGACTACCTTGTGGCAGATGTGAGGGTTAAAGATATAACATATATGCAAATGGACACTTGTACAGACTGAAGCCTGGACCTGATGAGGAATGTACCTGGAGAAATGGCCACCCCTTCATTCATTTTTATGGTTAGTTCTCCATATTGGGCTGAGATTATCTCTGAAGTTATGCTCAAATTCATTTTTTTCTGGTCATATCGGAAAGCAATGAAACTAATTCTCTAGCTCTTGCTTTGTTTCTTACTCTCTCCCTCCATGAAATTCTGGGTAATTTTTAGTCTATCTATTATCATGTGTAGTTGTATATAACAAGAAGCATTTACTATATCTTTATTACATTTTGGAGCAGTTTTAATGAGGAACTGTACAAATATTCTCTGATACATAGCTCTTCACAAGAAAGACAACCTTAAACACATATACAAGATTAAGCCCAAAGTGGAGAAAACAGCTTTTGTTCCCTCACTGAGCCTTAAACCACAGACCTTTGCTCAGGGGACAGCGGAGCTGCTGGAGGGTCTCTGATGGGTTTTCTTTGGCTCTATAATCTCTGCTTACTCCAGTCCCTCTCCCAAATAAACCTACCACTCATTGTGTGCTTTCAGCTCCAAGCCTACTTCTCTATCTGGTTCCCAACCACCATCTATGTCCACCAGTCAAAATGTCATTCATAACATCCTTGAATATAGAGAATATGAAAGTGCCACCAGTAAGAGACCCTTTGCCCAGGATGATTGAGTTGTGAGTATGGTATAAATTGGAGTCAAATTTCTTTTTACTTTGTTGCTGAAAGATATTACTCGATTTTGAGAATAAGGATAAGTTATTTTAGGGCAATATCAAGAAACAAAGCCAACACAGAAAAGAAAACCTTAATCTGAGGATATATTAAATGAAGGAAATTATATTGCATAGGATTCCTTTGGTGTTTAGATGTTATTGTCAATATTAATCTAGGTATTAATCCAGAGATCATGAGAAGTTTTTTATTTCAAATACCATTTTTATTTACATAGAAGAGATACCTGGGAATAAACCTAACCAAAGAGGTAAAGGATCTGTACTCGAGGAACTATAGAACACTCATGAAAGAAATTGAAGAAGACACAAAAAGATGGAAGACCATTCCATGCTCTTGGATCAGAAGAATAAACATTGTTAAAATGTCTATACTGCCTAGAGCAATCTATACTTTTAATGCTATTCTGATCAAAATTCCACCAGTATTCTTCAAGGAGCTGGAGCAAATAATCCAAAAATTTATATGGAACCAGAAGAGACTCCGAATCGCTAAGGAAATGTTGAAAAACAAAAATAAATCGGGAGCATCACGTTACCTGATTTCAAGCTTTACTACAAAGCTGTGATCACCAAGACAGCATGGTACTGGCATAAAAACAGACACATAGACCAGTGGAACAGAGTAGAGAGCTCAGATATGGACCCTCAACTCTATGGTCAAATAATTTTCAATGAAACAGGAAAAAATATACAGTGGAAAAAAGACAGTCTCTTCAATAAATGGTGCCGGGAAAACTGGACAGCTATATGTAGAAGAATGAAACTCAACCATTCTCTTACACTGTACACAAAGATAAACTCAAAATGGATAAAAGACCTCACGTGAGACAGGAATCCATCAGAATCCTAGAGGAGAACATAGGCAGTAACCTCTTCGATATCAGCCACAGCAACTTCTTTCAAGATATGTCTCCAAAGGCAAAGGAAACAAAAGTGAAAATGAACTTTTGGGACTTCATCAAAATCAAAAGCTTCTGTGCAGCAAAGGAAACAGTCAACAAAACAAAGAGGCAACCCACAGAATGGGAGAAGATATTTGCAAATGATAGTATAGACAAAAGGTTGATATCCAGGATCTATAATGAACTCCTCAAACTCAACACACACAAAAGAGGCAATCATATCAAAAAATGGGCAGAAGATATGAACAGACACTTCTCCAATGAAGACATACAAATGGCTATCAGACACATGAAAAAAATGTTCATCATCACTAGCCCTCAGGGAGATTCAAATTAAAACCACATTGAGATATCACCTTACACCAGTTAGAATGGCCAAAATTAGCAAGACAGGAAACAACATGTGTTGGAGGGGATGTGGAGAAAGGGGAACACTCTTCCACTGTTTGTGGGAATGCAAGTTGGTGCAGCCTTTTTGGAGAACAGTGTGGAGATTCCTCAAGAAATTAAAAAGAGAACTTCCCTATAACCCTGCAATTGTACTCCTGGGTATTTACCCCAAAGATACAGATGTCGTGAAAAGAAGGGCCATCTGTACCCCAATGTTTATAGCAGCAAGGGTCATGGTCACCAAACTGTGGAAAGAACCAAGATGCCCTTTAATGGATGAATGGATAAGGAAGATGTGGTCCATATACACTATGGAGTATTATGCCTCCATCAGAAAGGACGAATACCCAACTTTTGTAGCAACATGGATGGGACTGGAAGAGATTATGCTGAGTGAAATAAGTCAAGCAGAGAGAGTCAATTATCATATGGTTTCACTTATTTGTGGAGCATAACAAATAGCATGGAGGACATAAGGAGTTAGAAAGGAGAAAGGAGTTGGGGGAAATTGGAAGAGGAGGTGAACCATGAGAGACTATAGACTCTGAAAAACAATCTGAGGGTTTTGAAGGGGCGGGGGGCGGGAGGTTGGGGTACCAGGTGGTGGGTATTATAGAGGGCATGGATTGCATGGAGCACTGGGTGTGGTACAAAAAACAATGAATGCTGTTATGCTGAAAATAAATTTAAAGAATTTTTTAAAAAAATAAGAAAGCAAAAAAGAAAAGAAAATATTAGTGCACTAAGTAGAAATATTTTATAACAGAAATATATGAAAAAGTATATTCATATGAAATAGGAAATGTATGGGAAAATATTCATTCATGTAAAAGTTCCATTTATGTAAACGTTGGCCTATGTATGTCAAGTTAACTGTGTCAGTAGAGAGTGAAGAAGGATTGCTTCAGAATTTTTTTGCCTGTAACATTACCTTAAAAAAATGAATCCAACAATATTTTGTTAAATGTCTGCTCTTACTTTGGCCCTTGAGTGTTTATATAGTTGTCTTAGAGCAATGCAGAATGTTGTTAGGATGTTACATTGAGAAATAAAGTTCTGTATTTCAGAGAGTCCTTTATTCCCCTCTCTTCTTTTATTCCAACGTTTTTTTTTAATTTAAGATTTTATTTATTTATTTGACAGACAGAGATCCAAGTAGGCAGAGAGGCAGGCAGAGAGAGAGGAGGAAATAGGCTCCTCGCTGAGCAGAGAACCCGATGTGGGGCTCGATCCCAGGACCCTGAGATCATGACCTGAGCTGAAGGCAGAGGCTTTAACCCACTGAGCCACCCAGGTGCCCCTAATTCCAGTGTTTTGAGTGGTTTATAGTATATCAATTTATAGTAAAATCAGTTTATAGTAAGATGTAAAGGAAGAAAGAATGGATAAGCAAAGCGCTCCCCAAAGTGTAATAGTGAACACCGCATCAAGAAAATATAAACTCCGTATGTGCTGACCCCTGCGATTTCCCCAAATGTGGGAAACTCGACTGCATAATTTGTGGTAGTGGGGGACTGCGTTCGCGCTTTCCCCTGATTAAAAAAAAAAAAAGAAAATATAAACACAACTTTTAGTGAGATGCTTCAACAATGAGCCATCCCACTTTCAGAGAGCTTTTGATTTCCATGTTGTGGAGCACTCCATACCCCTTCAAGGAAGTTCCACACATCTTTCTTTACTTCTCTGACTTCTTCGGCCTAGTATGGGTTGATAAATTTCAGCCACCACACAGTAAGAAGAGCCAGGTGCCAGAGCTCCAATTTCAACAACTCTGCCAGCTCCTTCATATACCTTTTGCTCCTACATATAAAGGGGCAAAATAAGATGATAAATAGTTTTTGGTTAGTCACTGATTTGCTCTATTTTTGATAAAATTAGTAAGTCATCCATAGTCTTGGCAGTAGCTAGATTATAGGGTTTCTTCCCAGACACATACTCCTCCAGAGTCCTCATTCAGAGCCTGATAAAGGGACAGATCATGGTTGTGTACATGCAACATGAAGGCTGCTGACCTGCTGACCCAGTGGCCAGAGTCTCTTTTCCAAGAATTGGACTGTGAAGAGAATGGAGGAGACATGGAGACCACTGGAGACACACAACATGTGGCCAGAGGGGTGAACTCAGATCCTTTAAGACCCACTTCTCCATTTGTCCTTCCCAGACTTCCAAGCCTGGCAGCACTTTCTTTTTTGCATCTGTCTGTCCCTAAGTTCACTTGTTACCTCCTAATAACTGCCCCCTCCCAGTTGAACCAGTTTAAATAGGTTTCTGTTGCTTAGAACTAAAGGAACCCTGCCTTAAATGCGTTCTGAAAAGGAACATACAGTTAATCATCAAACAAGATAAAGTCACTGAAGGTGGATTAAAATATTATAGCAAATTTGGCATAAAGACATAACGCTCTGAAGCAAAAGTCACTTCAAACGTGTGCCCCAATGTTCATAGCAGTAATGTCCATGATAGCCAAACTGTGGATGGAGTTTAGATGCCCTTCAGCAGACGAATGGATAAAGAAGATGTGGTCCATACACAATGGAATATTACTCAGCCAACAGAAAGGATGAATACCTACCATTTGCAACGACATGGATGGAACTGGAGGGGATTATGCTGAGTGAACTAAGTCAAGCAGAGAAGTACAAATATATGGTTTCACTGATATGTGGGCCATAAGGAATAGCTCAGAGGACCACAGGGGAAAGGGGGGAAAACTGAATGGAAATAAATCAGAGAGGTAGGCAAACCATGAGAGACTTTGGACTTTCGGAAACAAACTGAGGATTACAGAAGGGAGGGCGGTGGGAGGATGGGGTAACTGGGTCATAGGTATTAAGGAGGGCACGTGTTGAGATGAGCACTGTTATACACAACTAATGAATCATTGAGCATTAAAAATTAAAAAAAAACAGTTTGTGTAAAATCCATAAAAATGAGTATGCATGGTCCTCAAATGAAATTAAATATAATTAACAGTAATCTTTAGATATGCAAGTAAGATTAAGTGGACACTAGCTGAACAAAGGCACAAACACAGATAGACATACGCAAGAGTTGTAATGGTGATGCCAAGAGCTAATTATTTATCAGTGATGGTGGAAGTGAGAAGGAACTTAAAAAAAGGTTAAGAAAAGTAAGAGGGAATTGAGTGGCAGAAGAGAAGACATACTTTAAAGCTAAAATGTTACTTAAGTGAACAAAAGAAAAATACCAAACTTATCTATTCACCTGAACTTACCTTTTCCAGTGAATTATTAATTATAAAGACTCGGTATACTAGCTCATAATAATCTTCTATTGATACATTTTTTCCTTTTTGGTCTCTATATGGTAAATCCGGAGCATGGAGAATCACCAACAAAGATCCATTAACTTGGGCCATATTCATTACTGGAGGATCTATTCTTGCTGGAGAAAGAATAGGAAAACTTGACAAATCACTCAAAAAATAATATTTCACATGGACACACTGTAGATAACAAGTCACGATTAAATTTAGAGATCTGGCTGAAATCATTATGAAGAGATACTGCTGAAAACTAAAATAAGAATGTCTGAGAAGTTTCTTTAAAGATAATTTTTTCTTTGCAAAGACTCATACCTTCTGGTTCAGCTTTAAGGAGAAATTTATCAGTCATTTCCCCATTTGGGAAATGAAGTGTAAAAAGTTATTTGGGTGGAGAACTTAGAGTAGGGCAAATATTTTGTAGGTTCTTTTTTTTTCTCTCTTTAAAGATTTTTCTCTTTAAAGGTTTATTTGACAGGGAGAGGCACAGCTAGACAGGGAACACAAGCAGGGGGAGTGGGAGAGGGAGAAGCCTCCAATGCGGGGCTCTATCCCAGGACCCTGGGATTATGACCTGAGCCGAAGGCAGCCAAGTAACGACTGAGCCATCCAGGTGCCCTGATGTTTTGTAGGTTCTTAAAAGATGCAAAATTTCATAGTAGCTTTAAAACTGTTTGAACATGTTGCTATAAAATTCATTCTACAGGATTATGTTATATGCTATGGAATAGCATGGGAATGATCCAGAGAGAGAAATTTTGGTCCTTTTATCTTGATATCATTAACTAGATCATTATGAATTAGGAAAGAATATTGGATAAATTAGTGGTCACTTCAGTTTTCCTCAGATTAGCTATAATAATCCTAGGTGGAATTAATTGTTTGGTGGATATTGTTGTTGTCATCTCCTTTGATATTCATTACATATTTTCAGTTTATAGATTCATATCTTTTATAATTCTTAAAAATTAACCATTCTCGATAGATAAGAAAGATAATATAGACAGATAGACAGGTGAATAGAGAGATATACATGCTCATCTTCTGGAATTTCAATTCAACTTCTGTTAGAATTTCTTATTTTCAGACCTGTTTTCCAGCCCACCAATTTACTTTTCAGCCATGTCTGAACTGACTTTTAAATCCCCATATTACATTTTCTTTTAGTTCAATGATTTTTTTTTTTCATTTTAATGAGCTCTATTTGGGTCTTTTTCAATCTTGTCCTTAAAAAAAAATTTTGTACTTTGATTATGCTTTTATTTTCTCTGCTATGACTTTATTTACTTTGCTATCGGCTTCCACTATTATAAATACCTGAAAGGGTAGTCCACTAGGTGACTGTTCCAAATTTGCTTATACTGATCTGCTCCCTTGTGTTTTTACTGTGAGCACGTGTCTAAAGTTGATACTTTCTTTTTTGTTGCTTTTGTTTGAATTTTTAAAATTTAATTAAAAGATTTTTTTTAAATCAGAGGAAAGCCTGAACACAACCCCCTACCAACAGAAATTGTGCAGCGGAGTTCCCTGTGCTTGGGGAAGTTGCAGGGGTTAGAATGACCTGGGTACATCCACCTTCATGATCATGCTATCTCCCCAACCAGGAAGTATGAATTTTTAAATTTTAAATAAACTTTTATTGACCTATAAGATAGATATTGACAAATAAATAAATCCTATATAAGTAAATCATATGGCTCAACAAATCTTTACAAATAAACACTACTGAATAGCTATTATCCAGATTAAAAACAGGACATTATTAGCACTCCAGAAACTTCCTTCACGTTCTTTCCCATTACTTAACTCCAGATGATGACCACAATTGTCCTGACTTCTATCACCATATACATTAGTTGTTTCTTTCTTTTTTTTTTTAAGATTTTATTCATTCATTGAGAGAGAAAGAGAACGTATGCACACTTGAGCAGGGGAGGGGCAGAGAGAGAGAGAGAGAGAGAGAGAGAGAGAGAATCTCAAGGAGACTCCATACTGAGTATGGAGCTTGCTGTGGGGCTCGATCCCATGGCCCCCAGATCATGACATGAGTTAAAATCTAGAGTTGGACGTTTAACAGACTGAGTCCCTCAGGTGCTCCCATATACATTAGTTTTTGAAATCATGCAATACATAACTATTTTTGTGTCTGGCTTCTTTCACTATAGATGTATACATGAAATTTCATATATACATATATGTATATGTATATACATATATGTATATATGTATATATGAAATTATGGGCTGAATTGTATCCCCTTAGAATTCATCGGATGAAGCTCTAATCCCTCATACCTCAGAATATGACCGTATTTGGAGATAAGCCCTTTAAAGAGGTAATTAAGGTAAAATGAAGTCAGACTGACTTCATGGGTGGTATGGGTGGGTCCTAATCCAATATGGCTGGTGTCTGTAAAAGACATGGGCATGCATGAGCACAGGGAGCTGGCTATGTGAGGACACAGAGAGAAAGCCAAGGAGAGAGGCCTTGGAAGAAACCAAACCTGCTGGCACTTTGGCCTTGGACTTCTAGTCTCAGAACTATGGGAAAGTAAATTTCTGTTGTTTAAGCAGGCATTCTGTGGCATTCTGTGGTATCCTGTGGCAGCCCTAGCAACCTAATATATATATATATATATGTGAATATATATGATATTTACATATTATATATTATATATATAGGAATCTATGTAGATTATATATATAGGAATATATATAGATATTCATCCATGTTGCTGTATTAAGAGTTTGTTCTTTTGGTTGCTAGGTAGTATTTTTTTTAAATCATGTTTTTAATTTATTTTCAGCATAACAGTATTCATTCTTCTCTGTATCGTTCCAATTTTAGTATAGGTGCTGCCAAAGCGAGCACTGCTATATAGTATTTAAATGTATGACTATTGCAATTTATTCACAGGCTTAGGTTGTTTTATATAGGTTTAGCTCTTATAGATATTTCCATGTTTCAGCTGACACACCAAATTATATTCCATTAAGTGGTATATGAAAGTTCCTATTTTTCACATTATAACACTTGACAATATTATTTTTTACAAGTTTTAATTTTGGCCATTCTGGTAATTGTAAAATACCAATTCATTGTGCTTCTGAGTTGCATTTTCACAACTAATGGAATTTCATGTGTCTATTGGCCATTTGGATGCCCTTTTTTGCAAAGAGCTTTTCAAGTGTTTTGCTCATTTTTTTAATTGGTTGTTTGGTCTTCTTCTTATTGATTTGTAAGTTTTTGTACATTCCAAACATAATCCTTTATCGGGGACATTGTAAATATCTTCTGTGACTTGCATTTTATTTATTTTAATGGTATATTTTGATAAATAGAAATTCTTAACTTTAGTGTAGTCCAATTTATTAATAATTTCCTTCAGCATTAGTACTTTTAGGAATCTGCCTATCCCAAAGTCATGAAAATATTCTCCCACGTTATCTTATGGAATAGTAGTCAACAGACATTTTCTGTAAAACGTCAGGTGATAAATACTTCAGGCTTTCGGGCAATATATGTGTCTGTTGTAACTACTTCACTTTGCCATGGCTTTTGTAGCATGGAAGCAGTTGCAGGCAAAATGTAAATGAATGGGTGAGATTATCAGAATTTTCTTGACAAAAATAGAAGCAGGCACTTTGGTCTACAAGCTACAGCTGCTGAGTTTTATAGTTTTTCAGCCAGCTAGACTTGATTTTGTAAATGGAAAGGGGAACAAGATTTATTGTCTTATTTAGTCTCAATTAGACCATAGTTAATTAACTTCACTGAACTACACTGTGGACACAGATCAAATGACCCTATTCATGTTGCATTCCCTCTGAACTCTGACATTTGGTTTTGTGTCTGCAAGCTGTCCTGAGGCCATATCAACCTGATTCAACCTCAAGTTGGTGTTTTCTAAAACACAAAATTGGATTATATTTAAATCTCAAGGCTTTATGAATTTAGGAAATACCTAATTGGTAACAGAGTCAATACTGAAACATTGTCCTCCTTTGTTTCCTCTTTCTTGGATGGGCTTTTCCTAGTCTGCTCTTTTATTTATAGGAGCCCTTCAAGTGTTCAAGACTTTGTGACGGTACTAGTTGTAACTCCACCTTGTGCTCACCTACAACCTGGTCCTCTGCCCCAGGAATGGCTGTTACCACTCAGGGTCTAGTTCCCAAACTAGAAAAATACTCTCAGGACTTTACTTTGTTTATCCTCTGGTTTTCCTTCTGGTTTCCAGCTACTTTGTTTTGGCCCCTGGAGATTTCCTTTTTTTTTCTCTCATGTTCTTCTATAAGAGAATGTGAAATGTTTTATCCAGACTTTGAAAGCATTTTAGAAGAGGTCAGTTTCAACCCACACAAACTCCCACCCCATTTAATCCGAACCCAAAAGTTGTTAATCCACTTGTCAAATGTCAGAAATTTTGCCAAATTGATTAGTGAAGGATTTCCCCTTTGTTTACACTTTAATTCTGTGAAGTGGTTGGTATTTAATCCTCTTTGTGATTTCCATGTTCCAAATTCTAGTAATCACAGACCCTTTGTCTATCCCTTGCAAGCTGAGAAGAGAGTTATTGCTTAGTTTTGTAGGCTAGTTTGACATATGTTTAATTTTCTCCTAGATAAAAAACTTATTTCTAACATTCTTGTCACATATCTAGCAACAAAAACCCAAAAACCAAAAAATCCAGTCCTTTTTTACTAACATGTCTCAGAGTTTAGACATACTTCAATTGGCAGACATTTGTTAAAGATGAATACTGGTAAGATTATATTATCTCTTTTTCATTAAAATATTTTTGTGTAAGCTGACCAGTCTTTGCCCCTTCTCGCCCAAGTTGTTATTACTGAAGAATTTTCTTTTAATCATATGCATGTAGAACCTGTCCTTTGAATGTGTACCTTCATCATCTTAGATTTGGTTGCTCAATGTGATACTTCATCTTAATCTTAAATACAGGTGAAGTATATACTTTAAGTATTGGCCTAGGATACCAGCGAGCCTGGCTGCAGACATCACAGGAGCTCCTGGAGTGTCATCTAGGATGCTGAGCTTTGTAACTGAGTGACCATTCTTGACCTTTGCACTCAACTGTGATTGTGTTACAACGGACAGTTTAAGATTACTTGACCTTACAAGGCCATTTTACTCGAGTACTCTCTCCTTGAAACACTCTCTTCCCAGAGCATATATCAGTCCTCTGGTTTCCTCCTACCTTGTTGGCTATTTCTCCTTGTGAGATATAGCTTCCCTACTCAGGCATCATTTGTTGAGATTCTTTCAATACCTGACCTTACCAACATTCCTTCTCAATACTTCTTCCTGCCTAGGCAGTCCTATCCATGCCCATTGTATTATATGCAAATGTATGTCTTAGAGAGTTGGGGATATATGCATAGATATTTCCCTTGGATATTTGAAAAACATGTTAAACTCAACATATTCAAAATTGACCTATGATCTCCAATACTTTGTACCCCATCAAACTGGTCTTTTTCCATCAAACCTCATAAAAAAAAATCTCAGGGATTCATCCAATTATGCAAGCCAAAAGCCTGGAAGTCATCTTTGACATGTCCTTCTTCCTTATTTCTACATGCAACCCATCACCAAGCCCTACCAATTTTTCCTACCAAATGTCTCTTCAATGATAAATTTTCTATAGTCCTTTCCATTATCCTAATTCAAGCCAAATCCTGACTCTTACAGACTATTACAAGAACTCACTAACTCAATTGCTCTTCTTTTTCTGATCTGTACTTCCAAATATAGCTGAAGTCATCTTTTCAATACACAAATCTGATCATGTAATTCCTGATTAAAATTACCTTATATTTTTCCAGGGACGCCTGAGTGGCTCAGTCAATTAAGTGTCTGACTCTTTTTTTTTTAAATAATTTTTTTAAAGATTTTATTTATTTATTTGAGAGAGAGAGACAGTGAGAGAGAGCATGAGCGAGGAGAAGGTCAGAGAGCGAAGCAGACTCCCCATGGAGCTGGGAGCCTGATGTGGGACTCGATCCCGGGACTCCAGGATCACGCCCTGAGCCGAAGGCAGTCGTCCAACCAACTGAGCCACCCAGGCGTCCCAAGTGTCTGACTCTTGATTTTGGCTCAGGTCATGACCTCTGGGTGGTCAGAGCCAGCCCCATGTCAGTCTCTGTGCTCAGAGGGGAGTCTGCTTGAGATTATTTCCCTCAACTCCTCCCTGCCTCATGTATGCTCTCTCTCTCTAATATAAATAAATCTTTATATTTTTAACGATTTTATTTATTTATTTGAGAGAGAGAAAGAGCGAGAGCTAGAGAGAGCACAAGTGGGATGAAGGGCAGAGGGAGAAGCAGACTCCCTGTTGATCAGGGAACCTGATGCAAGACTTGATCCTGGGACTTGGGGATCATGACCTGAGCCAAAGATGGATGATTAACCAACTGAGCCACTAAGGCACCGAAATAAATACATCTTTAAAACAAAAAATCACTTAACAATTTTATGGAAGAAGTCATAACTCCTTAAAAGAAAATTTTCATTCTTGGTCTATCTCTCCAGTCCCCTCTTTTTTCACATCCCTCCTGCCCGCTCTTCTTCACCATGTGTCTGTCTTTCAGACTCTTATACTTGGCCTGCTTCCTCCTGCCAGAGGACCTTTGCCAATGTTATTCCCTTTGCTTGGAAATCCTCCAACTTTTTTTTTTTGTCTAGTTAACCTCTAACCATCCTTAGATATCAGCTCAAGTGTCATTTCTCCAGAGATGCTCTTCCTGACATCCCTGATCAGGTCCCTCCTTGACGAGGTTCTGATACGACTGTGGATCTCCTTTGTATCACCTGCCATTAGTATCATGTTATGTTTATTTGTATTATTATTTTATTAAAGTCTGTCTTCTCCACTAAACAGAAATCTCTATGAAGAAAGAAACTTCTTTGTGTCTGCTGTGCTTGCTATTTTCTCCCCAAGACCTAGTATAATGCCCAGAACATAGTAAGTGCTTCATAAATACTTGCAGAATGAATGGAGCCAAGGTGATTATTTAATCTGACTTTAAGTCACTCCATTAGAAAATCAGGTCTACTCCAAAACTCCACAGCTCATTCTAATTCAAGAAAATATGGTTTTAAAAAATACTGAAATCATACTGAGCCTCAAATGCCACTATAACTTAAGAATTTTTTTTTAATGTTGCTTTGTCCCTAGATAGATACCAGGAGCCAGAACCCCTTAACCTAAAACCACACCCCAGTGTTCAGAAACAGATCTCAGGTGAGTCAATGCAGCTAGCTGATTCATTAGGTCTGTATCACAGACTCTAGGAACATGCTGTCCTTGTAGCCTAGCAACGTGTTTTTCAAAACATTATTTTCAGAAAGCCTCAGGATTTGTGGCAAGAGAGGCAAAGCTGGAGGTAAGGAAACAGGCAAGTGAGCAGGGGTCTCATTATCTCTTCCACAAGAGTTGCTCCAGTTTTGACTGTGATACAGATTGCTTTCCTATTCTTCTTAAGAAGTCCTGGCAGAAGGCTTTTTTAGTTTGGGGGCTTTTATCCTTCATAGGAGAGACATACAGAAAGAACACAAACCCTTCTCAATGCAACACTATTTCAATTAAAATATAAAAGAACCAAGATGCCCTTCAACGGATGAATGGATAAGGAAGATGTGGTCCATATACACTATGGAGTATTATGCCTCCACCAGAAAGGACGAATATCCAACTTTTGTAGCAACATGGACGGGACTGGAAGAGATGATGCTGAGTGAAATCAGTCAAGCAGAGAGAGTCAATTATCATATGGTTTCACTTATTTGTGGAGCATACCCAATAGCATGGAGGACAAGGGGCGTTAGAGAGGAGTAGGGAATTTGGGTAAATTGGAAGGGGAGGTGAACCATGAGAGACTATGGACTCTGAAAAACAGTCTGAGGGATTTGAAGTGGCGGGGGGGTGGGAGGTTGGGGTACCAGGTGGTGGGTATTATAGAGGGCACGGCTTGCATGGAGCACTGGGTGTGGTGAAAAAATAATGAATACTGTTTTTCTGAAAATAAATAAATTGGGAAAAAAAATATATATAATTGTGTTGACGCTCATCTCAGCCAATGTCTTTGGCTAATCTTATCAACTAACCTAATGGCTCACACTCAAGAAAGCTTTGTTTGAGGAACAAATTTGAACTTGACCCCTTTTCTAGGCTTGAATATAGCAATTAAACTACGCTGCAAATTCCCTCTTTGTCATATACCAGCTTGGTTATAAAGTCTCTTTTTCCTCAACCAAAGAATTGGTGGAGTGTATTAGGCTTGAATCTCGTGTTATTCCAAGAAATACTGTGCTGGATGCCATGGATAGTTTGCTCAATTCCCATTCTACTCTTCTACTAGTTGAAGATTTGCAAAACTAAAGATGCCTTTTTTCTAAATTCCAATGCATCTAACATTCTGGACATGATCTAATTAGTTTGGATTTAATTAGACATTGCACTAGTTAGATGACTAGGATGAGATTTGGAAGGCAAGAGAAGTAATAATGCTACCAGTTTTATGACAAATCTTTCATCTTTCCCTAAAGAATAATTATGAATTGGAGAAAGGTAAGTACAGACTCTGGCCAGAAATGGGACCCTGATTCTGAGTTGATAATTATCTCTGCAAACTCAGAATGCCTCTTATAGTGTGTTCTTATAGTGGTCAGGTAATAAAAGTAAATTTAATGAGCTAATACACAACAACCGACAGATATCATTTTCATTCCGGTTCCCTGATCCACGGAAGTTATTATGGGATGGAAGTTCAAATGGAAGTCAATGGAGTTTCTCTTTTGAACAAAATCTGTGCATCAAAACACCTTGAAAAGTGCAGAGGTAGTGAGATGTATCACTTCTCCACTTGACTCATTTATTTCAATTATACCCTCCTCTTCCAAAAAAGACGGACCTTGAATGATAAAAAGGAAAATTGCAAACCTATTCAGGTGGTGACCATGGTGTAATTGCTATTTAGCTGCAGTATCTCTGTTCTGGAGCCAATCAATATAGCTATTGGCTGGAGAAATTTTTCCTGCCTTTGTTCAATAATTAGAAAGCACCAGAACAATTTCCTTTCACTTGGCTTTCATTGTCATCTGGATCTCTGTCACATATAATCTACAGGGTCTTTGATCTTTTTACCACAGATTATCATGTTGGTCCACTAAACTGCTCATACAATACTGATTGAACTTGGTATCCTCAAGTCCTACGCACTATAGATCCTTAAGGAAGATACACTGAACCTGAGTGTTGGAGTTAAATTTCCTCTGGGGTTTGTTGAGACATTTCCTTTCCAGTGAAAGGCAAGTTGCTTAACTTTGCATCCTCCACGGCAAAGAAAGTTTCACTGGGTTTGTTGGGCCTCTATGCATTTTGTAGGAGACACATACCACATTTAGTTATGTTACCCATTTGCAAAGTAATCCATAAGATTTTCAGCTTTGAGAAGGACCCAGACTAAATGACAGACTTCTCAACTAGTTCATGTTGCAAACAAGCAGCTCTGCCACTTTTATGATCTGGGAAATCTAACAATTTTCAAATTATCTGTGGCAGATCAGGATGCTATTTAGAGACTGTGGCAGTTCCGAGTCCTGGGATTTTTGGCACAAAGTCATTCCCTCTTTAGAAAGTAACTATTTTCCTTTTGAGAATAATTTCCAGACTTCCTGAGCTCAGATAAAAATGGAACACTGGAATCAAGTGATACAAAGGAAACATGTGACCTGAATTTCCTATCATGAACTGGGTGTCTTCTGATGTAGAACATCATAAAGTGCCAACATTAAGTGGAAGTGGATTCTAGGAGTCCAACTTTTAGCAGGTCTTACCATCAAATTAGTTTGTGAAAGTAGTTCAGTGCAACTACATCTACTGCTCTATTACTTTTTCTTCCTCTATAGTTATGGCATCTTGAGGAGTCCTACATGACCACTTAACTTAAGTAAGGTGGGGGGGGGAAGAAAACTGATTCCCAGAAGGTTCTGCATGACATGAGGGTACTGGCCAGAACTGGACTGCTATAGCACTATACACACTCAGTTTGTGGCAGGAGATCTGGATAAGAAGTATATGGATGGACCTCTGAGCAAATATTTCTGTGTTCAGGTGAATGCAAAGCAAAATATACTTACCAAAAGGAAGTTTTCAAAAATCTAGGTGGATATAGAATTGCAAGAGACCAGAATAGCCAAAACCATCTTGGAAAAGAAGAACAAAGTAGGAGGGCTCACACTTTCCAATTTCAAAATCTGCCACAAAGCAGCAGTAATCAAGACAGTGTGGGGTTCCCTGGGTGGCTCAGTCAGTTAAGTGTCTGCCTTCAGCTCAGGTCATGATCCCAGGGTCCTGGGATCAAGCCCGGCATTGGGCTCCCAGCTCAGTGGGAAGTCTCTCCCTCTCCCTTTGCCACTCCCTCCCACTTGTTTTCTCTCACTCACAAATGAATAGATAAAATCTTAAGAAAAAAAATACAGTGTGATACTGGCATGAGGAAAGACATATTGATCATTGGAAACAACCTGAAAGTTTAGAAGTAAACACACAGGTCTGTGATTAACATATTTTCACCAAGAGCACCAAGATCATTCAAGGGTAAAAGAATAGCCTTTTCAACAAATGACACTAGACAACTGGTTGGCCATTTATGAAAGAATGAAGGTAGACACTTACCTCACACCATACACAAAAATGAACCAAAATGGATCAAAGACCTAAATATAAGAGCTAAAATTGTAAGACTCATTTTAAGAAAACTTAAGATAAACCTCTATAGCCTTAGACTAGGCAAAAGATTTTTAGATATACCAAAAGCATGAGCAACAGGGAAAAATAGATTGGATTTCATCAAAATTAAAAGCTTTTGTGCTTCAAATCACTCCATCAAGAAAGTGAAAGGACAAACCACACAATGGGAGAAAATGTTTGAAAATCATATATCTGACTAAGTCTGGTATCATAATATATCAAGAACTTTTATAACTTAATAATAAAAAGACAAATAATCCAACTTAAAAATGGGCAAAGGAGTTAAATAGATAATTCTCCAAGAGAGATACACAAATGGCCAACAAACACATGAAAAGATACGTAACATCCTTAATCAGGGAAAAGAAAATCAAAACCATATGAGGAGGACGCCTAGTTAGCCCACTCCATTAAGTGTCTGCCTTTAGCTCAGGTTATGATCCCGGAGTCCAGGGATCAAGGCCTGTGTCAGGCTCCCTGCTCAGTGGAGAGTCTGCTTCTCATTCTCCCTCTCTCCCTGCTCTCATGCTTTCTCTCTCTCTCTCTCTTTCTCTTTCAAACAAACAAAACAAAAAAACATGAGATACCTACCACTTCATACCAACTAAGATGCTATAATCAAAAAGTCAGACAGATGTAGTGAAAAGAAGGGCCATCTGTACCCCACTGTTTATAGCAGCAAGGGCCACGGTCGCCAAACTGTGGAAAGAACCAAGATGCCCTTCAACAGATGATTGGATAAGGAAGATGTGATCCATATACACTATGGAGTATTATGCCTCCATCAGAAAGGATGAATACCCAACTTCTGCAGCAATGTGGACGGGACTG
The DNA here is from genome assembly GCF_020171115.1 of Neogale vison. Lineage (NCBI taxonomy): Eukaryota > Metazoa > Chordata > Mammalia > Carnivora > Mustelidae > Neogale > Neogale vison. The sequence continues at coordinate 64,610,598 of NC_058091.1, read as the reverse complement.
GAAGAGATTATGCTGAGTGAAATAAGTCAAGCAGAGAGAGTCAATTATCATATGGTTTCACTTATTTGTGGAGCATAACAAATAGCATGGGGGAAAAGGGGAGATGGAGAGGAGAAGGGAGTTGAGGGAAATTGGAAGGGGAGGTGAACCATGAGAGACTATGGACTCTGAAAAACAATCTGAAGGGTTTTGAAGGGGCAGGGGTGGGAGGTTGGGGGAACAAGGTGGTCAGTATTATTAGAGAGGGCACGGATTGCATGGAGCACTGGATGTGATGCAAAAAAAAAATGAATACTGTTACACTGAAAAGAAATTTTAAAAAAATAAAAAAAGAAATTTAAAAAAAGTCAGGGAGGTGTTGCTAAGGATGTGGAAAAATAGGAAACCTCATACATAGCTAAAGGGAATGTACAATGGTGCAGTGGCTTTGGAAAAGAGTCTGGCACTTTCTCTAATGATTAAACACAGGGTTACCGTGAGACCTAGAGATTGCACTTTTATGTATATACCTAAGAGAAATAAAAACATTTTTGTTTTTGTTTACACAAAACTTGTACATGAATGTTTATAGGAATACTATTTATAATAGCCAAAATGTAAAAACAATTCAAATGTCCATCAACTGAGGAATGGATAAACAAAATCTGATACATTCATGTACTGAAATATTATTTAGTCACATACTGAGTGAACCTTGAAAATGCTAAGTGGACAGTCACAAAAGACCACATATTACATGATTTCATTCATGTGAAATGTCAAGAATGTTTGAGTTCCCTAACTCTGTACATACAGAAAGTAGATTAGTGGTTGCTTTGGGCTAAGGGGCTGCAAAAATGAGAATAAGAAGGTGATAGCTGGGGCGTCTGGGTGGTTCAGTGGGTTAAGACTCTGCCTTCAGCTCAGGTCATGATCTCAGGGTCCTGGGATCAAGCCCCGCATAAGGCTCTCTGCTCAGCAGAGCTGTTCAGCCTGCTTTCCCCACTCTCTCTGCCTGCCCCTATGCCTACTAATGATCTCTCTCTCTCTCTCACTGTCAAATAAAGAAATAAAGAAGGTGATAGCCAAGGAGTATGGTGTTTCTTTTTGAGGTAATGAAAATGCTCTAAAATTGACTGTAAGTGAAGGTGGTAATATCTATTAATATACTAAAAACTGCTGAATTGTACTCATTATATAGGTAATTGAAATTATATCTCAATTATATAATTATATATCATCCTTTCTGATGAAGGCATAAAAAATATAATTACATCTCAATAAAGTTGTTTTAAAAACTCTACATGGAGGCAGTGAAAGCTTATTTCTCCAGTGTCTCATACTTGCTCTTCGGGCTCAGGAAAAAAATGGCAGTGTGAGAGGGATGGAAACTATATAGAGACTCAACATATGGACTTCCTTTGAGCAAGGAAGTACTGTCAGTACTGTACTTCCTTTGGGCTGACAGTACTGAGAGTCTAACTTCCCTGTAAGGAGGACCAATGCTGAACCCCTAGTATAGTTCACTGTATAGAGTAGATTTTTTTTTTTTTTATCCCTTCTAATGGTGAAGGGACGAGAGACAGTGGAATGGACACTTTCCTGATGCTAGACTTGTCTTCTCTGCTTCAGGGCTTTTATCAACATTCCTGCTGACTACCCTACAATGAATGTAGTAGTATTTTATTCATGAGCATAATATTTGAGGATATATTGCTTAACTAGAGAAGAACCAAGTTAACGTCAGTCTCATACCCAAAGGAATATTTGGCCTTCTGATATATCCCATCACTTAGAAACCCCCACTTCACAGAAAGATAAAGTGGCTAATTGAAAACTCAGTTTGAGAGACAGGACCTTGGGAGCTGGTATATGCTCTAATCTTGTGACCAATAATATATGGTGCTCTTTCTTTCATAGACATTCACTGGCCTAGGATATAAGAAATAGAAGTGGGAGGGCTGATTCTTACTATTAAATATGATGAAGGACTCATGAAATGATTTGTTTCCCATACACTTGATTATAACAACAGTGGTTTCAAAGAATTGGAAGTCAAAGCTGCCTTCTGACTATGAGGAGCTTTTCATGCCATTTAACCAACAAGGAGAAAATGAGGTCCTTGTGTGTTGTCCGGGCCCCTGGTTCTGAGTATCAAGGAGAAGCAGAGTTGCTATTTATATAACAAGGGCCAGGTAGAAGTATGCTTGGTATCCTCTGTGGTGCGTCTTACAGCTCCTATATTCAATGATAAAAATTAATGTAAGGTTATGTTAAACTAACACAGGAAAAGACTAAAAGGACCCCAACTCCATTAGAATGAGGAGCTGAGGTACTGGCTGGAATGAAAGTGAACACTGAGTTAATAGTGAGAAAAGTTGGGGCATGTGGGTGGCTCAGTTGGTTAAGCAACTGCCTTCAGCTCAGGTCATGATCCTGGAGTCCTGGGATCGATCCTGCGTCAGGCTCCCTGCTTGGCAGGGAGTTTGCTTCTCCCTCTGACTCTCCTCCTTCTTATGCTCTCTCTCAAAAAAGTAAATAAAAAATTTAAAAAATATTGTAAAAAGTTATAAATGTTAACTGCCTTCATGGCTAATGGTGATTATGAGGACTGCAGTAAATACCCATATTTTCTTTCTTGCTTTGGTATGCATGTTTTTTTATATATATACATTAAACACTTTCCTTTTTCTCTTACCCTTTTGTCACACCATTACATGGTAATGGTTTATTTTATAATTTACATTTTAGATTATATTATTCTAGGATTATGACTACATTAGAAAAAGAATATATGTCATTGAGGAATGGATATAAGAACAAACTTCTTTTCTCCCATTTGGGGGAAATGAACAGAAGTCTTAATTTCTGAAGTGTATTTTCAGGAACTTCACTCCCATGCTCGGGAAAAGCATTAGGACTCCTTTTCTGCCGTGTAAAACTACTTCTCCTCGTAGGAGCTGGCAGTCTGGCAGCAGACTAGACTGTGGCCCTGCAGTCAGATGCAGCAGGATGGGAATCCTGACTTGGGTGGTATAAGCCATGAGACCGGCCAACCACTGGGCCCTCAGTGCCTTGAATTCATGGGCTATAAAACAAGGTTAGTCAAAGCCATCTTCCAGAGATGTTTTGAGAATTAGGTCAAATAACGTGATGCCTAGAGTTCAGCAAAGCACTGAGCTTGCTCCGTGGGGCTACTCAGGGGCAGGAAGAGCAAATGCAAAGAAACTCCACGGGAACTCACTTTCCCACCAGGGAGTGAAGCGCCGTGTCATGGTCCAGCCCGAGTGGATCCCAGCTGAGGTGGTCCTCACCCGCCCATAGTAAGGTTCCTGTATATCTGATGTTTCATTGGTAAGGTCGCAAAAGAATTCTAGAATACCCCAACAGTTCTCTTTATTTTTCCATTGTCTCTGTCCGTACCTGCAGAAGGGAAAAGACAAAGATCTAAGGGTTGATGTTGTTGTTGTTGTTGTAGTTGTTTTCCCAGTTGAAGAAGTTTTCCATTTTTTCAGTCTATTAATTTTTTAGACCGATTGGGATTTGTCCTCCAAGGTCAGTACCCCTGTGACAGCTTCCGGCTGTTCTCCAGTATCTTTAAAAAAAGTTCTTATTCTTGATAATCAAAGTGTTATCTTGCTGAAAGATAAACTCAAGCCTGACGTCTTCTGTACCGTAGCAAAAGGGTTTTGGGTTTTTTAATACTTAGTGAAGTTTTTCTTCTGGTATATGAACCAACTTCCACTTTTGAGTACTAGCTTCCCACATCCTTAATGCTTCTGAGGTTTCAACCCTGTGGTTTTCTTCACTTCTCATTGGCCTGCTGTTGAGTAATGTGGCCAATTCTGAGAAGTCGCTACCAATTTTCATCTCAGGTATTGCTTACCCAACACATCTGGTCAATCTTTTCATTGAAAGTGGAGTGGGGGGTTGCAGTGAGGGAGCCCTAAAATCAGGAACTAGGAGTGAGGGAAGGGAGCCCATGAAGAAAGCCCATAAAGAAGCAGATAGGTTGACTCAGCCCAAGAGTATGAGATGGTACAACGGCAGAAGGGAAGATGAGTGGTTCCCTTCGTTTTCCGTCACAAATCAGAGGACATAATAAATGACGGTGGGAACAGAGTAGAAATGAGAAGCTGGGGCAGAAGTCTTTCCAAAACACTTGTGGAAAGACCTGAAATCTAGCTTTCCAGCCACATAATGAGGAATACTTCCAGTGTCTGTACTTTGTAAATTTTATGGTGGCAGCAGCGGCATTTTATCAAAGGATACCGTGAGAGCAAAACCTATTACATATATCGGGCAAAATTTGATGTTTTTAATTGTTATTTATTGTTGATATATGGTCTTTGCTAGCTGAATTTAGCTATAGTGGCTAGTTTCTCTTGGTAATGTGATACCTCATTTTTTGTCCTATCCCAAGTGGGACAGATATTAACAGTAGACCCACATGAAAGGAATAGAATAAAGTGAGAGGCTTCAAAAATATAAATCTGCATTGTGCTCTTGAAAATATCATACAGAGAGGAATGGATCCAAGTAATCTGAATCTCATAAAGTTGAGGAGCCCTCTTTAAGAAGAATTATGAGTATAAAATTCTCCCACAGGGTCCTAAAGTTTAATCTTCATTAAACAACTTCTAATCCACTGTCAACACTGGACCACTTATAGGCCCTATTTATATTACCTAAGGTGAAAGTATAAAAAAGACACACCAAGCCTTACATTCTATATGCTGGAATAGCTCCCATTATGCACAGATCTATTTTTAGAACAGAGAAAGCTTTATTGTAAAGATGCATACATTTTACAGTTGCTATGCAAAATCTGTTGAGAAAAGCAGCAATAGTTAAAGACTGAAAGACTTCTGGAAATGGTTCTTGTGACATTAACAGGAGGTTAATTAATGGGAAAATCTGACCTTGAACCTACTCCCGTCTAGAGAGACATGGATTTGAGGGTATGGAATAAAAACTGCTATTTCGGTCCACAGCTACCTCTGATTTCTGAGCTTTGAATGAAAAATCATGAATGTGGTACTGTAATATCTGCTGTCTCAGGATCTCTCAGCCACCATCTCAAACTATGGAAGAGAAGGAGGAGCCCCAGTAACCCCCAGAAATGGATGAGTGGGAAAACCCGCCATTAGCAAATCAAGAGCTTCGATCTCCTGGCCTCAATCCTGGAAGGGAACTGATGATATCTGAGCTTTGGCAATGATCCCCCAGAAGCAGCCCACAGAGCACAGGGAGGAGCATGCCACAGCACATTCTAGGAGTCACTTGTTTTTGAAAAGAATTTTCTAAGTTTTCAAAAGTGACTGTTGAATTAAAAATCTCTTTTGTGCACTCATCCCCATGTGTCCCGCAGCGGCTTCCTCAACTGTCAACAGCGTCAGCTTGGTTGAGTACCTACTACGTGCTAAGCACTTTGTGCCAACATTCACTAGATAAATAAATATGTAGAGACCCCCACTGTGTGCCAAGCTCCACTGGGAAGTCAGAGGCTCAGCTCGTAAGGTGTTGGTGCTACGTCTCTGAGGGGTGAAGCGTGTCCCCAACAGACTGCTCATCATCGAGACTTTTGTGTCCTCAGGCAGCATTTAAGGAGACAAGACGCTCCTGTCCCTACCGCTGCTTCTTCTTAACCCCTCTGAGGCTGAAAAAAAGGTCCTAACACTCCACTGTCTTCTAGAGCATATATTCCTGGTGGCCATCTTGATCCCAGCTGGAGGAACCTCAAATTACTTACGTTTTATATTGCACGAAGTAGATACTGCTGTTGCTGGTGCAAGCCCTCCCAGGCTGCCAGTGCAAAACATTGTGGAAATTTCGAGACTGGAAATGTACTCTCTGAGGCTTCAGAGACTCATGGGCTGACTGAGTTTCTAAAATAAAAGGAGAAAGAAAAACTTTGAACATGAACAAGGGCACGGTTGTTCTTACCAATACTTGGCAGTGTGATGCCTGCATCAGGATTTCCTAAAGGAGTTGCTGGAAGTGCAGATGGGAGAGGTGGAGCCCAGAAGTCAACTTCTGAAACTGGAGTGTAAGGATTTTTATGCATGCTCAAGTTCTAGAACAACTGTGTTCCTGACTGTAAAACCTCAAGCGATACCCTCCCATCCCATTGCCAAGCTCCAGAGGGAGCAAATGGTAGTGAAAAAAAAAAAAAAAAATAGCATCTTCAGTGCCTTCCATGACGGTGATGGAATGTAATGACCAAGATGAAAAGCCCGCACCAAGGCCACTCACCCACCTTCCCAGGAGCCATTGTATGACTGCTACACTGAGGTGAAATTTTGCCTGGGATCCATTTTGGTTCCAGGCCCTCAGCCCAGCCCTAGGTTTCTCCTTCCTCAGGATATGAAGTTTCTTGAGTGTCTCCCCTTTCGTAGCTACTTATTAAGTCCACCTGGAGTTATGCAGGCTGCAGAGAGAAACTGACTCCATGTCTGACCATTTCATGTCAGAAGAAAGCTGAAAATTTGACAAAGCCAGGAAAAGTAGAGCCATTTTCAACAGTCCCTTGAGCAGACTCGGATGACAAAGTCGTGAGCAGTTAAAAAGAAGTGAAGCACTTACCTATGACCCCAGTCGGGAAGAAACAGATGAGGAAGCCTAGAAAGCAATGTTTGGGCGGCATGGCTGGAGTGCGACCGGTCAGACAGCCAATGGCCCCTCACTGAGAGTGCAGCTCTGGACAGAAGAGGAAACTGAAGAATCCTCAGGCTGGACATCCCCTCGTGGGTTTAACCATGGTTCCTTGAAGCCACTCCGATTTCACTCGGTTAAGACACTATGTTGTTTATTATTCTAGGGTTATTGTAAAAGTATAAAAATCACTTCAAAGAATATTTGCCGTAAGTCACTTCAACGTGGAAGCTTGTTTTTGTCGGGACTGGGACTTTGTTAGCTCCGAAAAGGCAGAACACGGAGGATTGGCAGACTGCAGGGCAGGGTAGAGCAGGAATTGTGCAAGGTACTAGAAGGTGAGGGGAGTAAAACACTCCTGAGGCCCTCAGGGAAGGTAGCGCTGGGAGGCCAAGGTGCTGGCTGGCAGACTGATTCTGAGAAATGTACTCGGGAGTTACAGGTACCCGGGCTCCTGGCTGTGGTTCAAGCTGGTAGGGTGTCTGATTGATTCTTCCTTTTCCTCCCTTCTTGGAAGCTCTCTGACTAACTTCCTGGGTATACCTCGTACCCTCCACATCCTCTGGCTCTCCACAGGGCTTCCGGGCCCTACTCATCCCTCTTCCCAGTCCATGGTGGCCCGGGGCCCCACTCAACTAATGTTCTTCCTTTTCCATTCCCCACCTTCGTTTCCAGCCATCTGAGAAAGATTTTGAGCTGTCAAACTGCAGGAGTCCTTAAAACGTTGAACGGCGGAGGGCAATCGTGTGGAGCTACATTCTCTCTTTTTCATATCTTCTTTGAAATCTGATTGAACTAGGTCATCTGTTCTTTGCCTATGATTCATTATATTCATTTTTCTTACCGATTTTTTTAACCACATGTTTGGAGAGTCACTAAAATTGTACGTTAGAGCACAAGAAGAAAGTCATAATTTTTTTAAAGATTTTATTTATTTATTTGACAGACAGAGATCACAAGTAGGCAGAGAGGCAGGAAGAGAGAGAGGGGAGGAAGCAGGCTCCCCGCTGAGCAGAGACATTGTTTTTTTAAGTGAGGATTTTTAGGTCAAAAAGGGAAATACCTGTAGTCTCTTTTAAGTCCTTGGTAGAAAAACCTCTGTAGTAAGTACGAGGTAGGGCTGCTAAGCAGTTCTCATTCATTCCTTCATTCAGTAGCATGCACCAGACATTTGCTGCCTGGTTATTCTCAGCGGCAAGGGTCCAGCAGCGGTTGAGACAGACATTGCCCCTGCCTCCCAAAGCCTACTTGTACGGGGAAGTAGACATAACTGTCAGAGCAGTACGGAGGGGTCTGTGAAGATAATGCCAGGCTTTCCAGTGCCTCCATGCTGTGTCCAGCTTTGGAACCAGACCCCGCATCTCCTCCAGATGGGATTTTCACTACTTAGAAGCAAACCAAGGCTTTCAAGGAAGAAACGTGCGACAGATCTTAGGCTCCCTTTGTACCCTCTCAGTGCTCCTTGTCCTTTAAGCTTCTCAGCAGCACACACCTACTCACTGCTATTCTATTACCCAGTGAGCTGTAGACTTTGCATTCACCTTGGTTTTTTTGTTGTTGTTGTTTTGGTTTTTTTTTTTTTTTTGGTTTGTTTGTTTATTTATTTATTTATTTTTAAGTAGACTCCATGCCCGGCATGGAGCCCAGTGCAGGGCCTGAACTCTCAATTCTGAGATCAAGAGTCAGACACCCAACTGACTGAGCCACCCAGGTGCCCCACATTAACCTTGGCTTATAAGTGGGGGGAGGAGTGATAACCTGTGCTTGAACTACTGATGTTCCCTATCTTCCACACAAATAGTTCTTGTTTCAAAGCAACCCAATTATCCCAAATTCCAGTTAAGAAGAAAAGAAAAATATTTTAATTCAAAGTTTAATAAGTAGTGCAGCAGACAATGAAATCCATGTTTCCACTGGGTTACTGATTTTTGTAGAGCAAATAAGGGACAGTTAGAGGGGAAAGGAGATCACAGAATATACTAAGTACTGAATTCTCTCAAAGATGTGTGAACTTTTGTGCTATGTCAAATTGCAGAAAACAAACCAGTCCTGTAAGCATTCAATGAGCTCTCTAGTTGTGTAATATCATAATCTGCCTAAAAGCCAGTTCTGCCACAACACCTCAGGTAGATGAGAAGGTCAAGTTAAATTCAAAATCCTACTAATTTGAAGCAGAAGAATTTGTACAGAAATATTTTCAATGAAAATACATTTGCTTTGGGAAGTAAGAAAATTACAGATAACAGGAGATGTCTACTCTACTTTGCTTCAAGCATGGAATGTTGACTTCCAACTCCTCATTACCCGTCTTTCCCCAGTACCCTCCTCCCCTCTAACTCATGGGCAGGAAGAGTCCATCTTGACAGTGACAAGGACACCTCCATCATGGTGGGTCTGGAGAGAAATTGCCTAAGCCCCTGCCTTGGACAGACCTAATTCTCTTCTTTTTCCCTATGGCTTCCCACAAACCAAAAATTTACCCAATTAAGAAAATATTAATTATTTTTAAGTGTAATATGGGATTTTGGTTATCATTATTATTATTGTTAGAAATATATATTGAAGTATTACAGATAACATGACATGATGTCTGGGATTTGTTTCAAGGTAATCCAAGAGGTCAGGAAGAGGGTGACCAGCCGGCCACAAGCTGGTAGTTATTGAAACTGGATTTTGGATACAGGGATCCTTATTATACTTTTTACTTGTATATGTATTTGAACTTTTCATAACAAAAGGAAAAGGACTTTAAAAGTTTATCTACAAGATGCCATCTTTATAAAACTTTTGGTAATTTAGGTGCCATTTTAGTGTCGGTAACAGGACCTAATAACTATGTAAGACTGTGTTAAATTCTTTTCATGCATTATTTTAGTTAATTTTCAGGACAGGTCCAGGAGGTAATAGTATCCTGATATTACGAACTTAATCAGCTTCATCACATGCAGTGACAAAGCAAGGAGTGAAGTCAGGTCTGGCTGACCTAAAGCGTCTATTACAAAATCACTCTGTGTTATTCTTCACCTGTAGCATTTATTTCATAAAGGGATAGAACGATGTCAATGAAGATTTGGCCATTCATTCCTTTCACTGTTGATTCACTCAACTGAATGTTTACGGAGCATGTGCAGTTTCCTGAGGCACTGTGCTAGGCATGCAGTGATGAACAAGAGGGCAGAGCCAGTCCTGATGGTGCCAGCTTCATTTTCTTCAGCCACATCTTATAGCAAAAGGCCATATATTCCTCATGCTCCTTCATAAAAGTGTTTAAAAACTGCCTCAGTGGTATATATCCAAGATGGACTGGGTTTCTGCTCCAGGTTCTTTCCCTCATTCTACGATTTGGTAGGCAGCAGGGCCTCTTTCTAAAGCTGACTTAACAGAGCACAATGGTAACTTGCAATCCACTCTTCTCTTCCTCGGAACTAGAGAGAACCATACACTTGTAATACCAGTAACTAGGAAACGATTTGTTTTCTCTTTTGCACCCTGCCCTCAATAACTCTGAATAATCATGACCTTTAAGCACTTCTGCATTCTGGAAATAATTGGCATGCATTTCAAAACAGTTCATGGACTAGAATCCAGAAAAAAAAAAAAAAAGAACTTCGTTGTTCAAGTACATGCAGTCAACACATGACCAATCTGATTAAGTTTAGTTCTGACTAATTTTTGGACCACGAACACTGATACATTATTTAAAATCTCCATTAATATGATTGAGGGCTTCCTTAGGGTAACTTTCTGCTCTTCATGCCTGTTACTGATTTGGTTTTGACTATTCTTGACCAAGGTCTTTTACTGACCCAGAGCACCCTACTGGATATAACCAGTCATTATGCCAATTCCCCTAACATGTGTCTGGGCATTGTTCCAACTTTGGAAAGATTTCCATGGCATAACCAGAATCCACCCCGTTGCCACCCCTTCCACTGCAATCACTTGGGTCCCCCCTACTACCATCTGTTGCTCGGGTTGTGGCTGTAGCCTCCTGTCCATTTTCCCTGTTGTTGACACTGTCCTCGGCATTGGCAGGACAGTTTTCTTTAAAAATATTCAATCCAAGCCTTTGCGTAGAAACTTCTAATGTCTTCACGTCTCTTTCAAATTAAAAGTCAATATTTTTATACTCACCTATAAGGCTGTGGGCATTCTGGTCCCATTACCCCTAACTTCACCTCCTATACTTCTCCTAACCCATAGTGCTCTGGCCCTAATGGGGGCATGCCCATCTTATCCCCTCACTAAGATCTTTAACTCACTGTCCTCTCTGCTTGCACGCTTTCTGAGATGTTGAGACACACCTGTCGCTTTCTTTCTGTGTCTACTCAGATATTACCTTACCAGTGGATTCTTCCATGACCACCCAACATGGGTGCACTTCTCCCCCTTGGCCCACCATCTGTCCACATCTCCTTTGTCTGGTTAATTTTCCTGCATAAATTTTATCATCATCTGATAGACTGTTTATTTTTTTTTTTTGCTGTCTATCTTCCCCACTGGAACAGAAACTCTAGGAGTGACCTCCTGACGTTCATGTGTTGTTCGCTGTTTCACTACAGACCATGCTTAACCATAGTACTTAACTTTGTACTTAACCATAGTTAAGTACAAAGGCATAGCTAGTGAACCAGTGAAAAGGAATGTGTATTAGCAGCTGAAAGGAATTTACAAGATTTAAGCCAGAAGAACATGAAGATGCTTCTCTGCTTCTTATAGTTGAGGGTGGGAGTCCTGATGACATGGGGCTGAGATTGTTGGATCTGCGAGGTCACTGTGTTTCTTTAGACACATACAGACAACTCAGGCTCTGTAACACCAGGTGGCACCACTGCCAACTCTCCAGCCCTACCTTGTAATCTGTGTGACCTGAGATGTAGCTGCTTCTTGAGGGTTGGAGACATTTCCTTGATTAATCACCTGGGTGCTTCTCTGGGTGAAGAATGGGTGTGTGTGTGTGTGTGTGTGTGTGTGTGTGTGTGCGCGCGCGCGCGCAATTCTTTGGCAATTTTCTAATTCGAATTCTCCTAATTAGTGTGTTCAGATGTTTTATCTCTTTAAGGTTCGGATTCAAAAAATTATATTTTCTTTAGAAGAATGTCCATTTCATTCACGCTTTTGAATTTATTTGCATGGAGTTATACAAATTATTCGCTAATGATATCCATATTTGATTTCCCTCGTTTCTGCCATTTCTTTTATAATTTCTATTTTGAGAAATGATATTTTCTCCCTTTCCAAAATTTTATTCTTAGTTAAGTCAGCTAGTTATTTGTCTTTAAAAATTTTTCAAGGAACCAGATTTTGTGATTAGTTGTACCTCCTACTTTTTTAAAAAAATTTCATGTTTCGTTTGTATCTCCTTTTGCCCCTTAAAATTCCTTCCTACTGTCTTCTACTTCATTTGTTGCTTATTTTTATAAGAACTCCTGGAGTCAGAAGTTTGTTTCATTTGTTTTATTCTTTTTTTTTTGAAAGACCCAAAATTTCAATAACAAAACACCTCACTTTTGTATGGGGTTATAAAGGTTTCAGGGAACAATTATGCATGCAATCACTTATTCTGCTTTAAAAGAAAATTTATTATTGAAGTACAATTATATTTGTTCCATTCTTTATTTTACATCAATACAAGTAATTTACACTAGAAATTTACTCTGAACTACATCCCAGGGGTCTTTTGCTGTGAAGTGGGACATTTTCCTCTTTAACAATTCTGTAGTTTAGATCGCTTTTTCTGACTCATGGATAAAACTTTTTAATTCTCATTGTTTTTTCATGATTCTCAGAGAAGAAAATGTTGACTTACGCAACCATGTGCAGTTTGGAAATCCCCTCTTATTGTTTTGTTTTCTGGGAGTTGAAGGGCAGGAGGCTGGATTAGTATTCATTCATTATTCACGAACAAAGATAAAATACGGCCACACAACTGCTTGGGTGTAATGTCCCTTCAACAAGATGCACACTGAGCTCCTAAACAAAATTTAGAAATCCTCCTAAACCTCAGAGTAAGGAAAGTAACTTTTGCATTTTAAAGTAATGACTTTTTGTCTTACTTTACTGTAGCACTGTAACCAACATAAGTAGCTTATTAGTTTTAGAGTGTATTTCCAGCTGCACCTAAGGCTATTTCTGGAGGGAGCTGCCTGGTTATCAAAGTTAAAGCAGGACTTATATTCAAAGACAAATGGAAGGAGCCTGCACTTTGGAGACAGATAAATCTTAAGTTCGAATCCCTCAAAATAGATCTTTCTCAGTTTCATACACTTGGGATGGGTTTCCCATCCTGGTACTCAAAGGCCTGTGACTTATTCCCCCAAATGCCCAGACAAACCTAAAGGACAGACTAAGTTCATTTGATTTCTGGGATCTCTAGATTCTTTACTGAACGCATTTAAACATCCCATATTCAAAAGTTACAAACTTAGGGTTATAAGTCCGGGGGATGTCACCTATAGCATGGTGACTAGAGTTCACGATACTGTACTGTATAAGTGAAAGTTGCTAAGAGAATAGATTTTAAACATCCTTAGGACAAGAAAAAAAATTTTGTAACTATGTATGGTGATGAATGTTAACTAGACTTGTTGTAGTGATTATTATATAACATGAAAAAACATTGAATTGCATATCTTAAAACTGATACAGTGTTAAATGTCAATTACATTTCAATTTTCTAAAAAACTTTCTCTCCACCTGTGCTCTTCTGTCAGCCAAACACGACTCCAGCAGAGGTTTCTGGGCAAGGCTGCAGGCTCCAGATTCCCATGTCACAGCTCTTGGCTGACTCCTTAGCCTTGAGGTGCACCTTTTCCCAGGCTCTGTGGCACCCCCCAACTTCCCTGGCTCCCCATTGCCCCAGTCCTGCCATCCTCCATGTTGTATGTACATTCTGAGTTCCTACTACTTTTATTCCCAAGATATACCTCTTTGGTTTCTCGTTTACCAAAAAACAACTACTTTCCTGTGGCCTTGTTTCCTCACTTGGAAAAAATGTATAATATCTGTCTCGCCAGACAGCAAGGAGGGTCAATAAGAGAAATTTGCCAAACATCTGCCTATAGTGGAGCCATGATGAATATTCATCCTCCTTCTAGGTTTGGTGAGTTGGGACAGCTGCCATAATGTTCCCCAAACACTCAGGAAGGAGTCAAGCAGGAATCATGCTATGCGGAAAGAGAGGATTGGCCACAGGTCTAGAGAGGGAGGGGGTCATATCGGTTTCCATGCTGGCCCTATCTGAGAGCTACAGAAATGATGGCAGCAAACAGTTCTATAGATGGTATAACACGGGTAGACTCATTGAGGTAAAAACAGTTCACTGAATTTGGAAAGCTATTACAGGACACGGAGGTTAATACCCTTCAAAATCAAAGAGCTGGGCTTGGGGGGATTTTACAGCTTGTCGAATTTTTATCATCCAACTATAATCCCACACCTTTATTTCATTTATTCCATAGATTTGATCGAGTCAGTTCTGGTTTGCAAGAATTTCTGCATTTCTGTGCAAGTTTTCAAATTTTCTGGAATGTCAGAAACAGACATATTCTCTATCTCTACACACACACACACACACACACACAGAGCTGCAAAAAGAATAACACTGATATGGGCATGACGATAAGCCAGATAGGAGTGGCTGCATAGAGAATAAGACAATTCTGCGAGTCAGCAAGTGTTACTGAGAACTTGCTCCACGTCAGGCACTGTCATAAATTCTGGAAATATACAATGGGTTAGGCAAGCTCTGGTTTACATACAGCTACATTGTAGCACGTGTGTAGAGGGAGGCAGACAGTGAGTAGTCACAGGACTGTTTTGTCAGTGGGATCAGTGCTGTGGAGACAACACAGGGTGCGGGGACCAAGAAAGCCAGGCGGATGCCTCAGCAGAGGGCGAGTGAGAGAAGGCTTCGCTGACCAGGTGCTATGTAGATGGAGGTCTGAGCTGGGGAGGCAGGGAGCCATGCAGACCTCAGAGAAGCACAGTGTGAGAGAGGGAGCCACAAAGTCCAGATGAAAGAGTGAGAGGCCACACGGTTGGAGGGGAGGAAGAAAGGGGCAGAGTATTTGCGATGTGGTCAGGAACACCCAGAGGGGCCAAAGGCCTTAGGAGCCATGGCAAGGATTCTGGATGCTTTCTGAGAGATGGGGAAGCCACTGGAACATTTTAACACAAAACATCTGAAATGAGACTGACAATAAAATGTCAATGTTGAAGTAGTAGATTGGGAACACGAGATGGGAGAGTTCTGACACCCCATTCTTGTTCCTTGTCAGGGTCAGTGCAACACAAAGCCATTTATCTTTTGCCTCTGAGTGGCAACACTTCCTGTGGAGAGTTCTGGTTCTGCTAGACAGCACTGCTCAGCTATGAGAATGAGAGGACATTTTGAAATGGGCAAGAAGCTGAATTAAAATACCATCCTTATGTATGTTTAAATATGAAAAAAAATTTGCAACTCAGGATGCTACATTGTTTCTTAGATGTGGAAGATTCTTCTCAACTCGTTCCCTCTACATCCACCACCCAATTTATACTTAAATGTCACTTACTCAAGAGGCTCATTCCCAATGTCAATGAGGTCTGCTTGTTATGTGGCAACTGCACCCTGGACTTGTCCTTCACTATACTCCTCAGTTTGTTTGTAATTAAGAATGTGATGATCTGATCAGTTTCCTTCCCACCCGTGGGGAGCCGATCTTTATGAGGTCTTGCATTCGGCCCTTGCAGGGATGGCGTTAAGGGCTGCAGGAGCTCATCTCTTAAGCATTGCTGTTATCCTCCTGCAGGGTAAACGTGAAACCGAGTGACTTGCTCCAAACCACTTGATGAATAGCAGAACTGGGGCTCTAGCGCATGGGTCTGACTTCAGAGATCTTAGCCAGTCTCTCCCCAACACACACTTGGACTAGGGGCTACCCGTGCGGGCCTGGCTCTCAGTAGGGGAAAAAACATTGACCAAAAGAAGACGTTTCTTAGACCAAATCCTCATTTGAAATTGATCCATCATTGAGATTTGAATTTAGAGTGCCTTTCTAAGTCAGGCCGGGTTAGTGTCAGGGATGCCTGTTGCTCAGGCCCACATACTTCACCCTGCCCACTGTGGGTACCATGCCATTCATGGTCTCTTCCCAGCAGGAGAGAAGGGCCGTTCAACCCTCTCCTCAGTGGGGTTCTAGATTCCCTCTCCTTCCTGGAATCTCTTGTCTGGCAATCTCATGCTCACACTCCGTATTCTGAAAGAAATGGCTTTGTGTGGGATTAGTTATGTGACCCAGAGGTTCCTCTTCCCCTCCAAGCCTTAGTCTCTTCACTTAAAAACACGAGTAACATGGGATTTTAGCAATGAAGTGTGCAAGTGAAGCCCTAGGCAGAGCGCCCGGCACACGGTGAGGACTTAGCCAGTAGGAGTTGGTTATGCCTAAGTTCCTAGTTACGGAGGCTTCTAGAGACTCTCAAATCAACTCCCACACTGAAGCATTATTCTTTCGTGGGGAACTCAGTGCAAGCTGGCCACCCTTTTACAACCTCGTTGGCACACGTAAGTCAACAGACGTCTATTTCTGACTTGCTTTTCCCCTAGCTGCTTAATTCCTTCTCCACCCTTTGGTTTTTAATGAGTCTTCTTTTATTGACTCTTTTTTTTTTTCAATTTATTTATTTTCAGAAAAACAGTATTCATTATTTTTTCACCACACCCAGTGCTCCATGCAAGCCGTGCCCTCTATAATACCCACCACCTGGTACCCCAACCTCCCACCCCCCCGCCACTTCAAACCCCTCAGATTGTTTTTCAGAGTCCATAGTCTCTCATGGTTCACCTCCCCCTTCCAATTTACCCAAATTCCCTACTCCTCTCTAACGCCCCTTGTCCTCCATGCTATTTGTTATGCTCCACAAATAAGTGAAACCATATGATACTTGACTCTCTCTGCTTGACTTATTTCACTTTTATTGCCTCTTAATACAGCTTAAGCATCCCAGAAAACATCCCCAACTCTAAAGTCTCTTTACCACCAAGCTGCAACAACCACTAGCAGGCAGCTGAGATTTACTGGAAAAAGCATGGGAGACAGAATTTTTTATCCCACCAGTCACTGGGTATGTCACTAACCCTGCTGTCATGCTTTCTCATTTTAAATGGGGACAGCAATTCCTCCTCACAAGGTGCTGTAAAATGAAACGAGGTGGGGTATTTTTTCAAGCAGTTTAATAATTACTCATTTTTTCTTTGCTCATTCATTCATTCCTCCCTTCATTCTCGATTAGCAGTTCTAGTTTAAAGTGGGCAAGAGTCCAATTCCAGAATCTAGAGGCAGAGAAGGAGAAATGTAGAGCAAGTATCTCACCTCATAAATGAAGCTAACTAATCACCCTATAAAAGTGGAATTCGTGATCTAAGACATCTTTTCATAAGCTTCTCGGGTATAAATGCCAGTATCTTAATGGGACACAGCCAGTAATCTTAGACACTTTAACTTGGCATGAAATGATACAAAAAGTGTTGGCTAACCAGTAATAATTTAGGAGAAAAATTAATTTAAGAAGCAGAACTGTGTCAGGAAGAAGACCCCTTTATGGGTTAACCTAAGTGGAAACTTACTCTTGGAGCCAAAAGGTGGAATTTAATTCAACTCTCACGAGGCTAAGTAATTTACTCACATTCAGCAGCAGCTTTTGACCTAAAATTTAGTGGGTATATTGCCCTAGGAAACAGACCCTACCAATTCATCAAAGTTTGAAGACAAGGGAATAAAATACAAAGTACAATATTAGCAGCAAGGCAATATATCCTTGTTTATAGATGAGATAGCTGCATACTGGCACAGCCAACCAACTGAAAACTCAAAAGAAGTAAGTTTAGATGTTGGCTATATCAAAAATAATCTGTAACAATAGCTTCTTGTTTTTACTTTTTACAAACAGCCATTTAGAAACCGTAACGTCAAATATCAACTAATAAACTTGGTAAGAAATGCCCTCCCTCTACCACTCTCATGATGGATATAATACTTGAAAACAGAAATATTCTCCATTCTTGTAGAACATTCAACTTCGTAAAATGTAAGATATTCCTAAACATTGTACAGGGCCAATGCAATGCCAATACAACTCTCAAAAGCCTTCAAAACTTGGGGGGAAACTTGGTGAACATTCTTATAGTTCACCTCGAAGAACAGCTGTTGAGGGGAAATATGACCAACAAGCAATGACCTAAAGTACTGAGAAGGGTCTCGGAAGTTAAAATATTCCAGTATAAAGTTCTAACAAAACAGTGGACACAGGGCCACCTGGCTGGTTGGCTGACAGTGGGCAACTGTTGATCTCAGGATTCTAAGTTCAAGCCCCCTGCTGGGTGTAGAGATTTTTAAAAATAAAATCTTTTAAAAAAGAAAGGGATTAAAAAAGAAAGATAGTTAAATAAATAAATAGGCTGTAAATATAAGAAAAGACAAAACAATGGAAGTCATAGAAGTATTGAGAATTTGGCATGATACATGTGATTTTTGAAATCAGCAAAGAATTGAGATGATTTATTTGTACTAGGGCAGCTAATTTGTCATGGTAAATATGAGTTGAATTGTATCCTCCAAGAAGATATAAAGTCCTCACCCCTGTGATCTTATTTGAAAATAGTTTCTTTGCAGATCTAATTAAATTAAGATGAGGTCATACTGAATTAGAGTGGGCTCCAATCCAATGACTAGTGTCTTTATGGAGACAAAAGATTTGGACACAGAGACTCACAGGAGAGAACACTATGTGACATGAATCTGAGGCTGGAATGACACAGCTAAAATTCGAGGAAAGCTGAGAGTTGCCAGTTACCACTGGAGGCTAGGAATAGGCAAAGAAGGATCCGTCTAGAGCTTTCCAATATAATGTGGCCCTTGCCTCAGAATGGTGAGGGTATATATTTCCATTGTTTTAAGCCATCCGAGTTTGTGCTATTTTATTATGGCAGCTCTAGAAACCAAAATAATAAAGCTGGATTCCTACTTTCCCACTTGCACAAAAAGAAAAAAAATCTAGAGGGATAAAAGAACTCAGTGTAGAAATGAAATAAACAATGATCCCCAAATAACATAAGAAAATGTGGGTAGAAGTTTGTATTTTCTAGGGAGTTTCTTTAAAATGGAAGGAAAAGATGAATAAATTGGACTTTATAAACATTTTAAACACATGCAGGGTAAGAGATAAGAAATTATAAAATAAATGTGTAACTCACAGCAGACAAAGGATATAGTCAATTAAAAAAAAAAAAAAAAAAACAGCCCCCAAAGAAATGCACAAAGAACAAGATAAGGCAAACTCTTGTACCTGTCTAAAGTCTAAATACCTAACACATAAAACATGCTCAACTTTACTAATTATTAAAGAAATGCAAACAGAAGTATTAAAATGGCTACCTATACAGCTGTTAGAAATTAAAACGACTATTATCCTAATTAGCTAGGGCACAAAAACCATGTACACATGTGGCTGGAATGTCTATTATTAGCGCAATCCTTTTGGAAAGCAGTAATTTGTCTATTTCAATTATTCTCATATTTTTGCTTTTTCCTTTTCTAACTTACACGCTTTTGTCTTAAAGATTTATTTTTTACAATTTTGATACAAAAGATTAAATTCTGAAAAGGATATGTATTTTTATGGAATATATGTACTCATATATTAGTTAAAAACTGTAAAGACACTGTTCCCCAAATAAGTGAGTATACTAGTTTTACCAAAATCTCACTAGTATTTACTACAACATTTTTCCCCTACAACAGAATAACATAGCACCTCATTTTAATCTGTACTTTTAAGTGAAGGGAAATGTTTCTCCCTGGTTAACTTACTCACAGAAGTTATGTTTGAAAAATTTTTTTTTGGTCAGTTAATTCATTTGAATCTTGAAATTACTATCCTCTTTGTAATTCCCAAGAATTCCTTGTGTAATATACAAATTAACTCTCTTGTTGATTTGTTAACAAATTGCCTCTCTTTGGGGACTCTCTCTTCACACATGCTTCTCAGGGCTCCCATCTACTCCAACGGCTTTGACCACTGTCTTTATGCTCGAGGACCCCTCAATCCCCATGCTCTCCAAAAAATCTGCTTTTTCCCCCTTCCCAAACAGCCTGGAACAGTGTTTTATACAGGGATAAGTATTAAAATACAGACATAAAAGGACCACTTTTAAACATTATTTTTAGGACTGTTATAAAGATTAGATATGAATAATTAGAAAATAATTCTATAGTCTTAATGCATGGAAGCAAACAAATGGATAAAAATACTAGGTTACGCCTGAGTGCTTGAATAAATGAGTACAAAATGAATTTTAAAAATACTTTATTCATAAGTCTCCAAATGCAATGTTCCATAAAAAAACATATATGTTTCTATTTACATATTCTTTATTAAGTCTATTGATTTGAATTAGAATTTAAATTCAATATGGGGAAGTTTTCAGGATTTCTTCTGAAAGTGAGCATTTAAAAATACTACATATAAAAAAAATACTATATACATAGGGGCGCCTGGATGGCTCAGTCCGTTAAGCATCTGACTCTTGATTTCAGCTCAGGTTATGGCTTCAGGGTCATGGGATCAAGGCCCGCATCAGATTCTGTGCTGGGTGTGGACCCTGCCTAAGATTCTCTTGCTCTCCCTCTACCTCTCATCACCCCTTACTCCTGCTCTATTGCTCTATTAAAAAAACATATATATATGTATATATATACACACACACTATATACATAGACTTCCAAAAACAAATATGCTGAGGTACAGAGAAGAAAAAAAATCTATTCTAGGTCTTGGAAGTGATTGGAAAGGACCCTAGGCTATCTCACCTACTATCATAGGAAGCAGGGTTCTTAGAGTTTTCACTAACAGCCCACCTAGGTGGAAAATTCCAACTGTGACAATGGTTTTTTTTTTTTCCCAAAGCCTCTGCAGTTTTCAGACCAAATATAACAGGTGCCACTTTATGTAAACCCAGATACTTTATGTAAACCCAGATACTCTTCTTTGGTTAATACTGACAAAGATACAATTTCTGAAAGGTGATCCTTTCAGGAAATCAAAGCGGAAAACCTATATGGGAAAAGCTGATTCTTCAAAGTCAGCACATCTTCGTTGATTAGGAAAACTCTTTGGAATCTGCTGTCGGTCTATAACCAATCAAGGACTCCTTACCACCTTCATCCACAAGCAGATCCACTAATACATGTGGCTTATCGTAACCAAAGGAGGTGGTAGTGTTTCTCAGCACTACGGACTCCTGTCCTTCAGTCTTGATTTCAGTTTTATTATTTGGAGGAAATTCTGAGTCAGATAAGAAGCTGTCAGATTCCACAACGCCACTATCGGAACCATTTCTGGAGTGATAGGAGTTTAAGGCGATGACACAGGGTTCAGACTGGTTACTATCTGTATGGACAGAACTCTCTCCCATTCCTGGGGTCAGAGGGCTACCAGAAGCTGTGTCAGGATTATTTTCTTCAGTGGTGACCACTTCGATTTCACTGGAAACGTCTTCTCGGTGTTCTGTTTTACCTAGGCTGTCTTCAGTGGGCATACTTACAATTGTGGCTGGAGACAACTGGTCTTCCCAGACCATCTTCTCATTTTCTGGGACAATTGGCTGGTAGGTGATGGGTGATACACATTTTGGTTCAGACCTTGCCTCTGAAGAGGCATTTTTTACCACAGATAGCTAAGGGAAGAGAAACCAAAGATTAAAAATAATAAATTATTAAACTTAAGTGCATATCCTTAAAAAGATACTGTCTAAAGGTAACTAATAGGCAATGAAATATACCACTAAATGGCAGATTTACGGTAACAATGTAATAGCATCTGGTGGTTGTCTTTTCTTGCTTTTAAATGAAAATATACTATATTAAGAGCAAGGTTTTTTTAGAATTCTTAAAAAGCCATCCACCATCTAACCATATGTGTTGCTTTTTCTCCATTCAATTAAAATCAAATAATTAAATCAATTAAAATTCAAATAATTTTCTCCATCACCTCCACATGTATGCATGTCACATGTGTAATGGGAGTACACCTACTTATATAATATTTCACCATTTGCCTTCATAATTATAATTTTTATTAGAATTTTCACTGCCTCATACAATTTTATACTGATGATTAAAGTAGTTTCTCTAACAGTGCATATTGAAGTGTTTCTAATTTTTACTATTTCTAGAACATGTTGAAATGTGTATCTTTACATATCTTTTCATTTAGGAATTTTTTTTTTAAAGAATAAATTCTTAAAAGTAGGATTACTAAGTCAAAGGCTGTTGCACTATTTATGGCACTACTACACATTATACCCATTACATGTTTACCTTCCCACCAGAGCTGAATTACTTTTACCAGTATACACCAATTTGACTACTACTGGTACTACTGGATATTCAGGTTCATTTTTTTCCTTCTCTAGTGGGTATAAAACTGCATACTGCAAGGTTGGTTTGTGCTTATCTACTTACTTATCCTTAATTAGTAAGGACAAATACTACAATTCATACATGAGTTACCTACCACCAACAGTTCTTATTCAATTTACATTAAGGTAGTGTTTTCAAAACAAATTGAAATGTGTTCTTTACATGTTATAGATATTATTCCTGTCCTATTTGATTCAAATAATTACCATTCTGTTAGCTGGAGATGTTCTTTTCATCATACAAAGGCTTTTAGATGTTAGACATTAAAAGGTCAAGCTTCTGGGGTGCCTGGGTGACTCAGTCAGTTAAGCATCCAACTCTTGATTTTGATCAGGTCATGATTTTGGGGTCTTGGGACTAAGCCCAGCATCAGGTTCCACATTCAGTGGAGAATCTGCTTGAGAATTTCTCTCCCCCACCCCCTGCTCATGCTATCTCCCTCTCAAATACATAAATAAATCTTTTTAAAAAACATCAAACTTCTGGTCTCACTTGTGGCCATCTTTCCTTCTACACTCCAACCATAATGGAGGTTCTGTATTTTAGGATTTTCAAAAGCCACACTTTCTTGATGCTGAGGTTTAGCACAGACTGTCCCTTAATACCTCGATACATGTCTGTCCCTCAAGACGCTCCAGTATTACTGTCTCTGGAAGGGCCACAATGAAATCCCACCCTCCAATGGTGGACAAAGTCCTCACTGGCACAGATGAAAACCTTTGTGTTTGAACACCGTACACCCACTGAATACTGATCTTCTTCTCCCACTAAACTTTAAACTCCTTAACAGACTTATCCAATTATGCTCTTGTTCTATGCAAAAAGTACATGATGTGTAGTAAAAATTATGTGGGTTTGGATGTGGTAGATCAACCAATCTATGACAGGTGACATGCTGCTGAACGTCATTCTACTTTAAAAAAATTAAGAAAATTATCAAAAGAGTCCAAATAAATGCTTTAGTATATATAATTAAAGAAAAATGTTAAAATATGTTACCAAGGACTTGGGTAACATGATGCTTTCCTTCTTACATGGATTCATCTTCTTAGTGTAACAATATACAAATACCAGAATAAGTACTAGAAAAAGCAGAATGGCAACAATTGGAACCCAAACAGAATCTAAAAGAAGGGAAAAAACAGCAAGTTAGAATTAAGACAGAATACTGTTATATCCATGAAATAGTTATAAAGTCTTACTGCTGTTCTTTAATAGATTTGCCCACTGGGTAATTAATACGGTCAGAATTGCAAAGAACCCTTGCCGCAGAAGTTGGGCAAGATGAAAAAAGCTTCAGTGCACCTGTCCTAGAAAACTAAAAGGGCTCTTCCCAGCTCTGCAATTTCCTACCTTCTGCACCTACACGACATGAAGTGGCTAACACAGACTTTCATAACAACTTCCTTAAAGCCTCCAACATAGGGTGTTTCCCTAGTTACACTTTTCTCTCCATTAAAAAGCAGAAGAAAGTTTAATAAAAATCCATTTCTTCAGAAATAAATTGACAATGTTTATAACTCTTAAAATCATTTAATCCCACTCCTCAGAATTTTGTTTCATTTTATATTTATTTCAAGACTGCAAATACTTGTAAAGGTAACCAGACATATACACAACACACACGGACAGGAAAGCTGCAGGAATTACGTGTGTGCCTTTAAACGCAAACCAGAGATTATAATTTAGAATAGGAAAGATCTGTTTCAGAGCACATACATCTATAATCACTACAGTGTGATTAATCACTATAGCTCTAATTTTGCTTTTTATTTTCAAGGCACAATCTTCAGTATTCTATTTTCACAGTCCTCTCTTCCAAATGATCATGGTGGTGTTTAGCCTCCTTACTGGCATTTCATTACCTTTCATTTCTATTCCAAAGTTACTTTTTTGGAATAGTCGCTCTGGAAATGATGACTAAATGAGCGCGAGTATAACAGCTATTACAGGATGCAGAAAAACATGAAGTTACTACGACAGTAAAGATACAATCACTGTGATGAGAAGCAGGGACTGCTCCTGAGCCTCAGGGCCGCCACCATGTGGCCACAGAACCAGCCCAGTTTGTAATTCAGACATGGGAAAAAAAAAAATCTGGGGCATCTGCATTATTTCAAATTTTATGTATTAACTAGGATTTTATTTTTTCAAAATAACCCAATAGCAAGTTGGCATAAAATGCACTGCATTATTTTAAGTCACAAACTATTTGAAACCCTCATGATAATAGCCTAAAAGTTATAAGTTTTAGGCATTTGGTCTAATTCTTCAGCCTAGAATCCCATTCTTCCAGAAGATATTTGTAGGGACGCCTGGGTGGCTCAGTCAACAAAGCATCTGCCTTCAGCTCTGGTCATGATCCCAGTCCCTACTCAGCAGGGAGTAGTGCTTCTCCCCCTGCTTGCACACACTCTCTCTCTCTGGCAAATAAATAAAATCTTTAAAACAAACAAACAAACATAACAAAAAAAAAGAAGATATCTGTATCATAAAATTTTGGGAGGCATCTGGGGGGTCCAGTTGGTTAAGGATCCAACTCTTGTTTTTTTTTTTTTTTAATTTATTTGACAGAGAGAGAGAGCACAAGCAGGCAGAGAGGCAGGCAGAGAGAGAGGGAGAAGCAGGCTCCCCGCTGAGCAGAGAACCCGATGTGGGACTCGATCCCAGGACCCTGAGATCAACCCACTGAGCCACCCAGGTGCCCCCAACTCTTGGTTTTAGCTCAGGTCACGATCTCAGGGTTAGGAGATAAAGCCCTGCTTCAGGCTCCATGCTCAGCGTGGAGTCTGCTTAAGATTCTCTCTCCCTCTCTGCTGCCCTTCCCATTCATGCTCTCGTCTCTCTCTCTCTCTAAAATAAATAAATAAATTTTCAAAATAAACAAAAATAAAATATATTATAAAAACAGCCTAATTGGAAAATACACCTATACACAGAGTTATCAAAGCATGCTATCACAGAGAAAATAATAAATAATCTAGAAGTCCCAAATTGGGGAACATTAAATAGAATACAAATTCTACACAATGAAATAGTCTGCAGAGATTAAAAATAGTATTAATAAAGTATATGAATTAAAATGGAAAAATATTTTAAAATATATACTTAAAGCATTACATAAAATTTTATATACTATATAATACGATCATGGCTATGTAGAAAGAGAACAGAATGAGGAAAAAAACCACCAAATTATAACGAAATATTTGGATGGCAAGACTACAGATAATTTTGGTTTCTTTTCTTTTTTTTTTTTTTTTAAAAGATTTTATTTATTTATTTGACAGATAGAGATTACAAGTAGACAGAGGCAGGCAATGAGAGAGGAGAAAGCAGGCTCCCTGCTAAGCAGAGAGTCGATGTGGGGCTCAATCCCAGGACCCTGGGATCATGACCTGAGCCGAAGGCAGAGGCTTTAACCCACTGAACCACCCAGGTGCCCCAATTTTGTTTTCTTCTAGACTTTTATATTTTATAAATTATCTATAATGACATTTACATTTTGTTAAGTGCCAAGAATAGGTCAAATTTTTGTTAAGGTGCCTGCCACTTGAAAATACCAGTTCTAAAATTCCATCATATATATGCACCCCCCCAACACACACACACAAAGAAAAGATAACGAAATAAAAGTACTTTTAAGTGTTATAAAAATGACCCATAACCTATCCACATTTATTTTCAGATACTAATTTCCAGTGTTTGTCCAGTTCACATCACACATGCCAATGAATATTTCTGCTATTCAGTTTTTAAACTCACCACCCCAACAGAGAACATTCTAATGGATACATAACATCATGCTATACTGAAATAAGTTGCTTTTTATCACTATGTGTAATCCTGAAATGCAGACATCTATGCATGGAATTTTAGATATTATGTTTCTTTCTTCTCTGGGTTATCACACAGCTTTCCAAATTGGTTGTTTTCGATCTCTTAATGCCTGAGAAATGAGCTTATTTTTGCTTTTGGAATTCTTTGAGAAATGCAACCACTGAATATCTTTTTAAAGAACAGAGATTTACTGAAACTGCCTCTTTTCAATTACTCTAGTTCTGTTATCCTTCCCTATATTTAGGAAAAAACGGCAGAAACTTGCCTTCTATGTGTTTATCATCAGAAGTGGTAATACAAAGGTCATCAGACATCTCAGTTTTAACAGACCAATCTTCTGAGAACCCTTCTGCTGAAATACAGTAGTGCGAACTCAGAGAGGACACTGGGATAACAAGGTGGCACTGAGTCTCATTGCAATTATCTTCATTCTCTCCTGACACCCGATACTGAATCTGTATGGGGAAAACAACAACAATGAAAATGTATGGCTTCTTTTATTCTGCAAAAACAAAACCAGACCCAAAAAAAGCACCATTTTTATCCTGATCAAACACCTGAAGGAAACCTATTGGTCAAAGTTGAACATGTCTGCAAACAGTTGATATCAAATAAGAAGTCAATTTGTTATTTTAACACAGCATTATGCTACATATCCATTAAAATGTGCTTTGTAGGGATTACAGATTTAAAAACTCAAATAGCAGGAATGTTCATTGTTAGTTGTTAAAGCAACCAGTAGTCATTAGTCTTGTTCTAATAGTGCTAAAAACTTAGCTGATGAGAGATAAAAGTACCCGTAGGAAGAATATGAAAGGGATTTTGCCAAGATCATGGCATCTCCTAGTAGTAGTACACTGAAGAGACAAAGGCAGTCTCTGACAGTTTGTCATTCATCCAACCAGCCAAAGGATATGCATCCTCTGTGCCAGGGAGTGCCTGAACACGTGAAGGTAGGACAGTGGTGCCGGACCTCAAACAACGTCCCCCAGAGCAGAAAGAAATGTGAGCCAGGAGTCCTGCAAGAGGGCTATTACACGGAACTAGGAATGATCAAACCACAGGGGTGCAAAGAGTCTATGGTGTCAGAAGAGAATTCAAAGGGGGAGATGAAATGCCCGCTCAATAGAAGAATGAGCAGAAATTTGCCCAAGTTGATAAGGTGGAGAGGACATTCTGTGAGACAGCAATGGTACCTGTAGGGAACAAAGAACCAAAAGCACTTCACCACAGCACAAATAAAATTTAGGTTGGAAAAAATGGGGAGAGGAAGCTGAAAGGACACAAGCGGCTAAATCACGAGGCCTGGTAGGCCATGCCATGGAAGGGAATTTAGATATAATTTTGTAGCTCTTAGGGATTTGCAAAAAGATTTTAAGGAGTGAAGGAAGGGTAGATGTGTACCTGAGAAGGATGACTCTGCTAAGCATCCAGAGCGATGTTTTAAAATCTAAGTCAGATGTCGCTCTTCCTGCTAAAATCCTTCCAGAGACCTAACACCTTCATCAGTGTAACGTCAAATCTCTCCAGTGCCCCCAAGAGATGTGGCCCTGGTGACCTCTGACCTCATCTGGGCCTGCACTCTGCCTAGCATGCTTCTGCCAGATTCTCTGCCTAAAACACTCTCCCCATCTAGATCCATGAAGCTCACCTCCTAGCACCCTCCAGACCTGGCTCCAGTAACACCTTCCTTGCTCTGACCATACTACTGAAGATCACTACGGCCCCAACCCCACTGCCCATCCACTCTCTCTGCTCTGTTTTTCTCCATTCCACGAAGCACTGGAGCAGGGTCTGTACTGCTCACTGCTGTCTGCTGGTCCCAGGGACACACAGCGCACGTGCCTGACAAATACTATTTAATAAAGCAACGGCAGCGCTGCGGAGAAGGGATGGATTAGAGTCATTCCAATCCAAGTGTGGTCTGTACATCAGCACCAGAAGGCAAGTATATCCCCACAGCAGAACCACCAACTTTCTCTTTCAAAAACAAGGATTCCAATTATAGCTTCCTATTATTTTACATCACTACCCATGAGGAAGAAAATATTAAAATCATCTTCGTCTTACCAGTGGAGAAATAGGAATAAACAGGTTTAAAATCCTAAAATAGGGCCATGCTGTTAAATGAGGCCAAGGCAAAACTTAAATGTATTCACTTGCCCAGCATTAGTAATTAACTCCAACAGCAACTCCCCTCAACAACATTTATTTATGTGGTTTTTTCTTACCAACACTGAAGACATGTAAGTCTTGCCTGAGTGTTCATAAGCGTTTCACTTTAATTACACTATAGATAGAAGAAACTTATGCTAGCAACAGAAAAACAGAACAGAATAAAGGAAATAGAAAACCTACCTTACTTCCATTTATTTTTAAATACACAGTGTACGTAAATATGTGACAATAATTTTCATCATATATGGGTACTGGCTTTTTTTCACTTGTATTAACTAAAGGGTGAAATATGTCAACGATGATTTGGTTTTCCCTCTTTCTAATACCCACTGCAGGTGGTCCAATGTTCCCTGTGGCAGGGTGGGAGGGACACAAAAAAAAGGAGAATCAGCACTGCCCTGGAACTTTATAGTGCATTACACAAAACTGCCCAATTCAATCAGTTAACATACTCTTTCAGTTGTTCTAAGGCAGATCTATGTTTAAACCACTCCACAAATATCTAGAAGATATTCTAAATGTCCTTAATAAAGAAATACTAAATTAATCTCAAGCAGGATGTATTTTTATCTAATAGAAGCTCTCCTTTAACAGCTTAAATGCACTTCTAGTGCTAAAAGTCAACAGGTCACGAATCCTGTTAAAAAACCTTCACGTAACAGAAGCTCTATTAAGTTTTTTCCTTTTTCTGTGGGTGTGCTTATTACAAAGAAAACCTATTCTCTAAAAAATGTTTCAGAAAAGGCATTTCAGTCACCTTTGAACACTCACTGAAACTCTCCGTATCACCAATGCTTATGGATGGCTGGCATGAAGGCTCTTAATGAAAGTTTGCTAAATACACTCAATTTTTATGGTGAAAATCAAAACTAGATATTCCTTCATTCAACAAATATTTATTATGTGTCACTCATGCTTGAGACTTTGTTGGTGAACTGTTTGCTTATTCTTCATGTTTTTACTGCCCACTACATGCCAGGCAGGCCTATTTTTATTTGCTAATTTACCCTCAGGGCTTGGTGTACTTCCAAGCACAGTATGCCTTGCAGTTAACAGATGACAAAGGCATGGACTTGGGCATAAAACTATTTCAAGGGCAAGTAGAGGAAGGGCGTGGAGTAGGCAACTATCTGAAGAGCAGGAGAAGCCAGGCTGTGGTGGAAGAAACCGCATGTGGAGGCTGAACAAGGAAGGAAGTGGAGGTGGATGGCAAGGCACAAGGCCTAGAACATGAGGGAGGAGTCAAGGGACTAACTGCTTCTTCACCCGGGAGTGAGGCTGTGAGAACTACAAGGCAGGATTTCAGTCACAGAAGAACTGGCCATGATGATTTTGGAGCCTGAGGTGATAACTAAGATCAGGTATACTGTAGGAATGCACTGCTGGCAGGAGAAAGGGCTAAAAAATCACTGGGGTTGAGGAGATTATAGAAATCTACAATTTGTTAATGTATTAAGCTGAGGCCTTGGGGATCAGGCAGAGGGTGCAAGAGGGAGAGCTGTCCTCAGTGCGCGTAGCTCAGCAGCGAGTGATGGAGCTGGGGCGGGGGTGGGGCGGTGCACAAGGGGAAGACGGGCAAAGAGTCCACCTAGGCAGCACCAATCTGTGCTTGTAGGGAGTGGAACTGTAATGGTTTAGAAGGGGCAAAAGTGATGGGCACCTCATAGCCCTACTTTGTGAGGCTCAGCGAAAGAATAAGACACAGAGTCCCTAAAGTCCTCCAAAAGTTTCTTGGGCATTGTGATAATTTTTAGCAAACATATACAGAAGATATGTGTAAGTATTTTCAAACTTAAAATTTCAAATTTAAAAGTTCTACTCACCTTGTTTACACAGAATAAATTCTTTTGACTCTACATAGGCTGATTCTTTTTGTCCAAGCCTAGCTTTAATTCTGGCCCAGAGAGAAAGTGATGGATCATTAATTACGGAAAAGATATTACAAAAGTGCTGAGAGGTATTGCAGGCATCAATCCACATTGCATTCCTAAAATGAAGAGGAATAAAGAAGCACAACGGTAACTTTTACTGTTAATTTATAAACTCGAATCATCTCTGTTTCTGCTTCATTTTTTTCATTTACAGCATGGGACTGGTAGAAGGAGCTGAACACTAGGCTGGAGAAGACAGCCTAGACAAAGTAGGAAGTCCTACTATATTGGGTAGTCCCAATATAGGACAGTATTAAAGTTATAGGCCTGGTTAGAAGTACTAGAAATTTTACAATAAAGAAGCTCAATTCAAAATACAACACTTGAACAAAGTACATTCCCCATACAATTTTTTAAAATCTTATCTTTAAATAACTCTAGATTCTGTTAACATAAATAATCATTACTCGACTGCAGAATCTACCACATTGCACAGACTCCTGACACTTGTCAGAAATATTTTGAAGGTTTTATCTTTCTACTCAACAATACATTCACTATGGAAAGTAAGAGGACATCATTTTATTTTTTTTAAAGATTTTGTTTTGAGAGAGAGAGAGTGGGGGTAGGAACAGTGGAAAAAGGACAAGCAAACTCCATGCTGAGCGCGGAGCCCAACGTGTGGCTGGATCCCAGGACCCTGAGACCACGACCTGAGCCAAAATTGAGTCAGATACCCAACCAACTGAACCATCCAGGTGCCTGGCATCATTACTTTTAATACAGAATTGTAAGCTTTATTTGCATGCCTTTAAGAAAAAAAATCTCTAATTCCTGGGCCACTGGGGTGGCTCAGTCAATTCAGTATCTGACTCTTGATCTGGATGTAGGTCATGATCTCAGGGTCCTGGGATTGAGCCCCAGCCTCTCCCTACTCAGTGGGAAGTCTGCTGGAGAATTCTCTTTCTCTTCCCCTCCCTTGGTTACCACCCTCCCCCCCCCACCCGCTAGGATACACACAAACACTCTCTCTCAAATAAACAGATCTTTAAGTCTTAAAAGTTAGTGAGACTCCCCTACTTCAATTATGACACGAAGAAGAACTAAGAGGCAGGAAGTGCTCTGAAAATAATTAATTTGCCTCCTCAGCACTTCTGGAAATCTACAGTTTAAGAAGTCCTGCCACATGGGAAAGGAAAGATGATGGGAAAGGAAACATAACTACACAGAGTTATGGAAAGTAAAGAGACCTAGACAAAAACAGAATAAAAAAGATGAAAGAGTAGAACTTACCCATAGGTTTTTACCTGTACAGTAAAAACAGGGGTCTGTGGCATGGTTGGGTAGTCCCAATATAGGACAGTATTAAAGTTATAGGCCTCAATGTTAATATTGGTTGGTACTGGCACTGTAAGAGATTCAAAAAGTAAAACGGACAATTGTAAGAAACCATCATTAACATTAGAAAACCCTATAAAGAGCTATGTTAGCCAAATATGTATTTTGAAGTAAAATTCAAAGGACAAATAATATAATTATTTAAATTGAGATTTATAAAAGTTAATTTTATTGGAAAATGCATAGCATTCTTACTCATTTTAAATTCCTGAGACAACACTGCAGTATGAGGGAAATACAAGTATAGTAGAGGCAATAAATCTCTTATTATGTTTTAGGAGTTTTTATAAATAAATACACTGCCCATTGTAATAATAATCCTCAATTCATTTAATAAGCAGAATTTCCTATATTTGATACCAGAGATTGCCTTACAAGGCTAGAGGAGAACTGGCTACCCCAGGGATGGTCAATTTCATTCTAAAATACCCTATAAGCTCATAGCCCTTTGCCTGGTATCATCAAACACCTTAGCACCTTTTCTGTAATACAGGAATAGAAACCTAACTTGCCTCCAGGAGCCATCCACCTTGTCAGTTTCATTAACATTTTGCTTTCTGGGGTGTGCAGGGCTTTTTACAAAACATAGTCAATATTCTTACCTTTGCTCTTTTAAACCATTTCAGAAAACGTCTACTGAGATGTGAGTCACATGAGCGAATAAGCAGAAGTCACTTTAACATCTTGTAACTAGTTACTAAAACTAGCCATTTATTCCCCTGCTCAGGGTAAAAGGTTGTTGTCCACCATCCCTTGGAAAACAATCACACACATACATCTCCCTTTCTCCTTTTTTCTTTTTCTCCCTCCTGCCCTCCCTTCCTTCCCTTCTTTATCAATGAACACGAAGATAAAGAGTTGGCAATATGACCTCAATTTTAAGATGATTCAATCCTACCTGAAAACCATTACACATAATTTACAATTACAGTTAAGATAAATGAATGAACAGCAATGCGGTCAGGTAATATGGCTTCCAAATATATCATCAGCCTCAAAAACTCCGAGAGAGCCAAAGTTTATTTATCTATTTTTTTAAAGTTCCCCAGCACAGGACGCCTGGGTGGCTTATCTGGTTAGGCTTCCAGCTCTTGATTTCAGCTCAGGTCATGATCTTAGGGTCCTGGAATAGAGCCCAGCATTGGACTTCTGTGCTCAGTGGGGATTCTGCTTGAGATTCTCTTTCTCCCTCTCAAATAAATGAATATTTTTTAAAAAATGTAAGTAAAAAATAAAAATCAAAGTTCCCCAGCTATAATCATGATTACTTGGGGGGTTATATAAACTGGAACTCTAATAAGAAAAATATTCCCTGGGTTGGACATTAAAAAATGTGGGTTCTTTCCTGGTTATACAACTTGTCACTTCAGATTTCCTAATTTGACACATGAGGTGTTAATTTCATATACCTAAGGTATTTGCTTACTGTGAAGGAAACACCTACTATATTTTTTCCCAAAACAAAAATTTCAATTTTCAAACCCAAACTGGTACATTCTTTTAATTTATAATATTTTACACTTGTATTATCTTTTTAAGGCAGAACACAGATCCAGAATTACTTAGGTAAAAAATAGGGACTTGGGAACAATTATTCTACTGCCTTTTTCCTCCCCTTTCTAGTTACTTTTCTCCTTTGTATCAGTGGTTTTTTAACAGGAGGTGATTTGTGCCTCAGAGGGGACATGTGGCACTATCTGGAGACATTCTTGGTTCCCACAACTGGCTGGTAGTGGTAGGGTGCTGCTGGGATCTCAGAAGAGAAGCAAAGGTTGCTAAGTATTCCATAAATGTCCAGGATAGCTCTCTGCATTTTGGCAGTCCAAAGTGCCAATAGCACTAACGCTGAGGAACCCTGCTTCTTATGTTCATAACTTTAGGAATGTTTTATTATTATTTAGGAGGAAAAACTAACTTAAAAACAGATTTTTTTTTGATAAGCCAATATATTTCATGGCTTCCCCACAATGAATAGCTTTGGTTAGTGCCCAACTATCTAACTTGTATAACCACCTACCAAAGAAATGAAATGTGATGATTTGTGCCAAAAGGTTGAGATTATGAAGCTGGGAGGATATCTCACAGATTCAAACACTGCACGCATATAATACTCTCTTTCCACAGCCAGGGATCAGACACCTACAAGTTTTCTATTTATTCTTTCTGAAATAGCTGTTGGTACCTAGCATCTTTGGTTCTTTAAGCAATTTCTTCCAGGTGAGCCAAAAAGCACTGGTCTGGGAAGATTTAGCCCTAATTCTTCTCTTTTGGTTTTGGTAGAGCTCCCATGGCCTTACTTAGCAAGGTATATTGGGGCCTCCTTTTTCTAGGTTTCTTTAGGTATGGTTTTGTATGGTTGCACCTCAAATTCATGAAATGACCTAGTCTCAAAGAGTTTATACCTGTGAGGAAGAAATACAAGCCCCCCCCCCCCGGCCATTTCCCTAGCTTCAAGTCAACATTAATATCAAATAACATTCACACAGGGGCACCTGTGGCTCAGTCAGTAAAGTGTCTGCCTCTGGCTCAGGTCATGATACCAAAGTCCTGGGATCAAACCCATGGCCCCCCTGCCCCATTCCCTACTCACATCTACTTGTGCATGCATGTTTTTCTCTCAAATAAACCTTTATTTAAAAAAATAGTAACAGTCACAGATAAACATTATTTTCTACCAGATAAGAGAGGAAACCAATGCTAAGAAAACTCACAATGAATGTGAACTTCTCTCAAAAGTCATCTCTTAACTTTAGCATCTTTTGCCTCTCTGGAGGGTGCTTATTTTCAAACCTCCTGGTCCTGGTTCCTTTTTGTTAAACAGTCCTTCTCTTGGTTACTCTTTCTAGCTCAGGTCATGATCCCAGGGTCCAGGAATCGAGCCCTTAGTCGGGATCCCTGCTCAGTGGGGAGACTGTCTCCTCCTCTCTCTACCTGCTATTCCTCCTGCTTGTGTGCGCTAATAAATCAATCTTAAAAAAAAAAAAAAAAAAGGCAAAAAGAAACCACATGGCACCTTCAGCACTGAATTCCAACCTCCCTGGCTAGGTAGCTAAGCTCACCAGGCAATTTCTTATTCTTCCTGTTACCAAACGCAACAGTGTTGCTAAACTTTCTGTCTCTGGTAACCAGGACCTGCCTTCCTCGCTTCCAATAATGAGAAGTTCTTCAGTCTTTTAAGTCTCTTAAAAAAAAAAAAAAAATCATTCCCAAAAGGAGTGATGTTTTTACTGTATAGATTCAGGCTGAGATTCCTATATTTGAGGAAAAGGGATATAGAATATTAAGTAAAATGCATTTACATTTAAGAAGAGATTACTGAATCATGGTTATAAAACCACAAAGTAGGCTTGCACATTAGATTTGTTTCTAATGTGAATCAAATGACGTTTCCCCTAGTTTAAGTTAAAACTTGACCTGGTTAGACAGAACTGGGTTTAAATCACAGCTTTCAAAGTAATCAGAACAGACCGTGGGAGGAGAAGGTCTCAGTGGATACTTACAGACTTTACCATTCTATTAAAGGAGAAACTTTGAATATATACACCAAAGGATGTAACCTGTGGTTTTAATGTTACCAGAAGAGAAACCATGTGGTTATTACACATCTGCCTCTGTCATTATTTGCCAAACTCGCAGGATAGATAAATTTTCTACTGTTCTAGAATTTTGTGACCTAAAGTTTAATTTGTTTTGTATTCAAATTAAAATAATTAAGGCTTACAGCAAACTTCTATTCAAAACAAATTTACCTTCTGTCAATAAAAATATATGTAGAAATAGCAAGAAAGGATTAGCTGTGGAGTTTAAGGAAAGATCCTACTAGAGTATCTCATCAAATAAAATAATCTTACAGATTTCTCCATCTCTTGAAAATGATACAGATAGTTTTCTGTAACTCACAGTGTTTCAGCAATGAGTTCCGTTATTTGGTGCAAGCTACCTAAAATAAACATTCACTGTTTTCAAATCTGCTTCTCAGAATGTTTCTAGAACACAGCTGAGGTTTAACAAATCCAAACACAGTAACAAACAATTGGTTTTTTGTAACACTCTACAATGCAGGCAGAGAAAAAGGAGAGTTCTGGTTACAACCAACTGTTTCCTCTTGATAAACCGGGAGAGACAGGATGTGAAAAAAAAAAAAAGCAAGGAAGAGGACAAAAAGACTGATGAAGATCAGTACGGGAGATGAGGAAGCAGTGCCACAAGACAGGGCAATGGCGATGTCGCAAAAGACCAGAAAACCTCAGCCAGAAAGAATAGCTCTGCTGTAACTGCTGGGGAAGCAAGGAACCACGGACATCTCCAAATTTCCTCAGCGCGGATGATGACCAGAGTATGCGCTGCCGCATGTCCTCCATCCCGTAACTACCAAAGGCACCTGTGCCTCTACTGGAAAAGGGATAGCCACAGAACTCTTCCCTCAATTTTAATAAAATCACCTACAACGACTGGATACATCTACCGCGGAGCAGAGCTCTGGGGTCTGGCGACACCATCCGACAATCCACTTACCCACTTCTCTACAGGAAGGACAAGGTGAGAGGCATAAAGATGTTAACAATAAAGGGCCAGCATTCGAACTGTTTTGGGGGACTCTAAGCCATCTGACACTACAGCTCAAAAACAAATGCTCCAAATTAAAGCATCCAGACCCTTTGTGGGAATGAACAACTCTGAGAAAAGCTCTACCACCTTTCCCCTAATGAAAGATGCAGGCAGGGCCATGGGTGTTTTTACAAAGGCTTCTTCTTCCATTGCAAACTGAGAAATGGCATGAGAAGTCCAGGGAAGAAAAGGGGGAAATAACAAACCAAGACTTATGCAATTTATTTTTCCAAATAGATTTACGATCACAATCCATACCTCCTGAATGGTTTTACAGAATTTATAAAATGGCTATTTTTCTTAACGCCTTCTAAATTTTTCTCTTAGCAAGCTGCAGTGTCTTTTTTCTTAACACAGTGTTATTTTTCTTAACACTTTCTAAATTTTTCTCTTAGCAAACTGCAGTGTCTTCTAGATTTAAGATGAATAAAGACATTTTGAGAATTCTTGCACATATTTCAAATGTTCATTTAAGTTTTTTCACTGAAACACTTCAATATTTTGGGGCTTTGAATCACCCATCACATTTTGTGAGATGATACAAAAAGTCTACTTTCTACTTCTATTATTTTCTTACATCTTTACAAGAGATTCAGAGCTAAGGATTCAAATAATAATATTACTATCATAAATAATAAAATAATAAAATTATTACTCTTCATAAAATAGTTCCTTAGCTGGGTCAAAACTGTTAATATGTCTGCTGTCTTCAGAATATATTTGGATTTTATCACTCACTCTCTCTCCTAAGTTGTGGAGCCCAGAATACAAGAGACATGAATGAAGTACTTTCCTTCCTCTTTTTTAAAAAGAGATGGACATATCAAATAGTGTCTTATATGGAATTTGTAACTAACTAAAAGCCTCCCAGATCTTTTACTCAAACCACCACCAAGTTACAGCTTATCCAATAAACATCTGCTTAGCTACTTTCTGACCTAAAATGTATGATTTTTATAAGTGCTCCCCTTAATTCATTTTATCTAGTTGGGTGTGCTTAGCATGCCAATAAACTCTAATTGGACCAGACCCACCTAGTCCCCAAGAGAAGTCCTTTCTCAAGACTAATTCCCATTTGGACTAAGTAACTGCAAGTTGAGAAATGGTTGAGAAATAGGAACTGAAAAACTAGAGTCTTTTTTAGTCTATGAAGAACAGGGAAAAGGTAGAACAAATTAGTTGCTGAACCTATTTTAAAATTTCTCATGCTGATTTGGATGAGATTTTTTTTTTTTTTTAAAGGCAACACAATCTCTTCTATACAACTACAACAATTTAATAATTTAAAATGTATTTGCTAAAATAAGTAACAGTGGATATTATTGAATGGTAATCATTAATGTGTAAACATTTACTACAAGACAAGCAATATGGTCCACATTATTACGCACTGTCTCAGCGAACCAACACAAACCATTCTATGAGGAAGGTGGTATCATTATACATATCTTTACCAATGAAAGAACAAAGCCTTAGAGAAGCTATTTAAAAATATAGCAATCTAAAAAGTTTTGCAGCCATCAAAAGAAATGAAATCTTGCCATTTGCGACAACGTGGATGGAACTAGAGTGTATCATGCTTAGCGAAGTAAGTCAAGCGGAGAAAGACAACTATCATATGATATCCCTGATAAGAAGTAGTGATGCAACATGGGGGCTTAAGTGGGTAGAAGAATAAATGAAACAAGATGGGATTGGGAGGGAGACAAACCATAAGTGACTCTTAATCTCACAAAACAAACTGAGGGTTGCTGGAGGGAGAGGGGTTGCGAGAAGGGGGGTGGGGTTATGGACATTGGGGAGGGTATGTGCTTTGGTGAGTGCTGTGAAGTGTGTAAACCTGGCGATTCACAGACCTGTACCCCTGGGGATAAAAATATATGTTTATAAAAAATAAAAAATTATTAAAAAGTTTTGTTGGTTTTTGTTAACCAACACAAAAACCAACACAAAAAATGTTACTTAGGCATCATCTTTGTGATAGTTTAACAAATTAGAAAATGACCTCCACATATTAATGGGAATTGGAAATTATTATTTTTGGATGACTTCACAAGCATCTAATTCAAGTAGTTTTGCCTGATTTAATATACTATCACAATTATACGATGACCACTGCAAAAATCTGAACAATGCATTAAAGGAAATCAGTTCTTTGGAATGGACATGACTGAAATGGGTATCAACATTCTGATTACTATGCCTTTGGATAATCTAAAATAAAGAGACTCCCTCAGTAAGAAAATTACAAATAAACTGATTCCCTCCTATCAGGAATTCATTTAATTCTGGTTCAATTCTCATTCTGTTTCTCTGTCCAATTACAATGGAACCATTAATTATTCATCCAGTTCACAAAACAACTGCACTACTGCTGTCTGCTGCCAAATTTTATGAGTGCTCTTTACAAGGTTACATTTCTCTTTCTTAGGTTTTCCTCTATATAGAACTAAAATGAGGACCTTCTAAAGTCCCTATGAATTATGGATCAGAATAAAATGGAAAATAGAATAAAATGAAGAGGAAAATTATGATTAATAACTTGTTAAATATAATAAAAATGCACTGTCTTAAGTATTTTGAATCTCTAACTATAGAATTCAAATAAAATAATGAAAAGTTTAAGAACACCCAGAGCATTTCCTTAAAGTCAGAAAAAAGACTTTCTCCACTTTATCAGTGGAGAAAACAACTTAAGAGCCCCACATCTATGTGAAAAAGTACAGTGTGCTCTTGGGTATTACTAACACCCAGAGTGGAAGAGCAAATAGCTGAAGGCAGACACTGCTTCACTTAAAAATACATATACTACTTTTTACAAATATATATACTACTTTTATACACTTTTATATATATACTATTTTTATAAAAATATATATACTTTTAAAAATATTTATACTACTCTTGTAATAGTAGTATAAAAGTAGTATATATATTACTTTTCATCCAGGTAAAACTGGATGAAAAGCGAAATACCTGATTATTAGACACATGAGTTTATTTTTCCTATCCATTCACTAAAAAATACTAACAAAAGCCTATCACTGTAGCACAATACATT
The DNA here is from genome assembly GCF_020171115.1 of Neogale vison. Lineage (NCBI taxonomy): Eukaryota > Metazoa > Chordata > Mammalia > Carnivora > Mustelidae > Neogale > Neogale vison. The sequence goes on along the minus strand of NC_058091.1, from coordinate 64,571,551 downwards.
CCTAACCACTTGGATTTTGCAGAGACTATGTTCTCCTGCCTGCTTCCCTGTTCCTACCAGGTTCCCTCATATAAGATGAACTATCAAGCATATGTGAAACCCAGCACAGTGAGAGTGAACACACTGAGTGCCTTTTAAATGTCAGGCACTAGCGAGACAAGGAAGCTGGCAAAGAGCCAGGCGTAGGTTGTCCTTGTGGGTTTTCAAACTAACTTTACATTTCAAACTAACTTTAAAAGCATAGGAAACACAACACAAACTAGAGAAATACACTGAAAAGCCTGGACAAATGTACTGAAAATAGAAGGCGGGGGGCGGGGGGTGTCCCACTGGCACTTCTGTTTACAAAATGCCAGGAGTACAAGAGGCCATAGTAGATGTTCCCAGGAGAGCAGACAGACAATACTCCCAGAGCTGTCTTCAAGTATGTGCACACTGTGTAATCACAAGGGGCCCGACATTGTTCCAGGTGCTGTGAATACAAAAATGGAAGGTACTGTTTCTGCTTTCAAGGATCATGATTATGTAGCTAACAGCTACTAAGTGCTAGGCACCACTGTTAACTTAATTGCATCTCATCTTCACAACTGGTATCTCCATTAATGGATGAGAAATGGAGGCACAAGAATGTCTACCCAGTTTGTAGAGAGGTCAGTGCTACTCAGTAGGGAGCCTGGCAGATGGGCTCCAGAATCCAAGTTCTTAACCACTCTGCAGACTGACATTACCTAAAGCAAGTTAGTCATCTACAAGGGCAATTACGGCACAAGGGCAACTGTGATAAGAGCCTGGACTTTTGCACAGGTAGGGGTACCTGGCTTAGGAGAACCCTGCCTGCACTTAGAAGGGCATGGCACATGGTTTAATGCTCTACCTAAACCAGGAAACAGAGCCATCTGCTCTTCTCACATCCAATCACTAACTCCTGCTGACTCTGCCTTTTTTTTTTTTTTTTTTAAAGATTATTTATTTATTTATTTGACAGACAGAGATCACAAGCAGGCAGAGAGGCAGGCAGAGAGAGAGGAGGAAGCAGGCTCACTGCTGAGTAGATAGCCTGATGTGGGGCTCAAGCCCAGGACCCTGAGATCATGACCTGAGCCGAAGGCAGAGGCTTTAACCCACTGAGCCAGCCAGGCGCCCCTGCCTCTGCTTTTAAAGGTTTTTCAAACTGTCTTCTCTTCTGCATTTAAACTGCCATTTCCATAGACTCATCCCAACTTAAGCAGGGTCCTAACTGGCCTCCTTCCTTCGAGTCTATCCCCAAAGTACTGTGTAAGATGAACGGGCTTTCTAAATGGCCTAACTGATCCTGCATAAAATCATTTCTTCTTCAAATAATCCATGACCGCCCACCAACTAGAGCAACGTATAGTGAGCATATTTATTTTACTGGCCTAGCACCTGTACTTCCTTCAGGAATATTTCTCTTCTGGAAACTACCCTACTGCCACCCCTGGAACATGGTCCTTCCCCTGCAAGCTGGTGCCTGACCCAAGCGAGCAAATCAGAGCCTTCTCCTGGGATTTTGTTAAGACGGCAGAAGCTGCAAGATGCAAAGCCCAAAAGCTGTCCACATCCATGATTCCTGCCAAGTAGGAAAAGCTGTCCGCACCCAGAGTCAGTAATAAGAAACAGTCTTTGCACTTTTGAGTTACTGGTTCAGCTTTCTCAGGCCCAGGGGGCATCTCTACTTTAACTCTTGCTTGGATTCTCTAAGCTAATAAATCCCCCAATTTGCCTAAATTAGCCTATGCTATGTTGCTCTCCTTTGTTGTCTGTTACACATGACAAGCACTTCATTTACTGGGTTCGTAGCTCTCTACATTATCTTATTTCCCCTTATAGCCTCATACATATATTCTACAATGAAACCCTTAGTATTCCATTAATTCAACGTGCTGTTTCACACCTCTCCCTCTGTACACACAAGTCTGTACCTCCAGCTCCAACTCTGGGGTTATCATCTTTCTCTGTGAAGTCCTTCCTGATTACTCCGGTCATACCCAGGTACCCCCTATCTTGCTTTCCAGTAGCCTGTGCAAAGGTCCAGGCTCTTATCACAATGTACTGTAACTGCCCTTGTAGGTGACTAACTTGCTCTAGGTAATGGCAGTCTACAGAGTGGTTAAGAACTTGGACTCTGGAACCAAAATGCCAGGTTTCCTACTGAGTAGCTGTGACTTCTCTAAAAACTGGGCAGATGTCCTTGTGCCTCGATTTCTCATTCCATAAATGGAGATACCGATTAGCACCTACTTTATATGGTTGTTGTGAAAATGAGATGTGATAAGGTAACAGCAGTGCCTAGCGCTTAGTAAGTATTGGCAATAGAATCACGATCCTTGAAAACAGAAACTGAGTAACTCCCATTTTTGTATTCCCAACATCTGGAACAATGTCCATCCCAAGGAATGACTAATTATTTGTTTGCCTGCCTCTTAAGAAGCAAGCCAAAGGACAGGTGGATATGAATGCAGCACCCCTAACTGGAGCTCACAAAGGCATAATAGAGAGTTTCGGACCCAGATTTTGCCAAGGGTGCAGAAGGCGGGGCCTCTGGCAACTGCTTACTGTGGATACTGAGCAGACACTCAAGACGATGGGGTTTCCTATGATTTAGATTTAACGCTTTTGCAGAAGAGAGTCACTGATCTCACTGGAGCTCCTAATCACCAGGACAACCAAACTTTGGAAAACATACTCCCTGCATTTATTTCCGGGGAAATCTCAGTGAGCAGGCAGAAATAACACGCTCCGAGGAGCTAAGCTAAGATGCACAGCCTGACAAATCTGCTCCCGAAGGCAGCACCGCACGGCGGCCAGACTTAGACACAAGATGACCAACCACTGCCACTTACGGATTCTCATAATGGGGGAAGAACAACTTCTCTCGTAAGGATTTGGGGTTTACTCTAAGAATATTTAAGTCACGAGGGCTGGCCACACTGTCCAAATCCTGACCGAGAAACTCAATTAAAAATGAATTAAAAGGACTGGAAGACCAAAAGGCAGTTTTGTTTCGGCAACAATGGGAGAGGCGAGAGAAAGGGAACCGAAGTCCGCTGACCGCCGACGCCCGGAATGGCCTCCCCGGCGGCCGCCCACGCAGACGTCCCGGGGCGTCCGGGAACCCCGCGCGAGGTCCCCGGCCAAAGAGGACGCGACCCCGCAGGGCCGTGCTGCCAGACCCGGGCGACTCCCTCCCTCGTCCTATCCCCACCCGGCCGCCGCCCCGCCGCGAGCGACGTACCCGAAGGCAGTTCCAGATCCGCGGGGCTCAACTCAGCCCAGCTCTCGGCCTGCAAGACGAGGAGGAGCAGAAGTTGCAGAGCCATGCTGCTCGGCGGTGACTCCGGGAGCGGCCCAGAGAGAATGCGGCGTCCAGCCTACAGCCGGAGCCTCGCGTCACTTCCGGACCAGCCGACCGGCGTTCGGAGGGGCGGCTGGGCGTGCGCCTAGTCGCGGGGCCGTGGCGGGGAGGCGGGCCAGAACTCTGAGGCGGGGCCAGAGCCGGGAGGCGGGGCCAGGCGGGGAGGCGGGGCCAGGCGGGGAGAGAGCCGCGACCAGGCGTGATCTCGGGCCTGGCGGATGGAGGCCGGGAATCCGGACGTGGGCTGGAAGACAGGATGCGGACTGCCAAACCCGGCGTGGGCTGGGAGGCGAGATTAGGACGGGAAGGCCGGGAGGGGCCGGGTCCAAGGCCTCACGGAGTTAAGGGCGTGAAAGTCTGTGGTCGTGACAAGGCTCACAGGTTTATGAGGAACTTGGATCCAAAGGTTAGGTTCTTTTGATGGGGCACCACCTTCCGTGATGATTCTTCTTATGTTCTGGGGTTGCAGAACTTTCCTTGAAGCCACAACCGAGCCATGATCCTTACTTTAACCCTGTTCGACTTTGTCGTCAACGCGACTGACAGTTTAGAACAGGAAGAGCCCTAAACGCCTTCTCTAATCCCTGCATTTGTATTTGCAGAAACTGAAGCTTCAGTGGTGAAACGGTTTGTGCAGCCTTCCACAGCCTACATCGAACTGGCTTGGCCAAGAAGTACTTCATCCTTGGAGGAAAAGCAACTTGTGTTATCTTTTTAGCAATTAAATATCACGAAGTGATTTATTAAGAACGTCCTCCTTCCTCCCTGACCATATTAACTCTGCATTTCTCACATTCCTCTTCAGCCAAATGGCCTTTGCCTTCCTAGGACACTCTAGGCTGTACTCAGATATGTATATGGCTAACTACCTCAGCTGTTTCAAGTATCTTGTTATCATGGCTCTGCAGAAATTTAGAATCACAACCCAGCTTCTCACCTTACCTTACCCTGTCCTACTATTTTTTCATGGCACTTTCCTTACCCCCATGCTCTGTTAGGGGCATATCAATGTTTATTTTCTCCTCCTTCTGGAATGTAAGCTCCATCACCCTGAAATCTTTGGCACTTGGTTGGCACTTGTTGAACAAAAGAATGCATGACTGCGTAGCATTAAGCAAAATTTTAGAGGGAAAAAATTTAAGATGCTGTACATTCTAGAAAGGAATTATTAAAAGGATCATTTTATTTATATTAATAAATCTCTTAGCTCAGATTTGGGCTTGTCCATTTCTTTAACTGAGGCATTATCCAAATAATGCTGAAAATAAGGGTTTGGTTTTTTTTTCCCAAGCAGGGTTTTTTTTTCTGAAACTTCAATGAATATATGAGCCACTTGAGGATCTTGTTAAAATGCAGACTCTAACTTAATTGATCTGATACAGTTGGGCCTTGAGACTCTGCATTTGTAATGATATACAGAGAATGCCAGTGCCCTTGGCTCTAAGACCATACTTTGAATAGGGATGCTTTACCTCTATGTAGATCAAGGTTGGGGGAATACGTTGGTATTTATGATGCCCACTGTCTTAGTCTGTTTAGGCTGCTTTAACAAAATACCACAGACCGAGTAGCTTATAAGCAACAGAATTTCATTTCTCGAACTCTGGAGGCTTGATGTCAAAGATCAAAGTGCCAGCATTATCAGGTCAGGGCTGTCTTCTGGGTTGGAGACTTCTAGTTGTGCTCTCACATGATGGGAGAGGGAGTGAGCTCTCTGGACCCTTTTTTATAAAGGGTCATTTATGGGCATTAATCCCATTCATGAGGTTTCCATCAAGACTCAAGCATTTCCTAAAGGCCACATTTCCTAATACCATCCCCTTTGGGAGTTAGAATTTCAACATATGAGTTTTGGGGGGCACAAATATTCAAACAATAGCACTCACTATATGAAAGACACCTAGTCATTGCAAGAATGTGAGGGTGAATAAGAATTGATCTTTGCTGGAGTAGGACAGAACACGATATTCAATTCAGTTCAGTAAATATTTTTTAGTGGCTAACATGGGTTGGATTACTCATGAAGTAGACTCTACAGAGGAGATTAGTATGTAGGACATGCTGTTGTGCTCAAGGGTTGAACAGAGGGAGACACTGATCGGTGATGTCATCCTAACAAAGGCTTCAGCTGGTATGTGCTACGAAGTATGTAAACCCTGCGATTCACAGACCTGTACCCCTGAGGCTAATAGCACATTAAATGTTAATTTTTTTAAAAAAGGGCTTCGACTGTCCCCTTGGAACTGGGATAATCTTTTAGAGGTATCATGAGATGATGTAAGTGACTGGCCCTTCAATTCCCAACACTGATTGGTTATTGGATACAAAAAACCCCTGTAAGGGGACATGATTTGGGCTTGTCCATTTCTTTAACTGAGGCATTATCCAAATAATGCTGACAATAAAGGTTTTATTTTTTCCCCCCAACAAGGAGCGGATGGGGCTTAATCTTCTGTTCTTAAAAGGTATTATGGGCAGAACTTCACAATCTGCATTCACAATAGTGTCTGTCCTTCTGAGGCACATTGTTAGTCACTTGGAGACTAAGGATGTTTATTAATTTACTAAATATTATTGAGAGCCACTATGTATATATAACCCTTTTATACATTGAGATAAAGAGCTAAGTAAGACAGATATGGCCCCTGCCTCCATGGTGCTTATAGTCTATAAGGGATTAAACAAGCCTTCATCAAACTATTACATAAATAAATACTGGAATTGTAGTGTCCTCATCAAGGAGAACAATGGATTTATAAGAGAATAAACTGAAATTTAGTCTAAGTTTTAAGGAAATTCTTTCTTTTTTTTTTTTAAAGATTTTATTTATTTATTTTACAGACAGAGATCACAAGTAGGCAGAGAGGCAGGCAGAGAGAGAAAGGAGGAAGCAGGCTCCCTGCCAAGCAGAGAGCCCGATGCGGGGCTTGATCCCAGGACCCTGGGATCATGACCTGAGCCAAAGGCAGAGGCTTTAACCCACTGAGCCACCCAGGTGCCCCTAAGGAAATTCTTTCTTAAGGCAGTTATAATTATGCCATGACCTGAAGGATAAGAAGCAATTAGTCTAGACAAAATTGAGAGATTGGTGCTCACAAATTAGTAAGATTAGTAAGTAATGAGTAAGGTAGGAGGATGATCAATAAAATATATTTTATGCTCCAATATACAAATCTTATATAGCCACACAGAAGGCAAATGAGCAATGGCAGTTGCCTTGGTAAAAATCTTGTGCTTAAGGGCTGGAGAATATCCCAGTATATGGTGGTTTCTTTATATCCTCTGGTGAGATTTTAAAACCAGACCAAACCAAAGCAAACAACATACAATGTAGAGTAAGAGATGGTTAATCCCAAAGCTAAGTAAAAGTTGAAGTGCCACTCGGAGCTAAGGCTGCATTTTGTAGGCTATACTCAACACAGGAAAGTAATAGGACAAATAAAATAACTGAAGATATTAGACAATGATCTAATGAGAACAGAGACTGTGTGTGTGGTACAAACTATGCACTTTTGGCTCTTAGCTATGTGTATTTCCTTCCCCTTTTCTCTAGAGCAAAAATGCTCATTTTCCTTTAAAGGCAGCAGGCTGAAAATTTTGTGGCCAGAGCATTTAGTTCTGTAATCTAATTATTCTATAAATTATAGTTCATGCTCCCCTACCCTCTCACACTTTACCCATGCTTCTACATTGCCTCTTACTTACATTTTCACCATAGCATTTATTACCATCTAAATATATAAGTAGTGAAATTGTGCTAATTGTTACCAAAGAGAGCAATGGGGTTATTGGAGTATAAGTTCTCTCTCTCTTCCACTAGGAAGTAAGCTCCTTATATTCTTCTCCACCATATCCCCTGTACCTAGATAAGTACCTATCATTACACCAATGTTTATTGAATAAATATATGAATGAACCAAGCAAGCTTGTGAATAGATGGGGGATTGTGGCACATACAGTTAAATTTGTGGTTAATTAAGCTATAATTGGGCCACTGATGAGAATTGAGACATTTGTATATCATACTGTTACCAGAGGACTATTAGTTCTTGCCCTTCATCCAGCCCTCTTCCAAGGAAAGCTGTCATGCTGACATCTAATAATGTAATGTCATCATATCATCTGATCATATACCTCTGACTCAAAGACAGTTATCCATCAACTGCAAAGTCTTTTAGCAGATAGCTTCTCTCAGAGCATTTCCTAAGGTAGATGCCACATGCAAGATGTTGACTGTGGCAGACCTTGTTCACTACCTGACTGCTAATAACCTTGCTCAATATCCTTCTGCTTTGTTGCCTTCCCACGATAGAGACTGTCAAAGCTCAATACTCACTTTCCCAACCTTCCTGGCAGCTACACGTCATCAGATGACACAGTTCTGGTCAATAAGACTTAAGCAGAAGTGTGTGTGTGTGTGTGTGCACATGCACACACGCATGTGATAGATGCAATGGAAAAACTTGCTAGACTTGACCCTCCCCCAATCTTCTTGCCTTGAATGTAGACACATGATACAGCAGTCACCTTGCAACCATGAGGCAACATGACTGAAGATAAGAAGCCAACAGCTAAAAATGGAAGAATAGAAAGATAGAAAGCTTGAGGAGTCAATGTAAGCATTGAGCAGCTGAACCAATGTCTGCAACCACCTATTTCTGGACTCTTGTTATAAGAGAAAATTGAAGTCCTATTGATTTACGCTACCGCCAGTCTGGTTTTCTGTTAATTAACATGAAATTTTCTCTCACTCTCTGTCAGGCCAACCTAAATCTCTCTCAGAGAGCTGGAATGTACACCACAATGACAAGGAGAATGGCTGGGGGTAAGGAGAAATTTAAAAAAAAAAAAAAAAAAAAAAGCAACAGACTCAAGGACACAAAGTCTAACTCCAGACTACTAAGCAAAGAAGATCCCTCACTAAGGGGAGAACAAGAGACCCCAGTCTGAGAGCAGCAGCAGCGGCCAGAAGCTTGCTATCAAGGCTGTGTACCCTGAACACTTCTCCCTCACTGTGGCCCATGAGGACTGGCTCACAGCTGACTATTTCCTCTTCTGACTTTGCAGCACATCTGCACCAAAATCAGTGTCTCTGTCCCAGTCATCTAAAAAAACTCACTTAAGATAATTTCAAGCCATATGTTGTCAGCTTCTTAAAAGACAGATACCATTTTCTTTTGGAAAACATTTCTCCAGATCATACAAAACACTAGTTGCTTAACTGCTGTTGGAAAAACAAAACAAAACAAAACAAAAAAAACCAAGTGACTTAAAGAAGCATGGAGTTTGTCCCCAGGGCCTCCTACTACTTCCTCTTTCAGTGTTTCTTCCTCTTGAAGTGCTTTCCCTCACCTCACTAATGCCCAGTGCCTCCTTGCTGTTCTTTCCATACTAAGAGACCTCCCATGCTGAGAAATCCCTAAAACTGCCCTGGTTCATAAAACTTGGGCTCAAGACCTCTATCTACCTTGATCTTTGACCAGCATTTAGGTAAACCATTTGATAATGCACAGACAGATATTCTTAGCTTTTTGGGAGTAAAGATGAATGAACAGCTTACTTTAGATGTATTAGCATTTGGTATTTCTTTTGGGGTTAGCACCTTTAGATATTTTAGCATTATAACAGCTCCTAAGTAGCAAAACAATACAGTTGCAACAGTGATGTTGGAGGTCTTGAGGTACTGACAGGTACATATCGATCACAGTATTTGTTCTGGGAAAAGGAATCTTTTGAGTACTTTTCAAATTATGATATAACATCATAAAACAGTTATTTTACTAGCAGAATGGGTTTTATTTGGAAATGGAAAGGAATTGCAATTGCAAACTGTGGTGAACCAGAGACAAGTCCAGAGAGACAAAGGGAAGGGCAGCTTTTATTAGGATTTAGGAGGAAGCTGGTGAGGGTTTTGAACAAAAGTTCACTGGAGAAGAATAAGAGTTCAAGGTTGTGATGGTTTCTCATTGGCTGCATGGGGTGCTCAGTGCATTGATCGTTTTTCTTCTTAAAAGCAGGACATAAAATAGCTATGTGAAAAATGTCTTCCCTTGTCATAATAATTCTTGTCTTTTTTAGTACTGGTTCTTCAGGTTCCTAAGGGCTCTTCCTTCAGGGCTCTGTGACTCTATGTTAAATGAGGTTCCCTTTTTTATTTTTGTCATCCCAAACACAGCACACACCTGATACTAGCTTCTGTAAACTAACAGCTCATGGACTGAATTCAGTCAGTAGACCTGTTTTGTTTGGTCAGCAAGAAAGTTTTATTTGCATTGGTTCTAGCAGAGTATACATTCCTTTTAAGTTTTTAATATCTATATTGATTAATATTATCCTGTATGCCAACACAGAGTTTCTAGAGCAGAACAGAATATTATTTACATAGAGCAAATAGTCATTCCATCTCTCCTTTGTCTTAATTCTTCTCCCCTGGAGCCATGTGATGAGAACCAGATATCATAACGGTTTACTGTGGGGAAGGAAGCTTTTCCTGCAAAATGTATCTGCACATCCCTCCCTTTCTGAGAGATAAAGAAGGGGAATATTTATATTTATTTGAGACTGAGAGCATGAATGGGGAGGGGGCAGGGATAGAGGGAGAGAATCTCTAGCAGACTCCCTGCTGAGCACTGAGCCTGCCACTGACACTAGGCTGTATCTCATGATCCTGAGATCAGGACCCTGAGAGCAGGACCTGAGCCAAAATCAAGAGTCAGATGCTTAACCTACTGAGCCACCTAGGTTTGTATAGGAAAGAGGGGGGACAAGGAAGTTATTAGCAAAAGAAAGGAAAGGATTGTTTCAGGCAAGGTTAAATTCCCTTAGGGGAAAGGACAGGGGGTCTTATTAGATAGATTCTCTCTTCCTCCTTGGAGGCGAGGGGGGTTGGTGGGGGATGGAGAGGGCCCATGTGAAAGATTACCTCTTCGGTACTGATCAGAAAATTGCTGACTAACTGGTAAAATTACATTTCTGGGGGGAGGTTGAAACTGCAATCAGTTTACGTATTAAGCCCCAGTTTGGTTACTGGCCTAGCATAAGCAACTCCAAATTGAAACCTCTACCTCATATCATCCTTTAATTTAATTAACCTTGAATGATACCTTGCCAAGTTCTCATAATCAATAGTTTGATCAAAGAATGTGTAAGTGCTATTATCCAGGCCTCTAAAAAGAGAATTGAAAGTTTGTGTAAATGAGGAACTTATAATGTGATTTTTTTGGACTAGAAATTAAACCAGTGAAAGGATAATTATTTCTTTTTACTTGCTATAAACTGAATGACAGTGTTGCCCTGCAATATTTTTATATATATATAAAATACATAAACTGATTGCAGTTTCAACCTCCCCCAGAAATGTAATTTTACCAGTCAGTCAGCAATTTTCTGATCAGTACCGAAGAGGTAATCTTTCACACGGGCCCTCTCCATTATATATATATATATATATATATATATATATATATATATATATTAAAACCACAGCCCCAAAATGGAATCATTAGTTGAATTGTCAAACCCTGCTACTGACAGAATTGCTTGGTGTTGGGAAGCACCCCTCTACACAAAGAAACCTAATTAAGGGCCCTAATTTGGTCCAAGAACATAGTTTACCCCCCCAACACACACACTCATATGTTAAATCCTAATCCATTTTATTGGTATTTGGAGGTGGGGCCTTTGGGAGATGATTAGGTCAGAGGGATGGACCCCCTTGAATGAGTTTAGTGCCCTTGTAGAAGAGACCCCAGAGAGGTCCCTTGCCCCTTTCATCTTGTGAGGACTCAGCAAGAAGATGGCTGTCTATGGACCAGCAAGCTGGCTTTTGTCAGACTGCTGTCAGCTGGTGGCTTGACCTGGGACTTCCCAGCCTCCCACACTGTGCAAAATAAATTTCTGTTGTTTACAAGCCCCTCAGTCTATGGTATCCTGTTATTGCAGCTGGAAGAGATGAAGACGCTTCCAATTGTGTAGAGAACAATTGCATTTACATGGAAATGTATCATGTAGGAAAGCGCTAATCCTAGCTGCTCCTTAGGAGTGAGCAAGACTGAGTCAGTCCATCATCAGACATTTTGAAGAGAAACTGCATAGTGCAAGGACAGGCATGCAGCCTCCGAAGCTGCACAACCTGGGCTTAATGTATCCATCACCATTAATTAGCCACGTGACTAGGAACATGTTCCTTAATCTCTCTGTGCCTCAATTTCATTACCTGTGAAGTGGAGATAGAATAATGTATTGCACATAGGGTTATTGTGAAGGTTCAATGAGGTCATTGTGAACAGTGCTTAGCCCTATGCCTGACAGGTAAGTGGATAAACATTAGCTGTGTATTAGTATATTCTAGATACCCCCTGCCACAGTAATTTAAAGAATAAACTATGATTAATTCTGGATAGAACTTATTCTATGAGATAGAGGATTGTAAACAAAAAAATGCCATTACACGAGACACCTGGGTGGCTCAGTTGGTTAAAGCTTCTGACTCTTGGTTTTGGCTTGTGTCATGATCTCAGGGTCCTGGGATGCAGCCTGGTGTCTGGCTCCCTGCACTCAGCATGGCATCTGCTCACAATTCTCTCCCTCTCCCTCTGTCCATCTGCTGTACCCCCCCAAACTCTAAATAAATATAAATATAAATATAAAAAATGGCACTACATGGACACCTGGGTGGTTCAGTCTGTTAAGCGTCTACCTTCAGCTCAAGTCATGATCCCAGGGTCTTGGGGTCAAGTCCTGTATTGGGCTCCTTCTGCAGCCTGCTTCTCCCTCTGCCTGCTGCTCCCCCTGCTTGTACTCTGTCTCTCTCTTTCCGGCAAATGAACAAAAAAAAAATTTTAAATGGCATTACAGCTTTGTATTGTAATAGAAGTTTGTGTTAGCTGTGGTGAGAACACAGAAGGGTTGTTAGTTCTATTCAAAGAGGTGGAGAGTGACCGGGTGGAAAGCGATCTTGAAACTGGTTTCTATTCTCACCTTGGGATCCAGCAACCACCAACTAGTGGTGGAGAAAATAAAATAGAAAATTTTAACAGTATGTGGGGGCTGAAAGCAGGATGTCCCAGGATGTGCCACTTGGGCATGAAGACTATTTTGGATTAAAAAGCAATCAAAACCCAGCAGATTCAGAAAAGTCTCTTTCCCTCCGTACAACTGCCTACAAGAATTGAGACAGAGGATCTGCTCCAGGAAGAGAGTTATCACCATAAATAACTATGTCATGACATCAGCCCGGTGTGGAGACAGGGAGTAACCTGTTTGATTAAAGTCCTTTGTGCCCACTTGCTTCTGAGAGTCCCAGCAAACATTTGTCTACCATTTACGTTTTTTCATTTTCCTGGGGATTGAATTCCTTCCCTTTGAAGTCCCCGACCCCTACCTCCTTTCTTTACGTCAGAATGACATGCATACCTCATTTTGCCTGACTGCCTTTGGAATTTTTTTTTTTGAGAGAAAGAGTGCATGTGTGTGTGTGCGCGCGTGTGTACGTTGGCAGGGTGGAGTGCAGAGAGAGAAAGAGAGAGAGAAACTCAACAAGCTTCGTCCTCCATGCAGAGCCCAACAAGGGACTCGATCTCATGACCCAACAAGGGACTCAATTTCAGATCACAATCTGAGCAGAAATCAAGACAGAAGCTTCATCAACAGAGCCTCCTAGGCTTATGTCTTTGGAATTTCTATGTCTGTGTGAATGAAATGAAATTTTATTTTCTCCTGTTAATCTGTCTCACGTCAACTTGATTCTTTGGCTGGAAGGATCTTGAAGGGGACGAGAAATTCTTTCTTCCCAACAAGTATTATTTCCCTATAGACTAATAGGAAATGACTATGTCTTTGACAAAAGTGCTTAGATTTCAGCGAATGGAAATAACAAATCTGTAAGCAACACCAGCTTGCATTCCCCCTGTTTTTGCCTTTATAGCTCCAGCATATCCGAGCCCACAAACTCTGTACCTTCACCACACCCCTTTCCTTAGTCATTCGGGTCAGGTTTAAGTACATCAGCAAGATAGTAGAATGTCATAACAAGAGTTTGCTTTTTTTTTAATTGAGGTATAATTGAACTCAATGTTTTATTAGTTTCAGGTACACAGCATAATGATTCCATATTTGTAAATATTGTGAATAATCACCACAATAAACTAGTATCTGTCACCATACCTAGTCACAGTTTTTTTCTTATAAGAACTTTTAAGATCTACTCTCTGAGCAACTTTCAGACACAGTATTATTAACTATCGTCACCATGCTGTATATTATAACCCCACGATATTTCTTTTATAGCTGGGAGTTTATACTTTTTGAACCCCTTCACACATTTTACTTCCTCTGCCCACCCCACACCCACTATAGCTACCTATTTGTTGTCTGCATCTATGAAGGAGCTTGCTTATTAAAATTAAAATATAATAAAGCCAACACTATCCCTTAAACCAAAAGATGGAAGAACAATTTAATCAAGACTTAAGTGGAGATATTAATGTATTTTTTAAAAATCACATCAAAAGAAGAATGGTTATGATGGAAACACAGAAAAATCATGGAGGTCTGGGATGCAAAATTATTCAATGTGTCTCCAGTAGAATCCTGGAGAAAGAGAAGATATCCTTTCCTGATCATGCTCATATTCAGTCCCATTGCTAGAAAAAACAGAGGTGGGAAGCCAGACTGCCTGGGTTCAAATCCTAGACCCATCTAATAGCTCTGGAAGCTTGGGTAAGTTAGTATAGCTCCGTGTGTCTCATTTTCCTCACTGGTAAAATGTGGATAATAGTCATCCTTACCTCAACATGGCAGATGTGGGAATTCAGCAAATGTGTGGGACAGAGTAGCATGGCGCTTGACACAGAGAGAGTGCCTGAGACATCACAGGCCACCTTTCTCTTTTCTCAGTATCAGCAGTTTTCCTCTTTTCTCTGATCCTCCGTCCCATTACACTCTATGCTCAAGCCAACTCCATTCCGACATTCCTGACATTAACTTTGGTTATGTAGTGGGGTGGAAGCTGAGGCACTGGCTGGTGGTGTTAGATGAAGCCACACATTACAGCTGCTCAGAGTGTACAGAAGAAACAAGCTGAGGATGGTCACATGACATGGGGGATTTGTTGACTGTCATGAAATGTTGAGGAACCTTAAACAGGTGCTAAGCCACATCTCTGATTTACCGTAGGACTAGCATCCTCTTGATGACCTTGAGCCCTGCCTGACATTGAGACTCAGAAACATAGATACTGATAGGAGGCACTACAGGGAGAAGCAGTAGACCTCTGGGAGAAAATCACTCTGAGTGGGAAGTGTGGCGCAAGAATGCATTTATTCAGTCAGTAGCCATTCAATCAGTGGAAGTGTCATTCAATCAGTGGCCAGTCCTCATAGGACAATGACTGACCGCTCCCTGCAAGGAGAAATTCTGCTGGCAGATGGCTTTTGGACTTGAACTGCAACATCAGTTTTTCTTTGGGACCCCAGTCTGCTAGCCTACCCTACAGAGCTTACACTTGTCAGCCTCCATAATCATGCGAGCCAATTTCTTAAAATAAATCTCCCAGGGTGCCTGGGTGGCTCAGTGGCTTAAAGCCTCTGCCTTTGGTTTAGGTTGTGATCTCAGGGTCCTGGGATCAAGCCCCACGTTGGGCTCTCTGCTTAGCAGGGATCCTGCTTCCCCCTGTCTCTCTCTCTGCCTGCCTCTTTGCCTGCTTTATTTATTTATTTATAATTTATTTAAGATTAAATAAATAAATAAAATCTTTAAAAATGTATATACATAATATGTATATAAACATAATATATCATACATTATATATACATATGTTGTATATACACACACGTACATGAACACACACATATCCTACTGGTTTCATTTTACTGGAGAATCCTGATCTATATAATCATGTTCAGTGTTTCTCAAGCTTAGTTTGTGATTTCATAGACCATGCTGCTAGCCTTTCTGACCAAGCTAGGAAAGTGTGAGGACCTGCTCTGAACATTATGGTTGTTTCTTGCAAACATCCATATCGGCCCTCCTTTGCTGCATAGCGCTCATGGGCTTTGGGTAGAGTACAGCCTACCCCTCACTCTAGGCCAACCTATTGCCCTTCTGGGGCAATATGCTTTACTTAATGTCCACCAATTTAAATGGAAATATCATCCCCAAACACCCTCACAGAAACATCCAGAATAATGTTTAACCAACTATCTGAGTACTGTGGCCCAACCAACTTAATACAGCAAATTAACCTTCTCAGCCATTCTGTTGTTTTCTGCAAAAGTGAAGAAGATGTCCATTTTTTTGACAAGACAGACACTAAATATGAAGACAGACTGAGCATTCCTCAGGATAATACCATCCACGGGCACATAGGTTCTTCCCACTCTCTCAGTTGTTGGCTTATGATATGGGCAGAACTGGGTCTTCCTATTACCATTTGGGGGTACTTGTCACTGAGTGGGCTAAGGAAAGAGGTAGGGACTAGCACAAAACTAAATTTCCAGAAGTAGGCCTGCAACCATAAGAATATCCCTGACTACCTGGCCACACAATTGAACTTGGCTCCAGCTACCTCTGGGAAGCAAAATATCCAGAAAAAGCAAATTAGTAAAATCCACTTCAGGAGGAAGATGGTGTCCAGCACAATTTTTGCACCCATACTAGGCACAGTACCTTAGGAAAACAGGAAATTGGAGGAGACATTCAGGAGGTGAATGGGCCTCATTTCTGACTGAGTGAAGAGAAAGATAAAACCTCCCGTTCCCCAGTGCTTGGGCCTTTGTTGGTGGTGCTCAAGCTCATGGGAAATAGATTTTGAATTTATCTCTTACCTGGGCCTCAAAATTTTCAGGAACTCTGTAGTTTCATTATAAAATGCTTAATGTCATAATGATGGTATTAAATTTTTTTTGTATTTCTTTTAGGAAAAGGAATGAAAATACAGAAATAGCAATCTTTTGAGGGTTAAAACGGTTCTCACTTTCTCTGTCGAAAAAACTGGGGAGGTTTTAAATCGTAGTCTGGACGTTTAAATAGCTAATTGCAATGAGTTTCCTTTCTAGAAGGTGTTAAATTCCAATCATTACTTCATCATCACTTCAAAAGATTTGTTTTCTCAACTCTGTGGTTTAAAATGTGTGTGTTAATTAGTCAGCAGTGAAGAGGAGCTGGGGAGTTTGCTGAACCGCAATTGTAGTTTTAAGCTAGAATAGTTGATAGAATCCTCCCACTGCTTGAGTCCAAATTACTCTCAACAGACTCTTCTCTTTAAAGTATAAAGAGTCAGAAAAATAAATGGCCTGGGCAGATGATCTATTTTTAAGAGATGAGGATTTGGATTTAAAAATCTGTAACCCCAGTCCAGTTTTGCGGTTACAAAATGAGATAAAGAATGAAACATCAAAAGATGATTTAAGAGGCTAGACTTGCCAATAGCTACATGTGGCTACCAAGCCCTTGTAATGTGGCTAGTCCAAAGAGAGATATGCTGTAAGAGGAAACCCGTTCTGGATGTGGAAGTCTCCATACAAGAGAGAAAAGCAAAAACTATCATTAATATTTTTCCAATATTAATTAGATGTTGAGGGATCATATTTTGGATATACTGAGTTAAATAAAATATGTTTTTGAAATGGATTGCCCGTATTTCTTTGTACCTTCTTACACTTGCTTAATGTGGCTATTGGAAGATTTAAAATCACATACGTGGTTCATATTAAAATCTGTGGCACTACACAAGGATGTTCTTCATTTCTGCCATCTTCTCTGCATCCGTGGCGTAGCCATGTTGGCCTCAGGCTCTCCTGCTTGGATCTTGCAACAGCCTGCCACCTGCCACCATGTTATTCCTCTCTCATGCTTTGAGCAATCCTCCCTGCTCAGATCTCCCTCAGTCAGTGTGTCCCTGCTTTCCTTGAGATTGATAATGCCTCCATCCTGCTATGAGATTCCGGGTCTTCTGCCTGCTCTTCCTTCGGAAAATGATGAAGGTTTGAAATGGTCTATTATTTTAGTCCAAAAAAGTTGAACTTGTTGGGAAGGATACCAGGACATCTCAGGAAGTCCAAAGACTGGGCCTTGGGAGAGGAGGCAGGGACAAGGAGAGCACCCTGGGCTACTTGAGAGGGTTATTTCATTGTTTTTCTGTTTTCTCACACGTGGTTCAAGAGGCCACTCGATGGCTTCTGATTTTTACCCATGCGGTCTTTTAGCTACAGGTAGAATGACACCTGTCATGGTCTGATTCTGAAGTGGAGAGGTCTAGCTTGGGTCCTGGTCTAGCACTGTATCTGATAATCTCTTCAATTTTTCACATTGTCATTGGCCTGAGTGTATGGGCCATTGCTCAACACTGACTCATATGACAGTAGTAACAGGAACTTGTTTGCTTTGCAGTTTAGGGAGCACTTTTAAACAACCATTATATTACTGAATTTTCCCAACTGCCAGCTGTAGATAGCCCCAATATGGTTTGTTTTTGTTCTGTAGACATGGTAACAGAAGTGCAGGTCAAATGACTTTCCCAAGGTTCCGGGAGCCAGGTGATTTGGTTGACTTATCCTGAAGGCTGGGCTCTTACCCCCATGTCTAGGATGCTTTGCACTCTTGAGTGCTTCTGACTAGACTACTCTGTTTTCTCAGGAAAACCCCCTTGGCTCTGACATTGCAGAAAGCCTATCTTTAAAAGTTGTGGAATAATTTTTTGTGCTTCGTATCAAAGGAGATTTGGAGGTGGGAGGGGAAAAGTGGTGAACTGTACTAAATAGATGAGTCATTGTTTCAAGATTGAGGAAGCAAAGATTTATATCTGAGGGACTTTTCAGGAGTTTCTTGATCTTAAAAACAAATAAGTGAAGGAAGGGATGAAAATAGACCTCAAGTTTTTATTTTCCCTTCTTCCTCTTGAGGCAAATTTTTTTTTTTTTAAGATCTTATATATTCACTTGACAGAAGAAGCACAAGTGGGGGGAGCAACAGGCAGAGGGCAGAGGAAGAAGCAGGCCCCCCTCAGAGCAAGGAACCTGATGTGGGGCTCTATCCCAGGACCCTGGGATCATGACTCCAGCTGAAGACAGAGACCTAACCAACTGAGCCACTCAGGTGCCCCTTGAGGCATGTTCTTACTACATTTCCCACCTGCCACACTTCTGACTAATTTCAACAATTTCTTGTTAAAAATGCCCAAAGTTGTAATTTCCTTTCCATACACACCCTTCATTGACTACCTCTCAAGAGGGGCCTGTACATATGCTTCACAAGGCAGTTTTTCTAGTCCTTTCCTACCAACACCCAGGTCTGGCCTTTAACTGAATAAACCTCACTGAGGTTTATCACTTTTGTCTTCCTTTTCTGTTTGGCTGTTTTTATTCCTCTTCAGTATTCTACCCAATTGCAAGAAAGAGTTCTGAAAGACGTCCTTATCGGCTGGCCTGGAAGGAAAGAGCAATGAATTTTCTCACCTGTAGACACACACTGATGAGTCAAATTCATAGCACAACTCTTTTCTGTGCATGTATGTCCCTTGAACATTTTCTTGCCAGCCTTTAAATGTTTTTTTTTTTTGGGGGGGGGGTTGGTTCTTAGTAATATCTGTGAGAATCTGGAGAACTAGTTAGTATTAAGATCTTGTTAGGTAGAAGCTAGATAGGAACAGTGGAAGGACCACCCCAGGCAGAGTCCCAAGTCCTCAAAGGGGAACGATGGAGACATGAGCTGGAGGCAACAACATAGATGAATATACTCTACCCTAAAAGCCTTGGGAGCACCATGTCCTGACCTTGTGGCTTCCAAGACCTTGGGCCTGACAGAGTAAGAATCACAGGTTCAGAACATGCACACTCCTCATCCACATCTGCCCCAGGGTAACCTCTAGACTCATTATAATACATCTGCATTGTGGGCCCAGAACCTCCCATTGAGAAAGGCTGCCATGATGGTTCCAATGCAAACACTATAGAGTCAAAAACTCCCCCTCCTAATCTATGGGAGGAGTTTTCCAAATGACTGGAAGCAGCCTTCATTAGAGACCTTTCCACAGTCTTCACAGAGTCTCCCAGTTCCGAGAGACCCAATAATATCCAATCCTGAAACAACCCAGAGACTGGTTCTACCTCAGAACCTACCTGCCCTCCCACCTTGAGAGGGTATGTTCCCTTTAATAAACTGCTTTGTGCTTTCTACTTTCTTTCTGACTGTCTTTATTGGAGTGAGGATCCCCACATAAATCTGGGAAATTCAAGAATGAAGACCTCCATTCACTCTCAATCCTCACAGTCTGAACTGTCAATGTTTTACTTGGTTGTTCGTTGCAGTGGGATGAATTAAAATCTCTACGGAGAAAATAGATTAATTGGACAATATTATGTTTGGTCATAGTTTTATGAAGATTTCCAGGATTTTTAAAATATCCGCTTTTGCCTCTTTCTGGAAGAGAACTATATATATTTTTAAAAACTTTCAATGAATTATACACACAGAAAAGCATACATAAGAAAACATTATTCATTTTTGAAAACTGAATTTACTAAGTAACCAGGACCCAGAAGAAACAGAGTGCTATAACATGCCAGAATTCCCCTCATGCTTCCTGCCTGAAAGAGAAAAAAAAAAGAAAAAAAGAAAGAAAAAGAAAAAGGTTTAGAAATGAGCTTCGAAATGGGAGCTTCCAAGTTGTAAAAGATTATGTCACTCCAGATTAAATCTTTGGTTAATAATGGTGTTCACTTTCCCTGATTGACTTCTTTTCCATATGTTTCAGGTATATCGGAATTTCTAAATGATCTGTCTTGGAATCACTTGTTATTACCACTCTTAGTTTTAAAATGTCATCTATAGATTGGGCAGCCAGGTGACTCAGTAGGTTATGTGTCTGCAGTTCATGATCCTAGGGTCCTGGGATGGAGCCGGCATCGCGCTCCCTGCTCTGTGGGGAGTCTACATCTCCCTCTGCCTCCTGCTACCCCTACTTGTGTGTTCTCTCTCTTTCTCTCTCTCTCTGACAAATAAATAAATAAAAACGAATGTGCTGAGTATTCAACTTTGTATTCTACCTTATTTTGGCTTAATATTGCATTTTAGCATTTTTTTTCATTAATGACTATACATAAATATCATTTTTAAAGACTAGGTATTCTTATCCCATAAATGAACTGTCATGTACTTACTCATTCTCCTGAGAGAATCTTAGATTGTTTTTAATTTCCAACCAATGAATGCGACAGTTGACATTTTAATACATGAGTCTTTTCCTGCACTTTTAGGTGGGTATCTAGATGTAAAATTACTTGCCAAATCATCTGAATGCTATAGAGGTACTTGATAAATATTTTCCAAAATATTTTCAGAAATACTGTAGCAACTTCACTCCTAGAAACAACATATGAGAGTGCCTCTTCTGTTATTAGCAAGGCTTCTTATATCACGAAGAAAGGTTTCTGGCTTAATAGGAAAACAAAATCGAATCCATCCAACCTTCAACTGGGGTTGCATATTTTCCTGCCTATTTGTTTGCCATTTGTGTTTTTTCTGTTGCAAAATCAATACATTTCCTTTGTCTCGCGGTATGATTTGTTAACCATGATTGGTGTATTTGTATTATTTCTCATCTCAGAAAAGAGGGGGTTGCTGTTTCTATTCAGAGACTGTGGGAAAGAGTCTGGCATAGGAGATAGTAAGGAACTTCCAGGGAAGGAAGGTGGCTAGACTTCATGGTGATGACATAGTTGACATTGATAGACTAAGGTTGATAATAACAAGTGATTCTAAGACGGGGCATTCAGAAATCCCAAGATAGCCAAGAGAAGTGAATCAGAGGAAGTGAACATCATCTTTTTTTTTTTTTTTAAGATTTTATTTATTTATTTGACATGTAGGCAGAGAGAAAGGGAGAGGGGGAATCAGACTCCCCACTGAGCAGAGAGTCCAATGCGGAGCTCTATCCCAGGACCCTGGGATAATGACCTGAGTTGAAGGCAGAGGCTTTAACCCACTGAGCCACCCAGGCGCCCCATGTGAACACCATCTTTAACCAAAGATTTAATCTATAGTGATATAATCTACATCTCGGAAGGTATCATTTCTAAACACACTTATTGCTATTTAGAATACCAAGCTGCTAGCTTAGTATTCTATTCTACCTGACAATGGGTTCTTTCTTTCATGTTAGGCAAGTTTGGCTGCTGTTATTCTTAAAGTTTGTTACTCATTGAGGTGTCCTTCATACGCTGTCCCTTAGGGGCCACATAGAGCCTGTTTTGCACTCCAACTTCATGTACTAGAAATTTGACACATAGCATGCTTATTGACTAAAGGAGGTTAAAGGAGTTTCTCTTTCAGATTTTATTTTTTACTACTGGAACTCACTCCTGTTTGTTTTGATGATTCTGTACAGAGAATTCTAACTTGAAATGACTGGTTTTGAACTCCTCGCTTAAATAATTTGAATAGAAAATTCTACAGTTATATGCAAAGTTAAATTTGTCCTGTGTTCTTCTTATACCAAATCAATTTTTAAAATGTTTTATTGCAAATTTTCTTTTTTTGTTTTCTATCTGTATTAGCTCATTCAGAAACGTATGTAGTCTCTTAATCCTTATTTGTGTTTTAAACATTGGAAAGAGGGCTATATGGGCTTCAAAATTCAAGTCATAAATCTTTACCCTCTACTTTGGGCTATAAAAGAAATTTGAAATCCAATGTTTAGTAAATTGGAGCTCTTGGGATGGCTTACCTATTACTTCCAGGGTATTTGCATTAGAGAATCTAAAGAATCTTCAGACTAAAATTCAGAATTGGATCTTCCTTTCCACCCTCTCTTTCTGTCCTCTTTTTTTCCTCTTTTTACCTTTTTCTCTCTCCTCAATTCCTTCCTTCCTTCCTTCCTTCCTTCCTTCCTTCCTTCCTTCCTTTCCTTCTTTCTTTCCCATACATACTTACTATGTGCCAGTTACTTTTCTGGTGGATAGGGATAAAGCAGTGAATAAAACCAGGGCCACTCGGTGGCTCAATAGGTTAAGCATCCTGCCCTTGGTTTTGCCTCAGGTTATGATCTCAGGGTCATGGAATCAAGCTCCATGTTGTAGGGAGGTGGGGGGGGGCCTGCACTCAGCGGGGAGTCTGCTTCAATATTCTTTCCCTCTGCCCCCGCCCCCATCTTGGGCCCTCTCTTTCTCAAAAAAATAAGTAAATCTTAAAAAAAAAAAAAAATACAGGGGCACCTGGGTGGCACAGTTGGTTAGGGATCTGCCTTCTGCTCAGGTCATGATCTCGGGTCCTGGGATAGAGCCCCCCTTCAGGCTCCTGCTCAGGGGAGAGTCTGTTTCTCCCTTACTCATGCACTCTCTCTCTTTCACTCTACTCTCTCTCTCTCTCAAATAAATAAAAATCTTTTTTCTTTTTAAGAAAAAGAAACTCCTAAAAAACAAACCAAAATAAAAACAAAGTTCATGCCCTATGGAACTTTCTTTCTAAAATCAGGTTGATTGAAGTATCATTTCATGCAGTAAAGTTTGCCACTTTCGGATGTACAGTTCTATGGTTTTGACAAACCTATACAATTATGTAAATAACACCACAGTCAAGTTAAAGTATATTTTCCATCATCAAAATCAAAAGCCCTTATATAATCATATCCTCTACCCATCCCCAGCTCTAGGAAAGCAGTGATCTCTTTTTTGTCTCTACAGTTTAGCTTCTTCCTGGCTGCCATATAAATGCAAACATTTGGTAAGTGGCATTTTGTGTTTGGCTTTTTTCATTCAGCGTAATGCTTTGAGATTCACCCATGCTGTTGCATGTATCAGGAATTTGTCTTTTTTATTCCTGAGTAGGATTCCATCTCATGGACGTACCACCATGCATTTATCTGTTCACCATTTAATGGTCACTTACATTGTTTCTAGTTTGGGTTATTATGTATAAAGGTACTGTCAACCTCCACTGATAGGTTAGTTTGTATGGACACATATTGTAGTTTCTTTTGGGCAAGTACCTAAAAAATGGGACTGCTGGTCATATGTTAAGTATTTGTTTAACTTTATAAGAAACGACCAGATTATTTTCCAAGTTGGCCAAACAATTTTGCATTCCCACCAGCAGTGAATGAGAGTTCCAGCTGCTCCTTATTCCCACCAGTGTCCTTGCCAGTAGAAGTTTCTTTGTTTTTTGTTTTTTGTTTTTTTTAATTTTACTTTAACGACTTTAATAGGTGTATGGGATTTTATTGTATTGGAAAGCACCAGGCTTTTCGCCAGTTAATCAGTGTTGGTATTTTTCACTCTCCCACACTTCCTCTTAGATTGAAAGATTATGAGTCCATCAGGTTATGACAGATAGAGGAGCCCAATCATCTTGATTGGTGGTTCTCATTGTGGATTCTCTCATGTGGAGTTTAGGCAGAGCCTTGCTGTTCACATACACATAGGGTTATGCTGTGTTTTAGGAGTGCATACTCATACATTGAGCTGGGGAGGTAGGTGAGAGAGGCCTCTCCTTAGTATGCTTCTTTTTTTTTTTTTTTTAAGATTTTATTTATTTATTTATTTGACAGACAGAGATCACAAGGAGGCAGAGAGAGAGAGAGAGGAGGAAGCAGGCTCCCTGCTGAGCAGAGAGCCTGATGCGGGACTCAATCCTGGGACCCCGAGATCATGACCTGAGCCGAAGGCAGTGGCTTAACCCACTGAGCCACCCAGGCGCCCCTCCTTAGTATGCTTCTGATGAGAACCAAAGAGTCAGAGGAATCCCTGAGAAAAGCTTTGTTCCAGGATGACTAATTAGGACGCATTGCTGGTGAGGAGACCAGAAACTGCGAGACAGGTTTGAAGGATACACAGTGATTCAGCCCTGAGCTAACAGAGGTCTGAGGTAGGTGTAGTATTGGTAAAGTGTGACCAACACAAAACAAAACCCACCAAAACAGGAATGATTATGGGTATAATAAAAAGATAAGCTAAATTAGTAGCTGATGGTGGGGCCTAAGGCAAATAAACAAATTGATGTGCTTAATGTTTCACTTTTAAATGATAAGGAGAAGGAGCTCAATAGCAAAATGAAATAGCATTTCACAATGTCCCCATCTTGCTAAACCCAATGATCAGGCAGTTCTCTAGATGCATTTCACTGACTTATTAGAAAAAGAGACAGGGACGCCTGGGTGGCTCAGTTGGTTGGACGACTGCCTTCGGCTCAGGTCATGATCCTGGAGTCCTGGGATCGAGTCCCGCATCGGGCTCCCAGCTCCATGGGGAGTCTGCTTCTCCCTTTGATTTCTCCTCGCTCATGCTCTCTCTCACTACCTCTCTCTCAATAAATAAATAAAAATCTTAAAAAAAAAAAAAAAAGACATAGATCAATTGACATACCAGATGTCCCTTTGTCCTTTCCTTAACCTTGAGATGCCACTCCTGGTTGAGTCTTTGGTAACACTGCCTGCTCCTGTTTCTCCTTTGTTGGTTCCTCCTCATTGCTGTCATCTCTGAATATTTACATCCCGAGCCTGCACCTGCTGTCCAACCAGCACCTCAAACTTAGCATATCCACAGCGAGATCTTTAGGATCCCCGAGCCCCGTCTCCCGCTCTTGTCTTCTTTTACTCCAAATGCTCAGGCCCCAAATCATGAGATCAGCCTTGATTTTTCTTCCTCCTAGATCTCTATCATATTCATCAGGATATGTTTTTGGCTTTCCCTTTAAAATATGCCCAGAACCTGACCAATTCTGTCTCTTTCTACTGCTACCATCATGAGCTGAGTCACCTGCTCCAGAAGCCTTATTTTCCTCACCTGTAAAAAGGGGGTAATAATTAATAATAATAATGACTTTTTCATAGGATTGTGTGAAGAATTGTATGTAAAGCAGTATCCTGTACATAGTAAATAATGGTTATTTATTATTTCTATAACTTACAGAGTATTCTTTATCAAAAAAATACATAAAGCTACATTTCAGAAAAAGTATCCCTTTTCTATAGTCTCAAAGTCAAATCTATTATTTTTAGTTGCTTCTTTAAGGATCTGATTGTTTATCCTATAATTGTGGTTTGAGGGGAAGTTGCACAATATGCTTTATTTGTGCTGACCATTTAAGAAATTTCTAAGTTGTTACGAGGAGTAATACATTTCTGAATAACCTAAAGCATGGCTTAAAAATGGGAATTTCTGGGCATTGAGAAGAGTTAGCATGTTTCTGAATTGTTGTTGAGCTGTTCTTTTTCTTTAGACTAGAAAGAGAAATACTTTAGGTCAGCTGATTTCAGAGGATTTTAGGTCCTCTGATTTCAGAGACTTGAACATGCAATTTTTCTTGTCTCCTTTGCCTCTAAAGTGAGGCCTCCGATCCTGATACTAGGCGTCTCCTTATTAAAAACTGGAGAATGGTTTTGTTATCTATTATTTGATAGAAGGACCTACAGTGGGAGAACTTTTTTTTTAATTAGCCATGGTTGTCAAGAAACAGAGGCTATAAATGCTCCTATTCAATCTTCTTGAACCTTTCATTTCAGAAGATATGAGCCTGGTGGTGGGTATTAAGGAGGGCACGTATTGCATGGAACACCAGGTGTGGTGCATAAACAATGAATCTTGGAACACTGAAAAAATAAAATTAAATTTAAATTTAATTAAATTTAAATTTTAAATTTATCTTGTTTAAATTTATTTTAAATTAATTAAAATTAAATCAAATTTTAAAAAAGAAGATGTGAGGTACAGATTTTGGAAAGATTTAAGACAGAATATAAATTTCTGTCTGTTTCTACTGCTACCATCATGCTGGCTACTAAAGAAACCTTTAAAAAAATTATTTATTTTAGAGTGAGAGCGGGGAGGGGGGGTAGGGAGAGAGAGAACCTTAAGCAGGCTCCATGCTGACTACAGAGCCCCACCTGGCAGATCTCAGGACCCTGAGATCATGACCTAAATGAACTGAAAGCAAGACTTAGACACTTAACCAGCTGAGCCACTTAGGCTCAGAGTCCTGGAGAATGACTGGTAAGTATAAAAGTAATCACATGTAAAATGACTCTAAGTTAAAGTACTTTTACAAATGCAGCCTCTTTCCTGGAGCACATCAACTCAGCTCAGCCCCTGCCAAACACTAGGGGTTAGAGAGCAACTATCAGGATTTTCATATTCAGTAACAAATTTTGTGGAAGACTAGAACAACTCGATAGTCAGGACCACCAAGGGCTAAAGACCCAAGAGGTCTTTATTATTGACTCATTATTCCTAGGATATGAGGTTTTTTTTTTTTATGATTTACAAAAAGTAGAAGAAGAAGAAGAATGTTCTCTAACTCAGCCTTCTTCTTAGTCAGCAACCCTTTGAAAACCAACTGCTTTTAGAAGAGGCTGATTGGAATGTGGGACACAAACGAGCCACCCAAAAGGATGGTAACTCCAGTCTAGCTGGAGATGACAGGATGGGACTGTTTATTCTGACAATGCCGAGTATGCACTGTCAAATATTTGAGGGAACAAATCATAGACTATGTTGGTTTCTTGGAAGTTCTTTTTGCGGGTGGATTTTCTCGACTGCCTATGATAATCACTATCACTATACAGTTGTCGAAATTTACTGTATCACTATATGGTTGCCTCAGTGTTGGGAATTATATTGAGAGAAGGATATGCCAGAACCAATTGTACTTTGGTTCAAGGTCCAAATGAACAGTTGTCATATTAGAGTTATGATTCAGATAAGAGCTCTGCCTTATTCCTGTTACACATTTCTAAGGAAATCATAAAACTTTAAGCATGACACAGTTATTTAGTCACTATGATTGAAAATATAATTAGAACAAGAATAAAAGAAATACAAATACTTAAATATAATTAACATTCTTTTCCTTCTTTCGTAAGTATTGGTTTTCCATCCATTCTTCATTTCTCCATTGAAAAAAACTGAAAATTTCTTTCTAAATCTCAATACTTTTCATGCCCCAAACTCTCGCATGTTATGAAGTTTCAGGCTTTGAGAATTCTACCCCATCTTTGAAGTAAAATCCCTAACGTTTTCTTGCAACTTTCTGACTGTTGAGCTTTAAAATTCTTGCCTATTTTTCTAGCCCTCCCTCAAGGGTTACTTCTAAGATAGTTTTTAGAGGTTCTTATTCTCTCTCATGGAAATTTCTGGTTTTCTTTGTTCCCGTAGGAAAGTATAAGAGAATGTATCTGCCTGTGAAGAGCTTTACAGTTGCCTGGATAAAACCTTATAGATAACGTCTAACTAATCAGGAAATATTTTCTCTCTTCCCTCTACCTCAGCTTCTGCTTTATTATTTTCCTAACGTACATTGAGTAGTCTCTTCCCAGCCACCTCTCTCAGAGATGGGAAAACACAGTGATAACAAATCCTCACCTTAAAAAGTATACTTAAGCACTTCTGGGGGCACCTGGGTGGCACAGTTGCTTGAGCGCCTGATTCTTGACTTTGGCTCAGGTCATGATCTCAGGGTCGTGGGATCAAGCCCCCATGTTGAGCTCTGTGCTGAGTGTGGAGTCTACCTGAGATACTTTCTCCCTCTGGAGCCTCCCCACCATGTTCTCTTGCTCTCAAATAAATAAATAAAATCTTTTTTTTCCCAGATATATATAAACACTACTTTTTGTTAAATAGTAAGATTTGAAAACATACATAAAAGATAACACCATACCTGCCCATTTTATCACATGAAGGCTGATGTACCATTGTGTATTTCACTTAGGTATTTATTACTTTTCTCCCATCCAGTTGTGTCTGTTTTTATTAGCTTCTGTATTCTCACTATCCAGAATAGTATCTGACCCATGAAAGACATTGAAATATTTGAGTGAGCAAATTAATGTCTTTTCCTTCCTTTGTGCTTCCTAAAGATATTAATGATCATACTATATTGTATTATGTTTAAAAGATGGGTTTAAAGGAAAGGTAAGAGTTTTCAAATAAAAGACTCATATACTTCAGCTATTATTCACATATAATTATGTGGCAGATATATCTTATGTTCTGAAAATTCTGCCCAGGAAAACTCAATAAGTTATATTTAGTTCATATGTCATACGAATACAACATTTTTTTAAAAATCAGTGGTCTTTTTTTTTTCTTATTTTGACAGAGAGAGAGAGATCACAAGTAGGCAGAGAGAGGCAGAGAGAGAGGGGGGAAGCAGACTCCCCACCGAGCAGAGAGCCCAATGCTTGGCTGGATCCCAGGACCCTGAGATCATTACCTGAGCAGAAGGCAGGGACTTTAACCCACAGAGCCACCCAGGTGCCCCCGAATACAACATTTTGTCACAAAAAAGAAATTTGTGGAGTGCCTGAGTGGCTCAGTCAGTTGAACATCCAGCTCTTGATTTTGGCTCAGTTCATGATCTTGTGGTTGTGAGATTGAGCCCTGTGGGATCCAGCTCTGTGCTCAGCTTGGTGTCTGCTTCAGATTATCTCTTCCTTTCCCCCCTGCTCTCTCTCTCAAATAAATAAATAAAATCTTAGAAAAAATAAATTTGTCCAAGAGTCAGAAGGTTGTATTTTAGGCCCAGGTCTTTCCTCAATTATGTCTGGGACCATGGACAAATTTACTTTTATCTGGACTTAGATCCATCAACAATGTCCACCAGACTGCACTAAGTATCTCCACTGTCTACACTTTGGCATGTTCTCATTGTACCCTCATCATACACCTATGTTTCTCCCCATTTATCACATTATATTGAACATATATCTACTTATGTATGCTTTTCCCACTAGATTTATGAAATGAGGACTCTACTTCATAAAAATAATAGCTATTATTTTCTAATACTTTTAAATGTCTTATTCTACCTAACTGAATATTTTTTAAAAGATTTTATTTATTTATTTGACAGACAGAGATCACAAGTAGACAGAGAGGCAGGTAGAGAGAGAGAGAGAGAGGAGGAAGCAGGCTCCCTGCTGAGCAGAGAGCCCAATGCTGGGCTTGATCCCAGGACCCTGGGATCATGACCTGAGTTGAAGGCAGAGGCTTTAACCTGCTGAGCCACGCAGGCACCCCCCAATTGAATATTTTTAAGAAAACCATTCAATAGGTATATCTAATTCCATTTTGTAGAAGAGGAAATTTAAAACTTCGAAAACTTAATCAACATGTCCCAGATCTATAAACAGTGGATTTCAACCACTACTCTGCTTTTAATCACCTTACACTAGATCCTACCGCCTTCCTAAAAGATGACTACGAAGTGTTGAATTCCTACCAAGTGCTGAAATCCAAGTGCAAAATACCAATATATTGATTGTAAACCTGAGAACAGCTATGCACAGTAAATATGATTATCCTCAGCCTAGATCCTATAGAGCAGAAAACTGATGCTCAGAGTTGAGAAATATTCTCCTCCTCATCTATACAACTAGTACATTCTGAATAGTCTAATACTTCTTTCTGCAAATTATCATAAGGTTAGCTTATATTTATGTCTCTCTTCATCTTCTACCCACTTGTGTACCCTTTGACTTTAGCCAACTCCTTAATTGGTTGGAGTTCTTCGTATGGCTGAATGATTTTTTTTAGTTGGTTGAGTTTTTTTTTTAACCATTGTTCCTAAAGGGTCGGAGCCCTTGGTGATCCTATGTCTATCGAGTTGTTCTAGTCTTCCACAAAATTTGTTACTGAATATGAAAATCCTGATAGTTGCTCTCTAACCCCTAGTGTTTGGCAGGGGCTGAGCTGAGTTGATGTGCTCCAGGAAAGAGGCTGCATTTGTAAAAGTACCTTAACTTAGAGTCATTTTACATGTGATTACATTTATACTTACCAGTCATTTTCCAGGACTCATGTATCTCCTATACAAGTTAGGCAACCCAATCAAGTAGGGGTGTCATAGGAGTCCTGCTCCAATCCCTACGTTTTCCACGCTTTTGATGGAGGGTGGAACTGATTGTTATAATTTCCTTAGGGGTATGCTATTTTTTCCGTTGTTATTTCTGAAGGAAGAGGCAATCAGCCTAAACCACTTAATTTAGTCTTTTCTTCCATAATAGCCCTTAATCCGTGGTTGGAGAATGTGATACAACTCTTTGAACTAGTACCCAGGATGTGGAGAAACCATCACAGTTTGAGTTTGCAGACTATTTGAGACAATTCAGGCCAAGACTTCATTTTCATCTGCCTCTTAGACCTCTTGGGCTAGAGGAGTTCTGGTTCTATAGAGATTGGGGATCTGCTCAGATCCAGTCTAATAATGTGTTCCAATTTCCCAGTGCTTAGTTACCCTAGCAAAGGACCACATGCCTCTTTGTTGAAGATTTAGGAAAAAGATATATAGTGCGTAATTATGGCAGTGATGAAAGGTATTTCTCAGGGAAACTCTATCACCTCTTCGTTGAAGGGACTCCTTATAACTGGCTCAGATCTGGGAGCTGGATGTGAGAGCATAATTCTTACTTGTAGCAGTTCTAGTTAGGTTCACTAATACTAAAGACTTGGTGTTTTTTCTTTTAACACACACAAATATAAATATATAGATACATATATCCTGCAAAATACCTTGCTGACTGCACATAGATCTGTTTTTTAAATTTATTTAAGTAGTATTGAGATAGCAATCTTTTTTTCCCATACATTTAAAACTCAATATTCCATATTCCTTCTCACTGTAGCATGACATTCCTAACAAAAACTTATCAGATTTCAGTCATCTCTTCCCCCAGGATTGGACATCTTTAATGTTTTTCACTTTCTGCTCAGTGGAGGTGTCCCTGCATGCAGGCCCTGTGCCTGTTGAGCCTATATGGAGGTTCCTGTAGGACTGTACCCAGGAGTCACATTGCCTGTTCATGGGGTCTGCTGAATACTACTGTGTAGACTCCTGAATGACTAGAATAGTACATTTCCACCTGTGATGCATAATCATTCTTCTTTCCCCCTGTTTTTACTAAAACTTCGTGTTTTCTGATTATCAGATTTTTGTCTATCTGATGTTTATTTGATCTATCTAAATATAACCTAGTGTTTGATCTCATTTAGTTTTCAGGTCCACAAGGAATAGTGGCTTCTATAGATTTGGCTTCTATATACTTGTTAGCCTCTTGTATTTCCCCTTCTGTGAATTGCATCATATCCTTTGTCTGTTGTTTTGTTTCCTGTGTTGTTGATTTGTACAGATCCTTTCTCTGCTTGACTTATTTCACTCAGAGTAATCTCTTCCAGTCTTGTCCATGTTGTTACAAAAGTTGGGTATTCATCCATTCTGATGGAGGCATAATAGTCCATTGTAAACATGAACCATATCTTCTTTATCCATTTGTCTGTTGAAGGGCATTTTGGCAACTGTGGCCATTGTTGCTGTGAACATTGGGGTATGGATGGCCCTTCTTTTCACTACATCTGTATCTTGGGGTAAATATACAGTAGTGCAATGCAGAGTCATACGGTAGCTCTATTTTTAATTTTTTAAGGAATCTCCACTCCGAAGTGCTGCACTAACCAGCATTACCACCAACAGTGTAAGAAGGTTCCCCTTTCTCCACATCCCCTCCAACACACGTTGTTTACTGTCTTGTTAATTTTGGCCATTCTAACTGGTGTAAGGTGGTATCTCAATGTGGTTTTGATTTTTTTTTAAAGATTTTATTTATTTATTTGACAGAGAGATCACAGTAAGAAGAGAGGCAGGCAGAGAGAGAGGAGGAAGTAGGCTCCCTGCTGAGCAGAGAGTCCAATGCTGGGCTTGATTCCAGGACTCTGGGATCATGACCTGAGCTGAAGGCAGAGGCTTTAACCCACTGAGCCACCCAGGCACCCCTTGATGTAGTTTTGATTTGAATCTCCCTGATGGTTAATGATGATGAATAATTTTTCATGTGTCTGTTAGCCATTTGTATGTCTTCTTTGGAGAAGTGTTTGTTCATGTCTTCTGCTCATTTTTTGACATGATTATCCGTTTTGTTTGTTTTGAGTTTGAGGAGTTCTTTATAGATCTTGGATGTCAGCCCTTTTTCTGTAGTGTCATTTGCAAATATCTTCTCCCATTCCGTGGGTTGCCTCTTTGTTTTGTGGACTGTTTCCTTTGCTGTGCAGAAGCTTTTGATCTTGATGAAGTCCCAAAAGTTCATTTTCACTTTTGTTTCCTTTGCCTTTAGGAGACATGTCTAGAAAGAAGTTGCTGTGGCCAATGTCAAAGAGGTTAGATCTCTTTACACCTTAAAGAACTGAGAAGCAACAACAAATTAAACCAAACCCACACACAAGAAGGGAAATAATCAAGATTAGAGCAAAGATTAATGAGATAGAAACTAGAGATACAGTGGAACACATCAACGAAACTAGAAGCTGGTTTCTGAACCAGTAAGATTGATAAACCATTGGCCAAATTAATCCAAAAGAAAAGAGAGAAGATCTAAATTAACAAAACTAGGAATGAAAAGAGAGAGAGATCACGACTAACACCAAGGAAATAGAAACAATCGTCAGAAATTATTGTCAACAGTTATATGCCAGCAATAAGTTAAGCAAACTAGATGAAATGCATGCATTCCTGGAAACCTATAAACTTCCAAAACTGAATAAGGAAGAAATTGACAAACTGAATAGACCAATATCTAGTAACGAGACTGAAGCAGTGATCAAAAACCTCCCAAAAAACAAGAGCCCAGGACCTGAGAGATTCCCTGGAGAATAGTAGGGAATTTGGGTAAATTGGAAGGGGAGGTGAACCATGAGAGACTATGGACTCTGAAAAACAGTCTGAGGGGTTTGAAGTGGCGGGGGGGTGGGAGGTTGGGGTACCAGGTGGTGGGTATTATAGAGGGCACGGCTTGCATGGAGCACTGGGTGTGGTGAAAAAATAATGAATACTGTTTTTCTGAAAATAAATAAATTGGGGAAAAAAAAAAAGAAGTAAAACCTATTTGAAGCTGTTTCAAAAAATAGAAACAGAAGGAAAACTTCCAGACTCTATTTTTATGAAGCCAGCATTCTCTTGATCCCAAACCAGGAAAAGACCCCACCAAAAAGGAAAATTTCAGACCAATATTCCTGTTGAATATGGATGCCAAGATTCTCAACAAGATCCTAGCTAATAGGATCCAACAGTACGTTAAAAATTTATCCACCATGACCAGGTGGGATTTATCCATGGGAGGGATTTAACCCTGGGTGGTTCAACACTCTCAAAACAATCAATGTGATAGAACAAATCAATAAGAGAAGAGAGTAGAACCACATGGTTCTCTCAATTGATGCAGAAAAAGCATTTGACAAGATACAGCATCCATTCCTGATTAAAATGATTCAAAGTATAGGGATAGAGGGAACATTCCTCAACTTCATAAAATCTATCTATGAAAAACCCTCAGCGAATATCATCCTCAATGGAGAAAAGCTCACAGCCTTTCCTTTGAGATCAGGAACACGACAAGGATGCCCACCCTCGCCACTGTTGTTCAACGTGGCGCTGGAAGTCCTAGCAACAGCAATCAGACAACAAAAAGTGCCCTTTTCAAGGGAAACAAATGTATCTTGATAAGAATGTTGAACAGGGAAAAATAAACATTAACACAAATATTTATTTTAGAAAATAAGGGGTGCTCCCTGGAGAGACAAAAAAATGTGTAAATTTCTGAACAAGGAAGTTGAACTATCTAGTAAAAAACATAGAAATAAAAAAAAGGAAAGAAAAAGTATGGCCAATACAAAGTATGAAATACGGCAGGAAAATGTTCTAGTACAATAATAAGTACAATACCTTTTAAAAACTCAAACTTATTAATATAAGCTTATAGATTTTGCAGCAAAGAAGGATATAGAAAAGTTGAAAGGAGTGAATGGAAAGAGATACACCAGGAAACCATGAACTTAAAGGAACCTGAGATAACAATTTTAGGTTAAGACAGAATTTAGGACAACAAACATCCTAAAAGTTAGAGAGACATTAATATGGGGAAAAAGGAACCTGAGATCAAGATGTGACAGCCATACATGTGCCAGCCAAATTAGTGTCAAGATATATAAAAGAACAATGGATCAATTTGGGAGAAGTGTTTAGAGCTTATGGTCTTGTTATTTGCCCAGGAAGCTAACCCTGTTGCCCTTAGCTGGTTGGTGTACTGGGAAGGGGACAAAGGCTCAACTCCTAGTTTTTGCTCTTCCAAGGGCATTTAAAGAGGGAATGCCCCCAACCTCACTTTCCTCAGCCTCGAGAGCTCTGATGTGAAGTCCCATTTATTGTGTCTCCAGCTCCTATTACCCCATCTCTCAGGGGACCTTCCCCCGCCTTAGCCCAACACTGCCCTTTCCCCAAAGTGACCTTGCTTGGGCTGTCATCTCCTGTCCCCCCGGAGTGTTGGGGCAGGGCTGAAGGATAAATGATCTGGAATCAGCTGGTCTGCCTGTGCCTGTTGCCATTTGTCCCCATGGCAACTTGTTCCCCGGCTGTCCTGATGCGACACCACAGCTCCTGACAAGTGCCGTGGACCTCAACTGGTAATGTCCAGCCAAGGATTGAAGGGCAGAGAATAGGGGCCACAGGAAATTTCTCAGCAGCCTATCCCCTGCTCTGTAGCTCTTGGTCTCTTCTGCTTCAACACTAGGATCCTGCCCCTTTTGGTGTGCCTGGGGCTTCTCCAAGTCCTTCTATTCTCATCCAGTCACTCTCTTTTCACTATGGCCTTTCAGGACTCAGTCTGGGGTAGAGCGATATTATTTTATCATTTCCCAAGGAACTAGAATTCCTTATGTGTCTTTGCTTCCTTATAGACTAGTAGCTGCTTAAGA
This sequence comes from Neogale vison, assembly GCF_020171115.1. NCBI lineage: Eukaryota > Metazoa > Chordata > Mammalia > Carnivora > Mustelidae > Neogale > Neogale vison. Next base: position 64,536,457 of record NC_058091.1, on the reverse strand, counting down.
TATGTTTGTAGCAACATTGACCTTGACCTCTCCTGTCTCACCTAACTCCCAGGTTCATTATGAGGAACAAGTATGTTTTAAAAAATAAAAATATAAAAAAATAAAAAGTAAAAAATAAAAATATAAAAACACAATACACTGTACTTAAGTTAGTATGATTTAGCACATAAACTACTTAGTAAATAACCACTAAAGAAATATAAATTTGGATGAGTGATAGAGTAGTTTGCATGCATTATAGCATTATTTCCAAGCACAATAGCTGCAATGCTTTGTTCAGAGAGAAGAAAGGATTACTTCAGGTGAATTTTGACCAAATTCTTGAACACACTTAGTTGTATTTTGGGATTTGTCGTTTCAAAAACATTTTAACTTCTCAATTTTGACTGAACTATGACGATTTTTTTGTGAGCGAGCTTTGTAAAATTGAATGCAGAAGTTTTGATCATGAGGCAAAAACTGTCATCCTGTTTTAAAGAAAATTCACATGCCCTTCTTGATGATATTCTAGGAAGTAAAAGGGGAAGTGCTCTCTGGGAGTGAATTTTCTTTACCCTTGTTTTCTACCTCTGTGTGAGAATAGATCAAGTCCTCATTTATTTTGCTAGAAAAATGTACTCCATAACTTCCAAATAAGGAGTTAAGTTTGTCATGTACACATCTGATACCTTAAATCTATGGATCTAGTGTCAGTTAGGAACAAAGAATCTCTGTGTCCTATGCATTCACCAGAAAATTTAGTTTTGAGTTGACCTAGTTAACTCATGCAACAAATGCCATTCAGGGGGTGCCTGGGTAGCCCAGTCTGATTCTTGGTTTCTGGTAAGGTTGTGATCCTGCCTCAGGTTCCACACACAGCTCAGAGTCTGCTTGAGTTTCTCTCTCCCTCTCCCTCTCCCCTTGCCCTCTCCTCTCAAATAAATAAATAAATCTTTTTTTTAAAAAGTGCCATTCATATACCTGATACATGAGAGCATATCAGTTTAAATAAAATATTAACCATTTATCCTTTGTAAGATTTCAGTTCCAGCTCTTTATCCAATTAGATCACTATAAATTAAATAATCTGGTCAGAATTAGTGTAACTCTCTATAAAATTTCCTTTACTAATGTAACTTAATATTGCTCTTTGGCATTCTTGAATATTGATAGGAGAAATGGTCCTGTGAAATTAGGGTTTCTGCAAACTTTTAGAAGTTTCTCTTGCAAGGGACTAAGAATCTAGCAAAAGCTTCCATTCAGAGAGTACACTGTATGTTTTAGGTGCATGCTTTAGTGAATTTAATTCTCTCTATAAACTTACTAAGTAGATATTATAATCCTCCTTACATAGATGAGGAAACAAAGGGCAGCTAAAACAACTTATCCACAGCCCACAGGACTCAAACCCAGGCTTGTTTGATCTTGAAGTCTGAGACCTTACCCATGTTTTTGCAATATTATTATGCTTCTCAGTCTCCCTAAGGCAAGGATTCCAGGAATCAGTTATCCTTATTAATTGGCAAAAGATAATCTGCAGACGGGATGGGCTACACTCTAGAGCTAGAAGTTTGCTTGAGGTGGCAAGGTATGATTATTTACTAAGTTATACTTATTTACTAAGTAGTATGATTATCCTAATCATCCTATGATTAGGATGATCTGTGGCACCTGTAAGCTTGCCTGGAAATTTTGAGACTCCTTTTATAAGGAAGCTAGAAAAAAACTGGGTTTTGCAACCAAGAGCACTGTGGTCTCAAATATTCCTGACTTGGATATTAAAGAGAAACTTGATTTCCTAGGCCAGATGTCTGGGACATTTAGATGACATGCAAGAGTTAAGCTTTGATATCAGAGCTTTCAATGACCTATAGGCTAAGAACTCCCAGGATAAGCCTTGTTATTTCCCAGTGTTTCTTGACTTTAAGGAAACCTAGTATCAAATGAAACACTCAAATGAAACACCCTCAAATATTCTTATGTGCTTTCTACTCTGTAAGTTGGTAGGTTTCAACCATGCTCCCTGTTGTATTTGGAGTTCTGTAGGTGCTTGGGAAGGGTGCCCTGATGATAGGAAAGAAGACAGAAGGGCTGGAACTTTGGCTGGGTGTACCCACACCTCAACTGGGGCATCTCCAGGGACACGGACATAAAGAACATGAGCTCAACTCCACTGTCCAGTGACTAGATTTCTTTTTTTTTTTAATCAAAAAACTGTTTTTTTTTAAATCAGTATCCTCATTTACAAAAAGGTACTAATAATGCTACCTTGTGGTTTTCAAGGTATTTGGTTTCACCTATGACTGACTTCATAGGTGCAGAGCACTTACAACACTCCCTGACAAAAAAATACGCACTCCGTAATTGTTGGTTATTACTATTGCTTAATTATTTTTTTGCATATAATTTTGTAATAGTCAAACAGCTGAAACTAAAAAAATAAAAAAGAATTGAAAAGCATTTTCTGTATGACGGCTGAACTTCTTTATGTTTAAACTGTCTCTGTTTATTTAATTTTTGTCTATGTTGGGTATCATTTTCACAGTAAATGGGATCTAATTTATTCTCAATCTGCCACTTTTGAGCCAGCACACTGCCTTCCCTGAATATGAAGTGTTATCCCTGACTTTTCCCAGTAAGAAACTTGGAAATTGCCTTTATTTTTTTGCTGGATGATCTCATAAATGAGATCGTGACAACTTAAAATATTTTGCTATCTTCTTTACAAATAAGAAAAATAGAAGTAAAGGAGCTAGCTAAGAGCAAAGAAAAAATAATGCCGCTGCTAGTTACATCAATGTTTCTTACTTTCCTTGCTCCTCATTTCTATTTTTTTTCTAAGATTTTATGTGTTTATGAATTTGTTTATTATTTATTTGGGGGAGGAGCAGAGGGAGAGGGGAAAAGATTCTCAAGCCCAACTGATGCTGAGCACAGAGCCTGAGGCCAGGCTCAATCCTAGGACCCTGAGATCATGACCCAAGCAGAAATCAAGAGTCGGATGATTAACTAACTAAGCCACCCAGATGCCCCCATTTCTACTTTTGAAACGTCTTTAGAGTAATATTTCAGTGAGAAAAAAGGCTACATTATCTTTATTGTAATTTTCCCCACTTTTAAGCTATATATATAACATACATTTACTGATTTAAAAGGAAAAAGAAATAAGTTTTACTGTGTAGATACCTTCTATTTGCCCTTCCCTTTGACCTCTTTGGTTCACTCTGCCCCACATACTGTGTGCTCTAACTGACTTGCATGGCCTCCACCTCGTCTCCATTGCCTTCCAATTTTCGGTTGGTTTTGGCCAATGGGTCATTCCGTTAGCTTATTTTTCTACACACTGCCCCTACCTTCTAAGAAATCCCATTAGTAACTTCTCCTCCAATTAATTTGAGTGTGTCATTTGTTTCATTTAAGGACCCAACCAACTCTTTGTGTTCATTCCCTTGTTGGTTTTTTTTTTAATGCAGTTTCACCATATATGTATGATAAAACACATTGTTTAGTTTTGCCTTTTTAACTTCTGTAAATGCATTGATTTAAGGTCTCCACTTACCAAGTTCCATTTTTGCTCTTTGCTAATTCAGAAATCATACACTTGTTAAACAAAATTCAACTGAGTAAATGTAAATGTCTAATTGGCTTTATTAATAGTTTATGGATCAGGCAGCATACTACCTAGCAAGTAGATAGAAACTCCAAGAAGTTGCTCAAAATGGAAGAATTTTATAGGTAGAAATGGGGTGGGATGAGAAAGTTATTAACAAAAAGAGAAAAGAAAAGGAAGAATTGTTTCAGGCAAGGTCACTCTCCTTGGGGAAAAGGCAAGGGATTTTCTCAGGCAGACTATCTTACTAGGGCTCATAAGAAACTTCCAGATTGGTTGATTTAAAATTCCACTCCTGGACAAGGCTGAAAGTGCAATTAGGTTAGGTATTAAGTATTTTTTAAAAATTTTATTATATTTAAATTCATTATCATTAGTTTCAGAGGTAAAGTTCAGTGATTCATCCATTTCATATAACACCCAGTGCTCATTACATCATATGCCCTCCTTAGGTATTAACTACTGATGGGAATTAACATACGTGCTCCAGCTTGAAAAAGTTTGTTTTTTATACATTCTGTTTTTATATGGTTAGTAGCTAGTCTAGAAATTTTAACATTCATATTTAACTTAACAAATCTCAACTTAGACCTTTACCTTCCTTTTAAACACCAGCATCATAGAATGTTTATCCCGATTACCATTATCCCAACTTCAGTGCTCTTTTTATCCTGTATTTTGTTTTTGTCCTGTTTTTATACTTGCAAAAAGTAGGCATTGTTGATATTATCATTTTATATAATCAATAAGTCTCTAGATTTAGCTACCGCTCTATCATTTTCTTCACTCACCATTCCGTCTCCATCTGAGATCTTTCTTGTAAGACTGAAGTTAGTTAGGTTCTAATGGATACCCGGAGGCAAACAAAAAGAAAGTCATGGCCCGCTATTGGGAAAGTCAGAGGCCTGTGCTGGCAGCACTCCACAAGAAGCCAAATCAAAACAGACAAGCCCAGAGTGGGGGCTGCCCAGACAGGAAATCCCTGATCAAACAAGGAAGCAAAGGCACAAAACCCTGCTTCCAAGAAATCCCCAGCCCAAGTAATGAACATTCCACTCCCTAGTTAACAACTGTCAAAAAATGCAAACCCACATCCCAGCGCCACAACTTTCTCGAACTCGCCTGCTCACTCTCGCATCTCAGAATGTGTTTTTAATGTGGGAAACAAAGACAGAGAAAATGTAGATAAACGTCTTGGGTGCCTGGGTGGCTCAGTCCATTAAGTGTCTGCCTTGGGTTCTGGTCATGATCCTGGGGTCCTGGGATCAAGTCCCACATCAGGTTCTGGGCTCAGTGAGGAGACTGCTTCTCCTTCTGCCCCTTCCCCTGCTTGTGCTCGTTTTTTTCTCTCCCTCTGGCAAATATATAAAATATTTTTTTTAAAAATTAAGTGTCCTTATAACCTGTAGCTCATTGACAAATACTTGAGATAAACAGAATAGGATATTCTTCCAGGATCCTGTGAATCTTCTTTAGCATACAAAAGTCCTTTTGAAACTTCCCTTATCTTTATTTCTCCCAACCCCAGTTATATAATCAGCTCCTCACCACCCCCTCCCCACCCCAGGGGGCAAAAGGAGGCAGCAGGCAGACTCCACAGTGGCTTTTTCTGCCCACTGGTCCTGTCCCTATGCTTTAATAAAACCATCTTTTTTGCACCAGAGACATCTCAAGAATTCTTTCTTGGCTATGGGCTCTAGACCCCCAAAAACACTACTCCCAAAAAACTACATCCCTTTCACTTTAATGAAATCTTTCACTTGTATGTTGTGCTATGTCTGTCCCTGAATTCTTTTCTCATGATGAGACCAAGAGCCTTTAGCAACATGTCGGAGACCAGCTGGATCCAACGTCTTTCCAGTTCACCTAGCAACAGGATCATTTTCTTTCTTCTGAAAAAACATAACTTCAGATGTTTTTAGTGAAGTTCTATTATTAATAAAACCCATCTTTGTAAGTATAATTGTTTTACCCTTGTTCTTAAAAGATAGTTTAACTAAGTATAAAAATTTTTAGCACTTCTAAGATGGAGGTAAATATCTTTTTGAGGCACTACTTTTGAATGTTTTTGGTGTTCTTTTGTTTCAATTCATTTTCAACAGATGTAGATTTCTTTGTATTTCTCTTGCTGGACTAGTATTTCTCTTCTCGGGACTCACTGAATCTGAGAATCGTTTTTCTCTCTCAATTTCAAAGATTTCTTAGCCAATATCTCTTCATTTTTTTTCTCTTCAATATCTCTTCAATTTTTTCTCTCTCATCCTACTGACTCATTCTGAAAAACTGAATTAATACCCTTTATATTTTCTCAACTATGACCTGAAACATTCAAACTCTCTCTCTTAATTTCCATCCCAACATACTGAACATACTTATTTGATATCCTGTGTTCAATAATGCCATTATTAGCAGACATTCTGTGTATTATTCTGAAGTTTGTTATTCCTGCTAACTCTTCATATAGCAGCTTGGTTTCTTGATGGCCTAAGGTGATGACTGCCCAATCATGCCCACTGGAAAGTGTTTTGTGGGAATTCTTTGATGTCAGGATTTAAAGTGTATTCTCTGAGAACATATATATCCCTAGTTCTGCTAAGAAACTTAGTATTCTACCAGTCTAGAGATTTTTAACAAAGTTTTCAGTTTGGATTGCTGGAAACACAGATTACTTATTTGAATTTTAATTCTCAAACTCATGTAAACATCAGTTTAGGGTAGGAATTTTCCAAAGAAACTTTTTCTTCTTTCTTTTCCTGTCCCTTCTCTTCTCCTTTCCATTCTCTTCATTTCTTTGTTTCTCTTTACATTTTCTCTTTCTTTTCCTATATCTTTAAGCTCTTTCTATCCCTTCCTTCCTTCCTTTTTTATTTCCTTCCTTCTTTTTCCTTCCTGCTCCACAGCTACAATTGGCAACCAGCCCTAGTACCTGGCTCTGCAGAATGTTTTTTCCCCCTAGTTAGCCTTCCTTAATGCTTTATGTGGAGGTTTTTGATCTGATTAATTTGAACCCCAGACTAGATGCCCTGGATTGGCAATATACTCTCAGCATAAACACCACCTTAATTCTGTTGTTTGAGGGGCTCTAAGGACCATCTTACCCTCTCACATGTCCAACCATTCATTTAAAATGAACTCCATTGAGCAGAGAGCCTGATGCACGACTTGATCCCATGACCCTGAATTCATGACCTGAGCCAAAGGTCGATGCTTAACTGACTAAGCCACTCAAGTGCCCCTAAAAAGTTGTTTTTAATCTGTAATTGTTTTGCACTGGGATTTTTTTTTCTTCTATATAGTAAAAGGGAGCAGAATGTGCCACCCCCCCAAATGCACATCTTTGGCATAAGGATTATCCTAGTATCTCATGGCTATTTTTAAGGAAAAGCAGAAACAGGAAAAGCTCTGGAAACCTATTGATAATAATTCTTTTCTCTCTTCTTACTTGATAAGAAAAAGGCCTCCCAAGTTTTAAAGTTCAATGGTCTGTCAGTAAAAGGGCAAGTGCTTACTAAGCACAATTTCCTACCTAACTAAGTGTTGTCTAAGTTAGTGGCACTAATGAATAATTCATGTCTTTGGAAGAAAAATTGTTAACATCTTTGGAAAAACTGAAAAAGTTTCGTTTTTCTTGAGTCCCTTGGGTATTATTTTATAATTTCCTCTAAAAGGGGATATAGGACCTGTAATGGTACTAAAATAGTGGATTTTACTTGTACTAACAAGTTTTGTGAGTCAGGCGCTTTATACATACTTTTCTTATAACTCTGCAGGGTAGATAATATTATATTCAGAAAATCTGGATCCTAAAGGTTAAGTCATCTACCTAGGATAACACGGCTATTAAGTAGTACACTTAGGATATAAACAATGTCATAATTTGTTCTATTTTATATTGTCATAACGCCACACCTTGCTTTTTAATTATAAATCACACTGTATTCTATTTGCATCTGTGATGTTTTGAATAATGTCTGTGTGGCCAGTAACCTGGAAATCCCATGAGGGTGGGGTTCATGCATATTTGGCTTGCAGCTGTATTCCTGCTGTTTTAAGGAGTGCCCCACATAGGGGAGGCACTTTAACATCTATCCATTGAATGAATAAATAAATGAGCTCATATTTATTGAGCACCTACTAGGTGCTTTGTGATAGACATTATGGCAAGCTTAAAGAACCAATGAAAAAGACCCTTAGACTTAGTTTACTGTATAGTAAGGACAAAAAGAAATGCCATACATAGCTGAATGTTAAATATACAGTTTGGGGAGTTCAGACATTGTCTAGGAGAGAAATAGCATTCAGATGGTGGATTAGAGAAAATTTAGGGATGAAATTTTGAGCTCAGTATGTATGAAAGATGTATTTCAAAATCTGCCTTTGACAACTTTACTGTCAATTCTCTAACACGGCATTTGCATTAGGTGCAAGGTCAGTTTTTTCTTTAAATTGAGATATAACTGACATAGAACATTATATTAATTTCAAGTGTACAATATAATAATTTGATATTTATATGTATTGCAAAATAATCAACACAATAAGTCTAGATAACATCCATTGTTACACAGTTACCATTTTTTCTCTTGTGATGAGGATTGACTCTCTTAACAACTTTCAAATATACAATAAAATATTAACTATAGTAACCATTTTGTATATTATACCCCCAGGACTTGTTTTCTTTCACCTTGTAATTTTCCCATGGTATTTAAATCCTTTCATTGCTTTAATTGCATAGTGCATGAGTAATCTCTCAGAAAGAACAAATTTGGGGCGCATGGGTGGCTCAGTGGGTTAAGCCGCTGCCTTCAGCTCGGGTCATGATCTCAGGGTCCTGGGATCGAGCCCCACATCGGGCTCTCTGCTCAGCAGGGAGCCTGCTTCCTCTTCTCTCTCTGCCTGCCTCACTGCCTACTTTTTTAAAATCTTAAAAAAAAAAAAAAAAAAGAAAGAACAAATTCAAGTGAGCAGAGATAATCATTACCTTACATAGTCTAATATAATTTTAACTTTTGATTTTTTTAATGGAGTCAGTTTAGGAGGCTATGAGACTTGGAGGGATATCTCTGCCTTCTCTCATGCCTCTGTTTTGTATGTTTTGTAAGCTCATCTTCTTCCTCTTCCCTATTTTATTCTGTTACTATCACAGCCCATTACGATTTTCACTGCCCATGCTCTTTGGACAATTTATTTCCAATGTTTAATTTCTTAATTTGACATCTGCATTTTGGATGAATTTTAGAAACAACAAATATGCACCTTTAACATGGTAATAACAATGATGATTAATAATAATAGAGAATATTGTCTGATATTAAAGTGAATACATTTCTGTAGTTGAATTCTAGCTCTATCATTTGCAAGCATTGTGACTTGGGTAAATCAAGTTATTCAAACTCTCTAAACGCTAGATTTCTTAGTTGTAAAATGTGATAGTAGCATGCATGTCATATGGCTGTTATAAAGATTAAACTCAATGAACATATGGGTTTCCTCACAGTTCTCGAAGAAATTATTATACAACATGTAGCTTCCATGATGCCTTTTTATTGGCACCTCCCCAGTGAATAGCTCTAATTCAGGGCCCTCTGCTGAACTTCCAGCACAGCTCTCTGACTGCCAGTGGTGTGCTCTGCCAGGTGCACAGGCATCAACCTCTCTATGGCTCAACCTGTCTACAATCAAGCTTTTCCTATCTCAGTGGTATCCCTGTGCTCCTGTTATTCAGACAGAAAATCTTTCTCTTACTCTCCCTAAGCAAATTGATAACCAAGTTCTGGAGCTTTTACCTGTGTAGCTATGCCTCATTTGCCTCTCAGGCATATGACTTCTTCCTTCCATCTATTGTGAATTCTGGCACCATTGACACAGTGTCCTCATCATACCACCCAGGCTTCTCTTGGGTGCATGACTGTCAGCTTGTTTTCTTTGTGGTGCAAATCTAGATGTGTTGCTTCCTTGCTTAAAGCCATTTGGGGGTCCTGATTGCAGCATGGGATAGAGGACTCCTCCCCGACTTGCCCCTCACTTTCCTTCTAAAGCATTCTCCTCACCTTCCTCTCTCCGTGCATTTACGCTGTGACCCCGCAGAGTAGAATGGCTGCAGTTTCCTGAGTTAGCCATGCCCAGAATCGTGCCTCAGGTTCATACCTGCTCACAATCACCCTCCTCCTTCATATTCCCAGAGCCACCCCACCCTACCTTCTTTGCCTGGAAGATACTTCCTTATCCTTCAAAGTATGGTTTACATCACCTCCTTTTGTGAAACATCATGCCCTCAACACTTTAAGATGTTGCCAATAATTTATAGCCTTGTCCTCACTGCTAGACTGTGACCAGGTTTTTCATTCCTGTATCCAAAGGAATGCCTCCTGGAATAAAGATATTTGATAGATAAGTGCTTTTTCAAAAATGAAATAAAATCACTGAAAACTTCTCAATTCATATTGAAACTGATTGTGAAATAGATAGTAAATATTTGTAGTTTCTCTGACTAGAAGGTTCTCCATTCACATGTAGATACAGTTATAACACAACTTACTCTGTTGACATTGTATAAAATAAAATTTCCACTGTGCTTGTGAAGCTCTACAGTGTCTTTTATATGTCATTCTGTAAATATTAATTTAATTTATGCAATGGGCTAGACACTTGTGGGCTTTATAAAAGTATTTGGTGAAGTATCCATGAAAGAGATTAAAAGATTCAAACTTCCAGTTATAAAATAAGCCACAGAGATTTTTAAAAATTTTGTTTTTAATACTATCTATACTATACTATCAAAGACAGTAAAGTCTAGACTAGATGTTATCACCATCAGGCCCGTCTAGAGACCCTATCTTCCTGACTGTACTAAATCACCCACTCTGAGTTCGCAATAAAATCCTCTTCACAGGGGACCATGCTCCTCAGACAAAAACCAGAGCCCAGGACACATCCTTTCTGTCTTAGGTTCACTAATGATGTCCTTGCTCAGCTGCAGTGGGCGTTTCTTTCTCCAGGGTCTCCAGGATCCTGGGGCTGGGAAGTCCCCCAGTGAAACACATTTTCTTTATGGACTAACATCCTTCCGTTCCTACTCCACTGTATTCATTTCCTTCTGGTGTTCTAACAAATTACTACAAACATAGCAGCTTAAAACAATACAAATTCCTCACCACAGGGTTTCCCCATGTCACCAATTTCTTGGGCAAAGTTCTTGGCCTTAAAACGTGTCTGAGCCCACTGGGGATCTCAGTACCAGGTGGAGTGTAAAACAGACTTGCCGCGTGAAAGGGCAGGGGCCGAATCTCCCCAAGTTTTGGAAGGTCCTGAGGCTGAGGCATGGACTGTGTCAAGTTCAAAGCACTGAGTGGGATAACGAAGTTGTTCCCACCCTTGACATCATCTGGTAACTGGACATCATCAAGAACAGGAACATTTGTGGCATGGCTCCCACCCTTTTATTGTGCCCAAGTCTGTCAGGGTTGGGTCAGGCTGCTCCCTGGGAGGTCTCACCCTTCTCTTTGGACTGTCAGTGACTACATAACAGCCTGAACCACGTGTGGCAGTCTTGTCACTTGCCCTTTGTTGTTCAGGCCCATCTGTCAGAGGTTTTGCTGCAAACCAGCCATACCATATGATAGGCCAGAGATGACCTACTGTCAAATTCTGTGGCCCAGAGGAGTGGGAACTTGACTCACAGGGTTTAGGATGCTCTCCGTCAGCCTGGAGGAATTTTTCCTAACTTGGCTGAGGTTCTGACAGACGGACCACAGCCTGTGACAGACCCGGAGTTAAAACCCAGAGCCTCCACAGTCTTCACCTCCTCGTGGACCACCTGCTGAGGACCCTTCCCACAGATTCAAACATCCAGCTCCTTGGCGTAATGTCTGGTTTCTGGTGCTACCGTCATCATGTGTCGGCATCCCCTCTTTCCTTCCTATCTCTGTTGTCTACTCCAAAGTAGGCTTCTCAGCGCCACTCGGGAAAACTGACTCAACTTCTGTTTTCCTCGAGGAGGCCAAACCCAGTGCCACAGCCAGTAGCCTTCACTTTCTGGCCTTCTGTCAACATACAGATGGAGTGACCCCTACCCCCCCTTACCAGGCTTGTTATAGCAATAAGCAATTCTGACACAACTAGGTGTCCATAGATTTTTCCCCTGTGTGTGCCTGTCTCTGTGCCCGTGTAACAGTTAATAGCGCCCCTTTCACTCGTACAGGGGAGATGATAAACTATGGTCACCTTAGCTATCCCTACGTTTCCTGCTTCCAAGCACCACCACGTCACTGGGCCACTTCGTGTGTCCCTCCAGGAATAACAGCGGGGCTCTGACAGGCCCACCACCTCACGCCTGCTCATAGAGTGACACTGGAGATCCCCCGAATATCATGGCCCACCTCATACCCTCTTGGCAAACTGGCAAATTCTGGTGGTGATTTTTGTTTCCTGTTAACACACAAAAATACACGAGGATATATAATGTGAGGCAGGAGGGGGTGGAAAACGATTAGCTGTAGCTTGTATAGACTATATTCTGTTAGACTTTCTTTTTCTTTTTCTTTTCTTTTTTTTGATAAAAATGTTTGACTGGTTTCAAGCTTCATTGTGAAAAAACAAACAAATTTATTATAGTCCTGGAGGTCAAAAGCCTAAAATGATTTCAATGGGTTAAGAGCAAGGGCCTGCTCCTTTCTGGGGGACTCTAGTGGAGAACTAGTTCCCTTGCCTTCCCAGCTTCTAGCAAGCTCTCACAGCCCTTGGTGTGCAGCCTTCTTCCTCCATTTCAAAGGCAGCAAATGCAGGTGAATCCTTCTCACATTGTGTTACTCTGATTTCTTCTTCCTCCCTTTTCCACTTTAAAGGATTATGTTATGATTACATTGGTTCACCTGAATAATCCATAATCTCCCTATCTCAAAGTCCCTAGCTTTATCAATATCTGCAAAATCCCTTTGTCATGTAACATTTTCACAGATTCTGACATCAAGATGTGGAATTTTCTCAGTGGGGGAGGGGCCTTATGCTGCCTACCACAGTCACCATTTTTCACCCAGATTGCATACAGCAATCTGCTCATTCTCCATCCTTTATCAATTCATTTATTATATTGATTGTTTTGGTTTTAAAGATTAGTTAAAATATCACTTTTCATGGTGTAATATAAAATATACACAACCAAGCAAAGAATCACAAGACCGTGTGAAAGTGTTATATTAAAAGAATTTCAGAATACCAAGGAATCAGTGAGAAAACAGGGTCAAGTTGCCCCTGAATGAGGTAGGAAATTGGAAAAGTAGGGGAAGGTTCCTTAGGAGAAGCTTCTTTAGATAGAATCTTGACGAAGATGTGTGCAATTTACCAGATAGACAAGAGAGGGGAGAAGACAACATGTACAAAAGTGCTAGACTGTGAGAAAATGTGTATGGTTTGGTGAACTGAAATTTATTTGGTATCCCTAGAGCAGCCAACCAACTTCCCGCAGTGGTGGAGATGTTCTGTATCTGTGATGCCCATCATGGTTGCCACTGGCCACATGTGGCTCCTGAGCACTTGAGATGTAGCTAATTGACAGCAGGACCAAATTTTCTATTTCATTTAATTTTACTTACCCTAAATTTAAAGAGTCTCATGTGACTAATGATTACCAGATCATTGGCACAGCTGCAGAGCATACAGTATCTCTGAGAGAATAATGAGAGGCGATGGGACTGGGAGGAGGGTGGGGATTAGATCACTGGAGGCCTTTTTTGCTACACAGGAAATTATAAGTTAATTCTTAGAGATGTGTTTTTCAAAGTGTGTTCTTGGAGACAGTGGTTCTGTGGAGGTCACCCGGTGCTGATGCCAGAGGCAGGGCAGGTCCGGGAAGGCAGAGTGGGTCCACTGAGGCCTGAAACTCTCCTCTTCCCATTAACTCAGTTATGTGTCTCCCTCAGCTGAGCAGCTCCAGTTTTAAAAGTTTAATATATTGGGATTCCGGGCAGGGGTCGGGAAGGGAGTCCCTGGGTGGCTCAGTTTGTGAAGCATCTGCCTTTGGCTCAGGTCCTAATCTCAAGGTCCTGGGCTAGAGTCCTGCATTGGGCTCCCTACTCAGCGGGGAGTCTACTTCTTCTCCCCCCTGCCTCTCCCCCATGCTTGTGCATGTTCTCTCTCCTCCCGTCTCTCTCTCTCTCTCTCTCTCAAATAAATAAATAATCTTTAAAAAATATATCGGGATTTTGTATACAGCATGAGAGGGGTGACTGTTTGAAGGGTGGTGAGAAATGGGGTGGCAGATTTGCATTTCTGATAGATCACTCTAGCTAGAGGTTCGATTCGACTATAAGGAAGGGACTAAAGGCAGAGAGAAGAATGGAAGGTTGGTCTTCCTAGTCCGGACAAGAGATGCTGCTGCCTGAACAAAGCAGTAGGTGAAGCACCAGGGGGAGCAAAGGCAGGTCTCAACGGGACTCAAGAGGGGAGATAGACAGGCTACTGTGAACAACTACATATAGGGAATAAGGAAGAGAAAGGAGTCTCTGAACTGCTAGCTTTCTGCTACAAAAAAATGAGTGAAGAGATGCATCCAGGGACTATAAGAAGAGAAAAAAGAAAAAAAAATGGCAGGACCCCATCCATTTAAACCTCAAACCACTCACTACCTGAGGACAATTTTATCATGGCTAGTACATTGAAATCCTGGGCTCAGTGGGCTACTAGTTTCAGACTGACCCTTCACAGGCTGAGCTGGAGTGTGGACAGCACTCTGCTGTGGGAGGGAAGGGCAGAAATGGCTTTGAGGACATGTTGTGGATGCTTCAGAGGGACTGACATTCTTCAAATCAGTAACATGCAAGAGAGATGCTTTCCAGCTGGACTGTAGACCTTCAACACAGAAATTCAATTGACAGACCTTGGTGGGGTTCAGGAGTGTATGTTTTTAACAATTCACCAGGTGTTTTTTATGCACCTTGGGCTTAGAAACCCACAGGTCTAGAGATGGTCTGCATAGAGTTCTTGCCCTTAGAACAAGATAGAAACTCAGATCAGGGTAGAGATTTTGAGAATTAAGTACCAAGATAATTCAAGTATGTGGCAGTCCTTGACCTGATAGGTAATCTTGTTTTCGCTGGAAAAGCATCAGCAGGGCCTGTTCTGGACCCAGTGGAGCAGGGGAACAGCCTGCACCCCAGTGCAAAGTGGAGTAGGGACTGTGATCCTGACCAATGAGTGGATCTAATATTTTGCAAATAAACACATGTGAAGCATTGGAGGAAGCTGAACTTACCAGAGAACCAGATATCCTGCATGAGCTGGAGGGAACTACCAAGGAAGTATATATCATCACGGCTAATGTGACCTCATTGGCATGTCCAGCTGTGAGGCCTGGATGAAGTCAGGTTACAAGGATAGATGAGGAAGCTGAGACCCACAGACTTTGGTCTATTCTTATGTGTTGTCCAAGATAACAGGATTGCTTAATGGAATTCTAACCCAGGTCTGTTTAACTTTAAAACTTGAGCTTTTGTTATTGTACTTCCGTGTAATGATGAAATTCAGAGTTCGGATAGTTTTGGAAATAATCATAAAGTGGGACGTTCTCTGGTTTTGAACTCATTGTTTTGTTTGTTCTTGGCAAAGCTTCTACTGATGTAACTCAGGAAATTTCTGCAGCCAAGTTCAGAGTAGTGTTTTCAAATAGGATGGGTAGGAGGCTCATTCATTAATGAAATAGAATGGAGTCCAGATACATTTTGCTTAAGTTACTTTTACTAGTTTTTCTCACAATAGTCTTGGAAATCACTTAGTAATACAATTCCTTTTTAAGAAAATTTTTATTTTAATTCAATTTAGTTAACATATAGTGTTAGTTTCAGGGGTAGAATTTAGTGATTCATCAGTTGCATGTAACGCCCAGTACTCATTCCATCAAGTGCCTTCCTTCACGCCCATCACCCAGTTAACCCATCCCCCCATCTTCCTTTTAGCAATCCTGTTTGTTTCCTAGAGTTAAAAGTATTAATGCAATTCTTGTGTAAAAGGAAGAGATGGGCAAAAAGGAATTCAGCCCCAAGAAGTCAAATTTCTTTTCTTTCCCAAACACTTCATAAATTCATATTCTCAAATACAGAGCTACTATTACCGGTTTGCAATGTAGCCTCGCAACCTTAAAAGAAAGGAAAGCCTTGTGTTTCAAATGATGAGAAGCAAGGACTTTTCAGTTCTATGAAAATAACTGACCACTTCCCTGAAAAAGTTTTAAGATTTCTCCAGAGACAAGGTTTGTCATGACAAGTCACCTGAATATACTTTACTTTTGAATAAGTGTGTAGCTCAAGGCAAAGTGGTGGCTTTACTAACATGAAAAAAGAAGAAGTTGTCAAAAATGAGGTTTATCATTTTGTGCTACAAATGATACAATCAAAAAGTGAAGACAGCCTGCAGAATGAAGAAAATACTTACAAGTTATATACTGATAAAAGACTTTATCCAGAATATATAAAGAAGCCTAGTAGCTTAATAACAACAAAAACAACAAAACAATTAAAAAAGAGCAAAGGATTTCAATAGGTATTTTAAAGAAGACATACAAATGGCTAAGAAACACATGGAAAAATACTCAACATTATTAATCATTAGGGAAATAATAAATTAAAACCGCATCTACTAAGATGGTTTTTTTAAAAAGACAATAATAAGATGTGGGAACATTAGGAACCTCATACATTTCTGGTGGGAATATAAAATGATGTAGTCACTTTGGAAAAGAGTTTGGCAGTTCCTCATGAAGTTAAACATGGGCTTACCATATCAACCAGAAATTCTACTCTTCATTATGTATATCTCGGAGAAATGAAAACAGATGTCCACATAAAAATTTATATATTGTTTATAGCAGCATTACTTATAATAGCCCAAATTGGAAACAACCTAAATATTTATCAACTGATGGGTAAACAGATAAACAAAATGTGGTGTGTCCTTACAATGGACTAGTATCTGGAAACAAAAGGAATACAGTACCAATACATGCTACAATGTGAGTAAACCTTGAAATCATGTTAAACAAAAGAAAACTTGTCACTGAAGACCACCTATTATATGATGTGGTTTATAGGAATGCCTCATTTTATTGCACTTTGTTTTATCAAGCTTTGCAGATACTATGTCTTTTACAAACTGGAAGTTTATGGCAACCTGCATTAGGCAAGTCTATTGGTGCCATTTTTGTCAGCAGCATTTGCTCACTTTGTGTCTCTGTGTCATATTTTGGTAACTCTTGTGCAATATTTCAAAATTTTGCGTTATTTTTGTATTTGTGATGGTCATCTGTGATCCACAATCTCTGGTGTTGCTATTGTAATTGTTTGCAGATTGGCAATAACCATGCCCATAATCACAAATGTAGTTGATAATTGTGTTCTGACTGCTCTACCAACTGGCCATACCTTTGTCCCTCTCCTTGGACCTCCCTATTCCTGAGACACAACAGTCTTGAAATTAAGCCAGTTAATAACTTTACAGTGGCCTCTAAGTGTTCAGGTGAAAAGAAGAGCCACATGTCTCTCACTTTAAAACAAAAGCTAGACCTGATTATGCTTAGTGAGGAAGGCACATCAAAAGCTGAGACAGTCTAAAAGCTAGGCTTTTTGTGCCAGGTAGCCAAGTTGGGAATGCAAAGGGGAAAGTTTCTGAAGGAAATTAAATGTGCTACTTGTAAACACGTGAATGATAAAAAGCCAAATAACCTTAGTGCTGATATGGAGAAAGTTTGAGTGGTCTGGAGAGAAGACCAAACCAACCGCAACATTCCCTTCAGCCAAAGCCTAATCCCAAGCAAGACCCTAACTCTCTTCAAGTCTGTGGAGGCTGCCAGAGGTGGAAGCTGTAGAAGAAAAATCTGAAGCTCATAGAGGTTGGTTCAGGAGGTTTAAGAAAAGAAGCCACCTCGGCTCAGTTGGTTGGGCAGCTGCCTTCGGCTCAGGTCATGATCCCAGCGTCCTGGGATCGAGTCCCACATCGGGCTCCTTGCTCAGCAGGGAGCCTGCTTCTCCCTCTGCCTCTGCCTGCCATTCTGTCTGCCTGTGCTCTCTCTCCCTCTCTGACAAAAAAAAAAAAAAAAAAAAAAAATCTTAAAAAAAAAAAAAGAAAAGAAGCCACCTCCATAACAGAAAAGTGTAAGGTGAAGCAGCTGGTTCTCCAGAAGATGTAGCTCAGATCATTCATGAAGGTGGTTACACTAGACAGATGTTCCATGTGGATGGAACAGCTTTATCGTGGAGGAAGTTGCCATCTAGAACTTTCATAGCTAAAGAGGAGAAGTCAATATCTGGCTTCAAATCTTCAAAGAACAGGCTGACTCTCTAGTTAGGGCTGAAGCTGCTGGTGACTTTAAGTGGAAGCCAGTGCTCATTTACCATTCTGAAAATTCTAGGGCCCTTAAGAATTAGGCTAAATCAATTCTGCCTGTGCTCTGTAAATGACACAGCAAAGCCTGGATAATAGCACATCTGTTTACAACATGGTTTACTGAATATTTTAGGCCCACTATTGAGACCTGCTGCTCAGAAAAAAAAGATTCCTTTCAAAATATGACTGCTTATTGACAAGGCACCAGTTCACCCAAGAGCACTGATGGAGATGGATGAGACTGATGCTGTTTTCACGCTGCTAACACAAGCCGTTCTGCACCCTGTGGAGTAGGGTGAAGTCCATTTTGACTTTCAAGTCTTTTTATTTAAAAAATACATTTTGTAAGCCTGTCACTGTCATACATGGTGATTCCTCTGATGGATCTGGCCAACGTAAATTTTAAAAACCTCTGGAAAGAATTCACTATTCTAGATGCCATTAAGAACATTTGTGATTTGTGTGAGGAGGTCAAAATATTCACATGAACAGGAATGTGGAAGAAGTTGATTCCAACCCTCCTGGGTGACTTTGAGGGTTTAGGACTTCTGTGGAGGGAGTAACCATGGATGTAGAGGGAACAGCAGGGGAACTAGAATTAGAAATGGAGCCTGAAGATGGGACTGAATTCCTGCAATCTCCTGATCAAACTTGAATTAATAGAAAGTCGCTTCTTATGCATGAGCAAAGCAAATAGTTTCTTGAGATGAAATGTCCTTCTAGAGAAAATACCATGAAGATTGTTGAAGTGACAACAAAGGATTTGGAATATGACATAAACAGCTGATAAAGCAGGGGCAGGGTTTGAGAGGATTGACTCCAATTTTGAAAGAAGTTCTACTGAAGGTAAAATGCTAAGAGCCTCACATGCTACAAAGAAATAATTCATGACAGGAAGGGTCAATTGATGTGATGAACTTCATTATTGTCTTATTGTAACTGCTGCAGACACTTCAACCTTCAACCACCGCTGTCCTGCCTCAGTGAATAGCCATCAACATGGAGACAAGACCCTTAATCGGCAGAAAGATTTTGACTCACTGAGAGCTCAGAGGCTTGTTAGCATTTTCTAACAAGAAGTTTCTTTAAATTGAGGTATGTTTATTGTTTCTTTAGATGTAAGGCTTTTGCACATCTAACAGACTACAGACTAGTATGAATATAATCTTTATACACAGTGGAAACCAAAACACTCATTTGACTTGACTTAATTGCAAATTTCACGTTATGGTAGTGGTCTGAAACCAAACCTATAATATTTCCAAGGTATACCCAAATATGGAATGTCCAGAGTAGGAAAATCTGTAGAGACAGAAAAGAGATTAATGGATTCCCTAGGGCCAAGCTGGGGGTAAGGGGGAAATGGAGAGTGATTACTAACGAGTAGAGTGGGTTTGGGCTTGGGGGGGAAGTTGATGAAAATATCCTAAAGTTAGATTGTGAAGGTGGCTGTACAAATCTGTGAATATATTTAAAAGTATTCAGTTGTATACTTTATGTAATCATATATTCAAAAATACTAATGAATTGTATGGTATATCACATATCTCAATCAAGATGTTACAAAAGAACAAAAGAATCTAAAGTAATACAAATGATACAGTTGCTTCTATTTTCAGAACCCCTTTACTTAAAATTCCTATGACTTGTTAATTTTCTAGATCCCTAGGCCAGATGATAACAAACTTGTACTTAACTGGAATTCCCTGGATATACTCCAGATGGAAATCTTAAGTGGGCCAGGGAGACTTGGAAACTCTGTATTGTCTCTTGATCAACAAAATTGGCCCAAGGAATTATTATTACTTCAGAAATACAGGCTTTCTGCTAGACCAAATCTTTCCAAGCATAATTTTAATAGGGGAAATTAATACCAGGTGGTAGAAGCATTGTAAAAATTAACAAGACCCACAGGAGGTAGCAACAAAGCCCACGTATATTTGGCAGGCTGTAAATGAGCAC
Source organism: Neogale vison (assembly GCF_020171115.1). NCBI lineage: Eukaryota > Metazoa > Chordata > Mammalia > Carnivora > Mustelidae > Neogale > Neogale vison. Next base: position 64,516,533 of record NC_058091.1, on the reverse strand, counting down.
CTCCTATTTGCTGGAAGTTAAGAAAAGAGATGGTTATAGGCTGAGTTCCTGCCTACAGTCTCGGGAAAGAAACAAATACATATAAGATGATATGTCAGGGGTCGCCTGGGTAGCTCAGTGGATTAAAGCCTCTGCCTTTAGTTCAGGTCATGATCTCAAGGTCCTGGGATCGAGCCCCCCATCAGGCTCTTGGCTCTCTTGGCTCTTCCTCTCTCTCTGCCTGCCTCTCTGCCTACTTGTGATCTGTCAAATAAATAAATAAGTAAATAAAATCTTAAAAAAAAAAAAGTTGATATGTCAGTGCTGTAGGGAGAGAATGCAAGGGACTAAAGACAGAGAGGAGCACAGGGAAGACTCTTTGATGAGCTTCTAAGAAGGAATCAGCACTGGGGAGTGTTCAAAAGAAACAGGCCCCAAATGGAGTCGCTTTTGCTAAGCCCACTTCACCAAACTCAGGCTTAATGCCTAACTTAATTGCCATTTCAGCTTTCTTCAGGAATGTTTTAACTGGTCAGTCTGGAAATTTTCTGGTCAGTATCAATGATGTAACCTTCCACATAGACCCTTTTGCCTGAAATTGTCCTTTTTTTTTGAAGGGGTGGGGATTGGTTAATGGCTTCTTTGTCCTGCCTTTAAATGTCTCCTTCCTTCCTTCCTTCCTTCCTCTCTCCCTCCCTCCTTCTCACCCTCCCTTTCCTTTTCTTTTTTCCTATAGCCTCTTGGAGCTCCTTTCTACTTGCTAGATGGGATGCTGCCCAATAGAAGAGTCATTCAATAAAGCAAATCAGATATTTGAAATTTACTTGGTTGGACTTTTGTTATTTGAGGAGAGAGAGCGTCGCTGAGAAGCACAAGCTTCTGGGATGTGCGTTCCTGTGGGCAGGGGGAGACGAGGTCTGAGCAACCACACAAAAGGTTGTTCTTTTCTATGATGCCACGTTTAAGTTTCTTTGAGGAAGGAACTGTGTGAAGAGACAAAGTATCTGAGCTGAAGGAAGTGTCCGACTCAGTGTAATTTCCTGCCATCTCGGAGGGCTGCTAAAGTATGTATAGAGGAGAAGCAACAGTAGCGTCCCTTGTCTCTTCCTCTTTATCTCTTTTCACATTGGGGAAAATTTTAAAAACCATAATTTCTTCACCATAGGAGCAGCAACATATTTTTTTAACTCCACAGTTCTTGTATTTCTTTTCAAAAAATCCTTTTATTTCAAACCTCTACAGAGAGCAGTGTAACAAAGCACCATATTCCAGACAAAAAGCGGGAATACTGTATACTTTATAACTCTGTGTATTTTGTATTAGTATTTGTGTTCTGTTTCTTACTGGAATTTCTATTTACCATGACAACTGCTGTATTTACTTCTCATATTTTCATAGGTCATGAAATGTTTCTGACAAATTTACTTTCTTTTTGCCTCAGTTTTAATAGCTGAGAAATTACAGGGTTAGAGGAAAGATGATCTGTACATTGTCTTTCCTCTTCAATGTTGTTCAACCTGAAAGTCAAGAGCTTTCTTCCACCTTGTAATAACTGCTTTACTCCACCAGATGTCAATGCAACATAGCAACCTACTTTTGGTCACTTCTGCCTCTTAGATACTGGACTTAAAATCAGGGGAATAATAGTAAAAATAAGTGTTATTTATGTTATTTATTTTCATTAAAAGTTCAATGTAAAATACTTTAGTTTAAAAAAAGACGATAAATACACCTGTTCTCCTCAAAGACTATAAGCATAATTGTACTAGAGTTAGTATTTTTCAGAGGCATTACTTCATTGTTTAAGTTTAAAAGTTCAGTCCTGCTTCCAGAATCAACACTTGTAGATTATGTCCTATTCGATAAGCAAATGGCATAAACAACTGAAAATAAATTATTTGGTCACTAAATAACATTTGAAATTTGGTCTGCTTAAGAAAATAATGTTCAATATAACCAGAGATAGGGTCTTACCAAAACAGTATAAAGTTTAGAATTAAATTATATATTAAGTGTGAAATTATTTATTAAATTATTAATTTAATAAACTGCTCCATGGCATATTTTTTAATCCCTTCTGATAAATTCATAGTTACTTAACAGATAGAAATAAACAGTTTATTTCCCACCCCCTTGCAAAAAAGGATGATAATAAAAAACTTTTTAAAATATAGAATGATGCCATGTTTAATTCAGAATGTTGGAAAAGGTTTTTTTGTGGGTTTTTTTTGTGTTTGTTGTTGTTGTTCTTTTCATTAAAACTTACCCTACGTGTAGCAGAGTGAGAAAATTACTGGTGTAACAGTTACTTAGTTTTTTAAAATTCTGACTTTTGCTGTGTGTCATTATAAATAATACACTCAACATGTTTGAATTTCAAGCAAACACTTGGACACACACATGTACACACGAGGCATGTAGCTTTTTCTAACCAGGAATTGTGAAAAAGAATAATATTAGTTGTTTTTTGTTCCCTAAAGCAGCAATGATCAGGTTTGCAATAGAAGATGAGGCAAATAAATTGAGGTAACTTGATAAATAAATGATTCATTTTGCATTAATTACCTGAACCATTTGAGTTTATGTTGCAATCTCGGTTATAAATAAATTGCTGATAAGAAAGTCTTCCATTGGGGCGTCTGGGTGGCTCAGTGGGTTAAAGCCTCTGCCTTTGGCTCAGGTCATGATCCCAGGGTCCTGGGATCGAGCCCCACATCAGGCTCTCTGTTCCGCGGGGAGCCTGCTTCCTTCTCTCTCTCTCTGTCTGCCTCTCTGCGTACTTGTGATCTCTGTCAAATAAATAAATAAAATCTTAAAAAAAAAAGAAAGAAAGAAAGAAAATCTTCCATTTAGAAGGATTTATTTCCAGGTAGGTTCAAAGAGTAATCTGTATTCACTGGAGTACTTTCTCTCTGCTTCAGCAAATCTAAGTCTCTATCTTACATTCTTTTCTTGGTGAACTCATTATTAAAATAGTCACCAATTTTAAAAAAATTCACCTACTGTGATATTGACCATCTCCAGCCCTAACACAGAAAGGAGAGATACCTATGGTTTAGTAATTTCCTTCCTTGGGAAATTCCTCCACGTTGGAATGGCTTACAAAGGCTTTTCTGTGGTGTGAAGGGTTCCGTTTCCGGGAGAAAGCAACGGCATAGGCAGGCCCGGGCAGAGAGGCGGCGAGGGCAGAGTCCCACGGTGGCCGGGCCGAGTGGCCTGCCACGTCAGCTGCTGGCGTCTCCACTCAGAAGCTGCTTCTGGGGGGTAAAAGTGGCCTAATAAAAGTTCGTGTAAAGTGAAAATTACAGTGAAGCCCAGGGGCAAGTCTGTGTGAAAATGACAGTAGCGTTATACCCTATTTGCTTGCAAAGAGTTTGAAGTACCAAAGATGAAGAAAAAGAGAGACAGCAGAATGGTGTTGGGAGGGTAGGGGTGGCAGGGAGAGGTAACTGGGGAGACGTAGGTCAAAGGGTACAAACTTGCAGGCAGATGATCTAATGCACGGCATGGTGATTACAGTCAAGGATGCTGTGTGGCATTCTTGAAAATTGAACTCTTGAAAATTGCTAAGAAACTGCATCTCAAAAGATCTTTCCCCAAAAAGGAAATTGATAACTACGTGATGTCATAGAGGTGTTAGCCTAGCTAGGGTAATAATCATATTGCAATAAATAAATGTATCAATCAACATGTTGTATACCTTAAGCTTACACCGCGTTATTTATCTATTATATCTTGTTTTTTGAAGATGAACTAAAAAATGAATGGTGGGGAGAAAGTCAGTAGAGAACTAAACCAGTGTTAAGTTTTATGAAACTCGTTTCATAAGGGAAAAGCAATGGCCATCTGCAGCTGCCACATTACCTTGCAACAGAAAATTAATGGAAACATCTGAATGAATGCTATTTAAACTTGACTTATGTAACTGTTTATTGTGATATTGTAAGATACATGACTGTGTATCTATAATAGCAAATATCTGCTTATATCTGTTTATCTTCTCTCTAGCTATATCATCTTGTTACCCCAATAATTTCAACATATGAAATTGTCACACCTTTAAAAAATTCAAGGAAATATAGTTCATTGCAGGATATTGGGAAAATACGAAGAAGAAAATAAAAATTATACCTAAGCTTACCAATATTTTGGTTTCTTCCCATTTGTAATTCTTATTTAAGTAACTATACAAATATAAGTTTGAGTCCTGACTTTTCATTTGTATTACCCCCCAGATACATTGTATCATGAAAAATTTCCAAGTCTTTAAATATGCCTTGGGAGGATCATTATAATGGCTGCATAATATTCTATCAAATCCATGAATTATAAATCATAATTTATTTTACTGTTTACCTACAGTTGGGCATTTTGATTATTTCTACTTTTCACTATTATAAATAATGCTATAACAAACATCTTTGCAAATACATGTGTGAACCGATCTCTGATTTATTTCATTGGAAGTAGAATTATTGATTTAAGGACCATGAATATTTTTGAGATAATTGTCAGTTTACTTTCTTAAATTTAATATTAATTTACTTCCTCACAAATAATGCAGTATTGTTAGTGAGTATTGAGAATTAACATTTAAAGTATATTTTGCCAATTGTACAGATTATAAATTATATCTTCTTGTGGCTCTATTGCATGTTTCTCTAGCAATGAGCTTGGTGATTTTTTATATATTTGTTGTAATTAATATTTTTTCAATCAAGAATTATCTATTCGTGTTCTTTTTTATTAGAATAATAGCAATCTTTAGAGCTTTATATTGTGCATGAAAGTTAGTACCTTTTGTCAAAATTCTTTTTATCCAACTAAATATTTGCTTCATTATTTTGTTTGTAGTTTTGTGCTTTTTAAAGTAATGTACATAATTTATTTTGTTTTTTTAAATTTTTATATAATAATGTACATAACTTTTAATTTTATTACATCATTTTTTCCCTTTGTGACCTTTCTCATTGCCTTTATCTTAGAAAATCTCTTTTTACCCTCATACCAGTTAAAAAGACACATCTGTTTTCACCTAATATTTTAGAGTTTCATTGATTACACAAGATCTGTAATAAATCCATAGTATCATGTAAGTTAAATGCTTAGTTACTCTTCAGTAGGTAATTTTCCAAAAGTCTTTGCTAGATAAATGATCTATCTCTTTTGCATTTGTTTATGATGCTACTTCATAATATACCTATTTCTTATGTGTTAGGATTTTTTCAAACTGTTTTTGCTCTATTAATCTATGTCTTAATTCTTGTATAATACCATATAGCTTATATCGAAATATCATGAAACTTTTAAACATATTGCTTTTTTCTTGCTTTGGTTAAAGTAGTATAAGGCTAGTCTTCTTTATTAATTCTTCCAGAATCATTTTGGAAACTGTCAACCATTTCAGATAAAACCTGATTGCCATGGTGTTTTTATTTGGTTTCATTAACATATAAGAATTAATTTAGGAGGAATTACAGTCATGCATTATTCTACCCATAAGTATTTAGTGTTTCTAACATTTTCAGCTTACCTTTTATTATTGCTCTATAAAAGTTTATAGTTTTCTGTAAATAGGTCCTGCTTATATCTTGTAGGGTGATTTCTAGGCATTGTATATCATCCCATGGCTATTGGTATTTGTATGTTTATTTTATATCCATTCACATCACTGTACTTTAAGGGTTGTTGTTTGTTTTGTTTTTTGTTTTTTGATGATCTGGGTATATAACCATATTATGTGCAGAGAATGATAATCTATGTAGATTATTAAATTAAAGTCTGTTGAGGTACACTTTAACACTATAATCAAAATATGATTTAAAATTCTTTGCTAAAAATTATTCACTAGTTTTTTATTTTATATCTTAGAGTAAAATAAAAATTAGTGAAACAATTTTATTCTTATGTAATACTTCTTCCTTGAATATAGTTAAAGTAGATTAAGAAACCTGAAACTTTTTGAGTAAAATGTATGTATGTATATATTTTTGATATCGTAATACCCAAAGCATTAAAAATGTTATTTTAAATATATTATTCAACACAATAAGACTAAAATTACAAATAAAATAAATTGTGATTATATTCAGCATTATCATGGTCTTCTACAAATATAAATTAATTTTGCATTTAGTTAAGAATATCTTTGTTAACCATTTTTTTAATTTTTTAAAAAAAGTTTTTTAAAGATTTTATTCATTTATCTGACAGACAGAGATCACAAGTAGGCAGAGAGAGGGAGGAAGCAGGCTCCCTGCCGAGCAGAGAGCCCAATGCGGGGCTCGATCCCAGGACCCTGAGATCATGACCTGAGCCGAAGGCGAGGCTTAATCCACTGAGCCATCCAGGCACCCCTGTTAACCATTTTTTAAGTAAACAATTATTCTTTATGTAAAATCTTTGGCAACATAATCCATGTATCTTACTTGGACAGAAATGTTCTTAATAGTATAAATATGAACTGTGCACAACATCAATACTATGAATGCATTTTGAGCTAAAATAATCTAAGGAAAAAAACCCACTGTGAAATAAAACAAATTATCTCTGTTTTATATAGTGAAGTTATGTTTATTTTAGAAGTATGTGGGAAAAATCTATTGTGATCAATTAATAATCAAAATGAAACGTGCTTCAAGGCGACTTTTTTTTTTTTTTAAGATTTTACTTATTTATTTGACAGAGAGAGACAGCAAGTGAGGGAACACAAGGAGGGGGAGTGGGAGAGAGAGAAGCAGGCTTCCCGCTGAGCAGGGAACCCAATGTGGGGTTCCATTCCGGGACCCCAGGATCATGACCTGAGTTGAAGGCAGATGCTTAACTACCGAGCCACCCATACACCCCTCAAGGTGACTTCTGTAATAAATTAGCTTTTTAAAAAACAGTAGTTTGATACATTTAACCATAGATCATTTACTAGATTAATTTAAAATTTCCTTTTATTGTCTATTCATACTTAAGAGATTTGTATTATTGGGCAAAATTTTCTACCAAAAAGATAAGATATTAAGTCAATTTAATTAATACTATTCTAAGGGCAAATTACTAGAGTACATTGACTAAGAATAAATACATTTGCCAAGCAACTCAAAGAGAACTCTAAACGAACAATATTCAGAAAGATTCTTAAATAAATCCCTATAAAAGGCTATGTAGATCATTTTGTATTATTTCTTGATGAACTATGTAAGATTGAGATCTCTAATAAAATCGTAAAATACAAATAATTCTAGATGTATTTATATGAGAATAAATTTTATTTGATACCTGAATATAATTTCAAAATTAAGATTTCTACATGCTTCAATAAGGTAAAAATGATACAGCTTGATTCTTATCCTTCTGATTACTTACAGAAAAATGTATGGTTGTTTACTGAAAATAGAATTTGTAAACATTTATATATTTGTGCATTCTCCAGTGCAAAATTTATTTTTTCCATTTTTAATAAAGTTTCTGATTTCTATTTTTTTGGTCATGGGGTTTTGGACACAAAGATCACTATTAACTTATTAGGGTTAAAAATAAAATAATTATCTTTGTGTATGGTATATGAACGGTCGAGTTCCATTCTTCTACATATAGCTGTCTAGTTTTCCCAGCACAAGGGGAGTTAGAGAGGAGAAGGGAGTTGGGGGAAATTGGAAGGGGAGGTGAGCCATGAGAGACTATGGACTCTGAAAAACAATCTGAGGGGTTTGAAGCGGCGGGGGGTGGGAGATTGGGGTACCAGGTGGTGGGTATTAGAGAGGGCAAGGATTGCATGGAGCACTGGGTGTGGTGCAAAAACAAGGAATACTGTTATGCTGAAAATAAAAATTAAAAAATAATTTAAAAATAAAATAATTTAAGAAATACTACATTTGTCATCCCCTCAATAAAACAAAACTATGTGTTTATTTGCACAAAGACAGAGAGTCAATTAATTTGAGTTCAGTTTAGAGATACTTCACAAGACTGTAAATCTCATCGACAAAACCATTGTGGTGCTACATTTCACACTAATTATTGCAGTGATTATTATCAGCATAAAATAGGTAATTTTAAGTGATTTTCAATTTGGATGCTATCTGCATATTAATACTTATTTTGTTATATAACATGTTATATATAATAATAGTAACATGCATTGGGATATAGTGAGATAAAATTTATTTTAAAATATAAATAACTAGCACATGGGGTGCCTGGCTGGCTCAGTGGGTTAAGCTTCTGCCTCATGATCTCAGGGTCCTGGGATCAAGCCCTGCATTGGCGGGGGGGGGGGGGGGGGGGGGGCGGCGGTCTCTACTCAGCAGGGAGCCTGCTTCCCCCTCTCTCTTTGCCTGTCTCTCTGCCTACTTATGATCTCTCTCTCTGTCAAATAAATAAATAAAATCTTAAAATATATACATATATATAATTAACACAAAGAAATGCTCTAATTATGTAAGAAAATAGAGTTCTTATTTTAATTAAAATACATTCAAGAGTTAAAATCAAACAAAACGTCAATTACATTAAATTCATTTCATGGATTTCAAATTCAAACCACAGACTTTAAATTCACACCATATACCATTGCAATGGCATACCACTGCATACTACTATATTTAAAATTTATTTTCAAAAGGTTTAAACTACTATGAAAATATTTTATAGCTAATTATATTCATAATGGGTTGTAAATAGAATAACATAAGTAAGTTATTTTTAAATCAACATGCTCTTAATTTAATCTATAGTTCAAGACTTCAAAAATTTTTTAAAATTTTATTTTTTCTATTCAACTGAACTCATTTTATAGGGTTTTGTTTGCTTGCTTTTTAAAAAAGATTTTATTTATTTATTTGACAGAGAGCGAGAGAGCACAAGCAGGGGGGAGCAGCAGAGGGAGAGACAGAAACAGGCTCCCCACCAAGCAGGGAGCCTGATGTGGGACTCGATCTCAGGACTCCTGGATCATGACTGGAGCTGAAGACAGATGCTAAACCATCTGAGCCACCCAGGCGCCCCGTTTTTGTTTGTGTTTTTGTTCATCATTTCTAAGCAGTTTTACTCAAAGGGTTATTAAGAGTGTAATGAACTCTACTTAAGCTTAATTTATAACGATGTATGAAATTTAATAAGTCAAGTAAAAAGAAATCAGATGCAGAGTAGTGCTGTAGAAAGAGCTCTACCCTTCAGAACAGATCTGAGTTCTAGACTAGCTGAGAGACTTCGGATAAATCACTTAAGCTGAGTCCTAGTATAATTTCAAATATATTCATGTACATTTTCATATTATCTTATGATAATAAGATAACATCTATCTATATGTAGTTTTATAAATTTTAGATTTATTGACTCTTTGTCCTTGAAAGAAATCATAACACTGAGCTAGTATCATTTTTTCTTTTATTGAAAATTTTGAAATGAATATCCAGTTCAGGAGCACGCCTTTTAGCTGAAGGTCTGTATTTATTCTTAGAAGAAATTGGAAGAAGGCCTATGCCCAGTCTAGTTTATTGACCTAGTCCCTAAAGGATCTGGAAGCTCTGGAATTATGGATGGGAAGATTTTCTGGGTGCTTTTGACTTACTGTGAAAGATAGGTAGGGAGAGAGGGTGGATAGTGCTGGGCTAACCTGGGAACTAATTTACTTGGTCACTGTCCATATGAGCAAGGATTTTGATTAAGAAGACGCTTTAAAATCTTTGTGGGCAAAACAAAGCTAATTGCATCTGGAGGACTGATCTGAGCCTATTGGTAAGTGGGTAGCAATCTAAAAAAAATGCAGTATACAAAACTTGAGTATCTGTTTGGATTGAAAGATACATGTATATTGCACCATTTTCTGATTGAGCTTCTTGAACGAGGAGTTGGAACCATTAAATTGATATTTCTATCTGTAGTCTTCCAAATGTAACAGCCTGTGGCTAGAATAGAGAATGTTTCTGCATAAAATGAGCCATGAATTTTAAACAAATTAACCCTTACGCCTCCCCACAGCCCCAAAAGTCCATTGTGAATACTTGGAGTATTGTCCTTGGAGTATTGAACAGTGCTATACACTGTTCCCTTGGGGAAAACTCTAAATTTACACTCCTGCAGAACTGTTATAACATTTTTATTTTAACAAAAAAAGCACCAACTTTGGGATATAATAGCTATAAAAGATATGTAAAGATATAATATCTTTCTTTCTTAAAAACTAATTTATTATTATATTATATCAATTTAGAGAACCTGATTAGCTTCTAGCTATTTTCCCTGCTGTGATTTTCCTCTCAAGTACAAATCGAGTCTTGCTGCAGTGTTTGTTTTACAAGGATCGTGGACTCTGGCCTTCGAGAACACGTTTTAGAAAGTAGCTAAATGGAGTTCTTGTACAGACGTTAACATGCATGTTCAGGACATACAAATGAATTGTAATCCAATTAACCACTGGAAAAGAAAACAAACAAAACAAAAACCAGCCCTAAATATCCTGTTAATGAACTTCATTCAAGCACTAAAAAGACATTCCATCATGATGGGATTATAAAGATTCTGCCCTTAATTATGAGTTGTAAAAGCCACTTTCAGGTAGAAATAAAGAGGGTAACAGTTGTTCAATTAGAGGTGAACATTCATCTAGGAGGGGAAAAAAGCCTTTCTGTGATAAGACCCAGAAATCTTGTTTTTCTGCTAATGCGATTTCATACATTTTTGTTGCACGGTGGGCTGAGCAGCATTCCTGGTCTGTTGCCTCGGATGGGAATTGTTCAGAGCCATGTCCCACATCGCCGCGCCCGGAGTCCCCATGCTGAGCTGTGCACTGATCCCATGGTTGTAGTGACAGTTGCTGGAGAAAGCAGGCGCTTGCTAATTCATTCCCAGCCTGCCCTTCCCATCTCTGCCGCCAGCCTCGCATCCTTTTCAGGTTTATTCATGAGCTCATCACCAGGGTAGAAAAAAACTTTATTTGCATGATAACATTACATTTAAAAGCTATAAATTACTCAGAGCTATAAATACAGCCCCCTGGTAACCACCACTTCTCATAAAAATCAGTGTGTTTGTGCACGCACACGCGTGAATATGTTCTTTGGATTTTCTCCCCACTTCCTGCATCCTACAATGCTCCAGGGTCTTTCACATTCGGAAACCTAGCAGTTAGAAGAGTGCCACTTCTGCTTTGCTTTCTTTAAATGGAGAGTAAAGAATCTGGACTTTTTTGAAACAAGCCATGGCTGGGTGAAGCATGGCACCAGGCTCATTCCATTTGGAGACTGTCATTGTTCCAGAGTAAAAACGTGGCCATATACTGAATCTGGAAAGTTAAAGGGTAGAGGGCCATTTCTGTTGGTGCTGTCCAACAGAGATACAGGCAACTGAACTCATAAATAATTTTTCACCAGCCTTGCTTCCATGGAATATTCATCAAGAAGGGCTTAATACCCAGCACAGACTTGAAATCATCAAAATAATAATTACTCTTGGTCAAATATTTTCAGAAACGGAAGAGCTAATCATTTGAGAAGAGCTGGAACTTTTTCTTGGGTCAAACGCAAGGACATTCATGACTGTATATCTCCCTCTCACTGGGAAAGAGAAAATCATTTAGTTTTTTACTCAGACATGTGTACAAACTTGAACTTGAGAATCCTTGTGTTCTCTTCATCCAAAAGCTCAGGCACAGGACCTGCTGCCATGCCCAGGTGAGGTGTTGGTTAGATTATTGGGTCTTTGGAGCAGCCTGAGGCGGGGAATGGAATGGGGGTGACCTAGGGTGGGGTGAGCCCAACCCTCATTCTCCAAAGTAAAGTATAAATTGTATACATTATTAACTATAAACCAAATATGAACTGCAACTTCAGGAAGATTATAGGCCAATATTCTCTTTTAAAAATAACATAATGACATCCTTTCTCTGGTGTTGTCCCTGTGTTCTCAAAAATCTCTCTCAAGTCCAACTGGAACCCTTCTTGACTCATTTTAAACCCATTTCTTCTTGGTGGTCCCAAGTGAAAATCCATCAGATCACTCATATTATGTCCCTCCAAAATCCAAAAGTTTGTGATACAGGGCTTCTCAGTTTTTATTTGGAGAAGGGGGAGTATAGATGTGTATCTCAGTCTATAACAGGCATGTAGGAAACTTATCTCTACCTGAAATGGATTTTGCTGAAAATGCTTCATTCTTTTGGGTAATAGACAGTAAATTCAGTCAATTTAGGCTGTCTCCAGTTCTCTTCAGTATTGTGCCACATCTTGATTTTCTTCAGGGTACAAAGAAAACATCCTCTACTCCCTTAGCATTCTAGAAACAGGAAGCCCTCTCTTGCCTTCCTGTGACGTGGGGGGACATGTGGCAGTTTTAGTGTTGAACTCTAAACTCACTGCACAGGTCTTTTTTCTCTTCTTGCACTTTTACAAGACCAGTACTCTAACTCCTGAGCTATGGAGCTTTTCCCTCTTCTTGCACTTTTATAGTCACAAGAATACTAGGGCCTAATGCTTGACCCTTGGGCTTCACTAGGGGAAGACACAACAATCCTGATTTTAAAATTTCCAAACCCAGCCAAGGGTGGTGCACTCAGGCCTCATCATCGGCTAAGATCGCTCATACTCCCTGATGTTGCTCCCTTTCCTCAACACAAGAATCCTCCTAGAGTCTCTTCAGGATCTAAGTATGGAAGGTCAAAAGTCAAACATAGGCTATGCCAACTCTTTTAGAAAGCCATAGGAAATGTGGCCATCTTTAAGCTAAGTAAAAGGAGAAGAACTGAGAATGAAACAAAATACAAGGAAACAAAGATTACCCTGCCACTTTTTGATAGACTAAATAAGACCAGTTCCCTTTAGAAAGTGGCTTATCAAAAACATCATCATTTGATGGCTGTTAGTGACTTCTCTCCTGTGTTCAGAAGGAAGCAGGGGTGGTGAGGTGGTGAGGCAGGTGGTGGGGAGAAAATATGTACTTACCAAGAAGGGAAAAGAGATATAAAACAATGCAAAGAGGACACAGTTAGAGACTCTGCTGGAAGCAGCTCTGTGCCGCAGGTTGAGTGTGTTGAGGGTGAGGTCCACACTGGGCCACTGTCTAGCCTTCTTGTGTTGCACTGAGGACTTCCCCCAAATTGTCCTGCAGGTGATGAGGCCACTGATAGATTTAAGCAAGAAGGGAGCATGATGAGGTTTGTGGTTGGAAATTCATTTCATCATCATGCAGGATGAGAAGTTGGGGGCAAAATGGAGGAAGTTAGGAATCCTCCTTGGTGACTTAGTTGATCTAAGATTGTAACTTGGAATGAAGGTGAGAAGGCAATTTGAGAGATGACATGAAGAAGGAAGGTACAGAGTGAAATAGAGGAGGAGTTAAGGGTACCCTTTCTGGAACTTTCCTGGTCAAGTGAAATATGCGATAGCAGGCCCGGTCCTTGAGCAAGAGCTAGAGCTCCTTGAGACACAGAACCCAGCTCCTAGAATGGAATCGTGTGGCAGGAAATGGTAGAGGATTTTTCTTCCCTGCTTCCCTCCCTTGTTGTGCACATTGTCCTTGCTCCATGTGTGGTGTCCATTGTCTCAGAGGATGGATGACACAGCGGAAATAAGGCTTTTAAACTCTGAAAGCTCTTGACTCTCAAAAGTGAAAACCTAGAATATCCCAGGATATCAAGTTTATTTACAAACATTAGATTTAGATTAATGAATGATGACCAAAATAGACTTTTGGCACAGATGTAGTTAAGAATATTTGGGCGAACAGCAACTTCTTTCAAGACACATCTCTAAAGGCAAGGGAAGCAAAAGCAAAAAAGGAACTACTGGGACTTAATCAAGATAAAAAATTTCTGCACAGCAAAGGAAACGGCCAATAAAACTAAGAGGCAATCCATGGAATGGGAGAAGATATTTGTAAATGACATTTCAGATAAAGGGCTGGTATCCAAGATCTACAAAGAACTTCTCAAACTCAACACCCAAAAAACAAATAATCCAGTCAAAAAACACATGAGAAGGGGCGCCTAGGTGGCTCAGTCTGTTAAGCAGCTGCCTTTGGCTCAGGTCATGATCCCAGGGTCCTGGGATCCAGCCCTGCATTGGACTCCCTGCTCACCAGGAAGTCTGCTTCTCCTTCTCACTCTCCCTTTCACACACTCCCTCTCTCACTGTCTCTGTCTCTCTCTGTCAAATAAATAAATAAAGTCTTAAAAAAAAAAAAGGCATGAACAGATAACTCTCCAAAGAAGACATACAAATGGCTAACAGACACATGAAAAAATGTCCAGCATCACTAATCATCAGGGAAATACAAATCAAAACCACAATGAGATACCACCTTACACCAGTTAGAATGGCAAAAATTAACAAGACAGGAAACAACAAGTGTTGACGAGGATATGGAGAAAGGGGAACCCTCTTACATTATTGGTGGGAATGCAAGCTGGTACAGCCACTCTGGAAAACCAGTATGGAGTCTCCTCAAGATGTTAAAAAAGGAGTACCCTACGACCCAGCAATTACACAGCTAGGTATTTATCCCAAAGATGCAGATGTGGTGAAAAGAAGGGTCAGACACAACCCAATGTTCATAGCGCAATGTCCACAATAGCCAAACTATGGAAGGAGTTGAGATGCCCTTCAACAGGTGAATAGATAAAGAAGATGTGGTTCATATATACAATGAAATATTATTCAGCCATCAGAAAGGATGAATACCTACCATTTGCATTGACATGGATGAAACTGGAGGGGATTATGCAGAGTAAAGTAAGTCAAGCAGAGAAAAACAAATATCATGTGGTTTCACTCATATGTGGGTCATAAAAAATAGCATAAAGGACCAGAGGGGAAGAAAGAGAAAACTGAGTGGGAGGAAATCAGAGAGGGAGACACACCGTGAGAGACTCTGACTCTGGGAAACAAACTGAGGGTTACAGAAAGAAGGGGTTGGAGGATGGGCTAGCCCAATGATGGGTATTAAGGAGAGCATGTGCTGTGATGAGGACTAGGTGCTATATGCAGCGAATGAATTGTTGAACTCTACATCAAAAACTAATAATGTACTATAAGCTAGCTAACTGAACATAATAATAATGGTTTACAAAAACCATTTTAGCTAGGGGGATAAAAAAATGTAAGAGGGGGACTAATAGATGTTAGATGAGTCCAGAAGGAGCTGTGCTCTCTGACTTCTCAGATAATGCCACTTCTGTCCTGCCTCGCCCTGACTGAGTCCTCAAGGTGGGATGGACACATAACTGTGGCCCTGGAGAGTCAGGAGCAGTCCATGAGCTCAGAGCCCTTGTGGCTTACTTTCAGGGTAGATCCCATGCTTTCATGGTAAGCCATGTAGATTTTCCTTCTATTGAATGTCTGTGGAGTGGGAAAACTAGAGATGGCTATATGAATAGACAGGTAGGATAGCATCAGGAATTTCTCCACATCCTGTCTGGTATAGGGAGAGAGCACATGTTCCTCATATTCCCTGGAGTGCACACTCTCTTCTGCACATCTTTATTTTCTTATGGAAAGTTGGGGTGGCAGAGGCAGGCACAGGGAGGCTGAAATAACTGAGGCTGCCTGGAATCAACACTGATTGAAATTAAGTTTAGTTAAAGAAACTGAAGAAAATTGAATTTTTTGAATACTTGACTTTGTTACACAGGGAGGAGAGTCAGGCATAGAGTTCATTAGAAATGACAAGAAACAAATTAACTGGAAACAGTGGGATAGAGCAACCAAATGAATAGGATGGAAGGTGGTGGAGGCCGGTGAGACTCCCTGAAGTGGTGTAGCAGGAGAACTCTGGGTGGTATTGACCAATGAGGCAGTTCAGACAATTACTTCTGGCTTGAGGGTTCAGGGAGGATGGTGGTCCTGGCTAGTGTGGAAAAGTACAAGAGGGAGAGCAGATGAACAGGGGAAAACATCAGTCCACTTTGAACATGTTGAACTGGAAGAATTCAAGTGGGACTGGCTTGCGGTATATGCAGGTCTGGGTAGGTGTAGTAGGGTTATAGTGTTTAGTCTTTGAGATGAAAGGCATGATGAACACAAGATGATCTGGGTGAAGTGCAGAGACTGATAGGAGGGCCAAGATCAAGACCTGGAGGCCACCAGAGGGTGTATTGAAAGAAGAGGAGCCTGCAAAGTAGACTGAAAAACAGAGTCACATTTGACTGTAATGGGAAGGACAGAGCCATATTGATAGCTGGAGAAGAATTTCTTAAAATATGAGAAGATACTCACACAATCTTGCAGTTGAGGGACAAGAGCACATGCTGGGTGGGTGGAAAGGCATGTTGAAGGAGATACAGTGAGGGAGGTCTCCAAGGCGTTGGGATTCACAGTGTCAGGAGAAGGTTATTTGGCACAGAGGCATCTACTTTCCTATGACTGAAAGGGAGGGACAGCAGAAATGGAGACATGCAGAGAAGCTTCAGGGGGAAATGCTCAGCCATTCTGGCTGGAGGTGCTCTTACTTTTTCTGTGAAGTACTTGTAAGTGGGACAGGAAGCCAAAAGTCACTTGAGAGGCATCAGAAGCCACAACCGGATCTCTGAGCACCTCAATTTTGAGATTTCCTGCAGCTACAGATGCAGTCTGGTTGTGGGCACCAAGAGCCAGATCTCAAATTGGATCAAGGTTGGACATGTAGGTCTAGTGGGAAAAAATGGCACTTGTGAAGGAAAACGGGTTTCTGGCAAGTTTGAGATTTTCTAGCTCAGCTAAAAGTTACTTTAGACTTCTTACTCTTTCCAAAGGGTATGCAGAACTGGTGGATGTATTACCATACAATCCTGACCCAAAGAAATCAACAATGATCATGGAATCCATTTTTCCTATTTTGGGGAGGAATGTCCTCACTCTTTTGAATGCAAAAATGGAAAGCCTAAAACAAGGACTACATAAACGTTTTTATTAGGGAAGAGGAAACGTTAATTCAACCTTAATACTGGTCTATTGGAATTGTGTTCTAACTTCTTTTCATCTTTCAGTAGGGGTATCCCTGCAGGTAGTTTTGTGAAGAATTATGGTAGAACAATGTGAAGTCATGAGATCATGTGCTGACCATCACAAGTAACAGAAGGAAAGAGACTCACTGTACCACCAATGCCAGTGGAAGTCAGGAATATCAACCAGAAGGAAAGTTCACAGCTCTGGTTCACAGAAAATAATACCCCCCTCCCAAAAAACAAGCTAAACATGACTTAGAATGAAAAAAGAAAGAGATTATGCTTTTAATTTTTGAAATTTGCTACAAGGCCTGAATTGTATCATAATATGCTTTTCCATTTGCCTTGATGCTCTATAATCTAAACTAGTGGGAAACTTACTGAGATGTGTCTTTATCATTTATCATCATCAATCATAAGATGATTCCTACATTACCCTTTGATAGATATGGAGTGCATTTATCAATTTAACTGGTTGTCTAAATCAATTTTTAACAGAGGAGGAATTAGGGTGCTAATTAATAGTATGCATCAGTTTCGCTTTATTTGAAATTAAAATCTCATTTGCTATGAGGCTGTATTGGTGCATTTTAATTTATATAATGCTTAATAACTTTGGAAGAAATGTTGATTGAAAGGGTTCATAGTAAGAATACATATTGATCCTAATAGTCTATAAGATCAAAGGCTAAAGAAAGATCAAATAATGATTATATTTAAAGTCAGGAACAAGAGAAAGATGGCCAGTATCATCACTCTATTTCTGACCAATGTTATAAGACAAGAAAAAGTAATAAGGGGTGTAAGAAGTAGAAAGGAAAATACAACTATTCTTATATTTAGACAATATGATTATCTAGATAATAATTTCAAGATAATCTATATAAAAATTTAAAAAGTAATAACAGTGTTTAGTGACATTTAGTGTTTGGTGACATTTCCATATTTTAGATCAATTTGCAAAACAAATTACATTCTTATCTGACACTAAAAGACAGTAAGGAAATGTGGTAGAAGAAAGAGCCCATTCAAAACAGCAACAAATACTAGTAGGAATCTCATATAAATCTAATAAAATATATGAAAGATTTTTATGGAGCAAAGTAAAACACTGTTGAAATTTCTGAAAATATCTCTGGAGAGCATGAGAGGTATACCATGTAAGTTGGTGGGAGTCCACTAACTTAACTGTAACTTCATTTGTGAAGATTCAAATAAATATGATTTTTGTCAAAATTTCCATGAGACTTTTCATTAATTTTGATAAATTGATCAAGAAATATTTAAAAGTAAAAACTAAATATAGCCAAGATTGTTTTGAAGATAAAAGTGTCAGAAATTTCCTTGCAGATATTAAGATTTGTTGTAAAGTTATAATAATAAAGACATTTGATACTAACATGGGGAAAAATAATTAGACCAAGATATACAGAACAAGATATAAATAGAAATTTGGTATATGACAGAAGTGTTATTACAAATTAATGGGGAATAGATGGACTTCTCAATCATTAGAACTAAGAAAATTGGAACTATTCTCATTGGAAAAAAGCATAAAGTTGGATACCTACTTCTTTCATACACAAAATAAATTTGGATAGATTAAAGATTGTGAGAAGCAAAATTTTTAAACATTTTGACATCTTTATGATCTCTAGGTAAGAAAAAATTTTTAAACTATACAGACACAACCACACACATATGCACAATGGAAACAATTAGTAAATATTGATAAATCCAATTGTTTTAAGCATATTTTAGACCATTAAAGATATATGAAAAAAGTAGCAATCCACAGACTGGAGAAAATATTCACAGTGCATATAATTGACAAAGGATAGAATCCAGAATACATAAGTAAGTATTATAATCAAAAAGAAAAAGACAAATTAAAAAAAAAAACAAACATGATAAAAAAATTATTCCCATAGTATGAAATCCAAATATCCAGTAAACATATGAAAAGGTATTTAATTTTACTGGTAATCTGAAAAATGCAACCTATAAACCCCATGGAGACACAATTTTATAAACATCAGATTTGTTAAAAAACAAAACAAAACAATTAAGTCTGACAAAACTAAGTTCTGTCATGGTGGAGAAATGACAGGTGTCATAAAATGGTAAGAGTACAATTAGTCCAAACACTTTGTGAAACAGTAACATTGAAATGGCATTTGTCCTTTGACTGAGGTTTTCTACTTCTAGATTTATATGTTAGAGAGATTTTTACCAACTGCTCCAGAGACATACATAAAAATGTTTGTTGCTTCAGCATTTGTATTAATAATAGTGACAACTTGAAAGGAATCTTCATCTGTTGGGATGATATAACAAAATACCACAGATGGGTGTCTTATAAACAACAGAAATTTAATTCTCACAGTAGTGGAGGCTGGGAAGTCCAAGATCAAGGGGCCAGCAGATTTGGTGTCTCATGATAACCCACTTCTTGGCTGTATTTTTGATGTGCCCTTACATAGCAGAAGAAGAGGTAAGAGAGCTCTCTGGGATCTCTTTTAATAGGGCATTAATACCATTCATGAGGTCTCCAATTTCATGACCTAATCACCTCCTAAGGCCACACCTCCAAATACTAACACATTGGAGATTAAGTTTCAACATATGAATTTAGGAGCATACAAAATTCAGTCTATAGCAGAATATAAATATTCATCAAGAGAAACATAGATTAAAAATATTGTGTTCTTGTCATCTAACAGAATAATATAGTAGAAGTGAATTAGAAAAACACGTATCAACATGGATGACTCCATGGATAACTCCGTGGATGCCTCCATTTAATGTTGAGCAGAAAAAAAGCAAACTGTAGGGTAACACTTAGAGTACGAGGTCATAAAAGTTAAAAACATGTAAAACAATACTATATATTGTTTAAGAATGCATAGATGAAGGGAAAGGAATGGAACTGGGAAAGGAGTAACAAGGATTCCAATCATGTCTATAATATTGTAGTTCTATGTATTTGTTTGTTTATTACTTATTTTATTTTCAAATATCATTTATTTGTTTGAGAGAGAGTGAGCACAAGGAGGGGGAGTAGCAAAGGGAGAAGGAGAAGGAGACTCCCTACTGCACAGGGAGCCCAACGCAGGGCTCCTTGCAGGTCTTGATGCAGGTCTTGACCCCAGCACCCGGGATCATGATCTGAGCCTAAGGCAGATGCTTAACCAATTGAGCCACCCTGGCTCCCTGTAGTTCTTTTCTAAAAATTTCAAGTATGATAAAATGATGAGATGATAAAACTGGCTAGCAAGTCTTGTTTACACTTTAAATACTCTCAATACTTTTCAACACGCTAGAAATAGCTTATAATAAAAATAATCAATTAATAATTTTTCTCTCTAGAAAATGGGAATAGTAGCACTGATTTTGCCTATTCTTATAGTTGTTATAAAAATGAATTTGGATAAATAGAATTATAGTCATTTTAATGAGTCTGTGCTGGCATGAAATTGTGGTTCCAATTTGGATTCCCCTAGTGATTAGTAATGTTTGAGTATATTGTCATGTATTATTAACTTTGAATATATCTTCTTTAGTAAAATACTTATTTTTTAAAAATGAATTTAAGGGTGCCTGGGTGGCTCAGTCGGTTAAGTGTTGGACTTTTGGTTTTGGCTCAGGTCATGATCTCAGTGTCGTGAGATCCAGCCCTCCTCAAGCCCTGCCTTGGGCTCCATACTCAGGGAAAAGTCTGCTTGAGATTCTCTCTTTTCCTCTCTTCCTCTGTCTCTCCCCCTGCTTGTGCTCTCTCTCTCTCTCTCATAAATAAATAATAAATAAAATTTTTAAAAAATGAATTTGGACAACAACAGTGAATACACTACAGATCCTATAGATGTTGCTGTTTATACATGAATTACCAACAAAATCATGATTCAAAAATAAAATTCAAATATTACCATCACGAGTCCTATATTTTTTCCCTTATTAAAAAAATAAGTGTGGCATTAATTACTGAAATTAGAAAATATAGCAATGATTACTAATTAACTCATTTGTTGGAGACTAATATAGTTATGGGTAATATAATATGATCCATGGCTTCCTGTAAGATTATATAGTACACTGCGAATGACTGTTTCATATAATAGAAAGGCATCTACTTTATTTTATTATAGGTCAAGCCATATTCTTGTATTAATTTCTGCTTCCTGAGATTGCTTATTCCCTCTCTTCTATTCCTATGTATTAATATGGCTTATTGGGAAAGTGTGTCCTTTTATCCTTATGGTTAGATGATTACATTATGAAAATGAAATGTTGAATTCTGAGAATTAGCCTAAGATATTCTTGCAAGTCCTTATGTGTTACTTGTTAATTATGAGTCAGTTCAAGTTAGAATTGAATTTACAGGCAAGAGTGGATATATACAAAGAAAATACAGTAAAGCTTAACTGTGGTATTTCCAGCTGAGGTTTTTGAGATGATACAATTTTATTTTTGTATATCAAAGCTTTAAATATGCTATTTTTCATATAATCCAAGAAATGGGTAAGAGATTAATGAAGATACAGTTTCTTCCATGGTGGAATTTAAAGGTTAAACAAAAAGGTATTGCACACTGGATATGTACATATAAAAGAATAATGTCGACCCCTACCTCTCAACATATATAAAATTTAACTCAAAATGGATCAAAGACTTACATATAAGAGCTAAAACTATAAAACTCTTAGAAGAAAACATAGGTATAAATAATCCTGCAGTGGACAATGATTTCTAAAGCCCAAGCAACCAAAGGAAAAAATTCATAAATTGTACATCTAAATTAATAAAATTTGTACCTCAAAAGTCTCTGTTAATAATGTGAAAAGACAATTCATAGAATGGGAGAACATATTTGCAAATCATATAACTGATAGGAGAGCTATATAAATAGATAAATATATTTATACTCAACAATAAAAAATGACTAACTCAGAAAATGAGTAAAGTATTTGAATAGACATTTTGCCAAAGAAGATATACAAGTGGCCAGTAAATACATGAAAAGTTGCTCAACATCATTAGTCATGAGGGAAATGTAAATCAAAATCATAATGAGATATTATTTCACACCCATTAGGAAGGCTAGAATAATAATTTTTTTAAAGGAACAATAACAAATGCTGGCAGGATATGGAGAAATTGGAAATATAAAATGGTCCTCCCACTTTGGAAGACAATCTGGCAGCTCCTTATAATACTAAACAAAGGAGGAGCAAAGATGGCACACAAAGATGGCACATAGGGGATCCTATTTTAATCAGTCCCCTGAATTGAGCTAGATATCTTCCAGGGCACTCTGAGCACCCATGAAACCAGTTGTAAGAAGATATATCTAGATCTCTACAAACAGAATATCTCAGGTAGTTGGTCTCGAGGTATGAAGTGGGAAGCCATGATTCTGTGGACAGATAGTGGAAGATAAACAGAAGGGGGAGGGAGCCTCTGAGATCCTGTACCACCAGAGCACAAAAACCTCCCAAACCATAGACTTACAGACAAGTAGCACTGGGGAAAGCACTATAGAGCAGCCCCCCAGACTGAAACCTGGAGCTGCAGGAGCATATAGGCAAACTGGGAGTGGCTGGTGGTTTTAGAAGCACAAAGGGTGAGATATACCTGGACCTGGAAATGAGGGCTGGGAATACTGCTGTGGGGTGCACAACTCAGGACACTATAGTTATCGGCAGCACTGACAGAAGCGGGGACAGTGTGGCTTGGAGAGCTCACTGAGGGGCAGACTGCACTCTTCCTGTTGTAAGATAGAGGTTTGGATATGGTCACTTCTGCTCTGACTCTTGGGAAGGAAGGGGACAAGGAAAGCCACCAGAGAACAAAAGCCCAAAAAACCATTTGTCACTGAGCCCATCCCCCCAAAGAGGAGGCAGGGCAACTCTGCCCAAAACAGTGTTGCCTGAGTAACAGCGCAGCAGACCCCTTCCCCAGAAGATAGGCTGGAAGAACAAGAGGCTGACAACCTTAAGGTATCTATAAAACAGGTGCAGCTTGCTTGGCTTGTGGTCAATAATTTGGACTCTACATTCCCTCAACCACCTCTCAACAGAATGACTAAGAGGAGGAATCCCAACATAGGAAAAACTTAGAGACTATGATCTCTGCTACAGAACTAATGGCTATGGATATAAGCAAGATGTCAGAAATATACTTCAGGGTATATTATGCGAACAATAGCTAGGATGGAGAAAACTATTAATGACAACATAGATTCTCTAAGGGCAAAAATGAGAGCTGACTTGACAGAAATTTAAAATGCTATAAATGAGATCCAATCTAATCTAGATACTCTAACAGCTAGGATAAATGAGACAGAAGAAAGAATTAGTGATCTAGAAGACAAACTGATAGAAAAGAAGGAACAGGAGGAGGCCTGGAACAAACAGCTTAAAATCCATGAAAACAGAATTAAAGAAATAAATGATGCCATGAGACATTTCAATGTCAGTTATTGGGATCCCTAAGGGTGTGGAGAGAAAGAGAGAGAGAAGACTAGAATAAATATTTGAGCAAAAGTAGTCGAGAACTTCCCTAATTTGGGGAATGAAACAAACATTCGTGTCCTAGAGGCAGAAGGGACACTCCTAAGATCAAGAAGAACAGACCAACACCCAGGCATGTAATAGTAAAAACTTGCAAATCTTAGAACCAAGGAAACCATCTTAAGGGAAGTTAGGGGGAAGAGATTCCTTACTTGAAGAGGGAGGAACATCAGAATAACTCAGATCTGTCCACAGAGACCTGGCAAGCCATAAAGGGCTGTATTCAGGGTACTAAATGAAAGATGTATACAGGGTAATAAATGAGAAGAACACGCAGCCAAGAATTCTTTATCCAACAAGGCTGTCATTCAGAATGGATGGAGAGATAAGGAGCTTCCAGGAAAGGCAGAAACTGAAAGAATATGTGACCACTAAGTTGGCCCTGCAAGAAATGTTAAGCAAGGTTCTATCGAGACAATCTATAGAAACAAGGACTTCACAAGCAACATGATGACGATAAGATCATATCTTTCAGTAATCACTCTCAGTGTGAACGGCCTAAATGTTCCCATAAAATGGCACAGGGTTCCAGATTGGATAAAAAGACAGGACCCATCCATATGCTGTCTATAAGAGACTCATTTTGAACCTAAAGATACATCCTGACTGAAAGTGAAAAGATGGAGAACCATCTTTCATCTTAATGGACCTCAAATAAAACTGGGGTAGCAACCCTCATATCAGACAAATTAAATTTTAAGCTAAAGACTATAGTTAGAGATAAAGAAGGACATCATTTTTAAAGGATCTATCCAACAAGAAGTTTTAACAATTGTAAATATCTTTGCCCCCCAACAGGGGAGTAGCCAACTACATAAGCCAACTGTTAATACAAATAAAGAGACATTGATAATAATACATTAATAGTAGAAGACTTTAACATTCTACTCTCAACAATAGACAGATCATCTAAGCAGAAAATGAACAAAGAAACAAGAGCTTTGAATGATGCACTGGACCAGATGGACCTCATAGATATACACAGAATACTCATTCTTCTCAAGAGTACATATAACTTTCTCCAGAATGGACCACATACTGGGTTACAAATTAGGTCTCAACCAATACCAAAAGATTGAGATTATTCCCTGCATATTCTCAGACCACAGTGCTTTGAAACTGGAACTCAGTCACAAGAAAAATGAAATTCAAACACTTGGAAGCTAAAGACCATCCTGCTCAAAAATGTTTGGATCAACCAGAAATCAAAGAAGAATTTAAACAATTCATGGGAACCAATGAGAACAAAAACACATCAGTCCAAAACCTATGGGATAGAGCAAGGTGGTCCTAAGGGGGAAATACATAGCCATCCAAGCCTCACTCAAAAAAATAGAAAAATACTGAATGCACAAACTGTCTTTACACCTTTAAGAACTAGAGAATCAACAACAAACTAAGCCTAACCCTGCACGAGAAGGGAAATAACTAAGATTAGAGAAAGGACCCAAATTAATAAAATTATGAATGAAAGGGGAGGAATCATGGCTAACAGCAAGAAAATAAAAACAGCATTTGAAATTATTATCAAGAGCTATATTCCAATAAATTAAGTAACCTGGAAGAAATGGTGCATTCCTGGAAACCTATAAACTACCAAGACTGAAACAGGAAGAAACTGGCAACCTGAATAGACCAATAACCAGTAAAAAGATTGAAGCATGATCAAAAACCTCCCAAAAAACAGGAGTCCAGGACCTGATGGATTCCCTGGGGAATACTACCAAACATTTGAAGAAAAATAATACCTATTCTCCTGCAGCTATTTCAAAAAATAGAAATAGAAGGAAAAGTTCCAGATTCAATCTATGAGGCCAGCATCACCTTGATCCCCAAACCAAGCAAAGGCTCCTATCAAAAAGGAGAATATTATACCAATATTCCTAATGAATATCAATGCCAAAATTCTGAGCAAGATCATAGCTAATAGAATCCAATAGTACAGTAAAAGGATTATCTGCCACAACAAGGTAGTATTTATCTCTGGGATGCAACGGTGGTTCAATATTTGCAAATCAATCAGTGTGTTAGAACACACAAATAAGAAAAGAGACAAGAATGGGATTGTCCTCCCAACTGATCCAGAAAACGCATTTGACAAGATACAGCATCCTTTTCTGATTAAAACTCTTCAGAGTATAAGCATAGAGGGAACATCCCTCAATTTCATAAAATCCATCTATGAAAAACTAACAGTAAATATCATTTCCAATGGGGAAAAACTGAGAGCCTTTTGCTTAAGATCAGGAACACGACAGAGATGCCCAGTCTCCCCATTATTGTTCAACACAGTATTAGAAGTCCTAGCAAGAATAATCAGACAACAAGAAGAAATAAAAGGTATTCAAATTCGCAAAGAAGTCAAACTCTCTCTCTTCACAAATGACATGATACTTTATATGGAAAACCCAAGAGACTCCACCCCTAAATTACTAGAATTCATATTCAGTAATATGGCAGGATATAAAATCAATACACAGTTGCTTTCTTTACACTAACAATGTAACCGTAGAAAGAGAAATTAGAGGATTCCATTTACAATAGCACCAAAAACCATAAGATACCTTGGAATAAACCTAACCAAAGAGGTAAAAGACCTATATATTCTAGGAACTATAAAACACTCATGAAAGAAATTGAAGAAGACAATTATTATATGGTTTCACTTATTTGTGGAACATAAAGAATAGCATGGAGGACATTAGGACCTTAGGAAAAGGAAAGGAAAAATGAAGCGGGGAGAGACAAACCATGGGAAACTATGGACTCTGAGAAACAAACTGATGGTTTTAGAGGGGAGAGAGTTGGGGGGATGAGTGGGTATTAAGGAAGGCACAGATTGCATGGAGCACAGATTGAATGGATCATGGAACACTACATCAAAAACTAATGGCGTACTGTATAGTGACTAACATAACGTAAAAAATAAAATAAAAGAGCCAATGGTGGTGGTGGGGAGGGAATAATGCTAGACAGAGTAATTGTATGACCCAGCAATTCTACTCCTAGGTAGAAAATAATTTAAAAAAAAAAAAAAAAAGGAACTGCCTCTCCAAATGGAGTTCTGAAAAAATTTCTGAAAGAATAAAGGTTACATCCCCCTACCCCCTGACAACAGCTATTCCTGGGGAAGGTAGTGGCAGGGTTAGACCCGTTTATTCCCATCTTCACAGAGACTAAATGAAGTGACCCCCTCCACCCAAAAAGAAGAGGGTACAGCTGTAGTCAACCCAATAAATGAAAATGTCTAACTGAATGCTGTAAAGAAAACAATGTTGCCACTCATTCAGAAAATATTGAGGACCTGCTGTGTGCCAAGCATTGCCTAGAAGTGAACTGAATAGGTAAAATCCTTCCCTGATAGGATTTTCATATTGGTGGACTCCCTTTTGCTACCCAATTATTACTAGAACTCCCAGGGAAGAATGGGAGCAAGCGAGAGGGAAATCCAGTGGGTCTGAACGTGCCTTTGTGGACCAGCAGCCGCAGGACCTTGGGATGGGAGGGAGGAAGGAGAAGGAAATAGGATCCTAGGAAAGTATGCAGGCTGATCCTAAACTGCTTGGCTACCTGGGCAGAGTCCCCTGCTTTACTAAGCACAAGAGACCATTTATGAGGCCCAAGGGATGAAGCTAATTTTCTGCCATTTCCTCACCCCTCCCAATCCCCACAAAACTGAAAAGGAAGTGGTCCTTCTCTCCCCAGAGCCTTCACAGGAACAGGATTTCAGGGTAGTTGCAGTGGGAGGTACTTGAGAGGAGGTATGAGAAGATTTGGGTTCTAGTGTAGGTTTTATTGCTAACTAACCATTTATTGGAGTGTAAAATGAAAAGTTTAACTTACATAATCACCAAGGTCACTCGGTCTAAACTGCTTATGGTTGTTAGCTCACTAGAAGCAGGAAGAAAGAGGATCCCTGGTTTGTGTGCACACATTCTTTGTTCCAGACTCAAATCTTTACATAATGGTCACTAACAGAATAAACAAATAAGGCATGGGAAGTCCTATTTATAATAGAATGCCTGAACTTCCTATATATAAGATTACATGTAAGAATGTAAGTTGAAATACCCCAACTCAAGTTTTATTATTAATACTGAAAGTTCACAATGTGAAAAGTCAAAATACATTCTTAATCTAAAATCAACCCAGCAATGACTAATTTTTCTTCTGTGTAACAATAATATATTCTTTGCCTGTTGAAACTCTATTTGTCTTAGGTTGTATCTGAAATATTAAATTTCCTATGACGTTCCTAATATCTTCAGTCAGAATGAATTTTTACTTTTGTCTTCTCTCAGCACTTGCTTATTCCTCTACTGAATTACTTGGCATAGTCTTGACTGTTATTAATTCTGGCGTGTGTGTGTAGGCATGTGTGTGCGCGTGTGCACACACACACACACACACACACACGTATCTCCTGCAAACAGATTGTG
Organism: Neogale vison; assembly: GCF_020171115.1. Classification (NCBI taxonomy): domain Eukaryota; kingdom Metazoa; phylum Chordata; class Mammalia; order Carnivora; family Mustelidae; genus Neogale; species Neogale vison. The sequence goes on along the minus strand of NC_058091.1, from coordinate 64,488,640 downwards.
AGTTCTTCGAGGGTGGGACTTGTACCTTACTCACCCTTCTGTTCAAACAGTTAACACAATACCTTGCATAAAATAAATGCCCAATAAGTGTTTGTTGGGTTGCATTTCTCTGTCCTCTGACATATTATGCCAACTGTTGTGGCTCATGCAACTTTTCAACTTCCTCAGTTCTGGGAAACTCAGCCAATAGAGCTTAAAACCCACAGATTGCAGAAAGAAGATAAGATAAAAAAACACAGATTGCCTGCATCTTGAAGAGGATATATTACAGATGGAACTGACATTGGCAAAACACCAAAATATAGAAAAATATAGTAGAATTGATTAATTCTGTGCAGTAAATAAACAAAATTAATTAACGTTCCCAGTTAGTCACAGACCTATCACTGTTGGCTCAGGCAGGGGTAGAGTCCTGCAGGTCCTCTGGTCATAGAGTAGGACCATTCAACCTGGAAGACCCAGATAAGGCTATCCGGAAAGCATCTGATATGACCTGAAACTGATACTCAGTTTACAAAATAGGCAGATTGAACCCCATTTACAAGAGTTCCAGTTTCCTGTCTTGAGAGGAAATATTCTCTATTTGTTTGTGTTTATTTATATTTTTTTGTTGGGGGTGGGGAAGAAGGGCAGTTGTAAGAAATAGATTTTATCACCAAGTGTCGCACATGTTCTTCTTTGTTTAGGAACGACAGCCAAGCCAGAATGTGCTCTTGATGTTGGATCCACCATTTATCTTTCTATCACGGGAACTCATTTCTTAGTAAACGGTCTCTGGGATAAATTCTCGGGTTGTTGTGAACCACTTTGGTAGGCTTTTTTAGTGGGATGGTGCGGAGAGGGTGATTGGTGCAGAGTGAAGAGAGAAGGTCGAGATGATTAAAAAATAATTTTTGTCTTCCAAGTTTATTGTAGTCCAGAAAAAGATTGATGTGTCCACTCTAGTAAGGGAAGTGGTTTGTGTGGGCAGAGTGTGGAATTTAGGCAATTTCTAACTTCTACATTTATGACATTCAAAGTCTTTTCCGTTCATATATTTGCTTTATCAGCCTTTACTAATGGAATCCTCCAAAGCAGGTGTTAACAGCCACACATAGGACAAGGTTATTACTTTTAAAGAGTTTATAAGCGGGACACCTGGGTGGCTCAGTCAGTTAAGCGACTGCCTTCAGCTCAGGTCATGATCCCGGAGTCCTGGGATCGAGTCCCGCATCGGGCTCCCAGCTCCACGAGGAGTCTGCTTCTCCCTCTCACCTTCTCCTCGCTCGTGCTCTCTCTTACTGTCATTCTATCTCAAATAAATAAAAATAAAATCTTAAAAAAAAAAAGAGTTTATAAGCATCTTGTGGAGAAATCATTGACCCCATGAAACAGAAATCATTAAAAATAGTCTTCAGTGCTATAAGATAGTAATACTAAGTATAATAGAATTTTATTTATAAAGAAAAACTTGGTGACTTGAGTAAATGGAGATGTCATAGAGGAACTAGGATATGAGGTAGACTTTGAAGAAAGTAAGGTTTAGGGAGGAGAGAGAATTCCAAGAGATATTTCACCCACTAACATCACAATTATATTGCACAAAATCTTTTCTATGATCATTAGGTCTTAAGAATGTGATCATTGGTTCTTAAGAAACCTTGCGTATTCACAAATGTTTTTATAAACTATTGATTTTCACAGAGTGGTTGAGTAAAGGCGGTTAGAGACTACAGAGTTTCAGAAGCTCATTAAAAAGTTATTTTTCCTACAGAAAATTCAATTATAAGTTTTATGCAAGTGCCTTTTGCTATAAAGCTAAAACAATAAAGTGGTTAATCAAAACTTAGAAAACAACAATCAAATGTTACAGAGAATATAATAAAAATAACACTTAAGGGCCAGAACAAAATCAATGAACTATCAACTATTATTTATAATCTTTTTTTTTTTTAATTCTAAATTGAAATAAAATTTTTTTTTTTCTAAAGCACAAAATGAAAGAAAAGCAAACTAGCCTAACTCCCATGCCTCGGCTAGCTTGTAGTTCCTCAAAGTAGCTGTGTGTTCCCAGGCAGCTTTCTTCTCAGGCATACAGCGCCAATATCTGATCAAGCTCATATTCCAACCAACAGGCATGAATGCAATGAAACAATGAAATTATATCCAATTCTCATTTTGAAAATTTAAGTTGTAAGGGGTGCCTGGGTGGCTCAGTGGGCTAAGCCTCTGGCTTCGGCTCAGGTCATGATCCCAGGGTCCTGGGATCAAGCCCCGCATGGCGCCCTCTGCTCTGTGGGGAGCCTGCTTCCCTCCTCTCTCTGCCTGCCTCTCTGCCTTCTTGTGATCTCTCTCTCTCTGTGTCAAATATATAAATTAAAAAAAGAAAAAGAAAAAGAAAATTTAAGTTGTGAGAGAAATGCCATGTTTGAATAGCAATCATACCCTTACCAGATTTCTAAGTGCTTTCAAGCAGGTCATCTTGTTGGATCCCCACTCACATTGCCTGCCTGTGGTAGGTAGGCTTCTAAGGTGCCCCCTGCAATGATCCCAGCCTACTGTATTTACATCTTCTATAGTCCCCTCCTCCTGAATGTGGACTGGACCTAGGGACTTGCCTCTAATCAATAAAATAGGGCAAAAGCAGTAGGCTATCACTTTTGTGATTATAGTACAAAAGATTGTGACTTTTGTCTTGCTAGCAGACTCTCTCTCAGCTTTAAAGGTAGATGCCATGTTGGACAGGCCACATGGCAAGGGATAGAGGGCAGTCTTTGACCAATAGCCCGTGAGGAACTGAGGTCCTCTGTCCTATAACTAGAGAAGAATCAGAGTCTTCCAACAATGATGTAAGTGAACTTGGGAATGAATCTTTCCCCGGTTGAGTCTTCAGATCGCCTTGATGTGTTGCAGCCAGTGAGAGATCCAGAAGACTCAGATAACTATCTTTGTGTTCCAGGGCAACTGTTATTATAAGCATGTGTTGTTTTAAGCTGCCAAGTGTTAGAGTAATTTGCTATATGGTGTAGGGAAGGAAAAACTGAACTTTTATTCCACTTCACTCCTAAGTTTTCCAGCTGGGGCGATGTAAATGAGACTGACAGAAAACAGATTAACAAGAGAAAAACAGACAGAAGTTTATTAATATGTGCACTAAACACGCATACTGGAGAACTCAGTGACGAGCAACTCCAAGGGTGGTTAGAACTTGGGCTTGTATAGAATCTTAGCAAGGAGCAATAGTTTTTTAGAGAAGTGACAAGACAAAGGAAAAGGACTTGGCGCTTCCAAGATTGACCGACTGTGGGCAGGCAGATGGTCATCGATAAGGGCAAGATGGAAAGGTTTTTTGTGTAGATTTCTCTGGTGCCTGATAAGGGTCTAGTGTTGTCTCTGGTGATTGATTTCCGTTCTTCCTAGGAGAGAGGGCGGGAGTGGGGGCATCTTTACAAATTTATGTCTTTCTTTTAGGCAAATAGGGAGAAGGCAGAGAGCTTTTCTTGTATCTGCTTCTTCTCAATTTTCTTCAGCTCAAAGTAATCGTTATACTAAAGTGAAATATTTTGGAGTGGCATATTCTGCTACCCTTCACCAGCAACGGATAACTAATACACTCTGGGATATGGTAGGGTTCGGTTGTATGTCCACTTTACAATCTGACGAATATACCTCAGAGACATTAGGTAACTAGTGCTCAGCTGTACAGAGTGGCTAAGGCAGAATGATTGATTCTCAGCCAGGCAGAGGGGCACTGATCTCTCACACTAGTGCCCTTGCACACGAGTGTGGTATGTATGGACTCTCTGACAATGTCAGTCTCTCTTGTCAGTTTCCTTTCCTTTCTATCCAGTAGTGCCCATTACCTTCTTCACTACATTACATAATCATTACATTAGGAATCCAGAACGGCAAGGAGTATTGGAAGATTCTGGGATGCTGTATTTGGATAACATTCACTTCACTGTGTTTGGTAATAACTAAGCACATGTGTTTGTGCTCTCTGGAGACAGTGGGGGGAATGGGGATGGTGAGACCATAGATTCTGGAATCAGGAATGCCTAGATTCAAATCTATGCTATTTAATGGCTATCTGTAATGTTACCAAATAGCTCAGTATATCAGTTTCTACATCTAAAAAGCAGAAGTAATAAAAATCTTTATCTGGAAGTATTAGGAAGATTACATCAGGTAACACATAGAGCCCTGATATGTAAATACTCAAATGACAGCTTCCCCTTGAACCTGTCTATCCTTCATGTAGCCAAAGGTGTCCATGTATCCCGTTGTTCTGAGAAATGCTTGCATATTGGAAAAGCTTGAGCATTTTAAAAGTTATAATTTAAAAAAATTTAACTTACAGCCCTTCTAAATTCATCCTTGTTCCCGAGTGACAATTTCTCGAAGCAGTTGAAACTGAATAAATACCTGCTGGGCAATCTCTAATATTCAAGGAGTGTACAATCGTAAATCCTATGGAAAATGAAGATCTTGCTTTAAACAGGCATACAGAACACACGAAGGACGTGGCCTATGAAGAGTGTCTTCCCAGTAGGAATACTCTCTACCAAACTCTAGCTTTTATCTTTGAGTTTTGTCATCTGAAAAATGAATAAAATAATTGTACTTATTCATAGGGGAGGGTAGTGAGAATTAAATTAATTCAACTTTGTCATGTGTCTTTAAGAAAGCAACGTTTAAATGATCTTATTAACTTTATTCAATGATTCATGAATTGGGCAGCATCCAACCCAGCAGACAGAAAGGTGCTGGAGAGCTATACAAAACGAAAGAATTGCACAAGGAGAAGGGCTGAAACAGGAAGTTTTACTAGGCAATGAAGTGGATTGGTTATTGCAAAGTTATTTTTCTTTAGCGGACAGCCAGGGATCTATCAGGCAGGTTACCTAACAAATGCTGATCCGATGATTCCTGATGGACTGGCTTAAGATTCCATTTCTGCAACAGTTGAAACTCTGGTTGAGTCTCAGTTAGGTGTTGTGGAGCTTAGCATAAGCAACTCCATTTTGGATTGGTTGTCTTATTTTAAACAATGTTCAGTATGGGATCTTCAGCAGAAGGATCTCTTTATGATTTGGGCATGTTGGTTTTACTGAGAATTTTGGAGGAGCAGAGTTAACTTCTGATATTATCTAAGATGGAAGTCCGAAAAAGCACACTGGTGAGAAGAAGTTTTGTTTTATTTTATTTATTTATTTAAAAGATTTATTTATTTATAATTTATTTATTTGACAGAGAAAGAGAGAGATCACAAATCAGCAGAGAAGCAGGCGAGAGAGAGAGAGGGGGAAGCAGATTCCCTGCTGAGCAGAGAGCCCAATGTGGGGCTCCATCCCAGCACCCTGGGATCATGACCTGAGCCGAAGGCAGAGGCTTAACCCACTGAGCCACCCAGGCGCCCATTTTTTTTTTTTTTTAAGATTTTTAAAATTATTTATTTATTTGACAGAAAGAGATCACAAGTAGGCAGAGAGGCAGGCAGAGAGAAGGGAAGTAGGCTCCCCATGGAGCAGAGGGCGCCATGCAGGGCTTGATCCCAGGACCCTGAGATCATGACCTGAGCTGAAGGCAAAGGCTTAGCCCACTGAGCCACCCAGGCACCCCTCAGTTTTGTTTTGTAAGGTATATTTAGGGTACATCCTTTACCATTTTGCAAGGAGACAAATTAAATTCATCTAGGCAGACTTTAATGGGTCTTGCTCAATGTAAGAGAATAATTACACATTTAAGCCCCTGATGAAATCATACCCTATTTTGAATAGATTTAAGAATTGGATGCCTGGGTAGCCCAGTGGGTTAAGTGTCTGTCTTTGGTTTAGGTCATGATCCCAGGTTCCTGGGATTGAGTCCCACATGGGGCTTCCTGCTCAGCCAGGAACCTGCTTCTCCTCTTGCCTGCTGCTGCCCTTGCTTGTGTGCTCTCTCTCACTATCAAATAAATACATAAAATCTTTTAAAAAGAATTGAATTATTTAAAACCCTTGCCCGTGAACTTCTATAAAAGCCCCTATAAAACCAGCCAAACTTGTCCAAAAACAAGTTTTCGAAGTCCATTTTGTCAAAGGCAGCTCTTTTTCAGTTTTTCCTGCTTTCTGAGAGATAAGGATAGGAACTCTGATCAGGGTATTATTTCTTTTATTATGGGAAGGAAATGTTGAGTTACTCCTGTTAATCCTAGTATCAAGGCTCCACAGCGCTCTCAGGAAGGAATCCTGTAGCTTTCCCTGGGATGTAGGGCCTTGCAGGGGGGGTGAGGGGGGGCGCGTGGCTAAGACTGTCCCTCAGCCTCCTTTGTCAACAGCCAGCCTCTGGCCTTGGGAACTAACCAGCGGCAGTTTGCAAATGTCTGTGTTCAGCAGGAAGCCCTTTATCCTTGAACCACAGGTGGCCTGATAGAGAAGCTGGAGTGTGTCATCCCTGACTACTCCAGTTTCCAAGCAGGAACAGGATGGGTAACTTTTCAAAAGATATATAATGTGAACATTCGGAATTTAACCTATTCTTATTCTAGGTATGAATAACTAGTTCTACATGCTTTCCTGCAAACTTACTGCTCAAACAGCCAAGTAGAAACACAGATTTTTTCTTTTATTTTTAGCTGAAGTGCAATTGGCATCCATATTAGCTTCGGGTGTAGAACATGCTACATTTATATACATTAGGAAGTGATCATGTAGCTACCATCTGTCACCCTACAAAGTTGCTACAATATTCTTGACCATATTCTCTATGTCATATATTATATCCCCATGACATTTATTTTATTTTATAACTGGAAGTTTGTGCCTTTGAATCCCCTTTCCCTATTTGGCCCATCTCCCCATCTCTTTCTCCCTGGCAACTGCCAGAATGTTCTCTGTAGCTATGAGTCAGTTCCTATTTTGTTTTTTAGATTCCACATATAAGTAAAATCACATAGTATTTGTCTTTCTCTGACTTATTCCACTGAACATAATATCTTCTAAGTCCATCTAAGTTGCCATGCAACTGGTAAGATTTCATTCTTTTTTTATGGCTAAGGAATACTCCTCTGTGTGTGTGTGTGTTTGTGTACATGTGTGTATACTACATCTATTAATGGACAATTAGGTTACTCCCACAGCTTGCTTATTGTAAATCATGCTGCAATGAACATAGATGTGTATATATCCTTTTGAACTAGTGCTTTCTTCAGGTAAATACTCAGAAGAGGAATTGCTGAATCATATGGTAATTCTGTTTTTACTTTTTTGAGGAACCTCCATACTGTTTTCCATAGTGCCTGCCCCAGTTTGCATTCTCACCGACAGTGCATGAGGGCTCCCTTTTCTCCATATCCTCACGAACACATTTTTTTTCTGTCTTTTTGAGTCTGGCCATTCTGATGGGTATGGGATATTACATCATTGTGGTTTTGATTTGCATTGCCCTGATGAATAGTGATGTTGAACATATTTTCCTGTGTCCATTGGCCTTCTGTATGTCTTCTTTGGAGAAATGTCTGTCCAGGTTCTCTGTCCACTTTTTAATCAGATTGTTTTTTTGATGTTGTTTTGTTTTTTGATACAGACTGCGTGAGCTCTTTATATATTTTGGATATTAACCCCTTATTAGTTATATCATTTGCAAATATTCTTTCCCATTCCATAGGCTGCCTTTTTATTTTTGATGGTTTGCTTTGCTGGAACCAGATGTCTGACCAGTTCCAAAGCCCGAGTTTCTGCAGAGTGTGGACAAGAGTTTCTAATTCTCTTTTTGTCACCTCCTACCTTCTCTTACCATCCAACTTTCATTCCTCTTTGCTGGTTTACTCCAAATCCTTTGGAAAGTGATCAGTTCAACCCTGTTACTTTTACTCTTATCCTAATGACTAGACATTTTTTATGCAAAAATTCAGGTTTTATTTTTACTTATTTTTACACTGATGGGAGCTGATATCAGGAACTTATAGGTAAACAGAACTTTTCTTTTCTACCTTTTAGCAGAACAAAATTACACACAATGTGACATTATCATTAGTCAAGACTTGCTTTTTTACATTTTACACAAGAACACAATATTATCTTTTTTTGAACAAAATGGCCAGATTACTAAGGAAACCATCTTTGGAGGAAGTGTTTAATAAGCATATTTTATTTAAATAAATCTTCCAGGAGGAAATGGGAGAATTCAGTGCCTTTACTTAGAAGAGGTTCCTATATGTTTATAAGTTTGTTCTCTGTGAATTTAACAAGTGATTTAACGTGTGTATTTAACCAGCCCATATTCCATAGGTAACTTTTTTTTTTTGCTATTACATGAACTTGAAAAACACCCTGCCTGAAATAGGGCTTGCTATTTGACCACTAGAGGCTTGTTCCTTAGTCTTAAAGCTTTACTCCTTTGAGACTTCTGTTCCTTGTGAATGAACTCAGTGCGACCACATCATTCATTCATTCATTCATTCATACCACAAAGAGTTCTGTAAATGCTCATTATGTACCAGGCATTGCCTTAGGATATTGGTTTCTTGTGAATAAGAAGACAAATGCTCTGACCTCCAGTCACTCAAAATTTAGGCAGGGAAAGTGTCATTTAGGCTGTTAATAATAATTAAATACAGGATGGTTGTAAACTGGGTGACAGTGGCTTATACAGGGTTTGTGGAGGAACACAGAATTAACAACTAATCATCATCATCTCAGGCATATGTGTGGGGGAATGAACAAAGAAGCCTCCTTAGAGCACATGAAAAAAAAATGAATCTATCAGTTAAGGGAGGAGTGCTGGGGCTGGTTGGGCCTGGGGATCTCTTTAGCCATTATGGATGTACCCAGTTAGTATAGGTACAAGATTGTGGGGTTGGGGTAAGCACATTAATAAGGGCAGAAGGAATGATGAGGGCAGAAGTAAGATAATGGAGAGACAGATTTTGCTTATTCCATAAACCGTCAAAGATCCAGAAAGGATTAAGCAGAAATGTAGGTAATTTGTATGCATTCTGGGTGGTAGTGGGGGCAGGAGAAGGCAGGGGGAAACAGTAGAAGCAAACCCCTGAGGGGTATCTTGGCTCTTCTGAGTAGTTAGAGCAAAGTCTATTCTCATTTTTCGAGGGCTGGTGGTTGGTCTCTGGGGTCTGTAGCATTGGTAGCCTTTCCAGGCTTCTGTGGTTTGGAGGATCATAGTTAGAACTGAATTACTGAACTTAAGAATTAACAACTTAATTACTACAAATTTTTTCTCTCACTACAGCTGCCTGGCCATACCGAGGTGTTGCTGACAAACGGCTGTGGTCCCATGACGCCAGCAGTAAATGCACATGGGGAGAGACTTCTCTGTGGATCTCTTGTGTTCCTCGTGACTTGTGAGCTGGGGTACAGACAGCTCTTACTCTTGGTCTGAACTACCTTTTCAAGGATGTTCACGGAGAGAATAGCCTTGGAAGATGGCCACAGTGTCTCTCTCTAGAACTGAGGGCAGATTTGTGTGCTCTCCAGTATCATAGTGTCTTTCTCTGGGGCAAAGACCAGGGAGGTTTGCTTAACAACAACAACAACAACAAAATTGGGTTTCCTGAGCTTGGAACTCTTCAGAGCTGCAAACGCGCTCCACGTACAACATGGCCCCAGGCTCTCTTCATTTATCACGCCAGCAAGACTTAGAAGATTAGAGGATTGATGTGAATGTGAAAATTCATGCTGCCTGTGGTGCGAGCAGGAAGAGTCCTTTGTCCTGAACCCAGAGCTCTCGTCTTTATCATCATACAGGAGACTAGAGCCAAGACGGGGCATGCGGGGTAAAAATCTTAGACTCCTCACAGTTCTTGACAGATAGGATATGGGGGTAGGAGCCAAACTGCGGCAGGATCACCATAAAGTTGCCTTTGACCAATATACCCGCAGTTAGGCATCATCTGGGCGGATGGGCTTACTGGCTTCCCCACTGCCTGATATATATTGATGACAAAGCTGACAAGCTTCCATCACTCCAGTCTCTCAAAAAATCAGTGTTCTTGGAAATGGTTATATGGGCTATTAAGATTTTATTTATAATTTTACAAGTAGGTACAAGTTATAAAACATAAGGACATAAAGTAAATATCTAATTATTTTCTGTGTCCAAATTCTTATTGGATTCAATTTTTTTTTTAAAGATTTTATTTATTTATTTGACAGACAGAGATCACAAGTAGGTAGAGAGGCAGGAGAGAGAGAGAGGAGGAAGCAGGCTCCCTGCCGAGCAGAGAGCCCGATGCGGGACTCGATCCCGGGACCCGGAGATCATGACCTGAGCCGAAGGCAGCAGCTTAACCCACTGAGCCACCCAGGCGCCCTGGATTCAATTTTTCATCCATTTCTGTTCCAAGTTTAGATGAGCAGATAAAGAAATAGTATAAATGAAAATTAAAAATTAAGAAATATGTAAATTTGCCATTTTGGTTTTCATAATATAGAGGTGAAAAAGTAGATTGAATTGAGCATGGGCTGGAGATCTGTGAAAAGTAGATTTTCCTTTAACATTGATATTCATTAATATATACCAAGGAAAATATGCATAATGAACATTTGAGACTTGCTTTGTGTTCCTACACTTTTCCCTAGGAGAAATTCCAGGCCTATGAGAGAGGATGGAATATTTAGATAAGGGCACAGAAAATGGAGAATAAGTTGCCTATGTTTGAATTTTAGCTCTATCACTTACTATCTGTGTGCTCTTAAGAACTTATTTCTCTATGCCTCAGTTTACTCATCTGTAAGATGGGGATAATGGTACATACCTCATGGGGTTTTTGTAAGAAGAGAGTGTATACTCAGCTGTGCTCACAACAGTGATGGGCACATGAACACACCATGAGTGTTTGGTATTATTATATATTTTTGTTATTGGTGCATAAACTAAGACCACTGTTTCATATCATAATACTGAGAATAAGACTTCAAATAACCATTTTCGCGTTCACATCAATCCTCTAATCTTCTAAGTCTTGCTGGCGTGATAAATGAAGAGAGCCTGGGGCCATGTTGCACGTGGAGCGCGTTTGCAGCTCTGAAGAGTTCCAAGCTCAGGAAACCCAATTTATCCCCTCCCATAAAAAGTTGTTAACTTGCTTACAAATAATTACCAGTATGGGGTCTCTGGCATAGAATGGATATTCTAATCATTCCATGCTGGATATGTTGGGCCAAGTAGATCAGACAGTAGTTAGTTTTCCTTTACAGAGTTGAGGGTCTTAGACCGTAATACTCTTTCATTCAATACATTTTTATTGAATATCTGTGTGCAAAATTACATTCTGGATATCTTTTGTGCAAAAAGATTGTTCCCTATAAATTCTGAGTCTAGCAGAAACTCTTTTTGCTAGCTCTGAGGGCATAACGAGCCCTCGGTTGATAGTATAAGCAATTATTTCATGATTCATAATTATGGGTTTCTTGGTCCTGCTCTCCTTATATTGCAGATTACCTACCGCTTTATCTTTAGCTGGTTGATCAAGAGTCAGCATGCTCTTACTTATTTTTAGCATTTGAGGAACTCTGTGATCACAAACCTTCTTGTTTCTTTCTTTCTATCTTTTTTTAAAAATTTTATTTTGCAACCTAACTTCCTCTTTGGGTCTTATACCACGTAGTCTATTTCTAACACTGGCTTCCTTCTCTTCTGCATTATATCGTGTCTGACTTTGCAGGATTATTTACCCAGTAAATGTTGTTCACTGTTGGGTAATCTATGATTTCAGTTATTCTGGAACAAATTTAGAATTACCGCATGTATAGAGCCTTGACAACAGCCTGGCATGAAAATACTAAAGGCCACCCTTAAAAAAAAATTAGATGGCTAGATAGATAGATCGGACACTTTGTAAGTAAAATCTCATTTAATAATGTGAAATTGTACTTAAAGCATCAGTTGTTAGGATTCAAATAGTTGGGAAAGAGGCTCAATTGTCAAATCCAAGAATTATAAATATTATGTATGTTTTATGTTTTATGCTGGATTAGTTCAAAGTTGTATGTAGACATTGCTTACCTTAATATTTCCCCCAAGGAAAAGCGTAGCAATTTGGGCCAAACTGGAAAGTTTAATTCTGTTGGTGCATGAAGCAGGGGTTAAGGCATTAAACATTTGGAATTTATACTCATAGGGAAAAAAAGGCCACAGAAAGTTATACTTCTCAACCATTTTTTGCACATTTTAATTATGTCAAAAGTAATTTTAACCACTTTGTTTTCCTTATAAGAAGAGAAGTTTCCTTATAAGAAGAGTGGTTTTAAAAAGGCATATTATTTATATCAATATCAATACCAATATCAATATATAAAAGGACAATCTATGCAGGCATCTTTCCTACAGCCTCCACAGTGTCTGTGAGAACTAGGCTGATGTTTATTCCCTAAGGTCCTGTGTTACTGCTGAGGTCTGTTTTCTTTTTCCAAGTGCTGAGGTGCTTTGAAAAATCGTCTAGTTTCATTTCCTTGTTTTACAGACAGAGAGAGGCCCAGAGAGATAAAATTAACCCAGTTAAAGTCATTGAAAAATAAGAAAGAATCATGTAAAATCACATTGGTAGAAAAGATTCCTTCATAATTAATTTGAAAATTCCATGTCTAATCTGGAACTAAATATATCCTGTAAAAGAAAATTCCTTGAATACCATGGATAATGCATTCTAATATCTAACAACCTTCTCATCAGAAGTGTCATTCTTGAGTGTAATAACCTCTTTTCATGCAAATTAAGCTTATTTCCCCTTGTTCGATGCTTAATAGAGATGGATGATAGTCACTTTAATATTACAATCACACACATGCATATTAAAATATTTTTCAATACTTATTCTCCCTTATTTTCTTTGTATGCACTAAAGAATCCAACATCTTTAATTTTTTAACTTGTTTTTGCTTCCCTCCTCCAGTTGCTGAGCCAGAAATCCAGATATCACGATTCACTCTTTTTTTTTTTTTCACTTTTACCTCCAATTAATTACTAAGGTCCTTTTGATTTTACTTCCTAAATAGCCCTCAACGTTCCCAACCTCAGTGTCTTTAATTTAAGTCACTGTCATTTCTCACTTGGATAATCACACTTTATCTGATGCGTTAGTCAAACAAATACTGTGACAACAAGCAATCCCCAATCTTAGTCGTTTAACAAAGCAAGCATTTATTTCCTGCTCACCTTACACAATGACTCCAGGTTGACCTTCAGCTTGTCTAAGATTGGCAGGGCTCCACATATCTTCTCATTCTGGGATGTAGCTGACTAAGCAGCCCCTAACTGAGGTTTACCAGTCTCATAGTCAAGGGCACAAGCACAAGGCAAGTAGAGCCATACCATGTACACTTAAAGCTTCTGCTTAGAGGAGACATATGTCATGTTCACTAAGATGCTGTTGGCCAAAGTGAGTCTCTTGGCCAGGCTCAAATTCCCTGGGGTCAAGAAGCATGCTGTGCTCGTAGGTGAATGTGGCAAGGGTAAGGATGGAATAAACAGTTGGGGACAAATAATGAATCTGCCACCCTTGGTAACCTGCTAACAGTGGTTGTTCTCCAAGTCAGCCTCCATGCTATCTATCTCACAAACAATCCCACAGTACTCAGTAGCCTTGCAATTATCAGCAGTTGGGGTGAGGAAAGAATTAGGAACATCCTCTCTGCATTTATTGAGAGATAAATAGAATTTTCTAAAGAGGAGAAGAAAGGAATGCATCCTTGACCCTAAGAATTCCAGACAACAAGCATCTGAACATTCTACTGAGTGACTAGTTTCCTCTTTTTCTAATATTGTAGAGCAGTGCGGACAGGTCCTCATTAGGATGTCTTCGTTGTAGTGCAATGATCTGTTTTCTTGTCCATCTCTCCCTTGCCTTGTACAACTGTGAATTTCTTGATGGCAGAAATCATCTCTCTTTTATCTTTGGTTACAGAGCTCTTAGCCCAGTGCCTTGAAGATAGCAGGCACTCAAAATGCTTGAGGGCCATGTGCCTATTTTCGAAAAAGTCTGATTTAAATCATTGGGTCTTTTTGATCATTCCTCTGGTCTGAAACCAATAGATCCTGGCTGGCAAACTTCATTATCTAAATCCCATCCCAGGCATGCTCTGGAGACACTACTTGTCTAAGCTCTTGGTTAAGTGTCCTCCCTTATTTCCTCTCCTCACTTTAAAAATCACTGCTTCTCCAACTCATGTAAGCCCTTAAAATGTTAGCATGCTTTCCCAATCTGGCAGCATATGTGAACCTAAAGGAACCCATTATTCCACCTTTCATACGAATACTTAATACCATGTCCAAACTTGACCTTTTACTTGTACATTAGCTACTTCTTTAGCCCAGCTTTAGAATTTAACCCACAGGTTCTCCATTTTTTAGTGAGATTAAAGGTTGAGTCCCTCACTGAGTTTTTCATTCCAGACCCTTCACACCCCATTGCCTGCTACTTGTGTTGCTTCTTAGCCCACCCTGTACCTCCCTCCACAGGCCTCAAGCCTCCGCCAATTATGTCTCTTTGTCATTCTGCAAACACATTCCACTCTTGTACACGTCTGGGCTTTGCTTTTGCTCATCCCTTTGCTGGGAAGCTCTCCTCCTTCGCCTTCTCTAGGAAAAACCTACTCATGTTTCAAGACCGTACTCTATGTTGAGGTCACTAGATCCGCCGTTAGTGTTAGATGTCAAATGAATCAATCAATAAATGAGAGTTATTTCCTTGACAGCTGAGATGTATTTCATATTAATTTGCAACTTCTATCTTCTACAGGCATTGTAACTTTATTGTAAAAATTGTTTTTATTTGGAATTTGGGGTTAATCAATTCTCTTTGTCTTTTTCGTATTCTAATTCTTGACTTATCTTTTTTCCAATATCATAATGAAAATTTAATAATGTATTTTTTGTAGATAGTCTTCATTTTTCTCCACAGAGGTTGTCTCATTTTAACCAGTTTATAAGCTCTGTGCCAACTGAAGCTCTAGTGTTTGTTTATTTTTGTACACGTTTAGTTTCTGCCTTCTAAAAACTCAAAACCTAAAATGGACATCATTCTTTCTGAAAAGTCTTAATATGATAGATATGCCTGTAATATTGTATGAATTTCAAGGAGTAAGGAATGCATCTCTCTTTTTAAATTACAGATGGCTTATTATAAAAAATAAGAGGAAAATATAGAATTGTGTATTTTAAGAAGATAGAATAAGAGGAAGAAATTGGTATCTGACTTACACTGCAGCAGAGAGGCTGATGGATGACCTGGTAGTAAAAAGAGAACCCTGAGAAGTCTCAGTTCCAGGAGAGACATCTTGTGCCTGAACCCTGGAACCAACCACTTTGGTCTGAATTTCAGGCCCACTCCTTGGCTTGAGCAAGTGACCGAAGCTTCCCATGCCTCAGTTTCCTCAGCTGTAAGATTGGAGGCAATAATGGTGTGCACATCACAGGGTTGTTATGGGGACCATGGAGTTAATATATGTAAAAGACTTAAAACAAAACAAAAACAAAAAACAAAACAAAAAACAAAAAGACTTAAAACAATGCGGGGCACAGTTAAGTGCAGTTGAAGTGTTATTGTTTCTGCTTTGGAATTTCTTCCACTTTTTTAAAAAGTTGGAATTTTTAAAAAAGCCTTCTGGATTTCAACTGGGAAAATTTCAGGAAGGAGTGCGAATAGATGCGATTAAGGACCCTAGTTTCCCTCTACTCGTCCCCGCTCCCACCCACAACCATTTGAGGATGCTGCCCTCTGGTGGCCAATCAGAAAGGCTATCTGGCTCAGCCCGTCTGACTCCTGCCAGAATCTTTTGTCTTCACTTGCTGTAACTTCAACGTTAATTTAGCAGAGGTTACGTCTTTTCCTCTGGGTACTACTTAAAATGTAGTTGTTAAATCACAGAATCATATATAGATTTCAAATATTGGAATGATAATTAAATACTGTAATTTTCATTTGAGTGGTTAGAAACTACTAAAAACTAATGTAAGCAGTTATAAAATGCATTGCCTAAGAATTTTTATTGATGTGCTTGAAGAGCAGATAAATAGAAACCAAGTACCTTGCTTGATCTGAGGATCAAGTAGATATCTGTTTGATATTGGTTTAGGCATTATTTTAGGAAAAAAACAATTGTGAATGCTAGTATAGGTGTTATAGTCCACATTAAAATGTAAAATCTTACACTAAAATTTTATTATTTTGGCAAAATGTTATCCAGAATTGAGGAGACAAAATTTGTACTTAGTAAAGTTAGAGCTTATGCATGTGTACCAAGTCTATTCATATTATAGGTTTTGTATTTTATTCACTGTAAAAGCATCTATCGTCAATGACGGAACCGCCTCAACCCTATTTCTTCAAGAATCTCATGGTACAGACATTTATTTTCAACTAAGATTAAAGAAAACTATTCTTTGCTAATTCTTTCGAAAACTTTCATAACTCTGGAATATAGTTTGATGAAGTCAATTCACCTCTGTTGAAGGAACTGTTACGTAATTTCCAGCACCCAAAAAGGAACATGAGAAGATCAGTGACTATTTATTTACACATTTGTTATCGCTCCTACTTGCGAATAAAGAATGAGTTTGAACTCTAAAAGCTGAGCCTGCAGGAAGCCCCATCAGTCTCTCCACACTTCTGCTGTCATTCCTATTGTAGGGGAAACATTATTCAAACCACAGGCTCCAAACTCCCAGGTAACTGAAACCAGCAGGCAGCTCTGTTTGAGATCAAGTATGTTCTTTATCAACGTTTTTGTTGTGATGGGAAGAAATGAACTAACTTTACTTTTATCTTGCCCTGTTTTAACATAACCCAGTAGGTGAATGCTTTATTGGTGTGCCTTGGCGAAACTCTTTGATACATACTGACTTTTGGTCATAAATTTTCCATTTGAAAAATTAATGTTTCTTTGATCTATACATACCAACCAGAAAGTATTACACATTCATATATTTTTATTAGAAGTGTATTTAAAATTTTGCTAATAAAACTTAGCCCATGGAAAACCCAACTTGATTTTTCCTATTAGAATCTGGGAGACAGGAGCCCCTTTGCCATCAGACAGAGAACCAAACAGAACAATGAGATCCTGAACTTCGGGGTCAACATTGTAGACTCTACCGAACATTTAGTCTCAATGCTTTTTTGTATTAGAAAGACTCGTGTGAGATAAGAAAATGGAGTGTCTGTATTTTTTCCTCCACAAGTCATTGGTTTTCAAGGAGCAAGCTAGTGGTGCTTGTACTGTGGAGTTCACTAACAAATGTACTTCTAATGCTTGTACTTGACACACCATTAAACCACGTATTAAATCTACTCTGTTCTTTATAGAATGTTATTCGTGTCATCTTCTTCAAATTCAGTGTCTGTGTTTGCCAGGGGAGTAGCCAAAAGAATAAAACACGGAAGCTTTACGCAACACACAGATTCAGAATGAACTTTAACTCATGACTTTATCTTTTCTGTAGTGTTCTCTGTGAGGCGTGGTCTATTTTAGATGCTGGGTTTGTTACAGATCTCCAGGTTCCAAATAATCTAAGGCAAAGAATTCAGACTCCAGGAGAAAGAAGAAAAATAACATGAGGAGATTTTACTATTTTATTTTAGCCCAACATTTAAGAGTTTATAGTAGTTTTCTCAGTTTAAAACTTCTAATAATTCGAATACCGATTATTTCCGGTCTTTCTTCCTTCCAGTATTAGCATCATGACATATATTCAAACACTTAATTTTCTCACCCAGAACCACTGTAACCTCACAACTCAGACTTAATATACCGAGCAAACCTCCACTTGACATTGCTGCCAGAAAATGTACTGAATACTGAAAAGGAATCATTACAAACAAAGAAGAATGTTTTTCTTTGGGATTTTTCATTTTAAACCAGAGCATCTCAATCTCGGTGCTATTGGCATTTGTGGGATGAATATTCTTTGTTGAGAGGGGCAATCCTATCCTGTGCATTATAGAATGTTTAGCAGCATTCTTGACCTTTATCCCCAGAAGCCAGTAATGTCTTTTTCTTACAACCTCTTTGTTATAATCAAAAACGTCTCCAACCATTGCTTGGTGTCCCCCATGTCCCCCTCGAGCAGAACCATTGTTTTAAACCAATCAGCTGTGCTCCCCATTACTGTTCTTCCAACATCTCCAGGCAGGGCCTTGCCATTTTGCATGACTTCCAAAACATATGTAAGATACGGAAGCTATGGGTCTTCGTATTTTTCTACTTCTTTTCCATGTCTCACCTCCACCTGTAACATTCTTCTCTGTGAATCATACATGTTGTAGCTAAGCCTTCATTGTTTTATCGTGGCTCTCAGGGGAAGAATGAAGACAGAATGGGGGTAATGTAAAGAATATAGCCAGAGAGTCCAACAGGTGTGCTTTCTGATCACTCTCTGTGAGCCTAAATTTGTTCATTCTGGAAAGGATGACCACTGGCTTCATAGGTGTTACAGAATTGCAAAAGGAACTGAACTGATAGGAAGTTAATTTGTAGGTCACTTTCTTTTAGACAGTGACCTTAGATAATCTCACTATATATTTCCAACATTGAGGTTCCCATTTTACATGTAAAATAGGTAAAAATAATTTTCTCAAAATAACTTTCAGGAGGTCACACAGGTGTTAAGCAGAGAAGCCAGCTGAACTTTCAAGGTACCTAACACAATTCGTAAGCACTTCCTAAAACAAGGGAGGTTCTTAGGTTGTTTTTATCCACTTGGCTTAAAGAGGGTCAACACATAGTTCGTTGAAGTTCTGTTCCATCGAAAGACAAATCTAACAGAGTATTAACCCTGTCCATAGTAATTCACAAAATGTTCAAGTAAGTTTAGAATGATCGTCAGAGTCCCATTCCTTCTTATCTTTTTGGTAAAGTTTCTATTAACCTTAATTCAGTTAGCTGGGATGTTTATGCTGATGGGAGTTAGTTAAGCTATTTGCTAGAAGAGGTGTTTGTTTATGTGGCTCCCGGCTAACTCTTTCTCTCTTGGTTGCTTTCACGTTCGTGTTGTTTTGAAATACTAGCAGCACATGGCAAACAGATACAAAGGGAGATCTGTGAGAGAATCCTTGAAGTGTTGGAAGTGGACCTTTGACATAACTGTTTTTGAAGGAAACAAGGCAAACAGCTATAAGACTTGAAAGCAGATAATGCTTTTTCAGATTATAAAAATATTTTCAAGTAGACAGGAACTCTGAGAAGGAATGAGATAAAAGAAAAAAAGATTGAGATGGCTTCATTTTTCTCAGGGAACTTTTTATTTTGATTATTTCTTTTGGAACATGGTGTGAAAACTTCTTGGTATTGGGGGCCAAGCGCAGAGCAGAGAGCAAGGCCCCAGGACCTTCCCTAGAGCGGGAATCCATGTTGAAACAATTCCTTATTGTGGGTACCTTCACATTCCCACTGGCATACTGATGGGCGGGAGCTTTCAGGAGATCTCAGCGTGTGTATCTG
Organism: Neogale vison; assembly: GCF_020171115.1. Classification (NCBI taxonomy): domain Eukaryota; kingdom Metazoa; phylum Chordata; class Mammalia; order Carnivora; family Mustelidae; genus Neogale; species Neogale vison. Next base: position 64,469,228 of record NC_058091.1, on the reverse strand, counting down.
TGGCCAGACGAAGCGGTGGATTGGTTTACCAGCAGCAATGGTGGAACTCGTTGGAAGGATGGACCTGTGGACCAAAGGGCAACATGGAGGCTTGTTTTCCACCTGTTTTGTTTTGTTTTTTTTTCCCCCCTACGTATTTCACTTTGTCTCTTTGCATTCTTGCAGCCCTAAAACAATAGCTTTATTCCTAGATTTATGTAATCTCAGAGCTGGAAGTCTTCTATATTCAGAGTTTGAAAAATTTTTTTAAACTCTTTAAAGTCTATGCCATCTTTTGTCCTGGAGAAAAATTTTCTTCCTTCCTTCCTTCCTTCCTTCCTTCCTTCCTTTCTTTCTTTTTAAAGATTTTATTTATTTATTTGACAGACAGAGATCACAAGTAGGCAGAGAGGCAGGCAGAGAGAGAGGAGGAAGCAGGTTCCCAGCTGAGCAGAGAGCCTGATGCGGGGCTCGGTCCCAGGACTCTGGGATCATGATCTGAGCCGAAAACAGAGGCTTTAACCCACTAAGCCACCCAGGCCCCCCGTGGAGAAAAATTTTCTGTGGAAAACAACTGAAAGTTGTGGGTCCACTGTGGTCAAAACTGGACGTGTAGGGCTGCAGCTCACTCCATGGTACACCCACTAGATATGCTCCCCTCGAACACTGCACCTAAGTCTCAGATGGTAGAAAGCTTTCAGCGGAAAGGAAACCACTGCTAAGTCTGTGTGGGATGCCTGTGGACACAAGGGTCTCCTGACTCCCTAGCGTTTCTGGACAGAATTAGGTAGAGGTTGATTGGCCACAAGACCACTTCTGCTGGAACTTCAGACCTCTTCAGGCTGAGGGAAGGAGGGTTCAGGAACGTGGGGTATGTGAGACTACTTTCTGGTGGTTTTCATATGGGTCATGGGGGCTTCCATAAATGCTTCCCAGGGTTTGGATTGCAACCATAGCCATAAAAAGTCCTACCAAGTAGCTTTTGGAGATAGGGGAGGTTTGCAATTTGTAAATGCTGCTTATAATTTACCCAGTTCTTATGATGTTATTTTTGTGTGGCAACATTTGTAATCATATACACATTACAGAGGAGGTAAGGCAAGGCACCAAAGGGTAATAAAAATCACCAAAAAATGGAGGCCATGTTGGATCATGAATTCCTGAGTGATTTTCTAATATTAGGTTCAAATGGCACTTACGAATATTTTTCATTTAGGGAAAACAATTATGCTGCCAGTTGACATTGGTAACCATATGGAGCCAAAATTTAATAAATGGAGAACATACCAAACAAGAGAGAAAAATGTGTGAAAAATTAAAACAACAAACTGAGGTGGGTAGGGTGTTATAAAATCCGTTTACGCCGACTATGATGGAGCCAAATGAAATACGGCCTCAACTTGCCAGAAAAGAATTTCAAATTTTATAGAAATCCACTTCATAAATATAAAATTATACTTTTATATTTACATGTGCTGTTTTCCTGTAAATTCTAATATGTGGAGCCTGTGTTTTCAACTATCATTTATTTCCTTTATGCCTGAATTTTAATGTTTATGCATGGAGAATTGTTGTCAGATTTTAAAAGTTCTGCATGAATTTCCTTAATTTCTAATCAAACCTACTACAATCCCATCTTTGGCATGGCACAAAAGACAAATACAAGTTTGAGTCCCAATAAAACAAGAATTCATCTGATTTGTTACCAGCTCTTAGAGATCCACCCAGATAGGAAGTAGTTCTGTGTTTATAACATTATTTCCCATCTCATGCCTGTGATTCTGAAATCCCTCGCGTTGCTACATAAAGTGAGAAAATGTATTTTCAACCACAATAGACACAGTAGACTTATGAGGACCTTGCTGGAATTGAAGTACAGGGTGTGTGTGTGTGTGTGTGTTGTCTTAACTTTAATATTATTCTGAACATATCGGGGGATTTGGAGAGTCTGATAGAGCGAAGCACCGTGACCGTCCTGCTGTGATGGTCAGCACACACTCGGAGAACCTAACAGCCTGACCGGCCAGCCCCTGGCACCCAGAGTGAGTGGCTCTGGTCGCAGCTCTCAGGCATGAGAAGTGGGATCTTCCAAAAGCAAACAACCTTCGACCCATCGTCTTCATTTGGGCCCATCAGGTCAACAGTTGTTTCACAGAACATCGGCAATTGTCTTTCTCCGTGTGTCAGGAGCCTCTTGAAACATTATACGAGGATAATTAAGTGGTGAATAAAGGTCAACGTGGACAAATAAATCAAACTGATAGTTTGAACACAGACTGATTGAGCAAAAACAAGGAATTCTGCCATGCCTGTTACCGTGGAGCTTGATGTTAACTGACTTTGTTAACATTACATCCAAAGGCAGCAAGTGGGAAAGCTTTGTGTGGCATCAAAAGCTGAGCAAAGAGACATGGGATTTAATTGTTCAGCTTTATTTTTGAAATAAAGACATGCAGCGCATCCATTTAGTTGACTTTAATGGAGCACAAAACCAAACCCATTCTTTAGCATGCTAATTGAGTTAGAAGATGCTTTCCTCTTGTATAACAGAGATGCAAGAAACACCAGTGGCATCATCAGGCTTTTAGAAGTCCAGAGTGAAAAAAATACCATGAGAAGATCCGTCCCCATATTTGATGAGGCAGATGAGTGTTACCAATAAATGTAACCTGATCCTACAACTATTTTGGATTGTGTATTACAAACCATCTCGTGGTGAGTGGGTATAACGTAACAACCAAAAGCTTACAGAAGATTTTGTTAGCAAACGGCAGCCTAGAATCAGGAAAAGAGCAGGAGAAACGGACGAAAAAGACAGAAGGAAGCCTCCAAAGGCTGCTGTGTGCATGCAGAGTTGTTCCAAGGGAAAAGAATTATTAGAAAACAAGTGCAAAGAAGAAATCTTTTAGTGAAAATAAGAGCTAGATTTTTGTTTTGTTCTGTTCTGTTTTTAAACCACAAACAAGCATCTAGATGATTTTCTTTGAGTGCTGTAATTCTTTTCCCAGTGGTCAAATTTCAAATTTACCATCCACCTCTTCTGTTGCAGAAAGAAACACGTAATTGAAACTATTATTTTATGTTATGCTAATTATCTCCAGTATTCTCTAACTCTTGTTCCAACTCACCGTATGGTGTTTTGGTCAGAGAGCTCATGACACGGAATTTAATAACATGTCCCAGAGATCTTCACACGTGAACGGCGTGGACCGTTTACCTGGTCACACTGAATAGTCCCATCTATAAAGCAGAGGGAATTAAATCTGAAACATCAACTTGTTAAAATAGAGACATTCTTTTAATTATTATATCGTCTGCTTATCAAGCAATTAATGAGCTTTTCTTTTTCCTAAAGAAAACCATGGTTTCAATAGGAAAATCTCTAGAGCGAAAGGAGGAATTAACTACCTCGTCTCTTCTGTGCATTTTCTGTTTGTATTTAGATCGCCTGAAGAAGTGGGCAATGTGGCCAACAGCAACTGCAAACATTGACGAATTTAAAAACATTTAAGTGGCATTTGTTCGGAAGCATGGATGACCCACTCACTCCCATATCTGGGTTACTGTCTGCATTTTTAAAAATTTTAAGTACAATCATAAATACTAATATGCTAGGATTAATGAAAATAACACTCTCTGTCATTAATATTGACCTAAAATAAGTATCAAGAATAAATTGTGTAGGGGGAGGTGGCTACATACTTCAGCGTTCCTGTCCCCACCCCCCAAATAATTTCCCATAAAGAATCTAAGAGAAGCTGCGTCTGTGAGCCGCCTACCCTGAGAAAGTGGGCTGAGAAAGGTGTAATACATTATGGAGGGAGATGAAGGCAAGCTCACACCATATCCAATCAGGCTTTTTCTTAAAGGTCAGGACATTCTGTCTGGGTCCATTTGTGTTTTTGATTCTGCCGTTTCACTCTTCAGGAACACAATGTAGCTGTCAGTCTCAACAGCGGTTCCTGGCTCCTCTGGCTCCATTGCTCTCGGGGTAACATACAAGATTTCACATCCACAAAACAATCCGGCGTCTGCGTGGGCGAACCATATGATGACCACGGGGAGCAATATGGTCACACCCTACTGAGCACTCTTAAGGAGACTCTCTAAAGAACAACCTCTCAAAAAAAAAAAAAGAATAAGGCTCTGCTCTTCTGTGCTTTTGCGGACTTGCCAAATAGCATTTTAATGTTAAGTTTGCATCAGCAGAAGTCAAATGCAAATGCCTGTCCCTCTGCTTCAGCTCTGTAGAGAAAGACAGCTTTACTGCAAGGCAAGGCATTTGCATCCGTGGAGTTCGGAAGGGGTTGGATCTTAGAAGTAATTTAGCACATTAATGATGGCCTTGTTGGGATTTCCCCCGTGTGTGTTTTGTTATGTTATTTATTTTTCTTCCAAACAAAATCAGACACTGGCTCAAATTTATAAGGGCAAAGGATGGGTTCTGGGAGTCCAGGGAGAGCTGAGAACCAATATCATATCTAACATAATTTTTAACCGGTGAGATCTGACCTGAGCTCTGGGGAATTAATGCATATGGTACATTTTCAAAGGCTTTGGCCCAGAATACTGCTTTTTGGACCAGCTGATTGATTTAAGTTACAGTCCGGTCTGTTGCTTTGCTCAGAGGAAGATTCAGTAAAGATATTATTTACAGAAAATGACAACAAAGAAGCAATAAAGGAAAGCAAAAGCTTACTTTCTTAGGCACACCAATCAGTCCATTTCCCTTCTATCCAATATCTGTTCTTTTTGTTAAAATATTTTTAAAGAAGATTTTATTTACTTATTTATGAAAGAGCAAACAGGAGCGGGGGGGGGGGGAGAGGGAGAAGCAGACCCCTCGCTGAGCAGGGAGTGGGGGTGTGAAAGGGGGCGGGGGGGGGGACCTCAATCCCAGGATTCTGGGATCATGGCCTGTACCTCATGCAAACGCTTAACCCACTGAGCCACCCAGGGACCCTCCAAAATTTATACTTACTGTTGGATTTCCAATTTCTAATCTTTCTTTATCCAGGTAGCATCATGAATTCATTTTTTTCAGTGAATTTATTTTTTAAGATTTTAAAAACTTATTTCTAGTTCTACGTTTATAACACATGCAATCATTGTGCCTATTCTGTGAGAACATGAGATGATGATTCTGTGGTTTTTCTTTCTCCTTGATTACAATCTATGATAAGGGTCAATGAGACTTAACCACAAACGATGTCCCTTTGGCTTAAGAGTGCATTTTTGGTGTTTTTCTCAAGCAGTATTCTACCGTCTGATGTTACAGAATTTTGTCAAGTAAATTTGAATTTTAGTGAATCAGTGAAAACGCAATGTTAAAAACGAACTTTGGAGAAACTGGAAAACCATCCAGTTTCCCTAATTTGTCTCTTGTCCTGAAATTCAACTTCACGTTGCCCTACAATGGATATATCCATTGCCTTTAATGTTGATGGGAGTACCTAGGATTTGTGAGGATTGACAACTCAGGATTTAGTAGAGATTATAATAAAGAGTATTTAAAAAGCATAGCAAGAATTGATTGGAAAAAGTAAATGAAGGAGACATCCACGACTGGTTGTGAAGAGGCATTGCCCCTGTGACGGGCTAACTCCTGCTAAGGGTAACCGGCCTACTGCCCTACGACAGGGCTTTTTGTCATCACAACTGAAGTTAAATGCTGAGTCTGAGTGGGTTGGTTGCAGTGTGTATAACCTGGCTTTAAAAAGCTCAAAAGCCATTAGGCGCCAGGCCAGAGCAGTGTAGGTGTAAGATAGAGGGCTGTGCTGGAGAACATAGTGAGCCTACCCCCGCCCCGCCAAAGGCCAGCCTATTGCCGGGTGGAAGGAAGTGACAATTCTAGGAAAGAATTCCCTATCTTGGGGCGCCTGGTTGGCTCAGTGGGTTAAAGCCTCTGCCTTCGGCTCAGGTCATGATCCCAGGATCCTGGGACTGAGCCCCGCATTGGGCTCTCTGTTCAGCAGGGATCCTGTCTCCCCACCCCACCCCGCCTGTCTCTTTGCCTACTTGCGATCTCTGTCTGTCAAATAAATAAATAAAATCTTAACAACAACAAAAAAAGAATTCCCTTTCTTTTCCCAAAGACATTATTTCTCAGGATGTACTAACGAACAATATCCGTGAGCTTCAGTCAACCTTCTGGGTGCTAGTTTGTGGTCTGGGGGCATATCAGATATGACTATTCTTAGCTCTTAATGACATTAATCGTTTATGTGAACTCTTGAGTTGGGTTGCAAGTTATATGGCAAAAGGGTGAGTTGTTTTAACATAGGTCTTGACCTTCTCCTGAGTTTAGAGGAATCGAATGTCTTCTCCAGGAGGCAAAAAGGAACTGGGCTGTTCAACATCTTCTTTGAGATCTTTACCATATAGCTTCTAAGTCATTTAAAGTACACACACTCGGGGCGCCTGGGTGGCTCAGTTGGTTGGACGACTGCCTCCGGCTCAGGGCGTGATCCTGGAGTCCCGGGATCGAGTCCCACATCAGGCTCCCAGCTCCATGGGGAGTCTGCTTCGCTCTCTGACCTTCTCCTCGCTCATGCTCTCTCTCACTGTCTCTCTCTCTCAAATAAATAAATAAAATCTTAAAAAAAAAATAAATAAAAAAAAATAAAGTACACACACTCAATTATGAATTCCCATAATATCAACATGGGGCAGACTTCTGGTTATCTCCTTACCCTCTTTCCCTTTTCCCCTCGATACATAATAGTGGCGCTAGAGTGTGCCTTTCCCACTCTCCCTCACAGTTAGATGTGATCAGGTTCTCCCTGATAGAACACCAAATGATGTGATGTGTGCCACCTTAAGGTCCAGAGCTTTAGGTACTGGGCTACTTTGTCCACATCCTCTTTTTCTTTTCTACAGCCTGAATCTAGACATGATAACAACCCAGTTTCAACTATGATAACCATGCCTGAGGGGGTAATGAAGCAACATGGGAAGTTCTGAGTGTCTGAAATCTGTTCAGAGCTGAAATGTCCCTTGGACAACTCACTGAAGAAATGTTATAGAGAAATAGCTTCTAGATTTTTAGAATCACTGTACTTTGGGGTCACTTTGTTACAGCAGCTTAGCATTACTCCAAGGGATATGTTCAAGTACATCCCTTTTAAAGAAAGTTACAAAAATATATTTTAACCCTAAATAGAAATAATTTGTGGTTAATGCATATCAGTGTTTTCCTCCATGACCATACACAATTGAAAACTGATTATTGTCCTTCAGGAAGGGGAAAGTCCTGTGAACGAGCAACTCTGTTTTACAAAATGCTGAGCATCTAAACTAATATTTGTCAACTACAACTCATACTTCTTTCTTATATATGTTTTATAATGTAATAATATCTGTTTATACTTTTATTTCCAATAAAAATGAACAATTTACTTAAGATAGTTCTCTGAAGGCTGTCAAATAGAAGCACAGAATGAATTTATTCAGTTGTTTTTAGTGACTGGATTTCTATCTGGCTCAGTTGAAGGAATGACCTATAATGTTTTTCTGGTCAGATTAGAGACTGCTCTCATTCGCCATTAAGTAATTCAGGAATCAAGAGGCATGGAACCAGCCATTTTTCACACAATTTTATTTCTTTTCACTCTTCAATATCTTTGGTTCCCATCAGTTCACGGTTTCCTAAGATGAATTTCAGGTGCCAAAGGTCAAACATGGAGGATCAAAATGAGTATTCATTCACCAACTAAAACGACAGGGCCTTTCAAATCTAATTCATGTTAGAACAAATGGAGACCTATCATTGTAATCATGGCTGAACATCTCTTCAGAAGGAAGAGCCATGAAGTGACACCTTCCCATCTTCTCTATACACACTCCCTCCACCCCACACCTGCTGCATAAAAAGTATGCATTTATTACATTGAAGAGGCTCAACAAATGATGTGAGGTAGGTAGTTGATGTGGGCAAGCAATGACAACATTCAACTATGGTATTAATTGACTGTGTTGTGAACGTTATGAGTGTCAGTCTAACAAAAAAGCACCATTCAGATTCTATGCAAGGGGCCCTGATGGCCTGGCATAGGATACTACTTCTTATCAAATCCCTGCTCTCTACATTGTTTCTCAGAATAAAACATTTTTAATGTCCATGCTCTGTCATCAAGAGTATGAACAGAAGCTTTATTTCCACATACCTTCAACACAGGCCTCAATGAGAGCATCTTTTCCCAAGTTAGAATGGTTTGGTGACCATAAGACACAATAAGTTGTTCTGTTTATTTTCAGTATTGGAAACAAGAGATAAGGAAACTTATTCCATCTAGAATTTTTTGAAACTCCTTTTCAAACTGCTTTCTTCAAGTCCATTTTTAGTATCTCCAGTCCCTCTTGACTCTATCAGAACCAGACATTCATTAAGAATTTTTATTGTAAATAAATGTTGAATTTTGTCAAATGTGTTTTCTGCCCTTTTTTGAAATGATCATATTTTTTATCCTTCATTTTATTAATATGGTATATTCCATTGACTGATTTGCAGATGTTACACCACCCTTGTATCCCTGAAATAAATCTCACTTGATTGTAGTGAATGATCCTTTAAATGTATTGTTGAATTCACTTTACTAATTTTTTAAAAAAATTAAGTTATGCTCTATACCCAATGTGGGACTTGAATTCACAACCCACAGGTCAACAGTCCCATGCTCTACTGACTGAGCCAGCCAGGTGTCCTCAGTATGCTAATATATTGTTGAACAGTTTTGCTTTTGCATCTATGTTCATCAGATATATTGGCCTAGTGTTTCATTTCTTGTGACATTTTTGTCTTGTTTAGGGATAGGGTAATGCTGGTCTCATAAAATGAGTTTGAAAGAGTTTCCACCTCTTCTATTTTTTGGAAGAATTTGAGAAAGATTGGTATTAATTCTCCTGTGAATGTTCAGTAAATTCAGCAGTGAAGCCATCAGCCTTTTGTTTGTTGGGAGGTTCTTGATTGCTCACTCAGTAACCTTACAAGTAATCAGTCTGTTCAGATTTTTTATTGCCTCATCATCAGTCTTGATAAATTGTATGCATCTAGGAATGTATCCATTTCTTCTAGGTTGTTTAATTTGATAGCATATAATGGTTAATAGTAGTCTCTTATGATTCTTTGTATTTCTGTGGTATCAGTTGTGACATCTCTTCTTTCATTTTTTATTTTATTTTTTTGAGCCCTCTCTTTTTCCTTGGTGAATCTAATTAAAGCTTCATCAATTTTGTTTATCTTTTCAGAGAAACCGCTCTTAGTTTCATTGATCTTTTCTATTGTATTTTTAGTTTTTATTTCATTTATTTCTGCTCTGGTCTTTACTATTTCCTTCCTTCTACTAAATTTAGGCTTCATTTGGTCTTTTATTAATTCCTTGAGGTGTGACGTTAGATTGTTAATTTGAGAATCTTCTTGTTTCCCAAGGTAGACATTTATTGCTATAAACTTTCCTCTTAGAACTACTTTTGTTGCATCCTGTAAATTTTGGTATGTCACATTTCCATTTTTGTTTGTCTTAAGGTATTTTCTAATTTCCTTTTTATTTTCTCTTTTACTTTTTGGATATTCAGTAGCATATTATTTAATCTTCACTTATTTGTAAATTTTTTAGTTTTTTCATCTAACTAATTTCTAGTTTCATATCATTGTGGTCAGAAAATTCCAGTGATTTTTATTTTCATAGAAAATAATAGAAACCTACTGTATACTACTGTATAATTTCTTTTATATGTGGAATATATATAAATGTGTGTATGTATATATATATATATATATATATATATATATACACACATACATACATACATATATATACACCAAGCTCACAGATACAATGAACAGACTGGTGGTTGTCAGAGTCAGGGAATGTGGGGTGGGAAAAATGAGTAATTGGGGTTTTTTAGTTTAAATAAATTGAATAATAATAATAATAATAAAACAGATCTCTGAATAAATCCTCAACACTTTTTTATTGATGCAGAGTTCCCAATTCGATACTCAAGACTATGAAAAAATACTATGAATTATGATTTTGATAAAATTCCAAAGTCAGTATTTTCTCTACCTAAGTAAAACTGAAGTGTGTATTCAGAGCAACAAATATCTAGCAATTGAACAAATTCTATCAACTTTGAGGGTGCATATTGTGACAAAAGATTACTTTCCAGTTCAAGAGTTCTTCCTTCTAGTTAACCCTCACCAGAGCTGCGCACACAGTGGCCTTGACCAGCCTTGTGCAAGAACATTAGAGTCAGAGAATGGGTTTGAGGAATGAGTAGCTCTAAATTAAATCCTTTGTTATAAAACCTATCAGATGGGTGATCTTGAGGAGTGAAATGAACTCTTTCTACTCTCAGCTTCCTTCTTTCCTGTGTACCTGTATAAGAGTGAGCAGCAGTAATTTCTACCTCATGAGTTCGCTATGAGTCAGCAAGAAGATCCCCTAAGTCAGGAGTCCTGCACATGGACAGGCAATTATTTTGAGAGCAATGCATATTGCTCCCCACCTCATACCAGATCAATCATCCTTCCTCAGTAGAGTCTTGGTGAGATTATTTATCCTTGACCTTCTCATTTCGTTGTTGGAAGTGCCATATACTAGATGTTTTTGTTTCTTCTATAACATAGAACAAAGCAAGGTTAAGGCTCAAACTGATAGCCTAGACTTTCCTGATTTCTAACCCACACTATTCAGGTTGTAGTCACTCTTTGGAAACTGCAGATAAGAATTCTTATGGTCTGCCCTAATATACTCTTTCTGATAGGAATTGTTCACTAATGTGATCTCTCAGATCCTCTATCAAAACTAGCCTCTTTATCTCCCACAAGACATTAAAATTTTATTTTATGTTTTTTGTGGTCTTTTGCTCATATACCCCATTTGTCTAGAATGATTTTACTTCTTTCTCTGCTTATAATCTTACTAAACTCTCTTTCAATCTGCAACTTACATCCTGCTTCCTTGATGAAGTTCTCCCTCGTACTGTACCTGGAGGGGTCTTAAGTTCTTGTATGGTCCCAAAATGCTTATGCCTCTTTATTATGCATCTAATATTTCATGTTTGCTGTCTTCTATTAAACTAGCAGACTGTGGCAGAAAAACCCTGACCTAGGTGTCAGCAGAGTCCTGGACCCGGCACAAAATATCACACACTCATTGTAACCTTGGTTACCTTGTCTGTAAAACTAAGGTAATAATACTCAAGTGAGTTGCTTTGACATCCAAAAGAAATGTTAAAACATTTTATAAGTAATAAAATGTGATACAAGAGAAGGCACTGTTACTATTACAAGCAAGTATGTTTTATTGTTTTTTCCCCCCAAAATACCCAGCAAAATGCCCTGAATATAATACCAATAAAATAAATGAATGAAACAAGTAGGAGTTCTGGAGTCTTTTCTGCCAGCTGCAAGATCTTCAGCCTGGCATCGGAATTCTTTTCACTCTTTTGTAAAATGAGATTTTAGAGTGTAAACCAATAAGTCTCCATCCAAGGTGTACATTGGAGACACCTGGGGAGCTTTTAAAAAATGCAGATGCCTGGGTCCCACCTTAAGTCAATCCAGATTCTCTGGAAGTAAGGTTTGTGCAAAGATATTAAAACCTTGCATTTTTAACTTTGAAAACTACAAACTTACAGCAAATTTGGAAAACAGAATGGAAAACTTTTTCCCCCATGAATTATTTACAACAAGTCGTCCCCCAATGGTCCATCATCCCAGAATACTTCAGTGCAAATTTCCTATAAATAATGACATTCTCCAATACAAATGCAACATAAACATCAAAATCAGATAATTAACATGGATACATTCAAGATCCCGTTCAAGTTTCACCCATTGCTTCAAAATGTCTCTTGCAGGGATGCCAGGGTGACTCAATCAGTTAAGCATCTAACTCTTGGTTTCAGGTCAGTTCATGATCTCAGGGTCATCTCAGGGTCATGAGTTCAAGCCCCAGGTCAGGCTCCACACTTAGCGAGGTAGACTCTTCTTAAGGCTCTTTCTCCCTCTCCCTCTGCTGCTTCCAACTTCTCTAGAATAAATAAATAAATAAATCTCAAAAGACAAAAAGTCTCTTATAAACTCTTCCTGTTCAGAATCACACGTTGCAAATAGTTGTCGTGTCTCTTTAGTCTCCTTTAAACTGGAACAGCTCCTCCATATTTCCTTCACTTCCATGACCTTGACATTTTTTAAGATTAAAGGCCACTTATTTTGCAGAATGTCCTTCAGTTTGGGTTTGTCTGATTCTTCCTCATGATTAGATTCAGGTAGTCCATATGACAATCACATCGCAGAAGTGATGCTGGTTCTTCCTTTCTGGGAGCATAATTTCCATTTGTTCCATTACTGGTGAGGTTCACTAGATGGTTTTGATAAGGGCAATGTCAGCCAGTTTTCCCAACTGTGAATAAATCTGTCTCCCCTTTGTAATGAATAAATAATTTGGGGGGAGATCCTTTAGAACTATGTAAGTATCTTATACCTTATCAAACTTCAAATGTGTTCGTTTATTCATATCTATATGTTTTTACAATTTTCAGTTTTGTTCAAAGAGTTTTAATGCATTACTATCATTGTTTATTTTGATGCTCAGTTGTCCCTAGTTTGGCCAGTGTGAGATCCATGAAGTTGGCTCTTGTGTCCTTTTCACGTGTCACTGTAGTTCTTTGAGCACTTTCTACTTTCTGGCACAATAAATGTTCCAGGCTTATCTGGAACTTTCCCTGCCCCAGCTCTGGAATCAGCCATCTCTCTAAGGATTGTTGGCTCCTCTCAATGGAGGACAGTATTTGAAGACAGTCTTAGGGTGGTAGGTATGCTTACTGCTATCGGGCTATTGTGGCTCGTAGGTCCTGTCAAGATACGGGCCAGGAACATGAGCACCTACAAATATATGCAAACACACACTTTTATATCTAAATTTATTTTTACCTCTATTTATATATTTGAAACCAAGAGTTTTATACTAATTCCAATTCTAATCCAGAAAACTAGGATAAACCTAGTTTTCTTCCTTTCAATATTTATAACTCATTCTCATGGTTAGGAGTGTAGGAATTTGAAACAAACACCAATAATCTGGAGATTTTCTTCACTTTCTTTGTGTGCTAAACTGAAAATTAAAATCACAAAATTATTCAACAAGATACATCTCTTTTTTATAGCTTTATTATATTAAGGTTTTTAAAGATACACACATGCATAGACAGTCACACCTACACATTTTTAAAGCTAAGAAAAATTACATTCTACCAGATATTTTAATATCACTTTTATACAAGTTTATGGATCTGTGCCATCCAATAGCCATTTATTGTAATTAAGGTACTGCTTTCAAAGCAATTTTTTCAAAATATCATAGGAAAAGTGATCTTTCTGCATTTCAAAACCAGAAGCAGCATACATAAATAGATTTGTCTCTTGTCAGGAGCAGTGGAGTGGAAGTCCTTCTACAAGATGGGAAAAGTTGTGCATTCAGCAATCCGTGACGAGCACACGTTGAGGCAGACAGCACTATGCTGGAACTCTGCCTGCCGGTTGGACACCCAGAGATGGAGTTATTTGTGTTGGTAAAGCTTATAGTCACAATGGAGAGGCAGTGGCAACTATAGGTGGAGAGTGCTGCTTGGGAATGTTGATATCATGTTAGTTTCACATGCAGTATTCCCTTTGATTGAGAGGCCATATTTCCATTCAGAGATATCACACATTTCATTCAGAATATATTCATGATCCATACAGTTGTAAGGAGAGTCTGCATTACCTCTTTCTTGGCATTTTCTGTTGAAGTAAATACATGGTATCTTTGGGATATCAAACAGACAGAGAGAAATTTAATCATCATCAAAAAACAAAAGAAAAATTTAAATTCTCCCTTAGTGAATTTGAAACCATTATGATCATGTGTATTCCACCGGATTGCCAATTTGGGTTCATTCTTAGTGACCCAAACACTCTTTACATTTTAATACCTCCATATCTCTTATCAGTATAATTCCAAGTATCCAGTGTGGTTCATTTCCTTCTCATCACTCTACCCTCTTTCTTTATAATGGCTGAGTCCGTAGGGTACATGCCATATGGGAGCATTTGTAACAGATACTATCTTATGTAAACAATTATTGCTTTAGCTACTATGTCTTGGCTGGGTATTTAGTCATGCATTAATTACTAACCCACCATTCATTCACTCATCTGTCAATTAATAAAAGCATATTTAATCTGCTAGATTTTCATCAGGTGGAAATTAATCCTTTAGAAATTCTTTGACAAAGAAAAATTAGAACTTCTAATCAAACTTTTCTTTTTAAACATTGAAGCCAAATAGCATAAACACAATTTTATTTTTATATTCTAAAGTAGATGATTATTTAATAAAAAGACTCTAAAATATCTGTAAATTACATGATTAAGTTAGCATAGCCCCATGGGTAATTGTTTGTATCGGCTCACTTGCTGAGAATACCTGCATTTCCCTTGGGGAATGAAAGGAGGTAGAAATAGATGTCGAGATATTGTCCTAGAAAATGATTCATCAGTAGAATGAGACTATAAATAAAGCATTTTTTAAGAGATGGGGCCATTGAACATCAAATAAATTTTAAGGTGAATAATTGAGTAATGTGGGAAAAAGTATTTTACAAAATGAAAGAATGGGAGTGTAATTTTCTCTAAGGAGAAAATACTTAGTAAAAGTGAAATTAGAATGTTACTCTTTAAGAGTACTTTTTAAAAGATTTACTTATTTATTTATTTATTTATTTATTTATGAGAGTGAGCAAGGGAAAGAGAGAGCAAACCCATGGAAGGGGTAGAGGGAGAGAAACTCAAGCAGACTCTGTGCGGAGCACAGAGCCCAATGCAGGCTCACCACCCTGAGATTATGACCTGTGCCGAAATCAAGAGTCTGATGCTTCACCAACCAACTGAGCCATCCAGGCCCCCACCTATGGCCCCCGCAAGAGAATTTTTATATAAAAACCATTTCCTGTTCATATTTGAAATGTGTGTAAAATAGCCTACTTTTTTATTAATGTGTGCAAAACAGTTTACCTTTCTGTTGAATGAATCAAACTACAAAATTATACTGCATCAGTTACCAGAGTAGTGATATTACAATAAGGAGAACAAGTCTAAGAGCTTTCTGTATTTTAGAATTTCTAACCATGCATTTGAACGAAGTCCAACCTACCCAAAACAAGAGAGTATTCCACTGGAGATCTGAAAAAAATGAGACGTTTATACCAAATTTTTAGATATCCTAGGAATTACTCCATCTCTGAGGGTCTTTTCTGACCCATTTAGAAAAAGAGGTGCGGAGAAAGTGGCTTTTGTTTCTAATAAGTCCTCCTCTTTTGGTATAAAAGTAGTTAAGTAGAGAACGTCGCATCATGCATGAGAGAATCCTCCCCTGGGTGCGTCTATAAGGGACTACGGAGTGCCATCCACAGACTCTAACAGATGCCCAACAGAGGAGTTCCAGGCCCTAACCTCCCTCTAGTCTCTTGTGTTAATGAGGACTCTGGTGAGCAGCTCTAAATCAGAGCTCGTCTCGGGGAAAGAAAGTTTACAATGGGTACCGAGGCCAGTTGGTTAGAATTCCAGATGTGGGGCCCATACCCTGCCTCGGACCAGCATCCATTTCTGCGCTCCACAGCTGGTCCGTGTAAAGGTGCCATATTGCCGGCCATCTGCTCGGAGAGTGCACAGTGGCGCATCTCTTGCCGACAGTGGACCGTTTTATGGGATGCTATAAATATTGAAATTCATAGGCATGAAGCAGCAGATTTTTAATGTTACTTAGAGAGACATTTGAGCCACAACCTTTGGCAGAAGCATACACTGTTAGCATCTCCGTACACTGTGCACCATTTGGTTCAGAATCATGAACAACTTTTCCAGGGATTTCATGGCTCTCCGATCCCAGGTAAAATGAAGTACAGACCCTGAGGGACGGTATTTAGTGTGAATGTCACCCTACGTACAATGTGCATTTGGGATACGGACTTTCCAGCCCTGTGCTGTGTGAAACCATATGTTAATGTTTTTATACTCAGAAAAGATTAGATTGGGGACCCATAAAGTTTCAAAACTACAAATAATAGGCTAACCATGGTGAAATGTGAAGCATTCCTTCAGCTGATTTTTTTCCAAAGTCTCTGCAATTTTCATTTTTGAAATGGCAGGGCTGTATTTTGTTATAGGAAACCAGCTTATCCATATTTTATAAGCTAATATGTGCAAATTTTGTACCAGAGTGTAAACAGCCCCATTAATTTGAACTCGCTGGCATGTGGTCTGGATACCACATAGAAAATTACTTTGTGGCATTTTCCCCCTCTTGACCAAATAATCCTAAGAAAATTTTGAGACAAAAGAGAAGCAAATCAAAGCACAGGAATGAAAAGGGTATCAGGTACCTGGTGTAGTTTTGATTTCTGGGGTAATGTTCTTTGTCCTGAACGAACTGTGAGGCAAGGCAAAGCTGTTTAAGACAAAAACGGACATGTTTTTTTGTAGAAAGGTCCCTTTCCTCTTCCTTCAGTTCCCCCACGAAAACACACACACACACACACACAAAACAGAAAATGCCCTTCCAGGAATTATCAGGGATTTAAAAAAGCGGCTCATTCATTTAGAACAGTAAGTACTTGGAAAAGGACACAGGAATGTTCCCAGTTTGGCATTTGTTTTCCTCAGAGCTGCTAACAAAGCTAATGTGACAACTATTAAAAAAGAAAATACTCTTCCTGCCTAATTGATATAAAGAATTGAAAATGATCAAAATCCAACCCGAATTTCAATTATTCTCCTGGCACATACATTTCTCAAGACTCTGATGCTTTTTAACTTTGCTTCGTTATCATTTTCCAATTGCTCCATGGTCTTTGTTTTTTTTTTTTTTTAAAATGGCAATTTGCGTCTTTATTACTGCAGTCGTAACATTCCAACAATAAGCTGTGTCATTGCTCAAGCATTTCCCCGAGTTCCCAATCAGCAGAGTTATGTAAGGTGGCAGGTTAATAAATGCGACACACTGAAATCATTTGTACCAGACTACCTCTCTTTCTGAGCTTCGACAGATGCTAAGTCCAGCTGGTAAAAAAAGTTTATAGGCGAGTTGGATCTGGGGTCTTCACACACTCCACAATGTTGGCTACCAATGCTTGTTTTAATGAGTCACGGATTGCCTGTTTATCTTCTGCTCCCTGCTGTTTCTGCATTTTCTCTTCCAGAACAATCCTAGAAACACATGCTGCTACAGACGCTGGAGCAATGTGTGTAGACATTTGAGCCAAATTGTTATAAAGAACTCTTTCTTCTCTGATATGAAAAAAAGGAGCGAGAATTGCACATTGCCTAGCAAATCGTTATCTCAGATGTTCGCTGTGACATGCTCAATATGGCCTACCAGAAAAAGTTGGAGACATTTGCAACCTTAACAACTACACAAAATGACACTGTAATTGGCGGGTTTTGTTGTTCATGTTCTGGCTCAGCTAAAACTGCTCTAAACACTTTGTTTAATGATGTTACATTATGACAACACATGGCTTCTATACAGAGAGTCATCATGCTTAACATGCGACTACACAGGAAAAGGAGTGAGAAGCCAGGAGACTGCGCCGGGAGTCACCCTTCGAAGTTCTTGCCGCAAACCAACAATGATTAGTTTGAAGGCTCCAGATAATGCCTCTTTTCACTAAAGGCTTGCTGAATTCGGGTTTCCAATCCTACTGATTTAAGGTGACTTTTTAAGGAAAGCTCTGATTTGAGTGTGTATGTGTGTTGGGAGAGGGGGTATTGCCATCACGATATTTACTATTTAACTGAGACTTGGGAAAACAGCTTAAAAAAAGAAAGAACAAGAGAAACATGTGAGTCAGACCATGTCTTAAGCAAATTGCTTACTGAGATGCACATACTTACTGAGATGCACATACTTTTATTTGAACTTCAGAACAAATTTTGTACATATTTGTGTGTGTCTGTGTGTATAAAACGAGGAAGTACACACCCTACTCTGATAGATTTGTGAGTATTCTGTTTGTCCCCATTTGAAGTTTTTGCTCATCTTCTGATATCTAGCTTTTACTATTTTAGAAAAATACAGTGAAAATACAGATATTTTTGATTTTCAATAGCATGGGGAGATAAGATAAAAACAAATGCAATGTTGATATATGCAGTAAAATATAGACACAAAAAAATCTTGATGGAAGAGTTCTGCTAAAAATTATGAGGGCAGGTTGGAAAATGTCGGGCATGACACTTGTGGAAGAATTTTGTATTGGGATAACTAAATTTAGGAAAGGAAGGGTTGGACGAAGAAATAGAAAATTGTGTTTTGATGTTGGGGATCTTCAGGGAGAAACCTGGTGAGGACGGGTACTGGGGCTGCGCACAAAGCAGGACATTTGGACAAGCTGATCTGGAGCTCTCTAGGAAAGGCTTGGATGTCATTATTAAAAATAATCACTGTGTAGGCACCAGTCTGGCTCAGTCAGTAGAACATGGGACTCCTGATCTCCGGGTTGTGAGTTCCAGCCCCATATTAGGTATAGAGATTACTTAGAAAAAATAAAATTAAATGGTGATAATTCTACACATATACATTAAACTCACTGAACTGTACAACTCAAAAAAGTGAATTCTGAAAAAAAATCATTTTTCCCAGAACAAAATTGGGAAACTGGTATGTAGTATGAGTAAAGATGTCATATAAAACATTTTGGATGAGACAGAAGAAGAGGGCAGGGAATGTGAAGTCATCCAGATCCATGCTGGTCTTGAACATCATTTCATTCCCTCCAAAAATCCGATGGGAGAGCTTTCCCGCAGAGCACTCCATGTACTTTATAGAAGATCCCTCCCGAGAAATTGTCATTTAGATTGAGTTTAAGGAAGTATTTCATAAATCTGTATTTCAAATAATCAAAGATGTACACAATGTACTATGTTGCCATTTTAGATGTCAAATAACTTACCATGCAATTATTAAGATTATTAAGCAGGAGTCTGAAATCACCTCTTCTTCCTGGTTCTATCAAGACGTTTCTGCGATGTTGCTATGTTTCTTTCTTTCTTTTTAAAAGATTTTATTTATTTATTTAACAGAGAGGGAGAGAGCGTGCATATAAGCAGCAGGAGCAGCAGAAGGAGAGGGAGAAGCAGGCTTTCCACTAAGCAAGGAGCCCAGCACAGGGCTTGAACTGAGGACCCGGAGATCATGACCTGAGCCGAAGTCAGACACCTAACTGACTGAGCCACCCAGGCGCCCCTCTGCTACATTTCATCTGTAACCTCAGTGACTTTTGGAAATGGAGACAGTATGAAGCAGAGGTTCACAGATTTCCTCACACTGCAGGGCACTGGGCAGTGAAAATGTAGCTTATTTATTTAAAAAAAAAATCGATCTAATTTTTATTACAATGACCTGATGCAGGAAAGAGAAAATGAAACAGTATTTTGGCACACTTCACTATGTTTTAATAATTTATAAACACTTCCTTTAAGTGACCTAGTCTCTTTAGGTAAATATTCAGTATTTCAGAACCTGCTGATGCTCCTCTCCAGCACGGCGTCTGTGTATGTAAGGAAGAGGCCCTTACGCGGATGGCCTCATGTTGCAATGGAAGATGTCTGGTTGTTCTCTGCTTGTCCTCACCCTGGGCCCTCATCTGTTCTCCAGTGTGTCCCAGAAGGCTGACCCTGCTGACTCGACCTCCCAGCTTTCTTTGCCTGTTGGCTTCTGTTGTGTGGTTAATGGGAGGCTCCAGCAAGAGAGGACGTCTGGAGGGGGAAAGAAATGAGGGCATTGCTTCCCTGCTTCTTCTTGCTTTGGCACCATGTCTCTGGCTTTGGGCCTCCATGATTAGAGACTGGCTGGATTCCAGCTCTCCCTGGGCTTTGCTTTATCCTCCCTGGTTTCTTCAGCCCTTGGGGATGAAGAGTATCCTGAAGTTCATACTTCTGGGCCATCCACTGTTGTTCCCTCAACTCTGTCTGGAAGTAATGTCTTTACAGAAAGCCTTTGTATGTGCACCTTTTCTCCTACCTGCCAAGGCCTTGGCGGACCCAGTGGTGTTCTTACACCTACCTCCTTGCTCTCCTTTGTGAGAACCATTGTTCCTTGGCTGCTGCTTTCTGCCCTGCATTTGTAACCAAAACCTGGTGAACACAGACATTGTTCTCTTTCAGCTTACTCAGGGCTCAGTGGCCCACCCTGAGTAATAGCTCAGGCTAAGGCTATGTTGGCTCTTGTTGGCACCTCTGACCCCCCGACTGAGTTTGTACATCCTGCATCCTAGCTTTGGACTTGGACTATGAGGGGGCAAAAAGTCTCCATTTCTCCTCAACAAATCTTACTGGAATTCTCCCTGATGCTACCTTCTTTCCCTTTTTTTCCCCGGTTGCTATTGTTTTTCATTTTCCTGGGGCTACAATGGCAGAATTCTTGTTAGAGAATTATGGGAAGGAGGGCTTAAAAATAGATCAGTTTTTTGTTTTCAAAGTATTAAGCTATCTGGAAGATTCTACATGGGGAAAGAAATACAGTCAATGGGCAAGAGGAAAGATCCCAGCACGTGACTGTATAACAAAGAAACACAGGTACTTCTGCTTAAAGGCAATGTATATGATCCTGAAAAGCCCATTGCAAGATGTACACTAAAAATAACAGGGCTCTTGGAGAAAACAGGGTTGGGGCAATTTTTCAAAATCCACAGAATTTGTAAGTAGTGTAGGCAAAAGCAACAGCAATCCTGTTAAGAATTCTGGTGTAATTAAATGTCTACCGGTCACTCCATGTCATTGACAGCTGGTCCCCTGTAGCCTCAAACTCTGAGGTACTGTTTCCTCCTTTGAAATATTTCATTCAGCTTCAAAATCTGATCCAAAATATGGATTTTTTTAAAAAAATTTAAAAGATTTATATATTTATTTATTCGACAGACAGAGATCACAAGCAGGCAGAAAGGCAGGCAGAGAGAGAGAGGAGGAAGCAGACTCCCTGCCGAGCAGAGATCCCGGGGCTTGATCCCAGAACACTGGGATCATGACCCAAGCAGAAAGCATAGGCTTTAACCCACTGAGCCACCCAGGCGTCCCCAAAATACGGATTTTTTACATCAGTGGAAAAATGTTTTGTCATCACTGATAGAACTTGTTTATAATTCTTCATCTGTACTCTCAGCTTCCCAGAGAGTTCTTTTTAAATATAAATTTACTTTTTATATTTTTATCATACATTTTTATTAACTTAAATTTATGGTTGACATTAGCGTTTACTGTTGGTGTTATACCATCATGCCTTGTGACAAATGTGTCATGACTTGCATCCGCCATTATACTATTGTACAGAAAGATGGTTTCACTGCCTTAGAAATCCTGTGTCCTCTCCTTGTTCATTCCCCCTCCCCCTGCCCATTGCAACCACTAATGTTTTCCCTGTTTCCATAGTTTTGTCTTTTCCAGAATATCATATTGTTAGAATCATATACGATGGAGCCTTCTCATATTGGCTTCTTTCACAGAGCAATATGCATTTAAGTTTCTTGAATGTCTTTTTATGGCTTGGTAGCTCACTTCTCTTCAGTGCTGAGTAGCATTCCAGTGTCTGGATATACCACAGTTCCTGTATCCCTCCACCTCCTGAAGGACATCTTGGTTGCTTCCAAGTTTCGGCATTTATGAGAAAAGCTATTACAAATGTTCCTGTGTGGATAGTTGAACAGAACGGGACTATAGGGATGGAAGCAGCCACCCCTCATACTGAAGAAAGTGGCTTCTGTCAGATTTTCAGCTTTATTCTTGTGAGACTCAAATGCTGGTAGGATATGAACTGTGAGGTACTTTGTCCTTGACTGTGTTCAAAACATTAAAGTTTGGGGAAAATTGCTTGTGAGTTGCATGTTTTTTGCATTTTGCCAATCGCCTGCCTTACATTAGATCTAAAGTGATCTTGTGTGTATGGGCAACTGGTGCTGGAACATTCCTCCTTCCCATCATTTCCCTCTCTTTCCACAGTAAGCATTTCTTACACCACACAGATTATGTTGACTATGCGTAGGGACATTAGCAATCTTTCCATCATTCAGCGGTGGAATTCTTTTTACTTTTTTGTTCTCTGACTCAATCAAATGAAGGCAGATTAACAATCTTGATTTCTTTAGTGGTTTGATAGCTTCTGTGCACTCAGGGCCTTCTGTGTTTAATTTTCCAAAGTCAGAATTTCCTTTGTTCCACCGACCCAGACGTCATTATCTTAGCAACTACTTTATTTTTTATTTTTATTTTATATGTGTTTTCTTTCTTTATTTTTTAAAAAGATATTTATTTATGTATTTGGGGGAGAGAGAGATCACAAGCCCGGGGTGTGGTAGAGGGAGAAGCAGAATCCCTGCTGAGCAAGGAGCCCAGTGTGGTACTCCATCCCTGGACCTTGGGATCATGACTTGAGCTGAAGGCAGACACTGAACCCACTGAGCCACCCAGGAGCCGTTAGCAGCTACTTTAAAAAAATATTCTAATACTTCTTCATAATTCGATTTTCTCTTCAGACTTCAATTATCTGCCAACTTGAGGCATCTACAGGAGAAATAAGACCCTATGCCCCTAAACATAGATATGGCACTGTTCTCTGTAGACATAGACCCCTGTGGTCATTGGGAAAGTAGGGGACAGCAGGGACCTCACAGGTATAGCACCCAGATTAATGCAGCAGGCTCTCAAAGCATGTTTTAAGTGGTTATTACAAACCATTATGATTGGTTGTTACTTACGGAGAATTTTCTGTATAACAAGCTCTGTGTCTGCCATTTCAGGCACTTTAAAAAAAAAAAAAAAAAAACTTCCCTACCAGCCCTGAAAGTAGAAATTATCCTAAAGTTTTGAGGAAAAAACTGACTCAGACAAAAGAGTCACAGAGAAGCTGGGTGATGATGGCACAGCAGCAGTCTGTTCCTGGGCCTGCCTTGTTCTAACCACTGTCTTCCTTCCGCTGTCCAACTCCCCTGAGCAGCCCTTGGCCAGGATGCTGTGCGAACACTGCGTCCAGGGAGGGCTGAGGCCAGCCAGATTGACCCTCCCTTTCCACCGCCATGGGTTCCACAATGTGAACCCAGGACTGTGGGCAGAAAGATGAAACCAGTTCACGATGTAACCCAGGACCATGCCGAGGTGAACCAGGATTTGTTTCCAACTGCTGGGAAGTCTCAATTGTTAGTTCAAAGTCCCTTGAATTCTTCATTTTGCTCTATTTCGGGATGGTTCCACGACGTCCTCATCATTGGGTTGCATCTTTTTTGGGCAGGGCTGTCTCAGTATGGCCCTGTTATTCCTTAACACGCAACAGATGTTTGTGTTGTATGAAAATGATGCGCCCTGTATCAGAATTCAGATATATCTACAAATCAATTTATCCAAGTGTCCAAGAGTGCTGCTTAATGAAGATAGAATTTGGAGTGTGTATTTCTTGCTCTTTTGTATTTTCACAATCAAACAGTGTTGATGTTTACTTGAGAAGGAGTAAGACGTGGAATAATACGGACTTTAGAGCTGGGCAAACTGGGTTAAAATCTGAGGTCTGTGATAATAGAAAAATTTAATAGAATCTGCAAACTTTAATTTTCTCAGCCTTATCATGAAACCTTCTAGTCTGTATAGACTTTTGGTGATTTTTACAAGTAATAACATATATGAAGCCCTCAGCGTAAAGCCTTTATCCTCATACTCAAACCAATGCTTACAGAGGGATTCTCATGCACCAGGCACTTCGCTCATTTAAAGCTCACAACAGTTCCTGTACAGTAGTGTATTATCAGCCTCCTCTTTCAGGTTGGAAGACTGAAAAACAGAGAGGTTGCATGTCCTGCCCAAGGCTACATAGCAAGATGTGGGAAACAGGAATAGGAATCCAGACAGTTTGGCTCCCGAAGCTTCTCTCCTAATTCTAGCCTACTGACAATGCTGCTTATACTCCTTGCAATCGTAGAACCCTAGCGAGTGTGGGTGGTCACCTTCCCCTTTCCTCATGATCAAGATGTTCTGTGTTTATGAATCACTTATTTTAGCGTAGCTGGTCTTTAAAAGTCAAAAGAACATCAAGTAAAAAAAAAAAAAGAAAGAAAGAAAAAAAGATTTCTGAACCAACCAAATGAGAAAGATCAAGGCATTAGTTTCTCTTATAGAAGTTTTTATATTTACAAGAAAAAAAAAAAGAAAGAAAAAAGGAACGCACGGGATCTCCTTTAAATAAATATCTACGTGAGTACGTGATTTTGGGGGAAGAACTACGTCATCATTCCTTCTGTTTTCAACCCACCTTCTGTTTTTAACTCTTTTCTTCAATTCCCTTGGTCAGTGGTCTCCATTCTAAACAGATGCTATCTGGCTTCTATAGGAAAACACTTACCTTAACACAGTTTTCAGGGTAATTAGGTCCAGAATCATATTGTTTTGTAAAGCCATCATGCTTCTTGGCAAGAAATAATGAATCATTTGCTATTAATGGGGGGAAAATAAAGAAATAACCATCTTCTAACATGATCAGAGTTTCAAAAGACCCATTTCTAGCCTATTGACTGAATCCATGTGCTGGGGTTTCATATATAAAAAACACAAGGTACAGGACTTTCAATAATCTTGCAATTATTTACAAACTATTTAATTTTTTCCTTCAGCATGTGAAAGCATGCACCATCTTGATAGTTGTCAAAACACCAAATTGATGTTCATCCATTTTGACAATGGATGTCATACATTATTTAACAAATACTTGGCTGAGGAGATGGTCCATCATACTTACTATGGATTTAGCTAAGAGAAATTTTGATCTACGTATTCCACATATTCTTTTAAAGCAACCATCATTAATCTAAAAGTTGACTTTTTTCCCAACTACTTCTCTTATGAAAAGCCTGTGGGTTTTACACTAACACACAAAAAAAATTATTTAGAACAATTCCTGATGGCTGTGTTCTCATTTGGTTTAACTATTTGAACAGTATGCTAATGACAGGAAGAAAACATACATATAAAATATTGTAAGCATCAGGACTTGGTAGGAGAGACTAAGTTTGGCTTTTGACCATGAAATCTTATTCTGTGGTTGTCTTCTTAATGGCATCTCTTGAGGCCAGTGGCTTTGAATTCTCCCAATTGTATGGGGTCACTCTGGCAGCATTGACCAAGTAGAAAATATTCAGCCAGAGAAAACAATAGTGGAAGTCACCCTCTAAGTGCCCTGCCTTCTATATCACGCAATTGACTCCCAGGCTCCCCACCAAGATGTCACTGTTTGACCAGTTTGCTTTAAAACAGCTTAATTAGCTGAAAGGAAAGCTATGTCTGAGTGTGTTTGTGAGAAAAAAACAGCAACAACAACAACAAAAAGATCTCTCCTTTCAGAAAGCTCATGTTCTATCTTGTCGGAAATCTTTGGTTCGGAAACAAAACAACATTCCTTTCGTAGGCAATCAAGTCCCTGACAACAAATTTTCCTGGATCGGGAAATAACTGGTTTAGAGTCATGTCCATGCGGGCATTCGGCTTCAGGGTCTATGTTTCTGGGTCTGCGTGGGAGGCAGATGCTATCTTCTGTGGCACTGCTAGAGGGTTTCTTGCAATCACACATGTTTATTTTCTTTACCCATCAAGATCTAAAACTGACATTACTGCGAAGAAGCTATGTTGCCTTTCCGATCAAGACTGATGAATTTTACCGTCATGTTACTGTGAAGTCAAAGTAACTCAAGGGCTAACATTGAAAACCACCTCCTATCACTTGATTCATTTGCTTCCTATTAAAAAATTTTCCATTTGTGCAAGAGAAGCAACTCCGATTTCATTCCGGGGATGGGACTGCAAGAATGCCTTCACCATCATACTGGGAAATATTCCTGATTGAACACAGACCTTCCACGAACGTGTGCATGCTGTCGGCATGTTTCTGGACTTGCAGCCCTGTAGTGTACAGGGAAGTACATTTAGGAGCCTAATGCCAGACAATGTTCCCTGGCTAAGAGTGTATCACACTGGTTGTCTTTTTTTGCCCATATGTATGCGGCAAACCTGTCTGAGAGACACAGGAAAACCGTGTGTTCATTTATCAAGGCAGATTGACAGGGATTGTTTTCCTTCTGATGGCGCCAGAGGAAGCAGCTACAGAAAGCTTGAACCCAAGGAGGGCAAGTCCCGCAGGCAAGCCGGCGAATCCTTATAGAAAAGGAAGAACCACCTCCCCTCTTTTCATCTCATTCCAGAAAGCTTTTGGATTTGTTGACTTCATTTTCTAACCCCCCACCCCACCCCACACTTGGAGGAAAGAGCCCTATGGTCCAAACAATATGTGACTGTAAAAATCAAATACTTCCAAGAAATAAGCACCGAGTTATGGCCTGGTTATGCACCCAATTTCCACCACAGTCTCCCATCTCCATAGTCATTATCTAACCAACACACAAATTTCCCGGCGACTGGAGTTTATTTTCACAACTTCTAAGTTACAATGAGCAGCAAATTCCAACCGAAGTGCATTTGTTTTTTTATTTCGCAAAGCTCCAAAATTTGGGGTAAGTCTGTAAAGTGCCCTGTGGGGGCGGGGGGGGGGGGGAGAGAAGGGGAGACGGGCAGTGTAATTCGGCCAGAATCTAAACTGTGGTTTGCAAAAATCCCTAAAAAGATGACACCCTTCCTAATGTAACATTGGATTTTAACCTGGAACTGCATCTCCTTTTTTTTTTTTTCCTAACGAAGAGAAGGATGACTAAATTAGGGGGGAAAAAGTCTATAATTAGCGATATAAATCTTTCACCGATTTCGGGAGGTCACCAGATGAACCGATGCAGACTTCGGGCACATCTGCTCTTTTGGCAACCACTGCCTCCTCCAAGCCTTCTCATTGGCTCCTGCTAATCATATGCGCAGCCTCCTGGAAGCGATTTGTGCCTCCCCAGGCTGCCGGGCACAGCCACGCTGCAGTGCTCAACTCACGCGACCCGCCCGAGCCCGGCCCGCGCCTGCGAGCTGCGTGCCACCTTTAAGAGGTCACTCGTCCGGGGGTTCCAGGGGCCGCTGGGGACGGGAAGCTAGGAATAAGTTTGTCAGGAGAGGCTCCGAGGAGCGCGTGGTTCCCAGGCCCTGGAAGGCTGGCAGAAAGCTCGCTGTAACCACCTCGTCTTTTCAGAAAAGGGGTTAGTGCCCACAAGGTGGCATCAGTGGCGCCGCTTCAGAAGGGAGCCCTTCGCTAAGCAGTCTCTGGAGGTGGTGTGCTGTGCAGGCAGGGCAGGGCAGGGAAGGGCGAGGACGGAAAGACCGCCCTTGGGAAAGAATTCCAACCTTGATGAAGTTGTTTCTTTCAACATGCATAAACAACAGTGAGGAGAATGGGTAAACAGTGTTGCTTTAGCTCCCTGGCCATTATCTGTCAGGCAGGAGGGCAAAGGCCAAGTGCCTTGGACAGAGCTGGCTATAAATTGATAATAGACGCGAGACACCATACTGCCGTTGCGCGCACTGTTACAAGCATGATTGTAATCGTAAACTATTGGCTTTTTTCATGGCTGACCCTATGATACACGTCTTGGGAGCCAGGCTGGGCTTAGACCGTCCAAACACAAAATTCTGTATCGGGAATGGAATAACAAACTTCTTCCCGTTCTTAAAAAGCTGCAAAAATATTGTCTGTCTGTATAGGAACCTAGAGGGATAAGACGCTTGAGATTTTTTGCATGAACGCAAGGTTGAGAGGCAGAACATAGTCCCAAGTGTACTGTCTTCTTCACATTCATAGCCAGTTTCTTGCTTCTCCTATTCTAATCAATTTCCTTTCTGTTAAATAGTGATCATTTTACCTTTTCTGTGAAACCTTCTTCGGGTTACGTAAGATCAGCAGCCTGGCTGAGTCATGCAGATATTTAATATGCTACAGTGTATTTTTCTAGAAAATAATCCCTCATATTTTTTTAAAAGGATTTTATTTATTTGACAGAGAGAGACACAGCGAGAGGAAACACAAGCAGAGGGGTGGGAGAGAGAGAAGCAGGCTTCCTGCTGAGCAGGGAGCCTAAAGCAGGGCTTTATCCCAGGACCCTGAGATCATGACCTGATCCCAAGGCAGATGCTTAATGACTGAGCCACCCAGGTGCCCCAACAATCCCTTATATTTATAAAGTACCCTAAATATAAGCCCTTTGCTGTATCATCTTTGTTTTGATAGCTGATAAGTGGGAATTGATGCTCATAATTGCATGCTGTCTTACATTTAAAGATGTGCGTGTCTATTTTATGGAGCGGCTTGGTCTTAACTGAAGCTGGACATAACCAGGCTGGTCAGAGACTCTTAGACTCTGTGGGTCTAAGAGGCTAGGGTACCGCTTGATGGATACTGTGTTGGGGAAGGAGCCTGCAGCAAAGGTGCGAAGATGGAGATGGAGGGGAGTAGAAAATGTTTGGAGCCTTCTTAGCAGTTAAGGCCCAGAGTAGGGGTGATCCCTGGCTGAGCATCTCTGGAGGACAACCTGTGAAGCCTTTGTGCCTTGACACCATTCAAAGAGGGGGAAGAGAAAGAGAGTAAAAATGATCTGCTCTATTTGAAAGGCCCCCTCCATATTTAACTGTTACTTACTCCTCTCCCACCTCCTCTGATTTTCTTCTCTCCATAAACACGAAGAGTTTGTGAAGACAATACAGCGGTAACGTGCTTGCAGTGTCTGGGTATTCTGGTGTTCTTCCAGTCAAGGATATGACTAAGGCACCAACGTGAATTTCACACACAGCGCATTTATGTCACAACACATGCTGTCTTGGGGTCTCCCATGTACCAGTAAAATGTTCTTTCTGCCACTTTCTGGTGGACTACCAGATATTGAAGTTAAACATTTCTGAAATTGGTATGTTATTTATGTTAAAGATGCCTCATTATATACCCTGATCTCTGACATACAATGTGACCAAAATACTGTCTTTAAATTTATTCTTTAGTAAGCCGTAACTTCTATGTTCTCATGGAGATTGGTTTTTTCTTCATTACCTTTACCTGGCTCTCTTGTAGGTAATTGAAAAAGAAATTGACATTGAATTGAAAAGAAAAAATTCAAGAAGCTTTTAAGAAAACGGTGGTGATGGGGGGAGGGGAGGAGAAATGCACACAGAATTTCTTCTATTGGTTTTGCTTAGACATTATTTTTGCTAAAATTTTACTAAGGTGATTTTGTATGCCGAGAGTTGTTTATGATCTTTGCCCTTCTGCTCTAAGAGAAACTTGGAAATCTCCTTTTCTCAGTTTTATTGAGATAGAATTGACACATAGCACTGTAGACGTTTAAGGTGTAGGATGCAATAACTTGACTTTCATATATAGTGAATGATTAAGAAAACTCAGTCTTGACCCAAGAATTAAAAGTGTGACTTTTTTTTTTTTCACGTTTTAGTTTTTTATTTTAGAGATCGGGAAGGAAAGAGGGAGAGGAATCTTAAGCAGGGTCTTAATGGGTCTCGATCTCACGACTCTGAGATCATGACCTGAGCTGAAACAAATAATTGGACACTTAACTGACTGCACCAACCAGGTGCCCCAAAAGTGTGACTTTTTTTTAAAGATTTTATTTATTCATTTGACAGACAGAGATCACAGGTAGGCAGAGAGGCAGGCAGAGAGAGAGAGGAGGAAGCAGGCTTCCTGCTGAGCAGAGAGCCCAATGTGGGGCTCGGTGCGGGGCTCCATCCCAGGACTCTGGGATCATGACCTGAGCCGAAGGCAGAGGCTTTAACCCACTGAGCCAGCCAGGCGCCCCATGTGACATTTTAAGATTAAGTAATTTGGGAAGATGGTTGTATTTTTACAGATATTCTAAAAGATGGTTTTAACTGTCAGTTAGTTCTGTTAAGTTGAGGTCATTGTTAAATGCTTTCATGCCTATCCTTTCACCGGTAAAGTTTTAGCTATAAAAAATATATATAGTAACATTAGATAGTTTTGAAACCTCTCTATGAAGATTAATATAATAAAACCTAAATACTACTATTTTTAACTTGCCAAGGTACAACACCAAAATGTTTGCACTTTTTGGTATGTGTGATCTGCTAGTAATTTGAACATGTGTAAGAGGCAGATTGAAAATTAAAAGGATGAATGCAAAGCTACAAAAATTATAAAAGTGCAGGGCAATCTACTTATGTGTGTATTAATATCTTTTTCTTTTTGTTATTTCTTATTAACATTAAGATACTTATTTGAATACATATCTATTTATCTTTTATTTTAACATTTTTAAAATTTGTATGAGAGGGACAGAGAAAGAGAGAACATGCATGCAAGCATGGGAGTGCTGAGGTAGAGGGAGAAGTAGGCTCCCCACCGAGCAGGGAGCTCAGTGCGGAGCTCGATCCCAGGACCTGAGCAGAAAGCAGGTGCTTAACTGACTGAGCCAACCAAGTGCCCCCATATTTCTTTAATCTTAAAAAGGGGATCAGATTCTTTTTTTTTTTCCAATTTATTTATTTTCAGAAAAACAGTATTCATTATTTTTTCACCACACCCAGTGCTCCATGCAAGCTGTGCCCTCTATAATACCCACCACCTGGTACCCCAACCTCCCACCCCCCCACCACTTCAAACCCCTCAGATTGTTTTTCAGAGTCCATAGTCTCTCATGGTTCATCTCCCCTTCCAATTTACCCCAAAGCACATACCCTCCCCAATGATTCTTATTTTATTGCTTTTGTTGATTATTTTTTACTCCAAATTGAATTCTTCAAATTAGTTAAGATTTCTCAGATCTCTGACAAAGTCCAATCATTTGGGGCAAGGACAGAACCTTCTTTCCTTTGAGCAAGCTAAGCATAGAACAGACACCAAAACATGCGGCTGGGATTAGCTGAATTGATGAACGGGGGTTCAGGGTAGCAGGACCCCATACTGTATGGAGTACCTTGTATGTGGCGTCCAGTCATCTCTGTGGAGCCCTTGGAACCCAGGATGGCTGGCAGTCGCCTCCCTAGGGGTGCCTGGATCCATACCCCAAGATAAAATGAAGGCAGCTCAGGACCTAAGGTAAGAGCATTTGCCTTTAAAAAAAAATAAGTTTTATATGGTTATGGTTAACTTAACAATATAATGTGCAGTGTTATATTGGTTTCAGGTGTGCAATGTGATGATTCAACACTTCCATCCTTCACTCCGTGCTCATCACAAGTGCCTTCCTTCATCCCCATCACCTACCTCCCCCCCACCCAAATAACCACCAGTTTGTTCTCTATAGTCTGTTTCTTGGTCTCTCTCTCTCTCTCTCTTCTTTGCTCATTTGCTTTCTTCTTAAATTCCACATGTGAGTGAGACCATGGGGTATTTGTTTTTCTCTGACTGAGTTAGTGTTATAACTATCACTTAGTGTTATACTCTCTAGCTCCATTCATGTCATTACAAATGGCAAGATTTCATGTTTTATGGCTGAATAATATTCCGTGGTCTATATCTAGACACCACATCTTCTTTATCCATTCATCTATTGATGGTCACTTGGGCTGCTTCCATTATTTGTCTGTTGTAAATGATGCTGCTATAAACACAGGGATGCATGAATCCCTTTGAATTTGTGCATTTGGGGTATAAATACCAAGTAGTGTGATTGTTGGATTGTAGGATAGTTCTATTTTTAAACTTTTTGAGGATTCTCTGCTGTTTTCCATAGTAAAGAGCCTTTACTTTTCCTAATTGATCTTTCCTAAGGCACTCCAGCCCCCACTTTCAGTGTCCCAGATAGCACATTGGACTTCCTCTAATGTATGAAGGCAACCTCACTTTCCTGAGAACTTTCTTGTTGTTTAAACAGAGGAGGAAATGTATTTCTAAATTCCCATGCATTCTCTGGTGGAATGGAACTGCACTGGTGGTGAGTAACTGGTTTGCCAAGTTGAGAACATGACAGGAAACCAAGCAGGGGTCAGAGGACGCCTCTCCATTCTTTGGGGGCTCAAGCCCTTCCTTCTCTGAACTGCCAGGGAAGGGAGGAAATCATGCATTGATGATGCCCACCCTTGCAAAGCTAGATAAACCAAACTCAAAAACAAATTGATAGAGGGACACGTAAGGGAGAAAAGAAAGCCACTGAAGGAACTTCCAACGTATTGATTTCTTTCCCCTCAGATAGGTCACTCTTCAGTGTACATAGGCATATGGCATAATGCCTGGCACAGAAAAGAAGCCATTCCTCTTCTGTAGTGTGGACATGGCCCTAGCTGTGCTGAAATGACCTTGAAGATACCGTTCTTGTTTTATAGGCAGGAAGGAGCAGAAGATGAATCTCCTGTGATGTCCCTTCTTGGCAGCAGAAAGGGAAGATAATTTGTTATCTTTTGCTCTCAATCAAAGGAAGGTAAGAAAATACATTTGATGAAGAGCAACCTGGAGCCTACAAACCCAGCAGGTCCATAATTTCCCAAGCAGACCCCCAAATGGATCTTGAATGAAAATGTTTCTTTCATACCAGCGCAACCTCTCACAATAAGGCAGGATTTCTAGTCAAAATGTGTCCGCTGTGATGCTGACAGTTGCCCAGTGGGATGGGGTCATATAACAGCACCGCAGGCATCCAAGGGACATCGGTTCTCGACCCCTGTGTCAACCTCTTGAGTTCCCAGGGTCGGGTCAGCATCCTAAGGACGCCTGTGGTCTCATTCTGGGACACCTCTGGGGTATCCCACAGAACAGGACCATTCTTTCCCCAAAGCGTTCCCAGACCCATTTTGTGGCTTGCTTTGTAGAGGAACACCGTGAAGCATGAGAACAAACATCCTGGGAGTGGAGGTTGGGGCAGAGATTGCCAAATCATTGAGAAGCCCTGGAAAAAACAGGCCTCCTCTCCAGTATGGCTTTGCTGGGAATTATGGATTCATACTGGGGGAGTCAGAGATAAAGAAAAGATGCCTTCTTTCTGCATCCCATAAAATACATGGGCCAACATAGTGTATATTTATCACATAGATTTTAATTTTTCAACAGTTTGCCTAACCCTGGATTGTAATCTGTAAGGGATATGCAAATGGTGACATTAGCACTCAACTCTTCCAGGGTCAGATGTCAGGAAACCCTGGGCTCAGGAATGGTACCAAAGTCAAGAAAGGACTCCACTCATCCCCAGAGTTTCTCTCACAGTTCCCTGCCCTAGAGCTATACACTTGAGCTCCTTAGGAACTCACCGGAAGTCTTAATGTCTCGTAGTTTGGGTGCACTTTCCTGGTTCTAAGTACCACTGACAAGGGGAACCTGACGGGTAAAGAAGGTAATGTGGGTGGTGATGGGCTATCCAACCACTCCAGAGAAGGGGAAATTCGGGACCAAAGTAGGATCCCGCATTAAAAAATACACTATTTCAAGGGAAAACTCTTAGTTTTAAACTAAGAGTTTAAACTTTAAACTCTTAAGTTACCAGGACAAGTTTAAACGAGATCACTATGTTCAAGATCCTCTACTTTCAAAGGTAGAAAGCAAATTTCCACAATGAATGGGAAAGAAAACAGCTTTTTGAGTAAGTAGTGAAGTTTACATTATTGTACAATTTACTTGTGCAGAACATGTTAATCTTTAAAGATAGATAATAAAACACTGTACTTGGGGACATATAATTAGACATTTTTAATAGCTTATTATGTTTCAAATGTTCTTTTCAGAGTGCGTTAATATATAGAGTTACTAACGTGGTAGTAATCGCCCTAATAAGTGGTGTGTAAATAACTCTGCCCTTTCAAGGCTTATATATGTAAAGTGAAAAATGGAGTATGTTCTTTTTTATTAAAAATAATGAGGTGCCTGTGTGGCTTAGTTGGTTAAGCTTCTGCCTTCCAAT
The DNA here is from genome assembly GCF_020171115.1 of Neogale vison. Classification (NCBI taxonomy): domain Eukaryota; kingdom Metazoa; phylum Chordata; class Mammalia; order Carnivora; family Mustelidae; genus Neogale; species Neogale vison. The sequence goes on along the minus strand of NC_058091.1, from coordinate 64,435,397 downwards.
CAGGTCATGATCCCAGGGTCCTGGGATTGAGTCGCACATAGGACTCCTTGCTTGGCAGGGAGTCTGCTTCTTCCTCTTGTGCTCCCTGCTCTTGTGCTCTTGCTTGTTCTCTCTCCCTCTCAAAATAAATAAATAAATAAATAAATAAAATCTTAAAAAAAAAAAAAGGTAACAGTGGGGTTTGCTTTCTTTTGAAGGTGGCAGGGGGCTTTGCTTTCTTATTCACTGGAAGGCCTATGGGAACCTATGCACCAATCCTACCTTCAAAGGAACACTTCCCAGATGAAAAGCATCACTCTACTAAAGCTAATTATAATGTCCAGTTTAGAAAACATGGAAAAGACCATTCAGATGCACTATTCAAAAAATCAAATAGAAACAAAATCAGTGTCTTGAAAAGATATCTGTACCTCTATGTTCATAGCAGTTTAATTTACACAATCCAATATATGGAAACAACATAGAGTCCATCGGTGGATGAATGGATAGAGAAAAATGTGGTGTATAAATACAGTGGAATATTATTCAGCCATAAAGAAGGCCATCCTTCTTTATGTGACAACACAGATGAAACTTGAGGGCATCACATTAAGTGAAATAAATCAGAGAAAGACATATACTATATATTTCATTTATATGTGGACTCCAAAGAAGAAAAATAACCAAACTCAGATATGAAGATTGGTGGTTATCTGAGGCAGGTAAGGAGGTATGCTGAGTGGGTGAAATGAGTGAAGGTAGTCAAAAGATACTGAACTTCTAGTTATAAGTAAGTCCTGGCCGTGTAATGTATTACATGGTGACTCTAGCTAACAATACTGTAATATATATTTGGAAGTTGCTAAGAGAGGAAATCTTAGAAGTTGTAACTATTGAGGTGATGGATGTTAACTAAACTTATCCTGGTAATCATTTCACAATATATACATATGTAAAATCATTATGTTGTATACCTATAACTAATAATGTATGTCAGTTATATATCAATTAAAAAATAAAAGATAAACATTGCAAATACCTCAGAAAAATCAGATGGTTAGAGTAATAAATGTTGCTATAAATCTCTATTCTGTTATTCCCTCCTGTCATCAGCAATGGTACTGTAAATGAAAGGGAGATGAGATTTCCCCATAAATCTCTTATCCAACTATGTTTTGCATATGGCAGGGATTTTAAGGGTGCAGCATTATTTTAATAAAATGTCATTGCATTATTAATTCAAGATCTCTTGAACTACATAAATACTACTGAATTAATAATGCTCATTTACCTATATTGGCTCACCTAACATACTTTTACTCCTTCAATTCTGACAATTGTCATGGGACTTTGGGAATACATTTACTAGACTTAGTACAATGTGCATATTTATTTATGCAAAATAGGAACACATTTGTCCTGTCAATTTGCTACATCTGTCAGCTCCATCCCCTGGTTCCAGCTCTCAGCGTGAAATGTGAAGTCTGGTTGTCATGCATGATCCCAGGTAATTTATGGACAGAGGTGGGTCTAGGCATTACCTTCTGTTTGAGCTGTCCAAGACTCTAACCTAAAACTCTAAACCTCCTTAGGAAATGTTTTATGATCTTGAATATAGTAATAACATGAAAATGAGAATCTAGCATATAAACAAGCAGGCAAAGTGAAAGAATAAACTAAAATATATATCTACCTGATATTTAACCCAGAGACTTCATAACACAAAGTCTTAAGTAAGTTACCTTGTGATCTTGTAAGTTATCTTGTCGGTTTGCATTTTTGTCACGTCTCTCCTTATCCTCCCCAGCCTCATACCAATCATCAGAGGCAGGTCCTAAGACTTTCCAAAATGCCTATGTCTGATATTTTCTATGTAGCTATGGTCTTATTTCTAGATGGTCTATGAATGTTCCTTCTTAACAGAAGCTCTTCCTTACCTTCCTAAACATCAATCCCTGTAGAGCCACCTGGAGATTAGGTGTGCAGGGATATATATTTTAGACCTGGCGATCATCTAAAGAGTGCCTCAGCACTGAGTTCTGCTTTGGAGACACGAGATGTATCCACTTCACAGAGGTAGTGGGGACTTGAGGTGACAGAAAGAAAGGACAGAAAGAAAGGACTGTATTTTAGATGTCTCTGTGTTTGTGTCTATACTGCTCTGTTAAAGACCTCATTATTTCAGAGGTATCATGAAATCTGCCCATGGGAGTGACTTTTCTAAAATGGGAATAATAACTGTATCTGCCCACCAGAGTTGTTGAGAGCCTTTAAAGCAAGGTTATATGTAGAGCTCAGTGTCTTTCTGTAAGATAATATTGTGTGGCCACGAGTCATGTTTGGAGGGCAGAGAGAAACAATGTTGTTAAACCGTTTTTTTAAAAAAATACAGGACTTTTGAATTAGAAGAAATCTTAAAAATTAAAACTCCTGCCTTATAGTCTTACAAATGAATAAAGTAAGTCTGAGAGGAGTAAAGTGATTTGCCAAGTTTACCCAGGTAGTCAGGGATGGGACTGAGATGAGCACCCCAATCCCCTCCTTCCTGGTTCAAGTCTTCTCTCCACTATGTTACAATATGCTTGTTTTTAAATCCAGCATATGTAGCTATGAAGACATACCCTAAGATCCCCTCTGGGAATAAATTGCATTCTTTTGAAAATGCATTAGCTTCCTGAGACCACGAGTGCTTAACTTCACAAAATACTTCCTTCTGCAGGAGAGTTAAATGCGGCCAATATCAGTCCTTTTCCATTACTGGATTGGGTGGGCCAGTGGGCCTCAGACACCTGGTGAGCAGCTTCTCTGTGTCAGAGACTGTATGCAGCTCCTAGCTAGACACAGCCACTCTTCCCCCAGCCTCCATGAAGGGCCCTTAACCATGAATAATATATGTTTCAGAGCAAAGACTAAACATCAACCAGCAATTGTATCTCTTCAACAACACACAGTGAATCAAGTATCTGAATTCCAGGAGCAGAAGGAAGTTTGCTTGCATGTAGGCATCATAAGATTAAGGTCAGAGTAGATACACCTGGGAAAGGGGAAAATAGGCCAAACTGAAGAGTGTGAGGAAATTAGCTCAGCTGCTTTGATGTGAACATCTGCAGAAATTGTTAATGGGCCCTGTGTCTAATTAAATCCACCAGACATATGCATGCCTGTTATCTGTGGCACGGTGCTCTTCCCCACGCTGCACCTGTTGCTGGCAGGGGTAGACTTGCATTCTGTCACACACAATGTCATGAGGGTTTGAGGGAGAGAAATTTGAGGCTCCAGTCTGATTCACTTAGAGACGAGCATATCACCAGGGGAAGGCAGCCACGCTCAGAACTCAAACTGAGATACTCAGAACTCAGAACTCAGACTGAGAGGCCGATACACTGGGACCTCACTACTGTGCCAACCCCCAGTCCAGAGCTCCCTACAGTTCCGATGGAGAGACCTGACCCCTGGGCAGTGGAGATTTCAGAGACAAATTCATGCCGTGAGCCTGATAGCAAAGAAAATAGTCAACCTGTTCTACTAGAGGACAGAATGTTTGAAGTTCAAATAAGCCTCCATTTGTGTACAAATGACTATTGTGCAAACAACCAATGACCTTTGTGCATCCAAACTGGCTTGTTTTGGACAGAGGTTTCCTTGGTTTTTCACATGTGGTCAGCCAGCAATTGGTGTCTAGCCATGTCCCAAGCTGTTTCTTTGAGAAATGGTCTCCACTAATTCAGTATCAGCTTAAGGTACTGGGTATTGGGTTCCATCCAGTCTACTGGTTGCCTGTGGGTGCAAGTTACACTGAGGAAGCAGCAGGGCCCAGGGATTAATAATATAGGCTCGGGAGTCATTCCAACCCCCACTTGCTAGTTACGGAACTCCCCAACGAGTTGCTTCAGCTCCTTTGCCTTAATTCCCTCATCTGTAAGGTGGAGAAAACAGTAGCATCCATCCCACAAGGTCCTTGGGAGACTTAAATGAAGCAAGACATGCCAAGGGCTTGGAGTAACACTGGCCCAGTGTACATGCCCATATTTTCTTTTTTGTTTTGTTTTGTTTTGACCGCTTTACATTATTATTGTCTCTAGTATTTTTTCCTTCCCAGGTAGAAATTCACATCCTCTATAGTATTGCTCCTGAGTTAGCCATTGTGTGCTGTCCCCACTTGCATGTTTCCAAAATCATCTCCTTCTTCGTGTTTTCTTTGCAAACTGCCCGTGGGTCCATCTGGAGTGATGACATCATCTGTTTTGTTAATTTTGCCAGGTAGATGGCTTCGTATTCTTGAAGTTGATGGACAAATCCAGCATTAGGATTAATACAAAATCTTTCTGGAACATAAGCAGATGTGTCTCTTCATTCCAGATGTTTCCATACTGTATGTAATAACAGAGGCAGCACTCCTGGAGATCCCTGCATTTCCATGGACAGTAACTTTTTCTCCACCAATAAATTCTTTAATTATGGGAAAATGACATATTCTATTTTCAACTAGATTATCTGCAATATCCAATACTAAATAGCTAAATAATTGTTGAAAGGTTGACTTAACAAAGTTTGCTTCAATATTTTGTCTTTTGCATATTATAGGGGTTAGTCCATGTTTCTGTAGTACAGGTAAGCTTGCTTTTCCATAGCAGAAGAATATGGGCCTAAAAACAATCCAGGTAAAATTTCCTGTATCTCTCTTCTCATTGGGTAGGTCCATTCCTCAGGCATTTTCCTTGCCCTGCGGGAGCGAGGGGACCCACAGCTTCAGGTCCCCCTGACCTGAAGCCGGGTCAGGGCCCCAGGGCTTGTGGGTAAGGTGCGAGTGGGAGTCATCTGGTCCCCTGTCACAGACGCCGGCTGCCCGTGGCAGAGAAAGGAAGGAGGGCAAGCAAACCAGAGGACTGACAGCAGGCAGCCAGTTTACAACTAACACATGCAGACTCAAGGGTCCCAGCGATTCTGGCAATGACGACAAGAGGAAGGTTGGGGGGCTCATACCTGGCTGCCATGCTGCTTCTGTCTCCCTCCCCCTGAGTCTCTACACCCCTCAAGCCCCACAGCCTTGGTCACAAGCAAGAGCCCTACCAAATATTTCCTTTACCGATGCCTGAACGAGCTGTCTCCAGCAGGTGCACTGGTAGCTCCGTGCTCCAATTTATCGTAAAGAGGAGAAATGCACATTGAAAGCCAAGCCTGAGGTTGAACAGAGCTATTTCAAGACCTCTGATACTCTTTAGACCCCATATGTTGTTTCTCCCGGCTCCATATACTGATAGCCACTTTATCACATATATACCCTGCTCCTCCAGGGCCTGCCTCCCCACACACATATGTACATGTTCATGAGCACATGTGATCTGGGGAGTTAACATTTAGGCTGACAGGAAGTTGGGTTCTTGGTTAGATTTTCCCACAAATTCTGTTAAAATGTATATAGTCATGACTGCTTAAATGTTTAGCTAAAGTTATGATAACAAGGGAATACTTTAAATCTAGCATCTCTCACTCTTGGCCTAATGGCGACATTCTAGGGAATGCATACATCCACACGCCACTCCGGAGTGATGTAACCCAGGCGAATGAGATCGTGGTATGAAGCATTTTGTGGTCTTAGTAGGAAGTTTGGAATAGAAGTGGAAGGACATGGTGTTCATGGAAATAACCCTGCAGATGACTTCAATGACTTCTGCAGTAGCAAAACTCCAAGGGTGTTTGTATTCTAAGGTTGTAGATATTCCACAGAAGACACATGAGATCACTGTAGTTAATGCTGAACTCTCCATAGGGCCTCTTAATGGATACTTTGCTATTTTTATCTCTTCATCTGGTCTTATTTCAGCTATATTGAGATCTGAATGATGATTTAAACAATTGTTTAAAACACAGTGCATTATTCCTGTCACAATGAAATCAAATTTTTATTTTCAGCCTATACTTAAAATTGTGTCCTTTCACTGAACAGAATTGGTTCAGTTAGACTTGTAAATAACGTCCTGTGATGCTTTAAATGAATACGTGGGTCTACTTTTGTAGGCATTTATAAATTTTATGAATTATATTTAGAAAATATGTCAAATCGAAAAAAAAAGGGTACTAAATAACACTAATATTCACATGCACATCTCCTCCATATCACATCTGAGAAACTTCTGCTCAAACTAACCCCCACAGAGTAAAAGTCTGTGCAAACAGATGGACTTTGCACCTTGCCCTAAGGGTCAGCTGGCTGGAGGACTGTGAGCTTGGCAGCATAGCTCTTCGTCAAGGACCTTCCCATAAGAAAAGCTTCATCTTTATCTCAATTCAAGCGACATGAACAGGACTTGGCTTCCATCATAGACACAGCTTTCAGCTACGGTTCCAAAGGATCCTGTTAGGGCTGAAGATGGTGGTACCGATGATGATGGCCGGGAGGCTGTGAAGCATGTTAGATCTTCCCAGGCATTTTCAAGTGCAATCTCATGATTGATACATGCAACCTTATAGAGTAAAAAAATGTATATGCAAAGTATTTCTTCAGGTTAAAAAAAAAAAAAAAACACCTTATCATTCAATCTGGATTGGTGAATTTCTCACATCAAAAGAACTCTAAACTGTATTTGAATATGTCTCAAAAATGCAATTTTAACATTTTTTAATGTGTAATCCAGACTAGTAAAAATACCAGCAACATTTGTTTGGGGGCCACAGAACACCCAAGTCATTCAAACACAACACACCGGATACCCCTCTACTGACACAGCCAGGAGAAGAAGTAACAGGAAATGCGGTTGTCATCAAGGACCGGTAAGCAGTGATGCGTGCTGCAGCTGCGTTATTCTAAGGGAATCTGATTTTCCCCCAGAAGAAAATTCAGGAATGTGATTATTTCCTCTCTCTTCCCTGAGTCTGTGGACAATACCCATTTTCTGTTTCCAAGTGGGAATTCTTGCCTCACTGTGTGTTTGGCAGAGTACAAAGTATGTTTCTGAACAGAAGTGCCTATGGGATCTTCTCTATGACCACCATACAGTTCAAAAGAACTTTGTTCAGGATCGCCTAATTTTTTCTTTCTTTCTTTCTCTTCTTCCCCTCCCCCCCTCAACCATTGTTGGAGTGTCACATGGGCATCTCTCTCATCTCTCAGATTGATGGCATCGTCTAGGACTTCCCACATAGACAAGATAAACGAAAGGCTTCCACGGACAGGTATGTAACTGTGGAGACAGCAGTGCCGCAGAAGAGGCCTCCAGTTCAGAAAGAATGTCTGTCCCACAGTCAACTCTCTGGCTCTGCAGTCACCTTTGACATGACTTGCTGAATAGGAGTTTGTTTTCCAATTTCCATGGTTCAGCCATAGGCCATGCAAAGTAAATACTAGTAAATGAGCAACAGTAGGTTCAAAGGAACATAAGACTAGAATCCCTCCTCCTTTGGAAGACAGTTTGGGTTGCATTCACATGTGAATCAATCTGTTTGGGGTCTTTGAAGTGACTTTGATTAAGAGTTGTAGCCCAATGGTAGTGAAGTGGGCAGGGTCATCCAAAGAATTGGCAGTTCCAATATGGATGCGTGGCCTATGCACCACATCCAGAAAGAGCACCAGGTAATGGCCTTATACACAGAGTGTTTTCAGCTTCAGAAAAACAGATCAGGAGCTCATGCTCCATGGAGGTTTGCGTGGAAGTGTGTTTTGTTGGAAGTAAAAAAAATATTCCATGAGATTTCATGTTTTTATAGATCAGCTTTGAATTAATTTGTAGTCCATTAAAATTTTAAGTGCTCTTTAATAAGCAAAAAGCAATAATTTCCCTTTAAAAGGAGGCAGTTTATATATTTTCAATAGACATACTTTATCTGTTTATGAATAAAACCAAAAAATAATAATGCTCCAAATTTCAGGAACCACATAAAGTCAAACACAGTGTATGAAACTCTCCTTAAATATATTAGAAATGCTAAAATTGATGAATATTTAGATTTTGTTAAGATGGTTGATTTGCAAATTTTGGGAGAAGAAGAAAAGTAGCAATTTGTTGAATGACTAAAATTTCTGTCTCCTTCACCTCAAACAAAGAATCTTAAAAATAATTTATGAACCTGTTCCTTTGCCTTTTGTCTTGAATTCAAGTTTTTATAAAATTTGCATCTGCTTCATTCATGTTTTCCAATTTAACCTAATATTTTCTTCACTTTAAAATGCCTTCTACTGCTTACTTTGACAAACTGTGGAATTACCTTCTGATTCTCCAACATCGTTTAATTTTGGAAACCCAACAGAGAGGAAATAGTCGAGACCAGTAGTATAGCTATCATAGTGGAAAGAACAAAACTAAGTGACCTGGGTCAGTTTCTCCACCTTTCAGGACTTAGTTTTATTATCTGAAAAAAATGAGACCATGGTACTTCTTGCTGAGTTGCTCTGAAGATTAGAGACAAAAAAAGCCCGGACCATTAACTACACAGTTATTTGTTCAACAATGGCATTTGTTAACATTACATTTCTTAGGCCTGTTTTCAGATTTTCATCAGCTCTACCTCCAGTCCAGTTTTCTTTGAGGCTGGCACTGTTTCGCCTTGGGACACGACTATGTCCCAATCATATATTTCCAGTTTTTGTGGGACTTTAGCCGCAAATATACAAATATACAATTGATTTTTAATTTAATTTTTCTTAGGGTTGGTCACTTATACAATGAATAACTGTGACTGATGTATACTGCAACAGTACTGTGTAATTATTGGCTTAAAGTAGAAAGAGGACAAACACACTCCCTTCTAACAAGACTATGATCATCCAGTTAGTTGAGAATTGTCTAGCTAGTGTGGGGAAATCACAATCTCCTTTCCTCAGCCACAGTGAGCTGAAAGTCATCGCACTTTCCATCTTCCTGGCAAGAGTCTGGTTCTTTTCATCTCTGACCAAAAAGGGGTAAATACCATTATTCTTAGCAAATGTTATTTTCTAAAAAAAATGAAAAGCTCTGTCCACATTGTGAGAAGATAGATTGGCTGATTGCTTATTAATCTTTAGGAGACACCGAGGGCCCCAAGGGAATGAGACTCTGAATAACCATACAGCTCTTGAGCAGGTCTTACTTAGGAAGCAGGAGCTTCGGCTCTTAGAGTCCACCAAGATGAGAGACCCAGCAGAGTTGGTGACTAAGATACCCGGGGAACACAGCATAAAGCAAACCTGGATTGAAGGGTTACCGGGTACATGCTCACACTGAATTTATGAAGGGTGGGAAAAGCTAGGACACTTGTGGCTTTTCATAGGATAATATGCCAGGTGAAGTCATGAAGACACAATGAGCATTTCTAGACTCTTTTCCCTATGTTTGAGCTCATCAGTTTGTCCTTATCAATCCCAGCTAACACATGTCGTCACAAATGTGAATGCAGTTTGTGTCACAGACTAATTATCTTGGGCTGTAATATCCCCCGCCCCATAAGTCTTACTTCTAAGGAATTAAAAATACTTCTGTAATTCACAAAACACTCCTGCTAGTAGCATTTTGATTTACTGAAGGAACGAACACTCTTATTTTTCTCCCTTATATCTCCATCCTGCCACATGTTAAAAAAGATCTACTTTCTTCTTTAAACCCAACACTCCTTTAAAAAGCAAAATATTCCAAATTGCCATTAAAAGTTCAGAAGGAGGGCGCCTGGGTGGCTCAGTTGGCTAAGCAACTGCCTTCGGCTCAGGTCATAGTCTCAGAGCCCTAGTATCGAGTCCCACATCGGGCTCCCAGCTCCACGGGGAGTCTGCTTCTCCCTCTGACCTCCCCTCTCAAAATAAAATTTCAGAAGGAAAATCTGAGGCAATAAGCAAGAATCCTACTTTAGACGCTTTCCTAATAAGATCGGAGATGTTGGGAAATTTCTCTTGATGTGACAGAGACCAGAGTCGGGGAAATATCATGAAAGCAGAACATTTAGAGAGAAAAATGAGTAAAGCAAGAATCAGAAGAAAGAAAGATGCTTCTCCACAAAGTAATCAATACTCAAGAGGAAAAGAAAGGAGAATAAGAACTGAGATATTATGGATTCATGTGGCCTTCTGTCATCTTCTAAAGCCAAGAGAATGGGGAAAATGCCCACATAAAGGAGAAAAGCAGAGAGAGAGTTCTTTTGCCAGGTGGAGTTGTATCAGTGATGACTTTTTTCAGCCATTACCTATAAAAAAGAAAGCCATAGGGACATCTGGGTGGCTCAGTGGTTAAGCCTTTGGCTCAGGTCATGATCCCAGCATCCTGGGATCCAGCCCCTCATGGAGCCCTGCCTTCGACTCCCTGCTCCTGAGAGAGCCTGATTCTCCCTCTGCCTGCTGCTCCCCCTCCTTGTGCTCTCCCTCTCTCTGTCCAGTAAATAAATGAAATCTTAAAAAGAAAGAAAGAAAGAAAGCCATGTTTTGTTTATTTGCTCATGTACTTCATTAGTTCAAAGAATATTTCTGTTAGAGTTCTATTTGACAATTACAGTTATCATTTCTAACCAGTAACCGTTCATACTTGATGGAATCCTAATGAACATTTGCTGATAAAGCCAACATTACTATATAATAATCCCTGATTCTAATGATCCTTGATAGTTCTGGTTTTTTCAGATAATGTTCAAATTTAAAATGTCTGATTGTGACCTATGTCCTCTAATATGAATTGTTGATTATATTGGATTTGATCTGTGGTTCAGATGTGGTTCCCTCTTACTTGATACAATATTTATCTCTGGTTTACAAAATTATCTCACATGCCTCATTTTTACAATGAGATATATAATATGTTGATTTTGTAGGTGAGTAAACTGAGGCACCAAAGAAGTGTCCAAGCCAGGCCTTCTGCTCTAAATCGAATATTCCTTCCACCAATTAGTATTCAAATTAATGTACCAGATAAGACACATGTCTTTCAAAAGTCTGCAAAAACATGCAAGGGTAACTGTTAGTGGTATGGAGTGAGCAGAACTATATAGCATTCTCCCAGATGTCTTACTAAGATGATCCTAAAAAAACGACTTCAAGGATTGGCAGGGCCACCATCCTTCAGTGCATGAATGATGTGACACCACTGATTGACACAAACCCAGCTCAGACCTCAGGAAGAGTGGGGGGAAGACAAGCCAAGTCACAATCCAAATTAGTGTAGCCGCTCCTGCAGCTAGAGGAACACAATGTGGTCTTTGACTAACCTTTCAAAGCCCCATGTAGCTGGAGCTCAGATGGTGCTTGTTCGAGAAGAGCAGGGCGGGGCCGAGCTGACAGCCTGGAACATTGACCACCACGCGGCAACTGACGTGTAAATCACCCTCTGACTTGGGGTCTCGAACTTAGACAAGGAAATGTCATCTCCAGATTTGGCCCATCACGTGCTTATGCAGGAATGGCCCCTCTTAGGCGACTTTCTCTACCTTTCCAGAAAAATGATGTAATGCTGGTTGAGATAACATTTTTGGAGTTGATTTCCAAGACTGGCTAGAGTTTTTAAAAATATCCCTTTTCTCAGAAATTGAACCACCTTTTCCCCCAACCCCCGAAAATGCCACATCTTTCTATGTCGAGAGTAGGAAGTAAAGAGCCTATCTTCTCCATGTATCAGACCCACTCCCCAGACTGGAATTCCTCACTGGGGGCCTCCGCACCTGCCACCTGGAGGGCCGTCCTTGTTCTACCTTCCAGGACCACTAAGGTTGGCCTCTTCTTCATTCAGGGGATTTGGTTAAGAGACTAGGTCATAGCATCCTGAGATGTTCAATCTATCCATGTGATTTATGAGTGGTTCATTTCTTTTTTTTTTAGAAATTCCACTGCTTGTTACTAGTGAGTGGGTAAAATGGAGCTAAAAGCCAGCCACAGTGGATAGCAACTTAGCAATTCCTGAAAATATTGACAAAAAGATGTATGCTACATACCTGGTCAAAAGATACAAACTTCCTGGGATGCCTGCCTGGTTCAATCAACAGAGCATGAAGCTCTTGATCTCAGGGTCCTGTGTTTAAGCCCACATCAGGCATGGAGGCTGCTTTAAAAAAAAGAAAGAAAATAAAAGAAAAAGAAAACATACAAACTTCCAGTTATAAAATAAATGAATCATGGACATATAATATACAACATGGTAACTATTGTTAATAGTACTGTATTGTGGGGCACCTGGGTGGCTCAGTGGGTTAAGCCTCTGCCTTCGGCTCAGGTCATGATCTCAGGGTCCTGGGATAGAGCCCCACATCGGGCTCTCTGCTCAGCAGGGAGCCCGCTTTCTCCCCCACCCTTCTCCCTGCCTCTCTGCCTACTTGCGATCTCTCTCTCTCTCTCTTTGTGTCAAATAAATAAATAAAATCTTTAAAAAATATATTACTGTATTGTATATTTGAAAGTGTTGTATATTCAAATCTTTGAAGTTCTCATCACAAGCGAACGAATTGTAATCCTGAATGGTGATGTAAGTTAGCTACACTGATTGCGGTGAGCATTTTGCAATATATACAAATATTGATTCAGTATGCTGTTCACCTGAAACTAACACGTTCTACGTCAATTATATCTTAATAAAACAAGTATGCATAAAATTAAACATTTTATCTTCTCTATTTTCGTTCCTGTTAACATCACCAATCAAGGTTTGTCTAGATCAGTGACTCTTACATGTGTATATGAATTTTCTGGGTGCTTTTGATTCAGTTGGTGGGGGTAGGCCTTGAGATTCTGCATTTCTAAGACATAGCCTGATGATGCTGATGCTGTTGATCCACGGACCACACTTTGGGGAGCAAGGACCTTAATATTACTTCACAGAGATTGACACAGCAGAGAGTGAGGCACGTGAATATGCTGAAGGTAATACAATTCAGACTCTTCTAATAATTAATAAATATCTGGTAAAAGCAGAGCTCATACTACTGGAAATCTGATATGTTTTAGTAATACCTATTGGTTAATAATCAACAGAATGTCAAAATAAGTCAAATGTTGGCCTAAATTTCCCAATATTTATTTTCCTTAGTTTGCAAGACACAGATTACTTCCAGTTCTCTTTGTTTGTGAACTAAGTACTAGGGTAGTCTCTTAAAACTGATTGTTCACTCAGCAGGATTCAGAACGGAATTATGGATGAGTGGGAGCTATATTGAGGCCTGCGGCATCAGGAAACTCAATACAGCAAGGGGCCCTCAGTCATCCCTTGAAGGACTTCCCCAAGACCACTCAGGCCAAGTCAGCTTGCTGCCACCCTCAAATGTAGAAGAGCTTTTCCCCAACAACAGCAAATGTTATTTAGAATATTGAACACATCTAAGATGAGAAACAATTTCCAAAAAAGAATAATTCCCATTGCTACTGCAAAAAACAGTGTTTTTGGTTAAATGAAATCATAATATCATACCATTTCTTAATATTAAGTTTAGTTTTCAGGGATATATAGAGAATGCTTTGGAGTTCAGATTGTTCCACAAATATTTGTATACCAGGCCATTTAGCTAGGAACTAGAGATATAGGGCAAATAAGACAGAAAAAAATCATTGCCTTCATTGAGTTGTCAGTCTGCATTTGCTTTCTGTTTTTCAATAACATATGTCTTTTTATAATTCTATGGAACTTCCTACACCCCCAACATTCTTTATTTTTAAACACAAAATTGAATCTCAATTTCTGATCCAAACTTTTTCTTTTTTTTAAATAGGGACAGTTGGAACATTTGTAAATATTGCTCTTGTTGGAAAGATCATGAATCTTGCACCTATTTTTCTGTTGTTTGTCTAAATATATGTGTATAAGCTATGGCTTCTGCCTGTGTACTGTCTTGTGTCTACTTCTAATTTGGAGGCATAATAGTGTGCTGTAATCACTTGTTTACAAGTCTGTCTCCTTAACTGGGGTATTAAGTTCTTGGTGGAACCACCATTAACCATTGAATTACCAAGCCAGAAACTGGGCCTGCCCAGACTCACTGAATCATGTTCATTGAATTTTGTAAACACCTTTCAGATCATTCTTTTCAGGTCCTTAAAATCTCATCCAGACAAATAGAATAGCCTCCTCCTTTGCCTTTCACTTTGGGCCTTTCCCTGACCTCCCTCTTGTACTTCTAATCTGTTGTCTACAGTGCCCAAAGAGAAGCTCTCTAACATGTCAATGGCTCCTGTCACTCCTGGCTTTAGTGGATTCTCATTACTGTCAGAATAAATACAACACAAGTTCCATGAATAAAAACATGTGAGAAATGTTGCATTCTATCTACCTCCTTTGACTGATAGTACATTTTAGTATATTGATGTTTTTGAGAAGAACTGCTGTGAAATAGACTTCTCTCATTTCATTTAACCCAGAATATATCAAACTCATTTGACTACAGAATTTCTTTCTCCCTGGTAATTCCTACTGGCATGGCTCAAGCCATCATTCTCTAGGACATTCTTTAAGGAGTTCACTTGGTGAGCTGAGTGCAAAGCTCTGACTTTGCACTGGAATGGTAGTTGCCTTTCTGAGGGATCCTAAGCTGTTCTTCCTCAGAGAATAGGCGGCATTCAGCTGCTGTGCTTGACCAAACACAGCTGACGCAATCAATTTTTGGAGCTAGATTTTGGATTTTATTCATTTATTTATTTAAAGCAGGAGAAGGGGGAGGGGCAAAGGGAGAAGGAGAGAGAGAATCTCAAACAGACTCCCCACTGACTGCAGAACCTGTCATGGGGCTTGATACCATCCATGACCCTGAGATCATGACCTGAGCCTAATCAAGAGTAATCAAGAGTCAGATGCTCAACCAGCTGAGCCACCCAGGTTCCCCTAGACAGTGGATTTCAGACTTTTAAAATATCACTGAGCAGAAGGGTGGTTCAGTGGCTCAATCAGTTAAGTGGTTGCCTTCGGCTCAAGTCATGATCTCAGTATCCTGGGATCAAGACCCTAATTAGGCTCCTTGCTCAATGTAGAGCCTGCTTCTTCCTCTCCCTTTGCCTGCTGTTGTGCCTACTTGTGTTCTCTCCTACTCTGTCAAATAAGGGAATAAAATCTTAAAAATAAAATAAAATAAAATCATTGAGCACAAATCACTGATTTGACACTCGAACTAAGGGCTTGGGTCAGAGAATCATACAGACATTTTTGGCATTTTTGGATAGCAGGTGAGAAGAATGTCTGTAAGAAGAGAATCAATTGGGATTTTATTCTTAAGAAGAAGCCAAAATTTGGACTTCTTATTAAGAAGTCCAAAATCAAGAAATGACTATCTCGAATAGTGCTTTTCAATAGAAATATAATATAAGCAAAAATGTGAGCCCTATAATGTAAGCCAAAAAGAGAAAAATGAGACAGGGGAAAGTAAGTTGGATAATTTATTATATTTAGCTTAATGCATGTAAATATCATTTCAACATGTAATCAATATTAAACATTATTAATGTTATATTCTACATTCTTTTTTAAAAAATGAAATCATCAAAATCTGGTGTAAATTTTATATGTACAGCATAACTCAGTTAAAACTAGTCACATTTCAAGAGCTCAATAGCCATTTCCATCATCTCAGGAAGTTCCATTGAATGATACTCATCTAGAGTGGTAGTTCCTAATAGGGATTGGGGGGGGGTAATTTTGCTCCAAGAAACATCTGGCAATGTCTGGAGATATTTTTAATTGTCACAGTTGGGTGGGGAGGAACTACTAGAATATAGTGAGTAGAGGGCAGGGATGTTGCTAAATGTCCTACCATGCACAAAATTCTCCCCTGCTCCCATGACAAAACAACATCAGGCCCAAAATCTCAATAGGACTGAGATGAGAAACACTACTCTAGAGAACTGGTGAGCTAACAAGAAATTATAACCTATTCTTTATAAAAGCTCTCATTCATTCATTCAAAAAATACTAGTAGAGTTACAAATACCACTGGTAACCATATTAGTAATTATCCATAAAGACACATCAAACATCAAGGAATGGCATAAGTGTTATACTATATCAGGAGTAGAAATAGGGCAAAGGAAGGAGCAATCAGCATGTTTATGTTTTATATACCACAGGCTTGATATAAGTCTTACATACAGATGTGTGAAAAAGGAAAATAAAGGAAGGAAAACCAAAGAAGAGGAGGAAGGGGAAGAAGGAATAGGAGGAGGAAGAGGAGGAAGAAGAGGAGGAGGAGGAGGAGAAGGAAGGAAGGAAGGAACAAGGGAGGGAGGGAGGAAGGGAAAGGAAGAAAGAAAGAAAGAAAGAAAGAAAGAAAGTAAGGAAGGAAGGAAGGAAGGAAGGAAGAGAAAGAAAGAAAGTCATTCCAAAGTAGAGGAATTAGAAGGAAAAAGATTTTTGGAAGAAACTGAATATAAATGATATGCTAAGTTATTCAACTTAGACTGAGAAGGAAATGGAAAGGCAAAGCAGAAATGGAATCTCAGTAACAGGCAGATCAAACAGAGAAAAGTCAGTGATATTAGTCATGACAGTCCATATTCTACTATTCTAATATCCTTTTCCCTTCTCCATTCTCCATGGTTTTTCCTAAAAGATCCACTCTACAGCTACCTCCAGCAATGAATTTTTATTTATTTTTTCCTCTGAAAGTAAAAAGAGTTTATTTTCTGGCAGGTTGTCAAGTTGCTATATATTGTGATTGGAAGGCAGGCTGACTGGAGATACAACGGGGTCAGTGTCTGGACAGCGATCTGTCATGAACCACAGCCTGTCATAGACGGCCCTAGAGACGCAGACAAAGACACATGACCATTATTTCCAGAGAGAGCCTTTAAAGCACCTTGGGGCCGCCCGTTCTGCATGGGGGCCCTGAAGCTCCTGTGTTAGACCACCTGCCAGGAACTGTGCGTCAGGCTGACCTCTCCCATCCCAGTGTGAATAACTTCCGAGAGGTAGCCCCACATAAGGGCATGGGCTGCAAGCAGGCAAAGAAAGAGAGGAGATTTATAGCTCTAGGATATCTCTCTTTTGAAAATGAAATGGCACATTAGGGGGAAAAGGGGACTTGGCTGAAAGGACCTATCCGCAGGCATGACCAGTGCAATGTTCATTACCCAGCGAAAAAGCTTGGGTCAGTCCAGGCGAGTCTGCAGTGAAAAGAAAGGATTAACGTATTTAATGACAGACAAGCAGAGGCGCCCTCAAAACTTCTCTGATCCATTTTTTTAAAGCCTTATACAACCTTTATTTTTTTTTTCCCCAGAAGGCAATGTCTGCTTGAAAGTCTTAAAGGGGTGATTCCCACAAGGGAAGTCTCAACGTTAGCATCGGGTAACATGTTAGGTTCTATGGTCAAGTATCTTAGTATTTGGGAAAGAACTTTGTATGACATTAAAAGGCTCTTCAGAATAAAAGGGAATTAGGTTTTGTATCTTTTGGGTTTTTTTTAACCCCTAAGAAATTGCTTAAACTCTTAAAAACCCTGCTGATTCTCTTAAAACCTGATGTTTCTTTTAACCACTGAAGATCAGCTCTTTCTAAAAATAAGATGATGGCAGACTCTCTGGTAACTGTCTCCACAAGGACACAGAGTTACACAAAGCCCAAGTCATCTCTGCTTTTTGATAACCAGCAGCATAGCAAGGAGGTTGCACCCTCAGAAAAGGTCTCATTCTTGGGGGATGGTGTCTTTTCTGGAGTTTCGAGGGACAAAGAGGAGCTCTGGGCAGAAAAGCTGAGGTTCAGTTTTACTGTTCCACCACGGACATGTCTGAGGCAGTACCAGGGAAATCCATACACAATGAAAACACAGACAAGGGGGATTTGCACAGCTTTTAGCTTAGGTCAAAAAAACATGTAATTTGTTAAGGAAGAGGGCACTAACACGTGCCATGTCACGCTGGATTTTCTTGAAAAATAAAAAAAAATAACAAAGTTAAACTTTCAGTCAACCTGAAAATATTAGCTTTTTATGGGGGCAGGGCGGAACGAATGGAACAGCAGTGCTTTTTTTTTTTTTTGGATTGCCCATTTTCTGAGTCTTCTCAGAGTAAGAATGATAGGAGAGTGAGGCAGACAGGAAATAGGTGTGGGGGAAAATATTTAGGAAAGTATTAATGCTACAGCACAAGAGAAAATCTTGGTCTTTATGACTTGTGCCCAAAATATACATCAGAGCACAATGATAAATGTTGGTTTTCTGGGATTGAAATTGAATATTTTTTAATTGGGGAAAAATGCAAAAGAGTTAGTAGCATATGGAATGTTATAGACAATGCAGACTGATGCAGTATTTTACCATTTCTAACTCTCAAGTGGCAAATACTTTTCATAAAGTATAAATTGCACAGGTTCAGGAAAGAAGAGATTTTAAACATAGAAAGGTTTCCTCTTTAAACCATAAAACAACATTTTGGAGGAAAAAAAGATAAGGGTTTGCCCTCAAGCCTAAGATCAAAGATCAGGATCTGTGGGCCATAATAGGCTTTACTAACCAAACTCTTGACAAAAAACAGGGCATAGAAGATACGATGAGAGATTTAAGAATGAGTTTCACATCTGGATTTAAACCCCCGCTCTTTATTCAGTGTCCTGTATTGAAAATTTTCTTCCTTTTGTTGAATAAAAATTATACCCTCAAAGTTCAAAATGTTCCCCATCTGGTTTTTTTGTTTTTTTTTTTTCAAAAGCCCCATAGGTAAGAGCTTTTTTTTTTTTTTTTAAAGATTTTCAATTATTTATTTGATAGACAGAGAGAGATCACAAGTAGGCAGAGAGGCAGGCAGAGAGAGAGGGGGAAGCAGGCTCCCCGCTGAGCAGAGAGCCCGATGTGGGGCTCAATCCCAGGACCCTGAGATCATGACCTGAGCCGAAGGCAGAGGCTTAACCCACTGAGCCACCCAGGCGCCCCCCCCATCTGGTTTTTAATTACCTCAATTTCTTCTTTATCATTGATTAAAATCATTTTGACCTACTAAGAAAGTCCTATCCCCTGTATCTCCCCTCTGACCTTTAGTCAACAATCATGTGCTTTCTAAAATAGATTTTTAAATGATGAGGAGGACAATGATGGTGAACAAGATGATAAGACACTTAATGTCCTCTTTGCTGAGGTCAATGGATGGTAGTTTAAATCCCAAACAAACTCTACTTCTCTGTCATTCATTCCTTCCACCACAATTCCAAATATTCTATCCAGTCTCCTGATAGAAAAACTGGTATCCAAAAATGCCAGTTCACTGTGTAAGACTGATGAATCACAGACCTGTACCCCTGAAGCAAATAATATATTGTATGTTAATAATAATTTTTAAAATTTCTTTAAATGTCAGTTCTTTTGATGTCCTGAGTTTTCTCTTAGAACAGAAATTGTGGGGGAAATGGTGACTCCATGAATAATCCTACATTTTCACCCAAACAAAAATCCAGGGAGCCCTTACTGTACTTACTCATTTTCTCTCTCTCTCAGTCTCTCTCTCTCATGTTTAGGCAGGAATGTGGAGGGAGGGCTGACCCCCAGCATCCACACAAAGAGCATTGGACAATAAAGAAGGTCGACTCTTTCTATACAGACCTGCCTTTGTGCTCCGTGTGGGGCTTGATCCTTGCGGCCTGAGAGCTCAGCGGACGCCAGGGAGATAGATGTGGTGTGTTAGCCTCAGCCCGGGCAGCAGCTGAGCCACTTTCACACAGGCCGGCAGGTACAGCGAGCCTGGTAACAGATGAGAACCCCTAGGGAGCCCTGGACTATGGAGAATGAAAAATCAAAAGAAACCATATTGGACACAGATACAAAGGGAGTCCCCTGCTCCTTTTCTCTCCTCCCTTGTTCCCTTTCTCCCCTTGGTTAGGAAACCTCAATGAATGTGGAAAGCTGTCTTTCCCCTGGAAGCATCTGAGTGCACTGGGACTCCAGATGCTATTCTATGCAAATGGTTTCCATCCTTTCCTGCCTGGGGAGATGTTCTGCATATCCGTTTTCTGTCTTTTCTGGGAGAGAGAGGCAAATGGAGAGCTGAAACTACTTCCCAGACAACTGTTTCCTGTGCTGCACTCTGGTTGAGAGGAAATGGGATCAGGTGAAGTGAGTCGGGTTGCGGTGCTGTCCACTCCAGAGTGTCAATGCCAGTGTCTTGGGTGGGGAGGGGAAGAGAGATGTCAGCCAGAGAAGTACTAATTAAAAACTTTAAAAACACTAGGTGTTCTCCTCACATTTGGAAGTAAGCGGTGAAAG
This sequence comes from Neogale vison, assembly GCF_020171115.1. Lineage (NCBI taxonomy): Eukaryota > Metazoa > Chordata > Mammalia > Carnivora > Mustelidae > Neogale > Neogale vison. Next base: position 64,415,315 of record NC_058091.1, on the reverse strand, counting down.
TAGGTGAAAAGAGTTAGCATCAATATCATGTAAGTATTTTCAACGTAATATAATTAAATTTTATGTTTCGCCGTTAGAGATGACCCACCTCTACTTCCCTATTTGCTTTCAAAGTACCACAGTATGATTTAAAGCATTTTTTTTGTTTTTTCTTTTATAGTTTCTCTATGAAGTAAAACTTATTTTATCATTCTTGCCACTTGACTGAAATTTTTAAAAAGTACAAAGAATGACAACCCAGTACTGCGATTCTGAGGTAAAATAAATTGTAATCGTGAGGTTAAACCACCCTTAAAAAGCTCTATGTCGAGGAGGATTCCAGGCATTTCTGAGTTTGACACCTAGTGTTACTTATCTCTTCAGCCTCTACTGATACTAAGTCACACCTAGTGTTACTTATCTCTTTAGCCTCTACTGATACTAAGTCATACTTAGAACAAAAGCTCAGATAATAGTCAAATAAGCTTGATATACACTAGAATGTTGAAGGAATATTTAAAATTATTATATTACATATTTTCTTTTTTATTCAATATGAATCTAACATCCTGATGAAATGGGACACATTTATGCTGTATTTAAAATGTAGTTTAGAACAGTAATACTGGGTTTTGACATATCTGGTAGCATCCATTATAGGTCTGCCATCTTATGCCGATATTACTTAAAAGGAGTAAATAATTCACCATAAAAAAATTAATCCTTTAAAGGGGGATCAGCGTTTCCTTTACCACCTTTATCTTCAAGGATATGTGCACGTGCACACACACACACACAAGACAGCCTATCTTAAAATGACATTCTAGCAGGGAGTTTGTGATATGTAAAAAAATTTCTTGTGCTAGAGTTAAGACACAAATAATGCTTTTACTATGAATCAGCCTATATTCCCAACTACATGTATACATGATTCTAATATTAACACAGCTGTGTGTTGGCTTTTGTGGGGTTTTTTGTTTGTTTCCTTTTTGTTTTGTTTTGTTTTTCTTAGAGAATACACATCTATAGTTAAAAGAGAGCAGGGTCAAAATAATCTAAATTCAGCTCCTGAATCAAATTAAATTATAATAGACTAATCTAAGGAAACAAAGTATGGAACACATGTGCTTCCTCTCACACTCGTGGCAGACATCAATAATCAATCATGAGACTTTACACCCTACTGCGCCTCAGAATCCTCCTCAATAATGCTACGAGGATTCACTACTATTAATCAAGCTGGCATATAGGATAGGATGACTCTCTATTTGCCCATCCCTAGACTAGACTTCTCATCCAATTGTGCCTCAGCTTCTCTGGTTCAGGGAAATCATGACAAGGATTAGAGCCTTGTATTGATATAAGGTTGTGAATTTCTGGAATAGAGCAGCAAGAGATGATGTATCGTTCCTTTTTTTTTTTTCCTCAAAAGTAAAACTAAGGCAGGTAATATTAATATAGGAGAGTTTGGGTTAACGCTATTAAAAATAAGAAGTTACAGGGATGCCTGGGTGGCTCAGTCGGATAAGCAGCTGACTCTTGATTTTGGCTCAGGTCATGATCTCCGGGTCATGAGATCAAGCCCCGTGTAGGGCTCCTGTACTCTGCACTCAGAGGGGAGTCTGCTTCTCTCTTTCTCCTCTCTCCTAGCTCTTCTGTCTCTCTCTAAAGTAAATAAATAAATCTTTAAGAAGTTACATTATGTGTAATACAACCATATTCATTTTTAGAATTCTATCAGGGCTGCCTCACCTAAAGAAACTGTTACTCATAATATCATTGGTAATCAGATGTATAATAAATCAGAGATTTAATACAAGCAGAGTTTCATAGCCAAAGAATGCTTCTCTAAATACATTTATTCCATAAATATATTATTGGAGTCCTTCTTACTGAAGTCAGTATCTTTCCTCAATATATTCCTCTAAATTAAAAAAAAAAAAAAAGCTATTCTATCTGGCACCTGGGACACTCTTCCTTCCTCCTCTTTATCTAATTAGCACTTGTCTTATGTCATCCTGACTGAAATGCCAACACCCCAGAAAACCCTTTCCTTATAAAAGCTAATCCAAAGTGGATTACCAACACTCCTATTATTTTACCTCATCAGTTCTTTTCCTCTATGACATTTACCACACTTAGGAAAAAAAAGCTATCCATCCATGACCTAACTCTCTATATCTACCTATCTATCCATCTATCTAATCTATCTTCTATCTATATCTATCTAAACTTATTTAGTAGTTGTCTTCTTCAAAAGAGTAGGTACTGTATTTTTTAGTTTACCACCTAAGACCCTGACTGACACTAGAAACCTTGACTGCACGTTAGAATCACCTATGAAACTTTTCTTAAAATCCCCATTTCTAGGCCAAACACTGGAAGAATTCCATCAGAGGGAAACCCAGGCATTGGTGTGTTTTAAAGCTGAACCCCATGTGCAGCTAAGACTGAGAAACCACAGTCATGTCATGAGAAGAATCAGTGTAGATTTCCACAGCAAGCCCAGTGTTTTCATGTTAAACAATGCTAAATAACTTTAAAGTGCATTGCATAATGACACTGTATATAGCACTGCAAGTTATGAAAACTCTGGAAAATATTAGGATCTAACCCAGCATCATCATAAAGGGGTAGGGAGTGTGGAGACAGACACACTGCCAGTGCAATACAATGTTTTTGCTCTATGTGCCCCATTCTTGCACTGGGCTATGTATGAATGGACTGAATTCAGAAACAAAGTACTTCCCTTTTCAAAGAGCCTAGCAGTTTGGCAGTGATGAGTACAAAAGCTGGGGAGAGGTTTTCTGCCCATTCACAATCAGAGCTAAACTGGTGGGATCATATCTCTCCAAAGTGTGGCCGAAGGCGATTAGAAACAAGAGGAAGATTTAAAGCTTGATGCCTCCTAGACGCCAATTGGGAGTGGGTAAGTCAATACAAATGCAGCCACCTGCCTGTAAGACATGTATTTAAAGAAAGGATTTATGCAAAATGTCTGATTGTCTTTTGCTGTGGATACCCACTGAGTCTCCAAAGTAAGGAACTGGTGAGCTTTGGGTGGGCAGCCCAGAGCTTGACCACAGTACTAAACGCAGGAAACAACTGTTCCTGAAGCAATTTTGCAACTAAAAATAAATTACCTAAAATGGTCGTGGGATCAGGTGTAAGACCCTGTATAAATGCCAGTCGTTATCATTGCTAAGCGCCTTACAGAAGCCATCACTCTGCACCTCTGATTCTTCTATAATACAGTGAGGGTGAGACGCACCTGCCTTACTGAAATATCACATACATTACTAGATAATGCATCTTTCTGCTGTTTTTGTAAAAAACCTTAGAAACACGACATTTTGTCAAATTATTCAATAAAGATCACTGGTGGTTGGATCAAAATCATAAACTAAGCATGAGTTCTAACCTCCTTTTCCTTCCTGAAGCCCTAAAAATAATAGAATTTTTTAAAAAATCTAATAAATCTGGGAAAACAGGAAGTGATGTCTCACGTGAATCAGAAATTCTGAAAACTCCATAAAAAATGGAAAAGGAGAAAATAAAATTGGATTTAAGGAAAAAACCAAAGACTAGAAAATAGATAGAGAGAGATTGGTCCACAAGATAAGAGCAGCCTTGAGGGGGTTCCCAGCTTGGACTTGGCACGTATGGTGAGATGAAGGGGACCCTCGGGTAGCTGGTTGGGAGTTAAATATAGGCAGCTGGGAAAACTGGCCCTTCTTTCTCTCCTGCTTGTTTCAAGAAGGAAGCAAAGGAGATGCCTTCAACAAGTGGGATCAATGGTTTTTAATACCTGTGCCAGAGGGATAAAGTGGGGGCAGAGCCCAAGATGTTGGTGAAACTCAAGATGATAAGAAACCCTTCCATTGAGAAGACTAACTGTTGGGACAGCCCGAGTGGTAGCACATTCAACCCTTCCACCCAAATCACTGGAGGCTGGCTGAGATAAATGATAATGGATTTGTAGATACAGCATTTGTGAAAGGACTATCGGATAACAAGATGAATATCCTAAGTTTCACCAAGGGCTTGAATAAAACCTACACCAGGTAAGAGAAGTGCCCAGCTCAGCAAATGATTAGTAAATAGTAAGGCAAACCAAACAAGATATTAGAATACATATGATTACAACCCACAAAGAAGATGTGAGTATATTCAGTGTACTTAAAAAGCCAGATAGATATTTAGAAATTAAATAATTGATGGTTGAAATTAACAGCTGAGAGAGGAGCTAAGGGGAAGAACAGAAATAGCTGAGTTAGTGAGCCAAACCTGAGATGAAGTTTTCTTTCCAATAGTCTACACGGGGTCAAAGAAATGGATCATGTGAAAGAAATATGGGAAGATGCGTAGATTGGATCCAGCAGTTCTACCTTGTGTGCATTTAAAAAAAAAGAACAGAAAAAATATATATATAGAAGAAACAATAGAACAATTTCCGTAGTTTAAGAAAAAAGTGAGTTATATTAAAGGGACCCTTTGAGTGGAGGCTGGGAGATTTGGAGACACAGGTATATCACTCGTACCTAATTTATAATATATACACACAGAGAATTAAAAATAAACATAAAGAAAAAGCTCAATCATTGGAGAGGTCTATATTAGGCAAGGAAGGAAGGTACATGATCAAGATTTTCTGGCTTTATGGTTTTACACTCTCAGCTAGGAAAGGAGGACATCCATTCATAGAGAAGTAACCACTGGTTTTATCTTACCCTGGAAAGGATCTCGGACTTTCTAAACCTATGCTCCTTCAATTTCTAGTACCCTATTCCATCAGAGAAAAACTATAATTTTTGGCCCAGGGAGCTTAGTTTTGTAAAAGAAACTTCTTAAAAATTGATTAATTTGATTCATCCTTCTAATCTAGAACACAATATGACAATGTGAATCAAGAATCTTATAGTTCGTTTCAGTTGGTCTATTTATTCTACTCTAATGAATCTAATTTAAGGCAATCATAAATTTTGGAAAATGTGTATGTACACCATTCACAAAAATTAACTAGGAGTGGATTAAAGACTTAAATATAAGACCTGAAACTGTAAAACTCCTAGAAGAAAAAATAAGGAAAAAGGTCCTTGACAGCAGTCTTAACAACAATTTTTTTTGGAAAAGAACAAGCAATAAAAGCAAAAATAAACAATTTTCTGCACAGCAAAAGAAGTAATAAAATGAAAAGGCAACTTATGGAATGGGAAATAAATATTTACAAACAGTAAATCTGATAAGGAGTTTATATCTAAAATATATAAGAAATTCATACAACTCAATAATGAAAAAAAAAGCAAATAGTCCAATTAAAAATAGACAAAGGAAATACAATTGGCAAAGGAACTAAACAAACAGCTTTTCAAGGAAGATGTACAAATAGCCAATAGGCACATGAAAAGATGCATAACAACACCATCATCAGGGAGATGCCAATCAAAATCATAATGAGCTATTGCCTCACACTTGTTAGGATGTCTATTATCACAAAGACAAGAGATAAGATATACTGGTGAGGATGTTGAGAAAAGAGAACTCTTGTGCACTGTTGGTGGGTACATAAATTGGTGAAGCCTTTATAGAAAACAGTATGGAGGTTTCTCAAAAAATGCAAAATAGGCTACCATATGATATAGTAATGCCACTTCTGGCTACGTATCTAAAGGAAATAGAGTCAGTATCTTAGAGAAATATTTGCTCTCTGATGTCATTACAGCATTAGTCACAATAGCCAAGATACAGAGACAACCAAAGTGTCTATCAACAGATGAGTGGATAAGGAAAATGCTAGATATTACACATATAACATATATAGTAGAATATTATTCAGCCATAAAAAGGAAATCCTTCTATTTATGATAACATGGATGTAACAGGAAAGCATTAGGCCAAGTGAAATAAACCCAGCAGAGAAAGCCAAATTTTGTATGGTATCACTTATATGAAGAATTTAAAAAAAAAAAAGAAAAGAAAAGTTGACTGTATACAAACAGAGAGTAGGTGGTGGTTACCAGGTGCTGGTGAACGGGCAGAAATGGGGAGATGTTTGTCAATGGGTACATACTTATATTTATAAGATGAACAAATTCTGGGGCTCTAATGTACAATATGGTGACCATAGCTAATAATACTGTATTGTATACTTGAGAGAGTAGATCTTAGGCATTCTTTCTAAAAAAAGGTGAAAAAAAAAAGTGTGTGTAGGAGATATGCATTGTTATTTTATACATAGTGGAAAATGGGAAAATTTTATGATTAAATAAATTATGGTATATTCATATGGCAAATACTATGTAGTTAGTAGAATGTTGCCAGGGAAACTTAAAAGACATGGAAAAAATGCTTTTATAAAATGTGAGATGAGAAATAAGGATAAAAAACGGTATATGCAGTATAGTCTCAGTTAAAGTAAAAAAAAATACATAAATAACAACCACACAGAAATATGCTTAAATCTTAGTTATTTTTAAAAAATCTCTAGGGGGTGCCTGAGTGGCTCGGTCAGTTAAGCGATTGCCTTCGGCTCAGGTCATGACCCCAGGGTCCTGGGATCAAGCCCCACCTCATGCTCTTTGTGCAGCAGGTGAATCTGCTTCTGTCCCTCCCCATGCTCTTGCTCTCTCTCTCTCTCTCTCTCTCTTACTCTTTCTCTTTCAATAAATAAATAAATAAAATCTTTTTTAAAATAAAAAAAAAAAATTTTTAAATCCCGAGGCTGTTCTTTTCAATTTTTTTTGCATTAAATTTTTTCTCAATTAGTATATGTCAGATTTATATTTAAAAACATTCTAGCCTAGAAATAAAAGATCTATACTTCCTTGGGAAGCAAAATAGCACTTCACTGGGATCATCACAGTCTATCTCAACCTCTCCTTCACTCTACTCACTCAACTGATGCACAGTTGCACATCGTGTGATTTTCTGAGCATCTCTCCCATGTCTTTGAGGAAACAAACCCCATGCTCCAAAGTGCCTGAAACCCCATCAGGTTAGGTGGAACTTATTTCCTGTTCAGGTGGACCCTGTGGTCACACTGCATGAATGTTGGGGATGATAAAAATGTCTGTCCTAGACAGAAAAGTTTTAATACTTTTACTGTTCTTCATCACTTAACTTTATGTGTAAATAAGAATTTTCTAATTTTTTTTTTTAACAAAAGTCAGCTAGGTCTTGGCCCAGGAACTGCTCACCTATAAAATTAGTAAATTTGCAATACCTGAGAGAATGACCTCCTGCTCCATTACAGGGTTTTCCCACTTTCTCAGGTCCTATAATCCCCTGACCCATTCTTTTGTTTTAAGAACACTGCAGGAGAGGGATGTGATATAATTAATCTGGGCAAGAAATTATTTACCAAGATGGTTCATTTCTTTCTTGCATGGACTATTCAAAACCACGAAGAACATGTGACTTCTGAAAGGCAACACTTTGACTCATTGAGCTTCCCTAGGATGCCATTTTGGATTGGGTACTCAGCAGGCTCCCCATTTGGAGTTCCTGCTTAGATCTCTTTAAGAGCTGCCCCCAGTGATACCAGCCTTCTGTCTCCCCCACCGGCACACATAGTAATGATCAAATCCAGTACAGGATGAAGCAGATGCCCCTGTTGTCCTCAAGATCTTGCTCAGGTATGATTAGAATGTCTTTCCCTCCTATTTTGAGAGAATTTGCATGGAATAACACTTCCACAACCCAACCAAGGTCCTCCCTCTTCTATGCTGTTTAAAATGTTCTCCAAGCATAATTCCTTTATAATGAATGCCCTGTCAGTTCTGATTATGAGTTTAGTCCACATTAATCTGATCCAACGTTTCAATAAGGATGGCTAAAAAGACCATGAGCATGTCACCTGTTCTTGTCCCAGCCCAGCTGAGAACCCAGATCTAACAGCTGTATTGAAGCTAATGAAATTCTGTTTATATAATAATCCTACCTTTGGCTTTATCTTATTTTTCTATATCTATTTTCCCTTCACCTTGATTTACATACCCACTTATTTTTGCCACATTTTGTAATTATTTATGTGGTTCTTCAAACTTAGAGGGTATGGGGAAAGAAGGTATGTGAACATTTATTTATTGACACAAAGACTTCTAGGGGCACCTGGATGATTCAGTCATTAAGTGTCTGCCTTCGGCTCAGGTCATGATCCCGGGGTCCTGGGATTGAGCCCCCCATAGGGCTCCCTGCTCAATGGGAAGCCTGCTTCTCCCTTTCCCACCTCCCCCCACCTCCCTCTTGTGTTCTCTCTCTCGCTGTGTCTCTCTCTGTCAAATAAATAAATAAAATCTTAAAAAAAAAAAAAAAAAAAAGACTTCTTCCAAGTCTCTGGGCAGAAGCCAGAGCTTTGTGGTACCTTTTGTAATCATTGGTACCAATCCAACAATTTGGATTGCTGTACACTCGTGGAAAGAAAATAGATTTTAGTTTCAGAGAGACGTGGCTTGGAATGTTTGCTTTCTTTGCAGTGTATGAATCTGGAAGCAATGTAAAGCATGGGTAAAATGATGAATCTGTGATTAGAAATGAATTTTGAAATATTAATCTGTTGATTTTCTCAGAATTTCCTTACCAACTTTACCCTCCACACTGCCACCTCCTACCACTATTGAGAGTGGTTTTTACTCCCTTCTATGGGGGCAACACTGTGGCAAAATGGAAAAAGAAAGTAAAGCATCAACTGTCAGCTTTTTTGAGTTTGAAAGAGAATTTTTGTAACTCATGGCAGAGATAAAAGTATGAGAGAAAAGGACTTGGAGACATAAAATCTGAGGACCTACAGGACCAGGACACAAAATTTATGCTATAAATAATAGGTTAAAGAAAGGTAGGTGATAGGATCTTGAGTCTTCTTATTCCAGAAGAGATGGGAGAACTTTTGGATTGGAGGAAAGAGAAGCAGAGTGAGAAAGTAAGATTGAGACCATGGTGAGCATCCTTAGTAGAAAACCATGAACTCTGTTCTGGACAGAACAAGTACCACAGTGAGGCGAAGACAGAGCCTCCGTTTTGGAGATCTGAAGCGCCCAAGATGGTATGCCTACCAGAGTCCCTTCACATAGTCATGGTACCATAGCAGTAGAAACCCTGTGTCTAGACCAACAGCCTGAGACAACCCCACTGATAGCATCTAGAAGGCTCCCACACACCCTTGAGAGGAGTTCTAGGTGCTTGACGAGGAGTGGGGGACCTGAAAAGGTCTTAGAGCCAAGTTAAGGAAGACCCACTTTTATCTTTTCTTCTCCCTGTGCATACTACCTTGGGATTCTTGTTGACACCCAAGAAATACACATAATAATAATGAGGCTGTGTAGTACAGTGATTAGAAAAATGAGCACCTTTGGACCAGTTTGCCTGGTCCAAATTCTAGCTCTGCCTTGTACTAGTTGGGAGACATCAGAAAATATTCTTTACCTCTCAGCTGCTTGGTTTTCTCATCTATATAATGGGAAAGAGTAACATCTATCTCACATGGATGTGAGAGGACTAAATAATTTAATCTATTTAAAACCTCAGTGCAGGGACACCTGCGTGGCTCAGTCAGTTAAGCATCTGCTTTTGGCTCAGGTTATGATCCCAGAGTCCTAGGATCGAGTCCCACAACAGGCTCCCCGCTCAGCAGGGGAACTGCTTTGCCTGTTGCTTTCTCTCTCTCTCTCTCTGACAAATCTTAAATAAATAAATAAATAAATAAAACCTCAGTGCAGTCCTTGAACCAGTACCTGATGTATTTAAAAAAACAAAAACAAAAACAAAAAACCACAACTTTTAAATTATTGGTGTTAACGATTACTACTGTTATTTTGTATTTTCTATTATACTTCCCTTTATTTCCTGCTTTCTTTATTTGATCAATTCTGATGTATCCTTCCAAACTATAGCTGTGTCTACCCTCAATTGGCAGCCCACAAGAGCCACATGACTAGAAGAAAAGTAAGTATCTAAAAGATGGAAAAGGTTGCTGTTTGAGGCAGATGCAATTTATAGTTGTGGTCCAGGATGAGCATGGGGCTTAAGTTGGGCCAATTGGAGGACTTCTTCAAATGTGAAATGTTCACAGATAAGAAATATGGAGGTATTGGAAGGTGTTGGAGCATAAACCAGGTCGTTCTGTGTTCAGAACTGAATGGAGGAGGTTTGTGGAAACAGCACGAATGAATTCCTTACTCAAGATGTGTAGCTGTGAAGGGAAGGACAGATGAGTCCTTGCAGCTGTGAAGATAGAGGAAATGGGGAACTGGTTTTAGATGGGTTGTTTACATAGCTGTTGAATTTACCCAAGACAATGGAAAGAGTCAAGGTCCTTGACGATTATGTGGAAATAGCCAGAACATCAGTGGTCCAATCAGACAAGAGAATCTGTAAATTTTTTTGCACAAAAATAAAGAATGAGTGACATGGGAGTAACAGAGTTCACATTCAAAGGCTATCTTCTGAGGTAGAGGTACAGAATTCCATTTACCCAGCATAGTAGAGAAAGAAGTGCAGTCAGTCCTTGTGAGCACACACGGGGTTGTGGGGTGAATTGTGTTCCTCCCCCAAATTCATATGTTGACATCCTAATCCCCAGTACCCCTAGAATGTGACTATATTTGGAGATAAGGCATTTAATGGGGGAATTAAGTTAAAATGAATTCACTTGGGTGCACCCTAAGCCAGTCTGACTGGTGTCTTTACAAGGAGAGAAGAGTAAAGCACCAACCACACAGATTGAGGGACACCATGTAAGGACATAGGGAAAGGGGGACACCTGCGAGTTAGGAAGAGAGGCCTCAGAAGAAACCAAACTGGCAGATTTAGGTCTTCTAGCATCCAGAATTGTGAGAAAGTAAATTTCTGTGGTTCACAAGTCCAGTCGGTGATACTTTGTTATGACAGCCCCAGCAAACGAATACACTTGTGCAGAGTTAACCAAGATCCAGGAGTCTTAACCAGGGCAGAGGGAATCAGTGGCTGGGGTCATCATCTCACTGGAGAGTAGACCCCCATGAGAAAGCATTCAGGCAGACTGTTGGTGTCAGGCCAGACTGCTGTATGTGCTCATGTGAAGGGAACAGCACTATACCAGGAAAGGGAGGCTGAGAAGGACTGAGCTGCTCCTCTGGAGATGCGAGGGGGGCAGATAGAAGGCTGGTTCCCTGGGTGGCACTTCTGAGCATTTAGAGAACCATCTTAACTCCCAGGAGACACAGAATTGCATGATTAGCAAAACCTCTTGAGGCTCAGAATAGGATACTGGATCCAAGTGGGGAGGGCAAAACTAGTAAGGCTAAGAGCCACACTGAGCCCGGAGACGCACTGTGTCAGTTCCCGAAGTTGCTGCCCGCCTGGAATCTGGCTACCCCTGTTCATCACTTGAGGGTTCACTGGGAGCTCTAAACTATGACCCCAAATTCCAAGACACCCGATAGACATCAGCACCCACACCTACTCAAACCTAAAGTTGCCTTGCCATGTCCAGCACTTGACCCGTGCTGACCTATATCCCAGGCAGGGTGGGTAACATTTAATTCAGGAAACTTCCATTAGGACCTAACTCAGATGACTTGCTTTGGGCCATCAGCATCACTTGGTGTTCCCTCTCAGAAATCCATCATATGTGAAGCAGAATCTCCTTGGATTTTTCCTCTTACAATCTCTCTGATATAAGAGTAGAGAGCAGAGCTCAATTAATACAGGAAATAACAACTACCAACGGTGACAAGGTCTTAAAAGTCCTCATGAGCCTCAGGTATCCATATCATCATAAAACCGCAATCTTGGGAGAGGAGAGGGAGGGACAGGAGAGAGTTTTGGATATCAGGAGCCTCCAGAGCTCTCTCTCATTCTCTGTTGATCTATAAATTCTTCCACGCAGGTGTCTTAGTAGTTTCCTTCTGACAATTGGCAATTCATTCATTGCCATTGACTTTTGGCTCCCAGTTGGGAAAATCTCTAATTTTTTTCTTCCCACTGACAACTTTTCCTGTTCTTCATTTGATTAAATCATTTACTTTATCAGTATATATAACATCTAAGAGTTTATATGCTAATTAATGTGCTCATAATTAAAAAAATATATATTTCTATTCCATCAACTCAATAAATGATTAGAAAGAGAGTCAGATTCATCTCTGACTTTTTGTGAGAGACCACGGCCTTTTCAGTAAGGTCAAAGTTAAGTCACAATTCAACTTAAATGTTTAGTGAAAAATCGAGCAGTTCTCCTCAGAACTTCACTTCTTCTTCATTGCTGCTGACATTTCTTTAGTTTAGAGTTTTTCAGAAGGAATTGGGAGGAAATGTGAATCAGAGTTTCTGCTTGTGGTCTCACTGCCTTGTTCATCTCCTCAGCTTGCTGAGACCGAGGGTGGGGCAGGGGTGGAGTACAGAAGAGCAGGAAAGGGAGGAGAGACAGAGACGGAAATCGAGAAACACAGAGAAAAAGAAAGAGAAGACAGATGGAAAGGGAATAAATGAATAAAGGAGTAACATATGGAAGCCAAAAGGGGCAGAAATCAGGCATTAAAACTTTTATTTCATCTTATACCTACTTACTAGAATATAAGCATAGTGATTAGGTGCTTTTAATGGGAGTGTGTGCATGCTTTTTCCAGCCAGGATAGATAAGTCCTTGGAGCGTTTAGCGGCAGGCTAAACAAATTGTCTTAACTGCCTAGAATGCTCTGAGCAAACTTGCCATTTTTATTCATGGGCTTCTGATCCATGGCTCCCAGTGGATCCATGAAGATTAAATAAATTATGTCTCCAGTCATTAGTGAGCCCCACTCTCTTTTTCATGGCAAAGGTGGAGCTTGGAGAAATGCTGTGGACGAAATCTCAGCTTTATATTGAGCAAGAAAAGATTTTTTTCTTCACCTTTATTTTCATGCCAGGGGGCTATGCAGAGGATTAAAGATGGTGCCTGGGCCCAACTCAGCCCATCCTGCTGAAGGTGTATGCCTAGGGCATGGAAAAAGGCTGAGGGGCCTTCTTGCCAGCTGGGGCCCCATCTCTGAAAAGGTGACTTCAAGGACTGATGCTCATTCTCTTCCAGCTGTGAGGCTCTCCTTCACCTGCAGAAGGATAGCGAGGTTGGAGGGGAGCTCTTCTGTGTCGCTCATGCAACAAAATTTCCTACAAGATAAGAACAAAGACTTGCTTAATGCTATCAGGAAAGATGTCCCTGCCCTGTAAGGACCCAAAGTGCCTCTCCTTGCAGTGACATGTGGCTTCATTCTATCACCCAGACGAAGGCCCTCCATGCATCTGCCTCATCCCTGCATTCTGGTGATGACCTCAAGCTGGACCAACAATCAGGGTCATCGGGGAAATAGGAAATCTATACTGAGAATTGCCGCTTTCCTCTTCTCCCCACTACCCACCTCTGTCCTCCTCCCAAAGGTTGGTTCTCCTGTTAGATGTCAAGTTGATGATTCTAAATCCCAGATGTGTCATGCTCAGTTAGTGAATAACAGACTGTCAAATAGAGCAATAAATCTTCTTGCTCAGTGACTGCTGTGCAGAGCTGCCATGCCCTTGCACTCACATACCCACTAATTCTGTGTGATGAGTGAGGCTGGCGGCAGCCCTGTGCTCTCCAGAGACTGGTCTCAAGGTGCAAACATATTGAGAAGGGATGATTGCTGGATCTGTCCCGCTTCCCTGGCCCCTGAGTTCATGACTAGAAATCCAAAGGCAATCTGCCATGGGGAGTATCGCTAATTACATTGGCTCAATGCCTCTTTGGAATCTCCTCTCTGAGATTCTGACAACTTTTTTTCAGACAATACCGTGGTCTTGGCAAACTCATGGTTAGACTATTGTGTGAGGTTGTTTTTTAATGTTGGGATTCCTTCATTTTTCTTCATTGGGTGATCAGGGGTGGGACTTTTCTATAATCTTCTTTTTTAGGAATGTACCATCCAGAACCTTGAGGATTTCTCTTCTCCCAGATTTGCTCTCTTAGCTTTTCCTCTGGAGAAAAGGCACTGAGTTGTCTTTTATAAGGACCAGCGAACGGAATCGAAGGGATTTTGGGGACCCAGCCAAAAATGTTGCTGGTTTCATAATCCTTCTAGACAATTATATTTTTTCCTTATTTGAGGTTAGACGGCCTCCAGGGAAAAGAAAAGTCACCTATTGTCATATTTACCACTAAATAAATGTGACCCAGATTGGCTACAGGATGGGAATTCTGTACATAACTGTGATGTAGGAAATATTTAGAGCTCTTACTTTAATATTCCCAAGGGTAATTTTCACTCATTGGCTAAGAGCAAAAATACTAAAGGACTGCTAAGGTCTGAATCCTGTTTTTGCTATTTGACCCTGAGTATGTTCTATAAATATTCCATGCTTCAATTTCCACAGCATAATATTGACACTTACTACCTAAATCTAGTGGTATACAAACGATAGAAGGCCTGGCAGTGCTTAGCATTGTGTCTGTACATCACAAGTGTTTAGCATGTGATAGGAATTATTAGTGTAATAAAACAGATGATCAGGATTTCAGTATTTAATGTTCATTGTTGTTCTTGCTTATTATTTTACCTTTGACAATTACTTACTACCTTTCTCTGGGTGTTGTGTCATGTTTATAAAATTAGCATTTCTGTCAGAATTATGAGGTGTAAAACTGGGATTTGACTCTGCTCAGTTTTGGAGAAGTACACTGACCTTAACATTCTGCACATCTGGCATTGTTTAGTTGGAGGCAAATATGGAGAAATCCCTTTATACCCTCCTAGTCTCTTTGGCATTTTGTTTTTTCTCCAACTCCTAGAATAAGAGACTCTTATCATGGGAAGGATGTGGAGGCAGAGATATTTAAAAGTAGCATTGACATTTATCTCCTCTGGTAAGGTAGAAGCTTTGGTGTAGGTAGGAAAAGTAACACCCCAGTACAGGCTTTTCTAAATATTGATTTCATAATTTGCTTGGGTTCCACAGAAGCTGCTACCAATGAAGCTGTAGCCATCTCAGTTTGATTCATGACAGCTCCTTGGTGATTCACTATGTAACTGGATCCAGAATTTTTCCTCTTTAGGTAATAATCTTCAGTTTCACACAAGCTCTATTAGATTGCCAGTGTATCCCTGAGTCCAGCTCAAGTATCACATGTGATGCTTTTAACATCATAGACTATTTGCTCCATGTAAAATTTTATTTGTCCCCATTAACTCTTTCATAGTTAATAATCTAGAGTATACCTTTTGAAGATTCCAGGATAAACTGATTACTGGAAGGAGCTAGTTAAATGTAAAATACCAAAGATGTCATCTACTTTGCGTTTTTTTTCTTGAAAGCCTATATTATCTCACAGATTTTGATTTTCTGTTATGACAGTTTATGGAAAAGCAATTTTTTAAGAAGATGTGTTATCTTAGACCACATTATCTCTATCTGACAAAAGGAATTCAATGCTGGTGCTTTTGCATGGGTGGCTTGTTATCACAGAATTAAATTATTCTTATACCAAAAGAGCTATTGGTGTGGCTTTTTTTACAGGAGATCTGAAGTAGTGACAGAAAAGAATTCTGACTCACTGTGTGATCCTGGGAAATCACTTAAATTCTTTGAATCTCAGTTTCTTGAGCTAATGTATATAACTTCTGGGCACAAAGTCATTACTCAACAGACAATTAGTACTATAAGACTATTATTCAGTGATCAAGTTACTTCAGAGACAGAGAAAAAGTTATGTCAAGACAATGAGCTTGTAATAAATGAAGGAATCTATTCATTCAGTATTCAGTTACTCAGTATTCAGGTAAACATGTGTGGACTGCTTAGTCAATGACCTTAACAGGTCTATGTTGAATAGACCCTGACTGGAACATACTTGATCAGAGTGAAAAGGTATTAAAAAATGTTTCACTTTGTGAGTGCCTGGGTGGCTCAGTCAGTTAAGCGAACCACTCTTGATTTCGGCTTCAGTCACGATCTCGGAGTCCTGAAATCGAGCTCTGTGTTGGGCTCCTTGCTCAGGGGGAGTCTGCTTAAGATTCTCTATGCCCCTCCCTGCTGCTCTCTCTCTGTCCAAAAAAAAAAAAAAAAAGTTTGACTTTGCAACATACCTCTTCCAAGACCAAACTCCCCAAATCTCTAGAAGCTACTTTAATGGAGGACATCTTAATACTTGATGTGTAAACTTTTCCTTGTACTGCTCTTGCAGTATTCACAGTAGATGAATTCCCTTGTCTCAAAACCAAGATCTTAACATAATAACAAAATACTGAAGCAAAATGAATATTCACTAATAAGAGAATGAATAAATAAATTGTGGTTTGTTAAGGTAGTGGAATAGTGTAGAATAGCTAAAAATTAAGATCTACACGTATGACTCAAAGATATGTTGAGTGAATAAAGCAGTTGCAGAATAGTAGGTAAAGAAAAATACAAATTTCATAGAGACTAAAAAGAAAAGGATATACAGTATCTGTGGATAATAATAATGTAGTAAAGAGAAAAAACATGCCTTGAGAAGGATTTAGTAATAACATGAAAACATGTCGAGGAAGGGCAATCATCAACTTTAGGAGACTGGGTACCTCCAGGAAGAGACAAAGGAATGTCATAGGGAATGTTACAAATTGGGTATTAATTACATCTCCATTATTTTGTTTCTTTAAAGGAAACATATGATGTGCAAATAAACGTATCAGCTAGGGACTTGAATAAAAGAAAGAACTTCATAATGTCTGTAGATTATTTTTGACGATTTATTTTATTGGAAGAAATAACACTCTATTTCTGCTAAAAGCTGTTGTGTTCTGTTTAAGAGTGGTTTTAGACATTTAAATTCTGGTTTAAATTAGTTTTGCACTTTCATGTTCCTAATTAGAAAACAGATACATAAGAAGCACCTCTTCCTTCCTCATACAATGTGACAGACCACTTTTTTCACAGCAACTGGATGGGAGCGCTCTATTTGTTTCATTCTTGTTCTTTCCTCCCATCTTGATTCTGGCATGTTCTCGAGTTTGCCAGTTTCAGTGAAGATAGATTTGGGTTTTGTTTTTGATGCTGGGCATCACTTATAAATGTTACCTGAGCCCTTACTAACCACTGGAGATTTTCCTTCTCCTTGTCATCTCTAGATCAGGGCTCCTGGCTGCCATCTCCAGAGTCACAGAAGTCAGATTCCCCAGGCTTCCCTACTGCCCGTGCCCGCAGATCTCTACCAGGTAGTAACAATCTGTGTCTGAGTGGTCCATGAATGGGATGTTTCCTGAAGAGATATTCCAAAGAGAGAAGCTACTGATATGAGAGGGGAACACTTAGATCAACTTGTGAGTTATTTATAAAGAACACAAGTTAGAAAGGAAAGATACTCATTACATGTCCTCACAGATGAGACCTGCTTAACTTCCACCTTCTGCTCTTAGGAGACACGTGGGGATGAAAGGATAGGAGTGATATAGGAAAGATGACCACCTTTGAATCAGAGAGACAATCAAAGGCTAGAGAAAAGTCCATTTCAAAGTCATTTAGTGCCAAGCTAACTAGAGCTCTGGGGCCAAATATAAAATAAAACTGGGTCGTGAATATAAAATAAAACTTTCACAGTGAATTGTTGTTATAGATTATACTAAAGGAGGGATTTTTAAAAAATACAAG
This sequence comes from Neogale vison, assembly GCF_020171115.1. Lineage (NCBI taxonomy): Eukaryota > Metazoa > Chordata > Mammalia > Carnivora > Mustelidae > Neogale > Neogale vison. Next base: position 64,397,726 of record NC_058091.1, on the reverse strand, counting down.
ATAAAATTGTACCTAGGAATCTCTGCACACTGTAAATTTTGGTCTCAATTGTGTGTCATCTTTTAGAACACTTTAATTGGTCATTAATATATCTTTATACACAGATGCTTAAATAAAAATTTCTATTGACCAGAACAAACTTCCCAACTCTATGTCTGACAATTAATTGCTACATTAATGAATAATTTAGCTGTTCAGTCCATAAGGACATAATCAAGGTGTAATGTCTGCCTGGTAGTAGCTTGCCCAAATTATATACCAGCCTCATCAGCACTACTACTCTTATAAATTAAAACCAGTAGAGAAATTATCAGAAACCATCAATGACTCTCTTTAGAACTGAGGTTGAGAACAAATGCCAGCCATTGGGAGTCACTAAACCACCTTGACCGTCACCATCATCCTGAGCTACAGCTTAGCTACCCAGTCTTAAATTGTCTGTTCTTGACTAAGAGATTGTTTGCTTTATTTTGGTATCTGCAGATGACACAGCAAATGCTCAGTATATGTATTTTGAAAAAAAGTTAAGCTATCTATTTTTAGTTTGACATCATCTCTCTTGGGCTCTGGCTTGACTTTTTCTCTTTTTACTAGCTACAGCACCTATGATGTCTCACCATGCCATCCAGATTGCATTCACACCTTCACTGGGAGCCCCCCAGCAGGCCCTAGCAAATCTTTGCAGCCTCTCTTTTTCATTCTATGTTTTTCTCTATCTTTATGTGTCTGTGTGTGTGTGTGTGAGAGAGAGAGAGAGAGAGACAGAGAAAGAAAGCTCAAGCAGGGAGAGTGGGAAAGGGAAAAGCAGACTCCAACCTGAGCAGGAAGCTCAACATGGGGCTGGATCCCAGGACCCTGGGATCATGACTGGAGCTGAAGGCAGAGGCTTAACTGACTGAGCCATCCAGGCACCACTTTCATTTACTTTTTAAAGAGTTAAGAGCGTATGTGTCAGTATCTTCCTCTGGCCCTGGAATCCATGACAAGTTGAGAATTCAGGGAGTGATGGAGGAACTCAGACCATGTTGAGTGTGAGCTGTAATCACCACCTCATCAAAGTAATGAATTTAAAAAGTGAGACCCAGTCAAAGGGTAGCCACCTCTCCACTCTTTATGGAGGTGAAATTCCTTGTGATTTTTTTTCTTCCCCACCCTACCACAGTACTCAACCCTTCATGATGTGGGGTGCGAAGCTGTCCCAAAATCATGGTGGGGTTAAATCCCATCCCTTGGTGATATATGTTTGTGCAAGGGTCGATGGGAATTGTTAACACACACACACACATGCACACACACAGAGGATTTGCTTTTGGGTTGGTATACAGATTTTACAATTAGATTTAATTCAAATTTTAGCAAATTCGTGGAGCTCAGAACCCTGTTGGTCTAATTCCATCTAATAATCTCATGGGCAAGTTTATATTTTAAGTTAAGAAAGGATTTTATAAGTCTAGAAATCCACAAAGAATAATGTAGCTTTCCATTATTTAAATTTTTTAAATGTGGGAATTTCCAGAATTATTTTATCTTCTGTGTGTTTGTTTCGTAAGAATGTGGAAATCCTATTAATTTAATAACATTTCTTTGGAAATTTAAGTTGGAACTAGTAACAAAGCACAAGCCACTCAATTTCAAGTTCTGGTTCCATTTCAGACTTGATGACTTGCCTAGATTCACACAGTTTCTACTCTGTGGACTTTAGTTTATTCAACATTGTGGCTGCTTCTTGTCTTTGGAGAAAATCAAAAACAAAAGGAAGATTTGTCTTCAGACATCGTAAATTTAAATGGGAAAGAGCCAAAACAATACCCTTTCCAAATTCTGATTACAACCAATGTTTACAACCATCTCTACCTCCAGGTCTACTCCAAAATCTAAACATTGCAAGAACTATCTTAAGTTTAATCTTCTTTGTTCCTTATAATGACCTTATAAGACAACTGAAATAAGAGAATTCATTTAATTATTAATTGTGAAACTAAATAATTGGAGAGGAAAAAAAACTTCTATTTTGAGGAAACCCATCAAATAAATCCCTATTATTCAATGCCATTAAAAAATATGATCTATGTCTCTATATTTCAACATGGAATATGGAAAATACTATATTTTCCATTTCAGACTTCATGTTCCACTACATTTTCCATTGCTCACAGTCCTTTAGTCACACTCCTTCTTTCTGTCCCTTAGACATGCTGTGCTTATTGCTACATCAGGGCCATTGCATCTGCTTTTCCTGCTATTTGAGACACTTTTCCCTGATTTATCCCATAATTGCCTTTCCCTCATCAGTCCAATATTTATGGGAACAGCCTCTTAAAAGAGGCCTTCCCTTCCATCAGAAACGATGAATACCCATCATTTGCACTGACATGGATAGAACTAGAGGAGATTATGTTAAGTGAAGTAAGTCAAGCAGAGAAAGACAATTATCATATGGTTTCACTCATATGTGGAACATAAGCAATAGCACAGAGGACCATAGGGGAAGGAAGGGAAATCCAAAGGGGGAGAAATCAGAGAGCAAGATGAACCATGAAAGACCATGGACCCTGAGAAACAATCTGGGGGTTTCAGAGGGGAGGTGAGGGGGGGAGGGGGTAAGGGGGTGATGGGTACTGAGGAGGGCACCTGCTGTGATGAGCACTGGGTGTTATATTTAACTAATAAATCATTGAACACTACATCAAAAACTAATTATGTACTATATAATGGCTAACTGAACATAATAATAAAAAAAAAGAAGAGGCCTTCCTTAACCACCAAGAGTGTCCATATCCCCTCACCCTGTGTCCAGTACCCTCGTTAGCATTCTGCATTTTCTTCACAGGACTTCCCATTCTAAAGTTCTTTATGTGTCTGTCTATTTATAAGCCATATGGGCTGCCTCCTGTGTCTAGAATATGCTGTCTGGGGCCAAGGTCTTGGTTGACTTTGTTCACCACCCTATCCCCAGTGCTCAGTAAAACCACCCGGCAGAAGGTAGGCACTTGACTGATACTTGCAAATAAATTAATAAAGAAATCAATGAACATGACCTTGGGCAGTATGCTTAAGCTTCCTTAGTTTCCTCATTAGTAAAACAAGAAATAGCACCTACTTCACAATGAGAGTTTAAAAACCAAGTAAGAAACTGGTTGTGAAGACTAGTACAGGGTGTAGCCCACGGCAGCTGCTCAGAAATTATTCCCACTTTGTCCTGATTTCTCCTTGGGCCCATCACTTTGCAGGGATTCCCTCCCTATGGCTCATAACTTCTCTTGTAATAAAGATAAACTTCAGTCCACAGGTTTAGGTGTGCAAGGATATAAGGTATTTTTAAATGCAATTTAATTTTTGTTACGAGCCAGCATTTCTGCGGGCTGGCCCAGTTCGATCTGAGTCATTTAAGTTTTCTTCCCCCCCTCCACCATTTATTTTTAATGCTTTACTAAGCTCATCTTTCCCCCATTAATTTGTAGTCCCATCATATTCCCAGGTCAGTCTCTGAGCTCTCTTTTTGGTTCCACTGGTCCATCAGTCTGTTCTTGAGCCAATATCATGATGGGTGCTATTAAATTTCATTTCTGTGGTTTTACAGTAATATTTACCTTAATATTTGACAGGACAAATCTCTCTTTATCCTTCTTTATAAAAGGTGGGTTTCACCATTTCTGAACCTTTGTTTGGTCAGATATATTAGAATGAGTTAATTAAATCCCAGTTAAGGTTTTAAGCTCTCCTTTTTTCCTGGGCTGTGTATGAATCACAAGTTACTTACATTGGTAGGGTACAATACCTCCCTGGTATTGTGGTTACTCACTAAGATCTCTTTTGCAGCTGCTGCAAAGGAATGGAGAGCTTTCAGGGGGCACTTGGGGAGGGGACTGGATAAGGCTTGCTAACAGATTTATATGCAGGGGTAAGAAGGGGAAGATACTAGATGATCCCTGGGTATGTAACAGAAGCACTTGGGTGTATGATGCTGTCATTTGTTGTGATGGGGAAAAAAAGAAGAAAAAAAATGAGGCTTTTAATTCTGGACCAATTAAATTAGAAATGCTTATGTGGCAGCCGGTAGAGCTATTCGGTAGATGGCCAGAGCTATGCAGCTAGAGTCTGGAGCTCATAGAGGAGATGCGGGCTGGAAAAAGAGCCCTCAAAGGAAGCGTGTACATGAGAGAATAAAATACAAATTCAACAGTCACAAGTGCAATCGTCAGGTGGATTTTAAAAAATAAATATCACTGTGATTCTTCAAATCATCCAAAGCAAGAGACCCTATTAAGGTGTCACTCTGATGTGTCTTACGCTCTCTCTGCCCAGCATCTGATTCAGGCCAGTCTTTGTTTCCTCCAAAGATCAGGCGGGGCGGAGTCTGGCAGCAAGCCCCGCCTCCATTCCCGTGGTTCCGGTCTCTCAACCCAAACTGAGTCCTCATGTCAGTGATCCGCGTGGCCAGCGTATGCTCTGACACCGCCATCCAATAAAGACATAAATCGGTATAATTTCTAAATGTCGAATGATTAAAATCTGTTTTGCCAGGCCCACCGCAAAGTGATAAGCCAGGAACATCCTTCATGCACATACTCTAAAGGGCAAGGCAAAGAGAAAATCCGTCTAAGCTCCCGGGGCCAGAATCCCCTCAAAAGTTAAGCTCAGAGAAGTCTGTCTGAGCGCCTATAGAGGAAGGCAGAGAATTTTTCCACCCTCTAACTTCGGTAGCTGAGAGAGAAATGGGCTGCTTGTGCACAAGCTAAGGAAGGTAGAAATATTAGGGGCTGCCCAAGATTCTCTGGATTATGAGAAACCGAGTATTCCAAGTCTTATGCCCTTTCCCAGACCATGTGTCCCCCCCCCCAACATTATTCTAAAACAAGAGTTTTAATGGGCATCCTGGGGACAGGACAGTAACCAAGTTTTGTGCCCTGGAAAGTGTTCTTACAAATGAAATCCTGATGCCAACAGGACAAGAGTAGACATTTGTCTTCTGTTTTTCTCCCACTAGATCAACTCAGGACGGGAATTACAATAAATGGAAGACAAAATACATCGGTTTGCAGTCAATTCGGATGCAATCTGTTAGTATAAATAATGGCTAAAACGTGGTGGGAAAGCCATCTGTCACTTTAAGGCAAACATACAGTTACTTTTAAGAAAAGAAGCTCCAGAGGAATAAATAGATCCCAGGGATCTGACGCTTAGAATGCATTTGAAAAAAGTGGCTGGGTTTTTCTCTCTCAGAGAATGCATCACGTTGTCATGCATCCAGGTTTTTGTTTCGTTTCATTTTTCTTTTCCTCAGGATGGTTCCATTTAGGGCTTGGACCCTTGTGATGCTTCTGACTCCACCGGGAGATATGGGCAAGTACTGTCTTCCGTGAGGCAGCATGTGGCCAGGTACTTTGCTACTACACGCCCTGGCATACGTGTGTTTGCCGTACGTGACACACACGCATACACACACGTCTTTTTGGTTCTAAATCCAAACCCTCTTTGTAAATTAAGCGAGCCTAGAGAGTTGGAAACACAACAGCAGCAAACGGCTGGAGCTCGCAGCCGCGGCGTAAAGCCGCATATGACATAAAACTGGATTATAATGTCATTCACTAACTGACAGATCATTTAGTGTCTTGGAAGAGGCTGTTTTCACACTGCTGAAGCGCTCACAGGGGAATTCCGTGTGGGCTCCTTATTGTCAGAGCTATTTTTCACCCAATTTGTTTCCAAATGATGTCTAACCTGAGGTCTTCCCACTGAGAGAGGTTTAAGCCATGATTAATGAGGAGTGTTTGGCCAGGCCCACCTGGGACATGGCCCATCTGCAAACTCAGGTAAGACGGGGAGGCCTACAAGGCATCAGCTTGTGAGCGGCAGGCAGCTTCCTGCCTGCAGCAGAGGCAAGGTGTTGGGTATTAGCCCCATAAGGTTTCAGGAGGCGATGGAGAAAAGGGTTGCTCTTGCCGGTTTTTTCCCCTGAGATGTTCAAGGGGGAAGTGCTCTCGTTCTTGGTATTAAAAGAAAAAAAAAAAAATTCCCGTCCCTCAAGTCCATTCATTCTCCTCAAAGCTTTTGCACTTATGTATGGCAATATAACCAAATAGACACGTACCCTGAGACATGGCTGTGTCTCCAAGGACGAGGTGACTGAGCCAACGGGACCTGTGTCATACGGTGTGGCCTGTTGGGACGGGATACATCTGATCTTTCTTTAATGTCCTGTACCTAAAATGATCTGCTTTCTGTTATGTTCAAGTATACCCGCTATTTCTTTCTAAATGAATTATTTTCCCTGTAAAATAAAGACTGGAACAGACTTGTTTTTTCACCAGTTCCCTGGGTAGTATCAGTCTTCTAGTCATTTGAATAATTTAGAATCTTCAGAAAGGGAGATCATTTCACTAAAGAAATAGAATGATAAAAATCTGCAGAACGTAAAGGCATGTTTGTTCTAAGATGAAATGAGACAAGCGCAAACTGCCAAGGAATTCCAGATTCTTTACAAAAATAGCTAGCTGAAAAAAATGTGTGAGTGGGTGGGTGGGACATAGTCGTTCTCCGTAATCAAGCTCATTCCCTCTGTCCTTTAACACACATTCTAGGCGCTTCTATCTAGGCTGTCATGAAATATGACATCCCACAATTCCATCTGTTAGGACTAAAACCTAACAGATCCAACTGTCTCCAAATAAAACAGATTGTTTGCTAGGAACATTTATGACCCATAAAGAGTGAGAGTTTATCCTGGCAAAACATTCCTTCTTGTAAACAACCAACATTCCCTGAATCTCACCAGCTGACTTGTATCCATGGATTTCGCACTTGGCGTTTGGCTTCAACCACAGCCTTCTTTGATGGCATTTTTGTCCCCAACTGTTGTGCAAAAGGCACTTTCCGTTGAATTGGTTCTACATTCAGACACCAAAACAATTCCACCCTTTCTTTAAGTACTTCTGTTGCCAGCAACATGTTTACCATGATTTAGATGTCTATTATACGCATGAATGACTTGTCTACTTAATTTCATCAAAAAAATGAACCCTCATAAGTGGCACAGATGCTGGTATGATGGTAATCAAATTAGTTTTTGGACAGGTTTATGGCCACTTGCTGTCAGTTAAGCTCTCTTTGGCTATCTTCACTCCTAATACAGTTTTGATGGTGATTAATGGCTCCATTAATACACAGTTTGTGTTATGATAGACCTAACATTATGGTCTCATTTGCTGACCACAGATGACAATACATTTGGTAAGATTCAGGTCCACAACACATTAGCTCTACAGCTCATTCCAGAGTCTTCCTTTCTAGGGCCTAGTGTACGTATATTTAGGACCAACCAGTATAGCCAGCACTCAATTCAAGTCAAAACTTTTTCTTTAATTAATATTCTTTTCGATGATCTTGCTCTCTCCCTGCTTTGTTATAGGGATGTTGACCCCCCTAAATTATTCTCTCTAACCCCATATTGCACCTATGTCTCTTTCACTCCTGGTCTTCCTTGCTTTCACTTTTAAATTCTCTAGTCTTTCTGTACATCCATAGAGTATTTTTATTTAAGAATTTTCACTTTTGTGACTGCTTGAATAATCCTCAAAAACCTCTCATGATATCTCCTGAGAATCAATGTCTGTAATTTTTTTTTTCCCAGATAGCACACATCCTTCCATTCATGGCTTTTCCATCCTATTTCTTCTATTTTCCTAAGAGTAAATTTTAAATTGAAATATCTTGTGAGCAGCACGAGTTTATTTGCATTTGTTCAACGGGGCTGCTAATAGGATGAGGACAAAATGGGAGCCTTGTAGGCTAAACCACGGTAAACACATTAGGATTGTTTACACAGCTTTTTTATGTTTAAACAAACATGGTTTTTTATAATGAAATTGAGTTTCCTCCTGCCCATATTTGATTTTTATGTTCATCTGTGCACTTGCCTAAACTCCACCCACTTGCTGCTATGCAAATACAGATTATGCAAATTTTTGTTTTGAATTGGGTGAACTGAGCAGATGCCCGTTTTAGCATAAACAGTCTTCAGAAAGGAAAAAAAAACCCGGCTTGAATAGAAGAGTATCATTGTAAAACTACCTAAACAGACATAAAGATTAATGTTTCTTTTCACACAGACAAAAATGTTAAGGGTGTCTCCTCTATTCTTATGAGGAAAATCCGAGGTCGTTTTATAATAAGGCTCAATGCCGGAATTCAATCCCTCATCTACTAGCCAGACTCCAGACCAGACCGCATCTACTGTGGTGGATCTTTGAACCTCTTAATTTATTGTGATCCCCCCTTCACTTAAGTAAATATGATCCCAGCTGTCTAGTAAATTGCCTTGATCACTGGCATTTCTGCTGGCCGCTTGTTTGGTTGGTCCGTTTTGTAGCTGTCACCATGTAAATTAACCGATACAAAATGGTTTCATCTGTGATTATTGATTTATTTATCTATTTATTTTTTAAACCACTTTACTGAGGTATGACTGACAAACAAAAAGCTGTACATATTTAATAGAGACAAGTTGATGGATCTGGAAATAAGTAAACACCTACAAAACCATCACCTCAATCTAGGCCATCAATTTAGCCACCATCTCCAAAAGGTGTCTCCTGCCCTCTTATTTATGATTATTATTTTTGTGCAAAAAGAAAACTTGATGTAAGATCTACCGCCTCAACAAACGTTTAAGTGCACAATCCAAGATTATTGACACCATTCTGGGCAAAGCATCTCGAAGACTTATCCATCTTGTTTAACTGCAGCTCTGTCCCCTTTGACTAATACCTCCCTATGTTCTGTATTTATTGACTATAAACCCTGAAAAAGGCTTTGGAAAATAAAATTTCTCATTTATTCTGTTTCAGACTAAAGTTGATAACATTGGTAGTTAGGTGTTCATTTGTATTCATCTGGTTCTGAACAACACTGAGACTTTTCTTTCTAAGTAAAAGAAAATGGAGAAATAAAAAATTGGGCAAAGGGAAGCTTTGCAAATAGCTTAGGAGACCTAAGAAATACATAGGAGAAAAATACTCCCACATGGAAATGTGGGATCTGGTTAAAAAAGGGTTCTTACATTGAGTTACCATTTGCTCCAAATTTTGAGGAAGTTATCCGACTGAGGTCATGTCTTTACGGACCACTGAGCTATCTATCTGAGAAGCAGATTCAATATTGCCAGCTTCATAGCTGCAGAGGATTAATACCAACAACGCCCAGCCAGAGAGCATCAGAAAGAAACAATTTCACCCTATGTTGCTGTTTGCATTACACTTTATATAGCAATCATGGCATTTCTTTGCTTTTCCCATTTACTAAAGTCAATAATAAATTTTGGGAAAACCCCAGAACAGGCGTGGCTGGGTGGCTCAGTCAGTTAAGCATCTGACTCTCAATTTTGACTCAGGTCATGATCTCAGAGTCGTGAGATCAAGCCCTGAGTTGGACACTGTGCTAAACATGGAGCCTGCTTGAGATTCTCTCTCTCATCCTCTCCCTTTTCTCCTCCCTCTCATATGCATTCTCTCTCTTCCTAGTTCTTAAACACACACACACACACACACACACAAATATAATTTAAAATTAAATTAATTTAAATTTTAAAAGAACAGTTTGAAAAACCCTAGAACAAAGATGCTTTTGGAAACTCCCCAATATAGGTCCATTTGGATGGCTCTGTGATGATGGATGTGTATGTCTTGTATTTCCATACACAGTAATGGACCACAGTAGATATTCAGTGAATGTGTTGGAGGTGGTTCTCTAAAAGGACATTTCAAGAAAACACATTTGCTGTATGAAACAGTCTTAGTGGGTCTAGGATCCAAGAGTCCAGAAGTCCATACCACTGGCAGCAATAAACATTGGCAGGCCAAAAATCCCTTAGGTTGTCATTGTCACAAATGTGATGTGGCATCAGTCTTTGCTCACTGTCACTCAGGTACCACTGAGATTTTCTTGCTGCCTCAGGGTAGTCAGTCAACTGGACACATTTTCCCAGATACTTCTAGTATGGAATCAATCTCTTAAAGTCCTCCATGGTGACTGGTCCTTGTTTAAGAACTTAATCATTTATCAAGTGAATCCGATTCTGGTTCCTTGAGGATCCCAATAAATACAGCTTCAGTCTCATTGTTCATTCTTTCAATAAGTCATCCATTTAATAACTAAGCATCAGGGATTGCGCCATGGTCTGGGAGTTTTAAGGAATAGAAAACAGTCCTTGTCCTATCAGGATTCAGTGTTGGGAGAAGCAGGAAAACCATTCCAAGAGGGTCAACGTGAAACTAGAGTTGGGGTAGACCCATTTCTTCTTAGAGTATCACGGTACATTTCCTGGGGATGGTATTATGAATGAGAGTGAGTAGGAGTTTCTAGGTAAGAAAACCTAGAAAGGATGTATCCATTCCCCTTCTCCCCTTCCCACCCAAACACCCTTGAAGATTCCAGTTCATTCAGGAAATAGTTGGCGGTCATGGTAAGTGAAGTACTTGATCCGGTATTACCATGCATTCTTTACATTATATGAAATGATCAAAACCAATTTTTTACAGACTTTGGGGATATAAGCGAAGGCTTCACAATGTGATAACAAGTTGGGAAGATGGGACAGGGAAGTACTTGTCTTACTGGCTTACTGTCCTCCCAGGAACCAGGTAACAACTTAAGGGTGTGGACTGCAGCCTATATGTCTCATTTACTTTACAATGCCTTACAGGGACTGTGGATTTGATCTAGAATTTCCGTGCTCCAGGATGATAATAAGCCTATTAAAAGAACTGAACAGCAGTTTGCTAATTGATGTTTTAGTGGCCTAAAATTGATAGTGCATTTTTCCAATTTTTTTTCTTTTTTAAATTGCACAGAAGGCAGAAGTAAATTAAGCCTAGTGAGATTAAATTGAAAACTGAAGTGAAAAATTTCTTTCCATTTTAAAAGTCTATTTATTTAAAACACTATAGCTTCAAAAAAAGTTAGTGGGTTGTAAAAAAAATGTTAGTGGATTGTAAATCAGAAAGTTATGAAGAAAACTGCTGCCTCCTTTTTGAGTAAAGGGAGAAAGGTCACAAATGATCATTTATGTGTATTAGCTTGTCATGTGTCATCAAAAGGGGCCATCTTGAGGATTAAGATGATGCACTACATTTTCTTCCCTACCTCACTTTGCATGCACATACTGCAGGCATGGTATTACCTATCTTCCTTTCTACATTTCATGTCCATCTAGAAGGAAAATATTTGTCCTGAAGTCTTATTAGTGTTTATTCATAGATATACCATTAGGGCAACAAAAGGGTGTGTTCTGTGCTATTAATTATTTGTCATTTGATCAATTGGTGGCTATATCTCAGCTTACTTACTTTTATTATGCTGTTTCTGCCTTTGTTTGCCCTTCTGGGAGACTGATTTATATGTAGTTTGGGAGTTAACCCAGGTACCACATTGAATCCTTCTTGTTAAAATCTATGGTGCAGGGGCACCTGGGTGGCTCAGTCCATTAAGTATCTGCCTTCGCCTCAGGTCATGATCCCATGGTCCTGGGATCGAGCCCCACATCGGCTCTTTGCTCAGTGGAGAGCCTGCCTCTCCCTCTCCCTCTGCCTGCCACTCTGCCTACCTATGCTCTCTCTAGCTCTCTGTCAAATAAATAAATAAAATCTTTTAAAAAAAAAATCTACGGTGCAGTGGGAGAACCTGTCAAGATGCCCTAATGGACTTTCATTCAATTATGAGCAAGGCGCAGTACCAAGGGAGAAGGAGAAAACCTTGCCATCCTACGATAGACACAATCACTGATATCCCAAAGCTCTACTGAGATAGCTCCACTATGAAATGTTCAGGAGCTTGCACTGTTGGAGAGCAATCTGACGTCTCACTTTAGCTAAAATGCAATGGTAAATAATAGACTAGATAGTTAGGGGCACAACGCACAATATTCTTGTGTCTGGCTAACTTTGTCCCTAGGTGTTGTGCAAACTGATGAAACTGATCTCATAGTGACTTGAAAAGTGAACCAGCTCAGCAAGTCTTCCAGGCCTTTCTGAAAGAATAATTAGCAACCATCTAAAGATAGGTGTCCAGCCTGAAGGTAGACAAAGTTACGAAGAAGTTCTCTGGCCTCTGAGAGAAACAAATACCATCTAAATATCCTCCAAGTCCATGTGAGAGGCCCTATGACGACAGAGCATTTGTGACATCATTGTGATCTAAGATCATAGGACATTGATGAGGGGGTTTGCTTATCAAGGAGGAAAACATGGAGAGTGCATGAGAAGAGGAAGCCCCTAAGAGATGAAGCCCCTAAGAAGTTCCCTTTAGCTCTTGAGATCTGTGGCGGTTCATCCCATATTTTAGGAACTAAGGAACCACCCAATAAGGAAACCTGAGTCAAGGTAACTGGAATCAGTTGAATGTTTAACTCATTATACTCCTTATGAGCTGTATCAGTGTCCCCTCCTTAACTCTGGAATAGTTCTAACATGCTTACAACTGCTTCATTTTAAAGCTACCAGGATCATTATCTTTGCCAGAAGAGTAACAGAGGACTAGACGTGGCCGCCCAAGACAGGCATATTCCTGCACCTTGGGTAATAGCTCAACTCAGCTGAGAGTTTGCTCCTAATCACAAGACAAGAAACAACATGAAGGCACAGGACTTATTATCCAGGGGCACCCAGACATTGCAGTGAAAGAACACTTACATCCTGATAGTCGAGAAGGATTTAGAATAAACAGCAGCAAAAGCTTTTCAGTGAGAAGATTCATTTCTGCCAGGCGTGGCACCCAATGTGGCCTGGGAGCAGTGGATCCAAGTTAGTGTTAGTGAGTCCTGTGGCTTGATCCTTTGTCTCCTGCCCTTCTCTCTATGTCCGCTCACTATCTCCAAACAGCCCTCTTCTTCCATCATTCTTATTAGCAGGGCCCTCCACATTCCCCTGTCTACGAAATCCATCCCTCCATTCAATACCAAATCAAAATCTCACCTATTCTGAAAGGCCTCCTTTGGCCTCTCTCACCTGACCACTCATTTCTCGGAAATCCAGGGACAGGTTTTTTCTATGCCTTCATTTGGCATTCATTGTACATTCCTTGACCATTTCTATAATTTCTTGTTCTGTAAGTTTTATGTTTAATCTCCCCAGTGATATGGTGAATTATTTGAAGTCAAGTCTAAATCTTTCTTGGAACCCTTCCGCCCCTAAGCAATCATTAGCCCCCACCGAACTTTCCTCCTTGGCCAACCTACATGTTGATTGGCATATTCTGCGGCCACATGTGTATAGTTTAACTTCCAAAAGCATTTAATACCATTAGCATGTTGGTCTCTGGCAGCTTTTAAAAAAATTTGTCTACCCAGAAAGATTGACTCAGATCCTAAATCTGGTCCTCCACGATGTGCCAATTGTGTCAGAATTGATATTCTTTTTAATTCATTCTCTGTCACCAAAAAAATTACTTCTGGGCTATGGATTAGGTTTTGTTTTATTAAATCTACCTTATGAAGCCAGGCTCTAGGGTGCAACAAGGGATCTGGAAGCCATTATTGAATTCCTTCAGGAAAGTATTCCACTGCAACACTCTATGAATGTCATTCATGTCCCTGAAAGAGATTGATTCCTCTATGCAGTCAAGAAATCATGTTAGAGATTACAGGTAAGTTTTAGACCCATCACAGTTATGAGCTGGTGATCATCCTTAAGGAATCAGTCTGCAATCAGGGAAACCTTATTCAATAAAAGTTTTTCCTTAGAATACAAAAGTAAAACCCGTTATTTCAACAGTATCCTACTAAACAATACCAGTATTGATCGAGAAGTAAAAGACAAAACTTGTAATCAGGTCATTCTGTCTGGTCCAACTGTCATAGCAATAGTGCCGCAGCCAGCAAAAACCTGAACCAAAGATAGATCAAGCAGTGGCTTCTTTCCCTTGTAGAGAACACATTTTGGACCCACCAAAATGACATGCATGATTAAAATTTGCTATGGGAAGATCCTACAATATAGTTAACTTTCCAAATATTGATGGCTATTGTCATTCTCTGCTAACTTGAATGTGTCTAAGTAATATCAGGGAACCCAAAAATGTATTTTCTGGGCACTTGAATGAAAAGAGGACAAATAGGGAGAGTTCCTAAACAAACACTGTTCCACCATCCCTACTGCAATTGATAAAAATGCAAATAGATAAGATTTTTATGATTACAAAATATCTGAGTTGCCCTGGGCAAACAGGATCCAGCCAACCTTGAGTGTTAGTTGGAAAGACCAATTCAAAAGAGGTCAAACACCTAACAATCAAGGGAAAGAGTCTATCTGGAAGGATCTTACAGAGAAAGACTAGGAATTAGGCAACGTTATGACAAGCAGAGACATCAAAGAAAGCAAGGGCTAATGAGTGGGTAGCCTGAGTCTCCAAAATGTAGACACAGCACATTTTTTTTTTTTATGGAAACCCACTGATCACTTAGGAATGAGAAGGAAGTTATCAAAAGTGTTGAGGAAACCTGGACAAAAGTATTGATTTTTGCCTTCTGACCTGTTTTTAATTCTCTGCTTATAGCCCTTCTTTTTCTTCTGCTGCAAACTCAAGTTCAAAGACCCATTTGTACTCCAGTTCATTCTGTTGACTTATTAAAAGCAAATATTCCTTTTTCTTCTAGATACTGCCAAGAAAATTAACTCATTGTTTAGTCTTTGGAAAAAAGACGTTTCTTCAAACTTACCAAATTTTATTTATTTATTTATTTTGATTTTAATTTTATTTTTTATTTTTCTGTAGGTTTTATTTATTGGGTGGCTGGGTGATGGACATTGGGGAGGGTATGTGCTACGGTGAGTTCTGTGAATTATGTAAGACTGATGAATCATAGGTAAGTACCCCTGACACAAATAATGCATTATAAATTAATTTTTAAAAAGATTTTATTTACTTAGGTGTCAGAGAGAGAGCGAGCTAGTGCAGGAGCAGGGGAACAGCAGGCAGAGAGAGAAGCAGGTTCGCCGCTGAGCAGGAAGCCTGACTTGGGATTCAGTTCCAGGACCCTGGGATCATGACCAGAGCTACAAGCAGATGCTTAACCAACTAAGTCACCCAGGTGCCCCTATTTATTTTTCTAAATATATCACTATTACTTCGTTCATCCACTCTTCTCAAAGCACTTATAAGTATCAACTAGTCCCTGCATTTTCAGAGTAAAACATTTTAGAAGATCTAAAATGGCCCTTTGACCAATAATAATTTAGGAGTCTATATGGCTACATTTTGTAGGACATTTTGTCAGTCTTAATCTTGAAATTTCCTCCTTTAAAATTAAAATTTAATTTAAAAATTAAAATTATGGCCCATGTCACATGAAAAGTTATCCCCTAACTTACTCAGTTATAGTTTTCTTTACTATTGCTAAAATCTGTGTTCTTGATCATATAATTTAAATATTAGGGCCCAATTATCATTGCATATAAATAACTCTTTAAATTTAAACTTAAAAACTTTTTTTTCCAGAACATGAATTATCTGAGTTTTCATGATCTCATCCATTACTCATTCTAACATTTTGAAGTGTCTTTTGCTTTTACAGTCTTCTTTTTATTCTTTCTTCAAATTACAAATTACAAAATAAATGAATTCTGTGAATTCTGTGATGTTCATGATCGTTTGCCTCAGAAGCATTAGTACTAACATTAATTTGACATATATATATATAATTTCTTTCCATTTTAAAAGTCTATTTATTTATATATATATGTATATATACAACATTACACTGGAAACAGGTAATTCATTTAAAAAACAGTCTGAGGGGTTTGCAGTGGCGGTGGGGTGGGAGGTTGGGGTACCGGGTGGTGGGTATTATAGAGGGCATGGCTTGCATGGAGCACTGGGTGTGGTGAAAAAATAATGAATAATGTTTTTCTGAAAATAAATAAATTGGAAAAAAAAAGGTAATAAATACATGGTAAAAATTAAAAAAAAAAGAAAAAAGCACTCTTATTTCAGATTTGATTTTCATCAAAATATCAAACACTTTGCTGATGTTATGTTTCCAGAGCTTTAGATTGAGGAACCCATTTTTATTTACATTCATTAGTCAGAAAAAAAATGATGTTTATTTTGAACACTACTTGCTTAAAACTTGTTTCTTTAAACTTCATACTTGTTAAGTCACTTGCTTTCATTTGAAGACACAAAAGTATGCCATTTTTTTTCTAGATGACTTCCAAAGGTATCATTGGAACATCTATAGTCCTCAAAGAGCCCAGGGAAGTGCTTGCTGGCCTTTTAAATATGTTTTTGCTTTCCATGGAGTACCATAACCATCATCTGCTTATTATTTGGGAATTTGAGTTCTGTCCACGTCAAAAAGAGTCACTATGCTCTATTTTGAAATTCTGTGAGTATATGCATGTTCTGTCAAAGGGAATCTATTAGCAGTGTAAACGATCCTCAGATCTTGGTGCTGGTTCAGGAGTGGGAGCTAGCTGCTGGCCGTGAATTCCTGAGCCAGGTATAATGGAAACAGGATCCTCCATTCTCCAACCTCTCCCTCCACCGGGCTAGCCACAAACCTCCATAGCCAGGCTGCCAGGCCGGCTGGGGCTGCTGGCTCAGAAAGGGGGGGCTAGAAATGAGGAGCATGGCAGGAGAAGAAAAATCTTCCAAGGCTTTTGGAGCCTCTTTGTTTGACTGTTGGGGAGATCTATAAAACACATTTTCATTCATCTTTAGTAAGGTTTGATATGTCCTATGATCTCCATATTTGGATTGCAGGTTTTTAAGTTTTGTCCTTTAAAAAAGCAGCCCTTCTAAATGTACTTGAATAATTATGATGTTAAAATTAAAAAACAAAACAAAACAAAACTTTCTTCATCCTTTACCTGTTTTCTTCTTATTTTTAAAGTATGTGTCAAATAGTAAAGAATGCTCTTCTTCAACTGGCTAACATAGATCTCCCGTCTGTTACTATCCTTTATTTTTTTTCCCCTTGAACCTGTAGCTAAATATTATGTAAGTCATAAGGGACAAGTGAAATTATCCATTCCTATTTTAAAAGGCTGATGGTAAGAGAAATTCACGTGTCTAGAACTGGGTACTTACTGGCTCCTAGAGTTGTCTCTTTGTCCTCACATGATGATTACCAAGGAACCAGATTTTAAAAGTATTTTTTGACATCGCGTTAATGTCCAGATCTGTTTATGACCATAGGAAACAAAACATTTAGTAAAGTCAAGGAAAACCCCTCTCAAATTGCCCTTGACAACAAAAGCTTTAACTTTTGGCATCCCCAAGATTACTTTTTGCCTCTTCCATTGTCGGCCCTAGTGATTTCATCTGTAATATGTATAGTGATTGTTTGCAGCCTGGCAACAGCTCGAAGGAGTGAGGGGAGCTAGAAAACTATAGCCCCTTGTTAGTTGCAGTCCAAACTTCAAAGGCTTTGGGAACATTGAACAGACAGGTTTCAGCGGCCGATAAAGCAGCCCTGCAAACAAAAGGCAGCTTCCCTCTCACCGAGGTGTCTCCAGATCCAGGGTGATTTTCAACCCACTTTTTTCTTTTATTTGTGATGAAACTCCTGGCAATGAGAAAGACTCATTCTGCCCACGGTTGTGTGCCCCCTTGATTCAGCATCAGAGGGAGAGATGGGCATTTATGGCACCATAAATCAAGGGATAAACCATACATGAGCAGCTGGCACATGTGCTAATAACTATAATTATTAATCATGTCAATTTCACACCCTTCAAATTTATGCTATGTGCTTTCTGTAGGAAAGCCATCCCTGGCGCCTTGAGCTGTTTATGGTATGAAAATATGATGTTCTGATGGTCTTTGATAATTGTCTTATGACAGTATTGATCTGCCTACAATTGGGTTTGTGGGGCATCGAAACCCTGCAAAGTGGTTGTCCTCGTCTCCTGGTATATATCATTGTCACACATCCCCCATTGTTAGTGAGTGGCGTGAATTACTTTCAGCATTTGGCCAAGTCTCTGGCTGCTAGGTCACCATTATTCTATCCTTATGTCACTGTGAGGACATTTACTTTGATGTTTCCTTTGTACCTCTTCGAAGGCAAAATCCTTTAACTTCAGAATGGTAGCCTGCAGCAGGGTTTCAAAGAGAAAAAAAACACTACAGTTTTGGGGCGGGTGGAGACCAAACATTATGGAAAAATGTGCTGCCCCAAAGAAAGCAGTTTTTGCTTTCCTTTCCTTGCCCCCCCCCCACCAAAGCTGGTCTGCAACAGAGAAGTGAACGGGGAACTGGAGAGTCCAATCAATCGTCAAGTCTTGTGCTCACTAAATAGACCCTCTCAGAACACCCCAAAGTTGCTGCCACACACTGAATTATGAATTTCTGCACAGATGGCCAAGCTAAGAAATCAGGCTGGCCCTGAGTGAGCAGTTACCTGGGGTGAAAGTGGCCAGTTAACTCCAAATGATTCATCCACTCTGAAACTGGAATGTATCTTAAAAACAAACCCCTTCAAGACTAAGAGCAAAGCAGCACCTTGCTGGCTGGTCTGCATATTAATTTGACCTTGCAGCCAATCATCTCTGAGAGGCCGCCAAGAGTGCAGAGTGCATGGGACTCTGCCCACTTGTCTGGAACTCTACACAGCCCTCATTGGGCAGTGTCAGAATCACTCCTGCTGTCTCTACAGCTGCTCTGTTCCAATGACCCCCGGAAGGTTCTGGGGATTGTTAGAAGAGATTTCTATTAATCAACTACAAACCGACTGTTACAATTTCACACTTTTTTTCCCATCATTTCACACATTTAATGAATTTGGGTGTCTTTTAAATTCAAAACATTTACAATCGGGCCAAAAAAAAAAAAACCACCGCTCCCCCCACCCAAATAAACTCTCTAACACAATAGGCAGCAGCAAGACAGCAAAGGCCCCTTCCAGACTGAGTTGCTGAAACTGGCCATGTAACCAAGAGTGGCCGCCATTCGGTGGATGGCTTTCTGAAATTATCACCAGACAGCAGCAGTCCATGTAGCTCCTGATTAAATCGCCAGTGAGCAAACACTGAAGTCCTCTGAAGTTTCAATTCATTGTTCCTGGATAATTTCAGGAAGTCCTTTTTTAGGCCAGAGTAGAGTCCAGAACTAAATCTTGCCTTTTTCAAAAACAGTCTCAAAGAAAACATGACATTACCCCCTTTCTGGGCAGTTCAAGACTCTGCGTTTCTTGCAGAGAAGGGCCTCAGGCTCCCTTAGGAGATGGGAAGAAGTCAAATCTCTCCTGCTCCCTCTCCTTCCAGTGTCCCCAGGTCATCAGCTCCTGGAGAAATGCAGATTACTGGGGCTCTACAGACTAAAATCCGTGTATGACTCACAAAGATCCAGAACCTTCAAAACAAGAAACACCACTTACTTTGTTCACTTTTAAATCTCTAGGCCTGCCATGGCTCAATTCTCCATTGCGTACAAAACTTTTTGGGTTGTGAGGGGCTTCAAGACCCTGACTACCAAGTGGGGCTTTAGTGTTCCCGAAAGCTTACCTTTCTCGGCCTGTTAGAAACCTCTGCACGGAGACACAGGGGCCTGGACTGTTCTCTAGCAACCCCTGCTGGTTGGCACTGAACGCCAGAGACTAATCAGAGGACTTCCTACATTTCCCCCCAAAAGGAAAATAAAGAATTCTAGGGTTGCTGGTCAGCCACAAACACAGGACAAGGTGGGTGTTACAGCAGGGAAGGAGCATTTAGTTATTCTTAAAAAAAAAAAAAAAAAGTCACGGTGAACACTGAGTAGTGTATAGAATTATCGAATGAATACACTGTATATCTGAAACTAATTTGACATTTTATGTCAATTATATGTCAATAAAAAAGAATCAAAGTTGATTAATGTTAATATTTTGCGTGATGGGAATAAGACTCTACAAGTCTACAAGTCTGGGGAAATCTGAACGTTTTTCTGTAAAAGTTCATTACATTTCATTGTTGACTATAAATTACTAAATACTATACTTTGTTCAAAAGTTTACTAATTTTGTCCACCTTCATTTGTATATTCTCCCTGGTTTTAAAGTCTGGCTCTTCTTCAGGGCCATATTATTACTTTCGTGGCTCCTGGCTCCTACTTCGGTCTTTGTGAGCTCCTCCCACCAAAATCATATCAATATGTTTCTGCATAAACTTAAATATGTCAACTTTCTTTTTTCTTCTTCAAGTAAAATGAAATAGATTTTTGTAGGTTCCTAAAAGTGTCGTGGGCACTGTGCCTGCTAATGGAGAAGACAGTTCTGTCTCTTGCAAATATCCCCTCAAGGGTGCTGGGACACTTTTCTTCAAATTGTCTTTGTATCTAAAGATGTTTTGGGACCAGATTACCTGTTAATAAGAACACCTGGTTCTTACTTATATCTTTATAACCATTTTCTCCAACACCATACTGTACATTTTTAAACAAACTTTGGTTATGAGTCAGGAAGCCATTGTAGGGGAAGAAAAAGTTTTCCTCGACCCTCTTGGGGTCCCTGGATGGATGTGGAAATTAAACCGGCAAAGACAGGGTAACAGGAGAAACGCATCCAAATTTATTTAATGTAAGTTTTGTGTGACGCGGGAACTTTCATAAAGATCCAAAGAAACAGACCTGTGTATTTTTATGCTCGGTCTGAAGAGAGGACAGTCACGGAACAACATAGTAGGTGAAGGAGTCTGAGGTAAGTGTAGTAAAACTGGGAAAGACCTGTTCTTTGTTGTTGTTTTAAACTTTGATAAGTTTAATGAGATTAAAAATTTTAAACTTTAGTGAAACGTCAGTAATATAAAAAAGTTTAAAATATAAAAAGATAATAAATCGTTAAATATTTGCTGTAAATATAATAGACAAAGGACTAATATAATTAATATGTCAATGTTGGGATAGACCTGTTTGTTCAGCTTCTTCGTTGTCTTTGGACAGAAGGATGCTCTTTTTTACTGGATATACTCAGAAAGCATGTCTCCTACATGAGGGCTTTATGAACTGTTGAGGAGAGAGAAGAGGCAGACGGTCCTGCTTCTGCTATTTTTTCAAACTCCTTCTGTTTAAACTACTCAGCCAGGGTGTCACATTTTGGGGGTAGCATGAACCCCATAAGCACCAAACAGCTATGTTCACAGGCTCTGGATTTCGTCCGGCTCTGGGATTGAAGATCTAGCCTTAAGTCCCTGCAAACATTTCACCCTACCTGGAGCCGTGGGACAAAGGTGCAAATGAGCGTCTTTGCCCATACACACCTATTTCCATCCAAATTTGTTCTGGAAAAAAATAAAACAAAAGCCGAAACACTTAGTTTCTCTTCTTTTAATTAAATTGACCCAGGACTTAGGGAATGAAACCAGAAACTTACTTTCATAGGAAATTTTTCCAGAGGCAAATCAAAAAAAGCCTCATGTCAGTCATCTGAGCTGGTGATGTTCTATGACAAAAGCAAGCCTGTTTGTGAGAAATGCTGCTGAGTAACTGCATTCCCAGGAGTCCAGGCTAGGTGTCTGCCTTGCCATTCAGCAAAAGGCAGGCTAAAGAGATGTCAGGGCAGTACCATTTTACCACTAGAAATGAGACATCCAAATTCAACAGGGAGTTTCTTCTTCTTCTTCTTCTTTTTTTTCCCCTTTCCTTTTAAGGATCGTGCTCCCTGACAAGGAATATCGGAGAAAAGCACAGCTTCCTTCAGCTGTCCCTTTCTGTGGGTTTTCCCATACGAAACTATACCCAGGCTGCCGCTTTGCACTTTGTTATTATGACAGGAAAAAATGAATTTCTAATGTGCTACCTCTACCAGCTGCAAGGAGCTTGTGGATCTTGTCACCAGGCACCCGAGGGCAATGAGTCTGAACTGGAGTGGCAGGCCAGTGCACGTAACATCCTGTTGGGTTAAAAAAATAACATATATTTTTTTGCAATCAGCATGGGGATGTTCTTAAGAACAAAGGGAAATTTACAAACACACATTGGATGGAAAAATATCTGTACCAATGTCCCTTATTAAAACCTGACTGTCATATAGGTTATTTCATTAGTTCTCAGAACATTCTCAGATCGTGTTAGTTTTTACTAACCGAGAAACTGTAGGTCAGAGAGACCAAGTATGCTGCCTAAGTTAATCAGTTCGTAAGTACAGTTAGTAAGCAGCTGAGCTCTGGCATTTCCCACCCTGACACCCCGTATTTTAATTATGTGTTGCCTTGTAATGAGCAGAAATTGTTTGTTCTCTACCCCATCGTGTTGCAGGAAGGAGTCTGTCCATGCTTCTGACGGCATTTGGTTTTTTATGAACCCCCACTGAGTGCAGGCGTGTGAGTAGGCTCAGTTTTTAAATGTGCTTGGTACTTTCCAGAATTTTCAAGCCATGCAAATTAGCAGCTACTCATATCACAGAAGACTGCTAGAAGGAACCAAGAAAGGTCTGAGAGGTTGTGTGGGTCCAGTCTGATTCTTACCTCCAGGACACCTTTGTGCATTCAGATTTCAACATTTCACCTTTGAATGATTCCAACAGCTTCACAGCCGGTGATTGGTTTTACTTTGGGGCTCCTTTGACACGCAAGTGGAAAATTTTGAATCTGATTCTGATCATCTCAGGCTACCTGTTTGCTTATAAGTAATTCTACCAAAGTTTTTGGATTCTGTGGCAGCTTGTTCTTTGCCTCTCAAATCCATTCTTTCCTTCTTCTGGGATGCATCCACTCTCCTCTAACCTCAGTTAGAGATCACGTTTCTTAACCTCCCTTGGGACCAAGTGGTCAGGTGACTAAATTCTTACCAATGGAATAAGCTGAATTAATGAAGTGATAAATAAACTTAATTAACAGAAAATTGCACCTCCTGCTTTTCTCTTTTTGTGTCCCGTGAGCCAAAACGTGGATATGGCCAGGGCATTGTCACAACAGTGCAAGCAAAGTCAGAGTCCCCACGGATACAGAGTGACTAGGAGAAAAGAGCACAGTCTCTGACCTACAACCGTTTTCCTCCAGGCTAGTCCCTGAATTAGAAATAATTTCTGCTTTGGAGTACCTGCGTGGCTCAGTAGGTTGAACATCTGACTCTTGATTTCAGCTCAGGTCATGAGCTCAGGGAATCCAGCCCATTGTTGCTCAGTGGAGAGTCTGTTTGTCCCTCTCCCTCTGCCCCTACCCCTGCTAGGTCGCACTCTCTCTCAAATGAATAAATAAATAAATAAATAAATAATTTTAAGTTAAAAAAATAAAATCTCAAAAAGAAATAATTTCTGTCTTATTTAAGTCACTACAGCCTTGGGGCCCTTGGTTCCAGCAGCTTAGTGTAACCTTAACTAAAGAAGCATTACCCTTCACAATGGGCATCCTGCCCCCTTTAGATATCATCAGTGGCCAAACCTCCAGATGCTTTCTACACTCCAAATATAAATTATAAATCTTCCAATTATATGATAAAAATGTACATAAAAACCTTTTCAACCCTTTAACAGAGGATGTTGATAACTGCCTATCCATCATACCTCCCCTTTTCCTGGCAATAATATTTTGATGTCCCCTTGAAAAACCTAACTCTCCTTTATTCTTAGCCATGTGATTAGGACAGGATTGGCCCACCTCCAGTTTTAGGGATGGTTCTTGATTGGCTAAAGCCATAGTTCCTTTCCATTAGCTAATGGTAAATTAAGAGATGAGTACGTAACCCAGTCAGGTCTAAGGAGCAAAAATGAATCCCAAGACTTTTGCCACATTTGTCTAGATAATGGTGGGTACAGATATACAGAACTGGTTTGTCATTTTGCTTCCATGAGCAGACATAGCCTGATGACAACAAAATGCAAAGCTGAGAGAGTCACGGAAAGATGGAACCAGAATCCTAATAACAGACCTTGATCCCTAGATCAAACTATACTTGAAGAGAGACCTACTCATCTTCTAATCCAAGCCAATTTGCATTGTGTAGTCTGTGACCTTTAACATAAAGGATTCTAATATACTTCGGCAATGATCTTCTTTGGACCAGTTTGTTCTGAACACCCTTCCCTGTTGGCAAAACTTCTATTCATTCTTCAAAACTTAAACTATCTGGGCGCCTGGGTGGCTCAGTGGGTTATAGCCTCTGCCTTTTGCTTGGGTCGTGATCTCAGGGTCCTGGGATCGAGCCCTGCATCGGGCTCTCTGCTTGTCAGGGAACCTGCTTCCCCCTCTCTCTCTCTGCCTGCTTGTGATCTCTGTCTTTCAAATAGATAAATGAAATCTTTAAAAATAAAAACAAAAAACTTAAGCTGTCTTTTACCTTCTCTGTGAAAACTTCTTTGACTCTCCACCAACCCTGTATCTTTTGGCCAGAGTCAATTGTTCTCCCAACCATGTCATTAGGCACTGGGGCTGAAGATCATGTCTATTTTTGCTATAAATTTTAATCTAGCAGAATGCTTGGAATAAAGTATTCAGCACATTTGTTATTATTTATTATTGGGTGAAGGGAACAATAAAGTTTATTTAAACTAGTAGCAAGAAAACAACTTAACAAATTCTTTTCATAATCTGAACTTGCTGCTTTGTGAAGCATTGAGCTGCCCACCATTGGAGGGGATGAGCAAAACCTGAGTAATAGTAAGTAATAGTAATTGTAGTAAATGCAAGGTACGGGCATTCTTTCAGTTCTAAGATTTTCTGAGTGGTGTCTCATTTCAGTCCCCTTGATTCTGTATGTATGGTGATTGGAGTAAAATCAAAGTAACCACAAAATAGGAAACCCAAAAGGTTAGATGAAAGTTTGGTTAAAGTCATTACATGTTGAAAATGTTCCATACTACTTATTTTCTTCCATAAAAGCCATCCTTCTTCCCACTCATGTATCTAGCTCTTCTCAGAAACTTTGAACGTTTTACAGATTTCCAAAGAATATCTATCAATTTAAGAACAGTGCATCTTGAGTATCGGTGCTGGATACAATGACTTCTGAGGTTTTATTCCTTCAGTCCTGGGTTTCATGATTGCATCACTTAAAGGTGTGGGACGTTTTAAGACTTTGGTGCCATCAGTCTCAAAGCAGGCGGTCTTTGAGAGTCTTTGAGACTTTGGCAGTCTCAAGGCCAGGGAGCAGGTGGGGAAAGATCAGAGCCTACTCCTGGGGAGAACAGTTGGGTATGTCTAGGTGCAGTTGCTCAGTAAGATTCAGTCTCTACTGGGAGGTGCAATGCCTAGCCCAGCACGGCAGGGGAAAACTAAGGTGACTCCTTCACAGGTGAATTGCTCCCACATTCGTCTGGGAGGTGATGCAGCTTCAGTGAGAAGGCAGGATGCTGACATTGGGAAGATGGAGGCAAGAACTGGACCTTGACCAAGTGTGTTGGGCTTCATGGTAAGGGATTCAGACCTGTGGGAAGACCGGGAGGCCATGGAGTGAGGCCCCCACAAGGAAGCCCAAGCATGAAGTTTGGATCAACCCAAAAATTGACCGTGGGGCAACTTGGAGACCATTGGGCCTCACTTCTAGGAAACTGGATTGCGTGGTTGGTTGGTGCTGAAATTCTCAGACCCAGGCAGATGAGTAAACTTGGGTCTTGTGTATGTAACTTCAGATTCCTGTGGACGCTAGCGTGAAGGCTGCTATCTGTGTTTTAGTCTGTCAGGACTGACTTAAAATATAGGGCGGCTGGATTTTGCATGGGGCACATAACAGTAAATAGAGATGTAAGGAGCTGAGTTAGGATCAAGGCACAAGAAACAAAAGCAGAGCTGATAGGACCCATCAATTAATAAGAACATTAATTAATAGAGACATTAACAGTCCACTGAATTCCCCTTATGGCTATGGTGATCATGGTTCACCCTGATATTGGCAGTGATTTTAAATTTAGTGTTAAGTCTCTATCCTGGGACAAAGTTTCGATATGCCATGTCCAAAATGTTCATATATTGAGTTAAAAATAAATATGCAGACTTCTCCCATCTGCTTTCTTTTCAGTGTTGAGCTAGCCATACATTTTTTTTTCTACCCATACCTTTTGCACTCACCCTTCCATGTAATAAAAGAGCCATGATGAATCAGACTCCATTTAAGTAAAATAGAATTCAAGCATGTTTAGAATCTTTTGCTTTCTTGTGAGAATCTCTTATATAAATCCTTGTACTTTTCTCTTCCTAAGACTGGATAGTCACTTCCTCATCAGATATAAACTCTTCAAGGGCAGAAGTTTGCTCACCAATTATTCTAAGAATTGAGGACTTGGTGTCTGGTACAGCACCCTTGTTCAAAAAATATTTGTTGAATGAATGTTAGCATTGACAATTGGGAAGTGGGTGAGGTTTTTTTTTTCTTCCTTTCTTTCTTTTCATTCTCTAATATTTTCTTCTATCCTTAATCTCTTGTTTGTTATGGCCCCTAGAATGTATTTGAGATTTTAAAGACCTATTCTGGCTTAAAAATGATGTGAAGACTCTACCATTAATTTTTTAAAAAATGGAAAATCCCTGCTATGGGCAAAATACCAGTCACTATGAGAACTACAAGTAGGAAAAAGAAGAGGACCCTGTCTTTTAAGTGTTTGCAGTCCAATAAAGGAGTCGGAAATATTCATAAGTTACTGTAATGGGCATAGTATAAGATATGTCATTGAAAAAGAGGCATATAATCCATATTGTGATCTACATGTGGTTTTAATGGTGTGTACATATGCAAAAAATCAGGGCACTATATACTTAAGGTTGTAAACTTCACTTTACATTGAAGTATAATTAATATCCCTCAAATTTATTTTATTTTATTAAGATTTTATCTATTTACTTGACAGAGAGAGACCAATGAGAGAGGGAACACAGCAAGGGGAGAAGGAGAGGGAGAAACAGGTTTCCGGAGGAGCAGGGAGCCTGATGCAGGGCTCCATCCCAGGACCCCGGGATCATGACTTGAACAGAAGGCAGATGTTTAACAACTGAGCCAGCCAGGTGCCCTGATATTCCTCAATTTTAAAAAGTTTTCAGAGAAAGAGTTTATGACAAAGAGACAGGTTTCAATCCTTAGTACCTTATCTAATTAGCAAATTGACAGCATTTAGCCTAGATTTGTTTGATATTACAGTGTCAACACTAAAATAAACATTTAAAAATGTCTATTTTTGCCATGCATAAAAAGTGCATGTTACTGTTACGTTTGCCTGAACGGCCCAATATTTTATTTTAAGTAGTGACCCATACATTTTAGGTAAATACAGAACAAATCTCACCCTTGATGGGCCTCACACTGACCACTAGTCATGAAGGTGAGCAAAATCACCAATATCTTTGGTAATTCTAAAGGTGGAGAGGGTCCTGGAACTCACAGGTCTGAGCAAAGAAGAGTCAGTGGCTTTTATCTTCAGAACCCAGAGCATAGCCCCCACTGGGGACTGATGGCCAGCTGTCAGGCCTGAGTGACTGACTGACCATTGGCTGGTTCCCCGCAGGTGGTGGTGACATTGATGGAGGGTGATGGATGACTCCCACACAGCCCCACCCCACCCACTTGCCCATATGCATGACAGAAGGGTTCCAGCCTAGATACCCCGCCTGACAAAGCCTCCAAGTGGGCATTCAGATGTGTAAAAACAAAGCATTCAGATCCAGCAGTGCTTGCTGCAAACATGGAGGCATTTAATGAGTTGCTAATGTGAAAATAATGTTCTTTTCTGACTCTTGAATTGTAGGAATAAAGATAGATAGAGGGAAGCCATACAACTGGTAATGACTCTGTTGGGAAAAAAAAGAAAGTTGCTTTCAGGAAATGTAAAAAAGTTGAACCCATCCAGTCAGAAGTTGATAGGAGCTTCTTGAAACATCTCTCCTTTACTTTTCTTGGCTTCCTCTCTCCACTCACCCCAAGCCCCCCTGCTTTGTGCATTTCTCCATCCCTCCTTCCATTCCTCACTCCTTCCCTTGCTTCTCCACTACCCACCCCTCTTCTCTGCCCTCTCCTTATCCATTATTTTCACACAAGATTATTTTCCTTCTCTCATCCTTGTATTTGTGAAGGTTTCAGGACAAGTGCCTTTAGAAATAAAAAACAGGAATATTGTAGAATAAAAAGAGCAAGGACACTAAGAAAAGATTTTTCAAGTTTAAAACCACCTTGGGAAAGGGGAGGGGAGAAGATTAGTCCCTCAGAATTTTCCTGTCTGTCTAGGGGGCCTGGTGGGGGAAGCCTCTCTGGACAGATCAGCTATTCAGGTGGTGTGACTGATGGGGTACCGCGTGCACTGACGCCATAAGGTTCACAGCCAGCCTCACTTCCAAGAATTCATGTTCTGGAAAATTCTGGCTAAATTAAGGAAGAGTGAATTATAAAGCACTTTCAAAGAAACAAACTTTTCAAGTACACACAATGACAGAATGAGTATCTTCAGTGGCGGCTTCTAGATCAGGTGGTTTGAGAACCATTTACTTCTTTTATTAACTGAAAAGCACTCCCTTCTGTTTTGCTTACATTATTAATGCCCGTGGCAAACACTCCTCTTAGAGAAAATACTGGCTAAAATTGATCCCAGGCACTATTTCAAACAATCACAAACCCTAATATTGCGAGGCCCGTATCTGTAAGTATTTGATATCTTCAAATAACCTTGGCTGCAAACACTTATAGACCAGGAATATTGGTTGAGCATACCTGTAATTTCTTTCTAGTTCTAAGTTGCTGAGAAGTGAATGGAACCTCATGTTACAAGTATTATATGACAGCCAGCACCAGACCTTTGAACTTCTGGATTATGACCTACTTAACAACCTCTTTGAATGTTTGCTCTGCACAATATAGGACTTGGGCAACACTTCCAGAAAAACTCACAAAGCATTACCAAATGGTTGTGTCATTAGCGACACCCAGGGATCTGGGTTTTTGTCTGAGTGTTAGACATCCACTCTTTGCTGGACCACAGGGATTTCTGTTCCCAGCCCTCACCTCCAGATTACTCCAGCAAGTCACTGAGCATCTGAAAGGACCAGAATATCCATCCAGGTAGAAAGCCGCTGCCTAATTAGTTAGGTCACTGGACGGGGAAGATGTTGATAAGTTAGAGAAGTTTCTCTTGGGGCCCTTGTAGGCTAGTTTTGAAACTCTGTCTCCTTGGAAAAGATGAAAGAAGGATACAGGAAGGATGTGGCATGAATGAGAAGGAGAACCTCAGGACTACTCTTGTTTCATAACCTCCAAAAGCTCTAGAATGGACCCACAGAAGTTACTCTTTATCTTAGTGGCGACTGGCTGCTGGGAGTCTCCGTGGCTTGGTCCACAGGGATCTGCAGTATATAGAGGCCATTGGTGTGACCTAAACTATTGGAAGATTGCCAATTGGGGCACCACCATGAAAGTAAAATTTTGGAGGCTGGCCAGTGCAAACCCTAGGTTTAAATCTGAGCTCTATGACTTACTTGCTCTGCTGCCTTGGATGAGTTATGTGCCTTAGATTCCTCCTTTAAAATGGAGCTGGGATAGATAAAATGATGTGATACCTGAGATTTGATTCAGAAATTGGCAGTCCACTAGCAGTAAATAGGTAAACCAGAATTAGCCATAAACAGGTAATTGTTGAGTTGGGTCATAGACATACTATGTTTATAGTATAGTATAGACATACTATGTCTATAGTACATATAGAACATATATGTTTATAGTAATATTCTCACTACTTGAAGTTTTCCATGATGAAAAGTTTGAGATTTTCCATTAAAATTTTTTAAAATTTTTTATTTCTTTTCAGCATAATAGTATTCATTGTTTTTGCCCCACACCCAGAGCTCCATGTAATCTGTGCCCTCCCTAATACCCACCACCTGGTTCCCCCAACCTCCTACCCCCCCACCTTCAAAACCCTCGGATTGTTTTTCAGAGTCCAAAGTCTCTCATGGTTCACCTCCCCTTCCAATTTCCCTCAACTCCCTTCTTCTCTCCATCTACCCTTGTCCTCCATGTTATTTGTTATGCTCCACAAATAAGTGAAACCATATGATAATTGACTCTCTCTGCTTGACTTATTTCACTCAGCATAATCTCTTCCAGTCCTGTCTATGTTGCTACAAAAGTTGGGTATTCATCCTTTCTAACGGAGACATAATAATCCATAGTATATATGGACCACATCTTCTTATCCATTTGTCCGTTGAAGGGCATCTTGGTTCTTTCCAGAGTTTGGCGACTGTTTTTAAAAGTAGCAGTCATCATTGTATCTACCTCACAAGGTTGTGTTAAGGATTAAAGGAGAAGATACCTAGAGCCCTTCAGGCAATGTGCTGCCAATAGGAAACACAGCAGGGGTGTCAGCTGTTAGCATTCTTCATGTTGTCGTTGTCATCAGCCGACACCTACTGCAGGCTTCACACCCAGATAGCTATTGCGGTAACTTGAAGAATATCAGAACTGGCTCATCTCCACAGTCCTATTCTTTTCTCTCTGTTTTGACTGCCAATATTTTAGTTCAAGGCCTCTTTTTCTCTTTCTCAAAGATTCCCAAAAGCTTCCAAGCTGCTTCCCTGCCTCTGCCTCACCCTCCACCACTTTCAACCTAGCCAAATGCAGGATGGAGCTTGAAAGGGCACCAGGAGGTAGGAACTTCAGGGAATAAGCATGGCTGCAGCTTAGGATGTGGGTAGAGATGCAATGCTGCTGAGGTCAGATCATGGGCTGGATGGGGAGGGCAAAGGAAGCCATTTTGGAGGCTAGAGTAATACTCTAGATCTGAACTTATGGGAAACTGAACCAGGCCAGTGGCAATGAGAAGGAAAAGAAGGTGACAGGAGAGAGAGAGAAAGAGAAAGTCTTCTGGAGACAGGCTGAATGTCAGGGCTGAGAAGGTGACAGAGGTATGAGAGGACCCTCAGAGCTTTCGGTCTGGATAAGTAGGACCATGGTCACGGCCACAGTGCGACCGTAAGTGTTACAGGCAGAACTAGGAGGGCTTGGAGAAAGAGGATGGTTTGAGCTTCATGGGGAAGGGAAGAAGTTCTCCTTGATCATCTTAGGGTCCCTGGCTGGTCTGAAAAGTAAATTCACATAGACAGATTACTGGGAGAAAAGTATCCAAATTTATTTAATATGTTTTATGTGGCATGGGAGCCTTCATGAGGAAGTGAAGACCTGAAGAAATGGTTAAATCTGAGTGTTTTTATTTGGTATGATGAAGAGGGGACAGTCATGGGGGAATGCAACAGGTCAAGGAGGAGGAGGTACATATAGGAGTAAACAAGGAAGTTTGGCAAGGCCTGTTTTTTGGCTTTTCATCTTGGAGATAGTATCACTCTGCCTTGGAGATAAGGACGCTTTTCCTCCTGGTACAGAGACTGTACCTCTCATAAGAGAATCTTATTCCTGCTTCAGGGTCAAGAATGGGGGAAAAGCAGAGAGACCTCCAGCTTCTATTGTTTTTCAGATTCCCTCAGTTTAAAATATTCACTCTACCAACATAAGACATTTTGGAGCAGCATGCCCTGAATCCCAGCAGTTCTAGAACTACGTTTGTTGTACCTCAGAATGTCTACAGAGAATTGTCAGGAAAGCCAACAGAAATGAGAATCTAGTTCATCAATGAGGTTCCCCTTTAATTTTTCTTTTTTGATACATAAATATGTTAAAAATATTTAAGCTTCTTCAAATAGAGAATAATTAGCATAAATAAAATGGGAGAAAAAGAAAAGACCTAATCAAGAAAGTTCTTCCTGATATGTCAAGGTCGAATACAGTTGAAATCAAGAAACAAATTGAATTCCAAGAAACAGGCTTAAAATGACATTGAATTGCGTGTGTATGCATGTGATAGACACATCTAGATTCTCTTCTTTGCCTCCTGTATCTGTAGCCCCCCCCACCCCCCCCAACTGTTTTCCCCATTCATCAACGGAACAGAAAGAAACCACGGAGCGAGATGGAGTAGATGATCACACCCAGCGTCCTGGTTTGATTAATAAGTGTCAGAATCGTGTTCCTGTTTTCAGGGAGCTTTCCTATCATGGCTGTAATCTCTGGAGAGCCCAAGCCTACAAAGCGATAACATCTGGTGCCCATTATTTCCCCAGATCTGTTGTGATTAGTCCATATGATAAGCCTGGCCAATTGCTATGGGCAAGAGATGGCTACACTCCCCCCATCCGGGTACTGGAACTGTCACTTCTGGTTTGTGGCCCCTGCTAATTTGCCACCATAATTTCCAATATCTGCTAGAATTC
The DNA here is from genome assembly GCF_020171115.1 of Neogale vison. Lineage (NCBI taxonomy): Eukaryota > Metazoa > Chordata > Mammalia > Carnivora > Mustelidae > Neogale > Neogale vison. Next base: position 64,365,588 of record NC_058091.1, on the reverse strand, counting down.
CACAAGGAAATCTCAATGCCTTGCAGGGGCAATAGGCTGTGAGGCTGTAGACAGAAGGCTAGCCCCGATAATAAAAAGGAAAGGTTTATCAATTAACTCAAGCAGCACTGTGTAGACAGTGACCGGCTGCCCGCTCCCGCTCCCACTTCCGTTGTGCCTTGCTGGTGAAACAGTCAGGGAAAAGTTCAGAGTTGCTGCTAACAGAAATGAGGAAGCATCAGAAAGTTCCAAGGGAGGAAAAAAAAAAAAAAAGGATCAGAGTAAGTTTAAAAATGTATTTTATTTATTCTTCTTAATATTTAAGAAAAGAGAATTATCTGGCTTTCCAAATCCTTCTCCATGTCCCTCACAAGCAACCATGCACAAGAATAATCGTTGGAGGCCATCCAGGTGAAAGGACGGCTTAGCACTTCAGATGGGTGAAGAAGGTTCAAGACCCTGGAAGAGCAGGTACACTATTTGATGGAACTCATTAGCATCACAGCTGACGAATGAATTATGGGTCCCCTTAAAAACTTTTACACAAGTTTTGCAAATTTATAAGGAACAATTATGTTGTGATTGCCAAAAGTGGAAAACAAAAACAAAAACAAAAACAAGCAGTCAAATAATTGTAATTTTTACAGAATCCTAAGGATAACTGAATACCTTTTTCTCTAAAATGAATGTTAATTTTGTCATTAAATGAGTGCTACAGATGCAATGTGGGACATTTCACCAAACTAAGTTAGGAAGGTACAGAGATTAAGTTAGCCCTTTCTAAATTTTTTTGTGTGTGTTTGATCATAGTAATCATTTAAAAATTATTTGGCTCAAAAAACATTTTTAGAAGCATAAGCTTGTTTCAATGCCTTTGAAAGAAATATCAGTTAATAATTCAGAATTTGAAATTAAATAGTAAAATATAACAACTTGCTAGCACTTATTCAAAAGAATCTATAGTTCTTAACTAATTACATACCAAGTGTTGTGGCTAAATGTTGTTACCAATAACTTAAGTTCATATGTCACTTAGAGAAAGTAACACTGTCAATTAAGCAGATTTGACAGGTGCTGGAATTTCTGCTCTGTCACCTAGGTGTTTTGCCATTGTGCAGATATGGACTGAAAGTCTAGAGAAGAAAAAGGTAGCCTTGGAATTAACATCAGAGATGTTAGGAGCAACTAATTGCTAGATGCTTAATATTGTAAAAAACAGTCTGCTTTGTATAGCCAGAATCACGCCAATAAATGGAAAGGTGGGTGAAATCAAAGAATGTTGGAAAGACAGAGGGAGAATTTGGTTTGAATGAGCAAATAATTATATATCTTTTTCCATCAGCATCAGTGTCAAGAAAGAAAAATGCAATGTTGACTTAAGGCAAAATACAAATAGTCCTCTGATCTTACTTGGAATCCAAAGAGCCTTTTTCCCTTTTCTTTTTTTTATTAATCCAATCCTAGTCTTGCTCCTGCTGCCCAGAACCCTTTTAACTCAGGACTTCTGGCCTGACCTTGGTGATCATTCATTCCCCTCTCCCTGCTTCCCCTTACTCTCCCCTGCCTTCTCCCAATCCTTGACCTTTCTTCCAAACTCGGAGAGCCCCTCCCTTGCAATAACCATGTCTACCTAGTAAGGTCAAGTAACCTCGGAACCTCATAGCTCTTATTCTCAGAACTATGGGACCTGATCATCTCGGCCGTAACTGGATTTGGAGAGGCCTGAATGTTATTGATTAGTTGTGTGCAAACAACGTTTCCCCAGTAATTAACTCCTCCACTTCACTTTGAACACTGTTGATTTAACGCAGAGGTACCCTGTAGGCACCTAACCAAAGGGAATGGAATGAAAAATCCATCATAAACGAATTGGCCTCCTGATACAGATCTCTGAAAGCAGATCCTGGCTGGGTGAAGCGTGAAATCCTGGGCCGTTAATGTAGACAATGTTGGCCCCAAAGTTTTGCTCCAATCGTGATCCTCTTGCCATTGTTTCTGAATTACATATTGATGTATTGTTTCCTTCAAAGAGAAACTATCTTTAAAAAAAAGAAAAAAGGGTTTTGCTGTTAACATGAGTAAATCAAAATGTAAAACGGATCTGCAGAATTATGTGAATGATACAAAAGTATTGGAATCAAAATGTAAAATTGTATTTTCATTGTGTTTCTTTAAAATTGAAAATCAGTGCTTCAATATTTTGGTTTGTCTATGCAGGAATAGTTATATTTTATCTTTTTAGAATAATATCTATCCATCATATAAAACTGATGATCCCAGTACAAAGTTAAACTCTAGGAATCAGAATATTTTGCAAGCTTTCAGGTATATAAACAGATTCTGGTCACAGGTAAGTTACCAAAAGTAGAAGATAATGCTAATCTTTGACATAATGTCAGTTTCTTTTTCTTTAAAGATCCCTTCCTTTTTCTTTAATACATTTATTACCCAATTTTTTCTTCTGTTAAAAGTAAATAATTCAGTAAAATTAAATGTAATAAAAAATAAAGAAGACCCAGGAGCTGTTTTCTCTGTGACTCCAAATCACATTATCCCTTTTTCCAGCAAATGTGTTTTGCCAAATTGTCACTCGCTGCTACGGATCCATTGCTCAAAAATGCAAAAGCCAAAATTCAGAGCAAAAAGTGAAGAACAAATTTGATTTGTGCTAGCACCAACACGGTTTTGAGTGTCTGTGTAGCTTTGTTGTGATGAAAACACAGTCATTCTGCTGGTTTGAAATATTTTAAATTAATAAATAGACCATAGTTATCATTATTTTTTTAATCGTGAGTATCTGGGTACGTTTGAGTGCTTACTTATCCAACTTTGCCAAAATGATACTTTGTAAGTTGAAAGTGGAACGACTCTTGCTTTTTGCATTTAGTGCAAACTAATGTAGAGTAAAACCTCCTGGGGCAGGGACATGGTGTCCCAGTCCTAGCCCAACCCGGTGGTTCCACTTGACTGGGCTTACAGAGCAGCCGAAGGAGGTCAGACCCTCTCCATTGACACTAATGGACCGTTTTATGCAAAACTGTTCATTTTCCGGAAGGAACCATGTCTGACTGGTGGAGTGATTCACAAAATTCACTTCATTAAATGAATCCTCTTCATGCGTGGCCTTATTCCCTTTAGTGGGGTGGAAACCTCGAGCCATGCATGGGTACCCAAGGAGGGGGAGCTCATCCCCGCATCGTGAATCTGAACTGGAGTTCCAGTTCCTGTGCTCATAGAATGCCATTCTGAGGCTGGCACACAGGTGAAGGCCAGACTCGGGACTCCATATTTCCCCCACATGCCTACTTGTGTGCACCTGAGCACCGCGCTCTGAATTCAGGGAAGCTAATCTCATAGGACAGTCCCGGAGAGTCCCCCAGTCTCTACCGTAGCCCTCATTTTATTCTTCCCCCTAATTCTCCACAGAGCAGCCAATGATGCTGTTCCCTGTGGGTGTGGCCAGTGGGGACTCCTGTCTGACTCCTTCTGGACAGGTGCTGGAAAGCTCTAGTCCCCGTGCACTTGGGAAACTAGCAGAAACCAAATACACTCCCTACTCCTGAAACAACACTCTGTCCCAGAAATTCCCTCACAGTCTCCAACAACGTGGCAAGTCCAAAGACACGAGACTATCAGAGGAGGAACCTCCTTCATTTGGAAAAGGAGAAGGAACAGGACCTACTGAGGTTTGGAAGGCAAAACAGAAGTAAAAAGATGAGAAGCCGAGGGGTTGGTGAGAGCGTGGTGAACATGCTGGGAGATTCAGGCACAAATGTACCTAAACCTTTTGAAGTTCAGAAAACCACATTATCTTTGCCCTTGGGCCGCTCTCTTCTCAAATTGTCTTGCTCTGTCCAAGTTGGCTTCTAGCTGTAAAACGCCATATCTTCTTATCCATCTGAATGGTGATTCCGCTTTTCTGATCGAGAAGACTCTCCTGTCGCTTTTCAGCCACTGCATTAGGTCTGGTAATACTAGATTTTGTTTACTGTTCAGACTCTAATCGCTTTGACCTTTCAAAATACTAAAACTGGGTCCTTTGCCTTTAAGAGTGCGATGGCCAGTGGTCTGTGAAAGGTCCGTTTTGCTGTGATTTGCACAGCCCAGGACTGCTCTGAGCTCAGCTGCACCAGGCTAATTTCCATAAGCATCATGTGGTGTTACAGAAACCACATTTTGCCAAGCTGTCAACTATACAGCCTTCTCTTTGCTAAACAGACTCCCATTAAAACTGTCTGCACAATTTGTCAGTTAAATGAGGTACAAGAGGGACGCTCTATTTGCCCCTAATTAGCTGCGCAGACTACCTTTGTCTGTTTGATTAAGCATTCACATTATCAATTTTGTTTAATCTGATTCATTTCACACACTTCCCCTGGGACAAAGCCCATACGGTTAACTAATCTCTGATATCATCTCTCATATCAGGCAGCTCTCATCTCCCCCAGAATAGATTCTACCCACAGGCACCATGATCAGGCTCCACAGAGGGGAGCTGGTCTGATGAGGGGCAGAAATTGAGCTTAGGGACTGGAGCTGAACCCTGACATGCTTAACTTAAAGCATACAGCAGATTCTCCCTCAGTGCCATCTGTCCGCCATCATCCATCCATTCATTTATTCATATTCACTAATTCATTCATTCCGGCAGTAAACATATTGTCTGCCTACTATGCACCAGGGGCTGTGCTGGGAGCTGGGAGGGAAACAAAGATGTATAAGATAAGGTTCCTGCTCTCCGATTGCTTATTTTCCCGGCCCTGGAGAGCACTGTGAAAACAGTCGACTAGCCCTGAAAAGCACACTTGCTCCCTGAGGCCAGTCCTCCTAATGTCTGTCACACATGGCCTGTTCCACTTAGCTACCAAGCAGCCCTCCGAAGAAAGATTTCAGATAAGTGCATAAAAGCAAGTGGCTTTTCATGGCTTCCTGAAATAATCTCCCTTCCCTCTCCCACTTGGAAAAATAGTTGGCCATGGAGGAGTTTTAAGAATTAGGATGAACAGATCACTTGTTCATAAACAGTTCTGAAATGTCATTGGATCTAATACCTTCACTGAAGGGATTGCTTAGAGAAGCCGAACTCATTGCATTGAACCTGGTATCATCAGTAGGTTGACAGAATGAGCACATACCAAGCACCAGTAGAGCGCAAGTCCAAGGGCTGAGAGAATTAAATTGACTGGCTTAAATTAGGGGAAGTAGAAAACTCTTCTGGCAATGGGAGTATTTGAAAAATAGATAGTTATTCGTGGCTCCTGAAACCCTTGTGTTCCCGAGGAACTGTATCAAACCCTTTACACTGATTAAGATATTACAGTCTCAGAAACATAGTTCCCAGAAGGCTGTTGGGTGCTGGGTGAAAAGCACTTGGAAATGAAGATTAGAACCTCAGAGTTGTCTACTACAACCCTCAGCTCTGTCTGGGAATCTCCTGGGTGACAGTTCCAGGTAGATGGTACTGGAATTCTGCACCAGAGCCTCTGCAAACATGTTCTTCTGTCCTTCGAAGCTGCCTTCCTCTGGGGAGCCTGTTCTGACTAGTATAAGTGTAGTCACGCTAAAATCTGCACCTTCAAAACTCCCACTCGAGGACTGCGGGGAAGCGGAGCCACGAGGTTAAGTCTAATTCCCAACAATTTTGAAGACTGCTTTATGCCCCTACCCAGAATTCCCTTCTCTAAGCACAACTTTTTCTTTTGCTGAGCACTTCTTTATCGGGTGGCTTCTAGCTTTTCTACTATCTCCATTCCCTTTTCCAGATGTTCTTTGGTTCGGTTTTTTTCCTCTCAAAGTGTGGTCCCCAGAACTGAGAACTATCTCCAAGAATGTCTGACACTTGTAGCTGCAGTGGGACACGCCCAACTCCGGACCACAAGTGCTCCGATTCCACTTATGCAATGTAAGCTCATGTAAGTTCTTACAGTAGCCTCGTGGCTCTGTGGATTTCCATGGGCCTAAAACTCTTGGGGTTTGTTTATATGTTGCCTTTATTTACTTCTCCCCACTCTGGATTTACCCTGTTCCTCAATTTTATGTCAATCCCTGTGACATTATTTTGTTAACCTCTGTTCATTTTAGTTTATGGCTTGAGATCTGTTTCTGCCCCTCTCAACTTTGTGTGGGCTCTCAATGTGAAAAGGATGACATAACTGTTCCATCCAAGTTATTGATTAAAACCTAAAAAGAAGAGTAAAAGTGAGTAACAGAAAGTCACTGAGGTTTCCAGAACAATAAAAACAATTATTACCGGGTACTGAGTAATTATACATGCCAGACATTAAACTAAGTATTTTATATGTCTTCTGCCAGTTAATACTCAGAAAACTGTATTTTTAGTATCATTATCATTAGTTATAAGATGAGAAAATTGAGGCTGGGAACCTAATAAAATAACTTGTCCTAAAGAATGTGGTAGGGCACCTGTGTGGTTCAGTGGGTTAAAGCCTCTGCCTTCGGCTCAGGTCATGACCCCAGGGGCCTGGGATCGAGCCCTACATCAGGCTCTCTGCTCAGCAGGGAGCCTGCTTCTCGGTCTCTCTCTGCCTGCCTCTCTGCCTACTTGTGATCTCTATCTGTCAAATAAATCTTTAAAAAGAAAAAGATTGTGGTTAAATCATATGGGGCTAGAACTTCCGCCTAGAACTGACTGATGCCTGAGCCTGACTTATCAAACACTGTACTGTATTCACTATCTCATATCTAAGAAAAAGAAATCAGGCCACAGGCAAAGATGATGATAGCAGTGAGAAAGAAAAATGCCATAAACCTTTGCCATTTATCTTGTTAATTTACTGTGCACCTTCCTCAGGTATAAAGAATTGAACTGATCGTACTCCCCTCTCTCAAGTCACATCATCACCCTTGGAGGGCTCTTTTTTCATGTTTTATTATTTGTTCTTTTAATCCCATTTTCACGTCCATTCAAGAGATTTCAACCATTGGGGTGCCTGGAGGCTCAGTTGGTTAAGTCTCCGATCCTTTGCGTTGGCTCAGGTCACGATCTCAGGGTCATGGGATTGAGCCCTGTGTCAGGATCCATGTTCAGTTGGAGTCTGCTTGAGATTCTCCCTCTCCCTCCCTTCTGCCTCTTTCCTACTTGCACTCTGTCTCTCTCTAAAATAAATAAAATCCTTTTTAAAAAAGATTTCAACCATCAGTTCTAAGATAATGACTTTTTTAAAATTTTTTTTTTAAATTTATTTCACAGAGAGAGAGAGATCACAAGTAAGCAGAGAGGCAGGCAGAGAGAAGGGGGGGGAAGCAGGCTCCCTGCTGAGCAGAGAGCCCGATGTGGGGCTCGATCCCAGGACGCTGAGATCATGACCTGAGCTGAAGGCAGAGGCTTAACCCACGGAGCCACCTAGGTGCCTCTAAGATAATGACTTTTAAATCTATGATTGTCTTTTAGCATTCTACGTATGTAGACTTTGGGCTTCAGAAATGCAGCATGTCTTATACTCATTATTTCTACCCATACCCAGATACCCTGGAGGTATCTGGGTATGTGATACCCAGATACCCTGGAGGTATCTGGGTATGTGACTTAGTGACATTGCCATCTACCCAGCTGGCCAAACGCAAAACATCATGGATTCCGTTGGCCAGTATTTTTCCTTGATTCACTGCAATCACTCACAACATTGTGCCAATTCTACCTCAGAAATGTATCTCTTACCTCTCACTTCCTCTCATTGTCTGTTACCTTACACAAGCGCTCATGATGCATGGTCTCCGCTCTCAAATAAGCCTCCAAATGGCTCTGTCTCCAAAATACCTCTACTTCACACCATCCCTTCTCTACCATTGATGCTCATTACAAAAGACAGATGTGCGAGTTTCAGTTTTAGTATAGCAAGATCAGGAAGTTCTGGAGATGGATGTTGGTGATGGTGACACAGCAATATGACTGTATGTAACATACACATATGCATATTTTACCACAATTTAAAAATGTGTATATATGGTCTTGTCATTCCCAAGCTCACAAGCCTTCTTTGCAATCATGATTGGCTTCTCACTGCTTGCTATGGAAGAAAGTCCAAATGTCTTTGCAGTCTGACCCTACCCATCCTCAACAGGCCATTTTGGCCATTGCACTCCATACTAAAGCACACTCTCTTCCTCAAATATGCTTCAGTTTTACACGTTTCTCTCAAAAAGTCATTCTGCCTCCAATGTTTTCTCTTTATTTATATATGATAAAAACTTACCTTATAGTTTTAAGTTTATACTTAAAACTTGTTCTAGTATACAGTTCAATCTCTTAACAAATTATATAAAATATTTTCAGCCCCCCAGATAGTTTCTCATACCCCTTTGCAGTCTACCCCACCTCCCTTCCCCTACCTCCTGGAAATTACTGTGATCTGTTTTCTGTCCCTGTAGTTTGTCTATAGGGATTCCTATAGATGAATGATAAAGTACATAATCTTTGTGTCTGGCTTCTTTCACTTAACACAACGCTCTTCAGATTTTTTCTTTTTTTATTGGTTTGTTGTAGAGTAGTATTCCATTTTATGGATATACATACACATAATTTGTTTATATATTCACCACTTAATATAAATTTTTGTTTCCAACTTCTAGTAATACTTGAATACTAATCTTTGTATAGACATATGTTTTTATGTAAATTGGGTAAATATCAGGAGCATCTATGTGGCTCAGTCAGTTAAGTGTCCAACTCTTGATCTCAACTCCAGTCATGATCTCAGGGTCCTGGGATTGAGCCCTGCATCAGGATCCCCTGTCAGTGAGGAGTCTGCTGGTCTCTCTCTCCCTCAACCCCTCCTCATGCTCACAGTGCTCTCTCTCCCTCAAATAAATAGATAAATATTTAAAAATAAATAAAGAGATAAATAAGGTGAATATCTCAGAATGAAATTGCTGAGTCATAGAGCAAATATGTATTAAATATTATAAGAAAGTACAAAACTGTTTTCCTGTGGTTATACTATTTTGTATCTCTGCAAGCAATTTTATAAGAATTCTAATCACTTCACATTCTCACCAAGATTTAACATTGTAGAATTTTAAACTTTAGCCATTCTAATATGTGTGTAGCAGTATCTCCTGGTAGTTTGAATTTGCCTAAAGACTAATTACACTGAACGTTTTTTTTCCATGTAGTCAATCATATCCTTTGGTAAAATGTCTATTCAAATTCTTATCCATTTAAAAATTCAGTTGTCTTCTTATGATAGATAAGTAATAATTCTTTATGTATTAACAGAAACTAGTTCTTTTTCAGATATGCATTTTTATAATATTTTCTCCCACTATTGATTTATCTTTTCATTTTCTTGATTACATCTTTAGAAGTTTATAACATTTATCTATAAAATAGTTATAGTTATAAAAATATCTTATTCATTCTTACGGCTAGGGTAGACAACTCTTTATATTCATTATATTGTAAACTTTATTTTTTTGATGACTGGATATCTAAAAACCTGAAAACACAGTTCTTGTATATCATCACATTTCAGCTGTTCATCATTCTAGGGAAAACCAGAGACATTTACAAAATAAAATTAAAAGTTTGGGTGGTTCTGATGTTCTGAAAATTAATATTTTATAGCAAATAATGAAGTAATATGATGAGATCTCAAGTAAAGTTGAGTCTAAAAGTTTTCAACATTGTCCTTTCTTTCCCCTGGATACTTCTTGCTTGCAAAAGGTTAAACAATATCTTCCTGTTAAATTTGTATCTTTTAGCTCACATTCTCATGAACATGAACATTTTCTTGAAGTAAATAGACATGTCACTTTCTCATGGACTGTTGGCTGTAATCAGAGCCCATTTGTGTCAATAGAATTTTAAAGCAAGATTTAACATAGTTAAGCCAAATTAGGTCAAACAGTCAGGAATTGACTATAGCTTTCTAGTCTGTTATATACATTTTTTTTCAGGGTAAATAAAAATATTGTTATAACAAAGATAGAAGTTCATACATTTAGAATTATATACTTAGTAAACATTGAAAAGAAGGGTGATATGTCTGTACTGGTGAATAGTGTTTGTTTCAGATTATCTGCCTAGGTATATCTCTGTGCTTAGTTTAAAAAGTCAATTTTCCCAAATAGAGAAAAGGGATAGAGGTTTTAAGTCTAGAATATATAGAATTCATTTTTCCTGACTCAGAGAAAAAACTCTCTTTGGTATTTCTTAAAGTACAGGTCTACAAATGACCAATTTCCTCATTTTTTTCTCAAAAATGTTTATTTTTCTTCTTTTGTGTATGCCTGGGAGGCTTTTTTGTTTATTTCATTCATCCATTTGTTTGTTTTACATAAAATAACAAACATTATCATACTTTCTGTGAATCAGAAATACAAGAGTGGGGTAGTCTGGTTCATAAGTTTCAGTCAAGCTATCAGGCAAGACTGCAGTCATCAAAAGCCTTGACTGGAGCTAGAAGAAGGTCCTCTTCCACCTCACTTTACATGACTGTCAGAACAAGGCCTCTGTTGCTTACTGCTATTGGCCAGAGGCTTCCATTCTTTTCCATGTGGGCCTCTTCACAAGAAGATTGGAGTATACTCATGACTTAGCAGCTAGCTTGTCCCTATGCAAGTGATCAAAATTGCCATTTGCCTTATTTCTTGAAAGATATTTTTGTATGAATAAAACTCTAGGACGATAGGGTTTTTTTTCCTGTCAGTACTTTAAAGAAGACTTTCCATTGTCTCCTAGATTTCAGAGTTCCCGATCAAGAGTCTGCTGTAAGTCTTATCTTGCATCTTTGAAGATCACATCTTGATTTTCGGGCTGTTTTCACAATTTTCTCTTTGATGGTGATATACATGTGTGTTGTTTTCTTTGCATTCATTGTTTGTCCATTCAAGTATTTCGTTAATTTTAGATACTTCTCATTTTTCTTCAACTATTATTTTGGTTCCATTTTCTTTCTTGTTTGCTATTGGGACTCCAAGTACACATGGTAAATATTTTTAACAGCTCTAATATTTCTCACACTCTATTTTGTTTTGTTTCAGTACTTCTTTTTTCTCCCTTTCCATGCCTTAGTTGAATAATTTATGTTAACTATCTTCTAATTTTTTCAGTCCTCTGCTTTCTCCCATCTACTGTTAATCAATAAGGTCTTAATTATAGATATTATATTTTAAGTTATGAAATATTTATTTGATTTTAATATATTTTAATTTTCTATCAAAATCCTTCAACTTGTATTTATTTTGTCTATATTTAACTCTATTTAAAAATAAATATATTAATCATAGATATTTTTCTGTCTTTCTTTGTTAATTCCAATATCTTGATCATCTCTGTGTCTTCTTCTATTGGTTATTTCTTGTTTTCAATAATGGTAAAATTTTCTGTTTCTTTGCATTCTTGTATTTTTTAAATTGTATGCCAGACAATTTGGATGATACATTGTAAACTGTCTAGACTATTTTTTCTTCCTCTGAGGATTCTTCATTCTGTTGGTTTTATTCTGATGGGTAATTAAATTATTGCTTATTACCTCAACCTGCCAGATATTTTTGCTAGACTTTATGAAGCTGGCTTCATCTTAGTTTTGCTCTCTTTCCTAAGGTGTAGCCCTTACTCTTAGTACAGAGTGTCTACTTAGTTCTCTTTGTTTTGATTGAGATAAAACTCTATTTCCTTGCAATTCTGAACTCCCCCAAATTTCTGCAAAGCACTCTAAGCTCGCATAGTTATAATCTGCGAGGTCTGCTAGGTCTGGGCATGTGTATTGAAGAGTCAGCAAAAGAAAATTTTTAATGCATACTCAGGGACTTATGATGTGTAGCCTCCCTCTTCTAAGGCACTCTGTCCCTAACTCTTAACAGCCTTGCAACCCTGAATTCTGCTTTCTGTTTTCTCCACCCAGGGGGATTTTCACTCTCTGTTTGGACTTTGAACCCTGCACCACAGTTTAGAAAATAATCTTATGGAGAAAGCCAGTGTAAATGTTATACCGTCTTTGATTGTTTTCTTTCTCAAAGATTACATCCCTGAATTAGTTGCTGACCAATCCTTACAAATAATCTATATGAGGAATTTTTAAATAATTTGTGTTATCTTTAAGAAAACCTGATTTTAGAGAGGCACCTGGGAGGCTCAGTAGGTTAAGCATCCAACTCTTGGTTTTGGCTCAGGTTATGATCTCAGAGTTGTGGACTGAGTCCCATGTGGGGTTCTGTACTCAGTGTGGAGTCTGCTTGTCCCTTTCCCTCTGTTAGCCCCCCCACACACACACACTCACTCACTCTTTCTCTCTCTCTCTCACACACACACAAATAAATAAATTAAATATTTTTTAAAAAGGAAACCTGACTTATAAAGATAATTGACTATGATCAAGAAGTGCGCACTACCAAAATGCAAATACATTTAACATTAGAACATATATAATGTACTATTTACAATAAAAGAGTAAAAAAGAAAATAGTATGATAATTTTCATAGATACAGGGAAGATCATGTGATGAAATTCAAGAACTATGTATAATTTTTTTAAAAAGCAAATATTTTTCTTGATGGTGAAATATTTAAAGCATTTACAATCATCAAAAAGACAGTAATCTTTGATATCACCATTTCCATTCAACATTGAACCTAAAGTCATAGATAACATAAGAAAAAGAAATTTAAGTACAGAGATTGGTGAGGAAATGTTGAGATTATCTTAATTCACAAAACTCTATGCTAATAAAACAATGTAATCTATACACAAATTATAAAAGTTAGCAGGATAGTTTAATGTGGGGACTATAATAAAAATCAATATTACATTTTTTAAATCAGCAAAAATATTAGGAAATAAATTTTACAAATAGTAATAAATCATATTATGAAATAGTACATAAAAAATGATCCTGAATAAATTTTACAAATAGTAATAAATCATACTATGAAATAGTACATAAAAAATGATCCTGTTCAAATATTTTATATATATTTTGTTCATTGAAATTTGGGAAAATACTTGTCAAAATGCTAATCATAATTTCCTTCAGAATCTTGCCTCATTTTTTGCTTTCATTAAAATAATTTCTATAAAGCTTAATTTTCCAAACAAATAGATTAACTTCATATCCAATACATCAGGAATACTAGACATTATCAATTTTTAAAATCACACTTTTACTTCAGCTATTTAGAGTTGAAGAGTGAAATGTGAACATGTAATTACAGTTTAATATTAAAGTCTACTTCATTGTTGAAACTTCCAATTGGTGGGAAACAAATGGTCAGAATTAGTACTTGATGTTGTAAATTTAAACTGTTGGCTCATTGATTTATTTTAAAGATTTATTTACTTATTTGACAGATAAAGCCTGAGAGTGTGGGGAGGGACAGAGGGACAGAGGAAGAGGGAGAGAAACAGACTCCCTCTGAGCATGGACCCTAACTCAGAGTTCACTCTCACCACCCTGAGATTATGACCTGAGCTGAAATCAAGAGTTTGATGCTTAACCAACTGAGCCACCCAGGCACCCCTGTTGGTACATTGATTTAATATAACTTTAAAGCTTTTTGAACCTCTTAGAACATTAGAGGATCATCTAGTTATCCAACAAGTATTTGCTGAAAATCTCAGTAACTTAAAAATGGGCTTTTTGTTCCTTGGTTGAAATGATTAAGAGAAAAGACAGGTTTAGATAAAGGATTTAAGCTAGCAGTTGTTTAGAAAGTGTGTTTTGAGATCACTTAAATGTACCAAATGGAATTTTATTCCCATATTTACTTTCTTCTCAGTGTTTCCCTAACATCTACTTATATGTTTTAATTTTTAATTTAAGTATTCTAAGATCTCTTATTTCCCAATAAACAAACTGACTGATTTACATTTAAGACTAGCACTAATTCAGAACTCCAACCTCAAGAATAACTAGATTATTCTTCCTGGTATTAAACTTCTGTGAATAAACATAACTTGGAATGTTTATAAGCAGCAAAGAACATCTGGCTTACATTCCTAATAAAACAAAACAAAACAAAAACCCATAGGTTAAGAAAAAAAAAAAAAATGGTGGGTGTCCCCAGAAAAATTTAACTTCAGATGGATTTACTTTTCATCCCATTTATTTAAAAAATGAAATAATTACAGGTAGAAAACTAAACCGTTTTTTCAACTAATTACAAAAATACCATATTTATTGTGAAAAATATGAGAAGTTAGATTAATGTAAATGGATCATTCTAAACTTCATAGCAATGGCTTAAATTAATCAGTCCCTCATTTACACAAATAAGTTTTTAAATAGCTCTATATGCTCTGCTCTGGGAATCATTCTGACTCATTAGTTTCTTTCATTTGATGCTATTAAGTATCAATACTTATGCTCTTTGGCATTGCCATCAGTTTTATATCAATCTAATTAGTATCCTTATATGTAGTAATGTTAATTAAGAAGGATATCAAGTATCAAAGATGAAATATTTATTCTCCTTCACGGCATTTGTTCAAAGAACTACAAATAATTATGAATAAGTACAAGAATATAAATTCATTCTGCAAAGAGAAGCAAATATATTGAGACACAGCTTCCCTCCCCCTTTTTAAGGAAAGTTGTTTTGTGGACAGAGCTTTACTGTGTTCTATGATTGAGATACAGAAATTGGTGGAAATTGCGGTTGTTTATTTATTTATTTTTAATTTTTTTTTTCCTTCTAGTTTTAATCCAATACAATGGATTAACCAAAGCATGTAAGTCCCAGCCCTAATGTAAAAAACTTTTTGGAAATTCTTTCCAAATTTTCTCTGAATTTTATCTGTCTCCAGATTTTCTTCTTTTATAAAAAGAGCAAATTTATTGGATTAGGGTCCCACCTTACTGAAGTATGGCCTCATCTTAAGTGACTACTTACGTGATGTCCTTACTTCCAAATAAAATCACATTCTGAGGCACTTATTAGGATTCCAACATATGAATCTTGGTGGGGGGAGACACAATTCAATGTATAACAAGGCCTCAAGCCTATGGCTTTTATTTTTTTCCTCAGTACATTTGCTGAATACTGAAACTGTACTAAGAAAAATGTTAAAATTCTAAACCTCTTTGAATAAGAGCAAAGTTTTTCTGTATCTTGTGAAACAAAGATTAGCATAGGGTTCTCACCAGGATGTGAGGCCACATAAAATACACCAGCATCCTAGTTGAAAGTTAGGAAAATTAAGGGTTAACCAGATGTAGACTGTGTCCTT
This sequence comes from Neogale vison, assembly GCF_020171115.1. Classification (NCBI taxonomy): domain Eukaryota; kingdom Metazoa; phylum Chordata; class Mammalia; order Carnivora; family Mustelidae; genus Neogale; species Neogale vison. The sequence goes on along the minus strand of NC_058091.1, from coordinate 64,350,424 downwards.
CTAGAGCTGAAATCCAGTCTTGGATCAGCTTGATTAAATTAAGGTGGCTGACAAGCAATCTCTCTAGCTGCCTAGTGAAAGAACGGTGAACCCTCTCTGGAGGAAAATTTCATAATATGAAGCCTCTGCAATTATTTTATATATAAAAATTACTAGAATTCTCCCAAGATAAGGCCATGTGACCAAAATCAAAAAGGAAATAAAACAAATAATAGAAATAACCTATAAATGGTCCAGGTGTAAAATGTAGATGACAAAAACCTTAAAATAATTATGACAAATATATTCAAAAAGATAAATAAAAATGAGAAAATAAACAAAAAGAGTTCAGGAATCTTACCCGAGTATTGGATTCTATAAAATCTGAAAAGATTAAAAACTGAAAATCAATAACTTCTTTCAGATTAGATCCATCAGAGAAATGAAGTCATGGGGCAAACTGTCACTTAGAAAACTTGAGAGAATACAGAGTATCATAGCTTACCTGAAGCAGAAACTCCTGCAGCCAGTAACTGGTAAAAACACTAAAAGAATAATTGAATTAGTGGAGGCTTAGCCTGGACAAGCTTGAGAGTTAAAACTCCTGATAGCTCAGTCCTAAGGGGGAACCCACACTTTCATGAGTTTTATCTCCAGAAGTCCCAATAGGTTCTTACAGTAAACAACAGAGAAAGATTTTCTATATGCATTATTCAAGGGGGAAAAAATAAGTAGCCATTTTCAAATATCCCCCAAAGGGCCACCCTCAAGGGAAACTGCCTTACCAGATGTTGACCCAGAGAGAATGGTAATTAGCCAATCCAGCATTTTCTAGCTTTCTTGTCTCCATAGAGGAGAAAAAAGACTAAGCAACTCTTTCATTGGTCCATCCTTGTGCAATACTGGGCCAATTTAAAAACATGGAGATTTAATAATAAGATTATAGAATGCTTCCCCTTCTTCATACTTAATTATTCCATCAGCAGGACTCCAGTGTAAACCAGTGTATTACAACTGAAAACTGTAAACTACAGACACTTTTTTTCTTCTTTTTCAAGATTTTATTTATTTATTTTTCAGAGATAGAGAGCACAAGTAGGCAGAGTGGCAGGCAGAGAGCAGAGGCAGAGGCAGAGAGAGAAGCAGGCTCCCTGCAGAGCAAGGAGCCCAATGTAGGACTCGATCCCAGGATCCTGGGATCATGACCTGAGCTGAAGGCAGTGGCTTACCTGACTGAGCTACCCAGGCGTCCCATATAGACTTTGTTTAAGAAGAAGGTTTTAGGGGGGCGCCTGGGTGGCTCAGTGGGTTAGGCCTCTGCCTTCGGCTCAGGTCATGATCCCAGGGTCCTCGGATCGAGCCCCGCATTGGGCTCTCTGCTCTGCAGGGAGCCTGCTTCCTCCTCTCTCTCTGCCTGCCTCTCTGCCTACTTGTGATCTCTTTCAGATAAATAAAGAAAAAATCTTTAAAAAAAAGAAGAAGAAGGTTTTAGGGAAACATTAGAAACAATGTAAGTTTGAAAACACTTATGAAATAAAGAGTTGGAGGGAACGTATCAGACTAGAGTCCAAACAGCTGAAAATAAGGTAGAAAAAAAGAAAAAAAAATAGGTACAGCAAATAAACAAATTCCAAGGTGTTAGATATAAATAGAATCATATAAAAAATCACATTAAATATGAATAGCCTGCACATTTCAATCAAAAGTCAGAGATGGTAGGGTGAAATTTTTCAAAAAGTAAGACCCAGTGGGGGCCACTGGGTGGCTCAGTGGGTTAAGCCTCTGTCAGGTCATGATCAGGGGTCCTGAGATCAAGTCCCGCATTGGGCTTGCAGTGGGCTCCCTGCTCAACAGGGAGCCTACTTCTCTCTCTCTCTCTTTCTGTCTACTTGAGATCAATCTCTATCAAATAAATAAATAAAATCTTTAAAAAAAAGTAAGACCCAGTTATTCACTACCTTCAAGAAACTCACTTCTAATAATAAGACACAAATAGAGTAATAGTAAAAAGAAGGAATAATATATAAAATACATACTAATCATGATTATAATGATACATACATAATATGAATTAAAAGTAAGACAGAATGGTTATATTAATATCAAATAAAGTGTATTTCAGAGCAGAGAATATTCCCAGGGTTAAAAAGAGTTATCTCATAATGACAATTGGGCTGATTAGTCTAGAAGACATAACAATTCTAAATGTTTATGCTTCAAAATACAATAAATAAAATTGGACTACCAGAAGAAAAAGACATAAGTATAATTATAGTTGGAGATTTCAATAGCCCTCTTTCAATTACCAAATAATAGAAAATAGTAAAGATATATAATACTTGAACAGTTCCATCAACCAACTTGACCTAAATGACATTTATAGAACTTTCCAGCCAACAACAGCAGAATTCATGTGTACTTAGAACATTAACCATAGATCTGGAACACAAACAAATGTTTGGCTTTATAAGATCGCTTTCTATAGGACCACTTACTAAAGTAGAAAAGTTTTTAGACCTGAGATTACAAAGTAATCTGCACCATTTACCAACCTCGACTGGAAGTGGACTGCTGGAACACCATGGTTTTCATCAGAGTTGCTATTTAAGGAGAGTAGGCAAGGGAAATCTTCTGGGTGGGAAGAATCAAAATTATTTTATCTAGATGTCACTGAAAGATGAGCAATAGTACCCTCCTTCTTAACTACTGCCTTATGATTTTACCAATCACTTGGGATTTGGACAGAAAAGATTAGACAATTCATGATAATGTTTGAGGAAGAGGTAAGGGAATAGACTTCTCAGAAACATACTGATGTGTAAATGTTGTGTACCATTTGAATCCTCACCCAGGCCACTAAAGGAGGCTCTCCACTATGTATGTCACCCAGTCTCTTCTTCAGCCATTCCAAGAATATGCTAAATGGGCTCATGAACAAAACTGTCAGTTAAGGGGGTTGGGGTAAATTGGAAAGGGAGGTGAACCATGAGAGACTATGGACTCTGAAAAACAATCTGAGGGGTTTGAAGTGGCGGGGGGGGTGGGAGGTCGGGGGTACCAGGTGGTGGGTATTATAGAGGGCACGGATTGCATGGAGCACTGGCTGTGGTGAAAAAATAATGATACTGTTATGCTGAAAATAAATAAAATTTTAAAAAATTTATATTAAAAAAAAAAACTGTCAGTGAAGCAGGGATGGAGACCAATCACCTACTCAACACGAACACTTTGTCTCACCAAGGCTGATCTGGATAATAATATGCTGCATACTCACCTGGTCACCGGAAGTCAACACTGAGTCCCATACACAGCACCATGCTCCAGATGTAATAACCTCAGTCTGATGTCAGCCTGAATACACTGGAGCCATTGCAACATGAAGGAATTACTTTCCTGTCTAGAAAAGATACTTAGTGTGAACATCCACTTTCCTTTCCTTTCCTTCCACCAAGGATGCTGCTAATAGCTCTATATGCAGGACTTACTAAAGTTTTTTAATGTAGCTGTGTCTCTTTCAATATTGTTTTTAAATAAGAAAATGATTTTACTGAAAAAGATGTGGGGAAATGTGCTAATACCCACAGGCCTTATTAATAATGACATGCACCCACTACTTGGAAGCAGCTGGCTTTATGGAACAATGTATTGTCCTATGGAAGATTTGGTATTAGTACCATCTGAGACAGCACTTAGCAAAGTTAGAGTACTATTTGCTTACAGGCTATAGTGTATGTTCAGAATGAATAAACAATATACAGTGTTGTTTTTCACATAGACAGAGTTAATCAATTGTGGGGTAAGTATTTCACCATAGGGTAAAAATGGGACGGGTTTTCTCACTATGACACCCAATGAGTCACTCACATTTTTGCAATGTGTCTCCCTATTTTGGGGCAGTGCATATTACTAAGCCTTAGAACCCAAAGAAATATTTTCACTCAGGATTTTTCCACTGAATTAGAAGTTGGGTATTTTATTTTGTTAATTATTATTATTTTAAAGATTTTATTTATTTATTTGACAGACAGAGAGAGCGAGAGAGAGAACAAGCATCGAGAGAAGGAGTGGGAGAGAGAGAAGCAGGTTCTCCACTGAGCAGGGAGACCAATGTAGGGCTCAATCCCAGGACCCAGGGATCAAGACCTGAGCCAAAGGCAGACACTTAACTGGGACTGGTGCCCAGAAGTTGGGTATTTTAAATATTCACGCTATTGGACAAATATTTTAAAAAGGGAGGGATGGTTCCTGAGTTGGCTATATATGGAAATTAAGTCAAACTCTCAAGAGTAAATAGAATTGTTTCTCAATAGTACATCCAAAAGGAGTATGTCTTGAACCCAGAGATTTTTTTTTTTAAAACTTTATTTGTTTAACAGAGAGACACAACATGAAAGGGAACACAGGAGGAGTGGGAAAGGGAGAAGCAGGCTTCCCTCCAAGAGGGGAACCCCATATGGAGCTTGATCCCAAGAAGCTGGGATCATGACCTGAGCCAAAAGCAGACGCTTAATGACTGAGCCACCCAGGTGTCCCTTAGAGATGCTCTTAATGATAAAAATTAATAGAAAATTCTAGCTCCATGCAGGAAAAACCATTCTGAGTTCAGGTGCCTCAGGAATGAAGTTCTGCATCAGCATAATAGGCGCCAAATCCTTCCTAGGTAAGGTGTTTGCTGTGTAGAAAAATCATGGAATGGAGACACCCTACCAGTAAGTGGAAACAGGTGTACAAAATAAGGTAAGGATTCATGGATAAAATAATATCTACCCACAAGGAACCAAGGAAGATAAAGCTGAGCTGCATTCTTCAAAGTGTGTTCTCAGACCCATGGAGACCTGTGAACCAGTTACCAGTCTATACAAGTAAAGTTTGGAAATTGAGAATTGTTGTGTAGAAAATTTTATGGCAATTTAGAGTAACTTTACTGTTGAACTTTAAAATAAAAAACAAATAATGGGGGGAAACATAAACAGGGTAGTTGAAGAAGGAAGTTAAGATATCAACCATGACTTGATCTTTTGTAGAAATGAGCACTGTGGTATCTAACTCTTTTTTTTTTTCTTGTTGTGTCATGTATATATATTCATTAACCTGTATGTAGACTAATTTTCTTTTTCCTTTTCCTTCACTTTTTACTTCTTCATATGTTATTTTATTTCTTCATATGTTAGCATTCATAAAATGTGTGAATGTATATTTTTGCACATGTGGACATCTGAGAAACTCGAGTCCATCTTACAACTAATAGCATGTTATGGTTTAATGACAGTGTTTCTTGTTTAAATTTAAGTGGAATGCATTGATAAGGATGAACCTTGCAAATAATAAATGTCTTAAATTGGTTCAAATTCAATAAATAGAACATATTTGGCAGTGGTTAACTTTAAAATCTAGTATTAAAAATTATAGAAAACCAAGATGGAATTATGACTGTGAAGGAGAGGAATAAGCATCGCCCAAAAGCACTGAAATCAGTCAGTAAATAATGACACTGAATCTTGCTCTTTTTGGAGAGAATGTGAGAGTGTTTTGTTTGTTTGTTTGTTTGTTTTGAGAAATAGTTGTGTTATGTTAGATTGAAGTATGCAGTTGATATTATAATTTTGGGGAGGCTGACTATAGAGAAAAGATGTATGTTGGGCAATCATCAAGTGGACTAGACCGGCCATTTGTTGTATGTCACTCTAAAATCATTTGCTCTTCCAATCATCGTAAATCCCATATTCTTCAATGAAACACCAAAACTATGTCTTCTAGTCACTCGTGAGCTGGTGGGTACTGCCTTTCACCAAGCAAAAGTATCCAAGACACCCAAGATGGAAGAGACATAAGAAAAGAAAATTTAACAACTCATGTGGTAAGGGAGAAATGTTGTAAGTTACAAGCAGTAAGATTCATGGGATTGTCAAAGTCATGCTAAAGAATGTAAATTTCTTCAACTCTAGGATTTCTTCAATGTAGGATCATCTCAATGGTCCCTTGTTCGGAATTCACACTACAGAGATATATGGAAATTGTTCCAAATTGGAGATTAATCAGACAGGGATGGCAGAAATTCACTAATACAATAAGCCTAAGGCCCTGGGAAAGAAATTTAAAGTATTTAGTAGGGTCTAAGATAAAGCAATGAACTTTAAAGTTAGAAAGAAATTGAATGGTGATAACAAGCACCTAATAAATAATGGGGGGAGGGAGAGAAATGTTTATATCTTACAGTATATATAAAACAAAAAAGTACACATAGAGAAAAACAAATACCGTACAGCTTGTTTTAATGATACCCCAATATTAGAAATACTCTTTCATCTGTTGTCCACTTCTTTGTTCCTGCTGCCAGTGGGTTCTGAAAGCCATAACCTCAGGGACAGTTCAGCCCTGAGAATGAAGAGATCTCCAGTGGGAAAAATTTCCCCTTTCACTCTCATTTTGGAACTATCTTACTGTTCTTGAAGGAAAGTTTTACTCATTGTTTTCTCTCTCACTTTTTTTTTTAACACATTGAAATTTAAATAGAATACAGTCTCTAGAAGACATACCCCTTACAGTAGTTGGCTTCAGCTAATAGATTCCTAGAAAAGCCTCTGAGAATCCATGCTCCCAGCTTCTGTGGTGTTGACACTGAACTTAGCATTGTAGTTATACAGAGTAGTTGAAATACAAAGTTAACAGAATGCCTTTCTAGAATAAGGTCAGAACAAAATACAAAGATCCATCCACTAATTACTTCCTGCTCCCAACTACTTTTATTCAACTAAAGTGTAGCCAATTAAAAACCAACGAACAAAGACACAAAATCCTGACGCTTCTTCTGTTGACATCTGAGGTCTGTGTCTTATTCTCTCATATCTAAGTGGACTGTGTCACTGCAATGACCAAGAGAATAAAATAGAAGTGGCAGTTCTGGGACCTGGCCTTACAAGAATGAAAGCTTTCATTCTTCTCTCTCAGAACACTTGCTCTTGGCTCCTCTTGGCCACAGGAGGCCCCAGGTAAGAAGTTTAGTATCTACTGGAGAAACTAAACGACAATGTCCTGATTCTACACGGAGAAGTACCCGACTGACCTATCTGAGCCTTTTTTTGCCAAGACTCCAGGTCTTATAGTGAACCTGTCTTTGATCCTCTGGACCAGCCTAAGCTAACAGGCAAGTACCACTGAAAGAACCCTAATCAATGTCATGTGGGACAGAAGGGTCCGACTATGTTCTGCTCAAATACCCGATACACAAAATCATGGGATATAATTAAGTGGTTGTTATTTCAAGCCACCAGGATTTCGGATAGTTTGTTATACAGTAATAGATAAACTGAAAAAGAAATATGGCTGAAAAGCTGCATATAAAGACTATTATTATAAATCTGCCATAAATTTCACCTTACGTTACTTTCATAATTCAGAGCTGCCTTCTGTTCTTTTGGGGAAGTACTTTAACTTTAAGAATTGTTGTCCCTTAAGTCCCTCTGTTAAGGAACTAATGACCTGTAAACATAAGCTTATCTTCATTTGGGAGTTTCATACCTAAAGTGATACAATGAATAATTTTTTTATTTAAAATAATATAAAGCACAAATCTTCCTCTTTCCTCTGTTCTTACCCCTGTTTTAGCTTCTAAATAAAACACGTAAGCAAAGCATTTGCATTCCTATGTTTTATAGTAACTCAGACACATATTATTGCGCACATAAAAAAAAAAAAAAAGCAGTAAGGTAATGCTCCCTGCCGTGGCTTCATTCCAAGTTTGCTCCACCTAACACCTACAGGCAGAGTGGGTGAAGCTATTTGCCAATCCATAAAGCATTTGGGATCCTCCTGGGTAAAATGTGGTGTTGGAATTATAAGACCATTATCATTAACAATTGGCAGGAGGCACCTCTCATTTCTCCTGGAGAGATTACAGGGGTTGAAGGATGTTTCCCTTAATCACCACACTGACCTCACCTGACAGAGGCTTGCACTTCTTGAAAGCGAGCCCACTGCCTGGGTCCCTGAGGTCCAAGCTTCCCATCGCTCCAAGCATCAGGGACACAGTCTGGGGTATGGAAATGAAATTCTTATGCCCGGACAAAACGGTTATGGCAGTTGGCGGTCATTACTCAGAATATTGCTTCCGGGGGAATTAGATGTGAGAAATGTCATAGCAGGAGGAAGAGATACATTCAGGACAGCTTCAGTCATCAACCCCATCAATCTGTGCACCTAACCCGGACACTCTAGGACAACATCTCTGGCCCACACTTGAGTTGACCTAGACAGCTACAGGATACAAACCAGGATTTAGTCACTGAATGAAATGATAGTAACTATCATAATGGAATACCTATTGTGGGCTTGGCACTCTGTTTACCTTTTCTCATTTAGTCATAATAGTAGTTCTATAAATGGGAAGTATTTTTCATTATATAAATGAGCCCACTGAGGCTGTGAGAACTTTAGTAATCTAGCCAGGATTATATAGCTAAGAAATGGTATAAATTGGATTCAGCCACTTTCTGATAAAAAAGTTGTTGTTCTTCCACTTCCATACACTAAGCTGATAAGACAGCCTTAGAATTCAGATTTTTTTGTTTAAAAAAAAAATCAAACAAGAAAATAAACAGTAACTAGAAAGACAAGAACATTGGAAGAAAGATTATTTTGCTACGGTGAAGATTCTAGAAGTGTTATCCACCAATGAGGAAATAGTGAAGTAAATTCTTGACAAACACAAAAGCAGTGAAGAAGAGAGAGCTTACTTTTGTCTCAGTATTGCTCAAAGTACTTCTGTACTAACTTGTCTCACAACAATGCCCCCATGAGATACATATCATTAATAGCCCCATCTTACAAATGAGGAAACTGAGGCACTCAGAGGTTAAGCCATGGGCTCAAGCTTACATGGCCAGTGGGTTAGCCAAGCCAGATTTTGATTCAGGATCCTAATGCTGGAGTCTAGTCTCCTAGTTTCCAATGCATGCCAGGATTGGAATGCTAGTTCTGTCTCTTTCTAGTTTTGTTCCTTAACCTCCCAGAGTCACGTTTACTTCATCTCTACAATGGGGATGATGCTACCCAACCAAGGAAATTGCTGGGAGGATTATACATTTGGTGGTCAACAAGACATCAACCAACACCATGCTTGGCCCATCAACCTTCCTCCCAAATTCTTGGCCAGTTCCCCACTTGCTTCTCCCTTCCCTTTTCTCTCCTTAGTCCTCTGTCCTCTTCCCTTGTGCTCTCCCATGCTGGTTCGTTAGTGCTGACCTTGTGTGTATCCACAAAGGCATTAGAGTAGAGTAAGCAGCCTGCCTTCCAGCTGGGGGTGGTGCTCAGACCCTGTTCCACACTCCATTCTTTCTCCCCCTTCATCCGAGCTCAGGCCACTAATGGTCATTTGTGTATAAAGTTTGACTGAAGCTCTGGGGTGAGAAAGTATCTGTTGCTCTAAGGATCAAATCACCACAGGAGGTGCTGGTACCAGAGCTGGGGTTGCTTCCAACAGCGTTTATTTGGGGACAACACCATTGTCACAAAGTCTGCTTTTGGATTCATCTGCGTTCGGCCCATAGAACCAGAGCTGAGGAAACATCAGCTGGGCTGGCACAGTCCTTATTCCTTTCATGTCCCCCTTGTCAACAGTTTGAAAGTGAGATGGCTAATTTTGTGCCTGACAAGAAAGGACGGATCATTTTCTCAGATGCTGTTATCAGCAGAGTCAGAGCTGGTACACTCTCTGAGGGAGTCCCTGAACCACAGGTTACTGGCAGGCAGACAAACACTCGCTGACAGCCATTTGTGACCAACTATGAAACGCCATCTGCTGTGGCTGGGGGAGGAACGGCTCCAGCAAGTGAGAGCCACTGTACAACCTTTCCCTGTGTTAACTCAGCGCGGCCTTTCGGTAGCCCTAGAGGAAAACCTGTTTCATATTCCTGGACAGTATATCTCATCCAGATTCGTACGTACAGAAATTATAGAATACTGATATTTTTTCTAGGAGTGAAAAAATTCGAATCTCTCTTTATATTAAAATTCAAACATTACTCCACTGAATATAGCAAAACAATATCATGGAACAAATACAGTTCAGCACTGTGTAAACTTCCTCTGGAGATTTGAGTCAACTTGTGCATGGACACCATCGAAAAAGACAGCAGTGACTGGATTGACGGTTCTCTGAGGTATGAGTTTGGGATTTAAAAAAAAAAATCTGATCATTTCAGCATTTTGAGGGAGGAGAAGAGGCTGAAAATTTCAGGAAGGATTTTTACTTTATAACTCGAGATTTAAGTCAAGAAAAGTAGTTATTTATAATGAGTGACAGAAACATTATTCAGAAGAAAAGGAAACTTTACTGAGAGGAATGATGGCAGGTTTTGAAGATACTCGGGAAAGGGAAGTCTTTTTTGCTCGTTAACTTGAATGAGGCACACAGCCAGTGGCATATGCCAACCCTCTCTCTCTCTGGTTGGAAGTCTGGGTTTTCATTTTTAGGAGTCTTAATAGTCTTGTGTCTCATGATTAAGTAATGAGAGCTGCCATCAGAGTATCTAAAGTTTAGCTGATCTTGCATTTATCCTCATAGGCCAAGAAAGACTGTAAGACATATTTTAAAACCAAATGTACAAGTGAATACCGATGAATAGAAAGGTAGATGTTAGATAGATAGATAGATATAGATACACACACACACACACACACACACATACACACACACACACACAAATGCCAGTTCTTTCTGACTCTGTGCTTGGACTCAGGGGACTTGGCGGGGGTTACAGTGTTTGCTGGTGGAAAATACTTCCCACAGATTAAAATATCTGAGTCCTGCAATCTAGCTCCCCACTGAAAAGCCAACCCATTACTGAATCATTCTGGTCAAACCTATCAGAATGTCCACGCTTATGTCCTTTCAAAGTTCTTAAGATGGAAGAGATCAGGGATATGGTTGTGTCCTTGCATTTTAATCTCCTAGACCGGAAGAGGAGCTTCTGTTCCAGAGCTGAAATCCAATAACCTCAAGAGAAGAATCCAGCTCGTCCCTGAAATCTGTGCCTCACAGGGAGGGGAGGATGGGGATGGCAGTCCAGGCCTTTATGAATCCCATTACACCAAAGCGTGGGTATGACCTGCTCATGGGAACAGAGCACAGCGGTGATGGAGGAGAGGGGGAAAAAAAGATTTAAATGTGCTTTCACTTATGGCCGTGCAATATGAAAAACAAATCTAAACATTTGTCTGTAGAATCAGGTGATGATTGGCTGTCTGCTGTCTCAAGGGGGGCAGGAAAATGGTCCATGCACCTGCCACCTAATTCAGTTTAAGACCTGACACATTTACCAAGAGTGGGCTGGCATAATGAAGTTCATTCAGGCTGTCAGAGGAGTCAATAACTTATCCCCAACTGCTTTTGTTTCAGCAGCGGCAGTCCCTCTGATCGGCTGAGGTACTTATTCAAGTAAAATTTATTTTCAATTGCCGGCCATAATGCCACGGGCACAAGCCTGGCTTTGACAGAACCTTTTGCTCAAGGCTACGCTATTGTTAAAGTTCTTGTCCATTGTCTGGGGTCTTTGATCTGTCAAAGCTGCTTAACAAGCTGGTTAAAAACTGTTTCAGATAACAGGTGTGTCCTTTGAGGGCACAGGGACATTTTTCAGCCCCTTTAAAAGACTGGTTTGAGGATTGACTTCAGATTTACAAGCTGGTTGGTGGTGATATATGTAAAGCACTTTTAAAACAAGAAACTGAGATTTAAGGTCTTTACTTCCTTGGATTTCTGCAACAAGCCATCTTTTTAAATGAGAGATTTAAGAGGCATGTTGTTGTTTTCTCAGCAAATCAAGTGTTAAATTGTTTGTATGTGGGTTTTTATGGAATTAGGGCCAAAGTTCAATGTGCACTAGAGGTGTGAGAGGCAGCTACGGTGCCCACGCAAAGGCCCCGTGGTCACCAATGGCCAACTAATTGCTGGCTGAAAATCTGAAAGTCTTCTGACTTCCAGAAAGGGCAATCTGACAGCACAGGGAGAGAGGCCTGCCCTAGAGAGTGTAGAAAACTTACTCATTTTCCTAACTCTTGTGCCAGAAAAAAACCAAAAGTACATATTACACAGGCTTTTTGGAGAACCAAATGATTTCTCCCCATCAGTTTCAGAAGCCCCCTTGTATTTTTCTGAGGGCAAATATACTCTCAACTATCTCTTTTCAAGTTATCATAAACCCTCTTACTCCCTCCTCTTTTATGGCAGTAATTTTGTTTTGGCTGAAGATTAATGGGGCTAAAATGATGTGAAGCTTGGACCAAGGGCACAATTGGGTCATTTACGCCATTCATCTGCATAAAGCTGCTTCAAGTTCACCCAACCTTCTTCGGGAAAGAGTAAAAATTAAAGTGAGTCTCAACTCTGCATGGAAACTTCGGCAAAATACCCCCCCCATCACACCCTGATTTTCTAGATAGTTCTAAATTGGGTCAGAAGTAGGAAATTTAAAATTCAAAAACCCAACCGTATATTTTTGGTCTAAAAATCATCCCTAAAGAAGAAAATCCACAAAATTGGCTAAAAATAATTATTTTATTATTAGTTTTCTTTCTAGAGTAGTTAAGTCTAGATAGAGATATGGCAGCTGAAAGAAGTGTCCTTCAGGTCTGCACAGAAAGAGGTTAAAAAAGGAAGCAAGTAGAAAATTTTTATTTAAAAAAAAAAATCTTTTTAAACTTGTTTCTTAGTCCCCAAAACAAAGTAAAAGAAAACAAAGCAAAGCAGAAGAAGCATAGCTAATGTGCTTATTACGTATAAAAAAGCCCTTACCATACAAAAGTCTTCTCTACATATAAATGTTTCATGTGTTGTAGAGACATCCTCAATAATGGGAAATAATGGGAAAGAGGAGGGAAAATTAATAAATCACTTGAGGAAGTGTAGTTAGTTATAAAGGGAGAGAAATCAATTCTGTTTCTTATACTGCCTTGTGTTCCAAATAATTCCCAGGTAGAGTCACTGTAGCTCACACTTGAGTGGAAGCTGGAGTTTAAATTTGGGCAAGATATTAGCTTCTCTGGACGTCCTCCATAAATCACTGCTCATTCATAAAATGAGGACAATTATTTGATCTACTTCAAGAGAGTGTTTGGGGATTAAATGTGACAACTTTGAAAAACAAAGTTTAGCCCACTACGTATTACTAGCTGTTATTGACTCACATCATATAGTTACTAATACAAAGATCTGTTATTACCAATTAGGGGATATGGAAGGTTTTTACTAAAGCATAAAAATAATCAAAAGTAAGCAGATTCGTGGCTATAACAACATGTATTTATAAATTCTCTAGAACTTAAAAAAAAAAGTAATCCAAAGAAATTAAATATGTGAAAAAAATTTTCAAGAAAAAAAATGTAAAGGAAGACAAAAAAATTAAAAATAAGTAAATAAATAACAACAAAGTCACCAAAATTAAAAGGCAAATGACAATTCAGAGAAGACATTAAAAAAAAAAAAAAGATTTACTACCTTCTATATAACTTAATGAAATACTAACCTGTCATCAGATAATTTGGTAAGAAAACATAAACTAATAATTTCCATGGAAGGATGTACTATTTTTGATGACCATAACATCAGATTATGAGCTCTAGAAGGCCCAGGAACTTTTATTGTCATTTACCGCAGGATCTCCAGAATCTTAGAAAGAACCTACCAGCCTATGCATGCCTCCCATCTTCATTATTTAACAGAAAAATGTTCTTTGTTATCAAAAAAATGCAATTTTAAATAAGTGTATAAGAAGACAACCCTAGGTATTAAGAGAGCAGTATACACCCAACTGTTTCTTCAAACTGATTTATAAGAATGAGATACTGGAGAAAGATTCGGTATACAAATATAGAGGAAAGGCAAGTTTTTATCTTATAAACGGAAAAAAATAATCTTAATTCTTCTTTCAATCATCATTTTAAAGGAGAAACAAAATATTGTTCTGAACTAAACATTGCCTTTGAACTTCTGTAAATCTAAAGTTATAAAACACTGCATGGGTTCCTTTCTTATTTTTGTGAAAATTGGATTTAGGGTAGAACTAAATGAGTTGTCAATGAGGTATTCAATAATAACCTGTTTTCCTAATCCTTTTCTATTCCAAGAGCAGGTCAGAATGGTCTCTCACATGTACTCATCTCTAGGGAGCATTAAAATTTCTTCCTTCCTGTCCATAGCCCTTCCCATGTCCTATTTCAGTTCCACTCCTCTGACTTGAATAACGCACCCCACTAAAATTACATACATACCTACAGACATACGCGCACACATCAGCTTTTATTTGGATCAAACAGAGCATGTATTATCAGTCCACAGATCTATGAAAGGGTCTCTGCCTAGAACAGAACAAGGAAGCATTCTGAGCTCTCAGGCAGCCATGATCACCTCACATTCTCCCCCTGATTTTTCCTCTTAAATCTCATGGTCAATGAGACTGAGCCTGCCTGGGAGGTTAAATGATGGCAGGGAGGGTGTATGGCTGGAATAACAAACACCCTCTCCAAGATTCATGTCCTCCCAGAATCTGTGAATAGGATCTTATTTGGAAATAGGGTCTTTGTAGATGCAATCAAGTTCAGATGGAGGTCATCCCAGAAGAGGGTGCGGTCCCAATCCAATGATGGGTGTTCTTATAAGAAGAGGGAAATTTGGACCCCAAAACACAGGGATACACAGAGGGAAAGCTGTGTATAGACAGAAGAAGAGATTGGAGTTATGCAGCCACAAGCCAGGAACACCTGGAAGACTGAAGAAGGATTCTTCCCTAGCACCGCTGGAGGGATCGTGGCCTTGCCAACATCTTGGTTTCAGAATTCTCACCTAAGAGCATGAGAGAATAAATTTCTGTTGTTTGAAGCCACCCGGTTTATAGTACTTTGTTTCAGCAGCCAGGGCACGAAGTCTCAAGGGAAGCATTGAGCACACCTGCTTAAAATCCGAGTCTTCCACCAAAGGAGCTCACGCATGGTTGGAAGACCTAGAGGAGACCTAGCCAAAGTCCTGGCTGTGGACAACTCATTGACCTGGATAGTCTCTGTCCACGGCCCTCAGAAATCCCTGACCTTGCCAGCAGCTAAAGGTCCGGATGGGTGTTTGTGGATCCTAACAATCCTTCACGTGTTACATAACTAGTGACAACCACCTTCAAGAACTGGATTTCTGAAGTTTGCTGCTCTCATGGATGGATCAGTAGCTATTCGTTCATCCTTATCTGTCTTCCACTTACTCTCAAAGAATCACAGATGATTAGAAAAGGAAAGAGTCTTAACATTTATTCCAGTGGTCTTATCTCACAGAGAAGAAAACAGGCTCAGAAGAGTTAAGTGTATGATAGAACTGGCACCAGAATCTTGTACTCCTGACTACAAGTATCATTCCTTCAGTTAGTAAATATTTTCCAGTACCTCTGTTGCTCAAGACCCTGATTCTAGGCTTAAGGAGGGGTAAAGAAGAATAAAGAGACAGGCTCTGTTCTTAATTCTTAATTATGCAATCCATTGTTTCATGTCTCTCTCTCCCTCTGTAATGAAGTCATTTGAGGGGGGAGGTTGAGTCTTTCTGTAATGATCATTAGGTATCATTATAGACAGAGACAGGGATTTATTTTAAGGAATTGGCTCAAGCAACTGTGGAGGCTTCTTAGTTTGAAATTTGTAGGGTAGGCCAGCAGTCTGGAAGCACAGGCAATATTTCTATGAGAAACCTCAGGTTTTTCTCGTAAGTGCTTCAACTGATTGGATGGGACTGACCATGCAGAGGGTAATCTCCTTTACATAAAGTCGAATGGTTGTAAATGTTTATCATATCTATAATATAGCTTCACAACATCTAGAATAGCGTTTGACCAAACAACTGAACACTGTAGCCTAGTCAAGTTGACACATCAAATTAATCATCACGTATCTCTACTATCTGAACCAAAGATGATGGTTCCCAGCACCTGGATTTCTCTAGCCTCAGTTTGTCTTTCAGGATATAGCTCACATGTCACCCTTCAGTGAAGCTCTCCCTAACTTCCCTAGCTAAATTTACATATGTATGTGTGTACATATTTTAAAGATTTTTTAATTATTTATTTGAGATCGCTCAAACAGGGAGGAGGATTGAGGGAGAGGGAAAAGCAGACTCCCCCATAAACAGGGAGCCTGAGACATAGGGCTTGATCCCAGAACCCTGAGACTGTAACCTAAGCCAAAGGCAGGCGCTTAACTGACCTAACCACCCAGGTGCCCCTCCCTAGCTAAATTTAATTAACCAAGTCACACTCAAAATATTCTGCTATTTGGATTCCTTTATACCTCTTGTCTCTATCTTGTTCATTTATTTGTTGCTTGCCTGCTTATTTGCTGTTACCTCTGTGGATTGGCATTAGGGAGCCTTATCTACCTTGTTCACCACTTTATTCCAAAAAGGAGTTTACTGCAGTGGTTAAGAGCACAAACATTTGGGATGGGCTGCTTGTGTTGGAATTCCACGCTTGTCACTTAATAGTTATGTGTCTTTGGGGAAACTACCCAATCTCTTTGAGACTTAGTTTTCTTACCCCTGGACCCAGAATAATAATAGTGTTTATTTCCCTAGGGTTACTGCAATGGTCAAATGAGTTAATAGATGTGAAGCATGAAGGAGAGTTCATGGCCCGTAGCAAATGTTGTGTGTGCAACCTATTTACTAGTGTAGTAGAAACTGAGTTAATATAATTGGAAAAAGATGAGTGAACGGATTGAAATGATTCTTGGCAACTGGCTCCGCTTACCTGTGCAGCACCATATCTGGCTTTGCTCTGCTCTAACCCCACTCGCAAAGAGGAATTCTGCACTCCAGCTGCACCAAAACCTCTTTCAAATCCTGGATGTTTTTCTCCTGTTTCCTGTTGCCTCACCTCTACACTTGACTAACAGTTCAGCTTGACATACCCCAGGCAGGGTGAAATGCCCATGGGAATTGCTATTGTGTCCTCTATTAGAGTATTTAGTACACTGTTTTGCCATTTGCTTGACTGTTTTCTATCACTAAACTGTAAGCTTTTTGTGTGCCGACACCACATCCTTCTTATTCCCTACTGTTCCCTCAGAACTGAGCACAGTATCCAGAGCAGGATAAGGTTTACTGAATGAGTGAAGGATTAAGGAAAAAAAAAACAAAACAACCAGGACTACAAATGATTCTTTGGAAACAAGACTTCATTATGGAGGTGATGGAAGCCACTAGAAATGATGGACAAGAGCCATATTATGTAAGTTACCATCAACATGACCACCAAGAAGGAGGAGAAGTAGAAGCCAAAGAAACAGATTGAAAGGAATTATTCATGAAGATGTAGGACAGCTTTTCGGAGCACCTATTTTTTTTTTTTTTTAAGATTTTATTTATTTATTTGTTAGAGAGAGAGAGAATGAACACAAGCAGAGGAAGTGGCAGGCAGAGGAAGAAGCAGGCTTCCCCCTGAGCAAGGAGCCCGATGTGGGACTTGATCCTAGGACCCTGGGATCATGACCTGAGCTGAAGGCAGACACATAAGCAGCTGAGCCACCCAAATATCCATAGGACCACCAATTTTGAAGTAAGACAACACAAGTGTTCAAAATGTAGTTGTACCTTTTCTTGTCTGGGCACCTTTTCCAAGTTACTTAACCTAATCCTTGCTCTCCTCATCTGTAGAAAGGAGCTGCTAATGCCATCTTGCAGGATTACTGAAAGAATGAATAGAACAGCAATGCATGTTATTCATTAAAAGGCAAATACTATAAATAAAACACATAGAAAATGGAGTATTTGGGATACTAAGGTGACTCTTTCCTCTTATTTTTTGCTGATTAAGTTATAAAGTTGTTTCCACTCCAAAAAGTGCCTAGAACCATATGTAGTAAGAGCCCCTATTCCAATGTAGTTACGTTTTTAATCAGAAATAAATGTATCTAAACTTAACAATCTGATTCAAACTGTGATTTGGTACCATATGATCTGATATCTCACAGCTGGAAGGGAAACTAAAAGCCATCATATGAAACTGCCCATCCAAATCCAGAACTGCATCTATAACATTTCTAATTCAATTCATTTGCAAAATGTTCTTTGCGTTTGCATGATGTTCTAGATAGTCTGTTGGGTCCTGCCTTATAGGGTTCACATCTCAGTGGGAGAGTGAGACAAGCAAATGACTTCAGGAGGGGATGTTGTGAAGGAGAAGTGCACTGGCCTCTAGGAACCCATGGGAGGGGGAACCACCACCGGTCCAGTCTCCCCAGGAAAGCAAGAGTAAGCTGTAAAGTGAAGAGTGGACAGGAATAGACTAGGTAATGGGGGACTAAAATGGGAATGAGTTTTCAGGCAATGGGCTTTGAAAGGATTCCATTTTGATTTGAATCCATCTGCAAAATGTTCTTTCAGAATGAGCAGGAAGTTCCTTTTTGAGAAAAAATTTACTCCTTACTGTATAAGACACTGTACAGTTGGTATATAATAATGTAGGATTATTAAATATAGTAGAATATAATAATTAACATTATCTCTGCACCTCTATAAATAAGGGGAAACTTGCTTCTCTAAGCTCAAACTAATATAGCACTGAACTGTCTCAAATAAGGGATCAGGAAGCTTGAGAATTCCTGCCCATGACTATTAGCTTTAAGACTGCAAAAACAGCCTGGGTGGCTCAGTTTCTTGAACAGCTGCCTTCAGCTCAGGTCATGATCCCGGCGTCCTGGGATCGAGTCCCACATCGGGCTCCTTGCTCGGCGGGGAGCCTGCTTCTCCCTCTGCCTCTGCCTGCCATTCTGTCTGCCTGTGCTCGCTCTCTCCCCCTCTCTCTCTCTGATAAATAAACAAAATCTTTTAAAAAAAAAAAAAAAAAAGGACTGCAAAAACAGAGTAAAAAAAATAAGATTATTATACTAACTCCAAGAGGCCTGCTTATACAACCTGTACCCTACCACTTAAAGAAACAGGTGATAAAAATCTTGTACTAATACCTTCATTCCAGTTCCCTCAGAATGTACTCTGTTGGGAATAAAGTAAGACAATCCTATTATAAATCTATTATCTCTGGATTTGCTTTATTATATATCAATATATAGGGGGTACTTGGCTGGCTCTTGGTCTCAGGGTTGTGAGTTTGAGCCCCCACATCGCATGGAGAGTTTACTTAAAAATAAAATCTTAAAGAGGCACCTGGGTGGCTCAGTTGGTCGAGCATCCAACTCCTGATTTTAGCTCAGGTCAAGATCTTGGGATCATGAGATCACAAGGAATCTGCTTGAGATTCTCTTTCTTCTTCTCCCTCTGCCTTTCCCCCAACTTATGCTATAAATAAATAAATAAAATCTTTAAAAAGTAAAATTAAAAAAGAAAAATAATACTAAGTCATACTAATAACAATATACTGGCAATGCATGGAAAAAGACTAATATTCCAATGGTATAGAATAGAGGGTTCAGAAACAGATCCATGAGTATACAGAAACTTGATACAGGAGAAGAGTACCACTGGAAATTATAAAATTAAGATATTAGTCTGGGAGAAGATCGTTGTTATATCTAAAACTTTCTAAATTATATAAGAAATTCTTGAAAAACAAAATACACTTTTCTTGATAGAAAAATGAGTAAAGGATATTGGCTATATATCTTGGGAATAGATATGTAATATGTGCATATATATATATATGAGAAATTCTTGAACAGATGCAGGAGGATATATATAGATATATAGATACAGATATATAATGTCTATTGCAATATATTGATATATGCCATAGACACAGTATGGAATATTCAGCAGAAGCCCAAAGCAAGAAACAGTACATACTTGCAACTACTAGATAAATAAGTCCTAGAGACCTAAAACATAGTATAATGATTACAGATAACAAAACTATATTATGAACCTTAAACTTGCTAAGTGACTGATTTTAATTTTTTCCAACATTAGAAGAAATTATAATTAGGTGAAGCAATTGAGGCGTTAGCTAATGCTACAAAGGCAATCATATTGCCTTGTAGCTATATTGAACCAATAAGTTGTACCCCTTAAACTTAATGCATGATGTTGTATGTCAAATATATCTCAATTTCAAAAGTGGGGAGCAAGATGGACAGATCTTAAAACATAAAACTAAGTGAGAAGAGAAGAGACAGAAGAAGGGCTACAATACAATCCATATGCAAATTAAAAATGGGTACACACAAAAGAAACACTGCTTATTTTACAAGGACTCCTACATTTGATACACATTCAAGATGCAGTCATGTCTGTATGAGGGAGAGGAATGGACAGCAGCCTTGTCTCCAACAATGACAGTAGTGTGCTAATTGCTGAAGAATGTACTCATCTCAGCTCTCTGTTGGTTAACAATCTCCACAAGTCTTTTGCATTTCTGCACATCTTGTGATCCTACACGCTGACCCACTGTGTTCTAGACTGTCTAGTCAAGAGTGTTTGTGTAGAGAACATCCTTGGAAGACAAAGATAGTATCTCTCTCCAGAGCAAAGAGCAGGTTTGTTTGCTGCCCAGAATTATCCCCATAATAACACACCCCAGGACAAAAGCTGGGCAGGTTTGCTAGCAGCCCATTGTAGAAAATCAGGGATTTCTAAGCTCAAGTTTCCTCATATGTAACACAATCCACTACATGGGCAGCGCCTGCATCTGCATTGTTCTCACGGGAATCAGCAACTGGGAAACCAACGTGAACATGATGTTCATGATACTTGCTAGACACTGAGAAATAAAATCCTTTGTTTCTGACCCAGGCATCTTTTGTTTTTTGCCAGTATCCATGAAACTGTGACAGTCTATCTTACCAGTTTGCAAGAAAGGGGAAAACCTCAGAATTTGGGTTTCTAACAAGTTCCCAGGTGATGGTGATGTTGCCTGCCCTGGGATCTAGTGCTGCTGGCCAGGGGACACCAGTGATCTAGATCATACCAGCTGTGTGACCCTAGGAGAGTTACTTCCTGTGCCTCAGGCTCTACATCTGCAAATGTGGGTATAGAAATCATATCACCTTCATAGGCTTGCAGGGGAATTAAATGAGTTAATTAGTGTTGATTATTTATCAATACGACTGGCACATATTAATAACTTTGTGTTTGCTGTTAATTGTTAATATAAATATTTCCTTAACATTGACACAAACTTGGAAAACATATACGACATCTACCACAAAACACCTGTCACCTAGAGAGGCATGTTCATGATAATGCTGCTTTTGAAAGTTAACATGGATTGAAAACCTTGGGTTCTGGAACAACCTTCCATGGGGCTCATTTTTCTGTAACATAATACAGGCTGAGAGCAAAGATATTATAAGAGATTTGGCGCTTCCTAGAAGCCACAACTTGCTGATGGAGTAGGCAGATTGTGTGCGCAAGGACAGAAGGAGAAGCCTAAGGGAACACAAACCTCATGCTCCCCTAAAGCAATGGAGTGGCAAGTGGAAAGGGACAAAGAGAGTGGAGTGATGAATTGGGTTGGAGAATAAAGTAGAGACTGGAAGCAGAGAGGAAGAAGGAAGCTGGAAGATGATGAGATCATCAAGAAGTAAGACAGAGGAAATGAGGGAGAGGACAATTGAAGAGGAAGACAGAGGAGGAAGAAAAAAAATTACACAGGAATCTTTCCTCTCTTGGAAAGGAGCAAACAGATTCCTTTTTCTAGAATAGTGTCTTAATGACCTAAAGCCTATTATGTGTGAGGGTCAAAGTAATACGAGTCACTCTTGATACCGTATCAGCAGCAGAAATGTCTTCCATTTTTAAAAGCTGGTCTCCCCGCCTTGCTTGCCTGCCCCATGAAGAAATCCATTTCATCCCTGCTTGACTGACTGTACATCCCATCTCTCTCTTTTTTCTTTCAAGGTTAAGGGGTAGAAAAACACTGAATGTTTCATTGAACCAATTCTAGTTTCCACAAACTCTGAAACATCCTTTTATACCACCATAGTACGTATTTTAGATAAGTAAACCTCATATAAAATTTCAAAGGAAGTTAATTATAGAAAAAGAGAAGAGTGGTCAAGGAAATAACGATGAGAAAAGCACCTCACCCCTCACTGTCCCATTGGATAAGGTTTAGGGTTTATACAGGGGGAGCTCAGGGGAACGCAACTGAAGAAGAGGGCTCTCCTACCGTTCTCTCTCTCCCGCCTCTCTGGCCACTCTTCAGTTCAGTTAGCATCAGCCAGTTCCAGGACAAGTTAGCATTTGTGACTGAAGTTTAAGTAAAACTGTTGTTTAAAAAAAAAAAAAAATTAGTTCTTTTCATTTTTAACATGCTCCAAACAGTTTTTACCATTAGTGTATTCCTTCAAATTATGGTTCTTTTGTAAATTCTTTGGATTGAGACCTTATGTTTACTATGAAAAATACAGGACATGCTTCTTCATGTTTTATATTTAAAAACTTATCCACACCAATAATGATGAAAGTTCCTTCTCATAAGTCAGTGAACTCTGTGGCCCTGAAGACAACACATGTCTAGTTAAGAGTCTTGAAAACTGTGTTTCCACAGGTTAAGGAAATGCTAGAAAATCAGGCGCTAAGGGTTAAAAAAAAATGCAAATCAAAATGTCCTTTGGGAAGGAGCATTAATCCCCAAGTGCATTAATCTCTGCAAGGGAGAAAAAGAGAAATTAACCATCTCTTCATTACATGGTCAGGCAATATAATCTCTAACCTGTCCTTTATTCAGTCTTGGAGTCTAATTTATTCATAATATAATTCTAGTAACAATTAAAAACAAAGTGCCTCCTCTACTTCTAGTACTCCCCAGCACTATTTAGCAAGAGGAAATGACTTCTTGTTTTTAGGTTTGTCTGTTACTTACCCAGTACTCTGGGGAAGTCAGGATCAGAGAACATTGATGAGTAGACATGCAAAGATGGACTATTGTATAGGTTTTATTGAAAGGAAAAACACTATTTGGGCTACAGAGGTCACTGTCTGTCACCCTGTTTTTGGCTCCTGTTTCTGACATAACTGGAATAAACAGCCAGCCTCATGGACAACCAAAATAAAAGTTCCACATTGACTGAAGTCAAGCTGAGTTGAAATGATTAGTCTTTTCTCAAATCCATAGATTTTCCACTTTCCCAATGATAGGAAATTGTGTGTTCACCACAATTCTTTATAAAACACAATTATGGGCATATAGTGAATGCCAGTCCCCTTTGAGCTAACCTTCCTCATGCCCCTGCCTTCTATTGAATAGCTCACATACCACATGGGGTCCAGTCAACTGTGCCAAGGAAGGCAGAGGTTGGCTTCCATTAACAAATGATCCTTAAGGGTCACTTCCTTAAGAAGTGACAGTTCAGATTGCAAATCCTATGGCCTGATAGACTCTTTGTATTATTGCCTAGTTCAGACAAAGAACTCATTTTCAAAACAGATCATATCCACATCTCAATCACTTTTCACAATCCATCCTTAGAACAGCCACATTTCATTTTTCGGCAGTGTTTTATTTGAATGGACCCATAAATGCCAAATGTACATCAAATTGAAACCAATACTTTCTCAATTGGTATAGCAAATGTTTATGTGTATTTACTTCCTTAAAGAGGCATGTTAAAAATCGAATTTTCACCTTAACTATCTCTGATGCCAAATTAACTGGATGATTGTTCAGTTTTGCTTGGGCTCAAGTAAAGTTTTGCAACTTTTTTGATTTTAGAAACATACGTACTTGCATGACTAACATATTCACCTTACAGATGTGAAAAGTCACGGAGAACAACAACCCAAATCTATCTCCTAAGTATTTTGATTTTCTACTTTGTTCTTATTTACTATGACACTCAAATTTGTCTTCTCAGGTTTACATGATTAACAGAGAAAAAACGGGAAAAGATGACCAAACCGAAATGTATTAAATGATGAAACAAACTGTAATTTGTGCAAAAAAAAAAAAAAAAGTTAAACAAAAGTATAGTCAGAGTCTCAAAAAAGAGAAAGAAGTGAGACATGGGGGTATAGGGAGACGGGAAAGTCATACAAGCTCTTTTTTTAACTTTTGTCCAGGAACCCCTGGCCTCAAGCTTTAGAGATTACCGGAAGCCCCCAAGCGCTCCCTCTGGTCTTCTCTGAGGATCCAGCAAAAATGCAACAATTGTAGGCTGAATCTTTGTGTTCTAGGTAGGATTATTTATCAGGGATTTTGTTTTGTCTGGGTTTTCAATGGCTCAGCCCCAGCTGTACACTTGGGGACAGAGCACAGCTTCAATCATCAGAGGGTTTGTAGCAATCCTTTCCGAAGCTTCCCTCCCCCTGCAGAGATGGAGTAATTAACAGACCATTAAGTCAATTCTGCTTTATTGAGGGGGACACTGTGCAGGTCATTTCTTTGAAAACTTTTGTTCTTGAAGGAAATTACAGGATTGTTTTATGTTTAGAACACAGCCTGGTGAACTCCGGAGTAGAGAGGCAAGCTTCTGGAGCTTGGGGACCCACTGAGACAGGAAGATAATGACTCTAATCCCATTAAAAAAAGATTTCTCCCAACTCCCCCCTTCCTTTTACTTTTTCTTTTAAAAAACCAGTTAAGAGAAAAACGATTTGCTCATTTGGTAATAACTAATGGAGACATGAATTACGGAGATGCCCCAGACTGAAGTTTATCTCGGTGTCAATAAATCTCTAAACAACCGCGATGAAAATAAGTATTGCCTCCATTGCTTCTTTTTATTTCCGTATTAATCAAAGGCATCTGCTCCTGTCCTTTCTATCTGGGAGAGGGAATGGGCAGCAAGTATTCTATCATCTGAAAAAGCCTCTACGAGGACGTTGTTCGCGACATTTGTGTTTTGTGAGACCGGAGGAGTTTTTACCACCGGACTTAGGTGACGGGTGTTTCCCCCTCGGCTCAGAGGGCCTTGAAGGGGCGCGGGGGGGGGGGGGCATTTCTCATGCATTTGAATGGGGGGTACTTCTCTTGCTGTTGTGCTATTTTCTCGTGTGCCCCTGACAGTGTCCGACGCATAGAAAGCACCCAGAAAGTGTTCAGTCCTGAAGCAGAGGAAACTCTAAAGGATAGGATGTAAGGAAGGGGTGATAAAGGCTCGCATTGCTGGGGTGCGCTGGAGTGCCAAATGTTTACATTTGAATTCAAAGGCTGATGTGAATTTCCTGGTCCTTTCCCAGAACAGAGAAGTGGGATGGGGTGAAGGGGCAGTTGAATACCCGAGAGGAATAGAAAGTCTCCCTGTAATGTGTTTGCTCCAACTTCTACTTCCTCGCACGCAGCGAAGAATTCTGCCAGTGGGCAGGAATGCTTCCTCTGCATGGCAGCTCTGCAGTATGCGGAGCCCCTCTCACAGCCTGGCTTCTGGAGTTTTCCACGCCCAAGGGAGATGAAGAGTGGAGAGACTGTATCTTGCACGTAAACTGTGGCGCCCCCGATCAGATCAGACCCCTCTACTCCTGCACTCTCCGAGCTGTCTGTAGCAGACCGCAAGGGAAAGACGGCCCCGGATCATATCAGGGCCGAACGGAACCCCAAAACTTTCGGGAGCAGCTACCCCAAGTGACTTCCCACAGACACAGGCCCCTTCCGCTCATGGGTCGCGAGCGACTCGACCACTTTGCCACCACCAGAACCCCAGGACACCGCAACAGCATCCAGGCCCGAGCTTTGAGCACCCAGGTCTCTGCCTCCCTCTTCACCCTCCCTCCTTCGTTGGAGTTTTAGCCCAGGAACCCCAGCTCCCCAGGACCCATCTCGGGCCCTGTGGAACTTTCTTTCCCGAGCGCTGGCAGGAGCCGGGACCAGGGCGGGAGCTTGGATCAGAAGCACGAGCTCTGTGCCAGGGGTTGTGGTCCGGAGCTGCGGCGGAGAGCAGGTCGGCCGCTGCTCTGTGAGGTCCCCAGCGAGGAAAAGTGGCTGGTGAAAGCGCAGGAGCGGGGGCTGTCCGGGCAGACCTGGACCCTATCTCCTTAGCAAACTTCGCAAATGGTTGGCGCGGGGCTGGGCTTAGGGGTGCAGGGAACAGAGAGGAAAGCACGCCTGCAGCTCTCCGTCCGCGTCTGGATTTGTTTGTTGTTAGTGTTACTGGTTTTTCTCTCTCCGGGTTTCCATAAATGCTTAGGTATTTCAAGACTCTTGCGAGTGTTGGCACAGTTGGGGCTGAGCCTTGCTCCGTGTCGTCCCTCCCCGGTTTATCTTTGTTTTGTTACCTGCGCCCCCGCCTCTCTTGGTCTGGCGGGCAGATGGCAGAGCCCAGGGACTGTCACTTCCCACGAGAAGCAGCTCCAAGGTGTGGACCCCCAGCTCGCTCAGAGCTGGAGTCTCGGCGCCGACCCCCTCCGCGTTAGGCCCCAGAACGGAGGCAAAGTTCGGAGCCAGTCTCCGTAGCGCCGGACCCTGAGGCTGGCGGGGCTCCGGGCTTCCCGCCCGCAGGTGCTGGAGCGCTGAGGGAGGGGCCACGCTCGCAGCGGGTGGGCCGCACAGCCGGCGTCTGGCGCAGAGCAGGTTCGGAGGCTCGCGGGGCTCTGCTTCTCTTCCCGGCCGTGTCCCGCCCACCCACTCCCTCCGGCCCCCTAGCAGCCCGCGCGACCTCGGCGTCCCAGGAAAGGGTTCACAGAAAACGGACACTCAACTAAAAAGCGGCCCCGCAGACCTGAACCTTCGGGTTTGGGCTCCTCCGGGCTACTTGTAAGCGAAATGGGTACCCGAGAGGCTCAGAAACTGCGAGGTGGAGAGGCGGACACTCATTCTTCTGCAAGTTGGCCAACAGGCAGGCGGAAGATGAGGGTGCGTCCGGTTCCACCAAAGTCCCCCCCCCCCTTTGGCCCATTTCTCTCAGAGGACACTTCCAGCGCCCTTCTGCCGAACCTCCTCCTCCAGCGGCCCTTCCTAAGCCGGGGCGCGGGTCGGCACTCTCCGGGAGCCGCGCACATCCCGAGCGGCCTCGGTGGGCGCCTGGCCCCGACGTCCCCTCCTCACTACTCCCCTTTCCTGCTCTGGCCAGGAGCCGCGGGCGTGGGGTGGCCACGGGCCTTGGGACGAGGAGGGTCCCGGGGGAGAGAGGTACCGGGACTAGGATGGCTGGAGCCACGGACTAATTCCTGCAGCCCCGTGGGTCCCAGCAGGAGTCCAGAGGGGTGAGGCTGAGCTTCCGCCGGGCGCCTTCGGTGTCGCCGAGGCTTCTCCGTCCCCGAGCCCCGACGCCTGTCCCTAGCGCCCCAGGGCGGCAGAGAGGCGGGGGCGAGCGGCGGGGAGAGCTAGAAGTGTACCCGCCCGGGCGCGGAGGGTTAGGAGCCCAACGTTCCGACGCGCAGCGCAAGGAGGAGAGTGGGGCCCGAAGTCCCCAGGCGGCACCTAGAAAGGGGCAGTTAAATCTTCTTGCCTGAGGGAAATGCTCAGACAATCCGGGCTTTTGCAGTTACTGGAAAGGGTATCAGTGGAGGCGACGAAATTTCGCTTGACCTAGCTGCTCCGGGGGGGAAAAAAAAGTTTGCAGAGACACAAGTCCTTCTCCTGTAAGGAAACCTTGGACGTCGTGGGCCTCCTCAGGCCGCCTCTCCCAGTCCTTTTTCTAGATAGTAATCCAGGGTTCCAGAACCTATTTGCGAGAGGAGTTTCTCAGAAACAAATTTTTAGCGTAGGCAGCCAAAGCCAGCCTGCGTTCCCCGTTCTAAGTGCGACTTTCTCCCTCCCTTAAAGTTCAGTCACCTGCTTAAAACACCTCGAGTCTTCTAGGGCAAGCCTTCTCAAGATATCTCCGCCCACGAGGATTTTGCTGTTCTTTTAAATGTAAAGCAACGTTTATTCTGGAATGAGGGAAACCTAGTCGTATTTCTAGATTGAATTAAAAACTGTCTTAAACTTGAGAACTTTCCAGAAAGTGGCAAATTTACAAGGAAACAATTTCGGCCAAGAACCATCCTCATCTTAGGGGTCATACACTTTTCTTAGGGGTATCAGTAATTCAGAGTACTTAATGGGAATTGCAAGTGCTCGCAAAGTCACATCCCCAAGAGGACTAGCCCTCGGCCGGAGACCAGAACCTTCCCTAGAGGCCAGTGGTTAATGTTTCCTCCCAATAGATCAAGAAAATCCAAGCAACTGGGTTCCAAATAATTTTTCTCCTGGAGTTCCTGTCCTGTTCTTAAAGGAATCCTTTCTCCCAGTCTCCCTAGCCCAATGGAGTTTTTTGTAACCCTGAGAAGAGTTCAATTTGCCTGGGGAACTCCCCAGTGTTTGAAGCAATGTCTCTTTTCTGCTTTAGTTGGATAATTCAGGGTAGAATTTCCTGGCCCAGTGGTTCCTTTTAGTGCATTTTCCCAGGAAAACGGACCTTAGAGCTCTTTAATTTGACCACTGGTTGTATCTAAAGGGATTCATCACAGCAGCACAATCTCAAAATTCACCTCTCCCCTGTTGTAAGGAGTGTGGTTTTACTCCTTTCCAGCACCCAATTTAAGCTTCAGCGCTAGAGAAGGGGTGAAGCCCACCATTAATCCTGTGGCCAGAGTTCCAGTTTTTCCCCAAGACCAGGCTTTTGGAAAGAAGATCCAAAGTTGCAAGTAGCTCAGGGGAAAGTCCTTTCCCTGATTGATGAAACATCTCCCTACCCTCCCCTTCTTAAATAATAAACTCACCGGGAAAGGCTGGAGGGCTGGCCTGTGTTGGTTTCAAATAAATCTTCAACAGCTCTTTCCTCACCCAGAGAAATGAATCACCCTTGGGAAACAGACGATTATTCCCCCATTTGTCTGCCGTAGACCCAGGGAAATAAGCACCCTCCACTGTAGACACTCACTTTGGTCTTTCTTCCTGGCTGTAGGGGAGTTTGCGGGGACAGGGGAGATGGAGGTGGATGAGTTAAATAGAACCAGGACCCACTGAGATGCCCTCCCCAGGGCAAGTGGTGGGGAGCCCAGGGAGGAAAGGGCAGATAATTCCTAGATGCGCTATCCATGCTGGATCCTGGAAAGAGACAGCTCTATTGGTCTGCAGTGGAAACCACTAGCTTCCTCTCTGTGAAGAGGAGTTTAAGCCTCAACAAACTCATGGTGATGTTACATCTAATCCAGAGGCCAATTTCAGGGTGGTATATTTCAATCAGTTTTCCATTTTCCTCAGTAAGAAATACAGGCTTGTGCCGTTAGTGTTACTATCGTCACTAGATTGCGATTTTTTTTTTTTGTCCTGTGTAAATGAATAAACAAAACCTTCTTGTTGGATCACTTTTGCTCCTACAAACTATATGGCACTGTCAGGGGACTGGGAGTGAGGGACGAAGAGAGAAAAGTAATTGATTAAAATGACCCCTGTCTTAGCCATCATTTACATAGCAGCTGCCCAGTATATTCAACTAATCGGACTTGCAATCTAACATAGGAAAGAAGGGAGAATTCCTGCTGTAAATCTTTGAGATGCTGGGACTTACAAGGTGGTTGGCCTCGTCGGAGCTCACCTTACAAAGCACAGTGGCCTTCCTTTCTGTGTGGGTCACACAGCCAACGGGGGCAGGCAAAAGAGTGGGTATTATTCGATTATTTATTTTCTAGGACCCTCTTTGTTGACTTTAACAACATATACTGGATTTTAACCTGTTTATTTTTTTAAAGGCCACATGGTCAATTTGTAGTGAAAAGAAGTTAACTTACTGCTTCATTCCTGTCTGTTGTCAACACACACAGCCTCTCATTTCCTGTCACTTTGGGTTTTCAGATTACTTTTTTAAAATCTCACTTGCTGAGTTTATGAGTGTCTGATTACTGCTGGGAAATAAGGAGCTCAAATATCACAAGACTACCAATGTGGACAATGCCCCCATTTGAAAGACATCTGGTTGTAATAATTAACACCAATTTATCTGACCTTTTTACCTGTGAATGACCAGAGAAAACTCTTTGTATCTGCCCACCCATCCAAATCTCTCACTCACTGCCAGATACACCTTACCGGGGCCAGGCATTTTTTACCCACTACCCCCATTTTCAAAAATTTTAGGCAAAAGCAAAGCCAGGATTTAAAGGTTCTTTTTTATTTGAAATCTCATCCAGAAACACTGGTTATTAATAAATATATCATACTTATCAAGAATATATAAAAAATAAAGACAGGTATTGTCTTTGAGGCCCTAACAAAATATTTCAAGCAAATGTTCAGGAAAATAAAAACGGCACCCCTCCCCAAACCACGATAACTTTTCAAAGCTGATGATAGAGAGAGCTGACCCCGCATGCAGAATCACTGAGCAAGTGGGGGATGGGGCAAGCTAGTAGAGGGAGCCCACGTTCTGGTGATAGCTGGCCCCTAGAACAGCCTAGGGATGAAGTTTGGGAATGGAGTTCGAAGGGGGTGGGGTGGGGGGAAGAAGCGCCTGTGCGTGAGTTTGGGTCTTTGCACCCTGCCCCCCTCTTTTCATTTCAAACAACCACAGACAGATATATGGATACTTGGGAGAATTCACTAATAAATCCTTGTTACAAGGAAAATGGCCTCATGGCCTGCACAACATGTTTAGATAAGATTCATTTAGAAGCGTGCATGCATTCTTTTGACCTACACTGCGTCTTAAGGAAAACCCACATAAGAGATGTCATGCCCTGGACCGGAGTTGAGATTCAAAACTTGGGTCTTGATCAAATTCGCGTGCGCGCTCTCTCTCTCTCTCTCTCACTCATTGTCTCTAGAAAAACAACTGTGGAGAGGATTGCATCCATCTCAAAGAAATATTTACATTTGTTTTGCAAAAAAAGGGATGTTGTCATTTCCAAGGGGAGAACGCAGAGCCTGAGAAAACCAACTCTAAAGTCCCTTCGCAAGTTTTTAACCACACCGATCCCGTCTTTATACAACAAATGCAGTTTTGACAAGAGCATATGTAAGTGAGAAATACTGGCGCGGCATGGGGAAAAGAAGCATGCATGCAAAACACACGACGTCTGGTTCCAGTCCCCCTTCGTTACCACATAGAAATTGCAGTTTGGTTTTGGTCCTTTCCCTCTGGGGGTCTAGTGGGATCACACAGCATGGGAGCCGCAGGACCCCACGCTCACCCTCCCGCCGGCCGAGTGCTCAGCCCCCCTCTTCCCTCCTGGCCCAGCACCGCGGTCCCTCCCGCCTCTCTCCCCTCAGCCTCGGCAGCCGGTCGGTCCGCCGCTCACTTGAGCAAGTCCTTGGACTCGGCCGACAGCCGAGCCATGTTGGCGGTGGAGAGAGCCGAAAGGTGCGGCGGCGGCGGCATCTGGCAGATGGTGCAGGGGCAGGGCAGCCCGGCCCAGTGCTGGAAGCCGCTGCCCAGCTGCAGCGCGGGCGGCGTGGAGGGCGCCTTGAGCAGCGAGTGGGGAGGTCGAATCGTGCCGATGGCCGGCAGCGAGGCGGCGGACAGCGGGGACGAAGCGTTGCCGGACGAGAGCGCGCCGCCCAGGATGGGGTGCACAGCGTGCACGGCGTTGGCGGCGTGTGCTGGGTGGCCGGCGGAGTGGCCCACGGTCCCACAGTGGAAGGCAGAGTGGTGGCCCCCGTAGATCTCGCCAACCAACCTCTTCATCTCCTCCAGGGAGCTGGTGAGCATGAGGATGTAGTTTCTGGCCAGCAGAAGAGTGGCGATCTTGGAGAGCTTGCGCACCGAGGGCCCGTGCGCGTAGGGCATGACCTCGCGCAGCCCGTCCATGGCTAGGTTTAGGTCGTGCATCCTCTTGCGTTCGCGGCCGTTGATCTTCAGCCGTAACTGCTGTAGGTCCTGCTCCGACAGCTGCTTCTTGATTTTGTACTTGCTGCTCTCGCCCGTGGCCTTGGCGCCGGCCCGCGAGAGGCTTTCTCCAGGCATCTTTTGCACCATGTCGCCCTGCGTGGAAGAGACCGAGTTGAGACGGCTCTCCTGGTGGTGGTGGTGGCGGTGGTGGTGTTCCCTCAGATACATCTCATCCATGTCCGGCGATGAAGCTCTGCTGGAGACAGAGCTCGAATCAGAATTCATTTTATTACGGGGGATGCGGCCCTACCGTGGGGAGGATTTAGGTGGAAAATTAAAGAAAATCTTGAATTTAGAAAAATCTGCGCTGCCCAGCGACCCACTTCTCAGCGGCAAGATGTGAGAAGAAAAGCTGAGGCGCTGCTTTCCCCCCCGCCTTTCTCCCTCCCCACTCCCTTCTCTCTGGTTCGGCTGTTTCTTGGATAGCGGGTTGGTGTATGCTTGGACTAACCTCACGCTGAAAAAGAGGGGCTTTTATAGAGCCGCGCCGGAGAAAAGAGACAAAAGGAACCCTCCTATCTATCCTGGGCTGGTTAGGATGACGTGCCATCATTCAGGGCGGTGCGCTTTGCTGTCCCATTTAGCAAGGATTCCTATTCATATTCATTGTGGGGCCGCCCTGGGACACCTCTGCTCACAACCGCTAGGAGCCCCAAGGCACAAAACCCTCTGATTGACACACTCACCGCTCCAGCTCGCTCCTTCCTGATTTTTTTTTTTTTTTAACTTTACTCCACCTCCCCCTCAATTTCCCCAACCAAGTCACACCTAAGGAACCGCGGACCGGAAGGAAAGGGGGCCTGGCAGTTGTCGGAGATTCCTCTGGGTTTGGAGAGAGGAATGGAAACCTCTTTTCTTCATAGCAAGTTTTGGGAAATGTGGGCAAAAGAAGTCCTATGGAACTGTTTCAAGGATAGAGATGAGGTTGGGGGGCAGGTTCCACAGGCACGGTGGGGGGTGTTCCTGGGAAAGAGAGGGGGACTGCATGTCAATGTGCACTGTCTGAACTGGGTTGACTTAGATTTCTTTTCCTAATCCCTGACATTGTGTTCATTTTGTTTACTGGGACGTTCTGGTGTGGTTTCAATGGGTTGTCCATATCTGGTGAAGGGTTTGCCTCTGACAGGGTTGTGGGATGGGTCTGTTGTTTTTGTTTTTGCTTTTTTGTTTGCTTGCTTGTTTGTTTTGGTCCTCTCGTTTAAATAAACAGATTACTGAAAGAATTTGCTTTGCACAATTCTCTAACATCTCAGACCTGGCTCTGAGTTGGGGTTGGTGGGGGCGGGAACAAAACCAAAAAATCCAACCCTGGCATTCGGACAAGAGCAACTCGAGAAGGGGAGGGTAGGAAAAGAAGCTGAGGGGACAGAGAGAGATTGGAAAGGTTCCCAAGAACCCCAGAGAGATTCTTCCTGTTGGGGCTACCCCGTAACCTTCAGACCTTGGCGCTCCCAGAAACTGCTGGGGCAGTCCCTGCCGCTAGCTCCGCCTGTGGCCTCTGGCCACTGTGGTCGCGCCCGGGGGGTGTGGGGCGGGGGAGCAACTGTAGCTGGGTACCACCCGGCTGGAGCGTGTAGGTCCACAGAGTGAGGCCGCCCCACTCCGGTGGGCCCGGAAAGTGGGCGCTTGGGGTCGAATAAGAAACGGTATTTGTGCGCGTGGTGTGTGTGTGTGTGTGTGTGTTCCGCAGCGAAAGGATCTGGAAAGCCCCTTAGGCGTGTGCGCGTGGGCACTGCGATCAATTGCACCGTGGATTCTGGGAATAAAAGAGGCCTGGCGTTTGGAACCTTCGGTTCCAATACGGAGGTCGGCGCGGATCTTTCTTCCCCCTTGCTGTGTTTTTGTCAATAGCGACTAACTAAGCAGTGTGAGGGGCGGGAAAGGCAGAAATCCCCAGGAGCCCCTGGGTGGCCTCTAGAAGAGCCTGGGCACAGCCACGCTCTGGGCTCAGAGGGAGCAGAGACAGATGCTAGGATGTGGCTGAGGGGATGGAAAGTGCGAAGCGGAAGCAATCCCGGAATCTAGGCCGGAATCTGAGTCAGTTCGGGCCTCGGACTGCAAGGCAGTCAGTTCGCATTTCTAAAACTCGAGGTAGCGGAGGCCTCACTTTTCCGTTGACAAAAATGGAGCCGTCAACAGAAGAGGGCTGTATGCCCATGCCCGAAGTCTGCTGCTCTGCGAAGCTGTGCCTCTTTGACAGTCTCCCCTCGAAAGCTGCGCTTGGCAGTACCGTTTGGATGGGGAGATGCAACCTTGGAACGGACGCTTTTCTACAAGGAACTTTGCCGCTCTGTAGTAAAAGAAAATGGCCAAGAGTCCCTCTGCAAGGCCAGGACCTTGGTGTCCTTGAAGACTGGACGAAAGCCTCCTATCCTCCTACCGCTTCCATCTCCGGAGAAGGAAAATTCATTAAAACGAAGAATCCCAGACATTCGATTGGATGTGGAAAGATTGATGTCCAAACTCAGTTCTAATATCCAAGCCAAAGAAATGTTTCTTAATTCACCAGACACATCCATTTGAGCTCAGACAACAACAAACCCGGAACAACTTATGAGAAAAAATGTTCCAGAACATCTGCATGTATTCGGACACAGTCCCAGGTGATGGAAGGTGGGGCTGGTTGGAAAGGCGTGTCCAGGCCACCGCCCTCTGTGCTTCTCTGCTGATCCTACCTGGCGGCTGGGGAGCCCTGGGAGCCCTACACTGGAGGGCAAGCGGTTTCCCAGCTTCCGGGCCGATTCTCAGGCCCGGCCCACGCTGTCGTCCTGTACCACCTTCCCGACCCTTGGACATCGACTTCTTTCTTTCTCATGACCAGACTGAGAATACTGCACCTCAGTTTTGATTTTGGGAAGTAGCGAAGTCTACTTTGAGTGACGGATTGCAAATGAAGTAGAAAAAAATCAAGCTGCTAAAAGGTATTTTAAGGTTTAAAAAAAAAAAAAAATCTCAGTGTTCCCAGTGGACAATACGAAATAAGGTGTAAAGTTTCCTCAAATTAATAGAGAAGGTGGCAGGGGGGAAAAAGGGAAGCAGTCCTTTAAATGCAAGCTGAACAACTCACTTTAGGGCCTGGAAAGACAAAGCCCAGGGTTCCGGAAGTTCGAACCAGAAGTCGCTCTTCCTCCACACCGCCTTTCCACCGAGTGGGGGATGCTGGCCCCTGTGGCCAGAGCGGAGGGAGGCCGCTTTAGGCGCGGAAGGGGTGCCGGGTCTCTGCTTACGTGGACCAGACCCCCTCCACTCTTAACGGATTTTTAGCTCAGTTAAAGCGAAGGTAGATCTGACTGACACAACACATCTATCGCGTCCAGGCCAAGGGCCCTCGGTCCTGGTCCAAGACGCGGCGCGCCCCCTCCTCCCTGCTTTCCTGATAGACCTCTACACGTGTGGATGGTCCAAGGTCCAGAGCCCAAGTTAGGCAAGCACTTCTGGTGAGGCCTTCCAGGGGCCCACACTCTCGTCCTAGGAGGCTTGTTCCCCATTTCCTATGTCTTGGAGGGATTAACAGCGAGAGGAGGCAGAAGGAGTAAAGGAGCCACAACTTTGCTCTCCATAAAGTGGGTTGATACTGATCGCGGCTCAAAAGACTGGGGCGCCCCACCTACGCGCTTGCCTAGTGGAGCCGCTTTGGACTCGGGATCCCTGGCAAATGCCGCTCAGCCCCAAGCGGGAGCAGGCAGGGAGCTCAGAAGAGAAAGCTGCCCGAGTTCCTTCGAAAAGGTGTCTCTGCCCTCGCCCATGCCCGGCGTCAGCACAGGGGAAAAGTAAGGGAGCCCGCACTGGGCCAAGGCTGCAGCAGTCCAGAAGGGCCGCGGCAGCCGATAGGGGCCGCGGTAGCCCGGAGGGGCCTCAGCCCTAGTCGCACCGTGACCTTGGCCCTGGTCAGGGACCCATTCAGAGGGCTTCAGACAACGAAGGAGGGGGAGCGAGCGACCCGGCGGGGCGCGGGGCCGCGCTCTCCCGGGCCACACCCAGCGCCCTGCCAGCTTGCGGGCGCAGAGGGCGGCGCGGAGGCGGGGGTAGTCCTTCCGCAACAGGTGCGTCCCAAGGCCCGCGGACCACTTCGCGCCACTCAGTTTTGCTCTGGACAGAGCCTGTGAGTTTCTCAGTCTTTGTACTACCCGAGCCAGCAGCGGGCACCCGTTCTGGAGAACCGCGCAGCCTTCCCCTCGCGCCCCGGGCGCACAGCCTCAGAACTGCAGCCCCGGCTCCCAAGGACCGCGGGCTCCAGAGGTATCTCGGATCTTCCTGTCCCTCCGCCCCGAACCCAGATGTCGCGGGGAGCATCTCTTACCCTAAGCCGGGTGCGTGCGGCTCGGCGCCGGCGCCCACCGCTCCGCAGCTCCAGCCACCAGGCTCCTCTCCAGAAACTGCTCGCTCTGCCTGAGGCCGCGGCGATTTGCTCTCAGGAGGCAACAACCTCCCAGCGCTGGCTGACCTGCCTGGTGGCTACTGCGAGGAGCCGGTCAATCAGCAGCTTCCAGGGGCTCCCCTCGCTCGGCAATCCTCAAACTTGACCGGTAGAAACTTTGGCCGAGACCGAACGGCGGGAGGCTGCCCTGTGGGTTTCACCTTTTAACCCAACCCCCCTTCCAAAACAAAAAAGATACAAGGGAAACCCAAATATCTCAAAGGATGTTCCCTCAAGAGCAGTCGGAGGACTAGACTAAAAAGTAGCTGACCACTGAGGACTTCTCCAAAAGTAGTTTCTTTCTTTATCCGAGTAAAACAATCACTTCGCCACAATAGCCGTGGGGGGCGGGTCATCGAAGCTGTTAGGTTGATCAAAGAAGCCGTTAAAGAGAGACCCAGAGAGAGAGAAGTTTTATAAAAATTAAATATCAACATAAATCGCAGCCAGACAGGAATTCTCTCTCTCCTCTTGCAGCAGCGCACACCGGGAGTTGGAGTGTGGAGAGAGTACTGAGCTCGGAGCCCCGCGGTTGGAGCTGCCAAAACTGAAATCCCAACTATTAAGTAGGTGCTAGAAGGGCCGGAGAGGATGGATCTGAGCCGACCGACTAAAATGTTTCCGTTTTCTGGGTTCCCCCATATTTTACATAATATCTTGAACATTCACCGATCCGTCTAGTATTTCCCCTCATCTTTAAAAAATCTGACTTTCACACAGGAAAAAGAGCAGAAGTTGAAGGACAGCAGAAATTTATGAGGCGATAGTAACTGCTCTTTGCAATGCTGGATGTGAGATTGGAAGGTGTAAGGAAGTCCCAGAATAGCACAAAATGATGAGGTGTTAATTATGTGAATATATAGACAAGTTAATACATTGGCAGAACAAGAAGTTTGATTTTAATGATGCAGAAGGAGCAAGTCTGGCTAGAACTTATGGACTAATTATAATTTAAAGACTGACTTTAGTCAAAGGAGATATGAACTTCTGGGCTTCCTTTATAGGATTTTGCTCAATTAGTAAGCATACTTCAGTACTCTTTCCTCTTTCCTTTCTAGTAACATCTGCTCTATTGCTAGAACTACTGAGTTTTCAATTCTGCAGAAAGCCAATAAGTTGAAAACATTTTTCCTCAAGATTGGAATGTTTAGGTTGATTTAAATATCACTGGTGATCAGTCACATAAACTGATGAGTTATATTGAAATTTGCATACTTAATACACACATTCTTGGCATATGCCCTGACATTTTGGATTTGTGGCTCTGTTAATACCAATACTTTAAAACCCATTAAGTAGATGATTTCTTATTAGTATTTTATTGTTATTAATTTAATTCTTTTGTGATTTTTTTTTATAAAGACACTGTATGCAGCTTGATATCTTAACATAGCAAAGAATACTAAATTCTGCTTTTGGAAGTTTTTACATCATCTTCCTGGTATATTTAATTAGGTAGTTGAGTTCAACACATATTGTATTTTTTGCCAAAGTGTTTAAGGAATTTAGTTTTATTTTAGAGATAAATATTTACCTTAGATATAAATATCTTACATAGCAAATTATTCTTTTCATCTTGTGTTTAGTAATATTCATGCTTATACACAAAGTGTATAAATACATAGATGCCACAAAGAGATTAGAATATAAGAACATCAGTATAGAGCACCAGAGGATTAAAAAGATGTTACCTTTTTTGTCATCAGTTTATTACATTGTTTTTTTATTATAGGTATTTATACACATACATTCTGAAACTTACATCTGTATTTGTGCAAATACATTAAAATATTTGTACAAAGAGATTAAAATATTTATTTGAAGGCTTTGAGTCCTAAATGAAAAGGGATGTTATTTTTCCGATGCTAATAGAAGGAGAAACATTACACACCTGTTCATACATAGAGTTGGAGTTAATAGGCTATATTGACCTCTAACAAATATAGATGTACACACATTATTTTGAAAAAATGATAATTAAGGTGTCTGTCTGCTACTGAACTTTGAAAAGCCAAAATGGCAGTTTTCAAAAATTAACATTTCTATGGTTGATTCATTTTATACAGAATCTGTGGATGGACCAAGTCGAATCTGCTTCATTTCTAAAAACAAAGAAAATGTTATACATGTTCCTTTCTCGTTAGTCCATTATGTTTTTCTGTTAATAAGTATGTTTTACATTATTTAACACCAACAGACTGGATGTAAAGTTTATAAAACCAAACTGTCACCATTTACAAAGTGGATGAAGTTTTGTCTGATGAAAACTCTGGTATCTTTATATAATATCATAATAAAAAACAAAATTGGATCAATTATTCAGACATTTCATACCTCAAGACCTTTATCTTTTGGGGGGAGGGGGGAAGAAGTAGGCCCAAAACAAATATTCCCTTAATATTTGTAGATATTCATTCCATATTTTACTTGCAGGCCAGTCTGAGTTTTCTCCTTAACAACTGAAATGATATTCTTAATAGTACTATATCAAACACTTATAGTAAAAACATCTTATACATTTGGGATACGTTAATTTTTACAGCATAAAATTATAATGGAAAGTAATATATTTTTATAACGTGGCATTATTTAAGATAATGATGAAAGAAACTTGAGAATCTTCTAAACTCATATTTGTTTCCTAGTAAATTTGATTATTTATTCTACAACCTTTGTAATAAGAAATAGCAGATTATTGGACTACTTATGTTCACCGAAGAATTTCAGTTAGATACCTTGGGCCCTTCTTTTTTTATCATGGCAAGTCTAATAGTAAGAATAAACTTTTAGAAAAGAAACTTTGTAATGGGGGGGAAGAAAGAAGAAGGTCATATAAAACACTGTGTACTGTGCATGTGTCCTTAGATCATAATACACGATCTTCATTCTGCTTTTGAGTGTGTTTTACAGAATTGTTTGTATGAAAGGGCTCCCCAGATATATGTTTACTTTATACACTTAGGGAAATGTGAACATTGATTCTAATAGTTCAACATAGAGCACATCTGTGACTGCTTTCTAAAGTCTGAGCAAGTTGGCTGATCATATCTATATGTCCAGGGAACTCCATTGTACTCTCCTGCCCCACTCATCTATCCTGCAATATGTGTTTAGGTCAGAGAAATTGCCTGAGAGAAAGCCGTTGGAATGAGAACACTGTCTAATCCTTCAGGGATGGGACTTCTGAGTACTGGGATGGCCCAGAAACTGCTATAGAAGTAAAGTGGAAAACTCAGAACACTGTCAGACTAAAACCTTGCTAAGAAATAGAATTTTCAAAAATTAATAGCATAGGTACCCTAATGCTGCTGGACACTGCTCCCAAATAAGTTATTTTTTTTTACTGACAAAAAGAAAAAAAAAAGCTTTAACCTTTTTTTTTTTTTAAACCTTTTAACTTTATACTGAAGGACAATACCAGTGTCCCAATAATCACTCATAATGCAATAATGCATTTACTTAAATAAGGGTATAAGACCAGACGTGCATAGTTAGAAAAAGACCATTTTTATTTTGTTGATGTATATGTATAAGCTTATTTCAAAATTCTTTCCAGCATCAATTCCCCCCAACCCTGGAAATGGTTTCATATGTGATTTATTTCTATGAAAAGAAAACTGTAATTAGGTATACACTTTTCAAGTTACACTTGCTATACTTAACCTATCTTCTCATCTTTATCAAAGTTTTGCCTCCTATAAAAGTAAAGCAGTGGATAATAACTCTTGTGGTCCCATTAGATTTATTAACCAAAGTAATTACATTAAATGGAAAATAATGCCTTTGGGGAAAGTAATGCTAATAACAGACACCCCAAAGAAAAATACCGTTAAAAGGTAATGCTTGGCAGGAAAGATGGGGGTTAAGAGTCTATAACCAATTCAACTTAAGAGTTTTTAATAGCTGTAGAAACTAAAAAGTAAAAAGTAGCTTGTCACTGAAAACTTTTTCAAGACAAGACTAGAGTAACAAGGGAATAGTTCCTCTGAACATCTGTGGGTCCTTTATGTCCCTGTTTGAGAAACCATCAATAACAAAGCGAACAAAAATACATAGCAACAAAGAATACAAATACACATGGAATAGTGTGGAGGGTTCTCCAATAAGTTGTTTTCTGGCCAAAGCTGGAAAATGCCATAGGGCTATTGGAAAGATGAGCTCTTGGAGAGATACCCACTACTTTCTTAAAATAATTGTTTTGTTCTAAACATAGATCTGTCACTTTCCCATTGTTGAGAGTGCCCTTCTTATGATATGAAGACCAGAGAGAGCTATTGCACAAGCTAAGACCTCACACAACCCAGAAAACTTCCTGGATAGGATGTGCTGCTTACCAGCTGTGCAGTTACCTAAGTTTCTTACCATTTCCGAACTTCTGTTTTGTCATCGGCACAATGAAAATAGTAATATTCATGACATATACTATCATGAGAGTTAAATTGTGTTTTGCAAACCTTTTAAAATCATGCAGTATTATGCTTTTGAAAAGAGAGATTGTCTTACCCTGTTTTGTATATATATTTTTACTAGCTAAAAATATTTGTACAGCTTATTCTTTTATAGTCTACCTTGTAAAAATATTATCCTGGTATTCTTCTAAAATTGTCTTATATCTGCCCTCATTATTAAGGCACGACTCATCCTTTCCCATTGCCCCATTCACTAGCAAGTTGAGAATCAGTAGTAAATATAAAACATACCAAAGCACCTCTTAGAAGTTGGAGCTGATACTTGGAAACTGTATGGCTTTTAGAAATAAAATTAAGGTATAGAATTCACTAGTTTTAGAAGGCAGTATAAAAAATTCTCAGTTCCTCTAAACAACGTAGTTGGGAAGTTTCTGATTATTTATGAGATATAAAGAAAGACTTTTGGAAGAAACATAATTTGAAATTTGTTTTATTTTTCTCTTACGGAAAGCCCTGGAAACCAGTATGCTTATTTAAAATCTGAGTCCTAGGCACCTGGGTGGCTCAGTTGGTTAAGCCTCTGCCTTTGGCTCAGGTCATGATCCCAGGGTCCTGGGATCAAGCCGCCCCTTTGGGCTCCCTGCTCAGCGGAGAGCCTGCTTCTCCTTCCCCCTCTGGCTGCCACTCTGCCTACTTGTGCTCCCCACCTCTGTCTCTATCAAATAAATAAATAATATCTTTTTAAAAATAAATAAATAAATAAAATCTGAGTCCCAAACAAAATTTTACAAACTCAGTCTTACTATTAATGTCTAATCACACATCCATCCTTGATATCTATGGCTCAGTGTGGGGATTCTTTGGACCAGGATTAGACCCGGATTGGTCTCATTCAGGGAAGCAGGTTTGTGGTATTTGTACTTTGGGATTTGGAAAACTTGCCAAACTTTATTCTAAGAGAATAAAAAACTTTTTCCTAAAAGATTTTGCAGCGACTGGCACTGAGGTAATCCTACTTGGATCTGGTAAGAGTCTTACCAATGATATCTTGAAAACAAAACAAAACAAAACAGGGTATTGCTCATTCATTCGTTCATTCATGCATGCATTTCAGTATTTCTACTATCCATATCCTATATGTCACCTCAATTGGAGGTCTGGGGAACAAAGTCAAAGAAAACATGACCCCTGAACTTGTGGTGTTATCATCTAGGTGCTAAAAAGGAGGCCAATCATCTCCTGAAAGACATGGTAAATGTGACTTTCAGGTTTCGGCGATTAATATTGGTCATTTTAACAGATTGGGCCCTTGTTTTGGAGACACAGAGAAGAGACCTTAAAGATATGTCTTCTTGTCTAAGGTTGGCTTCTCTTTGTGCAGGACATTTATTTAGAAAGGGACTCCAGGAGTAGGGGTGTGGGGAGAGCAAAAGAGAAAAGGAGGAATAGTCAATGAAAAGATATTTTGTCAAGCTGACCACTGCTATGGAAAACTGGGGCTTGACTTCTCTTGAGTCCTTCT
Organism: Neogale vison; assembly: GCF_020171115.1. NCBI lineage: Eukaryota > Metazoa > Chordata > Mammalia > Carnivora > Mustelidae > Neogale > Neogale vison. Next base: position 64,308,375 of record NC_058091.1, on the reverse strand, counting down.
TGTGAGGATATAGAATGTGTTCACCTGAGGATGAAATGGAAATGGAAAAGCTTTTATTCACTGTTTCTAGCCTTCCCCCTCCCATGAGGGCGGGGTGCTGGTCATGATTAAATACCTCTACAATTCTGGGCCACACATGTGGGAGTGACAAAGCAGTCTCCCAGGCCCTCTCATGAAGCCCCAGGCAGAAAGTGAGAGACATGCAGAACACCTGTGGCCAGCAAAGGCTGGACTAAGATGGGCCAAGAATATGGGAAGTAGAGCACAGGAAACGTCTGTTAATTTCCTAAATGGAGCAAAGTGATGGGTAAGTGACATCTCTGAGTTAGGACATGGCACAAAAGGGATTTCTAGCCACAGTATAGGACTATGGACAGGACTGCCATAATGGACATTTAGTGAGTGTTTGAGGAGCCACTGGAAGAAATGAGGTGAGCTGAGGCAATATACTTCCAGATGTGGAATGCTTCCCAAAAAGAGACATCTCATAGAAAGTATCTCACCAGCCTCTATGCCATTTTGGCTCTCCTACCCTTGGTCCTGAAAGAATTCCTCCAGATGGCTATAAGTGTAATTGGAAAACCTAATGCCCATATTCACAAGTATGTTTTTGCCATGAAGGAAATTTAACATGATGGAAAATCCTCAAACCATATTGCTTATATCATTTCTTCCTATTTTTTCTGACTACTGGATATTTTTAAAAAATCACAATATTTTAAAACTCTTCTTTAGAAGGTTAAATTAAAAACAGAAGCAAGAAGGGCACCACTAAAATGGAAAATCGTTTCTTGTTTGTAATGGTAGCGTCACAATGTCTCTCCTGTCACATGAGGACAATCATCTTATTAAAATTGCCAGATGGGAGTCGGGAGGCATTTATGTCTGTCTGATGCAGCTTAACAATGTAGCAATTATGTATAAAATGTCTCGCCAGTCATGCACTCCTTAAATGTTTATAACACAAATGTATTTATAACGTTAAACTTTATAATGTTAAATCATTTTCTATAAACATTGTACAACTCTCCACTTATTTCATCTTCTAAAAAGCATTCAATAAAATTTTATAATTTTTCCTGGAAGTCCTCACATATCTTTAGTCAATGTCCATTCTCCTCCAATCGATCTATCATTTCAGTAAAATGCAACAGAAAATCCCAATGGAATATTTCATAGAACTTGAGCTAATTCTAAAATATATAGAGAGAGAAAATGAAAGGACCAAGAAAAGGCAAAACTGTTCTGATGAAGAAGGGTACAGATGAAATAATTGCACTATCTGATACCAGTCTTATTTTAAAGCTTAAGAAATAATGACAGTGTAAAAGGGTTACAATGGACCAATAAATAGAATAGAAGGAGCAGAAAGAAATCTGTGTGAATATCAACCATTGAAATATGATAAAAGGATTAAGTGCATGATAACAGAGAAAGACATGGGAAGGAAATGGAAAAAAAAGTGGTTATCCACATAGGAATTTGAAATTAAATCCCTACCTCAAATCATTAACAAAAATGAACTACAGGTGGATCAGACTTAGATTTCAAGAACAGAACTTTAAAACATTTAATCAAAATGTTTTGATACATTTAAGATTTTGAAATAGAGATACATTTCTTACACAGGCAAAAATAAATAAAGAAAGAAAGAAGAAGAAGGTTGATTACTGTGACTACATTAAAATTATGGACTTCCTTTAATGAAAACTCATCTTAAAGGATCAGAAAAGACCATTTCTAAATTGAGATAAGACCTTTGCAACATACAAGACCAATGAAATGCTAGTACCATAAATGCATGAAGAATGCTGACAAACCAATATGAAACATAATAGAAAAATGGGTGAAAGATATAAACAGAAATATCACAGGAGAGGAAATCCATCTGGCCAGTAAACTTATGAAAAGATGTTCAACCTCATTAAGGAATCAGGAAAACACAAAGACCATGAGGAGATAGCATTTTCAAGCCATTCAAATGCCAAGTACTAAGAAGTTTGAAAATAATAACTACTGAATGCAGTGTAGTTCAACAGAATCTCCTATGCATTTCTGATGGACGTATCAACTGGTACAGCCATTTTGGAAAAGTTTGTTTTTTACCATGTAAAGTTAACATTCATGTATGCTATGACTCAGCAATTCTACTCCTAGATTATATGCCTTGTTGAACCCATACACCTGAAGATTTATCCTGCACTAGGATGCTCAGGGCATCTCTGTTCTAGTAGCAAATGATTATTAATAGGAAAACAGATATATAAAGTGGGGTATACACAGAGTTATTCAGTACTTTAAATGAATGAACTATAGTGGCATGTGAAAATATGAGATAAAAGGCTAGTATCCAAAATCTATAAAGAACTTATCAAACTCGACAAAGAACAAATAATCCAATCAGGAAATGGGCAGAAGACATGAACAGACATTTCTGCAAAGAAGACATCCAAATGGCCAAAAGACACATGACAAAGTGCTCAACATCACTGGCATCAGGGAAATACAAAACAAAGCCACAGTGGGATATCACCTCACACCAGTCAGAATGGCTAAAATTAACCAGTCAGGAAACAACAGGTGTTGGTGAGGATATGGAAAAAGGGGAACCCTCCTTCACTGTTGGTGGGAATTCAAGCTGGAGCAGCCACTCTGGAAAACAGCATGGAGGTTCCTCAAAAAGTTGAAAATAGAGTTACCTTATGGCCCAGAAATCACACTACTGAGTATTTACCCTAAAGATACAAATGTAGTGATCTGAAGGGGCACGTGCACCCGAATGTTTATAGCAGCAATGTCCACAATAGCCAAATTATGGAAAGAAACTAGATGTCCATCAACAGATGAATGTATAAAGTAGATGTGGTATATATATACAATGGAATACTATGCAGCCATCAGAAAAAAATGAAATCTTGCTATTTGCAAAGATGTAGATAGAACTAGAGGGTATGCTAAGTGAAATAAGTCAATCAGAGAAAGACAATTATCATATGATCTCTCTGCTATGAGGAATTTGAGAGGCAGGGCAGGAGCTCATGGGGACAAGGGAGGGAAAAATGAAACAAGATGGTACCAGGGAGAGAGACAAACCGTAAGGGGGTGGCGGAAGGTATAGAGTAGCTGGGTTATGGACATTGGGGAGCATATGTGCTATGGTGAGTGCTGTGAATTGTGTAAGACTAATGATTCACAGACTTGTACCCCTGAAACAAATAATACATTATATGTTAATTTAAAAAAATAACAGAAATAATGACAGTCCCAAAAGATTACACGGAGAATGATAACATTTTTGTGAAGTTAAAAGAACTAAAACAGGGGTGCCTGGTGGCTCAGTGGGTTAAAGTCTCTGCCTTCTGCTCAGGTCATGATCCCAGGGTCCTGGGATCGAGCCCTGCATAGGGGCTTTCTTCTCAGCAGGGAGCCTCCTTCTCTTCCTCTCTCTCTGGCTGCCTCTCTGCCTACTTGTGATCTCTGTCTGTCAAATATATAAATAATAAAATCTTTAAAAAAAGAAAGAACTAAAACAAAACATACTCATTAAGAATACTCATTAAGAAGTGGAAAAACGGGGCACCTGGGTGGCTCAGTGGGTTAAGCCGCTGCCTTCGGCTCGGGTCATGATCTCAGGGTCCTGGGATCCAGTCACGCATCGGGCTCTCTGCTCAGCGGGGAGCCTGCTTCCTCCTCTCTCTCTCTCTCTGCCTGCCTCTCTGCCTACTTGTGATCTCTCTCTCTGTCAAATAAATAAATAAATAAAAATCTTTAAAAAAAAAAAAAGAAGTGGAAAAACTCTATATTAAAAAAAGAGAGAGAACAGAATTAAGAGAAGGATCAGCACAGATTCAGGATAGTAGATGCTTTAGGTGACAGAGGGAGAAGTATGGGACAGAAGAAAGCACACAGAATTACAGAAGATATTGCCAATATTTCGGTTTCTGTACTGGGATGGGTGTTCACAGGTGTTTGTTATAGTATTCAAAATAAACAGCAACACAAACAAACACACTGGGACCAATTATGAGAGCATGCTACAAACAAAGAATTATAATCAATCTCATTCTCTGAGCCACTTTCCTTTCTTATCTGCCCTTTTGTGACTAGTTTCTTCTGCTGTGCACAGTTTCTCTAGGCCTCTTCACCCATTCCAACTGAGTCTTTGTTTTGAAGTTTACCTAAAGTTCAACTTCCTTCAAGAAGTCTTCTCCAATGACTTCTCCAATGACCTGAAGTCTTAAGTTCTATACCACAAATTACAGTTCTTCATCAGCTACCTCAAACTTCCCGTGTTAATTGCTAAGTACATATATTGTGTGGTACAGTGTTTTTGATTATGAGGGAACATAAATTTGATTCATATCTGATCCCCATTTACAAAGACTCTGGAGAGGGTACAAGCCATATGAACAAATTCCTATAGTACTAGGTAATTCTAGCCATGTTGGCTAGAACTTCTGAGTGCAGAAATAAAAGAAGGTGTCACAGAACAGGAGACATCACAGCTGGATTTTGAAAGATAGAGGGACATTCCAGGTACAAATAATAAGAGCTAATATTTATTACCTATTTACTATGTGCTAGGACTATGCTGAGTCTCTTATAGTTTGTATCAGTAAAGTTAGATACAGCTGAGACTAGCAGAGACCCAACCAGCATTCCCCTTCTTATATGTAAAACCTGAAAGAAGCCAGTCCAGGGCTAGAATGGCGGCCCTGCTTCATAATGTCCTTGAGGACCTGATTACCTACAGCTTATCATTCGGACATACCTAGTGTGTGACCCTCATGCTCTTGGCTCAAAGTGGACGCTATCACATCTACATTCCAGGAAGCATGATGGAGAAATAGATAAAGAAGAAAGGGGCAAACATTACACATTTATCTGAGAGAATTCAGTGCCGGCAAGAGAAATCTTTCTAGTTATTTTAAGTAGTTTAAAATCACCTGCTTAAAATATCTTTGGAAGGACTAAAGGGTGTGTCTCCAGGAATGACTCTCAAAATAATACAAAAATAACCGGCCATGGAACTTGGAAGTTGCAGTTCAGAGTCATAAACCCCAAAATATAAAGCATTAAGTTGGCCCAGAAATCAGAAGCTTGAGTCAAGAGGAAATTACCATAATTGATTTTTGATAATCAGAAGCAGGAGAATGGACACTGGAACACTGCTAAAGAAAAAGTATAATATTTATATGACATAGCTGGCTAAGAGAGAATTTTTTTTAAATTTTATTTATTTATTTCAGAGGGACAGGAAGTCACAGGAAGAGAGAGAGAGAAATTCAAGCAGACTCCATGTTGAGTGCAGACCCTGAGACGAAGACCTGAGCTGAAATCTAGAGTTGGACGCTTAACCAAGTGTGTCACCTAGCCACTTCAAGGGATAATGTTTTAAAAGATACAGGAAAATGATTTCTGCTTCACTTCCACTTTCCAAATGTTGCACGAATGCATCTAATTAAAGCAATATAATTTGCATCCACTTGTGAGGTAATTAGTGAAAAGAAGATTTCACTTTTCATTCTAATTAGAAAGAGAGTAGAACAGAGATTGAAAAAGCCAATATATCCTGCCCATCATAATCCACCACTTTGGTTATCTTGCATCCCTGAACTCCTTTCTAGCCATAGCTAAACTTCTGAGCAGCTACTAAAAATATAGGCATAGCCAACATAATGCAATCACCATTTGTACAAATCAATGAACAATGCGCAACAAATACAATGTATTCACCTTCTCTCCTAAAGGGGAAACCTAACATCCTACCGTTCGTTACATCTGTCACTAAGTCATTCTCACTCTTCTTCCAGTTTAATTAATTCTATTTTGACACTAGGTAATTTTTAAGTTAAATTATTTATTTAAGTACCACGATAACAATTTATCTGAAAAATAGGGGGAAGGCAGAAGAGAGAGAAAATACTGGCTAATTTATATTCATATATTAAATATATCCCAGAGATATTAAACATTCACATATATCATGCATATTAAACAGAGTAAGAAAAACTGTGAGCCAGTATTGATGAAATTATAGTTACATTTAAAAAATTCTTTTCTTCACTATCTGTTTCTTGTTCCCTTTGCCTTTTGCCAACATTTCAACCGGCCAAGTTTCTTTACTTGGTGAAGATAGCCAAACTAGCATTTCTTCATAATCCTGCACACAAAATGTTGTCATAGTCTATCATGACCTTATACTATTGACTCTGGAACTAGTGGTAAGTACACAGAAGATCTCCTTCCCTTTCCTCATTGTTTTGCAGCAATACTATTTCCTCTTGATAATCAGGATAAGAATAAGTTCACACAATATAGTAACACACTTCTTCCCCCTCCCTATGGTTGAGTAATGTGAAAGACCCCAAAGGACTAGATGATAGTCTCGACTCCCACTTCATTAGCAATCTTATTGTGTGTTCTTGGGAAAGCATTCCTTCCTTGGTAACTTGTACTGTGAAATGAGCAGAACCCAAAGTAATGAGGATAGTGTAACAGAGACTGCTAATCATCTACCAAACCTGTGGTCTTCTGGCTAGCTTGGAGATGCCCTTATTCTCAGATGTTACTATGTGGTCAAATTATTACCAATAAAATGTGAGTAGGAGTTAGAAGTGCTATATGCAAGTCTGGGAGTTAAGACATTGCACATGTTCTTTCCAAATTTTCTTCCTTTTCTCTACTCTTTTTTTTTTTTTTTAAGTTTTTGTTTAAATTCCAGTTAGTTAACAGTGTAATATTAGTTTCAGCTCTCTACTTTTTGACCACAGTTCAACCAAGCAGATAAATAAAAATGTCCTTTGTATGTGTAAAGCAGAATGACTCTAGGCCCCAAATTATAGCATAGAGCAGAATTTTTCTAAAGATCTGGACCATTCATATTGGAATTATTACATGAACAAGAAATAAACCTCTTTGTTTTAGAAGTCCTTTTATTCTTGGCTCTATTTGTTAAAGCAATCTAGTCTTACTCAATTTTACATAAACATAGAGCAAACATTTTGCAGTTGGCTTACTAAATAACTGTAGTATGAAGTGGTAGAAGGACCAAATTATGTCAGCGACTAAAAAGGTTAACCCAGGCCTGAAGTAATGACACAAATTTGCACTTGTGCCTTTTCCAGGTAAAACTAAACTCTGTTATCTGATTTGTTGGATAGAAAAAAAAAAAAAAGGTTCACTAGATACATATGCATATACAAGTTCATATACAAGTTCACATATACATATACATATGCATATGCAAATACATATACATACAAATACATTTCTCAGCTTTACCAGGGCTCAGAAAGCTTAAGGTTTACTCAACCTCATACCTCCAACCACAGCAGCCTGTAACCCCACAGTATTTACCTGATGTGCCCTGTATCATTGGCACCTAGTGTCTATGCCTAGTTTCTTATTGAACCACCAGTGTCACAATGTCCCATGTTATTTTATAAAAGCTAGAAACAATTCATTCATTAAAAGTTATTTATTAAGCTACTACAAAGTGTCAGGAGCTATCTAGGCACAGGGAATTTAAACTGAACTAAATAACCCCCAAATTCCCCACAATTGCCTTAAATTATAAGGGGAACACATAAATTGGTTAAAAAAAAAAAAATTATGTCAGATGGTGACAATTGCTATGGGAATAAAACCGGGAAGGAAGTAGGGAGTCGAAGGGGGAAGAGATAGGAGACTGAGTGGTTGCAATAATAACGCCAAGGAAGATTTCTGAGGAGTTGATACTTAAACAAAACCTGAAGGAGACGAAAGACTACAAATAATTTTGGTATCTGGGGTGGGGGTCGGAGAGTGTTCCCTGCAGAGGGAAGAGCTCTGCAAAGAGACTCTGAGGCAGGAGCAAGCCTGCACATTAGAGAAACAGCAAGGGGACCAATGCATTGCAGCAGAGTGAGTGGGAAGATAGTTTAAAACAATGTCAAGGAAAATCGTCTCTGGGGTTGGGACAACAGTTAAAGATGCAGAATATACAGAGCTTTTTGGAAATGCTACGGTCTATGCTTAAGTGAGAACTTTGGCTTCTTCTCCAAGTATGAAGCCACAAGCAAAGGAGGTTTTGAGCAGAGGAATGACTTAAACCTACTCATATTTCAGAAGGCTCACTTTGTTCTATTAAGAATAGATGGAAAGAGGCAAGGCTGAAAGCAGGGAGATCATAAAGAAGGCTACTGTAAGAATCCAGGCAAGAAACGTTGGTAGCCTGCACCACCTGTGTGGCGGGGGTCACAGGGGCGGTCGTATTCTATGTGTAATTGGCAAGATGAACCAATAGGATCTGCTGAGTGACTGGACATAGACTGTGGGAAAAAGAGACAGATCCAAGATGAACTTTAAGTTTTTGGGTTGATCCTCTAGAAATATGCAGATTCAATCCACAGTGTCAAGAAAAATTGTGAAGGGCTTTGAAATAAGGGGGAAAAGTTGATTAGATTAACGTAAACACATTCTATGTGTTTGAATGTCTATGTGAATGAATGTCTAACACATTCATTCAGGTCATTTCTGCCTTCCATTGTCTTTCAGATGCTTTACAGGGATTCAAGTTGTAGAAAACTGATAATCATGTAAGTTATTCTTGTCCATAAAATGCACATTGATTGCGTATAGTAGAACACAGTTGCTTATCTTCTGTAGAAAGACTTGTATTGCATGTATTTGTAAATTCATTTCAGAATTTCTCATTCCCTATATATGTCTTTGCTCTTTGAATGTGTTTTTAAACCAGTTGTAACATCTTACTTATTTCCCTCATAAATTAAGGGGTTAAATAAAATCTTTGACATGAGTTCATTTTATATCTCTGTGCATTTTATATCATTGTTTGACAATTTTCTTTTAACGACGATATGGGAAAGACTGAGGAAAAAAGATATTTGGGGTATGTTAAGTTTGAGATGCCTATGTAAATGAAAATAATAAGTAATATAGTTTCCATAACTATGCCTGCCAACCAGGAAGAGATATGAGATCAGATAAAAGCACCACAGGATTGAATGAAGATAAAGAATAAAATGTTTCAAGGATTAAAACTTGCCACACTTCCTGGAAAGAGGGAAAGCAGGAAAGAAAGGAGCAACAAAGGAGACAGAAGGGGTAGCTATGAGGAGAGGAGGAAGTCCAGGGGATAGTGGTATCCTAGAAACCAAGGGAAAACAAGATTTTAGGAGAAGGCAGTTATCTGCAGTGTCAAATTCCCTTGACCTGTCCGATGAGAGGAAGGTTGAGATTTACCTGTGGAGATTTATCAACGTGGGAGTCACTGACAGCGAACACTAGAGTAGTTTTGATGGTACAGGATGAGCAATAGTCAGAATGAAGTTTGAGAAGAAAATGGAAAGGGAGAAAATGGGGAAAATAAGTACAAAAACCCTGTCAAATAGTTTAGCTGAAAAAGAAGAAGCAAAAATGGTCCTAGAGAAGGGTTTTTTTTCTTTTAAAATGGGAGAAATTTCAGCAAGCTTGTGTTTCTGAGAATGATGTGGCGAGAAGAAACTGATGATGCAGACAAGAGAGGGGACAATTGCTATATCCATGCCCCTGAATAGGTAGGAAGAGATGGAGACTATGCATGAATGGAGAGGACAGGCTTTAAATAGGAACAAAAAAAGTGATAACAAGAAGGAAGACAGAATAAATGGACCCAGATGCAGGAAGGTAGGTGGAAGTGGGGGTAGGTGATTACGGAAGATTTGTTCTTTTAATCCTATTGTCTCAGTCAAATAAAAAGCAAGGTCACAGTTGAAAGTGGGAATTGGGAAATAAAAAAATGAAGACTTGGAGACAGAAGATATGAACTAGTAAGCCTTCCAGGAGAATGGAAAAATACATGGAATAAGAAATGTGGAAGGCAACCTACTGGCAGAGCAGAAGGAAGAAAAGAGCAAGCATTGATTGAGCCACTAGGTCAGACTTGGATCTAGTTCCTAAGAATATTTTTCTTGAGTCTAATGTCATATTAAAAAAAAAAAAATTATTTATTTATTTTAGAGAAAGAGCGGGGGAGGGGCAGAGGGAAAGACTCTCAAGTGGACTCCCCACCGAGCGTAAAGCCTGACTTCAGGACCCTGAAATCATGACCTGAGCCAAAACCACTCAACACAATGAGCCACTCAATGTCTTATATTGTTAAAGCCATTTATTTGAGTCAGTTATTTGCAGCTGTATACATTTTAATGACTCTTCCTAAATTCCAAAATGATAACCAACATTTTAAAAATTGACATTATAATACACACAGCATGGGGCTGTATAAAAAGAAGATGCAGTTCCTCTTTTCTTCAAAAATAAGATATGCAAATTAAAAAATGTTACTAAGATTCCACTTTGGGTACTTATCCAAAAAGTTGAAAGAAGGGTCTTAAGATATATTTGTATACCCACGATTATAGCATTATTCATAAATTGTAGCCCAAGTGGAAGCAAACAAAATGCCACTGACATGCGAATAGATAAGCAAAATGTGATATATACACATAATGAAATAGTATTCAGCCATAAAAAGGAAGAAAATTCTGACACATGCTAAAACGTGGATGAACCTTGAGACCATTATGGTAAGTGGAATAAGACAAATGCTGTAGGATTCCACTTATACAAGATATATAGAGCACTGGGAATCATAGAAACAAAGTAGAATGGTTGTTGCCAGGGACTGGGGAGAGGGAGAAATGGGGAGTTGTTTCATGGGTATAGAGTTTCAGTTTCATAAGATGAAAAAGTTCTTAAGATTGGTTGCACAACAATGTGAATATGCTTACCATTGCTGAATTGTCTATTTAAACAAGGCAAAGATGTAAGTTTTATGTCATGTGTATCTTACCACAATAAAAAATAAAAATGAAAAATAGTACTGAAAAGAAAGGTAAGGATAACTCACAAATAAAGCCATAAAGCTTATTGAGACCTATAGTATCCGTGAAAATCAAATGCAATATCACAAGATTCCTTTTATCACCACGAGATTTCAGCAGTTTTTTTTTTTAATTGTTCACTTGTGTGAAATAATTGGACTACTACAAGAAACAAGTAGAACTATGAATAAGTCAACCAGAAAGCACTTGCCTGCAAGTTGTGCCACTGACACCAGGAGGGTTTTTGTTTTTGTTTTTGTTTTTTATAACTATGTCACATTTGTATAACATACAAATTAATTTTTGGAAAACAGAATTGTTTAGGAAAAAATATAGAGAGAAAACAGAGTTGTGAAATTTTTATCCATTAAGAATCTTCTGGGTTCTGTACTCAACAGCACGCCCATTAGAATACACTAATTTTTACTTCATAAATGGAGCTGATTAAAATTTGTTGATCACATATTACATGCTAAATTTTTCACATGTAGTATTATTCCTAATTCTGGAAACAGCTTCCAGAGCATATATTATCGTCTCTATTTAGGGATGAAGAAACTGAGGCTCAGTAAGTTTTTGTGGCATATCCTAGAACACATAGTAAGTATGTGTGAGTCCAGGATTCAACTTAGTGTTGTCTCATTCCAAAATCTATACTTTATCTACTATGCCATTCTCAACGCTCATTATCAAAGTCTGATCACAGGGAATAAGGAGTCCGGATTTATATTCCCACCCAGTGGCAAAGAGTCAATGTCTCTCTTGCCCATGCTGGATAAGTTTTCACCGAGACCTGCTAATATAGGAGATTGGAATAAGATGCAGAGTTTCATAACATAATACCCAATTTGTCCTGGACACACTGAAAGTGCTTCATTAGACCAAAAACCAAGTAATCAACTTTAACAACAACAACAACAAAATCAATAGACACCAACACCAGATGACACTGATGTTGGAATTAACTCACAAGCATTTTTTAAAAATTTTTATTTATTTATTTGACAGACAGAGATCAGAAGTAGGCAGAGAGGCAGGCAGAGAGAGGAGGAAGCAGGCTCCCTGCTGAGCAGAGAGCCCTACAAGAGGCTTGATTCCAGGACTGCTGAAGGCAGAGGCTTTAACCCACTGAGCCACCCAGGCGCCCCAACCTCACAAGCATTTTTAAAGTAGCCATCATAAAAATGCCTCAAAGAGCAATTATAAATACCCTTGAAACAAAAAACCAGAAGAACACAGCAAGACAGAAGGCATAAAGAAGAACCAAACGGAAGTTTTATAACTGAAAAACACAATAACCAAAATAAAAATCTCATTAGGTGGACATAATAAAAGAAGGGAATTATCAGAGGAAGAAGCAGTGAATCTGAAGATGGAACAATAGAAAATTCATCGCATCTGAACTACCAGCTGGAGAAAGGAAGGAAGGGAGGGAGGAAGGGAAGTAAGCAGGGAAGGAAAGAAGGAAGGAAGGGAGGAAAACTGCTACCCAAGATGTAATTTGACACCACACAAGCTTTTTGATATTTGAGACCATGTCTTACAGAGCCTCATTATAAAATATCTATTCTAAGATAGATATTTTATGGCTGTCAATTGATTTGTTTGAAGACAACTTTTCTCGTCTGGTGAAGATATGATTGCTCTATGGCAGAGATAACATAACATAATCAAAATGATCATGAAGAGAAACAGAATGTTTAAGCTTAAAAACACTTAAGAAATGTGTAAAAACAGTTTATAAATTGTACTGTGTGAGGAACACAAGCTGTTCATATTTTAGTCCAACCCCTTCACTCTGCACATGATGAATGCAAGGACAAAAGAAAAATATGGTACTGCCTTAAGGTGAACTCCTAATTAATGACAGCCTTGGCACTGGATCCCAGTTCCAACGACAACTAGTCAATAAACAAGTCACTAAAATGAATTTATTTTTATTTATTTTTTTAAAGGTTTTATTTATTTATTTGACAGACAGAGATCACAAGTAGGCAGAGGCAGGCAGAGAGAGAGGAGAAAGCAGGCTCTCTGAGGAACAGAGAGCCTGATACGGGGCTCGATCCCAGGACCCTGGGATCATGACCTGAGCCGAAGGCAGAGACTTTAACCCACTGAGCCACCCAGGCGCCCCCTAAAATGAATATCTCTTTTCATATGGATAAGGTTCGCTTTCTAAAATGAATTTAGAAAGCGAACCTTATCCATATGAAAAGAGAAGATTTTTGTCAAAAAATGGGCAGAAGACATGAACAGACACTTCTCCAATCAAGACATACAAATGGCTATCAGACACATGAAAAAATGTTCATCATCATTAGCCCTCAGGGAGATTCAAATTAAAACCACATTGAGATATCATCTTACACCAGTTAGAATGGCCAAAATTAACAAAACAGGAAACAGCATGTGTTGGAGAGGATGTGGAGAAAGGGGAACCTTCTTACACTGTTGGTGGAAATGCAAGTTGGTGCAGCCAGATTCCTCAAGAAATTAAAAATAGAGCTTCCCTATGACCTTGCAATTGCACTCCTGGGTATTTACCCCAAAGACACAGATGTCGTGAAAAGAAGGGCCATCTGTACCCCAATGTTTATAGCAGCAATGGCCACAGTCGCCAAACTATGGAAAGAACCAAGATGCCCTTCAATGGACGAATGGATAAGGAAGATGTGGTTCATATACACTATGGAGTATTATGCCTCCATCAGAAAGGATGAATACCCAACTTTTGTAGCAACATGGATGGGACTGGAAGAGATTATGCTGAGTGAAATAAGTTAAGCAGAGAGAGTCAATTATCATATGGTTTTACTTATTTGTGGAGCATAACAAATAGCATGGAGGACAAGGGGTGTTAGAGAGGAGAAGGGAGTTGGGGTAAATTGGATAGGGAGGTGAACCATGAGAGACTATGGACTCTGAAAAACAATCTGAGGGGTTTGAAGTGGCGGGGGGGGGTGGGAGGTTGGGGTACCAGGTGGTGGGTATTATAGAAGGCATGGATTGCATGGAGCACTGGGTGTGGTGAAAAAATAATGAATACTGTTTTTCTAAAAATAAATAAATTTTAAAAAATGAAATATGAAAAAAAAAGAGATAAGATTTTTAGTACCACTGTTCATTGGAAGTCACTTTCAAGAATTCATGAGAGGTTAATTTTTAAAAAATCTACAGTATTGTGAAAGATTTCAAAGATCTCTAAGAACCTCATAATCATGGTACCTTGCTGCTGAGCAAAATACAAAGGAATGAAAAGCAAAACTTTTCTCGCATTTTCTCGCGTATAAGCTAATGGGAGTTACAGAGTCAGTGGGGATAGGAGCTAGTCTAACACAGTGCTAGCTGCTCTCCATGGATATTTTTCTCCTTCATCAAGGAAAACAGGCCTTTATAGGAATGGAAGATGGAGGCGTAAAACAATGGGCTGCTTCAGGACCCCAAAACAGAAGTGACTGATAAGAAAAATAGACCTCTTGCGTGGGTGGGGAAGGGTATCTCTTTCTGTCTCCACACAAAGCAGAAGAAACAATTTCACAAGTTCAACAACTGGGTTTCAGATTTTAATTCAACTGCATTTTCCACCAGTAGATAAATGACAACACATCAAACCTCTTCTGTGTCATTGCTGGGAAGCTGAGTTTCACGGTTACACCCGTGCAAAAAAGATCAGGACTATTCTGTAAGGGAGTTCCTCAAGGAAGGCCTGTATGAGGAAACAGCGAATCGTAACTGGCAAGGGCATTGCCCTAAGCATCTGCACGGGCCACACTACTCAGAACGCTGGCAAGCACCAAAACGCCGAAGTTTGTGATTTTCAGGCCTGGGCGCCCTATTTCGTTCCCCCCAGATTCGAGAGAGACCGTGGTGTGCTGGCCTGGATTAAACCGAACAGGAATCTGTTTATCCCTGCTTTAAACACCAATCAAAAGCACCGTTCCTCTCTTGAAGGTGCTGAAATGCAAAGCGAGCTCCTGGCTCCTTTTCTCTCTCTTGGTGGCATTTGAAAGTGTAAAGCTTTGAATACCAATTGCTTGAACTGGACATATGTGAATCTCTTCTAATCCTACTAATCCTGTCCCCAAGTGCTTCTTTGTATGTGGAGGCAGCCCACATAGATCTAAGTGAAAGTGGCCATAATCCTGGAAATGTGGAAAAATGTCCCAGTGTGAGAGAGGCAGAGGGACCTGCTGAAGAGACTATTGTGTAGTTCAAGGAAAAGAGAAAATACGAAGGAGCCCTCTCACCTTTTCTGAGCTCCTGGGAGGAGAGCAAACCCCCTCGGCGGGGGTCCTCCCTTGCAAACAGCCTCGGTGCGCTGCAGCCAACTCACAGAACCGAGACTCCCCAAAGGCTGAGAAATTTACCCCGCGGCCGCTTTCAGGGGCTTGAACCCAGCAGGCCAGGCCGCCGCGACGTGCGGCCTTCATTATGCCCCTGAGTTTCCTTTACAGCGGAGGGGGGAGGGGCGGAACCCTCTGTTGAAAACCCAAGAAATAAAATAAGCCGGCAGACGCAACCTTGTCGAGACTTTTCACACAGAAGCAGGAGACAGACGGCAGTTTTCTAAATTACTCTTTGGCCCAGAAGACAGCTCTGCCTGGGTCCTGCCTGCGATTGTCAGTAAGGAGGCACCGGCAGCTTTTGAACTTTCTAAAGGAATAGTGGCCGCTTTCCCATCCTCGCGAAGAATGCGTGAATCCACCCATTCACAAATAATAACTTGTGCAAACAGACTGTGTTCACGTTTGTGGCATATTTACTCACTGAGTTTTGCATCCAGTTATCTGGGCAGCGGGTTGATTAGCCAAAAGTGTTGCTTTTTTTTTTTTTTTTAAAGAATTGTAATTTTCACTTGTACAAACCTGATAATAATATAGATAATAGACAATAATAGAGATAACAGAGATATTGCCATTTCCACTGGAAGGAAAAGGTATTATAATTATATGAAACACAGTTCATTTATCTGAACGGATTCATGTTTCCTTCACTCAAATAAGTCTGGAGTATTTTAAAAGATCCATCAACAACAACAAAAAATCCATGAACACAACCCCCCCCCCATCCAGATGGTTGTTATAAAGTTGTATCAGGAGACGCAACTCAAATGTCTTTATTTCTTCTACCTTTTAGGTTCATTTTTGTTGTTGTTCGTCTGCCATTTTTAAAAAAGTATTTATTGCTATGGAAAACTATTGAAAAATTTTAGGCATACAATATTTTCAAAATCCAGGAACTGGTAGGGAAATGGCCTTACTATATTTAATATCAAAAGAGAAATCTGTGCCATGAGTAACTGAAATAGAGTATATAATATTTAATGTAATAATACAAGCTGAACGTACAGAAATAAACAGTTCAGAGATGTCTCTCTTCTTCCACACCTCAGAAGAAAAGTTGAGATAGTTTTGAATAAAAATAGGAGACATGGTCATGTTGTAAAACCCAAACCAAACCCAAAACCAAAACACAGACAAACCAAACCGTTCCCCCAACTCCCACACCCCCCTCCCACACCCCCCACCCTGTCCAAAAGAGACCTGTTTTATTATTTTGTTCATTTGTTTGTTTGTTTGTTTTTTAAAGAGACCTATTTTAAAGGTCTTACTTACTTTAACAAAACTTACTATGTTTAGGGAGCTATTCTAAGGGACTTGTAAATGTCAACTTGTTGAAGCATCATAATAGCCCCATAGGATGGTTTTGTTATTGTCCCCATTTTACAGATGAGGAAAAGGAGGGGGAGCAGTATAACCTGCCCCAGGCCTGCATCCCTGGAGCCCACCTGTAAAGCATGCAGGCCCCCTGGCTCCTGGCTCTCTTCAGCTGCCTCGGGTTCTGACACCCCTGCTCTGAAGATATTACTGTCTGTGCAGTTTGTTCTAAAATGTGCAAAGATTCAAACAACAACAACAATATAAACATTTTAAGGGCATTAGCAGTTAGATAAACAAAAGCGGAATGAAGACTATGGTTGTCTGCCTCTCCTGGTAACCATTCCTGTACAAATGTGACTCACGGAGCTAGTATCTGTGAGATTGGCAGAAATCAACCTTAAGAAAGCTCCCAAGGAAGGTGAGGGCATTCAAATCCCCGTTTAAGTCTTCCATATGTGCTCAAAGCCTGAGAAATATTTCTCAAATGCGTAGTTTCAAACATCTCTACAAAGTAGAACACTGAGGCATTTAATTAGACCGGATATGTGACCTTGGGAGTCCAGTTTCTCCAGTGTGTGCCTCAGTTTTCTTATCTCCTAAACAATTTCGGAGGTCTGGTCTGTCTCTAAAATACTTGTGATTCTGTAACTTTCAAAAATTCAGATAATCACAACAGTTAGCCCAGCGGCAGCGGGGGGTGGGGGTGTACAAAAATAAAGGATTTATAGGGCTAGGGGACCACAAGCTAAATAGGACTTGGCTTTGGGGTTCCATTACCTACATCAAAGACCTCTCATGCTTGCTCACATCCTCAGCCTTTCCTGTCAGTAAGTGGCTTCACACATGGGTGCTTCATGCCTCTCAAGTTCCATTTTCTCGTACCACGGCTTCTGATGCCATAATTGGTCTTGTACATGCATTAGGAAGGGTGAGGGACTTCACAGCTTGTGACCAATGACAGCCCCTGACCTAGATCCATGAGGAAGGGCAACATAGTGTACACATGTGTTTTTCTGTTCTCTGACAAATGCTTCTGGGGTGGGTTTTACTCAGCTCTTAAAAGGGTCTTGGATGGACAGAGTCCACCGCGTTATCCACAGCGGTCACCAGCTGGGCAATGTACTCTGTACTGACTTTCCTTCACTCTGGTTTGTTGTCATTGTTTTCATCCCCTTTTCCATTTTCTGACTTTACAACCCCAAATACACTGTCTGCGTCCAAGCTTTTACCTGCGTGTAATCTCTTATCTTCGGCTCTGTTTTGTGCAGTAACCCTGGCTAACATACCTGTCAAAACAAATGTAATCAGACGTATTAAAAGGTGTATGGTGTTTGGAATCAGGGAGATGTTACTATATTCCTTCCTAAGCTGGTGGGTCCCCACATACAACTCTGTGTTTGGAATTGCCACTATGCCTGAAGAGAGCACACACAAGCAGGATTGGGTCAGGAGGTTGGAGCCAGAATATGAAAAGAACTAAGGTTCTTTGATTGAGTCTGGAGAATAGTATTCATCAGAGAGCATACTTTATATCATTAAATGTTAGAAGAATTTTTCTGTGGCCAATGAGGGGAAGCAAAAGCAGGATAATTTTAAAATAATTTCTGATGAGCTAAATTCATACTTGCAACAAATGCCCGAAGGGACAAAAATGGTCCAACACAATCTATTAAAGGAATTAATGAAGAAGTTAGGCTATCTGCCAAGTACCAGACTAGAACTGAGACTTAGCTGACTGCATTGAGTGGAATTTTTGACTGGAATTCTAGAATATGGAGGGGATTCTTTGAGAAATTAAAGGGTGGGAAGGAACGATCTGAAATCTACCTTGCAAACTTTTTCTTGTGAGCAGGACCCTGTGTGGTAGGCAGATAAAGAAAGGGACTTGTCTCCCAAACTCCTCCTAGAACCTCATGGATGATGGCCTTTTACTAAGCAGAGGGTTATTTGGTCTCTGTGTGAAAAAGCATGTGATAATGCTACTTTAAAAATATTTCTAATGTAAAATATTGTTTAATCGGGCGTAGTGCAGCCTTAGAAAAATGTATAAGCAGGAAAGTGATATTGGTTTTCTTATTACCACCTTCATTGTTGATTCATATGTGTTAAAATTGAAGTAGTCTTTCAGCTGCAATGGCTAATGAATTCCAAGATCAAACAAGATCTTGCTAATTGCTAAGTTAATGAGGACAAGTTCACAAGTAGAGTTGTGTTCATAATGACATGTTTCAAAGCATCCTGAAGCAAAATAAGATCCTGATTTTGACTCTAATACTGCATACTTGGCCTCTCTTAGATTACACCGAGGAAGCACATTGTGTGGGTTGTACACTATTAAAAATGTAAAATTTAGGCAGGATGATCTTTTAGTTAACTCAAAGACATATTACTGTTAAAAAACAAAACAGCAGGCTCCAAACGGTGTCATTTATGCTAAGTCTCATGTCGCTAAAGTAAGGCTTAGCTTAATTACAGTTGTGGCCTCTCCCAGAAGTGGAACATTAAGTGAAATCAATCAGGAATCACCTTGTCAGCAGTAGTGAGGTAATCTGCTTGATGGACTCCTGCTATCCCCTAAAGAAAAGTGACCTTGCCACAACCAATCTGCTTTTTGCTAGTACAACTCCCTCATCCTCTTCCTTCTGCCTGTTGGAGTCTTCATTTTGCACAGATCCTCAGAGCTCCTTTCTGTCTCATAGATGGGACGCTGCCCGATCCATGAAGAATTGCATGAAGCCAATAAGATCTTTCACATTTACACTGTTGAATTTTGTTTTCTAACAGGTTTGGTGGCAGCAGTGGGCTCTGAAGGAGACTTTTGATAGCTTCAGGGACCACGAGAAACATGGACAGACATATCATAAAACCCCTTTGAGTTGTCTTTCTTACCATTTCCAAGGGCCGTGGGCAAGTTCCTCTTGGTTCTGAGCCCAGCTCTCACTGTCTCAAGCTCCCGATCTAAACTGGCTTTTCAGTCCTGCCACACTTTTGCCTGCAACCCAAGCCCCAGGTCTTGGGTTAGTCCCCAGTTCCACATTGGGAGTCACAAGTGGTATGCACCTGAGGCCTTTTCTTGGTAGGTCCTCAGTAACATTTCTTTGGTCCACAGTCCCATAGTCTCTGCTACTGTTGCTTCCTTCTAATGTGCATGTGAAGAAAAGGCTATTGCTAATTACAATCTCAGAAATCAAAAACTGCAAAGTTGGTAGGCATCAGCTGAGCACTTGAAACTGTTAGAGCATTCACCACTTAAGTCTAAGACTCTTCTGTCAAGATAAGTTGGACATGGAATGTGTTAGATTGACTCTAGGTCACTTGCCATCCTCCAGAAAATTTTCATGTGGTGAGGTACACTGGAAAACACCACCTAGTCCCAACCCAGTGACACCTCCCTCTTAGGTATTAATTTGGCTCTGAGAGACCCAATACTTAGCTAAAGACATAGGATCCTCAAGTTCCAAATACTGAGTGGGTCATCTTCTGGCATATCTGCTTACAATATGTCTAAAAATTGTGGTCCCGGAACCTGTCCATATCTAAATTTGACTTTCTTTTCTGTAATTCAGGTTTTTCCCCCACTTTTTTTTTTTTTTTTGTTATTTTTTCCAAGGCGAGTGACTTTTTGACATGCATAATTATTTATGGTAAATTTTACACGTACGTGTGCAGTAGGTTTTCTTTTCTTCCATCAGTTCATTAGAAATATTTTAAGTTCAATTCTGGTGAAGATAGGAGTTCCAGAAAGGAAAGGCAACATCAGAATTGTCAGAAGCTATTTATTTTTAAAGTAGCTATACAATGATCTCTGTCTCTGCCTCTGCCTCTCATTTTCTTTAGTTGAGTCATAGCTTTGAACTTACCCTTTGAAAGGTAAGGGAATACGGATATATATATTTTTTAATACTGGAAAAAAATCAGGTTCTTTTCTTCTAAATATCTGGACAAATCACATTTTTTAAAATTTTTAATTTTTTTTCAAAGGTTTTATTTGTTTATTTGACAGAGAGAGAGAGATAATACAAGCAGGGGGAGGGGAAAGGGAGAAGCAGGCTACCCGCAAAGCTGGACCAAAGCGGGGCTCCATCCCAAGACCCTGGGATCATGACCTGAGCTGAAGGCAGACATTTGAGACACTGAGCCACTCCCAAATCACATGTTTTTAAAAATTGTTCTTGTATCTATTGTTTTGCAAAAGAAGGCATTGTCTTACACAGTATTTGTAACCAAAAGAAAATCATTTGTTTAAAAAAGGCAGTTTGCAAAAGATATATATTTTTTAAAGGTTTTATTTATTCATTCAACAGACAGAGATCACAAGTAGGCAGAGAGGCAGGCAGAGAGATAGGGGGAAGCAGGCTCCCCGCTGAGCAGAGAGCCTGATGCGGGGCTCTATTCCAGGACCCTGAGATCATGACCTGAGCGGAAGGCAGAGGCCTTAACCCACTGAGCCACCCAGGCGCCTCTGCAAAAGATATTTTTGGTCTTTTAATTCTTTTGGTCTTTTATAATTCTCACTGAAAGAATATCTGGCAAATTAATAAAAATAAAGTAAAAACTTGGGGCACCTGAGTGGCTCAGACTTTAAACGTCTGCCTTTGGCTCAGGTCATAATTCCAGGGTCCTGCGATGGAGCCCCGTGTGGGGCTCCCTGCTGCGTGGGAAAGCCTGCTTCTCCCTCTCCCACTCCCTCTGCTTGTGTTCTCTCTCTCTCTGTATCTCTCTCTGTCAAATAAATAAATAAAATCTTAAAAAATAAATAAAGTATAAACTTGAAAAGTGGCTAAATCTTACTATGACAACTTAGAATTGTGATGGCCATTATAGGGAACATTCCATTTAGGCCAGATTGTTGATTTAAAATGTGCACTTGAGGGCACCTGAGTGGCTCAGTCAGTAATTGTCTGACTGTTGATTTAGGATCAGATCATGACCTCAGGGTCATAAGATCGAGCCCATGTCAGGCTGTGCACTGGGCATGGAGCCTGCTTAAAATTCTATCTCTTGGGACGCCTGGGTGGCTCAATTGGTTAAGCGGCTGCCTTTGGCTCAGGTCATGATCCCAGCGTCCTGGGATCGAGTCCCGCATCCGGCTCCTTGCTTGGCAGGGAGCCTGCTTCTCCCTGTGCCTCTGCCTGCCACTCTGTCTGCCTATGCTTGCTCTCGCTTCTCTCTCTATGACAAATAAATAAATAAAATCTTTAAAAAAAAAAAATTCTATCTCTCCCTCTGCCCTTCAGCCACTTCTCTCTCTCTCTCTCTCTCTCTCTCTCTCTCTCTAAAAGTGTATTTACAAGCGAGGGTTCCCAAATCAATCAAACAATAAAATGGGATACCTATTTTAATTGGCATTCAGAAGCCTCTAAAAGGCTTCAAGATTTCAAAATAGCTTCATTGAAAGATTTGTTGCAAAAGGCTAATGAAAATTTAAGGACACAAAATGTACTTAAAATAAAAGACAGTTATACTGACGTGAGGGCTCCTGCTCCCCTCTATCCTCCTTTACCTCAGTATTCATGTCCTATCAGTCCTCTATCTCAATTACCTTTCCACTCTGTAGAGACTTTTAAATAATTTCCTTCTAAAATCAACTCACCTGAGGCTGCAGGTGATCTTCAAGTATCCTTCACATCTTGCTCAAAGACCAAACTAAGGGCTACAAAAAATTTCTTAAACCCAAGGAGGATCCCTAAAAGTTTCCTGAAGCGTTTAGAATCCTGGGGCACCTGGGTGGCTCAGTCAGTTGTGCCTCTCCCTTCGGCTCAGGTCACGGTCCCAGGGTCCTGGGATTGAGCCCCACATTGGACTCCCTGGTCAGTGTGGAACCTGCTTCTCCCTCTCCCTCCTCTTGCCTCTCTCCCTACCCTTTCTCCTTCTCTTCCTGTACCTCTCCCCTGACTCCTCCCTGCTCATGTTCTCTCTTACTCTCTCAGTTAAATAAAATCTTATATATATATATATATACATATATATATATATATGTATATATATATATATATAACAGTTTAGAATCCTTATTAGGGCCAAGGCCCAGGGACTGCCAGATCTTTATCAGGTTGTGTTCATGTTGGTAGGATGTGCTGAAGACCCAGAATGGTCGCAGGAGCCACTACGGCATAACCCCAAGGATAAAAGTCAAGATCCTTGATCTTCAATATGGTCCCCTTACGGACCAGAAAAAATTGCAAAACAGCAACTGATCTTTTGAAAATTATTCCTAGAGTCTTCCCCGCTCACACTGATGGGTCTGGGGTTCAAACAAGTAAACGACAACCACAAAAAGATGAATCTGGGGCAGGCTTTAAAGTCTGTCTAGATGCTCTCTTCCCACAGCATTCTGGGTTTTGTACACTAAATGAAGCTACCCAACCCATTCTATCTGCCTTATTTGTAAATAAATTATCTAAGATCAGTGGACTCATTAAAATACAGAAAATAGTATGCAAAGGCTCAGGTCTGATTGAACTGGTGACTGTCACTGAGCACTTTGAAAGGACTCTGGAACAAAAATGTGAATGAGAGTCCTCCAAATTATTGACCTTGTAGCTGCAACGGTTCCAAGGCCAGAAATCAGAACAACACCTGGGCCTTCCCCACTGCACCCTTTAAGGGGTCCGTCATCAAAATCCCAGCCCAGAAGTAAGTGTCTCATTTGTCATCAACTGGGACGCTGAAGAAAAGATTGTCCTCAAAGGTTTTGTCTAAATCTTTCTATATCAACTCAAATGTCCCTTTATCTTTCTCTGAAGGAAGGATCCCAGATGGGCCCCTTCCAGGGTTGCTGGGACTTGGATTTTCTGGTCAACAGCTACCAGCCATTCCTTTAAACAGACAAGGGAAAAACTAAAATTAAAGGTAATAAAAATCTTGTCAAATTTTGGTAGACACTGGAGCTATACTCTACTTCAGATCCCACGAGGGGCCTCTAGATGTGGTTCTGGGGAAAATGGCAGAAGCTGGCTAAGGGTGAGAATTCTCCAGAGTCAGCTTGCCTGGATATCTTGCTGTAGTACCTGGTAGAGGGAGGAAGATAAAGTTTCATTTTGTCCTTTTCTTTCCAAATTCAGGCCCATCGGTTATTGATTCTTTCTCTCCTGGGGGTAGCTATTGCCTTCTTACTTGAATAGTTTTATGTCCTGAGAATCTGGCTTGGCTTTCTGCCTGCCTAAGACAATGCAGGTTGTTGGTTCTTGTATTATTTAGGCAGCTCGACAATCAAGTTGGGGGTGCAGAACTGTGTCTGGACCGAAATGTGGGTTGCATGCCATTTGTGACTGTGGTCCTACTATCCACCAGCTCTCAGGAAAATTGTCTAATACTTTCTTTCTTTTGACTATTTTTAGGAATTGTTCTGGATCTTGGGAAG
Source organism: Neogale vison (assembly GCF_020171115.1). Classification (NCBI taxonomy): domain Eukaryota; kingdom Metazoa; phylum Chordata; class Mammalia; order Carnivora; family Mustelidae; genus Neogale; species Neogale vison. Next base: position 64,284,487 of record NC_058091.1, on the reverse strand, counting down.
GTGGTATATTTTGTACCCTTTTGGGGATATCTCTTGTGTCCAAGGGGAGGAAGTTCAATACTGTCAGGAATATTTATTGCTGGTCCTGGTCGAAACCCAACATGATATTTGAAAGGATTTTTTAAGTAGCTTTGTGGTCAGAGCTTGGCCAAATTGGAAGCTGATATTCAGAGGTTGACAGAAACATTTCTCAAAGGCTTTTTCCAAGCTGAATGCACACACGAGGAAAGAAAAATACTCCTAAGACAAAGCTCTAAAACTGAAATATAGGAATCCTTTTCTTTTCCATCTTAATTGACAATCTCCGTAATATAGAGAAGCAAATTGAGGATTATATGATTAGATGGGTGGTTCTGCCCCTTGATATTATTCAGGCTGCAATCCAATTTGGGGAGGAATAAAAACAACTCTCCTTATCGTACAAATTTCTTCAAAGCCAGAAATGCAGCTCCAGAAACAATTCAAAGCCTACCTACCTCTTCTATTAGTCCCCAAACTTCACCTGTTCATTTCAAAAGGCTTGTAGGTATTGTAAATTTCCAACCTTAGGAAATAAGAGACCTTCTTGGAGAAACTTGCATTCTTTACCTGTGCTTTTAAGATGTAGATATCTACATGGCTTTTTTCCAGGAACTCTTAGGAGTCCATCTCTTTGAAATGAAGACTTGAGGGAGTTAATTCTCATCAGAAGGAAAAATAAAGGGAAAGGCTATTTTGGAAACTAGGTGAAGAAAACAATTCTTAAGTGTCTTCTTCGCAAACATTAGTTAAAACATTTAGACATCTGAGCAGGTAACCTTAACTTATTCTAACTGCCAGATACATAATTTGAATCCAATTTGTGTAAATAGCTTTGTATTGTAACTAATTCATGGCTAAAATTTTAGAAGAGAAGCTGTAAGTTCTCTTTTTGCGTCTGTCTGTATGTTTACGTGGGTCTATAAATGTATGTTGTAGATTCATGATATTTTTCTACCTCTGGATGGTATTGCCAAAAATAATTTTAAGAGCTTGTTTGGTTGGTTTGAAGACAAGTGCTTGAATGGATTAAGTACTCCAACACTCAGAAATATAGAAACGAATCCAAATATTTTTCAAGTTCATGTGATCTAGAATTAATTTTTAGTAAATAAAAACTAGTTCAGGTTTGTTGGTTTAGTTAAAACAGGCATTCTTTAGAGTTATCAACGTTGAATATAAGACTTTTATTCTACCTAGATGTATTAAAGGTCAAATAAGTTCTTTATCTTTCTTATAAAATTTTTCAGCAAGAAAAATAACTTTGGATGATGGCTTACTTTGTCTAATGTCATATTAAGTTTTTATAGGTAGTCTAAACATAATTGCTAAGAACAAGTGACTTAAATAGATGTACGTGAGATAAAGTTGCTTAAAAACGTTACAAAAATCTTTTTGGTTACTTGAAACCTTAGAGTTTTGCTAAATTAACTTAATGATGGATAATCATTGACTATCTAGTTCATTTCCAAATAAGATAAAATACTGGAGCATTAGTTACTGAACAAGAGTTTAATCTTCTTTTGGCTACTTATTACCAATAAACTTAAGATATGTGGGTCTTTTAGTAAACATTTTGTGTCATATTGAAAAATTTACTATGAGGGAGAATGTATTTCTAGAAATGATAAAATGTGTTTAAGTCTGCCAGTCTCCAGAGTGGTAGTGTGAAAGACAGTCCACAATTCCTTACTTCTTGGTTTTCACTAGAAATTAAGGATTCTAATCAATATATGTAATTAAAACTACTTAGAAATAATAAGGGTGAAAAGAAACAACTGTATAAGAAAAGTAGATAAGGAAAGTAGAATGATTGATTGTTCCAAATAGAGAAAAAGAAGATGAAAAAAACATAGGACAAAACTGTAGAAGTTTTATAAAATAGGAATCTTGGGAAAGGAATTTTGAATAAGTGGACAGAAATTGAAATTAATTTCTTCAAACTTAAAAAAAAAAATAACTTTCATGGGGCACCTGGGTGGCTCAGTCAGTTAAGCATCTGCCTTCAGCTCTGGTCATGATCCCAGGGATCCCTGGGATCAAGCAGGGCACCCGCTTCTCCCTCTCCCTCTGCCTGATGCTCCCCTTCCTTGTGCTTGTGTTCTCACTCCCTCTCTCTCTCTGCCAAATAATTAAATAAAATATTAAAAAATAATTTTAAAAGGTTGTTTCATATCAAAGTATACAAGCGCAAAATTAGAAATTGATTTTATCTCTATTAGAAGGACAATTTCCTTGGACTTTGTATGCTTTTGATAACAGATTGTGAAAGGTTTTTTACCTTTTAAGTAATTTACCTAGATACCAAAAATTGTATGTCTTACCAAGATAATTTATTGTGCTTCATGTTGTTCTTATCAGATCTTTGATTACTTCAAACAAACAAAAAAAACAAAACAAGCAAAAAAATCTCCTCACTATTGAAGGAGATAACTTTTTTTTACAACTGTCTAAATGTCTGTATTTGCCTTTGGCACCTTCTATTGCCATTTTGGTTAACTGGAAAGCATTGACAAACTTCCCCCAAATCAAAGTCTAAATAAAATCTTTTAGACCTCAAGTTAACTTTGGGATTTTTTAGAGGGTCCTTGAAAAAAAAAAATCTCAAATGATTTGTTCCTTCTCCTTATAAAAAGGGAGATATTAAATGCATTAGGCTTATTGGATATGTTAATTTCATGGGAAATATTGTCAAATAAGAAGTAACAGTAAGTCTTCTTTATATTGTATTTATATAGGTATATGTTGTAAGTGTTCCAGAAATTACATGAAATTCCTAACGTCTGATAGGTACTAGTATAATGTGATCAGTCATAATTCCAATTATCTTAAAATGTTGTATGTTACTGAAATAACCAAATTTCCTTATTGCCCATTATACTGGACTCTCATCAGATCTTCAACAATGGGCATTTTTAAGTTTTTTGTCATTTATGAGCAGTTATTGTTCTACTCTGATGATTCGGCAAAATGAGACTCGTGAAAAAGATCCTACCCAGAGCTTTCAATCATTGAAGCTGCTGTTAAGTTACAAGGTATTGAACTTTGGACACATAGCTTACAAGTGAAGAACGCTCCACCTAACATCTGGTCCAACTTAGCCCCCCACTTTATTGTGTCAGACTCCCTAAACCTGGGTATCTATTTACCTATGCCTAAAAATCCCTGACCCAAGGAACCTTGCTTCCAAGCTCTGCAGAAAGATAGGGACACAAGATAAGAGTAATCAGAATAAAATTGCTATGTGAAATTTTCCTGGCCTCTCAGATTTCACCTTTCCAGATTCCAACAGGAATTACTGGGAGGCATTCCTGATTCAAAGTTAGCTTCCTCTGGTAGATCACACCTCCCTTGGCTAGGAGTAAGTGCAAATGAGGCTATGATAGGGAACCTCAGCTTAACTCTTGAAGGTATTGTAGAAACTGTTGCTAAAGCCATAGCTTCCAGCAAAAATTCCTAGGTGCCATGGCCGGAAGTTCTTGTTCTTGGGAATAAGATAACTCTTCATTATCTTTTCAAGAGAGCAAGGATGTGTTTGTTCTATGGCCAATACAACTTGCTGCACTTGGGTCAACACTTCTGGGGAAGTTGAGTTTCAAAAGATCACTGAACAAATCAGTTGTCTTAAGAAAAAGTGACTCCTTCAACGGAGGCCTTTCTTTGACTTATTTAATTCTGATTGGTTTGGGTCTTGGAAGCCACGGCTCTGAAGTAAACTTCAGACATTGAGAATTATTCCACTTATAATAATCATGGTAGTCTTTTTGGTCTGCTGAATTCTCTCAAAACCTTTAAATATTATGTTTGCATCTGACAACCATCAAGCAAATAATCGCCCTAAGACTAGAACATACAAAAGAAAATGAAGACAATGGAGCACTTAAAGAATGTGAACTTGAGGGGCACCTGGGTGGCTCAGTGGGTTAAAGCCTTTGCCTTCAGCTCTGGTCATGATCCCAGGGTCCTGGGATCGAGCCCCGCATCGGGCTCTCTGCTCAGTGGGGAGCCTGCTTCCTCCTCTCTCTCTGCCGGCCTGTCTGCCTACTAGTGATCTCTGTCTGTCAAATAAATGAATAAAATCTTAAAAAAAAAAAAAAGAATGTGAACTTGAAGTTGTGACCTGTGAATACTGAGAAAGATTCAGCAAAAAGATGTCATACCTGACTGGCAGAAACTATGAGACCTTCAGAGGGTAGTTGAGAGTAGCATTAATGCCTTATATTTTGATCACATCTCTCTGATTCAGAGTCTGATCCAAGGGAGAGAATGGTTAAAAACAAGACAAAAGGCCCCAAATAGTCACTCAGCCCCACATCACCGAACCTATTATTAATTACAGTTTTGGCTTGTGCCAGAAATAAAATCTTAAACCACTCAATCAGGAATCAGCTGATTAGTACCAGTGATGTAATCTACCTGATAGACTCTTGTTATTTCGTAAAGAAAAGTGTCCTTGCTCCAACCAATCCACTTCTTATGAGTATGACTCCCTTGTCCCACTCACTCTTTTCTGCCTATAAAAGTCTCTTATTTTGTACAGTTTTCTGTGCACCTTTTTATCTACTCTGTGGAATGCAGCTCAATTCATGAATCACTGAATAAAGCCAATAAGATCTTTAACATTTACTCATTTGAATTATTTGTTAACATAACAAAGCACTTGAAGTAGAAAACTCAGTCCATCATTACCTATTTAAAGTGGGAGAAAAGTGGGCTTAAGGGAAGAAAAATATGACATTTAATGAATGAAATGGAATTAAAAACCAATGGGCATATTTTTTTCCTTTATCCATGCTCCTTACACGTGGACTGAAAAATAGCTCATGCAAAAGTTCATCCCATTGCTTCCTTTCTTGAATTTTCCTTTAGTTGCTCTTATAAGAATGGGAAAGCACTGACCCTCATTCAAGACACTTTGCTATATTTTATCCCCTAAGCAAAATTCACCAACAATCTGAAATGGCTTAACACCCCTTGTTTGTATAATTTGGGTATTTCTGAGAATGTTAATGAACAATTCATTTTGGCACCTAAGACAAACACAGTCTGGCAGTGTTATTTGGCTATTACTCACCCTTGCTAATGATTGACTCTTTTTGGCTTTTATGTGCTGGAGTCCAATCCACCACGTTTTGGGGGGGCAGGGCTGAAAGCAAGTAATAAACTCATCATAGGTGAAACTTGCAAACCTGAGGTTTAAACTGGTGGCAGCTTAGACGCTACCTACTCAACACAAGACTAAATGGAGCAAAATAAATTCTGGCCACGTTCATTAAAACCACCATTGTGGTGGCGTGCAAGTATTTACCAGACATCCACTGTATGGAGCACTCTGTTACATACATTACCAGGCAAGGTAAACAGAGTTCTTGACCTTCTGAGGTTTTATAACCTAAAAGGTTAGGGGCAGTAGAGATAAACATATTAGTGATTAAAAGCAAATATGCTGTGTTCATTATTGTTCCAGGGCTCAGCAGATAGAGGTGTGGGAGAAACACTCTTCACATTCATCAAGCATCTGAAGACAGTCTCTGTTTCTAATTTTTTAAGGAAAAAGACAAAAAGAAAGCATAATTCTCCCTTCCCTCAGTTTTCTAGATGAAAAATTGGGACTTTATCAAATATATTTGCTGAATTCCAGGCCACAGAGTACCAGAGACCAGTTTTAGCTAGAAAAACCCATAAATCAATGACTATAAAAGTTCATATAAAGGTGAAGTTGTTGTATTCATTTTGCATGAAGGGCTGCATTGTCCTGATCTTTTTACTTTCTCAGAGGAGGCTCTCTGTGCCCCTCCACTCCACTCCATGCTTTTCTTCTTTTTCTGTCTGAGAAGAAACCTTTCAGGAACATGGAACTTAGAGATATTATATCTTAACAGTACTTTAGTGCTTTGGACATTTGTTGTCAGAAATTATTCTGGGGAAATGATAGTTCTGGAAGGGTCAACAGATCTTAGCCACCACCCCTCTCCATGGTGGAGGTGAGGGTGGAAAGCTCAGTGTTCCCAGATATAGAGGGACAACCGAGGGGTTAATCCCCTCTACAAACATTATATCCTCTCTCTGACTCGTGTATGCATTAGAATCAAGGGTAAGACGTTTCAGTTGAAGCTTTCCTTCCTTTCTTTCTTTGTGTACCTCAGAAAGTAAGCTACCCTCTGCTTTGCAATGAGTGGTTCCAGTCTGGCCAGCAGAAAAGATACTCAGCAATTCTAGCAGGTTTCAATACCAATTCTCCTCCAGGCAATAAGGGAGAGTCAGTTATGTGGGGTTTACAAGAGCCTGAAGTCTGGGATTGAATAATCTTCCCCTTCTCTCTCTCTTTTAATGATTGAAGTTTAAATAAGACTGACACAATGTGCATGGGTGGCTCAGTCAGTTGAGCATCCAACTCTTTCAGCTCAGGTCATGGTCTCAGGTTGTGAGATTAACCCCACCTTGAGCTCTGCACTGCACTAGGAGTCAGCTTGAGATTCTCTCTCTCCCTCTCCCTCTGCCCCTCCCTTCACTTGCAGGCACGTGCACACGCTAGATAGATAGATAGATAGATAGATGATAGATAGATAGATGATAGATACAATCTTTAAAAAACCAGAAGACTGGGGTGCCTTGGTGGCTCAGTGGGTTAAGCCTCTCCCTTTAGTTCAGGTCATGATCCTAGGGTCCTGGGATCAAGCCCCATGTCAGGCTCTCTGCTCAGCAGGGAGCCGGCTTCCGCCACCCCTCCTCTCTGCCTGCCTCTCCGCCTACTTGTGATCTCACTTTCTGTCAAAGAAATAAATAAAATATTTTTAAAAATCATAAGACTGATATCTAGCCTAAATAATATTACATTGTATTAATTAAAATAGTAAATAAATAAATAATAGTTTGATAGATAACTTGTAGAGATAGTATCTCCTTTTTAAGTATATTAACATATTAAATTGTTGAATGCTTTTTTATTTTATCACAGATAGTGTTTTGATTGGGACAGTGGAGCAAAACCCTCACAGAATTTTGGGTTTAATAAATTTCATTACTAGTGGAATGACTATCATCAATTCTTCCAGTTTAGTTCCATGACCTGAACTAAAACCAAAGCAGACCAGTAAATTCTGCCAGCTACTCATTTTCCAAAACTTGATCACAATGCTTTCAAGTAAAAAAGAAAGGTTCTTTATCTCTAAAGCCATTTGCTTCTTACCATACTAGCACAATTTGTGATGTTGCTCAGGCATTTGTGTAATGTAAACTCTGTAGCAATTCATTTCTAGTTTGCAAACCATAAACAGGCTGTTGACAGCAACTTTTGTGGCACTGGGTACGTGAAATATACATCTAGAATTAGGAAATATTAATATTGTTTAAACTATAGTATAAATTTATTTAGATTTTAATGTCTTCATGTACAATGTAGTCATCTGAACACACTATTAAAACACAGTGAATCTGTGGGCGCTTGGGTGGTGCTGTTGGTTAAGCATCCAACTCTTGGTTTTGGCTCAGGTCATGATCTTAGGATGCTGAGATTGAGCCCCTGTATTGGACTTGTGCTCAGAAGGAGTCTGCTTGAGTTTCCCTCCCTCCCCTCCCATATGCTCGTGTGCACACTCTGTCAAATAAATAAGTAAATCTTTTTAAAAAAGAGTGAATCTGTTGTGAGGAATGTCAACAGCTTTTTACCAACTCTGTTTCAGATGAGGAAAACTGTAGTCCACAAAGTTAAGGCAGGGTACTTGGTGCAGAGAATAAAAAGCACCCACCCTGTCACAAATGAAATTTGTCTAAACTATTAATAAGTCAAGGAGAGAACTGATCCTTAAAACTTGTCCCTTATAAACCCCTGCTAAACCTTGGAGAGAAAAAATATTTTGAGCAATATTTTTTCTCACCAAATAGCAAACGTCACTCCATTCTTCTAGAGTATGCTTCAAAGCATTTCTTTACTTAAGGAAAAGACAAATCAATATTTTGCGTAAGTATAATGCTCCCTACATCCTTTATGAGTCCTATTAATCTCACTTCATAGGTGAAAGAGCAGAGATTCAGAGAAAATTGTTCACTGAGGTTTTCACAGCTGGTAGAGAGGACAAACAACATCACCGCCATATCTAGTTATGGTTTAAGGGAGATTGCTGATTTTCATCAGATTGGCAGTTTCAAGTGGAGGTATTTGCCAGTGGGATAAAGCCACTTAAGACAGTTAAGGAAAAGATGGTAGTATTGAAGGGATTCTCAGGTACCACTTTGAACATGGATTCTGGAAGCTTCTTAGGCTTTGGTATATCAAATGGCACCCCAGTGAGTGGTCTCTGTTCAGTTTTAGAAACGAAAGTATGGGTAGTCCTTAAGCAATACTTAAGAATCAAATAGACAGATTGGCTCACTTATATTACTTCCTGATTATGGGTTCACTTCAAAATAAAAATATTTATACTGAAGAAAATATGTAGAATATTGAATGGACTATCATACAAGATGTCACAGCTCTTCCCACACCATTTTATATTCTTAGCACCTAATGCTTTTTGAGATTCTGTCTGTCCAGGTCAAAAGAGTCAAAAAGATAGCTCTTAATGATCATAGCTGCTAGATTTTTTAGACTGCTAGTGTTCTAGAAATAGCAGGTCAACTCTTCCGATTGCAAATAGTTCATCAGTATTTTCCAAATGAAAGGCTGTTCATTTGGCCCACCTGTCACAAACCATTCCAGGTATTAGCCTTGGAAAAATGTCTAACTTTCAAAAACCGTTATTCAAGAACTTTTAGGAGATCACTGTGAATTTTTTGAAATAGTTGTGAAAGTTCTGATTTAGAGCTTCCACGAGCTGAGACAGCAAACCTTCTCACTTAGTCGACAAAAGCACTAACTAAATGCACTCCAGAGAGGGTATTTACTGAGACACCCTCTTTCCGATTCTGCCTGCTGTTGAGGGTCCACAGGGTATTTCAAGAGGCTCTACAATGGTTTTGTCATCTGACCTCTGGAGTTTTACAGTAACTGCTGGAAATCCTGCTCTGGTCAGAGTAAATTCAGAAAAAATAATTATGCAGGACCAAGACGCTACAAGGGTTGTTGGGGACAGTGTCAACATTGATATCACAATAAGAATACTGCATTGGAATAGGAACATAACCCCAGCCACTGGTCTGTACTAGGAACCTGCCCACATCAGCCTTAAATTCCATCCTGCTCACCTTTTTAAGTTACATGGATGCCAGGGTCTTTTTTTTTTTTTTTTTAATTTTTTTTTTCCCCTTTATGGCTGTTTCCTAGATTACCTAGATTTGGGGTCTTTCAATTCTGTCTCCATTTAGCTTTAATACTTTCGTGTGTTTTGTATGCCTCCTCCCAATGAGCTCCAATTATGTGAAGGAGATGGCCAGTGGTAGTTGTGTGGATTTTTTTTCCCTCCCACTCCTCTCCTTTTTTGTCATTCCTTTTAGCCATGGAGGTGGAAGAGGGAGGAGAGAGAGAAAGAGTAGGATGTAAGCTGGGTAGATAAGCCTGTGACTGGTTTTCTGCCTGCTCTGAATGGGGGTACAGGATCTAAAGGTAACCTTGCTTTATTTGAGCCAGAGCAAGGTTGGTGGCAGACATGGTGTGACTGTGTGCCACTCCAAGAAAAGGTGTTTCAGTAATTACACATTAACTCTGTTCACTGAGTAGAAGATAGTTAATTTAAAAATGCAGATGTTTCTGCAGCCCAGTAGAATGAGAACCACCCTTGATCCTGTCAAAAGAACATTTTGAATCAAAGGGGCTTTATGGGAGCGAACGAGTTTTGGGGTTGCGTGCTATGCTGTGGCCTTTTAATCATTAAACTCTTTCACAGTGGTAAAATGAGCGTCCATTGTCATGGCCACACCAATGAGGCCATCGGACTGTGAGAAAAGGGAGGACTTTGCTATGGGGGAGGGAACTAAAAGAAGGGGACAGGCAGGCAGCCCTGTGGCATTCACAAGTAATAGCAGCAGAATGTTGAAAAGAGAGAAAAGGCAGCCCAGGTTAGTTTGTTCACCTGGGCAACACCTTACTAGATCAGTTTAGTTTTTACTGTTCTTTAAGTGAAGTTTACGTAGGAAAGTTGCTTGGAAATAGCATCTATTGTTACTGTTATTTTATATAGGGGAGAGGCTGAGGAAGAGGGAGAGAGATAATTTTAACCAAGACCCATGCCCAGCAAGGAACTTGATATCACAATCTTAAGATCATGACCTGAGTTGAAATCAAGAGTTGGATGCTTAACTGACTGAGCCCCCCAGGTGCCCTGGAAATGGCATTTGATCCTTAATCACTTTTCTACACCTATTGTAGAACCATCAGCATGATCAGGTGGACAAATTGCACTGTCCCCTCTCCCGAAGTTAGTCAAACTATCTTCTGAGCAAGGTGTGAGATTTATGAAGACACTGCCTCCAACTCCATTCCTGGAAAGGAGCCTGCATTTTGGCTGACCTCATCATTGTTGGCTCACGACCTTTTTTCCCTTGAACATTCCCCATGACTTTGAAGTTCCACTCTTCTTTTTTGCTGTAGTTTTCTATGGAGACAAACACTACATCTTCTAATATAGCATTTTTTCTTTTTCAACTTCCGCATTTGAAACTGTATACCCATTAAACACCAACTTCCCTTCCCCCTCTCCCTGAAGCCCCCAGGAACCACCATTCTACCAATTTAATCACTCCAGGTACCTCATGTAACTGGACAGTCAGGAGAAAGTGAGAAATGAGAATGGGAGAGAATTTCCAACCAATGAAAGTTCACCAAATAGGGTTAAGTCATTTGGGTTTGAGGCTTTCACCTCGACTTCAGTAGGAGGAAGTTGGAATAAATATCAGAAAACTTCTGTCACGACTAAACTGTGTTGCCTACTCTGTGACATCACCAGGGACCAGCGCAGCTCCACCCGCTTGGAGAAGAACACCCCACCATACTGCTGGGTCTTTCTTTCAGCTGCTAACCACTCACCTCACATGAAGCTTTCGGGTGGCCTAGCAATTCTTTGCTTCTTTAGGCAATTCACTGTCAGATTTTCCCAGCCACTGTTATAATTTTTCTCTTCTATCCTCAGATTCCCAACCCTCTTTTCTCACCCTCACTCTTAGCTTATGTCACTGACATAAAGTGCAGCATTCAGAAAGGAAAGTCCAAAAGCTCCCACCATAAAATTTACGTATTCACTTGCCTCTGGGCTCTGGTCCCACAGCTCTACACTTGTCCCTCTGGTTACTAAGGGTAAACCCTCTCTGCTCCTACCTCAGACCAACCCCTCTACAGGGGCCATGGCTCCCAACTTATCTTCCCTACACAGAAAATTGCTCTTCGGTTCTCTGCCCTCTCCCTTTACCCTTGTTTTCCTCCCTACTGCATCACTCTATGAGCATGCAAATATGTTATTTCTCCTTTTTATTTTTTTGAAGATTTTATTTATTTATTTGATAGAGATCACAAGTAGGCAGAGAGGCAGGCAGAGGGGGAGGGGGAAGCAGGTTCTCTGCTGAGCAAGAAGCCCGATGTGGGGCTCTATCCCAGGACCCTGAGATCATGAGCTGAGCCAAAGGCAGAGGCTTAGCCCACTGAGGCACCCAGGTGCCCTTATTTCTCCTTTTTAAAAAAGAATTCTCTTTTGATCCACACTCCTTCCCTGGGTTATTGCCAGATTTTTTTTTTTTTCATTTCTTTGATAGCAAAAATATGTGAAAGAGTGACCTGTGATTACTGTATTCACTTTGTATCCTCTTAGGTTGATATCTTTCTTGAGCACACTCCAGTCAAGGTTTTAGAACTTCACCAAAACTACATTTACATGGTTAAATCCAATGGCTCATTCTCTGTTTTACCTTATCTGACCTCATCAGCAACCTTTGACCAAGCTCCCCACCCTGCCTTCATTGAACCTTCTGCACGTGGCTTCCAGGACACCGCACTCTCCTTGTTTTCCTCCCACCTTACTGGTTGTTCCTTCTCAGATCATGCTCCTGGTTCTTGTTTGCCATCACTCCCCCTGAAATTTGAAGCAGCGTGGCCTCATTCCTGGGACTACTCCTATGTCTGTGAAAGCTCATCCTCCTGGTGAGCTCAGCCTGTCTTATGGCCTTTTAACTACAGAGCTGCATGTCTAGCTGCCTATTTGACATGTCTTCTGGAGGAGTAGTAGACATTAGTAGCTAATTTAATATGCAACAAGCACAATGTTTTAAAAAGATATATATGTTTATTTATTCTAGAGAGAGAGAGAATAAGTGGGGGGAGGGACAGAGGGAGAGACAATCTTAAGCAGACTCCCTGCTGAGTTCGGAGCCTGATATGGGCTCAGTCCCAGGGATATGAGATCATGACCTGAGCCTGAGCTATAAGCAAGAGCCAGACAGACACTCAACCAACTGAACTACCCAGCCCACCCCACACCAAGCACAACTTTTTAATTCAATCTCAAACACGCTCACTCCTTTCTCAGTCATTCACTTCTCAATTAGGGAAAATGGCTATTTCTTAAATGATAGAAACTTTATTCCTCTATTTACTTACCCTCAAAACTTGGAGTCATTATTGATTTCTGTCTTCCTTGTAGGCTTTACATTCAATTCATTAGCAAATCACATAAATGCCTCTTCAATATCAGTCATAATGTGACCACTTTTGTCATTCCCTTCTTGCCACCCTGCTGCAAGCCACCATTTCTCCCCTGAACTGTGTAATCTCAATACACCAGTCACAGTGATTCTGTTAAAATGAAGTAAGGCGCTTTCCCCATCCAAAATTTACACCATTACATGTGTGTTTCTCTTTATGTAGACTATCTTTTATTAAAGAGATTTACAATATCCCTTAGTGGCTTCTACTAATTCAACTGATTAATTGTTTAATTAATAGACTCGGGTTAAAAACAATTTCTCTGTGACCAGATATAGCTCTACTCTCTCACATGACATCTCTGAAGCATGTCCTACTACACTTGCCCTCTTTCATTCATCCTTGGACACAATGGCTTCCTAGATTGTACCCCACACACTTAAACCTCAGGGCCTTTAATCTTGCACTTCTCTCTGCTTGGTTGTGTTTTTCTCCTCAAAATCTGCACTGTTGGTTTTCAAGCTTTCTTCAGATCTTTATTCAAAACTCTTCTTCTCAATGAGAACACTTTGGTCATCCAATCTACTATTGCAACACTGCTATTGACCAAATGTTTGTGTCTCTACCAATTCGTATGTCGAAACCTAATTCACCATGTGTTTGGAGGAGAGCCCTCTGGGAAGTGATTAGGTCATCACGCTGGAGCCCTAGTAACCTGGATTGTTGCCCTTATAAAAGAGATTCCAAAGAACTCCCTCATCCCTTCTATAATGGGAGGACTCAGGGAGAGGCCAGCTGTCTATGGACTAGGTAGGGGTTCTCACCAGGTACTGAATCTGCTAGCACCTTCATCTTGGGCATTCCAGCCTTCAGACCTGTAAGAAATAAATTTCTGTTGTTTATCGGCCCCCTAGTCTGTGGTATTCTGTTCTAGCAGTGCAAATGGACTACGACACTTGCTCCTGATGTTTTGTATTCTCTCCTTCTCTGATTTTTTTTTCTCCTTTTATGCTTAGGACAATCCTGAGAGTACAAATTTCCTTATTTATCTGGTTCATAACCATGTCCTCTACTAAAATGACAGCATGAGGGCAGAAATTTTTGGCTGTCTGCTTCCCGGCTGTATCCTCAGCATCAAATATTCATAATAACCAACATTCATTTATACAGTGCTTAGTACTGACCGGTTTGCCGGTCACTTTAAGCACCACTTCAGATTCTCCAGTCCCAAATTGCCTCATGTTCCAGTTGCCGCAGCAGCCCCACATACACGGGGCTCTGGCTTCACACTTATGCAACCTAACAGGGCATCACCTCACATCTGACCTCATGCACCTTTTGCTTCCCAGCCCAACGTTCCCCTCTAGGTCCAAAGTATAAGTCATCCAAATACCTTGCTTGGTGCTCAGGCACACACCCATGAGCATATTCTTGAAACACCCGGAGATGAAAGCCATCAGGTTATCCCCCTCCTTTTTCCCCAAGGGCAGACCGTCTAAACGTAGGTTATATTGCTTCCCAAAGGATGGTCCCATGAGAGTGGGCAGTTAGTTCCACTTTATGTTGAACAACTCAATAGTGCAGCCTTGTACTCTGCTTCCCTGTGATTGAATTCTCTAATAAAGTTATGGCACAGATGCCTTTCTTCAACCTCTTCTCTCTGGGGGAACCCAAGGTAAAAGACTTGGTAACAGGAATGACTCTAGAAAACAGATGCTCAGAGTGAGATAGTGAACTGGATTGCTCACCAGGCTGACAGCAATAGGGTCCTTTGTTGGGGTTACTTGAAGTAGTGACAACACCTGGCAATAATTAAAGCTTTCCTCTGGAGTTAATTAGGATGGAAGCTGTTGGGTTGAGATGTGCATTGGCTTTAGAATTTGTTTACATGGGAGAATGCTAATTGTATGAATTGTGGGATGAGCTGGCTTTTGTTAACATCACTGGAAACCTTGGAGAAAGAAAATGATGGGCTCAGAGCAGCTACTGCCAACTCAAAGCTTGACATGAGATCCAGAGGATTTCTATGGAAACATTTAAGGAAACACTCATTTTCTGCAGTGACAGAAATGGCTGTGGTGAAAATGAGGCCTAGGTTGTTATTATAAATGTGGTGAGTTGCAGAGAAGACAAAATGGGCAGCCAGGACAGATTTCCTATGTCAATGTTGGAACCTTTATAAGAAAAGAATGGGGGGGGCACCTGGGTGGCTCAGTGGGTTAAAGCCTCTGTCTTTGGTTCAGGTCATGATCTCAAGGTCCTAGGATCGAGCCCCACATTGGACTCTCTGCTCAGTAGAGAGCCTGCTTCCTCCTCTCTCTCTGCCTGCCTCTCTGCCTACTTATGATCTCTGTCTGTCAAGTGAATAAATTAAAAAAAAAAAAAAAGAAAGAAAAGAAAAGAATGGGATCTTGAAATCTTGAATAGGGACATTTAATTGGACAAGCCTGAGAATAATAAGCCCCCAGTTTCCTCCATAACTTCAAAACTGCCTCTTGATTGGAGCAAAGATGGACCTATACCTTACAGGTATCTCATAAAATAGTGCTTGACCATCTCAAGATCTTCACCTGCCACACCACTCACTGAGCCCAGGCCTATAACCAGAGCCAGGTCTCCACATGGCCTAGCAGAGTAGATCAGTACTTATTCAAGAAGAAAATTGCTTACATATCAAAATAGTTGCAAGATTTGGCTAATAACACCTGTAAGCACTGGAAGACAACAGGTGAGAAAGGATCCTGAAGGTCCTGGGCCAAGAAAATGGGGGAGGACACTGTATAAGGCTAGAGGGTGAAAATTTACTAACATGAAGGCATTAACCCATGACTCAAGATTCAGTATTTTAAAAAGCATGAAGCTGATCCTAATGACTTATTGGGTTAAATCTTGTAAGTTCAGAGAAAATAACAATGTGCTGTAAATGAAGGGGAGATGCTTAAAATTTCTTATAGTCTTATAGTAATGAGGATGGATCAAAAGAGTGAAGGAGATAGGTATGTCAAACTGGATTTATTATGTATGTCAGAGAATTCATTTCTTAACTCTTCCCTAGGAGTGCCCAAAATATATTCCCTTTCCTGGGGCAATAAGGAATGTGCTGATGAAGGGGATGCTGACCCCTTTGAGAAGCTCATTGACGCCTGTCATCTGAAGGATGTGGTGATAGCGGGAGTGGAACTGGAATGTCTATTAACGATAAGGATGAGAGATACTAGAAAGCCAGAGACCAATCAGAGGGAAGGTCAACATAACCAGCAAAGCAGGATCAAGACTGGAGGGAAAACAAAGTCTTTTTCCCAGAAAGAAACAGTGGCCATGAGGACTAGATAACAGTGTTCCTGAGAATGAGATAGATAGGATGCTGAATAGGGTGTGGCTTGACTTGGAAAAATGAGAGAGATAGAGGTAGAGATAGACCTAGACATATAGGCAGAGACAGAAGGAACAAAGAGATGTCAGACAAGGACTGGAAAACTAAAATCCCTCACCAATCTTCCAGATAGGAGCTAGTTCTCAGATCTGGACATCATAAGTTGAAAGGAGTCTAAGTCTGTCTAAGGAAGAGCCTTGCAGTGCTATTACAAGCATATATGGTAAACATCATCCTCATCTTTCATCAGAATAACTGGATATTGAAGAAAAAGAGAACACTCAAAGATTTCAAAGATTTCTGATGAGAGGTCAGAAATGACACTAATTTCAGAAAACCTGAAATGCTACACTGGCCCACCAGTCAGAGGGGTCTATCCCATTTTGGGAATATAGTTAGCTCATTTTAAATTTCCTCATATTATGGTTGCTCTTGCAAAAAAAACTAACAATATTTACTGGTGGCCAGTCTAAGATATTAATTTCTCAAAAAAAAAGATATTAATTTCTCACATTTCCCTGATGAGAGCATATATCAATAAGATAATTTGAAAAACTATTTACCATTATTTTATGAAGTTGAAATTCACCTATCCTTTGACTTGGCATTTTCTCTTCTAGTAAGTTGTCACACACACCTGGAAACATGTAGAAAATGTTTTTAGCACTATTCATAATGGCAAATTGAAGAGATTATACATATATATTATATACGATAATAGTACTTAGGTATACAATGCAATATGTAATTCAAATGAATGGTTTATGGCATTGCAGTACTATGGATTAATTTAAGCAACATAACATTGGATGGAAAAGTAGGTTTCAAGAGATGACACATAATGTGATAAAGTTAAAAAGTCTACATTCTAGGAGTACATAGAGACATGATATGATTTTGAAAATGGGGATGATTATGATGGGTAAGATAATGGTCATTGCGGTGATGATGATGATGAAAGAAATGTGATAAGATTATTTTTTTAAAGATTTAGTTTTGTATTTGGGAGAGAGAGTGTGTGTAAGAATATTGAAGACGGACAGGGGGAGGAAGGGAGAGAATCCCAAGCAGACTCTGCACTGAGCACAGAACCCCACTCAGGGCTCAACCTCAAGACCCTGAGATCATGACCTGAGCCAAAACCAAGAGTCAGACACTTAACTGAGCCATCCAGGAGCCCCAAAATGTGGAATGATTATTAAAATCACTCAAGGTTGACACAGCTTGAGAGACGTAGAAGAATAGGATAAAGAACTATGTTGGCAATGGCAGTTTTGAACAAAATTCTAGTTTCTATGTTGGGTGGTAAGTTCACACTATCTACTATATTATTATAAACAAATAAAAGGGAACCTTGCCTGGGTCAATGATGAGAGTATGTTATGAACCAAATATTGTGATCACTCCAGTTCTACATAAAACAAAGTCACTTCTCTGGATTAAGCTATTGTGTCTACAGAAACTTCCATTAAAAACTAAGTGTAGGGCACCTGGGTGGTTCAGTCTGTTAAACGTCTGCTTCCAGCTCAGGTCATGATCCCAGGGTCCTGGGATCAAGTCCTGCATCTGCCTCCCTGCTCAGCAGGGAACCTGCTTCTCCCTCTGCCCCTCCCCCTGCTCATGCTCCCTCTCTGGCGCGCTCTCTCTTTCTCTCAAATAAATAAATAAATAAATAAAATCTTAGAAAAAAAATAAAAACTAAGTATCTAACCTGGGGTCTCCTTCAGGGAGAAGTTTTTGTGGAGGAAAGAAAGGAGAGGATAGTCAGTGTGAAGGAAAAGAGATTTTAGAAAAAATGTGCAAAATCACTTTTCCTCCGTTTCCAATAGAGGCCATATCTAGCTTTGCTCCTATACATTTAGCTCTCAGTCAGTTACTTGTTTGCACAATATAGGCGTTCACAATCTAAACAAAGCATGGTGGTAAGATTCCAGGGTTCGATCTGAATTACGCTGAGCACATATTAGGACTCTAAACTTGACCTGTCACATTTAGGAAAGAAGATAGATGCATGTAATATAGTCCACAGAGAAAATGCTACCCAGTTTGTTGATAAGAATCATTCTTTTCTCTGCCTCTGAGAGACAAGGGAACACATGTATGCATTTGTCCCCTGAACTTTAAATAATTAACCCCCCCAAAAAATTTTTTCAAAACTCATTCGGGACAAATATTCTTTCCATTTCATATCTCCTTAAAATCAACATTCAATCCTTGATGTCAGAAACTTTCTTGTAGTCCTTTTATCCTTTTTTTTTTTCTTGTATTATTCAACGTTGGGAAGACGTCACTCCCCAATAAATAGATTTTGGAGAGCAAAATCTCCACAAAACATGAAGGTCTTGCTTTCCCCATACTAAATAAAAGGTTTGGAGAACTACATATCATTTTAAAAGAATAAAAACCCAACATTCGAAATAAAACAAACAATAAAAACACACCATCAAAACACGCTGTTCCGAAACAGTCTTAGACCATGTTCACTTTAAAGAAGTAAAAATGTCAATGTAGATTAAGAAATAGTGTGTTTATGCCTGGGTCATGTTTATAACAGTCAACGGTTATGATTTTCTGAAGATTTTCCTTTGAGAATTTGGTTCTTTTTGCAGCAGGACTGTGTGCCACATTTAACATTCTTCTTCGACCTGCAAAAATACGAACAAAAGGATGAAATCCTTTTGCTTGTTGCACTTTATTCTCTTGTCACAGTTAAAGCAATATTTATTTTCCTCCTCCCCGCGTCTTACGGGGCTATAGTAAATCAAAAAAGTAAACTCTCAGGTTCATTGTGTGAGGGGCTTACTTCTAGGCTTCTACAGTTGCCACAGTAACTAATTAGAAATTTGCATCTCTAAGAGAATTATTTAATGCTGATGTGTAAGCCCTTTTATTCTTTGGAGCTTGGCCTTTTGCTAGGAAGTTCCTGGTAGATGTTGGGCCTCGAGGTCATACTGTACAAGCTCTGAACGTAGGTGGCCCTGGTTTCCCCTTTTTATCTGGATGATTCATACCCAGTGAAGAAAATGTCTTGCCAGGTCTTTGTTGAGTGGTGGGCATCTGAAAAGCAACACTTGATTCATTTAGGCACATTTGTTTTCACCTGTAACTTCTTCTCCATTGCTCATTAGCTAACTCTTGTGTAATTGAGTCACGCGTGTTAAACTAGCAGAGCTGAGTTATGCCAACCAACCCACTGACGGGAATCCCTCCTCCAATTCGTCCTGAAGCCTAAGAAGACAATGTTGCTAAAATGCAAAACATTTTGCAGGCTTGGACAATGGGTACTAGTAATCTGAAGGTGAACATTTCCCCCTGAAGAACTGCTTTTTTTTTCAAAGGTTTCAACCTGGTGTTCTCCCCGGGCAGAAAGAAAAAGGGAAGCCGCCCTCTATGGTGCAAAGACAGAGTCCAAATCAAAGGGACTCCCAGACAAGGTGTCCTGAACCCCAGAAGTTGCTGACTGTATCAAGAGCTGCCATTCTGTGCTTGCTGGCATTTGCAGAAGATAGGCAAGGTGATGTAAGGAAGACAGATGGGTTCGGTTCTTCCTGATTCCTATCAAAGTAGGGGAGCCCTTGAGTTTATTGCAGCCAAAAGACAACAAATATACATCCCAAGTCAATGACCAAGCCTGTGATCAAGAGTAGATGCAGTACACTCATGTTCCATGAAGCATTATTTGCAATAAGCAGAGGTGGAAGGAACCCAAGTGTCCACTGATGGATGAATGGACAGACCAAATGTGTAAATACATACAATAAAATCTTATTCATCCTTAACAAGGGAGGAAATTCTGACACATCCTACGATGCAGATGGATCCTGAGGACTTCACGCTAAGGAAAATAAGTCAGTCTTTTTTTTTTTTTTTTAAAGATTTTATTTATTTGACAGACAGAGATCACAAGTAGGCAGAGGCAGCAGAGAGAGATGGGGAAGCAGGCTCCCTGTTGAGCAGAAAGCCCGATGCGGGGTTCGATCCCAGGACCCTGGGATCATGACCCGAGCTGAAGACAGCTTTAACGCACTCAGTGGCTTTAACCCACTGAGCCACCTAGGTGCCCAATAAGCCAGTCTTGAAAGGACAAATCCTGCACGTGTCCACTTAAATGGCGCATCTAGATATTACAGGCTGAACGTTTTTATCTCCCTAGCCCAAGTTCATATGTTGAAACCTGATTCTCAGAGAGATAGTATTTGGAGGTGAGGTCTTTCGGGAGTAAATAGTTCATGAGGGTAGAGCTCTTGACTGTGGTTAGTACCCTATAAAAAGGACCCAGAGAGATCCCTCACCCTTCCACTGCATAGAGACACAGTGAGAAGCTGGCTGTCTATGAACAAAGAAGGGGCTCTCACCAGATACGGATCTGCAGGCACCTCAACCTTGGAATTCTCAGCCTCCAGAACTTTAAGAAATAATTTTCTATTGTTTATGAGACCCTAAGTGTTTGGTATTTGTTTTAGGAATTTGAACTAAGGCTCTAGAGTAGTCAAATTTATAGAAACAGAAAATAAAATGGTGGTTGGCTGGGGCTGGGGGTGGGGTGGGGGGCGGAAAGTGGAATAGTTGTTTAATAGGTAAAGAGTTTCATTTTTGTCAGATGAAAGAGTTCTGGAGATTGGTGACACAAAAATATGAATATGCTTAACATGATTGAACTATATACTTAAAAATGGTTGAGATGGTAATTTGATGCTATGTGTTTACCATAATTAAAAAAAAAACAGACTAGTTTTTTTTTTTTTAAAGATTTTATTTATTTATTTGACAGACAGAGATCACAAGGAGGCAGAGAGGTGGACAGAAAGGAGGAAGCAGACTCCCTGCTGAGCAGAGAGCCTGATGAGGGGCTCTATCCCGGGACCCTGAGATCATGACCTGAGCTGAAGGCAGAGGCTTTAACCCACTGAACCACCCAGACACCCCAGACTAGGTTTAATAGAAGGATGGATAGAGCTCCCTCTTGAAAGGAAGAAAAGGAGGGTGGTCCCTCTGGGGCCTCTTTAGAGAGAGAGAGAGAGATCATATTCCTTCATATAAAAGGAGGTAGAGCAGGGCCACAAAGGGACTGGCGCCCCCTGTGGATGGCCCAAAGGGGCACCATGCTGACAGAGGTGACAACCTTAATCTCTGTCATCAGCAGCCTGGCCACAGCCTCAGTACATCTAAGGAAAGGAACCCTCGAAATATAATCTTGCCCACGTTCTGGAAGCAGGAGGAATTGATCTAGCTAATAATTATTTCTTAAAAATTTTGATCAAATAAAACATCTTTTCATTAAGAAACTGAACAGAAAATACTACCATTTGAGTAAGTTCCTGCATATTTTTTTTTCCTATCTGACTTCTACTTCTTAGTTTTGTGAAAGCCATTTCTCTATTAAGAAGTTTGAATAATCTGTCAATTTTAAATGTAAAATAATCTTTCTTCAATATTGTGGCACTTATAAGGCATTGTCTGATGAATTTAGAGATTCAGTCTTTAGTTCCAGTGGGTTTTTCTTGAAGTTAGGATCTGCAGATATCTTCTAAAATGAGTGGTTTAAATTACTGCTTTAGCCGTAGGTACCAGCACATTGGCATTATGCTTTAAGAATCAATAGATTTGACTTTGTCCAACCAGAATTATATTTATTTTTAACTGAACTCTTGCCATGAATCTACATTTCAAATCAATTTATGTGGAACACCAGTAATGCTGCCACTTGATTTTTGGGCTCATTTCTAGAACATTCAAAAGTTTGAACAATAAGTAACTTATTAGGCTTATTAGAACATTTCTGAAAACATGAAACGTTTCCATGAAAAAAAAAAAAGATATATTGCATGTCTCCACACCACATATTTTATTTAAAAAAATAATGAAATAATTTTAAAGGCTGCTTTTAAGAGGTGGCCTTTCATGCTGTGCTCAGTGGAAATGTTCTCATTTCACAGCAGACCATAAGGTTGCAATTAGTGTACGAATCATGGGCTAATAAATGGAAAGCTATTCCCTCAGGAATGGATCAGTTTCTCCAGGCTCAAAGTCCTTTCATTAACACCCATATGCCGAGAGCCCCTCAGGTAGGAAGAAGGAAGCAAATACATGTAACTAATGCTTAGAAGTGTATAAAACCTGGAATGTCAGGGTACCTGGGTGGCTCAGTCAGTGAAGTGTTTGCCTTTGGCTCAGGTCATGATCTGAGGGTTCTGGGACTGAGCCCCAAGGGCTCCCTGCTCAGTGGAAAGTCTGCTTTTCCCTCTTTCTCCACCCTTCCCCGCTTTGTGTGCTCTCTCTGCTTTCTTTCTTTCTCAAATAAGTTTAAAAATCTTGGGAAAAAAACCCTGGAATGTCAAAATAAAAAACATAAAAATTATGAAACACGTCACTCAAAGCCCACAGAAATGTGCTAGAATGTTTTCTAAGGATGTTCATTCATTCATTCATTCAGTTATTCCCATCTACACCCATTGGAACCATTGCCATGATAATCCTGGTGCTCCCCCTCGGGTATCATTCTCTCTCATGAACATATGGAATATGTTTCCTCTTAGAGCACATTTTCCTTTTAGAAAATTTGTCACATTCTGTTTCATACTCCTGTTCTGTGCTAAGTTTTGCTCCTTACTGTATCATTCACGGGATTTGACACAATTCTTTATGTGCTTGATACCTATCTATTGGATTGTGGTTGTGCATTGGTCTGAAAGGTTTTACCAAGTGTTTACTATGTTCATTGCTGGACGGAAAGCCTGACACATCTATAATTATTTTTATTGACAATTACTTAAAGATTTTGTTTCCAGAAAATAAAGTCATTCAAAAGCTGTTCTGAATTTATGATTCAGGAAGGTTGGCCAAACCATCTGGAATTCAAAGCAATAAATGTTTAGAAAGTAAATTTGAGAAAATGAGGTAAAGTCCAGCATGGGGTATGTCTACTAGAACAGCACAGCAAGGCAAAGCAAAACAAAACAAAGCAAAACAAAATGAAACTAAGCCTAGACTTGTTAAAAAAAAAAAAAAAGAATGTACTATCTTCTATGTTGTTATAGCAAATTTCTGGCAAAAAAATGATCTGCTTGTCAATGATTATGAGGAAAGAGGCATCCTTACACATTAGTGGTGGAAGAATAAATGTACAATCTTTAAGCTAGGGAACTTGATTTTATCCATCAAAATTACAAGTGCATATACCTTTCAACCCAGTGCTTTTGTTTCTGAGAATTTATGCTACAGATACAGTCACTCAGTTGCAGAATGACATAGGTACAAAGCTCCTCTTTGCCTTGTTGTTTCTAGTAGCAGAAGTTGAAAATAATCCAAAAGTCTATCAGTAGGGGATCAGTTTTAAATTATGTCACACACACACACACACACACACACACACACACACACGAATATTACAGAGCTGTTAAAAATAATTAAATATCGACATTATTAAATATTGAAATGTGTGATTTCCAAGGTTTGTTGGTAGGTAAACAAGTAAAACCACCGAGTGCAGAATAATGTACACTGTATGCTACCATTTGTGTAAAGAGAAGGACAGAAAAGAAACATCAATCTGTTTGAACATGCATAAAATATTTCTGAAGAAAACACAAGAAATTAGATACATTGGTTACTTCTAGAGAGAACTGGGTGATTTGTAAATAGGGGAAGGGGGGAGACATTTACTCTATTAACTTAAAAATAGTACTTTATTGAGATGAAATTCATATGATATAGAACTAATCATTTTAAAGTGCACAATTCAGTGGCATTTGTGTGTTCACAATGTGTCTTACTTCTATCTAGCTTCAAAACATGTCCAGCTACCCAAAATGAAACCCTTTACTCATCAACCAGCTCCTCCTGGTCACCCCTTTCTTGGCTTCTGGTAACCCTTATCTTTCTTCTGTCTCTATGGATTTATTGCTTCTGGATATTTCTTATCAATGAATCAGACACTATGTGTCCTTTATATCTGGCTTCTTTTACTTAGAATGTTTTAGAGATTACCCTTTCCTTTCATTTCCTTTCCTTCTTTCCTCTTCTTTCTTTCTTTCTTTTTTCTTTCTTTTTCTTTCTTTCTTTCTTTCTTCCCACACTTGAAATGTGAAATTTCTTGAGGTATTATGTATTCAAAAACTAAAAATTTAAAAATAAAACTGCTTGCTGCACACCATGGGAACTAAAGTAAAGATCTGCAGCCTAAATCAGGAATGGATATTCTGACCAAGACTTATAAAGAAAGAGAAAAATTTCCTGCAACATCTCATAATCCGTTTCCAATCTGAGCGCTCTCTGATTACCATAACAATACACTGGGGGGCATTATTTGCAGAATTCAGTTTTGCCTCCAGTGACCTTTGTCATTAACTTGCAGATATTTGTCTAGAGCAATGAACTCCTATTATTTTATTGTGAACTTCAGTAGCTTGTGAAACTTTGCCCATAAGCCAACGGCCTCTATCCCCCTTGGTACCAGTGCTAGTTCTTGATTGCATCACCTTATACAGAATGTAGATCAGGAAAATATCACTGTTACATAGATCCCTTCTAGCAAAACATTGGGGACTCAGATAAAGAGATTTTTGTCATCAATAAGGAAATGTGGAAATCCAGGGGAACAATGCTTTAAGAATCATAACTGAGCAGCTTTTCTCTAAGACTTGTCATTTAAGTGGGGATTCCAGAAGAATTCCTCAATTCTAATTGCAGACTTTTTTTTAATACCTTGAAGATTGGAGTGGAAACACACTTTCGAAGTCTTCCAGGCTGACCTTTAATTACTTGTATGGGAGTTTATTCTATTAGTAATGGCTGATCATTGAGTAGATACTGGTATGCTTTCTATGACAGTGAGCTCACAACACAAGTTACTGCATTAGACTGATTTCATACCAGCCTGGAGTAACAAAATCATGATGATTTCCTTGAGACTTTCCCCGTCTTAGTGCTGGAAGTTCCTTGTCCTGGAGAATCCCCCAGTCCAGGGCTAAATGGAGTAGCTGGTCACTCTATTCCAGCCAAGTGCTATGATGCCAGGTAGGTAGCCCATAGAACAAAGCTATGAAGACTGGATTGGTTTTCTAAAGTCAAGGAGGGAGCACAAAAGAAGGACATTAAACTCTGTACTAACATACAACATGATCTCTGATCAATGTATAATTTCTAATGCATTCCGGTGATTTTCCATCATAATTTTGGATCCCTAGCTTGGAACCATAGTTGTTCCAAACCACATTTGTTAACAAACCACATTTGTTAGCAGGGTTGTATAAAAATCAAAGATATCTTCTAGGAATATTTGTCTTGGGGTAATGAGTATGATTATTATGAGAATGCCTGGAGTCAAGAAAACCAGGGGGGGAGGCAGACCCAAAGTGGTTGGGACTGAGGGGATAAAGACTAAGAAGAGATTTAGGGAAGCCAAGTCAAAACTGGACGCCTTTTGGGCTGAGGAGTAGGAAAGAGAGGGAGGAACTGCAGACCACCTAAGGCATTCGTTCTCAAACTTGGATGCATATAAGAATCACCTGGGAGTGTTTTTTAAAAACACTGATTGCCCCGCCCCCCCATGAGAGTATGATTTCATCTGCTTGGGGGGGCTCAGATAGAGGTATTGTTAGAAGCCCCCTAAGTGCTTCTTTTGTGCAGCAAGGATTGGAACCCAATGATTTAAAGCTTCCAGGGTGGTTTATTGGGCTTTTATAGGATGTTTTTCTTCTTGAATGACCCAACTACACGTTTTGTTGTTGACACTTTAATCCTCAGGAATGCCCATGGTTTCAGAGAAGGTGAGGGGAATTTGAGCTGGTTCTGGAAGAGTAAATGATTGAAAGTACTGACTTATTGTGATATCTGGTATCTGAGACTCTGCCATCCTCCTCCAAAATGTTCTAGTGATTGAACACAAAATGAGCAAATTAGTTTACATGTGTGATCTCATCGAATATCTCCTCTTAGTCATCTTAGAAAGTATGATTTGAAGAGGGCAGAGTAAGAATAAGACCCTGGGTTTGGTCCCTGTCACTTTACCTCTAACTACCCGTGTTGGCTCATTCTAGAAGCCCAGGGCAGCTCCTGGTAGAGGAAAGGACTTCCTCTTCTAACATCTGAACAAGTCAGCAGGACTGAGCTTCCCCTTGACCAGAAGACATCTGTTAAATTTTTCATATTCAAGCTTCTACAAAGAAGCTACAAGCCACACAACAAAAACATTAGTGAATTTCTATTTAAGTGGATAAAAAAGGCATTTTTCTAGATGATTGGCCTAGTACATGTAAAGTCAGAAACAGCAGAGGGGTTAGTCACTATTTCAGATTCTCAAAGAATTTTACAACAGGAAGTTTAAGTCTGAAAGAGAAGAATTGTGTATGTGTGTTTGTGGGGGGGATTTCTCCCTTATACAATGGCTCACACATGTTAAATATCCGTATTTCTAATTTTAGCAGTAATAACAAAGTTACTGTTTTTTAATTTTTTTAATTTTTTAAATTTTTATTAACATATAATATAATATTATATTTATATAAATATAATATAATATAATATAATTAATTAATTAATAATTATATTATTATATTATAATATAATTATAATTATAATATATTATATTTATATTATATTATATGAATATGTATTAGCCCCAGAGGGACAGGTCTGTGAGTCATCAGGCTTACACACTTTAGAGCACTCATCACTGCACTTACCCTTTCCAGTGTCCATAACCCAACTACCCTCTCCCCCCTCTTCTTCCCCCAGACAAAGTTATTGTTTTAAAGCTACTTTGCTTTGCTACAATGAAGTTCTGTATCTGAAGGAAATTGAAAACACTGGGCAAGCACAAGGTAAGCTATTAAAGCTAAAAGACGTAAACTTAATTAGAAAAATACAGGCCACCTCTGCATTATTATGATTTCAGAATCCAGAATCTTGGATTTCTCCTTGTGGTCCTTAGTGAAAAAGAGAGAAAATTTCTGAAGGTGATTTGAATTTCCCAGATTATAGTATTCCATTTGATCATGGACATTTCCTATGAAGCTACAATGGTTCTTCAAAGCAAGGGACCAGGTTCTAAGATCTTGTTGCTGCCAGGGAGGCCCGATCCCACGACTCTGAACCTGCCTCATTCCCTCCGCAGCCAAGTCAGGCCATCCTCGATGTGCATTTCTTTTTCAACTGAGAAGAATTCCAGTTTGGTTTTTCTGACATTCCTCTCTTCTTCCATGACGATTTCTTTTTTGGAAACTTCAGGAGCCCTAATGAAACCACGGAGGCATTGCAATATTAATGCGAGGCAAATGGAAAAAAAAATAAATAAGCACGGCCATAAGACAAAAGCCAACTCCAGTGCCACCCACTTTGTGCGTGGAGAAGAAATGATACAGCTCCTCCTTATAAATAAGGGGTTTGCAATGTGTCGTGCCTTTTCGGGAGGGGAGGGGGTGCTTATTGATGCTGCATCTGTTTTGTCAGAGCGTCAGCTAATGGAGAAAGTTAATTGTGTTGGTTGTAAGGCCACCTGTCACACACATGCCTCATTTCCATACTAATGGTCCAGCAGTGGCAGGCAGGGCGCTTTCCGCAGTAACAGCTACTGCCTCTTTGGAAACGTGGGCCAAATGTGCCTACGCAGCACTGCAGGCCTGTGTGCGGATGCCGCTAGTATTGTGCCCACCAGGGCTCAGATTAACCCCCTACTAGCGGCTCCAAACTGGATTTGCGCTGAAATTGGGGATGCTGTAAATGCGGCTGGGGCTGGGGGTGGGGGTGGGGTGGAGAGGACCGAATCCATGGTGAACCTGCTGGGAGAGGCAGATTTTGGACTCCAGTGTTTTAGAGAATAAACATCTGTATAGCCAATACACCCCACACTCTGGGGAGAAAGAGAGAGAGAGAAGAGAGAGAGAACTGAAATGCTCCATACTCAACTTCTCCTTTAAGAACAGCCTCTATCATTATTTGCTTGTTGTATCTGGTCTTTTTCTAGAAGCATTTTCACCACACCCCTTTGTCTTTTTTCTTTTTTTTTTAACTTGCTGTTTTGAATCAGTTTTTATCCCTAGGAAAACTGGCAGTTTTCTACCCTCATTTACAAGGCAAAGGTCAGTTTCAGAGCTCTGCAGAATAAGTTTCTGGGCTCTGTCGCCTAAATTATGGAAAGCCGCATTGACTCCTGACTATAAAGGATTGCACTCTGGACAGTACTTCATCCAGCAGCACTTTTTACAAATCATCTGAATCTCAGGCATAGTTCAGGAATCAATGCCCTCGAGAAGAGGTTGATGAATATTTTAGTGGGAAACTATTAGATGCAATTTGAGAGAGGTGACTATCCCCTCAATGAGACAAGCCAGTAAAATGGAGAGTCATTTCTTCCCAGCTCCAAATCCCGAGGATATAGGAAATACCAGGTTCAGTTTCCTTGGGATCCTTTTGTATATGGCATTCCATGACCTTACACAGCTCTCATAAAGGGATTTGGGGCTGATCACCAAATGTTGCAGCATGACTGCTCTTCGGGAGATGGAGAACACATGGGCCAGGCTGCTTACAGTTCTTAACGGCCAATTTTAGTGGAATTGATGATTATTTTAGGCTGGATTATCTCTATTCTTGTATCAACATAAATTTTAGAATAGATATCACAGTCATTTGGAGGAGGCAAAAAGTCAGCCAGGTAATGGTTCTGACTGCATAACAAGTGAAATGTCCTGAGATGTGACTTTTCTCTGGGATGTGTGCCCTCAGAGTCCCTCAGCTGGATATAAGGCTATGCTGCCTTTGGGGAGTAACCTAGATGGCATAGGGGAGACCAGGTACTGGAGGCTGCAGAGTTTTATGGGTGCCCCGGCCCCAAAATGTAAAAGGGTACAGAAACACCTATGGGTCAGTTCTGCCTAATCTTTGTTAGGTCTGGATTTGGCAACGTGCCACAAAGTTTCCCAGAGCAATAAAGAAGAAGGGGGGTTTTGTGACAATGGGGACCCAGCACAAATGGAAAATCTTTGTGGGGCAGCCACTGTAATTCAGGCTCTGCAACCTTCGCCAAGCATTGATGCTGCCTAGAAGTCCTTCTGCATGTCCTGAGTTGACATCTTGTCCTGTTCCTCATCATAGCTATGCAAGTTTTTATCTTTTTCCTACAGCTCCTCCACTCCAAATACAACTTCATTTTGGAATTTTACAGAGAAAACAGGGCACAAAGTAAAAGTCTCTCCCAACCTTTGGCTCCAAGTGACACCAACCACCTTATCTACAGCCACAACAATTTGTATGTCAGTCCTTCCACTTTAGTAAAAAAATTGACTTGCTTTCTTCTTCTTCTTCTCCCCACCATCTTCCTCCTCTTCTTCCTCCTTTACCTTTTCCTGTCTTCCCTCTCCCACCCCCACCCCCACCCCCACCTCGCATCCATGTACATGTAAGCCCATGCAGGTGTCCAACCCATGACAGGTCAGCCCAAGAGTGGATATCAGCACACTTGAAGAAGTATAGGTTTGGTAAATCACAGCCCCTCAGAAACTGACGAAGGACATATAAGCACATTAGCAATTACAGTTGTCTGATTCGTGCCACTTCCAGCATCTGAGGAACGCAGGGGAGGGATATAAAATCAGACTGAGGGTCAGTGAAGAGTTCCTGAAGGAGGTGAGATTTGGGTTCAGTCCTGAACAACTTGAGGTAAGTTAAAAAAAAAAAAAAAGGAGAGATGGACATTTCAAACTGATAAAACAGCCTGTATGCAAGGATTTCAGCTGTGCCAGGACCTGAGAGCACTATGATTTGGTGGCAGATAGGAAAAGCCTGTGCAGGAAAAACAGATGTAGAGAGAGGTTACCAAGGGTCAGTCATGAAGAGCCACATACAATATATCAATGGGCTTGAATTTCATTCTATGCTATGGAGTTATGGAGAAATTTTAAGTAGGGAAGTGAAGTGGTAGCCATGTGGAGGGTGAGGAGGGAACAAGGCTGCAGTTAGGGGATGAGTCATTGCAGTGTCCTGACGTTTTGAAAAGACTGGCTGTGGAAGAAGAGGAGGAGCAAACAGATATAGAGCAGTGCATCGGGCAGGCCTTGGTGACTAGACAGTGGGTGGGAGAAGGTAGGAAGTAGATAAGGTGTCCCCTGCATTATTGACTTGAGTAGCTGGGTAGATGGTGTTAGCATTGCCAGACTACAGGAGGCAGAACAAATATTAAGGGAAAGAGGCTTACTGCCCTTTGGCCCACAATGAGCCTGAAGGACAGGTTCAGCAAATGACTGTCACGTGGCAGAGTGGTCTGGCAATTCTCTGGAATGGTGGTGATCGAAGCCCTTGCAGATGGCATGCAAGTGTGTTTCTTGGAATGGACTGGGGCCCAAGGACTGCTCTGGTGAACCCTGATGATGATGGAGTAAGGAAAAAATGAAGAGATCACCAGAGAGAATCAGATGGAGCAGCAAGAGAGGGACCAGGAAGATCAGAAGGGGGAGTTTCCTAGAGGCAAAGTCACAGAGAATTTTTCTTGTTTCATGAGAGTAAAGAGAGATCTTTTCTAGATTATTAGTGCTCTTTTAAAATGACTTCAACATTCCTTTCTTCTCCTCCAATATATACCTTTAGTTAATATTTGACATTTTAATTTTATTTTGTTTTTTATTTTTTTTAAGATTTATTTTTAAGTAATCTCTACACTCAGTGTGGGTCTCAAACTCACAACCCTGAGACCAAGAGTCACATGCTCCTTCTACTGAGCCAGCCAGGTGCCCCAATATTTGACATCTTTAAGTAAAGTGTTGGTACTGGTCATGTAGTAAACACTCAGTAAGTATTTTATTGAGTTTGTTGATCTGGCTTTGATTATGAGCAACTATGACACTGAATGAATCCCCTCAAAATATATGTATTTTTAAAACAAAGTGCTGAAACCCCAATAGGTTTATACAATAGGTATAATACAAAATGACACATGCACAAAGTTATTTGTTGCAATATTATTACAACAAAAGATTAGAAATAGCCCAAATGGTGGTGCCTGCATGGATCAGTAGGTTAAGAATCAGAATCTTGGTTTTGGCTCAGGTCATGATCCTAGGGTTGTGAGATCAAGCCCCAAATGGGGCTTCAAACTCAGCACAGAGTCTAGTTCATATTCCTTCTCTCTGCCCCTCTCACTGCTCATTCTCTCTCTCAAATAAATAAATAAATCTTAAAAAAAAAAGAAAGAACCTAAATGTCCATCAATAAGGCACTGGTATTATCGATTATCCTCATCTATTATTAGAATACGTGCACAGTTCTCAGCGAACTATCTGTGCTCTGCAAAGCCCTGAAAGATATTTATTACATGAATAAAACAAGAAAGAGAGTAGTATATATAGTATGTCATCATTTGTGTCTAAATATATACATACATATATATGTATATATGTGTGTGTGTGTGTGTGTGTATGCACATATGTTTTGTAAATTAATAGATTGTCTCTGAAGACTAAGAAAATCTAACAGTTTCAGGTGGGGAACTGGATGTCTGAGGACAATTTGGTGGGGAGATTTATTTTTCACTCCATACCATTTTTTTATCTTTTGAAATTTTGTTATGAACATACATAATCTGCTCTAAAAATTAAGTAAAGTCTTTTAAAAAGAATTAATGGTAGTACTGGTGTTGGGAGCAGGAGGGGATAAGGTATCCATATTGAACATTCGCCATGTGGAAGACACTGAGCTAACTGCTCTATATATGTTATTACTGTGTTTATTCCTAATGCAGTACCATGATGGGGATTAAGTGAACTTCTCAAGGACCCACAGCTAATGTGACAGGGAAGTTATGATATTAATGTGACAGGGAAGTTATGATATCCCTGTAAATTTTTTACAACCAAAACAGAGTATAGTTCCATCGTGACTGTTGGTTAATATTTTTGTTTATAATAAACAGTCAGACAAAAGTAAAACATGTTTGACATGTGTATTAACTTGTTCCATCAATCTAATGAGCCATCTTTCTGCTGAAGTGGATGATATTTTTTGAATACTGAAAATATGTGTTCTCTATTGTTTTGTGTGATTCAAATGTGATAGCTACAGACATAGCATGCTTTTGTGTATAATCCTCATTGTTGATGTTTTCTTTATTACATTTTTTAAGCCTAGAAACTAATAAGCAATAAATCAAGCCCGAATTCATGGTGTTTGCCTATTCCCATAGTATAAACACCTCCAATAACACACCATGAGACAGTATTTCTGTCCCACTGGCACAGAATGTAAATAACCTAAAGAGCAGAGACAAGAGTAACATAACTGGAAAGTGATAACTTTTGAGTTTACATTGACACTGTTCCTTTTTTTTTTTTTTTTTTTAAGAAGGCTTCATGCTTAGTGTGGGGCCCAATGGGGGCTTGAACTCAAAATTCTGAGATCAAGATGTGAGCTGAGATCAAGAGTTGGAGGCTTAACCGACTGAGCCATCCAGATGCCCCATGTCACCTTTGTTCTTAACACAGTATATTTACATACAAGTTTGTAGAATTGATTTTTTAATAAAGTTCATGCTTAACAACTGGCTTCCAAGTCTCTGTAAATTTAACAATTGGTTCTCAGAAGTCAGTACAAATCAGGTCCAGCACAGCACTGGCTGGAGACAGAATTTAATCTAACTCTTCCAGAATTCATAGACTGGGTTTTAGTCATTCTGCTACTGCCTCCCATTTGCTAAACAGTTACTGAGCCCACTCAGGTGCCAGGCTTGATGCCACTGACTAGAAATGGAGCAAAACATTGGCTCTGCCCTCAGGGAGATGACCACATAATCAAAGAGAAAAATATTAATCAAAGAATCATGAATAAATTTAGAATAAATTCAAAATTCTGCTTGTGACAATTGGAGTGGATTAACAGATCACAGGTGGGTTTAACCCAACAAGGAAGGTTAAGCAAGACTTCCCTGAGGAAGGGATGCTCTACTGATATCTGAAGGAGGAATTAGAATTAAATAAGAAAAAGGAGAGGGGCACCTGGTGGCTCAGTCAATTAAGCATCTGACTTTGGTGTAGGTTGTGATCTCAGAGTCCTGGGATCAAGCCCTGCATCAGCTTCCTTGCTCAGTAGACCTGTTTCTCCCTCTCCCTCTGCCTTTCCCTGTTCTTGTGCTCTCTCTCTCTCTCTCAAATAAATAAATAAAATCTTTTAAAAAATTAAAAAATAGGAAAAAGAGGGAGCAAAGAACATTCCAGACAATGGAAAATGGCATAAGTAAAGGCCTTGTGGCAGAATAAGCAGAGCAAGTATGTGTTCCTGAAAGATGACTGGTGTGGCTAGAGCAGAGGAACAAATTGGAGATGGTGAGGGTTGGAGTGGGATGATATTGTATACTTGCACAACTACTGGCTGGCAAAGCTTGGAATCTGATCCAGATTTATTGGATATAAAATCTCTACTCTGACCCTCTGACATGGCTTCCCGGTTATTTGTTTATGAACCTTCCTTCCATCTTAAGACTGTGCTTTGTTCTCTGTTAGCACTCTCAGCACTATGGTTTTAAAAAAAAAAAGTTGGTTTTTGTTTTTGTTTTTGTTTTCTTTCCTTTTATGTAAGGGAATGAAAGGGTACCACTATGATAGGGCAGAGGACCAAGGAGTGGAGGATTTGGATTAGTCAGGAATAGCAGCAACTGTTGATGAGAGTCTGCCGTGGCATTAAATACATTTTCTAAATTTCTTATGATGATCCTTTAAGGTATTTATTCAGGCTGCTGTAACAAACACTATAGACTGGGTGGCCTATGAATGGAAGAAATGTATTGCTCACAGTTCTGGAGGCTGGAAGTCTGAGATCAGGGTTCCAACATGGTTGGTGGAGGGCCTTCTTCTGGGTTGTGGGTGCCTTGCTGTGCCCTGATGTGGTGAAAAGGGCAAGCTAGCTCTCTGAAGTCTCATACATAAAGGTATTAATCCTAACCATGAGGGCTCTACCTTCAAGATCTAATCACCTTCCAACACACTGCCACCAAATGCCATCACTTTGGAGAAATTGGATTTCAACGTATGACTTTGGGGGACATGCAGACCATAGCAGGTGTCATTAGACTCAATCCCCATATGAGAAAAACAGAGGTTCTGAGAGGCACATCTTAACCTTGCAAGTGAGCAGAAGAGATTCTCCTCAGATCTCTGATCACCTCTGCTGCTCCAGGCTGCCACTCTCCTCAATTTCCTGTTGATTTATACTTGAGGAATGTAAGAAAAGTACACCCTCTTTATCATTGTTTGTCTCTCCCTTACCTGCCAAGCTACCAAGTTACTTAGAACAAAATTATCCAATTTAAATTGCACCACCTTTGTTGGCTCCTTCCCCTAGAGGTGTTCTAAAAAGAGAACCCACACTGGAATAGCAGCTGGGTGGGTGAATTGGGGAAGGAAAGTCAGAGCCCATGGAAGGAAGCCCATAGCAAACTAATAGGTCAGGCTCCTAATATCAGGGAAAGGGGTTCAAAACACAAACCATAATATAATATTTACTGTGCTCATATTTTTCTTTTGCTAGAATTATTCTACTTCATGAGCTACCGTGAGAACAGATCTTGTAACCCTGAGTGTGTTCAGTCTGCTCTCCGGGAATTTGAGGAGATCTACTAATTCATCATAAAAACAGCTACATATAACATTTGTAATAAAAAGTTAAAAACACTTTTTTTATTTCTCTTCTGAGAGAACACAAAGTGCTTACCTAACCTGGTTATTAAAGTGAAAAAAAAAAAAAAGCATAACTTTTGTTTACTGAGTAAGCTTTATTTTTCCTGATTCTGCAGATTTGTTCCACCAGGTTTCTCCATCTAGGACTGCTCTTCATTTCCACTCTCCAGCTTGTGGTGGGATCAAGGGAAGTCCTGGCTCTGACCCGTGGCAGGGACTTGAAGTAATGTCTGATACAGGATTGCATTCTGCTGTATCTGCTGAGCAGATGGAAATTGCTTTTCCTGCTCCTTGTGAGCAAAACATCCATCAGGTCTAAGAAGTACAGAAGAAAGCAAGTGAATGACTGGCAGATCAAATCAATGGTCGAGTAGCCAAGTGTCATACCTGAGGACTAGCCTCATGGAGAGACCCAGTTCTTGAGAAAGGTAGTGTTCAGGAGAGTAGAGCCCTTGGTGTGCATTATGAATCTTGTGGGGTTGAGAAGGGAGTGGCATGGACTGGGTAGGCTGAGACTCAATCTAGTCTCAGAATAAACCATTGGAATTGGAATAGCAGAGCCATGAGTTCCAGGAAGACTTTGACAACACATTTCCTGAAACAACATGATTTTTCTGTGTCTCAAATATCTTTGTACCAAATTGAAACACTCCAAGTATTTACAGCCATTACTTACAACCACATACATTTTCTTAGTCATGCAGAAAGTATTTACATGTGGAATCGTATTCAACAATATGCCCTAAGAGTGTTTTCTCACTGACAGTTGAATTAAAAAAAAATTCTAATGGACATTCATGTGTGATTTTTCATCAAAATATAAGTTAAGAATGCAGAGAGGACAAATAATTTGGCTGTTATGAGCACAGGTCCTAGGATCAGCTAATCAGCTCCAATGCTTCCAACCATGTACTCAGGTAAGTATTGAAACCTCAACTTTGGCTGCTAATCTATAGGGTTGAGAGGATTAGATGAAATGGCACATGCATATTTTTTAAAAGATTTTATTTAGTTTATTTTAAGAGAGAGAAACAGAGTATAAGCAGGGGGAAGGGAGGAGAGAGAGGGAGAGAGAGAGAATCTCAAGCAGACTCCTCACTGACCACAGAGCTCAAGGTGGGGCTTGATCCCACGACCCCAAGATCATGACCTGAACTGAAGTGAAGAGTCAGACACTTAACCAACTAAGCCACCCAGGAGCCAGGACATGTACCTATTTTAGCACAATTCCAGACATCATTAATTTTGGGTTTATTGCTATCCACCTAGTACTCAAGGTGAGGTCTTTGAAGATGTAGATACTAAAAAACTAGAGTTTTTTGTTTATGAGTTCTTTTTTTTCTTTTTATTATTATTTTTTTGTTTATGATTTTTCTTAAAGGTGCATTTATTCAATCTAATTTGAGGAGGGAATATCGGACTTTCTGGGTCATCATCACATGTTCTCTCTGGATAAGATTTCCTTCATTATGTATTTAATGATACTTATTAATGAGGTAATCAATTTATTACTTAATTTTTATTAAGTAAATTAACTACTATACTTACATTTAATTAACTATTACTTAATTTATTACCTAATTGACAAAGGAATTTTCATTAAGTAGTTAGGTTGTGTCTTTGTAAATCTACATAATTGATTCCATAATGGATTAAGTTTGTTCGTGAAATTTGCTTCTACTAATTGATACTCAGTTAGAAACTCTTGGATGTGTTCTGAGTGGATATAGCATGTGAACAACGTGTGCTCTTTCCTTTTACAAGTACAATATTCATCCCCTGCTTGAGTTTTATTCCTTTTGTATCAGCATGGGGCTCACTAGATATATTTTTATTCAGTAAATATTTCCCAAGTGCTCATTTTATACTGGCTCTGTTAGGTACTGAAGGAAATCATGGAATCGTTATCAGGCTTGGCATCTAAAAATATTGTCTGGGACATAATTATATTAAAAAGAACTTGCTATTTATTTGAAATTCAAGTGTACCTGGGCTCTGCTTCTTATCTGGTAACTCTCAGTGATGGTGCTCATTTCCATATAGTTTCTTACAGGGTGAGGGATACTGTTGGGAATTCCTCAGGTGATTGAGCACCACACAGCGTGGTGGAAGCTGTGACAACGTCCAGGTGCAGAAAGGTAGCCCAGAGAAAGCAGCATCTGAGCTAAGCTAAGGATGAGTGGCCTTAACTCAGCAGGGGCTCTGCTTGGGAAAGTGCTTCAGCCAGACGCATCAGCCTGTTGGAAGGGTCTGAGGCAGAAACCAGCTTGAAGAGTTTGTCAGACTGCTGCATAACTTAATAATTCACATAGAACCAGATAGAACAGAAGTGGGGGAGGGGTGTGGAGAATTTCTCGGGAGGCTCAGATGCATCTTTGCTTCCTGATTCCCGGGTTATCACTTTATTTTCCCAGACATCTCCTCCTTTTACTTAAGCTCCCCTGAATGCCTTTTAATTATTTACAAGTAATAATAGCCTTAATTAAAACAAGTAAGCACTTTGTAAATCCTGAAGGAGTGAGCATAAGTGGAGGCTCTGATCTTTCTTTTGGGGGGGGGTGAGGAAGAATAGTTAAATTATATAGTTGACTTATGATGAGAAAAATCTCATACTGCCAAAGTTTCTCTTGAAAAATCTCTTAGATTGCCCACCGAGGCTTACATGGAGAAGCATTCAAGACGGAGCCAGATCAAGAGAGAAAAGGCATTTCTTCCCTCCTGCTGATCCCAGGGCCTGGGCTCTTGTGACTGGAGTGGCAGGTGACTAGCAGCTTTCACTCATGCTCCTTCTGTTAGCTAATTGTGCATTGCTGAATTTGTGTCAGCTGTATTTGTGTAAGTTGAATGCGAATTCACTGATAGTGGATGAAGATTATTGTGGTCACCATGGAAACAGAATGGACCCCCCATACACACCCAAATTTGGTTCAGATGTCAAGACTGATAATGACACACATGCACCAAGGGGGTCCAAAAAGGTTTATGATTCACATAGTAAGGCTTTCCAGGGAAAGCAGAGCATGCTCGAGAGCAGGTCCGGAAATGGCTTCGGAGAGCAGTGAAAGTTACACTGGCTTGGTTCGCACTGTGGTTAGGGGGTAGGGCTGGGTGATGGTGCCTGGTCACAGCCAGGGCTTGTGTAATTTGAACTTTGTGGGGCCAAAGGGAGAGAGCCCCCAGGCTTGTTCATCCGGTGTCTATGTAAGGGGCAAGAGAGGAAGAGGGAGGATTGGGGCTCGACATTTGTCTGCCCACATAAAAAATGGCGTCAGACTCATTATTACAAGTGATGTTTCTTCTTCTGAATGGTGATAGTTTTGTATATCAATGTGTAACTTTACACTAACTTCTCCATTAGTTGCATCAGATGGGGTCTGACAGGAAAGAGGTCGCACACGTCAATAGGATAACTTGAAGGGTGTTTAGTTAAGGGACAATGAGCAAAAGTGAGTGTAAGGTGTAAGAAAACAATAAGGAATACTGTAATATCCCATGGACAAATTGGTGAGACCTATTGCCCTTGTCAGGAGTGTGGGGGAACAAGAGAACAATTTCTTTGACCAAGCTGTCATACAAAAATACCGTACGCAATTTCTGGTATTTTAAATGAGTGATTTTCATTGCACATAAAAAAACAGCAATTTGGAAGATGTAGAGAAACATGTTTTATGCTGTCCTTCTCTCTTTTAACTTAATGGTAGAAGTTCAGAGAAAACAAGAAGCAGGTCCCAACAACATGCAAACCCATATGATGGCAGACACCAAAGCTTTGGACATCGTGATAGTTTAATCAATGTTTACTCATCCAAAGATTGGCAGAATAACCAGCAGAAAACCTCCTGTGAGTGATGTGACGAGTAAGATCGAGAGTTGCAGGGACTGTCTTAAAAACGGTTAAGGGGTTTGTCTCTTCTATACAGAAATT
This sequence comes from Neogale vison, assembly GCF_020171115.1. Taxonomy (NCBI): domain Eukaryota; kingdom Metazoa; phylum Chordata; class Mammalia; order Carnivora; family Mustelidae; genus Neogale; species Neogale vison. The sequence goes on along the minus strand of NC_058091.1, from coordinate 64,245,950 downwards.
TAATTCCTTTGTCAAAGGATTCCCTCTATTTGCCACACACCCTATGCTAATTAATTCTTGTATTTGGGAGTGAGTACTCTCAGCACATAAGTACTGGGGCTATTTAGACCATAAAACAATAGTGTGGTGTTGTCTCCCTCAATTCCTACTCTTTTCCTATACAGTCAAAATTTAACGTCGGCACAAATCGAAAACAACATAGCAGCTTTTCTGAAATTTATTATGCATCCTAAAATGCATTTGCATTTTTGAATACTTATTTTTGGCCTCCGTTTTCATGCAATTTTGTTTATATCACTAGAAGCAGGGCAATGTGACTTTTTTTCCTTTTATGACTCCAATCTGATGCCCAAAGGGATGAAGACAAAATCGTTAAGCAAATGGCAGAAAGCAATCAATGTTCTCAAATAAAAGGTCACACGATAAGGACAGAAGCAAGAGAAGTAAAAAAAAACACTCATTGCCTTGGCTTGAAAATCTTCAAATTATCATCAATCTACAAGTAAAGCACTGAAATGAGAAACATGGCTGTATTTGGTAGTTATGACATTTTCATTGTGCAATGGACTATGATTATTTGATATATAGCTATTTGAAAATCTGTGTGTGTGTGTGTGTGTGTGTGTGTGTGTGTTTAAAGAGCAGGGAAAAATTGTGGGTGAGGATGAGCTTTCCTTTGATGTTGACCAGCAAAAATTTCATAACTGTGAAAGCCCAGGCTTCCATCCTCGTGCATGTTCATAAACTAGAACCAGTGCGAAGGGAGGTTTTTTCCTCAGAGCGTGTTCTGGGAACAGAAAAAAAAACAGGTGTGTTGCAGGAGCCAGAGACCTTCCAATAACTTCAGGACAAAGCATTTAACAGCTTCCTTATTTTCAAGACCGCAATCTCAGGCGTATTGGTATGGACTTTTTACCCTCAGTCTGGCAACCAGCCTGACTAAATGAAGCCTCTCAGTGCACTGATGTTTCTAGTACTCGATTAGTGTCAGATCAGAATGAAATAGATATATGTAGCAATGCCTTTTTCAGAGGCAGCTGCCACTGAATGTGTTGACACAAAATGTTTGCTTTCTGTTACATACATATTGGACTCTTTAAAATGCCCTTAAGTAAAATGCTACACTGAGTGGAAAACTGCACCCAACACACCTCAAATACTGATGTCGCCTGCAAAACTGCACACGATAAATGCTCATATATGGCGGCTGCCCGTGTTTAGAATCCTCTCATGCAGAAGGTTGGGGGTAATTCTGAGACCAGTTGCAGCCTTTATTGGCCTTCTTCTAACAATTTTTGCATTTTTTCTGGTAGGGATAATTTGATGAAAAAGATAGAAATGGATTCCCAGGTTAAATTTTTATTTTTTTAAAAAAGATTTTATGTATTTATTTGAGAGAGAGAGAGAGAGAGATAACGAGAGAGAGAGAGAAAGAAAGCACAGACAGGGTGGAGAGGCAGAAACAAGCTCCCCTCTGAGTCAGGAGACTGATGCTGGGCTTGATCCCAGGAGGACCCCAGATCATGACCCAAGTGGAAGGCAGATGCTTAACCCCCCCTCCACAACAAGTTACAATTTTAGAAAGCATTCTCCTCTTTCTACTTTATAGAAACAAAATTTTCCCTGATTAAGTAATATACAGTCATTGTTTTAATATACACTCTGAATAATTTTGATATTTTTCATTCATATTTGTGTTCTTTTTAAAAAATAAAATTAGGATACTTAATATTTTATTAATTAAAAATATTTTATTAATTAAAAGATGAATAACTCTTCTTCCCCTTCCCCCTACTCTGCACACACACACATACGCACACACACACACACACACACACAGCACAAACAAGGGTTAGAGACAGTACTGTTTGGGGGAGGTGTGTGAAGTTTATATCTGATAAGGGTTGACTTCAGTCTGTTCTCCCTTACAGTTGACTGCTGGCTTATGCAGAAAAGAGGACCATAAAAAATTAACTCCCAGTAAGCAGAGCCTATAATTTTAAACAAGCAGATTCCTTCTTGGAATAAATTTAGAGAGTTCAGATTAAGGAGACACTATGCTGTTCTTATGGATTGTGGGTGTCTCTAAGGACATACTTGCTGTGGTCCCCTGAGAGGTTTCCTGAGTTCCTCTTGCTCCTTTCTTCCTATCCCAATCTTACAGAGACTGTAGCCTGAATGAGGCAATCTGTCACACAGCTTTGATTTGATTCATGCAGAAAAGGGAGAAAAACTGCAGTCATTGTTTTGCTTCTTTTCTATTCTGATGTTTAGGAGGAAAGACCTAAAACTTATCTGAGAGAATTAAAGATCAGGGCACAGAGGATCTAAAAATCAGCAAGGTATAATTATAACTTCATAATGTCTCTTACAGTTGGACAAAATAGAGATAAGGGAAGTGTCAACTGATAAGAGTTGATTATGGAGGACAGGCCGTAAATCTTGGTGCAACTGTTCTTTTTTATATTATTCTAAGATGTTTTAAGTACAGATAATATTTAAACGAAGTTAATTGTATTTGGTCAATATTTATACGATCCTATAAATGACAAAAAGTTGTAAATTAGTTTAGATGTACATTTTTTAAAAGATTTTATTTAATCAATTGACAGGCAGAGATCACAAGTAGGCGGAGAGACAGGCAGAGAGAGAGGAAGGGAAGCAGGCTCCCCGCTGAGCAGGTAGCCTGATGAGGGGCTCGGCTAGATACCCGGACCAGGACCCTGGGATCATGACCTGAGCTGAAGGCAGAGGCTTTTTTTTTTTTTATTAAAAGATTTTATTTATTTATTTGATGCACAGAGATCACAAGTAGGCAGAGATGGACAGGCAGAGAGAGAGGAGGAAGCAGGCTCGCTGCTGAGCAGAGAGCCTGATGCTGGGCTCCACCCCAGGACCCTGGGATCATGACCTGAGCCGAAGGCAGAGGCTTAACCCACTAAGCCACCCAGGTGCCCCTGAAGGCAGAGACTTTAACCCACTAAGCCACCCAGGTGCCCTGAGTTTAGATGCACTTTTAATCTCACCTCTTAATTATTCACACCTGAACCTGCAGATGACCTAAAAAGTCTCCACTGACACCTGCTGGTAGTCTTTGGAATTGCAGAAAGAGTGGCTAAGAGAAGCTGACTGCTGGAAGACATGACTTGCAAATTCTAATCCATTTCAGTGAGCGTGATCATGGTAAATTCTTCTCATTCCACAGCGTGCAAGATTATTTGAGCAAGGCCTTTGTTGCGGCACTTAACTGGTTGTTTTCAATACTTTTTAGTACTTAGTGTGCACCATGACTGTATTAGATGCTAGGATTGTAGGGAGAAAGCACATAATCAAGGCACTAACGTTCTCTGGTACAGAAGACAAATACACTATTACAGCACAGTGTCTTCTTCATTATGATAGAGTTATGAACTGATTCTTTACATTGATTCAATGACCAAATGCTAACTGAACACCTATTTGTACCTTGCACTACTCTGGGAACTATGGAATGAGCAAAGACCTGTTATATGTCACAAGTCCTGGGAAAGGAAAACCTTAATGGTGAACATTTAGAATGGGTACAACATATCTCTAGCACTTATTCATCTGGCTTAACTGAAGCTTTATGTGTGTTGATAAGTAACTCACCATTTCTGCCTCCCCTAAGGCCCAGGCAACCACTATTCCACTCTTTGAGTCTATGAATTTGGCTTTTAGATATCATATGTAAGTAGAATAATGTAGCACTTGTCTTTCTGTGACTAGTTTATTTGACTTAGCACAATATCCTCAGGTTTCTTCCATTTGCATTTTGCAATTTTTTTTTTAAGTCTGAATAGTATTCCATTTTGCATGTACCACTTTTAAAAAAATTTTTTTAGTCCACTCATCTGTTGATGGATATTTAAATTGTTTTCACATCTTGGCTACTGTGAAAAGTGCTACAATAAACATAGACGTGCTAATGTCTCTCTAAGATCTTGATTTCCATTTTTTAAAAATAAATACTCAGAAGTGAAACAACTGAATCATACGGTAATTCTATTTTTAACTTTTTGAGGCAATGCCATACTGTTTTCCATACTGCAGAAAAAAATTTTATATAAAATTCAATACCCTTTCATGATAATAACTCTCAACAAACTAGGAAAAAAAGATTACCTTGACATAATAAAGACCATATGTGAAAAGCCCACAGCTTACATTTTATTCACTGGTAAAAAAAATCTGAAAGCTTTTCCTCTAAGATCTGGAACAAGGAAAGGATGCCCACTCACCCCACTCCTATTTAACATACCACTGGAAATCCCAGACAGAACAATTTGGCATGAAAAAAAAGAACAAAAGGGATCCACATAGAAAAGAAAGAAACAAAACAGCTCCTATTTCCAGAGGACACGACCTTATATGTAGAAAACCCTAAAGACTCCATTAGAAAACTGCTAGAACTGATAAACAGATTGAGTCAAGTTTCAGGATAGAAAATCTACATATGAAAATCAGTTTTATATCTATACACTAACAAAGGGTTTTCTGAAAAAGAAATTAGGAAAACAATCCCATTTATAATAGCACCAAAAAGAATTAAAATGCTTAGGAATAAATTTAACTAAAAACCTGGGTACTTAATCTTGATTTACAGAATCTGGAAGTCTGGCAGGTGAAGTTGACATATGAACTAATATTTGAAGGATGAATGGGAGGTAGGTCTGGGGATAAAGGAATAGAGAAAGGAGCACAAACAAAGGTCCTGAAGCATAGATAGTCAAGGAATCGAGAGAAGTTGAGTGAATGGAGCATAGACCAAGTGTTGAAAACCTTTTTTGTTAGGGACCAATTAGTTACTCTTTTGGGTTTGTGGGCCAGGAGGCAATGTCCTAAACTGTTCTAGCAACTTTTCTTACTAAAAGTTAATCATCTTGCCTTTTTGTTTATTTGTTTGTTTGTTTTTGGCCTGAGGCTCATTATTTGTTGACTCCCTAGTACAGAGTGAAAGGAGTTTCAAGAGTCTAGACTTACAGTAGATATGGGAGGGTAAGGGAGACACAACTTACCAATTGCTTTATAAATAAGAGTTTAGATTCTATCTTGAGGGCTATAGGGGACCATTAGAAGGACTTATGTGGGAGAAGGGCTTTGGAAGATCACTCAGGGAGCGGACTGTGTGGGCAATATCTGGGACAGGTCAAGAGATCAGGAGACTACTGCATACCAGGCATGATAAAGACCTCCTTTAGGGAGCTAGCTAGCTGTTTGTTTAGGGAATAGAGAATTGATTTAAAATGAAGCATAATTTATAAGATTTGGTATTCTAGCTGATCAGACATATGGGCTAAAGAGGAAGGGGAATTGAATTCTTTTTGGTTTGAATAAATGATATTAATGTTCAGTGAACTAGGGGATCCAGTAGGAAAAATCTTATAGGGAAAAGCTAAATAGTAATAATTTCCATTTTTCAGTGCACTAAGTTTAAGATTTCCATGAGGCATCCAGGGAGAGGTGCCCTAGAATTTTGAAAATGCATTCCTAGGTATTTACCCCAAAGACACAGATGTCGTGAAAAGAAGGGCCATCTGTACCCCAATGTTTATAGCAGCAATGGCCACAGTCGCCAAACTATGGAAAGAACCAAGATGCCCTTCAACGGATGAATGGATAAGGAAGATGTGGTCCATATACACTATGGAGTATTATGCCTCCATCAGAAAGGATGAATACCCAACTTTTGTAGCAACATGGACGGGACTGGAAGAGATTATGCTGAGTGAAATAAGTCAAGCAGAGAGAGTCAATTATCATATGGTTTCACTTATTTGTGGAACATAACAAATAGCATGGAGGACAAGGGGCGTTAGAGAGGAGTAGGGAATTTGGGTAAATTGGAAGGGGAGGTGAACCATGAGAGACTATGGACTCTGAAAAACAGTCTGAGGGGTTTGAAGTGGCGGGGGGGTGGGAGGTTGGGGTACCAGGTGGTGGGTATTATAGAGGGCACGGCTTGCATGGAGCACTGGGTGTGGTGAAAAAATAATGAATAATGTTTTTCTGAAAATAAATAAATTGGAAAAAAAAATCTCTGTAGGAGTTTAAACTCCCAAGGAGAGGATAAAGATAAATTGAGAATAAAAATAGAGAGTCCATAGGGGGAAAATTTTTAAAAATAAAAGTTAAGAAAGGAATTAAAAATCATAATGACCTAAAAAAAAAAAAAAGAAAAGAATCATTATAATGGTAGGAAATATTTACTAAAGGCTTACCAAGTACCAAGCACTGTTCTTAAATGCTTACTCAAATTAACTCATTTTTACCTCACAACAAACCTAGAGGTAAGAATTACTATTATTCTCATTTTATTCATCTATAAATAATAGATAATAATAATAATAATAGAACTAAGGCACAGAGAAGTGAAGTAACTTGTCCAAGTTGGAAAACTGGAACCAAGAAGATATTTGAAAGATAAGCATACAGATTTTGCTCAAGGCTGTGGGAGGTAGTGAGAACTCTCAGGGGTAGTGTAGGGAGTCAGAAGAGATGAGATGTCCTGGGACCAAATCTTGAGACTCACCAACACTAAAGGGAAGGAAGGGAAAGTGGAACCCCAAGTCTAAGATTGACCAGCTAGAGAGTCAGTAGGTGTTGCAGCACCATGAGAGAGGAATATTGTGACAAGGGAAGGCTCAGGAGAGACATGTGCTGCTAAGTAGGTAAGTTAGGAATACCTGAGGAGTCAGTCACATGCAATTTACTAATGGCCTTAGCCAAAGAAATTTCACTTGAGGTGATTAGGTTAGAGCATCACAGACTGTTAAAAAGTTAAGACAGAAAGTTCAGTTGGATGGGAGAAATAAGACGGGGCAGAGGACAAGGATTTTCCCAACAAGATGGAAGATTCATAGACTAGATGGACAGTGCTGAGTAAGAAAGATGGCCAACCTCCCTTCTTCGTTGCTGCATATGGAATGGAGAGAAATGTGTGCCTTCTCTGTGAGAGGGTAGCAGGAGAAACACTTTTCCCTGTGGTGAGCCAGGGTTCCTTTGCAGCAAGGGGTAGAGTGAGCTTCCACTGAAGACCTTGAGGGTGAATGGGAATCTGTTATTCCACAGGCAGAATGGAAGACTGGGGAGAGAAGAGCCGAGAAGGAAGCTGGTTTAGGAGAAAAGAAGAGGGTTTATGTAAGAGGGGATTAACATACCTTAGATTGTGGGTGGTGATCAAGGAAAATGGAGATACACGTGAAGCATGGTGAATTTGACTGGGAAGAAAAAGGTTTAACCAGACCTAGGGGCGCCTGGGTGACTCAGTCAGTTAAGCTTCTGTCTTCCGCCCAAGTCATGATTCCAGGACCCCTGGAAGTGGAGCCTTCTTCTTCTTCTCCCTCTGCTACTCCCCCAGCCTGTGTTCTCTCTCTCTTGCTCGTTCACTCTCACTCTCTCAAATAAATAAATAAAGTCTTTAAAATATAATATTTAGACCTTGCAGTATCCTGATGAAAGTCTTGGAGTTAGAAGTGGAAGGCCATCCATGCCTTTTGGAACTCAGACTTGCCCTGGTGAGTTACATGTCCAAAGGACTCCTCCCTTCCTGGCCAGGTAGGAGGAGTCAGTGATGGGCGGGGCTGAGGCTTGGGAGAGGTGAGGTTCCATCATTGGATTAATGCAGTGGTGGGGGTGGGGTGCCCCGCAAACCTGCTTAGGTGCCCCGGGGCAGCGGCCAACACGCCCAATTCAACCACTGGGTCAGCAACAAATTATCTGCACCCTCAAATGTATTTCTTCCTCATAGTAGTAAGTAGTTGTGATGTAGTGTGGACCAAAAAGTCAGACGCTGTGATTGGAAGTTACTGGAGAAATTGAGACCCCTAGGTCCTTCAGCATTTCATCTGCAATTTCAGTGTCTCTCCGGGATAACAAGAGGCACTTCACAGCTGTCAACTTTCCTGCATTGTGAAGCCACGGGAGTCTCGAAGTCCTGAGTTAACAGCCTGAGCAGTCCTCCAGCAGGGACTGATTGGCCAGCGTGGCTAAAAGAAACCCCTTAGAAGGCTTTTCTGGAAAGACCCTCCTTCCTCAGCCTCCTTGATCTACAGGTGCTTGACCTGGGACGGGGTTCTCAAAGCTGGAGGAGGAACAGTGAGTGCTTTCCTAGTGCATCTCTCAAGCTCTCATTTGGATCCTTTTGGGGTCCCCCTCGAAGGTACACAGACATCTGCATTCCCTACACTATGGAGGTAACACAATGCTTTAAAGCCTCTCAGAAAACCTACAGGACAGTTAATATGATTTAAGCCTATATTTAAATTTTATGAGACTCATTTTCAAGGCTAATAACCCAGTTTACTGTGCACAATATCAAATGCAAATTTTATTACTGACTTGGTAAAAACCAAGACGATCGTCATTAGCATATCTCTCTACATCACCCTTTTTAGCCAAAAGGTGCACCAGGAGTAACAGTGGGGGTTTTTATATGTGTTGTAAATTACAGTTACTATCTCATTAGATAAACACATTTAAAATCAGGTTATCATTCACTTATATATCAGAAAGTTGTTTGTTCAATTGCAGCTAGTCTCATATTCTAACATATGGTGCATGAAATTCTTAGACTAATAAAATTTCAAGGTACAGGGAGCTGGTGTCTTGGAAAAAACTGTTTCTGCTCCACGAATGGCTCGATATAATCTGTAATTGCTTTGAAACAATTATGCAGCAGGCTGTTTTGTACTTAATAGTATTTACATCCTTGGTTTTATTAGCAACAAAATGTGAGTGGAACTTGTGAAAGAGAAATTAATTTTTCCACTAAAAGATGTAAACTTTTAAATGAAGTCTCCAGCAGACTGAGTTAACTAAAAATGTGGGATGGGTTGGTTCCAGGTTTCTTCACTTTCTTTTTATTGTGATTCTTTCCGTTTCTTATTAACATACCAGAACCTTTATGCAATTATAAAAAACAAAACAGAAAAGGCCTCACAACAGCCAGGCTTCTAATTTAAAGTTTTATTTTTAAAGATGCACAATGTTCTAGAACTAATAGGGTGTATTGGTATTGTCAGAGCAGACTGGCCCTGGAAGTCTTACTTTGTACTGCTTTTGCAAAGAGGAAAGGTACAGGTAACATATAAATATATATACTCTTTCAGGTAAACTCGGCACGCATCTCAAAACAAGCAAAAAAACCAATAGCCTTTAACCTATTTTCACTATGGACAATGCATGAAATAATAATCTTTTTTGTTAAATCATTTCTGTGACATTCGTGGAGACTTGGAACTGTCTTGGCCATGCTGCATGTCAGAAAGAGCTTTGAACTTCAGCTCACTCCTCTGTACAGTGAGGACACTTACCAAACTCACTGAGCTTTTGTGAGAATTAAATTAACTGCAGTCAAAAATCAAAGAGCTGTCTAAACGCTAAAGCATGACACAGATGTCAGTGCCCATAAATGATTCCTCATTTTTTTTTGTTTTATTTATTTATTTGAGAGTGAGAGAGATCATGAGCAGGTGGGAAGGGTAGAGAAAGAAGCAGATTCCTTGCTGAGCAGGGAGCCCGATATAGGATTCGATCCTGGGACCCTGAGCCGAAGGCAGACACTTAACTGACTAAGCTGCCCAGGTGTCCAGTGCCTAATTTTTTTTCTCTAAGGCTTGTCCAGGCTAAGAAGGAAGCACAGTATTGCAGAGTCTGTGTTTCATCTGGTCTTTCCAAATAGATCTTTATCTTTGTCCCACAATCTATTTCTGGATATTTGCTGTGACAGAAGTTCCCACTTGACTCTTTCAACTGTATTACACGTTTGGTCCAATGGTATATTCTCTAACATGTTAGCATTCATACTGAGTAGAATATGAATTTTTTAATAGCTTATTTTTTTCCTATGTATAATGCATGCTTACTGTAGAAAACTTAGGAGACTGAAGAAAAAAAATAATTTATAATTCCACACTCTAATGTTAGCTGATTTTGAAATATTTGATAGTTTGACATTTTATTGATTTATCTGTAATACATATGTGCTCATGTTTTACGTAATTAAAATCACATTCTACTTAGTGATATAGCTAGCTTGCCGTTTTCACTTAACATGTAATGAACATTTTGATATATTATCTGAAGTTGTTTGAAGAGATTAGTGTTTGGGCGCCTGGGTAGCTCAGTGGGTTAAGCCACTGCCTTCGGCTCAGGTCATGATCTCGGGGTCCTGGGATCGAGGACCGCATCAGGCTCTCTGCTCAGCGGGGAGCCTGCTTCCTCCTCTCTCTCTGCCTGCCTCTCTGCCTGCTTGTGATCTCTGTCTGTCAAATAAACAAATAAAATCTTAAAAAAAAAAGATTAGTGTTTAATGACTGTACAATGAACAAAGTATAAAAAGTTGCCTCAAACTTTTTTTTGTTACATTGAAATCAATGTAATGCAATTATAATGTGAAATTTTTAATATCAGAGTCTTATTATGAAAATATTTAAATTATGTTTAAATTAGAGACTATCTTTTAAGATGCCCACTCTCATGCTTCAATTATTTTTGTATCTTTGTCCAAAAAAAAAAAAAAAGATTGTCACATTGGAGAGTTTTCCCTCTGTTTCTCTCCCAGAACTTGTTTATAGAGATGACAGCTGTTTTGCTTTCCTGGCCTGAGACCAGATCACCTCTACCCAGGAAGTGTCTTTTTGAGAATTGTAGCTTTCTGAAGGCCTAATCTGGAAGGTGATGACTAGGAGACGCCCTAACCTAGATGGTAAAATTAACCACGTCCCAGCTGACCGCATCCGTCCCAGCTGACCACGGACTTCTCATGCTTGGTCAGTGCGATAAGACTTGAAGCTCTTGGTTTTCTTTTCTTTTCTTTTTTAAGATTTTTATTATTATTATTATTTATTTGACAGAGAGAGAGAGAGAGAGAGAAGTCACAAGTAGGCAAAGAGGCAGGCAGAGGAGGAAGCAGGCTCCCTGCTGAGCAGAAAGCCCAACGCGGGGCTCGATCCCAGGACCCTGGGATCATGACCTGAGCCGAAGGCAGAGGCTTTAACCCCCTGAGCCACCCAGGTGCCCCGAAGCTCTTGGTTTTCATTTTCTCACTATAACACAGAACATGTTCCCCCAAGACTGAATTTCTCCATTTGAAACAACATGGAAGCTAATACTAAGACACTTAGGTAGATGTAGCCTGTTGCCTAAACATATGCAGTTAAAAATCAAAGACATCTAATGGTTTATCTGCCCTTTCATGTAAAAAGAGAGAATTTATGTATCACATGTTACACAAAGATACAACCACCTATTTCTTAATTATGAAGAGATCAATCTCATTTTTCTAATTGTAATGAGAGTCACTATTTAAAACAGCTAATGTGGGTGAAAGCAATGGTAAGGGGACCAGTCAACTGAGCACTTATTTTCAGACATCTACTTCTATTCCCGGTATATGTTTTATGTCTTTTAGCAGTTGCGCTTTGATTTTTTTAACAAATGAGAAGTTCTTACTCCTTAGTCAGGTCTTCTCAGTGGTTTTGTTGCTCCTTAGGTTTAACTGTAGCATCTTTTCGTGTTCTATTGATCTGTCACCAAGCTACCACTTGATATACTGTTACTTATCTTCTCCCACAAACCACCCACATGTGTATAATATGAGAATGGTCATCAACCGGTTAATGACCTGGTAAGTTTTAACAAGGCCATTCCCAGAGAGAATAACTGAAACCAGAAAAATTTCTCCTACTAATTAATAGAACTTAACCTAATTAATATTATCAAGTTAAATTTTTACAAGGATGCCAAAGAAAACAAAATATTTTTATCAAGGAAATATGGTTCTCAAGGAAATATGGTTCTTGATTCTCAAGAACCAAGGAAATGTGGTTCTCATTAATGAGCCACCAAACAAATACATTTCACTATTTTAGCAAAGAAAGAGCTTTCAATATTAACAGAACTTTCCTCCCTCTCTGTTATAGCTGAAGAGAACTGGTCAGTGTTTAACAACTGAGGGAAAGAGGCCTGATTCCTAGCCTCTGCTGATTTCTGTGGTGTAGCTCTTCCGCCATGACTGATCCAAGTTTCCAGACTGACTTCACTGAATGCGAAGTTGGGAAGACTTGCAAAGTCCCTTCAAGCCAGTTTAAGTCAGCCCCAGAAGACCACTGCAGTATGAGTTTTGCATAATATGAACAAGAATAAAAGAACAGAAAAGAAAAGAAAAAGAAAGCAAGAGAATGAGAGAAAGAAAACCCTTCTGCTTTTTGGTTCATTTACATTCACTCCATGACTAAGACCCCACGTAAAGCTGTCATTTACTTTATTTCATAACTACCTTAAAACCTTCATTAAAGCAGTTCATCTGAAAGGGCTTTCTTACATCACCGAGAGCACGCCTCGTGGTGAGTTAGGTGAAGAGCATCAGTAAAGTGTGACCCTATAATGTACGAGATTGTACAGCTCATAAAAACGTGAGACCAAGAATCATCCTCGAAACTCAAATGCACTGTGAAGATTAACAGGAAAACATGTTCTGTTTGTTTTTTCATTGTGTCTAGGTTTCAAAAAATTTTTTCCAACTGATTTGTACTTAGTAAGAAAATGACTTTCACACGTCTTTTCCAGGGGCTGCAGAGTCACTAAGGAAACAGCGATTGTGTTGAAATTACTGTCCAGTCTCCTCCTGGCAGCCTCCCCCTTTGGGGCTTCTCTTCCTTGGGACAGGGAGAGGCTGAATTCCCTGGGTCTGCAAACAATTGCTTCCCTGGACGATGGTCAGTTCCCCAGATCATGGCGTCAATGTCTACATTACTGTTGGGATCTGTCCTGAATAATGTAATGTCCTGAGTAATGTGGGTGTGTGTATGTCAATCAACAGGTGGTGTGTAGCGTGTGTGTGTTCATATTTTTGGCCAGTCCTCAGATCTTAGATATAAACAAATATAATTTTCCTACATACATTTAAAATCACATATATATGAATATATATCAATGAACACAGTTATATATAATTACATAATTTTCATGTATATACAATTTTATAGACATTTTTCAATACAATTTTAATACAATTTTGTATGAAGTTTCATACAATTTTTATATATTGACACAGACGCATGTATCTACAATGTCTGTATTCGGCAGAGGGATTGTTTTTGTTCTTTTTTTTTTTTTCCATATTTGATGGGAAAAGGAGAGAAAATTATCTGAACCAGAGACTTTGAAATTTCAGCTTGTTTGTGATGGTTAATTCCTCCTCCAGATGGTCTCCTGGGAAATCTTCTGTGCCCAGTGGAGGAGCCATGCAGCTGGAACACCCAGGTGTTCTCTGGGGTTTGTCAGGGAGGAGTCCCTATCCCTACTTCTCTCCCCTCTGACTGGCTGCTCTCCTGACTCCCACAGAGACAGGCCTCTTTCCAAGAGGAGGCTGCCAGTCCCTACCCCCTCCAGTCCTGCTCTGGAGATCCCGGTGTCTCTCTGTTTCACCTCACACTGCCTTTAACTTTTTTCCTCCTTATATAATTTTCTGCATCCACCTTTTGTAATCTCCTTGCCTTTTTTTTTTTTTTTTTCTCTTTTCCACTTTTAGGATCATTTTTTGATCCTCTTAAGTCTTACAGAGTTCTGATATTTATCCCTACATGACTGGTGTTTAATTCTCATCTTTAACCTGTAATCTCATTTACTTTAAACTTTTGCTGCATTTTGGCCTTATAGCTCAGTCCTTCATCTTTGACACTTTCAGACTTCTGTCTCATTGGCTTTTGTGTTTGCTTTTAAGTCCCATCAATTTTAGGGCATCTGGGTGGCTCAGCTGGCTAAGCAACTGCCTTCTGTTCAGGTCATGATTCCAAGGTCCTGGGTTTGAGTCCCGCATCGGACTCCCCCTGCTCTGCGAGGAGCCTGCTTCTCCTTCTCCCTCTGCCTATTAGTCTCCCTGCTTGTGCGCTCGTGCGCTTGCCCGTGCTCTCGCTCTCTCTCTCTCTGACAAAGAAATAAATAAAATCTTAAAAAAAATAAATCTCATTAATTTTATTTTACTTTTTAGGCTCAACCTTCATCTTGGTGAGATTTTAACAGCAGTAACAAAAAAACCTTAATCTTTTTCATTTGATGATTCATTTTGATAATGAGAAGAGTTATGGCTACAGGGATAGTGGAAATGTAGAACCATCCACGGGCCAAACAGAGGAGGTTGTGACTTCCTCCCTCCGGCCACCCCGGCAACCAGCCCCTTAGCCAGCTAAAGTTGGCCGGTAGGACTGGGAGCCATGGGTTTAACTATGTGCCGGCTATAAACGAATCTATAGAAAGAACATATCTAATTTATTAAAGTGGTATTGCTTCTTTATACCTTAAACCAGGGGTCAGCAAACTGGCTGCTGGACCAAGTCTAGCCCACCATCTGTTTTCGTAAGGAGAGTTTTTTTTGGCACACTCCATGCCCATTGGTTTACCTAATGTCTGTATCTGCTTTTGTGCTGCAGCAACAGAGTCTATGAATAGTTGCAACAGAGATTAAAATATTAACTATCTGGCAACTTGCAGAAAAAAATTTGATGACCCCTGTATTACACCATACAGCCATTATCCAAGTATCGTCAATAGAAGGCTTCAGAGACGGGGAGTTAACAGCTGTGGTCCATGAATGCAAAGAACTCACACTCAGGTGGGCTACAGAGAACTGCACATGTGTGTGTGATACAGGGGACTGTGTGAACAGGACGATGGGTCTTTGGAGTCACAAAAGACATTTCAGGGGAGACTAGGTCGAGGACTACAGGCAACTGGAAGTCAGGCAAAATGCTGGGAGTGTGGTGGGAAGAGGATGTGGTTGATGTGTAGATCCTTCCAGGCACTGAAAACACACATGCTTTGCTTGCCCCAGAGACAAAAAGAACACGGCCTGCTTGGAGAAGTGAGAAAAGCTCAGTTGTGCTGCAGCACAGAGTGGGAGAAGGAAGAGAATTTGGCCAGAGTGGTGGCCTAGCCTGAGGAGCAAGGGCCTGGATAGCTCACATGAGGAATGTGGGTTTTATTCCGAGGAAAATGGGGAGCCATGGAAGGTATTAAAGTAGAGGAGTTAAAAAGCAAAACAAAATGAAATAAACAAAACCAGGAGTGACAGAAATGTGATTTCCGTTTTAGATATCATGTGAGCTAGAAAATAGTATTTTGTACGTATTGAAACTGACCCAAGAGGAGGTTCCTGTGTTTACAAGCTGGCCTTGAGCCCTGCTGGGAGGTGGCTCTCTGATGAGGGGGCTGGCAGCTGGAAGCTCTAAGGAAGAGATTTTTCAAAATCCTTCAGCATAAGATGTTATAATAGACTTGCTTGTTGCCTGAGTGGGTGGGGAGTGGTAGGACGAAGGAGCAGGTACTAGTGGGTACAGGGAAAGTAGAAGGGAGGAGAGGGACAGCCACTGAGGATCAGATGAGGCCCCATGGATGGGCCAAGACCTGGGAGACTCCCCAGTTGGGTCCCCAAAGGACATCTGAAGACCGTGGAAGCCTTCTTGGTGTTGAACTTCCCTATGAAGTTGTTGGCATTTCTGTGGTAAACCCCTCCCTTCTCTGTCCCTCTCCCTGGTCTGCAATAAAATCTACTGTGTTCCTAAATTCTGGGGGAAGAGTTAATTTATGAAGAAAGGGTCAAATTTTACCACCAGATTCTGCCTTCTCCAGTGAGAACCCTTATAAACTTTTTAATTGTCACCCTCCCTGGTCACAGAGCCCCTCCTGTGGTTCACAGTGGGACAAAAAAGTCTGCAGACACCCTTATTTCCAGAGTTGGGTGAAAAACAGCCTATTCTCAGTCTGACAAAACGTATTTTGGCACATTCATTGTTATCACTTGACTAGATTCGTATCTTGAGTGATGTAGAGTCACAAGATATGGCCATAGCAACTTAAACATATATATAAGTATCTGGTCAGGTGCAATATATGTAATTTTCCAGCTTTGTAAGTCAAGGCGTATTTTCCCCCTATTTTGAAAGTCCAGACCATTGAGTCATTGGGAACTCTTCCATCATATAATCAAACAGTGCTTTCTTATTGGGAAGTTGAATAAAAAGGTAAGTTAAGTATACTCATGACATCACTAATGTCACTAGTATTGTCACCAAGACAATTCAAGTACCACTTGGAATAGAGCTCTCTCACCTTTGTCTATTTGTTCATTTTATTAATTCTTTTACACATAGTACTAAGTTTGTACCTAGCATATAGATTCTCCATTTAAAAAATAATCAGCTTTTTTTTTTTTTTGAAACAGGTACTCTCCTATATGCCTCGTGAAATACAAATTTTACAAAGCAAGTTAGAAAAAGAAAAAAAAAAGATCTTTAAAGGGCTCATTCTATTTGACCTAGTAATTCATTTCTAGAATTCTTCAGGACCTGGCCTAAGGAAATAATCAGGAAAGTGGTTACATAATTATGTACAAAAATAACCAGAACCTTATTTATAAGTAATGATACTTACAAACAACCTAAGTTTTCAAAAGTGTAGAAATTTTTAAAAAAATTATGGCCTGTGTCAATGATAGATTATTTTGTACCCATTAAAAATGGTTTCGGGGGTGCCTGGGTTACTCAGTTGTTAGCATTTGCCTTCAGCTCAGGTCATGATCTTAGGGTCCTGGGATGGAGCCCCAGATTAGGCTTTCTGCTTGGCTGGAAGCCTGCTTCTCCCTCCCACTCCCCTGCTTGTGTTCCCTCTTTCTCTATGTCTTTCTCTGTCAAATAAATAAATAAAATCTTAAAGAAAAAGTTTTCAAAAATGATCCGGTGGTGGGTATTAAGGAGGGCACATATTGCATGGAGCACTGATTGTTATATGTAAACAATGAATCATGGAACACTATATCAAAAACTAATGATGTATTATATGATGACTAACATAATAAAAAATAATCACAGAGAGAAAGGCATGTAACACACTTTGTGGAAATGATAGCAAAGAAAAACACAATATCATGTTTTATGAACTCTAAAACTTCACTGATGCTAAGAATAGGTAGGGGGGATTTCTTCGAGTTGTGGATTTTGTGCCTTAGTCACCACTCTTAAAAGAATAAAATGGTCACCAGCTAATGCATTTCTTTCACATTCTTAGTACTATGTCCTTATAGACTGTCATCAACTTCTCTTGAAAGCCTTTTTCTTGAATCTGCCATGTGGACCTTCCTCGAAACGCTTCAGGCATCTGAAGACGGTGGTGTCACTGCCTCCTCCTTGTGGCATTCTGTAACAGCCCCCATAACCACACTTTCACTCAGCAATTCCTATGTGCACCACACTCCCAGACTGTCCGAGGCCAAAAATGTGGCTAAAACCAGGAACAAGACTGACTGGTGTCTTCGTTGGCCTTTTCAATCTAGGTAGGAAAGACAGGGAAATAGAGTCTTGTTCTCTAGTGGCTGAGAATTTCATTGAGAAGACAGATACCCACCTGCTAAATGACCAGACAGTGACAATGTGATTAAGAAACAATGACAGTACCATAAACAGTATGTGTCACAGTTGTTTGAGGATGGGGAAGATTAGTATGGATTAAAGCAAATGGAGATGCGATTATTGATTTAGTGGCATTTAAATGAACCATACAGGATACACAGATACTCCTCTTGAGAGACAGGAAAAGAGAAGGACATTGCAGCTTGGGGAACAACAGAAAAAGGGGCCACAGACAAAGAAGGAATAAGACAGAAACTTGAGGGGCGCCTGGGTGGCTCAGTGGGTTAAGCCGCTGCCTTCGGCTGGGGTCATGATTCCAGGGTCCTGGGATCGAGTCCCGCATCGGGATCTCTGCTCAGCGGGGAGCCTGCTTCCTCCTCTCTCTCTGCCTGCCTCTCTGCCTACTTGTGATCTCTCTCTGTCAAATAAATAAATAAATTCTTTAAAAAAAAAAAAAGACAGAAACTTGACACCTGGGCACTCTTCAACTCTGGTCCTTCAAGGTTTTCTTCACCTTCCTTCCCTGGAGACTTCAACCCCGGTGGCATGTTACCAACTAATGTATTGCCCTGCCTAAAAGCAGCGTGAGTTCCTGACTTTTTGACCAAGCTTTCACTCTGTGAGGAGTGAAATTTCAAGACTCTAGAAAACAGGTCACATTATCTTAGACATTCGCCCCCCGTTTTCGTCCTTCTTCCTTTTCATGGCGCCTCCGTGGAGAGGCTCCTCCGTGAGGCATAGGAGCGGAGTGTGAGGGAACTAACACCTATCCAAGGAGAACCAGTATTCTGACTTCTAAGAGTGTAAATGAGTTTTGTTTGTTTTTATAGGTTATATAATGTCAAATCATACAATATATAATCTTGCATGTGACTTCTTTTGCTCCATAAAATCTATAAATTTACTTTTAAGCCCTACATCTTGCAAATTTTAAGATGTTCTGTTTCCATTAGACTTTAGCTAGAAAATATTCAAAATTTTCCTTGGGATTTCTTCCTTGACCCATGAATAATTTAGAAATATGTTCTTTAAAGGCACCTCGATGGCTCAGTCCATTAAACTTCCAATTCTAGATTTTAGCTCAGGTCATGATCTCGGGGTTGTGAGATGGAGCCCCAAATAAGGAGCATAGTGGGTGTGAGGTCTGCTTAAGATCTTCTCTCTCCCTCTCCCTCACCCCTCCCCCTGTCAAAAAATACATTCTTTAATTTTAAAATATTTGGGGGTTTTTCATATACCTTTGGATTACTGATTTCTAATTTAATTCCATTGTGGTCAGAAAACACACCTTTGTATAACTTTAATCTTTTAGTATTTATTGAGACTTACTTTATGGACCAGAATATGGTCTATCAAGGTGAATGTTCCATGTGTACTTGAGAAAAATATACATCCCGCAGTGTTGGATGAAGTGTTCTAACAATGTTAATTTGGGAAGATTGATTGATAGTCGTTCAAATCTTATAGTCTAGCTGATTTTTTGGGGGGGGGTCCACTTGTTCAGCAGTTATAGAAAGCGAAATACACTATATTGTAGATTTTTCTCATTCTCTTTTTAGCTTGTGGTTTTTACTCCATGTATTTCAAAGCTGGTTTTTGTGGGGTTTTTGTTTGTTTGTTTGTTTTTTGGTTTTTGTTTTGTTTTGTTTTATGGAGCTACTGTAAACTATCCTTCCTTGTCACTGCTAACATTTCTTGATTGGAAGTCTACTTTGATATTAATATAACCACTCTAGCTTTCTAAGGACTCGTGTTTGCATGGTATGTCTTTTTCCATCCTTTCTTCTTCTTTTCTATCTTTGTTTTCATATTAAATTGTGTCTCTTATAATCAACGTATAATTGTGCCTTGCTTTTTAAACACTTCTTGTTTTTATAATTTTTTATTATGTTATGTTAGTTATCATAGAGTACATCATTAGTATCTGATGTAGTGTTCCATGATTCATTGTTTGTATATAACACCTAGTTCTCTAAGCATTACGTGCCCTCCTTAACACCCATCACTATGTTCACCCATTCCCTCCCACCCCCAAACCTCAGTTTGATTTCTGGAGTCCGTAGTCTCATGGTTCATCTCACCCTCCAATGCACCCCCCTTTCAATTTTCCATTCCTTCTCCTAGTGTCCTTCAAACTATTCCTTATGTTCCACAAAAAAGTGAAACCATATGATTGTGCCTTGCCTTTTTTTTTATTTTAAGAAGAAAAAGATTTAATATAGAGAACTAGGTACTTATAAAATCATTGAGAGAAAGTAGGAATCAGAAGCCAACATAAAGTTTACTCATAAACTGCCAAGTCACGATCCAACAACAGTCAGAAAGCTGTAGACACAGTGGGTACAAGGTACTCTCGGCAGCCAAGCTGATGACCAGTCAGGGAACATGCAGATGCCATGTCTTTAAGACCTTGCTTCTAGCTGTCACCACCTAAAATCAACAGCAAGATGGTGACTGAGACTCAGCTTCAATATCTTCCTCTTGCTACTGCAGCTGAGTTGCAAAGCCTACTGCAAAGGTGGAGCCTAGCTGAGATAGCCTAGCTGCAAGGGAGTCGAGGAAATGCAGTTTTGACTTCGGTCTCTTCAGTATGGAAAGGAACCCGAAAGAAAAAATGACAACAGAAACTGCAAGCAGGTACATGGTACATTACTCTTGTTTTGCCTGGAGCCTGTGTCTACTCCCCTCAGTCCCTACTCTTCCCCAGAGCGGGCAGTGCTTTTCAAGCTGCAGATGATCACTAATTCACTGGTCATAAAATCAATAAAGTGGGTATTCACCAGCAAGGGAAAATTCATAGACTAAAATGAGGTAGAGTAGAATAGAAAAGTTAAGCATTGCTTCACGAAATGTCTGCTTTGGTTTTGTGTGAGTGTGAGTGTGAGTGTGTGTGTGTGTGTGTGTGCCTGTGAGTATGGAGTTCCACTTTAAATTATATATGTTAGTGCAGAATATGGTCAGAAGCCTTGGGAAAAAAAAAATCCCTTAAACCTAAATCCCTCTCCTGTGTTTTGCAGAGAATTCCATAATGCCCTCACCTCATTCTTTCATTCGTTCATTCATTCATTCATTCATTCATTCTTTCATTTATGAAAGAGACAGAGCACAGGCAGGGGCAGCTGCAGAGGGAGAGGGAGAAGCAGGCTACCTGCTGAGCAGGGAGCCAATGTGGGACCTGATCCCAGGACCCTGATATCATTACCTGAGCCAAAGGCTGAGCCACGCAGGTTACCCCCTTCTTTTCTTTCTTTCTTTTTCTTTTCTTTTTTTACCCTCTATATGGGTTAAAGGTCTGTTTCCTCATTAGACTCCAGCTCCCAGAGGTCAGGTGCTGTGCTTCTCTTGCTTCTTGCTTTACGTTACCCTGGCAGGAGGTCGTCTCATAGTTGCATTAAAAAGAAAAAGACTAATTTTTATAGCAGTTTTAGGTTCACAGCAAAACTGAGCAGAAGAGACAGAGGCTTCCCACAGGGCTCCTGCACCATCACAAGCACAGCCCTACGCACATCTCACACCAGAGGGGTACATTTGTTTCACTCAATGAACCTCCGCTGACACTTCATTATCATTTAAAGTCCATAGTTTACATTAGGATTCACTCTCAGTGCGGCACATTCTAGGGGCTTTGACAAATGTATGATGACATGTAGCCATGATCACGGAATAGCTTCGCGGCTGTAACCTTCCTCTGTGCTGGACCTCGCTTTTTTATCCAGTCTGGTCGGTGCTTTACCCCACCGACCAGACTGGATAAATGGGGGAAATGGTCTTAAAGTCCCTGAGGTTGGAGGCAGTGACAAAGGGAGGCTTGGAATGTGGGTTGAAGGGAGAGGAGATGGCTGGAGGGGCCGTGGCGGGGCCGGGGGGGGGGGGCTCGCCCGGGCCAGAGGCCAGGAGTAGAATTTGAGCGCGGGTTTTTCTTGAGAGCAATGGGGAGTCGACAAAGAATGTTAACCTAGAAATGACATGACTGAAAATGCCCAGAGGATTTAGAAAGCTTTCTCAGTAGGCTGGTTGGAAATCCAGCATCCTGCACTGTGAGAGCTTTGGGGGATCTAGGAGGGACCAAGAGCAGGTTCTCTGTCATGCGTCACAGGGTCATTCCATGTACACACATGCACAGCTCTGCCCCAGCCAAAGGGCAAGAGGCCACTTTCATAGATTCACAGATCCTGGAGCTCCTTTTCTGTACCTGTCCCTCCTTTCTGGTACCCAGCCTTGCAAACCACATCTGCTTCGCCAGCCTCAGAGCCCGATCCCTGTTTCTCGCTCAGCTAAAAGGCGCCTGGGTGGCTCAGTGGGTTAAGACTCTGCCTTTGGCTCAGGTCATGGTTTCAGGGTCCTGGGATGGAGCCCCTCATCCTTCTCTCAGCTCAGCAGGGAGCCTGCTTCCCCATCTCTCTGCCTGCCTCTCTGCTTATTTGTGATCTCTCTCTCTCTCTGTCAAATGAATAAATAAAATATTTAAACAAATAAATAAAGTGCAGCTCTCTAGGTGGCAGTTTGAAAAGGGCCTTTAAAAAAAATCCAAACTGGGGACACCTGGGTGGCTCAGTGGGTTAGGCCTCTGCCTTCAGCTCAGGTCACGTGCTCAGGGTCCTGGGATCGAGCCCCACATCAGGCTCTCTGCTCAGCAGGGAGCCTGCTTCCCCCTCTCTCTCTGCCTGCCTTTCTGCCTACTTATGATCTCTCTCTTTCTCAAATAAATAAATAAAATAAAATTAACTAATTAATTTAAAAAAATCCAAATTGGAAGACTCAGAAAAAAAGAAAGAAAGAAAGAAAGAAAGAAAGAAAGAAAGAAAGAAAAGGAAAAGGGCCTTTAGGCAAAGTGTGAATGCAGAACTCACTTCTAGAGTTTTCGTTGTCCCGAGAGTACAATCCTGTGCTGTCTGTTGTTAATCAATGCCTAAAAACAGTTGCTTCATATATTTCATCCACTTTGATAGCTGTTTGTTATGGGAGGGAAGCCCCGTACTCCTCTCTCTATCATGGATGGAAGCAGAAACTTGAATATCTTCCTTTGGGGGCAATTTTTCTTCCTTTTGTGGTATGTGTGTTTGGGGGGTTGGGGAGGGAGATACCTGAACTCTCAGCTCTTCTGTGACTGTGAAGGAAATATGGAAGTCTACGTTTCTTTGGAAGGCTGCAGAGAAGAGACTATTTAGAGTGATCCTGCCCTGGGTCTTAGGTCAGTGCGGCTTTAGAGACCACCTGCATCGAACTACTTAGGCTCCATCCACCTTGTGCTATAGAATCAAAATCTCTAGGGGATAGAGCCGAAACATCTGCCTTGTCATGATTCCTCTGTAAATTGATCTTCTGTAAAACTGAAGAGCTACTGACTTTAGGGGGTGGGCCCTTTCTTTTTTTCCTCCATTTCCGGCTGTCACCTAGGTAAACCCAGAAGGCAGGGAATGTGATGTGGGTAGGGGTGCGTGGGTGGGGGCTGTTGATGGAGGCTGAGTCCTCCTCAGCCTCTGGTGCCTTTGCAACCATGAGATGAAGCCCAGCTCACCAGGTGGGACAGGCAGGACTTACAGCAAGTAACAAGGATTTGCCCTGGAGTCTCAAGTGGTATGTGTGATCAGACAGTGGCCATATTAGCTAGCATTCGAGAATGATAGCATTAGGCATCATGTCCTTTACTTTTACCTCTTATTCCCAAAAAGCAACAAATACCACCATTAGCTAAATTCTCAGTATGCCACTGATACGTGTCATACTACATACATAGCTGTAAAACTTACAGCATGAGAATTTTTTTTATTAAACATATAATGTATGATTTGTTTCAGGGGTATAGGTCTGTGATTCATCAGTCTTACACAATTCACAGCACTTACTATAGCAGATACCCTCCTCAATGTCCATCACCCGCCCACCTCATCCCTCTCATCCCCTGCCCTCTTTAGCAACCTTCAGTTTGTTTCCTGAGATTAAGAGTCTCTTATGGTTTGTCTCACTCTCTGGTTTCATCTTGTTTCATTTTTTTTCCCTCCCTGCTCCCCAGGACCCCTGCCCTGCCTCTCAAATTCCTCATATCAGAGAGATCATATGATAATTGTCTTTCTCTGATTGACTTATTTTACTTAATATGATACCCTCTAGTTCCACTCACATCACTGCAAATGGCAAGATTTCGGGGGTTTTGATGGCTGCTTAGTATTCCATTGTATATATATACCATATCTTCTTCATCCATTCATCTGTTGATGGACATCTGGGCGCTTTCTATAGTTTTGCTATTGTGGACATTGCTGCTATAAACATTGGGGTGCATGTGCCCCTTAGGATCACTACGTTTATATCCTTGGGTAAATACCCAGTAGCGCAATTGCAGGGTCATAGGGTAGCTCTAATTTTCAACTTTTTGAGGAACCTCCATACTGTTTTCCAGAGCAGCTGCACCAGCTTGCATTCCCACCAACAGTGTAGGAGGGTTCCCCTTTCCCCACATCCTTGCCAACACCTGATGTTTCCTGACTGGTTAATTTTAGCCATTCTGAGTGGTGTGAGGTGGTATCTTAGTGTGGTTTTGATTTATATTTCTCTGATACGGAGTGATAGCATGTGAATTTTTGGGAGCCATGGTATTTGTTGATTTGCTGAACCAAGCAGAGGGCACAATCATTGACTAGTGAGTGAGTAGATCACAGGGAATGAAATGGTTATGTGCCATGTTCTTGCTGACTTCTGTGTCCTCTGTGTCTCTTCTGGAGCCTACTATATAACTGCATTCAATGACATTTATTGAGCAAACAACTAAATAAAAGTGACCCCAAAATAATTTTTATAAGTAGGGCTTCTCTTACTGCTTATTCCAGGCATCAGAATTATGACTCCTCAGGTAGCCTAACTCAACTGTAAGGGGTATAGCATACACTTAGCTAGTACAGATGTGGCTATATTAGCATGTTCAAACATATTTGACCATAGAATTCTATTAGAATTATGATATAGTGACATGTATGTGAACCATAAGAAGTTATGCTACATAATGTGGGCTTAGAGTAGCAACATTAGAATGCTTTACAAAGAGATTGTTGTTGGAAATGATGGAAGTTTGTTCCATACGCTCCTTAAAAATCTATAATAAGAAAGACTGCTAGTAACACATTTGAGAAATTAAAGTGCTTGTATTTTATCAAAGCAAAATACTTTTTTAAAAAAGATTTTATTTATTTATTTGACTGAAAGAGAGATCACAAGTAGGTAGAGAGGCAGGCAGAGGATGTGGGGGAAGCAGGCTCCCTGCTGAGCAGACACGTAAGTACAGAGAATGAGCTGATGATGGTTGCCAGAAGGGAAAGGGGCTGGAGGAATGGGCAAAATGGGTGAAGGGGAGTGGGAGATACCACTTCCAGTAATGGAATGAATAAGTCACAGGACTAAAAAGCCCAGCAAAGGGAATAGAGTCATGGTATGTAGTAAATCGTGTGCTGAGAGAGGGTAGCCACACTCGCGGTGAGCAGAGCATAGCGTATAAACTTGTGGAATCGCTACACCAGAAATCGTTGTAACTTCACGTGTCAACTATATGTACACCAGAAATTAACGTAACTTCGCATGTCAACTATATTTCAATTAAGAAAGTGCTCCTTTGGGATTTTCTTGTAAGTCACTAACACTCATTGATGTCAATTAAAAAAAAAATACCCATCAGAAGTAACCAATAGGAAGTTCTCTAACAACCCTCAGGCGCATATGAACAATAGCTCAATTCCTTCGTACCAACAAGGCACATGACTTAATTAAAGCAACAATAAACAGCTCTGGCCAAACTCAAGAATTGTGGCGAACAACAACCATTTCACAAATCACAATAGCAAATGGGAGATGCATTTGATCCTAATGTCGGTGATGTCAAAATATATATATTTTAGGGGCGCCTGGGTGGCTCAGTGGGTTAAGCCGTTGCCTTCGGCCGGGGTCAGGATCTCAGGGTCCTGGGATCGAGTCCCGCATCGGGCTCTCTGCTCAGCAGGGAGCCTGCTTCCTCCTCTCTCTCTCTGCCTGCCTCTCTGCCTACTTGTGATCTGTCTCTGTCAAATAAATAAATAAAAATCTTAAAATATATATATATATATATATATATATATTTTAATGTGCATTTAAGGGGGAAAAGAGGTGTGTGACAAAAAAGACTTTACAGTAGCCCTATAATTTGTCCAACAGAGGTGCTAAATGAGTCATTAAAAAGAAAATGATTTTTCTGTGTGTTGACTTTGAGACCCAGTTTGTCTCTCAATTTAATCTGTGTGTTCCATGACCTTTTGGTTCTCTGTCCTCCTCCCCACCAGGGCTCGGGGGAGACAGAGGTAATGTTCTCTAGGTATGCCTTTTGGCATGAAAGAAGAATTCCTCCTTAATTAGAATCCACGCTAGGACACATTACAATATAGTATGTTTGCTAGTTTGGGTGAAATAAAGCCACATTCTTTTGTTTTTTGTTTTGTTCTGTTTTTCAGTGAGTAACTTAAGCAGGAAGTGTTCCTTTTGCAAGGGCTTCCCCATGCCTTGAATTGAGAGTCAATTACTCAATACAGGTGTCCCTGCTTCTCAGTGCCAAAAGGAAGGTGAAAAGGAAACATCGGAAACACTGGTTTTGGTCCTGCATGGTCCTGTAAAACACTTCCCTCTGTGGGGGCGCTGCTCAGTGCCCAAATCCCTGGCTGCCCTGCCGCCCACACTCCCCAGACTCAGGGCTTCCTTGTCCTGCTCCCTCAGGTCACACCTATCAGGGAAGCCATCCATGAGGAAGTGGCTCTGGGGTTAGCTTCCAACCCCAGCAACACAGGTGCCCTTCGCGCTTGGGCTGGAGTCCAGTCCTGACCTCCCCTTTCAACACTTCAGGGACTTGGAGGTCCTTCCTGACACACGGACCTCCCCATGAGATCACCCCAACCTTTTCGGTTGATTCTAATCATGTCGATTCTGAAAGGGAAGTCATCAGTATCTCAGTTTCTCCCCCCAGCACCCAGACACCTGATTCCTCCACAACTTCGTCTCTGTTCTGTCATGACCAACTCTGTGATAGCAAGTGCTATTGTGAGAAGCAGTTTCTCATTCTATTCCTTCCTTAGTGTACACGGCACCTTATCCTACAGTATGTCATTTTGAGGCACCTTCCAAGTGATCCTTCAAGTTGGCCAGGCGATGTGCTATGTCTACTTTCTTGACAAAGAATTCCCAGAACATTTTCTCACTGAAAATGTTAGGCTCTCTTTCACTAGGTGCACACACACACTCATACTATACATAGAATATTTTCATCCCCCCCTCATTTGGCATACACATTGGATGGCATGACACTTCCTGGTTGGCCATTAACCTCATCAAGCATCCCTCCTTCCCCCAACCTCCCCACCCAAGCAGCATTAAAGCAGCTTTTTTTTTTTTCTTTTAAAGATTTTATTTATTTATTTGACAGAGAGAAATCACAAGTAGATGGAGAGGCAGGCAGAGAGAGAGAGAGAAGCAGGCTCCCTGCTGAGCAGAGAGCCCGATGTGGGGCTCGATCCCAGGACCCTGAGATCATGACCTGAGCCAAAGGCAGCGGCTTAACCCACTGAGCCATCCAGGCGCCCCAAAGCAGCTTTTTTTTTCACTTAATATTTTAGGTACACTAAGCAATTATAATGCACATGTTATTATTATTAACCCCAAATTGAGGCCAAACTTTTTAAACAAACAATGCTTTCAAATTTATCTTCAAATGTAAGAATCAAATGACCCATAAAATATATACACTCAGTTAACTTTGAGAGGTAGACTTTTCCTACTTTGACAGGAATGAGACAATGACATGCTATCAAAATTCATTGTGGTACATCCATACAATGGAATATGTTTCAGCAATAAAAAGAAATGAGCTATCAAATCATGAAAAGACATGGAGGGAGCTTAAATGCGTACCACCAAGTAAAAGAAACAAAAATGAAAATGGCTTCCCAAAGTACGACCCCAACTATATGACATTCTAGAAAAGGCAGAGGTGTGGAGATTGTCAGAAGATCAGCAGTTGCACAGTTGCCAGGGGTTGGGGATAGAAGGAAGAATGAACAGGCAAAGCACGGGGGTTATTCATGGCGGTAAAACGATTCTATAAGGGGCTCTCACAGTAGATACAGATAAATAAACATTTGTCAAAACCTCTAGAACTGTAGGAAGAATGAACCCTCATGTAAACCATAAATTTTAGTTAATATAAGGAGTCAATACCTCTTCATCCATTTAGGAAATGTTTCATGCTAACATGAGATATTAATAATAAGAGAAGCCGTAGGGAGAGGTGAGGTATATGGAAACTCCGTACCTGCTGCTCAGTTATTCTGTAAAGCTGAAGGCTGCTCTGAAAATAAAGTTTATTAATTAACATTTTTAAAAAAATCAGTTGAACTTAAAATCATTCTTAGAGTTCTGAACAAAACGTATTTCTGGATTACTATAAAACATATGGAAGAAAAAGAACTATTCAATTAAAAATGATTTGAGAGGCACCTGGCTGGCTCAGGCAGGACATGCCACTCTTGCTCTCCAGGTTGTGAGTTCAAGCCCCATGTTGGTTGTAGAGATTACATAAAAACGAACTCTTGGAGGAAAAAAAAAAGACTATTTGACTCACTAACACAAACTAAGTTACCAGTAAAAATGTAATGTTTATGCTAAGAATTCTTTTCTGGTATCAGTTCTTTTCTATTTCCACCTTGCCTACATCTGAGTCATGCTATATTCTGAATAAACATGAAACTTGATATCCAAGGGTTAACACTCCCATGGCTTGAGCATTCCTAGGTTCTACCAGAATCCAGGAATGGCTTGTTTTTTTGCAATAAGGCAAAAGCTGATTCAGTTATGTAAAAGCAGAGGTAGTCCTGCAGGAATTAGCCTGTGTTATTTGATTTTTATGGAAGCTATTGTCTAATGGGAGTTAATGATTAAACACATTTGGTGCTATTGTCTTTAGGTTGTAACCCATGATTCACAAATTTTATTACAAAAAAAAAGAAAAGAAAAGCGTTTTACTCTCAACATTTGGGATGATGCTCCTTTGGAATTTGTTTCTGATTCAGTTCGAATTAAATATTTTGCTTGTTAACAGATTTTTTTTTAAGTTCACGTTATTTTACACAAATAGAAATCAGTGAGTCCACAGTATTCAAAATGTTTTATACTAAATAAAGTGATCGAATTTGAAAAGAAAACCAATAACATCATTTATAAAGTTCAAATTCAAATCTTCTATTTTTTTTTTTTCAGTTATGATAGAGTGAACTGCTAAATCAGCTCCAAGCCTGCTCCTTTAACGTGGAAATGACCGCAACCAGGAGGACAAAATTATGAAGAAAAAAAAAATCCGCCAAATGGGATCTGATTTTAAAATGCAGATCCTATTTGAAGAGCTTCACAAAGGAATACTGCCTCTGACAAGTGGAGAAAAATCTACCCTTCAAAGCTAATTGTGGTATTAAAGTATGCCTGAAAGAAAGAAAAATGGCGTAGAGCTATTAAAACTAGTTTTGTAATGCAGACACACTTTCATGGAAACAGTAACAACAGCCTCGAGGGTATGGGGGCTGGGGGGTGTGCGGAATGAGCAAGAGAGAGATTCTTCCACATGAATGAACAAATGAATGAAGGCTTGAAAAAAAAAATCCAAACCAAAAATGGTTTAAGGTGACTAATTAAGACCCCCTCTTAGAAAAGCTGTTGCTAGGTAAACAAAACTGTTTAAAACATGTTCATCATTAGTGTCCCCTGACAGAAGGATGAGGTGGCAGACTTGGTGACAGAAGGGAGAAGAAGAGCGGCATATGGCCCCCAGTTCTGTCCCCTGCTGACAAGCTGCCTCGCTGCAAGCCCCTTTTGCTCTGTATTCCATGCACACAGAAGATTGCTATGCCCCAACTTTCCCATCTGTACCCCGGACTCCTGTCCCAACATCGCCGCTGTCATGCAGTTTTCAGCCGTGCACTGGGGGGTGGGGAGGGGTGGTGTTGTTGGGGGGTTGGAGCAAGGGCCTCGTGGGATCTGGGGGAGGAGGGGACAGGAGATTAACAACCAATCATCACAATGCTATCCATAATGTATTGTCTCCACAGCATTACATGGTATATTTCCAGTGGGGATTAGCCCATCCATCACGGGCCTTTATTGGGTCCCTTTTTTGTTGTTGTATAAAGCCCAAACACTGTCGTAAAATTCTAAACTGCTTAATTGCTGTGCTGTAAAAATTTGCATATCAGAGATATGTCATTCCATCATTAAATAGCAGTAGGTATTTGTTACATGACCCTAGCGGTCATGCGGGTGCTCCCCTGAAGAAAGGTCATTTATTGGTATTATGCAAAATTTGCTGCTGAATTCAAATCAGCCGCAATTAGGGGTTTGGATACTGTTGGATTCAGTGTATTTTGATTTCCTGTGGCTCAAGGCTCAGGGCATGTTGACCCTCTCCCTACATGATCAGAATGTTTAAGCATCTTGGTCTCTGGGCTGTCGGTCCTTATAAACTTTATACCTTCACTGTCTGATAACACATGGGGGCAGGAAATTGATTTCTGCAACCCAGATTTTGTCTATGATTGGAATATTGAAGTAGCATGATCTTCGTTGCCTGAAGTGACAAACCTGGGTATGGGCACACCCACTTTTCTCTTCACCTCTAAAATGAAAGCTGGATGAAAATGTTTATAAAACTCAGCCAGAAGATGACCCGGGATGTTCAGTAAGCAGGCATGATCTCAACAGTAGAGGGAGATTCCTCAACAGAGAAATGCCCTGGCAGCGGTGTTCCACCTCCACAGGTCCCCACTGGCGGAGGGGGTGTCAGTGGATGGAGGCAGCAAGAGAGGGTAGCCGTGCCAATGACACCCTGCTCTTTCCCAGAGCCTTTGATCCCTATGGAGTTTTTGCCTCTCGGGTGGGATGATTTACAGAACCTACTCTGCAGGGCTCCCTTCTTTTCAAAGCAGCCACTCCTGGTCCCCCGTGCCTGCTCCCCTCCACCCAGGGTCAGTGTTAGAACTAATGGGTAACTAATCCAATTGAAGCTACAACTGAGACCCTGAAACCATGAGGGCCTCAGCTGGAACTCAGCCAGGACCCTTGAACAAATGCTGCATTTATTCTCCGCCTGGCAACTTTGTGAAACCGAATGATCACACTGAATGTCTTAAGCCGCGCACAGATCGGCAGAAGCAGGGTCAGTATGCAGGCAGCATCGGGGGTGTGGGGGACCGTGCTTGGCCACCCCCTCCGGAGGAAGAAATCTTCAAGGATAAACAAACGGTAAATACTCATACATCTGTTAGGCCTTAATTATCGGTAGTGTTTACTTTCTTCTTTACACTTCTCCTCCCCCAAGATTGGTACAAGGGGCATGCATGAATTCCATAATCAGGAAAAAAGTTTTTGGCCAGGCTACGGAGGCACGAGGGATATGGGCATTCCTTGCTGTGCCCCAGGGTTGTGTGTTGGTGTGGACTCAGAGGAACAGCGCTGAGCTTCCATAACTGGCTTTTCTGGGGACTCAAGCTAGCAATAAGCACCACCGATTTCCGGTTACCTGTATTTTTTTTTTTTAAGATTTTATTTTATTTATTTGACAGACAGAGATCACAAGTAGGCAGAGAGGCAGGCAGAGAGAGAGAGAGAGAGGAGGAAGCAGGCTTTCCGCCAAGCGGAGAGTCTGATGCGGGGCTCAATCCCAGGTCAATCTCATGACCTGAGCTGAAGGCAGAGGTCTTAACCCACTGAGCCACCCAGGCGCCCCGGGTTACCTGTATTTTTAAGATACAGACTACTGTGAAGCTTTTCATGAACTTTGAGAATTAAGATGTTCACCAAGGAGTGCCAGGAGTAAGTAAGGAGGGTTGGAGACAACAGATGGAGAATATATGTAAGGGGCAATGGATGAATGTATCAAAATATTTCTTTGATTTTTATATATTTTTGATGCAATCCATATCTGATTATATTTTGATTATATGTGATATAATAATATGCGGTACAATGTATATGATATGTATAATAGAATATGATATATGATGTACCAATATATAATATGTGTGTGTGTGTGTGTATGTATAACTGAATATTATTCAGCCTTAAAAAACAATAAAACAGGGGCGCCTGTGTGGCTCACTCCGTTTAGCATTGAACGCCCAATTTCAACTCTGGTCACGATCTCAGGGTGCTGAGATCAAGCTCCAAGTGGGGGTCCCCTGCTCAGTGCGAAGTCTGCTTGAGATTCTTTCCTTCTGCCCCTCCCCCTGCAAATAAATAAATAAATCTTAAAAAGAAGAAAAGAAAAACTTGTCATTTGCAACAACATGGATGAAAGTCGGTATTATACTAAGTGGAATAGGCCAGAGAGATAAAGACAAATATTGCATGATATCACTTATATGTGGACTCTTTTTTTTTTTTAAAGATTTTATTTATTTATTTGACAGACAAATCACAAGTAGGCAGAGAGGCAGGCAGAGAGAGAGGAGGAAGCAGGCTCCCTGCTGAGCAGAAAGCCCAATGCAGGGTTCGATCCCAGGACTCTGGGATCATGACCTGAGACGAAGGCAGAGGCTTTAACCCACTGAGCCACCCAGGTGCCCCTATATGTGGACTCTTAAAAAAAAAAAAAAAAAAAAAAAAAAAAAAAAAAAAAGAGTAACTCATAGAAACAGGAAGTAGAAAAGTATTTGCCAAGATCCAGGGGGTGGGGGAAGAAGGGAGAGGTTGGCAAAGGGAACAAACTTTCTTTCTTCTTCTCCTTTTTTTTTTTTTTTTTTTTAGATTTTGTTTATCTATTTGACAGATAGAGACACAGTGAGAGAGGGAACACGAGCAGGGGTAGTGGGAGAGGGAGAAGCAGGCTCCCCACTGAGCAGGGACCCAATGTGGGGCTTGATCCCAAGACCCTGGGACCATGACGTGAGCCAAAGTCGTACACTTAATGACTGAGCCACCCAGGTGCCCCAGGGAACAAACTTTCATAAAATCTCAGGATCTAATGTTTTAATATGGTGACTTTTCTTGATAACACTGTATGGTATAATTGAGATTTGCTAAGAGAATAGAACTTAAGTGTTCTCAACACAAAATTTTTTTTTCAAAAGTTAAATATATGAAGTGTTGGCTGTATTCATTAACTCAGTAAGGGGAGACCTTTCACAATGCATGCATATATCAAATCAAGTTGTACATTTCAAATATCTTACAGTTTTGATTGTCAATTATACACCTCAATAAAGAGGAGGGACCAAAAAACCCCACAAAGTTAGAATATTTTTAAATAGAACACATTTAATAAGGATTTCTTGTCAAAGGCAGTATCAGTAATAATAATAAACACTAGTTGATACTTTTATATAGTGCCAGGTGTGGTTCTAAGAAGTTTACGTGTATTAAGTCACTTAATACTGGTAACCACACTATGGAGGTTGGTACTATTGTTATTCCCATTTTACAGCTGAAGAAGCTGATATGCAGGCAGGTTAATTAACTTTCCCAAGCCCACATAGATAGAGGATCTAACACGGCAAAACCACATCTCTGGTCCAGACCTCCTTTCTAATCCATCCATCATTCAGCTTAAGGGACAGTTCCACTTGGATATTCCAAGTGTATTTCATATTCAAAGTGTTCAAACTGAAATTGCCATCTACATGCACGCCTGCACAATCCCCTTTTGCTCCCTATTTCAGTAAATGATACTGGTGACAGTTCTGTCACTTAGGCCACAAACCTCAGAGTCTTTCTTGGCTAGTCCTTCTCCTGTATCTGTATGTCTATTGATAGTATCCTCTTAACACCTTTCCATCAGTCCCCTTCTGGCAGTCACACTTTGGTTGCCAGGGGGAAGCCCTCAACTCACCCTCACTCAGGGTATTGTAAATGTCCCTTGCATTGTTTGGCCCATTCCCAGTTTTGACTCCTTCCAAACCATTTTCGACCCTGTCCTTACAGTTTTGTAGGACTTCAATCTTCTCATGTCACAGGGCTGCCTAAATTTGGAATGGCTTTCAAACTTCTAATAATGAAATAAAGTTCCTTATAATTTTCTAGCTTTATTCCCACTGTCACCACATGGCATGATGTTACCCACACTTGGCTTTTTATAAGCTGTTTCTCCTGCTTGGAATGTACAGGTGTCCGCTGAAAGTATTCTACTCATTTTCCAAGACACACCTTGGTCACAATGCTTTCCCTGACCTCCCCCACCCCACCCAAACCAAGGCAAAGCCAATATGCTTTCACCATGATTCCTGCCATCCCATACACACTCCAGTTACACCTGCTACACCATGTATACAGCACATACATCTAAGTCATACCTGCTATCCTCTGCACATCCATCCCATGGCCACCTGTATTACATGCAGGTTGAAGTCCAGGGAGACAGAGCAGTGTCAAATGTGCCAAGGAGCTAAGTTGGGACCAAAGGAAATCAGAACCAACAGAAGGGAATCCTAATGGGGAAGTGAGTACACCGTGCCAGAAGAATTGTCAACAGTGCAGTGCATAAGATTCCCAGGAGGTTGAAAATTTCCTCCTGCTTGAGTCAGGTCTGCAAAGTGAAAATTTAGAAAATTAAAAAGAAATGACACAGACCAGGAGCACGAAGCCACGGATAGCTGGCCACACCCCTGGTGCAAGCAGGTCATGGTGGAGGGGTGAATGGTCCATACCAAAGGGCAGGCATAACAACAGACTTGCCCTCTGAGCATCGTGCTTGGTGACCACAAAGAGAGAGTCGAACTTTAGGTTAACTACTTTTGTCCATGACTAAAAATAGGTTAATTTGAGCTTTTTTATACTTTTTAATTTTTTGGAAATTTAGGGATTTGTTGCCAGCCTCCTGCATTCCGTAGCTATTAGCCCAAGATTGTGGCAAGGGCTTGTGCCCAGGACAGTGTTACCCTCTATAAGGAGCCTTTGTACCATGAATCTCCTTGACCCAGCAGTTACCAGCAAGGCTCAGGAGGATGAGGATGCCTGTGCCTTTGGATACCTCCCTAAGCAGCCTGACACAATGACTTGAAGCCCCACAAACCTGATGTCACTGATTTCAGGAAGGCTAAAAAGAGATCAGGAGCACAAAGCAGCACATGGTTACTAGGCACATCAGGTGATAAAGGTGAAAATGTATAAGGACCAACAGCCCAGAGACGAAGCTGGCAGAAGATGCCGCCTAAACATTCTGATCATGTGGGAAGAGGTCAACATACCCTGAGCCTTGAACCACAGGAAATCAAAATATCCTGATTTCAACAGTATCCAAATCTCTAATTGCTGCTGATTTAAATTCAGCAGCATATGTTGCATAATACCTATAAGCGGCCTTTCTTCGGGGGGCACCAGCTTGATTATCCAGACCTTGGTGTTGCAGTGGCGAGGGTGTAGGAGTTATTCTACCAGGGTCGCTGGTTGCAAGCAACAGAAACTAACTCTGGCGGAGCCCGAGTTGTGGTACATTGCCTCTGACTCCTCCCCCCACAGCCCAGTTTCTGCGAAAGAATCCCAACTTGTCCTTACACTTTTGCAGGTACCTTCTGAATTGAAAGCCCTCCATGGCTCAGTCTAAGTCACAGGCACATTTTTTGATTTCCTGAGACCCAGTAAGGGAGGCCTTCCTTTTTCCTTTCCATGTTCGTAATGAGGGGCAGGACAACTATTTCTCCAGTATAACACGTTATCATGAAGACTCTGCTAAAGCAGTAAGGTCTTAAGTCCAGGCTGCTTGCTGGAAACACAACACTGAGAAATGGCCTATGTAAGGAATGGACAAGACACTGGTGCTGGGGATACGCAGCGGGAACGCGCATGGGTTCAAAACTCGGGGGAGTTGCCTTTGTAATGACATCTTCATGGGCGGTTCTGGTTGGAAGTCAGGTGGAAGGATTTTTCAAGTCATGTGAGTTCCTCAGTGGATTCAGGCATCTGGGCCCAGGGCAGATTGCATCACCACCTTCACCGCGTACTCAAAAGCATTTCCCCCATCCAGTCAGGGCTTGGCTGTTAGGAAGAGACCTTTCCCAAGAAGCTTATCAGATCTAAGCAGAGCCCCCAGTTAGGTCACTCCGTCAGCTTGCTGGCCACGCCCAAATATGCCTGTAGGGGGGCAATGTTGACAGCCTAGGTTCAAGCTGAGCTCCCAAAACACATATATTTTACAGAATTAGCATCATAATATATTTAATTTCACATTTTGTTCTTTTTACTAAACCATACTATATTAGATTGTCTCCAGAATGTTGACTGTTTTTAAAAAGAATATTTTTTTAAGGGCCAAGCGATAAACATCTCAGCCTAACAATGCAAAAGATCTGTCAGCGTACAGTACTGGGGCAGCATGGTGTTGGGGAAGGAATATGGGTCTTAGATGTAGAAAAGCTGAGGCATGACTGCTGGCTTGCGTTTGTGCACATCTATTTTCTCCAACTCTCAATAACCTTATCTTTAACATAGGAAAAATAACCGTCTCTCTATCATAGGTTAGAGCAAAGATTAATTGAAATAATGCCCATGTGTGCTTTGCATGGACCTGATACAAAATTGGTGGCCCATAAGTTTGTTTGTTATGAATAATTTTTGCTTGAATAATTGCTTATGAATAATTTGTTTGTTTGTTATGAATAATTGCAATATCGGTGCTGGGCGGGAGTGTTACAGCCATCCTCGTATGTGTGTAAATTACAAACAAGCTTATGTTTGAGTCTAAAGTGGACCTAGAGGTCTGAACAAAATTGAAAGCAACTTTCTGCATTCCGCCATAACTCATATGTAAGACATGGACTTGGTGTTTAAACCCAGCCAAATGCCTCAGCCAAACTATATAACAAAATCATCAGGGCTCAAATAAATTAGGCATTTTGGACATCTCTGTGATGTCAGAGTTAGAAGTGACCAAACTTTATTCAACTACACAATAAATCATTGACTCTGCAGAATTTTGCAGCATAAATTTTTATTACAAACAAGATGCTCGTTTGGGGGACTTCATTCATTTTTGGCAAAATTCTGCATGAGGCCAGAAACTTTTTCTGCAAAGGTCAGTAGTAAATGTTTTAGGCTTTGTGGACCAATATGATCTCTCTGAAAATAGCAGTAAATGAATGGGCATGGCTGTGTTCTAACTGAACTTTATTAATAAAAACAGGTGGTGGCAGACCCAATTTGGCCCGTTTGCCAACCTCCGTACTGAACACAAAGCTTGAGTTTGTGGAACTTACAGTCCACAGAAGAGGAAGGCATGGGGTAAAGCAGAAAGCAACAGGTTTATGGAAGAAATATGTATAACATGGAAGTAGGACCTCACTTGACCACTTTGTACAATAGGACGAATAGTGTTGTCTGGAAGAGATCTCTGAAACTCACAGCTAAACTTCTTAGGGAGAGTGATTCAATCACTTATTCCCAATCAAAACAACCAGAATTGTTTTGCTTTACGGCAGTTACATTCAACCTAAAGTACATTAGACTGAAGAATTTGCTTTATTTTAAATACAGTAATGCTTGACCATGTTTCTCGAATGTTGGTATCTCTTCAGGAGATTTGTACCACAATCTATATTCATTATGCTGTCATTATCTCAATAATTTCTTTTCATGTGTAAGCATTTTTTTTTGCCAAAAGGATTGCTTATTAAATTAAGATGAAATGGCAATTAATCTAGAGCATTATCAAAGGCAGGAATAGGCATTTGTCTGAATCTCTGTTTATAAACACCAACGGCCTGTTAATGTACTAATATTTAGGAGGGCAACATGATGAAAGGTTGCCTGCCTCTGTTAGGTCATTTTGCATTAACATGTTCTTGCCACCAGTTAGGCAATTAACAGAGAGTAAAGGAATACTAATTGTAGGCTTCTCTGCCAGTATGCTGGGTCAACTTTATTCCTAGAAGCTCATTTAGTGAATTTGTAATAATTGTAAGTGACAAAAGTAAGCGACTCTCTTGGAAGAGCCTCTTGACACTGTTGTGGAGATAAAGTTTAGAGAAATCCCTTTCTGCATGACACCATTGTAAAGAAATAAGTGCTTTGGGGCGATGCAGGGACAGGTGAAGAAAATTTTCAGCAACAGTAATGCTAAGAAGACAAGAGCGATCATAATAAGTGTCAAATTATTTACAGATGATGATCGTTCTGGAGAACACAGCTGTGATGCAACTCACCGTGTGATGAACTTACAGGTCAAACGCAGCCCCCCCAAGTAGGACTACAGGGAGCAAAGTTCCTGTGAGTTGCTTAAATCCCGTGCTAGCCTAATTTCCCTATGTTAATGTTCAGGAGAACCTTCGATGTTTTCTTTGCCCATTTTATATTGTTTGCTTCGCATCCAAGGAGTGGATATTTTTAAAGATAAATGGACTTTTACCAGAAGCCAACTGAGATTGAGCCCGTATGCGATACCGGAGCTGAGGAACTTCCTGAGACGCTTGGGGCAGACAAGCCAGTGGAGAGAAACTAGAGCCCATCAAGTGTCATGAAGAGTGAATAGCTGGAAGATGATAACAGCATCAAGGTGCAGAAAAAAGTTCTGCAACTGTCCTATTACCATCCCAGATTTGATTTGACTCCATTATATTTCATCAAATAGTTTAGAAAGCCCCCAGCATAAAACATCATCATAATTGTAATCGTATATTTGGAAATTTAACGTGCACACCATAATGTACCATTAGTTACACAAATAACTAATAATTTGCTAATGACAATATTATGTTAAGTCAGTTTAGGGGCAATTAAAGTGAATGATATTTACATATGCCTAATGAATCACAGTCGATGGCAGATTAAGAGATTCTAATGAATATTCATCCAGACATTCGCAACCAGCTTCACAGTTTATAAACTGAATTATGGTTGATTTGCCCTTTTAAAAATGAATATGTGAGTATCTTCTGCATGGAGAGAATGAACAATTGGGCCTGACTGTAAAATTTTTTTAAAGCAATGTACTGGTCAGAACACAAAACATTTTTATGCACTCTCATACCTCTGGCTTCGCTGTTCTTTTTTATATCACAGATCAGTGTTGATGAACTATCCCCATTTTCATTCTAATCCATGACATGAAATATAGAAATTGTTTAGTCTAAGATTAAATGGAATTCAAGTTTTATGCAGCCCCACTGAGGAAATAATTACAGGTAGTTTTTGTCATTGAGGCAGTGAATACAAACTCTGTGTCATGCTCCCTCATCCCCGTGCCCCTCGGAAGGCTGTTTCATAGCTATACTTGGTCACGATAAAATTGGGGAAGATTTACCATTCTTTCAACTTGGTCATTTAAAAAAATAATAAAACAAATAAAAACACCCCAGTTTGACCCTGTTAATACAGGTTAAGACCAAAGTTATGGTTTGAATGTTTACTTTTTCCTAAAAATCATAACCCATTCCTTTTTTACTCACAAATTCTGTGAGTCTTATTCCTGTGGCAAAGATGAAGATCGAACTCTCCTAGTCTTTCTCAAGATGCTACAATAGGTCTTTGGGGGACCAGATGTCTACAGCTCCTATTTTCCGTTTCACCTTAAATTAGACAAGATTGTCTCTATGCTCTTTTTATGTTATAAAGGTACTCATTACTGCTAGCATTTTTCTCTACATAGGGAGTTAGAGGCGGGAACCCAATCATCTTGGTCCCTGGGACTGCAGTAAGATAACTGAGGAAGGTGTCCTGGATGGCTGCCCACATAAGATGTCACACTCCAAATAATAGCACGACAAAGGGAACCTCCCAGACAGATGGTCTGAAGACATGAGGTAAACTTGGAAGCTGACATTTCCCTTTGCATACTTCCACAATGTACCTAATAGTTTCATCGCATGTTATTAAAGCTTTTATTTATTTATTTATAAAAAGATTTTTATTTATTTATTTGATAGAGAGATCACAAGTAGGTGGAGAGGCAGGCAGAGGGGTGGGGAAGCAGACTCCCCGCTGAGCAGAGAGCCCGATGAAGGGCTCGATGAGGGGCTCGATCCCAGGACCCTGAGATCATGACCTGAGTCGAAGGCAGAGGCTTAACCCACTGAGCCACCCAGGCGCCCCACGTTATTAAAGCTTTTAAAGAGCAACTAGTTTGACACGAGTCAAAGTTAACGACCTTCTACTTTTCAAAGCTAATGCTGATAGAGTACATATTACCTGTTGGGTTAAGAAAAGAATTCACTACTGCTCTCTCACTCCTCTTGCTCTTGCTTCTGCTCTCACTTTATTTGCCAGGTGTTCATTTATTTTTTATCTGGGCTTTGGCACTTTAAAAAGTCTTAAAAGCTTTTCCTCGGTCTTATAAGCCCTTGATCTGTAAGTCTTATAAGTATTTTATAGGGAATATCATCAATGTTAAATTTATTTTTTTAGAGTTTTGTATCAGGATGAGGATATCAGTGACTTAGAAAGAGCCTAGTGTCCTCCTGGACAAAGTACAAGGCATCTACGAGATGGAATAAGTGGGATTAACCCAGAACCCCCATCCCCCAAGCAATGGATCCTTCACTTACCTCTGCTTGGAGCCATAGGGTCTAGATGGTGGCCATCTAAGACAGATTACACATTACATAATTTGGGAAATAACAAATTAATAACAAATCTGTTACTGTGGAGGTATAGCCTATGGACCCTGTGTCACCCTTTATCAGTCACAGGAATAGGGTTTAGAGGAATGGCCCAGAGGACTACAATATATATTGGTGATCAGGGGCCAGGCTTGCAATTCTGGGCCTCAAAGCACTGCAGCAGAGGACTCTAGGCAGTCCAGTGACTGGGCACCTGAAGTGAATGGTCAATCAAAGTTGGTGAAGGTGTCCCGGAAACCCATGGGGGCAGCAAAGAGATGGAACAGGTGAAGAAAGAGCTTGATATCAATTCATTCTACTCATGGAAGAATGACTCCACTGCCAACCCTCCTCTGTGTCAGGGTTTCTTGTGAGGTATCATTTTGGAAATTGTGACACTATTATAGTGGGGTAAAAAGGGCAAATAGCACCGATAAGAAAAATACACAGATGTTTGAAAATTATTAGGGTAAAAAAAACACTAAGGAAAAGATTTGTATTAAAGGAAAACTTCAAAACTCCTCTTACTTGGAAGAAGTGTCCAATGGTAGGTACAATGAAATGTGCTTACTTTCTTCTCCACTACTGTAAGAAATCCACGGGGAAATGAAATGTTCTGTCTCAACTTTGCCCTAACGCTTTCCTTCAAAACAGGACTTGGACATTTCACCATGGCAATTATCACCAATCAGCATCTCCCCCTAACACACACATGGTTTTATAGATTTAAGGTGTTGCTCTTTTTTATCACAACCTCCCTTTCTGCTCTTCATAGAACTTCTGGACACTGTGGGGTGAGCCATCAAATCTCATTTAGGATTAAAGAAACTGGTTGTGTACCTTGACTTCCTAGACAAGTTTTTTGTTTGTTTGTTTGTTTGTTTGTTTTTATCGCGTGCCATTTTCATATGGCACAAGATAGCACCTAATGATTTGGAGGAGAGATTTCCAATCATCTTATTTTAAAGTGTGAAAGATGGTAAGGGCATGTTAAGGAATGAGAACAACTGTGGTTGTTCACATGAGGTTCACATGAGTTAATCTGGGACACATTCATGAACTTGGTCAGAGTTATGGGCAAAATAACAGGGGCAGTCACACTTTGAAAAGGCATTAATTGTTGTGCTTTTTCTTTGTCATTGAAAAATGTGGCCATTTGAACCTTATAAAAGTAACAGACTGCTCTGTGAGATAATCATTTATTCTGTGGTCTTTAAGTTAGGATTTCTTCATAAGATACATTGTTGTAGTTTGGCATTTTCACATTTAATAGCTTGAAAGAACATAGTTGATTTTACAGATGAAGAAAATAAGCCAGAGAAAAGTGAGGTTTTTCAAAATTAACGCAAGTTCGTCGAGTTTCAAACCTTTGTCTCACAGAGAGGGTAGGGTCTTACTCTTGCACAGAAAAGATGTTCATTAATTTGGAATATGGTCACCAAGTATCCACACTAAATAGACAGAACCCTTCCACTATTCCTCTGCAAAAGCTTTTTCGGGGCTCAGTTGAACACCTGGATTCTTCCCATCATCT
Organism: Neogale vison; assembly: GCF_020171115.1. Taxonomy (NCBI): domain Eukaryota; kingdom Metazoa; phylum Chordata; class Mammalia; order Carnivora; family Mustelidae; genus Neogale; species Neogale vison. Next base: position 64,204,422 of record NC_058091.1, on the reverse strand, counting down.
GACTCAGCCTCCCTGCATGGCCTGGGCTGCTGCATCCTTAGGCCGGTAGCAACTCATGTGCCACATTCTGAACGGTCATATGGGCCTACAGAAAGGGTAACCTGAGCCTTTCATTCTTAATGGACCAGTGGTTAAAGTGAGTAGATTTCTAGGCTCAGAAGTTCGTTAAAGGTAGAATAGTATGAAAAATATAAAAATGTAAGCTTTCATCTATCCTTCCTATGCAAATGAAGTTCCCAGGAATGAAGACTGATCGTATCATTCGTTTATTCAAAAATTTAGTGATAGTAAAGATGTCAATTCTCCCCTAAATCAACTACAGATTTAAAGGAATTCCAATGAAGTTCTCAGTAGGATTTTTTTGCAATATAAAACAAGTAAATACTAAAGTTTATATGAAAAGGCATAGAAACCAAAATAGCTCAAACAATTCTGAAAACAGAAGAATAATGTTGGAGAAATCACATTATCCAATTTTAAGACTTACTATAAAGCTACAGTAACAAATGCACTATACATTGGGCAAAGGGCAGTTAGATTATGGAACAGAATATAGAATTTAGAACTAGACCTACCATATAAACATGGCCACTTGATTTTTGACAAAGAAAGAAAGAAAATTCAATAAAGAATAGTATTTCAAAAAATGTCATTGAAATGATTAAACATCCAAAGACAAAAACAAAAACAAAAACCCACATCAAAACCAAAACAAACAAACAAAAACTAATCTTCACATTTATACAAATATTAACTCAAAAAGACCTAAATGTAATACATAAAACTATAGAACTTCTAGAAGAAAACACAGGTATAAATCTTCATGACTTGGAGTTAGCAAAGAGTTTAACAGGATTCAGAACACCCTATCCCAAAATACGGCCCATTGACATACCTAATATTTTTGGCTGAAGGAATCTAAGAAAACACAGGGGCAGGAGGGACATCTTTCCTGAAGCAGGTCATAAGATGCTCATGGGAGAGGTGCCTTCCCTACCCCTGGAAGAAAGGAGCATTCTTATCTCTGAAGATGGAGGGGAATGCAGAGGAATCTGAATGAAATTGTTGTTTCCCCCAGTTTACTACCTTTGGCTCATACCCTTTGGTCCTATCACCTTTTCCCATGACTTCCCACTCTTCATTAAGTCTAATATAAACATGCTCAGGTTTAACTGTTCCTTTGAATTTTCATTTCCTTATGAGGTCTCTCATGTCACATAAAACTCACATTAAATAAATTTGGGTGCTTTTTTCTTGATAATCTGTTTTGTCAGTTCATAGTACAGGGCCCCAGCCAGAAAGCCTAAGAAGGTAATAGGAAAGAGGTTTTTTTTTCTCCCCTGTAAGTTTTTAGATATGACACCAAAGACAGGCTTCATTAAGAAAAAAATGATAAGTTGAACTTATTCAAATCTTAAAAATTTGGCTTCATAAAACATACAGGAAAGAGAAGTAACACACTGGGAGAAATTTTTTGCAAGTCACATATCTAACATCAGACTTGTATCCAAAATGTATAAACAATGATCAAAATTCAACAATAAAAAAATTTCAAACAACCCACTTTAAAAAAGCAAAAAGATTTGAGTAAGTACTTCATCAAAGAAGATATACAGAAGCAAATAAGCACATGAAAAATGCTCAACCTCATTAGCCAGTGGTAAATGCAAATTAGAGCTACAATAAAACACAGTAACATACCTATCTTATGGCAAAAAACACAACAACCCATAAAACGAAAAATGAAAACAAAAACTATTAATACTAAATACTGGCAAGGATGCGAGCAACTGAAATCGTCACACATTTCTGAGGGGAATGCAAAGTGATACAGCCACTCTGGATATCAGTTTGGTAGTTTCTTACAAAGTTAAATATACACTTACCATATGACCCAGAAATCTTACTCCTGAGTATTTACCCTAAAGAAATAAAAATGTATGTTTACACAAACACTTGTACCCAAGTGTTTACAGCAATTCTATCCATAATCATCAAAAACTGGAAACAACCCAAATGTCTTAATTTAACAGATGAATACAATAGAATACCGTTCCACAGGGAATAAGCTATTAGTACACATCACAATTTGGAAGAATCTCAAAAACACTAAACTGAGTGAAAGGAGCTGATCTTCAAACATTACATGCCTCTCCACTGGAGAGGTTACTTAACCAAGTAGAATCCACATGATTCCATTTATATGACATTCTCAAAAAGACAAGCTACTGTGAGGGAGTACATGTCAGTGACCATGGAGGCTAGGGAAAGGAGAAAGCAGTTACTACAAAGGGCTAGCATAGGGGAGAATTTTGCCATGATGAAATTGTTTTGTAACCTAATTAATTGTGTTGATAGATACAAAGGGTATATTTATGTTAAAGTTCATAGAACCACGTACACACAATAATCTATTAATTGTGTGTCAATTAAAAAAAACTTTTAGTGGAATTATGTTTCCTACTCTGCCAAATCTAAACTTTCTCTGCCTCCTCGTGAGACTCTCCACAATCTGCTTCCTCACTACGTCGTATTTTTAGGGTTGTTTTCTTGTGCCATAAGTGACCTCAGGTACGCCCTCGAACTATCCATCATCTATTCTTTTATGAACAAACGTAATTGATCCCCTACAAAAGGCTTGCCACCATGGTAGCCTTGAAGATGTGAGATCTTCTCAACTATGATACCCTCTCCTCTTCCTTTTAGTCAATTCAAGTCCAACTGAAACCTTTGTCAAGTCTGTGCTCTGGTCCTTCCTGCAACAGTGGCCACTGTTCTCTTGACCCTCTCATTCTCTGTCGTTTACATCATACACTAACACTACACTATGATCGTATGGTACACAATTCTGTTGCATTTCTCCAACTCGGTTTTAGATTTTTTTTTTTTTTAAGATTTTATTTATTTATTTGACAGACAGAGAGAGGGGGGGGAAGCAGGTTCCCTGCTGAGCAGAGAGCCCAATGCGGGGCTCGATCCCAGGACACTGGGATCATGACCTGAGCCAAAGGCAGAGGCTTTAACCCACTGAGCCACCCAGGCACCCCAGTTTTAGATTCTTTGAAAGCAAAAACTTGTGCTTATTTGCTTGCTTTTTCAGTCAAACCTCAAATGATCAAACGTCTCTTCACACAGAATAAGCCCCCGATAATTACCTCACTATCTCAAACATGCACTGGTGTGAAGATGAATGAGTAGGTGCTAATCCCTGGGAAATATGAACATTGTTCTGAATTTGAATTTGAATTTGAATTTGAATTCTGAATTTGAAGGAGGTTTAAGTTTTTCTTACTTCTAATTCCACTGCTTCCCTTGACATCATTAAAAACTCTTGGCCTTGCCGAACTCTTCTCCACAAGAGCCATATTGCTGTATTCACACTTCACTTCACACCCTCAATCCTTTCCATAACCTTTGTCTCTCAGAAACCTTAACATTTTTTCTTTTATTCCCTTACTTGCGGACAACTTACAGTCTTCATGTAATTCTTCCACGTTCCCAGGACTTTCTCAAGACTAGGTGATTTATACCCTGCATATGACTTCTCCCCATGAAACACATGAATTTCTCTTTGTGTTTTTAAATCTGAATTTGCTGTTTCTACTTTTTACATAGTTAGGGACATATGGTAAGACTAATCCAGTCTTGAAGTACTGAGTATTATTATCTGTTATATTAATATTAGCCTTTCTTCCTTTGGTCAAATGTCAATATCCAGTTTTGGTTTCCTCCATCCACTTCCAACCTAGAGTTCCTGGTTTGTCTCTTTCTCTTTGTCCTTCCTTACTATCTTGATGTGAGCTATGGCTGTCGTAAGCCCATTATAATCACATTATCATATTGGATATTTGGAGGGGAAATGCTACTTCTTAGCTTGAAAAGCACCAGGTTCTTGATTTTATTTTTACCGTGGTCCTGAAAAATCATAAAAAAAGTTCTTCACTGTTTCCATATATAAAATAACCTGGGTTTAAGTGGTATCGTTTTAGCTGAGCATGGCCATTTCTGTTTTCTGGAAGAAGTTGGACCAGAAACAAGGGGCAGCTAAAGCTGGTCCTAATAGAAAAAGGAGACCAGAGAGGACTGGGAAAGCCTAGACTGCAAAAGGAAACACAGCCTATGCTTCCCCCCATCTAAGACGAGTAGCAAACCTCAGTCCTCTGAGAAATAACTTCTTTGTTTGCATGTTCATCACAATTAGCTGCTTCAGCAATGTTAGCAACAGAATCAGCAGGACATTTTCACATTTGAAGACGAGTCAGAATCTGCTCACCTCCAAATTTCCACCCTAGAACAACAAAAAAGAAAATACAAAAATCCTGCAATGTAGCCATGCTTGTGGTCCAGTGGCTGAAGCCCACATCTGATGGCCACCTTGGCACCAAAGGAGTACATTCAGAATTCACCGCAAAAACAGTAATTAGTGGGTAAATTCAAGGTGATTCAAGTTGAGTCAAATATGGGCATATTAGAGCCGGAGAGGGAAGGTGTACAGTTATACTCCAAAATGTTAACAACTAAGTAGTTCTCAACAGCCAAGTTTTTAACGGTTTTATCCTTTAGGAGTGCTAATCTGTATTTACTAAATTTTCTACAGCTATGCTGCTTAGTTTTAATGAGAAAAAAATGTTATATTTTACTGAATTGCTATATGGGTCTGTATTGTCATCTTCTTAACAGGACATATTACTTCTTTCTTTTTAAATTTTTTGGGACCTATCACCTTTAAAACAAAACAATAATAATTTGTACTGTTTTAAACAAGTAGTCTGAAGCAGCACCAGGAAGAGGCAAGACTTTGGTAAGGGAAACTGAACAATCATTGACTTTAGAGGGAGCAAGTGGCTGCTTAACCTCTGAATGGAATTAGCAGAATGTGGATTGAGGAAAGACAAAGGATTCCAATTAAGAAAAAGACTGCATCTATATTCATTCATTCATTCATTGAAACTTCCAAAGTATGCAGTCGTTGGTAAGGATAAAAAAATTCATTTTGAAATCTGGAAAGGAGGTCTCATAAATCCTGCTTAAGTTGATGGACTAGGGTACAAGTGGAAATTCACATCCCTCTTCCTTCATGTAGAGAGCAAAAATAAGTAAAGTAAAATATTTTTTAAGTTAAAAGTACATAACCACTCTCAAAAACAAGAAAGCATCTCTGTGGTCCAGAAATAAGACAGTGAGGGATGATGGGTGTTCTAGAATTCTGGGTGCTAGAATATGAAACAGGCTATAGCTTCTGAGGTTGGGGACAAAGGGCAAAGGGAATGGATCATGAACTTCTGGCCTGGAGTCAGGCTGACTGTGTGATACAGAGGGCCAGGGCAAGGTGCCCTTCCTAGATAGAGGATATAGGGAAACCTACAGCTATGACCTGGAGCTATGGCCAATAACCAGCGTCTGCCTGGGTGGCACAAGGGAAAATCTAGGTCCTCCAACAAAGCCTGTGCCTAGTAGCTGCTGCTGGAGAGCTGAGATCGGCACTCCTCCTGCAAACAACATACCCCAGCTGCTCACACCCACACACACTTTGTTTCTGAATGAAGACCTAGACCAGGTGAGGGGCAACCACAACCTCTCAGGCAACAAGAGGCCAAGAGAAGAAGGGCAATAACACCAACAAAGGAAATTTCCCCTCAAAGTGGCATGATGATTAAAAATTTATTTTATTTTTTAAAAGATTTTATTTATTTATTTGAGAGAGAGAGTGTGAGAGAGCACAAGCAGAGGGAGAGGAAAAAGCAGGCTCTCCACTGAGCAGGAAGCCTGACACTGGCTCCATCCCAGAACCCTGGGATCATGACCTCAGCTGAAGGCAGATGCTTACTGACTGAGCCACTGAGGCACCCTGGAAATAACACTTTCTTTTTAGATTTTTTAAAAAGATATTTATTTATTTATTTGAGAGAGGAAGAGAGAGAACACAAGCTGGGGGAGTAGGAGAGGGAGAAGCTGGATCCCCGCTGAGGAGGGAGCCTGACGCAGGGTTCAATCCCAGGACCCTGGGATCATGACCTGAGCCGAAGGCAGGTGCTTAACCCACTGAGCCACCCAGGTGACCCTGATTACAAATTTAAAATGTAGAAAAGAAACTCATACTATAATTGATGGCCAAAGCACTTAATGAATCAGGAATTTGTCCTAAAGGAATAGAAATAAGCTTTATTTTTTTTAAAGATTTAATTTATTTACTTATTTGAGAGAGAGAGCACGAGTGAGGAAGGAGGGTAGGGGCAGAGGAGAGATAGAAGGAGAAGCAGACTCTCTGCTGAGCAAGGAGCCTGATACTGAGTTCGATCCCAGGACTCTAAGATCATGACCTCAGTTGAAAGGCAGACACTAACCAGCTGAGACACCCAGGTGCCCTGGAAGTAACACTTTTTTTTTGGTTTGTTTAATTTTTAAAAGATATTTATTTATTTATTTATTTGAGAGAGAGAGCACCAGTGAGAGGAGGGTCAGAGGGAGAAGCTGGCTCCCCACCAAATAGGGAGCCTGACACAGGCCTTGATCCCAGAATGCTGGGATCATGACCTGAGTTGAAGGCAGATGCTTAATGGATTGAGCCACCCAGGTGCCCTTGGAAATAACACTTTAAATCTCCCAATGAGCTAAAGGAAAAAAATACCTCCCCAAATAATGAATTATAGGAAGGGATTATGAAATGAAAGCAGGTAGATATGAAAATGAACCAGGAAAAAATTCTGGGAATGAAACTATCACTACTATAATTAGAAAAAATAACACCACTCTAGATGAACAAAGCCCGTTAATGAATTGGATGGCATGCTGGGGTATTCACTCAAAATACAGAACAGATTGACAACATGAGACAGAAGAGGGTAGATTTAAGCTTCCGCAAAGGTACAATGGAAGAGTTCCAGAACAGAGAATCAAGGACACAGTAGATATTTAACATAGCTGGGAGTTTTCCAGAACTGAAAAACAAATCCCCAGATTGAAAGCATACGTGAACAAATTAGGTTTTTAAATAGAGATTGTTCATGTTAATGCATGCCCAGCTGTAGTCCCAAATGAGAAGCAAATGGGAACCACTCAGCACTTTCCCAGCTCTTGCTGTCGCCTTTCACACTTACACAGAGCGTTCCTCTGGAGAACCTGGCGCAGGACTCTTCCTCCCTCCCCATCTTCCATAGCCATGGAAAGTCTATGCAGCAGGAAGACACCTGAGCTAGGTGTGACCCGGCCTGGGTGTGTCTCTGAAGCTTAGGTGTGTCATTCTTATTGGTGTGTGAAGGGTATTGTTTCGTTGAAGTTGTAACACAGGTTAGCAGGGACAACCTTCCCAGCTTAATTCCTTCTCTCCCCAGCACCCCATTTCATGTTTCAATTCTAGGTTGCGAAAAAACATGGCAGAAGGGATTCAGTCTTTGGCCAACTACAAAATAGACACCTGCTGCCACCAGGAGACCTCTGTCCCTGTACCCCACTGCAGCCCACATGCTTGGGTGTGATATTTATAGTGAACATCTCTCCGTTCCATCAAGCGGCAACATTTAAATCTCTTGTTCCAGACTTTACTGGCTGTAGGTTATAAATGTTTTATGAGCCGCTGAGCTTGCAGCATTACTATTTTATTAGAAGGTTAAATATCTTTGCTTCCGAGCTGTTTTACTAGTGCAATTGTTCTTTCTCTTAAAAATGTTAACTTCATGCTTGTTATGAAATGGAAACTCGCAGGGTGTTGTTGTAAATAACTGTCTAAAAATGGTTTGGCCCATTTGAAAGCAAGCCCGAATGGCACTAGGATTCTGCTTTCTTTTTTCCTTTTGGACTGACTACAAGTAATTTAGGGAAAGAAAGGGAGTTTTGTTTTTTTTTTTTTTTAAGATTTTATTTATTTATTTGTCAGAGAGAGAGAGAGAGAGAGAGCGAGCACAGGCAGAGTGGCAGGCAGAGTCAGAGGGAGAGGCAGGCTCCCTGCAGGGCAAGGAGGCCAATGTGGGACTCGATCCCAGGACGCTGGGATCATGGCCTGAGCCGAAGGCAGCTGCTTAACCAACTGAGCCACCCAGGCGTCCCGAAAGGGAGTTTTTTGATACTTTAACCACTTGACCCGGTCCTTCAGTACTCCGTCTATGATTGCTGAGATGTATTAAATTCAAACTCAGGCAACAATCTGCAGAATTTCCGATTGAATTTCCACAGGGGCCCATCAGAATGAAACAAAATAGAGAATCAAGGGACTTGGATGTTCCTGGGCAAGCCCCTGAACAATTCGGAGCATCAGTCTTCTCATCTGTCCCGTCTCTCACACTTCTTACTCTGCCTTTCTCCCAAACTGAGAATCAAGTAAGTTGGGAAAGTAAAATGGGGAGAAATGACCTCTTCTAGGAAATAGGACTGGGCTTCTTGTCCTCCAACGATGGGAGAACGGTGTCACAGACAGAAATCATGCTCTCACTGCCAAGGAAGAGCCGTTACTACCATCAGCTTCCCCAAGGGAGCCACCCCAAGACACGTCCTTTCACTCTCTCTTCCCTCCTTGACCATTTGTCTCCTCTTCTATACCTTAAAGCCCCTCATCTTCAAAACCAAGTTCAATTGTCCCCTCCAGGCTGCAGCCTTTCTAGACTGACCGCTATCCCTCACACACACATCAAGTGGGAATCTCGCTTTCATTGTTCTTCTCGTCATCAGCCTCACTCTGTCTAGTCATTCATCTGTTTCCTCAAAAAATCTTCCACTAAATATCTGCTATGTGCAGTGCTATTGGACATAAATAATTTAATAAAATACAATCTGTATTCTTTGGCTCGCGTATCTTTATTTCCACATTAATTTGAGCTCCCCACATTGTTCGAGATGAGACCTGATTGAAACCACAAAATTCTTTTAGTCTTCAAATCCCATTTCTCTCATTTATTAACTAAGGAAATATTTATTGAGGTTTATTGTTCCGTTAGACATTAAAGAAAAGTAATATATGTAGTATATAGGTATGCATGCATATATGTATATGTGTGTACTATATATACACATACAATAATGTCAAATATTATTACTATCATTATTACTACATGGAAAACCTTTAGCTGGTGCCTCAGCACTAGAGTTACAACAAGTCTGCTCTGTTAAAAGTGAAGAGCTCAAAAATCTGTCTGTCCCACTAGACTGAAGTTTTATGAAGGACAATGTCTTCTTTTACATCATCACCGCTAGCATAATGTTAGGAATAGTAGATGTTCCAGAAGAATTAGAATGAATTGAACTGCCATTGTTTTGAGTGTTGGAATCTAGTGAGGATATTTGTTTATGTCTAAGAATGAGAACTCAGCTACTTTACAGTGAAATGGTACCGAATAATGTGGAATTCTTGGATGCAGTAGGTCTAAAGAAAGTTTGGATTTGTTTTTACATTTATAAGATTGTCAGGATTTTATGATAATTTAGACAGTCTTACCTAGGTGTGACCCTGAAATCAGAAGAATAAAACAACAACAACAAAGATCAGTGAAAGTTGGGGAGCCTGGGTAGCTAATTGGTTGAGCATCTGCCTTCAGCTCAGGTCATGATCTCAGGATCCTAGGATTGAGCCCTGCATTGAGGTGGGGGTGGGGGTTTCCTGCTCAGCAGGGTGTCTTTTTCTCGCTCTCCCTCTGCCTCCTCCCCTCTGCTCCTACCCATGCTCTGTCAGTCTCTCTCTCTTTCAAATAAGTAAATAAAATCCTTTTTTAATATAAAAAGGAAGTTCTCTTATATAAGAAAAAAGGAAATAGACTCATTGTACAAAGCAGCACAGTTTTGAGATTGTACTTATACAATGTACACATTTTACAAGTGTAGAGTTCACTTGCCTCTATGATTAGAATATGGGTGTCCCTATTGAACTAGGACAATGTAAAAAGCCTTAGCACCAAGAAACAGAGGGAGAATGCCTGATTTAATAAGACCAAGATCACGAAAGCAAAGGAGTCAACTGCTTAACTAGGCAAATAATTTTGAAAATGTCCTTCCAACGCATCATCTGCAAGGCTGATGTCTCCCCTCCCCACCTCGTGACTATTCAAAGATTAGCTCTCAAATGTATGTGATAAAGGGTTTCCCTGAAAGATAACAGCTTTTATATCAAAAGAAAATGTCTTTGCCTGTATAGGAACAGAAAGTACTCAAAATATTACTTCATGTCAATTCTGAAATCACGTGTTTGAGGACAGCACCTTCAGGCCTGAATTGTTTCTTTGCTGGAACGATATTCAAAACCCACAGCAAAAACTGAGCTACTGTTTCTGAAAGTATTTTGCAAATTCTAAAGGACTCTGTAAGTCTACTCTCTGCTATTTCTGTTACGCTTTGAAATTCTAATGTCTTTTCATCAGAAAACCTTCCTGCTTGAGCACCTCCAGTATTTTAGACCTAGATAAGCCATAATTATTAAAGCGGGATCATTACAAATATATCCAGACCAAAGGCGCATCTTCTGAAGGAGAGAAAAATGCCCTTCTCTGGGAATGTTTGAAGGAAGGGCTGTCTTTGAGTCTCCTGTTAATGAGGGCCCTCCATGGCCCCTTAGGTGTGGACGTTCAGTTGTAATGCCTCTAAAGCTACTCTATTAAAAGAGGAAAAAACCTAACTAGACAACAGATGGGCAAATGCCCATTATGGACCCGCTCTGTCAGTACACTCTTCCGCAACCACGGTCTAGCTTGCTCCTGTGGTGATTTCCGAGTTCACGGTGGTCAGTGAACCGCTTAGGCAGGACGTGGAAGGTTCTAGGGGGCAGCATTAATGCTCCACCGTCCACTCTGAAGTCTGAATGTATAAAGGGAATGGCACAGACATCTTAAAAGCCTAGGAAGAAAGCCAGAATCTAGAAAGTTTGACCTTCATCTGCCTTTATCAGGATGAACTGTATTTGTTTACAATTGCACTGAGCTGAGAGCAATCGTGCTCATGGATTGTTTTTTATATAATTAATACAAAAGTGGACTATAGAAAGTAACTGTTCAAGAAATATTTTCTGATTTATTGTTTGTTCCATAAAGCTATTTATAGAGATAAAATGAAAAAATAATATACCCTAAGCAATGGAAAAAATGATAGTAATGGACATTCCTCTTTCTTATTTCTAAAATATGTGTAGAGTTCTCTCTCTGGAGTTGGATACTTGTGAGAAAAAAATCAAAAGGAAAAACAGAACCATTGTAGGTACTTCACACTGAGGGGCTTGGTGCAGGGAATTGGTTACGTGGATAATGGCAGAACCGAGGCGCCAAATGGGACCTAGCAACCCAGAGCTTGGCAGAGCAGCGAGGTATTACCACCATTGAGGAAGTAGCACTGCAGGAGAAGTCAGTGCTGTTCCGCAGGTGTTAGGACAATTGGGGGGACTCCTGGGATGGGGTAGGCTACAAAGGCAGGGTGGTGCCAAGTCAACAGAGCGGCATAGCTTCAGCTGAAGATGCCTTTAGGAAGCACCTGCTTTCACCCCTGTATTTCAAGATTCTGGTCTTCCACTTCCCGAGCAGGTCCGGGAGTGACAAGCAGGGACATCTGGAAAATGTAGTCCCCTCTCATACAGGGCAGAAGGCCTGAGAGGCCGCTGAGGACAAATCTGCAAGTGACCAACAGACACACGAAGAAAAGACGAGTTTCCCCCCAACAATAAGAGGAGTTTTATCCCCATAGAATTTTTTTTAAAAGGATTTTTATTATTTATTTATTTGACAGAGCGAGATCACAAGTAGGCAGAGAGGCAGGCAGAGAGAGAGAGGAGGAAGCAGGCTCCCTGCTGAGCAGAGAGCCCGATGCGGGACTCGATCCCAGGACCCTGAGATCATGACCTGAGCCGAAGGCAGCGGCTTAACCCACTGAGCCACCCAGGTGCCCATCCTCATAGAATTTAAATAAATGTATAGATTGTATACCTCTTTGTCTTTTATTTTACCCTCATGTTTAATTAATGATATGAGAACAGGTTTGCTAAGATTAAATAATTAGGGCCCTCTGAGGGGTTCAGTCAGTTAAGCATCGGGCTTTTGATTTAAGCTCAGGTTATGATCTCAGGGTTGTGAGATTGAGCCCTGCATTGGGCTCCACACTCAGTGCAGAATCTGCTTGAGATTCTCTCTCATTCTCCCTCTGCCCCGTCTCCCACTCGCATAGTCATGCTCTCTGACTCTAAATAAATAGATGAATAATCTGAAAAAAAAAAGATTAAATAATTAACCCGAATTTGGTTATAAAGGATAGTCAGTCATAACATCACCTGGCAAAGTAGAGAAAAAATATCCAGATTCTGCCCCTAACATGATTATCCATCCAGACATAAGCCAGAAACTGTCTCAGAAGCATACTCCTTGACCAAAGTCACTGCTTAATATGACTTCATAGTCTTCAAGACGATGAAAGTTTGGGTTCACACCTGCTACAGGAAGAGCTCATGCTCCCTTTTCCAGGTCATGGTGTGTCTGTTCTGCGGGCTCCTGCTTTTCCTTTTCTGAGACCATGCCCTGAGAACTGGGTGGGAAAAGCTGGCCAGACATCTAATTATTCACTTGAAAGTTAAGTTGCAAGTTGAGGTAATATTTCCCCATTTTTGTCATGGCTGAAACCTGACACCCGCTCAGAAAATTCTTCCTAATTGATAGTGTAGTTGATCTATAGCTCTGTGAAGAATTCACATCGATGGAAACATTTTAAAATAGAGCTGGAACAGTCGCTACAGAGAAGATGTCTTACCCATCTTTGTCTGGACAAGTTTAAAACCTTTAGATTGGGTAAAATAGCGTATTTTTAAAAATCAATTGGTTGAAAAGCCAGCTGGAGAAAGGACATTTTTGTATCAAGACTGATGGTTGTGGACTTTCTCAAGGTCGGAGTGGTAGTCAAAGTATAACCTGGATGAGCTTAGCTTGTTAATCTCCACAGAAAACTCTGCTTCCCCGCCTTCAACTCATATAACTGCCCCCCATCCTTTTCCTAATAAACCCCCCTTGCTTCCACCCTACAGATGGGACCCTCCTTGGGTTTCTACTGGAATCTGTGATCCTTGAGTTGCAACTCTGTGATCCCAAATAGATCCTTGTTTGTTTCTTATTGCGGCTCCTTATTTTCAGGTAAATAGCTGAATCATGAATCCAGATCAGAGGGCGAGAGATACAGAGGAGAGTAGAAAGAAACACGGTTTTATTTTCCCTGGCCCAGGTTTAGAGCAGGTCCGAAGCAGATATTTGGAATGTGCCACCTTTGACGTCCTTGCCTTATCACTTTTAAGCCACGGAAGAAGCCCTGCAATGGACGCCCACAGACCTCCAATATGTCTACCTTGCTCCCACACCAGCAGCCCGAACCATCTTAACCTTTACCTTTTTTCCCTCTCTTCTAAAAGACAATGACAGTCAAAACTAACAGCTATAATAGCCTTTCCTTCACTGCAGTTTATAATAGTAATTAATATTTCTTTAATGTTTTCTATGTACTACATGCTATTCTAAATACTCTATATGCACAAACTCTTCTATTCCACACAATAATTTTGTGTGGTAACTTATATTACAGTGTCCATTTTATAGATGAGGAAACTGAGACACAGAAAAATTGAACAGCCCAGAATTACACAGATTCTAAAAACCCATGAGTATGACTCTAATTAATAGTCTTAGTCACTGCACTAGATTCTTCTTGGCTATAGTCAAGATCCAAGAGTAAAGCAATCAGATAAAATGAATTCACAATTACATGGGAATAACGAAAGTCATTAATCCTCCTAGAGAAGTCTGTACTATTAAAAGGTGTCCATAAGCCAGAAGAATCTCAAGCAATGCATTTTTTTGAAATGCCTACTATGTGCCAGCCTTGTGCTGAGTGACATGCATCAAGAAATGATTCATCGCATCCAGGTTGCTGCTTTGTGACAAACACAGGCTTTCAGCCACAGTTGAATTTGAATCTGGTTCTGCCACCTTTCAGGTGTTGGCCTAAGCAGGTTTTGTAAAATTATGCCAACTTTATTTTCTGCAAAATAGGACAAAACAATAACTTTCAGGGGTTGGATTAAATTAAGTAATGGCCATAAAGCACTTAGCAAGCAAGCCAGTACATAATAAGTACTCAATATATGGGAGCTATTAGTATTATGAGCTTTCTTCCTAGAGATAATGTGAACAGAAATTACAAAGTAGTCTATAAAAGCTATAGTGGAAGCATAAAGTGAAAAGGATATGTGCAGGGGGGTGGTTCTTCAAACTATAATCCCATGGGGTCCTGAGCATCCACAGGTGTGCCTCGGAGGCTCAGGGACAGGTGTGAAGGGTGGACAGGGGAAATGATGCCCACCAACACCCCTCAGCCCCTGCTTTCATTTTAGCCAGAACAGCTCCCATTTTGGATGAGGCATGTGAGTTCATGAGTTGTGTGTGTGTATTAATATTGGCCTTTCCTGTCACATTGCATTCAAGAACAGAACTTGTCTAAAATTACCACTGAGCATAGGAGTTCTAGACTGAGTTTTCCAATATTTTCTCTGGAGGATCTTGAGGAAGTCCCTCGCCATCCTTGTCTTCACTTTCTTCTTGTATAGTACGAGTGAATTCATTTCTTATTCTTTCCAGGTATAGAGTTCTGTCAGTTTTTGGATATGTGGGGAGACGCCTTCCAGGTAGTCCACTCTGAGAAAATACCTTTTAGAAATGCCTCCCCTAGGTCAGGTATGTTTGTTGGTTTGTTGCTTCATTTCTTTACATCAATTTTTGCCTTTCCCTCATCTGAATTCAGAGATGCTCCAGAAGTTTCAAAGCTGTTCATGATAGCTCTCAAGGCAGTTGGGTAGCCCAGGAGTGCTCTTGGATGTAGTAGGTTCTGGAGTCATTGTACACATGGGTCAACTCTAGTGTAAGTGTTTTTACTTGCAGAACAGCTTTCTCTAATCAGAATTACTTCACTAGTGTCCACTCTACACCAGCGGCAGAGTTCATTAAAATCCATCAGTTCAAGGTGAAGGCATAATAGCAACCATTTTTTTTAATATGGAAAAAAACATGGAACAAAATTTATCATCTTAATCATTTTTAAGTGTATAGTTCAGTGGTGTTAAGTATATTTACATTGTTGTGCAACTGATCTCTACAACTTTTTCATTTTGCAAAACTGAAACTCATACCCATGGAAAACTCTTCATTTCCTCTACCCCAAGCTTTTGGCAGCCACTGTTCTACTTTCTCTTTCTGTGAATCTGACTACTTTAGACACTCTCGTGAGTAAAATCACACAGTATTTGTCTTTCGTGACTGGCTTATGCCATTTGGCTTAATGTTCTTGAGGTTTAACCATATTGCAGCATGGGACAGGATTTCTTTCTTTTTTGAGGATGAATACTATCCCACTGAATGTATAGATTGCATTTTGTTCACCCATCCATCCACTGATGGACACTTGGGTTGCTTCCACTTCTTGGCCTGTGAATAACACTACTATGGATATGGGTATAAAAATATGTCTCTGAGGTCCTGCTTTGAATTCTTCTAAAAACATATCCAGCAATGAGATTGCTGAATCATTCGATAATTTAAGTGGGTCTACTCTCTGTGCTCTCCCACCACAGGATTCCTGAAAAACTCAAGGAGAAATTCCCAGGTCACATCTGAGAGCTTTCCTGTAGCTCAGAACCTTCTGGTTTTGTTCTGTCTGATTCTATCAGGAAGTGAACTTCTCTGAGAAGCAGGAGCTACTCCGCATCTGGGAAGAATGCCTGCTCTTTTGAAAACCCCAGCATGCTACATATAATATAAGCTTATAAAAAGACATGCTTTCTGAATGCTCTGTTAGCACAAACGTCTGAGGCTTTCCAGAGTTGACCCTCACAACTAGAAACCACGAGAATGTCCCTAATGCAATTTAAAATATGCCAATTCTCACTCTACTCATCTGTAAACTAAATAATTTGCACTGAAATCCCTGCAGTGTCGCCTCCCCTATCAGGGGAAGTTTAACATGGGAAATCAAGGAAAAGGTTTCAGTGAATTAGGAAGTATTTAAGCCCAGGTTCTTGAACACTAAGGAGCAGCATTACATGAAGTGGATTTTGTTGAACTGTGTATTCACAACACTGAATAATGGAACCACTAGGAGCCATGGTGACAGACATGAAGGTAGATGGATAGGAGTTATGGAAGACAATGGGTCCCCTGTCTTTAATGTTAATTAGTTAGCCCTTGCCACATATTCCATCTGTTCACATACTGTGACCTCAATGTACATGCTGCATGAAGAAAAAAGGATCAAAATATACATTAAATAATTATCATTAAATTTGGAGATGTTTTTCAAATTGATCTAGAATGCTGGTATTTAGGAAATAACACATTTTCCACCTTGAAATTAACTAAGGATATAAAATTATTGTTAAGGAGAGAATATATCCATTTCTTAGCTATTTGCTCCCCTTTCTTAACCAAGAGTTGTACTTTACAGGAGAAACCATGATGAACAAGTGCCAGGGAGCCATTTGCCAGGGAAATAGAAGGATGGCATAGCCTTGGTCCAAGTACGACTATGGGTTTAAATGTGAAGAAGGGTCTGAGATTTTGATTTCTCCCAATTCTAGTGGTGTGTCGCTTAATTGACAAAGCAGTGAACCAATCAAACACCTGAATTCAGTTAGACTGCTGTAGAGGGTGAAGGTTTTAAGAATGACTTGGTTAATGCTATAAGGTCAAGGTCTTGAAGTTCAAGAGAATTTTATTATTTTTTTTAAAGATTGTATTTATTTGAGAGAGAGAGAGAGAGAGAGCACAGGGGGAGAGTGAGAGGGAGATTCAGACTCCTTGCTGAGCAGGGAGCCTGATGTGGGGCTTGATCCCAGGATCTGAGATCATGACCTGAGCCAAAGGCAGATACCCAGTCAACTGAGCCACCCAGGTGTCCCTCAAGAGAATTTTAAATATGAGGAAGCTTTAGTTTAAGTGAGCATTTTAGTCTTAAAAGGGAAGAAGAATGAGAACTTTGGAAGTATAAACTAAACACACACACACACACACACACACACACACAATTTAGAAAAACTGGCCAAGAGGGAGAATTGGAAACAAAATATATGTGGCTAGAAAACAAAACAATCAACAACAACAACAAAAACAAATAAACAAACAAACAAAAAAAGAAAATCTCTGGAAGGTGAAAAAGTCCCCATGGAAGCTTTTTTTATTCATGTTCGCAAACTAAATATCTACCTTCTATCAGCTGTGGAAAAAAGAAAGAGGCAGTGAAATCTCTGACTTTTCTTCATGGTGAAAACAAACTTGAGAGGCTGCTGTACTTCCAATAAGAAGGCTGTATGGGAGATTTGGAAGTTCAGCCAAATTGGATAAATGTACAACTGTACAGCTGGGTTGCATTTTAATGATAGCCCCATGATGCACAGCACAGAAAAAGAAAGAGAGAGAGAGAGAGAGAAAGGAGGGAACAGGGGTGTGGGGGATTAATGGGAAGAAAAGGGAGGGGGAGGGAGAGAGAGAGAAAGGGTAATCCTTTAAGGGCCAGGGGAGCTGGGGACAAGCCTGGGCCAGAGTTGCAGATGCCCCCAAGATGGGAAAAATGTAAGAAGAATTGTTCCATCGCTATCTCAAGCCATTACTTTTAAAAAATAATGGCTATAAAATGTAGCAAGACAGGAAACAACATGTGTTGGAGAGGATGCGGAGAAAGGGGAACCCTGTTATACTGTTGGTGGGAATGCAAGTTGGTGCAGCCAGTTTAGAGAACAGTGTGGAGATTCCTTAAGAAATTAAAAGTAGAGCTTCCCTATGACCCTGCAATTGCACTCCTGGGTATTTACCCCAAAGACACTGATGTCATGAAAAGAAGGGCCATCTGTACCCCAATGTTTATAGCAGCAATGGTCATGGTCGCCAAACTGTGGAAAGAACCAAGATGACCTTCAACAGACGAATGGATAAGGAAGATGTGATTCATATACAGTATGGAGTATTATGCCTCTATCAGAAAGGACGAATACCCAACTTTTGTATCAACATGAACAGGACTGGAAGAGATTATGCTGAGTGAAATAAGTCAAACAGAGAGAGTCAGTTATCATATGGTTTCACTTATTTGTGGAGCATAACAAATAACATGGAGGACATGGGGAGATGGAGAGGAGAAGGGAGTTGAGGGAAATTGGAAGGGGAGATGAATCATGAGAGGCTATGGACTCTGAAAAATAACCTGAGGATTTTGAAGGGGCTGGGGGGGGGGTGGGTGAGCCTGGTGGTGGGTATTAAGGAGGTCACGTATTGCATATTTGGGTGTGGTGCATAAACAATGAATTCTGTTACGCTGAAAATAAATAAATAAATAAATAAATAAACAAATAAATAAATAAATAAATAAAATAATGGCTATATATGAGAGATAGTATCACCTAGAGGTTGTGTCCAGACTCTGAAATGAGGTTACGTGAATATAAATCCTGGCATAACCCTGTGAGCTCTGGGACAAGCAGCCCAACACCCTGTACCTTTGTTCCTTATTTCTGAAATGGGCAGAATGACATTTCTGTATTTCTTTGGGTTGTAAGAAGATGAAGTGAGTTTCTCTACATGATGCTCCTTGCAGAGCACCTGGCACTCGTGTGTGGTATGAAATGGGAGCCTATGTGCTAGGAGTGAAGGGGAGCCCTCTGCCCAGCAACCTGACAAGACAAGTCGAAACAAGGGTAAAATTTGCCAACCTGCCTTAAGAGCACAGGGTAATGGGCTGCTTGTTTCAAACTTAAGTAAAGTGGGACACCTGACTGGCTCCAGCGGGAGAGTATAAAACTCTGGGTCTTGGGATTGTGAGTTCAAGTCCCATGTCGGGCATGGTGCCTACTTTAAAAAAAATAAAGAAAGAAAAAATAAATAAAAGTTAAATAAGCAGTTATTTAATTAAAGCCACTTGAGTTTGAAGTAGTCTGGGTCTGCTCTCGCCAGAACTCTAAACACATCAGAAAATAAAAGACAAAAATGGAATTTGACTGCACATTTTCTTTACTAAAAGATAATCCCATTTTTATTTCTATGAAGGAATAGGCCTTTCAAAAAATCTCTTCTCCTGGCAGCCTCTTGGATTAGTCAGAATAACCACATGTTTATACAGGATCATAGGGGGAAGAACAAATGTAGCAGTTTGGAAATGCATTTTCCTGTATTATATATAACCATGGCTGCGTTCAAATTCCCAGACGACCCTCCTGCTAAAATGCTTTAGTGTTACTCAGGTGTAGACCAAATTTTTATCTCCTTGTGTTTTTCTGACAGCTTTATTTGAGTCCCAAATCAAATAATCTTGCCAATCTGTCATGTGAAAAATATAAGGAAGTTTATTTTTAGGGGAAGGCACTTTTTCATTCATAATAATCGGATGTTTCTGAAACAAATATGGATACGGGATACAATCTCAGAAGGTTAGAACAGAGAGCACATAGGCCAGTGGAAGAAACTGACTTCCACAGAGTCTGTAAGGCAGCAGAAAGAAAGAGACCTCATTGTCTCATTGTATTGTTGCCATTGCCTGGGCTGTCTGACAGGGGCCGTCTCTTCAGGAAGGTCCTTCTCAGAAGAAACCTGCCTCTTGTCTGCCTACTTGCCCAGCTCTTGTAATGCTGATATTCTTTTTTTTTTTTTTTTAAAGATTTTATTTGTTTACTTGACAGACAGAGATCACAAGTAGGCAGAGAGGCAGGCAGAGAGAGTGAGAGGGAAGCAGTCTCCCTGCTGAGCAGAGACTCCGATGCGGGACTCGATCCCAGGACCCTGAGATCATGACCTGAGCTGAAGGCAGTGGCCCAACCCACTGAGCCACCCAGGCGCCCCTGTAATGCTGATATTCTGAGCAGCTATCTTGGCCCATACAAGCAGCCACCTAGTCGTAGCGTCAGACTTACACACACACACACACACACACACACACACACACCACAAAAACCCGCACACGAATGTTTATAGCAGCTTTATTCGTAATTGCCAAAACTTGGAAGCAACAAAGATGTCCTTCAGTAGTGCATGGGTAAATAAATTTTGATACATCCAGGCAGGGCAATGTTGTTCAGCACTAAAGCGAAATAAGCTCTCAAGACATGAAAAGACATGGAGGCCTCTGAAATGCACATTACTAAATGAAAGAAGTCAGCATGAAAAGTCTACATACTACATGATCCCAACTCTATGACCTTCTGGAAAAGGTGAAACCACGGAGACAGCAGAAAGGTCAATGGATGCTGGGGGGAGGGGGTGGGTGGGAGAAGGGAGGGATGAATAGGCAGAGCACAGAGGGTTTTTAGGACAGTGACAGTTACTGTAGTGATATGTATATGTCATCAGACAGTTGTCCAAGCCTTTAGAATGTAGAAAACCAAGAATGATCCCTAGGGTTAAACTATGGACTTCACGTAAAAATGATGTGCCAGTGTGAGTTCATTAGTTGCAACAAATGTAGCACTCTGCTGGGGGTCGCAGCTAGTGGGGGAAGCTATGCTTGTTTGGGGGGAAAGATTGGAAGGGAATATGTTCCTTCCCATCAATTTTGCTGTGAACTAAAATTGCCCTTAAAAACTGAAGTCTTTTAAAAATACATAGACATGCTCATAAAATCTGAATATAGGTGCTCTGTAATGTTCACCACCTTCTCTTGGTTTCCAGAATACAGTCCAGGTCTTTTGACTAAAGCTAACCCAAATAGTCCAGGCTCTTCAGCATGCCATTCAAGACCCTCTAGGCTCTACTCCCCTCCTCCCTCTCCTAACTTTTCTCCTTTCCAGCCTTTTCTTCCCGCACACTTCTAGTTCTCCATCCCGTTGCCTCCTCATGCCTTGAGCGCCCCCTTTGGAAATGGAGTGCCACATACCATACCACTGCCTTCATGCTTCCTCTACCTAATATCCCCCTCACATCTGTCAGATCTCCATCCCACTCTCTGCCATCAACCCCCGCCCCCCAAAAGTCCCATCTCAAACACTCTCCGTCCTTCAACTCCCCAAGCCAGAAGCAGTATCTTCCTCTTCTGGGCACTTTATGCATTCTTCTTATAACACCACTTGCGAAAGTTTGTCTCCACATTTGGACATTTCAATCCCCCTCAACTCCCTCCCCTCACTTTGACCTTCTAGCCTGCCTGAAGCTCTGCCATATTCACCTACTTCGCATAGAGGGTGCTCAGTAAACACTGGGGAAGTGAACTGAGTTGAGTATTGAGGCTATAGTGTTAGAAAATACTCCAATTAACAATAAAAATGTTGGTGTTACATTTTTCTTTATACAATAGAAATGCATTGTTCAGATGTATGTACCTATATTAGGTAGGCATAGGTCATACTGGCAGATTTGGCATTGTCTTTGATCCTGGGTACTTAAATTTGCCTTTGAATTGGGCTGCCACTATCTAAGAGCTGGAGGACAGGAACAGCAAATGGGTCCTTGCATGGCCATCTGATCCCAAGCATTTATTTTCCCAAGAAGTAAACAGGCCACAAGGAACGTAGCTACTTAGAGTGGAGCTTGGTTTCTTACCTCCTGTGCTCCAATGCTAAGATTTTCTCTTGCTCATTGCAGCATTTAGCTCAGAGCCTGACACAGTATTTCTGAAATATTTTCTTCCTACACTGTTATGTTGAGGTTTTAATTTTTTAATATTTCCTTCCTGCCTTCATTTACATTGACTTTTTTGTTACTGTTGTTGTAAATACTGAAATACCAAATGACACCCTTGAACTCTAGGAGAGCCAGCACTGGGGTTCCTGTGCGGCCAGCCACGGCCTCCGTTTTGTTAGCAGATGCTGCCCTCTGCTGGTCGGTGGACAAACTTACACGTTTATCCTAGCTTTGCAAGAAATCGCCAAGGATTCCAGCAGGAAGGGAAGGAATGACGGTAAATGGGAACCAGAATCCTCCCATTGCTAACAATCTTATCACATCAACTTTTAAAAACTCTTCACTTCTCCTTTGCATACTGTTAGTAATTCTAAACATTTTGCAAAGATTCTTAAAACTCAAAACTCAGCATTACCTTTTTGTTTTATTTTTCTTTCTGGGTAAAGCTTGTTGTAGTACCTTGAACAAAAGGTGGTCCTAGGATACAGGGCTGGTATCCAAAATCTATAAAGAACTTCTCAAACTCAACATTCAAAAAACAAATAATCCAGTTAATAAGTGGGCAGAAGACACGAACAGACCTGACACTTCCCCAAAGAAGACATACAAATAGCTAACAGAAATGAAAAATTTCTAACGTGTTATCAGGGAAATACAAATCAAAGCACAATGAGATACCACCTTATACTAGTTAGGATAGAAAAGTTAACAAGACAGGCAACAACAAATATTGGCAAGGATGTGGAGAAAGGGGAACCCTCTTAAACTGTTGATGGGAATGCAAGGTGGTACAGCCACTCTAGAAAACAGTATGGAGTTTCTAGAAGACATTAAAAATAGTGCTACTCTACGACCCAGTGATTGCATTACTAGGTATTTATCCCAAAGATACTGCTGTCGTAAAAAAAAGGGGCTTCTGTACCCCCAATGTTTATAGCAGCGATGTCCACAATAGCCAAACTGTGGAAGGAGCCAAGATGCCCTTCAATAGATGAATGGATAAAGAGGATATGGTTCATTTATACTACGAACTATTACTTGGCCATCAGAAAGGACAAATACCTACCATTTGCACTGACATGGATTGAACTGGAGGGGGTTACATTAAGTGAAGTAAGTCAGGCAGAGAAAGATAATTATCATGTGGTTTCACTCATGTATGGAATGTAAGGAAGATTATGAAGGACCTCAGGGGAAGGGAGGGAAAACTAAATGGGAAGAAATAAGAGAGGAAGACAAACCATGAGAGACTCTGGACTCCAGGAAACAAATTGAGGATTACGGAAGGGAGGGGAGTGGGAGGAACAGGGTAACTGTGTGATGGGCATTAAGGACATGTAGTGATGAGCATTGGGTGTTTTATGCAACTAATGAATCGTTGAACACTACATCAAAAATTAATGATGTACTATATGCCGGCTAATTGAACACAAAAATAAAAAAAGAAAAGTTAAAAAAAGGTGGTCCTGATCTATTAGTCAGATTTTTTTTCCCCCCTTCATTTCCAGTTTTACTTCAGGATCTTTAATGCTGCTGGTGGTTTTTTTGCTTTGTTACCAAGTCCTGTGGAGTTGTGCCCAGGCTGTGCCTCTCTATAAAGAAGCAATCTGGGTCCAGAACAAGCCTCAATTTTAGTTCCTTTATTCAGATATGGCTCTAGAAATACCTACCTCTCCGGGAACAATGTAAAGATCAAATGAAATGTCATATGTGAAGTCATTTGGAAAATTCCAAGGTGCTACATTCATATGAACCATGATGATGATTTCTAGATAAAAAGGACAATATTAATAAGAGATAGCAGGTGTTATAACATCAAGTGGAGAGCAGCTTCAATAAAAAGCTTGACTTTTAAAATTATAAAATGTTTAGAAATACATAATGTAGAAAATGTTCTTTATTTCATTCACTGGAACCTTTTAGAATAATACAGAAAATGACTCTTTTTTATTTTTTTTTGAGGAATTTTCAGTATAATCTTGCCAAAGGGCTGGAAAACTGATTTCAAATCTAATGAGTCCTCTTAGCCCTGTAATTCCATTTTTTAAGTACAAGACTAATAGTCTAATAATAGCTGGTAGCCCTTAAATGTATGTTATATCTTTAAAATAAAAATGAAACTACCATTAGTTGTGCGTCTATTATGACCATACAAAATGGACCTCATATACATATATATCTTCAAAAAAATCTTGCTGTATTTCTTTTTGTAGTAGGGGTGGACCCTTAGGCTCAGAGAAGTTAAGAAACTTACCCAAGATCATGTGACTAGTGGAACAACCCTCAGGATCCAAACTGTGTTTATTTCGACTTAGGAGTGTGTTTAACTGGCATTTATACCCATCATTTTGCTCCATTAAAAAAAAAACCTATCAAAGGATGATGACACCACAGGGGAGTTAAGGGAGTTAATCATTTGATTTCTTAAGAATTATCCTACTGTCCTTTGCTTCCTTCTGCTAATACAGGCTTGGCCAAGCACTGACTTCTAAATTCTGAGGAGCTCCTGCCTGGTGATTGTTATCTAACAAAATTAAACACTCTTATTAAATATACTAAGAAAAAAATGTGCTATAAATATAACTAAAAATGCATCTAAGAATAATTTTTAAAAGGATTTAATATTGTTATACATTTTTGTTTTCAACTCATTTGAGTGATGTAAAATTCCCCATCTGCCAGGTACACTGTCAAGTGTTAGGAACAATTATTTGAAGAGAAATGAATGCAGTGAAAATGGAATTATAATTTCAAAGGTTTAAGTCCTGGCTGGCTTTTTCTTATCATTTAATAGAGTTGTGAGTAACTCTCCAAATTTCCACAAGGAGAATGCAGACTAACCCTAACATAACACTGAGAGGATAGAAACAGTCTAAACATTAAATGATATATTTGCTGTATTAGAAACTTCACCTGAGGATATCCTCTCTTTTCACCCTCATCAAAACCCTCTAAGGGAGGAAGTTTTGTCCCCATTTTACAGATAGTAACTCCAGGAACCTTGCCTAAGTCAGGGCACCGGGCTGCTCACTGGCAGAACTGGAGCACGCCCAGCTTATAAACCTGCCAACCAGATAAAGGATCTGGGGCTCCAGCCAGTCCTGAAATCTGCCCATACTTTTTACCTCTCAGCATACGTCCCAGTTCTGGCACTGGTTTTAGCCCAAACTCTTCCCAATTGACTTTTGAGGGTGGAGTTCTGGACTCTGGTCTCCAGCTTGGGTTGTGACACCTGCCAAGCTTTCTACTGAACCCCTGCCTCCTGACCAGGCGTGTGGCTCATGTGGGCAGGTGACCACCTAAAGTATGTCTATCGTGTGCTCAACCCTCATGAACAGGTTCATTTTACACTGGCAGTTCTGCCAAAATCCACATCCCTAAGCCCCTGTGCAATGGCCCCACAGCCCACTCACTGCGTCTTCCCCCCTTTTGCTTGGATTCTGCTTCCACTTCAAGGGGTTTCTTATTTAGTTCGATGTTATGCTGATTGGTCTTCTGTGGCACGGTTTTCGAGTCAAGGGTGATGGTGACCAATGAGAGCTCTGAGGTCCTGAGTTCCATTCTGTCCTAGACTGCCCTTGCTTCCGGCCATCCTGGATAAGGAACTGGACCCAGCGTCCCTCTCCTCATTTGTAAAGTGAGAGCGATCTGCGTGTTTGTCTCTGAAGGGGCCACTGTGGCGATCACAGGAGGTGATCCCTGCAAGGCATGGAGGGCGCCCAGCCCGTAGCAAGGGCTTCACCAGGGTGGCCGTTATCTCAGCGAGAAAGCAAAAAAAATCCTCAAAATCCTTTATATCACCTCCAGAAAGAAAATCAAAGGAAAGGGAAAGATGGGGAAAGGAGGAGGAAAAAGGGAAAGAGAGAAGATGAAGGAATGGAGGAATATAGAGTCAACAGTCCTTCAGAGATCCCGCAGCAGGCATTTTCCAGAACACGCAGGCAAACGGAAATTAAATCACTATATAAAACCGTGCGTTTGGGGGGCTGAGTAAGAGCTAGTGGAAACCCTTTAATTTTGAACTCAAAGCCCCTGGGGAGAAGCTGAGGATGATCTGCCCTCAGGATTAGTGCTCTCCTGCCCCAGCGGCATATGAGCTCTTTCAACAGGCACTCTGGGAGGAGTGTGAGGTTGAAAGGGAGCACCCCCGTGCGTCAGTTGGGTGGGCTGCTCAGGACCTTGATCCTTCGGTGACTCACTCTCTCCAGCTGTAAGAAGGGGATAGCATCACTATAGTTCATGGGATCCTTGCGGCAGCCAGGTGAGTTAATACGTCGCATGTAGTAAGTGCTTTCTGATTGTGTTATTATTGTTAAAGTCCGCCAGCATGAGTCATGGGTGGGTGTGAGACCCCAAGGAGGGCCACCAAACTGGAACATCAGAGTGATTTAAAAGTATATGTATCTCTTTCTAAAAGTGTCTCTCTCTGTCTTTCTCAATATGGATATCTGTATCTATCAGTTTCCATCTACGCCTGTCTATCTATCAATCTGTCCATCAGTTGGAAGACATTAACTCTTCAGTGCCAAAGCTCACCATCTAGAGACAACGGAAAGCACACTTAGAGGAAGGAGGAAGGGGAAGGTTTATTTTGCTTGCTACTGCAGGAGAAAACACACTGCAAAGGTCTCACAAGAGCATTTCTGTTATAGGCAGCACAGTACTTCTGAGGAGGGGGCCAGAGAGAGTGGGATGTCATTTCAGGAATCTCAGTCATCTTGGTCCAGGAGTCAGGTGGCACAAAGTGGATGGGGGGATCCTTTGTCAAAAAGCGACCAGCATTCAGAGATCAGCGATCATTTTTGTGGCTGTGGTACAGCCTTCTAGAGAAATACTGTGTACTTGGTCTTATCTGTCCCACTGAAAGTCCTGTTTATGTTCTGCTAGAAACATCGCGGGATGATTATGGACAGAGCTATTTTCTGTTCTCATTAGGGGGACACTGTGTGTGCGTGTGTGTGTGTGTGTGTGTGTGAGAGAGAGAGAGAAAGAGAGAGAATGTGTGTGTGTGTGCACGCGCGCGTGTGCATGCATGTGAGTGTGACTGTAGGGGGGTATAATTCTAAATGATAATACATGTCATTTATAAGGTCTTTATATTTCCTGGCTAGGCAGTGTATACACTTCACTCTACGTGGCAAAGCGACTCTCCCAAGAAGGTAAGATTGCCTTCATTCTACAGATGGGGGGAGGCAAAGTTCAAGAACACAGAGCTAGTAGCAGTGTGGCTCAAATTCTAAACCAGACCCGCCAGATCCTTCCTCGTTTCTCCAGCCTAGCCTCTCCCTGGCTGTCTCTTCAGACGAGGCTCTTTCCCTCTGACCCCTCTGTAGTCATTAAGGGATTCTGACAACCTCTGTCTCTCCCTTTCTCTGTCTCTTTGTCTCCGTCTCTCTGTCTCTGTCTCTGTCGTCTCACACACTTGTATGAAATGAGGTATCATCCCGGCCTGGGACTGCACTCCAACATTTTGTGAAGCTGAAGTAAATCTTCCATTGAACGAATATAAACCAGTTCTTCCTGAGTTGAATTCACTTCGGGGCAGACTCCGCCTCTCCCTTTTTTCCTGAGAATGCCCCACAGCACAAACAGGAAGTCAGTACACGCCTGCTGAGGATGGACCCTGGGCATTGAAATGACTGCGACCTGAGCGCAGGTGTTTTGGGGGAAGTTAGCTTTCTGTTACTGAGGCGCCGTGAGCTACCATCTCCATGCTGATTGTCTGCCAGCCTGGGTTCGAAGTGCTTTACTTGTATGATCTCAAATGATCTTCAAATGTATCCCGAGAGGTGGCAATGATTATTCATCTAAATTTATAGATGAAAAGGTGAGAAAGCGGGAGTTGAGTGGTGTGCTGAAGGTCACCCTGCAGCAAAGGGGTGGACCGTGCATTCAAGTTCAGGCTCAGGGTCTCTGAAGGCTGATCCACATATGTATATAGATCTTTTAGCAGAATTTTCCTCTGCCCAAATCAAGATCAGCAAGAGCTACCCTTAAGCTGGCACAAACATGTACAAGACCAACGGCAAGAAGAACATAGCTGTGTTTTAGTGGAAGGAGCCAGCTCTCCAGGCCCTCAGGGGCAGGGGCCGTAGAGGCAGGCAGGAAGGCAATTCTGGGGGGCTCTGAGGACACGCATGGGCTGGTGGGTCTCCTGGAGAGACGCCACACCTAGCAGGAATTAATGTGAGTTATGCTTTGTGCAGCATTGCCTGCCAGCTATCCCTGAGCATTTAGTAAAGCTGTATGTGAAAATACTCCCAGCCTCTGCTCTACTGGGGGCCACCAAGGGCAGTGACCATCCAGTTCTTGCACAGAACAGCAAGGCGTGCCCCTCCCTTCCAGGCCAGAGGGGAGGGCACCGCGGAGAGCTGGCTCCAGACCGACTTTCTCTCGGGAGTTCCAAGAGGGTAAATGAGGCACAGTGGAGCAAAGGCTTCTTCAAGCACTCCCAGGAAAAGCTGGAAAATGGCTTCAGGCTGTTGAGTTTCTGGCAAGGAAGCTGGGGAGGTTGATGCTCTATCTGTAAACACAGGGATCTAAGGCCAGGACACAGGGGTTTTATCTTGTTAAAAATATGCTTGAGAAAGAAAAAAAAAAAAAAGGAAGAAGAGAGGAAGAAAGAGGAGGAGGAAATCAAAACAAGCAAACAAGATTCACTAAAGCGGGACACGTGCATACCCCACGGCTTAGCGATTTGATTCCTAGCTGTTTACCCAACAGAAGTGGGTACAAAGGATCACCAAGACCCTGGAGCCTATACAAAAGGGCCATTTGTAAAACCCCAGACCGGAAATGTACACCAACAGGAGAGAGGACAAAGAAATCAGGAATAGTCATCAAATGGAATATGATCTCCAATGAGAATCAACAATTTACAGCTTCACGCAATAGCATGAATGAATCTCACAGTCATTCTGCTGAAAAAAGAAGTGAGATCCCCAAATATGCCAGCTATATGAGTCCATTTATATGAAGTTCAAGAACACATCAGGTGATCTATGCTGGGAGAAGTCAGGGTGCTGCTGATCCTTGTTAAGGAGAGTGGGGAGGAGGTTTGGAAGAGGGCAGGAAGGGAGTTTCTGGGCACCTGGAAACTTCCATTGCTTGTTCAGATGATGCATCAGTTGAAAAACACTTGAGCAGAATACTTGGATATGTGTACTTTGCTGCATGTATATGCACTTTAATAAAGGTTTTTTGTTTTTGTTTTTGTTTTTGTTTTAATTTAAAAAAAAAAAAAGAAGTCTGATCCCTCATCTAAAGATCAGAATGTCTGGGTAGGGTCATGGCCCTATCACTGGCCCCACAGACATCAGACAGAATGTTCATGCCCAGGTGGGAGGCAGGCATGTGAATGAAGCCTATTCCTCCTCTAGGTGACCACATAATGCCATGACAGAGCAGAATGGTAAAGGAGACTGTCTGCCTGTTACATGTAAAGTCCTAGAGGGCTGTATATTTGAGAGATGGGGTGGTCTGTGGGTAACCAGAGCTCTGAGAGTGTGTGGCTTGAAACTGTGTCAGATGTGGAAGGGACCTTGTCAGTCATGGTGTACAACTGGTCAGCCTTATGTCTGGCAAGCAGAAACCACAATCTTAGGAGATAACCAGTCCTTCTATCTACTATGCAAAGTTCTTATGTAGCCTCTTCATTGATTAAAGACCTTTCAACTATTTGACCTACAATAACAAGCCTGAAGTGACTCATGATTTGAAAAAAACCGGGGCTTGGCTAGTGACAAGAGGGATTCAGAAATATTACTAATAGCAATATCATTTTCTGGAACAAAACACTTCCCAGTAAAGCGAGTAGGCTTTTTCTGAGTCTTTGACACACCACAGTGGCGTATAGAATTTCTTATTGTTGCTGCAGGCTCCTGAAAGAATAGGATCATTATTGTTAGCTCTGACGGTAATTCTTTTCCATTATGTCAGAGAGACATGGTGGTGGTTTTTCCAGTCAGATCCTGAACAGGGCTAGAGACCATTGTCTTCCACAGTTTATCTGAGAATCAGCTAAGATGGCTGCAAAGAACCCTCAACTCAAAAACAGAATCTATGGGGGTGACTCATGACCCCAATCACTTTCTAGCTTCTGTAAGTATCTAGGGTATCTGTTTTTCTTCATAAAGAAAGAGGATATTTGGGTACTGAGAGAGTTCTGAGGAATGTGCTCCCATACAGAATGTATTTTGAATTTAGTGTAGAGGCAGTCCATCTGCTCATAAAAGGAGAGAGATTGGACAGAGAACACATTTCCTCTCGATGCTGGAATTGATAATATGACTTGTTAGCCTTGTATTTATAGTTTGGGGTTAAACTTTCATTTAACATTCAATTAGGAGCTTCTGGTGTCAGGAAGGCTACCGCCCAGAATGAGCTGGGACTTGAAAAAGATACAAAGCTCAATATTAGGAAAATATGAAGGGAAACTATAAGAGGGGCTTTAAGTTTTATTTGAGCAAAAAGAACAAGGAAGAACTCTGCGCCCTGCCTGGGGCAAGTGAGGTAATGATAGATTTCAGACAGACAGCAGAATAGTCCAAGTTTGGTGCTCTCTACAGTGAAGGCTTGTCAGAGGGAGAAAGGCAGGTCAGAGGAAGCCCAAGTTTTGTGGGTAGTTTATGAGAGAGATGAGGTGGATCACATGTCACCACGCAGAGGCAGTCAGGTGTCTCTGTCTCAGACACATGAGAAGCAGAAAGAAACACATGAAAACAGAAAGGAGGTTTCTGAACTACCTAACATGACCTTAGAGCAGTCAGAGACAGCAAGGGAGGTATCTGAAAAAGAAAAAGAAGCACATAACATAACTGATTTGGTCTCTGAAAGCTGTAGATCAGCAAGGATATTCGTATCAGATAAAATCCTAGGGCAATGTATTAAAAGGATGTTCTGTGATGTAATGACATGGCAGTCCCTGGGAGACACGGTGCTTTCTGGAGACAGCATCTGGTTCATTAGAACAAGTCCATCTGGACAGTGCTCGTTTCCTTAATTGATGGGTTTACGAGAGAAATAGGAACAGTGAATACAGATTTTGGCATGGCATTGACCAAGGGTCCCATGACATCCTTGCAGACAAAAGGGGAAAATGTGTCCATGTTAATGGATTCATAGTTGTTTGCGCTGATGTGGCTCTAAAATGCTGGTGAGTGTATCTTGGATGGAGGTCTCTAGTGGAAAGACTCAGCACTGAAGCTCCCTCCTTTTCCACATTTTTACAACCATCTGAAGGGGTTATTTATGGTACCCAGATCACATCTGTGAGTGGTGATGAAAAGCTGACATTTGTGGTAGAGAGAAAGATACAAATATATATAAAAATAGAATATAGACTAGTCTGATAGAATCGGAATCCTAAAATGGTTTTAATAGACTGAGTAAGGGAACCAATTCAATCTATCCAAACCTCAATTTTCTCACCTGTAAAATGGGAATAATAGTATCCTCTTTTCTATAGGGCTCCAGTGGAGATCCAATTAAGATAATAGATTAAAAGACTATGCAATTAGTGCCATGTTTAGCATAGGGTTATGTTCAAATATTATTTTGTTACTACTAATAATACAGGGATAGGCAATAAGTAAAAAAGAAAATTTCTGGGTTTAGATACAAAAACCAACTCCATTTCTACAGAACCAGGGAGATGTAAGTTAATAGAAATTCATCAGACAAATATGTAAGCCTTTGCGTTGATCTTAAACTCGGTCTGAGCCCAGAGTGTATATAACTGTCTCTAAAATCCTATGTACGATGTAGGCATCCTCAACAGAACTTTAATGTCTAGCACAAGGAAAGGAGCTTTTCCACCTGCCCCTTGGAGCTCTCTCCACACCAGAGGTTAAGTTCAGGGCAGGACCACACCTTTTCAGAGGTTCTCAGTCCTGGACGGAATTAGAATCACTTGGGGAGCATTAAAGACTACTAGTGTCTGGGCCCCAATTCAGGACTATTAAATCAGAATTCTGGGAATGGTGTTGAGAACCACCACTTTACATTAAATATTGACTTTTAGGAACTGTTTCTTTGCAGATCCATCCAGGACAGTAATGGGATCTGAGACTCAGCTATCTGAAGGGGGATTAAACGAAGGTCCAGGGTTTAATTAAGAGAGGTAGAGAGGTGCCTTCAAACAACTGAAGGGCTATGAAAGAAGAATGAGACTTATCTTTCCTGTCTTCAGAGGGCAAAACTTAGACCACTGTATGAGTTACATGGAAATACATGTTTGCTTAAAATAAGAATACTATCCCAAACAATTAAACTTGCTAGAGAATTAAATGAGTTACTTGGGAAATGATTAAAACCCCATGGGTGCTGACCTTCAGTGTTTTCATAACTGCTTTCCAGTGGTGTTACAGGGTGTGTACTTAAAGGAGCTTTTATGTTTCGATCAATTAATACATTTATAATTTTCTTTAAAATTATTATTCTTTTAGATGATGAAACTGACCACATTCCCTAAGTAGGTGGGGGTCAGATATTGGTATTCTTAAAAAGCTCACTTGATGCCCTGCCACCCCCTTTGAACTGTTCTGGCCCTGGGACCCCAGCCTCCATCAAGGACTTGAGTGATCCAAGTGTCTGGTGGGGGATGGGAGGCTGATCCATCAGCCTCCAATCAGGACACACCTGTGAGAGGTTGTGCTGTGGTTCATCTACCGATCTGGAGCTCCAGATAGCAATGACAGAGTGAGACTGAATCTGGGCCTCCTTGCTAGTTTTCTGTTGCTCTTTTCTGCCCTTCTTATCTCTGACAGGCAGATTGAATCCTGATAAAGGTACTTCATAGTAAAAGACTTCATCATATTATGAAAGAGTTTTGATCTTCAGCCAATGACCCATTTCTTTGCGGATAGTCAATACAATTGAATTCCAGTAAAATCAAGGCTTTGGATAGTCCCTTGATGGTTATGACAATAAAGGATTAAATTCGTACGTCAGAGTTCACAGTCCTGGAATACCATCTGTTTAGTCCACCCCGTTCTGTTCCTATTTTTAATGTGTTGTTCTTTCTGAATATAAATCACATTTCTGTGCTAATAAGTCTGCGTTGCTGTAGGTAAATGATTATTATTAGTTCATCAAAAGGGAGGAAAAGCACCTTGGCAAAGAAAGGAGATTTATTTCATCCAGGTTATTCATTAGTGATCAGAGAACAAGAGCTATCACATTAATTCTGTGAAATTCCAGCCCATCTCTTTGTTTAACCGCCAAAGATTAAGAGGGAGAAGTGTCTTTCCTTTTAACCTTGAGTCTCAGTCTCAAGACAATTTGTTTGTAAATTTTAGTTCAGTCATTAATTGATCTGACAAATGGGGAAACTCTGCTTCAACCTGATTAGTTAATATTTTTGTTTATACTTTTGTTTTCTTTCATCCAACATAACTTTCAGAATAATCGACTGGTTTGACCAACCGAGTATGCCATCAAAGGGTATTAAGATACACCTTTACCGCTTGATTTGCATTACATTATCTTGAATCAAAAATCAAAATTGGTCAAATCAGAATTCTTAGACCTAGAACACTTCAGATGTTTAAATAATAATTGTCAATTTAGCGAGTAATTCCCATGATATTAACAAGAATGAAAAAATCATTTTTATGCCTTCTTTTGTTCAAGGGATTCACTTTATGCTAGAAGACTTCTATAGCTTTGTGGCGTGTGGTGTCCTTTACCTGCCCATTATCCCTTCTGTCACTTCTCAGTCGCTAACAGGACCCCAGCTTTGTTGAGGGCAACTATGTGCTCAGGAATATACACTGGCCCCTAGTAGGAGGCATTTGATACAGTCCAGCCGATGAGAAGAAAGCCTGACCTGCTGGATGTTTTTGAGAAAGCCTTTACCATTTCTTATTGAATGCTCTTAGAAGAAATATGTCACATTAAAATATGATGTCGATGTTAGAGAACAAATTTTGAATTTTGTTTTTGCGGTTCAGGATATGTGACAGGTTAGACACACGAACCAGTTGTTTAGCTGATGGTGTTCTCCATCATTAGGCAGAGATCACTAGCTGTGCAAATTCCATACTGCTTTCGGGATCGAGCTGGAGATTAGAGACCTGAACAGTGTGAGCTCTTCCTACCACCAAATGGCTGGCCCAACTCCCCACCTGTCTTCCCAGGAACTCTGTGACTCACAAAACCCAGGAAAGAGCAGTCATATCAGGAGTTCCGGGGTCCACCAGAGTCCTGGGGCCTCCTGGGCACCTGCTAACCTGGCTTTCCCATGCAGAACTCTGATTTCCAAAACGGAAAAGGGGTCCTAGAGTTAGAAGACTGATGTATGAAAGGTAAGAAAAGAATGAGCCAAAGCTCTGGAAAGTGGACAAAACAATGTGGTCACCTGCTTTATTCTACGCAAAAATAAAGTCAGATGGCCTTTATGTTCATGGGCAGCTACTAAATTTACCTCAGCCTTCAGTCCTTGGCGGTTACTTTCCGTCCAAGCTAACATTTGCACTACCGCCCTCTGTTGGCTAGAAACTGAACTTCGCTCTGGTGTCTTGTTTTTCTTGCTGGCCAATTTAAATAGGTCAGGAGGAATTGAGCTGAACTCCAGTCCCAGTCATCTCACAACCATGTATTCAAAGCCAAAATTCTTGAAAGCCACATTTTTTTTTTTCTCAGAAGGGCAATTGGGAGCACTGATGGCTACTGTGATTCTAAAACCAGTGCACCCGACTTTACGAACTAGAGGTTATAAAAGGCACTGAGACAGTGATTCCTAAATTTTACCTTTTATTAGCTAGACATATTATCCAAGCAAATTCATGGCTAAGCTTCCTAGTGTAAAGCCAAACCTCGTTCCAGCCCCACACCAGCCCCCGCTGCACCTCCACAGAATCAAAGCCCTTAACAGAGGCCAGTCTGAAACAAACAAAAACACTCTAAAAGATCTTGTGTTTGAAGGAAACCTAGGAAGAATGCTTTGCCAATCTCTTTCTCTGTTTAAAACTGTTTTTTTTTTAAATGAATTGATTTCCCAAACATAAGTACTTCCTCCCCTGCAAAAAAAAAAAAAAAAAAAAAAAATTAAGGTATCCATTTTCTTACTTCCTTGACATTTTTCTGCAGCTCAGTGAGCCAAAGTATGTCTGTATGCGGTGCTATGGTTATCAAAAGAAATGGGAACATTTTGGAATGTGCAGAAGTTAGAGGAATATATATTTGTTCATAGAAGGTGGTCTCTGGGGCTCTGTCTAATATACCCACCTGATGCTCATTTGTTACTTAGCTGATGAGACAGTAAGGCCCTGGGCTCTGTTCCTCAGTTAACAATTAGTTTTTTTGTTTCCCAGTAATAGATCTATCTCCTGGGTTAGACTCACTATAAGCAAGAACTGAAATTTTTAAAAGCTAAAAAAACTAACTTACAGTGAGAAACATGACAGTCACGTGGAGTATTCTCTCCTGCGGCAGACCCATGGGAAGTCCTAACTCATCAGCCCAAAACCGAGAGAAACACATCAGAAATCTGAAAAACCAGGTTTATCATAATGTAAAATCTTTGTAATGTGAAAGCCTGAACTCCGGAGGAACTATGAAGCATCTCAGCCATTAAAGGCAGAGCTGAATTATTAGAAGATTTGAGACAAGGTGGAATTAAGGTCAACACTGAATGTAGGGCTGTGAGGAAAGGGTCAACATCAAGGTTGGTCCAGGATGTGAATTTAGAACACTGTTTCTTTGGAAACCACAGAGTTAAGATAGATGTGGAATATTGTGTATAGACAGACACTCCTTACATCTGGGTTGGAAATTGAGGCTGCTTCATTGTATCAAAATGACTGAGATCCTCTTGGCAAGATGGAATGTTCCATCCTCACTGATTAATTTCAACCCCAATATTTCTGATATCTATGCTATCAGGGAAAAGTGTTTCTCAGTGAATAAAGAAGCAGTAGTCACTCAAACAAAAAGGTTGCAGGACACTTTATAGCTGAGGCATGTCTTTGGGAGGAATATTGTTTCCCATAAACTTTGCAGCTGGTTCTCTTGTGTCTGTTTTTCCAACTTGATGAATGGCTGGCCATATGTTTACTTTCTCAGTCCAAGCTAATTTGTACTTTCTCAGCGGGATGGCGAAAGACTCGCTGAGTTAGCTGGGCGAGCGCATGCGCAGGCTACCAGCGCAAGATAGCTGGTGTTCCCAATGTTTGAGCATCGGGCCAGGACAAGAAGTCACTGTCCCCTTGCGCTGACCTCCGACCCTTACTCCTTTCCTCTCCTGCCATTGCTCCTCTGCTCATCCCTGTGCTTTCTTGGGGAGAAGGTGAGGGATGGCAAAACTCTTCCTTGACACAGTCTTCCTTTAGATGTGCTAATATTTTCAAGAAAATTTTCTTCTTTTTGTTATGGTCCATTTTGTGTTGTTTCATAGTTTAACCCTGAGGAGGAATGGGGGTCCTACCTTATTTTTGAATTATGAGAAACACCTCACAGTTTGCTCTTGATAGGGTTCAAGACATGCTGCCCTAAAATATGACAGCTTGACACACTGAATATCTTAAGCTGAAGGAGTTCGAGAAAACAGCAAAAGCAGGAAGGTAACTCCAACCTTCCTGTACCTGCCTTTTTTCTCTGAAAGCAGGAGATAAATCTCTGATGTGAGAGCTACCCTCTCTGCTCTGCCAGTAGGAAAAGAGACATACTTATCACCAAACACAGGGAATTAAGCTGAGAAGGCTGTATAAACAAGCCTTGTTATTTCTTCACCATTTTATGACCCCCAAGACCAATCCTCTTTGTTTTTTCTATTCTTTGCAAATTTGTTGTTTCTTTGTCTAAAACCTACAAAAGCTTCCTGTTCTGGTCACTTCTGGTCTTCCTTCTCTCGTGAAGACTCTGTTATATGTGTAAAAATTCAGTAAAATCTGAATGCTTCTCTCCTGTTAATCTTTGTTGGTTTAATTTTCATACCCAGTCAGGGATTGTAAGAGGGTCAAGAGAAAGTTTTCCTCCCCTACATCTTAAAATATAGCTAAGAAACTATACTTGTTTAATGTGAATGAAATGGGCCAAATAACCCTTAGTAAAAGGATTATAATTTTGGATGAAGTTATAATTTGACCTCCAGCAAACCCAAATAAAATACTTAAAATAAATTCTAAATGAAACTATTTTATATTTATTTAGAAATAAGGTAGTTTGTTTTCTGTGGTTTAAGTCCTTGCCAAACTAAGTGGGGGAAGAAAAGTTAATTTTCATCCCTGAACCTTTTTTTTTTTAAAGAAATGCTTATATGCACACGTGTCCCTTTCTAAAAACGTATGAGAAAGTTAATAAATGACTCTTGATTAACTGTCAAATCAAAGGTTTTCTTGATGTGACTTCTACATAATTTTCTGAATTTTCCAAATGAGGTGGATCTGAAATCCCCAGGGCAATTTCTGCCATGGAAAAGCTGGATAAGCCTGGACTTCCCGAGTGATGTCACAATGAGACTCAAGCTTTGATAATCAGGAATTTCAAGACCAAGCCAACACTTCAAGAGACTGTCCAAGAAAACAAGTGTGAGAAGATTTCTGTGTGAGGTACATTTGAAATAACAGAGTGCTGTTTTCTTTAAGTACCTGTAACTGTGTATTCAAAGCAAACTCTTGAAATATCTTACTATGCAGTGTCTAAATATCTTGAAGAGAACACTTAAAAAACTGTCTAGTGAGGTGTTCAGAGTACAACAATTTTAAGTGATGGAAACAAATCGCAGAACAATCTGGGCAGCAATCCCAGTTTGGCTGGAAAAAAAAATAAGAAAGAAAAGAAAAGAAAAAAAAAAAAAAGACCTGTGAGTGGTTTGTGTGTGTGAAAAAGAAAGTATCAAAAATATCTGGATATCTGGAAGGAAACCCAGCAAACTGTTAAATAGAGTTACTTACTGGAAAATAGAGAGAGGACAGGAGATTCTCATTTTTTTATTTTACAGCCTTTTGTGTTAGTTTTTGTTTGTTACGATTAGCATTTCTGTATTTGTCACTTAAAAACTCAATTAGAAAAAAGCTCATCAAATTTTGAAACATCACGTCTCCCTTGACTCCTCCCTTCTGAAGGTTCCAATATCGTTAATATTTAGCAGGAACATGAATGTAAAGTGTATGCTAATGGGCTAGTAAAGCTGTTCCTGATACATTAAGATATAATGGAATTATATTGAACATTATAATATATAGTATTAAATGTGATAAGAGGTATTAATATGTCATATAAATACTGGAGCCTCTGAAAATGGCAGAAGTTCAATCTATTTGTGAATTTATTCATTCACTCAATAAATGTTTAAGGACACTCTGTATAAGGCTCTGATCTAAATGTCAGGGCAACAGACATGAAAAATCATGGTCCTTATTCCTGAAGAGCTTACACTTCATTGGCATGGACCAGCACTCAGAAAAATAATTGATACACTAGGAGGAGTGGAATACCAAAGATATAACAAAGGATGCAGGACACATTGTGTGAATGAAGAATAGGGAAGGCTCCTAGGAGCCCACTCTTACTGGAACTTAAAGGAGAGAAAGTTTTCATTCTCCAGCTTGAATGAAAGAACAGTGATATCAGGGTGCCTGGGTGGCTCAGTTGTTTAAGTGTCTGCATTGGGCTCATGTCATGGTCCAGGGTCCTGGGGTGGAGTCCCACATCTGGCTCCCTGCTCAGAGGGGAGCCTGCTTCTCCCATTCCCTTTGCTGCTCCCCTTGCTTGTGTCCTCTCTCTCCCCCACCCTCTGCCATGTCAAATAAATAAATAAAATCTTAAAAAAAAAAAAAAAAAGAATAGCAACCTCAAACTTTCTAGTTTCTAGTTTCTAGCACAAAATGAAATAAACTTTCTGAGGGTATCATATTAGCTTACAATGACCTCCCTTGTTCTGAGAAATGCTCCCAGAGGCATTGGGTTGTTCCCCTGGTAAACATGCTTATATTATATGATGTCTTTCCATACTGCCATCTGTTAAATTAGAACAGGTACAAACTTCTGCAACAACAACATTTTAAAGATATACAGGGGGTCACCTGGTGGCTCAGTTGGCTAAGCATCTGCCTTTG
This sequence comes from Neogale vison, assembly GCF_020171115.1. Classification (NCBI taxonomy): domain Eukaryota; kingdom Metazoa; phylum Chordata; class Mammalia; order Carnivora; family Mustelidae; genus Neogale; species Neogale vison. The sequence continues at coordinate 64,165,781 of NC_058091.1, read as the reverse complement.
GCTCAGGTCATGATCCCAGGGTCCTGGAGTCAGGTCCCATATTGGGGAGCTCAGTGGTGAGCCTCTTTTTCCCTCCCCCTGCTTGTGCTTTCTCTCTCTCTCACAAATAAATAAAATATATAAATAAAGTCTTTTAAAAAATAAATAAATAAGGATATTCATGTATATAAATCTATGATCTTTATATAACTGAGTGTTGGCAAAAATTAAAGACAATTGAAATATTATTATGTATGTCAGTACATTTAATTGATGAACCAGCAATGTTTGGATGAACAATAAAATGACATAAATTAATAATTTATGTTTATTTCATAAAATATATTTTTTCTTCTATTTTATTTAAATTAATGGTATATTGTTTTGATACAGATTTTCACAAAATTTACATTCTGTCAACAATCATGCATGATAGTTCTTGAAACATTATAGTTCTCAGTTTTAATTACTTTCAGTTTGGCTCAACTTTATTCTCTGGAGGCTTTAGCAACAGGAATTATTTAAAAAGTTATTTAAAAAATTTAAAAAGATTTTTATTTCTAGTTTCTGTTTTGAGTTTACTTTTATATTTTTTACTTCTTTCATGATTTAGACTTGTCATTATTGCTAAGACCCAAAGAATTAAAAGTGAAATGTAATTTTATCATATTTTCATCCAAAATTGCAACAAAATACATGTAAAAAATTAGCAAGATGTAGAATACTTTAGAAGTATTTCTATAAAACTTATGAAACCTAAGTTTTCAGCCCAAAGTTCTCTTTCATCTGAAGAATTCTAAATCATCTTTCAAATTAAAAAGCAAAACACAAACTGTAATTAAATGTCATGATTTTAGTTAAATCAAGGTCAATTTAACAAGTTTTGTAACTTTAATGGAACCTTAATGTTTTATAAGAATAAAACTATTTGTGGTTTAACCATTCAATGTCCAAGCAGTTACCCATGGAAAAACTCAGTACAATGCTTAACTGATGTTAAGGATCTACACATATGGGAGTTTTAGAGTAATCTGAATCTCTTTACACTGCAGAATGTGGTGCAGTGCCACTATTGTGAATGCCACATTAAAATCAGGAATGCCACAGGGACCATGATCTTAACCTAAAGAAAAATGAGAGAGATGGTCAGCACTACCATGAAACAATATTTCATTTTAAAGAGTTCTACTTTATTTGTGGTAGCTGAGAAGAAAGATTCGAGGAGTCTTTTCTCTTTCTCTTTGTGCAGGAGCTATTCAGATCTTCCCCGCACCCTAAAGCAGCATTTGCCTCAAACATCCACAACAGGCGCAATTCACACGGCCTCACAGAATCTAGATGTGAGTGCCTTTTCCTTGAAGTCCTATGGGAAGACATGCAGAGTGGTGTTTCTCAGAAGTATTAGGACTGCAAATGTATCAGACCAAGAACTATAACTATATAACTATAAGCAGGACCCCAGCGACAGACCTTATGTTCTTTAGGAAGTTGATTTTTTCGTGGGTTTTTGATATACAGGATCCTCAGAAGCATGGAACCCAGGGCAGAAGTCTGCCTTGCCTGAATCCAAGGGAAATACTGGTTGGGTCTTTTGGACTCTTCTCAAGATTTTGGAATTTAGAGCAAAGGCTTTTTGGAAGCTGAGCCATGTTCATGGCAGAGGATGGAACTTCCCATCTTGGAAGTTTCTGGATATTCCAGAGGCTGGGTTGTTGGCCTCTCCTTGGATTCCACCAGTATCATTAATATCCTCTTAGCAGATGCCCTTTTTGTGTAGACAAGCTTGTTTGGTTTCTGTTACATGTAACAAAAACAAAACAAAACAAAGCAAAAAATCTCATAATGCATTGCGCTATTGTGGGAAAGAAAGAGGTGAAGCCGGAGTGTTGGTTGAACCAGATGGTAAAGTGAAGCTAAGCCCTTCACTCCAGGGAGACATGAAACAACGCCGCCTCTTCAGTGTCTCAGACTGCCTCGGGGTCGTTGGATAAAGTCTCTTTTCAGCACTCTCCTTTGTTTCATGTGTGATTATATGACATCATATAAACAGGGTTTTTCCTTGCCGTAGGTGACTCTTGGTGTGGGCTGGGTGACAGGAGAATCAGAACTCTTTTATTTTCCTGCCTGGTTTGTCAGCTTCTGGCTTTCTGACTGGGTTCTATACATTTATCTTTCCCAAAATTGTTCAAGTCTTTCCTATTTCAGAGAGGTGGAAACTACCACAAATGATCCTTTTTCATCAATATCACTGCATGCCTAAGAGAAGTAATAATGTTGTTCAATCTGCTTGAGTGTTCCTACTTGGGGCTGGAGAAGACCTGTGCTTCTCTGCAGAGCCATACGTTTCTAAAAATACTCTCTAACACAATGCAAGCCATTTTTATTCACTTAAAAGCTATTCCTCATTGACCTTGGTACAATTTTTTGTAGATAATTTTAAGTACTTAAGAAAACAAATCATATTTGATGATGATTCTATTCATTAGAAATTACATGCAATTAATATACTAATCATAAGGTATTTCACCAAAGCCATAAATTCCATGAAGGGGTATTTTTTTACTAGATTATTTTATGTGTTAACTGAAGTGTATGTTGCAAAAAACTTTGTGAATTCTGAAGCATTAAAAATGTTGAAATTGCCTTTGGCGATGTTCCTAGGAAGATGTTGCTGCGGCTGAGGTCGAAGAGGTTGCTGCCTGTGTTCTCCTCAAGGATTTTGATGGATTCCTTTCTCACATTGAGGTCCTTCATCCATTTTGAGTCTATTTTTGTGTGTGGTGTAAGGAAATGGTCCAATTTTATTTTTCTTCATGTGGCTGTCCAATTTTCCCAACACCATTTATTGAAGAGGCTGTCTTTTTTCCATTGGACATTCTTTCCTGCTTTGTCGAAGATTAGTTGACCATATAGTTGAGGGTCTATTTCTGGGCTCGCTATTCTGTTCCATTGATCTATGTGTCTGTTTTTGTGCCAGTACCATGCTGTCTTGATGATGACAGCTTTGTAATAGAGCTTGAAGTCCGGAATTGTGATGCCACCAACTTTGGCTTTTTTTTTCAATATCCCTTTGGCTATTCGAGGTCTTTTCTGGTTCCATATAAATTTTAAAATTATTTGTTCCATTTCTTTGAAAAAGATGGATGGTACTTTTATAGGAATTGAATTAAATGTGTAGATTGCTTTAGGTAGCATAGACATTTTCACAATATTTATTCTTCCAATCCAGGAGCATGAAACATTTTTCCATTTCTTTGTGTCTTCCTCAGTTTCTTTCATGAGTACTTTATAGTTCTCTGAGTATAGATTCTGTGCCTCTTTGGTTAGGTTTATTCCTAGGTATCTTATGGTTTAGGGTGCAATTGTAAATGGGATTGACTCCTTAATTTCTCTTCGTTCTGTTTTGTTGTTGGTGTAGAGAAATGCAACTGATTTCTGTGCATTGATTTTATATCCTGACACTTTACTGAATTCCTGTACAAGTTCTAGCAGTTTTGGAGTGGAGTCTTTTGGGTTTTCCACATATAGTATCATATCATCTGTGAAGAGTGGTAGTTTGACTTCTTCTTTGCCGATTTGGATGCCTTTAATTTCCTTTTGTTGTCTGATTGCTGAGGCTAGGACTTCATGTACTATGTTGAATAGCAGTGGTGATAATGGACATCCCTGCCGTGTTCCTGACCTTAGTGGAAAAGCTTTCAGTTTTTCTCCATTGAGAATGATATTTGTGGTGGGTTTTTCATAGATGGCTTTGATGATATTGAGGTATGTGCCCTCTATCCCTACACTTTGAAGAGTTTTGATCAGGAAGGGATGCTGTACTTTGTCAAATGCTTTTTCAGCATCTATTGAGAGTATCATATGGTTCTTGTTCTTTCTTTTATTGATGTGTTGTATCACATTGACTGATTTGCGGATGTTGAACCAACCTTGCAGCCCTGGAATAAATTCCACTTGGTCGTGGTAAATAATCCTTTTAATGTACTGTTGAATCCTATTGGCTAGTATTTTGGTGAGAATTTTCGCATCTGTGTTCATCAAGGATATTGGTCTATAGCTCTCTTTTTTGATGGGATCCTTGTCTGGTTTTGGGATCAAGGTGATGCTGGCCTCATAAAATGAGTTTGGAAGTTTTCCTTCCATTTCTATTTTTTGGAACAGTTTCAGGAGAATAGGAATTAGTTCTTCTTTAAATGTTTGGTAGAATTCCCCCGGGAAGCCTTCTGGCCCTGGGCTTTTGTTTGTTTGGAGATTTTTAATGACTGTTTCAATCCCTTACTGGCAAGGGAAGCAAGGACAAAAATAAACTATTGGGATTTCATCAAGATCAAAAGCTTTTGCACAGCAAAGGAAACAGTTAACAAAATCAAAAGACAACTGACAGAATGGGAGAAGATATTTGCAAACGACATATCAGATAAAAGACTAGTGTCCAAAATCTATAAAGAACTTAGCAAACTCAACACCCAAAGAACAAATAATCCAATCAAGAAATGGGCAGAGGACATGAACAGACATTTCTGCAAAGAAGACATCCAGATGGCCAAAAGACACATGAAAAAGTGCTCCATATCACTCGGCATCAGGGAAATACAAATCAAAACCACAATGAGATATCACCTCACACCAGTCAGAATGGCTAAAATCAGGAAAAGTCAGGAAAAGACAGATGCTGACGAGGATGCGGAGAAAGGGGAACCCTCCTACACTGTTGGTGGGAATGCAAGCTGGTGCAACCACTCTGGAAAACAGCATGGAGGTTCCTCAATATGTTGAAAATAGAACTGCCCTATGACCCAGCAATTGCACTACTGGGTATTTACCCTAAAGATACAAACGTAGTGATCCGAAGGGGCACGCGCACCCAAATGTTTATAACAGCAATGTCCACAATCCAAACTATGGAAAGAACCTAGATGTCCATCAACATATGAATGGATCAAGAAGATGTGGTATATATACACAATGGAATACTATGCAGCCATCAAAAGAAATGAAACCTTGCCATTTGCGACAACATGGATGGAACTAGAGCATATCATGCTTAGTGAAATAAGTCAAGCAGAGAAAGACAACTATCATACGATCTCCCTGATATAAGGAAGTGGTGATGCAACATAGGGGCTTAAGTGGGTAGGAGAAGAATAAATGAAACAAGATGGGATTGGGAGGGAGACAAACCATAAGTGACTCTTAATCTCACAAAACAAACTGAGGGTTGCTGGGGGGAGGGGGGTTGGGAGAAGGGGGGTGGGGTTATGGACATTGGGGAGGGTATGTGCTTTGGTGAGTGCTGTGAAGTGTGTAAACCTGGCGATTCACAGACCTGTACCCTTGGGGATAAAAATATATGTTTATAAAAAATAAAAAAAATTTAAAAAATTAAATAAAATGAAAAAAAAAGAAAAAAATGTTGAAATTGTATCCTTGTGAACAATAAAGCTAATTATATTTTAAATCAGCCTATCAATTAAAAAATCAACAGCCTTGGGGCACCGGGGTGGCTCAGTGGGTTAAAGCCTCTGCCTTCGGCTCCAGTCATGATCCCAAGGTCCTGGGATCAAGCCCCACATCAGGCTGTCTGCTCAGCAGGGAGCCTGCTTCCTCCTCTCTCTCTCTCTGCCTGCCTCTCAGCCTTACTTGTGATCTCTATCTGTCAAATAAATAAATAAAATCTTTAAAAAAAATCAACAGCCTTCATATACATAAATATTAACCAGTTAGGAGATACAACAGAAGAAAATAAACCCATTTACAATACCAGTAAGAAAGATAAAATATTTAAATAAACTTCACAAGATATGTTCAAAACCTAAATAAAGCAAATAATAAATACTCCTGAAAGATAGAAAAGTGGAGTTGAAATAAACAGAAAGACATCCTGGGCTCTTGGTTAGAAGGTTTCAAACGTATTTAGGTGTCAGTTTCCATAAAATAATTTATAAATTTAGTGCAATTTCCACAAGCAAACTTTCTTTCTGTTTCTCTCTCTTTCTTTCTTTCTTTTTTCCTGTAGCTGGACAAGTTACTACTAATGTCCATATGGTAAAACAAACTTGCTAGGGAAACACTGAAAAGAAAGACTTAGAGTGTAGGGTGAGCGGAGTGGAAAAATGAGGAAATGAGCCCTCTCAGGTGTTAAAACATGTGATAAAGCCCCTACATTGAACACAGTGTGGTACTAGTACATGAATAGATAGAAAAAGAAAGTCCAGACACAGGCCCAACTCATATGGTAATCTAGTATATGATGATGGTGGTTTCTCAAATCTCTGGGGGGTACAATTGGACTTTTTAAAGGTACTGGGGCATTTGGAAAAAGGTAAAACTATGTCCATTTCTCATGTATACAAAAATAAGCTCCAAATGGATTTGAGTTATAAATGTAAAAAAAAAAAAAAGTACCTATACAGATAGTAAAAGAAAACATGAATGAATCCCTCTAAAATTTGAGTGTAGATAGAGGATTTCTCACTATAATCCCAAATCCAGATGCAAGATAAGTACTAACACATTTGACTGCCAAAACATTTTTAAATGGCAAAACCCGTAAGTGGAGGCGCCTGGGTGGTTCCCTCCTTCAGCGTCCATCTTTGGCTCGGGTCATGGTCCCAGGCTCCTGGGATTGAACCCTGCATTGGGCTCCCTGCTCAATGGGAAGCCTGCTTCTCCTTCTGCCTCCCCCTGTTTGTGTTCGCTCTCCCGCTGTGTCTCTCTCCGTCAAAAAAACTTTTTTTTCATTTTTTTAAAGTAAGCAAAGTAAAGGACAAATAATAACTTGGGAGAAAATATTTTAAGTATTTGTCACAGATTAAGGGTTAATATAGATCTATTACATATAAATATATATTACATATATATATCTACTATATGTATTACGAATATATAAAGAACTTTTACAGCTTGAGGAAACACTGAAAATCCTTTTTTAAAACTGGCAAAACCAAGACCCATCAGCAGAAAGATATAAGCATGACCTCACTCACGAGAAAACTGCAATAGAGATACCTTTTCACATTCATCAGATTGGCCAACAGTCAAAAGCTTGCCGATGCACATTACTGACCAGACTGTAAGGAAACACGCACTCTCATACATTGATAGTAGAGACACAAAAGGATTCACCTACATGGAAGGGAATTTGTCAATATCTAAGAAAACCACCGCAATCCTTCCTCTAGGAATTTACCCTGAAGGTAAACCTTGGAAATTCAAAAATACACAGGTACGAAGTTCTTAACTGCAGCATTATTTGCAATAGCAAAACACTGAGAACTACCTGACTGCCCATATAGAAGTACTGTATCACTGTAATCATTCTCATCGTCACCACCATCCTCATCATCCTTCTCCAAACTCCAGAAGGCATGAATTTTTTTATAAAAAAAAAAAAATTGTGAAAGTACTTACAGTATCTTTTACATAACAAAAAGAAATAAAACACATAAATCTGCTTGTTTGGGGGAAAAGAAACACAGGAAGGAAAAACCAGCAGGCACTGAAATCCGTGACCTACAAGAGGGGCAGGGGAGTTGGAGGGAAGTGATAAGGGACAAAGTGACACTTCTTTGAGTGTGCCTTTAGGAAACGGATAACTCATACCACTACACTAAAAGGGCAGCAGGGGGAAGAACTAATTCAAGTAACTTCAGACCACAATACTTTGAAAATACCCTGTTACAGGTGGGCCCCCTGGTGTAATGGTCAGCACTCTGGACTCTGAAAATACCCTGTTACCCTGGAGGGGAGAAATAAAAGAACGGCAAATGCATCTTAATTTCCTTTTGTTTTATTCGATATACATAGTGACTTGTGTACAACAGTTTTGAAACTATTTTGTGTGTGGTGTAGCCCTGGAAAGATGGGTCAGTATCCTGATGGTGCTGGAGGTCAGGATTCTCACTGTAGAAGAAAGGAGATAAAAGGATGGAGCGGGGGAAGGCAATGAAGAACCTTGTGGAGTGGGATGGATATTGATGGTACAAGTATGTCAGAATTTCTATTATATACATACAGACAGACAGACAACCACCATGTGTGGTGTCTGTGTGAGTGTGTGTGTGTTTATGCATACATGTACTTGCATATGTATTTTCCAGATTCTGTTCTCTGGGAGGGCTTAGAGGCAAAGAAACCCCAGTAGCAATTAGCTTATCTAGTGCCAAGACCTCAGTTTCTAAATACTATTTCCCATTAAAATTGAACAGAGGTCCTTGAAGAAATGCCCAGTTCCAGAACTGGGCTGTGGTGGAGGAGATAAATGAGGAGTCTGGAAAAACTTACTGAACTAGAAAACATGAAAGTGTTTTAAAAATAATTATAGGAACATATCAAAAGCATATAGGAGCCAGCTTAAAGGGGCACGAAACTGCCAGATCTGGGACAACTTTAGCTCTAAAATGAGCAGTGACAGGGCGTCTGTGTGGCTCAGTCGGTTGAGCAACTGCTTTTGGCTTGGGTCATGATCCCAGGGACATGGGATTGAGCCTCACATCCGGCTCCCTACTTATCTGCTTATACCCCTCCACCTGCTCATGCTCTTTCTCGCTCACTCTCTTTCTTTCAAATAATAAAGAAAATCTCTTTAAAAAAAATGAACAGTGACAGGAATGGATTATAGCCCATGGAATAAAACTGGAATCTATAGGTCTGTACTAATAATGGCTAGACAGGTGAGAGCGAGGAAGAGGGAGAGGAAAAGGGAGAAGGAGAGAGAGTGGGAGAGGGAGTGGGGGTGGAGGGGAGAGGCATTTCTTTTTGAATAATACCTACTAATAAATATGGAGGACTGGGTGGACAAGTGAAATCAGCAGTTTACAACCATCATAGTAAAGATGGATTAGGGCAAAAATCATCAAGATTAGGAAGAAAGTATGAGGAGGAGTAGGATATTCAGATGGACCTAAGGGGTCTCCCCGTCAACTGGTTACTAGCTACAAGGGAGAAAATAGGAACTAGAATGGAGAAAATGGATAACAATTTAATCAAGTGATCGAAATTGATATCATGAATGAGGGGCAGATAGATATCTTATACTTGGAATATCTGAGATGACACATCATCATTTACGCAGTTTTCTGGCTAGGGATGTGTAACCTGAATCTAATCACAAGGAAACATCACCCATCCAAAATGAAGAAACACTCTATAAAATTATTAGCCTTTGTCATGAAAGGCAAAGAAAAGACTAAGGAACAGTTCCAAATTTAAATAAACTGAAAAGACAACTAAATGTAATACATGGTCTTGTACTGGATCCTGGAGAAAAAAAAATGTTACAAAGAATATTAATAGGATAACTGAAAAAAATGTGAATGGTAGATTAGATAAAACTATTGCATCAATGTTAAATGTCCCAAATCTGATGACTGTACTATGATTAAGTAAGAAAATGCCCTTATTCTTAGGAAATTCTCAGAAAGTAGTATGAGGTAAAGGGAAGTATAAAAGAATAACCCCTCAAAAGATCCAGAAAAAAAATAAAAAATAAAGACATGTACAAATAAACAGAATGATAAAACAAACATGGTAAAAATATAAATAACTCAGAAATCTGGCTAAAAATATATGGGAATTTCATGTATTATTCTTGTAATATTTTTGGTAAGTGTGAAATTATTACAATGGAAAAGTTTTCTTAAGTATATGATTAAAAGACTTTACTAATTCAGACTGTTCTTTGTCTAATTAGTTTGAATTAGTTAATAGTTCTAATTTGTTAAGCAGTACCTGGGGACCTATGAAAAATTCCTATACTGATGCCCACAGAGTCCCTCTGGGTGAATGAATCATATGCCAGAAACATCTGTTGCGTGATTCTCCTGGGACTTCTGACTTGTATAGATTTGAGGGAGTATGTTTGGGAAGAAAAGCAGAAGTTTCCTGCTACTTAAGTCTAGAATGAAACAGAACTCATACACTTTATATTTCAGAGCTAATCAAGTGGAAATGTCAATGGGGAAATCCAGGTCAACTATAATTCCCATCATGACTAAGTGGCATAAAGACTCAGAATACAGCAACCTAGAACTGACCTCAAGGAAAAATCAGTCAAATCAGAATCACTCATTTCCAGGATTCTTTTTAAAGTTTACTTGGCAATTCATAATCCTGAACATTTACGATAAGCACAAGTTGTTGATCACTATGTATATTTCACTCACTTGGACAAATATGAAGTAAAGTACGAGGCTATTTCTTAGGACATGTTGTTTATAAACATGTTTATAGATCCTTGAGAAAGTTCAGATAGAAAAACAAGTTACCAAGTATAAAGGGAATGTGTATGTTCATCTTTAATGTGAATATCAGACATTAAAAATCTACTATGCATCTTTCCTGCTTTGGATAGCTTAGCGCTGGAAAAACTCAGTATATTTTGAAATAAGCTAAGCATATTCCATCCCTATACTTAGCATGAACTTGGCATATTATTAAAAAACAATCATTTAAATTAACTTAAAAATAGAAACAATACTGATTTCCTTCAAACCTGTTCAAACCTTTTAGTCAAAATGGCAGTCATGCTTTCATTTGAAGGAGACAGAAATTTGAGATATTGTCTGCGTTCTTATAAAGTCCCTGTGATTCGTGATGTTTTATACTATAGCCTTATTCACAGTAAGTAAAACAAGAAGTCGCTTCATTGTGAATCAGTTTATTGCGAATAACTGTGAATACAAATTTTAGCTCTGATGTTGACTGCATGGCTTTGAGCAAATAACATTTTTTTGAACCTCATATTCTTCTTTGGTAAAAATGACAAGTGGGAACAGTGAAAGATCTGGAAACTTCATGGCGTAGAGAGTTGTTTAGGAGAACTGGGGTATCACCACACACCTATTAAAATGGTGGAAGTCTGGGACACCAGCAATGCCAAATGCTGATGAGGATGTGGAACAACAGGAACTCTCATTCATTGCTGGTGGGAATGGCAAAATGGCACAGCCACTTTGGAAGACAGTTTGGCAGTTTCTCACAAAAGCAAGCATACCCTTACCTTACTATTTAGCCATTGCACTCCTTGGGATTTACCCACAGGAGTTGAAAATTTATGTCCACACAAAAACCTGCACATGGATTTTTATAGCAGCTTTATTCACAACTGCCAAAACTTAGAAGCAACCAAAATGTCCTTCCGAAGGTGAATGGATAATGTGTGGTATATCCAAACAATGGGATGTTGCTTAGGACTGAAAAGAATTGAGCTATCAAGGAGATAACTTAATTGCATATAATTAAATGAAAGAAGTCAATCTGAAAGGATTGGACTTCATGGCTCTGACTTCAAGGACTTCATGCCTCCGACTATAAGACATTCTGGAAAAGACAAAATTATGGAGACAGTAGAAATTTCAGTCCTTACTGGGGTTTGGGAGAGAAAGAGCAGAGGAGAGATGAATAGGCAGAGCACAGAGGATTTTAGAGCAGTGAAAATATTCTGGATGGTATTATCATACACATCATCTGATGGATCTGTGTCATTATACATTTGTTCAATCCTATAGAATGTGTAACTCAAATCGTGAACTCAAAGTAAGCTATGGACCTTAAATGATGCTAACTTATCAATGTAGGTACATCAATTGTAATAAATGCACCTCTCTGGTGGGGAACGATGATAGTGGGGGAGGCTCTTCATGTCTGTGGCATAGGCATGGGTATATGAGAAATCTCTGTGCTGTTCTTTCCCTCTGTTAGGTTTGTTGTAAACCTAAATCAGCTCTACAAAACAAATTCTGAAAAAAGCAGAGGGAACTGGGAAGATGTTAAGCCCAGAGTTGGGGGTGGGGTGGAGGAATGATAGGTGTGTTTCCATTACAATAAAGGAGGACAGTGAGATTTGGTTTATGTGACTCACTGGGTAGAATTAAGCTCCATAGGTGGAAGTGCCAGAAAAATAGATAGTAGATAAAGCTTAAAATACTAAAGAATTTCCTAATGACTTAGCTGTATCACATGGAAGGGACTATTTAGGGAGCCACCAATGAGGTTAAAGGAGACCCTGGATGATTTGAGATAGCAAAAAAATCCAACACCATGCAAGAGATTGGACTTCTAGATAACCACAACACCCGTCTAAGATTTCATTACTCTTTTAAAGAATTAAAGCAAGCTCTTGACTCATATGAAGCTTGAAATCAATTAAAGCCCCCAGATCTTTTTCACAACACAAGAATGCCTGCCAAGTCAGACTTCCCCAAACCTGTACTCATACAGTAAGTTCTTTATTTCTGGGTGATGTAAATAGGGAAAAGCTTAGCATAGATAATTGTCAACACATGAAAATAAGGCAACTCAACAGGCAAATTATACAGCATGCTTGAGTAAGCCCCCAAACTAATTACATTTGTTCAGCCAGCCAACTATTTTAACATCTTAGGGTGGCTAATCCAGGCTTGCATACTCTTTTGGGGGGTCTTTTAAGACTATTTCTAAACTGGCACATAATCTAGAATTCCCCCCTGGAGTTATTTTGCTGAGAGTCCCATTTTTTTATTTCCTACCTGCTAAAGCTCTATTGTTTTATCACATGTCAAGGTGATTTCAGTTACTTGACAATTGGAGTTTAGACTATTGAGAATGAAATGGTCTCTTAAATCAATAAATACTTATTGAGGGTCTACCATAGGCTTTGCTTGGTGCAGTGGGAAACACAAAGGAGTAAAATACATTAATTGCTTCACTCAAATAATGTGTATTCTCCATGAAGATATATAAATAAAATTTATAATTCAAGCAGTCCACAAAAAATTTCAGTGAGTGGAGGAGATAACAAACATCTATAGGGATTGGGAAGATAGCTTTGCTCTGGCTAATGTAATCAAGGAAGTTTTCATAGAAGAAGTAAGAGCTTGAAACATGTTTGGATAATGATTGGGTCTAATTTTCGTTTTTCTTTTAATTTCTATTGTCTATAAGGGAATGTTTATTATAAGAATAAAGGTATATCTTAAGAAATCCAAGAGGTATCTAGGCTTCTGGAAGCCACCATAACAAGGTTTGGAAAGCCCCAAGGCTTCCCTTTCAATATCTCTCTCTGTTTCTTTCAAGTCACCTGCTTTACACTCTCTTCTGCTTCTTTGGTGCTTAGAGAGGCAATCCCATAGCTCCAGAATTTACACATCATAATTTTAGGCATCTATAACAGAGAGGATTCCAACTTAAGCCTTCCTGGGGGGGGGCGTGTATTAAACTCTTAGTTCAGGATAAATAATTTAAAAGAAGTAATTTAGAAATAATTGTCGAAAGAAAAAGAATTTAAGATTCTCAGTTCACCACTGTTATCTTCTCCTAAACATTTCTCAAAGACTGCTTCTCATCTCCCTGTTTTTAAAAACTCTTTTATAACCAGGTTTTTAGACATTGTTATGATAGTGGAATACACTAGACAAAGTTTTTATCAATCAATTACATTTGCATCAACTTTCATCCACTAGCAGACAATCAAGAGTTGACTATACCACTTCTCTACCAGAGGCTGCTGTCTTAAATTGGGATAGAGCACTGTAGAGCAATGGCCCATGCAGATGGTAACCAATTCCACTATGTTCTCAGATGATCAGTCAGAGGGATGAGTTCAATTAGTGCTTCCAGTTTGCATCTTTGCTTATAAGACAGAAAACTTGTGTGTTATATTGTTTGTTGGGAAAGGTAAAATGGGATGGTTTCTTGGGAGGAAAAGCCTAAGAAATGAATCCAAAGATTTCTATTATAATTTATAAAAACATTGGGAGTTGGTTTGTACCAAGTTAATTGTCAATCTAGGTTCAAACATTGCATTTTGTGGTTACACCTTTTAAGTGCCTTTGATTACAGAGCAGGCAATCATTTGCCCTCCCCTCATCCCACCTTATTATGCCATGAATTTATTGAAAAAAAAAAAGAATCATTAAAGATCTTATAGATGATCCTATACTGACTTGAAAAGTTACACATTTAAGAATGAATGCTGTGGACAGAGTGTGGAGTGAACGTTGAAAGGAGCATAAAACTGAAGTCTGGGAGAGAATATTTGGGAAAGAATTGCTGTATTCTGGGCAAGAGATGATGGTGATCTGAGTGAAAAAAGTGGAGTGGAGCAAAAAATAGAGGGAGGAATTCATCTTAGATCCCATCTAAGGGACAGTTCCAAATTCTGGAAAGCAGTATAGTAGTTACTTAAGATCTGTAGTAACTTAAGAAGAGAGAGTAATATCTAAAAACCTTTTATTTAAATGTGTAGGCAATAGCATTAGGCGGTGTTTCCTCCCCAAAACTGTTAAAGAATGAGCTAGATGAACAGCCACCAGGGATGACATACCTTCAGACAAGAATCTCTTGTCCCTTCCTCCTCCATCTCCTCCTCCTCCTCAGCGAATGATTGTCCAACCTGTATTTGAAGAGTGAGAGTGAGTGGAAACACCCAGCTTTGTCAGTCAGCCCATTTGTTTGCAAAATGTCTATAATTACTAGAATGTGTTTCCTGAAATTAGCACAAAGTCTATTTAGTTGGCGTTGGTTCTACCCCACGACTATAGACAAGTAATCCTATTCTTTATCATCTTCTCTTCTCCAGGCCAAACCTTTTCAGTTCCTTCAGTTGTTTCTCGTTTCCTATCTCTGTTCTTCTTTTCTGGCCAAGCTTCCAATAATCACTGTCCTCTTTGGAGAGTACACCCAGAACTGAACATCCTCTGTGAAGTGCAGTCTAACCTGAGCAGAGAGGCTGTTAACTTTATTTTCCCAGGTACTGTATTCTATTAACGCAACCAAAGGTGACAGTTAAGGTTTCAGCAAACCCTTCAGACACTTCATTCATTTTGAGTCAACAAATCCCCAAAGGTATTCTTTGTATACTACTGTTCTGGGCATGCATACCTGTGGAGCTCACCTTGGAATCCAGGTATGAATGTATTTGCATGTTTCCTTGTTGGATTCATTGTTCTAGCCCATCAAATTCTTTTTGAACTCTAAATTTGGCATTGAGTGTTTGTCATCCTTCTCAGTCTTTAATCATCTAAAACTTTACTGAAAAAGCCAGTTGAGCCCATATTAACCAAAACAAAATTGCTTAAGAGGATAGGGCTATGGATGAAAGCTCCTAGAGCTCTCTCTCCAGGACGACATGGTTTCATGAGTAGCGTTTCCCTAGCTATGGTCCCTCACTAGTCACAAATGTGCTTAAATGATGATATTCTAGCCCCCAATTTTCCTTTTTATCTTCAAGGATATTAAATGCTGTTAATATTCTTTGTCAGCAGCCTTACATAGGTCTGTTCAAGTAAGAACTCTCCAGATAAATGAGGCAGGTCCATCATGACTTGTTTGTAGGGATTATATGCAGATTCCTGATCTGTTCTGGACAAACTTACCAGATCATTATTCATAGACTTCACCTTCCTTCCCTTTGAAAATCAAGATCCCATATGCTGAACTCCACTTTTGTGAGGCCTATGCCATTCTTCATGGTCTCAGTTTAATATGGCAATGTGATCTTTCTGGCAAATTCTCTCAGGCAGTTCATTAATCTAGGTCAAGAGGCTTGTTGGGTTTCAGGAGTCTTTTACCAAAGTTTGATTTAACACAGCAGGTCTCAAGATTATTCTTGTTGATGAAGAAAATGGAAACAAAATAGAAGTAGAACAGTTTGTTTTTCTCCCAGTTTCCTATTGACATTGCACCATCTGCCTCTGGAACAGATCTTTGCCTTCCTTGTCCTACTTCCTGCTCCGAGCACAGTCCCAAATCCCCTCACTTCGCAATTCAGCACTTTTCACCAGTCTTAGTTCCTGCTAAACTTTAGCATTCCAGATGCTGCATGTAACCTCACTTGTATGTTTCTCTCTAATTTTGAGCTTTTCGGCCTTTCTTATGTATCTTTCAAAAATCTGAGCTGAGTTCCTTGAGAGTCACATCAGTATATTTGCTGACCTCTCCAGCTCTACTTGACTGGGTTATTTGCAGAGATTATTAGTCACCCAAACATTTTACCTCTCCTCTATTTTATATTTGAAGTCCTAGGCTCACTCCAACCTTTAACTGAATTCTTTCTGAAATGGCTTTCCAGATATAGTTTAGAAGACTGACACTCTTGAGGGCACTTGGATATTTTTGCTCAGGTTTCTCAAGGAAGCAACATGGTAGTGGAGGAGGCTTGAACTCTGAGTCAGGACTTTGCTCAGTGCCTGTACTTGCTCAAACTAGCTGGGTAACTGTAGGCCAGTTCCTTAATTTCTCTGAGGCTAAGTGGAGATAATCATGCCTTACCTCATGAGGTCATCTTCTATCTTAGAAAGTCATTAAGATGAATAAATGAGATGATATATTTTAAGTGCCTGGAGAGATTTCTGTATCGTGGTGAGGATTCAGAAGATGTTTGCACTCTTTGCTATTCCCCCTCTTACTTCAGTTCACTAACTTGTTTGCACTGGTTTTCCATCATTCTTTCAGGGCAGAAGTTCCTCTCCCAGTATTTTGTTCCTTTGGGGAGACTCAATGGCTAGCCAGGTAAGTCAAAGACTTTCCAGGCTTCTGCTTTTAGCTTGATTGAATCTAGCTGTCTATAAAGTAGAAATCCCCCATCATTGCCACATCTTGCCTCTGCTGCTTTTGCAACCTCAGTCATTTCCTCCATCTGGGTCAGGTGTTAATCATTACTAACACTTAAAAAGATTGAAAAGTTGAAAACATTCTCAGCCCCTTGTATTTGATTCTTCTTCCATTTAGCTTCCTGTTCTGAAATATTGTCATCTTTTACATCCCAGGGATAATTCTTCTCATCCTAGAGAACTCAATGCTGAAGAATCTGGATGGAAAACTTTAATGGAAATGCTAAACCAGAGTTCCTTCAACAATGTCTGGACCACTGAGGGACCAATGTGAGTCTGGCCATTTGGGGTTTGGTCTCTCATAATCACTAGTCTTTCTTCACTTCTAGATTCAGGGCTAAGCTGAAACACTTCACTTCCTCAAATGCTTCTTTGACTTTCCTTACTTCCTCTGGTTATAAATGCCCTTATCTTGCTGTTTGAATGGGGATAGCCATTCACATTAAACATCTATTACTACATCATTTTGTCTTTACTCATTTTCTGGTGTGTTTTCGACCTGCTACTGTGTCTTCTTCCAGGTGGGGCCTGATCTGGACAGTTCAGGCCACCTCTTCTAAAATGCCTGGAGTGAAGCCTCTCTGTTCAACAAAATATCCTCATCAATTTCAGCTCAAGTGTACATCACCCAGGTGACAGGGAAGGAAGCAGGAAATATAGGAGAGGAGCACATGCGCCCATCTCTTGCCAAGTTCTTGTCTTAAGGGACAACCTGTTGAAATAAGGGCACTCTAAACCTCACTACTGACCCAAGTTTGTTTCTCTGGATATTTCCTTTAAGTTGGGCCTTACTCACTACTGAACATATATTCATCATATATATACTTATATGAGGATATTAAGGATATGTAAGGATATATAACTCCTATGTATCCTTCCTGGTCATTCCAAGAGGAGTTATGCTTGGTTTGCATGTTTAAATGCCAGTCTAAAGTAGCCTTTGGAGAAAGCTGAGAGTTTTTTGTTTTTGTTTTTGTTTCTAAGGTTTTACTTATTTGAAAGAGAAAGAGAGAGACAGTGCAAGCAGGGTAGGCAGAAAGAGAGGGAGAGGAGAACCTAGAGCAGACTCCCCACTGAGCACAGAGCCCAATGTAGTACTCGATCTGTGACCCTGAGATCATGACCTGAGCCAAAATCAGGAGTTGGATACTCAACCAACTAAACCACCCAGGTGCCCCCAAAGCTAAGATTTTTAATGAGCTATTTTTGTTTTCAGATTCTCTATCAGAAATCTTTAAGACAAGTCTCCACACCCCAGCCCCACTCAATTTATAATTTTAAGCAAACTTTCAAAAATTTGTTTTGATCACTAGACTATTTCTGCAATAATGTCACCAGTTCAAGAAACAAAAGGCAGACTCTAGGTTGGTAAAAGATCCAGAAGTGAATTCTTGAATTTACAACTATAAATGTAATGGTCTATACAGTCTCTGTTTCCAAAATATCAGTGTCTGTTTTATTTTTAAAGTTTGAAATCTGGGGTGCCTGGGTGGCTCATTCAGTTAAGTGTCTGACTTCTCAGGTCGTGATCTCAATGTCCTAAGATCAAGCCTGAGTCAGACTCCTCCTCAGCTCAGAGTCAGCTTTTCCCTCTCCCTCCCCCACTCCCCCGCTCAAGCTTGCTTGCTTGCTTTCTCTCTTATACAAATAAAGAAATAAAATATTAAAAAAAAGAACTATATTCCGTTCCTGTTGGAGTACCTATCTCACAGGTCAGAGTGCCTACCTCATTTTCACTCACTCTTTAGTCTCTTGGAGACACATTTGTTTTTGTTTTTGTTTTCCCCCCACAACAATAGGCCGCCAAGCTTGTGTATTGTCTGGAAATATCAATAATGGCATATTATAACTCAATATTTATGTGACAACACAAGCATTGAGATGGACCTTTCATCTGTGGTGAGCAGAATGTCTATGAAACAAGAAAATATTTATATGCTCAAACTTTGGAAAGTAGAGGAAGGCACATTGAATCAATGGACAAAGGTCAAAGCTACATGGGATGTTTTGTTCAAGGACTTCATCAGTTGAACTTACATGGAAGCAGACCAGAGCCTTGTAGGAAATGGGCATGGAACTCCCCACTATCCCATGCCAAGTGGTGGCCAGAACAGATGGAAGCAGAATGATAAGCACAGTATCTCACAGCAATAAAAATGTGGAAACTAATTTGGAAATAACTGAAGTAGAAAATCAGGAACACACGTCAGTTTCTCTGTGTGGGTGAAAATATGTCTGAGAAACTCCACTCCAAGAAATACGAAGGCAAAGGGAAATGCTTTGGAATTAGAACAGAGACACTTTCAGCCCCCTTATCCCAGTTAAGTGAAGACTCTAGGACTTCCTATGACTGACTAAAGTTGTCTCTTGCCTTTAGTGTATGCTCTTTTGTCTACCCTTGCTGCTACTTGGTCTCAGAAATTTGGGGAAACTGCTGCTAATTAACTGCTTATAGGAGAAAATCCCTGCGCAATTACAAAGACGGAAACAATTCTCACCACCCCCTGATATTTTTAGGACACTTAGAAAAACTTTGGGAAAGTTATTTGGAGCTGATTGTTCAATACTCATTATATCCTTTGATGTTGCTTATGAATTTACCAACATTCATTGAGTATTTACTTTATTCCAGGTTCCTTGGAAGTTTATGATCAGCCATGTAGACCTAAGGGGCACCCAACTGGGGAATTTAGTGATGTATGGGACTCAGGAAAGGAAATATTAACAGATGAAATTGGTAGTGTTAACGTGAGTATTAATATTAACATGAATGCCCTAAAGAGAGGTAGGAAGTGAGTGGAAGAAATTGAGAGTCTCATGGCTCAATAGATTTATTTTTCATTGCACAAAAACCTTCTTAGTTTTCAGTTGTTATATGGTGTCTTTGGGGAAAAAAAAAAAAGGAGCCTGCTCCCTTCATTATCCCCCACTCATGATCTAAGAATACATCCAGGGTTTCTAATATTAGCAATGGGGTAAGAATTCTATGTCCAGAGAGGCAACTGTTCTAACTGGTTCCTCCTTCTTGGGAATTTTTTAAATCTTAATTGCCATCACCATGATACCTCTGGTAGCACTATTCTCTCCTTTACATCCTTGTATATGAAGAAAACAGGGCCTAAGCCCTTAAGCTCTCCTAGAAGAGCACCTAACAGAAGTCATGTAAGACAGAAATGCTCTGAATCTTGGTAACATGATATATAAGCTACATTTACCATCCAGGACCTCTGCTCTTTCTGTCCCATCTCATGGCTCATCCTCAAAAGCTAGACATCATCTCAACACATAGAACCCATGTTCCATACACTTTTACCCAAGAGAGAATGCCCAGAAATACAAGTTTAACATTTCTGCACAAGATCAGCAAAAGTTCATGGTTAAAACTGAGTTTCAGAGTCCAATAGCCTGGATTTTAGTCCTACTAACTCCACCACTTACTAGCTTGATTTCCCTAGTTTTTCAGCTACAGAGTGGTGAGAGTACTCAGGTGGTTGTGAGGATTAAGAGAATTCATACAAGTAGAAACCTTGGAACAGGAGTGACACAGATTTAAAGCTCAATGAATGGACCACATCTTCTTTAACCACTCATTTGTTGAAGGGCATCTTTGTTCTTTCCACAGTTTGGTGACTGTAGCCACTGCTACTATGAACACTGGGGTATAGATGGCCCTTCTTTTCACTACATCTATATCTTTGGGTAAATACCCAGTAGTGAAATTGCAGGGTCATAGAGTAGTTCTATTTTTAATTTCTTAAGGAATCTCCACACTATTTTCCAGTGGCTGCACCAACTTGCATTGCCACCAACAGTGTAGGAGGGTTCCCCTTTATTCACACCCTCTCCAACACTTGTTGTTTACTGTTTTGTTAATTTTCATTAACAAAGTCATTCTAAGTGGTGTAAGGTGGTATCTCAATGTGGTTTTGATTTGAATCTCCCTGACGGCTAGTGATGATGAACATTTTTTCATGTGTCTGTTAGCCATTTGTATGTCTTCTTTGCAGAATTGTCTGTTCATGTCTTCTACCCATTTTTTGACATGATTATTTGTTTTGTGTCTGTTGAGTGTGAGGAGTTCTTTATAGATCTTGGATATCAGCCCTTTGCCTGTCGTATCATTTGCAAATATCTTCTCCCATTCCATGAGTTGACTCTTTGTTTTGTTGACTGTTTTTTTTACTAGATCTTGATGAAGTCCCAAAAGTTCATTTTTGCTTTTGTTTCCTTTGCCTTTGGGTACATGTCTTGAAAGAAGTTGCTGTGGCCGATGTTGAAGAGGTTACTGCTTATGTTCTCCTCTAGGATTTTGATAGATTCCTGCCTCACGTTGAACTCTTTTATCATTTTGAGTTTATCTTTGAGTATTATGCCTCCATCAGAAAGGATGAATACCCAACTTTTGTAAAACATGGACAGGACTGAAAGAGATTATGCTGAGTGAAATAAGTCAAGCAGAGGGAGTCAAGTGTCATATGGTTTCACTTACTTATGGAGCATAAGGAATAACACGGAGGACATTGGGAGATAGAGAGAAGTGAGTTGAGGGAAACCAGAGGGGGAGACAAGCCATGAGAGACTGTGGACTCTGAGAAACAAATTGAGGGTTTTGGATGGGAGGGGGTGGGGAGTTGGGTGAGGCTGGTGGTGGGTATTAAGGAAGACACATATTGCATGGAGCACTGGATGTGGTGTATAAACAATGAATTTTGGAACATAAATAAATAAAATAAAATTAGAAATTAAAATTAAAATAAAATAAAATTAGAAATGATTGAAAAGTAAATAAATAAAGTTCAATAATCAGGCCAATGAATCCAATAAAGCCCATTGGGTAGCACCAAGGTCATTTTTACAGCGTGTTTTCTAGGAAATTTTCTTCCGTAGCAAGCTTCTACTTAAGTCAGAACTTTACTGAACACTGAGTCATCATTTGTACTCTGTTAAAATAAATGTGCTTTGAACTTAAAACTTCTCTAGAAAATAAAGTCTATTTTAAAAAAAGAAGAAGAAGAAAAATAGCCATGGTGAATGGTAAAAATGGAAACCTCTTCCTTTTTTCAGAAAATTGAGACAATTCAGATAATTGTCTCAATTTTTATTTCATATTGATGATTGAGTTCTGGCTAATCAATAATGAGTTTAAAGAGTTTAAAGAGAGAAAGTACCATAATGGCTCAAAAAATCATTAACCTGGGAGTAACTCCAGCCTTCTCCCCTTCTCCCCACCCACCAAAGAGGATCCATTCATCATGGATGCAGTCCTTTCCCTCCTCATCCCCCCCTGCCCCTCAAAGATGGGGTCTTTCTGAAAGAGGAGGTGACAGATGCAGATGCAGAAGGAGAGTGTGGAATGGGCTAGTGATCAGCCACTTGGGGCAAAGGGCTGAGAGAAGATTTAGCATATCATGGAGGTAGGCAGAGTGTGTGGGAAGTATGTTTCAGAGGAAAGGGAATTATTGTAGGAGTGGTTGTGGTTGTATATTTGGATCCTTTTCAGTTTTTTTTTGTTGTTTTTTTGTTTGTTTGTTTTTTGTTTGTTTGTTTTTAACCACTCAATTCAAGGATTAATATAATCCTTCAAAGATTTCTTTTGGTCACTGGACTGTATTTCTGTAAGACATCAGCAATCCAAGAAAGCACAAGGCTGACTCGCCTGATGAAGGGTTCAGAAATAAGCTTTGAACTTGTAAAGCCAAATGTGGTGGTCTGTAGATTCTGTTCCTCAAATACCAGGCTCTATTCTATTTTAAACTGTGAATTCCATTCCTGTCAGGATGCCTATCTCACGGGCCAACATGCTTCCCCATTTTCACTTGCTCTTCGACTCTCCCCTTTTGCTCTGTGCACTACCACAGGCTGTTTTCCCAAGAAATCAATCTGACTACATTATTTGCCTTCCTTGGTTCCTCAGTGGCTGTCTCTTTCCAGTCAAATCCGAGTTCTTAAATGGTCCTGACCTTCATCCACCAATCCTTCTACACGCTCCTCCAAGGTCCAGGCCCAAAACACTACTAGCAGCCACAGACCATGCTGTTCCATGCCCCTGGCCCTCAGGAAGGCTTCTGCAGTGCATGAAATGTGCTGTCCAACCTTCCCGCCCAGAGAATGTCTACTATGAACACCTAAAGAAACCTCCCTTGCCATGTACCAGAGCTATCCCCTTCTGATCCAAAGAGGGGCTGAAACTCTCCTTACAATTCTGTTTGCCATGGGTCAATTCTGGATTTTGCTGTAAACATCAGCTTTAAACTGATTCCTCTATTTGACTTCCAAAAGGCACGTCTATAGTTTATAGCACATGAACTTATCTCATGGTGGATGCTCAGTGTGGGAGTATGAAAGAAATGAATGAACATATTTATCAACACTGGACAGCTTTGTGTTTTATAAACAAACCTAAAGCATCTGATCACCATATGACTTTGCTTTTTTTTAAAAAAATTTCATTTATTTATTTGATAGAGACACAGCGAGAGAGGAACACAAGCAGGGAGAGTGGGAGAGGGAGATGCAGGCTTCCTGCTGAGGAGGGAGCCTGATGCAGGGCTCGATTCCAGGGATCATGACCTGAGCTGAAGGTAGACACTTTAAGACTATGCCACCCAGGTGCCCACATATGCCTTTGCTTTTAACCCAAAGACATTTAACTGTAGTCCCCAGAGGCATTTTCTTTTTCATGTGACTTTTTTTCTTCCCCCCATTTTGACAATGTATAATCTCATAGTTGAAGATCATTTAATGCCATGGGGTCATGGACCTGAAGGGAGATGTTCTGAATTTACCTGGGCCAACCTGGAAGTCACAAGAATACTCTATCTTTATCGGAACTTAGGAGTGCCTTCAAGGTGGCAGACATGTATTAATATTGATTTGAACTGATGTCTGGAAGATAATAAAGACAAAGAAAGGCAAGGAGAAAACACCTACCTGGCAAGACCCCAAACCTCACTGCCTATAATGACATGTCTTCTCCAAGGCTGTTCCAGGGCTGCTGAGCCCAGCTGGAGGAAAGTGGCCTGAATGAAGAGGTTGGTGCCACCAGAATCTCTCAGGGTCTCAGCACTCCTGATTTTCCTTAAGGTGCTGCTTTTGGATTCTTCACCTTCTTCAAATCTCCCATCGCCCCACTTGCCTCAGAGAAAATAGAAGTCCTTAGATGGAAACTCTAGTAATGATCTCACTAGAATTATGAATACCCTTAAAGGATGCTTTTCATGGCAAGTATTAGAAAATCTAACTCCACTGGTTTCATCAGCAATTTTATTAGCTCGCTTATTGATTGACTTTGGTTTTTCTGTAGCTCGACAAGGTCCTCAGGATCTCGGTTTTTTTCCCACCTCTTCTCTGCTGGCCTCAGTGTGTCCATAGACTAGCCCCCAATTCCAGGCCCTGCATCCACAGATGACAACCTTTGGGGAAGAAAAATCATTCCCAGAAATATCTCCAAGCCCCACAGTAAATTTCCCTTCACATCTGCTTGACCAGACCATCCCTAAATCAGCCCTGGCAAGAGGGATGCTATTTCCCTATTTGGTCTCTCTTGGTTACAATTAACAACTCATGGAGAATCAGGTTCCCTGAACTATATAAATACAACAGAATGAAATTGAAGGATGTACCTACTCCCCAGTCCATTCCTCCTTTACTAACAGAAGCTGTGAGTTTCAATGTTCTTTCCCTACATATAGTATAGAGCTTCATTAATATGTGTTGAATAAACAAAGCTTGATTCCAAATATCATCTAAAAAAATTGATTAAACTCCTCTGTTTCCTCCTCTGTAGAAGGAGGAATTTAGTATAGCTGAAGGCATATTTCTTCCTCTGTAGAAGGAGGAATTTAGTATAGCTGAAGGCATACTATGGTTGACCCTATTTCCATGCCAAGGAAAACCTTCTAAGTTATCTAGCCTGTCCCGGGAATGGCTGTGACTCTGAAAATTTGTAGATATTGTCAACACTAATTGCTATTAATGATAAGAGGTGTAGCAGCAATCTTGTTCTCAGGCTGGAGTTTGCATACTTCAGCCAACTGGCCAGGCTCCTGAGGAATGCTGTCTGGGCTCCTCTGTCCAGGAGGACCCTCGCAACCCTGCCCTGTGGCTGCAATTGAGTAGTTGATCTTGATCTCCATAAGCCATTGTTTTCAAAGTGCAGGGAGCTCTGGACTTTCCCAGGAATTCCACTGGAATGTAAACAATCTTCAGATGCAAGGCAGAAGCCAGTGGATTTCCTGAGCTGTCACAAAATTGCACATGTTGTCTTCCAAAGATCTGATGTCTTTTTTTAAAATGTGGAGATTATTTTTGCCTCGTTAAGTATCACTTTTCTCTAGCTTTAAACATATATCTCTCTGATGTCAGTTAATATTAATGATCTGAAATGAAGGGATAAGTCAGCTGAATTACAGTAATTCTGTAGCAAAGATATCATGGCAAACAATGTTTCTTGACTCCAGAGACTGTTAGAAATACAGACTCATCAAATGTCCACCTTTGCATCGGCTCCGATGGAGCATTGTCCTCCAGAACATAAGCTGTTTTTTTTATTGAATAGATTGCCGTCCTTCCTAAACTCAAGTGCCTCTGCTGCTCTACAGGACCCTTTAGCATGGTACTGAAGAGGAAGGACTGCAGGAAGCCTGGGACCAACCAGCTCATGTAGTCCTGTGTGTTCCTAGTGGCTGTATCTGACTTTTTATTTATTTTTTTTCTTTTGCCTCTGTCCCTTGGATCCTCTCTAGGTCCCATGATGGCTCAGAAACCACAGTCCCCTTGCCTAACTGCCAAATCCATTGGACGACCAGATGCCCTGCAGCTTGTGCAGAGATCAAACACAGGAGGAACTGGGTGGGCATGTGGGTTCTGCCCACTCTCAGCCCTATGATCGGGGCAAGTTACCTAACTTCTCAGCGCAGCTATTTCCTTATCTGTGCAATGGGCGTAATAATACTCTCAACATGGGATTGCTGTGGAGATTAAATGAGAAAGCACATACATGGCTTCTAAGCAACTCTATCATCCCTAGCTCCCGTCTCTCCTCTCTGCAGCTGCTGCTTCCTGGACTTGCAGTCTTTCCGGTGGGTGGGAGGTTGGGGTGGGGGGTGGTAGGGCTCATTCCAGACCACCTGCAACGGTCTCAGGAATAGTCAATATGTAGAGGTGGCTTCATCCTTGCCCAGGTGTAACTTCAGTGGAATAGTCTACCCAGGATAGAGTTATCTGACCCCTCACCCCGTGGGATGGATGTCAAGAGTCGATGAGGAGGATATACAGATCAGTGTTGACCATGTATTTCTTTCCTTTTTCAGTTTCCTTTTCCTTTGAAAACTTGCAGATCTCTGAGACATGCCGCTGTCACCTTCCTCTTTTAAAACCCTTCATATCCTTCCTTCTGTGCTGGTTGGCAGCCGCTGAGGCCGAAGGACACTCACGGGTTTATGGTGCGCCAACCCCCAACTAACTGCGGGGCGGGGGGATGGGGGGCAAGTCTGCAATTTCATTCACCTTTTCAGATGGATGATTTGGCATTTTGAGAAGCCTCTGTTAAGATGTAAATGTGGAATCTGAGTAGTCTGGTCAAAGTGGTATACTAAGGCATGTTGGTGGGGTGTCAAACCCAGACGAAGTTTTCTAGGATTTTGGGCCTCCCGTTTCCTAGGGACAGGAATGAGCTACAGGTTAAAGATGCACAGCAGTGGTTTCAGTCCAACTTCTATAACGATCAAAAAAGTTTTTCCTTGGATCTTGGTATTCTTTTCTCAAACAGAGGGCTTAAGAAAATTAGAGAACATATATCCTAAACCTTTTGCATTCTAGAGTAAGGCACAGCCAGAAAGAACAAGGTGGGTGGGAGTCCAACCTCCACTCCAGCCAGACACACAGAGGAGTCTGGTCAGACCAGATGCAGCCACCTTGGTGACTGGAGGGGCGCCATGTCAGGAGTCTTGTCCAGGGACTCCAGAAAATTCTGGTTCCCTGAGAGGGAGTGAAGGGAAGGAAGAAGGGTGATTCCAGAGAGGCCCTGCTCCAGGCTGTTCGGTAGTGGTCACTGTTTGTAGTGGTATGTGTGTGTGTGGGGGGTCTCTGTCTCCTTTCACACAAGAGGCCTGTGCACCTGCCCGGCTCGCTAGGAATATCAAAGAAACTCTGTATTGTGTATTGTTCTTTGGATACAAGGTCTCTCTATATTAGTGCTTCCCAGATTTTTGTTGTTGTTGTTGTTTTAAAGGGGTGGTGTGGTACATTGCTTTGGAATTGCCAAAATAAGGGAATAAAGAAAATCCCCAAAATTCCAAATACATCTAGAGCCACTATTTATTAGTAGAGACAACATTTTCTCTCTCTCTCTCTCTCTCTGTCGTACACACACACACACACACACACACACACACAACCACACACAGTAGAGGGCCAGAAGGGCATAAATCTCAAGAAAAAAGACAGTTTTTAAACTGTAAATAGTTCACATTTGCAAAAACCTTTCTAAATTTTCCTGATTTTTCTCATTTTGCTGTGGATTGAGGAAACATCGTCATACATCAGAACAGAATCGGGAGATCTGAGTTCAAATCTAGACCCTAATGCTATTTACCTCCCTTGGGCAAAACATTTATTCTCCTGACCCTCTGTTTTGTTATTTCCTGAGTGAGGGACTTCTTTGATTCCTTGAAGGCCCTCAGGCTCTAACTTCCTCTGAGCTCCCAGCTCTCCTATATAGTACGGAAAACTGAGATCTGTGTCTATCTCTACAGAACCACACACTTTATGTAACATTTCATAACAAATCTTGTTTTATCAGTTTCCCCATTGGCAGCCCAGCTAACAACTCCCTTCCTCGGATTCGCGAAGGCTTGTCATATCATACAAAACCCAGTAATTTTCCCACTCGTCCGGGAGTTTCCCAGGATTTTCTGCCAAAGATTATTTTGGCATCTAACAACTTTTGAGTTTTCCATCATCAGTATTATAATCAACAAAAACCATTTCTTAAGTTAACAAGGGAAATACTGAATACAGACAATAAAAACATCATTAAGTGGGTAAAGGTTCAGACAGTGTATAAAAGAGCAGAAATATCCCCACATCAAAAAGACGTCAGAAAGCTGGGATGCAGGTATCAGTGATTATATGGGCAGCTTTGAGGACTACAGGCTGAAGTGGTTGGTGGAGGGAGCCTAGGCCCCAACTGTCCAAAACGCATCATAGGACAGGATTACCACTAAACGGATCCCACCTAACATTCAACACCACTCAACTGCCCCACAACCCACAAGAAAGACGTATTCAGCCCCCAGTGTTGATATTGTTCAAGTTAAAAAACCGTGCTTTAAATTGGGAGTGATAAGGAAATTAAGAGCCAGGGGACACTTAACGTAAGTGTGAAATACAAGGAAGGTGTTTGAGACAGAGGAGAGTGAGGAGGTACATGCTTGTTGAGGTCTGTAGACCTCCCATCTCTTTGGCTCCCAGATCCATGGTACGAAGCGGAAGTGATCGGGACTCCAGGCCAGGTCCGCTATCGCCCAAGGAGCAGGAGCCAGAGTGTGGGTGGAGAGCGGAGGCAGCTGGGGCCTCTCCGCCTTGATGCTTCCTCAGCGGAAGGGTCCCTGTGCCTTCATGCAGACCGCGCTGAAGGAGAAGGAATGAGAGCAAGGACGTGGGGCCAGCTTATCAGGCACACAGGCAGGGTAGGCAAAGCAAACTGGCTCCTTCAGGGTGTAGGTACCCAGGCCCTGTGCCTTCCCTGGCCCTGAAGAGCCACCTCTTAGAACAGGGCTGCTTTCCTACTGCCTGTGTCCAGTACCTAAAAATCCATGACCTAAACCCGTCTAGGTAGTTAAATAAACCCAAGGTAGTTGGGCTGTTCCACGGGGTTGAAAATTATAGGCTCCTGAGGGTCTTGTGAAACCCCTGAAAATCTCACTATGATTCATTCTTTCTTTAACTCGTATTTATTGGAAAACTATCATGTGCCAGGCCTGTCCAGCAGGTGCGACTGGGATTGGAAGCAGAAGCAGACACGGCCCCCACATGCATAGTACTGAGGGCATTGTAGGGGCAATAGTAAATAAGCAAATAATCACACAGATATAAAATCATCACTAAAATGCACACTGGAGAAGTAAAAGTGGGAAGGAATCTAAGAGGGATACCTGTTAGCCATGGCAGAACTGGGGAAACTTTCTGTGAAGGAGTGGCTTAGGAAGACCTTTGAACTAAGGAAGGCTTTGCAGTCAAAAAGTGGTGAATTTATTGTTTTTAAAAATTTATTTATTTATTTATTCATGAGAGACAGAAGAGAGAGAGAGAGAGGCAGAAGCAGTCTTCCTGAGGAACAGGGACCCCAACACAGGACTTGATCCCAAGACCCTGGGATCATGACCTGAGTTGAAGGCAGATGCTTAACCAACTGAGCTACCCACTGCCCCAAAAAGCTGTAAATTTAGACTCTTGATTGTATGTCCCAATAAGGTTGCACATCCAGACTCCGGCATCCCTTGAAAGGACCAAGAGAAGCTGTTATATCTTTCTGGAAACTTACTTTATTCTCAGTCCTTCCCATTTCAACTGATGCCCGTTCAACTTTCAGTGCTCAGGCCAACAACAATGGATCATCCCTGACCCCTCTCTTTCTCACTTCTCACAATGTATCTAGCCATAAATCTTGCTGGTTCCATCTTCAAATTATATTCAGAATCGGGTATCTTCTTATCACCTCCCCTGAAGCCCCAGGGGAAACCAGCATCCCCCTCGTGGGGTACTCCACGAGTCTCCTAACTGTTCATCTGGCTTCTGCCCTCACACCCAAATACCTATTTTCACACTAGCAGCTAGCATCATTCTTTTAAAAACTGTATCAGATGGCATTCCTCATTTGCTCAAAACCTTCCAATGATTCCCTATTGCACTCAAGAATAGAAGCCAAAGTAAGAATGTAAAAGCCCATGAGCCATGACCAAGACACCCTCCCAGAATTTCCTCTCCAACTTCATTTCCTCTTAGTTCCCAACTCCCCCACCTCTGAACATATCTGCCCCAGGGACTTTGCACAAGCTGCTTATTTCCCCTGCCTGGAATGCTCCTTTTCCTGTGTAGATGTCAGCTCCACAAAGTGTACCCTGGCAAGTCAACTCAAAAATACAACCCTCCACCTCATACACATTGGCCATCCCCATTCCTTACACCCCCCTTTTTCCCTACAGCACTTATTTTCTGTGCTATATATATAATTAATTTATCCACTGTGTATCTCCCTATCCCCCTTGCCCCCGCTAAAATGTATGCTCCAGAGTCAGGGATTTTAGTCTGATTTGTTCACTAATGTATCCTTTTATTGAGTAGAGTGCTTAGCCCTCTGCTTTAAATTTGTGTGCCCTGGCAATAGTAACTCATTCCATTGCTATAGTGCTTTATGAATCAATGCTTTATTAAATCTTACACTAATGTAATGATTAACACAAATTGAATTGCATTTTTTCACAAACCTGATAATGGTTTTCCAGTGTAAATATTTTAGATACATAATTTTGTTAACTCAGGTGTGTATTTCTTTCTTTCTTTCTTTTTCCTTTTTTTTTTTTTTTAAATGAACAGGGACCCTTTAAATATGGAAGCAGCAGGGCTCTGAAGTCCAGTTTCCTCCACCAATAAATAAACCTACTAACAGTGGTATAGTAGTATTTAGACTCAACAGGCTTCCAAACAGGGCAGGAATATTTTGTTTTGCTTTAAAGTTGCCCTTTGCACAAAACATTTGGTCATTTCAGGAGACCCATGAAGCAATCTGAGAGATCTAAAGGATGGGAACAGTACGTTCTTTGAAATCCCTCTGACAGAAGCAGACAGTCCCGCCTTCCCTCAAACCATCCTGAAGGGGAAGTATGTCGGCTTGGACAGTAATGAGACGGAGTGGGAATTCCCCCTTCCCTTTAGACCTTCCCTTTGGTCTAATTTACAGACAAGCTTCTTGAGGGTGAAAGATGGGTCATTCCCATCCACAATGCTTTAACTTGAAGCCAAGCTGCCTGGGAAATAAAATACTGGAGAATAAGTGAAACTATCTTTAGTCCCCTCCAAAGCAAGGTTTTGTAAAGACAAGTGGCCTTAAAAATTGCCCCCACTTAAACGCGGCTGTTTCACAGTGCCACCCATAGATGGCAGCACCTGGTCCATCTTTCTTCACCAACTTGCGGAGTCAACCTTACTTTTCTGGGGCGTTAAGCCCACAAAACTCTTATAGTTCTTGAGCAACTCTGAAGCTCTTCTTGTCATCAGACAGCAACTGGAGAGGTGCAATAAAATTTTTGCCCCCCCACACCTCCAGATTAAGCTTTTTTTGCTGACCTCAAACCACAATGACCAAGTCAACCTTGGTAGTGTGACCTGGAAAAAAAGGGGGGAGGAGATGAGAAACAAAATGAAACAAAAACTGTCCTACGAGCTTTTCAAAGGAGAATGAAATCTTGTCAAGGAGGCAGTTAGCAAACTAAGTCAAAGACAAACAAGTAAAAAGCCAGGAAGAGCCTTTTTTGTGATTTGCCTGTCTAGGATCCCTCTCACCAAACACTGGGGTCCTCGATGGAATGAGCACTGGGTATTATCCGCAACTGGTGAATCACTAAATTCTACCTCTGAAACTAAAAAAAAAAAAAAGACTAGAATAGATCAAAGTGCATCCCTGTGTAGAAAGTAAAATTTCTTGCTTTGGGTTATGGCCAAAGAAACCTTGAGGAATTCTGCCATGGAGAGCTGTCTGCTTTTGGCCTATGTATTTTCTATAACCCAGTACCAATAAGCTCCTCACTATCTAAAAATTTAAGTCAACAAGTAGATTTTGGTTGAATGTGAGTGGCATTAAACAACAAGCTAAATTAAAGTCTCCCCAAACCACTGAGGTATAAATATGGAAAATCAGGTCATTTATCATCATCATTATACTTATATCTATGCTTTTCCAGAACAATCCTAACTTTAGGCATTTCATCCTATTCTTCCATAAACACATTCATACTCATGATGCAGTATGTCCTAAATTTCAATTTGGAAAAATCTAGCTACTGGTTAAACCAATAGGCCAAGGGTCAAAACTTACATATCAGGAAGTGGGCAAGTGAAATGGATGAAGCAGGACAGAAGTGGCAAAGGATTAACTGTGGATTTCATAGGAAACATATAACATCTTGATAACTAAAATTTAAAAAGATATTTTGCTGGGCAGAAATCAGGCCTTGAATGCAGTGAAATCTGTAACCTCCCCCTCCATTCCTATGTTGAAACCTTAAGTCCTAACATGACTGTATTTGGAGACAGAGACTTCAGGAGGTAATTAAGGTTATGTGAGATCGTATGGATGGGGCCCCCATCCAAGAGGGAGAGAGCTCTCCCTACCCATGCAGAGGGAACGGCATGTGAGCACAGTATGAGGAGGAAGGCCTCACCAGGAAGAGAGCCCTCGCCAGAACCCTATCAGTCAGCACCTTGATCTTGAACTTCCCAGCCTCCGGAACTGCGAGAAATACATTTCTCTTATTTAAGCCACCCTGCCTGGAATATTTTGTCACAATAGCCAACACGTTCTAATACAAGGCCTGAGGCCTCGATGTGTCCAGGGTTCTTGAGGTTGTACCTTCTACTGGTTACACATCAGGTCGAGCGAAGCACAACCTCATCAGAGTGGCTACCGGCAGTCATTTTAAGTCTCTGTCCTCACAATGGCTTTGAGGTCTCGGTACCACTGTGACCGTTCATTCATTAAACAAGTATTTTAAGACTGCGGATGACATCTAGTCTGGCTGTGAGTGAGGTGTGCAAAGGAATAGCTGCTCCGAGAGCACAGAAACCAGCGTGACCCTTCCCAGAAGACATGAGCTCCGAAGTTTCAGAATGAGCACGATGACACCCACACACGCCTCCTGGAAAGGGATAGGCATCTGGCACGACCAGGGCTGCGGGATGTGGCTTTCACTTTCTCCATCCTTTCCTGCTGCAGCTCATGGTCCCTCCCACTCCATTGCAGTTCTTACACTCTTTGATTTTTATCGTCATGGTTTTTCAGAATTCCTTTCATTGTCCACCATGATTTCTTAAGTGTTTACTTTGCACCAAGCATGCGTCCAGGTGCTGAGATACAGTGGTGAAAAAGCACAGGTGAAAACTCTCCATTCGTGGCACTTCCGATTCCGGCTGGGTGATGCAGACCATTAAAAAAAAAAAAATAGGTAAAGCAAGGGACACGTTCGAAAGCTGTAATGTGCATTTGCCATATTTTTAGGATATTCAATTCAGCTATAGAAGAAAACAATTGGGATGGATGAAACTCATATTGAAGCATACATAGATAAGTAAAGTATAACAGGCAAGGTGTGTTAGATAAAGCAGAGCACATGTGCAAAGATAGAAGAAATGGCAGGGCCAGGATCCCCGATATTCAGGACACTAAAATATGTGTGAGGCACTCAATATTCATGAGTTCTTCATTTGGCCACACATCTGGGAAAGGTATCCTGGTTCCAAGTGACCATTGCCCTAAAACCACAAAATCCTTGCTGCTCATCAGGCTGGTTGACAAGCAGCAGCCAGGGCCATGTGCCGGCTTCCTATACCTTCTCTCTCTGCTGAGACCCCATGATCAAATTCAACTCTGGTCTGGGTACTTTCAGGGAAGGCTGGTGCAAGAGAGAGAGACACAGACATTTGGGTATCGTCGTAGCTGTTGACCTGGGTACTGTGGTTTTTCTACCCGTTTGCTGACTATGTGAAGCATGTGAACTTATCATCACTTTCTCAGTGTGAGTTTTAAGGGATTTAATAAACCATGTGACTCAATCATCTTCCGTCAACCCATGAGCCTTTCCAGGAGATCTTGTCTGGCTGTGGCCTCAGAGGCTGTCGCGGCGGTGAAATAATTGCCCGTATGACAAGGAAGGAAAGTGCTACAGCATCAGAAATAGATGGCAGAAAGGAGAGGGGGACTGTTTTCTTATTTATTTTATTTTTTTTTAATTATTTGATTTTATTATTTCTATCACAAATAGAGTGATTGGGAAAGGCCTGAGAGGGAAGGTAATACCTGACCACAGACTTGAAGGAATCAGGAGAGCAAGTCAGGCAGAAATCCTGAGGAAGGATGCTGCAGACACAGGAACCACAAGGGCGAAGAGCCCAGCCTGGTACTGGTGAGCTCTGGGATCAGGGGAACGGTGTGTGGAGTGATCAGGCCTGTGGGAGACAAGGTGAGAGGTCACACTGTGCACCCAGAGATTCTGCAAGGGATTTTATGCTACAGTGGTTTCCACTGGAGGGTTTGGGATAAGGGAATGGTTGGATTCACATTTTTGACACAATCAGTCTGGCTGCGAACCAGGGATGGGAGTAGGGGCAAAGCACAGGGGCCAGCGGGGAGACAATTGCAGCGGTCCTGGCAAAAGATGACTGTGACATTCAGCCCCAGGTGGGAATGGCAGAGGTGGTGAGAAGGGACGAGACTCTGGGTATCTGGTCCGTAGAGCTAATGGGATTTGCTCCCGGATTGGGTATGGGAGTGAGAGAATCCACAATGCAGCCCAGGCATGATTCCTCAGCCCCTGCTGATGGAGCAGCCATGAGTCCTGGGAGCAGAAAAACCGGGAGGAGAAGTTAGTGTCATTTTACTGAGGAAGGTAGTGAAACTTAAATAACCTACCCAAACTCAGGTAGGAAGGGAGAAGTTCACACCACGAGTCACTGGAAGCTAGATCAGGTTTCTAAACTCTCGCTTTTGCTTTTGCTGTCTTTCAGCCCACTGAGAGGAATAGAGAGGGGTATAAAGGGAGAGGGGTGAGGAGAGAGGAGTGTGTGGGGAGGAACACACTATAGAGGGAGCGCTAAGAAAGCTGGGAGGGGAGGAGAGGCACCAGAGAGGGAGCATGAGGAGGGGACATGGAGGGAGCACATGGGGGAAAGGATGCTAGTGGCTCCTACTTCACATCATTGTTACGGCGCTGAACTAAGCTAAGAGTTGCAGGATAGGCACTGCACAAGCATGTACTAAATAAATAAAATTGGGACTCACACCCTTAGACGTCTATGGACATATTTTGCAAAATCCACAACTGTCTTATAAATCTTCACCTTACCTCCGTGGTCTTGTCAGCCCATCTGGGAGTATCTGGATGACCACTTTACGACTGAGTATGGCTATGCTATTCCAACGCCCTCACGTACACTCCTGTGCCCTATGGGCAAAATATCTCCTTCGCTTTTGCTGAGAAAAGCGGTGGGAGATTTTTGGCATCTCCAGCTCATCACAGGAGAAGCGGGACTGAGTCCTGAAGGACTGTCTTGTGGGCAGGCAACTCCATTGTCCAGCAGAGAATCCTAAAACAGTATAAATGGGTTGGTATGTAGCTGAGAGCTAATAGTTTATTAACCACTACACACAATAAAATAGGGATAATAATACCTGCCTCAAAGATCAGATGACGTTAGAGACGTAAATACTCACAAAATATGTCATGCATTGAAAAATAACATTATTGAGGAATGCTACGGGAAATAGTGTTATTTGGGCTGGTAGTAAAGGGTCAATTTGATGTCTAGGATGTTAATATTCTGCTTTTTAACCATTCAAAGGTCTATATGTAATTCATTATAGATAAAATGAATGTCAACTTTATGCATTAAACTGTTTTGTTCTAGATACTGGTAACCAAAGCAAGAGTAGTCTAATGTTTTGGCTACAATGACTGTGAATGTAAGAGTACCCTGATGTGTACACCATTTTCCTGGCCTAGAGTAATCTCATGTCCTGGGTCTGGGAGGGGAGATATCTCATACTTGCTGCTGGAACTGTATTATATTTCTGGAATACACATATGTGCCATTGCTGGAGCAAATCAGCACAGAAAGATTGTGTTTGTGTTTGTCGTTTACGCTAGATATCGGTATATATACTGACATTTTTTTTTCAAAGTAATTTTGACACATAACCCCCCAAATATATTAATATTTCCATTTGTATTATTCATTTCACAGAAGCAAGTCCTGTATTAATGTGCGGGTTGGCCCACTAGACCCTTGGCACCACGTTATCATGTATCTTTGAGAACCCATGAGTTTTTCTGTTTTCTGAAGAGACACCCATTTTGTATTTCATGAGATGTGCATGTATTGCAGATTATGTTGATTTACTTGCTCAACAAATAATAACCAAGGACTTGCTTATCATAGACCTGACCCAGTGCTAAGTCATTAACCAAGAGTTTATGGTCCATGACCTCATGGTAGTTACCGTGTGTTGCGAGAGGCAAGAGATAAATGCATAAACATATAAACACAAATGAATTTTATTAAAAAAATTCAATAAAAAAATTCAGAGGTGAGGAGCCTGGGAAACTAGGGTATATGTTTAGAAAGGTCTCTTGAGGAGTAATATTTGAGCTAAGACCTAAAGGAGGTGATGGGTGGGTAGGCGGGTGGGAGGATTTCTTGGCAGGGCTGAAAGCTGAGGAGGAATCTGTGAGATGAGAAGAACTTGGCCCATTGGAGGAGTCATCAGAAGGTTGGTCCGGCTAGCATGCAGTGAGAGTTCTTGGGAAGGCTGGGGAAAAGCCAGATCCCATGTGAGTTTGGAAGGTATTCTGAGGCCACATGGAGACTTTGGGAGGATTTAAACAATGGAGTAGTATAGGCCACTTTGACTTGTATGAAGAATGGGTGGCTGGGCAGGAGTGGCAACAGGAGCTGAAATGAAAAGCCACTTTAGTCGTCTGGGAGGTATCGCCAGGTGTCTGTCTCCAACGGTTGACGTTCACAGAGGGAAATGCTGGGCTGGGGGGAGAGTGGTGAAGAAAGAGGGAATTGGCTTTGAGATCTGTTTTGAAGGTGTAACCTTCACTTTTATTTTATTTTTTAGCATTTTATTTTATAGCATCTATTGCATTTATTTTATTTTATTTTATTTTATTTTAAAGATTTATTTATAAATTTTAGAGAGAGGAAGAAAGACAGAGAGAGAGCATGAGCAGGAGGGTCAGAGAAAGAGACACTCTCAAGCAGACTCTGAGCTGAGCTTGGGGCTTGATGTGGGGGCTTGATGCAGGGCTCGATCCCACGAGCCTGAGATCACAAGCCAAGGAGAAACCAAGAGTTGGATCCCTACCTGACTGTACCACCCTTATTTATTGCATTTAGAGGAGGGTAGTTCTGGGTTCCCAGTCTTAGCAACCAGGTGATGGCAGAAGAGGAACAAAAAGACAAGAAAGAAAAAAGAGACAAGAGAAAGAGTGGGGGGAAAGGCCAAAAAGGATTTCAGGAGAGAAAAAAAAAATCCCTAAGAACAATGACAAAATCGAATGACATACACAATTTAGGGGGTATTTCCCTAGTCTTAATAATCATAGATGAACTCATTAGCTCCCACTGGGGAATGGCATTAAATATAGAAATTGTCACTCACTCAACTTGACCATAGATTGAGTGTCTCTCACACTTTATTTTCAGTGTACCTGGGCCTAGTATAAATTATTTCTCACATGAAAAGCCTCACTGAAGATGCCTGCAGGTGGAAAGAAAATAGGGCAATAAGAGGTTGGCCTTTGATGTGCCAGAGCTCTGTTCATAGGAACATGGCTAGCGGTTCAGAGTCCTGACTCAAGAACCAGACTCTGGGTTTGGATTCTAACCCCCATCCAACCACCACCACATTTCTATCCATGTGATCTTAAGCTAGGTACATCCGTTCTCTTACCTCGGTTTCTTCGTCAATAACATGAGGGTACAAATTTACGCTTTCCTAGTGTCGTCTATGGCCTAAATGAGATATTGTTTATAAAGGGTTTACTATGACATGCTACTGAAATGTGAGCACAAACACAGACACTCTCTGCGTAACTGGGCTAGAGGTGGTGTGTGTTTGGGTTTTAGTTCTTCATAAACAAACCACAGGAGGATGTGGTGACTTGATAAATGGGGCAGCCCTAAAAGCAAATGTTTGTGCTTAATTCTTTATGAAAGCATTCCTGGATTGTGTTAGAGCCTAAACATAAAGAATATAAAAAGACTTCTCTTGCAAAGGAGTTGATAATATTTAGATCCTTTGACTCTAATTGTTCACTTGTGAAAGGAATGCAAAAATCCTAAAATTTGATTGCTGCCACCGAAGTAGCCTATGGTCTTACAGGAGAGATGAGTACATATTCAGAAAGTCAATGAACCGAGCTTGGTGGTGGCCATGCTGAAGATAAATACAATGAAAGCTTTCCAGACTCAGGTTCCAGACTGTAACACTGGAGTTCTAGCCAGCAGCCACTTTTAAGCTCCAAGGATATACCTGAAGTAGAGAATCCTCCTAAGCCCTGGAGTAGTAGGTTATTAGCAGGAGAACAGGTCTTCCAGAAGAAGCTGCCTCTGAATTCCATCTGCTAGTG
Source organism: Neogale vison (assembly GCF_020171115.1). Taxonomy (NCBI): domain Eukaryota; kingdom Metazoa; phylum Chordata; class Mammalia; order Carnivora; family Mustelidae; genus Neogale; species Neogale vison. The sequence continues at coordinate 64,127,806 of NC_058091.1, read as the reverse complement.
TGTCGGTAGTGGAGGGTCTACCAGGCTGGCCTTGTAACAAGAGGCTGTCTATGGTATACACTTGGATTTTTAGTAGTTTATTGATTCATAAGAGAAATAAGACAAATGCAAAAAACTTACCGTCTCACTCACCTTAATTTCCTTCAGGACAAAACAAAAGTCCTTAGCAAAGTATGTAAGTTTGTTCATGATGTGGTCCCTGCCTATTGCTTTAAGTAAAGGATGTTTTCAGCTGCAAGGAATAGAACGTTGGATCAACAGTGGTTTCAACAAGTGCCTCTCAAGCTATAGGGTATCTTCCAATCACTGGAGTCTCTTACTAAAATGCACACTCTGATTTAGGAGGCCTAGGGCGGGACCCAAGATTCTGCATCTCTAACAAACTCTCATATGGTGCCAATTCTGTTGATTTAAGGCCTATAATGTGAGTAGCAAGACATTATAAATTGCAATTTCCCCTCCTTCATATAACAAAAGATCTGGAAGTAGTTTCAGATTTGACTCAAATCAACAGCATCTGTGGTCTGGGACTGGCACATCAGGAAATGGCTGGCAAATATGGCCCACAGGCCAAATATAGCCCACTGATTGTTTTTGTAAATAAAGTTTGATTGGAGCACAGCTAATCTTGTCTGTTGATGGGTGACCTATGACGGCTGTCATGCCAGAAAGGCAGAGCTGTCACAAAGATCACATGGCTGGTAAAGCCTAAAATGTTTACCTTCACCTGGCCCTTTATGAAACAAGTTTACTAATTCCTAGCTTACACATTACTATTCATTCTGGGCCTGGACCCATGCCCTCTCCCAAACTCAGTGCGGACTGGTGATAAGGAAGAAAGGCAGGAAGTAACTGTGCCTACAACGTGGCTCCTCTCCTTCACATCCTGTCATCCCCTAACATGCAATTCATCTTCTAGATATGGCGCATACTGACCATTCCCCCAAGGCATCGGGCTTCACTGTAACTTCAGAAAAGGCCAAAGACAGCAAGATCACAAGTGTTTGCTGAAAACAAGGTAAAGGCCTGCAGCCTGGGCTGGTTGCAATGGGAGTGACACACAGGATGGTCTCGGGTTCCATGCCAAGAGTTTGGACTTATAAATCTGTGGGGGGACATTAAAGTTTTTTAAAGCATGAGATCAGATTGTTGTTTTATGTGTATAATTTTGATGACACTGCAGCGAGTGGCCCGTTATATTAGACAGCTTAGACTGTCATAACAAAGTGCCCCTGACTAGGTGGCTTAAACAACTTAAACTTATTTTGTCACCATTCTGGAGGCTGGAAATCCAAGATCAGGGTGCTGGAAAATTTGTTTCCTAGGAAGACCTCTCTTTCCTTCTTGTACATGCTCACCTTCTCAGGGTGTCCTCATATGTCCTTCTCTGTGTTTTAGCAGAGAGGAAAGGAGATTTATTTTTCCTCTTCTTACTGGATTAGGGTCTCACCTTTATGATCTCATTTAGCCTGAATTACCTCCCTAAATTCCCCATTTCCATATACAGGGGAGGGGTTAGGGCCTCAACATATGAATTTTAGGAGAACACAGTTCGGTCCATAACAACTGATGGGAAGGAAAATTTAAGTAAGGAGACAAGTTGGACTCCAAATAAAATATTCAAGGCTGACAATACAATAACCTGACTGAGAACAGTGAGCTATAGGAATAGAAAGAAGGGACAAGAAAGCCATCATTATATATATATTAAAAAAAAAATCAGTATGTCTCGGTTACCAGGTGGATTCAAGCAAAGACTGTCTTTGATAGCGGTGCTTACAGTTGGAGGGTTAGGGAATGGAAGGATTAGAGAATGGAGCTACTGTTAACAGGAAAATGAAGACATGAGGTTTCTTTGGATAAATACAGTGACTTGGGATCTAATCATTCTGAGGTGCTATGAGGTTATTCAGGTGAACTTGGGAGACAATCAATTCATCTTCCCTTAGCCAAATGTTACCTAAAACAACTTTTAAGAAGAATTCATCAACATTGATTTTTTTTTTAATTGTCACAGCCTTCCCTTGAACCCCATTTGATCATTTTTGAAAATTGATCACCGGATTCTTCATTATCCAAACCAAGTTCTTTGTTCTAATCAGTGGGGATGATTCTATTACCACAACATGGTGCATATAGTATTCTCTACAGAAATACTTGATGGATATTCATCAGTTTATGCATTTAAGCAAGAAATATATAGTAAATATAAACTGATCACACAGCTCTAGGTGGCATCTGACTGTAGTCTACATTGGAAGGAACGTAATCATTCTGTTCTCAAAATGCTTGTTTTCTCATCTGACATTTCGCTTTCTTCAATTTTCTTTAAATATCACAAAAGAAGGTGAGGTAGTGTTCTGAGAAGGATCTAGGTATGCTGCACAACAGTTCTGGAGGAGATGAGCCGTGTGACAATGTCTCTGGGTGTGGTCTTAACAGCTCTCCCCAGTAGGAGCTAGTTTTCTAAGAAGAGACACAGAGATGGAGCCTGAAATTGCTACGCAGACACTGCACAAGCCTGCGGTGGTTGTCACACATTACTAGTGGAGACCACCAACCCGTGCACCATCGTGAGGTTTCACCCACCTTCTTTAGTATAATCACTGGGAAAAGATCAAGTCAGAGCAAAACCTGGATCTTTTTAGCTGTTTTCTAGGAGTTCTCATTTCTTATGATGTAGAAAAAAAAAAGTGTTTCTTTTTTTAAGATTTTTTTTTTTATTTGAGAGAGAGAGAGCACACAAGCACACAAGCAAGGGGGAGGGGCAGAGAGCGCCACTGAGCAGAGAGCCCCACATGGGGCTCAATCCCAGGACCCTGGGACCATGACCCCAGCAGAAGGCAGATGCTTTACTAGTTGAGCCACCCAGGCATCTCCAGTGTAGTCACTTTAAAATACTCTTTTGAATGGAGCACTGGGTGTGGTGTACAAACAATGAATTTTGGAACACTGGAAAAAAAATTTAATTTAATTTAAAAAGATAAATAAAATTAAATTAAAATACTTTTTTGACTTGAGACTATGAATTCCCAAACACCTTTAATGTCACATTCTGTCTTGTAGGCTGCAAGACCACTTGCCCTTCTGCCTTCCCTTGGTTGCCTTTGAAATTTCCTTTCATGCATGCTCTATTTTCAGGCGAAATAACCCTATCTCAGTGCCTTTTGACTATGTCTATTTTCCAATCAACAGATATTGACTATCTCTACATGGCATAAATGACCTTGAGCCAAGTGCTATGAGTTAAACAACTCATGAGATATGCAGTGAGCCTTGGAACTTATTCTTAAATATTCAAACCAGTTGAAGGACAAAAAACACAATTACGCAGCTGGTCACTAAGCTGAGACAGACCTGGGGTGAATTCCAGCTTCCCTTTCTACCAGCTTCAGAAAGTTATTTAAATTCTTTAAGTTCCTGTTTTTCCTCCACAAATGGGCATGATAATAGTACCTGCCTCATGGGCTTGTTGTAAAGATTAATAAAATAATAAATGTACAGTACAGTGCCTGAGCACAGGAAGTACTTGATACAATTTAGCCTTATAATTTTTACCATTACCATTATTTCTACAGGGAATGGGAGGCTTAGATTTTTCCTTCTGAACGCTGCTCTCCCAACTGTTTTTTTTTTTTTAAACCACTCTACCTTGTTACACAAGGTTCTCCAGTTTCCTTTCCTTTTTCTTTTTCTTTTTCTTTTTTTTCTTTAAGATTGTTATTTATTTATTTGTAAGAGATAGAGCTCAGAGTGGAAGGGTAGAGAGAGAAGCAGATTCCTCGCTGAGTGCAGAATTCAACATGGGGCTGGACTTGGGCATCGACCTCAGGACCCTGGGATCATGACCTCAGCTGAAGTTGGATGCTTAACTGACTGAGTGCCCCCCCTTCACTCCCAGGCGTCCCTCCAGTTTACTTTTAAGAGTGGTGGGAAAGAAGCTCTGCCGAGCACCTGGTATCTGATCAGAACCCCAGCTGCAGATGTACGTGAACAGCAGTGGGGATGTCGTGCCTTGATTTAATCTGCTTCAATTCTGTTCTCCTCTTCTCATTCCTGACCTTTTGAGAAGCATTTCATGTGGACAAGACAAAGAATGCAGTTACGCAGCCATTGATAGGTCTGGAGGCATTCACTCAAAAAATATTTATTCTGTATTTTCTGTGTGCCAGGAAGTGAGTCAGTACTGGTGACAGAGCAGTAGATAGGGCAGCCCTAGGCTCTGACCATCTGGAACATAGCCCAGCAGACGGCAAACACCGAAGGGCAAGGAAAGCTCTGAAAGCTAATGGAGTGGGGCTCAGCCTAGGCTGTAGCCATCACCGTGACCTTCTACCAGGGACAGCAGGAGTCTCATGGGCAGGGCGGCAACTCTTGATTGCCCAAACTGGAAACCCAGGGTGAAATGAATAATTGAAAACGTGAAGTCTAACCAAGGAATTAAGCAGTTGGATATGAAAGTCTAATTTTACCAGTGATTTTCAATTGCAAAAGAATGTGGGTTAAGAGTAGTTTTAGCCTCTTCAGACTTTTTCTGGTCAGGCATATTAGTTCACAAATCACAATCTGAAGGTGAAGGGGTGAGAGGTGATATTTCTGGTGCCCTCCCCCAGTTCTCAGGACGGTAATTCTCAGGAAGCCACCAGTAGAATGAATTATGAATTTGTATTCTAAATGATGTGGTCTGCTTGGACGGCACTGATTTCACCAACTGGATGAATGATTGGAGGTGCTCCAAATTTCCTCAATTAACGAGACTGAGCTGGCCTCCATGAAAATGGTAGTTCTAATGGTTACAGGCTCTGTAACGATTTTATATAAAAATAGCAACCAGCTGCCTAGCCATCTGGCAAGGATCTGATTGCCATCCCTTGAGGTTCAGGAACTCATGATTGTCAAATCACAGCTGAACTCTGTGGGGGTGGAGGTGGGGGCCGAGGCCTGGTCTTAGAACTATGCCCCACTGGAATGAGTCAGGTATTGGGTCAGAGCCTAACTGACCTCAGATTCAGCCCCTCATACGCAGCTCATCCTATGATGGCGAAGCCTGCCTCAAGCCTCAATCCAAAGATGTCCTAAATGGTGGACGAAATAAGCCACCAGGATGGGCAAGCCTCAGAGTGCAAACAGGAGTGGAAAGAACCAACATTTGTTGAGCACTGGTGTCTTGCAGAATTCTAAATTCCACTTGAACTACCTGGGAACCTCTATGCCACTGTGCCAAGGGGTTAACATGAGACCAGTCCTGCAAGGCAGGAGTGGGGAGAGGTGCTAGAAAAATGTGTCCTTGGAGGGCTTAGAGAAGAATTCAAAAACTGCGGTGACAGAAAGAAGCTGGCAGGATCCACACAGAGGGAACAGCAGGAGCAAAGAGAGGCACTGGCCCTTTCTGCTGTGAGATCTCAGACATGACTTGGTGCACCCACCTGGAAGAGAGTGGAATAACCAGCATCATCTTGGGCATTATTATCAATCCTGACCTTGTAAATGAGGGAGAAGGGAGGGAAAGAGTGTCCTGATGCTTACACATGGTTGGCCTGAGCTGGAATCACCACCTCTTTTCCACTGGCCTTGCACTTGTGTTTCTGTCTTTAGTGTGTCCTCTGAGGATGCTTCCTGGGAGAGTGGGGGCTGAAGGGCTGCACAGCTGCCCGTAGTGGGGGGCAGGGAGGGGACACAAACCCTTCTCTCCCCGCAGCCACCCCTACCACCATTCCTTATTTACCTTGGCAGCAGGAAGGCCTGGGGTAGGAAGCCAACTTTATCATGCCCCTCCCCTAGCCAGGCTATAATTAGCCCTGAGATGAATTAAACATGAGCCCAGCTGGTCTAGGGGCAGCAACATTGTCCAAAAAAAAAATAAAAAATAAAATAAATAAAAATTTAAAAACTGAGACCCAGGCAGAGGTCCAGCCATGTGAATAGGTGTCCACAAAGACAGGCTAGCAGTTTGTGGGTCACCCCAACTTAGGAGCTATATTAAGAGAGTCAAGACAAATAAGATCTGAGAGGAGGGCAAAGAGCGATTTGGACAATGATGTGGGAGACCAGAGGTGGCTTTGTGTTCCTGGCTCCAGCTTCCAGGTCCTTCTGAGAGCAAGGAAGAGAAAACAACTTTCTCCTTACCAGCTGCTGGACACTTGCCAGGTTACGAAGAGGGCTCAGACTGCTTGAGCTTCTTGATTCATGATGTCGGGGTCAACGACCGTAGCTAGTAGAGGGAGCAGGAAGGTGATGGGTGGGAAGGTTGTAAAGGGCAACAAGTCAAGCGCAGTCATTTACTTGAAAGGGAACACTGATTCCATGCAGGACTAGGGTACTTCTGAAGAAAAAATAGGATTACCTCACAGTTTTGGAGAAAACGTACTTTCATTTTTACCAATTAACATTCTCCCTTTCCAACTACAAATAGATGTTCCTCCTTTTCCCATCTGGGACAGGCAACTGAAAGCACAGTAAATCTGCCTCACTCTCTAGTTTCTTGGAAAGGAAGTGTTTGACTCCTGGGTCATTTATGATGTACAGCTGTATATCCAGAAAGCATGACAGGCTGACTGTTCAAGAGAATGAAATTACACTGCAAAGAAGTCACAGGGACTCTCTGGGGTCCCCTCCTCACTTCTCATTGCCCAAGGAATTTGCCAGGCTGCAGAGTGAGAGCTGGAGAGAGGGCACTGTAGCAAAACTACATGGTTTGCGATACCAAGACTAGCTCTGCCAGTTTCTGATTTATGAGGTTTGGGAGTAACTGATCTGTTCTCTCTCAGCCTCAATGTCTGCATCCCTAAAATGAGGGGTTGTATTTTAAGACGCTGAGGAACGTTAGGATCAGATAAAATGATGAGAAGTTGTGCTCTGCTACATCTTCCCAGACACCTTGCCGGAAACCAGGAAGTCATAGGAGACACCTTCCTCTCCTGTTTCTCACTATACTATTTCCACCTTCTAAACCACACTAGAATTCATCCCTTCCTCTTTCTTCTAGTTGTCCCTGCCTTATGTCAGGCTCTCTGTCACCTGGAGATATTGAATCTCAAGCATCCAGTTTTACCCTCCATTTATGCACCAGGCCTATCCATTCCAACCCATCACGAAATAACAGCTAGAGAAGTGGCATTCTATCTTTTCTTTCTGCATCATCAGTGTCAAGCATGGTAATAAGAAAAATGTTTGATGCATGAATAACTAAGTAGTGCAAATGATTAATGTAACAATATGTACAAGCACTTTTCTTACAAGATAGTGTATGAATGCATTCTTTTTCAGTTCAGTAAGCATGAATATTATCTATGTATCTGGCATTGTGCTAGGTGTTGAGGATGTAAAGATGAGTCGGATAGAGTTTCTGATGTTTAATTACCACCCATTGAGCAAGGCAGGCTGTATTAGCCAATGTTCTCCAGGGAAATAGAACTGATAGGAGGTATAAATGCATGAAGAGAGAGATTTATTTTCAAAAACTGACTTGCACTTCTGCTAAGTCCAAAATCTGCAGAATAGGGTGGTGGGCTGGAGACCAGAGAAGTTCTGAGGTTGTAGCTGTAGCCTGAAGGCAGTCTAGTGGTAGAATTCCCCCTTCCTCAGGGGACTTCAGTCTTTTTCTAGTCAGATCTCAACTGATTGGATAAAGCCTACCCATATCACAGAGAGTCAATCTGCTTTCCTCAAAGTCTACTGATGTAAGTGATAAAATATACCTTCACGGAGCACCTGGTTGGCTCAGTCGTTAATTGTCTGCCTTCACCTCATGATCCCTGCATCCTGGGATAGAGTCTTGCTTCTGGATTCCCTGCCCAGTGCAGAGCCTCTTTCTCCCTCTCCCACTTCTTTTGCTTGTTTCCACTCTTACTGTGTCTTTCTCTGTCAAATAAATAAAATCTTTAAAAATACATGTATACCTTACCTTCACAACAATATCTAGACTGGTGTTTGACCTGGCATCTTGGCATCAAAGCCCAGCCAAGTTGACACATAAACTATCTCTCAGGTACATAGGTAGTCAATGACAGCACAGTGGATACTGTTGTATATCTACAAAGTGCACTAGGTCTTTTTTTTTTTTTTTTTTTTTTTTAGATTTTATTTATTTATTTAAGAGAGAGACAATGAGAGAGAACATGAGCGAGGAGAAAGTCAGAGGGAGAAGCAGACTCCTCGAGGAGCTGGGAGCCTGATATGGGACTCGATCCCGGGACTCCAGGATCATGACCCAAGCCGAAGGCAGTCGTCCAACCAACTGAGCCACCCAGGCGCCCCCTTTTTTTTTTTTTTTTTTTTTTTAATGAACAATTGTTCCATACTCTTTGACGTTTTAACTAACATCTGTTCATTGTTCTCTCTTTCTATGCCATACACTCCACCGGGTGTTTCTGTGTGTATGCCGTTCACTGTTCACAGTAACCTGTAATGCATGTATGTGATCATCTTTTACAGGGAAAAGAGGTTCAAGTAACTTGCATGAGGATCCACAGCTAATATGTAGTAGAGCTGAGATCCAGTGAAGACCTTTCCACACCAAAGCCAATGATCTTTCTACTACATCACAAAACCTTTAATAAACAACAAGCTGGAAGACTTGTCTTTCCCCATAGAAGCACTTATTCCATCAGGAATTCTGTAGTATTGTTTGACTTTTGTAACAGGGATCCTCTACATATAAGGATGTGAATTTGTTTTCCCAGTTCATTTCCTGTCAGCTCCATATGTGGAAGAGGGCCATGATTGGTCACAGCCATATTGGATCATGCTGAGTAAATAACCTGGAGGTGAAATTTCTCAGATATCATTATTATGACTGAATTTTTTTCCCACACACACATACATACAAGTCTCCTTACTCTAGCACGTAGCCACAAGTCTTTCTCAATAGAGAAGATACAATTATCCATAACAGGGTAATTTGGTGTAATTGTCTGCTCAGCATACAAAGAATATTCTGCTTTAAACCTACCAAAATTAAGTAGGAAATGGACTGCAGATAAAAAATGCATTGTCTCTGGAGCTCCAACCTTCAACAAGAAAAAGGACAGAAGGTAAGAAATGTGAATTCAGGAAATTTTTATTGATGGTCTACTTATTGATGGCCATACTCTGTTAACATTTCAAGGGATACAAAATGAGTAAGGCATAGTCTTTTACCTCAAGGACACAAGGTGTGGGGAATAAAGAAAGAAATAATATTTCCTGAATGACTGAATGGCGGTCATTTCATCTCATTTAATCCTTGTAACAACCCCATGAAGTAGGTAGTAATATCCCCTTTTTATAGAGGAAGAAGCTTGGTCTTGGGAAAATGGAGGGACTTGCCCAGGATCATACAACTGGTAAATACTACAGCTGGGATCGTCATCCAGACCTCTCTCTAAATCCAACACTCATGTGCCTTACACTGGATCACACTGCAAGAAGATGAAACGAATATACAAACCATTACCACTAGCATAGGAATACAATGTTGAAAAAGGATAAAGTGAAGGTGGATGATTGGAGGTGTTATTTGAGGTGGACTAAAATAAAAGCAGAGGGTATTTTTCAGGAGGAGATGAGAAAAACATGAGCAAGACTTGGAAAAAGAAGCAAAAGGTTTTGGAGGATAAGAGTTACACAAGCTTTCATACAACTTTAAAATCAGGATGATCATTTTAGAAAGGGTAACTAATATGGATTAGAGCAGAGTAGATTGGAAGAAAGGACGACTAGGTAGGAGATACTTGCAAGTGCTCTCAAGAGAGGCAACAAGAATAGAAAGGAGAGACAGATCAGAGGTATCAGAGGGAATCATAGATGGCACCAAGTTGATATGATAAGTCAATGATTTCAGGCTGCTGCAGAAGCAATGGAACCAAATCCAAGTGATGGAATAGGTAGGATAGGTAAGGATTATGGGCTGGTGGTCTTAATGAAGGTGAAAGGAAAAGAGGGAGAGAGGAAGGAATAAAGTGAGAAAAGGAGAGGGATATCAGAATTTGTCATCCTGGAAGTGAAGCACATTTGAGTTGTGACCAAGGGTAAGATGTTGCCTTCTGGGGTGTGGCTAAGGTAGACTGAAAACAGAGTTCATCTGAGTGGAAGAGACCAGAGGATTATGAATCTGGAAGTCACCATGAAAGCTGGCAACAAGTCCTATGGAAAGGAAGTCAGTACTCTAAGAGAGTGAGACCATTGAGGAAAGAGAAAAATCCCTCAGAATTAGAGGTAACTGGGACCCTGATGCTGGGAGAGGGCAGAAAAGTTGGAAGTTTACCATAAGTCAGGAAAAAAAGTTGTCTGAAAAAAGGATAGTGCATTATCTTTCACTTATAGGAAATGTTTCCATAAGAAAACAAAATCATCTACTCCTAACTTAAAATTAGGAAAAAAATAAAATAATAGACATTCACATAAAGAATTACATTTTTTTCATTTTTGATGACAAGGAATCTCAGAAGAGGCAACTAACGGTTTCCAATCAAACTGAAATGCCTTACCCTCACCTCCCCTCCGCTGTCCTGAGACCCACCCAAACTACTTAAACCCAGTGAGAAAGAGAAAGATAGGAGAAAAACAAATTATCTCCCATTTTTGTTGAGTCAACCACTATTGATCACTGAAACAGACTTACATGTTCGAGGACACCCTACCCATCTGTATCCCGTGTGATGTCCAGTAGAATGGGCGGAGCGTTGGCCCATGGAACGTGCAAAAGGACATGCAGCCTTAGTGAATAACTTCTCATCAGCATGAGGTATAAAAGGAAAGTCTGTCCAAAAGGGTACCACAAGCTACATTCCAACCCCATGACATGGCATCAGGTTCCACGACTTGGTCAGCGATTGTGCTGCAGTTGTTGCTGCTATTAACTACGGGGTTTTGCAAGCCTGGAACTTCCACCCACCCAGAGCAGATTGCCGAAGCTTATCTGATATTTGTTGCTGAAGAGCTCATCGCACTGTCATGCATTCTCTGGTTTAGACTTGATTGAATTGTCACATTATCCAGGGTGCAAATGAAGAGCTCTGCACACCAATCTTCATGTAATTTTAGTTTTTCTATTGTTAGTGCTTCACCTGCTAGGGAATTCCAGAAAGTCTACCTAACGATTATGTGGTAGGTCAGTGCAAAGGCATAAGTGGTCAAGTTGTCAGTTATAAGGGAAGACTGAGGAAAACAGTCCTGGTGGCTGGCAACTGACCAGATTCGTTTGCTTTGTGCTCACATTAGAATCTCATTTGGAAGTAACCTTGGAGGTCAGTGAGTCCAAATGCTCATTCAAAGCAGCATAGTTAGAGTATGAACTTTGAGGCTCAGGGGACTGGCTACTTCAATGGAATGGCTCAATGGAATGGCTCTATTACCATCCTGAAATCTAAATATTAGCTAATATTTACTGAGTGGCTACTGTGAGCCAGGCACTGTGCTACTTCTTTAAATGCATTGTTTTGAATAGCTCTCTTGGCAAGCCTGCAAGGTATGTCTTCACATTCCCATTTTCCAGATAGGAAATGGGGTTTGAACACATGTAAGCAGGTTCATAGCATAGAACCTGTGTCCTTCCATTAATTCTGTGCTGGTTCCCACTTCAGGGTACAACATGCACTTTGAATTCTCCAAACATTTCCCCTCTGGTTTTGGGTAACCCCAACGTTTTGTCAGCTCCTCTATGAGGTAATATAAATCTACAGCTTCTTTCACAATGATATGAGTAATACCAGCAATAATAGGTTTTTAAGTAATTTGAAAATATATTCTTTTCATACAAGTCTTATAAAATGGATAGAATAGGTAGTTTACAGTTCAGGTTACTCATAAGGAGTCAAGATGGATCATTAAATTCCCTAAGGCACAGCTAGGATAGTGAGGAACCAGGATCTAGACTCAGGCCCTTCTAATGGTGAGGTCAGTGGTTCTCAGAGTGCAGCACCAGGACCAGCAGCAGCAGCAGCATCTGGGAATTTGTTTGAAATGCAAATTCTCAGGGCCTATCACAGGCCTGATGAATCAGAGACTCGGGGCGGGGGCGGAGTGGGGGAGTGGGGTATGGGGGTGTGGGTCCAGCAATCTGTGTTTGAAAAAGCCCTCCAGGTGACTGGGGTGCATGCTAGAGCTTGGTCCTGGGCCAGAGCTTCTTCCATTGCCCAGCATGGTGACCCCTGCCCACCTCCCCCCCAACTTCTCATTCTGATCTCTGCAATGACTACAAAGAGGAATATGTGATTGGTCTAACAGAATCTTCCATCCCTGAAGTGAATTTCCTCAGTAATTTCTTAATACTATGCTTAGGCATCTTGGTGTTGGAAAAACAGGTCTCAGCTCCCAAAGAGGAGGTCAATCAAAACCCATTGAATTTAATTTTTTCTCCATGACAGTCCTACAAAACAGAGATTGTGTCGGCATCTGGGTGACTCAGTTGGTTAAAAGTCTGACTCTTAATTTTGGCTCAGGTCATGATGTCAGGGTTGTGAGATCAAGGCCCACATCAGGCTCCACATCAGCAGGGTATCTGCTGGAGATACTCTCTCTCTCTCCCCCTCTGCCCCACCCCTTGCTCTTGCTCTCGTTCTCTTTCAAATGAATATATAAATCTTTAAAAAGAGAGAGAAATTGTGCTTTTGTTGGTTTGTCTGTTTTTATTACTTACAAAATGAATTTGCAATATTGCACTTGTGAAATATAATACCATCATCTTCACAAATGGCTCTTGGGGGGACTTTGGGTTTTGATAGGATTTTGCCTGTGATCATTGAATCAAGGAAATATTTTTCTGATAAACTGTTTATTACAAGCTAAGCCATATTCATCAAAATGTTAAGTCTAAGATAGTCATTTGATGATCAGTGGAGTCTAGAAGACCCAGGAGAGTGGACAATTCAGAAAGAAAATTGAGAACTGACAGCCCTGACCAAGCAAATGGCCATCAAGACCAGTAGAACTACCCCTTATTCAAAATCAATATTCACTGGGGAGGAAGCTCTGCAAAGAGCACAAGAACATGGCCTTTGAAGTCAAATCAACCTGGGGTCCAGCCATAGCTCTGCCAATTACTGTCTATAACATGGAAGACACATTGCCTTTCTACCCTTAGCCTCACTCTGTACATCTGAAAAATGGAGATCATATTCCCACACAAAATGATATCCTGAGTATTAAATGAGCTTAAATATAAAAAGCACTTAAAATCCAGTGACTAAAACAGAGTAAATACTCAAATATTGTTATCAGTTATTTTTCTGTATTAAATGCATATACTTGATCAGATGCCATGTACTTGATCAGATGCCAGAGTTGTAACTATGACTGCCATACGAAGCATGCTTGCTGACCCTCTCCCTTTTTTCTGGAAAAGGTTGGTTTGGGCTTGTTTTTAATGTAGCATTTGGAACATATCCAGAATTCATCATACAACTTGGTATAGGGCTGGCGTGGCCCCTGGTACAACTTTTATCATAAGTACCATATCTTAACAAATCTAAGATACTATCATTGAAAGATGCCTTATTTTAGTTATGATTCAGAAAGAAAGAATACTGCTATTCATAACTGTAGTAGGCCATCGATTGTCAAAAGCTCCCTAATTTCAATTCAAAAGTTGAAAAAAAATCTATGCTTTAGAATTAATGCAATATGGTATTTTCATTTCCCCCTCATTGCCTAGAATCCACAGAGAAACATTCTGCCTGGATTATGTATATATATGTGTTAACAAGATGGAAGGGGAAGTGGCTCATGAGAAAGACATTTCACAATAGACCGGAACTGGCTTTAAGGGAAATTTACTGAGCCAGAAAATAAGTAAAATATTGATGTGATAATCATGGACTGACTGTGTGCCCCATCCAAAGTGCTGCAGCCAGTCAGTCAAACACATTTATTTGGTCCCAACTATTTGCCATTTACTATTAGGGGGAGGGCTACAAGCCAGATCCCACCTATTCTCTCTCAGCATTGACATTCTAGTAGGAGAGAGAGGTACGAAGACAGTGCAGATCAATGGTTTCAATATACTAAAATATACACAAAGTCTAGAAATAGTACAAGGAAAATGATTCATTGGGGTTGGGACAGTAGGGAGTATATACCAAAGAAGGCTTTCTGAGAAGGCTATGTTTGAGCAAGGTTTTGAAACATAGCCCAGAGCTGAAGGAGTAGCTAGTGAGAACAACGGAACTGACAAGAAGGTGTGGGTGTCTTTATACCTCTTCCAACTTCGTTCCTGCCCACAGCTGGGGACTGTATGCCCTTCCTCAGCTGGGCAGGGTCAGAATATGGAAGAGTGGTACCAGTCTTCTTCTGCCTAAACCGGTTGACTTTGTGAGCCCACACAAATTGCCTCACTATTTTTTATACACATTCACAAAGAAGACAAAATAGAAACAAAAACTAGCACAGACTTGGTACTTTATTCTTTTTTCATGGAATTAAAATGTTTGTCTTTTTCAAAAAGCAGCAATAGGACTGTGTCTTAAGGAAAAGTGAAGATACTCCTTTTCTTTAGAATTCTCCCCATTTTACTCTGCAAGAGAAACGAAGGGGGGAAAAGTACGTTGTATTATAAGATGAAGAAATCAAACTTGTCATGAAGTTGGTGGTAAATACAAGTAAGTCAGGGAGATGGAGAAGTGTGTGTGATTTTTTTCTCAAGTGGGGGGTTTGCTCTATGGTTGGGATGATCTGTGTTAGCAGGGAATGTGTATACAGAAATTGATTCCATTTTTTTCCTGGGCACTCATTGAACTTCATCTCCTTTCTGTCTCTATAATCTCTGCTGATGGTGCAGTAAAGATTTTATTATTCAGAGAGGACTCTGGCCAACCTTGACATTTCCAAAGCACCTCGTTTCCGGCACCCTATCAGCCTGTCACTGCCAATGCAGGATCCCTCCTCACATGGCAGAGGAGACTAAACCACAGTGTAGTGCTGCTCCTTCCTTGTTTCATTTTAAACATTTTTTTTTAAAAAAGATTTTATTTATTTATTTGACAGACAGAGAACACAAGTAGGCAGAGAGGCAGGCAGAGAGAGAGAGAGGAAAGCAGGCTCTCTGCTGAGCAGAGAGCCCGAAGCGGGGTTCGATCCCAGGACCCTGGGATCATGACCCGAGCTGAAGGCAGAGGCTTTAACCCACTGAGCCACCCAGGTGCCCCCCTTGTTTCATTTTAATAGCTGTCATTCATCAAATTGCCTTCTTCCTACATCCGCCACCTACTAGACACTCTAAACTACACTCTGATCACACACCAGATAACACCAGTTTGATCAGTTTCATATACCAGAGCAACAGTAGTCCAGGTGACTCATCTCTGGACTTTCTGGGATTTCAGGAGGAATTTGTCCACAAAGAATAAATGCATAGTACAGGTTCTCTCTGAAATAAAAATCCTGGATCAGTTGAAAAACTCCCTGGAGACCAATTGTGGCAAATCAGAGATAGGCAAGAATAGAAGATTACGATTCCAATGAAGTAAACCTCACCCCATAGAAATACTTTTGCATGGTGATCATGAATGCAAGGTATATAGCATACTGTGCCTCATTTAAAAAAAAAAAAAAAAAAAAAAAAAAGCTGGTTTCCTCTGGGTAAGGCATTCTCAAGGGCATCCTACCCTAATTTGAGATGATGGGTGTTCTGGAAGGATCCAAATCTGTAAAAGAGGAGAAACACAGAGGAAGGAAGTTTGATTTGTCTTTATCAGAACCTGTATTAGTTTAAACAGAGAAAAGAAAAGCCTGACCGTCTTCCTCTTTATTAAACCAAATTAGAAGTTTGCAAAATCTAATTTTTAAATACACTTTGGTGAACCAAAGAATGTAGCATGCTATATACATCAGTGAGGTTTAATGCTCAAGTCAGACCATAATTTTTCTGTCTACATAATTTATATACTTTTTATAAAGCAAAAGGAATTTTATTTTCATTAGGAGCTTTTAATTCAGTGCCAAAACTCCTTCTTCTTCTGGGTCCAATGTAACGTCATCCCATTTCACAACTGGGAGTGCTGGGAAAATAGGGAGCCAGAAAGCTCGGGGAGAATTGCTGGGTTTCAATTCATGTGTAATATATAGGGAAGTCATCTTCTCCATGCTTCCTCTGGCTCCACAGAGGTAGTGGTGGTAGAAGAGAATGATAGTGGAAGGAATCAAACATGAGGGGTGCTTTCCCCTTCTGTCCCTTCCCTACTTACCTACTAATGCCCTGTTGACATGCTTATCGCTTTTCCCATCAGGGAGGCTTCTATGACTCCAGGACTGTAGGAGTGATCCCCTCCTATCAGTCCTAACAAAATGTCATTCAGCAAACTATAATGAGAATATCATCATGGTGTGGAGTTTCAATAGAAAGTCTTTTTGTTTTGTTTTTTGAGAGAAATGAAGATACTGTGTTAAGAATTAAATGGTTCACACATGTTGAGCTTTCATTAATATCTTATTTATTAAAATGGTAATATTTTCAAATGAATCATTGAACATATGCCTGATTACATTGAAATATTGAAGTTATATTCATGAAGAGAAGTATTTATGGATTTTTTTCCCCAGTAAAGAGCACTCTGAACAAGTCTGTCTTTTCCAAAACCAGTTAAAAGTGTAAAATTATAACATTCTAGTGATTGGAAATATTGTAGGCATCACTTAGCCTCTTCTATTTGTTTTCTATAACAAAAATCAATCCAGAGTTTAGGTGCCTCATTCAAAAACAACCAACCAGACGATGGTAGAGGAGTATGACATTCAGGAGTCTTTCTATCACATCATGACATTCCTGGCTCAACCACAGGGATATGCTATACTGAGTCATAAGAAATTTTACAATATATTTGGAATAATGGAGTTTAGGGATCTTATCCAACATAAATACAATTTGCTAACATTTTCGCGGACACGCTAAAGCAGCAGGATCCCAACTAACAATTATTTCTTCATTTTGTACTTTTTAAACTGTCTAGTCTACCTCATTACTAACTCTGGCATTACCCCCTTATTATCTAAACAAATGCCTCAGCTTGACTCATGACCATGTTTCTTTCCAGCATCTGTTTTCATGCTCCTTCTGGCCATCCCTAAGTTACCACAACACCTTCCTATCACAGTCTTTTGATTAGCAAAGAGAAGCTTGAGAACCAAGAAGAATCCTTTCCTGTCCAATTGGAAGCGAAAATCTCAATGAATTCTCTCCCATAGTAAGAAATTCAATTATTTATTCATTGATTCATTTAAGAATTCTTTCTGGAACACATCCCAAATCTCAGGTGCTGGGCTATCTGCTGTGGAGAATCAGAGCTAAATGAGACATTGTCCCTGGACTTGTAGAGCCGATAATCTGGTGAGGGGGCAAGATGTGTACACAACACTGTGGATACAGAGCAGAGACAGAAATATACAAGATATTGGCCAGGTGCATTGGGGAGTAGAGAAGAAGCCATGTACGGGAATCATAAGGAAAAGCTTTGTCTAAATATGCAAAATCCAAGAAGTCAAGACATTAGGTGCTAGAACTCTTCCAGGAACCATTTCATCCCCCTACAGTGGAGAAGACACGGCCAAGAACCAACATCTGGGCATTCTGACCAGAAGAATGTTCACAGCCATTGCCACATCACCAACCAGAATAGAGAGGTGGGTCTCACGGTTCCTGGAGTAGGGGGAGGTCAGAATTGGAGAGAATGCTCCAGAGAGAATCTACTAGAACACCAACCCAGCCATCCGTAAGCCACTTGAGAGAGAGTCAAACTAGATAGTTTTGAAAAGACACATTCTCAGCTGCTTAAGTAGGCAGGCAGACCAGACTCAGCTGACTCTGGGACACAAATCGGTCACAGGTGTATTCTGACATTCTAGGTGCATTTCAGCCAAAGGTGTAACTTCACTCGACACAGTTGAGGTTGAAGCGTAGCAACTAGCACTTTTCTTTACTGGAGCTGATGCAGCACCCAAGCCAGAATGCTCCCCTTCTCTGTATGTGTCTAGGAGACACCCAAATCACCGTATTGCCTAAATCTCAGACCCTCAGCTAATGTTGAGTGCATCTCAGGGCCAAGACTAGGGTGAAGCCGGTGAGGCACCCTGAACGCAAAATACAAGATGCTTACTGCCAGGTGCCCACCCTGCACCCTGAGAGAGTACTACTTAAATCCACCTCTCCCTAAAGAGTGGCATCCAAATTTTAAGAAGAGGGAGGGCTTCAACAATC
Organism: Neogale vison; assembly: GCF_020171115.1. NCBI lineage: Eukaryota > Metazoa > Chordata > Mammalia > Carnivora > Mustelidae > Neogale > Neogale vison. The sequence goes on along the minus strand of NC_058091.1, from coordinate 64,109,643 downwards.
CTAGGACAGGTAGATACTTGCCTTCAGAGGGAAGTCTGGGGCAATGAGTAGTCTCGTCAATGTCCCAAGGATCTGTGATTAAAATTTCCTATTGACTGAATACCAAGGACCATGGTATTCCTAATGCCTAGTCCAAATAGGGCTCTTTTGATTTCTTCTTTTATTTTATTTTATTTTATCTATTTTTTTTTAAAGATTTTATTTATTTATTTGACAGAGAGAGATTACATGTAGGCAGAGAGGCAGGCAGAGAGAGAGAAGAGGAAGCAGGCTCCCCGCTGAGCAGAGAGCCCGATGCGGGACTCGATCCCAAGACTCTGGGATCATGACCTGAGCCAAAGGCAGCAGCTTAACCCACTGAGCCACCCAGGAAAGATTTAATTCACCCTTTAATTTACTGCCTTCCATGAGTCCCTTTCACATCTCTACAATTGAAAATGTGGTTCACAAGCCCTTCTTGTTCTGTTCATTGAAGACAGAAATTGAAAATATATGCACTCTGGGAAAAAGTTTCCATGCAGGATATTTCTCTAATTCTGTTGTGGCTTAAGCCTTGGTTTGTAACACCTGAGTCCTGCCAAGGAGTGCCAGCTCTCATGTTCAAACACTATTCTAGGATTAGAGCATGTTTACCACAATGCCCTCTGGCTCACTCTCCTGAATGAGGCTTGAAATTGGCAATCATTTTTATAAACAGAGTAATAACCACAAAATATTCAGCAAATTAAATATATGGTTTAAAAACTACATAATCCAGGAAGAAAACATAAACACGATTATTTTCATAATACATCTGGTTTTCTTTGTGATCCAATTTGCTTTAGCTTCACCATTTTCCTTTAAAAGAAATAAAACTAGTATTACCATAAATTTGTATTCATGTTTCTCTTTCATTAAATTCTTTTTCTTCTCTCTTCATTCACACTAAAAAAAAAAAATCCTATTTTAGGAAAGAGGAAAAAAAACAATGAGAGAATTGTTTATAAGGCAAGAAAGACACACTTCCTTTATATAGCACCACTACTTCAAAAGAAATGGGTAGATTTTCCTCAAAGGATAAGAGAAAAATAACTAAATATATTTCACAGAACCACACATTTTTAGCTTTAAGATGAATTACACCTGAGACAGAGCACATTCTTTCCTTAACATGAGAGTCATGGATTATCACAAAATCTTTTTAATACAGAAGAGGATGAGCCCTGTGGCAAGAAGTCCCTCCTGCCAGGCTTCCAAACAGAGGTAATTTGCCAGTAAACCTGCCTGAAGCCCGGCAGACTCAGAGGTTAAGTGAAAAGCTCCAACAGCACAGAAATGTAGGCCCTTCCCTTGTGATTCATCACCATCAGCAATCAGGCAACAATGGCCAGAGTCTAAGCATAAATTACTTCATCACGGTCGATTTTAATTTAAACCCAATTGAAAGACCATTGAAGTCTGGATGCAGTTGAAGAACAATTAGTTCACCTGTCACTTAAGATGAGCTCCAGGATATTTTATACAGTTGAGAGCAACAAGAGAGAGAGATAATAAAGTATTACAGTTCATCCAACTATAATTTTAAGAGGAATCTTCAAATATCTAGAGAAATTTTTAGATTTCTGAGATGGTTAATCCTATTCTATATGAATGTGTTAATAACATACATCTCTATGGAGATAAGTAGAAAATTGAGGCAATAATAAATGGGCAGTAATTAAGAGAGGAGTTCTAGGGAAAAAAAAATAGCCACCATTTACAATATCTTCTCTCACTGAATCCTCACAAAAATTTTCTGAAGTGGGGGTTGATATTCTAATCCCATTTTGCAGATGAGAAAACTGAGAATCAGAGGGAGAAGGAAACTTGCTCAAGGGCATCATTTTTGTCAGTAGCAGCACCGGGATTTGAACTAGGGCAAGTTCTGAATGCACGTCCACATTTGTCTTCATATCCTAAGCTGCTAATCCAGATGATAACTGAGTTTACTAGGATGGTTATACTCAATGGTGATTAAAAATAAATAAATAAATAAATAACGTGTAGCCAGCAAGTTATTTCTGTGTGGTTGCAAGAACAACCTCACTTAGACAAGGTTCCCACTTTGAAAAGATAGCCCTGTGAAGCATGTCAATGGTGTAATCAATTCTAGCAGGATAGAAAAATCTGTACCCCAGTGTTTATAACAGCAATGGCCACGGTTGCCAAACTGTGGAAAGAACCAAGATGCCCTTCAACGGACAAATGGATAAGGAAGATGTGGTCCATATACACTATGGAGTATTATGCCTCCATCAGAAAGGATGAATACCCAACTTTTGTAGCAACATGGACGGGACTGGAAGAGATTATGCTGAGTGAAATAAGTCAAACAGAGATATAATATGGTTTCACTTATTTGTGGAGCATAACAAATAACAAAGAGTACATGGGGAGATGGAGAGGAGAAGGGAGTTGAGGGAAATTGGAAGGGGAGATGAACCATGAGAGACTGTGGACTCTGAAAAACAATCTGAGGGTTTTGAAGGGGCAGGGGTTGGGAGGTTGGGGCAGCCAGGTGGTGGGTATTAGGGAGGGCACATATTGCATGGAGCACTGGGTGTGGTGCAAAAACAATGAATACTGTTAAGCTGAAAAGAAATTTTAAAAAAAAAAGGGAAAACTGCTGTATGGGTAAATGTGGTTGTGCTGGCAATTCTTTTCGCTTCCTGTTCTACTTTCTACCCTTCTCACCTAGTCTGTGCCCTGGGAGACTGGTCTCTATGAACTGCATGAAGGTTAACCCTTCCTCACCCTCTGGGAATTGGTTCAGCCATAGAAGGCTCTGGCAGAGGACGGTGGGTGGGAGGAGATTGTACTGGGGCTGTGTATTTTTCCTCCCACCTGTCCACTAGCCTGAGGTTTGGCAGTAACTACATTCCTCCTCAGAAGGTTGAAGTTCATTTTATCTTCAGCTCTCTTTCTCTATCTCCCCACCTCCTCCTTCTCCCTCTCCCATGTTATTTCTTCCTCTCTCCTTCCTCTCCACCCCCTTTCTCTCTCACCCTTTCCCGGAAATCCCTTAATCCTCTTGAATCTGCTGGCTGATAATAGCTGCTTAGCCTGGGTTTCCCTAAAGGAGAGCCTGAAGTGAAGGCTGTGTATATGTGGTTTATTTTGGAATTTATCTCAGGGAACACGTGTGAGAGGCAGAGGGAGGGAAAGAGAAGGAAATAAACCCCCAACCAAGAATGAGTTCTTGAATTGGCCACTGCTGTTGTCAACTGGTGCTCAATCCCTCAGAAGATTCTGAGGGAATCTTAGAGAATACAATTACACAACAGCCAGCTAGGGAAGAAATCAAAAAGTGTTCATCAACCAGCTGGGGCACTGGCACTAACTGGCCCATCAAACATTGTGCATGCCTGAATGTCAGGCAACCCACGTCTCTGTATCTGAGAAGCCCCAGGACAGACCAGAAGAGGCATCACAGAACAGGTCAGTGACAGAGAAGCTGGTAGAAGCTCAAGCGGAAGTCCTCTCTGTGGTGGTGGGAGGAAGGGGCGGTGAAGGGGTTTGTGAAAATGGCATCCTTCTCTTGCTAGCTCCAGAGTTAGTCACCACCCTCTTGTTTGTTTGTTTTTACTTAACCCTGCCACTTATTATAAATGGTTCCTTCTTTAAAATCTCAACTACCCCATTTGGCACATGTGCTTCCTATTGTAATCCTGCCTGCTTCACCGGTATTCTGCATCCTTCCAAGCCTTCTTTCAGACACTCTTCCTCTCCTTTCCCCACTCTTCTCTCACAAACAATGATGCCTAATGGTTTTATGCTCCCCTCTTGTACAGGGCTGGAGAGTGTCCTCCCAAAATTTATGTCCTTCCTGAAACCTCAGAAGTTACCTTATTTGGAAATAGGGTTTTTGCAGATGTAACTAATGGTTAAGATGAGGTCCTACTAGAGAAGATGAGGCTTTAATCCAATATAACTGATGTCCTTATAAGAAGAGAGGAAGAGACACAGAGAAAGAGATTCATGAAAAACAACCTTGGAATATGGAGGCAGAGATTGACGAGAAATGTCTACAAGACAAAGAAAACCAAAGATTGCCAGCAACCACCAACAGATAGGAGAGAAGCATGGAAAAGATTCTTTCTCAGAACTCCCAGAAAGACCCAACCCTGCCAACATCTGATCTCAGTCTTTTAGCATCCTCCAGAACTCTAAGGGAATACATTTCTGTCGTGGTAATTTGTTATGACAGCCTTAGAAAACTAGTATACCTCTTCATCAAGACTCTCTTTCTAAGTCCCACAGAGCTCTACAAAGCCTCATGTTTCATTTTCTTCCATCCCATTAAAACTTATCTGTCCTAGGTTTACCTTTCAAGGTCATGGCCTTTACCCACCAAGGGTAGGTGAGAAGACTGAGTGGGTCTGCTAGGGCTTCACAATTAGCAAACATGATGCCCAGCAGCACAGCATTTCTTTTCCAATTAGACCCTCCTGTCTGTTCAAGGAAACACTTTAAGAACCCTTACTGGCCAGCTGGAGGAGAGTGATATAAGCCATTCTCAAACCATACTGTGCAGGACACCAGTTGCCTATGTCCTACCAACTTGAGTGAGAGGCTCAGCTAGCATGGAGACATCCTAAAGCCCAAATGCCTGTCCTCCATTAATTACCACAACAGGAACCGCACAGGATCCGTGACGGCAGGTGCACAGTCCACTGAGGAGTGAACTTGTGGACCTGACAGGTTGGGAAATAGACACCAAAGTGTCTGTTTCCTGTAACCACCCCTTGATATGCACTTACTACTCATTCCCACCTGTCCATCCATGCCTTCCCTAGAACCCTGCTCTGCCACATGTTTAAACCAACCAGAAGAAGAAAAGGTCCAGGGTCAGAATATGTAACTAGCTTCTCTTGGGTTTGTTTTTCAGTGTAGTTCTTTAGATGAGATATCAGGCGAAAATGAAACTTTGTATGCCACAGGTTTGGTTTGGTTTGGTTTGGCTGTCTTATTAGCGTTTGCATAGGGCAGAGAGTGAAGAGGTAGCCCCATACCTCTCTGCTGCTCTGCTCTGTCACCACAAGCTTGGATTTGGGAGATGAGTAAACCCACTCCATCTCCAGCTCCCTGACAACTGGGGACCTGGAGGAAGATATGAGCCTCCTGGAGCATCAGTCTTCTCACCCATGCACTGGGGAGAGTGCTTCCTCATGGTATGGGATGAGAACCAACCAAGTGCATGTGGCTATAACATCACAGAGTAGCAGAGGCGTGTAAACTCAGGGACCCTTCTCACTGCTCTTCCACCTTTCGGTCCCATTTTAAGTATCACTTTCCTTGTCACTTTGGCTATACCTATTTATGCTTATTTAACTTTTTATGCCTTATCCCCCAAACTCCACTGGAAATTCAAAGCCAAATATTATATCTATCATTGTAAAGAATATTAATAACCTTTACGAGGCCTCCTGTGTGTCAGATGCTATGCTAAGCACTTTACTCACCCAATCCTGACATTAAGATAGGGTAAAATAGAATATTAACTTTACTTTGGAAATCTGAGGAGTGAGGCTTCAGGCAACTAGTAAGTGGTGAAACCAGAATTTACAAAGAAGTCTGTCTCCATTCTGGCATCTGCTCCTTTAAACACAATGCTTCTATCCCACTGTCAGACGTGTAGGAGGGACTCCATAACCATATTTTAAAATTATAAGCAGAACTTGATCTATATGATGCAATACAAGACTAAATGTGCATGTTAATGACAGAACTTACATGAAAAAGACTTGTATTAAAATAAAATAATATTGATTTCATGATTATTCAAAAAATGTGTTCTTTCCAAATAGGCTTATCCGCACCATGCCACCAGATTACTAAATTCAGCAGTTACTAAATTCAGTGGCGACTTGTCCCTCAGTCTTCTCCCTCTTGATCTTTCTGTGGCACCTGATACAATTGATTAAGACTTCCTTCCAACGCTGTCCACACTTGGCTTCTAAAACAGCATGTCTCTTGGGTTTCCTCCTGTCTGTTCAGATGATTCCTTTGCTGACTCCTCCTCTCTATCTGTTAAGGTTGAGGTGCCCCTGGACTCAGCCCTTGGCCTCTTCTGTATCTGCACTCACTCACTCCATGATCTCAACCAGAATCACAGTTTTAAATACCATACACTCAGATCTACTATCACGCGAGGCGGTATTCTCAAACATCACTGTGCCCTGCAAAACCCCACAGTGACAACCACAGAGTTTATATGAAAAATGTGATTGGGGCACAAAACTCAAAAACGTCATCAGTGACCTGTAAAAAAAGAAGAGAAAAAGAGAACCTGATAAAAACGGCAGCACAGTTTCACACTTATTAAATGGAAAATGCATGCGTCACTATTATAATATATGTGGTCCTTTACCTTGCCAACAGTGAACTTTGCCTGTGAAGGGGTTCCAGCTTGTGAGTTCATACGGAGTCGTGGAAGGAAAGTTTTCTGAAATCAGTTGGGTTAAGTCGTAATGACAGACATGGATGGGTGTGGCTCATAATACGTGGTGAACTGATGTAGCTTGGCTAGGTGTCTGAGGTATGAGCATGTATTTTGGGTTTTCTTACACAGTTCAGTTCTGCTAGTGCCATTTTACGCATTCACTGAGTGGTTCTTCCAGAATGAATTGCCCACAATCAAATGTGAAATTCCCGTTTTGTTTCAATTGTCCCCTACTGTATCAGCCTATACTAGGTCTGCAAAGACACTGTATTAAATAAGGTCATGTGCACACGTCTTGGGGGTTAGGACTTCCACATGTATTTTTAAGGAACACGATTCAACCCATAATGCAAAATTTGCCCCCAAATTTCTGGAAGCTTTACCTAATGTCACACTAGGATCTTTTTTTTTTTTTTTGAAATTTTTATTTACAGCTTTCCATAGTAAGAAATACATTTTACATTATGTCACAGCATGCATGTGCGCAAGTTCCACCTAACTGACTCTGCCTGGAGTAATCTGTTATTTCCTCTTCTACTTTATTCCATCAGAGAGAAAACTTGCTACTCGTGACTCACTAATTGATTTTATGGCACCCTGCTGAGTTGTGACCTACATTTTGAAAAAGGCCATTCTGGAATGAGAACAAAAGCTCCCGTTCTTCTGATTGGGTTAGGTTCTAAAGGATCCTCCTCAAGTCTATTCATTTATAAGTAAAGAGCATGGGATCGTTGTTGATTGCATGGCACAGGACACTGGTCAGCCTGGGTTTTCTGATAAATCTTTGTTCTCCACAATTCCTTTCACTATTTTCCGATTCATTCTATTTGCATTTGCAGATTTTCCTCCCCTACTTTCAATTTGTTATATTGTCTCAGCTTTTGGTCACTTTGTCATCTCAAAACTCTTCTTACACACTGCTCTATCACTTAAGAGACTCAGTCAGGTTAACAGTGCTTACTATTATCTCAGAACGGACCATGAAGACGGGGTAAGCAGGAGGTTAAGGCTTGAAGGCAGAGATAAACGGACAACTCAGCTTTCACCACCTGTCCTTGCTGTGCAGACTGGAAAGTGAAGTTTTTCACCTGTTTTCAGTCTCTGCCAGTCTTTGTGGTCTTGGGTAAGTTTTGCTCTCACTCCTCATCAGCCCCTTTGCCTGGGAGACTGTCATTAAGGAGCGTGAACATTGCTGATGGGAGTCTGGTGCCAGCTCCTGACCCCAGCGCTACTGCCCACTCAGCCCAGAGATGGCATTTCAGCAGCCAAAGCCCTAAGACCACTCTGCTACAATGAGGGGAACTCCCCCATCTCACTCCAGCCCACGACTCACTGGATAATCCCAAAGAAGTATGTCCCTGTGCTTCTAGTGGCTCAGATATTTTGTGGGAGATGAAGAGTCTATTGTGCTAATTTTGCAAAACAGAATATTGTAGACCAGGAAGCTTAAACAACATGCTCCTGTCACACTATAACTTAATTGTAATTTAGAACCTAAACACATTCCTGATTTTCCTGGGTGTTTTCCCATGAGCTATAAAAGGTCTTCATCTTTTTATAACATTGCCAAGGGCAAGCCCTGTTTATCTTCAAATGGGCCAGGATAAGTAAAATTTATACAGGAAATTCTATTGTTCTCTGAAGATAACCAAGTTTTACATTTGTTGTAAATATCAATCAAGTTATGATCTGATCTTTCCTTTCTACTAATTTTCTTGGCATTTCTCTCTAGCAGCCCCTCGAGAGCCCACATTCCTCTCATTCAAAATGAAGAATCTGAACTTAGATCTCTCCAAAGGAACCCAAAGAACCACTTTCCTTCAAAGACTGAAGTTCTTGCTTTGCATACTTTAAGTCCCCTGAAATTAGTCTGTGTGAGAATTAGTTGGTCCATTCAATGTGATGTGCCTTTTTTCTTACACACACAAAAGCTGAATTTAAATTGATAAGTGCTTTATAAAAATCAACATCTTAAAATTTAAACGATGTTTAAATTGTTAAATTTAAACGTTGTTTAAATTAAATTAAAATTGTTTAAAATGTTAAAGATATGTATATCCATACATATATATATACACATATATATGAATATTTATGAAGTGTTCCTACTACACATGAGGCTGAAATACCTGAAATTACAAAATTTTCCATGAGTTTTCAGGCATTGGAGAATTACATTGGGAAAAGTTCTCATAATTTAATTAATGTGTTTTAGATAGACCTGTAGACTTTTCTCTAAAGATTAAAGCTTCTGCCAAAACGGGCTGACAACTGAACACCTCTCTTATCTTTTAGACTTTTTCTGGTTCTCACTAAGCAACCTGAATTCCACATGATCCTACATACATGCTACTGACCACTCATCCTTCTGGCCCATTTTAAGAGCCTTCCAAGGTCAGAAGATGTGCACATACCTTTTTTGAGTCTGTAGTCAATGCTTCATAGAAAATTGGCTGCTGTTGGGAGATGAGAGAAACTAAGGGGTTTCCCTATAATTTGCACTCCTGAGTACGCCATTCAGTTCTTTTGGAAAGCCCCTGTGAGAGAAGAATTTTGTCCTTTAAAAACAAAGGTTTTTGCTTCTTCGGTGATACAGAACCTTGGCATTTCAGAACTGAAAGAAACAAAACTCAATGACCCAAGAAAAACAATGGTGAGAAAAGAAGTAAACCAAGTCTAGTGTAAACAGAGGCAGAAAATTGTTTTTTATTTTAGAAATAAGGCATTTAAGGGCAAGCAGGAGCTAAGATTAAATATAAAAATGGGAATTACTTTTAAAAAGAAAAATATTTGGCAAGATCTTCTTGGCCAGCTTACATTACTCAACAATTTATTTCTGGTTCTGTTTAGTTATTGACTTGACTCAAAAGAGGGGTTTTCCATTAATAAGTCTAAAAATTGTCATATATCGGGACGCCTGGGTGGCGCAGTTGGTTGGACGACTGCCTTCGGCTCAGGGCGTGATCCTGGAGTCCCGGGATCGAGTCCCACATCAGGCTCCCAGCTCCATGGGGAGTCTGCTTCGCTCTCTGACCTTCTCCTCGCTCATGCTCTCTCTCACTGTCTCTCTCTCAAATAAATAAATAAAATCTTAAAAAAAAAAAAAAAATAAAAAAATAAAAATTGTCATATAATCATGTAAGTTCATTATTCATTATAATATTATTAGTGTTTATTCCCACTCTTGTCAGTCCTCTGTATAGCTTCTGAGGGATGAGGCATTTATGGTTAGACTAGGTAATTTTTTAAACTATAATTATACTTAGTCAGCTATGAATAACAGAGAATCTAAATACAGTGGCTAGAACAAATATGAGTTTACTCATTGTAACATAACAGAAGTTGCTAGGGTGGTTACTGAAGTTGTTTCAGTAATTCAGCAATGGTAGAGCCAATGTCTTTGTGATTCTTTGGCCCAGCCTTTTCCTCATGATTACAAGAAGGTTGCTGAAGCTCCAGTTATCCAGGTCTGCATCCAATAAAAGGGAGGATGTATGTCCTTTTTAATGATGCAAGCAAAGTTTCTCAAAATTCGCATAAGATTTTTACTTTTATCTCATTGGAAAAAAAATTTGCCACATGGCCATTCCAAAGAAGTAAGGGCTTTAGAATAGAGGCAGTAAAGGGAGGAAAGTGTTAGAAATGTGTGATGGATCAGCCAAATCAGAATGTCTGCGTTTGTCTGGATAGTTCTGATACATGGTAACATGTAAACAACCCTAGGAATGAATAGATTTGAGAGTTGAATTGGATGAGTTCAAAACATCAGCGTCACCTAGAATTTGTTTTTTATTAAAGATGAGAAATCAAGTGAAGCCTTAAAAGTGGCAGTGGTAGATGGAGTAACAGACCCCCAATTATATCTACATTATATCTACATCCTAATTCCCTACACCTGTGATCTCATGATAGAGCGATGGGGAGATTATCATGGACTGTCAGGGTTGGCCCAATATAATGATGAGGTTCCTGAGAAGAGAAAAGCAGGAGTGTCAAGGTCACAGAAGAAGATACAATCATGGAGACAGTCCACAGAGAGAGAGGGGAGAAGATGTGAAGATGCTGTACTGCTGGCTTTGAAGATGAAGGAAGGGGCCACGAGCCAAGGAATGCCACAACCTCTAGGAGCTGAACAAGGCAAGGAAATGGATTCTCCCCTTGAGCCTCCTGGAGGAATGCAGCCCTAAGTGGCTCCTGGACTGTAGGACTTCTGATCTCTAGTACTGTGAGATAATCAATGGTGCTATTTTAAGCCACCAAATGTATGGTAATTTGTTACTGCAGCTGCAGAAAACTAATACAGTGCCCTGGATCAGATTAGAATGGAAGTTTTGAATTATTCTTGAAAATTGAAAGTTAATGTCTTATAAGAGAATGTGTTCAAGTCTCAGAATTATCTTCTATAGGGCAGTAATAACTGCTAACACTCACGGAATATTTGCTGTGTGTTAGCAAAATGCAAAGTGCATTGTAGGCCTTTAATTACACCCTTGAAACAACCCTATGAGGTACACACTAATACTATCTTCCATTTGAATAAACTGCCAAGGGCATGAGAACTAGGGAGTGAAGTATGGGCAAGAGAGTGGGGCATGCTGGCATGGGTGGCAGGTTACTGGTAAGGAGGGTTTGGAGGCAGTGGCACAGGTTCACTGGGGTAGCTGGCTACCATGTCAGTGGCTGGGAACCCACAAGACTATGGGTCATGGAGGAAACTCTCCATGCTTTTTTCATGAACACTGGGAAGAATTTGGCCAAGGACGGGAATTTTAGCTGAACCCCTTGATGGGAACTCTGAACTGCAAAGAGAGTCCTTTGTGTTTGTCCTGCACTGGGAAAGTAGTCAGAGGCTGGTACTAACAGAGGAAATATATACCTGTTGAAGGCAATCTAAATCATTTCCAATAATTTTAGAGAAAAATGACACTGCTATCATAATACCAAGACATGCTGGTCTCCCAAAAGTGAAGTTTGAATCCCGATGACCTTAAAACGACAAACAAACATATAACAGCTCTCACTTTGCATGGCTCTGATACAAATGAGTTTCCGTTAACAAAGCATGCACAAAGCAAGGGCTGCCTGCATTAAGTTGTCAAAGGAATGAAAAGGAAATAATCCAGAAAATTACTCTACAAGAACTCAGATGTTAAAAATATATTAGATGCTACTGCTTTGAATGCTCTATCAAAGGCAACTATTGTAAAAGCATTCTGAAAATCCTAAAAAGGGGCATATATAGAAAAAGCAAGTTTAAAAAATTTAATGATATTTATGAAGAAAGCTTCAAAACCTTCCATTTATTATTAACTTATTTGGTGTTAGTGAATTATGTTCCAAATGTAAGAGAAAATCAAGTTTTAAAAAAGCGGTTGGGGGCGCCTGGGTGGCTCAATGGGTTAAGCCTCTGCCTTAGGCTCAGGTCATGATCCCATGGTCCTGGGATCGAGCCCCGCATCAGGCTCTCTGCTTAGCAGGGGGCCTGCCTTCTCCTCTCTCTCTCTGCCTGCCTCTCTGCCTACCTGTGATCTCTGTCTGTCAAATAAATACATAAAATCTTTAAAAAAAAAAAAAAGATGTTATAAAAAAAAGCGGTTGAAGAAATTATGCATAAGAATAGCTAACAAAGACCAACAATTTAAATGTGTTGCATATGTAAACATCAACACAGAAGTGAGGACACAAGAGGAGCCAACTTTTATATTATCAGAACAAGCAGGATCTCAAAGCAACATTTAAATCCATTGTTTAGCTTACCTTGAAGCCTTTTATTTTTGTAAGAAAGGAAAGAAAGGACACCAAACAAAAATATCTCTTTCAAAGACCTTCCCTTTTTTCACATTTAAACTGGATTTAGGAGCCTTCTAAAATAACTCTTGCGCAGCCAAGCTGGGGAAAAAGAAAGCGTGTCTCATTCCCAGGGAATAGAAGGGGATATACGACCAAGGAAATTACAGAATGAGATGTTCAGGTTCAAAAGAATGAACATGATTAAGGGTCAGGCAGGCAGTTTACATGACTTAAGGGTGAGTATTTGCCATCTTTACATTTCAGGCTCTTTTTACATCATCATCCTTTGTCCGAAGAGATGACAGTCCTGGCTGTGACTTCCTGTGTGCGTAAGGGGGGGCTGGAAGGGATGAGGCATAACCGGCCGCCTCATCCCTGTTTCCTCCCGTGTTTATGTCCCATTCGAATGACAGCCACAGCTTCCAGGACCCACTGCTGCTATTTCTGGTGATGCCTCAGACCTGGCACAAAGGGAAGATTGGAATTAACCGGTTATTTTTCCACTTGACACGCTTCCTTGTCATTTCCAACGCTGGTCACCTGCATTGTGGGACTTCTAATCAGGCTTCATATGCTTTGATCTTGAAAGATCTTTCCTGTCCATTTTTAGAATCTTCTAGTGACAACCTTATTATTTTTTTTTCTCATTCAGCACAAGAATTTTAGGCACACATATGAAGGACTCATAGGCTCTAAATAAAGTGAAACAAGTCAGAAAGGATTACTACGGAACCAGCTAACACTCAGCATAGTGTCTCTGTTAAAACCATCCCTTCTTCGTTCTTTTTGTCCTCCTTCAATATGGAGATGTGACTGTGAAGATAACAGTAAACTGCCCTGCTGATAACTTCCTCCAGGGTCACAAGACAAATTTTCACATGTCTCAGTGAAGAGGCCATCCTAGTTTTCAGTGCATCAACTTCAGCTATGACTCTGACCTCTTACAACACATTCACCGGCTCTCCTCAACATCATCGGCCGGGCTTGGTTCAGTGTGCTCATTAACTGACATTGCAGAAGTAAATTGATTTTGCCACCAATAAATTTGGAAATTTGATCACAAGTTGCTGGCTCGCCTGTGAAGGATTCCCAGCATGCCTTTTTCTCCCCCAGCTTTAGTGGGATATAACTGACATATAATGTATAAGAGCAAATAGTCAGTATTATGATTTAATACACATAAATGTTGCCAACTGATGACCACAGGAAGATTAATACATCCTTCATCTCACAGTATTACATTTTTTTTCATTTAAGCCCTCTCTTAGCAAATTTTTAGGTATATACACTACAGTATTGCTAACTATAGTCACCACAGAGATTATTGACCCCCAGAACTTAATCATCTTAAAACTAAAAGTTGTTACCCTTTGACCAATATCTCTCCATTTACCTCCACTTCTCCCTCCCCAGACCCTGGCAACCACCATTCTCTGTTTCTATGAATTTGTCAGCATTCCTTTTTCTGTGGTCCACCTCTTGAGACTTACATAATATACTGAATTTTGACATACTTTTTCCAGCCTCCTCTTACCTCTCATTGAGTTTGGAACGTGCAACTAAAGAGATACAGCTCAAAGCAAGCCCTTTGTACATGCGGAATTTTCCCTTTAGCAAATACCCATTACAACAGTCCCATTGTGTACAGTTCAGAAGTATTTCTGAGTATTCCTTTTTATTAAGTTGCTTCAAATAAGATAAAAGGGAAGCCCAATTGACCACTGGCTCTGAATTTGGCAGGAGGACTGTTAGGCCATTTGCAGTGTCCTAGAAAAAGAAGCAGCCGCAGCCCAAGACTTTTCCCCACCTGCCTTTGTCCATCCCTGCAGTAGGGACTCCAAGGAAAGAGCAGCCTGAATTTCATCACTGGTGCTAACAGAGCTTGGGGAGAAATTTTCCAAGACAATAAAGCTAAGATGTATTAAACACTTCTGTGGCAGCATTCTAAGCTCTTTGCACACGTTAATTTATTACATCTCACAACTCTATGAGGTAAGGACTATTATTATCTCCACATAAAGATGCAGAAGAGGCACAGAGAGGCAGAGTCAGAGGCCAACAGAGTAAAGAGGAGCCAGGATCAGAAGGGGGTGATGACTCACCGGAGAAGCTGATCCTCATCACCGGCGTGGGACAAGCACTTAGAGAAAGGATGCAGTTGCAGACATTGGAAGAGAGCTCTGCTTTTCAAAAAAAGGACATTTGGAGAAAAAAACCAAAAATATTGAGTTTAGCATACAGGAGTCAATTACAGTGTGTGAAGGAACAGCCCTCCAGGTCTGGGAGGCAGACAGGACTTGTGGGTATTAAGGATCTCCTCGGCAGAAAGCAGGACCCAGCTACCAGGTCAGGATCTGGTTCTGGGGATGGAATGTGAAAGCCCAACATGGACTGTAGTATTGAAACAAGTCTAGGTTGTTAAGACTCTGATTCCCACTAATTAAAGTGTGTGGGTTTCTTCCCCACACCACCAAATAATTCTCTGACACCAAGTAGGTGTCCTACAATCCCACTCAAGTCTCATACTGTCTACCTGGAGATGATGTCAGATCGCACAAGTTAAAGGTTAGGTTCTACAAGATCTTGCCCTTCGCCCACTCAAATGCCAACTGCCAGCCAGCTTGTCAAATGGCCATCGATTGGAGATTCTAACAGCCTCATCCTTGAGTTCAATTACTTTGCAAGAGCAGCTCACAGAATTCAGAAACATTTTACTTACTAGACTACTGGCTTATTATAAAACAGTGTAACTCAGGAACAGACAGATGGAAGAGATGCATAGGGCAAGGTATGCAGGAAGGTCGTGAGCTTCCATGAACTCTCCAGGTGCACCGCTCTCCATGTGTTCACCAGCACTGAAGGTCTCTGAGCCATGTCCTTCTGAATTTTTATGGAGGCTTCATTACATAGGCATGGTTGAGTAAATTATTGGCCATTGGTGACTGAGCTCAATTTCAAGCCCCTTTCCCCTCCCTGTAAGTCAGGGCCAGTAGGACTGTGTTCCAACCTTCTAATTACTTGGTTGTCTCCAGACAACCTGCTCCTATCCTTAGGTACTTTCCAAACAGCCCCCTCATTAACATAACAAAAGACAACTCTATCTCTCTTACCACTTAAAAAATTCCAGGGTGGGGTCAAAGACCAAACATCTACATCTTATTGTAAATCACAGTATCAGATTTGTCTATGCAGCTACTAGAAGTAAAAGAAACGAAGCCATCACACAATAGTATCAGATGAGGACTGATCTAGGGAAGAAGTGGGAAGCCAGCTATCCAATGGGAAAAGAAGGCCCAGAGCTGAAGAATAGTCAAGAAAACAGGCTGAACCTCACCTCCAGCTTGGTCTTGGACATTTGGAGCCTAACTGGGCCTGTTTCTTATCCATCCTGGCCCAGTTGTGGTCAGGTCGTCAGGGTATCAGTCAGGAAGAAAAGAAGCAGTAGACCAAAGCTGTCAGGAAACTTAAAGCCAAAAACTCCTCATGCCATCCACAAGACAAATACCGAAGGACTGAAGCATCCAGCAGCAGATATTTAAACTTAGCCTTAACTTGATTGTTACCCTTCCAGGTCAGGGAAAAACAAGTTTTTCTCAATAAATCAAGAAACCATAATGCTAATTTTTAAATGTGAAAAAATAAGAACCAACCAAAATCTTATGAAACAGCAATAAAATCATGGAACAGCATTTAATCAAATAGCATATAGTCATCACAAATCATGTTTTCAAGGAATATTTACTGTCCTTGGAAAATACTCATAAGAGTATGACAAAAAGCAGGCTAACCTGCCAGAATATGCTCTGGAATTGTTGGGGGAAAATTGTATTTATGTTCAATAAAGAAATTACTCTGAGAAATACAGTGTTGTTTTACATAACAAATATGTTGCTTCCAATCACCCAATATTGATAACATTATTATACTATAAGAATAGTTAAGATTATGAAATATAAAACTATACTTTTGTAATGTTTATTTTTTTAAAAGTCTGTCACCTAAAACGTCTAGAAATACTGAAAATAATTTAATTGGGGTGAAGTTTAAATTACCCTTAACTTTTTAACAACTTGGTTTATTTTTCTCCTTTTGGAACTAAAAAATTATAAAATTTCAAGTTAGTGCATAGAGATGGTAATTATTCACCTAAACTTGGAGATTAATGAGCAGATTAATGCATACTAAACTTTACTTTTAATAAATCATAACAAAAGTCATTAAACATTTTTGTAAGATTATTATGTGACCTAACTACCTCGATTAAAAAAGAAAAACATCTTTAAGCAGAATTTTATGGTTGGGAGCAATTTTGAATGGTGCAGACTTTCTTTCAGTGTGGACTGAGCACCAACAAGTACAGGTAAACTTTAACTTCTTGAGGCTCCGAAACTGTAAAGTGCAGGTTCAGGAACACCCCACTTTCTTTTTGCACAATACATTATGCATGAAATAAGATTTCTTGGTGACGGACACTAAAATCTCAGCAGATCTCTAACACTTGCTGACTGGGAGGTCCATGAGCACTGTTGATGTTAGAGAACTAATTTTTATCTTTTTAAAGCCAAATGGTCAGGATGGGAATGGCAGGTATAAAAGGGAAGGTGGATTTTGGTGAAAAAGTGCAGATGGGCAGACTGATCTCTTTTCATGCCCTTGCAGAAGAAGACAAGGCCAGAGATACTCGGCCCCTGAGCAACAGGAACCTTAGAGGGTCAGGGCAGGTTGATGTGTGAGTGGGATGGGGCAGGACAAAGGTAATACACAGAAGGTAGTACTCAGGTACTACCTGAGAAGGTAAAAGGTAGATGGTAGAAGGACAAAGGTAGTACTCAGGAAGCACAGGTAAAGGAGAATGTGAGTTGGTGCCAAGAGGCTGACCATAAAGACAGAAGAATGGCAAAGGGACAGGATCCGTTGTAAGATAAGGAAGTTGTAGTAGGGGCTATTTCAGGAGCCCATGGTGTGGTCTCCTAGTTTTTTTCAAACTAATGAGTAAGTCTTAGGTCTTCCATATTTCCTCTTTCTCTATTCTCTGGTCCTCGTGACCCCTAAGAGATACAACAACTAATTCAGGCACCTGGGAGCAGCTGGGAGCCTGGATTCCCAGGTATCATCCACTAGCTTATGACAGGGATGGGTAAACTGAGAAGATTCTGGGGAGTCTGTTGGTATCTGAAGGCAAAGAGAGTGATGGGGGAAGGCCGATGGACATACATCTGCACTTTTTGCCATGGATCTTGGGTAATTCCCACTAGCGTCTGGATTTGCTCCACCATGAAGAGGTATAAAAATACAGCCAGGACATGAAACCCAAATCAGGAATATCTGCCCTCCTGACTCATCACAAGCTTCTCCCACTCTCATTGTTCAGCTTTAAGATGTACAGAATGACGTCAGTGAATTGCAAGGACTTTTCCAAATGCATGCATTTATTTTGGTTTATACTTCCACGCCCTCTCACTACCCACACCCATTTTAAAAAAGGATCTGAGGTCTATAAATTGATGTTCTGTGTAAACTGAAATAGAAAATTAAAAGCTACATGGAGTAAGGGGGAAGCAAACATACAAGCTGATGTAATGACAGTAAAAGAGCCAGCCGCAAAGAAACCAATTAAGGAAGATAAAACTACGAATTACCACTATCAGTATCTACTAAGGTCTCAGAAAAAACTCATTTCCATGATACTAATTCACATCAGTTTCATTATATTTGATTAAAAATTGCCTTATACCTATGAAGGAAAATAATCTAAAAGCTGAGTGAGCTTTTTAATATCAATCTTAACAAAAATGACACTAGATATCACTAACTGTAAAAAGGCAATTATTTGGCAAAATCAAATATGAAAAACAAACACAGTGATGCTTGATCACAAATACAGAGCCTGAAAATCAAGTAGAGTGAAGCAATATTGAATAAAAACAAACAAAAAAACCCATGGATTTTGAAATCAGATCTTCTGGATTCAGCTTAGTTTAACATTAATTAGCTATGTCACATAACCTTTCTGTGCTTCAAGTTATGCACACTTAAATCTTCAAAAGCTTGTTTTGAGAAATAGGCATAAATATCTAATGAACCTACTATAGTGCCCAGGATACAGAAGCCACTCAATAAGTGGAATTTTTAATTGAGCACCTACAATGAGTCAGGAACTATTCTAGGGGCTAGGACTACGGTGGAAAATCAGAGAAATCTTTATCTTAGTGACCTTTATGCTGTGATAGGGCAAATAGCCAAAAAACAAGTAGGAAAAGAAGAAGTAAAGGGAGAAGACAGGGAGGGAGTTAGGAAGAAGAGATAAGGAGAGATTCAGGTAGTGATATTCCCTATTAAAAATAGTAAAAGTGTAGAGAGTGCCTTGCAGCAAAGGGTAATCACTGTAGCTAAGTAGTCAGGAAGGGTTTTCTGAAGAGGTGACATTGTCTCTGAGTCTTGGATGATGATAAAGGAAGCTAGAGTAGGCCGAGATCTTTGGACAGAGCATTCTAACCAAAGGAAATGACAAAAAAAGAGAGCACTAGGAAACTAGAACAAATTGTGCATTTTCCATAGACAAAGAGAAGGCCATGAGTGATGGGAAGAGGGGTGTAAGATTAGGTCCAAGGCATTGGTGGGACCAGCTCAGGGAAGCCCTTGGGCTCCAACAGAGTTTAGATTCTATTTTAATTGCAATGGGAGATTATGGGAGAGATTTAAATGAGGGAGTGATATGATTAAATACAATCTTTAAAAAGAGCCTTCTGGGGGCACCTGGGTGTCTCAGTGGGTTAAAGCCTCTGCCTTCCATTTGGGTCGTAGTCTCAGGGTCCTGGGATCGAGCCCCATAATGGGCTCTCTGCTCAGCAGGGAGCCTACTTCCCCACCTCTCTCTGCCTCTCTCTCTGTCAAATAAATAAATAAAGTCTTTTTAAAAAATTAAAAAAGCATTCTGTGTGATTATGAAGAATGAAGGGGAGGATCCATGGATGGAGAGAGTATGAAACCAAGCAGACCAATTAGACTGCTGGAACAGTTCTGCTAAGGTACAGTAGCTTCTGGGCCTAGCCTGCTAGCAGTAGAATGGGTGATATGTGGTTGGATTGACGATATATTTTGGAGTTAGAGCTAACAGGACTTCTCAAAGAATGGATATAAGGGAACTAAAGAGATCAGGACTGATTCCCAGCTATTAGACTTGAGCCACAGGCAGAATGGTAGTCCTATTACTATGATGGTAAAGAGGAGGATTGGAATGGTTGGTGTCAAGATTGTCAGACATGCAAGCGGAGATGCCAAGTGGACAGCTGGACATACAGTCTGGAGATTAGGACTACTCCCGGGAGAGAATATTTCTATAAACTGTAATGGAAACTTGCATTATGTAAAATGTCAAATTCGGTTTTACCAAATAGAAAAAAAATTTAATACTAATAACAAGTGATACTCACTGTTTTTCATGAAAGTAGATCTTGAAAACTTTTATTTAAATGGCTTTTAAGTTATATTTTTATAAGACTTTATATATTTTTTTAAGCTAGAGAGAGAGAGAGAGAGAGCAGAAGCAAGTGGGGGTAGAAAGGCAGAAGCAGATTCCCCACTGAACAGGGAGCCTGATGCAGGGTTCGATCTGAAGACCCTAGGATCATGACCCAAACTTAAGGCAGACACTTAACCAAATGAGCCACCCAGGTACCCCTTAAACTACTTTTATTGATACACAAGGATTGGATCAGTAAAAACTATAAGTTCTCTGTGGTCAGCAAAACCTGATAGAAACAAATGATGATTCAGTTGCAATATCAGAACCATGGTTTCCAAATCAACAAAACCCTTATAGCACATAGTCCTTGATTCTAGATAAAAGGTTGCTTTACAGGTTCACATCTTGTGATGGTATAGTTAAAATCCTTTCTTCCAGAAAGAATAGAAAGAGAGAGAGGTCCCTCAGAGTTTTATTTTTCTTGACACATCTAATGATATCCAAGCTGGTCTGGCATTGATAATGATAAACTGATTTAAGGGAAATTCATCAATTTTGTTCTGGTAGGATCCCCATGCTGCCATCGGGGACCTCTTTATTTATGCAGATAGAAGAGGTTAGCATACATGAAACACATGTAAGGTAATGTGACTGAGTGTGTGAATGGGAGAACAGTGTTTTGCATTGACCTGTGTGCTCTTGGTTTCTTTTATCCTACACTTTCCCATACTTTTCAAATAGCAATGCTACTTTTCATATGAGCTGCTGTCAGGAAAAACAACCAGCCTAAAAGAAAGATGTCTGTAAAAATTGCAACTGTGTTTCTTAAATGCAGAATAGGCACAATCATCTGAAAGCCAAAGGACTTTTTACTTGTAAGTACCAGATTTGTTGAGAGAAATCAATCGGTTCCAAGGAATTCTAAGAGCTAAACTTCAGTGATCAAGAACCATATTTGGAATTGCACTAACTTTCACAGAATAGTAGGAATGACAGTCGATTTATCTACCATTTTACCCAAAAAGGAAATGAAGATTTACCAGTGAACAGCCAGTGGAGGAGATTCAGAGAGAATAAGATAGAGTACTTAATAAAAATAAGATAGCTGGTGGTGAAATTTGGTCCCTCCTATGGTCAAGCTTTACATGGAGAATGGTAAAGACATGTTTAAGAGACTTCCAATAACACTTTCTAAGGCAGAGCCCAAGAGGATAGTGAATCTTGTAGAAGAATTTGAGAAACTGAGAAAGAGGCCCCTGGGTTGGGAGTTTCTCTAGAGCTAACGTAGACATTTTTAGCCACACACACACACACACACACACACACACACACACATATGTATTTACATATATATATATGGTGAAGCAGAAAAAGGAGGTCTATCTATAGAGAGAAGCATAAAGCAAATGTGCACACAGAATTTGTGTGGCAGGTGAGAGGCTGGTTAATCAATCACCCTTCCCAACACTTCCCCTTGCTTGCCTCACTCTAGTAGAGACTAGAAATTCTAAACACCTGTGCCCAGTCTCCTCTGACACCAGGAGTTCCTATGACTTGATTTTGGCCCTCGAGAGGCAACGTGGAAGGTTTTGTTGAGGGAGCACATTCTGGGAAAGCTTTTGCCTTCATGATGGATGGGTAGCCACAGGGGCAGTTGTCCATCTTTACAATTCCTCCTGAACAACATCTGGAGCATGACATCTATGATTCATGAAGCAAGGGACACAAGCAGAGTCAACACATTAGGATGTAGAGGGTGGAAAGCCCTTCTGTCATAGACCCAATGCCCTCACTCTTGTTTGTGGTGGAATATGCTTACACCTTTAGTGACTTCAGAGAAGTGCAGTGAGGACCAGGAGGAGACAACTGTGGGTGAGCACATTGTCCAGGGAGGCCAGGAGTTGTATTAGTGACAGGAAGAGCCATTCACTGCCTCTGGTCTTATATAACCACTAAGCAGAAACAGTTGAGAGCAAGGAGGCATGTATAAAAATCAGTTCAGAAGCTATCTCAAGAAGGGCATCCTAAGATCATTAAAAAGAGAGCTAATTGACCATCCAAGAAAATGATTCTGCTATATTTTCCTTACTGATATAATTAACTAGCAGTAAGACATATATAATTATCCTACAGATGAGGTCACTATGTTACAGTCATAAACCATAAGATCTTAAAGGCCTCAAGTTGCAAAAGCAAAAACCAAAAAACTAAATGTAGTAGGAAAGGTGAGTAAAATCCTGTGATGAAACCAGAGAGCACTATCACAGAAGAACCTGTCTGAATAGTGGCTCAGGTTTGAATCATCTTGGCCTGTACAACCAGGTCCAATAACCCACCCAAGTTAAGGAAGATTCAGCTGATCTGAAAATCTTTATACTTGGGACAGTATAATTGCTAAAAACCTAGGTAGGTAGACCTAGGGAAAGCCTAAAAAGAAAAAAATTAAGAACCAAAATAAAATCTATTGCACTTTTTAATCAAGAATAATTGAGAAGATTTTTGAAGGGTTTTGTAACCACAGTGACACTTTATGTTGTTTTGTTTGCTTCTTAATGTGTTTAATAGCATATTAATTTCCTGTGTCTGCATGATAAACTTCCACAAGCTTTGTAGCTTCAAACAAAAGAAATATATTTGCTCATAGTTCTGGAAGAGGGCAGAAGTCCAAAATCAAGGTTTGGTTGCTCCAGGGGCTCTATGAGAAAATCCATCCCTTGCCTCCTCCACCTTCTGGAGATTGCAAGCATTCCTTGACACGGGGGTGGGGGGGAACCACATTAGGAACACATTGCTCCAATTTCTGCTTCTGTGGTCACATGGGTTCCTCCTCTTCTGTGTGTCTCTGTGATCTCCCACTGTCTTTCATAAGGATGCTTGTGATTGGATTGAGGTCTCGTCAGATAATCCATAATAATTTCCCCATATCAAGACACTCAATCAAATCAGCAAAGATCCTTTTTTCTTTCAAGGTAACATTTAGGTTTTAGGAATTAGGACCTGAAATCCTTGGGTGTTCAAAATGGAGCCTATTACAGAGAGTTATTAAAGAAATCTGACATACTTTTGTATGATTTCAGATACATTTAAGTTTAAAATCAATGTATAGCAGTTTAAGGAGTTATATTTTTAAATATTTTTTTTAAGATCTATTTATTTTAGACTGGGCAAGACAGCCAGAATCTCAAGCAGACTCCACGCTAAGTGTGCTGATGCTGGGCTCGATCTCATGACCCTGAGATCAGGACCTGAGCTGAAACCAAGGGTTGGATACTTAACAGACTGCACCACCAAGGTGCCCCTAGGGAGTTATATATTTTTTATTATTTGGACAGGAAGTATGTGAATATTTAAAGGAGTGCCACTTGCTTTTAAAAGTTAATTTTAAATAAATACAGAAGATTAATAAATTAAACTTTCAACAAAGTGTAAATGGGAATGAACATTCTTCTCCACACAAAAGTCTCTTGGATTTTAACAAGTCTACAACATTTTTTCCCTGCTGACTCTCTAAATTTACTCTATGTGTGTGTTTGTGTGCGTGGGAGGAGAGTTTCAGTAACCCTTCGTAGCCTCTTTCTCATTCCTATCCTAAAAGATGAGGAAGGAGTTGGAATTTATGCAAAAAGCAAACATGTGTGCACACCCACCTGCTTACCCCATTCATGACTAGAGCAGACATTCAGCGCACTGGGTCAGTCACAGCAGTGGGCAGTGGTCCAACTCTAACTGCCCAAGAATAGCCTCTGAGCTCACCAACAAACTGTTGTTTGCCTCATAGTGACTCGTGTCTTGTGCTTGTGGGTTTTGGTTCCTTTAACAGTGGGTCACAGGGCTTCTATCGAACGTCTTGTTTTGTTTATTTTCACTTACCATGCTAAATGTGTTCTAGGGTTCAAAGCTGCTTTTTGAAGAAAGATGTTTTCTGAGATGCATTTTTACAATGTGTCCTGTTCCATGAGGAGCATGACTGAGCTCAGGGACCATCCATCATCATCCGTCATGACAAGTAAGTTCTGAAGAAGTAAAAATAAAAAAAAACAAGCGTTTTGCCCCAAGGCATCTGCTCCTCCCCTTAGCATGTTCGATTCCTAAAATCATTCCTTTCCTGGTCACTGGCGCTTCTTTTCGTCCAAAGATTTCCCACCCGAACCTCCTCAGGGTTTTCTGCTTGCCTGAGCAGAGAGCTGGTCCACCTCATAGAACTTGCATAAGTTGGGCAAAGTGGGGCTGTCCGGGAAAGTGGAGTCTCAGAGGTACTCAGAATGTCTTCCTGAAGATTGCCCTTTGGTTATTTTGTGTCTACTGACACCACATTTTTCCTTTAGTCCTCTTTCAGTTTGCTGTGTGGTCAAAATGTTGGGTCAATGCTTTATTTTATGTTACTTTCATTTTTGAGAATGACTTTATTGAGTATAATACAGGGGATGAGTCATAGTAATTCAAGGTCAGTAATTTGATAGGTTACACCAAATGCTACCGAATGTTACTAATTTTGTTGTGTATATATTATATATGTACATATATATGGCTTTTGATATTCAGGATATATTATAAATAAGAACTCAGTCACCTTCCTTATCACAAAATCAATTGACATGCCTGGCACCTTTTTTTTTTTTTTCTTTTGGTAGTGGAGGAAGTTGGAGGGAGATAGCTTAAATGATTGACTGTAGGTCACAAAGAGACATCCTTGTCAGAGAAGAAATATGCTTTTTTATGATGACTAGATAAAGTATAAATCACTTCAAGCTAAAAACACTTAAATAATGCTGCATTACTGTAATTTTTTAGTTACTAACATAGCATTTCCTGAATACTCTGGAAGTTTCTTCAGATACCTTCTATTAGAGTACCAGTGAGTCCCTCCCAATTAAGTCTCAGAGAAGAAATGAAGTTACAAAAGGACTACATGGCATTTTTTGTTTCTTCAGGAATATGTGGAGAGATGCGAGACAAAAGTAGGTGGACAAGGGCATTCCATAAAATTGAGAGGGATGAGAGGGGGAGATCAATTAATGACCAAGTCACTTCTAAACTGAGAAGGTCATAAAATTTGCTTTTTTATTCCTAAGAACATGTGTGCTTTCCAGTGTTGTGCCTTCCAGCTCCTTGAAGAACATGACTGTAGCAGACTGGAGGGGGATGCCGACCTAGCAGATTTGAAAGTCTACAGGGAGTTTCAAGTTCCTGGTTGAAGATTGGATTTGAAACACACCTTGATGGCTTAGTCACTTGCATGTCTGGGCATTGCAGGTGTTTGCCATATTACCGAGGGCTTCCTCTGTGGAAATTTCTTTCTGTGCTGTTGAGACCACTGTATATGAAATCATGAAAGTCAATGCAAAGACTAGTGAGTAACCTGAAATGCCTTGAGAGAAAATAGGGGAAATTTCACAAAGGTCCTACCAAGTCCATAAAATGAGTCTTGAAGTTTTGGGAAATGATCATATAAGCACATAAAATCAATGAATAGATAGAGTGGGAAATTTCATTTCCTAGAGAGTCCTGATGGCAGTAATGTCAAGTCACCCCAAAGCCGGTGTCATCAATATATCCCCATAGACTGGATCTTTGTTACCCTAGCAAACCTGACAAAACTCACAGAAATCCTCACTTGTATTCAGCAAAGCGCTTTTCAAAATCACAGTTTTCAATCAAAATAAAATTTAAAATACTTACAGAGTTGGATAACATATACATATCAATATAGATATCCTGATAGAACATATAGATATCCTGAAAAGGACATAGAATTCAGAGCTGGGACACCCAGATTGAGAATAATCTCCACCTCTATCCCTTGGGAAATTTTTCTGAACTTCGGTTTCCTGTTTATAAAATGGTATAATAATGCTTTCCATACCTAGGTTGTTATGATGTTCAAGGCATAAATAAATGTGAAGGTACACTGTAAATAATTGTTTAAATGTAACTATTATGTCCATCATTAAAAGAAAACTGAGTATAATGGAAAAACTTTTATATTCTCTGATGCTGTGGCCAGACCTATGAAACATGAAAACTAAGACCAAGTCTGGAGCTAAAAGTAAGGGGTTGAGGCTAAGGGATACAGCCATGCCATACATGCCTCCTTATTCTAGTCTGTTTGCTGGGTAACTTAGAATAAGGCAGGAATCATAGGTGATTATCTGTATTTCCTCAAATTAGTCCACCAGAGGTTTCTCTGGGTTGATAATGTCCTTACTAAAATGAAGATATGGTCTTGATAACTGAGGTGATTATGCATGTAGGTACTAGAGCCAGACTATTTAGGTTCAAATTATGGTTTTGTCATTTACTTGTTCTGCAACCTTTAGAAAATTGCTTGGTCTCTTTGCATCTCATTTTCCCAATGTGTAAAATAGGGATGATAACAGTACCTAGGTAGAAAATTCTCAGTAAATCATAGTTTAAAAGGCTTCAACCAGGCAAGTAGAATGGCAGTGTGTAAGGAATGTTTTCCTTCTTACTATTCTCTGAATAAATCAATTTTTTTCCTGGAGCAACACAGCTGCTAATCCCCACAGTGTCCTCATGCACAGCAAGGGAAGTCATCCTTTCCTCAAGACACTGTACTACCTGCAGGGGGAAGAAAAAATAAAACAAAAAAGTCTATAATGACAACAGTGCAACTGGAATCCCCTAGACTTGAGCAGTGAAAAACCTGCTTAATCTTATGTTACGGTACTTTCTCTGAAACTCAATCTCCTTTTGTAGGAAAAAAAAAAATAAACACAAAAACAATAACAACAACAACAAAAAACCAGTTGTTGGCTTAGAACTTTCTAAAACCCCTCATAAAACTGAAATATGAGTGATTTTTTTTTTTCGTTTACATCTTCAGACTGACTTCAGGGTCAGAGGCCTCATCTCAGTGTAGAACCTTGTACCAGGTCAAGGAGAAGTAAGGAACCAAGCACGGTGTAATCTCAGGTTCCCAGGGCCTGGGGCAGGTAACAGAGCACTTTTCAAACACATAGCCAGTAAGGCTTGCATTTTCTGACCAAGTTAGCACCCTTCCCACCATCTCTCCCCACAGAGAACCTGAAGGTGGTAACACACGGCATGAGTATCCCCTGAGCCTTCTTAGCTGTCCAGGCAAGAACACAGAGTCTTTAGGTGGAGCAAGAAAGGTTTGCTTGCCTCTCACCCTCCCTAGAGAACAAATAATAACAATCTTTAAGTGGCTGAGCACATGACATACGAAGGCAGAAAAAGCAGTGAGAGGAAGTCATGATAGAGGGGAATGAGGAGTATAAAGGTTCAAAGCAGAATGCAGGCAGCCAGCCACACTTCCTTTTCACCCACTTACTGTCCTCGGAACCCCAGCCCAAACAGGCCTCTGCCACCACCAAGACTCCCTCCCAGCTCCGTCTCCTCATCTGCTCTCTGGCTTCCCGCCCCTTCTCCCTTCACTGCCACAAAGGAATGGCTTCTTCAGCTCACAAATCACTGAAGTGCAGTGGAGTTACCTGCTTTGCACACAGGCTGCCAGGGTAACCCCTTGGTTAGCCCCATTGTGTACCTCTGGGGTGGTTTAGCAGTTGAAGCCGAAGCCTCAGCCTCAGCAAGAACAGGAACCAAGAAGTTCCCTTCTCATAGGACCTGTAACTTGACCTCCTTCTCAGAACAGAGATAAGAGGGATGTGGTTTTTTTTTTACTTACAGGCCTCAAGGCACATCATACATTCGTTTTACAGATGCCAAAAAATGGAAGCCTCAGACAGAAAGCTTTGTAAGAAATGTTACAAGCAGAGATTCCTAGCAGGTCTTAAAACCCCACGACAAGTCAACCAGACCCAAGTGTCAGGGCCACCAGCAATGTCCCAAGATGTGTCCAAGGGCCCCCTGTGCATAAATCATCCTGGGAAGACGGAGCGTGCGGAGGAAGATGGCACCCAGGCGAGCAGAGTGCTTTGGTTTACAAAGGACTTTCATTTTTGCAGTTGATTTTGATCTCCATAACCCTACGGTGTAGTCAGGCTGTAGGTCATAATTTCCATTTCAGAGCTGACAAAATGAATGCTTAGGGAGACAAAGTGACTTCTAAAATCCCATAGCGAAGCCGGGGTGAACAAGTAGACTTCCCTTTCTGGACTCCCGATCCTCTGCTCTTTCTGCAAAAGGACACTGGCAGTGGGGGAAACCAGAGAGTGGGAGACTGTCACCTCCAGGTCTGCCTGAGGAGTTGCTGCAGCAGAGTCACTGTGGGGACACCAAACACCTATTAGACCCCTTTGGTTTGCACAGGCACACCGGCCTCAGGCCCCTACAGTGAGCCTTCCTGACTGTTCTGAGAGAGAAGTTCTCTCTGAGGCCAGTGATGATCAGACAGGCCCCAGGAGCTACACTTCTCCCTGGAAGCATCACCTTCAGCCTCTCATCTTGTTTACCGTGTGTATGAGCACTGTTGATATCTAGGAGGGCAACACATGATCCATTGCCATTTCTTCCTAGGTCACCAGCAGTGTCTTCAGTGCTCTGTGCAGGCCCTGCACAAGACTCGGAAAGGGTTAAGTCATGAGATCAGTGGAAGGATGGAAAGATGGAAAAGAGCAGATAGAGAAGATGATTGGGTCATGGACTTTGGGGAGGGTATGTGCTATGGTGAGTGCTGTGAAATGCGTAAATCTGACGATTCACAGACCTGTACCCTGGGGCTAATAATACATTATATGTTAATAAGAAATAAAAAAAATTTTCAAAAGATGGAAAAGAGCAAGTATAGACTATGTGTAGAGGGCAGTGGGGGGAGGGGCAACAAAGGAGAACATCCCATACCAAACACATCATCGATTTCCTAAGCTGACAGCAGGAAGGGTGCTTGATAGGATGGTCAGTTCCAAGTCCTTAAGGACATTCTCGCATGAAGGGCAGGGGAGGGGCAGCACTGCACTGACAAGAAAGAAGCAGGTTTTGGGGTCTGGCATACAAGACCATAATGGGCTTGCTAGTATTCACCCCTTTGACTGGTGAGCACAACGGAGCTGCAGGAACACCTGGGGTGCACTGCTCTGGGAATATTAACTGACTGGGCTTTAATGAAGGGCTTGTCAGTGTTCCAACCCTGGTCCCAGCCCTAACTCTGGACCATGGACAAGTCATTCATTTAAGCTCCAGGGTCTCATCCGTAAAAAGAACCAGAACAGTAGCACCTTCTGGGAGTTGTTATGAGAATTATATGATCTAATGAGTATAAAGTCCTGAGTCCAGGCCCTGGTTAATGGCAAACATTCAGTAAATGCTAGACAGGATCATTCTGTCTACTGGACTGTAGGGTTCCCCAACATGAGAGCAAAATTCTTCACGGCAACACCTTTCATTCATTTTCCAAGTTCCTGCTTCTCATGTAAAAAGCAGGACAATACGGAGCTATCATTAACAGGCTCGCATTTTCCTGGGTGGTGCAGGTGATCGGCATAAGTCATCCAACCCCAAATCGACTACTTTGAAGAGATTATTTTGAGCTGAAGCCAACTGAGAAAAAGGTGATACAGGAAAAAATGCAGACACAAGAAAAAAAAGACCTTACCAGAGTTTGCCATCCTCAAAAGCCTAAGCCTTTTTTCCTTCATCCTGTCTCTAATCTACAAAGTTACTGTCCTCCATTAGGATGGTAGAGAAGCCCCAGTTCTAACCACCGCTCTGAGTTACTCATCACTGATGATCCCACATATATGTGCCACGCATGTATTCATCAACTCTCTTTTTCTCTTGTTGTCAAACTAATTTGCAAGGTCTTGGTCAGAGAATCCAGAAGGATTACGAAAAGGTTGTTGGGGAGCACCTGGGTGGCTCAGTGGGTTAAAGCCTCTGCCTTCAGCTCAGGTCATGATCCCAGGGTCCTGGGATCCAGCCCCACATCGGGCTCTCTGCCCAGCAGGGAGCCTACTTCCTCCTCTCTCTCTGCCTGCCTCTCTACCTACTTGTGATATCTGTCTGTCAAATAAATAAATAAAATATTTAAAAAGTTAAGTAAGTATAAATATAAATATATAAATATAAATTTATATAAATATAATAAATAAATTTATTTATAATAAATATTTAATAAATAGAATAAATTTATTTATAATAAATAAATCTTAGTTATTTATTTATTATTTATTATAAATAAATTTATATAAATATAAATAAATATTTTAAAAAGTTAAATAAAATATAAAAAAGACTGTTGACCAGTCTTCTAAAATCACTCTAGTTCTGAACTATTGCCAGGAGCCAGATACTGCCTACACCTGAAGTGGTGTAAATTCCAAA
Organism: Neogale vison; assembly: GCF_020171115.1. Lineage (NCBI taxonomy): Eukaryota > Metazoa > Chordata > Mammalia > Carnivora > Mustelidae > Neogale > Neogale vison. Next base: position 64,079,668 of record NC_058091.1, on the reverse strand, counting down.
GATTGATAGCTTGTGTCCATATCCAGGACTTATCTCACCTGTTCCCTTCTACACCTCCTGTGGATTCAACATGAGGCTGTCTAAGGAGGAGCATTTAACCACAGTGACCACTGGTCTCATGAGGTTTTGCTTAGAGCACAGCTCACCAGTAGCCATGATAGTTGCTGCCATTACCAACACTGATATCACTGTGATCAGCGGGGATCCATGGAGTGTGGGAAATAACTTTGACACAAGCTTAGTGTTTATGAAAATAAGGACTGTGATATTTAGGGTTCTCATGTGAGTTCAAATTTAGTATTTCTTAAATTTAGCAAATTCTAAAGAAATCACTGCCTGAGGAACAGAAAACTAGAGGCAGCCATATCTGGCATTCAAAGCAGTGAGCTATAAAGACTGAGTACACATCAATAGAATTTACAGTATGTCTCAAAAACAAAGTGCTTATGATGGGATGGAAGCTCCCATCAGAGCTTCCAGAAGACAGAGCTCAAGCTAGGAAAGACTGGACTGAGATTTTTATATTCAGTGCAGTGGAGCAGAGACCTGAGGTCAAAGAACTGCAATATGCAATGACCCACATTCCAGGAGAATAAGTCAGTGTCCAACTAGAATACATTGTCCTGGATCACAGATACTCCCTTCTTTCTGACTTTATATGCCCCTTGTTTGGCTCAGAGAGTAGATCCTCACAAATATTAGAGGATGATGACAGATATTTCATGGTTTAAAACAAGAAAGATTTCTGAGTTGATGTTTTTTATGGAGAAGTATGCATATTGTGATATATATGATTATATGTAGATATAGGCAATGAAGATAAATTTGTATGGATTTTATATGACAAGGACCAAGCCTTTTGGTACAGCATATGCTACTGAGGAACTAATGGTACTCTTGTGTCTCTCTCTACTGTTAGAAGCACTAACTACTTACTTCCTCTGAGAATGAGTCCAACATGTGTGTTGTACATGAAGAAAGAGCCAAACATTTATTTCCAGGATGACTAAGTATGTATGCGTGTGTGTGTGTAAATGTTTATTTTATAAGGTCACATAATTAATGGGAAATTTTATCTAGGTTAATATTTATTATGCTACTTTGAAGAATCATTTACTGTCTTAATTATATAATTCAATTTTCACCACCATTTTGGGGGAGGGGGCTCTGAAAATCTGTAAAGAGCTGTTTAACCTGCACATGTGGACAGATTTGTCTAAGGAAGAATTGTCATAGCTACTACCAGAGTCAAAAATCCCTGTCCTATAGTCACAACGTCTGTCTCATTTGAGAGAAAAAAAGAAAGATACCCTCCAGAAATCTTAGAGCCTTCTCAACACATTGCATTTAAAGTCACTCTTCATTTGAGTTGTCAAAAGTTCATGGAAATTCATACTTCTTGAGATTATTATTTGCCTTTTGAGAGTCCATATAATGTTAGAATTATTCTCTTTCACTTTCTGGTGTTAAGGGCAATAGGAAATTTGAAAAACATTGAAATGTAAAATGCGGTCTTCTTTTTTTAAATGAAGGGAAGGTAGAAACCAAGTTAACAGAAGAGTGAACCAATGTTTATTCTTGGCAAATTTCCTAAACCTATTATTAAGCATGTGGTTTGAAAGCAGATTTTTTTTTTTAAAAGCAGTTATCCCTAGGGGCCTATATGGGTTTTCAGAAGCATTAAGTCCCAAAATAATGTAATACTTTTTTTGATGGTGGTTCAGGATGGTTGCTTGTTATGCAAGTGTATTTATAATGATACTGTATTATTCAAGCTCACAGGTGGTGCTCCAGCGGGTGTCTTATCTGTCCTTGTTCAAGTCACCTTCTCACCTCTTTTCTGGTTTCCACAAATTCTCTCTTCCTCTGGCTCTGTCTTCTGGTGATGATTTCTACTTTTCAGAACCCCAATATCCTATACAAGAGTGATGATGTTTTGAAGCTATTACATCAAAGGGTTTTTCATTCCCTTTCTCCATATTTCATGCATATAGTAACTATTCTGCCATGATAGTCCAGGGGAAAAAGGAGAAGAGAGAGGGACACTTCAGAGTGCACAGTGTGGGGAAAGTGTCCATCAGATAGCCAGAGACAGTGAAATGCTTGCCCACTTGGTCTTCATGGATGGCAGGAAGGAAGAGAGACAGAGAAGGTGCAAAAGGTTCAGACTTAGAAGTCAACACTTTAATGGCAGAAATATGAGAATAGGAAAGACTGAGTTCATTCTAGTTCTGGGATGTAGTCCTGTCAGCATGGAGAAGGAGCCATAGCACAGCACTGATGGATGACAGCACTCTGGGTCTCTCATGGGCTACCTAAACATGCACTAGAACTAGAAATTTCTATGTGCCATGTTGCAGGATGCCAAGACCTTTGATAAGAATGAAGACATAGTATATGCCTGGGTCTACAGTCTCCTGTGAGAGGTGTCAGGATGATGGCCAAATGACCTCACAGGCACCAAGACCCTCAGATCTGTCTTTTCTCCACCACCCCAAGTCATATGTGCCTCATCCCCTCACAACAAGGTGCTACCTTTTTGTGCTATGAAGACGGGAAGGAACAATAGGTGGAACATGAAATTTTAAAAGACTGAGTAGCTCCTGGAAATAACCTAAATCAGAAGAAATAGCAGTATCTTAAAATGTCAAAAGATTCTCATGCTTAAAGATTCTTTTTGTTAAAAAAAGAATCTTTTTCCTTATGCTAAAAGATTCTTTTTGAAGAATAAAACCATGATTCTCCCTTATTAAAGATTTTATTAGGTCAAGTTGTGAGGAAACTGATAAGATTCAAAGGAGAATTCACACACACACACACACACACACACACACACACATACACACACACGTACAGATGATCAGGAAGACAAATATGAATACCAAATGAAATGAATACCAAAAATTGGCCAATAGCTACAGAGCAATTATTTTTTTTGAAAGATTTTATTTATTTATTTGACAGAGAAAGATCACAAGTAGGCAGAGAGGCAAGCAGAGAGAGAGGAAGGGAAGCAGACTCCCTGCCAAGCAAAGACCCCCCTCCCCCCCATGTGGGACTGGATCCCAGGACCCTGAGATCATGACCTGACCTGAAGGCAAAGGTTTAACCCATTGAGCCACCCAAGCGCCCCTACAGGGCAATTATTAACTGCATCTCTACCAGACACAACTTGCAGGAAATATTAGCTTTGCTATTGGTATTCTACAAATTCCCAAGATTATAAAATAGCTCCAAGTCAATGAAAAGCAGATATAACCGAACAAACCTTCACAATTTTTCCTAGTATCTTTTACCAAGAAGTGGGGATTCTTAAAACAAAAGTTCAAATCATTTATAGAAATTGAAGCTATATGTTCTTTGCATATTTTGGAAGTAATGTACACATTTTGTGATGCTGTGAAATCACCTTCCAGAGATGCTACACCATCTGCCTCTCTCATGTCCATCTGACTTATCTCTCCATAATGCTCTGTAGAACTAAAGATGACAAACTGAGCCAAAGATTCTAAGAACCTGCAGTGTTTATGTGCAGGGGCCTCTAAGCCAGTGATTTGCCAGGGTTGGCCCTTGGAGGAAATGAGCAAAACACTTCTCCTCAACTTGAGTGCCAACCTCATTTACATGAAGAGACACAAAGCCATGCTCTAGAGGCTTGCAGCATCATGGAGAACTGTCCTTGAGATTTTATTTGAACCCCTCTTCCCCCCTCCCCAGGATGCCTCCTAACGATCTTGCGACTTAGTCCAAAAGGCTATCTGAGTGACAGGAAATGATCATCTGATCCATATTTTCATTCTTTGACAATCTTAAAAGCCTCCTGTTGGTGATACTATTGCATCACCCATCTAGTCTTCCAGTTGTTCACATCAGCCCACGCACTGGGCTGGGCTTACTGAAAATTAGTAGAAGCTTCTTAATTCCTATGAGCTGACACCTTTCCAAGGAGTTCTGTCTCCTGTTCCAGGGAAATAGTATGGCATCTCAGAGAAGCAGTGAGGTACAAGAGTCAAAGAAACCCCAACTTACTGGCTCATGTACTCTCTCTTCAAGCAGATTATTATCACTTGGGAAATAAGAGGATTAACTCTCATCACCCCATAACCTGCTAATGTCCATCATGCAGCTAGGTCTCAGGTTCAGGACAATTGCTGGTAATACCTACTCTTTCTCCCACTTAGATTTTTATTTTACTTCCACATCGCTTTCATGCAAATTGTGTATTTCAGCTCTTTCTCATTGATTTACTAGCATAATACTATCCTTTATCTTAGTATAGCTAATATAATGGAATAATCCTGTTAATCTAATTAACATGACTGTTGGATTATAATTATCTCATTTTTCTCTTCTATCATGATACACTTGTCATCAAAGATTTCATCTAATTCTTAGTTTTTATCACTTTCTTCTCAACTCCTTATTGCCTACTGTATTTTTCTAGTTTGTGATTTATAAATGGAATTACTAATATTATCAAACTCAAACTCATCAGCCTCCCCTGGAATCTGCATCTCTCTTCTTCTTAGCTTCATGTCTGTGACTGGTACAGTATCCCAACTTTTCAGCTTGTTCATAACCTCGACCCTTTCCAGCTTTCCACTGTTCCACATTATTCTTTGTCAGGCCAGCATTAAGGGCTGGAAATTTAAAGGAGATGGAATGGCCTCCAGAAGTTGAAAGCTAGCGTATGGGAATTTTTAAAAGATAGATATTTAATTCAACACATGGAATAACTTTCTTAAAATGTTTATTTCAGAAGCTGAACAGGCTATTCTAGGAATGGTGAGCTTTCCTTTAATGGTGCTGTTAAACCATAGCTAAAATACCATACTATTGAGGTGGGAGAGGAGAGATACAATAGCCTCTAAGGATTGATGTCTCTGGTTACCTATTGGGACAATGAAGAGCCAACTCCAGTCAGAATAAGGAGAGCAACTCTGCAACTGCTTCCTCCTCCATCTCCATATAGGGGACCCTAGGAGTGAGTAGGGGGAGATGGTAACTGGTGAAGGCTGGTAAAAGAAGACATTTATTCTGGTGACATTTACTAAATGATCCCAAATGACATTTCTATTTGGGAGCACAGGATTTAAATTCATATTCTTTATCATTAAACAAATATTGATCCAGTGTCAGCAATGTGAAGAGTCTATTGCAGACTAAATAAGAGAATGTTTGCAAAGACATAGGCAAAACAGCACATAAACAATGAATAGGAGTTCCCTTTGTCCATCAGTGTTGTATTCTCACTTATGTCGCTGTGAAAAAAACTTTGCTGTTTAATCTGAGGATTAGCAAAATCATAGTCCCTGTCCTGCTCCTTCAAATTCAAATTAAAAGCTCATTTGATCTTTAGTGTATTATGTTTTTGGCATAATAGATTTCTGTAACACCCTTCCTGGGTATTCTACATCAGCAGTTGACAGCCCCCCTTTCAGCAGTGAGGAGGTATTTGTATGTGTTCTCTCATGCGTTCTAGGTATAATATTACTTCCCTGAGGATAAGGATTATCTTCAGATTCGCTTTAAGTCTAGCACAGAGCCAAATATATTAAATGTTTATAAAGATGTTCATAAAAATGACAAAGAGGGGACTTTCCTTTGTGCAATGCTTGCCATTTTTCAGTCTTAATTCTAGTTATAGATGAAGAACAAAGTGTTCAATCAGTTTTCAGTCCAGTTTGCACTGAAGGAAAAAAAAACACACATAAAGACATAAATGTTTGACTAGTTGTACATGAAGAACTCTTATCTGGAAAGGAAGATGACAATGCTAACGATGAATTCACTGAGGAGATGCATTAGATAAAGCAGATTGTCATCTTTTGTTTCAAATCATGCAAGAGAGATTGGGGGGCACTCCTGACCATAGTGTGTCAACCAGGAGGGTATCTTACAGGTTTTCAGATATGATAGTAATGATTGTGACTATTTTCACAGCAGGCTGTAACCACTGACTATTTAAAAAAAAGATGAATATGTCCAACTTAATGATTAATTTATTGTATGATCTCCAGCACCTCTCCTGCCACTGTTTCTTCATGTACAGATCAGCCTTGATGATCTTTGTGTCTGGCTACTGCCTGGAGTATCACTAAGGTCACTGATATGACATTAGCGAAGGAAATCCAATGCTTAGGTGTCCTTCTTTTTTTTTTTTAACCGTGTTCATTTAGTCACTGCATAGTACATCATTAGTTTTTGACATAGTGTTCAACGATTCATTAGTTGCATATAATACCTAGTGCTTCTCATGAACCATGCTCTCCTTAATACTCATCACCTTGTGCTCGCTTCGGCAGCACATATACTTAATACTCATCACCTGGTTACCCCATCCCCACTCCCCCTTCCCTCTGTAATCCTCAGTTTGTTTCCCAGGGTCCATAGTCTCTCATGGTTCATGTGCCTCTCTGATTTCTCCTCTTTCAGTTTTCCCTCCTTTCTCCTATGGCCTCCATGCTATTGCTTATGTTCCACATATGAGTGAAACCATATGATAATTGTTTTTCTCTTCTTGACTTATTTCACTTAGCATAATCTCCTCCAGTTCCAACCATGTCGATGCAAATGGTAGGTATTCAATCCTTTCTGATTGATGATGATTGAATAATATTCCATTATATATATATACCATATTTTCTTTATCCATCCATCTATTGAAGAATATCTTGGCTCCTTCCACAGTTTGACATTGTGGACATTGCTGCTATGAACATTGGGGTGCATGTTCCTCTTTTTTCACTACATCTGTATCTTTGGTGTAAATACCTAGTGGTGCAATTGCTGGGTCATAGAGTAGCTCTGTTTTTAATATCTTGAGGAACATCCATGCTGTTTTCCAGAGTGGCTGTACCTGCTTACATTCCCATCAACAGTAGCACCAAAAACCATAAGATACATAGGAATAAACCTAACCAAAGAGGTAAAGGATCTTTACTCTAGAAACTACAGAGCACTTATGAAAGAAATTGAAGAAGACAAAAAAAGAAGGAAAAACATTCCATGTTCATGGATTGGAAGAATAAACATTGTTAAAATGTCTATTTTGCCCAGAGCAATCTACAATTTCAATGTCATCCCTATTAAAATACCATTGGCATTTTTCAAGAAGCTGGAACAAATAATCCTAAAATTTGCATGGACTCAGAAAAGACTCTGAATTGCCAAGGAAAGGTTGAAAAAGAAGAACAAAGCTGGCGGCATCCTGTTGCCTGACTTCAAGCTGTATTACAAAGGTGTGATCTCTAAGATAGCATGGTATTGTCACAAAAACAGACACATAGACCAATGGAACAGAATACAGACTCCAGAAATGGACCCTGAACTCTATGGTCAACTAATCCTTGACAAACCAGGAAAATGGCATCCAATGGAAAAAAGACAATCTTCAATAAATGGTGCTGGGAAAATTGGACAGCTACATACAGAAGAATGAAACTGGACTATTTTCTTACACCATATGCAAAGATAAACTCAGAATGGATGAAAGACCTCAATTTAAGACAGGAATCCATCAAAATCCTAGAGGAGAACATAAAGAGTAACTTCTTCGACACTGGCCACAACAACTTCTTTCAGGGCACATCTCCAAAGGCAAGGGAAACAAAAGCAAAAATGAACTTTTAGGACTTCATCAAGATAAAAGCTTATGCACAACAAAAGAAACAGTCAACAAAACTAAGAGACAACCCACAGAATGGGAGAAGATATTTGCAAATATAAAGATAAGGGGCTGATATCCAAGGTCTATAAAGAAATTCTCAAACTCAACACTCAAAAAACAAATAACCCAGTCAAAAATAGGCAGAAGACATGGACAGACACTTCTCCAAAGACATACAAATGGCTAACAGACACATGAAAAAATATTCAACATCACCAGTCATCAGGGAAATACAAGCCAAACTACAAGTCAAAACCACCAGTTAGAATGGCAAAAATTAACAAAACAGGAAAAAATGAGTGTAAGCAAGGATGTGGAGAAAGGGGAACCCTCTTACACTGTTGGTGGGAATGCAAGCTAGTACAGCCACTTAGGTGTCCTTCAAAGGAAGGAAACCTGAGCCATCACTGACATAACCCAGGAAGTGTTACTGAAATGCCACCACAGCAAAGGAGGCTGTAAACACAGGAATACATGAAGCAGTTGAGAAAGTCCCATGGACTCTGATGGTTGAGAAGCCCGCCTTTATATATGAGATACATGAAACACTAGTTGGTGGCCACTCTGATTTTTCTGCTGCTTCAGTCCTCCTGGCTATCCTGCTGGCTTGTAGCTTGACCTTATGCACATCATGAAGGTGGAATAACTCTTTTTGTGCCTCTTCTTGTCTTCTCTTTCCATGCCCTTTCCTTTCATTTGGCATCTCTCAACTAGGTCCCCAAATTTAGGAGACCCAGTGTAAAATGAAAATGCAGTGTCCTTTGTTCAAAAATTATTAAGTATTTCAAGATGGCAACAGCAAAGCATTAAACCAAGATGGGGTCTCTTAAGTGTGGGGACTGTGCAAATATATTGGTCACACATCCATGGAGCCATCCCTGCTCTCTACTCCTCACCAGCAGCTTAAGCCTCCTAAGAAGTCTCACCCTGACTACTCCAGAGGAACTGACTACCCAACAGTACCCGATAGAACTCCTTTCTCTTTATTTCCTTCCTCTAGAAGCCTGTTCTCCACCCTCACTCAGCTGCATTGATTTGTGATAAGGTGCTGATGCCTAACAATGGAATAATGAGTAGTAAGGACTTTGCATTGTAACTCAATGCAGAGCCTCTGTTAGAAGAATCTCAGGTACTAGGACAAGCTTCCAGAGAAAGGTATTTAGGCCTTTTCCATCACATAGCAATTTCTTGCTTTTCCTCACTGTGGGAGAGATATTGGGATGTTTTTAATTCATACATCCATGTAATGTTTATTGAGACATACCGCCTGACACATATTGTGCTAGGTTCTGGGAATGCAAGGGTGAATGAGATTTGTTCCCAGCCTTAAAAAACTGCTTGCTACTGGAGTTTGCAGACATGAATCAGAGAGCCGTGACATCGGTGAAAGATAGAGAGAGATAGCAGTTTAGTGATACTGGAGAATAAAGTACAGGTGGTAAGAGGAACTACATCATAAAGAGTGCTTTGCTTATTTTATTTCTAAACTTTCTAGTAGGTAAAAATTGAGCAGTTACAAGACAAATACATGCAGAAATACAACTGATATTCCTTCTAAAATTGATACATGTTGCTGTAAATCTCACACTCTACTTGGAGCAGAGATTTTGTTCCATACTATTCAATGTATCTGAAGTGAATTGGAATATGGCACGCCAAAATATCTCACTTTGACATGTTGATTATTTGAGCTGCAGTTGACTTAGGGAGAGCAGATGCAGGAAGGTGTACTCTGGCCTCCCCTGTCTAGCTAAAAACCACGTATAAATTTCTGGCAAAAAAGGATCTTTGCTGTACCAGGAAGAGAAGAACATTCTTGTGACTGGAGTTGGGGAGTTAATGCCAGGATGAGGCTGTACAAATAAATCTTACTAAAATAACCCTTTTATCTTCTATTAGTTTCCCCTGGACACTTCCTGGTCACATTCCCACAATTTATGACCTCTAGAGGCTCAAACCTTTTTTCCTTTGCATTGTCACATCTCTGTATTTCATTGTTCTTTGTTAAAATGGTATGTAAGCCCTTATGCCTAATTATTTCTTTGGGCTTTCATTTATCTTCTATGAAGGCTACTAAGCCACATGAAAATACTAGTATCAAGTAAAATTTGCTCACTTTTCTTCCAATAAAGTCTTTTATCAGTTTAATTTGCAGAATGAGATACAAACCTAAGAAGGGGAAGAAGAATTCTTTCCTTTTCTATAGTGCTCAGCTGAATGCAAGGGTTTTTCATCCAGATTCACATATTTTATCTCAGTCATTGTCCAGCTCAAACATAATCCTCTTAGAGTATATACCTGATTACTCAGAGATTCTTCCCCACATCCCTCTTCACTTGTTCCTTTCTAACTTTTTGGGGTAAGAGACAGGGATCATATGTTGTCCTGTATTAGGGAAGATGGCTATCTGGTCCCCCACTCACTGCTGACTAACCTGCATCTTCTCCATATGTAGACCTCTCTACTGGTAGTCTCTGTTGCTGTGCAATGTGAGCTACCTGGACACAGTGTGCCAAGATCTAGGAAGATATTGTGGTCTGATCACCTAGGCATTATCAGACTCCAGGAGCTGACCCTGTCAGTGACCTCACACTCTTCTGCACTGAAATGTGGGTACTGTGCTCTGACCTCACGCAAGTGTGCAGAGCTCAGTGAGGCTGTTATGAGGTCCACTTGCCTCAGCCCTTATCTCAGTCATCCAGTCATGCAGGTTAGAATACCAGTCCCACTACCTGCTTCCCTGGAAGGTCTGTAATCATCCCAAAAAAAACAGGGTTTTAGACATTCTCATGTTTCCTCACAACTTTCTGCATTTTCCTACCACCACTTCCACCCCAGGTTCTCACCCTGATGCAGAAGCCAAAGGATTCTCTTTCTGGCCTTCTCCCTATTATCTCCAAACCCAATCTCATTAGGGCTTTCCTTCTACTGTGAGGAGGGAACTTCCTCCTATCCCACATTTTCCCCCAGATCTGTGATCTACTTTGTAGTTAACACTAAGTTTAATTTCTTGACAAGTAAAAAGAAAACTGTGGGATTTCTCAGAAAACTCTGTGTCTTAAAAGTCTGATTTCTAAGACTATTGTCTTCCAATCAAGTTTAGCATCTGAGCTCAATGGTGAGCAATGTTTTATTCCAGCTGTTTACATTCTCTTCTTCTGTGGGACTAGATCTTCATAATATAAAGGCTACTGAAAAAAAACTGAAATACTAACTAGGGAAAAAAATCTAATTAAGACGCTGTTCTGCACAAAAGATTCACAACAGCTGTTTTTTTAATTTCAAAAAGGAAAGAAAACTTTATTATTACTATTATTGTAGAAGCCTAATAGAAACAGAAAAGGAAAGGAATCTAGACATAGATGAAGGTAATAGTAAGCAATAAATGAGAACAAGGCAAAGATACTTCAAATCGGGTATTTACAACATCCAATTTGATCAGCTGGGGAAGCCCTGTGGAAACAGCCAGGCTGGAGTCTTGACTGACAGGCCTGGGCAGAGTGTCCTCCCCTCAGGTGAGACTTACTATAAGGGCCATATTTATAGGACAAATAATAGGGTTTGAAATTGAACATCTGTTTGACTATGTGCAGTTTGGAGCCAGCTGCATTTCCATGTTAACATATTTCTATATTTCCAAGGAGCCTGGGCTATGTATGTCTGCTTCCCCTTCTGGATTCCATTCCAGCAGGTCAGCCCAGTTGGAACAGGAGGTGGTATAAGGCAAAATTTGTAGCTCTTGGCATCTAGAACAGGAGGTCCAGTTCTGACCTGGAGGCCAGATACTATATTTTAAACAATTAGGCTTCCAAGGTTATTCACATGGCACAAGTCTCAAAACCAACATTCTTTGACCTGCCTATGAATGTGCAGGTCTAGGTGGTTGGTTATGTGGGACAAATCACAAAAACATTTATCTCTACAGAACAGACGCCACTATGTAAAGGAACTGGAACTTAATCCTATAAATATTAGATGCCATTGAGAGCAAGGAAACAAATAAGGTGACCCTCTGATTGTTCCAGATTTTTGTGTGGAAGCAATTTCTAAACCACAGGGAGGGGGGAATTTAGGCTTTGGTTTCTCTGAGTGGAGGAGAGAGATGTAGGAGATTGGGAAGACTGAGGTATCTGCAATTATACAGCAGAGTTCAGAGAGGAAAAAGTTAAAGAGGAGCTTCAAGAATGACCTTAGGCCTGAATACTAACACCTCTTGTCTGAATAATAACCTGTGCGTGGTAGGTTGAATTAATATTAGAACAACTGCCTGAATTACTATAAACTGAATAATTTCCTCATCTAATACAGATCTGGGAGAAAGTCCAGTGAAGAGGAAAAGGCCTTACTGAATACCCAGTGCGTTCAATAGGGACCACAGAAGGGTCATATCTTAGGAGGAAGATATGCTGAATCACTTCTAGAGTCAAAACTATTTTAGACACTTCCTAACAAAATTCAGTCTCCAAAATCAAGTTGTTGGCAAGTAACTTAATTGGCTGCTAATTAATATTCACCATTCTTTGAAGGAAGACAACAAGATCTGAACACTCAGCAACACAATATTCATAACATGTGGCATTCAATGAAATTCATTAGATATATAAAATTTAAAGCAACAAAACATATACCCAGGAGGAAAATCAGTCAATAGAAACAGAGCCAGCACAGATAATGAAATTAGTATATAAGAATTTAAACAATCCTTTAAATATGCTCACGTAATTAAAGGAAAATATAAATGCAATGAGGGTTTCAATAATTACACTAAATATAGTCTCCAGTTTGCATTTGTATTTTATATTTTATATTTATATATACTCCAATTAAAATGCAGAGATTGCCAGATTAAATGAAAAACAAGATCCACTATAAGCTACTATAGGAAGTATCCTTAAATACAAAGACAAGGATAGAGTGAAATAAAAGGAAGGAAAAAATTATACTATGTCAACCCTAATCACAATAAAACTAGAATAACTATATTAATGTCAGACAAATAGACTCAGGAAAGGAAATATTATCAGGGATGAAGAAGGTCATTCTGTAATAATAGGGTCAGTCATTAAGCTCTTAATAACAGAACTTCAAAATATTTGAAAGAAAAACTGATGGACTGAGAAGAGAAACATTAAAATCCACAATTCTACTTGAAGATTTCAATGCTTCTCTCTCAGTACTTGATAGAAAAAGTAAAAAACAAAAGCAAAAACAAAAAAACCAACTAAAGTTCTAAAAACCTTAACAATGCCATAATCCAACTTGACCTAATAGAATGTTACACTCAGTAACAGCAGATTTCACCATTTTTCAAGTGCACATGGAACATTAGCTAATATAGACCATATGCTAAGCAATAAAACAATCTCAATACATTTAAAAGGACTTTGATTATATAGACTATGTCCTCTACTCAAAGTGGAATTAAAATAAAAAGCAATATAAAATGAAATGAAATATAAAATGAACTCCAAATATTTGGAAATTAAATACACTTTTGAATAACTCGTGGGTCAAAAAGAAATCACGAAGAACACAGTACAGGCAATCCTTGCTTTGCACAGGTCCTGATATGCACAGATTTCAACTACCCTAAATATAAGTTTCCCATCAAGATGGTTCAAATTTCAGTTACTACATTTCAAACCACAGTATATTACTGTAAGAAATTCTACAAACCTCGTTGTTAACTTATCAGCCCATGAATCACTATGCAAATAACAAATAGTCATCATGATCAGTGGCGAATCACATCACTTCTTCCAAAATTCTTTGGTAATTTGTTGCTGTTCCTCTATTATTCAGTTCACACACATATAGTAAGCAGTTTCCTTCTTGTCTCCCACTGATAAACCACATGACATTTTACAAAAATGGGTGACTTCGAGAAGGAACTGGCCAACAGAGATGAAAGTACAACAAACAAGCAAAACGTGACCACATCAGAAGCACAGTTTGAATTAAATGTAAATGGAATGAAAGAAGAAATAGCTAAGGTGAATCTTAATATGTCTGCTTTTTGAGAGATTCTAGTATTATAGTCAAGGAAATGTAGTAAAGCTGACATAAATGAGGAAAGTGTTTGTAATGAAAAGGATAAAGATGTCCCAGAGAAAGTGACACTGGCAAAAACTTAACATTAAAGGACTCTTGAATATATCATATGTGCCAAAGATAAAATGCTGGAATCTGATTCAAACTTAGGAAGTTCTGAATATGACAATTCACAGAGGTGTGGAAACAGTTATCACTCCTCCTCATAAATTATTTGAGAGGTAGGAAGCGCTATTGTTAATAGTTAATAATAAATGCATGGTTATAGAGTATGGTTAATAGTAATGTGGTTAATAGTAAATGCATGGTTCAGTGGCATTAGGTACATTCACTTTATTGTACAACCTTCACCACCATCCATCTCCAGAACTTTTTCATTTCCCAAATTGAAACTCTGTACCCATTTCCTAAGTTTTTTAAAAAGGAGGAAAACTCTTTAATTCTCAAAGTGTTTCATTATAAACACTTTAATGCTTCTAATATTTTAAATTACAGTATACTAAATAAATGAGTAGTTTATTCCTTTTTATTGCAAAGTAATACTAAATAAATATTAGTTTATTATTTGTCAGATTAAGTGGAAATAGAGGGTATTATGCTTAGCGAAATAAGTCAACCAGAGAAAGACAATTATCATATAATCTCCCTGATATGAGGAAGTGGAGAGGCAATGTGGGGAGTTTGGGGGGTAGGAAAAGAATAAATGAAACAAGATGGGATTGGGAGGGAGACAAACCATAAGAGACTCTTAATCTCACAAAACAAACTGAGGGTTGCTGGGGGGCGGGTAGGGAGAGGGTAGTGGGGTTATGGACATTGGGGAGGGTATGTGCTATGGTGAGTGCTGTGAAGTGTGTAAACCTGGCGATTCACAGACCTGTACCTCTGGGGCTAATAATACATTATATGTTAATAAAATAAATAAATTAATTAAAATAAACAAATAAATATTATTATCTATATTTATCTAATCAGAACAGATGCCACTGTGTAAAGGAACTGGAACTTTATAAATAAATATTAGTTTCACCATTTTTTATAAATAAATAAGTATTAGGTTCACCATTTTTTTTTCATTTTCCTATACACTTAATGTCATAAAAAAAATTTTAAAGATCACAAAACAATTGTAATTTTGTCATTGATTACTGAGATCACTTTGCTGGGTTTAAGTTTGCATGGTCAATTTTACGGTCCCTTCATTAACATGTAAAGACTGCCTGTGTAACAAAATTTATGAAGTAAAGTCAAAATGGTCCCCAAAAGGAAAGTTGTGGTTTTATTTGCTTAAATTAGAAAATAGGAAAATTTTTACAATATATGCATGTATCTAATCATCATATTCTACACCTTAAACTTGCAATGTTATATATCAATAATATCTCAATAAAGCTGGGGAGTGTAGAAAATTCTCAAGTTCAACTTTCTAGATTTTTACCTTATGAACTAGAAAATGAAGAGTAACTTGAACCCATAGTAATTAGGAGAAAGGAAATCATAAAGAATAGAAATTAATTCAATAGCAAATGGAATATTATTATTATGTATTTATTTTAAAAAATGAAACTGTATGTCCACGGAACAGTGGGACCTTAATATTCACATAAGCTTCATTCACAATATCTCCAAACTGAAAGCAACACAAATGTTCATCAAGAGGTGAATAGATAAACAAATTTTGGTATATCCACTCAATGCAGTATTACTTTATTTTTTTTTAAGATTTTATTTATTTACTTGATAGACAGAGACTCCAAGTAGGCAGAGAGGCAGGCAGAGAGAGAAAGAGGAGGAAGCAGGGTCCCCGCAGAGTAGAAAGCCCGATGTGGTACTCGATTCCAGGGTCCTGAGATCATGACCTGAGCCGAAGGCAGAGGCTTTAACCGACTGAGCCACCCAGGTGCCCCATTAATGCAGTATTACTTTGCAATAAAAAAGAATAAATTACATATTTATGTAGCAACATGGATCTTAACATTTTGAAAGCATCATGCTATAATTCCATTTATATAAAATTCCATCATACTATAACAATCATGCTATAATTCCATTTATATGAAAGTCTAGAACAGGGAAATTTGATGAATATGAACAGAAAGTAGATCAATGGTTGCCCAGTACTGGAGCAAGGTGGAGAGACTGACTACAAGGAGCATAGAAAACCAGTGATAGAAATGACCTATGTCTTCACATGGTGGTCACTAGGGAGTCTATATTTGCGAAACTCATTAAATTTAATGGGTGTGAATTTTATGATAAATAAAATGAATGATTATGAGGAATATTAAACTGTGAGTTTGAAGGACATGTTCATGTAATTTGGGGTTCTTGTGAATCAAGAGCGTTAATGGTGGTGTAGGGGAGGTGGACACGTTGACAATGATGTGTGTGTGTGTGTGTGGTGATGGAGGTAGTGATGGTGGTTGAAGGTGGATGGTTTTTTCCCGTCTCCCACCATTCTGCCCCAAAGGAAGCACCCCTTCCTTTACTTTCACTTATTCTTCTAATGTTTATTTTCCAGAATCATATACATATTTACAACACAGAAATTCAGTCAACAATAAGAAAAATGCAGCCTTCTGTATTCTCTTTTGCATATTCTGGTATATTCTACCAATATAGAGCTGCAAAGAAGCACATCTTCCAACCATACATAATTTGTAGCCTAATGTTTTGCTACAAAATGAGAATTTTTCTAAGTTCCCACACAATAAGCCACCTTATTCCTGCCTGCCCCCCCCACACCCCAGGAACTTTCAGGCATACTGATGGGTGATAACCACCTCCTCTCCACCCTTCCCCAACACACACATACACACACATTCAGGGCTGTACTTCCTGGGGGAATTCAGATCCAGTCTGAACTAGTTATGTGTCTGGCAGTTCCTCCACAGTCTGCGGCCTGAGAGAACATAGGGCTGCCACTAGCAACCAGAAGCCAGAAAGGAGAGCAGCCGGACCTCAAAAACTGTCCCAGATGGTGCCAAAACATTTCCCTGCTTTGAAAGTTGGCCCTGTTTTCTCTGTGTATTGGTCCCATGGCAAAGGATAACAGACTTTGTTGCATTTCACTGATCATTTCTCCTGGACCTCTGCTCAGTCTGCCTGGCAGTTTCCCTGCCAAAAACAGTGACCAGGGCTAGGTTTTTCCATGCTCTCTGCTGCTGCCAGTACGTATAGGCTGTGGAGTCTGTCCTGGGCTCTGCCTCATCAGTGTCCTTTCTGTTTTGCTTCTGTTTATTTCTATCATGTAAAACCATTTGTAAAACCCAAAAACTACCCACCTGTGTTCCTTAAACATCTTCTTCACAAGCCACTTTTTTTAAGTGGTTGTGTGTGATATTCCAAGGTTGGATTCACATGGGCTACTTCTTGCTGAGTGTTCCAACCATGGAGTGTGGCAGAAATCACAGAACATCTTGTTTTCTTAAACTGCCACTTACATAGCAATTAAGCACTATATGAAAATAGACTATAGCTACTTCTTTGATCCATAAAATTTTATCACTCAAGTATCATATCATGCTTTGTACTAAATATTCAGTAATGGTTCCCCAAACAATGCAAGCTGACATGAATTGATCTTTCCCCCAGATTTCGGGTTTTGGTATAGAATTTTATCATAGGAAAAACACTAGTCTCCCTGCCTAAAGCTGAGTCAAGGGTGGGCAATGTGCCCATCACACAACCAGATGAACAATATGGAGACCTGGACTGAGAGACTTCTGTCTCTGCCAGGCTGTGGCTTTCAACTGAGGATCTGAACTTGACTTCTGAGACCTCTGACTCACCAATCAAAACGGAGTCCATTTCAATAATTTCCAATTCCCTCCCATGTGTTCTTCTTACTGGACATAAAGAGGTGCATAAATTACCTGTTCATTCTTAGACCCACACATTCGGTCGAAAAACTCGAAGAGAGAAAGTTTATTCTGAAACTCAAGTTCATTTTCTTTCATTGCAATAGAATTTAGTGTTCTCCTGAAATGCTGGCCAGAAGATGTTCATCAAGTTCTGAACTGAACCAAAAGTCAGAAATAAGCTTTTAAATCCGTCAAAAAAAAGTATCTTGTACAAACATTTTGCCTTCTTTTACTGTTGGGTAAGTCTTCAGCTAGAAAACATGTCAGTTGTTTCATTTCTCAGAACCATATACTGGATAAAAATCTTATGTGTTCTGAAAATATTTACATCTTCTAAACACTTCTCGTGTTGCTTAAAGTAAAGTTTTATTTTTTAAATAAATCAAGCATAAAATTACTTCATCTTTAGGAGGCATTTGATATGAAACTTCAGATTTGAAATGATTTATAAGCTGATTAAATAGGTACCCTCTCTCATAAACATAAATTTTCATGAAGACTGAAAAAAATTTTTTTATAGCTAAGTAAAATAAGAATAGGTAATTATGTTTATTTCATAAAGTAGGAAAGATTCCTCCTCCCTGAATAGTACATTAGGTACCTTATAGAAGGGTCTCCTTGCCTCGGAAAATTAAACATTAATGGCATTGAAGGTGACAGCAACTCTGAACTTAACGTACTAGGGTTATTGTCAGCCACTCTTTCCCCAATGATGTTAAAAATTTTCTTAAAAATAAGATATGCATTGATATCACCACTACTTTCAAATAAGAGTTCTTTAACATTACCCTGATATTGAGATCTGATTTAGTGCTGGGGTAACTGATGGGAACTGGGAATGGGTGGAGAGGGAAAGGGAGCCCCACTGTAATCCCCATCTTTGGAAGCCTGGATAACTGGAAGATCTTTCAGATCTCCTTGAAATTTGAAGTAGGGATATTGGCAGCAAGAAGAAAAAAAAAAAAAAAAAAAAGAAAGAAAGAACCAGCCCCAAACTAAAAGAAGCTGCTCCATGTACCAACTCCTCACGTACGTAACAAAGAGAATGATTAGGCAAAAATTCTCAATTAACCAGAGACTGATATTGACCCATATAAATATGTGGTTGAGTACCATTATTAAAATGGTTGCCAACCATGTTGAATTTCCTACCCAGGAATTGTCATATAATGTTGTTGAAAATGCTACTTTCTGTTTATAAAGTTACAAGACATAGCTTTTCCCAATGATTTTCACAATTTTCATGGGATTGGATTGTCATCTAGATCATAGAAGAAAATCCAAATAATAGAGTCCTGACTTCTAATATAAAACAAGAAAGGAGACCAACTAAAATCTCTCGAGAGATGTTTGAATGTCACAGCCAGAGCCACATTATTAAGAATAAGTCTGACTAGAGTCATATAATAAATGAAGAACACACAGGATTGATAGCTTGGTTCTAGGGCCAGGATCACATTCCAACTAAATCCTATTTAATATACATGTGGTTAGCTTTCGCTGTTATTGTGCTATTACGCACTGTTCTTCAGGAATGAAAACGGGCTGCTTTTTGTACAAGTGTTCTTATGGTGCCAGAGGGGTAGGTTGGGGGCGGGGGGACCTAGGCAGGGTACAGTACCTGTCCAGAAATGAAGAGAAGTTGTTAAAAAATAGCCAAACTGGACAACCAGGATCTCAGGCATATTTTAAAATCATTCATAGATATATTTTGATGATAGAAATGGTAGCTACAGCCAACTCTCAAAGTGAAAGAGCTTCAACCCACTCCTTTGACTAATGCCACTTCTGTTTGATACGAGGCAATAACAACAAAAGTTAGAAAAGAAATCCTACATTACCAATGTGCCTGCAGGCCCTGGTGTGATCTAGACTGGGAAACCGGGTGGGAGGGGTGCCAATGGGGTAGAAGTTCCTCTTAAGCCCAAACTTCCCAGAAACTTTTTGCCTGAAGTTATAAAAGTATTGGTAAATTTTTAATGAATTTACTCAATGTTTTACAAACACTAGTCTTAAGAACTTTGTCTCACCAGAAGCAGAAGTGTCCAGCTCTGTGGGATAACAAGGCCCCCAGGGTATTTCCAACCAGCAGCGAGAAGCGCCATAATCATCTAGCAAAGGAAATATCATTCTTGCATTACCCAAGAATTGCTGTTTAGCCCCAACAGGCTTTAGTAGGGTAGAGAAGCTTTAGAGTGATGTAGAGACTGTCCTCCCCCAGACAGACACCACGAACCAGCATTTACCTTGGAGAACTCACCACTTCCCCAAATCTGGTTCATAATCTTGTCCATGCAGAAATGATCTTATAAGTGTCCCAGGGTTGGCTAGTCTTGAGATGCTGACTCACTTAAACAAAGCCTGAAAGAGACGATGATGTATAAAGCTAGAACACTAATTTAGAATTTTATGTTCATGGTGGCCTGAGTATCCCCCTCTTCCTTTGTGACCAAGCTTTATTACTACCAAACTGGTGAACATGGGCAAAAACCGAGGTAATGGGGAGCACAGTCGTACTGGATTCTGTGGCCTGTCTAATCCACCTCCATATTAAAGATAGACAGATAGCTTTGCCAGGCAGACTAGATACACAGTTGCTGATGGAGTACATTCTTCTGGGACAATTGCCTTGTGAGTGTCCTTTTTCTCTGTGATCATGCTAATTAATGCCTTTTCTGGTTGACATTTCTCTCTTTGTGACTACTTTCCCTTAAGTTTTTTTTTTTTTTTTTTTTTAAGATTTTATTTATTTATGTGACAGAGAGAAATCACAAGTAGGCAGAGAGACCGGCAGAAAAAGAAGGGGAAGCAGGCTCCCTACTGAGCAGAGAGCTGGATGTGGGCCTTGATCCCACCACCCTGAGATCATGACCTCAGCTGAAGGCAGAGGCTTAACCCACTGAGCCACCCAGGTGCCCTCCTTTAAGTTTATCATTAGGCATTCAACAGAGTTGCCTTCTACGGCTGTATTGTTCTGGTGTGCTGATTTCTTAATTTATCGAGTGCACTCTCATTTCAAGTTCTTAGTGGTACTTACTGAAATACCTCTTCCGTTATGAAAGGAACTATGTGAAGACATTTGATGAAAACCTTAAAACTGTATGATTCCTTGGTAGCTGGTAGCTACCTGGGAGGTACTGGTAGCTCCTGGGAGGGAGTGCCTGAGAATAAGATAGAAAAGGTGTCTCCAAGATGATTCTGCACTGGAGGGGGGATTATTATTAAGGAGATATTGGTTATGGGATCATTAAGGTGTGACAGTCAAAGGAGGAAGAAGGAAGGGGAAAAGATATAAATCAATACCGGCAGTTGGAAGGTGTGGCAACCGCATGGTAGTTCTTACTTGACAGCTTCTGACTCAGGGGCTGTCTTTTACTGAACACCTATCATATTCAAGGTGCAAAACTCTGGGCTACGATGCTTTCAGAGAGAAGGGGGATGGTTTGTCACAAATGATTAAAGAACTTTGCTCTTTTTGCCTTGTCAGTAAACCAGTTTTTTTCTTTCCCTCATCAGTCTGGAATAACCAGAGGTGAGGTGGGGAAGGCATTGGGGAGGGGCAGGAGATTAGGGAGAATGGTAGGGAAGGAATTCAAAGACAGCTAAGATAATAATCACCTTCCCGCATTCCATAATAGGGGTTTGCAGTGTAACATTACCTTTACAAACTTGCCTAACATTCTGAGAAAAGATTGTCCCCATGGCTTTACCCTATAGCCTAGCAACGAGCTGCCTGGCCAACTAGATCCCAGAGCTTTACGTAAGGTACTTCAAAAACAGGAAGTTGGTTAGGGAAGGCCAGTTTGTGCGGTGGAGAGTGGGGTCTGTGTCTGACCCCAGAGAAGTGGGAAGAAGAAAAGGAGGAAGGAAGGTGTGGGAGGTTGATAGCCAAATGAGTGTCCCCTTTGTCCCTCCTGGTTTTGGGCCTTGAGTGGGCCTGTGTCTAGTCAATTCTCCTTACTCATTGTAGTTCTGTTCTATAAAATGACCACAAACATTGAATTAGCAAACACTGGACCACTGTTCCTTGTGGACATGCATGGTTAGGATTCTGTGAGCCTTTGGTCACATCATTTTTTCCTTTTAAATAAGATTTTCTTTCTTTAGAGCAGTTTTAGGCATATAGAAAAATAGAGCAGGAGGTACAGAATGCTCTTCTATTCCTCCCGCCCCTACATACTCACAGTCTCCTAGAGTAGGACCAGTCCCCACCAGAGTACAGTCTCCACCAGAGTGGAGTTCCCACCACTTGTTACAATTGAACCTATACTGACACATCAGAATCAGCCAGAGTTTGTATTAGAGTTCACCCCTGGTATTTA
Organism: Neogale vison; assembly: GCF_020171115.1. NCBI lineage: Eukaryota > Metazoa > Chordata > Mammalia > Carnivora > Mustelidae > Neogale > Neogale vison. Next base: position 64,057,763 of record NC_058091.1, on the reverse strand, counting down.
TATGCTATGGGTTTGGACAAGCCATGACACATATCCATCAACATAATATCAGACAGAATACTTTCATTGCCTAAAAATCTCCCATGCCCCAACTATGCATCCCTCCCCTCCCCCACCCATTGGCAACTACTAATCTTTCACTGTCTTCATAGTTTTTCCTGTTCCAGAATGTGTTCCAACATCGTTGGAATCACACAGTATGTGGCCTTTTCAGATTGGCTTCTTTCACTTAGTAATATACATTTCGGTTCCCCCTCCATCATATCTTTTCATGGCTTATAGCACATTTCTTTTTAATGCTGAATAATATTCCATTGTCTGGATATACCTCCGTGTAATGGAATGAATTATGTCCCTCCTTAATAACCATATGCTAAAGCTCTAACCCCCAGTGTGACTGTATTGGGAGACAAGGCTTTTCAAAGGAAATTAAGGCTAAACAAGTTCATGAGGTCATGAAGGTGGGCCCTAATAGATAGAAGAGCCATGTGAAGACAAAAGGAGAAGGTGGCCATCTGCAAGCCAGGAAGAAATCTCTCACCAGTAAGCAAATTTTCCAACACTTTGGTCTTGGACTTCCAGCCTCCAGATCTGTGAAAAAAAACATTTCTGTTGTGTGAGCCCTCCAGTCCATGGTATTTTGTTATAGAAGCTGGAGCAGCTGAATACACAGTTTATTTATCTGTTCATCTGCTGAAGGACATCTTGGTTGCTTTCAAGTTTTGGTAATTATGAATAAAGCTGCTATAAACACCCATTGTATAGGTTTTTGTGTGGCTGTACGTTTTTAGCTTTTTTGAGTAAATACTAAAAAGTGTTACCACTGGATCACATGGTAAGAATATGGTAAGCTTTATAAGAAACTGCCAAGCTGTCTTCCACAGTGACTGCACCATGTGACATTTCCACCAGCAGTGAATGTTGTTCCTATTGTTCCACATCCTCACCAGCCTTCAGTGGTGTCACTGTTCTATATTTGGACCATTCTAATAGGCACGTGGTAGTACCTCATTGTTGTTTTAGTTTGTATTTCCTTAATGACATATGAGGTGGAGTATCTTTTCATATGCTTATTTGCTCTCTATATATCTTCTTTGCTGAGGTGTCCAGGTCTTTTGTCCATTTTTAAATCAGGTTGCTCATCCTCTTGTTGTTGTATTTTAAGAGTTTTTTGTTTGTTTGTTTGTTTGTTTTTGTATTTTTGGATAATGGTTCTTTATCACATGAGTCTTTTGCAAAATTTCTCCCACTTTGTTGCTTATCTTCTCATTCTCTTGACAGCATCTTTCACAGAGCAGTTTTTAATTCATTAAATAATCACTATATAACCGTTTTATGTGGTGTCTGTTTAAAAGCACTTTATTTAATAGATATCGCTGACTCATTAACATTGAAATCACAGATAACCTTTCTAATAAAACATGCCTGAAGCTAATCTAACACATGTTATCTCAGTCTGATCAGTCTGCTATAACAAAATACCACATACTGAGTAGCTGAAACAACAGAAATTTAATTCCCTCCTACAGTTCTGGGGGCTGGGAAGTCTAAGCCCAAGGTTATGGTAGGTTTCTAGTGAAAGCTTTCCACCTGGCTTTTAGGTGGCCACTTTGCCCTCACCTAGACTTTCTTCTGAGTGCAGTGACAGAGAGTTCTCATCTCTTCTTAGCATCGGTTAGGAGCCACCCAGAAGACCTCATTTGACCTTGATTACCTTCTTAGCTGTCCCATCTTCAAATACAGCTATACTGGAAGTTAGAGCTTCAACGTATATCTTGGGGAAGACACATACATTCAGCCTGTATCACATGTGGTTTCCCCTATAAGGCACTTTGCAGCCTTATGGCTCTTAGGCACTACACAACACTGTAGCACTAGACTTAGGGGTCATTTAAAAAGCAAAATCAGGGGCACCTGGGTGGCTCAGTGGGTTAAATCCTCTGCCTTCAGCTCAGGTCATGATCCCAGGGTCCTGGGATCCTGGGATCCACATCAGGATCTCTGCTCAGCGGGGGGCCTGCTTCTCTTCCTCTCTCTCTGCCTGCCTCTCTGCCTACTTGTGATCTCTCTGTCAAATAAATAAATAAAATATTTTAAAAAAACTTTTAAAAAGCAAAGTCACCAAAACAAAGCACAAAAATATGAAAATTTGGGCACTAAATAAATCATGGAAAGAATATTTATTTAGGGGCACCTGCATGTCTCAGTCAGCTGGATGTCTGACTCTTGATTTCAACGAAGTCATGATCTCAGAGTCATAGGATGGAGCCCTGCATCTGGCTCCGCTCAGGAGGGGGTCTGCTTGAGACTCTCACTCTCTCTCCCCCTGCCCTGTTCACAGTTTCTCTTTCTCTTAAATAAATAAATAAAGTCTTTAAAAAAAGAAAAAAGGAGCACTCATTTACAGTGTGAGTGCTGAAATAAGAAGGCAGAGTGTCACTTTTTTTTTTTTTTAACCTCATCTGGGAAACATGTAAAACAGGCAAGTCAAATTTTTCACCCTTCTGCAAATGGCCATGAAAGTGTAAAAGTGCTGATTTGTGGGTCAAAACAAAATTTTAGTGATTAGAATGCACCCACAAATAGAAAAGTGGCCAAAAAATGAGGATTGACTATATAGATTTTAGATAAAACTGAAGGGATCATTCAAGGGAAGGAGCCGACCACATACCCATTTAGATCTTAGGGAGAAGTTTATTGTTCAGGAGGCCTATGCCAGCATGCCATGATCATCTAGATACTTAAGGGGATAGAAGGACACGAGCAGAAAGGAAAGTTCTAGCTGGCAATCTGGAATCTACCTTGTTTCTCTTTCTCCACAGGATGCTGAGTTGATAGTCAGAGGACCTGTTGTGACAAACCAAGGTGACCCTCCAACAAAGGCTGCAGGTAGATAACCAGGACAGGATGCTCAAGATGAAAGAGCAGAAACCTAGGGTCCTGAAGCGCTTCAGAGTTGAAGAGAAGAAGCAGAGTCAATGAACAGGAAATGTTCTTGGAAAGACCTTGCTAGAGCCAGAGTTTCCCACCTGTAGTTTTTAGCCCTGAAGGGTGACCAGCTACATGGGTGATGGCTGCCCACTGGACATACACAGTTTCCCTCAGGACACTTCATGAACCTTATGAGGCCAGGGGCCTGTCCATACTCCACCAACAAAGGGAGGAACCAGTAAGCCATGCTCTCTTCCAAGCTTATACCTAGACTCCACCATTTCAACTAGGTTGTAATGAAGCAGGGAAAGCCAGGCTAACTGAACCACTAGGCGGCTCTATCCAGTAGTGACCTCAGACAGCCAAAGGGAGTCTTAAATTTACCGGGTCTTTAAGTCAGATTGAACAATTAGCTTTTCCTTCATGTACCAATGTGTGGGGACTTGGTGGGAGAGCCAATTTAGTTAAAAGATAAAGAAATTCCTTTTTCTCAGTATATCTCAGCTATACTATGAGCTAAAATACATAGCCAGTTACACACACACACACACACACACACACACACACAGTTTCTTTAATTTATTAAATAGTGGTCATAATCTAGTGAGAGAAATAGATGCTCCCTCATTAATCATAATGACAAGACAGTATATGAGAGCTCTGAGTGTTAGTTACATTGACTTGTTTTATCCAGAGGGCAGCAGTGAGCTTTGGCAATGCTGTTAGCAAAGGAAGGAAGACATCGGATGGTACTCTGGAGGCTGAGGCTACTCAGTCTGAATGTCCCTGGAACGCTACTATCCTGCGTTTCAGTGAAATTCTCACTATTTTCAGCCCTGACTGCAACAGGTTGATCTGTCAGGTGCGCAAGCAGCAGACCCAGCCATACCATCTTTCCTCCCCGTCACACCTTCTGTTCCTCCACATCCTCTCCTGGTCCCAGGCACATGGCCTGGGCCATCTCCTATTCTCCTTGAATTGTCCAGCCATTCCTCATGTCTGTGATCTTGTCCTTGAGATTTAGAACGATTATTTAGAAAGATTATTTTTCAATGCCTTTCTTACCACCACCATCCGCTTACTGCCTCTCTGCCTTGTTCTGTGTCCTTAAAACCCTTAGAAGGATGTATTCAGGGTTCTTGCTGCTGGCTTCCAGTTGGGTTCCACCTCCTTCTTCCCTGAGCCCTCCTTGCTTCCATGTAGAGTCTCTAACATTTGCTGCATTCCTCCTTGACCATGGCCTCTGCTAGGGGCCTTCCTCATCACCCCCCATCGCTCAATGGGATTTGGTGACACTATGGCTCTCCCCTTGCTCCTTCAGCCCTGTAGGTGGTGATGGCTTCTCACTGTTGCAGGTCTCTAAGTACTTTAACAACCCCATTATTTCCCTTAAGCCTGCCCATTCCTTCATCATTTTTTCGCTGATTTTTTTTTAAATTAGCTACAAGAGTTGGATTCTGCTTTCTGATGCTCTAAGTAACCTCCAGTTTACTATTTGTGATACTTCTTTAAGTGGTTCATAGCTCAGCCGGGAGACTGCCTGCTTTCTGAATCATTGAAGGTGCTTGCTAAAAGTACAAATTCCTGGGGCTCATCCCATCACTTTCCCAGTCAGAATGTCTAGGAGAACCTGGTGGAGTTCAGGTCATCCTCATTTTAACCCATTCCTGAAAAGGTTCAGAGCTCCACTGAAACCCAAGACCTTCAGAGGAGTCTCACCTCTGTTTGGAGCTGGCCAGCACCTGAGTGTCTTCTTGGGTTTATCATAGCTTTCCAGAATCCTCAGGTAAAGCCCCTCTTTATTCTTTAAGGATGAATCAAAGATTAATTATATGTATTTCAGGTGGTTTAAACTTCTAAGAGAAAGAGGCATCCATAAATAAGACATTTTTGAACCAAGCCCATGACATGTTTGGAGGCTTGCCTAAGATGAATCCTTGTCTGAAATCTCAGGGACATGCAAAGTGCACCTGTTAAAAGGGAGCTGGAATTTTCCATTCAGTTTGCTTAAGCCACAAAATGGTCTTTACTATAAAGCCACCCCCGTTCCTGCTGCGCTCACAGTTTGGGATCCTGAGAGAATTCAGAACAACAATAAACAGAGCAGCCTAGTTACCATCTGGTTCAACTTACTAACCTCACAGAAGGGAAACCCAGCTGAAGGGGCTTGCCCAAAGTCTCACACCCAGTCTGTTTGTTTAGTGCATTTTTTCCACAGGTTTTCCTTCTCCAAAATGGACTTTATGTGTTGCTTACATATAGTTGTAACAGAGTTAACACTCTGGGTCAGGTCCTTCCTCTGACATTTAAGTTGAGGACACAGAATTGAAATGGTACCTTTTTTTTTTTGAGGCTTGTATTAGTTTCCTATTGCTCATAACAAACTACACAAAGTTAGTGGCTTAAAACAACAATTACATGTTACCTTTACAGTTTCTGTAAGTCAGAAGTCCAGGCCCAGTTGAGCTAGGTCCTCTGCTCAAGATTTTAAAAAACTGGGGGTGCCTGGGTGGCTCAGTGGGTTAAGTGACTGCCTTCAGCTCGGGTCATGATCCCAGGGTGCTGGGATCGAGCCCCGCATTGGGCTCCCTGCTCAGTGGGGAGCCTGCTTCTCCCTCTCCCTCTCCTGCTCTGCCTGCTTGTGTGTCTCACTCTCTCTGTCAAATAAATAAATAAAGTCTTAAAAAAAAAAAAGATTTTACAAAACTGAAGTAAAGAGTTGGCCTGGCATTTCTTTCTTTTCTTTTTGGTTTTTTTGTTTTTTTGTTTTTGTTTTTGTTTTTTTGTTTGTTTGCAGATGGAAGGGGAGGGAGAGGGGGAGAGAGAATCTCAAGCAGAGCATGGAGCTCGACTCAGGGCTGGATCCCACAACCGCCAAGATCACAACCCTGCGATCATGACCTGAGCGGAAACCAAGAGTCAGACACTTAACAGACTGAGACACCCAGGTGCCCCATGGCTGTATTTCTTTCTGCAGTTCAGGGTCTTTTCCCCAAGTTGACATAATTGTTTGCAGAATTCAGTTCCTTGTGGTTGTAGGATCAAGGCTTCTTTTGCTTGCTGGCTTTCTGCCAGGGCCATTCTTGCATTCTTGGCCCCTAAAGGCTGCCTGCAGTTCTTTGTTATGTACCTCCTCTATAAGCCCTATGTCACCTCTAGTTGCTCTGATTTTTTTTTTTTTTTTTTTTGGTCTCTGACCTCTAGACCCAGTGTAATGGGCCCATGTGATTTAGTCAGGCCCACTGGATAATCTCCTTTTTGGTTAACTCAAAGTAAAATGATCAGTAACCTCACCACATGTGCCCTCATATTCAGAGGTTCTGTCTACACTCAAGGAGAGAGATTTATACAAGAAGTATATACCAGGACTGGGAATCTTGGGGCCATCATAAAATTCTGCCTATCACAAGGTCTTAAAGCAGCAAACATTTATTGAGCGTTGAACATTGGTCTAAACCTTGTTAAACGATGAACTGGACAAAATTCAAAACTTTTAAGAGTTTATTTAAGCAAAAAAACTAATTCTAATTGGGCAGCACCAGATCAGAAGAGAAAGATTTATATAAAGAAGGTGGGAGGGGCTCCTGGGTGGCTCAGTCATTAAGTGTCTGGCTTCAGTTCCTGTCATGATCCTGGGGTTATGGGATGGAGCTGATGAAGTTCTCGAACCTAGGTGAGGTTCGGTGGGGTGAGGTTCGGAGCCGACGGCTAAAGAAAGAATTCTTGAGACATCTTTGGTGCAAAATGGTGGTTTATTAAAGCACGGGGATAGGACCCGTGGGCAGGCAGAGATGCAGCTGCCCCCGATTGTGAGGGATGGCAGGTTATGTACCCTGCAGTTGGGGAAAGGTGAGGGGAAGGGAGGTTTCAATGGAGTTTTCATATGCTAAAGAGGGCCTACAAGGTGCCAGGATGTCAGAGGCCTACCAGAGGCCTTGCCCTTGCTGCTTGATCAATGTTGTCTTTAGACCAGCTATTAACATTAAGATAGCTGGGAGACTTTTTGGTGGGATGTCACAATCCTGCTATCAATCGCCTTTGTTAGTGAGATTTAGGACATTTGTAAGCTAAGGGAGACTCCTGTCTAGCAGGATTGTGAGCTCTGCAAGTTAACTATTTGCTTCTTGTTCATGGCAGTCAGGGCTGCCTGAGGGATGCTACACGTATGACAGAGGGGGAGCGGATGGAGAGGGGGGGTGCAAGGCGCCAGCTTTTGTTTGGTCTTCAGCCAGCCCCGTGCTCCCTCATCAGAGCCCCTGGGGTCCTGGGTTAGAGCCCTCCATAGGACTCCCTGCTGGGAGTTGGGGGATGGAGGGAGTCAGCTTCTCCCTCTCGCTCTGTCCCTGGTTGGGATTCTCTCTTGCTGTGTCTCTGTCAAATAAATTAAAAAAAAAAAAAAAATCGAGAAAGAAGGTAGGAAACCCAAAATATGACATTCGATTGACTGGAGCTTAAGGTGTAGTTGGCTGCTTGTGGTTGGTTGTCCTTGGCATTTCCATTTCGTAACCCTGGGTGTTTACAGGCTTAGAGTTGTTTACACAAGTCACCATAGCATTAGAGCCACACTGTCTCATGGTCCCCGAATTCATTAACAACTCTATACATGTTCCAATTAATATAACCCTTACAACAGCTATAAGAAGTAAGTATTATTATTACCATCCTCTTTTTATAGACATGGTGTGTAAGTACAAATGAAAATTAAAAGTAACTGGTTCAATTCCCTCTGTTGAAAGTAAGTAAAGAGACTCACCTTGCTCTCCCCTTTAGAATTTCATTCTTTGTCTTTTTCAAACATATGTAAATCTTTTAAATGGCTACATAAACCTCAGGCCAGTTTCTAGCAACTCAGGAATGTTCCCTCAAAGACTGGGCGCCATCCCTTTGAAATGTAGTCATCAAGAAAGATAACACCTAATCTCTTAGGATCCCGGGAAAAGGAGGGCCTTCAGGTCACCTGATTTCAAATTGCAAAATCCACCTAATGAAATGGGTTGGATCCCCTTATTACAGGAGAGTGAGTTTTCTTTCTATCTTTACAATCTCTTTCACTGATATATCACATATGTGTACTCAATAATAAAATTGTCTTATTTCTGCTCTTCCTTTGTGTTATGCCCCAATAATGCGTCCGTGATTAAAGGAGCCAGACTGATACAAAGCGAAGGTCAAGCAAAGCTTTATTTCGCGCCAAGTGTCAAGAATCAGACCGAACGTTCAGGGACACACCTCTTACAAGAGAAGGTGACCCTTCTCTGTTTCACAGACTAGCTTTTTAAGGGCAAAGGCCATGCGGTCGGGCCTGGCCATGCACAGGTGACCAATGAGATTGTAACACACACAGGAAACTCCACAGGGATGCTAGGTGACGAGTTGAGTTATAATTTACCCTAGTAGACATTTGACCCAGCCTATTACACCTTGATTAGGATTGGCGCCAAAAGGGTTCCAAAGGGCGGGGCCCATGCTCCTTGGTAACCAGGGAGACAGTATGCATCCCCCCACTGATGGGATGTCTCCACCTGGCCTGACCCACCTTTGTATCTAGTTTTTTCTGTATTTCTCTATCTATAGTAAAATCCCAAGTCTCATTAAATCCTCTAAAGGGTCTTCAAAGGAAAAATTAATGAGTTTGGTCAAAGACTGCACTTCAGACTTTATACAGCCACAGACCACAGCGCAGAAGTGACTTCATCCTGGAAAATTCTCAGATTAAAGCCTGGGAACAATAAAAAAAAAGGGGGGGGGTATTTATTGCCATACTCAAAACCTTGTGTCTTTCCTGTACAAACAAGAAATATATAGATATCTTTCAGAGCAAGAGAATTTATGAACTGAAAATCAACCTAATGCACTTTCACCCTTTGCCTGAACATTCTGTACTTTAAATGTACTTCAGAACCAATGCCGTCTTTGTTCTGTGGCCGTTTCCTCCCAAGCTGCATAAAGAACTATTCCTTTCCCCAGTCAGCAAATAGTAAGTATGTATCAAAGATCTGCTATCTCCCTGGTACTGTAGCAAGGACAAAGAATCATAAGGTCCAGTCTCTCCACTCTCAAGTTAGGTCACTGCTATGAGAAACCGGTTTTGTATCTGTGGTGGGAAAACATTTGCAAACATTTCCAATGTGGGAGTTCTACTCACAAACAGGTTAGGTTGCAAAAGTGGATTCATCACTTGTTTATAAGTAAAAACAGACCAAAGGGAGTTTGCTATTATCTTGCTCCCTAACGTTTTTCCACCAAATAGAAGTGGGAATGATTTCTTTCATGTTTTAGAATTGGACGTACTCTCTTCCTCTCTATTTGGATACGTTACAGTTGTATTAGGCATCTGAAAGCAGCTTCAACTGAAATAAAGATCTATTGAGGAAAATGATATATCACTTGATGATCTTCCCAGTGTTTTATGAAACCCCTTGATGTTATGCAAATGCCAACAGGCCTTAAATTTATGAAAACCGCAGTCACGTTTTTACTGTGCTTAAGTTTGAGGCTATTAAGCCTGCAGTCTGGACTTTGCCTAAACTGACCTTTAGGCTATTGTGTATCTAGCTTCCATGCCTTGTCTAGATAGCCTGGTGGATCCTATTTTTTTTCTGCCACCACAAGCCTAATGCTGAGCCTTAATACTGATCCCTCCAGTAATATCCACTACGTGGCTGTCAAGGACAAAGGCTGCCTCCAGAGTCTCTAAGACGCCAATTAGGAACCTTCTAACTTTGGGAAAATCCCAGCTAAACTGACAATGACATCAAAGATATTAATATGTCTGTGACCTGACCTCTCTACCTCTTGAAGGCTACATTCTTAGAGGGCATTTTATGGTGTAGGGAAGGAATAACTTTTTCTCTATTCTTATAGTTGCTTCCTGGAGGCTATGAATTAAACAGACTGAAGAAAACCAGAATATGTCATCCCCAAATATGCCACTTTGGTTTATTGATTCTTTTGAATTCTAGGCACTTAAGAAACAGCAGGTACAAAAAGGACACTCTGATCCTCCTTTTTTTTTCCTAAAAGTGGGAGAAAAAACTCCCACGTAAAGGTGCCCTCCCCATACCAGGAGGAAAAAAGGAGTGTGTATCACCAGAGACAGGGAACTTGGCGCCAAGATGTCTGTAGTAACAGACCTTGTTTAATGCTTATCTTCCTGGTTTCCCCATGACTTAGTATTCAAATCCAAAGCCCTCTGCCTTGTCAATTCTTCACAAGTTGATTGTTTCTTAATCTAAAAGGTATCAGCCTCCTCTTCTGGCCACTTCTTTGGGCCTCCATTTTTTTATGAAGGTTCCCATAAATGTGTTAATCTGTTTTATGTCAGTTTAAATTTTAGGCCCAGCCCAAGACATCCAAAGAGACTGGAAGAAAGTTTTTCCTCCCCTACATAACAAAAGACAGATTCACAGGAGAAATACATGCAAATGTATTTGATGTTACTATTTTAATGTGATGAGGGAGGACTTTATAAGAAAGAAATGAAAACCCCCAAAGAAGACTCAGAGGTTTCAATACCATTTTAGCGAAGGACACCAAACTGTAAAGTGACTAGGTGAAGGAAAGGGTTTTGGGCTTCTAGGAGAGTGACTAGGAAATATATGGGGGTTCCTACTAGAACATAGAGTTACTTTAATAAGGTTTGTTTATACAGAATCATCTCAGCATTGACTCTTGTCTCCAGTGATAAGAATATTCTCTTCTTTCTGATACCAGGAGAGTACCTTATTTATGGGAAATTTATGCCTTTTGGGCAGAGAGGAAGAAAGCAGAGAAACTTCCTCCATCTGCTGTTTCACAATTGCCTTCAGCTCAAAATAATCAAAATGCCATATTTGGGGGTGGCGTGTTCTGTCCCCTTCAGTGGAAACCCATCTGGAAACCCATCTGGAACCCCATCTCCTCTTGTTGGATCTCCCGTCTCCTCTCTGAGGCAGGAAACAAGCCTGGTAGGAGTATGAATGGTTATCAGATTATCCTCTGGGATGACCTCTGGGTATGGCTGTGAGATCCTTCACTTCTTGCTTCATTTGCTATATTTTACTGGGGGAAATGGCTTTGAAGCTTTGAATCTTAAGCATGAACTCAGCCAAATATGGCTGACCCCCATATTTGCTACACTGGGCCCAACCCACCACATATATTTCCGTTTCATCAGTCCCTTATTTGCTCTGTTGTTGATTATTGGGGAGTGTACTGATAATATAATTTTTCAGAGATTGCATGATTCACTCTCTACCCTTTAGATTATTTCCCACTGTCCAGAAATTCTTCCAATTTCCTGCAATGTTTGCCATTTTCAGTGTATTGCCTACTTCAGTGTTGGTCACGGTGACACATTTCTGGAAGATAGTCATCCTGAAACATTTTGGCAACCAAACCCCATCCAAAAAAGAAAAATATAATGGCACAAACTGAACGTGCATGACTATTGATGCCACGTTTTGGTGCAAGTACACTTGAACATGTCCTCTCTAGAATAGTTTTGGTCTAAGTTTATAAATTATTTAGTTGGAAGAGCTTCTGTGGTGTACATGTGGAGGCAGGCAGTGACACCTATAATTCATTGTTTATCTCCTCCTCATCTTTTCAAATATAGGATAGTGTAAGGGCAACAGGGATGGACCAGGGATCAAAGTACCTGCCCTACCCCTACTTTGGATTAGGTTTCTGAACCTCAATCCGCTCGCCTTTGAAAGGAAAGGGTAGATTAAATTATTAGATTATTAGAATTTTACATTCCTATATGCATTCCTAGATTCTATAAAATGCTATTCAAAGCCTGTATTCCTGATCATCCAAAAATCTTTTATTGTGGTAGTACAGAGTGCTGGGTATATTGTACAAATGGGAATCAGAAAAGTTACCATTGTTTGAGAATTAATGGTCTAGTAGAAGACATAAGATAGGTGCATAAATAACAATAAACAATGGATAAAATGATAAGCCCTTCCAGAAAGAAGCAGATAGAGCAATTTAAAGTTGGTGGCCCACTTTTGGAGAGCCCGTTAAGATGGTATCCCTCAGTCAGATTGCTTGTATAAACTATATTAAGGACAGGGCAAAAGTGATTTAATTCATTTTTGTTTGTTGAAATACTATTTTTTTATGATTGTAAAAGTATCATATAAGAAAATGGGTGAAAGACTCAAACAGACACTCACTAAAGGCCAGTCAACACATGAAATGGGGCTCAACCTCATTAGTCAACAGGGAAATGCAATTAACCATCCTAAGATATCACTACACACCCACCCAAAGGGGTAAGATTAAAATTACTGATAACAACCAATGCTCATTAAAATGTACAGCAATGGGAAATCTCCTAAGCTGCTGGTGAGTGTGGAAATTCATGTCATCACTTTGGCATTACTGCTAAAGCAGCTAAATGCATACATACTGGAGGATCCAGATATTCTACTTCTAGGTTCAAGCCCAGGAGAAATGTGTGCACTTATCAATGAAAAGACATGGACGTGAATGTTTGTAGCAGTATTATTCATAACAGCCCCTAACTGAAAACAGTCCCAATGTCCATCAACAGCACAATGGATAAACATTGGTAGATTTATGAAGTAAATATAACTTCACCTTTTATGGATACACTATAAAAACTATGGTATTTTTCTTTATGGTTCTTTTTCTGCATATGTAATATTGAACACAATCTGCATCTTTTCTTTAATAATGTAAGCATTTGCTCATAGGATAAAAAATTATTTATAAACATTTTAATATCACATAAAATTTGACCTTATTCTTATTATGATAGTTAACATGCCCTGTGTGTCAAACATCGTGTTAAGTACTTTATATTCTTATCCAGCCTAATCCCCAAGCACTGTTCTCCAACCTAACCCTGAAGCCCTGGTCATTTGCGATTGGCCCCAGGTCGCTGGGTGTACTAGTCCTCAAAACATTCCTCTATCTCCTTACCATGCTGTCAGCAAACAGGGACGACAACTTGACCCTCTGGCCTAGACAATTCCATCTACCAGAGCAACATTAAGACTTGTGACCAAGTGGTCATGGCGGCATACTTACTACTGGCATTCTGTTCTCCAGTTCCTCTATTCCTTTCTGAAGTTTCTACCATATCACCTCACTGCTGTCCTAACAACCCTGCCTCAAAAGTGGACTAAGTTCAAGAGAATAAGAACCCTGACCATAGACTTCCATAATCTTCCTATTCCTTTTTCCTTCCCACAATCCCCTGTGCAGGAAGGTGTTGACTGGGCATGTCCCTTCCATGGCTTGAGGTCCTCTTCTTAAGACAGGAGAACTGTATGGTCTAACTATATTAAGCCAAAAGGAAATCTTTTCTATGCTGTGAAAAGAACTGTATGGTCTGAGCTCCCTAGACATGGGACCATGAAACAAACAGCCATTAGTAAATATCCCAAACAAAAATACATTACTGGGCTATCCAAAAATTTAGATCCTCATCTCACAATTTTTATTATTTTGACTATAGCATGAGTGCCTGTTTCGCATGTCTCTCCTGATGTGTATTCATTATTTCTTCATTTTTAAATCACTACATTTACAGACAAAAAAAAGAGAAGAAAGAAAAAGAATCTTCAGTTATTTTAATTTGCATATTTTAAACTTATAACATTGAAATGTTTTTCATTTGCTAAAAATTTTTATTTCTAGTTTTATGCAACGTTACCTCCTTTTTTTCATAGATATTTTTATCATTGTTTATTTTGAAAAATCAAATATAATAACATTTTGTGTGTCATGTTGGTTGAAAATATATTCCCCAATTTGCTTTTCAATTGGGTGTACGTAGTTGGTTTGTTGAACAGATGTTAAAAAAAATGTTATCAAATTTATCAGTTTTCTCTGTTTCTCATTACCTTTAAACTTGAAAAGTCCTATCACATACAAAGATCTGGTAAATATTTATATACATTTTCTAAAGTGTTTATAATCCGATCTTTTTATAACTAAGGTTTTCAGTGAGATTAAAAACTAATATGTTTACATGTGTTCTTTAACTAAGACACATCTCTCAATTGGAAACTTTTTTTTACTGACTCCCTACTATGTGCCAAATATTTTGTATATGTATTCATTGACTCTATCTGAAATGTTTGTAGATAGGCATAATCATTTTCCCTTGACAAGATGTACAGTTCAAGATCAGAGATGTTAAACACAGCCTTGTCCACAATAGTACAGTTAGTGAAAAGAGCAACTGGACTTTAGCCTAGTGGGACTGACCATGGGATAGAGCAGCACTGCAGACCGTCCTGCCTACTGTGGACATTGGCTAAGCTAAGCAAGGGATAGGCTGACTCAGGGTTGCTGGTGCTTAAACACACCTGATTTCTTCAAGTTTCCTTTTCAGTTTCCAAATTCACAATGCCACATAATTTCAGTTGGGGTGAAGGGAATTTCTGGAAAAGATAATGATGTTTTGCTTTTTTCACCTCTAGTCCCACTCCCAGACTGTGTTATTAAAAAGCAACACCAACAGGGTCCCTGGGTAGCTCAGTCGATTGAGCCTCCAACTCGTGGTTTTGGCTCAAGACCTGATCTCAGGGTCATTAAATTAAGCCCCGCATGGACCTGCACTGGGCTCTGCACTCAGTGGGGAGGCTGCTTCTCCTCTCTCTCCCTCTGCCTCTCCCCGCTTTTGTGCTTTCTCTCTATGTAAACAAATAAATACATACATACATCTTAAAAAAAAAAGCAACACCCACAGCAAATGTCCTGAGCCATTGTTCTCGACCAGCCACACTATAGCTCTATGGTCTGTACTAGTCTTGCTCTGTAGAATTTTCTGTGAGGATAGAACTCTGCACTTACACTGCCCAGTATAATAATATGTCACTGGCCACATGTGGCTATTGAGCACTTAAAACTGTGGCTAATATGACTGAACTTTTAGTTCAATTTAATTATAATTAGATTAAATTTAAAGAGCCACATGTGGCAGTGACTATTACATTGAACAGAGAAGGTCTATAGATTAATTCCTTGCAATTAAATACCAAAGGCTTTCATACCCCTACCTTTAAATGAAAAGTATCTTCCCCCATTTGAGCTAGACTCCCACACTAGCTTAGCACTGGGTCCACTTTGCCAGAAGGACATTACCAGTCACATCAACCAGTAGAGTGTCAGAAAGCATGGACTGATAGAGCTCTGCTGTTTCTAAGGAAGAAAACATATAGACTTTATATAGCACATGCATGATTTTTGTTAAAATGGCTTGTACTAGGGCACCTGGGTGGCTCAGTGGGTTAAGCCTCTACCTTGTGCTCAGGTCATGATCTCAGGGTCCTGGGATCGAGCCCCGCATTGGGCTCTCTGCTTAGCGGGGAGTCTTCTCCCCCCCCCCACCGCCTGCTGCCTGTCCTACTTATGATCTCTCTCTGTGTCAAATAAATAATAAAATCTTAAAAAAAAAATAAAATAAAATGGCTTGTACCTAGTCATCGAACCAGAAAGGATAATAGTGTCCACAATCAGTCAATCTGAACCGTAACCTGTTTGGCTATCCACGTTTCCCTGGAATCCAGAAATAGTAGCTGCCACCAGAAATAACTGAAGGTCTAGAGACCCCCATTTCTCCTGGAGCATTCACTTTAAGATTCCAGCAAGAAAAAATCTTAAAAACTAAGTAAGGGGGGAGGTGGAATCCAAAACAGTAAGAGTGCAATAAGTGAGCAAAAAAAGATACTTTTCTGAATTGGACTGGTTACTGAATCTTCTGGTTCAAATTAAGTAGGGTCCCTCCATGCCCTGCCTTCCTCTCTTCCCTCCAGAGCTGAATCTCCTGGGACTTGCTTCATTATATATGGCGACCTGCAAGAGTCTTTTGGGTTTGTTCTGGTCCCTGAAGGTGAAAGGCACTTTTCTCTGGTTCCAGAGTATTCACCTTTGGCTTCAAACAGTGACTCACTGTTCTGACAAGGCCCTACTTCATTATTTTTCCAGAGTTTTCCACCGATTGGGGTCTCTAGGATTCTACCTATATTCCTATCTCATTAATATTCATGTTGGGTGGTTTACCTATGGCTTGTTTAACAACCAATTGTAAAAACTTGGTCTATTTCTCCCATGTCTGGAATGAAATAGCTGTTGAACAAATATTTTGTGAATGACTCATAACCCGGGAACATTTAAATTGCAGAATGAATGACCAAGCCTGTCCCGACCAGGGGACTGATGTCGCCATCACCCACTTCAAAGTAGTGTCACAACTACCGAAATACTTTAAACATCTGTAAGAGAGATAACATTTTTGAAATGTTAGGTCATTACCTTTTTGTTTCCTGTCATTCCTTTTTTTCCTTAATGTCCCAGAAGTCACTACCCATTGGATCCATGGACAAAATTCAATGAGAATGAGAGGTGGCATTGCACTTTGTTTAAAAATGGATCTTAAACGATTAGAGTTAGACAAAGGTCTGCTAACAAACACTTCTGTTTTGCAAAAGCCAAGCCTTGGTGAGGAAAAAAAAAAAAAAAAAGGTTATAAAGAAAATGCATATGATCTGAGGGGCTGGATGTTGGAGGACTGGTTCTAGGGTAGAAGGGAAAGACAGGAGGCTTTTAGCTCCAAGAAGGGACTAATTCACCAAACCCCACAGCAGCTTTTCTGGGCTGCAGAAAGGAACCAGATGAGAGGGACAGGAGAAGGGCCAGGGCCAGACCTGACCATAGGGACAAGAGTTTTGTGAGGAACCTGGAAACAGAGAGTGAGTTTAGAATATAGCCAGTTTGTACAGATTTCCAGGAATATTGACCTGAAGGAATGGGCTTGCTTGGGGCTACCCCAAACCCCGGGGGGCTCACACGTAGTGGTGTGGTACTGAGATGGCAAGAAGAGGATGAGACTGTTGGGGGGGGGGGCGGAGATAATGTACCAAGAGGACCATCTGGAAGCGTGAGGCCCAAGGACAGAGTACAGAATCCACAGAGTAGGAGAGGCTATGGGAGCAGATCCCTACACAGGCAGGGAACACTAGCATGATATCGAAGGAGGATGGGGCTGATCACCCCTCCATGAACAGCAGAACTCAGGGAGCCCACTCCTCAGGAGAATGTTAGGGGCTGCAAAGGGCAACCTACACTTCCTCTAACTCTTCTGCCTCCACACAGTCCTCCAGTCTACACCAAGAGAAGAAGGGGAGGGAAATTCTTCTAATGGGAGAAACTGTCCTGAAAGAAGGTTTGAACTCTGAATGGACTCAGTATTCACCCATAAAAACCTTTGTTAGCCTGGAGAGAACAGAAATTGTCAAGGAAAAGAGGCACATTCTCTAAATACAAACAGGGGCCCTAAGCAAGATGAGCTAGTACAAAAAAAAAGAAAGAAGGATTGTACTCTTAGTTTTTTTATTTATGCACATTCAATTCATATTGTGTCCATTTTTGTCCACTGCAAATACATCAAGCATTTCTCCATCAAAATGAAGAGGGAAAAAAATTGTTCCCATTCCCCAAATTAGAAGCAATTAACAAGATTGTGTAGTAAATTCAGAAAGCTCCCTTATTCAATATACACTATGTTCTACTATGTAGCATCCAATGTGCAATCTCTATACATTCAGATTAAAATGTAATGTTTATTTTGGACATTGTGAAAAAATTATCCTCAATGTTTGGGGAAAATGAAAATATTCCTAGAAAGATAATACTTGCATTAGTTATAATAATTTATAACTAATAAATAAATATTATTTATTATATTTTAATATATTAAATGAATTAATTATTTATAACTATTAAATAAATAAAAATTATTATAAATAATGAATTATTTATAATAACTTAAAAATGACTTCACCCTGCTTTGTCTTTTTTTTTTTTTAAAGATTTTTATTTATTTGAGTGAGAGAGACAGCATGAGCTGGATGAGACAGACTCCCCGCTGAGCATGGAGCCTGATGTGGGGCTTGATGACCTGAGTTGAAGGTAGATGCTCAGTGGACTGAGCCACCCAGGCGCCCACCCTGCTTTTAATAAGATCTCAAACCAAGGTTATGTGTGTGCTCATTGGTCGCCTGCTTGTTGTGATTTCATATCCACAGTTAACTTCCCACACCTCCAACTCTTCTTTATAACCTATCTATAGATGTTTAAATTGCGACTTGAGCCCTTAAATTTAAGCAGTATCTCTACATGCAAAATTGTATTCCTAAAATCATAATATATCATTGTCATTAGCAATAATTCATTTATTACTTTAGTTATAGTTTACACTGTGATTCACATGATTCCACTTAATCTGGATGGTAGTGAGGGCATTTATCATACCCATTCTACAGATGAGAAAATAGAGGCTTCTCTATTCAATAGCCTTTCTAAACCAGAACGAATCCAGATCTTCGACTTCTGATACCAGCACCACCAGCCTACTCAAATATCTACTTTGACTTTTGCCATTTGGGGATAACTTATTTGATCTTTGCCACTTAGAGCTTTGAAGTGGAGTAGAGTTCTACGTCCCCTGTTGGCACAAAGGCTTCCCTGGCCAACCTTGCCCACACTGACCTCACCTTCCTCTTATTGCTCACAGCACATCTGTGCTCTGACATGGTTATTGGACAATTCATCACATTCTTTTTTTTTTAATTCATTTTTGAATTTTTTTTTAAGATTTTATTTATTTATTTGACAGAGATCACAAGTAGGCAGAGAAGCAGGCAGAGAGAGAGGAGGAAGCAGGCTCCCTGCTGAGCAGTGTCCCATGCGGGGCTCAATCCTAGGACCCTGAGATCATGACCTGAGCCGAAGGCAGAGGCTTTAACCCACTGAGCCACCCAGGCGCCCCTATCATATTCTTTCTTGAGACATCTCTTATGCTACTATTCATCTATCAATATGTTTACGGCTCATTGACCCAACTAGACAGAGCTCCTGGAAGATCTTTTCCTGTCTGGTTTTTCCTTACTCCTTTGCAGAGTACTTGGCACACCACAGGTCTGCTTGCATTTCCAGATTTGTTCATTGATGAAACAGCTTGCTTCCTCTCATTCAAAAGTAAAGGGGCCCCCTGAGATTTCTGGACCCCTGGGACGAGAGAACTCCAAACGCAGGCAACCACACTCAGAGAGACGACATCCAGGTTCACAATTTTGCTTACGACCACCCATGCCAACCCCAGCAACTAATTCATTATTTAATCCAGCCCAGTAAAGACTGGATGATTTCATTCTTCTGACAAGAGATCTGGTCTGTATTTAATGACCAAAACATACATGTGTGGCTTGCAAATATTATAGTAATGACTTTATATGCAGATCAGTGCATTCCCAGGATATGCTTTGCACTACACTATCAAATGTAATTGGGCTTTCTAACCTTGTGACACAACCCATCAGCTACAAAGTGCCTTATTTCCTTTTCTTAAAAAGTATGTTCAGTCTACTCTGGACTTTCCCATCTGTCAGTGCAGCTTGAGGTGACTTCCTGTTCTGTCAGCTGACCATGAGTCACTTCACGGCTGCACGTTAGTTAGAACGCTGCTTCAGCTCTTCAGCTAGCAGGGAAGGAAAAGGTTAGGCGTGAGCTATGGACCTCCTTCTCAGATCTCAGACCTCTGGGATCACTTTTCCCTGGCTCATTGAAAATTTCCACCATGGTAAGCTCTGCTCTTCAGCTTCTGGTTTTGTGGTGATGCTTCAAAAGACAGGAAAACCAGTTTCCTAGTTTCCAGAATGAAAATGACATTTTAAAAAATCCACCTCTGTAGCGAATGAATCATTTGTCGGGCAACCCCTTTCTCCAAGGGGGTCCTTCCTTTGAGCCACACTTTGGGGATGTCTTCATGAGGTAAATGACAATGACAGAAGCATTAGTTCTGGGATTTGAAATGATGTAAGTAGAATTTAAAAGGTATTTCAAAATTACAGGAAAGTAGCTATGAGGGTAGATAGGGCGGATGTGAAATATAAACAAGAAGACTTTACAGCTTGAGGAAGCCATTGGAGCAAAATCATGGGGAAGTTGGGAGCTCGAGAATAAGAATAATCTATAGAAAGTTAAAGGAATTTAGAGAACACTTCTGCCTTCTGCAAATATCTTGCATATTTTTAAGCTACTTGGGTTTAAAGCCTTTCTCTATAAAATAAAATAAAATAAGGCATAAAGTCCTTTTCATTAAAAGAGGAAAAGAGAGCAGTGACATTAACCTACCTCATCTGATGCTTTAGGAATAAGTCAACAAAATATTATTGTGGTAGAATAATGTAAATATGTTAAAATGTAAATAAATTAATCATACACTTTTCCTAATGGGCCAGCAAAATAATAATCCAGTTAACATTGTCATCACCTCTGATTTATCCAGATATATGGCTGATTAGCAGTGCCAGGATATTGCCTTTTGTTTCACTTTCTTCTAAGGATTGTGTGCATGAAAATTATTTGGAAAAGAAAAAAAAAAGCATGTAAATTAGAGATGTGGGTAGAAGAGTAAATGTATGCTCTTACAGCTCCTAACAAGAGGTATGTTTGATGAAGGATGGGGAGGAATTGCACAGTTAAATCCCTTTGAGATCTAAAGTAGGGAGGCTCACTGACCCTGATGTAATAAAGGTAAGGGAACATCTGTGAGCCACTCCCATTAGAATATTCCATAGCATTCTACATATTTCAGTATCACATGAATTAAATTACCTGTAACCATTCTAACCAAAATGCCACCACCCAAACTATTGACATATGTGTAATTTAAACATATGATAAGCTTCTATTCTGGATTTTTTTTTCACTGTCATCCCAACTGGAAACATTCTTGTCCATTTGCTGGACCAAGCTTGATACTGACTTCACACAAAAAAATAAATAAATAAAAATAAATTTAAAAAAAAAATGTGTTGGGTGGTTTTTTTGTTTGTTTGTTTGTTTTTTTGGGGTTTTTTTTTTTGTCAAGGAAATCAGGCTAATGTCCATCAAAGGATTAGGTGATGAATCACAGGAATTGGCTATAAATTAACAGTGGTTTAAGAAAAGATAGAGGTCTCTTCACATAAAAATCTGGAGGTGGGAACCTGGGTCTAATATGGCAGCTCTGATTCCCAAACTTTCCAGGGACCCAGGTTCCATCCAGCTTTCTCTTCTCCTGTCCCAAAGCTATGTTTCTAAAGATCTAGTCCAAGAGGGAGTTCTCACCACCAGACCTACATTGCAAGTAGCAGGGAAGGGGAATGTACTTGTACATTATAAGTACAAGAGAAGGGAAAGAAGACGACTATGGAGCTTAGAGTACAGATGCCATTGGTCTGTTAGGGAAAGTACCCAGAAGCTACCACCCACATGGCACTTCCCCTTATATCCCATTAGTCAGAAATTCATCTCTCAGACACACCTAGCTGCAAGGGAGCCTAAGAAATGCAGTATTTTTTCTGTACAGCCATGGACTTAGCCAAAAGTCCATCATTGAGGAAGGAAAACAGCTAGATATTGGGGATAATTTGCTGTCTCACTATGGAACCAGAGTATGAAATATCAATTAAACAAGCTCTTACACTTCCATTTAATGCTAGTAAAGTCATCACATTGGGATGAAAGTTTGGCTGGAAACAGAAATAGTAATTTACATTCAATACAATAATTTGTGGATCATTTCGGAATTCTAAACAGGACATGGCCATCTATCAGCCTATAATATCGTGTGTATATCTACTTCTTTGTCCCAACGTTTCTTGATTGGCAACAATATAGATTTATGTTAAAGAAATAAATGTAGCTATTAACATCTTGGGTCAGCACATTTAAGCCCCGAAGAGAAAGGCATGTGTGCAGGTTGGGGTTTTATCTTTAGAGCATTCATTGAAGTTATTCTTGGCATGCTATTTCAGAGAAATTCCAACCGGTATCTACATGCATGTTTACATGTCTTGTTTAAGAAGTTATTTCAGTTTTCTGTTTTCCTTCCCATGAAATCTAGTGAATTTTTTGAGCACTCCTCAATTGTTCATTTCATAAAATTTAGGAAATTTCAGTAACATAGGTTGAGGAACATGTATTACTGAATTAAATTGAAAAAAAGTTCAAAATTGTAATAAGGAGAAGCTTTACCAGTTATCTAGAGAGAATTGCTGTATAACTAACTATTGGTTTTTATTTAGGAACGCTCTAAAACTTCGGTACTAAGCTGCAGATATCTTAGTTGTATCTGAGTTACAGATGGAAACATGGTGATCATTCTCCAGGGTCAAACCCATTATTCCTAGAAAGGAAATGAATAGCAA
The DNA here is from genome assembly GCF_020171115.1 of Neogale vison. NCBI lineage: Eukaryota > Metazoa > Chordata > Mammalia > Carnivora > Mustelidae > Neogale > Neogale vison. The sequence goes on along the minus strand of NC_058091.1, from coordinate 64,035,618 downwards.
CATCTTCAACTACACTTGAAGTAGAATCTTTAGGAAATAGTTGATAAATCTTTTGATTAAAACGAGACTGCCTTTCCAAGATAATGAATACTGTAAGAAATGTTTAAATATGACTTTAGAGCCTAGCCCCAGTGACTAAACCTCCACACAAGGGAAAAGAAAAATTCTGTCCTGACTCAAAGGCAGAATTCTACTGCCTGAGTCACCTACAACACTTCAGCAGCACCCTGGATTTTCCTAAAAGGATCTTCAGCCAAGGATTGGGCAGGTTTAGCCATGTTCTTTTATGAAACCAGCTGATGACACAGTCACAAGGACTAAAGCTCAAAGGATATGTATTGGGCGGGTGCCAACCCTGTTGTGATGCTCTCCAGTTGGTACAAAGAAATCTGATCTCTTTAAATATCAAGACTCTTACTTAGTTCACACATCTATGTTCTCTGCTCATGGTAAAAACCCCACTTTTAGCTCCATCCTATTGTGATAGCTAAGGCTATTTATCCCACAGTGGATCAATTCTGTCCTCTTTTGATATTTATGGAAAAGACGTGTTCGTTTTCAGCCACATTTGTTCATTTGCTTTTCATCTTTCTCCTTCTGTGGCTTGCTTCTAGAATCAAGAATCACTCTCAAAATCACAACCTAGAAGTCAGGGTAAAGCAGCCATCATCCAGAGGAGCCTGAGAACCTTAGACTTAAACCATAGTAAGAGCCAGAGGGGCTGTTAAAGATTTAGCCCTCTGTTACACTGAAAAGAAATTAAAAAAAAAAAAAAAAAAAAGATTTAGTCCAAACTCAGACCAAAGGAGTTAGGATGCTCACATCAGCATTCACAAGCAGACATGCAATCAGAAATTCTCAATGCACATAACTTTGACACAGCTATTACGCTTCTAAGAATGTAGTTTATAGATAACCTAAAATATATACGGTATTTGTACAAGTGCTCACATTGCAGCATTGTCTGTAGTCAAGAAGTACTGGAAACAGCCTGTTGATAAGAGGTTGCCTATCAATCAAAAGTTGATCATACAGGGTGCGTGGGTGGCTCAGGTGGTTAAGCGACTGCCTTCTGCTCAGGTCATGATCCCAGGGTCCTGGGATTGAGTCCTGCATCGGGCTCCCAGCTCAGTGGGGAGCCTGCTTCTCCCTCTCCCTCTCCTGCTCTGCCTGCTGTGTTCTCTCTCTCTGTCAAATAAAATAAATAAATAAGTAAATAAAATTAAAAAAAAAAAAAGATCATGCAAAGTGATGGGGGTATGTGCGAGTTCAAACATATGTGAGAAGAGTGAGAGAATGCCCACAAGCCTGACTTACCAGTGTTGCTTTTAGGCGACCTGGGTGGCTCAGTTGATTAAGTGTATGACTCCTGGTTTCAGGTCTGATCTCATGGGTCTTGAGATCAAGGCCCACTTCAGACTCTGTGCTCAGTGGGGAGTCTGCTTGAAGATTCTCTCCCTCTGACTTTTCTCTGTGTCTCTCTCTCAAATGAATAAATAAATCTTTAAAAAAAATAGTAGTTGCCTCTAAGGAATAGGATTGGCTAAGCAACAGGGAAGGAGGGGAGCTCACATTTTCTGTCCTACCCTGCTGTTGCAAGTTTTTAAAATGGAACACATAACGGGTACAAAGAACATGGGTATGACTTCCTTTCAGGTGATCACCCTCTCCATTACAAGTGTCAGTGTGAATATTTTCTCAGCTTACTAAATATCCTTATCAGCTTGCCCCTTTCCCAGTTGTCCAGATAATATAAGATAAACATATTCCACTTTCTTTTCTGTTGGGTAATGCTGGAAATGTGATTTTTAAAAAAGCTTTCAGTACAATAGAAAATGATCCATTTTCCTCGTCAATGCAGTCTCCAGCCTGTTAAACTCACGAGGATGATGACATGGGAGTTTTGATAAAACTGTGCTCTTCGTTCCCTTACTGTGACATTCCTCAGTGAACAAGCAATGGACCTTTACTGGACTGTTTCTCTCTCTGAAGCTGCTCATGGGGATGAGTCCTGGCCATGATAATACTAATAGTGTAATTCAAGTTTCCTCTGGCCTTACCCAACTATAGCGATGAGAACACCAACTCAGGTTTCCCTGGTTCTTTCATAGCCTGGGAACAGCAGACCTTCAACGCTTGGTGAAAGGTGTTTTCCAAATACTTCTGAAGGTCTCTAGTAGGTAACTTCCATGAGTTACTGAATCAGATACTTGTGTGAAGCCAGTCTGAGGTCTCTCCCAGCCATTCAATAGCAACCAACATCTCCTTCTTGGCACTTTCCTCCACTTCTGCAGTTGAGGCCCTAGAAATTAAAGATGTTCAAGTTGCACAACATTCTCTTTTAGATAGGAGAGATGCTCCCTTCCCTCATCCCCATGTCCAACCCCAGTGTAGGTATCCAGCGTTGTGGCTTCTGGCCCAGTAGGTTACAGAATTACTAATGATTCAGAATTTCAGTTTCCCCTTGCAGTTTCCCTACTGTTCAGAGGACTGAGGCTTTCACTCCTAAATATTAATTGACTCCCTGTGGTGTGCAGACACATGTAATATATATGGCCATGAATGAAACAGCCAAGGAAACTGCTATCATGGAATTTTCAGTCCATTCATGGAGAAAGATAAAGGACAACTAAATTAAAGCAAATAGATATATAACTGCACGTTGAAATAGGTACAGTACAGGAAAGCAAGCGGTGTGAGAGAAAATAGAAAAGGAGCTACTTCAGGTAGGGTGCTCAAAAAAGGCCTCTGAAGTAGTGATAGTTTCTATACGAATTAAGACATTGAAAATCCAGGTTTGGGCAATGCAGTCAATGCTTTTAGGATAGTGTCATATGATAACAGATGGTAGCTGTACTTCCTGTGAGCTATGAGCTTGTTGAATTGCTACATTATACACCTGAAATTGGATGTCAACCATACTTCAATTAAAAAAAAAAATCCAGACTTGGAAAAAGGAAGGGAAGGAGTTTCTTCAAAGATGGAGGAAATGGGGGAGGAAGTAGGGGAAGAAGAGATAGAGGAGGAGGAGCTAACTTAATTTTTTTTATTTATTTAGTTTTTAGATTTTATTTATTTACTTGAGAGAGCAAGTGAGAGAGAGAGCATGAGCAGGGGAGAGGGACAGACGGAGTAGCAGACTCTCTGTTGTGCAGGGAGTCTGATGTGTGGCTGAATCCCAGGACCCTGGGTACATGACCTGAGCCAAAGACAGACACTTAACCCACTGAGTCATCCAGGCATCCCAGCAGCTAACATTTTTAATTACTATGAACTAAGAACATTCTAAGAACTTCACACATATCCTTTAATGCTAACACAGAGTCTGTGAAGTAGAAGTCTTGCTAGGCCCCTTTGCAGATGAGTCAAATGAAACACAGACAGGATAACACACTGTTACACAGTGAACAAGTGGTGAAGGTGGAACTTGAATCCAGGAAGTTTAAGACCCTAAGGAAGGAAGGATTTTAGATTCTTTCAGTACCTTAAAGCTGTATGAAAGAGAAAGACAACAGGGGAAATCAGCATGAGATGGAGTTGTGGAGGCAGGCGGAAACTGGACCGTGCACCAGTGTGTGGTCACATTTCCTTCTCAGAGTAATTCATGCTTGATTAACACTACTCTAAAGGAACAATATTGTGCTGAGGAGCCAGCTGGAGTAATGAAAATAATGATCACTTATATGATGTCTATAAGCGGAGGTATGAGAAAATGAGAGTGCTTCCCTTATGAGTAAGACAGGAGACCAAGATCTTGGAGTCTGAATTACACCTTCTGGCATATATAACTTAGGAAACTGCTATATAACTTAGGAAACTGCACCATCTCCAGTACTTATAGAAATGTGTCCCTGTATGATAAAATCATACATAGCTAAATTAAACACCATTGTACATGGGTATGAATACTGAGTTAATAAATATAGGAACAGAAGACCTGGGCGGCTCAGTTAGTTGAGAAGGACTCTTGGTTTCTGCTCAGATCGTGATCTCACGTGGTATCAAGTCCTACCTTCGATTCTATGCTCAGTGGGGAGTCTGCTTGAAGATTTGTTCCCGCTGACCCTCCCCCCACCCACATGCACTGTCTTTCTCTCTAAAAATAAATAAATAAATCTTTAAAAATTTTTAAAAAATAAATTAATAGAAGGATAGGGAAGGGAAAGGAAGGAGCCATTATCACTGTGAGTTCATCCTCTCCGAGCAGCAAGGAGTTCTGCCTTTCCAGGAGCAGCTCTAGGTAACACCCTTGAGGACCACTGGCTACAAGTGTGGAGCCTCTGTCTATGCTACACGACTTGGACAATGAGTCCAAGATGGAGACAAAGAAGTACCAGCATCTGGTAAGCCAGTGCAGAATAAGAATGAAAAGGGCTGAAGTGACTGCTTTTCTTACAACTCTGGCAAGTTCTATCAATGGGAAGAATGAAGAAGAAACAATTGTTTTAAGTCCTTGAAGTCAGCTTTTTGTCTGTTTGCTTTCCTGAAGCCCATTAGAGGATTCCTTCAACTTTTAGAAAATCCCAAACTTGCCAAAAAATGAGAAGACAAACTCAATCTAACCACATAAACTGAGTCTAATCTCAGCTCTGATCACATAAACTAGGAAGAACAGAGAGGGGATTTCCCAAATTCTGATTGCTTGTAATGGTAGATCCTTACTGGTTAGTGCACTTCTTGCTGTATAGTGTGGACCTCCATTCTCCACTTTCCCCTTTCCAGCAGCCCCTCAGTTTCTGTTTGGGAACCCATGTGATTCCTGAAAGGCTAATTCTGTCTTGCTGATAAAGAGGGGACACATAGCCTAGGCTCCACCATCAGCACATCCATTCTCCAGGTCACAGTGATAGTGACCCAAACTAGTCACTTCAGAGTGACTCTCTGGACTTTCATTGAGAGTGCGAGATAAACCCTTTATGTACCCCCTGCTCTATTTGAATGAGAAGTCTTAGGGTTAGAGCCAACTGCAGACCATAAGAGGAGCCTGGCTTAGAAAAGAACCAACACTAAGAAAAACAAGGAAGACAATGAAAACAAAGAAAAACTAGGTTCTGGATGACGTCAAGACCCCACCTCAGCAGAAATCTGGATTTTTCAGGGATGTCAGCTGATGAAATTGAATTCAGTGAATATTTATTGAGTGTCTACTTATGTGCCAGATATGGTGTCAAGCACTTAGAATGCATTAATGCATGAAACAGACAAAAATCCCTGTCCTTATGGAGAAGGAGACAAACAACAGACAATAAGTATGACAAGTAAAATGATAGTATATTAGAGGGTGATAAATGTTACAAGGTAAAGAAGGTAAAGGATAGGAGAGTAGGAGTTGGGGAATAGGTTTAAGCTGGTGTGAGTTGGTCTCTCTGTTACTTGCTATCTATCACTTGCAAATAAAACTATAACACTTTAAAACATGTTCAGTATTTGTAACACTCCCAACCCCACCCAAACACACATCCAGAAGCAGAAATTATAATAGATATAATATATGTCTATTAATATATATATTATATATAAGTAATAAATAACAAAGAAAAGGAATGTTAATTACATTTGTCTAGGATTTGGGAGGAGAAAAAATGTTGTATTTGAATTTGAAATAAAGATTGAACTAATTTATTTTAAAACACAGATCCACATTTGGGGCAGTGTTGTGGGGAGGCTCTTAAAATGCTTCCATTTAAATCCTTAGCATTTTGATATAAATTACAGTACTTTCCTGAAGCTGTAAGATTCTTTCCCTCCCATTGCTTCTTGAAATTTAAAAATAATTACTTGTCTCTATTTCCAATGTTCCATTTATGGAAAATGCAGAAAAGTGATATTGACAATACTTCATAACTTGCAATATTAAATTCTGTGACTCATTTTTCAGGGACCAATTGTAGGAACTATGATATTCTATAACTGAATCAAAGGCTAACAAGCAAGGAAGGTAAGGAGCAAAAAAGTGTGGAAGAAAGAATGAAAGAGAAGAGCGAGAAAGAGTAAATTGACTTAATATAGAGATGTCTACTCCCACCCACCTTTCTGAGTGTGTGGCTAGTGGCTTCCTGTAAAGGAAACATTTTGTCAACTCTTGTCTCAGTTAGTTAAGACTGGCATTCCCCCCTTTTGTACAACTGTGCAATGTTCTATAAAAGAAGAAACCATCACTATAGAGACCTGGGTTTCTTGAATACAAGGAATGGTGGCAGATACTCTGTCCTTGTCATATCACTTATTTCTTAGTGTGCATCTCTTCATTAGCTATATGGTTTTAGATCTAGTAGCAGACAAACTAAAACTACGCTCTGATGATGCCAGAAAGGCATTTATTAATATGACTAGATTAGCCTGGTAGGTTTTCATGCAAATGCACTGTGCCTTGACCAGTTTCAGATCTTGAGTTCCAACTTTCCCTAATGTCTCAGAGTTTAGCCTCAGTGAGTCTGCACCCAGTAGGCAAATCAAAGAGAACAGCAGAGCCAGGAGAGAACAAATGCAGAGGAAGACTACCTTACCCGCACTAAGTCTCTCCCTGAAACCTAGAATGATGAAAACAGACCTAGCCCACTCTGCGAAGATATAATAAAGGTAAATAGAATTGTTTTTAAATGAGTGAAAAGAGACACCTTAAACCACTAGGGAAGAAAAGATTACCGAGACACTTGGTCAGTCCTTTTAGGAAAAGGAGATCCTTCTACCTTCCCATTAAATTCTTAATGATTGAGACCTCAAAACATATGCACAGAAATGCACACACACAAGTACACACACACACACACACACACACAGGCAGAAGCATCTCACTGTATACAGGCAAAAAAAAAAAAAAAAAGCTGAATATTTATTTGGTCACTGATGGTGACAGGCACCCTAAGAATAAGTCACATATGAAATGATGAAATGACCTGACTGCCTAAAGACATTGAACTTAAGGACATGGGATAGAAATATAAACATTTAAATAGAGAGGTAGTTCTACAATGAATATGATGATAATAATCCAGCATCTTTAAAACATAAGAGTTTATGAAAATTGATTAGAAAAACATAAAAATTTCAGAATGAAAATGGGCGAGAGACACCTGATCATTTGTAATAGAGCAATTCTGAATGAATTTTAAAATAAATGAAAACCATCCATCTTATTACTTAAACACAACAAAATTAAAACAAGTAGAAAGGAAGCTTTCTTGCTATCAAGTTAGCAAAAATAATTTCTTTTCCTAATAGTGCTGATAAGAGTACAATGAAACAGGAAATCTCATTCACTGCTGATAGGAGCGTAAAACTTTCTGGAAAGCAATCTGTTGTTTCTCAAGGGCCTTCAAAGACATTTATATCCTTTGACCTACTAATCCTACTTCCAAGAATTTATCGTCAGAAAGTAATTTAAAAATTCCAAATTGTGGACAAATAATCATGTGTAAAAGTTGCTCATTTCAGCATTGCTTATAAAAGAAAAAACGGATACATGCTAAATGTCCACTAATCATTTCAATATTTCATTGAGTATCTAACTTGTGCCAAATACTGAGCTAGAACAGAAGCCAAATACAACACAGACATGGTTCTTACCCTTGCAAAACCTACAGTTTGGGAGGTGATAAGCGCATAATGGAGTAATTATGACATTTGCAGATCATGGCAGAGAGAACCTCATCAAAGGAAGTGACATTTAAACTAAAATGTGAAAAAGTTAATCAGAAGGGAAGAGCATTCCAGCAAAAGGGAGCAGTACATGCAAAGACCTGAAGATAAATATTGGCTGGAGAACCTGTGAGGTCAGCAGGATGGAGCAGGGGTGCAAGATGAAATAGGGCAGAGCCAAATGGGGACAGGGCTGTATATCATGTCAGAAGATCAGATTCTGTCCTGAAGGCAATGGTTTGATAAATTAGGCCGTATCTATTACATGAAAATACAAACAAAACAGTTTCTATTTTGTTCTATCATCTGAGGAGATTCAAAAGAGTAAAAGAGGTCATTTTGCTTTCTTTACTTACTCAAGGACATAGATACCAACAGAACCAAGCTTTGCTTTCTAAACCTGCTTAAGCAAGTCCCACCCTTCCCAAATCAGGTAACAGTGTCTTTGTATTTCTGAGTGACACTAAAGGAAATTCAAGCCTCTATTCGGAAGATAAGGAACTAGGAAGCACCAAATTGGAGTTGCCTTCCTGGGAGAGGGGAGATGTTAGGAAGTGTCCAATGCCCCCGTCAACCCCCATCTCCACTCCTCCTCCAGCCCTGTCCTGGGGAGAAAACCAGTCTTCCCAGAATGGGAGAATGGCTGTGAAGGTGCTAACGGAAGTTAAATTTTAGGTATTGTGTCTTGAATTCACCAGCAAAGGCATGGAAGCCTCTCTCTTCAGGAGGATATCCCCCCACACTTCTGAATGCACCACAGGGCATGGAGAAGAGCACAGGGCATGGCGGTCAAGTTGGACCAAAGACCAGAAGAGTCCCGGTCTCCAATTTTAGTCAGTGTTGGGCTCCAGGATGTGTGTGTGTGTGTGTGTGTGTGTGTGTGTGTGTACATGTGTGTGTATGTATTTATATCTCCAAGAGAATGGTAGAGCCACCCCAAAACACAAAGTGAGGTTAACTTTTCCAAAGAACCTTAATTAGTGTGGTAAAGACGAACTTTTGACTTGGAAATGGAGAAACTGGGAGTCTATCCAGCATGTTTGTGGGAAAAAAGGAGAATATTTGTTTCAAAGATGCTAAACATTGTATAACCAGTAATGTGTTTATTTATGAAGAGTTTGTAAAAACAAAAAACTAAGCAATGAAAAATTAAATAATAAATTATATAAATGGTACACTGGCAGCTTTGCTTAAAACATGCACATGAGCAGTGTCAACAAAAAGCAGGAACACACTTCACCTTGTTAATGGTGGTTACCCCCGAGGGACAGGTTTTCCTCTGCTTTAGTGCATTTTTCAAATTGTTGATTAAGCATATTTTACTTTTATCAATGATTCTTATACATTGTAATGGTTTCAGAATGTTAGCATCTTAAGAGAAAAATTCTAGTGTGGCATCTAACACATAGTAGCATTGTGTCAATAACATTCCTCAGTGAATGAAGTCAATCAACTTTGTCAATCAGCTTTATTGCAAGAGTATATGCAGACTGTGAGAAGTGTTAAAATGTTTTGACCTAAAATGTGTGCACAGGCCCTGTCAATTCTGACCGGTGACCTATTTGCTAAACTTGAGAGTATTCTTGTTTGAGTGGCTGTCTGCTAGTTCAGATTTCACTGATGATTCCCTCTTGCCTCCTTCTGGACAGAGAAGAAACCAAAGCATGTATGGCTTTAACACTTTCCAATCATTAGCCTTGTTATCACTTGTCACTTACTTGTTAGTGAACAAGTGATCACTTGTTATCACTTATCACTTACAAATAGGGGCATGTATTTCCCCTCACTGCTTCTTGAAACTTACAAGTCCTATAGAAATTGAGTTAAATTAATGAAGACTATTCTATCAAATAAATCAACAGCTTTACTTCTAGAGTCCTCTTACACCCAAGCTAAAGATAAAAGAGCAGCAGGAGGGAGCCACTGTTATCTGGTTAAAATTGACAACTGTAAGATAAATGAATAGTTGTGTACAAGTTTAGAAACAGGAAACTGTGCTTGCTGCACTTGCCAAAGGGCATATAAACCGAGAATGTTGTTATGTAGGAAATCACCAAGATGAGAGGATGAGCACAGACTATCTTCAAGAACAAAACAGTTTGGGGTAACAAGTAGTGACGTGAGGTTGTGTTTATGTGAACACAAGCCCTCTCATCCCATATCTGGTGACTAGAGTGTTTTCTGCACCCACAACAGCTTTGTTGTCAAAGAGTTCTATGCTATTAATTGTGAAAGACTGTCTGTCACTATTAACGTATCAAACAGAGGTCTTGATATTATCTGCAGCTGATGAATTGATTAGGTTTTACCCGCAGGAAAAGCTTGGCCGCAGGTTGCCACAGGCCAGCCACGCGTGACGTACAGAAGAGCCCTTGTCTCACCCGGGTGGGAGTGTCCCAGGCAAAAAACATACCTTATCCCATCTGCTCTCCATGGCAACAGGGCCTCTGTCAGGCCAGATAACTGTGATCCATCATCAGGAAGAGGCTTATCCCATGACAAGAGGGTGTTTTTTTTAAAGGTAGCACGTCAACAACAACGCCTCAGCAGCACTGTTTGTTATTGTGGTAGACAGGGATACAAAGAGAGGGCAAGGCTGCCAGTATGACTTGCTTGTGGAACAGAAGATTCTGCCCTGGAAGAAGGAACAGAGTATATCCATCCCTCTTGTCCATGGGGGATATGTGCCAAGACCTCCACCAGATGCCAGAAACTATAGACAGTACTGAGTCCTCCATCATCTATGTTTTCCCCTCTAACCACATACCTAAAATAGAGTTTAATTTATAAATTAGGAACAGGAAGAGATTAACAACAAAAGCCAACAATAAAATAGGGAATTATAACAATGTATTATAAGTTATGGGAATGTTGTTTTTCTGTCTCTCAACATATTGTATTGTCCTCACCTTTCTTCTTCCCATGATGATGTGATATGATAAAATGCCTACATGACGGAATGAAATGACGTGAATGATGTAGGAATTATAACAAACATCAGAGGGAGGATCATCGGCTTCCAGTCCACAGTTGACTGGGAAATGGAAACCCTGGAAAGCAAACCTTGGAGAGAGGAACTTAGATATAAATGTTCTCTGTTTCCTAGGGGAAGAAAGCAGATAAGCATATGCCAAGTTGAAGCCTCTATTCATCTATAAGTTACTTATTAGATGAACAGAACATCTTCCTTCTAAACAACCCAACACCTTTTAGAGAGAATTTCAAATCCCTACCATTTAGGCTTGTGAGTTGTAAGTAGAAGAAATCAAGGAAGTAACAGAGGGAAAATTAATGAGAGAGGAAGAGAGGCATGATGCTATGAATCAAGGCAAAGTGGGTCCCTGCCCATCTGGGCTCCCACTGCTCTTCCTTCTGGTTTTTTCCAGAGGCTGTTTGGGACTTGTCAGCTTGTTTGCTCAGGTGTCCATCTCCTCCATAGTTCCCGAGGGCAGAATGATGGTCTCTTTTTCCTTTTTGTATCCATAGTACCTGGCACAGAACAGAAACTCCATCACTTTTTACCAGTTGCTGGTGGTGATGGAGGTGGCGGTCATGTAAGAAGCAGGATGGATAGAAGTAAGCTAAGGATGGGACCTTTTCTTTCTAGGTCTTAGGCAGCTGTGGAGGTCCCTGGGAAGTTCCAGTCCAGATCCTGGAGGAGACCCTCTAGTTAGGCTAATCAAGAGTGAGACTTCTGGTGTCCTCTCCAAGAAAGGTAGGAGAGCCAATTGATTTTAGAGCATGGGCTTTGAAGCCAAACAACCAAAATTGGGATCCTGGCTTTATTCCAAGCTGTGTGAGTGTTCGCAACTTGCTTACCTTCTCTGTGCCTTTGTGAGGATGAAATGAGCTCATTAGAATGGTGCCTCATACCCCCAGAAAATCTCTCCAAAGTTTAGCTATCACTGTTTCCAGTACTGTTGCTCAGTTTAGGAAGAGGAAAGCCCAGGATATGAGAATCTTTTACTCCAAATTTTGAGTTTCACACTTAACCTTTCAGTCTTATCCCTCAAGAGCCCCTTCCCTGGTTGGAAGATGAATCAGGTATCTGAGCTCTCAACTTAAAGCTGGTATTTAGACCACTGCCAATGTCTTAGAGTGCTTCTGATTTCCTCATTTAACATCTACAAATGTAGAGTTAAGCCACTTGATAAGAAAAGATAAATGGAGGGGGGGTGCCTGGCTGGCTCAGTTGGTTGAGCATCTGGCTCTCGATTTTGGCTCCGGTCATATTCTCAGGATTGTGAGATTGCAAGGAGTCTGCATGAGATTCTCTCTTTCCCTCTCCCTCTGCCACACCCCCCCCACTTATATACACATGCTTTATCTCTAAAATAAATAAGTAAATTTTAGGAGGAGGAGGAGGAGGAGAAGAAGTACAAGAAGAAGAAGAAGAAGAGGAAGAAGGAGGAGGAGGGGGAGAAGATGAAGAGGAAGAAGAAGAAGAAGAGGAAAAGGAGGAGGAGGAGGAAGGGGGAAAAGAATAAGAAGAAGAAAGGAAAGATAAATGGTTTAAAGTTGGCACCAAAAGGTAAATGGTGTCTGCTAGGTCCAATCCACTGTAATTGCCCATGGGGCATTTAGTCTGGCCTTGAATTATTATCTCCTTTCCAGTTGCAATTGCTAATTACTATTTTGAACTGTACCAGATACTATGGCAGGGACTATGAACAGCCAATAACAAAGACTGAGAGGACCTAAAGCCATATTTGGGAAATAACATCAATATTGGATAGTTACCATACACACATAACCAGAAAGTTGTTGGGTTATTCCTCAGGGGAACACACACACACACACACACACACTGTGAGCCCACAGTGTTCCAAGGACACATTAAAACTTAAATGAATAGATGGGAATTTCCATAAGGTTCACTCTCGAAGCCAGCAATATAAGGTAATCTGTAACTGCAAACCAGCAGCAAAATATTGTCTGGAGGATTCTGCTTGATCCAGACCACCTTGAGCAGATTCTCTTAGAACAGCCAAAAAGAAGAGGGAGAGAGAGCCTTTGAAATGGTTTCCAGAAAATCATATCCAAAAGGTTGAAAATTTCTACTAAGAATTTTATTGTATTTTATTTTATTTAAGATTTTTATTTATTTGACAGATCACAAGTAGGCAGAGAGGCAGGCAGAGAGAGAGAGAGAGAGGAGGAGGAGGAGGTAGGCTCCCTGCTGAGCAGAGAGCCCATGTGAGGCTTGATCCCAGGACCCTGGGATCATGACCTGAGCTGAAGGCAGAGGCTTTAACCACTGAGCCACCCAGGCGCCCCTACTAAGAATTTTAAATCATTGCAACAGGTGCCTTTTTAAAATTTAATTTAATTTTTTTTCAGTGTTCCAAGATTCATTGTTTATGCACCATACCCAGTGAACAGGTGCCTTTCTTATCTACGGTTGTATTCCCACTGCATGGCTTCAGTATAATAAAGAGGAACCAGCTACCTTCTCTTTTAGCTATAAATGGGTTGAGATGTGTGTGTGTATTATATTCGTGTATATATATACATACATACATATTTAAAGTATAGCTCTAAGAATCATTTTAAAATCACTCAACTATAAATAAAAGGAATTAAAGATATTTTATATAGTTTATTCAGAACAAGGATTAATTCAAACTGAAAATACAATTATTTGATTATTTTTTCCTTGGTACTCTTCAAAGACAACTCTACACCTGCCATCAGGAATGGTTTGCATCATAACAGCCAGGAAGCCCCTCCCCTCCCTGCCCTGCTTTAATCAACTCTGTTTATCTTAGAGCAGTCAGATTTACAGAATTATTGTAGTTGGCATGGTAATATTATAGAGAATACCATCTACACCACACCGTTTCCTCACTTGTTATCATATTACATAAGTAAGGTACATTTGCCACAACTAATGAATCCACATGGATACATTCCTTTCTCAGTTGCTCCCCAATGTCTTCTTTTCTGTCCCAGTATCCCATCCAAGATACCACATTACATTTAGTAGCAAATTTGGAGCCTGAGGGTCACAGACCCACTGAATCAGAAACTCTGGGGGTGGGGCTCAGCAGTCTGTGTTTGAAGAAGTCTTCCAGGTGATTCTGATGCACCTGACGTGTGGGAGTTTATCTAACATGTACACATGTATACAAAACATGGTTACCCATGAAGCAGTGGCTGTCAAGCTGGCTCCATTGTAGAAATACCCATCACCAGACAACATCTACAGAGACTCTGATGTAATTGGTTTGGGAGGGGGTTTTATTAAAAAGCTCCCAGGTAATTCTCAGCCTGGACAGGTGAGGGCTCCTGCATTTGGCCTCCAGTTAAGAGAAGCCCCCCCTCTTCTACTCACACTTTCCGTGCTTCTCAAGCTCTTCTTGCTTCCTCCCCAGACTTCGGAAGAATGCATCAATCAGTAGACTGATTTCTTAGAAAACATCAAACAGGATTTCATACTATAGAATTTCAGAATTGTAATAGCTAGAAAGGTCAACCAGCTAAGTGGTTTAAAAACTTTGTTGTTGTTGTTTTGAGAAGATCTCCTTCAAAGGAATTCTTATGGGGAAGCCCAATATAGGAAAAGAGAGAGAGAGCAGAGCTGCTCTGAGGGGTGAGGGGTGAGAGGCTTGATGGGCTGCTGGGTGCCCAGGTACAGCTGGTTCATTGCTGGCCTTGTTCACCATTCCCAGGACTGGGGGGACTTCTCCTTTATTGTGCCCAGTCATCAAAGTTCCTTTACCTCCAAGCCACCTGCATCTTCAGGTCAGCTGAAAGCCTTCATTCTTCTTTCCTTCGAGCCCAACTGACTCCCTTCCTACCAGTGGTACTAGGTCTCTGTTTAGCACTTGTGAGGACACAAAATGAGACTTCTTCTCATTTCACCCTTAGACCTGCTGCCCCCTAAACAAGGGGTCTCAGCTTGACTGTGAATGAGTATCATCTGCAGGACTTTTGAAACTTCTGATATCCAAATTGTCCTCCAAACTAATAATTTGGTATTTCTTTGGGTGTGACAGGGAGGGAGACTTTTTAAAGTATCACAGGCAGAGTCAGTGTGCAGAGAGCAAGCTGAGAGCGAGCCCAAGCCTCCCTTCCCCAGGCAAATGCAGGACCTCTTCTACCTCCTCTCTAGGTAACACCATATTGAACCTTCTTACCACCCGTCCTGCTTTCTTTTCAGAATGTTCCATTGTCCAGATTCCAACACAAATCCTAATAGCACAATTTGAACAAGTGTTTTTGCAGACTGGATGCAAAAACTTAAGTGCTTAGTTGGTATAAAACCACATTCTTCCTTGTTTCAGGCAATTAAAATAAAAGGTGTCTGTTATTTTGTGCTTCAACCATTGAAGTACCTACCCACCTGCTTCCCCTTCACCTCTATAGGAAAGATCATCCAAACCCTCCAATCTTTTTCTAAACAGACTTGGCTTTGGTCAAAGGGAGCAGGCTTTACCTTCACAGCTAGGATCTTTGCCCTGTCCTGCTTCAACAAGAGATGGACCATATGTGTGATGGTTTTTGATGAATGACCCAAGCAATTCCACCCAAATGGCCCAGTTCTTTGTTAGGTGTGGATCTCTCTCTCCTCCTCTTCCCCCTACACCTATTAGTCAGCAAACAATTGAGCTGCACAAAAACACAGGCTGCCTAGGTTGTCAAGTTCACCAGCCTTCCAGTGGCTCCTCCTGAATCTTCTTAACCAGTATTTCCTGAATGAAGTTACAATCCTATAGGCCAGGAACCAAGTAGTTTTGCTGAAGAGGGTGGGGTGAAACACACCTAAATGAAGATTAGAAGTATCTCAAAGACCCAAGAGCCAATGATAATTATTTGTCTCCAAAAGGCAGAACACATTTGAGTTGTTTCTATCACCTTTCATTAACTTGTCCCCCTTTATCAGATGGCTCATACCCGTGAGGTCCAAGGAAACATAAAAGGAGTAATGTCCACATGGATTCTAAAATGAGATCAACTCCACCAGCTACTTTGGGGTATAGAGAATGTGCTAAGGCAAAAACAATAATCCTGTTGACATTTATCACGAACTCACGTAGCCCATCTTCAGTTGGAGCCTCTATTACCCACCTATAAATATTTTATGTTTTCTTACTTAACTTCGTACCCTAAAACTTTACAACAGTGTCTCAGAAATGTCCTCCAGAGCATCTGTTATCTCACCTCTAAAATGAGGATTATCATAGGATGTACCTGAACAGGTTGTTCTGAGTATTAAATAAAACAATGGACATAAGGTTATAAACACATGATGCTAATGTGCTAATAAATGCTGTTATTATTTACTATTAATAAATGCTGTTATTATTTACAATAATAAATTTATAATATATAAATATATTATATAATATATATAATATTATATTTATAATAAATTATTTACTCCTAATAAATGCTCCTAATTATTTACTCCTAATAAATGCTGTTATTATTTACTATTATTATGCTATGTGGATGTTATATATTATATATGCTGTTGTTATTATGTAACAAATAACAATAACAAAATAATAATTGTGTTATTTTCTATCCATCTCAGAGTCACAAAACATTTTTAAGTGAAATTATATGCATTATTGTGACAGGAACTGGGATTTTTAAAAATTAGTAAGACATAGTCTTTGTTCATCATACAGGGAGAAAGAGATGGAATGCTTTCAAGCTGACCCAGCACTTTGAAACATACCCTCTTAAGATCCCAGCTCCCTCCCTCTCTCTCGTTTTCCCTCATCTCATGACCCTACCTTCCTTACTAAGATCAAGGAAAATTAATGGAAGCCCTTCAGTGTTCCTTTTTTAACTCAGAATTTCTCCATGTCATCAAGGCTCTTGTTTTTCTGTCTTTTTGTCAGAGAAGACCATGTCTGCTCCACTCCTGGGCCCCAGTACTTCACACCATCCTCTGGTATCCTGGAAAGGAATCCCTCTTGGTCTCTGCTATAAGCTCTGAGCACTGCAACCCACAGTTTTAAAACTGAGTCTTTGCTCTTGAAGAGATTAGAACAGAGTTGTGGTGACAGGAAAGAAGATGAAGATGAAAAAGGAGAAGAAGGAAAGGACAGAGAGGAAGGAGAAGCAGCAGCAAAGGGAAAAGAAGAAGGAGTAGAAGGAGAGGAAGAAAAGGAGGAAGAAGAAAAATGAAAACCTACAAGATAGCTCGTAACAAGTGCCATGAGTCATTCAAGAAAAAAAAAAAAAAAAAAAAAGCCATAACCTTCATCAGGAAAGAACCATTGAGCTCCAGTTATTTCCCAAATAGGAATAAGGTTAATTCCCCAAAATTTTGTAATCATATTACTATTACTATTACTATTAATAATAAGATGAATAATACTTTAATATGTTATCGTTTTTATAAGGTAATTTCACAAAAATTGTTTCCTTTAATCTAGTTAACTCAGTAGGGAATGTTAAAGAATATCCTGCCCATTTCACCATTAAGGAAACTGAGGCTAAGGGGAGGGGGTTAGGAGAATTCCCAAGGTGGCAGCTAGCAGACAATGGAGTCAGGATTTCAGAATGGATCTTGGGAGCTCCCTCCCTTGCTTTTTCTCTTACAACATTAACATTTTTAAGTTTACTCTGTGCCAACATTATGGTGAGAACCTTACAGTATGTTTTCCTACCTATACTTTTAAGCTCTGAAGTTTTACAGATGAGGATGACCTCATAGGAAAGAGAGGGAGACTGTTAAGTAACTTGCCCAAATCCCAGTGCCAGGAAGCTACAGAGTTGGCATAGAAATCCAGGTTAACAAAATCTGAGTTCCAGATATTAGTCTATATTCCTTACATGTTTAGGTCTTTTGCTTGTGAGAGGAAAAAATAATAGCAAAAAAGCAGAAGTTAGCTTTAGAACAGGTGAAATTGACAGCAGCTAAAATTGGACACAACCATGGTTAGGTGACTTGTCCATGCCAAGAGTGGGCCATAGTGCGGATGGGAGAGGAGAAGACTCTTGTAGGTAATGGCCAGAAATACTCAGCTCTGTTCATAAGCACTAATTCCTAAGGAAAATGACTTAATTTGATTATCCCTTGATTTTCTTTGCTCCCAATGACAACATGAGAACCTCTGCTGGAAACTGTTCAGTGACTAAAGTGCATGGTGTTGATCTGTAAGTCAATTCGGACCTATCACTTACCTAGATAGTCTTTAACAGATGATGGCTTATGTTTCTCAAGTAAATTCAATTCTTTCTGTTATGTTGGACATGTAGGCATACCTTAATTAATTTGAAGTTTAGGATGTTAGCAAAAATCTCCTTCAAAGAAAAACACCAAGGAATATATTATGAATAAATACAAGGAATATCTGTTCAACAAAATATATAAAGATAACCATACTTAACACAATGTAAGAAAGGTTTTTTTTGGAATTTTCAACTTGGAAATATTTCAGTGAGTTAGTTCTCAAAATTCTAAAGCTTGAGTGAGTAATTTTCTACTAGGTATACTGTACTTTTATTAGGATTTTGCCCTTTTTTCTTTTCCTTTGGGTGTTCAGTCTGACCTGGTTGACGACTATGACTCAGATGATAGACTCACTAGTTGTGGTTTGAAGGGGATCACTTCAGAATTCTAATCTCTTTTGTCATGGACCATCCCTGGGGATTCCAAAGTGCTGCTAGCCTTCAAGGAACTCCCCTTCCTCAAAAACCACAGCTCCCAACAAGAAATGAGCAACTTCTGATAGTGAAAATGGGACATTTAGGAGTATTAACTAATAGTGAAATCAAGTCAAGAAAACTCTCTCTGAAAGCCACTATTTACCATATTAGGAAAAGATGCATGGGAGAGAGACAAAAGCTTCTTAAGAAGTAGACTGGGTTGGGGCACCTGGGTGGCTCAGTGGGTTAAGCTTCTGCCTTCAG
Source organism: Neogale vison (assembly GCF_020171115.1). NCBI lineage: Eukaryota > Metazoa > Chordata > Mammalia > Carnivora > Mustelidae > Neogale > Neogale vison. Next base: position 64,017,108 of record NC_058091.1, on the reverse strand, counting down.
CTCAGGTCATGATCTCAGGGTCCTGGGATTGAGCCCTGCATCGGGCTCTCTGCTCAGCAGGGAGCCTGCTTTCTCCTGACTCTCTGCCTGCCTCTATGCCTACTTGTGATCTCTCTCTCTGTCAAATAAATAAATAAAATCTTAAAAAAAAAAAAAAGAAGTAGACTGGATTAATTTTACAAAAAGCTTATTGTTGCTATTGCTTCTCACTGGTTAAATCATTAGAAAGGAAGAAAGAGGATAAGTCATAACCTACATAAGGGCTGATAACCCACTTTCTCAGAGCAGATAGAGAGAACAATCATTCCTAGGTCCTCTTTAATCCAATTCAAGTCTGACCAACGTCTGCAAGTCTGATCAACCACCCTGTGTTAACCAGCACTAGGAGTTAGTAATGCAAGGTCTTTGCTTCCAGGACCTTGCTATCCAGGGGAGTTAAGACTGTATCCACACACTTTTTAATACTGTGGAATTACTAGGGATGGCTACCTGCTAAGCCCTTTGCTCTGTTCTCGGTGTGAATAAAGGAGAGGCCCCAGGGACATGTGAAGGCCTCCCACAATCTAAGTTCAATGTGCTTCCTGACTATAGACTTCCATTTGTGGTTTTATACTTTTTTTCCCCTAATCCATTTCAGGTAGAGACATATTCATTCATCAACAATACTGTAAGTACATTGTGTGCATCTCAAAAAATAGGACATCCTTATGTTCAGAACCCAGAAACTTAACTCTCAACAAGTAAGAGATGGATTGGATCAAAGAGGAGCCTACCTGTAAATTAGAAGGGTGTGGTAGAAAAATCACCAGAGGGCCAAAGTTATAGTTAATGTGCCCTGGTGTCAATATACTGTTTGCACAGACTGAAAGGGTGTAGGGATAGGTGCAAATAGTTTTCTAAAAAGAATATATCACACACAGAATACTTCAGCTTTCCAGATCCAAAATTCCCAAGTGGAAGAGGAATTAGGGACTTTCTAAAGGGAGTAAATGACTCAGCTTGATGATCCAACTTCATTCAGTGAGTGTTTAAAAAGCAAACAAACAAAACACAAACACACACAACCAGCCCAATTATGTAGTTGGGTAATATACTCAAAACACCCACGAAAGTTTGAAATTTATAAATTATATCAAGTAGTGGCATGTAGAGTTTGTGTTGAGCAGAGCCTCATTGCCATCATACATTCATATCAAGTGGATATTTCTTTTTTTTATAATCTTTTTTTCTTTTTTAAAATTATTTTTATAATTGTTTATTTTTTATTAACGTATAATGTACTATTGGCCCCAGGGATACAGGTCTGTGAATTGCCAGGTATACACACTTCACAGCACTCACCATAGCACATACCCTCCCCAATGTCCATAACCCCACCCCCCTTTTCCTACCCCCCTCCCCCTGGCAACCCTCAGTTTGTTTTGTGAGATTAAGAGTCTCATGGTTTATCTCCCTCCCAATTCCATCTTGTTTCATTTATTCTTTTCCTACAACCCAAACCCTCCATGTTGCCTCTCAACTTCCTCATATCAGGGAGATCATATGATATTATCTTTCTCTGATTGACTTATTTCACTAAGCATAATACCCTCTAGTTCCATCCACATCGTTGGAAATGGCAAGATTTCATTTCTTTTGATGGCTGCATAGTATTCCATTGTGTGTATATATATATATATCCATTGTGTGTGTGTATATATATGCATACATATATATATATATACATTGTGTATATATATATATATATATCCATAGTATATCCATTGTGTATATATATATCCATTCCATTTTGTGTATATATATCCATTGTGTGTGTGTATATATATATACACACAATATATTCCATTGTGTGTATATATATACACACATACATAGATATATGTATATGAATGGATAAAGGAGATGTGATATGTGTGTGTATATATATATACACACACACATACGTACCACATCTTCTTTATCCATTCATCTGTTGATGGACATCTAGGATCTAGGTTCTTTCATAGTTTGGCTTTTGTGTACATTGCTGCTATAAACATTCAGGAGCACGTGCCCCTTCGGATCACTACCTTTGTATCTTTAGGTTAAATGCTCAGTAGTGCAATTGCTGGGTCATAGGGTAGCTCTATTTTCAGCTTTCTGAGGAACCTCCATGCTGTTTTCCAGAGTGGTTGCACTGGCTTGCATTCGCACCAACAGTGTAGGAGGGTTTTTGAATGAAAGACTAAACAAATGAATCAGTCAATGACTGAGTGCTTCTATAGGCATAGATGTTCCTGCGGGTAGTGCTCGCTTCGGCAGCACATATACTAAAATTAGATGTTCCTGCGGGTGTATGGGTGTGAGGATTTGTGGATTTGGCCTTCTAAATTCCACATCTGAAAATTAAAATGAACTCAATTCAATGTTTTCTAAACTTGCCTGTTTATAAGAATGATCAGGACCCATGAACTGAAGATGCTGATTTCCAGTCCTCTGTCCTGGAGACTGATGTGAGAGGACAAAACCCTCCATTGTTAACCACCAGCTCCTGGTGATTCTTGTTATCAGGTATGTGTAGGAAATATTGTACTAATTGATTCACTTCTCTGTTAATAATATTTTATTTGTTTGAGGGTTTTTGATCACTTCCTTTTTCTTTTTTTTTTATTCACAGGCGTTTCAATGTTCCTTCTGTTAGTCCTCACTCCTGCTTCTCTGAATTTTCCTCCCCTAGAATTTCATCTACTCCCTTAAATGGTGACCACACAGCCCTATTCTGTATCTCCAGGCTGGAAATCTAGTCAACTCCCACCAAAACAGTCTTCACTGATAATACTTCATTAGAATCCTAACGGTCAAGTAATACATGTGCATTTCAATGACTTTTAGAACACTTGAGATACAAAACAATTTTTATCATTTAATGGAATTCAGGAAAAATTGGAGAGAGAGGGAAAAAAAAAGCCAAGAGCTTGAGGAACTGAAAATGTGGGAGGCCTGAAGTCAGGAAATATACCAAAGGAACAAAGCCCCAAATCTCTTGCTCACACTTCCTCCAGACTCACTTATAATTTATTTACATATTCTTACTTCAAAGGAGGTAACTTTCTGCTTTGACCAAAGTTGTCAGATATTGGAGATGATATACCTGTATTCAGATAATAACTGGTAGCTATGTGAATGTATCGCTCCCATTAGTGTGGGATCATAGGGAAAAACTTGTGTATACATTCAGTTATAGATTCAGTTATACATTCAATAACTGACAAAATTCAAATACCTACTACTCTGTGCTGTGTGCTATTCTTTGACTGCTAAAAGATAATCCTCATCCTTAACTAAAGCGACCTCTATGGCCAGCGCAGAGCCTGAGGCAGGGCTAAAATCCACCACCCTGAGATTATGACATAAGCTGAAATCAAGAATTGGGTGCTTAACCAAATGAACCACCCAGGCACCCTATGATGATTGTTTTCTTTTACAGTTATCTATTGCTAAGACTATTTTAAAATTGTGTAAATAATAAAATAATTTTAAGGAGAACTTTTTCCCCACCACTTTGCATATTAACAATTTTTCTTTTGCTAAGGTCGCATCCCGTCTTTATCCATATGTAAATATATATGCATGATTATATATACTCATGTAGGCATAATAGTATGTAATATATACATATATATGAATAATAACATGTATAAGTAAAATTATATTTTTATTTTTATATATAATGTGCATTTATTAGAATATGTAATTAGAAAGTCAAAATCATAACATCCACAGTTGTGTGTTCCAAGAATTTGCATACATTTGGTGTCTGAGCTTGAAATGTGTTTTCCTTAAAAAATGTTATTAAAGGTTTTTAGTTTTCCCAGGATAGTCTATTTAATACATACCATTCTATTGCAATATTACTGTTCCTCAGTGATAGACTAATTTACTTGCCAGTAAACAAATAAGAAATTGAGTAAAGGAAGAAGGGCCAGAGAAAGCGACAAAGAAAAAATGACTAGAGGTCTAGTAGAAAAATCGGGTTAGTATATTCTCCCAGAAACCTGTAATGAAGATAATTTCAAGGAAAGTTTATCAAATGCCACAGAAATGCCAAGGTCATGGGGTTTGGTAGTGAAGGGGTAATTGGCAAACTTTGGAAGAGCAATTTCAGTAGAGCAGTGGACTGGAAACCAGAATGGATTGGAAAGACCTTACGAAGTGCAGAAGTCAAAGTGGCTTGGCAGTGAAGACATCCATTTCATTGACTTACTTTGTTCGTTCACTTATTCACTCATGTATTAATGTACCCAACAGATAAATAAACTTGGCCTATGCATAAGGCACTGTGCTAGACATTTGGAATAGAACCCAGCCTGCATTCTAGTGAAAACAAAACAAAATGAGTTAGAAAAATAAAATAATATGATTATATTAAGTGCAATGGGCACGGATTGCATGGAGCACCGGGTGTGGTGCAAAAATAATGAATACTGTTATGCTGAAAATAAATTTTAAAAAAAGAAAACAATTAAACAAAAGAAAAGTAAAGAAAAGTGAAGAAAAGTATTAAGCATGAGAGAGTGAGGTTGGGGTGGGTTTAGAGGAAAAAAATGCCCATACACAGGATAATTGGGACAGGGGTTGATGGAAGAGTGTTTGTTTTGTATGAGTAGGAGAGACCGCCCATTTGTAGGCTAGTAGGAAAAGGTGAAGTACAAAAGAAACAAACATAGAAGATGGAAGAGAAATAATTTATGGAGCAAAGTAAAGCAGAAATGGGATTGTGTTCTAAACAAGGCACCAAGCTGGAGGTAAACCTTGAAAGGATTGGAAACACTTCTTTTCCAAGTGTTTGGAAAATTCTTTTAGAATTTTTTCTGGAAAGAAGGAAGAAGAAGGAGACTGAAGGGTCCCTTGGGAGAAGATCATCTGAGTAAGAGAGACTATAAGATTGTTTGCCAAGACAGAGAGGTTGCCCCTCTGGTGTGGTGACCTTCTCTGGGTTATCACTGTAAGACAGGCATTGTACTAGGCTCCTAGCATGCAGAGTGGAGCCTTCCCTTCTCCATTCCCATCTCCACAGAGCTTTGAAGCATCGAGACAGATAGAGGTTTGAAAACAGGTTCTTATATAGTAAGTGCTCTGACAGATGGATGCACTAGGTGGAGTAGGGGCACGGTGGAAGGAGGGGTTCAGAAGAAGCTCCTGCAAGTGGTGAGCTTAATTTCAAAAGATATCAAATATGTGGCATGTAACCTGGGTGCGGAAAGCTATCCGGGCAGAGGACCACCATGTCCTCCATGTTCAGAGGCATGTGCAATAACATGGTGGCTTACAGGAAGAAAGGCAATTTTGAATGGATAGAATATAAGGTTCACAAAGTGGGATGGAGCAGGAGAAGGAGGCGGCATACCTGAGCAGAACGGTGGGAGAGGTAGGCAGAGGCCAGGCCATAGAGGGCCCTGTTTTGTATATAAGTAGGTTGGACTTTCCTCTTACAGATAATGGTAGTTACTGGGGAGTTTTCTAAAAAGCAGTGACAGTCTCCGCCAATCTCAGAGATTTTAGGTCTGAGGCCCTGTGGTAGAACATTGGAAGAATTCCAGATGAGAGGCAAAAAAAATGATCATCGGAATTTGAAAGTTTGAAAGTGGTTAGGAGGAATGAAATAAGCAATCAACTAAAAATAGTTATCAAGTGGCATGAGGGTCAAGGAGAAGCAGCATGAAGCAGTAGCAAAATCTGTAGCAAAGTAAAGTAGAGTTTTCCAGCAAACTCAAGAGGAGGTACTCTGGAGGGAAGCGTGGGGATCTGGGGAAGGCAGAAGGCCAGGCGGAAAGGAGAGCTCTCAGGGGCTTCCACGAGGGCTGGGTTGAAGGTGGCTGAGTTGAGTTCTTCACTGGGCTGTCTGATGCACAATATCAGAGAGGAGCCCAGTGAGTGAGCTAGGAGCTCAGTCAGGAACAGGGAGGGGAGCAGAAGGGGCTCTGAGGTCAAAGAGTAGTTCAAGCGGTGATGAAGGGGTTAAGTGGCTGTGGTCACAAGGAGAATTCCAGCATTTGGATCATGTAGATGGAGTGCCTTTGATTGACTCTAAAGCCTGAGGTGTGGCCTAGCTCAGCTGCGGCTTACCTGCGCTGATGTGACACAGTTCATATAAGGATTGATACTAAGTGTGGGTCTCAAAGTCACGGTGGCTCTTAGCAGGGAAGGGGCGGGGCGGGGGGCGCGGGGCACATTCCAGAAGATGAAGAAGTAGCTCACAAGGCCCAAGGCCATCTGTCTCCTCTAGCTCCTCCCATACCTCCGACTGTGCCCTGCCACTCCAGCCCAGCTGGCCTTCTTTCAGTTCCTTGAACGCTCTGGACTCTGTTTCACCTCAAGGCCCTGGCAAATATAATTTCCTCTTCTTAGAATTTCTAACCCTTCAGCTTCAACTCTCCCTTCCTCTACTCCAACCAGATTTCAGTGTGAATGTCACTTCCCCAGAGAGACTTTCCCCAAATCCTCAGGCTTTAAGTTTGCATTAGAACCTTCTGTTAGACTTCCCCATATTACCTACAATTTCTTAGCATGTGCCACAATTATAACTAAGTCTTTTTGGAACGATTTGTTTACAGCCCATCTCTCTCAAGGGATGAGTTTTCTGAGGACAAGCCTTATCTGCCATTCCCTAACAGAGTACCCATTTGCATATTTTTACTTACCCTTGCTCCAAAGTACTGGAGGTGGGACAGGGCGATTGTAAGGACTATTTCTATACAAAATATTGAAACATATTACATTTCGTAAGATTAAAATGTTAGATAAAATGTTTAAATGGATGCAAAGGTAGACCGGTCATTGGTTGGCAAAATAACTAATCTCCTGAATTGAGACTCTATTGTCTAACAACATACAACAAACTTCCACCCAAAGGACTCATTACCTCTCAGTCTCTTCCAGAGTACCCTCCTGCCACATCAATCTTGCTTAAGCAGCATTTTTATCCCAGCATTTTCCTGATGAAAGTTTCCGGGGTCTCCCTTTTCCTTTGGCAAAGCTAAGGTCCTTTGATAAGTTGTAGGGGCCCCTCCAATGTTTCCAAGCCCAGACTTTTTTCACTCAAAGCAGGCAAGTTTTTTCACTCTCCCACTAACTTGCTGGGCTCATTTCCCACCTCAGTGACTCAGCCCACATAACTTCCCTCTCCTGCAAGGCCCCCGCTTTTCTCCAGAACCCATCCGACATTGTCCCTGTCACTTAAGACCAGTCTCCACTCTCTGTTCCTCCGTGGACCTTCCAGCCCTGGCCATGTCTCACCTGTTGATACATAAATTCCAACAGCATTTGACCATTGGAACCATAAAATAGAACTGAATCGTACTGTCCTGGATTGTTCAGTACAGGTTCTTTATAGTTGCACATATCTCAACAGCTCCTAAGAGATAATAAATTCTTCATCTAAGCAAAGGGAACCAAAGCTTAAAATAACCTAAATTGCCTTTGTATTCCCCCAGACTATGATGTTAGTCAGGCTATCTATTTATTGCCTCAAAATTTTTTTTTCTAATTTAAAAAGTCTTAGAAAATGTATTTTAGCAACGCTTTTCCTGTTTTTCTCCCTAGTTTCATGTAAGCAAATAATAGTCAATGGGACATTTGGGGGTTGAATTACGAACAATCTCTTCTAGAACACAAAATCCACACTTCACTGCTGTAAGGATCTGTCTCCAGTCACTTACTAAAGGTCATACCGTATTTATGAGTGAAACTGGGATAGGGATAGGAATTCCTGGTATTCCATGTAGTTTTCTAATTGATTCCACTGGCTCTCATAACATATTAAGAAATCGCTACAAAACATGTTTACAGCAATTCAGGACTTTCTCTATGACTCTCATTTAACTAAACAACTCTTTGCAATCATTTTCTTGGCTGTATATCTCATAGAAATTAGGCAAACTCTGCCCTTTAGCCACAGAAGGCATATTTCTTAAAAAACTCAAATATGTTCCACTCAAAAATTTAAGTACTAAATCAATAAAAAAGAAAACTGAAAATAATTTTATATTACAAATGCCATTATGTGTTTGTGTGAAGTCTTATATTAATGCCTATCATTATATTAATAAAAGTACTATTATCATTACCTATTATGTTCTGAAATAAAATATTAATTATATTCAGGGTTAGAATCCATAACATATCTGTTTCTCTATTGGAAACAGTGCAAAGGCACACAATGACTAATTGATTGGAAGGATTCCTTAAAGAATTTAGAAAATTTGAGACTGTTTTGCTTAACTGGAAAAGCTGGCACTAGATAATGCTCAAAGCTTATAATACAGGTTTAATAACCAGAAAAATACACAGTTCATGTATCTTTATTTACCTTTTGAGATCCATTTCTAGGTTCAGAGTTCCTCTCACAAATTTAAAAGAAAAAAAAGTGGTAGAGGAAATTCTGGAATATCCAAGAAATCTGATCTCACTAATACGGAAACTACCCTTATGTGGGCACACTCAGTGAGAGATTTTTCCAGTGCAAATTCTCTGAGGTGTATTGAGTTGGGAATAATGTTATTAAAAATTCCTTTCCAAATATAATTTAAAATGATCTGCTCAATTGTTAAAATATGGCTGATGGGAAAAACAATAGTCACGATGTGGGGAATCACCCGAAGTTTTCTATAGACTCATAGGATCCAAGTAATCAGAGGCACTAATTTCAGGAGACCTGGTTCAAGTGACATTTCCTTCTGATCCACAACAGGCATTTTTTTGTTTCATATTGCCTATGCACACAGTCCACATATGAGGCCAAGGTCATCACCCACACAGAAAAGAGACAGAAATACGCATGCCACCCCCACCTTCTTCTGAAAATGAATCTACCTCAAGACACAGACTATAGTCTGAACTTGCACCGTGTGCTGTATGAATTAGGGCAGAACTCTGGTTTGAGTGGTTAGTAAATGTGAAAGACAAAGACAAAGACAGCTATTTCCATTTCCATTTGAATCAGATTTGCTATCTGTCATAACTGAGTGGCATAAAAGCATTGCAAGTCCCCAGGGCCCCATTTGCTCCCAGAGAGAAGATCCCCCACCCTGCAGTTCCCATGGCCAGCCAGACTAATTTATCCAGCGAGTTTAGAGAGCCTAAGATGGAAAATTCCAGTGTGGTGGTTAAGAACAAGAATGCTGGAGCCAAACTGTGCTGCTCCTTAAGGAAAGGGTGGCCTTGGGCAAGATACCCTCAGTTTCCTTACCTGTCTGATAGGAATAATAACAATGCCTACTTTATAAAGTGTTTGTGAGGATGAAATAGGCAACTGCTTATAAAACACTAGAACATTCCCAAGCACATGGCAAGTGCCGTGAGTGTCCAGCATTTCCTGTCTGTGTAGACTCCCATACAACATTGAACTTGATCCTCAGGTTTCTAATCTAGAAAGAGCAATCAAAAACATCTACCTTTAAGGATTACTTGGAAGCATAGGGATACTATATACAGTGGACCTATCACAGTGACAGCCACATAGCAAGCATTTAAAACACTGAAACTGAATGGTAGTGCCAAAGATGGGCATTTGGGGCATGTGATCTTACTAATTAAGAGTCTGCCATTTTGGGGGGCACCTGGGTGGCTCAGTCAGTTAAGCATCCAACTCTTGATTTCCACTAAGGCCATGATCTCGGAGTCCTGGGTTAGCCCCACCGTGGACTCCATGCTCAGTGGGGAGTCCAACTGAGGACTCCTCCTCACCCTCTGCCCCTCCCCCGTGCTAATGTTCTCTCTCTCGCTCTCTTGCTTTCTCATTCTCAAATAAATAAATAAATCTTGTGGGGGAAAAAAGAGTCTACCATTTAGGTTCCATAGAAACTGAGGAAACTGGCAAAACTTTTCAGTGTGTTTGATCAAAAATGAAGACCATTTCCGTGGGTGCTATAGATTGAATGTGTCCCCACCAAAGTCACATGTTTGAACCTAATCTCCCAAGTGGTGGCATTTGGAGGTGGGGCCTTTGGGGTGTGATTAGGTTGTAAAGGTGGATCTCCCACAAACGGGATTTGTGCCTTTCCAAAGGAGATCCCAGAAAGCTCCCTCACCTTCAACCCCCATTTGAGAACACAGTAAAAAGATGGCCATCTGTGAACCAGAAGTGCCCTCTCACCAAACACCCAATCTGTCGGCAACTTTATCTAGGATTTTCCGGCCTCCGGAACTGTAAGAAATAAATTTCTGTTGTTTATAGGCCACCCAGTCTTTGGTATCTTCATTGTAGCAGCCTAAATGGTCTAAGACAGTGTGTGTGACCAAAAGTGAAGACCCAATCATATGTAAAACTGTCCAAGAATGAATAAGGAACTACCTGCTACTGCTCATCCTCCTAATTTCCTCCACCTGGGCCCTTGACCGCCACCTGCAGGTTCAGCCCCACCCTAGGCTCTGGAATAACCATGACCTTAGTCAGTGTTCAGGTGACTCAACATCAAGGCAGCCCCACTCAGGAACTCACTCGCACCACATGTCCTACATTCAGAAACTGGGTGCCTGCCTTACGCCTCATATAGTCACTCATCAAATACTTTTTCAAATGTCTCCTATGTGCTGAGCAGACTTCCTGAAGACGACAGAGCACTGAGCAAGATAGACATACAGATAGACATACAGTTCCTATATACAGACTTCCCCTTACACCCCACTGAATCGGTCCTTTCCCTGAGTACCCGCCTTGCTAAAATACCAAATACTTCACCTCCTCTAGGCTGAGTCCTAGACTTGCTCTCCCTGGTTCTTCTAGGAGTGAGGTCCTCTTATACCTAGTCCTGCCAGCATCTCCTGCCGATGTTCTGACTACATGGGTCTCCCCATTCCTCTGCTGCCAGGCTCGCCTTGCTGTATCTTATCGATGCTGACCTTCCACATGCCTGACCCACTCTCTCATTGGTGGTGCCCAGGTTCCTTCACACCTGATCGGAGCCTTCTCTGTGATAGAACATCCCTTTGGGTGCTTTAATGACAATTCCTTATTCCTCACCATGACAAGCCTCACAAGCTTGTGTGGAAAAAAGCACAAGCTAAATGCATGAATGGAAACTATAAAAGGAACCCTGGCTTTGTTCATTCATCTTTTTTGATCATGGGATAGTCCTCATGTTTTGTGACTCACACTGAAATGCCTTGAGTGTGCTCTTCCCTAGGCGGTTTCCCCTGATTCACTGGCCACATGCTCTTTCCTCTGGGAAGTAAGTAATTCACTGGATCACCTTCCATATTTGCTGAAATATTTCTGAGTCTGGATAAGTGGCTTGGGAAAGGCCAGATGGAGGTGTGAGACAAGTAAGTTTTCTATCTAATGAAAACATTAAAAAAATTGAGACAGAGCATCCCTCTGGTATTGTGGTTAAGCACAGATCACAGGAAAGTGTAAATCCTGTTCCCTATAAGCAAACACAGCTGAAAAAATAGTTAATTTCCCCAGGATTTTTTCAGGTTGATTTTCAAAAAGGACCAGGAACTGTAGCCCTCAGAGGAGGTATGATTTTAGTAACAAAAAGAATACTTCTCTAAGAATACCTAGCATGATAATGCTACCATTCCAGATGAAGGAGCATACTCCCACACGCAGTCAAATAGTATTTTAACTTTTTCACAGTTGACATTATTTAACTTGTTTAACATCTGCTGACTTAAGCATTGTGGTTAGTAACACAGGTTTAGAGACAAGCCAATCTCTAGCAGAGAATTTGTCAGCTTCTAGATCTGAGACCTAACCTTCAGTTATTTTATCTGCAAAATGGGATAATGATACCTCTTTGTGAAGATTAAGTGTGAAAAAGCAAATCACACATTTAGCTCAATATTGAGAATACAGTGAGTGTGCTCTTAGAGTATATAAAATGTATGGATATGGGGCCCTAAGTGTCAGAAGATGATAATCCAGACTCTCTATACTTGACAATTAACCAATCTTTCTTTTTAAAGATTTATTTATTTACTTATTTGACAGAGAGAGAGAGAGAGAGAGAGAGAGTGAGAGAGAGATCACATGTAGGCAGGAAGGCAGGCGGGGGTGGGGGGTGGTGGCGGGGAAGCAGGCTCCCCGCTGAGCAGAGAGCCCGGAGGATTCGGGGCTTGATCCTAGGACCCTGAGATCATAACCTGAGCCAAAGGCAGAGGCTTAACCCACTGATCCAGCCAGGCTCCCCAACAATTAACCAATTTTTTTTTTTTTTAAGATTTTGTTTATTTACTTGACACACAGAGAGAGATCACAAGTAGGCAGAGAGGCTGGCAGAGAGAGGTGGGGAAAGCAGGCTCCCTGATGAGTAGAGAGCCCGATGTGGGGCTTGCTCCCAGGAGCGACCCTGAGATCATGACCTGAGCCGAAGGCAGAGGCTTTAACCCACTGAGCCACCCAGGCACCCCCAAAATTAACCAATCTTAATCAAACATCCCACTATCCTATAGAGGGAGATTCTCTACCTTCAAAACAGAAATAAAATAGCTTTAAAAATGTATAAAGTATCTGGCAATATTTCCTTCATTCTGTCCATAGTTTTCAAGAGATTTGAAGTGTGAGGCCCATTCAGTTACCTCTTCCTGGTTGTTGCTGATATCCTCCTCGGACAGACAGGGCAGCCAGAGCCTGTTAAACTCTCAGGTCCAACAAGGATGACATAGATGGCCCTGGTGGAACTTTTGGTCTCCTTGCTACACCTGTGACAAAGGTGAGTAGGGCATAGGGAAGCGTGGCAAAGATAGGAAAATAGTTTCTATTTCAGGGTAGAGTCACGTATGAGTCACAGTCTTGGAAATGCAGATTATTGAGAGACTGATTTTTCTTCTTGGATTAGTCACAGCAATAAATTAGATACAGCAATAAGGTGTGCATTTGTCACACATTATACACATTCTATTATTTGAGCATGGCTAAAGACCAGGTTCTATACGTGAGCTTCATTTGAGATAAGTACTGTTTTTTTTCCTCTTCATTATCTCCACTTAAGATTTATTTGAACAAGAGTTATTTGTTTCAGAGACAGAGAGAACACACGCACACATGAGTGGAAGGAAAGGTAGAGGGAGAAGGAGAGAATCTTCAAGCAGTCGCCACACTGAGCACAGAGCTGCATCTGGAGTTTGATCTCACATCCCATGAGATCATGAGTGAGTCAAAACCAGGAGTTGGTCGCTCAACCAACTGAGCCATTCAGGTGCCCTTATCTCCATTTTATAATACCTGTATATGCAAACTTCTACCAAGGAACATAAAGATAGTTAAATGAAAATGAGGCATAACATATTCTCTTTTTACAAAGATTTTTTAATGTATGTATTTGATGGAGAGAGAGAGATTGGGCATGAAGGGAGAGGAGCAGAAGGAGAAGGGGAGAGAGAATTTTAAGCAGGTTCCATGCCCAGTGTCAAGCCCAACAGGGGGCTCAATCTCACAACCCTGAGATCATGACTTGAGCTGAAATCAAGATTTGGACACTTAATCAACTGAGCCACCCAGGCACGCTGAGACATAGATCCTTGAATAAAAAGGTTTATCATCATAAATATATAGTCTTCCTTAAATATTATAAATTTAATACACTTCCCCCCAAAATACTAGTAAATTTTGTTGGGGGGGACTAGATAAGGGAATTCTTTGTATGAAAAAGTAAACAAGCAAGATAAGCCAGGAAAAGTCTTGAAAAAATTAAATGATAGATACTCTATCAGATTTGAAAGTATGTTTTAACACTTAAATTATTAAAACAATGTTTTCTTCACCTAAGAACATATTAAAAAAATCAGTAGAATAGTGCAGAAAGCCTAACAATATATTAAAATATACACAGAAATTCAGAGTATCATAAATTCAGTGGGTGATGGATGTATTATTCAACAAATGGCATTGGAACAACTAGGTGGCCATCAGGAAGAAGAGAAGGGAAGGAGAGGAGAAAAAGAAGACAGGAGAGGAAAAGAGAGGAGAGAAAAAGAAAAAAAAATGGGAGATTTTAACTTTTTTTATTTTAGACTGAGAAAAAACTTTCCAAAGATGATAAAAACCATGAAGCCATGAAAGAGTTCCTAAAAATTCAGCTTGAAAAACTAAACAAAGTGAAGAGACAAAAATATGTGTTTGTGTTCGTGTGTGTGTGTTTGCAATTCATATAACAAAAAAAGCTAATTTCCATGCACATAAACAGTTCTTATGCTTAAGTGAGAAAACATCTACCACTCAAGGGAAAAATGCACACAAGAAGTGAGCAGTCACAGAAAGGAAAATAAGAATACTTCTTTACAATATGAAAGGATGCCCACCCTTCCTTAGGACAACAGCAGTGCTCAGTAAACTCCAAGGAGATGCCTTTTCCAGTGAACATTCCCACAAGGCTGGCGAGAATATGAAGAGATAAGCACAAAGCTGGGTCATTTCACACTGTCTACCAACTTTTTTAAAAAGATCTTATTTATTTATTTGAGAGAGAGAGAGAGCACATGAGAGAGAGCACAAGTGGAGGGGAGGGTCAGAAGGGGAGGGAGAGGGAGAAGTAGACGTCTCGCTGAGCAGATAGCCCGATGCAGGACATGATTCTAGGGTTCCCAGGAACCTAGCTCGGATCATGACCTGAGCTGATGGCAGATGTTTAACTGACTGAGCCACCCAGGTGCCTCCAGCTTTCAAAAATAAAAAATTTTCTTTAACCCAGTAATTCTACTCTCAAAGGTCTATCTCACAGACATCTTTCCATGTGTGCAATGACCTACCCACATAGAAGCATTGCCTCTTAGAGCAAAAGACTGGAACCAGCCTAATGTCCATCAATAGTGGAATAATAGTGCAGCTATATAATGGAATGTTGCGCAGCCATTAAAAATTTAATAGAGTAGATCACATGTGCTGATACGGGACAGCTCCAAGATATTTTCAGTGAAAAAGTATACAAGCCTGAGGAAAGAGGCTTCAAGAAGCTGAATAACTTACCTAAAATACGTTTGCTGTTAAGTAGGGTAGTTTGTGGTAGAAGTCCGCTCTGAGTACAAAGCCTGCTCGAATGGGTATTGGGTACCGTTGTTCTGCTCCCGTGGGAAAGTCATGGAGCTGATAAGATACGGAGGGTCAATGGACGGTATGTGTTTTTACTCTATGGATCCATTGTTTCTTTAGGCAGTTTTTCAAGGAGTGGGGCACAGCGAGTGCGGTGGAGGGTGAACTGTAAGACTTCGACCTGGTTTCACCTTACTATCTGTCACACATATCCAGGACTAGCAGAGAAAGCATGACTTATTGATTCTTCCCTGAGTGTCTGGAGCAGACTTGAAGCTGGGACATCTGGTTCTGAAAAACATAAAAATTTGCTCCCTAATCCCTCTGCTCCTTGGGAAGATTTTATACCCCAAAGCCAGGTATTTATGACAAAACTTTCTTTGGTTCTGCAGGGAAAAGCTTTCAGCAAACTAGGGCATTAACAGTTATTGAAAAAGACATGTGCCAACACCACAATTCAGTCCACAAGAGGAAGTGAAGGCAGAGTTCTTATCTAATTAAAACACCTTAGGGAAAGAAAGTGGGCAAAGGGTAATTACCTAATTTGGCATTTGGCCTGGAAAAGAAAGGTTAGTACTTCTTTTCTTGCAAAAATTGTCAGGAAATTTCAAATTATAATGCTTGCCTTCCAGCTGTAGGGAATTTTTCATCCCTAAATCCCATGGTGCTTGACACATATGAGTTATTTGTTCTTTGGGTTGCTTCATTTAAAAAGAAATTATTCATTTCTATATAGAAAATCAAATTTAAGTGCTGAAAATCTCATAAAATAATCTAAAGGCCCAATCTCTGGCATCTTATTTAACTTCTAAATTCTCATTCCCTAGGTTTAGTCTTCACTGCTTTCATCAAGTAGAATAAGCCCCACTTGGCAAAAATGCGTTGGTGTTTCCTAGAGATGCTCTGGGGTTTTTTGGTTGTTGTTGTTTGTGAGTCTGTTTGTTTTTATTTTAATCTGCTTAGAAGTTTCCATGGTAACATTGTGTAGAATGTGGTCATTTGGGCAGTTGGAAGTCTGGTTTTTATTTCTGTTCTGCTATTCACCTTCTATGTGTCCCCAGGCATATCAATTCACTTCACTGAGGCTCAGTTTCTTCATCTATAAAATGTGTTAAATCAGAAATTTGTGTTAAATCAGAAAATTCTTACCAGGAATTACAACTACATAAAGTAGTTGGAAGCCAAGCCATTCTGGTAGAATCTGAAGAGAGACCATGGAGGCCCATCCTTCCACACCCATTCTACATAGCTTTGAGGATGACCTTCACATCATTTCCAAGGAACTCAGAGATCCCTGGGTAGAGGGAGATCTTGGTCAAATATACAAACTTGCAGTTATAAGGTTAATAAGTTCTGTGGATCTAATGATTAGCATGGTGACCTCTGGGGCCAGGAGGTAAGAAACACAAGATTACGGTCAAAAAGTTCAAAATTGCAATTATAAAGGATGAATAAGTCTAGAGATCTAACATACAACAAGCTGTACAACACAATGACTACAGTTTATAATTCTATATCGCATACTGGAAGTTTGCTAAGAGAGTCGATTTTAGGTGTTCTCACCACACACACACACGCACACACACACACACACACACACAAATAGTAACTCTGTGAGGAGATGGGCATGTCAATTAGCTTGACTGTAGTAAATATTTAACTATGTAGATGTATACCAAAACAACATGTTGTACACCTTAACTGTGTGTAATTTTTATCTTTTTAAAAAGCAAATTATGATGTGGACAAGAAATTAAGTCACTTACGTAAAAATAATTGTTTCTGATAACAATACACTCAGTGAATTAAAAATAAGTGTATATGAACTGAAATTGGTTTGCTGTGCTATTTTTTAAATGGACCAAAAAATTCAAATGCTTAATGAAAACACCTCATTGGATACTTGAAATTTGCTAAGAATAGATCTCAAGTGTTCTTCCTGCATGCATACAATATGGTAACTATGTGAGATGATGGGTGTGTTAATTAGATTGGTATGTTAATCATTTCGCAATGTGTATTATATCAAATCATCACATTGTATACCTTAAATGTATACAATTTTTATTTGTCAATTATACTTCAATAAAGCTGGGGAAAATGTTTATTTAAAGAACTAAAATACCGTCATAAAGAAAGAAGAAAAGAGAATCATCGGTCTTGACAGTTTCTAAACCTCCATCATATGCTAACATTCATAGTTCTATAATTTTATATTTATTAAAAAAAGAAGTAAATGCATAAAGGAATTCCTGAACTCCCTTGCAAAATAAAGGTAATACCCAATAATATGGAAAACAATCATGGTATGCCTTGTATGATTAATGCCAAGCAAACCTTGGAAAAAAAGGTTTTGCCCCATCACTAAAATGAACAAATAATAATAATTCACATTACCATGTGTCAATCACTGCTCAAAGCACATCACATGTATCAATTTATTTAATCCTTCTTATAACCCTAGGTCCTAATATCATCTCCATTTTTCAAACACAGAATTAAAACCAGAGAACTGAAGTAACTTGCCCGAGGTCGGTTAGCTTAAAGTGGCAAAGCTGAGCTTTGAACTTAGCAATGTGATTTAGAGCCTGTCCTCAGATTTCTGTATTAAATATAGCCCAATGGGGTATTAATCCAAACATAATTTTCTTGATAGAAGCATAGAAGCATAACATGTTAGAGTTGGAATGACTCTGAGGGACCAGTGTATTCCAAATCTTTCATCTGATAAGTAAAACCAATTTAAAGACGAAAAAGTAACATCTTGGCTCAGATGAAAGTTCTACCCATTTCCTTATAGTTTTTCAAAATGATTTCTATCAGAATTTTCAACTTAAAGAATTAACATTGCTTTTAGAAGAGTGAAACAAGTATTAACTCAGAAAACATCACAAAAATAGAACCTTCAAAACTTAGAATAAACTTAAGAGACTGTTTACATTTTGTGATGGTAAGGTTTCCATTCATATCATCTGATTTTGCTCTAGAAAAGCATTTTGAAAACAAGAGTTCTGCATGAACTATTATCAAAAAAAACAAAAACAAAACAAAAGCCCACCAAAAAAAAAAAAAAAAATCTGACACACACACACAAAAAAACCCAAAAAACCCTCCCATAGTTAGGGAATAAGACATAACAGGTTGTATGTTTCTGAGCGATTATTGTTGAAATGCCCAGGGCCAAGAAATTTTCAACCACCCAAGCAGTACAGTAATTTTCCTGAAGTTCAAAGCTAGGAATGTACATATGAATTAAGTTCTTTCATTAAAAAAAAATTAAATTTAATCTCATTTGTTCGAGTTTGGGTATCTGACATCATTGAGAACCAACCAAAGGATAAATGTTCCATTCAGCCCAAGATCCAACCATAAGAGCCTGAAGAATGAAGGCATTTCTTCTTAAGCATTTATTTCAGAGCTAAGATGTAATGAGTTGAGTTTTGGGAAGTACTTCTTTAAGGTACCATGAATGTTACTTGTTTCGACAGAAAATTACATTTCATTCTGGAGATGAAGTAGGATGCCTGTGTGACTGTTTTCTCTAGAGAGCTGAACATGTCTCAAGACAGGGTCAGCAGATCTATTTAAAGTGTGGAAAACTCAGGCAACCCCAGGCACTCGTTTTTCCAAGTGCTTCAGCCCAAAATAATCGATGTTACAAAGTGCGTATTTTGGGATTGACATGCCTTGAAATCCTTTAGCCGTCACCATCCATGTTTGGATCTCAGGCTTCTTGGAATTTTATGATTCTTCTGAGCTGACTTGGGTCCTTGACAGTTGTGCATTGAACTGCTAAGACAGGCTGCTTCTGATAACCTGGTTCCTCTGCTGGCCTCTTTAGAACTTTAGCACTGACCATGAAATCATATTCCTTTAAACTTCTGTGGAAGGTCAGCTAGAAACGGAGAGTTAGTCCTTAAAGACATTGTGTTCAGTGACAGGTACCTATTCTAACCTTGGGGAGGAATTTGGCATTGTCTAAGCCTTCAGTGTCAAGAGATGGTCTGTATCTTCATCACACATTTAAACAGCTTTATGTCTATGTGGGGACCTTGTCCTAAAAGGCCACTGGTTTCTGCTTTAGCAGAGACAACCAAAGAGCAATCATTTCTCTAATGATGAGCTCTTGTTTCTCTTAGAAAAAATATTTTCACGTGCTTTTGTTTTGTGTTTTTCTCTTTTAGCTTTAATACAATATCATAACGTATCTTTTGAAGATATTTTATTTCACTAATAGGAATCCAAATTTAAGTTGAGTTTCTTGCAGAGCTGGAAACACCACACCATAGGGGTGAATTTTGCTGGTTGTTGTTGAAGATCAAAACAGGCCACCCCAAAATTTGCACTTTGGCATGCTGAATTTCTTGAGCTAAAGGCACTTGAAAAATAGAAAATGCAGGAACAGTCCTTCTCTGAACTTCCTTTACTTGCCTAAAGGACAGTCCTCCAAATTGAACTCAATTCCCATGTACCCCTACTCAGGAGCTTCATTAACCAGAGATTGACTCATCCCAGGAGAAGTGACTAGACGTTGACGCCACACCCAAACTTTGTCACAAACTGCCACATCTCTTATCTGTTCTTCTAAGGACCCATTCATCCTCTCCAAAAACCACTTACTTTCCCCTCACATGCCTCCATCTCTCCCTCCCTTCCCCTCTATAAGCTGTCAAATCTCATCACTGTTTGGGATACACACTGTTTGTTTGTTTTCTATGATGCCCCCACAAACATAATATTAACAATTTAAAAATTTGTATACATTTTCTTCTGTTAACCTGCCTACTGGAAGTTTATTTCATAGACCCAGCCCTCGAATCTAGGAGGGAAAAGGAGAAGTCTTTCCTTCTCCACACAGGAAAGAAAGAAGAACGTGATGACATCAATGAATGCAGCCCATTGTTAGTGAGTAAATGAAGGGACATGTGTACATTTAATATAATGAGATCGATTCTCCCACATTATTAAGTCTATTGAGTGTCTTATAACTTGGACTCTCATATGGAAATATAACCGCTTCTTCTCCAGCCTGCTAAGGTGACTAGAATTTCCACTATTAAAGCTCTAGGAAGTTCCGGTTTCACTGGGAAGGTTCCCTAAGAAATACAGCACAATAACACATTGCAATCTTTTTTTGCAAATGAACACCGTTTGCCTTAACTAGATTAGCCGGCCGCAGAAAACAGACCCCTGAAAAAGTGAAAGCCAAAATCCTTTTATACGGAGAAGAGGGTGGTGGTAGTAGAGGGGCAGGAGTGGAGAGGAGGCAAGATTGGCAAGGAGTCAAAAATTATGGACATCCCAAACTGGACTGAGGGAGTTCGGGCACAAATGAAGAGAAAAGGGCAATTTTCACAATGGTCACACTCTTCCAAATAAAAACAAATTTATTTCAGTTAACACCCTGCTTACCACTAACCCCAACACTGCATACTACTTGGTTGCTAATAGCTCTCACTTCAGATCTGTCATTGGTCATATTTGGTCATCAACAGCAGCCTCCACAGAAACAGAATTGAAACTGAGAATTGAATATTTATTTATAAGGCAAATAAAATTATTTTATCAAGTGCTTCAGTCAGGTATTGACAAGAAATTAACCAGAATTCATGGAGAAATGAATTTTCTGACAGGTTTTATGATTTTAGCATCCCATTTTTCAGGCAAAATGGAGTAAGAGGAGTTGTTCTTGGCAGGAAACCAATTTCCTCCCTTCCACTGGAAGGTCTTTTTTCCTGTTACTAGTGACTCACTGGATTACCTCAGTTACGTCCCTTTACCACGGTGGGTCTTTTGTTTCTCTGCACCCCCAGATAATACCTACAAAGGATCTGAGGTTCCTAGATAAGAAGTAGTATTCCAGGATAAGTTGGCATTTGTATGGTACGTAATGAAATCTATGAGATCATTTATCGGAATTCTCCTCGTAGGTAAAGCCCACAGAGAGCTTGCATTGTCCTCTCAGCACTAGCCTTGGAGAGTGCAAACACGGTTAGTAATCTCAAAGCCCCGCCAAGGCTTACTAAAATTTAAAGCAGGCTTCAAAACTATCCTGCAATAACTAAACTGCCATAACTTAAAAAGGCTGTTTCAAAATGTGTTTAATTGGGACCTTCCTTCGCAACAGAGCACAATGCTGGGAGGAAGGGGAAGAAGGAAGAATGGTACGACAGACATGAAATGTCCAATTTTTGTTTGACCCAAGTCTGCTGTGCCCTGGGATTCTTACATGGATGTAACTTGATTTTCCAAGAAAGACTCATGAACTACAGTGAGTGCTGAGACAGATTCAGGTCCCCTTCCCAGTTGTCGTATCTGCCTCTCTGTTACCTGGTTTCTCCTGCCCCTGCTCCCTCCCCCAACCCATAGCTTGGGATGCATATGTTTTTCATTATGTGGTATACGCGTACAGACTGCAGACCTAGTCCTAAGGACGAACTCCAAGAGGTCACGTGTGCTCACTCTATGTGGTTTGTGACACGAGAACACTGGCATCACAGTGAGACTGGGACATCATTCAGGAATTCTTCCAAACACTCCACATAGTCAGAATTCAATTCTCCTCTAATAAAGAAGCAGGCTTTTTCCTCCTATGTGTCCACTAGATGTTAATAAGCATGCATTCCTCTTTGCAGAGTTCTCTTCAGCTTGCTAAAGACTATCGCAGAGATTCAAGTGCCGTACAAGTCTTTGGGGCACTCTGTATCTCTTTGATTTCGATTCATTCCACCAGTCTCTCCAAAGTTTATCTCATACACCCATAGGGAACCTTCCTGTTCCTCCTCCACTCTTAGTTCTGATTTACCAGAAAATCCTTATTGGTTTTGCCTTCGTGTTAAGTTTTAGAAAGGGAAAATGAGTATGGCCAGAGCCCTGTCTTAGAAGACAGAAAAGGACAGTAAACACTAGCAGAGGACAGGACTGAGGATTCTTCCAACAGAGACAATCACTTTAGCAGAAGAACTGTGGGGAAAATGCAGAGAGAGCAAAACCGAGGGTTTTGCATCTGACTGCTATTAACTCCTCACAAATCCTGGCTCGCAGGATGGTAGAACAGTTACCCTGGGATACTCAGAAGTGGCGGAGGTGGTCATGGTCTTTCAGGCTTGTTACTCCTGTGATGCACTCCCAGCTCATCAAACCCACTGTAGACCCAGTGGGGCAATGGAAGCTACAGGGGTTGTTAGGGGGCCAGAGCTACAGCCAGGAGACAGAGAAGGCAAATTCTGTTTCTAAAAGCACAAGGGGAGAGTGGTCTGAGGCTGCTGGTTCACAAACACCATCTTTTATCGTCTCGACTAGCCCAGAAAGTTTCCCGAGGATGGAACCGAGGCCTATCTGGCTCCCAAGCCCACATTCTACCACCGCCCAGCATCCCCCTTTGCCTAAATGAGCGCCATGCATTTGTGAGGCTGGGGGCCAGGACAGAAACAGGAGCCTTGAGATTTTAAATCTTGGAGGATCTTTTCTGAGAGTAATAGTTAAGACCTAAAAGTGTTTACCTTGCTCAGGGTAAACAGGCCCAGTTCCAATCACAGCTCTGCCACTGAGTCATCAAGTAGACTTTGGGCAAATGGTTTAAACTTCTTACACTTCAATTTCTTCAGCTTCAAAGTGGAGCTGTTTGGAGATTCAAATGGCAGAGTGCATTTCAAACACCTAGCCTGGAGAGTAGCATATAGTAAGGACTTAATAAACATTACAGTTATCATATTCACTATCCATTGTGTAGAGCTGGCAGCTAAAAACATTTGTGAATGGGAAGCTTATACCAGCAGGTACAAGAAGAAATACAAGGAGGTCTTGGAGTTGTCCGAAATCCGAGCTATCCGTTTCAAATGGCCAACAGGAGCCTTGGAAACTTGGCCACCTCTGACTCTCTTCTCTAAGTCTCCCTTTGCCAAAAAAGTGTCACCCTCCTCCCAGCCCCCATCTGTCTCTGCAGGTCCTTACTGGAGAGGGAAGCATATTTTTCTAATTCCCAAACTAGAGACATGGTCTGGCAAGTATAGTTAAGTCTAGAAGGAGACAATGCACAGAGTATTTCAGTCTGGTTCTAGTTTAGCTCTCCCATGGGCCTGGGGCACTGCTAGGTAGCATACGTGCCTGCCTCTCCCTCTGCAGTTCAGGTACCTCCACTGCCCAGGTGGCTGACACCTATTTCCACAGGATGTCCCCTGGATAAAGACAGTGGGTTGGTTACCACACTATTTAATAAGGGGTGGAGCGGCCAGTGCATAAAAAGTATTATCAGCCCTTAGCACCTGGGAATGAACTAATTGTCAGGTCGTCTAAAAGAACTCCTAAGGGCACCTGGGTGGCAATCAGTTAAGCGGTTAAGCGTCTGCTTCCACTGAGGTCACGATCCCAAGGTCCTGGGATCCAGCCCTGCATGGGTCTCTCTGCTCAGTGGAGAGCTTGCTTCTCCTTTCACCTGCCTCTCTAACAAATAAATAAATAAGCAAAAAAATAAATAAATAAATAAAAAGAATAAAAGAACTCCTAATAGGATCTTAGGGGGACATGGCAAGGATAGTAATGGATTAGAAATCTTTTTTAAACTGAAAAGCTACCCGAACATGGCGTCGCCTGGGCACCTGGTATGCAGAAATGGAGAATGGGAAATCAGTTAAGTGCAGGACAGGGTTGATAGTTGCTCTGATTCTTAACTTGACCTAAGATTGGTTTTGTCCCTGCAAATTTTAAGGCTGCGGGACCTCAGGATGTCACCCTCACCAGCCTGGGGTCTGGGTGGCAGGACCACTGGGGTGGGGACCAAGGCCCGTGACCTCTTTCTTTTCTCGAAATCCCCACCCGGGCCCAGAGTAGGGCTCTCCCCTAGGAGCTCATCACGTGCACAGCCCCAGCTTTTCAAACCCGATCCGAGGCCTGCGGTCCCTGCGGTCCCGGACGCCCGGGTGGTTTTTAGGGTTTTCTTTCTTTATTATTTCCCTTCTTGTTCTTCACAGTTGGTGATTTTCTGCAGAAAAACGGCTGAGAAAAAAAGAACCTATTTCATTTCCAGCTCCCATCATCGCGATTTCCACATGGATGTGACGTTGGGCCAGCTTCCGAAATGCCCAGGTGACTCACGCGGGGACACCCGGGGGCGGGGCTCAGGAGTTTCTCGCGCGGGACGGGGCGGGGCGCCGCTCGCCTCCAGCACCCCTGGAGCCTCCCGAGCCCTCTGCGCCCCCTGGCGGCCGGCGACGCGCGGCTCTCGGCGCCGGGCCGGGCATCACGTGACTGGAAAGTCCCCGGGTGGAAATCCCCGCTCTCCGCCGGCGGTAAAACAGAAAGGGAAAAAGAGAACTGGCAGTCTGCAGTCTTCGCAGCGGGCCAAGTGCAGCGAGCTCGGAGCCCGTGGGGGCGGAGCGGTGACAGCAGCCGCCGGGAGAAGTGCGGCGGCGGTGGCGGAGGGAGGCAGCCGGCGCCATCCCCACCCCCGGCCGGGCCAGCGAGCGAGCGCCGAGCCCCGGCGTCCATGGGGCGCCTCCTCCGCGCGGCCCCGAACCCCGCCTGCGGCGCGCGCCTGCCCTGACCTGGACTTGGGACTTCGGAAGAGGAACGCGCGGCCAGGACAGGTAACCGCCGCGTCCCGTTGCCGTCTGCCACGGCTCGGCGGGGTCGGGGGCTGCGGGTGTGTCATCGGCAGCGACTCGCAGGCCGGCCCCGTCTACCTGGCATGGGTTTGGCATCAGCGGTCCTGGAGGGGAGTTTGTTGGCCGCTTGTGCCCACTGTGGGTTTTGAAATGCTAGGAGTCGAGGTCGCCGCGCCAGATGTTGGGGTGACAGCTCTGGAATCCTCTCCAGCCAACTGTTCCTTTTAAATACTGCAAAGAACTTAAGCTGTAGCAGACTCCTGGCGAGTAGCCTCCGGACTCCCAGGTCGGGGGGTCCTTGGTGTTTGGTTGTTTTTCGTGCCTTTCGTATTTTTAAATCGAGCTCTGGATGCTGTTGGACACGTAGACCTTGCAGAACCGCTATGGCTTCTTCCCAGATTGTGCAGAAGCACCCCACCGCCCGCGGGATGTCTGGGAGGCCACGAAACCGGGCGGGGGTGGAGGACTCCGCCAGCCCGCCTGTCCGGGGACAGCTTGCAGACACTGGGAGTGAAGTGCGGGGAGGTGGGTGGGGTCCAGGGACAGTGCCGATCCTCAGTGGCAGCCGTGCAAGAGAAGTGTGCATGTTAAAGTGGGCCGTCGGCCTGCTTTCCGGCTGCTCCATTTCACAGTGATCTGCAGGCCCCTGCCCCAGCCCCTGCCCCACAGTCAGACAGTCTTTGTCAGCCCGGGTTGTCCCACATCCTGCCACCTGGCCTCTCAGGAAAGCAGTGGTATTAAGTAAGGAAGGAGCTCAGCTCTTCTGAGATCGCTTTGTTTTCAGTTCTCCCTGCCTCTGATCTTCTTTCCTTAGAAAGCTGATCTCTGGTCAAGGGATTCAGGGCAGCATCTGGGAAGAACCATTGTTGATTAAACCAAAACCCCTGTGTCCCTAATTGTTGAGCAGCCGCTTACTGCTGCGTTCTCATTGTCTAAGGAGCTGCTTTGATTTCTATGATTCTTTGTACAATTTTCGAAGTTTCGGAGGAATCCTTTGCAAAAATTCGATGAGGCATTTGTGCAGAAAAAGTCAGTGAGGGGGGCGTCTGGGTGGCTCAGTGGGTTAAGCCGCTGCCTTCGGCTCAGGTCATGATCTCAGGGTCCTGGGATCGAGCCCCGCATCGGGCTCTCTGCTCAGCAGGGAATCTGCTTCCTCCTCTCTCTCTGCCTGCCTCTCTGCCTGTTTGTGATCTCTCTGTCAAATAAATAGATAAAATCTTAAAAAAAAATCAGTGAGGTAACAAATGTAAAAGAAATGTTAAGGGTGATAGTGTCTGTCTTTAACCGTAAAGACATTACCATCATAGGTCGGGAATATTTATTCCCTAATCTTAAATGTGGAGAAATCGGAGAAATGGGAATTTGGATGGTGGGTTTTGATTCTTTGAAGGAATTCTGCAGTCTGTGCAAGGCCAAACCTATGAATGAGAGGACCGTGGGCTATCTGGTAGGGACATTTGCATGTCTTGATTATGGCTTACGGCTCTCACTATTTGAGGTCTTGACTAGAAGGTCTTAGAGTGAGAAGAGAATATTAGAAGACTCAGGAAAACAAAAAGGCAACACCTAGCTTGTTTCAGATCTTTTTACTTCCCGCCTCGTCCCATCCGAGAGCAGCAGGCATTGCAGCCGCAGAGGTGGTGCTGTGGAAATAGCGAGGGGCAGGTGTCAGAAGATCTGGCGCCTTGGCAAAGCTGTCTGCCTTGGCTGGTGTGGAACCTGAGCGGAACGTGTACTTCTGTTGCTTTGCCTGCAGACAGGGAATAAGGTCATCTTGGGTTTTTTAGCCCCAGCATCAAACATGGCACTCTACCTTTAGTAGGTGGTCAGGTAGTGCTTTTTGAGTGATGGACAGGTAAATGAATGACATTGCGAGACTCTGGCCCTGCCATGAAGTGGAGGTGGGTGTAATGTTTTTATCCCCTCATTGTGCTTATGGTCCTGCTCTAATTTTGCCCAGTTCCACCTCCAGGGAATGTCTGACGTCAAAGGAAAGATTATCAACTGACCCAGAGAATTACGTCTCCCAGGCCTCACTGGCAATCAGATTAGGAATCCTGATCCAGAGCTATCACCAGAAAGCAACCTTGGGGTCATCTAGTTCAGCCTCTCTGCTTTGAGTGGACCGCAAGAATTTAAACTGCTTCATCAATGGCTTTAAGAGAGCCTAGACCCAAGTAGGAAAGACTTCCCTAAAAATCTAGGTTTCTTCTCACTTCTACATAGGTTTCAGGTCTTCCTCAACTAAAAGCTTGCCCTGGTAAATAGTATGATGCAGGAGCGAGATTAACAATCATCATGAAACTCCCTAGGGAATATCTTCATGCTCTGCAACCATCTCTGTCTTCATCTTGGAAACCCAAGATGTATGCTGAGGCACCCTGCTGAGGCTTGTGAATGACAGCTGTCTTTCCACACAACCCCACACTGCGAGAATACCATGTTGTGTCAATTCACAACAACCCAGGCTGTTGGCATGGGTTGTAGATGCTGGGTTTTGCCCCCAGCTTCCTTCATTTGTCCTGAGTGTTCCTGGCCATCTTTCCTTGCCTGCTTCCAGACGTTGATTTCTTTCCACCAGCGGATTATGCTTGAAGATTTCAGCATGAAGACAGGGTGGGAAATGCATCTGAGTGTTGGTCCCTGGAGGATAATAATAAATGTGGTTGGCAGTTGTGTTGGAATAGTAGAACTCTAATGCCTGTTCTTGGAAGTGTAAAATTTATCCTTCTCTTATTCTTACAATTCTATTTCTTATTCTGATGTTGTAAAGTTAACAGAGAGGGTTCCAAAAGACTTACTGTTTGCTCTTAAAATTGCAAAACATCTTACTGGAAATAGGCTTTTTTCACCTTTATAAATATTATAATATATTTTGCAAATGAGCTCTTTATAAATACTTCTCCTTGGGACTGAAGAGGAAACTCTAATCAGAAGCCTAGGTAACAACGTAAAATTGCAAGGTTTTTCACAAAGCATTTTTTTTTTTTTTTTTTTGTAGTATAGGGAGGGAGGGCTTGAAGGAAAAATCAGGAAAAATCAAGGAACTGCCAGAGAGCAAGGACTGCTGAACCATGGTCTTAGGGGAGGAGTTGCAGACTTGCCCAGGCTGCCTTGTGTCCTTCACTGGCACTCAGGGCTCCAAAGACCCAGTGGCTGTGGCGTCAGGGTGCCATGAGAATGCGAGGGGACCTTGCCGGTTATGAGGTGCAGTACCTGTTGCTGACAGATAGGCTTGGCTCCCTGACAAACGTTACTGAAAACGTGGGTTATTCCCCTCCTCCTCAGGACCCACTCCCCGCCTTCCTTCTCTTGTTTAGACTAATCTTTAAAAGTGATGTAACTTAAAACAGTCCAGTGTGAGTTAATCTTGGGGGCCAGCTAGTATCCTGGGAGTAGAGGTGACTAAGATCTTTTGCCTACAGATTAGGGTAATGACAAGATCAAACACTGGGGTTTCCTGCAGGCAGGTATATAAGAGTGGTATCAAAGGCGGACTAACGGAATGGGTTTTTCTCCCCCTCCTCTTCAGGTATCGCAGAGCACAATGGCTGAACAGCTCCTTCCCCAGGCTTTGTATTTGAGCAACATGCGGAAAGCTGTGAAGATACGAGAGAGAACTCCAGAAGATATATTTAAGCCTACCAATGGGATCATTCACCATTTTAAATCCATGCACCGATACACACTAGAAATGTTCAGAACTTGCCAGTTTTGTCCACAGTTTCGGGAGATCATCCACAAAGCTCTCATTGACAGAAACATCCAGGCCTCCCTCGAAAGCCAGAAGAAGCTCAACTGGTGTCGAGAAGTCAGGAAGCTGGTGGCACTGAAAACAAATGGTAAGAAGATTTGTCTAAGGCTTGGCTCCCACCGTGCTGGGTCCCCATTCATTCAATTCTGATAGCGCTGGCCCAAATTCAAGTCTCTGGAGAGCACAGACCCCTTAGTATAGAATACTCTCTGAAAGACATGTGATAAAAGCAAACTGGTTTTGCCAATATTTTTACGAAGGATATTTTGTAATTGTGTGTGTTAGAGAGCAGAGGCACTGAGCTTTGAAGAATGCATGCCAAAATACCATGCCTCCCATTGAGGGACTTGGGTGTCTAATTTTTGTGGCTGTTTGTATAATCATTTGTAAAATACCCTTTCCTGGCCAGTAATGAAAACATTAAAAGGCTTTAAGTTCAAAAGGAAAGCATGGTGTGAAAACTAGTATTACTATTGTTTCCCACTGTCATTAGAAGATGCTCGTAATGATGACCTTACACGGCTTGAACTGATGGCATTTTGTGGGTTAACCAGTGAATGGCTCTTGCCTGCCTCTCTCTCCCTTACCTAGGTTCTGTTGGTTTTGGTCCCATGACATGAAGTGGAAAAGATACTTGAGATTTTTAGCACAAACTTGACAGCTTTACTTCATTATGTTTAGGGATTCTTAGTTCTGAATTTCTTGCTATCTGTGTGTATCTGCTCAATGGCCCTTTACCACTAATAGCTGTTTCTTGTTCTAAACTTTACTGTTTTGCCTTTTGATTGTTTCCTTCGAGCAAGAGTGGTGCATCATGGCCACATCCAAGCACACTGTTTCAGGTAGATACAAAATCCTGCATTATAATGTCGCTGATTATTACAAGAAGCAAGTAGACTGTCCATGATCAATTACATGCTTATAGTCTAGATGAGGGCAGGAATCAGGTTCTTATATAAGTAACCATCCTTCTTTAAGACCACCTTGATCAAATTAATACATGCAAGCACAGAAATCCTTGTTGACAATGAGAGGATGAGAATATTAATTAACTTAGTTGGTACATTCACTTTGGCCATTTTTGAGTTGGGCAGCGTGGAGTGCCTGGAGATAGGTATTTTGTGGTGTTCAGTGAGGGCGGTTGGTTCTGGTGCATTACTTGAACATCTTGCCTCTACTTCTGAAGCACAGATTCTTAGAAACAAAGGTAGAATGAAAACTGGGGAGAGCTAATGTTTACATTTTTCTTGGCCTTAAATCAAGTGATGCGTAGAAGTGGGTAATTATGTTAAGTCATCATCAAGGGGTTTATATTCCTGACAGTTTGTGGTTTTAGCTCTTTCCCATTTTGTTACAAAAAAGGAATAGAGTGAACTCTGGGAGAGCTGGAAACAGAGAGATTCTGCCAAACTAAAAATGTGGTAGGAAGAGGAAAACCTTCTTATCATTAACAGAATTAACTGACATTTTAGGTTGAACTTACTCCTTAAGAAAATAATGAATACAAAGAGTAAACTCTTGTTTTGCAAAGGTATGTCATTAAAGTCTATAAGGATTCATGCTACAAATAAAGCTACAAAAGCAAATGCATTTTGATAACATTTTCTGGGAAATAGGAATGTGGGGACTCAGATCTTCTTATTAACCCACTTTCAAGAAAATTCCTTAAAATTCTGGAAAAGGAAGAAAAGATATTGGGGGGATAGACAAAGCGACTTTTACTCTCTGGCTTTTATTAAGCACCTTTTTTTTTTTTTAAACCCCCAGTCCCTCAGGAGGGTTGTACAAAGTCAGTGGTCTCTTTGGGGAGGGGGTGATTCACAGGTTTGCATTTGAGGATATGAGACTGCGGTGAATGAGGAAGGGAGTAGGTGGCATAAAATTGAAACTTCAAGTGAAAAATTCCAGCGTCTATTGGCTGCCGCGATTTCACTTGTATAATGAGTAGCCCTATTCCAGCTCACCCTGACCACACCCACTTGGAAAGTCCAGGGCGCCCTTCGCAGTTTAAATGTCTACACACCAGAACAAAAAGTACAATAGCTGTTGCTCAATTGCTAGTCAAATAACTTAGCACTGGGGAATTCCAGATGTTGCTTAGGGAATTTTGTACTGGTGCATCTCAATAAAGAACTGAAAGTAAGCACAAGAAGAAGAAAAAAAGCCTTATCTTTGCTCTAGATTTTGCAAAGGGGAAATTTCAACAGAATGCAATCGTTGCCACACTTCTGCCAAGACAAAAGGCTCAGCGATCTGTTTTGTTCATTCTTGTGAATACTTACTTAGCTTGTTTTTTCCTATGTATGAATTGCAGGGATACGAGTTGTAGATGGGTATATATGCTTGAGGGGCTTTCTTTGTTGTTTTGTTTTTGCTTTTTACAGTTTGAGTGTACTTAAGATTTGCTAAAAGCTTCAGAAAATGATAACCCTACTTGTAGAGTAATGTAAGAAAACAGTCGAACTCCTGTTTGTAAAAGCAGCGGTGCACTTGGCCACGAGTTACTAAGGAGTTGACTTTTTTGATATTAAACATTCCTCCCAAATGTTTATTGTTTGGAGGTTAGACAAAAGGCAGCCTCTTGAATTGTGGGTTTTGACCTGTGAAAATAACAAATTCATGGAGTAAAATTAGACCTGTTTCTCGCAATGCTCAAAGGCAGGCTGAGGAGGTAATGCGGTGTTCTCGATCCCACTTGATAAAACCAGGAGAGGAAACTCCCAGGCCCCTGAGGCCTCAGTGGAATGGTCAAGTCATTTACCACTGAGTCATAGCCAGACCGTCCCTGTCTAGTAAGCGGAGCCAAGCCAGCTTCCTGGTTTGTGCACCATACCCCATATGTTCTCTCTAGAGCCACGGAGTAATAGTGCCAGTGTCTTAGCCAAAACATTAAGGAATGCTAGAACGGGACAGACTTTAGAGATCATAACCCAATACCCTCATTTCACAAAGAAGAAAAAAGAGCAACACTCAAAAGCTGAGGAATTTCCCCCAAGGTCACACCTAAACCAGTTAGGGCAAGCCAGGCTAGAACCAAGGTCCCCTGATAATCAGTTCCTGGCCCCTTTGTTCTGTTGGGTCCAACGTTAAAATTAAGAGTGGAAAGAGTGGTTTTTTTCCCTAAAGCTGTCATCCCCTTGTGAAATGTTCTCAGTTGGCTGTTGGACTAAGAAATTAAACCATTTGCATTTCTCATATGCCCCTACTGGGTCCCCTGTACTAGAAGCAGGGCTAGTGCATTCTAAAAACTTTTGCTAGGCCTTTGATGTGTATGGCTTCTTCCCTAGGTGATGGAAACTGCCTCATGCACGCTGCTTCTCAGTATATGTGGGGTGTTCAGGACACAGACCTGGTCCTGAGGAAGGCTCTCTTCAGCACTCTCAAGGAGACGGATACACGCAACTTTAAATTCCGCTGGCAGCTGGAGTCTCTTAAATCCCAGGAATTTGTGGAAACGGGGCTTTGCTACGACACTCGGGTATGTTTTGTTCCCCCATAAATATCTATCGATAGAGCTCCATGGTGGGTGAAGGGCCTCTCGGGCCAGCACCGGCTCTCGAGGACCATATGACTTCCTAGGTCACGTGAACTTGGCTAAGCAGAGCACAGTCCATGGAAAACACCTGAAACCTCCTGTGGGATGAACCTGAGGCTTTTGTCACTGCTGGGAGAGTTCCAGGCAGCAGATTCCCAGCTGTGGATCTCTTTTTAGCAGAAGGGCTACTTGGCCTTTCCTGTGGTGTTTTGGTTGCTTTCCCATCTGATTGCCCTTTGCGTGCTTTACCGAGCCTGCCAATCAAATTCAGACGTGGGGCTCACCATTCTCAGTCACAGGCTTGGAATTTTTGTGAACATTTGGATAAGGGGCTTTGGTGTTAGGCCTCATCAGGGATTTTTTTGAAATCAGGTGCTGTCCCCATCCTCCCCCACTTCTAAGTTGGCCTTATAGTGGAAAAAAGTAAAGGAAGAAAACCAAACTGGGGAAAAAAGGGTGATCACTCAAATGATGATTTCCAGAAAGGGGAAAAGCAAGCCAGGTTATATAAGTGAATAATTGTAGAGCAAAGTCCGACTGACTGTTTAATGCATAGTTCATTCACTCCTGATTTCCCCTTTACCCACTTCCTAGAATTGGACTGATGAATGGGATAGCCTAATCAAAATGGCATCCACAGACACACCCGTGGCCCGAGGTGGACTTCAGTATAACTCACTGGAAGAAATACACATATTTGTCCTTTGCAACATCCTCAGAAGACCAATCATTGTCATCTCAGGTGAGAGCCGCAGGTTGCTTATTTGTATTCGAGAGCCCGTCGGCTTTAATATGTTAGCTCTTCAGAAAAACTGAGTCTACCTCAGGCTACCAGGGTCACCAGCAATAGTAGCTGAAGGGAATTTAATGAAAATCACCTGAGGGCCTTATTTCTCTTGCTCTTTCCCTAAACAGACAAAATGCTGAGAAGTTTGGAATCGGGTTCCAATTTCGCTCCCTTGAAGGTGGGTGGGATTTACCTGCCTCTCCACTGGCCAGCCCAGGAGTGCTACCGATACCCCATCATTCTCGGCTACGACAGTCAGCACTTTGTACCCCTGGTGACCCTGAAGGACAGCGGACCTGGTGAGAACACAGCATGGATTCACATTTGTAACTGCTGCTAGATACTGAGATGCCCTGTTCCCACTGACCGCTGGGCTCTTTGGGGCCCTCTGGCAAGAGCCTCATTTATGTTTATTATTTGTATGTGAATACAGTGTTCCGTCACGTGCCTGGTTAGCAACAGTAATGCCATGGCAGTAATCCCGCCATCTTTGTGTATGGCTTGGAAAGCACTTCCCACAGCTTAGCTGCAAGGAGGAGATCTGTGACGTGACCGCCGCCCTTTGACATATGACAGAGTGAGGCCCACAGAGCCCTGGCCCAGAGCGGGTCAGTGTCTATCAGGTTAGCCATTACTAGGATAGCTTCCCGTGGAAGAGGCAGTATGCGAAGTGCTTTAGGGGATAAATGTAGACATTTATTTCATCTTCACAGCGTCAGTATGGACCGTAAGCACTGGAAGCCTTGTTTTACAGAGATGTCTGAAGCTCAGAGAAGTTCAGTAACTTCCCTGATATCACAGAGCTTGACAGTGGCAAAGCCAGGATTCAGACTCAGATCAGCGTGGTTCTAAAGTGTGATGATTTACCCAATGAGATCCACTGCCTCCAGGCTGCCTAATATTCTCTGAGCTTCCAGAACATACAAAGCATTTTATGTTAGAGTTTAGTGTAGTTTGTTTCCCCATCTGCATTTGATTGTGACTAGATGATACTTTTCTACCCTTTTTTATATCTTTTCTGTGTTTGTGAAATGTGACCATTATATATGCAGCCTTACACATAATCTCATTTAGTAGAATCATGTGTCGCTATGTGTTGCTTCTTTCCCTCAGAAATCCGAGCTGTTCCACTTGTTAACAGAGAGCGAGGAAGATTTGAAGACTTAAAAGTTCACTTTTTGACAGATCCTGAAAACGAGATGAAGGAGAAGCTCTTGAAAGAGTATTTGATGGTGATCGAAATCCCCGTCCAAGGTTGGGACCACGGCACCACCCATTTGATCAATGCCGCAAAGTAAGAGTTTATCCTTAGCTCTGTCCTTTGTCATTTTCAGCTGCTTTTACTTCCGCCACAGAAGCTGAGGCCATCCCAGAGCTCAACCGTAAAGTTATTTGAAGCCGGTTTCCTCCAATGTGCAAGAGATCCAAGTGTGGTGTACATAGTCAGAGAGGATGACGGGAGGCCATACCAACTTGGGTTTCACATGGGAAGGAGTAATTTCTCCATGGTCACTTTCCTGCATAGCTGGATGCTGACAGTCCGGATGGTGGCTTTAAAGTCTCTTGAACCAAGGATAGTTTTGTTGTGTTTTGTTTAATTGCCCTAGTACTAGGCTAGCAAGTGAAAATTCTTGGAAACAGACGCCTTTTTCTCTTGGCTTCTTGGTAAGGACAGACTCCTCAGACACAGTCGGGGTTGTGGATCATCTTTATGTGGGCATCATATGATTTTTGCCCCATACGAAGTGGAGGCAAGACCCAGATGACGTGCAGTGCGGGTGTCCAGATCTTAAACACTGGCTTTATGTTGGAGAGATGCCTATTTGTTAGGACTTGAAATACACCATAGGGGGAGGCAGACACATGATAGAGGCTTGGAAGTGAGTGGACAGCACCTGGGGGTATGTCCACTGCTTGGTCACTGTGTGGGGCAGTCCGTGCTGATAGACACCAGCTGCCAGTTTAAGATTAATAACACCAAAATACAGGCAACAAAGCCCCAAAGTAGTTTGAGTTATAACGTAGACTAGTCCCAAAGGAACATGCTATATGATGTTTTAGTAGATGTTTGACATCAGAGAAGTTAAAAAGTAAAAGTGAGTTTTTAAAAGAGTCAAGTGTAGCAGCGTCCCCAGAATAGCCCTTTCTTTAGAATTATCAGTAATTTGGAGTGGACCAAGATTGATTAAATAAGACTGTGGTTCTTGAAAAAAAATGAAATCTCCTTAGCAGTATTGGACTGCGCTCTGCTGGAAGTATAGACTCATGATCATTGGCCTACATTTCAGTGAGTGGTTATCAAGTTATTGCCATAATCCACATTGTAGGAGTTTGGCCTCTGAGCTCATGATATGGAATTGTGTGTGTGCGTGTGTATCCATGTTGGTGTGTAGTGTCATATTTTTCTTTTTTGGTCTTTAGACTAGATGAAGCCAACTTACCCAAAGAAATAAATCTGGTAGATGATTACTTTGAACTTGTCCAGCACGAGTACAAGAAATGGCAGGAGAACAATGAGCAGGAGCGGAGAGAGATACATGCTCAGAATCCTTTGGAACCTTCCGTTCCCCAGCTTTCGCTCATGGACGTAAAATGTGAAACACCCAACTGTCCTTTCTTCATGTCCGTGAACACCCAGCCTCTGTGCCACGAGTGCTCAGAGAGGCGGCAAAAGACCCAAAGCAAACCCTCAAAGCTGCACTCCAAGCCAGGCCCCGAGGTGCTCCCTGGCATGGCTCTCGGGCCCTCCCGGGGCGAGGCCTATGAGCCCATGGGCTGGAGCCCCGAGGAGCCAGCCGGGGGGCCTCATTCGGCCCCTCCGACGGCGCCCAGTCTCTTCCTGTTCAGCGAGACTACCGCTATGAAGTGCAGGAGCCCTGGCTGCCCTTTCACGCTGAACGTGCAGCACAATGGATTTTGTGAGCGCTGCCACAACGCTCGGCAGCTGGGCGCGGGCCACCCCTCAGACAGCACGAGGCACTTGGACCCCGGTAAGTGCCGAGCCTGCCTGCAGGACGTCACCAGGACTTTTAATGGGATCTGCAGTACTTGCTTCAAAAGGACTACGACAGAGCCCTCCTCGGGCCTCAGCTCCAGCGTCCCTCCTTCCTGTCACCAGAGGTCCAAGTCAGACCCCTCACAGCTCGTCCAGAGTCTCTCCACACATTCTTGCCATAGAGCCGGGACCGAGGCTCCCTCCGGCTGCCTCTCTCAGGCCACACGGACTCCAGGGGACAGGATGGGGACCAGCAAGTGCAGAAAAGCCGGCTGCATGTATTTCGGGACTCCAGAAAACAAAGGCTTCTGCACGCTGTGTTTCATCGAGTACAGAGAAAACAAACGTGAGTCAACTGACGGATTTCCTAAGCCCCGTTTCTAAACCCCTGCGCTAGAAGCAGTTTTGCTCCAGAGCTGCCAGAAAGCAGCCCCTCTGGGCAGCGGGGGAGAGTGCAGCTGGCCCAGAGGGATGGTCACTTGGAGGCAAAAGACACAGAAAACCACTTTCCAAAGTCCTACAGCCCCTCCTAGATAGAGTTCATAGAATTTTATTTCACGTGGTCATTTAGCATCTGGCATTTGTGAGGCAGAGTTTAAACAAGACTTTTTTGGACATGTAGATGTAATAGAAGTCCAGAGTTGATGGGCAGTAGCTGAAGAGAGGGAAGTCTCCGCTGACCCTGAGAAAATGCGGTTGGTTTTAGAAACCTCTCGTTTGAAGAAGGACTGATGGGCAGTTAGTGTCTCTATTCTGTTACCATGCCTGACCTGTGCAGCACGTTCAAAAATGAGTGGTCTGTAAAGTCAAAGATGTTTCCATAATTATGGCATTATTATCCTTTTTTTTCTTTGACTGAATTTAGAAAAGGCCGTGCTCATGTATGCACAGCCCAGGGTGCCCTAACCTATATCCAGAACCTGGCAGTCTCTCTCTCTCTCTGCTTGGAGACCACCTGTAGCACTGATGAGCTCCAACTCTCTTTCAGATTTTGTCCCTGCCTCCACGAAAGCCAGTCCCACGGGCCCCAGGTTCCAGAATGCTGTCCCCTGCCTGGGAAGGGAATGTGGCACCCTGGGAAGCACCGTGTTTGAAGGATACTGTCAAAAGTGTTTCATCGAAGCTCAGAGTCAGAGATTTCACGAAGCCAAAAGGACCGAAGAGCAACTGGTGAGACATTTTGAGGTACTTCCCCTCCCCCATTGGGCCAGCTCTCTTCACTGGAGCTGCTTCTTCCCACTGAGACAGCGGACTTTCCTCCCTGCCAAGTTCCGGGGAAGAACCTTAGGGGGGTTTTGGTGGGGGGAGAAGTTCCTGTAGCCCCCAGGGTTGGAAGTGCAGTAGGTACTGCACTTGATTTTCGTGGCCTAACTGTACTTTAGAATTCATTTAAAAAGTAAATCCATGGCATGGAGGACAAGGGGCGTTAGAGAGGAGTAGGGAATTTGGGTAAATTGGAAGGGGAGGTGAACCATGAGAGACTATGGACTCTGAAAAACAGT
Source organism: Neogale vison (assembly GCF_020171115.1). Taxonomy (NCBI): domain Eukaryota; kingdom Metazoa; phylum Chordata; class Mammalia; order Carnivora; family Mustelidae; genus Neogale; species Neogale vison. The sequence goes on along the minus strand of NC_058091.1, from coordinate 63,979,926 downwards.
CTGAGGGGTTTGAAGTGGCGGGGGGCGGTGGGAGGTTGGGGTACCAGGTGGTGGGTATTATAGAGGGCACGGCTTGCATGGAGCACTGGGTGTGGTGAAAAAATAATGAATACTGTTTTTCTGAAAATAAATAAATTGAAAAAAAAACAAAAAAGTAAATCAAATCAGCCATAGAATAAAACCTCTTAAAGTCTCTGAAAAGCCTGATGCCAAACAGAGACTTTTTGATTTGTAGCAGCACGGGGATCTGAGTGGCCAGCAGACTTTTGCAAGTAGTCCTTTATCAGGGGACAGGAGGAGCAGGCAGAGTAGCCCACGTGCCTGCACACAGTGACATAGGAAAAAAGCCACCTTAGGCTGATGGTTGCCTCTCCTGTTGTTTACAGCATGGTAGGGAATCTGTCTGGGGAAGGCCAGCTTCTCACTAATACAAGCGGAGGCTAGTTGGGCCAGCCTTCGCAGGCCTCCAGGTCAGGTGCTCCTTGGTTGCACTCAGCGTGCTCTCACGGGACTGGGAGGAGGCGTCTTTGGCAGCTCCCAGTCGCAGACAGCACGTGCAGCTCCGGCTCCCTGGGTCAGGCGGTGGCTCTCCACCCCATCGAGTTATTGGGAACACCCGCGCAGGCAGACGAGATGGTGCTCTCCCTGAGCAACTGGCCAACAGTTCTCTCTGCTCTTCCCATTCAGAGAACGAGCCAGCGCAGAGACACGACTCGAAGCACGGCGAGCGCCTCCAGGCCCAAGTGTGCCCGGGCCTCCTGCAAGAACATCCTGGCGTGCCGCAGCGAGGAGCTGTGCATGGAGTGCCAGCACCTCGGCCAGCGCGTGGGCGCGGGGGCCCGCCGGGGCGAGCCGGTTCCGGAGGAGGCCCCCAAACAGCGCTGCCGGGCGCCCGCCTGCGATCACTTCGGCAACGCCAAATGTAGCGGCTACTGCAACGAGTGCTTCCAGTTCAAGCAGCTGTATGGCTGAGGGGTGCGGAGGGCCCCGGGGACCTCGAGCCTCAGCAGGCAATGGTGCTAGCCGCAGCGAGCTGCGGGCGGCTTCGAGCCGGGGAGCAGGGAGAAGGTCGGGTCGCGGTCGCGGCCAGCCTGCGCAAGTGGCCTTGGAACGAGGGCAAGGCCAGTGACGGGCGGCAGATGGGCTGCTGCTCTTCCCCCGCCACATCACCGGCCACGCGGAAGGGCAGGGACTGCGTGGACTCGGAATGTGTGGTGGGACTACATCATCTTCTCGGGAGAAAAGGGAGAAGAAGCTCAGTCGGGTGGGTTGGGGATCCCGGAGCCGTTCCCCCCAGCACAGCCCCACGTGGGCCGGGCTTGGAGCCACGGAGCTGACCCGCCGTGCCCACAGGCCCTCAAGTTCAGGAAGCTCAGGGAGAACGGACAAATTCAGTGTCCGTGGTGAGTGGTCTTTCCCTCCCCGCCTCGTCCATTTCCCACGGACACGGACACGGCAGACACCGAGCTGTCCACAGACTGTGGCTCTGAGGCTGCTGAGACGGAATCAGTTCACGCTGAAGAGCAAACCAGCTGCTCTTTACAGTATGCACCTTGGAAGAAATCAGAACATTCTAGTGGGAAGATGTGTGCCTCTCTTGGTTATCACTGTCTTCACTTCTAAAGAAGTTAGCTTGAGGTGTGCATGAAAATGTGTACATATATAATGTATCCTTATATTATGTATGAGGGAATTTTTTTTATTGTGGTGAAGTATATTGTCTATATAATTCACTTTATTTATTTTATTTCAAACTTCAGGTTTATTTAAATGAAGATGTTTCTTCTGCTCTGGGTAAAGTGTCTGCTGTAGTGTCTTCTTGAAATAGTGTATTCATAGTCAGTCCTCTTTTGGGCGAGTACCTGAGTGCCTTGGGGATTTGGTCTCTTTGATGTACTGTGGTTGTCTTCCCTAAGAAAGAAGGAATTGCACCAAAGGTATATTCATTAAAAGCTCGTGCTTTTCTTGATGAAACTTGGGTTAGAGGCTCTTGCTAGCCAAATGAAAAAATAAAAAAATAAAAAAAGTAACTGCTTTCCGCAGTAAACAGATGCCTTGAATATCCTACCTCTTTAGAGATAAAATTGGGAAGGAATGGGATGAGATTGGAGAAGGTCACTGGGACGATGTGACCTTTAATGATAGTTTTATTTGCTGTGTTTGAACTCTCTGTCCTGGTAGCAACCGCACAACCAGTGGCACCTTCGCGCTGGGACAGCAAAACCCTGTGAACATGAGCATAAGGAAATTTCTTTCTGTCCTTGGCCTGCAGTTTCTCTGTTTGCTCTGTGTTGCTGTCATACTTGTTATAAGAAAAAAAAGGGGGAGACACATTGTCCCCAGAGGTAAAGGCTGCCATTTATTTTATTTTTTGGGGGTGGTCTGGAACTTATGACCTGAAAATCTTAGTAATCTATAACTCTACACAGCCTTTACTTGTATTACCTGACATGTTTGCCACCTCGAGTGCTATTTCCTCAACATAAATTTTAATCATTTTTTCTAAAGATCTCAAATAAACATCAGTGTTCATGTAGTTCTTCTAAAGTCAATATTTTAATATTTTGTGTGTATCAATATTTTCATTCTTAATGTGAAAAATGGAATTATTTATACTTATTTTAGAAAGCATTTGAAATTTGCACATTTAGTTGTCCCTGATAGAGAGCTGTTTATTCTGTTGGATTCCTTCAAGTTTTCCTAAATATGTGTAACTTTTCACAAAAGTCAATATTAAAAAAATAAATTATTTAAGAACAGATTTTGATGTTTTCTGCTTACAAATGGTGAGAGAAAGAGACCCAAATACTAAGGCTATGTTTCTCAAACAGCCTCGTATCGAGGTACACCTGGAATAGTGGACATGCGTCCCACCCCCATGGAGTAAGAACTCTGCGAACATTATAACGGCATGAGGGTAAGGCATTGTTCAACTGCAGGGACACTGAGGCCCAGGCAGGAGTGGGAAGGGTCAACCTGTCCCATTCTCAGGAGACACTAGGTCCCTGAGCCCCTCCAAGGGTTGCTGCCTTGGGCCTTCTTGCAGTGCAGAAAAGGAAAGCAAGAGAGAGCAGCAGAGAGAGGCTTAGAAATAAAGAAATAGGAGGGAGGTGGGAAGCCTGGTGTAAGATTTCCTGGGTCAGACCTTAAAAGAGGTGACAGATGGCCGTGGTGGCTGCAAGAATCGACAGCACCAAAGGCCTGGGAAATTATAAAATGACACATTCTTCCACCCAATCCAAACATACCCCCAGAAGCTTGATTCAGGAGGACTGCAGATTCCGGAATCTTTTTTTTTTAAAGCTCCCCAGGAGATTCTGATCATCAGCGAGATTTTAGAACCATGCTTTGACAAATCATTCATGATCTTTTGTTAGCTTATTACAGGAAATGTTAACACACAAGAAAGCAGAGTTTAATGAACCCTCATGTGTCCATTACTTGGTTTTGACAATGATCAGCATTTTGCCAGATTTGTTTCATCTTTCATTCCCTCTTTTTCTTCTGGATGATTTCAAAGCAAACCCCAGCCATGTGTGTCCTCACACCCAAAAATACATCAGTGTGCATCTCTAATTGATGATCATTTTTTTGTTTTGTTTTGTTTTTTTTAGTACAACCATCATTTTTTCACCTAGATAAGTGATTTTTAGTGTCATCTAATACTAAGTATGTATTCTAACTTCTCAGCTTGTCCACTGTGGAGACATAGTCCTATTGCTTTAGGGTTAGCATAAGCCTCTTTTATTCTGTAACATTCTTTTTAAATTTGTCATCCTACTAATTTGTTGGGGCAGTTCGATCTTTTCTTCTGTAGAAGGGCCCACATTCTGGATTTCGCTGATTGCTTTCTTATGGTGCCACTTAACTTATTCTATAACGTACTTTGGATCTAATTCTGGTTCAATGAGGCAAGAATCGCTCAGGGTCCCATCAAGTCCCATCCTGTGTGAGCTATATGAATGCCAGCCCAGAGGAATCATAAAGCCTCAAATTCAGCTCTTTTCTTTCTGTCCATTCTTCCTCCCACCTCTCACCCAGCATTAAATGCTACAATTCTTCAATCAGCATGATGAACATAAGCATTTGACCATAAGTCATCAGGATTTCTAAAAATAGGAAGTGACTTAAAATTAGCAAATTATCTCTGACTCAGAAGAATGACCCACAGACAGGGTAATAGGGGGCAGGTTTGGAGGACAGCAAGGGATCCCGGTGGGGATGGATCTCTGCAGATGGGGATGCCTATAAGGCATACACACAATTTTATGTCCGGGTGTGTTCATTTTTCTTCTGAAGTGGAGCCAATCAGAGGCTTTCTTCAGAGTCTCAAAGAAATGGATGATTTTCCAAAAAAGCCAAGAACCTCAGCATAAAGACAGCTGAGAATTAAGACTTGGAAGGAACTGATTTTTGCTTCCAGCACTGCAAATGTCACCCCCACACCACAAGGGTGGAATTTCCTGTCATCCAAAATTGAACTCTTAATGTTCTATCCCTGTCCCCTTCCTCCCATGCTCAGAAAAGGGCATTATCTTCCTAGCCACTCTAGACTTTTCCCCCCCTCCTCCCATCTCCAAACTTTATGAAGTGTTATTTCCAAAGTGTCTCTAGACTTCTGCCCCTCTGGCTTGGTCCCTAGCTTCCTTCTGCCTTTTTGCCTCCACTCTCCCCTTTCTAGCCTGCTCTCTTGCATAACTTGACTGCTCACCTGTGCCTGTAAACCAGAGGCCTGGTGAGCTGTCTCCTCTAATTAAAACTCCCTGACGGCTTTCCCAAAGCTGGCTGCATGCAACAGAGGGTGCAGGAAGAAAGGAGGAAACCTCGGAGTTTGTTTGGTGAGTATTTGATACATGAATGACTGCTCTGCCTTTCTCAACATCAGAGGCCACTGTCCCCTGAGCAGTCCTGAAGGAACTATGAGTTGCCCAGCTAAGAGGGGGTAGTAGTGACACCTGCATTCATTTACTTCCTGCATGTTGAAAAAATCACATTTGAATTATCCCATGTTATGTGATTTTATGGCCAAAACTGATGGAGCCATGCCACGTATAAACTTACCTATCTGCACACCTAAGCTTGGAAGCAACGGTTTTTAAAAAAGTCTGTTTAAAAATTACCTAAAGAAGAGTTTCAAGGGGTTTTGTACCCATTTATTGGAAATACCAGCATAGCTCTCCATCTTCACACCTAACTGACATCCAAGATTGGAATTTGCTAACTGCGTTACAGCAAAAACCATTGCATAGTTGGTAGCTAGAATGAAATGTAATAAGGAGGCACGATAACTTTTTTTCTCTCTGGTCTGCTTTCTATTGCTTTTCTATCCTCTGTAGTGTCCTTTCCAGGTCTGGAGGTCATTAACATCAAGGATCACAGCAAAGTGAACTGAGACTTAGGAATAGCTTTATCACAATGTGAAAGATAATGTTTTATTTTTTTAATAATGAAGTATATTTATTGATTTCATTATTTCTTATTGAGAGTAAAAGGTCTTTTTACCATTAATAAAAATAATTATTTTAGAGTATTACTTCATCTTTATCTCACTGCTTTGAAATCCTCACATTTTTTATCTTTAATAGTATATTTTCATTGATTTAAAATAATACATATATTGTGAATGCACTCTCAGACATGTTTTTAAAGATTTAAATCATCACATGGGATGAGATCAAAAGCCCTTGGAATTGGGGTGACTGGGTGGCTCAGTGGGTTAAACCTCTGCCTTTGGCTCAGGTCATGATCTCAGGGTCCTGGGATCCAGCCCCGCATTGGCCTGCTTCCCCCACTGGCCTGCCTTTCTGCCTACTTGCGATCTCTCTCTTTCTGTGTCAGATAAATAAATAAAATCTTCAAAAAAAATTTTTTAAAAGCCCTTGGAATTGAATTTCCAACATGTTATGTGGTGCTGTTGACAATTTGAGCCAATTTAAGTATTCATTTTTTCCATCTGCCACTACTATAGATATCTCCTGACCTTCTATACTCTCTTCTGTTCCCTCTAGAAAAGACATATTTTGGTCTTGAGACGCTTTTACACTCTTAAAAATTATTAAAGACTCCAGAGAGCTTTTGTTTAAGTGTGCTATATCTATTTATACTTAGCATTTAGAAGTTAAAACTAAAACATGTCAAAGCACAGAATATATAAACAAAAATTCCATCAGCTTCCAAACCGATGATATCATTACATGTCACAGGGCCTAGGGAAAACTCCACAGCACACTTAGGAGAGTCTGAGAACAAGAAAGACAAATAACACCTAAGTATTGTTATGAACATAATTTTTAACCTTGTGGAGTCCCTAACAAAGTCGTAAGGACCCCTGGAGATCTCCAGAAAATACTTTAAGAACCTCTGCTCTAGAATAATGATTCTTAATCTAAGGTTGCCATCACCACACCAGTAACACCTGCAGAAAGTTTTGAGAATGTCTTGTGCCTGTGCCCTGCCTGTGGCCAGTAATTTGGTGCCTGTGGCCAGGCAGGGGCCTGTACACAGCCCTAGTGGAGTGGAGAAGATCTTCTCTACACAATGGACTCTGGGCTTTTCTGACGAATTGTCCCTACCAGCAAACAGTTTTTGAGCATGTACTCCATTATATGTGTATTTATTTCATTATAAATTATATACATATATTACCATATCAATGGATCCTGCACCTTGTAAAACATGCAAAAAAAAAAAAAAGGAAAAGAAAAAAGAGAGATAAAAAAACAAAACAAAACAAAATTCTACCATCTTCCAGCCATGCCCCAGTGAGTCCTATGCACACACTTCGAAGACAGCTCCACAGATCATCCTGCAAATTTCTCTACCTCTTTGCTTTTTCTTGGGCTGTCTTTCTGGATGCCCTTTCTGCCTTCCTTTCCTGTCTCCCTTCTCTCTTCACTAGAATCTGGCAGAGTTCTTTCCATATGTTCTGCATTCTGCCAGATATCATAGAAAGAACTTGATATTTTGTAAAAGAAATTCCAGATTCAGACCATGGCTCAGTTACCTGTTCAGCTTCCTCAACTGTAAAATTCTCCTTAAATCTTTTTTAAAATATATTAGGGAATGTCTCCTTGCTCATCCTACCAGAAAATGTTCTTCTCTATCAGTAACTGAGCTAAAGACCTATTAAACTCACTCAGACGGCTTTTAAACCAAACCAGTGTCCAGAGATTTTCACCTTTAATTGGCCTGAGATGGCACTCTTGGGAATTGGATTTTTTTTTTTTTAAGTTCAGATGAATCTAATATGCAGTCAGAATTTGGAATCAATAGTAGCCAAAGAAGCACTATTTTCACAAATGCAGCAGAGAGAAAGAGAACACAATTACACGGTGCACGTGGGGCATTTGAAGAAGGCAAGGTGTCTTCCTTCAGGTGGTGCCTTCTATCATCTGCAATCCCATAGGTGGCATTGATGATCACCATGTGCCTTTTTTGCCGTAAAAGCTCCATCTTCCAGGGGCAATGCCATATTAACCAAGATCAGAGATATATTAGTGTATTGGTAATTTACGTGAGAACATTTACTACCAAAGAGGTACAAACACTTGCATCCTTTTGTCAGTATGCTCCCTCCTCAGAGGCTCACCCTATGAGAATCCTTATTAGGACTCCTCGCAAGCCTGGAATCAGATTGGGGGAGCTAGTATCTGAGTTCACAGGACAAATGCACTCTTCTATGCACTGGGATATGCCCACCTCTAGGTCTCAATGGTCAAGTCCTCTTTCCTTACATAGCAGGAGTCCCGGATGCCATCTCCTGTCCATGGTACTTTGATGGACCATGTCTGCTTTTGAGACTCTGCCCTGTTCTTGGTGTCACTACCCCAACTTCTGGTTGGCCCCTTACCTTTAATCACGTCAACACCTTCAGTTCGGCCACACTGTCTCTTCCAGTGACCTTGTACCCTTCTGAACTGGTTTGTTATTTAACTCACAGAGGAAATGCTTATTTCCGAGCTATACCCCCATCCATTTAAGACCTAAGAATCTTGAGTTACAGGTAGTAATTTGGGAAATCCTTAGAGATTGTTAGAATAAGATGCTACTTACTATATTACTATATATCATATATATTATTATATTATATATAATATGTATTACATGGTATATATAATATAATATTACTATAATAACATTTTATCATATTTAAAATGACATCCAGCTGTCAGTCTACACAGGAATCAAAGTAAGAGAAGACATTATTTACAGCATGAAGAATCCTAGCAAACACACCCATTTATTTGTTAATATTAAGAAACTTGGGAGTCCTGCAATGACTAAGGAGAGAAGTGGAATAGATCCCTCTCTTGCTGTCCTCACCCACCCCCACCCCTCAGCTACTTACCCCTGCCTTTAAAACAATACTGATGGGCACCTGGGTGGCTCAGTCAGTTAAACATCTACCCTCAGTTCCATGTCATGATCCCAGGGATCTCTGGGATTGAGTACCACGTCGGGTTCCCTGCTCAATGGGAAGCCTGCTTCTCCCTCTGCCCCTCCTCCTGACTTGTACCCTCTCTTTCTCTCTCTCAAAAATAAATAAATAAATCTTTTTAAAAATTTAAAAAATGAAACGATACTGAACTATTTATTTTCCGGTCCTGTGATTCAGTGCAATTCTGCTCAGAGCTTAGGGACCTAGACTTTATTCAAGTCCTTGCTCCCCAGATCCTCCAGGTCTGGAGTGTCCTGTGTCCTCTATCAATAGGATTTGTAAAGGTGAAATCTCCTAACATATTGGTTGACTATTGAACATGTTTCACAAATCTATAATGCTTCTCTGTGAATTCCTGTTTTGTAGTTAGATTTTCCAGTAGAATAATGAGTCAGAAAATAGGAAGTAGCTAGCTAGCACTTCATAATTTTCATGCTTATCTTTAGAAAACTTGAACAGAAAATGACTTAAATTCAAATTTTAGAAAATGTAAAATGACTAGATAGAAGTCTGGTAGTTGTTTTATATTTTCCTCAGGATTTAAACACATCAGGTTTGCAGGTTTTAAAGCAGGCACTTGAAAATAAAAGTATTTGTCATGTTATTAGCTGTTTCTCAGTTTTCACACTATTATATTTTCTAACTTATGTCCAAAATTACATTTTGTTTAAAACACTGTATTCAAAGTAGAGAATATTTTAAATATTCAACATTTGAATATCTAAAATGGCAACTGACTTTTTCTTACCTGAAACTGAGACCTCCAGCTTTCTAATAGCTGAAACAGACTAAAGACAAAACATGCAAAATTACTGCTGGTAAAAAAAAAAAATGTATCTAATAAATGAATGTTTAAAAAAGGCATGGTCTTTTTCACAGGGGGAAAAAAAAAACAGAATAATTTTACAGAGTGGAAAGGAAATTGTTCCCACAGAAACTTCTGGATCCACAGAAGGATCAGCCCTGTTGGCCCAACACAAGCTACACAGGAACCCTAGGGGCAGCAGAATAGTTTTGGGGCCTGTGAAAAATGTACCACAATTATTTTTAACCACAGAGTTTGGAAATATATTGCTTAAACTGACTTTATGCTTCTTTTGTTGTCTATGTAGGCTTTTGTATTTTTGAAGAAAGGACAACTTGGTATTATAGGTCCAAGTAAATCCCCTCATGTCTATCCTATCCCCAACACACATTCAAGATCATACCTTATTGTCAGAGTATTTTCTAACAGATGTCATAATAACATAGTAAGGATATGTTCCAAACCATGTGGTAATTATAAAATATTATTTAATACAAATGAAAATGAAATAGAATGAACAAGAAAAATTTTTTTCAAAGATTTTATTTCTTTGTTTGACAGAGAGAGAGAGATCACAAGTAGGCAGAGAGGCAGGCAGAGAGAGAGGAGGGGAAACAGGCTTCCTGCTGAGCAGAAAGCCCGATGCCGGACTCAATCCCAAGACCCTGAGATCATGACCTGAACTGAAGGCAGAGTCTTAACCCACTAAGCCACCCAGGCACCCCAAGAAAATTTTTTGGGGGGGAGGAGAAGAAGGGTCAAATCTGGAATCTACTGATCTGCTCTTTTAGGCTTCCATATCATCAACCAGATTACCTCTCACCTGGACCACTATACCAACTTGTTAACTGGTCCTCTGGCTCTCGGTTATGATACCAGCAAACCGTCTTCTGTAGGGCAGCCCGTGGGATCTTTCTAAAATATCCATCTAATCAGGTTTATGGACCAATGGGACACCCTAGAACTGGAGGATTTTAGGGGCAAGGACTTGAATAAAGCTGGGGGTCTGTGAACTGAGCAGAATTTCACTGAAATACAGTATCTATATTTAATGGCCCTTCATGGACTTTCAGCTAAATCCAAGCCCCTAAGCATGGCCCACAAGGCTCTTTGTGATGTGGACCTGGGTCTCTCTGCATATATGCACACCCACGTAGAATCCAGGCATGCCGTGAGCCCACAGTCCAGAGCCTGCCTCTTCTATGCCCACTTTTATTCCGCACCACTTCTATCCGTTACCCAGCCCCTATATAGCCCCCAGAATTCAACTACAGAGTCCCCTCATCTAAGAAGCACCACTCTTACTCATTAGCCAACTTCTATATAGCCCCCAGAATTCAACTGCAGAGTCCCCTCATCTAAGAAACTCAGTCTGAGTTAACTGCTTTTCCTACATACTCCCATTAAATTGTACACTTTCTATCACTATTTTATAATTATTGGTGAACCAGTTAATCATCAATGTGATTTTCTTAAAATAGGAAAATTTACTTATTCTGTGCCGCAAATGCTTAACCCAATGTCTGATACAGCTTAGTTTAGACTTTGTCTGGAAGCAAACGCTGAGACAGTATTTGAGATAATATGTTTATCAGGGGTCAGAATTTCATGTTTTGCTCAGGGTCAACCCTCTCCACTTCCAACGATGGGCCCAAACTGGACAAAATATATGTAGTTTCTCTTATAGTGATCATCATCCACTAAAGAACTTCAGTGAGGAGACATGTCACCATTGAATTTAACCCTAACAAGAACATCAATGCTAATTAGCATGATGTACAAATACATCATTTTTGTGATTCCTTAAGAGGTCCAACTTGGTTATAAAGAGGCTTTATTTGCATAGAATTTCTTAATCAAGATAGTGCTGATTGAATCAACTAGTTGACCAATGGTATCAATTCTGGGTTTAAAGATTGATGCTTTGAAGATTTTGGTTTCCCTACTCAATTTATACATTTTTTGGCTTGTTCCAAAACACTTCACCCTCTCCTTATTCAAATTTATTCTTTGTATACTCTTTTGAAATTCATTAAGTGCTTTTATATTGCAAACATTGGGATACAAAGATGAAAAAGACACATCCACCTCTTTGAGGGACCAGAGGAAAAAACATCCAGAGAAAGAAACAAATATGAATACCAAAATTACAATACCACAGGGAAAGTTCTGTAATTGGTCAAAATTCGTTAAAGAAATAAAAGATTCCACTCTAGAAGTTCTAAGCAGGAAGAGATTTATTTATTTATTTATTTATTTATGATTTTACTTATGAGAGAGAGAGAGAGCCAGGAGAGGATCAGAAGGAGAGGAAGAAGGAGACTCCCCGCTAGGTAGGGAACATGCCTCAGGGCTCAGGACCCTGAGACCATGACTCGGTCTGAAGGCAGCCACTTAACAGACTGAGCCACCTGGGCGCCCCTAAGCAGGAAGGGATTTAATATAAGAAACATGATGCTAATAAAACAGAATTATTGGTAGAGAGAAGCTCAGAAAAAAAAAATGTTGATTTTCAAAAAGTAGGGAAATGCAAGAACTGCATTTCCATTCTGCCTATATTTGCTACCTACCTTCATTACCACAGGATAATTGTTTCTTTTGTTTTTCAATTTCTAGTGAGTTCCTCTCAGAGGGTCACTCCATACAAGAGTCTTGCCAGCAAGATAGCCTGGGAAATGTCATTTCCAGGCCTTTAGCCCCAGCCCAGAAAGGGGAGTCTAGAAAGGCTGGCAAAGATGCTAGCAACTCACACCGCCCATACACTACATGTAAGAGGGTAACTTCTCTGTTCTGGAGATTGCCAAGTCAGCATGGATCTCCAGGAATCCTGTACAGAACTTTCCCCCAATAGGTCTATGCCAATAAAAACTGTATTCTCACATAGAAGCTAGCTCTGTATTCAATAGACCAGGAGAAATTTAAGGGATGTTTATCAAAAGTCCTTAATATCCACTGTTTTTTTAAATTTCTCTCATCTTTTTTAAAATTTAAATTCAATTAATTAACGTGTAATATATTATTTGTTTCAGGGGGACAGGTCTGTGAGTCATCAGTCTTATATAAAACCCAGTGCTCATTACAACATATTCCTTCCCCAATGTCCATCACCCAGTTACCCCATCCCCCCACATCCTCCCCTCCAGCAACACTCAGTTTGTTTCCTAAGATTAAGAGTCTCTTATGGTTTGTGTTCCTCTTTAGTTTTCATCTTGTTTTTTCCTCTCTTCCCCTATGATCTTCTGCCTTGTTTCTTAAATTTCACATATCAGTGAAATTATATGATAATTGTCTTTCTCTGACTGACATATTTCACTTAGCATAATACTCTCTAGTTCCACCCATGTTGTTGCAAATGGCAATATTTCATTTTTCATGGCTGCATAATATTCCATTGTATACATACACCACATCTTCTTTATCCATTCATCTGTCAGTGGTCATCTGGCTCTTTCTACAGTTGGCTATTGTTGACAATGCTATAAACATTAGGGTGTTGGTGCCCCTTCAGATCACTACATTTGTATCTTTGCTCAGTAGCACAATTCCTGGGTCATAATGTAGCTCTATTTTCAACTTTTTGAGGAAACTTCATACTGTTTTCCAGAGTAGGTGCACCAACATGCATTCCCATCAACAGTGTAGGAGGGTTCCCCCTTCTCCACATTCTCTTCAACATCTGTTGTTTCCTGACATGTTAATTTTAGCCATCCTGACTGGTGTGAGGTGGTATCTCATTGTGGTTTTGATGTGTATTTCCCTGATGCTGAGTGATATTGAATACTTTTTCATGTGTCTGTTGGCCATTTGGGTATCTTCTTTGGAGATATATGTGTTCATGTCTTCTGCCCATTTCTTGATTGGATTATTTGTTCTTTGGGTGTTGAGTTGGTAAGTTCTGTATAGGTTTTGGAAACTAGCCCTTTATCTGATATGTCATTTATATCCACTGGTTTTTATCCTACTAACTATACAGTATCTGATATTGATAGCTTTTGTGTAACTATTTGGAGGTTAAACTATCCTGGAAAGTTTGATACATTAATCTTTCACTCTGAAAAGTTGACTGTTTTCTGAGATGAACTGTAAGGTTGATTCAAAGGGGAGGTTAGTCATCTCTGGCCCCCACCAGATGGAAAAACCATGGAAATAAGAGAAAAAAGGTCAGCATTCAAGACCTAAGGAGACCAATTATTAACTATGTAAATATCAATAAGTCATTTGACTTCTTAAAGTTAATTTCCTCACAGTGAAACAGAATGTAACAAACCTTCCCTCCTACCTCTAATAGTTACTTGAAGACTTAAAACTAGGGTGAGAAAAAGTATATGAAAAGTGAGAAAAGTATATGAAGGGTGAGAAAAAGTATATGAAAAGTGAGAAAAGTATATGAATATATTTTTATAAACTATGTTTATAAAACATAATATAAATTAAATGTTATGAAGCTCAGCCCCAAGAAAACTTACATGAAACGTCTGCCAGGACCTTTGCAAATGCAAGACGAGGATAGGAGCAGAAGCCAGAATTTATGGGGGACTAACCTAGCTACAGAACAGAGTCCTAAAATGGGCAACCAGATTTTCAAGTTATAGTGTCCAAAGAGTATAGTAAATTCCATATGGTATCAATATCTAAGATATTGATAAATATCTAAGAGATTCACTTTGGGGCAATATCTAAGATATTGATAAATATTGATAAATATCTAAGAGATCCAATTTGGAGCAAAACAGGACTGTCCAGGCAGTGGTGATTTTCAGAATCAGGCACTTATCAGGTTAACTGTAGTCTATCTGTTTTGAAATGATATCTTATCATTCATTTAGCAGCAGATCAAAACCCAGGCAGTAGTATCCTCACCTAGTACCTTGGCATGGGGGAGGCAATCAATATATTTTCATTGACTTGACTGACTAACAAAATAAATTAATAAATACCTGGTGATAAGAAAGCATTCAGTCAAGGCCCCAGAAAAGCTCAGTACAGTTTTATAATCTGGCTCCAGGGACGTTAGGGGGAATTTTAGTATTAATCAGGATTAGCTGCCCAGTGACATGAGCTGAGCTAGCTCTGTGCAGGCCAGAAAGAAAAGAAAGGATGCAGCTCAATGAACTAAAGATGTAAGAACCCACCTCATGAACAATGTCATGGCTCCAATATAAATTAAGTATTGTATCTATGGTTAGGGTTGGGGCACTTTATATACCTCCAGGCTTGATAAGGCCAACTAGGTTAAGACTAGGTTGGAGCTATGAATGAACACAGCAGGTGCCTAAAGCTTAACAGGAAGTGAAAATATATATTAATGAATTATTGTACTGAGTTGTTAAATAATTACGCATCTAAAAAAATGAAAATTTTGCTTTAAGATCCAGAGGGAGTATAATTTGGATTCACTTTAGAAATTAGCTTAAAACACAGCTACTAAATTTCCTGTTTTTGAAGAAAAATATGGGAAAATGTTAATGAAATAGAAAAAGTAGATAAAATACTATATACTGTTATGATCATAATTCTGTGAGTATATGAATTTGTATGTGTATCTAAGAATATGCAGAGGTATATATGAAGAGCAAATTGGACATATTCTGGACAAATTGACAAAAAGTACCAGAAGAATATATACCAAAGTATAATTAGTAGTAAATTCACAGTATTTCCTAAATATGAACAGTGTTTAATAAGCTAACATACTAAATAAAAATCTTAAAAATTATTTTTATTATCAATTTATGATTTGGGGTATTTTTACAATTTCTGTTGATGGACATGTATTCCTTTTGTAATCTTTTTTTTAAAGTTTTTTTGGGAGCAGTTCAAGATGGTAGTTCAGGAAGACCCTGAATTCATCTTCTTCCACAGGCACACCAAATCTACAGCTAAATATAGAACAGTTCACTCTGGAAAGACCTGAAAACAAGCTGAACAATTCATTCACAACAAAGAACAAAGAATCCACATCAAAACAGGTAGGAAAGCAAGAGGCACAGTCTCGTCAAAAATTTCCCTCCTCAGCCCCCTACACAATGGCCCACAAGCAGGAGGAACCTCAAAAATATGGAGGGTATCCCTGAAGAGTAAGAGATTTGAGGCCCATATCAGGTACACCAACCCTTGGAACCTGCACTCGAGAATTGAGTCCCCAAAATGTCTGGGTTTGAAAACCAACGGGGCTTATGACTAGGAGAACCAAAGGCTCTAGGAAACTGAGACTCCACTCTTAGAAAGTTCACATACAGACTCACTCATCCCTGGAGGCAGCACAAAACCAGCAGATTGGAAAATGCCTAGACCATACAAGAAGGAGATACATTAGCTATTCTTAAATCATCTGTCAGAGGGAGAGAGATCTGTTGGAACTCTCTCCAGGGACAAATACTATTGGGCTCCATTTTTGCACTCTCTCTCTACCTTGACAGCACTGCTTGCCTCAACTCTGAACTCTCCTGCAGCCTCATCCTGCTAAACTCAGCAGGCAAACTTCCCCTGGCCTGGCACTTCCCAGCAGTCCTACCAAAGCTAGCAGGTGTACATAGTCCACACATGATACACCCCTTGAATGCCTGGCTCTGGTGGCCAGCAGGTCCAAGAGGACTTGCATTTCTGAGTACCATGGGACTAAAACAATTGGAAAGACTATTTCTGGCAGGCTCCCCATGCCAGACAATTCTTGGCAGGCTCCCATTGCCCTGATGCACAGAAAACAGACATTAACACACCCCCAGTCTTATGACTACTTCTTTAAGTCTGGGGAAGATAGCTGTTTTTGCCTAATACATAGAAACAAACAGAGAGAGTTAAGCAAAATGAAGAAACAGGAATATATCCAAATGAAAACACAAAATAAAACCCTAGAAAAAAACCTTAATTAAATGGTGATAAGTAATTTACCTGATAAAAAGTTCAAATTAATGGCCATAAAGATGCTCACTAATCTCAAGAGAAGAAGTGTAAACAGAGAAAGAACTTTAATAAAGAGAAAACATATGTACCAAACAGAAATCACAGTGATAAGGAGCATAATAACTGAACAGAAAAATACAATACAGGGGTTCAATAGGAGACTAGATGACAGACAAAAGAATCAGTAACCTGGAACACAGAACAGTAGAACTCACCCAAACAGAGCAGCAAAAAAGAAAACCATTTTTTAGTAAGTGAAGATAATTCAAGGGAACTATGGAACAGCATCAAGTGGAGCAACATTCACATAATGGAAGTATCAGAATGAAAAGAGAGATAAATGGACAAGAAACACATTTGAAGCAATAGTGGCTAAAAACTTCCTTACCCTGCAGAAGGAAACAGACATCCAGATCCAGGAAGCTCAGAAAGTTCCAAAGAAGACTAATCCAAAAAGATCCACGCCAAGACACATTATAATTAAAAATGTCAAAAGATCTATAAAGAACTCCTCAAACGCAACACACACAGAACAGATAATCACGTCAAAAAATGGGCAGAAGACATGAACAGACACTCCTCCAAATAAGACATACAAATGGCCAACAGACACATGAAAAAATGTTCATCAACATTAGCCATCAGGAAGATTCAAATGAAAACCACATTGAGATACCACCTTATACCAGTTAGAATGGCCAAAATTAACAAGACTGTAAACACATGTGTTGGAGAGGATGTGGAGAAAGGGGATCCCTCTTACACTGTTGGTGGGAATGCAAGTTGGTGCAACCACTTTGGAAAACAGTGTGGAGATTCCTCAAAAAATTAAAAGTAGAGCTTCCCTATGACCCTGCAATTGCACTACTGGGTATTTACCCCAAATTTACCCCAAAGATACAGATGTAGTGAAAAAAAGGGCCATCTGTATCCCAGTGTTCATAGCAGACGTGGCCACAGTTGTCAAACTGTGGAAAGAACCAAGATGTCCTTCATTGGAGGAATGGATAAAGAAGATATGGTCCATATATACAATGAAGTATTATGCCTCCATCAGAAAGGATGAATACCCAACTTTTATATCAACATGGATGAGACTGGAAGAGATTATGCTGAGTGAAATAAGTCAAGCAGGGAGAGTCAATTATCATATGGTTAACACTTACTTGTGGAGCATAAGTTATACACGGAGGACATGGGGAGGTGGAGAGGAGAAGTGAGATGGGGGAAATCAGAGGGGGAGACAAACCATGAGAGACTGTGGACTCTGAGAGACAAACTGAGGGTTTGTGGGGAGGGGTGTGGGGTTGGTGAACATGGTGGTGGGTATTACGGAGGGCACATATTGCATGCAGCACTGGGTATGTGCATAAACAATGAATTTTGGAACACTGAAAAGAAATAAAAGAAAAAAAAAGAAAAAGACACTTTTATCTTTTTCTGTTTCTATTTTTTTCTGATATAAGTATAGCTACTTTATATAACTACTATACTTATATCAGAAAAAATAGATTTTAAAATAAAGACTTTAATGAGACAAAGATTTTTAATATGTAATGATATCCAACAAGAATATGTAACATTTACTTATTTACTTGAGAAAGAGAGAGAAAGAGTGAATGAGAGAGAGAGAACATGAGTGGGGAAAGGTCAGCAGGAGAAGCAGGGAGCCCAATGTGGGACTCGATCCTGGGACTCCAAGATCATGACCTGAGCTGAAGGCAGTCACTTAACCAACTGAGTTGCCCAGGAGCCCAAGAATATATAACAGTTATAAATATTTATGCACTCAAAATAGAAGCAGCTAAATATATAAAGCAAATATTAACAGACCTAAAGAAAGAAATTGACAGTGATACAATAAATATTAGGGGATTTTAATACCACACTTATATCATTGGATGGATCATCCAGACAAAAATTCATTAAGGAAATATTGGCCTTAAACAACAACACATTAAACCAGAAGGACTTAACAGATATAAACAGAAGCATCTATTCAAAAGCAGTGGAATACATATTCTTCTCAAGTGCACATGAACATTCTGCAGGATCAGTCATATTTTCAGCCACAAAACAAGTCTCAATAAATTTGAAAAGACTGAGATCTTCTTAAGCATCTTTTCAGACCACATTGGTATAAAACTAAAAATCAATCACAAAAATAAAACTAGAAAATCACCAATGTGTGGAGATTAAATAATATGCTGCTGAAAGCCAATGCGTCTATGAAGAAATCAAAGGAGAAATTTAAAAAAATATCCTGAGACAAATGCAAATGAAAATACGACATACCAAAATCTATGGGATGCAGCAAAAGCTGTACTAAGGAAAGTTCATATTAATACAGGCCTCCCTCAAACACAAGAAAAATCTCAAGTAAACAATCTAACTCTTCGCTTAAAAGAACTAGAAAAAGAGGAACAGATGAAGCCCAAATTCAGTGGAAGGAAGGAAATAATAAGGGTAAGAATTGAAATAGATAAAATAGAGACTAAAAAGACAATAGAAAAGATCAATGAAACTAAGAACTAGTTCTTTAAAAAGATAAACAAAAGTAGAAAGACTTTAGCTAGACTCATTAAGAGAAAAGATAGCCCACATAAATAAAGTCAGAAATGAAAGAGGGAAAGATATAGTTGATACCTAAGAAATACAAAGTTTCATAAGAGACTACTATGAACAATTATATGCCAATAAATTGGACAACCTAGAAGAAATGGATAAATTCCTAGCAATACTCAATCTTCCAAGACTGAATTGTGAAGAAATAGAAAAGCCGACTAGCCCAATTACTAAAAGGAGATTAAATCAGTAATAAAAGCCTCCAACAAACAAAAGACCAGAACCAGATGGATCTGTAAGTAAATTCTATCAAAGATTCAAAGAAAATTTAATAACTACCCTTCTTAAACTCATGCAAAAAAAATGAAGAGGAGGAAATGTTTCCTAATTCATTTTATGAGACCAGCATTACCCTGATACCAAAACCAGACAAAGACAAAAAGAAGGAAGGAAGGAAGAAGATGAAAGAAAGAAGAGAGAAAAGGAAGGAGGGAGGAAGGCAGGGAGGGAAAGAAAGGAAGGAAGGAAGGAAGAAAAAAGAGAAAGAGGGCAGGGAAGAAAGAAAGAATTTACAGACCCATATCCTTGATGAACATAGATGCAAAAATCCTCAACAAAATAGGGGGAAATCAAATTCTATAGTACATTAAAAAAATCATATACCATGATTAAGTGTGATTTAGCCAGAGATGCAAAGATGGTTAAATGCCTGCAAATCAATCAACAATATGCATCACATTTACAAAATGAAAGATTAAAAGCATAAGATCATCTCAACAGATGTAGAAAAGGCACTTGACGAAATTCAACATTCATTTACGATAAAAAGTCTCAACAAAGCAAATATACAGGGAATGTACCTCAACATAATAAAGGCCACATAGGATAGGTCCACAATTAGCATTGTACTCAATAGTAAAAAGCAGAAAGCTTTTCCTCTAAGATCAGGAACAAGCAAACATGCACATTCTTGTCATTTTTTATTCAATATAAGATTAGAAGTTCTAGTCAGAGTAATTAGGCAGGAAAAAAGAAAAGCCCTCCAAACTGGAAAGGAAGGAATAAAACTGTTACCATTTATGGATGATATAATTTTATAAAAAGAAAACCATAAAGGCTCAATGAAAAACTATTAGAACTAACAAAATCAGTAAAATTGCAGGATACAAACCAAAATACAAATATCTGTTACATTTTTATACCCTAATAATAAACCATCAGAAAGAGAAATTAAGAAAACAATCCCATGTACACTTGCATCAAAAAGAACCAAGGAGGTTAAATTTAACCAAGAGGGTTAAAAAGACCCATGCACTAAAACCTACAAGATTTTTCCTCGAAGGACAATTTATAGAAAATAATACACCTTGACATTGGCACAAGGACAAACAAACTTTCAATGGAACAGAAGGAGATGCCAATTGAACAAGTATAAATTGATACCTCCATAGTCCTGATTTGCATTTCCTTGATTATTAGTGAGGTTAAGTATCACTTTATATGACATATGGATATATGGAAATTTGTTACATGGGGATGACATAGCAGAGCAATAAAGGAAGGAATCTTTAATAAACACAGTTGGAAAACTGATTAAAATTATGGACCAAATTGAAGTTGAAAGTCCTAGTTCACACCACACATAAAAATCAATTCTAGATAAAGCAAGGACATGTAAGTCAAACGCAAAACTTTACATCTCTGGGGAGAAAACACAGAGATAGAAAATGATTTCTTAAACAAAACTGAATATGTTGTCCTAAAAGAAAATATTGATAAATTTGATTAACAATTACACTCCAATAGAGCTCCTCTTTTTCTACCCAGACCTCAACATGTTGTTCAACAAAATAAAAATCCTTCTGTTACCAGATTTATCCTTCATAAAAGACATTAGAGTTATAAAAAAAAAAACTGTCATAAAATATCTATTTTTAAATTCAATATTAAACTATAAGAAATTTTGTCCATTTCCTCTAGTTCAGGGAAAGCTGTGGGAAAGAACCTCAGTTTTCTTCTTCAAGTGCTAACATTGTTAAGAAAAGGGTGGGACAGATTTTCTAACAGTGGGAACATCCTTGTAATGGGAAACAGAGTCTATATTAAAATATTTGACATGTATCTTGTATGAAGTGCATTTAATGGATAGGATCATATTGATTTTCAAGGTCAAAATCCAATGCAGAGTTTTCCCAAAGGAGGGAGGGTGGAGATGAGATTCAAGGAACCCTACTGCTCTGGGCCCCAAGGCCTGGGATTTCCTCCTCAGAGAATGGCAATTGTCCAGACATCTCTCAGCCAAAAGTTATATTTGGGGTTCCTTATTCCTTTGTGAGTCTGAGCAGCCCTTGGGCTCTCTCTGGAATGTTCTATCATGTGCTGGAGAAGAATAATAGTGACCCCGACTATTATTATATATAACAGTGGTCCAGGAGGGGTTGCTTTTTGAGGATTATCTCAGGCTTTGCTTGAGTTGACAACCATCCCACCTAATTGTGGATAACAGCTGTATTATGAATACAATAATCCACCCTCCCCGGGTGAGGAAGTCCTGTGAGGCTTTAGCACTAAGTGTTGATTTTACCCTGATGGGCTAGAAGGGTTTACATTACCTCTTAGTGAGAAGTTCACCCACTAGAAGCATATCTCCAAGAGAGATTATTCCAAGAATGTCAGTGGAGGACTGAAAAACCAGACTCAGCGGGGGCATCTCTGAGTCCTCGTCCAGGGGTGCCTGGATGGCTCAGTTGGTTAAGCATGAGCCTTCAGCTCAGGTCATGATCCCAGGGTCCTGGGCTCCAGCCTGGGGTGGGGGTAGGGGGGTTCCTGCTCAGCAGAAGTCTCCTTCTCCCTCTCCCTCCCTCTGCCCCTCCCCCTGCTTGTGCTCCCTCTTTCTCAAACAAATAAAATAAAATCTTCTAAAAAAAAAAAAAAAAAAAAAAACACGAGTTCTCAATCCCACTACAGATGCACAGGATCTCCTCTGGACCAATATGTTACTGGAGGCAAAGTCTCCCAGGTTTTGAAAACCCAGAAAGCAGAGAAGTGGACTGGAAATTAAATTTATTGTAAGACCTTTAACTTAGAAATGTGTCGGGCAAGAAAGTCATCACAGTGCCCTGGAGTTCCCATCTGGCCTGCGGATTATTGAGGGGCATGTCCCAGGGGGTTCAGGTGGCACAGATACCCCTGGAAGCCCACAGTGGAAAAACTCTTGCTGCTATTCTCATAGCCAAGGGGCAGCGCCGGTGGAGCTGAGGACGCCTCAGTCACACAGGCTTGCTCATTCCAGACCTAGATAAGGCAGTTACATTGAAACTACTGCATCACCTTGCTGCAGTCATGCATGATTAAATAGATATGCTGGAAAGAGAGAGGAAGGAGGCTGATTACAGAGGTGAAGGAGTGTCATTTATGGTAAAACAGATTTTTCCTTTAGCGCGTAGTAAAATCAATCATAGGTGATGAAGATTGTCACAACGCGCTCTGAGTACTGGTTTGATCTCTACCTTTCTAGATAGTGTTTCCCAGTTGTTTGGGGGGTTTTGTTTGTTTTGTTTTTAAGCGGCCCCAAAGCAAGAGAAGATTAAGTTTGGATAGAGGGCGGGGGAAGGGGACATGGAGTATGACAGTCACTTTTGTTCCAGTGTTAATTTTCAAAAACTCCCAATGTCTAATATTGAAAGCCAGTCCAGAGCGAGCAGAGTTAAAGAACTCACTACCTACCCCTCCTCCAGGCTGCCGGGCTGAATCACACCCGAGAAGGAAAGTCTGTCTCACAGAATTATTAATTCACTACTGTGATTTCTTTCTCTGTTGCTAAAGGGGAACCGGGGGAGGGGGTGTGGTAAGTTGAGTGGGCAGCCGGGAAATGTGATCTTTGTCTTGGTTCCTTGCTATTGGAGGAAATTCTGTCTTCTTTTGGGTCAGAAACTAGCAATGTAACTTTTTTTTTTTTTTTTTTTTTAGTCTGACTTTTGTCCATGAAAGCTACCCCAAACCCACCTCTCTGGGGCTAAAACCAATGGGCTTTGATGTAAATTTATCAAATGATGTCATGCCCATGGAGCAAGTGCACACCTAAGACCCAACTCCTGAGGGGACTCCCAGCCTGCCTTTCAGGCTTGGTGTCATTTAAAGAGGCACATCTCAGCCAACACTGTTAGGACATGTCACCTTCAGTTTCCTCTTTGAAATTCATGTCACTTTTCCCCTCTATCTTCTTTCGAAGAGAAGTGAACATTAATCTAAATAATCTTCAATGCTGGTTGTCTGAAGACCTGTGGTAACGAAGAAGACATCAAGCCCAATATTAAAGACAAAATCCAACTCACCTGTAAATGTCGCATGCAAATGGGGTGTAACAAAGTCCAGATGAGGTGCAGCATTTATTTTCAGTTACTCTGATAAAACATATTCCTCAGATTTGGGAGCAATATTATAAGTAATGCAGCATTATTGAATATAATCTCTATAGTCCATTTCAAAAGACTCTAACTCCTACTTCTGTTTATTTAACAAAAGAACTGTAAGTAAGTAATACCAAAAAAGCATATTTTTTTGAAGATTATATTTATTTATTTGACAGAGAGAGATCACAAGTAAGCAGAGAGGCAGGCAGAAAGAAAGGGGAAGCAGACTCCCTGCTGAGCAAAGAGCCCAATGCAGGGCTCGATCCCAGGACCCTGAGACCGTGACCCAAGCTGAAGGCAGAGGCTTAACCCACTGAGCCATCCAGGCGCCCCCCAAAAAACATATTTTTAACTTATGTGTAAAGTCCAAAGAATAATTATGGGCTAGATACTTGTATAACCACCACGAAACTTAAGAACTTAGACAACATTTTTGAAGACCCATGTAGATTTTTCCAATCCTAGTCATCATTCCAGAGACTTGTGGCTTAGTGCATGGGTGTTAAGTGATCTCTCCAATTAGAAAGTAGACTTCATGAGAAAAGAACTGTTTTTTGTCTGGGTTCATGATTCTTTTGTTTTTCTTCCTAGTTTTACCACATGGGCATTTATTCCTAAACAGTGTATTGCTTTATTTTGCTCAGGTTTGAACTTAAGATGATTTTCTTTTGTGATTTGTTCTTTTCATTCAAAATGATCTACGCTGATGAGAATAGTGTGTAGCTCATTTGCACCATGACATAGTATTTAGTTGTATGAATATATCACATTTATTTATTTATTTTCTTATTTATCTGCATCCGTGTCATTTCTGGGTTTTGCTGTTACAAAGAAATGAACATTTTTGTCCAAGTTTCCTGGTACACACATGCTAAAATTTACCTTGGGTGTATCTCCATGAGTAAAATTGGCAGGTCACAATGTATGTCAATGTTCAGTCTTCCAGAATGATGCCGATCACTTTTTAAAAAATATTTTGGGAAAAAGAAGTTTTATATTTCTACTTACAGTATTTTAGATGTTCCATTGTTTCACATTCTTACCAACACTTGATGTTGGTCAAAAAATTTCGATTTTCACCAGTCTGGTAGGTATGAAACAGAATCTCATTCTGAATTTGGTATAAATTTCCCTGATTACTAATGAGCTTGAAATTCTTTTTGTATGTTTATTGATCATTTGGGTTTGCTTTTCTGTGACAAGTCTGCTCATATTTTTTGCTCATTTTTCATTGTTTTTCTATTATTCTGTTTGCCATTTTTAAAATTAATTTATAGCCTGCCTTTCTATATTCTTATTACTATTTTTTCATTAGACATACATGTTGCAAATATTTTCTCCAAATTTTTACATGAATTTTCACAAACTCTTGCTTTTCATGTCAAATTTAACTTTTTTCCCTTATAAGCAAAAATCTTATGAAATCTTTCTCAGAGGTCATAAAAATGTTCTCCTATATGTTCATTTAAACCTTTTTTAAGTTTTGTTTTCCAGGTTTAAATCTTCAATATCTCCAAAATAGATTTTGGGATATGGTAGAGAATAGTGAGGAATTTGGCTTTACTCCTTTCCATGAATTCAGGAGAGGCACATAATCTGAGGCCAGGTCAACTATGTTCAATAATTAAAATGTTACTAGATTCTTGATTACATTCTTGCTCTTCTTTTGAAAGGAGTATTTCTGTGTACCTTATTTTTTATTGCTTTTGTGAAAACTATCTTTTTTAAAACGTTGGTTATTTTTTCTAATTATTTGCTATTATATAAAATTGACTTTTGTGTGTAGAGTTTGTGTTTTAATAGACTATAGATTCATGTTCTCTGTGAACACAGTTATATCACAGGACGTGTGATTTTTAAGTTTTGTGTCTGTGTGTCTCTGTGTGTGCATACACATGTGTATAAAGCTATATTAGACTAAAAAGGCATCCATCATTCTGTTGTTTTATCACTCAAACAAAAGTTAATTTCATTTTTGTACATTTATTTCATTCTTTGTCCATATACATAAATTTTCTATACTATAAATTTGGTATGTTTTCTCATCTTTAAGTGATATCTACTAGTTGCAGAAAATTTATAAAAAGGCATAACAAGAAAATCAAAATCACACACAATTCCATCACACATTTAATAAAATTCACCAACATTTTAAAATAACTTATCATGTATCTGAATGTAGCTATTTTATTCCCTATTTCCAAGGATTTTGCTTTCTAGTGAAAACTGCTTTTTGATGTTAAAGTCATTCGGTCTTTTATTTGAATAATAAACACATTTTTAACATGAATGAGGTAATGTACGTTCAATTATGTAACCTGATATTTTTCATAAGCAATATATGCAACCATTTTTTCACACTGCTGAAAATTCTTCTGCAACATTATTTTTGATAAATGCATAATTATGCCACTGTATGTCTAATTATACATGTCTGTATATTATAATTATTTTATTTTGTTACATGCAGATAGCATTCAATTTTTTGTTACCATAAATACTTATAATTTTATACCATTCCATAAAATGAAAAAATTTCTGGAGTACAAAATCCTAAGTTTAAAAAAAAGGGGGGGGGGGCGCCTGGGTGGCACAGTGGGTTAAGGCCTCTGCCTTCGACTTGGGTGATGATCCCAGGGTTCTGGGATCGAGCCCCACATCGGGCTCTCTGCTCAGGAGGGAGCCTGCTTCCTCCTCTCTCTCTGCCTGCTTCTCTACCTACTTGTGATCTCCATCTGTCAAATGAATAAATAAAGTCTTTTTAAAAAATTAAAAATAAATTTAAAATAAATAAATAAATAAAAATGGTACGCCAAACTGCCTTTCAGTGATTTTGTTTTAATATGAAATTCCACCAACTATGTGCCTGATCTAACCTATAATCCGCCCCCCCATCTCTCACACATTCTCTCTCTTTCTATCACACACATGCAACACCCACCCCAGAACTCTAAACTTGAATCATTAAATGGAACCAAAAAACTTCCTAAAAGTTTCACTAAAACTACCTGGGAAAAATTTCTGCAAAATTACCCACCCTAGAAATTGGTGTGCTTGCTCCCATGGATTTAAAAAAAAATGTGTTTTCTCTGGACACTTTTCAACAAGATGGCTAGAGTATAAAACTTTCTTTTTAGTATATGTGCTGCCGAAGCGATAAGGTAGAGAGAAACTTTTTATTTTAATTTTATTGTGTCTGATGGAATTCCTTCATGAATGTATTGCTTTGTTTCTAAATATAAGTATGACAAGTTCAGTGGTGTCTGTGGTCACACAGGGGTTTTTGGAAACAATTTTAACTTCGGGCATACCCCTGAACGTGGGCAGCGCCTACACATTGTCATCTCAGCCTCCTCTTACCCTTTTGGGAAGTCCTGATGCCTTCTAGAGGAGATTTTTTTTTTTTTCTGCTTTATTTTACCTTTCTCAACTCAATGGGGGGTTTCCTTATATCCCCAGCCCAACTTAAACTTACATGGTTTTAATAGGCAGT
Source organism: Neogale vison (assembly GCF_020171115.1). Taxonomy (NCBI): domain Eukaryota; kingdom Metazoa; phylum Chordata; class Mammalia; order Carnivora; family Mustelidae; genus Neogale; species Neogale vison. The sequence continues at coordinate 63,953,311 of NC_058091.1, read as the reverse complement.
ACTATATTGAGAATGCAAATTCTAGAATATTGTTTCTCACCTCTGGCTACACATTACAATCACTTCAGGAGGTGTTTGTTTGTTTGTTTGTTCGTTTGTTTGTTTTAATGCCCATATCCGAACCCCATTCTAGATTCAGATAGAATTTGTCTGAGGTGCTAGCCCAAATCACTGGTGCTCTAATGTGGGTTCTGTCCACCTTCTCTGAACGAAGTTAGAAAAAGGTAAAACTGAGTGGGAGAGAAGATACGAAACAGTAGTGGAAGTCTCTCTGTTTTTCTAGTAAAACAAGATTTTAAAGTGGAAGAAGGTTAAGTCATATTATTTGGGAAAATTAAGTAATATATCAATTTTATCCTTTCATCATTGTGTTTGGAATGTCCATTTCAACCCAGTAATCTGCTTAATAAATCATGATTATTTTCAAAAAGCATAATACCATGGTTAATTACTTCTCATTTCCCTTCTAGAAAGGAAGGCAAGAAGGAGGAATAGAGATGGGTGAGGGGAGGGACAGGGAAGGAAAGAGGACACAAAAATATATGAAGGGTTGGGGCACCCGGGTGGCTCAGTGGGTTAAGCCTCTGCCTTCAGCTCAGGTCATGATCCCAGGATCCTGGGATCAAGCCCCACATCGGGCTTTCTGCTCAGCAGGGAGCCTGCTTCCCCCTCTCTCTCTGCCTGCGTCTCTGCCTACTTGTGATCTCTCTCTCTGTCAAATAAATAAATAAAATCTTTAAAAAATATATATGAAGGGTAAAAATTAGGAAAAGGAGAGAAAGCATGAAAAGATCAGGGAAGGGTAAAAATTAGGAAAAGGAGAGAAAGCGTGAAAAGATCAGGGAAGAGAGCATGTGAGCACACATGAGGAATAGCAGATCAGTGGCAGAGAGGGGACACCCCAGGAGGGCAGGAAGGGGTCTCAGTAAATGCTGGTCTAGAAAAAACTGATAGGAAATAAAGAAGTCATAGTAGAGGAAGACTTATAGAAAAGGAAGAAAAGGCACATGGAACAACAATATCTGGGACTCACCCCAGCCAGAAAGCTGAGGTAAAATGTAAGAGACAAAGCCTATAAACTCCCCAATTTGTTCAAATGCTCCTACTCTTGTAGTGCAAGTGAGGCTCAAAGAGTAGGTCATTCAACCCCCAACCCTCCAATAAGACTGCAATTACTTACAACATCATACATGGAGATGCTGTTTCCTCAATGATCTGTTCATCCTGAAATTTTATTTTCCTCAATTCTTCTCTTCTTGAATAATGTCTGTGCATTCACAAATTAACAACAAACACAAAAATGTGCTTTTTATCTCTTTTTATACAACATTGGTATATACATATATGTATGTATCATGTATATATCTTTCACATAACTTCTTTCTACTTTAATTCAAGTGGTAAAAGAAAAGGCATATGTGTTGGAGGCAGGGTTAAGGTGAGAAAATCTTGCCTCTACTAACTAGCATCATCTTTAATCATTCTATGGGAATAAAGAATGCTAGTAGTGGCATACAGCCGTGTTCTGTAGTTGTATTGTTTATAAGGAGTCCAAAGAGAGGCACTTCCAGGATCATTAGGTGGCTCAACCACTGTCATGTTTCCAAGCCGTGTATCTTTCTGACCAGTCAACCTCAAGGTGTTGTATTTGTCCTTGTGGTTTGTTTCATGCTTGTAAGATTTTGTCCTCAGTTCAGCATCTCAAGTAGGAATCAGGGGCAAGGGAAAGTTTCTGTCCTTTTAATCAGAAAGCAAAATACTTTTCTCAAAAGTCCCCCTGCAAATCTACTTAAAGCTTTCTTCACCAGAAATCAGTCAAATGGCCATTCTTAGTCCAAGGGAGTGTGGGATGGAGACTCTGTGGCTGTTCAGGTTTCATAAAGGGAAGAGGAAGAAGAGAAGTATTGAGATGGGCTTTGGGGAAGCCAAACCAGAGGGATTTCTATACCCTCATCCCTCTCTCCACTGGGATCTCTTTCCATGCTCCTCTCCTTCTTCATGTCTTCAAACATAATTTCCCAAGTATATTATTATTTTTTTAAAGATTTTATTATTTATTTGCCAGACAGAGATCACAAGTAGGCAGAGAGAGAGAGAGGGGGAAGCAGGCCCCCTGCTGAGCAGAAAGCCCCGACGTGGGGCTCAATCCCAGGACCCTGAGATCATGACCTGAGCTGAAGGCAGAGGCTTAACCCATTGAGTTAATGCAGGTGCCCCACCCAAGTTTATTATTTTTATGGAAACACAAGCAAGCCTGAGGGATTTCCACCAATTGAAATAAAGCCCAGCATTTCCACATGTATTTTTGAAATATTGTTTTTTATAATACCCATATTTTTCCTCTGGGGGCATTACTTAGCTAATAGATTTTCTGGGTTCCTTAACTCTTCTTTGCCATCTACCATCTTTAAAAGTTCTGACTTCAAGAATAACACAGCTATAGCTTCTCTTATAACAGCTATGAATAAGTCAGAGGATTATTTATTGATTTATTGATTTCACCAGTTGAGTTACATTATTTATTGATTTTACTGCTTAAGCTTCTTTCTGTTAGAAGGAAGGAAGGAAGGAAAGAAAGAGGTCTAAAATAGAGTTATTTGCCCCCAAAACAGCAAATCAAGACATAACTGAAGAAGTGTGACCTTTCAGAGTTGATCTGGAATTTCCTGATCAATACTAGTGAAATCATCAGCATGATAAACCCCTGCTCTTCCCTCAAAAGAAGGTGACCTTGCCTAAAATAATCCTTTCTTTTCTTTTGCTAATAACTTGTCCAGCTCCATTTCTGCTTTAAAAAGTCTTCCATTTTATATAGCTCCCTAAATCTCCTTTCTGTTTGCTAGATTGGATACTGCCCAATTCTTGAATCACTGAACAAAGCTAATTACATCTTCTAATCTACTCAGTTAAATTTTGTTTTTTGATAGATTTGGTGGCAGTGGTGGGATCTGATGAAAACTTCTGATCGTATTTGGGAACAAGGAACGTGTATGACACCCTGTGAATTCTTTTGAGTTCTCTGCCTTTCTTCCTGTTTCCAAAGATAAGTTCCTTTCAGTTCTTAGCTCTGCTTTGCCTTGAGCTTCCAATCCAATTGGTTTTCCACTTTTCACTATTCGGCTGGAAACTTAAGCCCTTGTTTTTTCCCCAGATCCCAGAGTCCAGCTGGGAGCTGCTGGTGGCAGCTGCAGTTCCTCCTTTGTTTGAAATCAATCCATGGTCCCCACTCTTTGAGGTCTACTGTTTCATTCTTTTCCCAAGCCCCAGATTTCATGTTGGAAACAGTTGGTTTTTACCACTTACAGTTGGACTGGGTCCAACTGAAACTAGAATGGTTGCAGTAAGTAAAGGCTAATGATAATGGGAATCGAAAAAGCTGAAGAAGAAGGAGGAGGAGGAAGGGGGAGAGGGAAAAGGAAGGGGAGGGAGTGGGGAAGGGGGAGGAGGAGAAGGAGAGGGAGAAGGGGGAAGAGGAAAAAGCCACTAAATCAGCAGGCACGGTTTGAGCACTTAAAAGGTGTTAGAGTGTTACAAGTCCACCTATCATAGCCACTAACTCAGGAAATGAACAGGTAAGCCACGGTGTACTGCTGTGGCTGACTGCTCCATCCTGGAGAATCCTGAGGATGGCTGACAAATAGAAAGCATAGCTCCTGCCAAAACTGTTGTCAAACAAAATCAGTTAAACTTGTTGTAAGAGGAGTCAATAACTTAAGAGAGGAGGGTTTGGAGAAGACAAAAGGAGAAATTTATTTCAGGTGCCAGGTGCTGGGGGAGGTAGAAGGCTCAAATCTTAACACCAACTTCTCCACCTGTAAGATGCACACCCAGAGTTTTATAGAGAGATGTTCAATGGGGTGCATGCAGGAAAGCAGTCAGGGAGCACACAATCATGGATGGCAGTTGGTATGTGTTCAGCCAATCCTGGGCAGGGAAGAGGGTGTGTGGGATGTGGTCATCTATGCATTCTGTTGCTATCAGGGCTTTCCTGGCCTGGCACTTGGAACGTTCTGGTCACTTTCCAAATCTTCATCAATGCATCAAGAAAGTGCAGTTCTATAGTTGAGCAAGAATGTTCAGACATGAGAACTCTCCCCCTAACTGAAAGACCCATTTGTTAGGATAATTTGGTGATGAAACAGGTTAGATTAACTCTAGGTCACCCACCAACCTCAAGAAAATTTCCATACAATGGAATACACTGCAAAATATAACACAATCTCTAGCCCTGCAGCATATCCTTTTAGGTATTAATCTGCCTTTGAGAGACCCAAAAAAGATGAGCTGAAAGAAATAGGATTTTGTAATCTGGAGTTAAGTGCACCACTTTCTAACATACCTACTTATTTCATGTCTAAAAACTGTAGTCCCCAAAGCTATAGCTATCTACAAAAATAGCAAAATCTTACTATAGAATGGGACACCAATTTTAATTGGTGCTAGAAACTCCCAAAGGGTTTCAAGTTGCCAAAATAGCTTCACTAAAAGATTTGTTACAAAAGTCTAATGAAAAATTAAAGATACCAAAGTACCTAAAATGAAAGATTGACGTGATTCCTACCGCCCCCCTATATCCTTCTTTACCTAACTATTCATGCTTTCCTAACTATTTGAATCGCCTTTCCACTTAAAGAGACCATTAAAAGTTATCTTTCAAGATAAAACTACCCCAAAACGGCCAGAGATCCTCCTCAGACATCTTTTACATCTTGGTCAAAGGTCGAACTTAGTGCCATAGTTAAAGAACTACCTAAACCTTTGAAGGGCCCCCAAAATTTTTTGAAAAACTTAGTCACTATTGGGAACTATGACCCTGGGCTATCAGATCTTGATCAGCTTGTGTACATGGTAGAAACCAAAATTAGACACAGGCAGCAAAATGGCAACCCCCTGAGGATGTTACTTGAGATTCTCAGTCTTCAAAATATTCTCCTCATGGACCAGCAAAGGTTGCAAAATAGCAACTGATCTTTTACAAGCCATTCCCAAAGTCTTCCCTGCCTGAACCAATTGAGTTGTTATTCAACCATGCAAATAAAAGAGAGATGAAACTGTGGCAGACTTTAAAGCCCATTGGGAAGCTCTTTTTCTATAGCATTCAGGGTTTTGCACAATAAATAAGGCCACCCAACTTGCTCTAGCTTCCCTATTTGTAAAAGGATGATCTCCGGAGATCTGTGGATTGATAAAAAAAAAAAAAAAGGCAGAAAATAGGATATAAGGCCACTAGACTGATTCATGATCATATCTGAGCACTTTGAAAAGACTTCGGAACAAAACCACGAACAAGGGTTTGCTGCGCTTTTGGCTTTACAGCTACAACAGCTCCAAGGCCCAATACCTAAAATAATACCCTTCTAGGGGCCTGTTACCAAAATACAGGGGAAGGACAGATGTCTGAGTTGTAGTCAACTGGGACACTGAGAAAGAAATTGTCCTCAAAGGTCCTATGTAAGTTCTATAACATCAGCTGGAATGCCCCCGTATCTACCCTCAAAGGAAGGCCCCATAGAAGGAGGGGATTCTGAGGGATTGCCTGATAAAATGCAATGTTATTCCCTTAAACAGCTAAGGGGCAACTAAAATTAAAATTAAAAGGATTATTGAATATTGCCATAAATATTTACTATTTGTCCCAGCTGAAAGCTGACAAGATATTTGAGAAGATCTAATACCTCTAGGATCAGAAATTTGGCCTAATTGGAAGCTGATATTTAGAGCTTGGTAGGAATTTATTTTTTAGAACTTTTTCCCAGAGCTAAATATATCCAGGATGGCGAGGGCGGGGTGTGGGGGACAGGGGAGCTGCACTCTAACCTAGATGTCTGGATGTTATCAGTTCTTGATATCATTTGGGCAACAACCCAAACCTTTCAGGAATTAAAAACAGCTGTCCTCATTTTACAAATCTAGTCTTTACAAGATCAGAGAAGCAGATCCTAAAACAATTCAAAGTCCATCTATCCTTTTTACCAATCCGGAAACCTCCCAGGTTTATCTCAAAAGGGGTGTAGACATTTTGCATTGCCCCCCTGTGCCCTTGAGATGTAAATGTTCTATCCAGGGTCTTCTGCACAATTCTTATCTAGATCATACAAACTTGATGTACAAACTTCAGAGAGGTAATTCTTATCAGAAGAAAAAACAAAAGGGGGAAGTCATTTAGAACTTAACTTGTCAAGGACAAATACGAATCTGAAGCGTCTTCTCCACAAATATTAATACCAAAATCTTTAGTCATGGGAGCAGCTAACCTTAATTCATTTCATCTACCAGGAAAACAATTTAGATCTAATTTCTCTTAAAATTGGAGAGTTTTGTATTATTGTACATAACTCATAGCAGTAATGTTAAAGTGAAAGTTTTAGGGCCTTGGTTTATACCTCTATGTTTATATGTGTCTATGTATATAGACACATATACATGTTTGTGTTTTATATATGTGGTATTTCTATATCCAGATGGTATTGCCAAAATTAAAAGACCTCTATTTAATGGGCTTAAGGAAGATTAAGTTCCTATATAAATGGACTTCTCAGAAATATAATAGAAACTAACCCAAATGAATTTCAGGTTCACGTCTATTTTAAGTTTCTTGGCTTAATTAAAACAGGCTTGTCTTTAGAGTTATCAGTGATAAATATAACACTTTTATTCTACCTAGGCTTACAAAAGGTCAAATGAGTTCATGTTATCTCTTACAAAACTTGTCAGCAAGAAAAATAGCATGGGATGATGACTGACTTTGTCTGAAGTGTCAAGAAGTCCTGTGAGCTGTCTAAACGTAATTGCTAAGAACAAGTAAATCAAATAGATGAAAGTAGGATAAAAAGTTCCTTGGTGAACCTTTTAAATAGTTTCCCTAAATATTTTTTATTATTTATTTTTTTAATTTATTTTTTTATTTTCAGCATAACAGTATTCATTATTTTTGCACCACACCCAGTGCTCCACGCAATCCGTGCCCTCTATAATACCCACCACCTGGTACCCCGACCTCCCACCCCTACCCCTTCAAAACTCTCAGATTGTTTTTCAGAGTCCATAGTCTCTCATGGTTCACCTCCCCTTCCAATTTCCCCCAACTCGAATACCCAACTTTTGTAGAAACATGGACGGGACTGGAAGAGATGATGCTGAGTGAAATAAGTCAAGCAGGGAGGACATGGGGAGATAGAGAGGAGAAGGTAGTTTCCCTAAATCTTAAAGTCATTAAGTATTCAGATCATTTCTAAAAATGATAAAATATTTAAACATTAATTACTGAGCATATGCTTGGATAAGTATGGATGAAATAAGTATAGTATACTATGTAAGTATATACTTATAAATAAGTATGGATAAGTACGAATAAAATGGATAAATTTCTTATCTTTTTTTTTTTTTTGCTTCCTTTTACAGAGGGAACTACAGATATTTAGGTCTAGTGGTAAATATGTTTTGTGCCACACTGAGAAATTTATCCATATGAGAAATTATAAAAAGAATGTTAAAACAGTTCACAACTGCTTAGTTCTTTGTTTTCAGTAGAAATTAAAGGTTTCTAAGGATAAAAAATTCTAATATATAATTAAACCTACTAGAAATAATTAAGTAAATAAGTATTAAAATACACTAGTTAAGCTGGCCCAAAATTAGAATTTGGTATTCTCTCAGTTAAAAGGACAAAATTTTCTAGGACTACTGGTCTGTTCTTGCTAATAAGAGATTCCAGAAGGTTTTTCTTTATTTACCTTCATAATTAGAAAAAGCAAAGATCTTCTGTTCTGTCAAAATCATTGCCTTTGTTCCATGTTGTCCTTATCAGGTCTTTGATAACTTAAGCAAACCTAGTTATCTCTACAGTAAAGGATCTATGTTTTACTCAGAGCTATGTAACCTATATTTGCCTGTGAAGTCTTCAGTTGTCATGATGGGTAAATGGATAACTAAGAATTATTTTACAGTGACCTACAACTCAAGCTTTTAAAACTTCTGTTATTTTTGACAAATGTTCAAAATTGAAATTGACATCTTTCTGGCCTTGAAATAACTTTGGTATGTTTCCCTGAAACATCTTAAAAACTTTGTTTTCTCGGGGCGCCTGGGTGGCTCAGTGGGTTGAGCCGTTGCCTTTGGCTCAGGTCATGATCTCAGGGTCCTGGGATCGAGTCCCGTCCCGCCCGCATCAGGCTCTCTGCTCAGCAGGGAGCCTGCTTCCCTCTCTCTCTCTGCCTGCCTCTCCATCTACTTGTGATTTCTCTCTGTCAAATGAATACATAAAATCTTTAAAATGCAAACTATTAAAACTTTGTTTTCTCTTCTTACAAAAAGGGAGGTGCTAAACTGATGGGTATATTTGATATGTTAAATCATGTGGGAAGCATTGTCAAATAAGAATATTTAGCCTTCTTTTGTATTTGTGTAAGAGTATGTTATAAGTGTTGTAGAAATTGTAGGAAATTCCTGAAGTGTGATATGTCCTAAAATGTTATTGGTCATAATTCTAGTTATTTTCTTAAAAATGTATGTTATAGAAATAATCTCTCTCTCTCTCTCTCTCTCTCTTTTTTTTTTTTTTTTTTTGGTCAATTCCATTATGATGAACTCTCATCAGATCTCTAACAGGACTTTTTAAAAGTCTTTTGTAATTTACAATTATTGTTTTACTCTGACCCTTTGCAAATGTGTTCCTGTAAAGGTACTTAATTTACTTTTTAAAAAATATTTTATTTATTCATTTGATAGAGATAGAGCAAGAACACAAGCAAGGGGAGCTGCAGAGAGAGAGGGAGAGGCAGACTCCGCAGGGAGCCTGATGCAAGACTCAGTCCCAGGACCCTAGGATCATGACCTGAGCCAAAGGCAGACACTTAACTGATTCAGTCACCCAGGCACTCCAAAAGTTCTTAATTTTCCAGGAGATTCAAGGAGAGAACTTTTGACAAGTACAGGTTTCTGATAACTTCAAGATCACAAAACCAAACTAGGTAAGAATTTCCAGAACAGGAAAACAAGATTCAAGTGGAACAAATATCAGTTACTGAATGAATTGAGGAAGTTGGTTATAATTTTTACAACTTCTCATGTAAAACATTGCTGTTTCTTTAATATTTTGTTTTTCCAGATTTTAGGATACCTTTTTTTCTTTTATGCTACCCACAATTTGGTAAAACATTTGTGAACAAAGGTGAAACCATTTACTTTTCCTCCCTACCTGATCCCTCCAGAATTTGGAATCTCTTAAATATTCTTTTCATGGAAATATAGTTATATACATAAGTTCAATGAGAATCTGTTCTTATAACAAGAGACCACTGGAAATATTGATTATATCACTAAGACTTTGACTGTAATGTCATATTTGAGAGAGATGCACATAGACTCTGATATAACCAGGCAGTTTTAAGGAGCTAAAGTTGACTTTATGGAAACAATATAATCCCTTGGAAAAATTGACCTGTTATCTTGCTTACAAGGGTCTTGAAAAACAATTTTAAAAAGAGCTTATATGGTCAACCAGTATTTTAGTGCATTTATATAAATGATCAGTCCAAGTCCAATGCAAGCAAACTGGTTCTACTGTATTATCCTTCGGAGTGGGGATGGGGATAATCATGGAGATAAAAATTATGTTTGCACCTTCGTCTGTATTAGATCCTAATCCTGTTAATTGTCTTTGAGGTTCTGTTATAAACCTGTAAACTGGAGTAGATCCTGAATCCTTCTAGTTCCCTCAAATGTCTGTTAGTAAATCAGTAAACAAATGTTTCCAGTCCATCCCTTCTGATTTGGAATCACTAAGAATTAAAGATTGCTCCTGAATCTTCTCCGAAGGGGCAAATCCAGGTTCTTCTCACTGCTTTAGGGACTTGAACGTTGAATGTACATCTCACAGCTAAAGTAGGTTCCATATGATACAAGATCCTGTGTGAATGCTGAAGACCTCCAATTCAAATTGGCTTATTGTGAGAAAAGTAGCTGGGATCAAGGTACACAACTCCCAAGACACCAGATCGGAACTTAACACTTTAATTATGAAACCCTTTCTTCTTCCTTTTATTTCCTTTACTCTGGCATTGGCCTGGAAAAATAATGTCATCTTCAGTATCTCCCTGGTCATTGCTGAGGGGGTAACCTTTGAAATTTAGAACGCTTTTTTTTTTTTTTAATTTTAGCCCAGGAGAAAACCTAACTGACCCTTGGCTTGAGTAGACAAATGAATGCAACAATCCTTGTGAATTAATTTATTAACAGTACCATCTTAACAAGAATAGTTGATGTCTTAACAGGCTTTTTTTCTTTTTTCTTTTTTTTTTTTTTTTTGGCTGTGGTGGCCATCATTCTCCTCAATACTTGGCATGTAGCTGGGCAATGCCCCTTAGCCTACCTAACTGTGCCTCTGACATATCACAAACAAAGACACCCCATTAGTCGACTGCCCTGAATTTACATCATTTTCATATCATTTTCATGATTCATAATCCTCTTCCTTTTGCAGGTCCCTGGTTCCCTGGACAGGAGTAAATGTAAAGGAGACTATGACCAAAAATCTCCCTTAACTCACAGAAATATTGCAGAATCTGCTACCAAAGTGTTAGCTGCTCCATCAAAAATCCTTAGACTCACTGGTCTAAATTCTTGATAATTATAGAATAGCTCCTGATTATCTGGTAACTGACCAAGGAGTTGTCTATGCTATGGCCAGTGCTACCTGCTAAGCCTAGCTTAAATGTCTGGGAAAGTTGAAAGTCAGTTATGTAAAATCACTGGGCAAACCACCTGGTTTAAAAAGGCAACTCCTTCCATGGAGTCTTTTCTGTGACTTATCTGATTTTGGTTTGTTTGGGCCTTGGGGACCATAGCTTTGAAATCCACTCCAAACATCACATACAACATGTGATGTCGTAATCGCAGTAATCTGCCTGGGGCATTATATTCTCTCAAAGGCATTAAATGAATGTTTGCAACCATTAGCTATTGAGCAAATGATCTTCCTAAGACTGGAACACCAGAAAAGGAATGCAGAAAATGATGGACTGCAAAACTATGAATTGGAAATCATGACCTATGAATGTCATAGTTAGCAATACATATCATGACCTGTAAATATCACAATGGACCAGTAAAAGCTGTGACAACTACAGAGTGGTAGCTTAGACTAGTGCAAATGACTGAAGTTTTGACCACATCTCACAATCAGGCTGACAGTCTGATCAAAAGGGGAGAATTGTTAAAACCAACCAACCAACCACGGTTCACAATAAAATAACTTGCTTCCGTGATTAACTGCAGAAATGTGACCTTTCACCAGTCAATCTGGAATTTCCTGATCAGCACCAGTGAGGTCATCTGCATGATAGACCCCGTGCCCTTCCCTCAAAGGAAAGTGACCTTGCCTGAAACAGTTCTCTTTTCTCTTAATAATAACTTTTATCCCACCCCCTTTCTGCCTATAGAAGTCTTCCATTTTGTACAGCACCTCAGAGCTAGGTTCTGTCTGCTAGATGGGATGCTTTCTGACTCATGAATCATTGAATAAAGCCAATTAGAAATGGAAAAAACATGAACAGACATTTCTCCAAAGAAGACATAAAAATGGCCAGCAGACACATGATAAAATGCTCTACATCACTTGCCATCAGGGAAATAAAAATCACAACCACAATGAGATACCACCTCACACCAGTCAGAAATGGCTAAAATTAATAAGACAGGGAACAGTAAATGTTGGAGAGGATATGGAGAAAGGGAAATCCTCTTACTGTTGGTGGGAATGCAAGCTCGTACAACAACTCTGGAAAACAATATGGAGGTTCCTCAAGGAGTTAAAAATAAAGATACTCTATGACTCAGTAATTGCACTACTAGGTATTTATCCTAAAGATACAGATGTAGTGAAAAGTGGGGGCACGTGTGCCCCAATGTTCATAGCAGCAATGTCCATGATAGCCAAACTGTGGAAAGAGCTAAGATGTCCTTCAACAGATGAATGGATGAAAAAGATGTGGTTCATATATACAATGAAATATTACTCAGCCACAGAAAGGATGAATACCTACCATTTACATCGACTTGGATGGAGCTGGAGGGGATTATGCTGAGTGAAAGAAATCAATCAGAGAAAGACAGCTGTCATATGATTTTACTCATATGTGGAATATAAGGAATAGCACAGTGGATCATAGGAGAAGGAAGGGAAAACTGAATGGGAAGAAATCAGAGGGTTAAACTGAGGGTTGCTAGAGGGGAGGTGGGTGGTGGGATGGGGTAACTGGGTGATGGGCATTAAGAAAGGTACATGATATGACGAGCACTGGGTTTTATACGTAACTAATGAATCATTGAACACTACATCAAAAACAAATGATGTACTATATGTTGACTAATTGAATTTGAATTTTAAAAAAGCTAATTAGATCATCAAATTTACTCAACTGAATTTTGGTTAACACCGTAAGTTCTCTAACTTCTTCAAAATCTCCCTCCACCTCAATAGTCTTACTCTTTTCAGTAAGAGGGAATTTTCTATTTCCATTTTATTTTCCTATAAATAAACAGAAACTTAGCTGTTTTTATTATTAGAGTGCCCTTTATGGACATTCAATACTACCGTCCACTAAGAAGTCTTCCTTCAAGGGTTAGAAGGGTTGGAAGCTCGGTTGTGTGCCCAAATTAGTTTTCTGGACCCAATTCCAATGGAGTGGGAGAGCTTCCCACACAATACCAAGCAATTCTTGGACTCAGGTGGGGTATCCAAGAACTCAACTCAATTCTGACACTATCTACCCAAAGATAACATTAGATTCCACATTTAAGAGTTCAGTCTTTTAAGACTGCTCTCTCCTCTGCTTTAGATGTCTGTCCCAAATCCAAGTTGTCACCTGTGCTTCTGACTGAGGGTTTATAGATGGGGATTCCAACAACCCCCTCCTTGCACTTCAAGCACAAGTTCAAGTTGTTTGCTTGTAGCTCTGACCCACTGCCTGTAGATCAGACAGTCTCATAACCCCCTTCTCAGTTCAATTCACAGAACTCAAAGGAACAGTTTACTTACTACATGATCAGTTTATTATAAAAGGATATAACTCAGGAACAGTCAAGTGAAAAAGATGCATTGGGTGGGGAATGGGGAAAAGGCACAGAGCTTTCTTGCCCACTTCAGGCATGCCACTTTGTCCAAATCTCCACGTGTTCATCAACCTGAAAGCTCTCTGAACCCTGTTCTTTTGGATTTTTGCTTCATTACAGAGGCAGGATTGATTAAATCATTGGCTATTGGTGACTGAACTCAACTTTCAGGTCCTCCTCTCCCCCTAGAAGTCTGAGGGCAGGACTGAGTTTCAAAACTCTGACCACAGTTGGTTTTACTGGCAACAAGACCCCATCCTTAGATGCTGTCCAAAACTCACCTCATTAACATAACAAAAGATATATTTAAGCTCTTTAGGAAATTCCAAGGATTGGGAGCTATGAGCCAGGAAGAGTGGATGAATCAAAATGAGGAAATACATATTTTGTATAAATCCCAATATTGCTGTGCCCTTCACTGTGTTCTCATGTTTCCTACGCTCCCATTGCTCGGTCATAAACACTACAGGTTCCACCATCAATCCCATAGTGCAAGCATGCTTCTTTACTCACCCAATCATCCCTTCAGCCCAGATTAGGGTGGGACCTGAGCATAGACACTGAAAAATGCTAATTGGGTTACAATGAAGCTAATATATCTGAGATGTCCTGTCTGGCCATACAACTTTCAGCTGGTTGCAGCTGATAGGCCCAGACTGGATGCTGATCTGTAAAGTCAGTCCCTCTACCTTCTGTCTGCCACAGTCTCTCACCAGCCTGTTCTTCATCAAAAACTTCCCTCCTATCAAGTTAAGCAGAAAAATCAGCAGATTTAAAAAATGAATGAAAGTGAGGATTGATAGCTAAAGCTGTACCTTTTTTTTTTTTTTTTTTTTTTTTTGGCATCTTTGCTGCTCATTTGTGCTGGGGAAACACCTTTATGCTATAAAACAGGTCCACTGGCTCGACAACAGGCAGGGAATGTTAGGAAAACAACAGAATCCTGGAGCCAAGTTGTCTCTGTCTTGCCCCTTAAGCTCTTCTTCTTTGGTGGCCATTCTTTTCATTTTAATTCATTTCCCATTTAGAGATGGTTCATGGACAGTCCCTGAGGGCATCCTAACAAATTTGTCCAGCAAGCACAATTGTTCCCTTTTTTGTCAGCCTAATATATCCTCATCATTTTTAACCCTCTCTTTTTTTTTCAATTTATTTATTTTCAGAAAAACATTATTCATTATTTTTTCACCACACCCAGTGCTCCATGCAAGCCATGCCCTCCATAATACCCACCACCTGGTACCCCAACCTCCCACCCCGCCCCCCGCCACTTCAAACCCCTCAGATTGTTTTTCAGAGTCCATAGTCTCTCATGGTTCACCTCCCCTTCCAATTTACCCAAATTCCCTTCTCCTCTTTAACGCCCCTTGTCCTCCATGCTATTAGTTATGCTCCACAAATAAGTGAAACCATATGATAATTGACTCTCTCTGCTTGACTTATTTCACTCAGCATAATCTCTTCCAGTCCCGTCCATGTTGCTACAAAAGTTGGGTATTCATCCTTTCTGATGGAGGCATAATACTCCATAGTGTATATGGACCACATCTTCCTTATCCATTCGTCCGTTGAAGGGCATCTTGGTTCTTTCCATAGTTTGGTGACCGTGGCCATTGCTGCTATAAACATTGGGGTACAGATGGCCCTTCTTTTCACGACATCAGTGTCTTTGGGGTAAATAACCAGGAGTGCAACTGCAGGGTCATAGGGAAGCTCTATTTTTAATTTCTTGAGGAATCTCCACACTGTTCTCCAAAGAGGCTGCACCAACCTGCATTCCCACCAACAGTGGAAGAGGGTTCCCCTTTCTCCACATCCTCTCCAACACATGTTGTTTCCTGTTTTGTTAATTTTGGCCATTCTAACTGGTGTAAGGTGATATCTCAATGTGGTTTTAATTTGAATCTCCTTGAGGGCTAATGATGATGAACATTTTTTCATGTGTCTGATAGCCATTTGTATGTCTTCATTGGAGAAGTGTCTGTTCATATCTTCTGCCCATTTTTTGATGTGTTTGCCTGTTTTGTGTGTGTTGAGTTTGAGGAGTTCATTATAGATCCTGGATATCAACCTTTTGTCTGTACTGTCATTTGCAAATATCTTCTCCCATTCTGTGGGTTGCCTCTTTGTTTTTTTGACTGTTTCCTTTGCTGTGCAGAAGCTTTTGATTTTGATGAAGTCCCAAAAGTTTATTTTCGCTTTTGTTTCCTTTGCCTTTGGAGACATATCTTGAAAGAAGTTGCTGAGGCTGATATCGAAGAGATTACTGCCTATGTTCTCCTCTAGGATTCTGATGGATTCCTGTCTCACGTTGAGGTCTTTTATCCATTTTGAGTTGATCTTTGTGTACGGTGTAAGAGAATGGTCGAGTTTCATTCTTCTACATATAGCTGTCCAGTTTTCCCAGCACGATTTATTGAAGAGACTGTCTTTTTTCCACTGTATATTTTTTCCTGTTTTGTCGAAGATTAATTGACCATAGAGTGGAGGGTCCATATCTGGGCTCTCTACTCTGTTCCACTGGACTATGTGTCTGTTTTTATGCCTGTACCATGCTGTCTTGGTGATCACAGCTTTGTAATAAAGCTTGAAATCAGGTAACGAGATGCCGCCAGCTTTATTTTTGTTTTTCAACATTTCCTTAGCGATTCGGGGTCTCTTCTGATTCCATACAAATTTTAGGATTATTTGCTCCAGCTCTTTGAAGAATGCCGGTGGAATTTTGATCGGAATGGCATTAAAAGTATAGATTGCTCTAGGCAGTATAGCATTTTAACAATGTTTATTCTTCCGATCCAAGAGCATGGAATGGTCTTCCATCTATTTGTGTCTTCTTCAATTTCTTTCATGAGTGTTCTGTAGTTCCTTGAGTACAGATCCTTTACCTCTTTGGTTAGGTTTATTCCCAGGTATCTTATGGTTCTTGGTGCTATAGTAAATGGAATCGATTCTCTAATTTCCCTTTCTGTATTTTCATTGTTAGTGTATAAGAAAGCCACTGATTTCTGCACATTGACTTTGTATCCTGCCACATTGCTGAATTGCTGTATGAGTTCTAGTAGTTTGGGGGTGGAGTCTTTTGGGTTTTCCATGTAAAGAATCATGTCATCTGCGAAGAGAGAGAGTTTGACTTCTTCATTACCAATTTGGATACCTTTTATTTCTCTCTGTTGTCTGATTGCTGTTGCTAGGACTTCTAATACTATGTTGAACAAGAGTGGTGAAAGTGGGCATCCTTGTCTTGTTCCTGATCTCAATGGGAAGGCTGCAAGCTTTTTCCCATTGAGGATGATATTTGCTGTGACATTTTTAACCCTCTCTTAATCAAACTCTTTGAAATCAAATTGAACTATATTCAAAAGCAGTCTTTTCATTTATTAGTACAATTGAAAAATATACCTCTTACTGAAAGACATAGGATTAATCCCACATAACTATATAATCACGCCTCAAAGTATTTTAGCATTTATATTCCTAGCATCCCCCTTCAACTTGTTATATAGTATGAATGAGGGATCTCCCCAGTTAGAAATTGGGCTTTTTGAGAATTGGACTGTATTGTGCCCTACCTGACAGTCTTGTGTTCCTACTAATGTGTTCACCATTCTATTGTATAAGCAAGTCATGATCCCACCGTGGATTTAAACTGAACCTATTACAAACCAATCCTGAACTACAAGGCCACTTCATTCAGGATAAAGTCATTTCTGTTCTTAGTGGAATTATATAATGACCCACATGTTATAAACGCTTAGTACCGCCTGTTGGAATATAAAATGGTATGTGTGTATATCAGGTCAGAAGATTGTGAAATGCATTTCTCAAGAGTGTGCTCTGTTGGGTATTAAGGATGACCAAAGAGGAATTGAAAGCTATATTTGATAACACTGGACAAAATCAAGGTGACTTTGGGTTTGGTGATGACTTTTAAGACACTGTACCAATAACATTATTCATGAAAGAAAACATTGGTCAGTTGGACTTCTTTAAAATTTAAAACTTTTGTTCTGTGAAAGATTCTGTGAAGAGAATGAAAAAAGACAAACCATAGACTGGGACAAAATACTTGCAAATCACATATCCATTAAGAATTTGATATCCAAGGGGTGCCTGGGTGGCTCAGTGGGTTAAAGCCTCTCTGCCTTTGGCTCAGGTCATGATCTCAGGGTCCTGGGATCCAGCCCCACATTAGGCTCTCTACTCAGCAGGGAGCCTGCTTCCCTTCCTCTCTCTCTCTGCCTGCCTCTCTGCCTACTTGTGATCTCTGTCTGTCAAATAAATTTAAAAAAAAAAGCCCTCACCTTTTAAAAAAAAATTATATCCAAAATATACAAAGTACAACTAAAATTCAACAATAAGAAAACAATCCAATCCAAAACATCTGGACACCTTACCAAAGAAGAAGTACAGATAGCATATAAGCATAAGAAAAAATGCTCAACATTATATGTCATCAGGGAATTGCAAATTAAACAAGATACTACTATCTTCTACAAGAATGGCTAAAACCCCCCAAAACTAATAATACCAAATGCTGCTAAGGATATGGAGCAGTAAGCACTCTCATTCATTGCTGGTAGGAATGCAAAATGATACAGCTACTCTGGAAGTTAGTTTGGCAGTTTCTTGCAAAACGAAACAATCTCTTACCACACAACCTAGTAATCATGCTCCTTGGTATTTATCCAAATGAGTTGAAAAGTTATATCCACACAAAAACCTGTGCAGTGGGTGTTTGTAGCAGCTTTATTTATCATTGCTAAAACATGGAAGCAACCAAGAGGTCCTTTAATAAGGGAATGGATAAACAAACTGTGACACATCTGGGCAGGCAATGGAATATTACTTAGCACTAAAAATAAATGTTATCAAGCCATGAAAAGACATGAAGGAAACTTAAATGCACATTGCTAAGTGTAAGAAGCCAATCTGAAAAGCCTAAATACCTTATAATTCCTTATATGACATTCTAGAAAAGACAAAACCATGGAGAGAGTAAAAAGATCAATAATTGCCAGAGGTTTGGGAGGAGGAAGGTAAGGATGACTAGGGGAGCACAGAGGATTTTGAGGGCTGTGCTATTACTCTGTATGATACAATGGTGGATACATGTCATTATATATTTGCAATCCCTTAGAATGTACAACACAAAGAATGAGCCCTCATATAAACTGTAGACTTCAGTTTATAATAATGTATTAGCTCAGCAATTGTTACAAACATACCACAGTAATGCAAGATGCTAATAATATAGGAAACAAAGGGACAGGTGAGGAAGCATATGGGAACCTCCGTAATTTCTGCTCAAGTTTTCTGTAAACATAAAAGCACTTTAAAAAATAAAGTCTATTAACTTAAAAAATTAATGTGCATGGCATCTGGAACACAGGCAACACTCAATAAATAATAGCTATTGTTATTCGCTGTCTCCCTGGTGAGTGCTGTTCTTAGCACTGTAGGATTTTAGTAAACATCTGTTCTCTCCCCACTGGAGAGAACCTGCTTCTCACCCCTACCCCCACCTCCCCATCCCCATTCTATGACAACCAAAAATGTTTCCAGACCTTGCCAAATGCCTCATGAGGGGAATAAAATCACCCGCAGTTGAGAACCTCTCCATTAAATGCTTTTGAAGAAAAATAAAAGGGCTCTTAATCCGTACCTCTGTCACATTAGACGAGAATTTCCAAACTCTAAATATAAATGCACGCCACTAGAAATAAATTCTATCTGTTGGGGATTTTTCAGTTCATGATTTTGGCTTTGGGACCAAAATAGAGTGGGGACAGATTCTAGTTTGGCATTATTTGAAAGCTGGGAAGTTGATCAATTTCTGCTTTTGGATGTTTCTGTCCAAACTGATCCAAACAAAACTAAAACCATATGGCCAGAGCAGGGATAGGACACCCACCTTTCCCCCTCGCTTGCTTTTTGAAACAACCACGGGAGCCAAAAGAGGCAAATCCCTTTGCCAAAGATCATTTTCAGCCTAGTTTTTTGTTTTGTTTTGCTTTAGGATATTTTGATACATCATGACGTTTTCCTCCCCTTCCTCCCAAAATTTTCAGATTAGTAATATTTTTCTCTACTAATCCCACTCTTAGCCACTAATCCTCAATCAAAGGGTCTGGAGAAAAGCAAAAGACCCCATTGTTTGTTATTTGTTAGACTAAAAGGGGATTTTATGTGTATTCCGTAATTGGGTTGAATACTCCATGACTATCTTATTGAAGTTTGAAAGCTGGGAGTTTCCAAGATATGCGCTAGACTTGATTTGCCTGTATGAGTTTTTATTAGGTACTAGCCAAAAGATTTTATTTATTTGTTTATTTATGAAAAGAGTGAGGGAATTCGGCACTAGGCCTGAGTCCAGGGGAATTCACGGTTCAATAAAGACTAACATCCCAGACAGGGTGAGTGCTTCCCCTACTTGGTTTCTCCGGATCCATTATCAAACCAAAACAGGGATTCTAAGAATGAACTTCAAATGAATCATTCCTTTTCACTAAAATTTGTTAGCATGGCCAAAAGATACTCCAGCTAGTTCAGGGAAGGGGAAGAGAGAAGGTGGGCAGAAGGTTAAAGGAAACACATGCCAGATGGGGGTTCAGTTGGATCCATCCTCAGAGAAAACCCCAGGTTACTGGTTGCCCAGCAGGCCCATTTTCCACTGCAAAGCTTCCACGGGGTTTGGATGAGGTTCATTGTTAAGAATGTTTAGAGTTACAGGTCGAATACTAGGCCAACACCAGATGACAGATCCCAAGCCACAGAGGCACCCACATGTCCCTCAATAAATGAATTTTGTGTGTATTTGTGAAACACTGGGTCCTTTAGAGTGCAGGACCTAGATATTTCTTATTAAATAAATACATGACATCAGCCATCTAAATTACCAAAAGACTTCTACCCAGAGGTTTTAGTGAAGGGGGCAAGTAGCCAACTCTGGCCAAATCACCTGTGGAATTTTTTTTAATACAAAAGACACCAACTTCTGCTCTACCTCTTCTCAGTCAGACATCTGGGGGGTAAGTTCAAACATTAACATCAGTTTGAAGTTGGAAGCCAAGGTTATATAGGCTAGGTGAACACAGTACTTACAGCATGTCTTCCGGCCATGTGTTCCATTTGGACACCTGATGAGTAACAGAAGCATATGTCATGGCCAGTCCTGGGGAAGATACCAAACAGAGAACAAAGGGTGACTTTGTTCTCTAGCTCACCTTGGATGACCATGGCCTCAAACTTTCCAAGTCATGTATCTTACTCTCTACAAAACTATGATCATAGTCAGCTTCCTCTCTGTGCTTAATCAATTAACCAGTTAAAGCAGTAGATGCCTTATTCCATTCTTCTGGTTCCTATTTCAGTCTTCTCAGTCAGGACCTAAATAAATATTAAAAGAAGCAACACAAGTTTGAGATTTCTGAGGGACCTGAAATAATCTCCCATGGGAAAAAATAGTTTTCTGAAGAGGTAATATATATAAATCCTGGAGAAGTCCTGCCAGTAAGTGATCTTTGTAGGGAATAGTGGAGCATGTTAAGAATTTAAAAAGTCCTTCTATGTGAACGAATGTTTTATGTGAACAAAGTTTTAAATTTATGTTCAAGAAGATCATTTGAAACAGAATTAGAGAAATTACATATTAAGCATAATCCCTTTCGCCTGGTCTAGGAAAGAACTGGAGATGCCAACTCTTAGAGCTGACATTAGAACCAGCCAACTGGTGGCTTACTCTGTGCTGTTCTTCACTCTGCCCATGATCAACTATGACCTCTGGGGTTCACAACCCCATGAGGTATGGACAACCTCATTAGATAGGATCTTCAGTCATGGAGCTTTAGGATTCACCACTGGGCAAACTCTGCCTCTCATGGAGTCCTGAGCAGCAGGGTCTTGCAAATGGGTACCTCGAGAGTTCAACTGTGAAATTTGACTGCAGCGGAAAAATCATCTCAGAGGTCAAACCATAAACAGATGTGTAACTTGTGGGTCTGCCACCAAGAACCCTATGTGAATTTGGGGCTATTAATCCATCCTTCATTCATTCATTCATTCATGTACCTGTTATGTGCTAAAATGTGTGTCAACAGAAAGTGATGTCACAGTAATCGAAATAGAGAGCCCATGCCCTTGCCTGGTGGTGAGACAGACATGGAAAAAAGCATTACACAGAAATGTAACTTAAAAGGATTGGGAAGGAATGGTATAACGAGGGGGTCCCTCTATGAGACTGAGGCGTCAGGGAGGATCTCTCGCAGTAGTTAAACTGAGCCCTAAAGGACTCAGACAAAATGGTGTAGGAAGAGGTGACCAGACAGGGACAACAGCAACTGTGAAGGCTGGTGCTCAAAAGAGAATTTTTGGAGTGGTAGGCATGGTAGTTATAAGTATTTGCCTCACAGTGATGAAAAGGACAAGTTCTAAATTGGGCATGAAGGGGTATGACAGAAGAAGGGTGCTGAAAGAGGAGAGTGAGGAGTGCATTTGTGACCTGTCCGTGGTTGATGAGACTGGAGAGCTACTAAAGTGGGCAAACTAGGACCTGCATCTGAAAGGATAAGGTTTCCTTCTTGAAGAATTTCTTGTTTGAACTAGAAATAGAGGTGATGTGCAGGGGGAGGCAATGGGAGTGGATAGCTGGAGTGGAATGCAGGAGAAAGTTATGAAAAAGTCATAGGAGAGAGCCTGTCCACCAGGCCCTATGTTGAATGGGCCTCTAGATACTCATTTCTCAAAATAAAGATCGGCTTCGGTGCTAAAATATTCAGTGAGTGAGGAGAAGTGACCAGCAGCTTGCAGACAATCTCCTCACTGCCTTGGGGGAGCTCCTAGGTTCCTTGCTGTAAGCAATAAAAACGGCCACTGTTTTCTCAATCCTGTCAACCTTGTGGTGAGCACATTAGACGAAATCAGAAGACTGGGATTCAAGTTCTGGCCCTGTGACTCTAGATGTGGCATTTACCTTGGCAATATCATTTTGAGTCTTTGAATCTCGATTTCCTCATCTGCTAATTACATAAATGACCTGCAGAAGGTTGGTGGGAGGTGGGGAAAGAATGACCTGCCTCCCTAGGGAAGTACATGAGAATTTCTAGGGCTGTGGTTTTCAACCCTCCTTCACATGAGAATCACCCAAATTTGGTCTAAGTTGGGCCAAGCTTTGGAATTTTTTAAAAGGTCCCCTGTGATTCTAAGGGGCAGAGGTTGGGAACCACTGTCCAAGGAAAACAGGTATCATTTGAGAAGAATATTCCATATACACCACTAAAATAAGTCTCATTCTTCTGTTTTGTTCACTGAAACTGCTCTAGTGCCCAGAATATTTAACATATAGTAGGCATTCAGTAAATTGTATTTGGGCAATGTCATGATTATAAAGTAGATCAGGGCATTGCCCCAGGAACATAAACAAAGTAAAATTGTCACTGAATTTCTTACTAAATTACTTAACTCTCTGGTCAATCCTAGCCACAGAACTGGGAGTGATCCTTTAACCCCAAACATAATTCTAAAATATTAAATAGGATTTATTTACATATAATGGACTTCCTTGCAAATGTCTCTACCCCACTCTAATACCCCTATACACACACACACACACACACACACACACACACTCACAGTTGGCCTCAGTCTTATGATGAGAGGGTCTCTATTTGGGTAATTTCTTCTTATCACATCACCAGGGAAACCGAGGCATCTTTTTCTCTCTGCTCCCATCGTGCTTTGAACCTGGTTCCTTCTTCAGCAATCACACAATGTATAGATTGTTTATTGGTAAGTCTGTCTCCTCCTTTTACGTGAAGTTCCCTATAATCAGATAGTATCTTTCTTGAAATTGTAGCACCTTATGATAATGAGGATGATAATGATGATGATGTCCCTGGCATCAGGACAATAGTTTATCTTTTTCTTGAATAAATTTACAAGCTAACTGGGACACATTGGGGGATTTTTTTTTTTTTTTTTGCACTGCATTTCCCCTCTGATAGAGAAAGAACCAGGATTAGACCACAGAGGCCAATGAAAAATTTATGGTAGCCAGTGGTGGGATAACAGATGTTTATACTTTCCTGGAACAAAAACAAGAGGGAAGGGGTAAAAGAAAGCTTTGATGGGCTTTGGCACCTGAGGAAGGTTGGTGAGCTCAGGCTACTTGTCTTTTCCTAGCCAGCTTTGGAGAAGCCAACCTTCTCACCAAAAAGACCATAATGAAGTTTGAAAGAAAGAGAGCTTTTATAGGATCAGA
The DNA here is from genome assembly GCF_020171115.1 of Neogale vison. NCBI lineage: Eukaryota > Metazoa > Chordata > Mammalia > Carnivora > Mustelidae > Neogale > Neogale vison. The sequence continues at coordinate 63,929,946 of NC_058091.1, read as the reverse complement.
GAAAGATGAACCTAGCTGAAAGTTTTTCCACTGTGTGGTCTCCTAGAAATAAAAGAAGAATGAGAATGTGGAAACTTGGTCTCCTGTCTTCTCATTAACCAGCTGACTAATATTGGGCAAGCCACTTAACCATTTTATGGGGTAGCTTTTCATCCATAAAAGGAAGGGTTAAAAATTGTTACCTTACCCACAGTATCGGAGTAAAAACAAAAACTAGGTAATATGTATAAAACCTCTTTATAAGGACTCTCTTTCTGTGCCATATTGAAACGTCAGAGATAGCAAACAAAACATTGCTCATACTGGGTTAGTCACTCAGATGTCTGAATTTTCCCCTAATCTCCTTGGAGCCGCACTCTTGTGAGCAGCCTCATGCGCTAATAGGGGGCTTGAGAGTAGGTGATAGTGAATGGGTTGTTGACCATATTGTCTGTCATTTTAGCTGGGAATGGTGCTCTTGTATCTCCCAAGAACAGATAAGAAAGAGCCTGTTGTAGTCAAAGGAAACTGGAATTTTCCAAGATACTTCAAGCTATCCATTCCCTCACCCACTGAGCCCACCAGCTATAGTCATAATGAGAGAATTAGTGAAAATGTTAGAAGTCCCTGCATAGGCCCACTAGACCTCCTACCTGTGGATGGCCCAGGACAGACCTGCAAGGGAGCCTGAAGACCTGAGCTCGCCCACAAGGGTCTTCCCCTGTCCTTGCCCTTTGTAGCTATTCCTCCACACCCACTTTTGCCCATCATAATAGCCCTTCTCTGTCCGTCCTGATAAAATCCAAATTGCCTAATAGCTGCTAACCCACAATAACAATTCCTCCTTCTTTGGAGAACCATCCTTGACCAACTAGCTGTGAAGCTGTGAAGCTAGCTGAACTCCTGCCTTCGCCCTCCCACTCAAGGCCTAAACAGCAGTCCATTTTTCTTCTCCAAGTTAGAAAACTCCTCTGGAGCCTTCTCACCCCTGGCATTCCAACAAAAGACTTAGGTTAATGGTGTTCTTGTTATTTTTTTTCTTCCTCTGCCCTAAGGGGCCTAGACGCTGTTCTTATGGAAGATGGGTGACAAATAGGAGAGACACATCAGTTTTTATTTTCTCACTCCCTTCCATAGTCAGTAAAACAAAATAAAACAAAACAGGTACATTTCCTTCTTTTCTTTCTGTTGTGATCATTTAGATGGATTTGAGTCTTCTCAAGAAGAAAAAAGGAATTTTTTTCCTTCTACTCATCTTAGGTTCTCTGGGGGCACTATAAACTGAACTGACAAAAGACAGGTTAACAAGAGAAAAACAAACAGAAGCTTATTAACACATGTATCACACGTATACGTGGGAGCCCTTAGTGATGAGTGACTCAAAGGCGTGGTTAGAATGTGGGTCCTATGTATCTAACCTGATAGAAGAAAGGCGGGGGCGACAGGGCACTTATGGAAAAAACAAATGACTTTTTGGAAAGATAAATGGGCCCTTAGGAGAATAGATGGGAGATACGATCATTTGGAAGACGTCTGTCTTGGGTGTGGTGCCGAGATTTCCTGGCTCCCAGAAGAGAAGAGTCGAGTTGCTTCCAGGGAGAGGATTTATGACAATTGAGTTCTTTGTGGGGGGCTCTGCTTTTAGGAAGATAAGGGATTTCAGGAATTCAAATGTCTTCAGCTCAAAATAATTTTGATTTTAAAGTGGCATATTTTGGAGTGGCATATCCTGCACCCCTTCAACCTTCTGTACCAAATTACGACCCTTTAAGACTAAACAAGCTTCAACCTTGCTTTGAGTAGTGCTGGGACTAAGGTGAGACAAACACTCACCTTGACTGCAGAAGGTAAAGGGGGCAGCCTTCAAAACTCAGTCACCAAGATAGATGTTTTACTGTAATATCTTTTTAAGTTTTTTTTTAAAAATTTATTTATTTATTTATTTGAGAGAGAGAGAGAGGAGAGAGAGAGCACATGCAAAGGTGTGCTAGCAGGGGGAGAGGGAGAGAGAGAGGGAAAAGCAGACTCCCCACTGAGCAGTGAGTCCAACGTGGCACTCAATCCCAGGACCCTAAGATCATGCCCTGAGCTGAAGGTGGACACTTAACTGACTGAGCCACCCAGATGTCCCTATAGTAGTTTTGAAAATAGAAACTAAGGCAAAAAAAATCCAGGATGAGCAAAATATGAACATTTTAAATTAAGCTAGGATTGGTATTATGGAATATAGGCCATTGGCCTTCAGGATCCCTATCAGACAGTGATTTATATTAACTACCTCATTGTCTGGAGCCTACATCCAGTGGGGATTTTCCTAAGCCACAGCGTCTCCCAAAGTCTCCCAAGCACTCCTGCCTTTCTGTCTCCTGGGATCCCATCCTCATATACCTCATAACAGCAGCCAGCAGTTCTCGGCCATGTGCCAGGCACTGAGTCATGATCTGCATTTTCATTATGTCAGATGATCCTCACCATTTCCATAAGTACCAATAAAACAAGTCTTGGTATTATCTGGATTTTATGTTTATGTTTTAAGTTGAGAAAGCCTCCGAGGGGGGCTACCACAGCCATGGATAACATAGCTAGTCCACAGAAGAGCAGAAATGGAACCCAAGCCCACCCTCACCCACCCCTCTGTACTGCTCTTCCCAGACCAAAACCTCAGTGCTATCTGTTCTTCATACTGACCATTCATCAAACATGGTCACTATTCCCTTGGCAGGACCTCCAACTTTTAGTGTGGTATGGTGAATGAAAAGCTTTGCTGAAATTCATCTCACTAAAATGTAAAGCTGGAAAGTTGCTTGCATAGAGAGCATTTAATCCAATGCATGTCATTTCCTCAATTTGCAAAATAGGAAACTGAGTCCTGGAAAGGCGATATGATTTGCCAAGTCTACATGTTGGTGATATCAGCAGAACTGGCTCTGCCTTTACTCTTTCCGCTGAATCCTGGCTCGTTATCCTGCCGTCCTAGTCCTGAGTACTCCCTCAACCATCTGCCCACTGAGGTTTTTCCATCAGCTTCTAGGTCATGTGCTTCTTTCCCAAGACTACTCCCATTTTCTCCCCTTCAAGCCCATTTGCTACTTACACTCCAGAGATAGTCACTGATTGCCTCTTATATGCAAGGAGTGTTGCTGACATCTTAGGCAGCACTCTAAATTCATACATATATACATATGTACATCTGTTCCTGACTCGGAATAAAGTGGTAGGACTGGAAAAAAAAAAAAAAACGAGGGTGGGATGGGATTCTAGCGTCAGAGAGAAAATCAGCTCTGAACTTTATAGTTCTTCTTTGCTTTTGCATACAGTTCAGGATGCTGGTCACCACACTTACACCAGGACCAGCTCTGCACCAAAAGTCCTCCAACAACCAAAACCTCTCTTTCTTCTGACCCACCAGTTCCCTGGCACGTGTGAGCTTCTGTGAAGCCATAAGAGTCAAAAAGTGGGGTTGGGAGTTTCGGGGTTGTTTACAAGGCTACATTAAAATGTACCTAAATTCCCTTTCTCATACTCCCAGAAGTTCTTTGATAGATCAGCTGTATACCTCTTAGAATGTACCTTACAAAGGAATAGGATAGATGTAAGGAAAGTTTCCTCAGGGTGAGAGGCATCAGGCTCTAAGAGCAGCCCCAAATGGCCAGAGTCATGAAAGATTGGCAGGCTTTGCTGCCTCACTACCCATGGTTCCCAAAGGCCATCCTTGGGGAGTAAGTGAGGGAGAATAGTCTATTTACTCAGAAAGCTGCCTGCTGGGAATGTTCAAGCTTGTGCTAGAAATGACTAGTTAAGTTGGGAAAAAGAAGAGAAAGCCTTGTTATAAAACAATTTCTAGAAACTTGGTACAGGGAGTGGGGGCCAAAATAGAAGGAATCAAGCATTTCAAATCGATAGTGTTTAGGTAAAGTAGATATCTTAAAATATTTGATGGAAAACTCTAACCCCCAACCAGGGATTAGCATCATTGCTCCAAAGCAGGGGCAGGAGGTGAGTGGAAACCATCAGCTTCTATGAATTGTTTAGGGTGTAAAAAGAAAGAGCTTTCCCCTCCTCATCCTGGTCTTGTCCCACCAGCTCCATGTTGGGGCTACTGGGGGGCACATCACATTATAGTTTGCAACAGAGACTCATTTACAGGGAGGATAGGAAAAATAGTGGACACTGGATTGAGCAGACCATGTGCCTCCCTCAAGCCAAAGACAGCCATCCATAATGTCTCTACCCCTCACCTTGCTGAGTAACCAGAATGCACAGGAGAGCGTCTGCCAAGTGATGCCTTACCAGTTATCTGAGCCTCCATGAAAATCCCATCTCTGAAATCCAACCCTTCCTTATAAGGTTATTGCATTTTTTTAAAGATTCTATTTATTTATTTGACAGACAGAGATCACAAGCAGGCAGAGAGTCAGGCGGGGGGGGGGGGGGAGCAGGCTCTGCACTGAGCAGAGAGCCCGATGTGGGGCTCCATCCCAGGACCCTGGGATCATGACCTGAGCCCAAGGCAGAGGCTTTAACCCACAGAGCCACCCAGGCGCCCCGGGTTATTGCATTTTAAAGGAATGTTTTTTGCTTTGCTTTTTAAAAATAATGTTTATTTTTAGTTCTTCAGCAAAAACACTCATTCTGGAATTTATTTTTTCTTTTATTTATTTATTTATTTATTTATTTATTTGAGAGAGAGAGACAGTGAGAGAGAATGAGCGAGGAGAAGGTCAGAGAGCGAAGCAGGCTCCCCATGGAGCTGGGAGCCCGATGTGGGACTCGATCCCGGGACTCCAGGATCACGCCCTGAGCCGAAGGCAGTCGTCCAACCAACTGCGCCACCCAGGTGTCCCTGGAATTTATTTTTTCTTGATTCTACTTTTGCCTTATGTGTAAGTGATTTTCTAGGTTCCACAGAGATTCCTGTGGCTTGTGGGTTCAAGACCAAGCCTTCAGGGCTCCCAGAAAAGTGCAGCAAAAGCACAGCTCCACGAGCGAGAGCCCCCTGAGAAACCACTGCCCAGATCTGGGACATCTCCTTGGTGAAAACCACAATATAGACTTGAAAAGTACAGAGAAGCCTAAAAGAAGAAGAAGAAGAAGAAAGTCCCTTATCATTTCACCACTTTCAGCTTTTTGATTAAAATGTATTTTTCTCAGGACATCTGGGAGGCTCAGTTGGTTAAGAGTCTGCCTTCAGCTCAGGTCATGATCGCAGGGTCCTAGGATCAAGTATGGCATGGGGTTCCTTGCTTAGCAGGGAGCCTACTTCTCCCTCTGTCTCTGCTTTCTCGGCTTGCACTCTCTCTCTGGCAAATAAATAAAATCCTTTAAAAAAAAAAAATATATATATATATATATATTTTGTCAATGCAATGGTGGTTTCATACATTTTTAAGAAAAAGCTTAGGTTCCAAATGGAACCTCCAGGTAAATGAGGCCAGAAAAATTGAGAGTACTGCGCAATGTTGCAGATGGACTTGAAAAGCCATGAGGGTGAAAGAAAGCTTCTAAATATAACAAACTTCCCAAAAATGCGATCTCAACCTTAACTGAAGTCAGACTATTTTTGAAAGTGGAAATCCCCTCCTGCACCACACAAGTCCGTGGTCGAGCCGTCTAAGAATTCAGCTTCTGGGCGGGCAGGAGGACACGCTGGTCCTTCGGTGAATACCACGGTCACTCCTCTTCCTTCCTGCCACCCACGGGGTCAGCAACAAAAGCCATCAGTTAAACGTGACACCCTCCCAGGGGAGCTGAATGTGCTCCCTGGGCTGTGCGTGGGGCTCCTTCTGAACCAGATCTTTGTCGGAAGCACGGCTCTTCAGCCCTCATTTCTGTTCTGTGCTGGTTTCTGGACTTTCGCCAACGCTTCTCCATCAAACAGCTTGTAGTTACTTAAATTTTAAAAAGAGAGAGAAACTTGTATAGAAATGGAGCCGTTTCTTTCTGCAGATTTTCAATCTGTCTGTCACTTTAGCAAGTCAAGCTTTTCCAGGTCCTGACACTCTGCTTCAAAATTCATTTCCACGGTGGATTTGAGTAGGGCTACACCCAGAGTGCCAACCAGACTGCCCCGGACACTTATGCATTCTGGATGTTGGGGCAACATTCTTGTCAGGTTTCCTGGTGGGCCCTGCCACCAACGGCACAGCTCCTCATGCCTCATTCACCTGTAGCCCCTGTGTGACTGGGGGGATGCCAGAGCCCCACCAGAGCAAACTGCTTCTGTCACCTACTTTTTAAAAAAAATTTTCTATTTAAATTCAATTTAATTAACATATACTGTATCACTAGTTTCAGAGGTAGAAGTCACTGATTCATCAATTGCAGACAATACCCAGTGCTCATGACTTCAAGTGCTCTCCTTAATGCCCGTCACCTAACTACCCCTCCCCACGCCTGCCTCCCTCTAGCAATTCTCTCAGGGTCACCTCATGCCTATGGTCACTCAGTTCTTGCCTGAATAAATCAGAAACCCAATCTAACAATGACAGACATACACAGCATATTTAAAAGTATGGAATTATAGTGATGAACACTGATAAATCAGAAACCCAATCTAACAACAACAGACGTACACAGTATATTTAAAAGTATGGAATTATAATGATGAACACTAACAAGAGGCCAGTTATGTAAAATGTGATTTTACTTATTTTCTTTTAACACTTAGGGGCTCTTGAGATAGTACTGTATTGTGTCAGGGCTGAAGATGTCTCAAAATTGCCTGGGAGGTATATGGGAAATCACTGTAAATTCATCTTAATTTTGTTTTAAGACTAAAATTGTTCTTTAAAAAATTTAGTCTTTAAAAATTTTTTTCTTAAAAGTAGGTGAGGAGAACACAGGCAGCAACGTCTGAGACCTCAGTCGCAGCAAGTTCTTGCTAAAGTCATCTCTGAAGGCAAGAGAAACAAAAGCAAAAACCAACTATTGGGACTTCATCAAGATAAAATGTTTTGCACAGCAAAGGAAACAGCCAACAAAACTAAAAGGCAACCTACAGAATGGGAATGGGAGGAGATATTTGCCCATATCTTATCCGTTAAAGGGCTAGTATCCAAAATCTATAGAGAACTTATCAAACTCAACATCCCAAAATCAAAAAAATCCAGGCAAGAAATGGGCAGAGGACATGAACAGATATCTGCAAAGAAGACATCCAAATGGCCAACAGACACATGAAAAAATGCTCAACATCACTCATCAGGGACATACAAATCAAAACCATAGTGAGAGACCACCTCACACGGTCAGAATGGCTAAAATTAACAACTAGGGAAATAACAGATGTTGGTGAGGATGTGGAGAGAGGGGAACCCTCCTACACTGTTGGTGGGAATGTAAACTGGGCAGTCACTCTGGAAAACAGTGGTAGTTACGTGAATGCATCCACATTTTATTTTATTTTATTTTATTTTTAAAAGATTTTATGTATTTATTTGAAAGAGAGATTGAGAGAGGGAGAGGGAGGGGGAGGGAGAAGGTCAAAGGAAGAAACAGACTCCCTGTGGAGCTGGGTGCCTGATGTAGGACTCAATCCTGGGACTCTGGGATCATGACCTGAACTGAAGGCAGTTGCTTAACCAACCGAGCCACCCAGGCGCTCCTGCGTCTGTATTTTAAAACTCATCCAATTCTACACTTAAAAGTATGTTAATCCTCAAAACAAAAATTATGAAGAAAACTTGTAAAGTATGAGACATCGTCAGAAGAGCTAGTAAAAGGAGTATACAAAAAATCTAGGATATTGTTAGATGTGAAAGTTACCACTAGATTACGAAAGGTCTCTGATTAGACAGAATAAAGTGACAGTGTTTTAATTGAATTATATTTGACATATAATGTGATGTCATATTAAAGTATATAACATGTTGATCTGATACATTTATATATTACAATATGATTTTCAATGAAGTGTTAGCTAACAGCTCTTTCACATCATATAATTATCATTTCTTTTTTGTGGTGGGAATAATTAAGATCTGGTGTCTTAGCAAGTTCAATGTTTATATATAATATTATCTATTGGTACTACCCTGTGCATTAGATCTCCAGGACTGATTTAACTGTAAGTTGCAAGTTAGTACCCATGAACAACATCTCTCTTATCCCTCCACCCTCCCGCCCTGGTAACACCCTTTAACCAGTTTGGCTTTTTATATTTGTAGTCAATCACTTCTCTTTTTTTTCCTTAAATCTGTTTATATGTATTCATATTTACACCCTCTCCTCCCTATGCCTGGAACTTTCTTCCCCTGGGAACATCTGAATAGCAACTCCCTTGCTTCCTTTTAGTCCTTGCTTAAATTTTGCTTTCTCAGTCTGACAGACACAGACTTGCTATTTACAACTGCAGTCTAGGGCACCTGGGTGGCTTAACTGGTTAAGCATCTGCCTTTGGCTTAGTCATGATCCGGTCCACATCAGGTTCCTTGCTCAAGAGGGAGCCTACTTCTCCCTCACCAACAGCTTCCTCTACTTGTATTCTTTCTCTCTGGCAAATAAATAAATAGTCTTTTTAAAAAGAATAAAAAATAAATAAAAATGCAGTCCACATTCCCATCTCAATATTGTGGATTTTCCGCACTGTGCTGTTTTTTTTCCATTGCACATATCATTTCCTTATATACTGTGCAGTTGACTTCTTTATCATGTCTCCTGTTTGTCTCTTTCTCAATAAACTGTGAATCCCTTCCTCATGGAAACAGAGATTTATTTCTATCTTATTACTTCTGCATTCCTGGCAACAGATAGGTATGCAATAAATACTTGTTGTATAAATAAGTGAATTAAGATGGACAACCATCCTTTCTGACACAGTATTTAGAATTACTACCATCCATAGATGCTATCTGAAAGAGTACAGTCATTTGTACTCCCAACTAGTAATACATGGGCATGTTTGTTCTTTTCTATTTTTATTAGCATTGCAAGTTATCAGTCTTTTTAATTGTGGACTATTCGTCAGAGGCAACCATACATCACTGGGCTTTTTTTATTTTGTATGTTTATTAATCATTTGCATTTTCACTTCTAGGAACTGATTATGTCGTTTGACTACTTTTATTTTGGATTGTCTTCTTTTTAACTTAAAGGGACCTTGTATAAATTAACTTAATCCCCTATCTATCACATAGAGTCTAAATATTTTATGTCATTCTCCCTTTGTATTTTAAACATTTGACTTGAAGCATTTCAAAGTTTTTCTGCTCAAAAAGGTATGAGAATGTGAATGTTCCCTTTTATTATCTAGATGAAACAAAAGATGTTGATTTTATAGCCAAAATTTATGGTGTCTTTTTGCAGGAAAGTATTATTTTCAGGGATCAAGGCTCTCAGTCTAATTGCGGTAGTTGTTAGTAGAAAGGACAGGAAACTGTCAGCAGTTAACTTTGCACGCAGTCTTGCCTTTCAGGAAAAGGGAAAGAGAAAGATAATTGCTAGACTAGGTTTAAGTCCTTTGACCTATAACAGAACTCTTTATTCATCAATGAGAAGATTCAAAGTTTATTGATGTTGCTTTTCCCTTTATTTTTCGTAAAACAGAAAATCCAGTTGGGTCTCGGGATAACCAAGCCGTGCTTCTGTGAGCAGAGAAAAACAACTTTACAAAACAATACTTTCCATTTGTATAGTGACTTACAGTTCCAGAGTACTTCCATAAATATTATCTCATTTAATCCTCAAAACCAAAACTATTTTACAGAAAAGTATCCAGAAGTTCATAAATGCTAACTCTGGAGACCAGGAGGATCTTACCCCGTTGATTCTGTGACAGGGCTGGGTTCCATGACATCTCTAAAGAGTTTCCTATGCAACTGGATTATTCAGAATTTTAATAATTAACAACGTTAAAGAAAATGATATTGGAATATTAACTTGAACAATTTGGACCTAGAAATAGGTTATTTCTTCTCTTTGGTTTATAAAAATTCTTCAAATTCAGGTGTAGCTCCTCTGTTTTATAAAAGTCTTCAAGTTCAGGTGTAGATGGTGTCTATTCTTGCTCTTTGTCAGTATTTACAAGTCACAGAATATAAGACAGAAGTGTCAAGAGAAAAAGGCTTCTGGCAAATATAACCCTATTGTTTTACAATCTCTTAGATTTTGAAGGCTTTCTTTCTCTACAATATGTTCTTCTTGGTTCTGTTTTTTTTAGAAGATGCAAAAGAATATTAACAACTATTGAGATAATGACCAGTGCCTTCTTATTTTAGAAGTATATGAGATGACGAGGTGAAGCCTACAAATGTATTTGAAAAGTCTTGAGTCGTAGTCAAATATACATGGCAATTTTGTTCTAAGTACTTTTATTTTCTTCTTAGGAAATTCACAGTACAGACTGTAATGAAGCTAAACATAAGGAACACACCATTAAATTTACCTTTACAAATGTTCCTGGTGAGGTATTAATACTCACTAAGATCTGCATGTAGGCTACAGAACATATTTCTAAGGTAGGGCTTAGTTATACACTCTGAAATAATATGGACTCCCTTAGCTTTATAAACTCAGCTTAACTCCATATCCGCCCACATGTTCTGCACTCAGCTGGCCCCTGCCATTCTTAATTAATCCAATTTGTGCCAGATATTTTTAATCTTTTATGCCATCTGTTTCCAAATACTTTGTTGGTCAAGGCTTGGCTGGGGTTCCATATCATTCAACCTTTCCTATTTTAGCTTCTCAGTTTTTGATTGCTGTGTTTCAGAGTTTGGTTTCATTAACTTAAGTCATGAATTCATCAAAGGTACCAACTCTCCCCTTAATTTCAAATAATTCTGGCCTTGGGTACTTCCTTAGTATTTAATCTGAGGATGAGAAGACCTTGGTCTACCTAATGAAGGAGCTGGCCAGCCCGGCTGTGTATCAGCCTCAATCTAAACACCTACTCATCTCATCATTGTCTCGTGCCAGTAAACCAAAGATTTCATACATTCCAGGGGAAAGTTTCAGGGAATCATCCTGCTTTTCTTGTGCCATAAGTACAGAAGGGAATTTAGCTTGGGAACCACATGTGGAACTTGCTCATGTGGATTTTTTCCAAAATGTCCATTTTTCTCCTGGTAACACTTCACAAAAAAAAAAAAAATTAAAATTAAAATATGTAGAGGATATCTCTACATAGAATATTTATTCACTTTCTATTAAAATGGACATTTTCTTGCATAAACTTGTTTTTCTTCTAAAGAAAATTTATTAACCTACATATCTCTGAATTATAGCTTAACACAATACTAGTCCCTGGCAGCAGAAATTTCTTTGGGATGAAAGCATGGTAAGCATGTTGAAAATAATATTGTACAACTGACCCTTTAACAGCACAAGTTTGAACTGCAAGGGTCCACTGATCCCTGGATTCTTTTTCCTCATGGCTACAAATGTGTTTTCTCTTCCCTGTGGTTTTCTTAATAACATTATCTTTTCTCTAGCTTACGTTATTATATGACTATGGTATATGATACATATAACATACAAGATCGGCATTAACCGACTGTGTTAACTGACTGTGTCTTGTTAACGTTTCTGGTCAACACTAAGCTATTAGCAGTTAAGTTTTGGGGGAGTCAAAATTATGCAAGGATTCTTGATTATGCAGGGGGTCTGCACCTCTAACCCTTGTGTTGTTCAAGGGTTAACTGCAGTCTAAAAACCAACTTTATAGCTTATGGCGTTAATGACTTACCTCAATTTAGGTCGCTCTTATCCGCCTAGGATTTTATTTTCCAAGGTAAGGACCACATTTGTTTAATTTTTTCTTCAACTACAATCTGCCCAGGACTTAGAGATAGTATGTGGTGAGACTCTCGAATATTCGACTGTGGGGGCCCCGCTTTTTATCAATTTGATGAACAGACTTCTTTCTCTCTTCTTACAATATAATTCCCTCCCAATATTCTTTACTAACCTTTACTTTTTTAATTTAATGAGCCCCAGGATTTTCCCCCCCTTCTCATTTTTTTTCTTCCCTTATGCAAAATAAAAAAGCCATAACTCAAATACCTTCTTTCCGGGAGTGGGGGTGAGAGGTGTTTTACCAACCTCAGGCCCATTATCTTTCAGGCACTCACTAACAGCCGCAGGTGCTCTCCCCGCTGTCCCCAGGCCTCCCACCTTAACTCTAGCATCTCCTGGTAGGCTGGTCCATCTGTTCTACTCTAGGCATCCAACATCCACGAAGAGAAGACAAAGAGCTCAAGAGCCTATATGCAATTCCTGATCCTACTAATTAACTTTGCTTTAAACTCTGCAATAACTTCCTGGCAGTTTTGCTGAGAGCAGGAGCCTGTTCGAATACCTATAAGAAGTGGGTAAGTGCCCTTTCACTTTTTATCCTCATTGAAATGGATTATACAACATGTAGTTGTTGACCCCATGTGCTCATCAATAAGTCATCAGTTTCACAACTGAGACTTCTTAGTGGTTTAGGGGGACTCCTCCCACTTCTTCTCTACACCCTATTTTAGAAAAGGGGACCATAGGGGAATTCTGGTTATAACACCCCCTTCCCCCATCTCTTCCGGAGGCTGCCAATGTACTATCTCTAGAAACCTCAGACAGGTCTGAGAAACCCCTGGTCCAACCCTCTGCCCAAGTTTCGAAGGGCTCTGATAGGTCAGGTCATGACAGAAATTTCCAGTCACTTGTTGGAGTGTTTGGGCTTAAGCAAAATCACAAATAAATATCAGTTCATCCTCATGCTGTCTTCACTTTCACAATTGCTTCTATGCTGCACTGAAAAGAAATGAGCCAGAGTTTCCACAGAGTTTCGCATCCTCCTAAGAGAACTTGAGAACACAGGATTCCCTTGGTTGACTTTTCCTGAAGAGAGTACAGGAACTAAGGAAATGAATTCCTGTACTGCAAGAAAATGAATTCCTGGCTGCAATAAAAATGAGACAAAAGAATGATGGTTTTAGGAATGGATTTTTCATATCTCCCCTATATAAAAGTACAGGTAGGCAATCAGGCTAGGGAAGTAGTTCCATGATCTTGAGGCTCTTCTTTTTATTACTCTTTCAACCCCAACAACCTGGTTTCCATCTGAAGGTCTACAGTGTCTGATTCAGACCCCACCACCACAGCTGCTTTCCAGCCAAAGGGAGGACTACAGAGTATGGGAGCCCACCCTTCCCTCAAGAGCACAGTGAGAAGAGGCACAAGAGCACCTCTGCTCACAGCCACTTGGCCAATGTCTATGTCTATATCTGTCTGCAAGGAAGACTATGAAATATATACTTTACCTGGGTAACCACTATTTATTTATTTATTTGTTTGTTTGTTTGTTTGTTTGTTTATTTAAATGATGAGCAGGAGCAGAGGGAGAGACAGAATCTGCCTAGCATGGAGTTCAGACACAGGGTTCAACTTGGGACTCCATCAACCAAACCTAGACCATGACCTGAACTGACACCAAGAGTTGAGTCAGATGTATAACTGACTGAGCCACACAGGCACCCCAACCACATACCCTTTTAATCGGGAGAAAATGGATATTGGGGGCAACTAGTAATTTTCACGACAGTCTTCCCTCCATGGATTAGGAGACAGTATCTACAGTAAATATAGAGAGCTGTTCTTTACTGTCTTCTAATCCCTTCTCACTAAGGAATGGATGAAAACCATAGTCTGGAGTTAATATGTTTTCTTTGTTTTCACTCCAAATCTTTTTCCTAATCCTTTTCTGTACCCCACATGGTTTAGAAACCACGCTGTTCTAAAAATATGCAGTCATTTCTTTACATATTCTTTATTCACATTTACACTAAATGCAGATACTTTTCGTGTCTTGGCCTCAAATTTATATATGTTCAATTTAAGGTAAGTGTCTTCATCAATGACATTTCTAGAAGTATTGATGCTCCTATTTCTATGTAAGAGAGACAAGCAGTGTGTGAACTGTAAGGAGGCAATTGGGAGGGATGTAAGCATTATGGAGTTAAGAGTCAGATTTCTCTGTATCAAATCTCTGCTCAGGGGCACCTGGGTGACTCAGTCAGTTAAGCATTTGCCTTTGGTTCAGGTCATGATTTCAGGGTCCTGAGATCGAGCCCCACATCGGGCTCCCTGCTCAGTGGGAATTCTGCTTCTCCCTCTCACACTCCCTCTGTGTTCACTTTCTCAAATAAATAAAATCTTTTAAAAAAATGAAAACTATTTAAAAAAAATCTCTGCTCAACATTTTACTCATTGCCTGCTCTTAAAGAAATTACTTGACCCCTCTGAGCTGGGTGTGTTTTGGTCCTAAGTAGGAAGTTAGAAAGCTCTCCTTTCACAGTTATTACCAGGATTAGATGACCGACTGCACAACATGTGTCCATCCCAGAGCTGACTATGGAACAGGTGCGCAGTGAATGGTCATTCTTTTTGCCTGATGGACATATGGACATACTTCATAAAATTCCTTCATGTAGAAATGTTGTCCCTTTCCCCTGCTCTGTATCATGAAGAGTTGAAGACAGCCCTAACTTTTTGAACTATGCAAGCACCACTTTAAAATGGCATATTGCCTAAAGAACTCTTGTCCAGAGTGAGAAATCATTTGCTCTGTGAAACTAAGCCTTCCCATCTCTCACAGTTCTTTCCCCAGTAGTTAGAGGATAACTGTCTGTTGCTGTCGAATTGTTTCATACCAACCGTGTAGAAGCTAAATGGGCTCAGGAAAGAGAGTTTTTACTTATCAATTTATATCATCTCTAAACCTAAAAAGAATTTCAGGAAGCTTATAAATAGATATCCAGTACAGTAAGGTAACACTAGAAGACAAAATTAGAAAACGAAACAAATGGAAAACAAAGAATGGAGCATAAACCAAGCCAAGAATGAAAGAGCACTAGAATGCACACACTAGAGTTACCAAGGACCACCTCCGCCATTGGACTAAAGTGTGTGTCTCATTTCGTGGGACCTCTCTCCTTGGCTTCTAGATGGTCACCTTCTTGTTCTCATGATGTTCTCCCGGCACGCGTGCATACAGATTTCCCTTCCATATAAGGACGCCAGTCATCCAATAATGAGTTTAAAGACCTCATTTTAACATCATTGCCTCTATGAAGACCCTGTCTCCAAATAAGTTTATATTCTGAGATACTGGGGCGAGGGGGCGGATAGGACTTCAACATGTATATTTTAGGGGGACACAATTTGCTTCTGATAGAATAAACTCAGAGGATGTTACTTTGTTTTATTTTGTATTATATGAGGGTTTGGGGTTTTTTTTTTTTTTAGATTTTTCTAAATCTTGCTTCAGGTTTCATAGCTTCCTAGAATGATCATTTAAACATCAATAACTGCATAGAGGACTAGAGAGACCCTGCTCACATGGGGTTAGGGATCCCTAGGATTCTGCTTAAAGGCGATTTGCTGCCCTTTGGATGAAATCCACTCTGAGATCAGCTGGTAATGGAGGGTTTGTCAGATCTGTTATCTTGAATCTCTTTCTTCCTCCTCTGCCTAACATAAGTCAAACCTTCTTCCACAATGTTCTGTAGCACTCTCGGGAGTTTGTGACTGCATCAGTCTTCTCTAGTAGTTTCCTAGCAGCTTTACTGAGTTCAGTAATGTATCAAAGTAGCTACAGTATTTGGATGAATGTCTTTTCACACTACTGAGAGACAGGCCAGAATTCAAAAATCTGTCTCCAAGCCCCAAAGACCAAGAAACATTTTTACCTTTTAGATCTTCTCAGCAAAAATAAGACCACAATTGAATCTTTGTGGCCGCAATGTCTCAACATTTGCAAGAGCAAGAAGGTGTAAAAATCAAAATTTTAGAGTCAGAAGGCCTTAAATATCATCTCCTTTCTCATTTTCAGGAGAATGGAGGCCAGAAAGGAAGTCTCCAGGGTCCACATCCAGCCTTCTTTCTATTAGGCTTTCTTACTATTGTCAGACCTAAATATAACTGCTTCAAACATCGCCTACAGATGGGACATGAGAACCCAGTCCAAGTGCCCTTTATCTGAACTTTTTGAGGCCATATGTGTTTCTGAATGTAAAAAAATGTTTGCACATCAGAAAGGCAATCCAGGGCCTAAACCATATATTCCCATGTCATTCCTAATGGGGTTGGGGCAACACCTTCTAATCAAACAGATTATGAACATCTCTGCAGCAGAATATTTGAAAGTTCACATCACATTCAATAAAAAAGAATCGTAAGTGTCTTTGTGGCACTTCGTGGGTCCTAGTTTGCTCCCCCAAATGAGTTATGAAAAAGTTAGTTTTCAAAGTTTTCAGTTCTTCCTGGATTTCGGGATTAGGGATAAAAGATGGCTGGCTCACCTTCCTCTAAAAGAGAGATTCTCAAGCCTGGTTGTGCAGAAGAACGACGTCAGGTACCCCCACCCAGAAGCACTGAATCAGACTTTTTGGGCTGTGGCCTGGGAATTGGAATTTTTGACTAACAACCCAGATGATACTGAAGCAGATGGCTAAAGAAACACAATTCGAGAAATACCGCCTAGAGTGCCGTGTTAAGGGAGGAGGAGCAGGTGGGAACCTCAGCTGGGCTATTTTTATCACTTGCCTCTCCCAACACCTCCCTCTGACATCAGATTGACCCTGCAGGCAAGCTTCACAGAATTTTTCCATGACATTTTGATGGGAAGTGGGTGTCCAAAGGGCATGCATATGCAAATAATAAAAGGGACAGGAGAGAAAAACAAAGCCAAATGAAGAGGAGAAAATTACTATTCTAAGTATGCTCAGGGTACAGTCTAATCATCAGATTATGTCACAAGGATTCATTCATGAGCTGTTGAGCATCTACTGTGAATTAAACACTGGTACAGGTACTTGGCACAACCACAGAAGAATTCTATACCAAATTACATTATTCTTCATATATATATATATATATATATATATATACACACACACACACATATATATACACAATTGAGATATATATATATATATATATATATATATATATATATTTTTTTTTTTTTTTTGCAGTTCTCCTTCTCTTTCCGCATGGGTCTTCTTGTTATTGATTTTTTGAGGGGTGGGCATGGGTCATTGAAGCATATGGAGCCCCTCCAGGCTGTGGCTCCATCTGCTGGAACATAAAGAAATTAACCTGTGTATCACTAGTCTTCAATATAGATGATGCTTTGCACACGTGTTACATCATAACTTGTTATTCGACCATGTCACTTGTGCTAATGGAAGTTATTTGTTTGTTCGCTGTAAGTAAGCATATGAGAGAATTATGTATGAATGCCATCAGAAAGCATTAGACTAACCTACTGGTTGAGAAGGCTTTAGTGTTAAATAGGTTAACACCCAGGGAAACATCCCTAATATAGCCTGCACTTGCTGGAGAGGAAGAACTGACCTTCCTCACAAGAGTCTTAAAGAGTCTGAACCTGAGCTCATGAGAAGAACCCCGAGGTGTGGCGCTCTCTGCCTCTCGTTCTTGGCAATAGGTAATGAGTCAGGCACGGGAGCACAGAATAGTACCAAGAGCTCATTACCCATGGACCTTCTGGGTTTACCATCTGTCTGCGGAACCTAAAGTTGTTCTCCTGATCACTTCTCTCCCATCGCCTTCATCTCTTCTATCACCATTCATTTTCTCTGCAATACCTTTTCTCCCTAAATTCCCTCTTTTGTTTTACTCACCAACGCTGGTGTTCTCACTCCTCCTCTTTTGAAGGTCTGTTCCTCTAGGTTGGTCTTTTTGTACCAGTTTATATAGGGAGATCTGATGGTTTCTGCAGGTGTTTCTGTGTTGATGTCTCTGCTTAGAGCAGGATCTCTGCAGGTAGTTGTGTATCTCAGTGGGAGGGAATGGAGGGGAGCAGGTGATGTTTATGTTAAGTCCTATCAGCGACTCACCTGTGGCAACCTAACAGATGCTCTTTTTAGACTATGTGGCTTCTGTGGAAAGGAAGGTTTTGAGAAAGTGGAAGAGACAAAACAAGGTGAGGAGGAAGAATGAACATTTGTAGAAGTGGAAATGGCTATGACACCGGGGAGGGCCCCTGAGAGAACTGGAATAGAAAGTCCTGCCTCCCCGGTGTCAGTTCCAACAAGAATGGGGACCTCACCTGCTCTGTTCTCTGCAGTCCCTGCAGGAGCTTCGATGGGGCCTGACACACAGCAAGGACCCAATATTCATTGAATGAATGAGTGTTACTGTGGGGATGGTTCCTGCGACCTAGAGGAATACCTGCATGTTTCTAGAAGTTTGTAGGTTGTAGAGCGCTTCTCAGTCAACAAATACGGGAATATCTGTGGTGACAGAAAAGCGTTGGGGAAGTGGGGACGAGTCCATCAACACTGGCTTTGAATGCCAGACTCAACATTCTGAGGTGGAAGAGGCTGTTGCAATAATTCAGACCGCAGGAAGGGGGGTCTCCACGTGCTAGAGCCCTCGGGACTGCGCGAACCCTCACCCATGATCATCACTCAGCTCCTTACTGACTGGGCGACTTGGGACAGGTTTCTTTTCTCACATGTCTGGATTCTTCTCCTCGGTCTGACCTATACATTATAAATGTTAGGGGCCCTCAGTGCTTATGAGCTGCCTTTTCTTTAAGTATGTTTTCTGCTTCAGGCCCATGGCTCTAAACACCACGTATATGCAGATAAACCCCGATTTTCTCACCCAGGGGCATGTATCCAAATGTCTAATTGACCTCTTCTTTTGGAGGCCCGCTTATCTTTTTTTTTTTTTTTCTTTAAACATGGTTAAAACGTAACTCTTGAATTCATGTCTCATTTCTTTTTCTCAAAACATGCTTCTACTCCAGCCCTCCCAGCTCAGTTATCGCCCCGCCATTCACCCAGTTGCTTCAGCTCGAAATCGATCTTTGGGTCCTCCTCTTTCCTGACTTTGCTCCACACCCACCAGCAAGTCACAAAGACCCTGCCTCCCAAATAGGCCCCTCATCCATGTCCTTTTCTCCCTCTGCAACAACTCCCAAGCCCAAGCCCCACCAGCTCCTGCCTGGACTGTGGCAGTTGTCCCCCTTCCGGTCTTCCAGGGCTCCTTCTTGCACTCCTACAAGCCATTCACCACACTGACGGAGAGCTATTTTATTTTATTAAGATTTATTTATTTATTTGAGAGAGAGATCATGCATGCTTCTGTGAGTGGGAGGAGGGTCAGAGGGAGAGGGAAAGGGAGAAGACAATCCTCAAGCCGACTGCCTACAGAGCACAGGGACTGATGTGGGGCTCGATCCCAGGACCCAAAGATCATGACCCCAGCTGAAATCAAGAGTCGGACACTTAACCAGCTGAGCTACCCAGGTGCCCCACCCCCAGAAAGCTACTTCAAATTTTAACCGAGACCAGTTTTTCCACTGCTCTAAGTCTATTCAGTCTTCTCATTGCATTGCAATAAACCCCAAACTCCTTGCCATGGTACAAAAGAATCTCCTCTTCTGGGGCTGTCCCACCCCATTTCCCTCAACTCTCCCAGCCTCACTTTTCCCCTTATCTTCAGTCTCTCAAACACGCCAGCCCCCACTTGTGTTAAGGCCTCTGCACTCCCTCTCAGGCCTTTCCTGGGTGAATTGTTTCTTATCACTGTGTCTCAGCTTAAAGAAAAACCTTCTTTAATTATTCTATCCAAAGTAGGGCAGTCCACCTGTAACTCCATCTCACAAGCCTCTACTGTTTACTTCACAGGACTCTTCCCAGTCTGTATTTATTTTATTTGTTGACTTGGTTATCCCAACTAGGAGATAAGCTCCTTAAGATCAAAGATGTTGTCTAATGCACTGATGCATCTCAAACTCTTAGAAAAATACCTAGTATAGACTAGACATTCAGTAAACATTTGTTGAATCAATGCATGAGCCTTTTATAGGCTTCATTTTCTTATTCTGGGACCTGTCTTATTCTGAGACAACCTGCCTCATAGAGTTATTATGAGGGTTAAGTGAGAAAATACTAAGAAATCAATAAATGTTAGCTATCATCATTACTAATAATGCTATTTTACATATTACTACTATTAGCAGTTATGGTAGTGTACCATTGTCCTCTCAGTAACCCTTATGAGGCAGTCAAAATTAACTACAAATTACAGATAAGGAAATGCAGATCAGAAATGTAAATGGCCTCCTTCAGATCACTTAGCTAGTACAAAATAGAGCTTGAATTCTAATGGTAATAATTGGAGATAACTACAGGTCTCAAGCCTGAGTGATTAGAGGAAAGGTATTTCTGACAATATAAATAAGTTTTGGACAATGGTGGCTTCAAGGGAAAGATGTATTATGCTGAGCAGAGAGCTGGATACCCAAGGTTTGTTGCCTACTAAACTACTGGAGATAGAGAACTTTGATTCAGAAGCCAGGAGTTTGAGATTGGAGCATTAAAAAATATAACCTCACCAATGTGATCATAGTAGCATATCTGGAAAGCTATGCAGGTGGAGTCTACTAGTAGAAACACACACACACACACACACACCCTCCTTGAGACTGAAAGATGGTACATGCTTCTCAGATGGGTTTCTCACTCTCTCTCTCTAATCCATTCACCCTCTTACCTACCCTGCCCTCTCTGGGATCCCCTGTGGTATTTCTATTTCCAGACAACCTCACAGCATCCCCTCCTAAGGAGATCATCAAAAACTAACTTTAAATTTGGGTAAATTGGAAGGGGAGGTGAACCATGAGAGACTATGGACTCTGAAAAACAATCTGAGGGGTTTGAAGTGGCAGGGGGGTGGGAGGTTGGGGTACCAGGTGGTGGGTGTTATAGAGGGCACGGCTTGCATGGAGCACTGGGTGTGGTGAAAAAATAATGAATACTGTTTTTCTGAAAATAAATAAATTGAAAAAAATTAACTTTAGGATTCTAAAGAAACTGTTTACCATTGACTGTAGGATCTTGCTCAGGTAGAGTGAATCTTTACCTAATGGAAAAACAAGGCAAAATATGATAAAAAAAAACTCTTTCTCTTCTTATATTAAGGTTTCTAAAAATAGCTAAAATTTATATAACATTTATATGCCAGGGACTATTCTAAGCACTTTATACAAGTTAACCAACTTGTTCCTTATGAAATAAATGCTATCATTTTCTTTTTTTTTTTTTATGGTGGATATTGAGACACAAAGTGGTTAAGTAGAGTATCTAATGCCACAAAGCTACTGATGAGAGCTAGGGTTCTAACCCATGCAGCAGGGATCCAGCATTGTTGTTCTAAAACCATTAGGCTGCAGTCTTATAGTGTGGTCTCTATCTCTTTATTCCATCTTTCCAAAGATGTGTTTTCCACCAGAGGTAAGGAAGATAAAGAAAAGAGGTAGAGAGAAAGGCCTCCTGCCACAGAAATAGAAATGTCATACCTAAGCCCCTGAAAAGAAAGAGCAAAAGTAGACAGAAGAAACCAGGTAGTTAAGGAAAGAGTCTGAATGTGTTTATATTAGTGAATAAGGAAAAGAAGGCTGACATAAAGAACATGGATAATGTAGTTCCCTAGAAATCAAGCACTTCAAGGAGGCAGTAGTCAAGAATCTCAGAAGTCACTTAAATTGAGGCAAGAAAATTAAGTCCATTTCAAAAGCTGTCCTAACAGAGTAGGGGATTTAGAAGTCAGATTACTAACAAAGTGGGTGACAAGTGTAAGTGGAAGGTTCAGTCTCTTCCACACATTTGATAGCAAACAGAAGTAGGCAAGTAGTATGGTTGCTAGAGAAGACAGCAAGGTAAAGGGAGATATTTGCTCATCAGGAGGTCTAGAAATACTGAAAGGTAAAATGCATAAAACAAAAGGAGGGGGCAGAGAATGAAAAACTGGAAGAGAGACAGAAAAACAAAGGTACAGACACCCTTTAAAGTTGAGCTGAGACAAGAGATCTAGAGAAGTGGTTCTGAAACTTGGACATATAATGGAATCACCTGGGAGCTTTAAATACAAGTTTCTGATTTAATTGGCTGGGAGTGCCTGGCCATCAAAATCCCTGATTGTTTCTAACATGCAACCAAGCTTGAGAATCCCTGATCTAGGACACAGAGAGACTATCTCTTCTTTGAATGTGAAAATAAGAACAAAGAAAAACATATACACTATGGAGTATTATGCCTCCATCAGAAAGGATGAATACCCAACTTTTGTAGCAATATGGACAGGACTGGAAGAGATTATGCTGAGTGAAATAAGTCAAGCAGAGAGAGTCAATTATCATATGGTTTCACTTATTTGTGGAGCATAACAAATAGCATGGAGGACAAGGGTTGTTAGAGAGGAGTAGGGAATTTGGGTAAATTGGAAGGGGAGGTGAACCGTGAGAGACTATGGACTCTGAAAAACAATCTGAGGGGTTTGAAGTGGCGGGGGGCAGTGGGAGGTTGGGGTACCAGGTGGTGGGTATTATAGAGGGCACGGCTTGCATGGAGCACTGGGTGTGGTGAAAAAATAATGAATACTGTTTTTCTGAAAATAAATAAATAAATAATAATTTTAAAAAAAAAAAGAACAAAGAAAAAGATGTAATGATAGGTTGTTTGAATGGAAGATAAGTTTAATTGATGAAGCTCTCACATTTTGGCTTGGATCATCTTGGTAAAAAAGAAAAAAAAGAAAAGAAAAAAGAATTGTTTAGATAGGTGGTTTGATGATTTGTGGAGCAGGAAAAAGGGAGTTTAAGGACAGAGGCCCTTCAAGTCTCCACTATGAGGATAATACTGAGGAGGCTCCTCAGCAGAGAAGTAAGTGGCAACATGAAGAGGTAATGACATTGTGGCACCTGAATCTTTGTTGAGCCAAGACCTCACACTGACTGGTCCTCTTATAGCTGTGCTTCATAGACTGATGGAGATGTAAGGAAAGCTGATGGAGGGTGACCTATGGTGACCTATGGTTGGGTTGGGCTCAGGAAGGTTAAAGAGAGAGGAAGTAAGTTGACATGGAGTCTGGTATTGTGTTATGGTTGGCTAGAGAACAAGTTAGTAGATTTGGAGAATGGGAAAGCCCAGTGAGGATACTGTAGTTTGAGAAAGGAACATTCACAACTGAGATCCCAAATAGGAAATAATCTTTTGAGATCTATAGCTCTTAGGGCACATAAAAGTATTTAACATTCGAGCACATGTTTCCTCTAAAGTTCAATGGAGTTTTATGAAATGAACAGTTGATACAAATTCTCAGATCAATCACCAGACATAGCTCTACCAAAAATCAGCTATTAGCTTTTGGGCAAGTCCCACTGTGGAGCTCCAGGGCTCAGTGTCCTCATTTAACCTAGGAAGGGGCTTGCCTGGCTAACTTCTCAGGACTTGTATACTTGAACTATTAGTCAGCTTGTTGAGTTTCTTAGCTACATACTTCATATAAAAATATTCTATAAAAATAATTATAAAAATATATAAAAATATTCTTCCTTATGATGTGTTTCTTTCTGTTACTTCCCCAGCCCAAAATATTTTTTGATGCCTTCTCTTGTTTCCATGTTCCCATCCCCCAAACGGCTGTAGCAATCTTGATATTAGAAATAGGCATCTTGAGGGGAAAAAACCTCAAGGTTCCCATTTGTTTTCTAGCATTAAACAAGCAAAAGAGTTTACCGGCAATCCACTTAAAGAGATGGAGACTTATTAAAACCAAAAACAAGTCGCTCATGGGAAAGCTTTTGTGCACTTGAGCATAACTCTTCATTTGTGTCAGCCAAAAGTTGTACTGACTTATACTGTTAGGCATTTTAACCAAATTAAAGTATCACATTATCGTTACAAGTTTCACAATTTGTATCCTAGAATTTTCTTCTTTTTTCTTTTACCGAAAAGTTGAGTTTAAGGTAAAATTTCAACCTGTAAAGTGAGGGGGCTCATCTAGCACACTGTCAGCTGACTTGATTGTTTCATTTTATATGAAAATAACTTTTGCTCTTGATTCTCCCTTCTCTCCTCTCTTCTCACCTACTTCCTGAAAATGTCATTCAGGTCAGTGTTCTCAGATGCAAACCAGGTGCTGCAGCACTGGGGACAGTATCACACTGTAGCTATAATGTTTAGGTACAGGTTTACCAGTAGAGTTTAATGACAGAATCTTCTATATAAAGCAGACTCTACAGAAATTTTGAATTTCTTAGGTATTAGTGAGTTTGGTTAGAAGAGTAGAAACCATTTGTGTGTTTCTCTGTGTGAGTATCCATCCCACAAATTTGCAAATGAAATCTACTGAAATGCAAAGGAAACCTTATTAAAAAGTTATTCTATTACTAGCAATAGCAATGATGATTGATACTATTCAGTACACTTCCACATATGTGTAGTGTGTGTTCTTCATAGTAATCTATAGAGTTGTGCAGAGGTGGTTGGGACTTCCTGGTGAAGTTCTTCCTAGTTTATAAATAGCTGATTTTCTTGTAGAGAGGAGAGAGTGAGAGAGAAAGATTCAGCTGTCTTTGTGTTCTTACAAGGACACTAATCCCATCGTGGGGCTGCACACTCATGACCTGATTTCCTTCCAGTGTCCTCACCTCCAAGCACCATCACATTTGGGCTTCAACATATCAACTTGAGGGGAACAAACATTCAGTTCATAGAATGTACCTTCTACTCCCTCTGTTTGTCTGTTTGCCCATGCTGAAGGAAGAGATTACTTCCTTCTCATCCAGCAACTATGAACCACTCTGGTCATGGTAAATGACGATCCTCTCTGACATCTGACAGGTTATAAACACACCTTCTCCAGCAAGCCCTAAACTCCAGATTGAGGAAAGGAACACCTCCTTCCAAGCTGTCCATCCATGGGTACTCTTTCTCAGCCCTAGGACACCCTTTAAAGTTGTCTTTATATCTTTATAGATACTCTTCTATCATAGTTTAATAATTCTTTATATTAAACTTCCCCTGTTTTACATTACTGTTGGTTTCTATCTCTTGATTAAACTGAGATTAATATAAATTCATTTGGAAGAGTAACAACACGTATGTGTTAGAAATATTTAATCTACAGGCGATGGTTAGATTGTAAAGGATTCTTGAATCCCTTGCAATGGCTACCAGCAATCTTCTGGGTGTCCACAGTCACAGGGTTGGGAAACTCTGGACTACAAATGGCAGGAACCAAAGCACAAATCCTAACATGGAGACGGAGCCGTTTGGGAGAGGCAACCCATTTCCCAATCATGCATATTCCATCTCTAAACTGAGTACCCTTGAGCATTCACCTAATATTCCCCAGCTTTATATCTTCACCCATCAAACAGATGCTTAATAAATGTTGGTGTCAACTTTACCCTTCTTTACCCAGCCTTTCTCAGATCATCACTATTGTGTTTCCTATTGTCCCTCCCTCCTAATCTGCAAATTCCATCCCAATCCGTTTTCTGAATTCATCTTGATTGAGAATTTCTCTCTACCTCTTCAATCCAAGATAGACTCAATGTTTGTGATGTTCATAGATTCTGGATCAAGAGGAGAAACGGCTGACCACCCAATATCAACACTGTTTCCTAACACTCAAAAATCCCTCAACTGCCAACTCACAACATTCATCTCATTCCCATTAACAACCATTCCACAGGGGAGTCAGAGAAGGCTAACATGGCCCAGTTTTCACCACACAAATTCAAATATCCCAATATGATTTGTTCTTCTATACCCACACTTTTCCTCCAACCAGGGGGCTTTTCCTTCCTCCTTCCAATTCCCAGCCCAGCTGCCTCTGGGCTTTCATAGTCCAGGATTTTTCCCCAGACATCTAAATCTCTCTTTTATTTCTTACCAGAACAACTTATTTCCACCCAATCCAATAACCTCTTAACTCATATGCTCACATCTAGACCCTCAACAAAAGAGAGGGCCCTTCAAATACAAAGACCACCCATTAGGAGGCAGTGAGGAGTTATGAATGAGAACAAAACCCTTTTACAATCATCTCTGACTATGCTTTGGCATTCTATAACTTCCATTAACAACTCTTTCTTTGAGTTGTTCAGATTTTAGAAGCTACATAACCAGTATGTGTTATAGTAGCTTCATGGTAGTGACAAGTGTCTGTACAAATTTTGTTGATTGAATTGGCTCTGGAGCTGACTCATTCTGTCTTTCAATGATTGACTTTATAAATTACTTCAGTGCAATATGTGGTTTGCCTCATGGTGCTTCTCAGTGTTTTAATTTTAAAGACAACCAGTCTGAAGATAAAATGGAACAGAAGACTATATATACACTAGATAAAAAAAAAATACAAAATACAAAGGGGAAAAAACTGAATACAAAATTTACAAATTTATTTGAGGAAAATTTTCAAGTCCTTCTGAAGAACACAACAACAGACTTTGAAGGGATTTAGAATTTGCCACCCCAAAAGATAACACTCCAACAAGGATTGTTTGGGGCTAAAGGCAATTGAAAAAAAGAAGACACAAAAACACTCTGTCCTACCTTCTCTACCGGGAAGGACAATGATTCTTTATAACCAAAAGTGACTCTAGACTTTTCAGCCCAGAGAATGTACATAACAAACTTTACTAATAGCCCATACCTTTCATTTCTTTCCCCTATACATTTAACTTCCCACAATTTGCCACCTCTAAAAGACCAAACCGCCTTTCTTTTTTCTTGTCCCTTCTTAACAAATTTATTGTTCTTTTGTTAAGATGCTAAATAAGTCCCAGTTGTTTTTTTTTTAAATATATTTTTTATTTATTTGACAGAGAGAGAGAGATCACAAGTAGGCAGAGGGACAGGCAGAAAGAGAGGAGGGGAAGCAGGCTCCCTGCTGAGCAGAGAGCCCCATGCGGGGCTCGATCCCAGGACCCTGAGATCATGACCTGAGCCGAAGGCAGAGACTTAACCCACTGAGCCACCCAGGTGCCCCTTGTTGTTTTTTTTTATCACCTCTTTGAGTTACTCATCACTGAGGTTTCTCTACTTTGAGCACAGCATATGTTAATAAACTGTTTGCTTTTCTCTTCTTAATTTGTCTTTTGTCTGTCTAATTTGTAGGGCCTCAGCTGAAGCACTAAGGAGGATAGATGGGAATTTTTTTTTCTTCCCCTATATCTTAAATGAATACAAGACGTATCTTGGCCATTGTGGATAGGGAGACTCAATAAGGGAAAGGTGTCAATTCTCCTCAAGTTAATTTCTAAATATATTATTACCCCAATAAAAACAACAGCATAAAGTTCATGTGGAAAAATTAAAAAATTAAATAACTAGAAAAACTAAAAGAAAAAAAAGAAGATTAAGATTCAATTTACCAGATACTAAAACAGGCCAGAGTATTATTAGTTAAATGTCTAATATTGGCACATGAATAGAGAGACCAGTGGAATAGAATAAAATCTTCAAAAACAGACACAAATCTATTCAGAAATATGGTATATGATAAAGATGACACCCATATTAATAGAATAAAGATGGGTATTTAGATTAATGGGACAACTGATTGTCCATGTAAAGAAAAAGAAGAATTAGATCTATGCCTCACATTGTACATCAGGAAAAGCCTTTAATTTTATCAGATATTAAAAGTAAAAAGAAATAAATAAAAAATTTTTTTAAAAAGGGAGAAAATATGGGTGAGTTTCCTGCTGATTTGGCATAGGAAAGGCCCTTCTATGCCAAAAATAATGAAGCCAAAAAATTAAAGAAGGTAAGTTAAATAGCATGATTTTTTTAAAAAATCCACTTGCCTGGCAAATACAGATAAACAAAGTAAAGGATTAAATGATAAACTAGAAAGAAATGACAAATGAGATCAATGACAAATACTGTTCTCCTGAAGAGATAATGTACTTCTGAAGAGACCCAGAAATTAAGAAGACGAGAAATAATTCCATAGAAAAATGAGCAAAGCACATTAATACACTTTTCACAGAAAAAGAAATATTCCTGGTGAAATAAAAGTTAGTATGATAAATACAAATGAAAGTTACATTACCATGAAGGGCGCAATGGTCCAGCTCCTTTGGAGGAAGTCCGGCAATACCCACCAAAATTTTGGTTTGGTGTTCCCTGGACCCAACTATTTCACCTCTGGACATCTTTCCAATGGCTACTTCTGCACACATAGTAAATAAAAATGCACAAGGCCACTTACTGCGGCAGAGCTTGGACAGAACCCCAAATAATTATGGCCCATTTACATAACTAATAGTACACAGCTGTAAAAACACGATGTAAACCTTTTCTGTACTGATGTGGAGAGATGTTCAGGTTATACTGTTCGGTAAAGAAAACAATGTGCAAACCAGTATGTACTGTATACTACATTCTGTGTAAGAAAATGAGGAGAGTAGGTAAGAATATATTTTATTCTTATCTATTTGTATATGCATAAAGAAATATTGGAAGGATAAACAAGCCAACAAACCAAAATGAATACATAGAGTTCAGAGTGAGAGAAGATAGGGCAGATGGGGACAGACGTGGAGTGAACTTCTTTGTGTGTACTTTTATATAATTTTTATTTTTGAATCATGTAAATGTGTTACTCACTTGGAAAAAAATGCTATGTTCTTTGCTACAAAGGATTGCTTTGCATTGCAAATAAGACAAATAGCAGGGCCTTGGACCCAAACAAGAAAGTTCTCAATTTCCACACTTTTAACATGACTTTTTCAGCTGTTTTCTTCTTTGGAACATGACTTTTTCAGCTGTTTGGGTTTTTTTCTTAATGGCATGAGTCATGGTGGATTTTTACATTTAATATCAAAATGTTCCCTTCCCCACACACTCATACACTCACACTGTACCTCCACCGGTCACCTCTCCACCAACCGTGCCCCCACTACGTCAGGGAGGGCCTTTAACCACCAGCCTCCTCCAGAACTCTGACCCAGCTGTGTTCACTGCTTCGTCAGACTTGTGTTCAGTTTGGACCAGGCTGAGTTGAAAACGTTAAAAGCCATCCCTCTCATATGTGTTCAGGATATAATAAAAAGGAAAATAAAATAAAGCTTTGACAATGATTTGGGATAAAATTGTAAAGTGAGGTTGTCATTGATCCTCTTCTCTTTGCATGCTAAGGAACCCCTGTCATGCTGTGAGGTCTTTTCCAGTAGGTGCTCAGCCCTCGCTTACTGCCCACCGCCTTTCTGTAACCCACCATTAATAAGAAGAGCACCAATGTGGTGGGCCCAATGCAAGTAGCTGCTATTTATTATGGACCAATGTATTCTCTCTTTCCCTTCATCCAGATACTGCTTTAGAAAGCTGGCAAATATTACTTCTCACATTTTTTTTTAATGTAACATGAACCTGAGGCCCAGAGAATTAGGTAAATTCCCAAATTAATATTCTAAGTATGGTTGACTCTTGAATGATACAAGTCCACATACATGCAGATTTGGGGGGTAATTATAGTACAGTACCATAAATGTGTTTTCTCTTCCTTTTGGTTTTATTAATAACATTTCCTTTTCTCCAACTTACTTTATTGTAAGAACACAGTATATAATACATATAACATACAAAATGTAAGTTAACTGGCTATTTGTGTTATTGATAAGGCTTTCAGTCAACAGTAGACTGTTAGTAGTTAGTAGTAGTAGTAGTAGTAATAGTAGTAGTAGGACAAATAATAAATACATAGATTTTTGACAGTGCCGGTTGTCAGCGCCCTTAACCCCTGAGTTGGTAAGGGTCAACTGTACTCAGAGTAGCAAAATCAGGACAGAATCCAAGTTTGCCTCATGCCTAAGCCAGCCTCTCTTGCCTGACCTATGTATATACTGTCTCCATTCTCTCTTCCTGAAGCAAAGGAGATTTCTGTCTCTTATTTATCTAATATTTGGAGGGGGGGGCACTATTTTTGTGGAAGTCATTCTGGGAAACCCAGTATGCTCTACTAAGAATGGCTAATAAATGCTTACTGATATCTGATCATAAAAGCTAAGGTTACTGAGCATTTACTATAGACTAGACACACAGCAAAATGTTTTGTTTATGAAATGTTTTAGCCTTTACCATATTTTTAGGAAGTAGGCATTATTGTCACCTTCATTTTAGATAAAGACATTTAAGCTTGGAGGGCTGGACATTCCCAGGTTGCAGTGAGGAAGTGGCACAGCCTGGATGGAGGCTAACCTCACATCTTGAGTGTGGTGTGTGGCCATGATGCAATCCTTGTCCCTCAATCGTAAATCCAAAGACACTTGTAACTGAAGAAAATAGTCTTGGAAAGTATGGCTTTGGCCACAAGAAACAAACCTGCATTAGAGATTTGTTTGCATCTGCATAAAAACAGCCTTCTTAATACTTGTCTAAGCTTTCCACCCATGCATGGCTTCTCTGTCCCTGGGCTAGCCTTGGTTCCCCTGACATTAGACCTATACTGAGTCCTTATAGTGGATCAAAATAAGACTTTTTTCTCCTTAGGTCTCAAGGGATTCACAATAGATGCCTCCAAAGAAATCATACCCGCTTCCAGACAACTTGCATCCCCGTAATATCCGATCAGTCAGTACTACCGCAGGGCCAGCTTGTCCTCTTTTTGAGCCCCAAACCATTTCTTCCAACTCCTCTAAGTGTAGTTTTCCCTACTGTTCAGACAGGGGTTGTACAAATAACCCCAGCCAAGCATTTTCTCAAGAATGTTGCAGGGACTTTAAGGCCATAAGATGCTTTGCCCTTAAGTATTTTGGGAAAGAATCTCCAGTGGAATGGCACCACCCATATATTTTGTCTTACAGAATCCAACTATACTCACCTGACACACAAAAGAAGAAGGAGGTGCTGGGGAGACTTTATGTCCTTTACTGCTCTCCCCCTATTTCAAACCAAGCTTGGTCTCCACCCTTAAGGGAACAGAGAGATCACTACTAAAATGCAAAGAGAAACAAAAACATTAATTCTTTGCTGTTGTAATTTTATAAGCTAGCTATATTGTTAAAAGTAATTCCCCTCCTTGTAAGCAACTACTGTTATTTGAAGGATCATTTTGACTGTATACTCTTTTGGCCTTTTTAAAGTCTCTTTAGAACAGGCCATTCTCCTGTTTCTGTAAATGTGGTTTCATTGGAACACAGTCATACCCATTTGTTTACATATAATCTGTGGCTGCTTTCAGGCTACAACAATAGAGCCGAGTAGTTGGAACATACACCATATGGTTCACAAAGCCAAAAATATTTACTATCTGGCCCTTTACCAAAAAAAAAAAAAAAAAATTGGCCAACCCCTGCTTTAGAAAATCACCCTCCTGCAAGACATGACTTCATGGTAGTGGTTAAGGATTTTATGCTGGAATCAAAGCAAGAATTTCAATTAGAATCCAGTACCTCAGTTTGTTTGGTTGGGCTTTTAGCCATGCTTCTTAACCTCTTCTAAACCTCAGCTTCTTTGTCTATAGAACAATCTCTATTAGAATAGCCTGGCATGGGGCGCCTGGGTGGCTCAGTTGGTTGGGCAACTGCCTTTGGCTCAGGTCATGATCCTGGAGTCCGGGATCGAGTCCCACATCGGGCTCTCTGCTTGCCAGGGAGTCTTTTTCTCCCACTGACCTCTCTCCTCTCATACTCTCTCTCTCTCTCAAATAAATGAATAAAATATTAAAAAAAAAAAAAAAAGAATACCCTGGCAGATAGGGTTGTGAGGAGTCAGAGAGCTACCATATGGAAAGCACACACATGGTACTTGAAAAGAAACAAGTCCTCAATAGGTATCAGTTATTATTATCAATATGGTTATGGATATTATTATCAATATTTTGATAAGATTTATGAGCATGTAAGCATAATTAAGAGTTTAGGAAGAATTTTAGAAATAGAAAGTTTTACTCAGTTTATTCTATCATTCCCCAAATTTCTAGGACCAGAGAATGCCTTTCCAGTACTCTCTGGGGACCCTCCGGAGACACTGCTCTACCTTGAGTCACTGGTGGGAAGAATCTGTCTTCCTCCAGGCCTTGCCTCCCTCTACCTCTCTTCTTTTCTCTTCACCTCCCTGTCCTCTCTTTCTCTTCATTCTCTTTCCTTCTGTGGCCCAGCTCTTCCTCTGAAGTGCTTATTGCTTCAAGCCTTACTCTTCGTTTCCTACTCCCAGCTAACCGAAAGCCAGCCGGTGTGAGAGATGAGACAGTCCTTACTAACATATTAGCGTCTGAGCATGATGCCCCTTTGCATTCTAATAGGGCCTTCTGGACACATAATGCCTTACCCAAATTAATTACTCAACTCAATAGGAGAACTTGAGGCATCAGAACAGCCAGGTGAGAAAAAGATGTTAGGGCAAGGGGCTGATGTTCAGCACTCTTCTAATGCAGTGTACATCTGTCTATAAACAGACTAGTCTAAGAACTGCTAAAGGAATATTTGGGCATTTTCTGGATTAAGGAAGGTACGGAAGCAACCTGGAAAGAAATCTCCATTCCCACACAAATGCTGACACCTGCCCCAGACCGACCACTGCATCTCCCACCTCTACTTCATAGCATTTGAACAAATTCTGTATTTCTCTATGTCTGTGCACCTCTTCCAGACAGTTGCATTTTTTTAAAGTTTTTATTATTTATTTGTTTGTTCGTTTGTCAGAGAGAGAGAGAGTGTGAGCACAAGCTGGTGGAGTGGCAGGCAGAGTCGACAGAGGGAAAAGCAGACTCCCTGCTGAGCAAGGAACCTGATGTGGGACTTCATCCCAGGACCCTGGGATCATGACCTGAGCCAAAGGCAGAGGCAAAAGGGAGCCTAGAGCCTTTAGATATGACAGTCATGTAACTTAAATACAGGCAAATGATGGAAAAGGAGACTGGGAAGGATGGTAGAGATTCATCCAAGGAAAAAACAACCTACCTTAGCAACCCATCTCATTCACCTACTTCATCATGATTCTGGGCTCAGGGTCATGGTTGAAATGGACTTTAGTCCATTGAACCTGGAATTACAGCCCAGCTCTGCTATTGTCTGTGGGAAGTTGAACCAATGGTCCTTTAGGTCTTTGTTTCAGTGTCTGTAAAAAGAGGGGAATTCAAAGTACTTATCTCATGGAGCTGTTCTAAAAATTAAGAAAACCTATGTAAAACATTTGGCACAGCGTCTGTTATATAATAAGCACCAAGGAATACTGGCTATTTACATTATTATTCCTAATACTTTAATCTGATTGTATCATCCCCTACTTAAAATCTTTGAATTGTTACGCTTTGCCTTCAGTATAAAGAGCCACACTCTCTCAAGCTGCCTGTATCTTCCCTCTCCCTATGTTTTCATGGCAGCACCTACCCAGCCCTCTCCTCAGAACTCAAATGAGAGAATAATATCACCAT
This sequence comes from Neogale vison, assembly GCF_020171115.1. NCBI lineage: Eukaryota > Metazoa > Chordata > Mammalia > Carnivora > Mustelidae > Neogale > Neogale vison. The sequence goes on along the minus strand of NC_058091.1, from coordinate 63,896,784 downwards.
GAGCAAGTTAAAGTGTCACAGATGTTGCTGCATGAAAAGGCCTAGTGCCTTCTTCTAAGCCAGGAAACCAGGGAATCTGTCCCTGCACCCAGCCCATACCCCCACCTTCTCTCTGCTATGCTGGTCTCTTGCTCTGTACAGTTAGTGCCTGGGATGCCAACTATTTGATGAACTCACTTTAAAATGATACAGAAAAGAGGCAACATAATCCAATTCTAAATGACAAGTCTGTATTGAGGGGCACTCAGTACAGTGAAATGGAGATAGGGGAGTTAGCAAGTGATTTTGAAATATGTGGTTGGAATTGCCCCAATCAAAATATCTTTTAGTTCCTTTCTACTGCTCTTTTCCTGCCTATTTTATTTTACACTACTTGAGGGAGAAGGTTTTCAGATGGGAGCAGGACAGCCTTTATCATTTATCATTTATTGTTAGACTTACTCGATCTTTCCATGCTACCTCCCCACTTTGCTCTCTCTGCTGGCAGGGAGGAGGCTATTGGCTCTGTCTCACAGATAAGGCCTGGAACCTAGCATATGTAACATTCTGACTCTAATCACAGTTCTCTGTATGCTCAGGCACAGGTGTGTGTGTGTGTGTGTGTGTGTGTGTGTGTGCGCGCGTGCTTCTGTGTGTGTGAAAGGAGGGGTTTCAGTAGCAGCATTCATTAGCCCTGCCCCAACAAACTTCACGTGTCACCTATAATACTTATGACAATAAACATGGGGAGGCATAGGATACGTTTCAGCTACATCCTAGGAGTCTAACCTAAAGAAATTAATATCTGATTAAATGAAATAGGTGAGGGGAAGAGATATCTAAGAAAATGCCTATACCCCTTGCTTTGGTGACTAACTGGATAGCTATCCCATTTACTAACACCGAAGTTATGGGCTCAGTGATTGAATTTATATATTTGAGGTCCTTCCAAACGAGAGTTCAATGAAAGTGGTTAGTAGACAGCTGGTTATATGAGTCTGAAGAACAGGTGTGAGACCAGGGCTCAGGGTACAGAACAGGTTATAATTAAAGCTGCTGGTTATTGATGATCTGGCCTAGGTAGAATAGATACTGTTGAGAAAAGAAGAACAAAGACAACCCTATGAAGTTGCATCATTTAAAGATAAGAAGCCACAAAAAAGTCAACAGGTTAGGATGAAAACCAGAGCATTATTGAATAACTAATGGAAGAATGGGAGTCACATATGAAAGAGGTAGCAAACAGGACTCATTTATTCACTGATTCATTCATTCATCCAACACCGAATGCCTACTATGTGCCAGAGATGGTTCTAGATGCTAGAGACAGAGGTAAAAATGACACCAACATGATTATAATACAAAATATAAGGAATAAATGTTCTGAGATGGCATGGACCATCATGCCACTGAAGGCACTACAGTGCCTTCAGGGGAGTGTCAAGGGCAATTAGAAGTTTGTGCAGCTGTGACATTCAGAAAACTTGGTTCTCAGCAAATAAGAGACCAGGAGGGATAACTACGGATGAATATGGGTGGGGAGAGGTGTTATTGTTGAAGACAGAAAGAAATAACTTGAGTTTTTTCAAGAAAAGGAGACATCAGAGATCAGAAACAAGAAGGGATTCACTGATCTCTTCTCTGCGGGGCATCGAGGCAGAGACAAGGTGGGGAGGAGACTGGCATCCTGAGACCAGGGGGACCCACTCGCCCTGTGGAGAAAGAGAGCCTGTCTTTCATAGAGAGAGCTATCAGGAAGAGGATGGGTGGGTGGGTAGATATACAGGTAAACTTTGGAACCAGAATGATAGCTTTTTAAGTACTAGAAATGATCAATCAGCAGATAGAATTATTAATCACATCTTTCCCTTCACTCATATGACCAAAAAAAAAAAAACAAAAAAAAAAAAATGAGTTAAAAGGATTCACTTGAATGAGCAACCTCAAAGGCCTTTCAAAGAATCTTGCAGACTTTGCTGGAAACACTTTCATCAGCAGCCTGATACATGGGAACTGGGTCTGTGTGGCTCTGCTGGGAAGTGCTTGATTGCCTGGGCCGCAGTCCTCCAGTAGGGGAGGGGGGCTTTTTATATCAGCAACTCTGAGGTACAAAGGTCACAGGGTCTGAGGAAGCAGTACATCCATTTCCTCCCCACATGTTTCCTCTGTAACATTAGCCCTCAGCCTTTGCCACTACTGCTTCATCAAAACTTCTCCCTTGAAGGTCACCAGTGACATCTTTATCGCTAATTCAAATGGCCTTTTCTCCCACTCCATTCTCAACATCCCCCACAGCTTATTGTTTATCAAAGTCATTTTGGTGACGCTGACACAGTCAGTCTCTCTCTGAAACTCTGCCTTCCATGACACTGCAGTACTGTGATTTTCCTCCTACTTCTGAGTAGAAGGTAATTCCTAGAGGGCAGAAAAGTCATGTTGAGAGTGTAATTCGATGAAGGATGCATTGGTGTTCATTCTCATGAAGGCTACAAGGCCCAGCAAAGTCTGACCTCCTCTCCCATGAATCTCTACTCACTCCACCCCAGCCACACTGTTCTTGCTGTTCTGGGAACTCATCAGACACCCTCAAACCTTTACCATGTACTCTGTCTGCTGGGCTCTCCCCTCTGATAGGCTCATGGCTCACTCCTTCATCCCTGTAGTATGTGTTTCCTACATTTTGGGGGGAATATTCAATCCTGTTCAGAAAGTTAAGAAAAACAATGTGATGGATAAAACTCATAAGATATGATAAATACAGTAAGTGTCTTATGAGACATGTTAAAAATAATGAGTGAGGGGGCGCCTGGGTGGCTCAGTGGGTTAAAACCTCTCCCTTCAGCTCGCGTCGTGATTCCAGGGTCCTGGGATCGAGCCCTGCATCAGGCTCTCTGCTCTGCTGGGAGCCTGCTTCTCTCTCTCTGCCTGCTTGTGATCTCTGTCTGCCAAATAAATAAATAAAATCTTTTTAAAAAATAATAATAATGAGTGAGACATATGATTTTAAAGGCATGGAGTAGTATGAAGTGTTATTTTTACAAAGAAAGGGATTAAAGGACCAAGAAGTAAGGTACTGATCACACCACCTCTGGGCTGACGGCTTTGTAATCTCAAATTAGCCACTCCTTGGTGATATGCATTATGATAACCTGCTTGTTCAATGCATCTGATTTGGTCTGTGAACCTTTCTGCTCCACAACAAAACAGCTGGCCTGGTACTTGCAGGTCCCCCCACATTGAGGCCATTTCCCACAACAATCTTCTCCAAGTCTTTGTTTAAATGTCACCTTCTCAATGAGGCCTACATGGACTACCTATTAAATATTGCAGTTTCCATCACCAGTGCCCTTAGCCTAGTCTATCGTGTTTTTTTCCTTAGCAGATAGCATTTTCCAACATCTGTCCTTTACTTATTTATTATGTTCATTGCTTATCCCAGTAGAATATAAATCCTCTCAATTTTTGTCTGTTATTCAGTGATACCCCACCTTCATAAAACAGGGCCTGAAACATAATAGTCACTCAAAACTAGTCATGTTGAGTTGTCATACACCAGGCAGAAGTAAAGGAAATGGTGTAAGTCCTGGGGTATATAGGTTGGTGCTCAAAGATTGCAAAGATGTGAAAATCAGCATCAATGTCAGTGTTGAGCAACAACAAGGACCATATTTAGTTCACTGCCACAGGAAAAGGCTAAACAGCCAAGAGTAATTTCAGTGGGGAAGACAGGAATGTCAGGAAACTTAAATAACAATCTTTGGATATACAGGGAAATGTTGAGTGGGGGATTAGCTTTTGCTCCTCTATCATTGGACTATTAAAAGAAATAGTAGAGTTTTCATCAGTTTTATCAAATTAAGTGTTTGAAAACACCTCTTTCTAAATTGAGCTGCAAATTCCACTATTCTTAAGGGCAACCAGATAATTAACCGAAGCCAGAGGAGAGTAATAGAATAGGGCGTGGTATGGGTTTTGGTGAAGTAGAAAGCCCACACCCCATCAAAGAAAACAAGACTTCCTTGGCTTCAGCCAAAAGTTGAGATACAGGAATGTAGGCCCAATGTTGCCATATTTAAAAATGTTAGGAATCCCAATTCTTTTTTTTTTCCCCAAATTTCTCAATTTTCACAACTCTGAGCCAAACAGAAACTACTATTTTGGCCTGACAGTTATGACATCTGGATTATATTCAAGACCTTCTGACATTTGTTGTCAGCCTCCATTTCCACCCCATATGATCTCTTGTTCTCCTTCCACATGGGTCTTCCATTCCTTTTAGCCACCTCTTTCTTGTACTCTCAATACCCTGGTGCGCCCAGCTGCTCCTCAGAAGATGACCCTAGATAGAATGGATCCCACCTCTGCCCATCTTTCTCCACCTCTCTCATTTTTTCTTCCTTAAAGGTGCACGTGTCAAGACCCATCACACCCCTACAATTTCTCAATACTCTAGTCTACAGCAATGTGTCTTGTAATTTTTATGGCTTTTGAAATAGATCATCTACAGCCTTGTGATATTAAACAGCTTTCCTATGTACATGTGTCATTCCCCTAACTAGTCTGTAAGATCCTCAAGGATTAGTAGCTGGTACTAGAGCATGCACAGTCCTTGGTGTCAGAAAGATCAGGTTTAATTTGGCCGTTACCACTCACTATGAAGATGACGTTGAGCTTGTAACTAAAACCTCAGCCTGTTTCTTCACCTATAGAATGCAAATAATACTTCTTCATAGAGATCCTGCAAAATACAAATAAGATGAACAGAAAATGGACATTCTCAATTGATAGAAAAGTGCCTGGCACGGAATAGCAATTCCACCAGCCTTAATTGCTTTCATTTCATTTCTGTAAGAAAAAACTCAATCTGAAGGTTTTCAATGCTTGAGACAATCACCCTTCCTATGATTTCTCCCTTTCTTACTGTTTTGTATACCCTATGGTGACTGGTATAGGTTTTTGCTCAACCCAACATTGACAATAAATATTTGTTCATTTGTTTCATCTAGAGAACATTATCCTGGCTCTACTAAAGGCATGTTTTGCCTGGATTTAATTCTAACAGAGATTTGAAGAACGCATGTTTCTCTGGCGTTTCAACATGAGTTTTATCCATGAACAATACAGCCAGATAAACAAAACTTTCAGGATTTCCTTCATTCCTAGAGTTAGTCTAAAGCACTTGTTCTCAGATGGAAGGTGAGGACAAGTTTTCTTCCCAGGAGACGCTAGGCAATGCCTGGCGACATTTTGGGGGCCATGTTCCAGGCATCTAGTGTTCACTGCCACGGCTGCTGCTAAGTATCCTTCAATGGCTAGGACAGCCCTTCGGCCCCCAAGAAAGAAGGATCTGGCTCACAGTGTCAGCAGTACTAAGGGTGAAAAACCTCAATCTGAAGTTTTTCAGTGCCTGAGGCAATCACCCTTCCTATGATCTCTCCCTTTCCAGAACTCTCTGCTATGCCACATTCATTAGACAAGGAAGACCAAATAGAGGGGATAAACAGGAGGCCAAGTAAGCAGGCGCTGGTCAGTGGAGAACGGAGGAGCCAATTCTGGGAGAATTCTTCTTGGCTCAAAGACCCGGAGGAGCAGTAAACTGCTAGCAAGCCCCCCAATACTAATCAAGGCATTCCTGCCAGTGGGCCCCTGGTTATTCTCTTCTTGAATCATCTCTTTCTTCCTACTCAATTAAATATGGAAACCACCATGTGCAGCCTCTTTGAAGAAGAAGAAGTCTTAAGTGCAAGCTGATAATGATGCTAATGTAAGACTGACTTAAAAGGACTAGAGCCCTTTGTAAATGTATTCATTCTCATAGTTTCCCAAAGACACAAATGCTTTCACAAGAAGGTCAAATGTCTATCTTATACTCACACTTCAAGGCTGTGAATAAATGTGGTTAAAGCGCTGGTTTCCTCTCTCGGAAATTTCCTACATCGGTTGCTTGGTTATTTCCTTTTCTTTAGTTAAATAGAATCTAGCTGAATGTGGCCTTTTTTCTTTGTTCTTTTCCTTTTCCCTCTCATTGACTCTCCTCCTACCTGCCCTCCATCCCACTTCCTTTCTTATCTTGCTTTGTTTGTTGCTTCCTTCCCCATTCCTTCCTTCCTTCTTCCTTTCTTTTCAATTATAGGAACAAGAAGAAAAATTCTCAGCTATGGTTCCTTTCTAGCTCTTTATTTGTCTCTGTGAGCTTTAGAAAAAGAAGTTCGGCATCTACTTAAAAAAAAATAACATCGTGCTGCCATCTTGTGGTAAATTGAGATAGTCAGCAAATCAAATGCTGAGTTAGAATTGTTGAAATAACCTAAAAATGCAGAGCCCTGCAGTTGGGGCCCCAGTTAACTAAGAATCGATCTTATCTCACCTTGTGGTTTAAAAGTGAGGGCCCCAAGCGAAGGCCGCCTCAAGTTCTCTATTCCTCCCCACACCCCGGGGGGGGGGGAGTCCATGATTTCTCCTAGGAAAGAGGCACACTTCCTGTTCCCAGACGGAGTCTTGAGTATTGAATAAAACCTTTACATAGGCCTATGACATGTTTTAGGTCTTTAGAAAGAACTTCTCAGGTTTTGAGCAGTTGGAGTTGAGTTTCTCTTAAGCCATCCATGGAGAATCAAGACCTGCTTATTAATATGGGGGGATTGCCCTAAGTCAGGATGTTCACGTTAATCTAGATGAATAACCAAAATTCAAATGTTTTGGGAAATACAGAAAATAACACAAAAAAGTTATGGAGATATTTTTAAGGGTCAAAATCGTACGTGTTCAATGAAACAATGCAAATGTCTGTTGCTTTATCATAGCAGGGGAGTCACACAAAAAGTTGGAATTTAATGCAAGCTTTAAACAGTTTGGGTCCCTCAGGGTACGTTAGGGCCTCAAACTCAGCGGATCCAAAATGAAATTCATTCGGGACTAAGCCCGGTTAGCTTAGTCAACTAAGTGTCTACTCTTGATTTCCATTCAGGTCTTGATCTCAGGGCTGTGAGATCCAGCCCCACACCAGGCTTTAGGCCTAGCCTGAAGTCTGCTTAAAGTTCTCTCTCCATCTGCACCTGCCCCACTTCTCCCTCTCCCTACTATGTGTAAAAAAAAAAAAAAAAAAAAAAAAAAGGAAAGAAAGGTAAAAATTCATCTATTTCCACAGCCCTCCTATATGTCCATCATCGCCCCCCCAACACACACACTACAACCAGAATAGCTCTTTAAAACTCTGTATTTTATCACTGTCCTTAAAGTCCTTCCCTGGTCTCCCTTGTCCTCAGATTAAAATCTAAAATCCCCAACCCAGATCTGATTTCCTGTCCGCTTGCCTTGCATCTTTTGCCATCTATATTTACCTTTATGTGATTCTTCCCAGTGGCACGCAGTCTCTCTCTGGTTTGGTTTCCCTTCCTACCTGCACCTATAGTTCTCCCTTCCTAACAATCCTCACATTGATAGTTCATTTTTTAAGTATTTTTTAAGTTCTATTTTTCCTGTTACAAGAGGGTTGGGCCTATGGACATTTTGCTTGCTACATACTGAATACTCAGAAATATGTATTTAACTTACCTCTGAATGTGGTTTTCAACAACAGTGAAATAAGGTGGGATTTTAGAGTGGAAAAACTATGAGGGGTGCCTGGGTGGCTTAGTCTGTTGAGGGTCTGACTCTTTATTTTGGTTCAGGTCATGATCTCAGGGTCAGGGAATCGAGGCTTATGTCGGAATTCTCCTTTTCCCTCTCCCTCTCCTCCTCTCCCTGCTCGTGGTCAATAAATCAATCAAATACAGAAAGAAAGAAAGGGAGAGAGAGAAAGAAAGAAGAGAGAAAGAGAGACAGGGTGGAAGGGAGGGAGGGAGGGGAGGAGGAAGGAAAGAAGAGAGGAAGGAAGGAGAAAGAAGCAAGGAGAAAATGATGAAATTCCCTTTGATTGTTTAATGGCAGACCTGGAATCAGAATTTAACTATACCAACAAGGAATTCCTAGGACTCTCTGGGAGAAGAGATGGAGACATGGAGTGCTTCCTTTGGCAAAAATAGAGTGTGATAAGAGGTTAAGGAATAAATGTATGTCTGGTCTGTGATGCCCCCATAAGCCTGAAGCATCTCCTACCGCCCTGTCCTTTGGGAGTTTACTCTGAGTTCTGTGGTTCTCTTTGTTCAGAAGTTGTCAGTAGTTCAATTCTGAGACTGTATGGTTGGGGAAGTCCTTTTCAGAGTCATTCTGATGTGCTCTAGAGAAAGGAAAGAGAAAGAAAATAACCTTCTATGTTTTCAGCATTTACTGTCACTTGATAAAATATCTGTTACTCTCCATGACTTGAATATGAGGAAATTTAACTCCAGAGAGGTTAAGTGACTTGGTCAGGGCCCTGTGGGCAAATGAGCTGTGATGACCAAGGTCCTCAGCAGCAGCCATCTTGGTTTCCAGGGAGGTGAGTTCCTCAGCCTTGAGAGCAGGAACACTGGGCTGTTAGGCAATGCTGCGGGGAGACTGAAGACCTTCCTGTTGTTGACTGTGAATTCAGCCTTGGGAATGAGCTAAAGCAGCTGTTTCCATTCCCCATCTGTGATACTGAGATTTATCATAGGGAGTGTATATTTGGTCTTCCTCCTGGGTTCTGTAGTCTCAGACCCTAGTTTCTTATCTAAGGAGGATTTTTTTGTTCTAAGAAGGCAACTCTGAGGGGCCTCCTGGATGGCTGCTGGATGGAGGCTGGTCACCAGAAAAACCAGGCTGGGATTAAAAGCTTGGAATTTGTAGTCTCACCCCCCACCTTCCACAAAGGGGAGAGGGCCTGGAAGTAGATTTTATGATCCATCATGCTTATGTGAGAAAGCCTCCATAAAATCCCAGTAACAGGGAGTTCAGAGAGCTTCAAGGCTAATGAATACACTCACACCAGGTGGGTAACCTACCCCCATCTCCACTGGGACAGAAGCTCCTATACTCAAAACCCTCCCAGACCTTACCCCATGTATTTCTTCATCAGGCTTTCTTCTATATCCTTTATCACATTTTCTAATAAACTGGTAGCTGGTAGTGTTTCTCTGAGTTCTCTTGGCTATTCAAGCAAATAAATGCCCCTAAGGAGGAGGAGATCATGGGAACCTCCGATGTGTAGCCAAGTCAGACGGAAGTTGTAGGTAGCATAGGACCTACTACTTGCAGTGGGGGGGTAGTCTCATGGGACTGAGCCATTAACCTGTGGGATCTGATGCTTTCTCCAGATAGTGTCAGAATTGAGTTATATTGTAGGACACACAGCTGGAGTCACAGAGATATGCTCAGTGTGGGGAAAGCTCAACACACATTTGGTGACCAGAGGTGTCAAGTGTTATGAGTGTGGTTGTGGTGTGAGAGTAAAGGAGATACACAAGAGGGAAGACCAGGTGGTTTTCTCACTCACCATCACAGGCAGGAGGCAGACCATAAAGCAAACCATATTTATACAAACTTGGTTGGATTCTAGAAGCTCTGTAGCATGACAATTTTAGTTATCTCTGATCTATTTAATTGTCCTATATATTTGTGATATGCTAATATATCTTTTAAAAATCACAACAGCCCAAGGACTTCTCTTTAGAGAAGACTAGGAAAAAAGCTGGAGAGGAGGGAAGATGGCCTGGCCCTCAGGGGACAGTAAGGGTCGGGAAAGCAGACAGAGTCACCAAAAACTGCAACAAAGAAGAGTGAAAGAACCCAGAGGTGTGTGGGTCTGAAAAGAGGACCTGATCTGAGTAAGAAGTAGAGAAGCTGTACAAGGTTCTCTGGCAGGTACAGGGCCAGCGATGATAGGACCAGGGTTTGAACCTAGGTTGGAACAACCAATAAACCTCTCAAACCCTATTTCCTATAAAGGGCAGGCTGGTGGACACCAGGTGTGTTCTATGAACGGTGTACTGATTTGAGAGCATGATTGTGTCTGTTCGAGGCCACACAGACAGTGACATCTGATAAAGATGCCACAACCCATCACTAGAACTTCACCTCCAAAACAGGATTGGTAGCTTCCCAGACTGGGCAACCAGTACAAAGGTGAGTCTCAGTCAACAAAAGCAATAGGTTGTATGTCCACAGATCAGTCTTGCTCTCTTCATGTATTTATTGCACAATACACCACACATTTAAAGAAAATGACTTTTTAGATGCTCCAAAACCAAGCTTTCTGCTACACCAACCTCCAAGAAAGAATTAGAACTTTGTACGACAACATGGCCTCGCCTCTAGAGATAAACCTCATTGTATCTACCCCCAATGTCATGCAGCTTTCTCTCTTCCTTACACTTGCCTGGCAAAACCCAGCCTGTTTAAGTCTAACCCTCTGTCACTCAGTGGCTGCAACCTTGCTGCTGTGCAGGGCTGGAAAAAAACACCCAGTGATGGCTGCTGGTCTTACTGGAAATTCATGGCAGTAAAGGTTGAATGTTCTCTTGGGGTCCTAGTAGCCCAAGCAGTTCTACCATATTCCCCTAGTCAGCTCACCCTTGGGACCTTTAAGGTGACTGTCATACACATCCTCCTCTCTCTTCAGCTTTTCATTCTATTCTCCCCCTTTCTGATTCTCAACGATGCTTCATTTCCCATTTCATGATGCAAGTGGAAGCAACCAGAAGAGAAATCCCATACACCCACTTTGATACCAAAATAATTTTCCTCTTTCTGTAACTGTGGGTGAATAGTTCATGATCTAATCTAAGGCCAACTTGTACACTATGCCCCATGCCTTTTCACCTACTGGAGGACACCATTATCCCTTTATCTCACTCAACAGTCATTTTCCTCCTCTACTGGATCAATCTCATCAGCATCCAAACCCTCTATAGTATCACAGCTGTCATTACACACATACCGTTTGAAATTGCTTTCCCATCTAGCCAGTAGCCTATTTCCCTTCCTTCTTTTATAGCAAAATGCCTTAAAAGTTTTTAATACTCTGCAACCACTTCCTCTCCTCCCATCCTCCCTTAAACCCACCATGCTTCTGCTTGACTGTTCCACTAAAACAGTCCTTGTCAAGGTCAGCAACCTCCACGTGATTAAGCTCAATGGTCACGTGACAGTCTTGTCTGAGCTGCCAGCAGTGTCTGTTGTTCCTCTCTACCTTCTTGAAACACTTACTGCACTTGACTCATAGGCACACTCTGAAATCAACCTGCTGCACATGTCCACTAATCCAAAGATCACAGGGGTTCTGTGTTTGGCCTCCAGAATCTCTCTGTGAGGGAAGCCCAGTCCTTCCACTCAGTAAGCATACATGCAGGAAAGTGTTGACATACCAACTTGAACTGCTATTCGTAGAAAGGTATTCTTCCAAGGTTGGGCCTTGGTTGACATCTAGGAGCTGGGATACCGAAAGCGTTCCCTCCATTTCCTAAACTGATATGAGTGGTTACTGTGCCTAAACTGGGCAAGTGATATGCTGAACACCAGTTTTTGCTTCTGGGAGCCTGGAATTTGATATACACGGGGCAGAAGCTGCCTACGTGACCAGCCTCCAATAATACCTTTGGGTACTGACTATCTAATGAGCTTCCCTGGCTATCGCTTTCCACTTGTGTTGTCACAATTCGTTGCTGGGAATTAAGTATGTCTGGGGTGAACACATTGGAGGCCTGAGCCTGGTTTCCCCATTACTCTATGCCATGTGCCTTTTCTCTCTGCTCATTGGGCTTTGTATCTTTTCACTGTAATCAGTCCTAAACATGAGTATGACTATATGCTAAGTCCTATGAATCATCCCAGCAAATCACTGGACCAGGGGAAGTCTCCGGGATACATAACACACACATATCTCTGGGCAAGTCACTTTGTCTTTTTGTGCTTGGTTTTATCTATAAAGTGGAAATAAGCAACTCATAGGGTTGTTATGGGGATTAAATGAGTTAATGTATGTAAAGAACTTAGAACAGTGCCTGGCTTATGGTAAACAACCGGTAAATATTATGTTATCTCAATCAGAAATGTCCAATAATGTATAGTTGGACAATACAGGAGTGTAAGAACCTGAATATTCCTGGCTTATCATTATTTTTATTTTGGGTCTTACTGTGAAAGTTATACTCTTGTAATATCACAAACATTTAAGTTACTTGGGACTCTACATTAAAATACATTCACCTACCTGGAATAATTCAATTCTGTAAGCCACATATTGGTTTACTTACAGAAAAAAAATGATTGGAAGTTCACCAGTTTGTTTTCCTGAATATTCACATAAATATACATGACAAATTCTATTAGGATATAATTGCAAGACATTTTTATTTTATAGGGCATTTTACTTTTCACAGAGTTACACATAACAAAGTTTTTTATTTCTCTTACTAAGTATTTGTGAAGGCTATTCTATGCAAAGCCCTATAAAGGCACAATATTGCTGTGAAAAGGCCTTTTGTATTTTATTTTATTGTATTCTTTAAAGATTTTATTTGTTTACTTAGATAGAATGAGTGGGGCAGGGGCAGAGGGAGAGAGAGAATCCCAAGCAGACTCTGCATTGAGCACAGACCCCAACACCAGGCTCAATCCCATGACCCTAACATCATGACCTGAGCCAAAATCAAGAGTCAGACGCCTAACTGACAGAACCACCCAGGCACCCCAGGCATTTTGTATTTGAGACAGACTATCCTCTCCACTTAGCAAATAAGAGCTACCCATCAGACCCCACCCTGCTTCCTCCAGAGTTCAAGAAATTCTGCACAGGACTTCCAGCTTACTTCTCAGATGCATACACACCTCTCCAACACAAAGCAGGGAGTGAAGCCCATTAATCCTGATTAAGTTGGCACTTCTGCTTCCCACATTATCTCTTGGGCTTTTCTCATCTTCTTGGTCAAGACCAGGCATGTCACAATCTGAATGACCCATCTTTTCACATCTGTCTGTAAAGTATTTGAACATATTTACTCTGTGACTCCCCTCTCTTTGACACCCTTCTGTGACTGGGGGAGCTGGCCAGAACAAGCCAACCAGATTAAAAAACCTATTTTTCAGGGAAGCACTGTGAATATGGTCATTTGTTCACGCCTGTCAAGTAAGGGATCCCAGTCTAAGAGAATCTCTTTACTCTAGGTAGGCAGGTGTGTGGGTACCCAGAACCTGGGCTCTGAAACTGGTCTGTAGGAGCCCTTCAGTTCTCATTGTAGTCAGTAGGGGGCGCCTGGGAGGCGCCAAAAGGACAAGCATCCACCCTCGAACCACCTTGTTTAGAGGATGTGGAGAAAGGGGAACCCTCTTACACTGTTGGTGGGAATGCAGGTTGGTGCAGCCTCTTTGGAGAACAGTGTGGAGATTCCTCAAGAAATTAAAAATAGAGCTTCCCTATGACCCTGCAATTGCACTCCTGGGTATTTACCCCAAAGACACAGATGTCGTGAAAAGAAGGGCCATCTGTACCCCAATGTTTATAGCAGCAATGGCCACGGCCGCCAAACTATGGAAAGAACCAAGATGCCCTTCAACGGACGAATGGATAAGGAAGATGTGGTCCATATACACTATGGAGTATTATGCCTCCATCAGAAAGGATGAATACCCAACTTTTGTAGCAACATGGACGGGACTGGAAGAGATTATGCTGAGTGAAATAAGTCAAGCAGAGAGAGTCAATTATCATATGGTTTCACTTATTTGTGGAGCATAACAAATAGCATGGAGGACAAGGGGTGTTAGAGAGGAGAAGGGAATTTGGGTAAATTGGAAGGGGAGGTGAACCATGAGAGACTATGGACTCTGAAAAACAATCTGAAGGGTTTGAAGTGGCGGGGGGGTGGGAGGTTGGGGTACCAGGTGGTGGGTATTATAGAGGGCACGGCTTGCATGGAGCACTGGGTGTGGTGAAAAAATAATGAATAATGTTTTTCTGAAAATAAATAAATTGGAGAAAAAAAAAATATATATACACATATATATCAGAACTCTCTTACCTTGAGGAGTAAGATGCTAGTGAGATTTGTGTTTAGAATACAGTGTTCTGTGTAATGAATCAAAAACAACTTTGTACTGGTCCTAGAAGGTGCTGATTCTTGCCCTCCCTCACCTACATTTATAGCAGCCAATTATCCCTTAAAAACTCAAGTTGGGGGGCGCCTAGGTGGCTCAGTGGGTTAAGGCGTCTGCCTTCGGCTCAGGTCATGATACCAGGTTCGTGGGATCGAGCCCGCATCGGGCTTTCCGCTCCTCGGGGAGCCTGCTTTCTCCCCTCTCTCTCTGCCTACTTGTGATCTCTGTCTGTCAAATAAGTGAATAAAATCTTAAAAAAAAAAAAAAAAAAAAAAGTCAGGTCTTGGCCTCATTTAAAAAAAAAAACTTAAGTTGGAACGCATCCCATCTCTGCTCAAAGCCTTGCAAGGTCTCCCCATCTTATTTTGAGTAAAAGCCAAAGGCTTTGGGCGGCCACAAGCCCCTGCATGATGTGACCTCTACTTACCCTGGCCTCATCCCCACCTCGCTCACTCTGCTGTATGTAGCCCATGCTGTTCCTCAAACACGCCGCGCATGTTCCTGCCTGTTTTCATTGCAGCTGTTTGCTTCTCTTGGATCTCCTTCCCCCCACACACGTGGTGTGCCCTCATTTCTTGAGGTCTGTGTTCAACCCTGGCACTTCCGATTCATTTCACCCTGTTTAATTTTTCTCCACCGCTCTTATCTTCAGCTTACCTAATATATATTTACTTGACTGTTTGTTTATGGGCACTCTTCCTCACCAAAATGTCAGCTCCAGAAGTGGAGAGGCTTTGCCTGCTTTGTCCAGTGCTTAATCCCTGGTACCAAGAACTGTGCAGGGTCCCCAACTGGTACCCAGGAGGTTTTTACAATAGGAATGAATAAATGAATGAATACTCAAACTCTAACAAATTACACAATATCATTCCTGTTTCCAAGTCACAAATTGATTTTCAAGCATTTAGTATCCAAAACAGAACAAGAAACAAATCATTGAAAAAGCTGGAGGAAAACAGACATCCCTTGGGAATGACTTTGTGTATAGAACCTTAAATATCTTTCAAAATGGAGTCGGTAACTAAGTGTTAAAGGATCCTAACATTACTGCCATCAATAAGTTGCAAGTCTAGAGAGATTGAGCTTTATGCAAATACCAGGTGCTAATGCCAGAAATCCCAAGCGCTATTTTTTTTTTTTTTTCCAGTTCAGGTAGTCTCCCTGAAAAAGTCACTCTATCTTTTAGTGTAGGCCGAGGTTTCATACAAGAAGCACAAATTTCAAATATGTTCTCCCATTGTCCCTATACCTGTCAGATGAGGTTCTTGATTTTTGTTTTAGTAACACAATAGTCATAACCATAGCATGAACGTGACTTTGAGCATAGCTTGGGGAAGCATGCAGAGATAGAAAGAAGTGAAGGAACTATGTATCAAAAGGAGTAAAAAGAAATAGATGTCTAGTTCAGCAGCTCTGTCTGGTTCAGGGAACATTTATTAATCACCATCAGAGTACCAGGCACCAAGCTAGGCACAGAGTAACCAAGGATGAATTAAAAATGAGGCGTTAGACACGTAAACAGATCATTGTGTTAATGTGATGGGCTTAGGGCCGTGAGAGAGTCATACTGCATTCAGTGAGAGGAGGAAATTTACCCAGGGGCTGTTCCTGGTGCTCTGAACTGAGATGTCAGGACCAAAGTTTTAGAGTTTGTTTTTGTTTTTGTTTTCATTTGACAGAGAGAGATCACAAGCAGGCAGAGAGGCAGGCAGAGAGAGAGAGAAGGAAGCAGGCTCCCGGCTGAGCAGAGAGCCTGATGCCGGGCTCGATCCCAGGACCCTGCGATCATGACCTGAGCCAAAGGCAGCGGCTTAACCCACTGAGCCATCCAGACGCCCCAAAGTTTTAGAGTTTTATTGGCCAAGTCTTTTGCTAAGAAAACATAGACTTTAGAATGAGATTAACTTGGGTCTGAATGTAGGTTTCATGGATCACTAGCTGGGCAGCCTTGGGCAGGTTACTGAACTATTCTAAGGACCGGTTCCTCCTCTTTTAAGCGGGGATAATTGACACTCAGCCCTACCGGCAGAGAAGATAATGGCAAAAGAGTTGAGATTCTAGAGCAGGACCATCTGTGTTTAAATCCCAGCTCTGTGGCTAACGAGCTACGCACCTGCTTACATGATTAGCATATTTGTAGGTGTGGGTCGGTTTACACATTTGTGAAATAGGAATGGTTATAGTACCTGCTTCATGGTGATTCTTTAAATTAAATTAATTTAAATTAAATTTTTTTCAAAGATGTATTCTATGTATTTGAGAGAGAGAGAGAGAGGGCGGAGGGGCAGAGGGAGAGAGGGTCTCAACAGACTCTCCGTTGAGCGTGAAGCCCCTCTAGGACTCAATCCCAGGACCCTAAGAGCATAACTTGAACCAAAACCAAGAGTCAGATACTTAACTGCCACCCAGGTGCCTGTAAATTAAGTTAAATTTTTATTAAAACTTTATGATTTTAGAGCAATTTTAGGTTCACAACAAAACTGAGCTGAAAGTGCACAGAGGCACAGCCTTCCCCATGGTCCCCATCCCCCACCAGAATGGTACATTCATCACAATTACTGAACCTGCACTGACATGTTCTAATCACCCCGAGTCCATAGGTTACCTTTGGGTTCACTCTTTGGTGTACATTCTGTGGGTTTTTACAACCGTATACTCACATGCATCCATCATTAGAGTATCATGCAGAATATTTTCACTGCCCTAAAACGCCTGTGCTCTGCCTCTTCATCCTCCCTGCCTACAACTTCTTGCAACCACTGAGCATTTTACCGTCTCCGTAGTTTTGCATGTTCTAGAAGGTCATATAGTTGGAATCAGACAGCAGGTCGCCTGTTCAGATCAGCTCCATGCACTCAGTCACATGCACGTTAAGATTCCTCCATGCCTTTTCCTAGCTTGATAGCTCATGTCTTTTTAGCCCTGAAGGGCAGTCCATCCTCTGGATACACTACTGTTTATTCATCTATTCACTTATTGAAAGACATCTTGGTGGCTTCCGAGTTTGGGCAATCATGAGCAAAGCTGCTTATAAACATCCACATGCAGGATTTTGTTTGGACATAAGTTTTCAATTCCCATGCGTAAATACCAAGGAGTATGATTGCTGAATTGTGGGATACGCCCCTCTTTTTAAAGAAAAAAAATGTTGCCCTCTCTCTTCCCAGGGCTGGGCATTTATCATCAAATGTAGATCCATCTTCAAACTAACATATACGTAGTTACAGTAAGGAGGAGTGGGAAACATCTTCCTCATTCTAAGTATTTCTTCAGCTCAGCCTTGTAGTAGTAATTAAAGCTGGGATAATGACTCTTACAAATACCCTTATTTGCATTCTTCCTTCCCAACAATGGTTGAGTTCCAACGCCAAATCTCGGTTCAGAACTCCCAGTTGAGCCTTAAGTACATCTCCAAGCCTCATATTTTAATGGTCACAGTGATTACCAAGGCAGTAAATGATGTTGAAGTGTATTCTAGCCACCGAGAAAATAATCCATGGTAGGATGACAGATGGGAACTAGAGTTACTGTGGGGTATTATTTCATAACGTATAAAAATATTGAGTCACTGTGATGTACATCTGAAACCAGGAGGATATTGTAGGTCAATTATGCCTCAATAAGTAAAATGAGACCCAATACTATTTTTTTACAAAGAAAAAGAGATTCCATTACACGTAATAACCTACCAATGATAATTTCTGTGTCCTGATTCTTAAGAAATTGGTATATTGTATCTGTTTGAAATGGTAAGTTCCTATTAAGCAGAATATTTGATAAATAAGAATACTGTTTTTCCCATCCTGTTGGAAAACCAAGTTTAATGCCTACAAGGCACAATAAAGTGAAAGCTGATAACATTTTGTCGCGGGTATTGGTGAGTTCCACTTCCTCTCGAGAAAGGAAGCTCAGGAATTTTCTCGATTGAAAACACAGTGCATCTTTAGCAGCCTGGGATCCAGAAATTTCAGGTCAACTGATGAATTAGAGGCCAGTGTTTATTCCAGAAAATAAAAACATTTTGTTGAAGGGCGTCTCAGTGGCTCAGTGGGTTAAAGCCTCTGCCTTCGGCTCAGGTCATGATCCCAGAGTCCTGGGATCAATCCCCACATCGGACTCTCTGCTCAGCAGGAAGCCTGCTTCCTTCTCTCTCTCTCTGCCTGCCTCTCTGCCTACTTGTGATCTCTGTCTGTCAAATAAATAAATAAAATCTTAAAAAAAATTTTGTTGAAAATGAGTATATGTGTTTTATATTGTGTCATTAAAGGAAATTTCCTCTGAAGGCAAGAATAACCTTCAACCAGATGTAAATATTCAGTCATTTACAAGACAGTACACTTTTTCTTTTCTTTTTTTTTTTTTTTAAGATTGTATTTATTTATTTGACATAGAGAGACACAGAGACAGAACACAAGCAGGGGGAGTGGGAGAGGGAGAAGCAGGCTTCCTGCTGAGCTGGGAGGCCGATGCGGAGCTCCATCCCAGGACCCTCGGTTCATGACCTGAGCAGAAGGCTGATGCTTAATAACTGAGCCACCCAGGCATCCCCAATACACTTTTTCTTAGAGGCAAATTATATCACAATCCTGGTTCTTCTTTGTCCATCTCTGAACAATAACCAAGGTCAATAACTGCCCTCAATCAAAAGGGTGCTAAGTCCTTGTGAATGGAAGGGTTTCCAAGAAGGTAGTAAGGAAATGGCAGCTTAATGAGATATGTTTACCTCATGGGACACCAAAACATGACCATTTGTTCTTTTATTGATTCATCCATTCCTGCACAAATAAGTTTGCTATATTTTATTTTATTACTGAGATATAAATGACATATAACCTAATACTTCAGAGGGTATCATAAGAATTTCAGAGTTTAACAAGTGGTGCAATACATACATTACACTCACGTACCCTTAGAACATATGACATTCCTTTATGTTCTCTTCCACTCAATTGTACTCTGCTTGGAAAATATGTACGTTAGAACAAACTCTAGTTGACAAATACAGATCACAATTTCCTGTTGCAAAGGAAAAAAAAAGAAAAGAAAAGAAAAAGAAAAAAGGAAAAGAGTGATTTGATGAACAAAAGTGAGAAGCAGTTTCTTCCATTGCAGTTGCCAGGTTGGGCCTCCTCCGTGGTGCCAGAAGGCCTCCAGGTGGCGCCAGAGTACAGCAGATGTCTACCTATGCGTCAAACCAAGTTCAAGGAGAACGGGTTTTCCTGTCATAAATGCACAGCCACCTACATAGAGGCGTAAAGTGTGGTTTCTTTCTCTCTGCATTATTTTCGTGATTTTTAAAAAAACTGCGTTCTATACTATCAATAATCTGGGTCTTTTTCCAAATTTTAAAAGGAAGGGATTGTGAATGGTGATTTTTCCTGATGAAAATTCCCCCTAAGTATCAGCTATTCACACACCCCCGCTTACAATCCAAGCAGAAATTCAGGCTTCTTGAGGGCAAGCTCCGTTCCTCTTTGCATCTTTCCCCCAGCTTTTAGCTCAATAGAGCAAGTGCCCAGGAAATCTTTGATTAATTTTCAAATGGTGCAAAGAAAAGAAGCAGCGCAGTTTCAAACTGAACGCCTGGGTGGGGTGGGGTGGGGTGGCGGCGGCGCCTGGGTGACTCACTTGGTTAAGGAGCAGATTCCTGATTTTGGCTCAGCTCTTGATCTCAGGATCAAGAGCTCAGGGTCTTGGGATCAAGCTCCCCACTCATACTCTGAGCTCTGAACTTCTCTCTCTCTCTCTCTACGTCTCCCTCCGCCCCTCTCCCTGCTTGTGCGCGCTCGCTTGCTCGCTCTCTCGCTCTCTCTCTCTCTCAAGAAACAAGTCTTGGGGCGCCTGGGTGGCTCAGTGGTTTAAGCCGCTGCCTTCAGCTCAGGTCATGATCTCAGGGTCCTGGGATCGAGTCCTGCATCGGGCTCTCTGCTCAGCGGGGAGCCTGCTTCCTCCTCTCTCTCTGCCTGCCTCTCTGCCTACTTGTAATCTCTCTCTGTCAAATAAATAAATAAAATCTTTAAAAAGAAAAAAAAAGAAACAAGTCTTAAAAAAAAAAAAAACTGAAAAGCCAGGGGCTTTTGTGATGATTGAGACAATAGCAAAGTGGAATAGGGAGGCGCCATTACTTTGTGAATTCTAAATAGGTATGGGGAATTGGGTCATGAAAAATGCCCTTGATGTGGCCATGGTCATTGGATTTTCTTTTAAAATGCTCTTTGATACCAGTGATGTCTCTTCAGCACTTCCAGGGGTCCACTTTCCACCCAGCAGAACAAATCCAAAGAGTGGATCAGACTCAGTGTCTTACAATGTTAGTCTGAATCAGTAAGTTGTGATTCCTGGAACAAGTTGCGAGGCATTTTCTTTTATGGAGTCTTGTATATACTGATCTATTTATTATATTTCCAAAATCGTCTCTTGCATTACCTACTGTGGCTTTCTCTATAGAACACATTTACCCCCAGATTATGCGTGCTCTACTCTCATACCTTCTCATAGGTCAAAGGTCATAGGTCATATCTTCTCCAAGAGTCATATCTTTTCCAAGGATCTTATAATTAATGAGACTTTGGAAGAGTTCACAGCTACTTTTTAATATTTTTTCATGTACATTAAAGTAGACCATAAAAATTTCAGAGTTTCACAAATTCGGCAAACATAGAGATGATGCCATCTATGAAATATGGCTTCAACGTATTATGTCTGACCAAGTGCATTTAAAAGAACCCATGACATAGTCCTTGATGTTAAGCATGTTCTCTTAACTCATTAAATCTCTAAAGGATGATTTGTTACTGACCAGCTAGGGTAGGGGAGGGTGTGGGGTTAATCATTTTAAAAACTATGAATCAGTCTCTGGGCTCACATTAGCTGAGCTTTTCTTTCTATAGCAACCTCAGATTTATGCTATATTCAGCAAATACAGATCGAGCTGCCTTTGGATATTAAATATTTATTCTCTGGGTTGGGACCTTAAGAAGGGCTGGTGACCACCCGTGCCTCATGGTCACCCAGATTCAAAAGTGGATGAGTAGATTAGCTCTGGAGTAACAGAATGCTTTCTATATAACATCCTGTCGGTGGGGCCACGGGAAGAGCCTTGATGACTCCTGGAGAGAAAAGCCCCATAAGTGAGAAAAATGAAGAGGATATTAAGCCATCTTGTCTTTAAATATAGCAACAATACTCTTATTTTGGCGAGTGTCCACAAATTACTGAGTAATGGAATCAAATTCAGAGAAAACCAAATAAAAAGATCTGTAGAATATATTCTCCAGGCTGCCTTTCTCCCTGTTGCATTTGAAGGCTTCCTTCTGTGGCCTCTTGGGTTGTTTTTTGAGGACAATCCCCCCTTCCCCTGCCCACCCCCAACTCTCTCCGCCTCTCCTTTCCTCTAGTGTCAGTCAATAAATAGGCACAGACAGTGGGTCTCAAACTTGAAGGTTCCTCAGACATTTTGAGGGTTAAATAACCAAAGGACAGGTCCCACCTTATACCTGAGGATGGGAAACTCTGGGGGCAGGGTTGGAAATCTGCATTTTACATAAGCCATGGGTTCACTTCTGCTGGCTAAGTAGTAACTCGAGCAGTGACCTATTTTTCTTCATGCTCTCCATTCCTCTGTCAACTCCCCCTGGCAAAGGAAAGAGTGATTTACAGGGTTGCTTCTTATGGTGACTAGAATCACCTGAGAATCTTGTTAAAATGCAGATTTGGATTCAGGTGGTCCACAGTAGGGCCTGAGCCTCTGCGTTTCTCACAAGCTCCCAGTTCATAGTGCTGCTGCAGCTCCACAAACTACATTTTGAAGAGCAAGGGTTTAAGGCAGGAAATCTGTGACCTGTTACAGGATGCCCCTACTCATCCTCACTGGGGAAGGGCCCCTCCTATCTGATGGAACAGTGAAAATGCACCTACTGGGCTTACGATGTAGGTTTGCTTATTGAGCAACAAGCTCTGAAGGCTGAACGTGCATTTGCAGTACCCTGTTCTAATCACATCAAGCCTACAGCAAAGTTAGCTGTGATTTCACAGTGTATCACCAATAAGGTACTGCAGAGTGATTAGGCATCCCTCCTAAGCGAGCCGCATAATTGACATAATTAATACTGCTTTTGTACAAATCCCCTTCTCATTCGACTATGTTCCTCCCAATGTTCTCACCCACATGATGATGGGAGTAAGTTTAAACCAGAGTTTAGATGATTTTGTGAAGCCATTTTGGTTTTGACATAGGGAATAGTGTAGGAAAATAGGAAGGTGCTTGAAAAGTAAGTCATTAAAAAAAAGAAAGTAAATTCAGAAAAAATAAAGAACCCAAACTTCCCAGATTCATAATGTTGTCCTGACTTCTTCCCACAGGCTCTCGAATGACACAGATGTCCAGGATAAATGGCTAACTCTGAACATCTTCAGAAAGATAGGAGGTAAGCAGATTTTGACACCAACTTCTGACAGCAAGTTGGGAGAGAAACAGGGGTTGATAAAAAGGATATGGATGTGAAATACCCATATAAAAAGGAACTTTACCCAAGCATACTTTATGACTTACAGGGCTGTTTAAGGTTGAGAGGCTAGAAAGGAGGAAAGTGGTCTCAGAAGCAAAGTTTCTACATTGGTCTGGACCAGAGTTGTTCTCAGGCACATCACTGCCAGGGAAGGATACAAGTAATACCCCAGAAAAACAAGAAAATGGTAATATTCATTTTATCTGTAGTGCTTTCATCTCCATGATTCTGTTTCAGCAATCTATCCTAGCCAGAGGATTAGATAAAAGAAGAAATGAATAGTTTATCCAGCTGAAGTGTAGCAGAATATGGCACATTTAGCATATTGGTTATTTTGAGCTAAAGGCAATTGAGAAGGAAATACAAGAGAACCTCTTTGCCTCCCCTCCTTCTACCTAAAAGCAGGACATACATTTGTAGGGGTGTCCCCTCCCCACTCTACCAGGAAGGACAGAAGTTCATCACCAGAGACAACTATAGACTCCTATCAACCCAGCAACAGACAGAGGAATCTGCACACAAGCTTTACTAACTAAACTTTTGTTCCATTAGTTCACCCATATATTCACCTTCCCACAATTTGCTACTCTAGGAACTCAAAGTTCTTTTCCTTTGTCTCAAAGCTTCTCTGCATATTTATTGTTTTTTGGTTTAGATGCCAAATAAGCCCCAAGTTCTAACCACCCCTTTGAGTTACTCATCTCTGAGTGCTCTCATGTAGATGCATGTTACACCTGCTAATAAAACTGTGCTTGTTTTTCTCTTGTCAATCTGTCTTTTCTTAGTCTGATTAACAGAGCCCTCCTGGAGCACCTAACATGGGTAAAGGGAGAAGCTGTTTTCCTCCCCTACACAGCTGACTACGGAAAAAATCAGCTCATGAACTTTAACCAATATAAGATATTCTCTTGGAGAAATTCAGTGAGGACTGTGACACTATAAAAGAGTACGTTGAAATATACAAAAAAGATAATAGCTCCAATGACATTTTCATTCTGTTATAGGGAGCAGAAAGCCTGAGGAAAAAGGAACTAAAACCTCAGAAACAATAAAGAAATAACAATAATAAATGAATGACCTTATGATGGCAGGTGACCAGGATAAAAAGGTCACGTTTCCTAGGGGGCCAATCTTGCGACAGACTGAGTTACAAGGCACCAGAAATGCTCATTAAAGAGTGAACACCTCATATTAGAAACTTCCCTCACATCTACATAAAGTAGTCAATGTCTAGATTTAATCCATCCTTTGTCACAAAAACATTCTTCAGAAGTGTCTACTTAAATTTAATACTTAATTTGTAATTTTTCATTCTCCCTAATCACAATAAAGCTTCAAGATGAGAAAAATATTTTTTAAAGATTTGTTTATTTATTTATTTGAGAGAGAGAAAGAGCGCACATGAGTTGCAAGGAAGGGTAGAAAGAATCTCAAGCAGACTCCCCACTGAGTGGGAGATTAGCCCAACTCGGACTCATTCTCATGACCCATGAGATCATGACCTGAGTCAAAACCAAAAGTCAGATGCTCAACTGACTGAGCCGCCCAGGTGTCCCAAGAAAAACATATTTTAATAGGAACCTCCATTTAGGTTGTTCAGGGTGGAGTTTGACCAACTAAGTTTTGACAGGAATCAAGTTAGAACTTTGAAATATTCTCCTATGGCAGCTCACCTCCCAGACAGGACCCCAAGGTATGTACATTTCACTGGGATGTTGGGTTCAATCCTGGTAGGACTCCCACTTCAAATTGATTGGAAACAGCTGTCCACCTTCCTTCTGCCTCTTCAGGCAGAGCCCAACACTGCCGCTAGCTTTGAGGGTTCACTAAAGGTCCAGAACCACTTTGTAAAGACAGTGGCCCCTGGTTCTTTACAGGTCCCCTGTGTCCCTGGGACTTCTAGGTGCCCATGGGGCATAGCAACTCTGCTGCATCCGGATTTCTCCAGCCAGACATGAACATCACATGGTGGTGATCATTTCATTTGAGTTAGGCTGTAGTCCACAACACCACACCGTTGACTAACATGGTCTATGAGAGAAGAACCTGCTGGGCATTTAGTAGTGCATCTTTATGATGCAAGCAAGTCGGTCTAAGTTGTACTTCTCCCTGCATGGTATGGTAATGTCCTTATAAACACAGATTCTGGAGATGCACTGTCTGGATTTGAATCCATTTACTTACTCTATGACTTTAGAAAAGCTACAACTCCTTCCTCTGTTTAGTGTCATATCTATAAACTGAGGAACATATATCAATATATAAATATGTAGCTATCCTGGTGGGGGGAAGGTCTGATATGGATAGCTGTGGAAAGACTACCCTAGGATAGGGTGGGGCCCAATTATTTAAATCAGATGCAGCCAGGGAAGTGAGATCTAGTAAATTACACTACAGACAATTATGCTTTCAAATGAGGAACTGCGGTCTCAGAAAGGGATCATTAAGGTTTCTAATTGTATAGCACTATTCAGAGGTCCCCTATGTCCTTCACTGAATTAGCATGCCTCTGTAGATCCAACCCTAAAGGTTTCTGAAAGAGATGTGGCTAAAATCCTCAAAAATCTATCCTTAGGTTCTATACATGCAAGCCAAGATATCCCATTCAACCATGTTCACCCACATGTAGGATTAGGGCAAAAGATGGAATCCAGGGCACCTGAGTGGCTCAGTTGGTTAAGCCACTGCCTTCAGATCAAGTCATGATCTTGGAGCTCTGGGATCGAGTCCCACATTGGGCTCCTTGCTCAGCAGGGAGTCTGCTTTTCCCTCTGACCCTCTTCCCTCTCATGCTCTCTCTCAAGTAAATAAATAAAATTAAAAAAAAAAAAAAAAAAGGGAATCCAATATAGTATGTGGGAAATCTACAGGCCAAAAGAGGAGCTTACTTTGTTTGGACCAGTCGTCTTAAACTTGGCCGCTTAAGCTGGTAACATTTGGGGAGTTTTTAAAATGACCAACAGCAGTGTGTTGGTAAACTGGCTCTTAGGGACAGGCAGGGAGAACTCACTTGTGATTTGCGGTGTCTGCCAACTACTATGGTAGAAATACCACATGGCGACTGATTTTAAGCCACCAAAAGGATGAACACAGGCTTGGGAAGAGCCTCCGAGCCCGGATGAACCAGCTCCGGCACACAGCTGGGCCTCACCAGAAATTCCGGGGGTTGAGGGGTTTTGTTTGTTTTATAAAGATATTATTTATTTATTTAACAGAGAGAGAAAGTACAAGCAGGGGGAGCGGCAGAATTCAGGGCTCGATCCCAGGACCCTGCTATGGTGATCTGAGGCGAAGGCAGCTGCTCCAGGTGGCTCACCAGACATTCAATTTTCAGTGGTGATGGGGGAGGCCAAAGCAGAGAGTCACTGAGAACCAGGCCCAGGTGATTCTCCTGTGCAGCCATGTTTGAGAACTGCCGACCCAGGTCCTGCGGCTTTCTCTCAGGCTACTTCTACCATCAGCTTCTCATCCCCTGCTCCACGAGCTGTCCGGTCAGTACACTGTTCTTTTAAAAAAAAAAAAAAAAATTGTTGCTGTTTTTGAATATCATGCTTTGGGGAAGCTTCTTCTCCTCTCCTGTCCTTGGTTACTCCCTGAGAGTGTGGAGTGGATGGTCTCTAAAAGCAGTTGATTTGTTCAAAACCGTGCGTTAAGTAAGATGTTGGAGGCACACTGTGGAAAACAAGGTTCGAAAGCACTCTACCTGACTTCAAGAGGCTTACTGTTGGGAGGGCGAGGGACAGGAGTAAGCCAGCAGCACCAGGAGGGTGGGAGAGAGGAGTGCAAAGAAGGGCATCAGTGCAGGCACCATTTCCCTGCTAACCAGCACTTTCCCAAACCCCTTGTTGCATTCAGTGGAGTAAATGGGACTAAATGCTCTTCTCCCCACCTCTTGGAGTGGCCCTGAGAGGGTTCTGCAGGGAGAGAGAGACAAGTCAAAATCAGCTGGCAGCTCCTGAAAAGGCTTTTGCTTTTTCTGTTCAAATAAAAAAAAAAGAAAGAAAGAGAAAAGCCTAGGCAAAGCTGATAACAGTGTCTTTGCTCAGGGCCTGTATTATGTGTATCTGGAACCCAAGGCAACCGCTTACACTGCCACAACCATTTGTAACTGCAAAGTAAACGCCAAGAGAAGCACAAGTACCCTTGCTCTAGCATCGTCTAGGCATTCAACAAATACCAGAAGCTTCCTCTGTTTGTATACCAAGTCAGATTTTCTCTGACTAGCTGCAGAACAGAATCCAAACTGAAATGGGTACAGATACATACCCAGACTGGAAGATGAGGATGCTTCAAAGGATGGTAAACGATTGAGCCAAATCTCAGAGGCAAATTAGTGATGGGGGAGGCATGGGGAAGAGAGGGATTCTAAGCGGAAGACTGGTGTAAGCAGATGCCTCCAGGCACAGGAGAGTGTGGCTGGTTTTGACACGGCAAGTAGAGAAAGTGACATGGGGGTCCATCTGAGGGCTGGGCAGAGCTGAGACTGGAGAAGCCAGCAAGGGACAGCTCATGAAGCATCTGCTGTGGTAACAAAAGGAATTAGAAATTTATCCTCAGGATGAAAGTTAACTTTTGAAGAATTTTAGGCTGAGAAGGTACATGGTTAAATTTGTGCTTTAAAAAGATAATTATCCTTTTAAATCCCTTTATTGCAGGATATTACTTCTCAGAATCTTTTTTTCAACTCCTTAATTTATAGTAGGGAAAAATCAGAAACAACCTGAATGTCACCAATAAGACATGATAAAATAAATTAGAATACTGCCCTATGATGATACATACCAACAGTATTGTTAGATAATGTGTTATCTTACTAGTGACATAATAACTAAAGAAAAATGCACAGTATAAAATTATATCCCCCCAAATCCTTTTTTTTGGGGGGGGGAATGGAGGAAACACTAGAAAAAGAAATTATGAAATGACAGTTATTGCTAAATAGTAGAGATACGACTGATGATTATTTTCTTCTTATGGTTTTATTTTTCTAATTTTCTAAGTAAGACATTTTCTAGTTGGGGGGTGGGGAATGTTATGTAAAATATAAGAGTAGTGGCGGGAGGGGGCCAGACTAGAAGCAGAGAAATCAGTGAGTTGGTATTTATGGCTCATTGGTTTCTGAGTCTTTGTGTTGGGTGATCCAGAGTTGGAAAACAATATTGCAGGGAATCCTCTGGACCTTGCTCTCCTCCCTCAATAACCTACTGTGGTCCCCATAGATTTCTTGATTCTCTGGAATCCTATCCCGTCTTTTGCACTTTCAAGGTTCCTCCATGAATTTTGACTCTGTGGGCCTCATGAGCGTCAGCTTTTCCCACCACATCAGGTGAGCTCCCATCCCATCCTCCTTGGAAATAAGAAAGCCTCTGTTTTTTCCTTTTCCTGTGAAGATGTGGTCACATGTTTCTGTTCACACTAGTCACAGTTTCTTCTCTGACTACTGCTCCCACAAAATGCAGCCCTGGCCAGCCTGGTTTGTATCATGGGACTCTTTGTTACCAATGAATGGTAACAATTGGGTGGCGGTGGGTGGTGGCCTAGGTTGGGCCTCCACTCACAGGCAGTTAATCAGTGGGCTGACATTTTAAAGCTGAGTAGGCCTGTCAGGTTCCTGCCCTCTGGGACTCGAATTGGGAAGTGCAGAGAGAACCCGGCAGTTAGCAGCAGAGGCTAAAGTTGAAGGAATGCATAGCTAACGCCAAGAGGTAAGGCTGTGGTCATGATAAGTCATGAGAAAGCAGACATTATGTGTGGGCAGACTCAGTGATGTAAGAAAAAAAGTATGCAGAGTAGAGGTAAAAAGTGAGTTGCAGTGAGAGATGAACAGAGCAAACCCCCGGAAAATAACCACCTCACATAAACAGAAAGAAATCCGAGGGAAGGGTCTGACACCCCAGCTGTTAAAGTTCACAAACACTGTTGCCTTGATAGATGCTGGCTGAGCTACCGCTTCTTTTTTCTATTTTGGTTCATCTCCCTATGTTCCATGGGTTTCCTTATAATAATAAACCTGCTGCCCCACCTTCTCTTTACTTTACTTGACTTCTGTTGTGAAGGTTTCTGTCTCTTGACATCAGACGAGCTAAACTTGAACTGTGTGGATCCATTTACTTATTTATTGAATTATTTCTTCACTTCTTAATTCTTTCATATATTCCACATAATCTATTAAAATTGTGCCGGTACTTTATACACCAGGAACAAGAAGATAAGCAATACAATACTTGCCCTTAATGATTATTCATTATTCACCCTCATGGTGGTAAAAGAACCTAAATAGGAGAGGTAAGTAGAAAGATGGGATACATATGGTTGAATATGGGATGTGGGTAAGAGAAGACATGAAGAAAAGGCAGGGGGAGAAATTTTAAATTATGTTTCAAGCTTCTGCCTGGGTCATTGAGAGGGTAACAGTACCATTCACCAAAATAAGGAATTCTGGAATAAGGAATGTTGAGTTTAAAGACATCCAGTTCTGAAAAAAAATTAAAAATGAAAACAAAATAAATAAAGGCATCCAGGTCTGTGTATCCAACATGCAGCTGTGGAAAGCAATCATAATTTAAAATTGGGATAGATTAGCATTGATTTAGGAAAATTAAATATTACCAATAATATTTGGATCTATGGCTTTTACAATGAGAGGAAGGCTAAGAACAGAATTCTGGGCAATAGCCAACATGAGGCCAGAGAAAGGAGTTTCCAGGAAGAAGACAAAGTAGGAATGATCTAAGTGATAGAACAGGATAATAATCTATCATGGAGGACATAATCAACAGTGCCTCAGAGATGCTGAGAAAGATATAAACAGAAATACATATTATATTTGTAATACAGAAGTTACTAGTGCCCTAAATGAGAGGGCTTAGGGTGAGAAAATCATTAAGATGGCATCATTAAGATGGCAATGAGCTGAAGATCAAGCAATCCGTATGAGTTTATTCATTCGGTAAGGTAGACCCCAACAGGTAGGAGAAAGACAGACTCTACCAAAGGGTGTAGAGTCAGGAGTTATTAGAACCCATATGGGGGAAATTATAACTCAGATTCCAACTGAGTGCCCAAGCATAACTGCTCCTCTGTCTTCTGGACTCTTCCGCATTTCTCCCAAATCCACTGTGAACCCTTGCATGGGCTCCTAGTTGCAGTCTCTTCTGCCTTTGCTCTTTCTGCAAGACTAGAAGAGAACCAACCACTCTTCCAACATATGCCCTATCTCTTAGGTCTTCCCCGCCGTTCCACACCTGACTATGGGGACATATATGACCTTCTCTTCTAAAGGACTGGAGAAATTAAGTGGAACTTATAGAAGAAGAAACTAAAAGCTGTGCTCAAAAGTATGGGTTGGAAGAGGAGAGCAGGTGTGGCCAAGATCAAGTGTGGGCCTTTCCAGTCAGAACTCCTCTGGGATTCTGCACATCTGTTGGCTCATATTCATACACCTCTCATGACAAACATTCTCAAAGGACCTAGTTACAAAAGGGAATTAAATATGTTGTTAACTTTTTCATAATTTTTAAGATTCCTCTCTGCATCAATGAGACACAAAATCACAATCTCTTCCTTATACTAGGGAAATTTTGAGATAAGATACTTCAAAATAATTCATACTTTGATGAGATTCTTCTTACTTTCCACATGGGGACAGAGGAAGGGAGTTCTTAAGGCCTACCTTGGCTGTCCTGCCAGGAGCATCAGAAATGATGATTACTGGAGCCAAGTTCCTGAGTAAGTAGAAAGGATGGAGCTCTGGGGCACAGGACAGAAGAGCTCCCCTTATGGAGGAGAATGAAAGGATTGAGAGCAAGTGCAGACACATTTGTAGATGTGGGACAGGATAAGACAAAATTCTAGTTGATGGTTTTGTTTTCTTGGTATATTGTAAACAAAAGCTTCTAGCAAGAAGAGTCGAGGAAATGGGTACTACCACTACTACTACTACTAACATCCATATATTGGGTATTGAAGGTGGGCCAGGTCTCTTTTATACACTGTTGTACTGAGCCCCCATCTCCACCTTCTGAAGTATGACTAACCCTAAATACAAATTTGCTAATAGAGGACTTGTTCGGTATTTTAACTATTTTTCAGCATTGCTAGGAAAATGGAAGGTGCTATCTTGCAATTTTCCACTGAATACCTGTGCAGGTTACATGAGAAGCTATACAAATAGATGTGCTACTCTATATTTGAAATAATCTATCCATAGGTAACATTTACTACCCCAGCCATTTCCCAGCATTCCATAGAGACTCTGGCTTCTAGAATTATATTAATGTCTAAGAAGCAATTGTAAATATACTCTTTAAATGATATAACTTAAAAAGATCTTAATAGTTTGGTTTCCTTGATCTGATCTTAAGACCAGCTGGAGAAGAACTTTTGGAAGGACTTCAGGAGTACTGAACTATTTGGATTTATCAGATGCTTGGGAGAAGGAGAAAGATAGAGCCCCACCTAATTATAATCATGTCTCTGGACTACCACCTTAGAAGACCTGGAATTCTGTTCAACTGAACAGATATTAATGAGTAGCAATGTATGAGCCCTGTGCCAGGCTTCAGGGCTTTCCTACGAAGATGATTCAAACACACTCAGTGCCCGTAAGGAGCTTGAAACCAGTCAGAAGAACAAGAAAAACATATACACAGATAATGTTGCATAGACTTTATGGTGAAGGCAGCCTAGGGATGGGCCTTAAAAGATCAATAGGATTTCACAAGGTAAAGATGAGAAGGAAAGCACTTTAGACCAAGTGACCAACAAGGCACAGATGTCAAAGGCTCTAGGGTATTTGAAGGAAGACTTAATAGACCGGTTCAGGTAGAGCAGTGGTTTTCAGAATGTGGTTCCTGGACCATCAACCCCAGCATCATCTGGGAACTTGTTAGAAATGCAAGTTCTCAATTACAGAGTCTTGCATCTCAATTATTGAGTCACCATATGACCTAACAATTCCACACCTGGACATATATTCCAGAATAAAAAAAAAAAACACACAATTTGTGCATGAATATTTATAGTAGCATTATTCATTATAGACAAAAAGTAGAAAGAACTCAAATATCCATCAGTCAGATATGGATAAATAAATTGTGTTCCATGCAGCAAAATGTATTTCTGCCATAAAAAAGAATGAAATACTGAAACATATTACAGTGTGGACAAATCTTGAAAATATTGCATTAAATCAAAGAAGCCGGCCACAAAGAACCACATTTTATATGATTCCATCTCTGTGAAATGTCCAGAGGAGGCAAATTCATAGAGACAGAAATTAGATTAGTGGTTTCTACAGATTAGGGTGAAGGGGGAATGAGAAGTGGCTGTTAATAGGTTTCTTTTAGGGTGGTGAAAACGGTCTAGAAGTACTAGTAATGGTTGTGAAACCTCGTGAATATACCGAAAACCACTGAATTGTGAAAGGATTGCTGTTGCATGTGGATTATATCTCAAATGTGAAAAAAAAATAAAAAAGAAAAAAGAAAAAGACAAAGAAAAAATTCTCAGGTCTCACTCCTGTCCTAGTGAATCTGAAACCCTTGGGCTGGGATCCAGTAACTTGTGTTTTATCCAGCCTTCTCGGTGATTCTGGTGTATACCCATGTTTGAGAACCACCTTAGGGTAGTGGACCACCAAGACATTATTTTTTTTTCCAATTTATTTATTTTCAGAAAAACAGTATTCATTATTTTTTCACCACACCCAGTGCTCCATGCAATCCGTGCCCTCTATAATACCCATCACCTGGTACCCCAACCTCCCACCCCCCCGCCACTTCAAACCCCTCAGACTGTTTTTCAGAGTCCATAGTCTCTCATGGTTCACCTCCCCTTCTAATTTACCCAAATTCCCTACTCCTCTCTAACGCCCCTTGTCCTCCATGCTATTTGTTATGCTCCACAAATAAGTGAAACCATATGATAATTGACTCTCTCTGCTTGACTTATTTCACTCAGCATAATCTCTTCCAGTCCCGTCCATGTTGCTACAATAGTTGGGTGTTCATCCTTTCTGATGGAGGCATAATACTCCATAGTGTATATGGACCACATCTTCCTTATCCATTCATCCGTTGAAGGGCATCTTGGTTCTTTCCATAGTTTGGCGACTGTGGCCATTGCTGCTATAAACATTGGGGTACAGATGGCCCTTCTTTTCACGACATCTGTGTCTTTGGGGTAAATACCCAGGAGTGTAATTGCAGGGTCATAGGGAAGCTCTATTTTTAATTTCTTGAGGAATCTCCACACTGTTCTTCAAAGAGGCTGCACCAACTTGCATTCCCACCAACAGTGTAAGAGGGTTCCCCTTTCTCCACATCCTCTCTAACACATGTTGTTTCCTGTTTTGTTAATTTTGGCCATTCTAACTGGTGTAAGGTGATATCTCAATGTGGTTTTAATTTGAATCTCCCTGAGGGCTAATGATGATGAACATTTTTTCATGTGTCTGAAAGCCATTTGTATGTCTTGATTGGAGAAGTGTCTGTTCATATCTTCTGCCCATTTTTTGATGTATTTGTCTGTTTCATGTGGGTTGAGTTTGAGGAGTTCATTATAACGAACTCACAAAGACATTATCATTTGGAGAACTTTAAAGATTTTATTTACTTATTTGTCAGAGAGAGAGAGAGAGAGCAGGCACAGGCAGACAGAGGCAGAGGGAGAAGCAGGCTCCCCACCGAGCAAGAAGCCCAATATGGGACTCGATCCCAGGACACTGGGATCATGACCTGAGCCGAAAGCAGCCATTTAACCAACTGAGCCACCCAGGCATCCCTCACTTGGAGAACTTTAAATGGTATCTATTTCCTGGACCCCACCCCTAGAAATTCTGGTTCTTGGGGTCAGGGAATCCATATTTTTTGAAAGCTACGTATGTGACTCCTATGCATCACAGTTCAGAGACACTGGCCTGACACCTAACGCAGGTGTAGGTAGTCTAATGAGTGATGGTGCAGAAGGACACTGGAGAGACTGGGGCCTCACTGTAGGGCCTTGGAAAACAACTTTGAGGAAAGGAGATTGGTAGATAGGCATGTGACGATTATTCTGGCAAGAGTGGGTGGAAGAATGGGTTCGCGTAGGCACTGAAGGCCATGAGATCAGTTAGGAAATTTGCATAGGCATGAGGACTCCAGGGCAAAAAGCAGAACTATTATGGTAGGAATGAAAAGGAAGGCATAAGGAAGAGACACACAGAGATAGATGTACCGACTGTGAAAACTAACAAGAGAGAGGGTGGAGAAGGAGAGTAAGGAGTCAAAGTTGTTTGCAGAGTTTGAAATGTAGATGCTTGGATAACGATAGTGCCATTAAAACAAATAAGGACATCAAGCAATTTCACTGGTGTTTTTTGGTACGGAGGAACAGAAAGGGAAGGACGAGGTAAAAGGCCGAAAAGCAAAATTGAAGATAAAGAAAAGGAGCAAAGATAATCTGTAATGCACTGATGTTAAAAAAAAAAAAAAAAAAAATCTTCCCAGGACAAACTGGTTTTTGCCATACTTTTTGAAAATTCACATTGCAAATATATTCAATCATTGGAACTTTTATTAGTTTCATATTGCTGCCCTAACAAATTATCTTAAATCTAGCAATTTAGAAACAACACAACTATATTATCACACAGTTCTGTAGGTCAGATGTCTGACATGGGTCTCACTGGGCTAAAATGAAGGTGTTGGCAGAACTGCATTTTCACCTGGAGTGTCTAGGAGAGAATCCATCTCCTTGCCTTTTCCTGCTGCTGGAGGCCACCTATGTTTCTTGGCTGGTAGGCCCTTCCTCCCTTTTCAAAGCAGGCAGTGGTGAGTTGAGTTTTTCCATACTGCATCACTTTGATTTCTCTTTTGCTTCCCTCTTTCACTTTAAAGGGGCCTTGTGATGACATTGGACCTAACCAGATAATCCAGGATAATCTCCCTGTTTAAGGTCAGCTGGTTGGCAACCTATTCTATACCTAATACCTAATTCTATACCTAATACAATACATCCTCATTTGCCATGTAATGTAATATATTCACAGGTTCTGGGGATGAGGATGTGGACATCTCTGGAGGACATTACTACTATATTATATATTATTACTATACAGCCATTTCATACTTCTAGACTCCTCATGATACAAATTCAGTTTAGGACTTCCAAGTCTGCTCTAGTATTTTATAATATACACAAGATTTTCTTCCCTTTTACAGAGTCCTTATTCTATAATACCAGAACTAAAAACCACAAGCCAGATAAGAGTGGGGGACATCAATAGCTCATAGTTCAACATACAGGAATAATATTAATTTAAGAGTGTGAGTCCCAGCAAATTGTTAGGAGTCCTTTCTATTGCCATAAAAGTCAAGAAGTTTCTTAATCATTCCTACCACCTCACTTCTATTTTGTTCTATTTATGAGACTAGTATTTGTTTGCAAGGACAGGTCTGTGGAGTTGGTTTCTTAAGAGATCATCAGGGAAGGCTCTGTGCTGGGCTTCACTCCTTGATTGGAAGATGTTGGTCTTCTCTCTGTGTCTTTACATCGTCTTCCCTCTGTACATGTTTGTGCCCCAATTTACTCTGATAAGGACAACAGTCATGTTGGATTAGGGGAAACCCCAATGGCCTCATTTTAATTTAATTACCTCTTTAAAGAATCTCTCTCCAAATGCAGTTATATTCTGAGATATGGGGGGTTAGGACTTCAACGTAAGAATTTTTTAGGGAAACAGAATTCAACCCCTAATGTAATAGGATACTTATGTTATCCCCTTATATGATAGACATATTAGCAAATGAATCTCATGTACCCCCTCTGATTGTTGGTGGTTGCCTCAGGGCATCTTTTGGGAAGGATGCTGAGGGCATATCTGGGCTTGGTTGGAAAAAGAAGTAGGATCAACAAGCAAACTACATGTCAGGGATGTGCCAACCTTCTTATTGATTCAGTTACCACATAGGATAAGAGATTCTTCTTCTAAGAATAGAGTAGCCTACCATCTGGGAAGAATAATTAATGTTGGATGCTGATGGACTGAGCCAGCAGTTACATTATAACCTAGAGTTGATTGTCCCGCCTTCTCTAGGAGTACTGAATATCATTATTCATACTCTATGGTCCCAGACTGACCAGTGTCTAAGTATGTGAACGATAATTAGAGAAACCGCCTGAGGAATCCAAGTCATTGACAAGCCATAAATATGAATTACCCGTTCGTAAAGTATGCCTTTTACAGGAAAATGAGTCCTTAGAGAAGGTATCCATTATTTTATTTTGACTCTACTACGTATAGCATGAATTTGCTTAACAATAATACATTCAGATGTTGTTCACAAAAAAGAGTTGGTTAGAAAGCTATGGGAACCCGAGTTATTATCCCAGTGTGCCATACAAATATTATTTTACATGCCCATGTTTGGAAGTGATAAAAGTTGAGAATTGCTACCCTAAGGTAATGACCTTTCTAAGTTCCTTGAGAACGCACCGCTTACTCTTGGTCAACTATCTCAGGGAGTTAGGAATATTAGCAGTATTTTGCTCCCCACTTCAGCTCACAGTTCCTTATTCTTAGCCCGTCACATTTTCCCCAACTCCTTTAATTAAGAAAAATTTCAAACATACAGAAAAATTGAAAGCTTCAGGTATGGGGTTGGGTGAAATAGGTGATGGGGATTAAGGAGATCACATCTGAGGAGTGCTGGGTGATGTATAGAAGTGTTGAATCACTATATTGTACATGGGAAACTAATATAACACTATAAGTTAGCCAACTGGAATTAAAATAAAAACTTTTAAAAAAAGGAAAACTATAGAAATCTGATATTATTTTCCTTGAAATTGACAAAACATCATTATTTAAGGATTAATAGGACTTTTATAAGATGAGCCCTGTGGAAAAAAATTGGTCGGGCTAGGGGTCCTTAGAATGTTTTAACGTGCTTCTAGATTGTCAAAACTCTGCCGTAAAAAAACAAAGTTTGAGGCAGCTGTTGATAAGGCACACTGCCTGTAACTATCATTACTTGGGGTGAGTCTATAACTGAATTTAAGACAATTTGTGTTATAGCCTTATCCAAATGATCCCAGTCTTTATTCTTGTCTGTCTTTATTCTTATGCAATCTGAAAATGTGGTGCAGGTAGATAAAATTGTCCCAAAAAAGACAACCAAAGGCAAGTGGCTGAGACTTGGCATTATTCAACAACAGGGGACACTTCTGTCAGGATTACTGATGTTTTGAGACTTCCATCAGCAGACGCCCAGAGATTTTATGAGATATGCCAGGATGTATGCTGAATGCACTGTACACCTTGTTTATTTTTACCACAGAAGTTAGTCTTTGCTGAGAAGGATGGAGTGATTCTGAGCTGGCTTCCTGCCACTCTACTTAAGATCACAGGCACAGTGTCATGTGAGAGGCTGGAGCACAAGAGAAGAAGTGTGACATTGCCAGGTTGACGGACATGAAAGCCTCCCGCTCAGGGTGACTTGACAACAGTAAACCTGGACTTATTGGAGTTGCTGAGAAATGATACAAGTAATCATGCCTCACTGTGTATGAACAATGAAAATCACCTACTAGTTCTCATTGCCATTGGAAGCTTGCAATTAATATTATGAACAAGAATGATTATAAAAAATACATAAATCATTTAAATAATATCAGTACACAAGCTGTGAAAAATATGCAAATATTAAAAATATCCTCTTGTTAAACTTTACTAATCCTTTGCTCCTTCACACATTTAACCATTATTTTCAGTGGCATGAATATTTTCAGTGGCATCAAAACCTGTATTTATATACATTTATAGCCAATCTATGTACACAGATATCTGTAGATTATGCAGAAGCAGATGTAGATGTCTATATATACATATTTCTCAAACATTTTACCTATTATTCAGCAACTTACTTACTTTTCACTTAACATTTTATCTTGGAGATTTGCCACCTTTATCCATAAATGTACCTCTTCTTTTAAATTGTGATATGTATGATAATGTCATAGTTAATCATTTTTTGTATTGCTTGCCACGTAGACAGTTTCCAGTTCTCTGATACTGAAAGTATTGCTCCGTATAAACTTCCTTTCCTGTGTCTTACTCTGACAAGTGGTAGAGTCAAGAAAGCAAGTGTTGGAGAAAGAATATTTTATTTTGATTTTGATGAATATAAATTAGCCCTCCCAAATCATGTTTCTATTATATTACCACTAGCAGTACGAGAGAGCCTTTTTCCCAAATGCTTTCCCAACATTTCATATTGCCAGTCTGTTTAATATTTTTATGTATGGCCCCCAAAATAGTATGTCATTGTGGTTTCAATTTGTATTTCTTTCATCTAGTGTTCACACACCTGCTAATATAGAACAGAAACGTGTGTGTGTGTGTGTGCGTGTGTGCAAGAGAGTGGGTTGGGGGAGGAAAGAAGAGAGGAGAGCATGGGGAGTTTAGAGGCTAGGTCTGGAAATAGCAGTTCACATAGGTTCTTCTACATTTTTTAAAAGATTTTATTTATTTATTTGAGAGAGAGACCAAGAGAGAGAGAGATCAAGCAGGGTGAGGGGCAGAGAGAGAAGCAGACTCCCTGCTAAGCAGGCAGCCCAGTGTGGGCCTTGATCCCAGGTATCCCTGATCATGACCTGAGCTGAGACCATGACCCAAGCAGGAGGCAGATGCTCAACTGACTGAGCCACCCAGGTGCCCTGGTCATCTACATTTCCTGACCAGAAGTCAGTTGCAAAGCCTCATTAACTAAATGGTGGCTAGGAAAGATACACTGGACACCCTTTCAGGGTGTCCAGAAACACAAATAATGGTGAGCAACAACTTTCTATGGCAAGGTCACTGTCGAGACACAAAAAATTCCCCAAGCTTTCCTGGAATGCTTAGCAGTGCTAAATCCACAGAGGAAAGATGCACAGAGGTGCAATTTAGTTTACCACCACCACCCTACAATTTTAGATATGAAAGAAAGGAAGAGAGAGAGACAGAAAGAAAGAGAAAGAAGGAAAGACAGACAAACAGAAAGAAAGACCTCAAGGCAAGGGTATTAAGATAAAACATTAGTTAACGATGGAGTTGCAGCAGAAACACAAGTCTCTTGATTGTTAGTGTGGTGTTCTTTCCATCACACCAGGTCTTTATGAAAGTTATAGTATTGTCAGGAGGTACAGAGATGAATTTAACATGGTATAACTCAGGAAGGCAAAGTGAGAACCAAGTGTTACAGTGAAAGGGAAATGGTTTATGCTTAATCAATAGTATACTGTCCGTCCAAGAGGGAATGGCCTGCCTAGTGAAATAATGAATTTACCATCAATGGAGTATTAAGTGGAAGTTCCATGGCAAGTTCTTGGGATGTTGCTGAAGCAAAGGTTTATATCAGGGAAACTCAACAGCTCTTTTCAACTCAAAAACTATAACAAAACATTGTTCTCAATTTTTTTTTGTTGTTGTTGTCAGAACTGTAAAAATTTTATAGTGGTTTCCATATGAAAAATACTCAACTTAACTGATAAAATATAAAAGCTTCTTAAAAACAAAAATATCTTGAAAGTTTAAATGCAGTAAAAGGATGTTAAGGAGTGAGATGTATCTGAAGTTTTTAAAGCATGTTTCATCAATATAAAGGGGGAAATGGTATTATCTTCCTCACAAGGTTGTAAGAAAGGAAAGGCAGTAAGAAAGGTAGCAAGAAATGAAAAAGTATTCATGCAAGTGCTATAAATTTATCTATTATTTTGTAACTTTTGATTTATTGCAGTTTTATGCATTTTTACTAAGAACACAATGAGACAAAACCAATTTTTGCTCCAGTAGACAACTATAATCTGTTATTGTCTTTCTATTTATTAATATACAGACAAATAGCAAAGCTATGTTATAATATAATAGCTTGACTTTTGAGAGTGACTGGAAGAAATTTTTTTGGAAAACGTAATTGAGCTTTATGCTTTGAAATAATAAAATAGAAAAAAGTTATTTATCTAACAAATATATTAGTTATGAAAACCTAGAAAATTGAGTTTTAGGAACATGACCCTTTAGAGCTGGTGGACTAAGATGCATACCAGAGTACTGAGCATCTACATTGGGTCAGTCAGCCTACTTGGTGTTAGGGGCATAATGAAAGGAGAAGCAGTCCTGAAACAGGAGGAAGATACACATTCCTAAAATAATTTGCTTTATGTGCAGACTGTGGGCAGGTATACCAATACCATTCTTATTCCTTCTAGGCTCTCCCTATATCCCAGGATCTGAAAGCCTGAAGACTACATTTGCAGTCTCTCTCTTCGGCAAGGTTCTGATTTGGGTTCTGCCATTGAGAGGCACCACATAAAATCTTGGAGGCAGGAGGTAAAGGAGGCCATTATCACTCCAGCAGCAGTGGTGAGGCATGTCTTTGACAGACGGCAGATAGGAAGTTTTGCAGCTTCTCCAAGAATCCTCCTACAAAAATCACCCAGTTTGGTGTGGCAGGTGCCTGAGATGATCCGTGGTGATTGCCCATAGTTCCTGGAATGCCTGGTTTCCTAAAAGCTAGCTTGGCTGGGCTCCTCCTACCCTTCACAATCTTTAATTGGAACTTAATTCCCTATAGTATATCCCTTTGTACTTGAGATAACCTTGAGTGGCTTTTATTTTCTTGACTGATACATGTTGCAGATGACAAGACAGAAATATATATAGGTGCTATGGGATTATAGATTTTGGTTGTCAAAAGTAGATTTAAGTAAGCACAAGCTTGAACTCATGGCTAGTGGGGAAATTGCTAGACTTGGAAGGTGTTAGGAGAAAGAGCCAAGCTGCCACATATGGGAGTAACCAAATAAAGCAATAAGCTACAAAGAGTCAAGAGAAGCATGAAAGATTTTAGCCTTTAATCACTTATTTTAATAGTAAAGGAAAATCTTAAACTGAAGAAAGTACGAATTCTCCCATCCTGTTTCCCCCAATGGATTTGTGGGCTGGTAGAGAACCAGGTGGATCAACACAGAAGTGGGGGTCCACTCTCTTGATGGAGACCTCCTGGGTAAAGCCTTTTTAACTGCCTGTGGTTGGGCCTGAAAACACTGGAAGTTCAGTCCATCTTTAGGTATACCTTTTTGCCAGTATGAATGGGTACAGATCACAAGGGTCTTTGCATCTCACATTAATGCACAACAGGGAGTATCCATCGAACACTGGCATTTAACCACAAGCACAGAGAAGATGACTTGTCATATGGATGTCAGCCTCCTTTCTCCATTGTGGTTGCAAAACAGGCCCATGAATGGAGACTTGGCACTGCCCAATACTTGGCGCTCCTTCTCAGAGAGCTTGATCCAGCTACTGTTGTGGATAAATGCCTAACCTGGCAGCAGTGATGGATGCTGAGCCACCAATATGGACCCATTCCTTAAGGAGGCCGTAAAGCTAGTTGGTAGTAACTTGATCACATTAGTCCCTTCTGCCTTGGAGGAAGCATCAGTTTGTCCTGTTAGAAAAGGAAATATGTCATAGGCCCTAAGCATTTCTGCAAATTCTACCTGGGTATGCCAAGAATCCAACGCCCTCGTAACTCTTACCCAGGTCATTTCTCAGGGTTGTGTTTGCAACTATTAGCCCTGAGGGACAAGTTAATAATGTCTTCCTCCAGGACAAACAAAAGGCTTGTTTACTGCTTCCTTTAAAACAACAGATTCCTAAGCTGAGTATTCCTCAGTAGTGACGCAAATCTCCTGCATCTATCTGGGCTTTCTATCACACTTCTGTGAGCCTTGCAGTCCAAAGGAACTGATCCACATCATGCTACTTGTGCTGCAAGTAAAAAGTGTCTCTGATCAAAAAAACAAAGAGGCAACCCACGGAATGGGAGAAGATATTTGCAAATGACAGTACAGACAAAAGGTTGATATCCAGGATCTATAATGAACTCCTCAAACTCAACACACATGAAACAGGCAAGCATATCAAAAAATGGGCAGAAGATATGAACAGACACTTCTCCAGTCAAGACATAAATGGCTATCAGACACATGAAAAAATGTTCATCATCATTAGCCCTCAGGGAGATTCAAATTAAAACCACATTGAGATATCACCTTACACCAGTTAGAATGGCCAAAATTAACAAAACAGGAAACAACATGTGTTGGAGAGGATGTGGAGAAAGGGAAACCCTCTTACACTGTTGATGGGAATGCAAGTTGGTACAGCCTCTTTGGAGAACACTGTGGAGATTCCTCAAGAAATTAAAAAGAGAACTTCCCTATGACCCTGCAATTGCACTCCTGGGTATTTACCCCAAAGATACAGATGTTGTGAAAAGAAGGGCCATCTGTACCCCAATGTTTATAGCAGCAAGGGCCATGGTCGCCAAACTGTGGAAAGAACCAAGATGCCCTTCAACGGATGAATGGATAAGGAAGATGTGGTCCATATACACTATGGAGTATTATGCCTCCATCAGAAAGGATGAATACCCAACTTTTGTAGCAACATGGACAGGACTGGAAGAGATTATGCTGAGTGAAATAAGTCAAGCAGAGAGAGTCAATTATCATATGGTCTCACGTATTTGTGGAGCATAACAAATAGCATGGAGGACAAGGGGTGTTAGAGAAGAGAATGGAGTTGGGAGAAATTGGAAGGGGAGGTGAACCATGAGAGACTATGGACTCCAAAAAACAATCTGAGGGGTTTGAAGTGGCGGGGGGGTGGGAGGTTGGGGTACCAGGTGGTGGGTAATATAAAGGGCATGGATTGCATGGAGCACTGGGTGTGGTGAAAAAATAATGAATACTGTTTTTCTGAAAATAAATTAATTTATAATAAATAAATAAAATCTTTAAAAAAAAAAGTGTCTCTGATCTCAGAGTCTTCTGTCTTCTGCTAACATCCATAAAATAGTAACAATTTAACTTATTAGCTTAAAATCATGGGACACCTGGGTGGCTCAGTTGGTTAAGTGTCTACTTTCAGCTCAGGTCATGAGCCTAGGATCCTGGAATCAAGCCCCACAACAAGCTCACTGAGTAAGGAATTTGCTTCTCCCTCTCCCTTGGCTGCTCCCCCTGCTTGTGCTCTCGATGTCAAATAAATAAATAAAATCAAAAAAATAAATAAATAAATAAATAAATAAATAAAATCTTAAAAAAAATAAAAGTAGGGTAAAATCAATTCCCATACCTGATAATTTTTATCTGAATTGATATCAATTCCAAGTATATATTTGCCTTCCCTGTTTTTAGTACCCCCACCAACAGCATAAAGCAAGAGTTTAGAGAATACTGAATTGTCCACCCTGTATATCATTGCCTTAGATCAAAGAACCTTTAACAATAAAGGAAATACAAAAGTATAGGCACATGAACAGAGTATCCCCTGTTCTTATCATGTGTCCTATCCATCATTCTGAGGCATTGCCTCAACAAAATGGCAATCTTCTAAATGGCAATCTTTCAGATAAGGGCCCAGCTTAGGGTCAAAACCCTATGGTTTTAAGATACCTATCCCTAGGATCTCATAGACACATGCTCAACCAAAGATTGATATAGACTGTTATATTCCCGGAAGCCAAAAAACATTAGTCTTGAAACCTGGTAGTATAAGTAGAATTGGGCTTTCTTACCATTTCTTCCAGTATCCCACTTGTTGAATCTAGGCTTCCCTTCCTACAGCCTTTGGCTCTGCTAGGTTAGAAGTCTTAGTTCTTTGGGAGAAACCATCATCCAGAGGATATAATACACTTGGAGTGATAACTATCACCAGATCATCTAGCAGTGGACTACCAGACATATAAAGGAGTTATATTACCACGGAAACAATTAACCATGATTAAGATGATGTTGTAGGGTTTTTCTCTATACAGTGGGTCAGGGAAGAGTATGTTTAGGATCCAGGAGATATGTGGAGCAGCTCTTGGTGATTCCATGCCCAGTAAGAATGACAAATGGACAATTGCAGGCTTCATAACCCAAATAAAAGCAAGGCAACCTAAGGACTCATATCTCTTGAGGATAAAGATCTGGATCAAACATCAGGCAGATCATCCAGGTCAATTCAGTAATGGCCGAGTAAAGGGGAACTCTAGAATGGATAGTGAAGCAAGAAGATCATGAAAATCAATTAGGGCCATAGGACCAGCTACAGCTTTAGGGATTATAGTCTGTTTCCCTAAGCCTCTTGCTTTTGATCTTCTCAGAGCTATAACTGGCTTCCTCCTTTAAAAAGACAATGACTAATTGAACTTAGGCTTCCTCTTGAGGAATAAGTGATAAAATCCTGTTCCCACAAAAATAGAGGCTCCAGGTCTTACTTACAGGTGTGGGAGAGCACAGCTGAGTCTTAACAGTACAAGGCATGGATGTTATCAAACACTTCTTAGGCATCAGGTCAGATCATTTTGTCCTCACACGTGTCTGAGGTCTTTGGCCATGTTTTCCACGTCTCTACTTGTGCCCCAAACAACTTCAAGCAGCCACTACCCAAAAACGTTTGTTTCATGCTATTGCTAATTTTTGCCCCCCCACACCTTGGCTTTCCTGTTGATGAGGCATGAAGCACCTAGAGAACTTCTCAGGCAACTCACAAAAGCACAGTCCAAAAATTCAGGAGAGTTCATGTACCTTGGTGCCAAGATGTAACTGATTGGGAAAAGGAACTGAGTGGATGAATTCTTCATCTATCTCCGTTCCCACCACCCCAGCAATTCATACTGATAATGCCTCTCACCTGAGGGGAAATCTCAGTTCACCTCCCCATCACCACCATCACCACCCTCCACAGCCTCAGTGGTTTGTCTCTGAGCCCCAGATAATTATAGCAATTACAGCAGAACACAATGGTACTTAACATTCACTGATATATACGCTCCACCCACCAAAGCCCCCCAGGCAAGGCAGGATCAAGCAAAAGAATTTAGTGTTCAAGTCCTTTCCAGTGGCAGAAGTGTCTCAATAGACTCTCCCCAAAAAAGGCAATCTAAATCTTTCTTGAGACTCCTATGCTAAGGGTAGCAAGTCAGTAAGATTTTTCTTCCAGCTCTGGCTTTGCTTGATTTTATTTTGGTTTTCTCATGGTAGACTTGTTGCTCACAGACAGAGTCTTAGTGAGTGCCCCCGGCTCTCTGAGCCACCAACAGGTAAAGCCTGTAGCCCAGCAACAGGTGTTTCCCAGCACTGGGGCAGGTGACCCAATCCCACCAGTGGGTCCC
The DNA here is from genome assembly GCF_020171115.1 of Neogale vison. Classification (NCBI taxonomy): domain Eukaryota; kingdom Metazoa; phylum Chordata; class Mammalia; order Carnivora; family Mustelidae; genus Neogale; species Neogale vison. Next base: position 63,852,113 of record NC_058091.1, on the reverse strand, counting down.
GCCCATCAAATGACGCTGCTACGGGTTCCACTCCCTAGGGGCCACTCCTTGTTTCATCTAGAATGAGTGCCAGACACTTTTACTCTTCATGATTTGTTTCACACTCACCATATGAGTGCAATTCTGGACTCCACACTGCTGGAATGGTGACTTGGTCTCCACATTTCTCATCAGCTTAACTCCCTCCATGAGCCCTCGGGGAGCTTGCTCCTCCTCTTCTCACTCCCTTTCCCCACCTCTTTGTTTTCAAGAATGAAAAACACTGCAAAATACATGAAAATGTTTTGGGGAGGGTGAAACATGAAATTACCTTTTTCTTTCTTTCTTTCTTTCTCTTTTTTTAAACAAAGAACAGGAACCATCAGAAGGGCTTGTAAAGGTTATCAGTTACTGGCTAGGCCCAGGGGCCAATAGAATGGTGAACTTTAAGACTTGCTCCTCAAAAGTCTGGATGGCAACTCCCTCCATGGCAGTGATTCCCATGCTAGTGAAGTTTCAAAGCCAAAACAAAACTTTAGGGAATAACAGGGTTTTCTTTTATCAAGTATGGTAATTACAAACAAATGCACAGAAGATCCTGCCATTTATTCTCATCATTGCTTCTTAAAAGAAAAGACATGTTAATACATAAAGATGAGGAGAGCCAAATTAGAATAAAGGAGACCCTTTAAATTAACAAAATGAATTCTAAGAAAATAAAAGTCACTGTTTTATCTTTTTCTTCATTTTACTCCAACTTTTATTTTAGTTGTTGGCTCAGATCTGCAGGAGTCCACAGGTGGGCCTTGGGAAGCAGTCCTCTACAGTATAACTCAACAGAGAATTTGCGGAGATCTTCTCATGTAGATAGGAACCACCATGGTGGATTCCAAGATACTCTTTACTAGCTTCTCCAAGGCCTTTACTAAAGGCATCCTCCAACCCTCTGATGAGGAGCAGCAAGTCATCTGTCACTCAGGATCCACATGGAATCCAAACAGCATTGCGCTGTGTAATCGAGGCCATCAGTTGGAGATGAAGAGAAATTTCTGTTGCTAATTCGGGTAAAATGGATCCTTTTTTATTATCCCTTAAGCAATCCATATTTTAAATATATTGTTTAAAATACTGAAGATAGGGGCGCCTGGGTGGCTTAGTGGGTTAAGCAGCTGCCTTCGGCTCAGGTCATGATCTCAGGGTCCTGGGATCGAGTCCCACATCAGGTTCTCTGCTCAGCGGGGGGCCTGCTTCCCTTCCTCTCTCTCTGCCTGCCTCTCTGCCTACTTGTGATCTCTCTCTCTCAAATAAATAAATAAAATCTTTTTAAAAAATACTGAAGATAGTGTTATAAGAAGAAAAACAAATATAATGGAAGTATTTCCTTATGGGAATGTGTTTTTAAAAACATCAGCTATGGAAAGTGTCACACCAGGGGAGCCTATTAGAATTGGAAGCATCCAGTTCTAAAGGTCATCACGCTCAACTCTCTAGTCCATTCAGAGGTCCCCACTACACTGGATTCCACGTATTCTGTAGAGGATCTCCAGTAGCTACCTCCATGGGAAAATTAACTTCAAAGGATTAAAGAGAAAGAAAAAAAAGCAATGAAGAACAAAGTTAGGTTCTGGGAGCAAAGTGTGTGGACATTGCAATCGGAAATTTATCAGCCACGGACCAGTCTTGCCCTCATGTAGAGTTATTTGGAAACCTGACACCTTTCTAAAATATCTGCAATCATTAACCAGTACTATACTTATTCTAGAGGACAATTCTGTGACCATTTGTCTGTTCTTTCTATAATATCATAAAACAGTGTTTCTCTTATAAAGAACTATTCATTTCCTCCTGAATGTATTGGGTCCTTTTTATACCTGGTGTTTCTGCCATGTATTCACTCACCAATGAACAAACCAGAAGTCTGAAAAAATGGATTTTTAAATAGCTCTTTCTGTGAATTTCATATTAAGGGAGGGAAATCAAGCTGGAAATACCTCCTAAAACCCAACTCTGTATTTGGTCTGATATTTGTGAAACTATGAGAATGTGAGCCTTGCTCACAGTGCACTAATTTTGAATTCCTTAGTGATGCAGACAGATACTGTGGAACAAGATCGGGCAGGTTCACACATACCATTTACCCGTAGGAACAGAAAGTTCCCAGGAGAAAGAAGACACTATTGAGAAAGCATAGCTAAGAACAGTGCTATTTAGGGAAGGTGAGAGTAAAGTTTCTGATAAATTGTCTAAATTTTCACAGTCCCTAAGCCATTTAGGCTTTGGGCTGTGCTAACACCAGAGAACACATAAGTTAAACCAGCACATTCTATAAGAATGGGAAAGAAAAATGTGCTTGATCCTGTCAGGTGTACTAAGGACTGAGAAAGGACTTTGCAAATCTGTTGTAGGGCTTGAGACCACATTAAGGTGACTTGAAGACGGACAATTTCCAGGATAGAAACTTCTCATGTATTTTGAGACACTGATTTGGGTAACCTTGAGCAAACCACATCCTCAGTGTTTCTTCACATTTCTACTAACTGAGCTGTATGACTTGGAGTGAACTAAAACAAAAAATGACTGAATGAAGTTTTCAAGAGGAAATGAGTTTCAGTATGAAGTTGTTCCTCTGAGGTATCTCTGTCCCTGAGGAAGTTGGGTGAGAAGGCCACCACCAGGCAGCAGGCCATGCACTGGCTTCCCAGCAGACCCTGGCTTTCAGACCCACATCATTTCAAAAATTTTCCACAGTCTCTCTTCCTTACTGTGTCTTTTCAATATGGCTTCCTCTGCTTCACTCATTCTTTTTCTGCCCATAATGTTGGAACCATTTATTTAAATATCACCCTACAATAGATAATGTTTTTATCATGGATCTCTTTAAAGAGGCTGCATTCATTTAAGAACTAGAAGGATCAGGAACAGGGTCAAGAATCATGATCGCAAGGCCAGCACTAGAGCAAGATAAAGCTGAAGTCAAAAATTATTTTATAAACTTGCAAAAAGTGAGTTCCCTCAAACTTTGCACATCCACATCTTCTAAAGTGCAAAATACAAAGTAATAAGACTTGTTTAAAAAAAAAAATAAAACAGGTAAGCCCTCAAAATCAACATCTTAAATACCAAGATTCAATCTCTGACTCTAACATGATTCAGTCATGTGGCGGTCACCTTAGGAGAGTGGACACCATTCCAGAAATGCTCACTGAGCTAGGAAGTTGTATACATGTGTCAGCAACTATTGTTGAGGACATGCTGGTGAACAAAGGACACCCAGACCCTTCCAGTTTGTCTCAGAGCCAACAGCTGTCATTGATGAGCCATCCTGGGGGTGACCCCTCTCTGCAAATGTTTTTAGGAACTTCAAAACTGACTAGAAGATCCCTGATCTAGATCAAAGCATCTCAGAAAACACCCAGGTGAACTGAAGCCAGATTAGGCAATATTGTAATGTGGAGGAAAAAGAACATAAAGAAAAAAAAATGTGTTATCAGTCAGAACTGTTTCTCTGCCCAAGTGTGATGAACTCGGGACCTATCTGGGATGGAGCTAGATGCTACTCTTGTGTTGCCTGCCCTCTGTAAATATGGTCTGAGACTTATAACAACACAAAGGGATGAACAGCTGACTTTCCCTCATTCTATTCTTCCATCCACAAACCCGCCCTCATGTCATGAATGAACCAGGGTCAGAGAGTTCCTGGCATTGCCCATTTGTGTGATAAGGTTGTAGAAGCCATGAACAGACAACACAGGAGAGGTGCCCAGACTCTGGGCACCAGAGGATCTCTGCTGATGACAGACTAGAACAGAGTAGTCACTGAGGCTATGTGAAAAAGGCTTGTCGGCTGTAGAATTGGTCAGCATGGGCTCTTGACCAAGGATGATTTCACCTCCAGGGGGCATTTGACAATGTCTGGAGACATTTTTGGTTGTCCACAACTGGGAGGATGTTCCCAGCATCTGGTGGGTAGAGGCCAGGGATGCGTTAAACATCCCACAAACACAGGACAACCCCCTCAACAAAGAAATGTTGATAAAGCTAAGGTGGAGAAACCCTGCTTGGGAGCATGTTATCCACACCACCCTGAATAAAAAGTAGGGAGAGAAGATTCAGAGAGTTATCACTGGTTCTCAAGTAAGCAAAGAATTATCCTGGGTTTGCAGTTGGCTCCAAGGATGTCTCTCAGGGGAATCAGTGCTTCCCAAAAGCAGGGAACTAGTCATAATGTGATTAGGTCTGTTCTGTTGAGGTCCTTCGATTAGACATAGTATTTCTTACTTCAGTCCTTGTCAGCAGTTATACATGTAATGAAAAACTATGAAATGGAATTCTTGCAGATCCCTTAGGGAACAGTTTTTAAAATCCCACTTTTAGTTTCAGTTAGCAGAAAATGATGCAACAGAAGAGCAGGGGGTTTTGTCTGTTTCTTCAACTGATATACCCTAAATTCCTCACTCAAAATATATTCATTGAGGCCTCAGATCCACCCACCCAGAATCTTCCTCAGACCTCCTCCTCACTGGAAAAATAACATTTAGTAGCTGACATTTCTTGATTTTTAAGTGTTAAGAACTGTGCTAAATGCTTATCATATCTAAATTAATTGAATCAATCTTCATGACCTCTTTATGAAGTTGGCACTAATATTACCTCCACTTTACAGAGGAGGACAATGAAGCAAAGAAAAGCCATGTAACTTGTCCAAATTCACACACAGTAAGTGGATGAAAACCTAAGCAGTCTGGCTCCAGAGCCTGGATGCTGACATGGAGGCAGCGCCATTTTCCCCAGAGAAGACCAGATGCAGGGGTGGAATGCTGCTGTATCTGGCTCAACACTGGTGAGAAATATTCTAAAGGCAGGAAAAAAGAAAGTACTTCTTAGCCTAGAATCAAGCCCTGAAATTATGATGAAGGTGTAAGTCCAGAAAAGGGAAGAGTTGGAATACCCCAATTTCCAAAAGAACCAGAGGAGTCTTTGATGCTGGGAAGCAACAGATGGGTGGGTAGAAGACTGCAGTGATTTGCCTGGCTCTCTCCTTCACCCTTCACCATGGGCTAGAATCTCCAACCCTTAGTGCCCACCCTCCGTCTCAGTTGTGCCTCAGCTTCATTAGGCAGAACTAGAGGCCCTGTGATCAAATGACTTTGTTTCACTTAGACATTAAGTTTAAGGTCCAAATAACCCCCAACCCACATCCCAGTTCCTATAACCCAATACCTTCTTAGATTCTGCCAGGCCCTTCTCCTTCCCAAGATGAGAGCTTTACACTTGTAACCCCATTTTTGTTTCTATTCTGTTAGCTTCTGCAAGATTATCTGCTTGACCAACTCTTAAACAAATTCCCTTTGCTCAGCTACTCTATGCCCACAGCCTGCTCCGTGATGGTACTCTAACCTCCCTGGTTAGACCTCCCTGTTGCTGTTGCCTGCCACCTGGCAGTAGTTCCCATCCTTTTCACAAATCGTGTTCCACCTTCCCAGACCTCCCACTGCTTATAGTTGTGTTTTCCCCAGAGCATTTGCCCTGCCCCATTGTGATGGGTGTGCCCAGTCTCCACATTATCTCTCCTGGTCTGTCTGGGGCAACTACCTTCTGAGAGTTGACACTTTAGCTATGGTGCTGCTTGGAATGAAAACTGGACCAAAGCTTGAAGTCAGCAAAACTGCACGTCTGCCCTCCACCCCACATAGAGTTGCGTCACTGCCTTGTAGCTGTGAAGGTTTTCCTAAATCTCCCAGGACAATTTGACCATTCATCCTTGGTGAACCCAAGCCACCTTGGGTAGATCTCTAGGAGGACACCTATCACTATAATGACATTTACTTTTAATATATGTAACAGGATAAATGAACATTCTCTTCCTTAGCAGCAGTCAGTAGATTTCTCTTGGGTCAAGAACTACTTTTGTTGTGAAATATGTTATTAACATCACTTGGATTTTGTGAGTTTCTGAAAAGAAATATCCAGTGTTAAGGCCTCAGAGAAAAGGTCGAGATTACATCAGAGAAGGAGAGGAATTCATTTGATCCTCAGAACAAATGAGAAGAATAAAGGAAGGAGAGACATGGACAGGAAGTTAGAGAGTAAAGCCAACAATATACAAAAGCCGCACACTATCATGAGACCCTTTCCCCTGGGAAAGCCAACCAGCTTTATAATAAGTGGATTGTTGTTAGCAGCAATGAGTTTGGATTTAGCATCTAGGTGTATCTGAAAGAAGTCAGCAGTGTGACACCCAACTGGGTGGCTCAGTTGGTGAAGCATTGGACTTGGTTTCAGGTCAAGATCTCATGGGTCAGCAATGGAATTCTGCACCAGGCTCCACACTCAGTGGGGAATCTACTTAAACATTCTCTCCCTCTGCCTTTCCCCCCAACTCTCTCTCTCTCAAATAAATAAATAAATCTTAAAAAAAAGAAAAAGGATACAGAAATAACATGTGTAGACATGGACCCAGAGTCAGAGGAATAATGAGATTGCAAAGAATTAGTTGTATGTATAGATTTATCTTCTTTTTTTTTTCCAATTTATTTATTTTCATAAAAACAGTATTCATTATTTTTTCACCACACCCAGTGCTCCATGCAAGCCATGCCCTCTATAATACCCACCACCTGGTACCCCAACCTCCCACCCCCCCACCACTTCAAACCCCTCAGACTGTTTTTCAGAGTCCATAGTCTCTCATGGTTCACCTCGCCTTCCAATTTACCCAAAAGCACATACCGTCCCCAATGTCCATAACCCAACCCCCCTTCTCCCAACCCCCCTCCCCCCAGCAACCCACAGTTTGTTTCGTGAGATTAAGAGTCACTTATGGTTTGTCTCCCTCCCTATCCCATCTTGTTTCATGGATTCTTCTCCTACCCACTTAAGCCCCCATGTTGCATCACCACTTCCTCATATCAGGGAGATCATATGGTAGTTGTCTTTCTCTGCTTGACTTATTTCGCTAAGCATGATACGCTCTAGTTCCATCCATGTTGTCGCAAATGGCAAGATTTCGTTTCTTTTGATGGCTGCATAGTATTCCATTGTGTATATATACCACATCTTCTTGATCCATTCATCTGTTGATGGACATCTAGGTTCTTTCCATAGTTTGGCTATTGTGGACATTGCTGCTATAAACATTCGGGTGCACGTGCCCCTTTGGATCACTACGTTTGTATCTTTAGGGTAAATACCCAGTAGTGCAATTGCTGGGTCATAGGGCAGTTCTATTTTCAACATTTTGAGGAACCTCCATGCTGTTTTCCAGAATGGTTGCACCAGCTTGCATTCCCACCAACAGTGTAGGAGGGTTCCCCTTTCTCCGCATCCTTGCCAGCATCTGTCATTTCCTGACTTGTTGATTTTAGCCATTCTGACTGGTGTGAGGTGATATCTCATTGTGGTTTTGATTTGTATTTCCCTGATGCCGAGTGATATGGAGCACCTTTTCATGTGTCTGTTGGCCATCTGGATGTCTTCTTTGCAGAAACGTCTGTTCATGTCCTCTGCCCATTTCTTGATTGGATTATTTGCTCTTTGGGTGTTGAGTTTGTTAAGTTCTTTATAGATTTTGGACACTAGTCCTTTATCTGATATGTCGTTTGCAAATATCTTCTCCCATTCTGTCAGTTGTCTTTTGATTTTGTTAACTGTTTCCTTTGCTGTGCAAAAGCTTTTGATCTTGATGAAATCCCAAAAGTTCATTTTTGCCTTTGCTTCCCTTGCCTTTGGCGATGTTCCTAGGAAGATGTTGCTGCGGCTGAGGTCGAAGAGGTTGCTGCCTGTGTTCTCCTCAAGGATTTTGATGGATTCCTTTCTCACATTGAGGTCCTTCATCCATTTTGAGTCTATTTTTGTGTGTGGTGTAAGGAAATGGTCCAATTTCATTTTTCTGCATATGGCTGTCCAATTTTCCCAACACCATTTATTAAAGAGGCTGTCTTTTTTCCATTGGACATTCTTTCCTGCTTTGTCAAAGATTAGTTGACCATAGAGTTGAGGGTCTATTTCTGGGCTCTCTATTCTGTTCCATTGATCTATGTGTCTGTTTTTGTGCCAGTACCATGCTGTCTTGATGATGACAGCTTTGTAATAGAACTTGAAGTCCGGAATTGTGATGCCACCAACTTTGGCTTTCTTTTTCAATATCCCTTTGGCTATTCGAGGTCTTTTCTGGTTCCATATAAATTTTAAAATTATTTGTTCCATTCTTTGAAAAAGATGGATGGTACTTTGATAGGAATTGCATTAAAGATTTATCTTCTTATATCTGTATGTCAATAGATAGATGATTGAGAGAGAGAGAGAGAGAGAGAGAGAGAGAGAGATTATCTTGGGGAGACTTGTTTCTCAGCCACAGATTGGAGGTCAAGGCATTCCCACTGCACATCAGAGATATATAGGAAGTAGGCGGCTGACATCTGAGTAGCATATGCCTTCTCTATGATGCATAGAACTTTTTGGAAACAAAGACCACATCTTATTAACCTCTGTTTAGCTTTTATTTACCACAGTGCCAGTCTCACACACAGAAGGCGCTCAGCAAATATGTTGTGAATTGGTAAATTACTACATCTCTTCTGAAAGCAGGCCCACCTTACAAAGTTTCTACAAAATGCCCTTGTATTTTTTTCCTCATTTTCAGACTTCCCCCTGAATTATGTCCATCAGGTGAGAAATCACCTCAGGAGAGTTACCAAGCCAGTGAGTTATGTTTTGCTGCCTTGCTTGTTGGGGCAGGGGGTACAGAGCCCTGGGCAGAGGGGCCACCATCCTCTCAAGCCTCCAGAGAGTGCTGAGGCCAGCTTTCCTGAGTCACCCCAAGGGTGTGACCCATGTGGAGGGCCCCAGGTGAAGGGTGGGAATACTTGTCAAAACCTGGGTGGGGAAGGGTGAGGTAGGGTGGGGAAGAGGCTTGCAGCTTCATTATGTGCCTGTTCACTCAGGTCTCACAAATACTGTCCTAGACTTGAAGCAGGTGTGGAAGGTAGGTACTGTATGAGAAACAGAGGGGACTCCAGAGGGGGGTCACAGAACTAGAGTGCTACAGTATTACTAACCCAACCTAAAAACTTGCACTTGGTCCTCTCCTGTGTATCCCATTCCTTTACCTGGCATCTGAGGCCCTCCTTAGTTTGGCCTAATTGACTCAGCCAACTGATTTCCCAGCTTCAAAGAGAGACCTTCAGAAGTTGACCTCACTTGCTAATTTGGAGGCTATGTAGTTGGGTCACAGCTGATAAAATCCCCGAAGAAATCCTAAGAGGAGGGACTCTGAGAGACAAAAACCTTGGTCTTATAATTGAATGAGCCACCCATTTATTACTGGGGTTGTTAGTCACTCACTCTGTGTTCTAACCAAAAGACAAGGTAGCTTCTGTTTAAAGAGCCAGTTCACCTGATTTCTCATGGGCTGATTTCTGTGGGCAGTTCACACAAATGAGTATTCATGTACTTTCTGGATTGTATCACCATCACATAAGAAATTCAAGCAATGTTTATATGTGTTAGGTCCTAGAGCAAATTATTTTCCTGGAAACAATTATAATAAATGCTACTTACTCCCTCTAATGAAAACATGCCAGCCTATGTATCATTCAAGAAGATGACAAGGAGGTCTTAAAATGTCCTGAAGGAGGCTCTAGGATTCTGGCCACAGTGCCTCTTCATAATCAACTGAGTTTTAAGAAAGAGTAAACAGTCACTCACTTTGGGTTTTCCTTTAGCCAGAGGCTGACGTCATGCCTGCTTAGGCTGCTGAGAGTAATAGTTAAGTAATAATAACTAGAGTCATATAAGGAATATTTATACTCCATAGCCTGAGGAAAATACTTCTGTGAATCAAACACTTAGTTTTCTCACAGTTCTACTGTAGGTCTCTCAAGACTGAACACAGCACCTCCTACCACAACTGATTATGAATAACTTCGATCTTTGAGCACTTGTTCTTTGTAGGTGCTGTCTCTAGGGGGCCCCAGGTATTGACTCAGTTAATCCTCACAATCTAATGATATAGACACCTTTGTGACTTTTGCCAAAAAGGAAATAGAGGCTTGTGCAAATTAAGTAATTTTTCCAAGAATGTAGTTGATACTATATTATAGAACCTGGATTTGAACTTGGGAAGCCTGACTCCACAATCTACAGGCCTAATGGTATGCTACTCCAAAATCAGAGAGCAAGGAAATGGAAGTTCCCAGGAAAGATGATATATAAATGTAATACAGAACTAACATAAGTAAAACCATTTGAACTGGAAAAACAGAACAACAACAAAAAGAAAAAAAAACAGAGAAGAAAAATTGCCCATTCATTAGCTCTGTATTCTGTCCATTTTGGTCTGTATGTACTATGGTGGAGACATGGAGACCAAGTTAAAATACAAGGGGAAACCAAAGTTTGCTTTATGGATAATGTAAAGAATTTTCATGGATAATTTTATTATCCAGTGTTTTTCCTTAAATACTGAGTTGAGACCCCAACTTCCCAAAAAATCTGACTCCATTCATTTGATGTGACTGATTTTGAGCAAAACTTGAGACATTTCTCTCATCACTAAATCATAGTCAAGAGGCATCATGAGAAACACCAACTTTGTGCTAGGCTGGCGTTCAGAACCAAACCTTCTTTCTGTAAGGCTAATAAGGACCTTGCTCCTACCTAAATCACTGGGCCTGGTAGACACTAATATAGAGCTCACCAAATAATAGCAACTAAATAAAAACACAGATCTGCAGTCATAGATTGGTCAAAACTCCATTGAGCATTTCTTCATCATACATAAATCACCCATTAATAAGACTGGCTTCATCTGGAGCCCATTAGTATTTTCATTAAACTATACAACAAAACATCTGCCCACAAATACCCAATGCTAACTGCTCTTCTACATTGAAAGCTATTTCTACTAAACAATGTACCTAGTGTCATTTGATTAAGGCATTTTGCCAAAAGTATGTTGGGTCCTCTTCCTGAACATAATATTAGTCATTATTTTTGTCTCTGGTTTTAGAAGCTTCTCAGCATAACTCAAACTATCTTTGCTCTAAACAGTTCATTTAGTATCAGTCTTTAGGTAGAGAGCCCCAGATGGGAAGCTGAAATTAAGAACACTGTATTCAGAAGCCAACGAAGAAGGGTCAATCTTTTGATTTAGGCCCATAGTTAATTATCATACTTCAGAATTACCTGAGGAACTAGATAATAACAATAATAATGATAGTAATAATAATAATAAGAAGAAGAACTCTTGAGCCCCACTCTTAAAAGTTCTGACTGTCTAAGTCAAGGACATAGATACCTGTGAACATTTAAAAAGTTTTACAGGTAATTCTGTTAATCAGCAGAGATGAAAGCTCTATTGAAAAAAAATAATACATTCCAGAAAACGCTTTATATTAAAGCTCTTTTCTATTAGTTTTAGATCTATCATCAAAATGTAATTCTTTTAAGGTCTAATGTTCATAAAAGATGAACTATTATTTAGCATCTATTCATGAGAATTTAAGGTTATAAAATTGGCTTTTTAACACAATATCTGTGTTCTCTTTCAAAATCAAACGGAAGAATACAACTTGGAGAAATTCTACATATTGACCATACCCTTGTGGCAATCACTTCCTGGTTATTCCTAGCAAGAAAGAGACTAATAAATTTAAAATGTTCCCTAAATAAGAAAGGAAGATGAAGGTACCTTAAGTGCTCTCATTGGCTTAATAATGAGAATGGCTCCCTTCATTCACTGCTTTCCTTTGGAAAGCCAGAAAGTATCTGGGAATGGCGAAGTAGAATGCACTACAAACAAGTGAATGTCAAATGTAGAAGTTGTTCTCCTATTTTTTTATCTTATGATTTTCTCAGTGGTGGTGACTATAAACATGCTGGTTTCACATCAGATGCAGGAGACATGGAACAGTGCCTAATATGTTCAAAAAACATTTGACCAAGTGCAAATTCCCTTACTCTATGGGGAGATATTAAATTAATAAGTGAATTCATGAGTTAATTTGACTATTGAATTTTAGTAATAGTTTGGGTTTCATTAACCCAGTTACTGGTATCTGCTTAAAACTTTGATTCAGGTTAGTTTAATTATGAAAAAGAGGTTTCTAGAACATGGTTTCTGCTGTCATCCCTCCAACCCCCACCCTGAAGCTAATCCTATTATGGACAAGCTCCTAATTCAATCTAAATATTAAGGACTGAATTCCTAAACGATTGGATAGCAAGGTGGCCTCTGCCATATGCACTCAGATTGGGAGCTAGAAAGTAAAGCCACAATCCAGGATCTGTCTTTTTTCCTCATTCCACAAAAAGGGGCATATTCTCAAACCAGAGATAGGTTTACTATATAAGCCAGGTCATTTTGACCCACAGATTCATCTGTATTTATTTCCCTCATGTCACCCCCTACTGTCAATAAAGCTTTACTTGAATGTTCTGCTTGTCTCGGCAATGCTTCAGGAACTCTAGGGGAGTATCCACATGAACCTGACGGGTCAGAGAGAAAGTACTGCTTTAAAGGCAAGGGTGCCAGTGAGTTGAAACTTGAGGTAGAGAGTAAATTTCAGGATACAGAACAGAGTAGTATGGCCCAACTCTACCTCCCCATCAGGAAATTTTTCTTTTCAAGGAAACCAACCAATGCAGAGGTTTGACAATTTTTTCCTTATTAGGTAAAGTTGTATATCATATGGAAATAATATCCCCATCTTACAGAAGAAATACCTGAGGCCAAGGTCAATTAAATTTATTTCCCCCAAACAACACAGCTACAAGTGGTGGTGTAAGAAGTGAGAATTTTACCACTTTGCATTTCACGTCACTGGTTTGCAAACTTCAGGAGATTACAACAAACTTCTGTAAGTCTCCCATGAAACTGAAGAGAAATACATAGCTATATATACACATACAAGTTCACTATAATGTTACGTTTATTCACATTGTTGTGCAAGAGATCTCCAGAACTTTATTATCCTGTAAAAGTAAACTCTATACCTATGAAATAACTCCCCATTTGCACATCCCCTCATCCCCTAATAACCAACTTTCTATTTCTGTTTCTGTATATTTGCCTACATTCGATACCTCACATAAGTGGAATTATACAGTATATGTGTTTATTTCACTTAGCATGATGTCCTTAAACTTTATTCATGTTGTAGCATGTGACAGGATTTTCTTTCTTTTTAAGGATTCATATTCCATTGTACATATACAGGATCACATTCTGTTTACCCAGTCATCCACCAGTGGACATGAGGGTTGCTTCCACTGCTGGACTGCTATGAATAATGCAAAGATTGCAAACACCTCTTCAAGATCCTTCTTTCGTCTTCTAAGTATATGCCTAGAAGCAGAATTGCTGGGTCATATGGTGATTTTATGTTGAAATTTTTGAGAAACTGCCCTACTGTTTTCCATAGTGACTGCACCATTTCACATTCCCTTTAACAGTGCACAAGGGGGGATTCCTCGGTGGCTCAGTTGGTTAAGCCACTGCCTTCAGCTCAGGTCATGATCCTGGAGTTCTGGGATCCAGTCCCACATCAGGCTCCCAGCTCCTTGGGGAGTCTGCTTCTCCCTTCTTATGCTCTCTCTCCATCTCAAATAAATAAATAAAATCTTTAAAAAAAAAAAAAACAGTGCACAAGGGTTCCAGTTTCTCCACATACTCACCTGTATTTTTTATTTTCTTTTTAAAATTTTTTTAATAGTAACCATCCTAATGATGTGAAGTGATATTTCATTTGCTTTTCATTTGCATTTTCCTGAGGAGAAGTGATGTTTGAGCATCTTTTCACATGCAGTCCAGTCACTTATATATCATCTTAGGAGGAATGTCTATCAAGTCCTTTGTTCATTTTTTAACTGGTTTATTTGTTGTTATTTTTGTTATTATTTTGTAGGAGTTCTTCATATATTCTAGACATTAACTCCTTAACAGATATATGATTTGCAAATAACTTCTATCATTCTGAAGGCTGCCTTTTCATTACATTGATTGTGTCCTTTGATGCTCAGTAGTTTTTAAGTTTGATGTCCCATTTGTCTAGTTTATTTTCATTGTCCATGTTTTTGGTGTCATATCCAGAAATAGTTGCCAAATTCAGGGTCATGAAGTTTTTTCCCTATGTTTTCTTCTAGGAATTTTATAATTTCAGGTCTTAATTTAGGTTTTTTATCTCTTTTGAGGTTTGTTGCGTTTTGTTGTTGTTGTTGTTTATGCTCTAAGGTAAGGGTCCAATTTCACTCTTTTGCATATAGATATCCACTTTTTTCAACATCATTTGTTGAGGAGACTGTCTTTTCTCCTATGAGTAGTCTTGGCACCCTTGTTGAAAGTGCTCAGTGCTCCAGCAGGGCTGCCTTAAAAACATGATTAAAGTTCATGCATGTTGTAGTAAATGTGAACTATTTCTCTAATATTTGGCTAATTTGTTTCACTTAGCACAATGTCCTTAAGATTCATTCATGTTGTAGCATGTAATAGGATTTCCTTTCTTTTTAAGGTTGAATCATATTCCAGAGTTTGCTATTCCTTTACCTTCAGGTGCAAGAGATGAAATACTTAGAGGATGCAGGATAAACAAGAAAGCATGGCATTCAAATTCAGCTTCCTATTTACTAGACTAGTAACTCACTTTCATTACTCTGTTGTTTCCTTGATTTTTAAAAAGTTATCAAAAAGTTCTGCATTAGCATTTACTACATAGCCTTTAAACATTCTAAGAGCAAACATTGCTTATGTACTATTTTTCACATATTATTATTTTTTTTTAACAGCTATCATGATGCTGCTCACCTAATTTTTCTCCTTCCTCATTGGTAGCCCCCTTCTCAACCTCCTTTATATGTCTAGATGTTGGTAGACTTCAGAGTCTTTTCCTTGCCCTTCCTTTTCCTATAGAATCTAACCCAGACATATGGCTTTAAATAAAATCTTGTGCTGAGACATGACTTCTCCTCTGAACTTCAGGTAGATATACCCAATTGTGTACTGAACTTCTTTACTAGGATGACCAGTGGGATTTTTACAAGGAATATGTCCAAAGAGAATTTTTGGTTTTCTTCCCCAAATCTGCTTCTGCCTTAGACTTTCTACTTCACCAATGTCCAGCTGCTCAGACTGAGAATGGAGGCATAATCTTTTATTATCCAGTTTCCCTCATTACTCACCATCCTCACAAACCATAACCCTATCCAAGCAGTACTGTCAACTCCACTTCTGAAATATATCTGGATTCTAACCACAATTCTTCACCTCCACCACTATCACCTCAGTTCACACCTCCATCCTCTCTGTCCTGGACTACTGAAGCAGTCTTTTAACTGGTCCCTCTGCTTCTAATTTATCCCAAGCTCACCCCTCTGGTCACAGTCCATTCTACAGTTAGTAGACAGATGATATTCTAAAAGTATAAATTAGGTGGTATCATTCCCCAGCCCCCTCCAATACTCCCCATTGCATGTAGAATAGAATCTAAAATCTACATGATCTGGTTTTTGGCTATCTTGCTAAACTCATACCTTACCACTTTCTCCTTATTCATTATATCCTAGCTACACTGGCATTCTTTCTATTCCTCATACACACCATATCCAATCCCATCTTGCTATTCCCTCTATCAGGAACACCTTTCTCTTTCTTGGCTTCATACTCCTCAACACTTTTTCTCACCTTTTCAGAGAAGCCTTCCGGATCAGCTAGAAGAATTCCCACAGTCCCACCATCCTCTCTCCCATTACTCAGATTGGTTTTTAATATCATTTATCCTTATCTAAAATCATCATGTTTGATTTGTTTGCTGACTATCTCCACCACAAAGTATATGTGCAATAAATGAGAGAATGAGTGGCAAAATGAACAAATAAAGAAAATTTATAAAACATGGAAAATCATTAAAAAAATTTTTAACCTCATTATCCAGAAGTAGCCACTCTTCATACATTTTCAGGATTATTATTTTAACCACTCTCCATTCTCTCTACCCATCTCCTCCCTCCTTTTCTAGCTGTATGTTCATATGTATATAATAAAAAATATATATGTATTGTACATACTATTTTATAGCCTGCTTTTATCACTTAGAAATAACTATTAAACCTATACTCATAATAATAACAATTATTATAACATTTAGATGTGTCTGTTTAAAAACAATATTAAAAAATTAATGAAAGTCATACCCCACTCAATTCAGTTCTCAGAATTAACAACCGTTAAGACTGGTATATATTGGGATACCAGGGTGGCTCAGTCAGTCAAGTATCTGCCTTCTGCTCAGATCATGATCCTGGGGTCTTGGGAGGGAGTCCTGCATTGGACTCCTTGCTCAGCAGGGAGCCTGCTTCTCCCTCTGCTGCTCCCCCTGCTTGTGCTTTCTTTCTCTTTCTCTCCCTCTCTCACACACACACAAATAAATAAATAAAATCTTAAAAAAAAAGATTGGTATGTATTATTCCAAGGTTCTTTCTTTGTCTATTAAACATACACACAAATACATACATTATATATGTTATGTAACATCATATATATGTAATATGTATGGGCAATTATATATGTATATATATTTATATATGGAGAAATAAGATCACAAAAATCAAATTTGCTTTTTGTATTTCAGAATAAACTGAGATTTTCCCTTGTCAGCACATGTTGAAATTTTTAAGGGCTTTTTGATCTTTAAAATGGCTGCAGGGTGGGGAGAGAGGTAAGCCAACAAGAGGCAAGCTGATTCCTGCTTCAGAGAGGTTCAGGAATTAAAGACAAACCCTATCTCTAAAGGCAAGGACACAGCATGAGGTTTAACACAGGAGGATAGATTCACATTTTTACAAGAAGCATATCAAAGCCCAGTTTCCTTTCTCAACAGCACGGCTAACATCCTCAACCTTGGCAGAAGACTAGAAATGTGCCCATAGAGTATTGAGGAAAAATCACAGCTGAGAGCAAAATAAGGCACATGCTGAAAACAGGTGGATTAAAGTCTACATAGTCAGTGGTGAAAGCTCCAGCTCATTCTTCCAATGATTCCTTGAGTAATAACAATGAGGCTCTATCTTCTAGGCAAGAGATAAGAAAATTCCGCTCTAGGAAAACTGATCTTCCCAAGAAACAAGACGTACACATATTGGCAATTTGGAGTCTTTCAAACCAGGTTCACCCCCATAACCAATGATGAATCCCACCAGTTGAGCCCAATCAACATACAAGGAGCTTCCAGACTAAAATGTCTTGTATCTTAATCTGAAATATAAATGAATAACCAAGGATCACTAAACATCCAAGAAAAGCCTCAAAATTGAAAAATAGAGACCAAAACATATACGTAAACAATCAAAAAGAGAGCTCAAAGGAAAAAGAGACACAGATGGGGCCAGAAAAAGACTTTAAAAACTTATTATTAATATGGGAAACGAGAGATTTTGCTTCCACAAAGTAATTCAGAATAATTATTTTTTAAAAGAAGAGACATAATTAAAGAATAAGAAAAAGCTCTTGGAAGCTAAGTCTATGTTAGAAGAAAATTTTTTAGATTCCAAGAAGATTGAAAGATTAATATTGAGAAAATCCCTGCAAAGGAACCATAAAAAAAACAAAGAGATGAGTACTGGAAGAGAAAGTAAAACCAAAAAAAAGAGAGAGAGAGAGAGAAAGAGAGATGGAACAATGAAAAGAAAATGATGACAGAAAATTAGAAGATGTAACAAAGAGATCCAACAAATGACTAATAGGAGTTGCAGAAAGTGAGAACAGAGACATGAAATACAACAAATGAATACAAACCAGCACTAAGGGACATCAGAGATTTCAGAACATGGAAATAAAGAGAAAATACTGAAATCTGCCAGAGATGAAAAAATGAGTTACAAGCAAAAGAAATCAGAATGACATGACTTCTCAAGAACAATATGGAATCTAGAAAGAATGCCTTCAAATCCTGAGAGAAATTATTTCCAACTTGAAATTCTCAGCGAATGAAAAATGAGTCAAGTATTCATAATAAAATCAAAAAGTTGGAGGAGGAAATGAAATCATTTGCTTTGAGAGTAGGCCGAGAACTGTACCTACATAACCATTATAATATAAAATATGAGCATTGATCTAACATCACTGGGAATTTGGAAAAGGGTCTGTATGCATGCATATGTGCCTCTGTGTGTGTGTGTGTGTGTCCACATGCACACCCACACATATGTAGAAGTGAGTGGGATGGATATAAAATACGGATGGGTATATCCTTATCCTCCATGTCAATATAAGATGTCAATACAAAATTAAAAACTCAAGGGAAAAGGCACATTATTTGAAGAATGCAGGTAAATATCAGAGGAAATAACTAAAACAGTTTTCTGTGGTTATTGCTTTAGGAACCTGGATATGAAGGGCAAGAAGAGAATGGGTAGGGCCTGCTATTTTCATGACAAGCTTTTTGAGTTGTATGACTTTAAATTCAGCATATGTATCATTTTGACTTGTTTTTTTAAAGGGTACAAAAACTTGGAAAAAATATTTGCAGTGTTTCTGGATAGGGTAAGTATTTCTTAGTGGGCATTAAGTTTCAAAAAGAAAAGATATTAATATGTTTGCTGTCATGAAAAGTCTCACAATTTTTGAAAAGTGAGAATTCTTGCAAACTGGAACAAAATTTCAATTTGGTCTATTATAAAACCCTTTTTTGGTTTTTTTTTTGTTGTTGTTTTTTAAAGATTTTATTTATTTGAGAGAGAGAGAGTGAGAGCACAAGTAGGGAGAGGGGCTATGGGAGAGGGAGAGGGAGAGGGAAAGAATCTCCAGCAGACTCTGTGCTGAGCCTGGAGCAAGGGGTGAGGCTCCATTTCACAACTGTGAGATCATGACCTGAGCTGAAACCAAGAATCAGATGCTTAACTAACTGAACCACCCAGGCGCCCCGAGACTGCATTTTCTATATAAAACCCCTTAAATTTATCTATGTTGATACACATAGATTTAGTTCACTTATTTTAACTGCTAGGTAGTATTCCATTGCTTAAGATTCATTTCTCTAAAATGTACTTGTCCATCCCCCTACTGACAGATATTTAGGTTGTTTCTAGTCTTTCAATATCACAAAAATTGTTTCAATGAAAGTGTGGGGATGTGTCTCCTGGTATGCACAGCTGAGAGTTTTTCTGGGGTTTAACCTCAGAGGTTGAAATTCTGGTTAGAGAATATACACATCTTCAGCTTTTCCTCAATATTGCAAAAATATTTTTTCAAATCACTGAGGCCATTTGCACTTTTGCCAGCAGTTTATGAGCAGTCTAAGACCATGGAGTTATTTAAGTATTGCCAGGGTTTCTGATCTTGCCAGTCCAGTGGGGGTGAAGTAGTGTATCATTGATTTGATTGTCATTCATCTGAAAATAAGGGAAGTTAACCATCTTATGTTTCTTGGCCATTCAGCTTCTCAATTTCTGAATTACCTATTCACATTCTTTGTCTGTTTTTTTCTTTTGGGTTATTTATTTGAGTTATCTTCTTCTAATTCATTTGTAGACATCTTTTAAAGTATATTCTGGGTGGTACTAATAATATTTATGTATATTTATATAATACCTTTGTTTTTTAATGACTGTATGACTATATGATGGGAAATTTGAGTAATACCTAGAACTGGTAGTACCATAAGGCCTTGGAAAGCAATATGGAAGAATATTTCAGAAATGATAAGCACTTACTGAGTATTTATTAGATGGTAGGTTTTGGAATATCTCATTTAATCATTTTGGCAAACCTATGACATTGTCGTATCTTTCCTTTTTGCATGTACACAAACTAAAGGTCAATAAGTCAAACCAATTGCTTGGGCCATGCCAATTACTAGTGAAAGAGGTAGGATTCTATTTGATAACAAAGTCTATACTTTTCCACAGCATTACCTTAGCTCTCTTTAAAATACAACCCACTCCTAACAGCCTGTTCCCAAAGAAATAAATCTAGCGGATAAGTGAAAATACACAAAAATATTTATTGTAGCATTTATTGATAGCGGTAAAATATTATAAAAAGCTAGGCTCTGATATAAGGGAATAATTTCCTAAGCCATCCCCCATAATGCAAGTGACTGTGAAAAATGAACACCACCCATTCTCAAAGAGACTCCCTGCTAAAGCCGTTGACACATAACAAAAAACTAGGTCTTTAGTGAATGAAGACAACCCATGGTGATGGCAGGTGACTAAGAAGTTGATTAAAGTACCTTTTTGTGCATGAAAGAGGCAAAGGCTATAAGCAATTCTTTTGTTAATTCATCTGTTCATTCATTCATTTGTTCAAGAGGTGGTAGTGAGTCCCTCTGTGCACCAGACATTATGTTCTCTGTCAGTAATGAAAAACAAGTCATGCTCTCTGCCTTTAGGGGGCTGGCTGTTTAGCAATGATGAAATGGAAGCATAGGGGAAGATGAGTCAATATTCGCACGCTGTGAGCAATTCAAGTGTGCCACACAAATAAAACTTAGCTCTTGTGCTTTCCGTAACTGATCCCACTTCACCCCCTGGTGATGGCACAGGATGGGAGGAGGGAGAAGTGCACTTAAAATTGCCTGTGAAAGGTAATTTAGCTTATTCCCATTTAAAGTCTGCCTTAAGTGACCTTCATTCCTTTAGAGTATACACTTAGTTATCCAAAGTTCACACTTTTTTGTTTTAGCCTATCTTCAAATATCTTTCCATCCTTCCATCTCCCCTTTCATAGGAAGACAACAGGGAGCATTCACCTCTTTGTGGGGAGGTGTAGATTTCATAATGAATTAATCCTAATCTTCCCCACTGAGTTCAACTTGCCTCCATCTCCACTGGCAAAGTCTCATCCATGGAGTGACAAACAGTCTGTTTCCTTGTTCTAGCAAGGCACAGAGTCGATTCTCAGGGACGCCAGTCATCAACTGCTGCTGACATTGTCCCTCCTTGGCTTCCACAGGTGCTGTGGATACCTGGAACCCTTACATGGCCATGTGACAGAGAGCCTAAAAGCATAGGCTGTCTTGCCAGATGGCCTGAGGTTGAGTATCAGTCCAGCCAATTACTAGCTTTGTGATTTTAGGCAAGTTACTTCACTTCACTTTGCCTTGGTTTCTTAATCTATAACATGGGGCTAATAAAAATCATTATCTACATTGTGGGTGGTCAAGAAAATTGAAGTAATGCATTTGGAGGTGCGTAAAATCGTATCTGGGGTTCTGGGACTGTTCCAGCCCTCCTGTCTGTTGGCAGGATCGTGCATCAGCTCTCCTCAGCAATCAGAGGCTGGAAACTCTGGATCTGGGCCAGAATGTCTTGGGGCAGAGTGAAATAATGATGCTCTTTGAAACTCTAAAACAAAATAATGGCTCCTTAAAGATGTTCAGGTTGAAGACAGATGAATCTACTGTGGAAATCCAGAAGCTACTGAAGGATGTGAAAGACAGCAATCCAAAAGTTGACAGTTGAATGCAAAGATACCAGAAGAGCTAGATCCTCGTATTGTCACTTCCCTTTCCTGAACATGCTGAGCTCATTCTCTAGTAATTGAAAGTCTCAAAGAGGGTGACCTGATATCTCCAAGACACCTCATTAATGAAGACCAGATGGTCAAATGTTAATTACTGGTCACAATGTAGAATTTAGACCTGGCTTTCACACTCTGGTTTATCTAGTAAATTCTGTACAAGTCACATGCCCACTTTATGTCAAAATGTTTGTTATCTCTCACAAGGATACAGGGATGATAAAAGGCAAGAGTTCTGTTTGAAAAAAAAAAAACGTTCAATAAGTGTCACCCATTTTTTTAGCCTCTGACATCGCCATATCGTTAGATAGACCCTTCATTCCCCCTTGGCACTGCCAGGTACATTGTGGGGTAGGGAGTGGGGAGGATTTGGATCACTTCCATACCTGGTAAGCTGAGAAAGAGAGTTCCTTTCTAAAGTTTTCCTTGGGAAGCTAGGCACAAAATACCACACATACACAACCATGCATGTTAGCTCTCCTCTCTACTTCTCTGTGACTTTTATTCTTTTTTGATTCCTCTTTTCAACCCAGAATTTTATCCTAAGAGGAGGTCAGATGTTTAAGATACGCTCTTTTTTTACCCACCATTCCTCTTTTGTAGCAAGAAGCATTTTCTTTCCATTTAGTGGGAACTTGACATAAATCACATTCTGAGTTCTCTTGACCTAAGACTTAGAGTTAAGACTTTGTAATCAAACCTCCCCACTTGCTCTTCTTATGTAGGAGAACTTTTAGAATAGAGACATTCCTTTTCTCTTTCAAGTAGGCTGTTTTCACAATGAGGGGAGACTCAAGAAAGTTGAACTGGAGACTCAAAGCTAGCCAACTACTTCCTTATTTTGTGTTTCTTATCCTCCGGCTAAAGGGGTGAGTGCTGCATCCACACCTACACGTTATTAGCTACCCTATTTTTCTCTTGATTCCCCTCTGGATTCCTATTCTTAGACCAAGGAAGAGCCCCTGTAAAGCAAGGTGACTGGGGGAAAGCAATGTTAGAAAGTGTTCCTGAAAATCATTCCCAACGTATACACAAATGTTGCTCCAATTTCTTAAATACTTGGTATGTGTCAAGCATTGTGCTGGACTTTTAAGAGTCTTTCAATTAATTCTCACAGCAATAATAACTACCCCCTTTTGACAGATAAACAGAATCTTGAAGATACTATTTACTGAATGAGCAATCTCAGAGTCTACTCACAATCACTGTGCTATTTTTCTTTGTAAATATGCAATGATGTGGCATAAGAATGATTTGGTGAGCCTAGAGGGTGCAGAGCTTGGTGGCTAGCTAGTGTCAGGGCTTAAGAGAAAAGGAAAAACAATTCTCAATAATATCAAAGAAGATCTCAGATCTTTAGAAGGAATCCAAAAAGGAGAGAATGGAGAAAGATAAAGACAGTGGTGAAGAGAGGAATTACTTTCAAGATAGAAAAGCAGACAGAGCCAGAGCATGGACGGTTTTGTAAGCCATGCTATTGAGTTGCAATATAATCCTATGGGCTATGAGAAGCAATGGAAATGAATGGGTAAATAATCCAGAGATGTGTTTCCAAGACAGACTTCTGCTACATGATGATAAGACTGTGTAGCAGATGCTGTTGATGCCCACCTTGAAAGCCTGTTGGACCACTGCTGAGTTCACCCCACAGCTGTGGTGGCTGGTTCCCACACACATCCCAAGCAGCCGTGTTTCTCTACCTTTTTGCCTGAGGGATTTGCCTAGCTTGCTAGCTCTACCAGAGGACTCCTCTGAAGTGCTGATTTTATTTTACCCTCAACCATTCAGGGACAGAGGTCAGTTGATAAATATTCCATCTTCTGCCTCTGTCATGGGACAGTCCTGTCTGGTTGCTCAGAGCATCTGTAGCAGGATCAAGTCCCAGTTGCTGACAAAAATACCCAGAAGTAGTAACATAATACACACTTTATAGGCTTTTCTCCTTTCTCTGTATTACTTTCTCCACTCCCTCACTTGAGATTCCTGGGATCACCTCCCAGATACTACCTGTACCTCAATGCTTGTCTCATGTTCTCCTTTGGGGAAAAAACAATCTAAGGCAAGTGGTTCTGGGAGTGGCACCAAGATGGAGCCTGCCATTGGCTCACTCCAGTCAGAGGGCCCACAAAATGGCCCTGCTGGTGGTATGCACCCCTGCAGTTGACTCCTGACAGCCTGGAGCATCACAATTACTAAAACACTCTCTGTGATGGTTGGAAGAGCAAGCACTGGCTTATTTGCTCTCTGAAGCACTTGAAAGATATGAGGGCAATAGTAAGGACAAGGATGGTGGGATGGTGAACTGGAGAGAGGGAATAAAATCTTTGGGTCAACCAAGCATCAATTCACTGTGGCACAATGTGAAAGCCAGAGATCCTCCTGGAAAATATTTAAAGGGGCCCTGACCTCCTATACCTGTAGGGCAAGCTGTGTGGGAAATCCAGCCTAGTGTTTGATATAAGGGTGATAGACATACAAAGGAGACTGAAACACAGTCCTAGGTCTTCCATGGTAAAAATTGGGCTCTGATAGGGAATGAGTTGGACTCTAAAACCTGGGGTGGAAGCATTGGGTGCTCAAAGCTCCACACTAACAGAGAAAAGCTACCTCCCATGGCCTGGAACGACACAAAGTTCCTTACTCGACACAGATGCCTCATGAGGTGATCGTGTCCTTATCATTGTTCCTTCCCTCTTTGCTTCAAAACCAATAATTAGGGCAAAGTCTTATGGTATCCTGAATGGGAGAGTAAAGTTCATGCCAGAGAGAAATGGCCTATCCACCAAAAGAGCTGCAGGGCCTGGTTGATCTATCCTGTCGGTACTGAGGGAGCACACATGGGAATGGACGTTAGATTGAGAAACAGGTTGGTGGATAAAACACCCCTCAAAAAAATAAACCGCCCACTTAGAGACATCAGACCTTTCCATCCTGGAGCAGGCAGCAATTCATCCTGTCAGAGTGGATGTTTACTTCTGTTTCCCTTCCCCACCTACAGGGCCCCTACCAGCCCCATTATCCAAGGACTTACAGAGATATTGAGTTGTTGACATGAGATCCTGTATAACAAATCCTTAAAATAAGGGAGCCAAGGTGACCATGAGGTGCACTGGTCTTTCCATACACTATCCCTCTCAGAAGCTGACAAACTGATAAAATATTAAAATAGCCTTTCACAGTCTCAGCTAAGCTACCAGCTCACAGACATTTCAGGGCTGGGATCAGCCGCTTGAACCTTTACTCCCAGTGTCTTGTTTGGGAGAATCTGTGGCCCCTCTAAGAGACAATTTGGACTATGCAGAATTAGAGATCAAGGTCTCCAAGAGGAGGTGAGTTTCAATGAGGGGGACATAAGAAGGCTTCCACTGAGCCTAAAACTACTACCACTGATCCCTTGGGTTTTCTCAGGCAGGTAGACCAATAGGTCAATAATCCAAGTTAATATGCTGGTATTAATTGACCTTCATCATCCCAAGGGGATATGGTTGCTGTAATGAAATATCAGTGAAAACCTCAGCCGAAGCTGCAATTATGGGGACTATCCTTGATTTCACGAATCCTCCCCTTTTTAAATTCTGCTTAGAGCCTGTGGCCCACAGCCACCTTGAAGCGTTAATACCAGAGTCCAACCAGGACAGGGGAGGGATGATCTAAGCAAAGACAGCAGTGAGGGACTATAGCAGACAATGTAGATGTCCAGCCGTGTCTCCTTGACTCCTCTCTGATTAAACCTGCAGCCATAGCGGATAGTTGCCTTACACACTGACAGCTTCCCCCCCACCCCTGTGTCCATCTTTGGGTCCTTGGCCTGAGCACTCTACCTGGAGCCCTGAGAGTTTGCTCAGCCCGCACACAGTCAGCCCAGCTGTGCCAGGAGGTAAATCCCAGGAGTGAATCTCGACCATGAAAGACAGAATCATGAGCTAAAAAGCCCAGGCAGCTTAGGCTTCAGTACAACTATTTCGAGGGACATCGTACAGGCTTCTCAGCAATAATGAGCCCCAGTTGTAGTGATCTGACCACACACACACTTAACTTGTCTTTTTCCCTAATTTGTTTCCCCTCATCCCTTCATTTGTGCTTCCTGGGATCTCTTCCCAAATAAACTCTGTATCACTAAGTCATCTCAGGAAACCAAATTGAGGCAGTGTGCCACGAGAAAAAGAAAGTGTTCTGATTTCAAAACCTCTTGATGATGTATAATTCATCTTAGCATATTACTAGTTCTGAAATTTGTATGATAATAAAAAGCAAAAAAAACTTAAAAATTTTTAAAAATATTTTAAAAGATTATTTTTGTTTATTTGACACACAAAGAGAGAGAGAGAGAAAGAGAGAGAGCACAAGCAGGCAGAATGTCAGGCAAAGGGAGAGGGAAAAGCAGGCTCCCCACAGAACAAGGACCCTGATGTGGGGCTCGATTCCAGGACCCTGGGATCATGACCTGAGCTGAAGGCAGGTGCTTAACTGACCCAGAGTGACCCTGGTGCCCTAAAACATATTCTTAAAACCTTATTTACCTCTGTATTTCTCCGAAACAGTTGTGTTCGGTTAAGAGAATGGGTTTGGAATCAAAAGCACCTGGCTTGAATGATGACTCCATTATTTCCTTTGGAAGTCACTAACGTCCCTAAATCTCAGTATCCCAAACTCTGACATGGTTGTGATCATGTGTCAGCCTAATGGGATTACTGCTATGATCAAATAAGAGCCTGGCACACAGTAAAGAAGTGAGACAAGGAGCTATTATTGCAATTACTTGACTGTAGAATCCTTTTTAGTAATAACTGCTAATATCCAGAAGAGGAATAGTTTTTGGAACTTCCTGTATGCATCTTTCTTGTGAAAATCTGATCTCTCATCTTCTGCAGAGAATATTAGGTGATTCTATATGGTGATTTCCTTTTCATAAAAGTCTTAAAAGCATTTGTACCATCTTACCAGTTATTTCTGCAAATGAGAAACCCATGTTGAACATGCCAGCTTGGCACGAATATAAGCCCTCCAATGCCTCTTTGCGGATTCTCATTTTGCCTGTTTTTCCCACCTTCGTTGGTCAATGGAAAAGGTGTTTCAAGAGAAAGCTATGTTTCAGAATATAGGAGTTGTCTACACTTTCCCACCAGTTCTAACTCATGCCGTGAGAACTTGAGGGACGGGTTGAAGGGACAGATTGGGCTGCTCTGTTACCAAAACAAACACGAGTCCCCAAACAGTGCTTTCCTCATGGAGGACCGGCTAAGAAAAAGACCACAGCAACAGGCTGTCTCATGTTTAATAGTCTGCCACTCTTTGTGTAGTTCCCAAAGTGGCCTTAGGATTACACAGCCATCAGTTCTAACACTTTTCTTACCTCTTCTTAGAACAAAAATCTGTTGTGTGAAAGCATGTGAACAGCTAGGCATGTTTTATACAGAAGCCCCTGAGGACCAGCCCAGCTACACTGAGGTGACTCAGGCGGAAGGTTAGCAGACTGCGTGCTTGAAATGGCTTTTCCTTCAGCAACTCAGCTCTCCCAGGGTCCCAGGACAGCCCCTTTGTGCATTCCTAACAGACAGCTCATACAGGGGTCCCCAGAGAGCCCCATTAGGACAATTAGGCTAAAAATCAGCCAGTTGTGGCCGGAAGCTTCTTGTTAGCCTCTTAGGGCAGAAGTGTGCAGGCAGCCTTCTGAGCTGAGGAACATTACTGGGGTATTTATTACTTCTTAACATATCGTTCAATGTGTAGTTTCCCTTAAGGTCTGTGTATTTGCAGTACATGTGACCAGAAAATGACAAACATCGCTTGACTCAGCTTTGACTTTACTTGGTGTTTTTTGTTTTTTTTTTTTTTTTAAGCAGAATTAGTGTTTCCTCTTTTTTTAAAAAGGTTTTATTTATTTATTCATGAAAGACAGAGAGAGAAGCAGGCTCCCTGGGGAGCCTGATGCAAGACTAGATCCCAGGACACTGAGATCATGACCTGAGCCAAAGGCAGCTGCTTAACCGACTGAGCCACCCAGGCGCCCTAATCGGTAATATTTCTGAATGTTGTATTTACCCTTTAAAGACATAAATTGGAGAACAGGGAGTGCGTTCGCATTGGTAGTAGTAAGTCCTTGATGTCGATGGTGAGAGCTGCCTCTGTTTCTGAGCCTCACAGAGGAAAATCTGAGGAGGCAAATGGGGGTGGGGTGTGCAGGAAAACATGGAAG
Organism: Neogale vison; assembly: GCF_020171115.1. Taxonomy (NCBI): domain Eukaryota; kingdom Metazoa; phylum Chordata; class Mammalia; order Carnivora; family Mustelidae; genus Neogale; species Neogale vison. Next base: position 63,824,427 of record NC_058091.1, on the reverse strand, counting down.
AAGGCTTGACTAACTTCTCAAAACAATCCTGGTAAGCAATTTTCATTCCTACTGGGGCTCCTCCTTTAACTGAGGACTGTTCCACTGTGGTATTTGGATGCCCTGATCTCCCAGCCAGGGCTGCCCAGTGGGACTCCTCTTAAGGGATGGCGCAGCCCCCACCCAGAGAACCACCCCAGAGGGCAGGCTGGGAACATTCTGCGTGGCTAATGTGCTGCTCTGAGGCATTTGTATTTGTTTGGGGCCTGCCAAGAATTCATTTCTTCTCATGGCGATGTCTCCAGCCTCAATGTACCTAACTTCTGACCAACATCTTCAGAAGAGACAATTGTTCCAATGGTCTATCAGCATGAAAGCCATCCTTGCCAAAGTCAGTTTCCTATATGTACTTTAGCTTTTCAATCTTCTCTGTCTGGACTGAAATCATTTTTTCCTTTCTGTTGTGTTTTTTTCTTTTCCTTAAAAAAAATGTTTAGGCATTGTGGTGTTACTTGACTAGAAATTGGGTGGGGTGGCATTTGGAAGCACCCATTGTCAATGAAGACTGTTAATTAAAGAATATCCGCTGTCAACCAAACAGAAAATATAGAAAGAGAAACAGAGGATTCACACATGGAACTTGCTTTCAAAGTCTCATTAAACTGACTTTTAGTGATTTAGTTCAGTTTCTGTTCCAAATCTAAGTGTTCCCTCTTGAAAGTAACCCATTCAAAAACAGTTGATAATTGCAGGCTAATTACCTTGACTCTTTGTACTGGAAAAACTGGCTGAGCAAACCATTGTACAACTGTCTATTAAGATTATTTGGTGACTCATTATCACTAAGACAACCTTATTTCAGTTAAATCAACAGGGTTCCATTTCTTCACCAGAGAGCTAGCTTTACACACCACACACATATACACGCACATCTTCTGAGTTTTTCTTTATCTCCACAGCTAAGGAGAGTAAATTCCTAGATCGACAGTGAAACACAGAGGAGTACAAGTGGAACATCTTTAACTTGACAGGTTCTGAGCCTCTTTTAACTTTCCTTTTCGGCTGTCTTTTCCCACACCTGAGGTGTGTTATCCTCCCCTTTGCCACACCCAGAAAATACACCCAGATAATTAGCGGACTTGTGAAATCCAGGAACAATGAGCTGTACATGTGACAAGGCAAGCCCAATTCCCGGAAGAATGATCTCAAACAAGACTCTGAACATTGACTGGCAGGTCCCAATCTCTTTTTTTTTTTTTTTTTCCAGTGTTCAAAGATTTATTGTTTATAGGTCCCAATCTTGGTCTGTCTTCAGGAGTTTTTTTAAAACCTGAAACCATATCCACAGGGGTGAGATACAGCAACCTTTTGACCTCAGTAGACCTGTTGTTAACACTCCATTGCAAAACAAAACAAACATACAGTTGCAGAAGGAGTGAGGAAAGGAGAGAATTCAAAGGAAGGAGCTGGAATGCAGTCTCTTCATCCCAAGTTCCCTGAGCTATGTGCTCTTGCCCCTGATGGAGGAGTGGGATTCCTTACTTCATGAGTGTATGAAATACTCTGGTTCAGAGTCATCCCTCTTTCACCACAATTTAGATTTAAAAATTGCTGTAATTTCTGTTTTGGTTTTCCTGGTAATTCTTTGAATTTCTTTCTACGGAAGGGAATTAAGTATGGGAGGATTATTATAAACCTTTACTCGTATCTTCCACCGCAGTCAAAGTCAAGGTACTGGGAGTTCAAACAATGGCTTCCAAGGAGACAATGATGTCCCCCAATAGGTCAAGTTTCATTCATATCTGCTCCATTTTATTTGAAGATTTGGAGAAGGGAGGTGGAGAGTTGAATAACTGCAATGCAAAATATTTTTATATGAAAAAAGCATGGCTATATTTCAGATTAAACAGTTGTGCAGACAATCAGGTGAAACTGGAAGCTGTTAAGAGTGCTTAGGGAAAAAGATCTATGCACAGTGTGGCAGGAAAGTGAAAAGGAGCCCTTTTTCTATTTGTTTCTATTTCTGATAAGGAATACTCTCTAGCATAACAAAAGCTGAAGGACAAAATATGATCTATCTATACCAAGGTACTCTATATGTTGTGAGAATACTATGTGTTCACACATATTTCAAGGTAATCAATAAATAATGAAGACTCATGACATTCTGTAATGTATGGATGATTCTAATGTCTAAAAAAGTTAAGACCAGTAATCTGCGATATCAAAAGCAGTACAAGTTAAGAAAACTAAAAACAAGGGCTTCAGAAAGATGCTGCTGGGTTTTTATTTATGAGGCCCTTTCCATCAAGCCACCAAGTCAAGACGGAATCCTCTCGTCTCAGCCACACCCCTGGCTTACACCTGCAACACTTACAAAGTGATGACTCACGTGGTCCAATCACAGAGAAGTGATCCAAAAAAAGAGAGCACAATCATGAAAACTCAAACCAGTGTGGACTGCGTTTCTCCAACTCCATGCAGTGAGATACACAGATAAAGAAATCTATTATTAAATCCCTTTTTTTCCTTTCTCCCATTTATTTTCTTTAGCTGCCCCCACCCAGACCTCGCCCTTTATGCTTCTGGCCCTCCACCTTCTCGTTTACTCTACACCTTCCCATTATACAATACCTCCCCACCAGTCCCCCAAACACACTGGGAAGGCACATCCTTCCCTAGAGTATGGAGAAGTAGAAGAGGTTAAGGGCCCCACACCAATACAGTGGGGGAAGGGGGAAGCCCACAAGTACTCGTCTGGTAGTATTACCTGGTATACTATTCCCCACTACACCAAATACCATAATACCGTATTTTGCACTTATTATTCCTATTATTTACTAGCTGTCTGATCTTGAGAGTTATTTCATGTTCCTATGTTTTCATTCCTCCTTTGAGTAATTAATAATAAACTAAACCCATATCAGAGGGTCAAGATGAGTTTGTATGGGTTAGAACATGGGAAGCACTTAGAACAGACCATACTATTTAATAAGGGTGATCGTCATCTCTGGGTTTTGCCTACAGGTCAATTGTTCCCTTCTCTAAGGGGTAGGAGAGTCTGGTGGGAGGAAGGGGGGACAGACCAATGGGCACACTCTTCATGGAGCAGACCAATTGCCCTGATTTACATCTTCCCCCTTTCCCAGGGCTACTCTTTTCTCTGCCAGCTCCAAGCTCTGCACCTCTTTTTTTTTTTTTTTTAAGATTTTCTATTTATTTTTTTGACACAGAGACACAGCAAGAGAGAGAACACAAGCAGGCGGAGTGGGAGAAGGAGAAGCAGGTTTCCCGCTGAGCAGAGAGCCCGATGCGGGGCTCAATCCCAGGACCCTGGGATCATGACCTGAGCCAAAGGTAGACACTTAACAACTGATCCACCCAGGCATCCCCAAACTCCACACCTCTTTGCCAGTTATCAGGCAGCACAGCTGTTAACTCTCCAACAGCCAAGTTGAGTTTATTCAGGGTAGTGGCTTCACTCCAGTGTTGACGATATCACTCATTTTTCATCTTCTCAAATTTGACAAAGCCTCTGGTCAGCTAATGGACCCTTATCTTGGTATGGATTTAATTCCTCTAGTACTTATTTATTATTCTACATTTTTTCCCATATTAGTCAGAAATGATGGATTTAATGGAGTCCACTCCACCATCTTGAATCAGAAGTTCCCTGGAATATACATAAAGCTTTTATTCTAAGCTTTAGGGTTACTTTTGCTCATGATAGAGTTCACATTCATTTATTTAGTGGTTCTTCCAATTATAGGAATCTTCTTTCATTTTCAATTAAAGAAAATTCTATCACGGTATTAAAATTTTAGTCATTGTCTCTAGCTGTGAAAGTCAGCTTGGAAAAGGGCCACATTAAAAAAAAAAAAATAGCCTCACTTTACCGTATTTGCTTTTTCCCAAGAATATTTAAGTAAATTAACAAATACAAACACACTGAATCAAAGAATTTTGAAGGAGAAAATGATCATTTGCAATCACTTTATGCATGAGGTTATAAGGCTAGTGGGAAGTAAACTGCCCCAAGCCTGCACAGCCAACAAGTGCCAAAGTTGGATGAGTTTCAAATATGGCTTTTAAGGGTATGCCTAGAAAAACAAAACAAGTTGACTCAGCATTCATGTTTATTTTATGAATAGGACTGTCTTTCAGCAGGGGGTTATAGCAAAAACCAACATAATGAAGATATTAGGACTATATTCTCCCACTGTTTTCATTTCCTTAGAAAAGGAAAGCCTATCAAACTTTATTGTCAGTTCTGCAGTATATGGTTTTGAAGCGAAAAGTAATTACAATCCATAGTTATCTTGTGTGACAACTGAAAGAACTTGACATATTACTTCTTTGTTACGTTCAACAGTAGATGGCACCAAGCATATCTGATTACTTATACCATGAGTGTGAGATAATTGTTTGGGAACCTCTAACTGCTTATTTAAAGGGTGGAGACTCCTGATATACTTACAGAGCCAAAAGTCACCTAGCTTTACTGGGGGAAATGCCATACAGTGCATTGTTAGTCTTCAGGTGGTTTCTTAGTCAAATTCTTCATTACTCTCCAGAATGCTCTGGAATTCTATAGCTCCATTTATGACATAAATGTATCTGTTCTGGTGAAAATCAATCAACAAGGCTATTCCTGAACAAGGCTGAAAGAAGTGGAACATTTTAGCCAAAGTAACAACACTCAGTGTGTCTTTGTTATAAACATTTCAAGTTGAAATTCTTCTGTTAATATAGACCATTGGTCCCAGGAAGCCATATTTTTTTTCTAAATGTGCATCATTAGAATATAGTGTATAACTTATTAAGGAGGTGAAGAAGACAGCTGGACAGGGAAGTATCCAAAGACAGGAATGCTCACTTTAGAGAACCTTGTATCTGATAATACTTTTGAGGTATAATGGGTGTTCTAGTTTCTTAATGTCTAGCTATTCATTATCTTTTGAGTTACTTCCGTTTTAGAGGATGACATTTTTAGCATTGTTAGTTATCACTTCAAGTCCTCTACCTGCCACGGAATTTTTGAACATTTTTGGTATAAATAATCACCCAGGTGACTTTCTTCTAAATTTATGATGAGAAACATTAACCTCATATTTTGAAAAACACAGAAAAAAATTGACCACCAAGAGCCAACTAGCCAATAGAAGCACTAAGAAGTATGTCCAATCTCCTAGTACGCCACCCAACAACCCATCTTCACATTTCCACACACCAGAGGGGAATTAACCTACAACCCATACTGTAAAACCATGATCAGACAGGAAGGTGGACAAGGAGAATAGAAGAAACTACTTGCTGTCTCACTCCCTGAGTGATCCCATTTCAAGCAGGAAGATGAGAGAAGAATGAACCTTTGCTAAACCACACAAACATTCCCTGAGAAGTCTCTTAGGCCATTTCCCTCTGGTGGTAGCACTGGACAGAGGCTGTATAGGATCTGTGTGTTGGGTATTGGTCATTGAGGAAGAAGTCCAGGGAGCAGACTCCCTGAATCCGTGAAAGTCCCTTCAAATGTGTTATGGGAAACCTAAAATAAGCAAGATCCTTCAAGCTAAGAAAAAGCTGCTTCTCATTTTATCCAATGTTCTTATTATTTTTCCCCATCCAAAGCATCTTTTAAAAACTCCCTTCCCCAGAGTTGAAAAAGGAAAAAAAGCAAGACCAAAAACTACAAACTAGGAATAAGATTAAACACCTGGTTTATTGGGAAAAATTCATAATGAAAACTGCAATTGCTTCTCCTGCGACTTACAAAATAATAATTTGATATATAAAATGAATTGGTTTTCACTATGTAAATACAAATGGTTAAAAAAAAAAACAAAACATAGTCCATGTGATATATCCTCTATTTGCCATTCAGAGAAATCTCACATCCCTGAATTCTGTATGTCTCACATCAGGTATTTTGTATCTCTTTTTCCAAGGAAGACCAGGTTTGTCTACATTGAAGGTGGTGTTTACAACCGCAATCTACCAGAAGCTGTGTCTATATGATTAGAGCCCAGCCAAACCTGAGATGAACAATTCAAGCCACTTCCTCTCCTTCGGCTATTTTAGTGACTTTGTGAGAGGAATGGAGCTCCGAAAGCTTTACTAAACCACTGGTTCATGCCTATCAGTCATGATGAATTAGACCCAGCCCATCTTTGAATCCATCTACTGTGTTCCTGAACATATAGACACAAAAGAGTACAGATTTATTAATACAGCATTTTCCCACACCCCAACCCTATAAACCACTTTAAAAGAAAAAAATTTCGTCTTAACCTTTCACTACATAAGGAGGCCTTAATAAAAGCTGCAGGCTTTGGGTATGAAAGAATACTTTCCTAGTTGCCATAGCATGGTAACAGAAAGATTCACAAAAAAGATCAGGATATTAGTTAGAAATTCTCACAAACAATATGCATTGAGGAAGCTTTTTCGCTTCTTTAAATAAGTGAAGGCTTGGAAAATATTTATTTTTTGCATTTCTTTTAGGATATTTGGTCACTGACAATTCTTACTAATCTCTCTCTCTTTTCGTTGGCTCTTAATGGACACAGTCCATTCCACCTGGGAAAAGCAGAAACTCGATCAGGTCAGTCCAATCTTTGAAGCCTTCTCATTTTTGCCTTATATAGTGGTTACATTTCATATTCATATTCTTTTACAAATGTCATATAAATGGTATTTATAGATATAAGGGGATATTGGCATATCATAGGTCATTAGTTTAAAGAAGTTAGCTTTGTTTACAAAACATATATAAAAGATGAATATGAAACTGTAATACCATTTAAGAAATATTTTCTCCCAAATTATTTTAGCATTGACTAGTTTAATGAGATGAACACTGCCCACAAAATGGGTTCAAAGGATGCTGGCGAAGGCAGTGTCTTGCTCTGGGATCCGTCTTGGCAGCAGTGATCTTCTGCTCACTCCCACCTTAGGCAGATGTGTAGAAGTACCTGGGCTTGGCATTACCCAAAAGGTCATCTTCGTAGTTGGGAAGGCAACAGAAGAAGAAGGCACAGCCGATCAGGATAATCGTGGCCGCCCACCCAAAACCATAGGCCCAGTTATAGATGTAAGTGACAGCCGGGTTGGCATGAAGGTTGAAGGTCTGGGTGTACTTCACAGGGTAAATCACCAGGGAGATGATCTGGAATACGGCTAAAGGGAAGAAAAGCATCCCCAAGTGAATACAAATGCACAAATGAATGGAAGGGAACAACAGGTCAACTCCCTCTGCCACAACTGGTTTTTTGTCTTTAAATAAGTGTTAAATCCACTTCCTGTCAATGAAAGGGACTTGGGGTCGGGGGGGATCTATTCGGCATGAGCCAGAACACGTTATGGACTCTTGTATGTCAGAGAGACATGACACTGAGCAGAATGCTGATTATATGAAACACAGACGAAAGGCAACTAGAGAACCCTTCTTTAGTACCTGTATAAGCTTTGTGTTTACTAAAGTAAAAAGTGCAACACTATGGTGTACCGTTGAAAGCAGGGTGGTAGGTTTTCATCTTGGTATTTCCTGTGCCAAACACAGTAAATATTTTCAGGGCTAGTAAAAATAATATATATACAACTACACACATGTGTGTGCACACACGCACATATATTTGACAATATTGATATTTAACAGCACATGATTGGAATATTCATTTAATAAATGAGTAACTAAATGAATCTATAAGCCAATGATGTGAATGATCAACAGAGAAACACCAGGAAAGCCTGCAGAGGAGGCGAGAATCTGAGGAGTAAATAGAAAGGGAGAGATGGAGGTCAGAGGGAACAGCATTCCAGGCTGGGAGAAGAGAAACACCGGAGTGTTTCTCTTGGGGGAGTATAAGGAGGATCTAAGAAAGAAAACACAGGTCAAGAAGACTTCTATCCTCTTTGGCATTAGAGTCACCCTATTACACTTACTATTAATCATATTAACATTTTAAGCAACTTTAAAAAAAAGAACTTGATTAAATTGACTTTTGTTTTCTTTTTTCATGAACATGCATAACTCCATGGAGCTATAATGAGCACACACATGCTATGTTGTGCTCTGTATTCTTTTCACATCATATTTCTCATGTCTGTTGCCACGTCAGAGGATAGGAACACATTTTCGCTCTGTAACATTAAGACACTAAGTCTACACCCAGCGGTGCCAACCAGTTGTGCTCCAAGAGCCCTAGTTCTGGTATTCCATTAATAAATGTTCACTCTGACCACACCCACCTGCATCACTAAATCTCCCATACTGCAGAATCAGCTCTATGATACAAGTTCCGGACCTGGCCCATCCTAGGGTCTCCTGTCCCACTGTAGAAAAACTTTCTATGACCCGCTACATCATAAGATTGTAACATTCCTTCTATAAGCAAAATGGGCTCAGCATGGGGCTCACAGGAGGACAGCCCTGGGGCCACAATGGAAAAAGTGCCGTGATTGTTGTCAGCTGTTGTTGTCAGCTCTGGTCCCTCAAAGCAGGGTGTCACTGGACATGGACGTGGGGTCACGCAGCATGGACTGGAAACATGGGCTACTGCCTGAGACACAGGAGGAAAGGGACCTAGACCTAAAAGCCCATGTCTCCGTTACTTTTGCGCATGGTGACACATCTCCTGACAACAGACCCGGAAGTGTAATTGTCAAGGATTGTGGGTTGGACAGTATTACAGAGATGCCTACTGAAGGTAAGAATGAAGAACCTGTCTTACCAGCCAGGGCCAGGAGGCCTCCAATCACTCTGAGAAAGACGAGCATCTGGGGTCCGCAGAGGGCAAAGAAGGACAGGATGAAACAGATCACCAGGATGATAAAGCCACAGAAGAGCATGGCGGCCGCTGCCCTTCCCCACGCTGTAAGAGAAAAGAAATGAATAAGACACACGGGCCACATTTAATAATCACCTATCAAAGTATCAGTAGAAGTTTTTTTTTTAAATATTTGGTAGAAAGACTGTTTTTGACGGGAATTAAGCATCTCCATATCTCAAGGGAAGAATAGGCAATTCATACGGAAGGCACTAATATATTGCTTGTGATAATACCTTCTCCCCTCAGACTTGGGGTAAATGTTTCTAGCTCTGAAATGAAAGTTAGAATTCATTCAACTCTTTCTCACGTAATAAAGAGGCATATAAACAGGTATATTTCAAAGGCTCTCTCCTTCTTCCCTCCTACACTCATGCTCTCTCTCACTCCACTGTCTTGCACTCTCTCAAATAAATAAAATATTTAAAAATAAATAAATATAAAAGGTTCATGCAAGTTCTAACATAACATATAATAAACAACACTTTTGGTACTGAAAAATTAAGTTGTGATTTCTTTAGGAAATGGTTCAAATACCTTTAAAAAGATCTTTGTTTTATATTAATGTTTGGTCCTGTGCCAAAATAACCATTGAAAAGCATACTGACGACTAGACAGAGAGGTGCACGAAAGTGATTTAATTATAAAGAAGCTTTGATTTTTATAACAAATTTAGGTATAAATATATCCCACTATTTGTCTAAATTTTAACTTCTGAAGTATTCAGAATTTATAGCGCAAGAGTTCTTAATGATGGATAGGACTCTTAAAAACAATCAGGATGAAGTGAAAATTGAGTTCTGGTTTTGAAAATCTGCGTGGGCACTTCCAGTCTTGTATCCTTCTACCGTCAGCCCATGGAAATAGGAGAACCATGATACCCAGGTTAACAATTCCAGTCAGTAATTCCTGTTGTGCAACCTGCACTGATTTCAAAAATCTCTTCCCACACAACCTGCTTTCTAGAGGGCTTAACTGACATTGATGATGTAATTGCCCTGGCCAGGCACTGTGCTAAGAACTGGACATGCATTAGTTCACTAAATCTTCACAGTAACTTTTAATGTCTTTTTTTTTTTCCTAAGAGAGGGAGCGGAGGAGGCACAGATGAAGGGGAAAGAAAATCTTAAGTAGGTTCCACGCTGACTGCAGAGCCTGATGTGGGGCTCTCTCTCACGACTCTGAGATCATGATCTGAGCCTAAATCAAGGGTCAGACGCTTAACCAATTGAGTCACCCAGACACCCCACAATACACTTTAAAAGTTCATACTACCATCATCTCTTTACTGGGGCACCTGGCTGGCTCAGTTGGTGGGGCATGGGACTTTTGATCTCAGGATTGTAAATTCAAGCCCCACGTTGGGTGTAGAGATTACTTAAACTTTTTTTTAAAAAAATGTTTATCATCATTTCTTTAGAAATGAGGATATACTAAGACTTTGAAAGTTCAAGTGACCTGCCCATTGCCACATAGCAATTGCCACTGTGAGTGGTTCAGGCAGAGTTTGATTTCCAACCTGGATAAATCCAAAGCATGACTCTTCAGATATGTAATTTATATCCCATAAAATTCACTCTTTCAAAGTATACAAATCAGAGGTCTCTACTATATTCACAGGGTGGTGCAATCATCACCGCTTATAATTCCAAAATTTTCATCACCCCCAAAAAGAAGCCCCATATCCATTAGAGGTCATTCACAATTCTCCCCTTCTTCCAGCTTCCAGCAACAATTAATCTAGTTTCTGTCTCTATCAGTTTGCCTATTCTGGACATTTCCTATAAATGGGATCCATACAGCATGGCCATTTGTGACTGTTTACTTTCACCTAGATTAGTGCCCTCAAGGCTCATCCGTATTTGCAGGTACCAGTACTCCATCCCTCTTTATGGCCAAAAAAATTCTGTTGTACAGATCTCCCACATTTTATTTATCCAATCATTCATTCACTGATGGACGAACATGCTCTCTTGACCTACTCTTCTGTATTGTACTCGAGAAAGAGAGTCATGTGCACATCCACCCAGGTTTTACTCCTGACCCACTGAATCAGAACTCAAGAGGTAGTACCCAGGAATCTGCTCCTTACTGACGTTTCTTACATCCATGCTAAAGTGTGAGAAGAACTGAGAGAGATTATTCATTTCCTTATGGGACCAGATCAGCCCTGGCAAAAACAAGAGCATGTAATTTTCAGGATGTGACCCATCGTCAATTATAGCCACATTCTATAGACTTTTTTTTTTTTTATGGCTACCACCAATCATTACATTCAATTAAATCCAACTATTAAATTCAAAGAAGTAGATACTGATTTTTCCTTTTGAGTTCACAGGTTACAAACCATAACAAAAGGTGACATCTACATAAGCATGCAGAGGAATGCAAACGTTGAGGAAGGCTGCAAAGCAGAATGTGAATTCTCAATAACAACAATAAAACTCCCTAACAAAGGGGCGCCTGGGTGGCTCAGTGGGTTAAGCCACTGCCTTCGGCTCAGGTAATGATCTCAGGGTCCTGGGATCGAGTCCCGCATCGGGCTCTCTGCTCAGCAGGGGGCCTGCTTCCCTCTCTCTCTCTCTCTCTCTGCCTGCCTCTCTGTCTACCTGTGATCTCTGTCTGTCAAATAAACAAATAAAATCTTTAAAAAAAAAAAACAAAACTCCCTAACAAAGAGCATATTTTGATAACCAAACTTTGACAGTCACAGATTAAGGTTTAGCTAAACAAGTCGTGCATGATGTAGCTTCGTAGAGTAACATCAATAATTACTCCTATTTATTTGGGGAAGATAAATACAGACTATTGCTATTACTACCCCCTCTAACATGATAGCTGAGGTGTAATTTGAAAGAAATTAAGAAACCAGCAAGCCAGTTCACCTAACCTGAAGCCAACAGGTGAGCACAAACAGAAACACAGCCCATGTTAAGCACCTGGCCTATGCTGTGTGAAATAATTCCGTTGTGGCTTGTTTACTTAACATGCTGAGTCTAAAGAAAATCAAAATGGCAAATTAAGTGGTTTCTTGTCTTGAGAAAGTCTTCTCTGGAAGTAGAAGGCATGTAACCTGCTCCTACAGCATGGGAACACCCAGAATGAATCACTTAACTATCACTGAAGACCCAGATTTTGGCACGGTTTTAAAGATCTGGCTGATGAATATGGAGCAAGACAACCTGCCTTCTAATATCAATGACTATGTTGCTGTAAAATGATGAGATGGACCCTCCCAGGTCTGAGCAGGGTCAGCCCAGCCCAATATCCTGCCCAAGAAGGGGACCAACAGCCATGTAGACATGGCAAATCTCCATGACATACATTTTGAAAAGTTGAGATGAGTCTGTACCCCCAAGTACCTTTGGTCTTACCTAATTACCCAGAATGAGCTTAATACCTGCAAATTTACCCAACCCTTTGGGGAACTATTTATATTTTTATATTTTACCATGATCTAAATTATACCGTTATCTACTGACCCAACGGAAAAACATCAATTTTTTTAAAAACTTGTCCATGACTGAACAGACGGATGGTCTTTGGCTCTTCAAAGGCAGAATGTGCTTCTTCATTGTGAAGACAAGTCTGTCCACCATTATTATTTTATATGCAAATTGTACTGCCTTTCCTAATTGTGGTTTGTGATAGAGGGCGGGGAAGATTCTTGTTCTCAATTAGCACTCTCTGAACAGAAACCACAAATCAGGTAGGACTCCAGGTAACCAGATTCCATGTTTCTGTGCAGGAACGGTTTCTGTTTGTTCTGTCCCCTTAAGGGAAGATGAATTTGGTGTTATTTATGATCTGTTATGTCCTAATTTTTTTTCTAAGTGCCATTTGGACAAGTTCCTATTATCAAAGAAACCAGAGGCCTTATAAATCCACTTGTAAATAGGATTCATTAAAGATCCAATTGGATGAAGAACAGCTTACCTAATTTTGCCATCACTTGCAAAGATTAAACCTTAAATCAACACTAACAGTCACTGAAGAAATTCTGATTTTTTTCCCTAGGAAATGCTTTTAAACTTTTTGTATGAGAAAAATGCTATATCTTTTTTCCAGTGATGACATGTGAAAACACAATGTTACAAGTCAAATACAGCTAGGAAAAGACCAGTGAGGTCAACTGATAAGAAAGGAGCCAAATAAATAAATAGGTAGACAGTAGAAATAAATAAATACCTTGAATGCCAAGCTAGAAACCATTAACCAAACTGAAGCTTGTGGCGGGGTGGGGGGACCAACATCAACAACAACAAAAAACTGTAAGATGAGAGCACTATTAATATTTTTAGTATTGTGAGCAACAATTGGCAGACTGTCACTAACCGTTCCTCCAAAGTTAGTTTTTCTTTTAATGGATTTGCTGCATTCTTTTTTTTAGTTTTTTTTTTTTTTTCCTAAAGATTTTATTTATTTATTTGACAGACAGAGATCACAAGTAGTCAGAGAGGCAGGCAGAGAGAGAGGAAGGGAAGCAGGCTCCCAGCCGACCAGAGAGCCCGATGCGGGGCTCGAACCCAGTACCCTGGGACCATGACCTGAGCTGAAGGCAGAGGCTTTAACCCACGGAACCACCCAGGCGCCCCCCCCCTTTTTTTTTTTTAGTTTTATACATGGCCACCATACCCTGACCAGAACAGTCTGTCCTAGCCCCTTACTCAGTGTCCTGCAGACACCAACCTGTCACCCAATTTGAGTAGGGCTCCTTTCCAGAACAACAGATTCAGCTATTAATAGTACAAAGGCCCTACCTAGTAAATCTGAGAACAGGTCAGATCTCATACTGGTTGTATAGGGTTCTTTATGTCAGACTCTTTGGGTCACAGAACTGAAAACTGGTTAAAATCATGGGTGAAAAAATTAAAATGTTAAAGATAACCCACGGGTGGAGTATATATTCAAAAAGACTGGGCTGTGTCCAATGAGGAGGTAATGGGCAGGAACACAGGCTGGGGCCTCTGAAACTGGAAAGCGTTTACAAATCACGTGGCTATCTTGTGAAATAACAACTTTCCAGGTGATGCTGATGCCCCTCATCTGGACATGTTGATTTGCAAAAATCAAGAGAACAACTCGTCACAGGCCTCCAAAAAAATCTACATCGAAGAAGCGAGTTTACAGAAGCTTTAGAAGGCAGTAAAGCACGGTCAAGGCCCCATGGGATGGCATCCAACTGGTGTGAGATTCTTTACATGCTCCACATTTTCTCTGGGAACTGAGCCTGATGATAACTACTTACCACTGGGTTTTGAGAGAACCGTGATACGTTCTCTCTTTATGGTCTTCTTTTAAAGTCTCAGTGGGGAAACCATCCTACCCAGGAAGATGTGAACACGGGGATTTGTACCATGAACATAGACAAGATAACTAGCAGGGAATCGGGGAGCAATCCTCACAGACTTGAAAGTGGGTCAGATGAAAAAGGCTGGGAAGTAGCATTTACGTGGAAGCATACTTGAGCTCCATCAGTACAAGACAAGTACTTTTAGACAGAGAGCAGCGTCCAGAGAACTGAATTAAGTTGTGGAACAAAGGGAAGAGGCTTAGCTTGTTGTGGGTGGTGTTGATGGGCACAGACTTTGGTGAAAGCTTGAACAGGTGCACTCTTATGTCCTTCTATAATAGCCTGGGAGTCTGTGTCGGCTAGCAGGCAGAAAACAAGTTAGGCCACTTAAAAGGGAGTGAGGCTTCCGGGCAGTTCCTGCTAAATGCAGCCAGTGGGCCAGTCACTGGTTCCCACACATCTGAATCCTATAAATCAATATAAATTTATATTTTTAATTATGAAAATCAATTGAGGGGCCAATTTTTTATTTTGCTGTGTAAAAACCATGAACAGCCACCCACAGTGAATAATCTATCCTACGAATGCCTAATTTCATAAAACCATAACATTTCTATACCTCACCCTGCCTCCCCGTCAAAGGGTCTCACGAGCTTAATCTCAACATGAAGTCCTTTAAGTTGAATTTAGCGCAATATAAACCTATTCCCTTTGTGCTTATCTTTCTCATCTCCTATACGTTTAAGAACCATAGGGCTAAATGATCTAAAAATAGGTCCTATAATACTCTGATTCCTGGACTTACCTAAGACTGATTTCATGTAAAAGCAAAACAAACGAACAAAAAGCAGAAAACAGCCCATTCACTGCACTGTGCGGTATTCAGAGGCATCTGGTAGAAAGGAGGCTCTGTATTTGTGAGGCAGGCACTCTAACTGAGCTGCCCTGGGTCCCCACTGCCATTCCTGGTGCATAGACTCATCACCCTTAGTCTCCACCCTGACAAGTAGGTGCCTGCTTTGGATTTGAAATCTGTATCACTGATATTTAAAATAATCTCCTGATGTATTTTTTTTCTTAAAACTGGAGAAGAAAGGGTGCTGGCAGAACAAAAACAGGATGCACGAACATGCATGCAAATCCAAGTTTGCATGTTATGTATGGGTGAAATCAGACCAATCATTGCAATGCTCTCTTCCTGTTTGGACAAATATAAATGTGAGATTCTCTCCATGCTCTACATACTCATGATTTTGCTTAAAAATTAAATGGGTATTTGTGAAACTGGGTTATTTCTGTAGTTGTTAATATCATGTAAAAGCAAATAGTCAGGGGATAATTTAGTTCATTTATGAGGGAAAATGAGGTGATGCAGCAACCTGAAATTCTTTTAGAAAACCATCGATAACTGTGGGGAATATAATATTCTGCATTTTACATCGTTCTAATGGGTAGTATCATGCTCTGCATTTTACATAGTTCTAAGAAACTATTTCCCTTTACAAAAACGTCTCTATTATTAGTATGATTGCCAAGACTTGCCAGGAATAATCTGTGCTTTTAATATCAAAATGAACATACTAATGTTATGAATATTAATTAATAGAAAGAGATGGTCAAGCACTTTGTAATAAAAAGATATACTTTCTTAATAGTATTTGCTCAATGTAAATCACAACATTTACATTCTAGTACATATCAAGAAGTTTTTTAAGAGTTGATACACACATTCAATCATCTATATTAAGATATTATTTGATTTCATGTTTAAGATTTTATTTATTTGACAGAGAGAGACACAGTGAGAGAGTGAACACAAGCAGGGGGACTGGGAGAGGGAGAAGCTTCCCTCTGAGCAAAGAGCCTGATGTAGGGCTCGATCCCAGGACCCTGTGATCAGGATGCAGATCTGAAGGCAGATGCTTAGCAACTGAGCCACCCAGGCACCCCTAAGATATCATTTTAATTAGAGCGATCCACCTTATTCCTTGTTGCGTTTATACATGTGTAGGCGTGTGTATAAACTGCATACTACATTTTAGAGATATCTCCTGTAAACATACTGTTTTCCAAAAAGCCTTACTGGTTATCTGAAAATCTCCAAAGTTAGAGATGCCTAGAAAATCGCCCTATAGTGTAGGAATCCACAATTTCGATATTTGTGAAGCAAAACTAGCCAATAGTCAATGGCAGAAAATGAAGTGTAAGTATAATAAACACTCAACTCATCTCTGACCACAGGAACCTGAGATGGACCTCTCTTTGGGGAGTTCACATCTACATCCTTCTTCCCGTGGACAAATAATGACAGTGGATCCTGGATTCATTATTTGATTCTAGGTCTTGCACAAAAGCTTCGTCTAACGTGTTATTGACACATACTTATCTTTGCAAAGGTCATAGGAGTAACTTAATTGGGATGTTAAAGCCACCACCCACTTAACGAATATCAGTCTTGCCGCATTGTAAAGGTAGCAATAGATTTTTTTAACTTGGAAAACTGAACTTTACCGAAGACCAATTTCTACATCAATTTGAAACATATTTTATACACTGGATCAGTGTTGCCTTTACAATTAAAAGAGTTAATGCTTTAGACTTCTAATTAAAAAATTAAACCAACAAAACCTGTTTATTCCCTTCCATATACAAAGCACTATATCATTCTGAGGCTCAAGACACCACACCCTACAAAGGTGAGCTCATCTTGCAAGTCAAGAAAAATAAGAACTGCATTGTAGTGAGTTTCCCAAGAGGGCTGGAGTCACAGCCAAAGCCTTGCAGGCCAGATCATGTCCCAGCAGTAGTGCTGCTGCTGGTGGTTCTACCAGCTCCTCTCTTCCTGTGGTGCCACTAAGTTGACTTCACATGCGTGGGGGATTGCAGAGTGCTCTTTGGGTCTGTACTAGTCTTTGTTCTGAAGTATGATTATCAAGTCTCTTTAAAAACACGCCTGTTTAAGCAGTCCCGTTAAGTTCCCCTACAAGAGACTGAGCTCCAATGCGTTTTAACTAAAAGATTAAACTAAAAGATAAAGCACATTACTTCAAAGATATTAATTCCCTTTTAAAACCTAAAAGATCTGAGATAATAGAAACACTGGCAGGCGCTCTATTTGTTTTAAGAGAGGAAAAACACAGACTTTAAGAAAGGAGAAATTCCATGCAGTCTTTACATTTTATTAGCTGCTAATGAGGACCATGCCTCCCTTTGCGGTAAAGTTCCTAGTGGGAATTTCCAAACAGTCCACAGTAGATAAGATACAGCACCAAGCTCTGGATAGGGGCCCCCAGAACCACAAATAAACACTGTGCTTGGAAGCCGTGGGCCACTTCAGAGTAAAGAATCAAATTAATGGGTCCTAGGCAGGGAATGAGAAACGGCAGGGTAGCCTTCTTTCTGAGTTTAAAACTATTAAATTCAGTTGCTAAGGCCCCATTCAGTAGCATTTAGCCTTAAGTTTGGATTATGCTCCTACTTAAACCCTCCTCTCCCGCACCCCAGGCAAACACTGCTAATGACAAAAGATCGGGGCTGTTCTTCCCCACCGTCCTAAGAAGGGAGTGGCAGCAGACAGGACTGTGCTCCTCTCCAGTCTTGCCTATTACGTAGGACACCGGGGCTGCCCCCATGCTGGAAAAATAAAATACTCGATCTGCACTATATGAAATTTGTCAACTCCGCTTCCTTTTGCTGGTGTGGAAGATGTGTTTGCTGCGTCGATTTCAAGTCAGATTAAAGTAAGTAAGTTTTTCTAAACAACAATGGCGGACTTAAGTCCAAAAGACACCCCCTAAAGCTAGCAAGAACTAGCCTGCTGCTTAAAAATACTGCGGTCCCTCTTGAAATCATGACTGCTAACACTTGGACGGAAAGGGCCTTTTTGTTGCTTTCACTTAGTTTCGGTTAAACGATACACCGACCTTGGGGAAGGCACATATTTTAATATTTTATTTTAATCTCATGAGGAATCAGAGGAGGTGGTGGAATGGTAAGAGATTTCAGTGGGTCTTCAAGAAAATACAGTTTGTTCATTGTATTTCCTCACCTAAACCTTTTCGACGGCTGAAAATCTCTGGCACATAACCGACCAAGTCTACAGGAAACATAGTTTAAACTAGGGCCGTTTTCGTTTCAGTGTTGGGTCTGGTTTTGGCCACTCAAAGCTGCTACTGCTTTCTTCTGTTCAGGTCGGATGCCTGAACCTAAGCTCTAAACACACTCCACCCCATTGCCATCACTCCCTACCGCTGCCCCAGTTCAGTCCCTTAACTTGGGGCGGTCTCCGAAGGCGGCGAAGGCCCAGCCGCAGCCCGGAGGGCTTCCCGGAGGCGGCGGCACTCACCGTACTCCATGAGGCTCTGGCAGCCATCATCGTAGGACCCGCTGCCGCCGCCCTCATGGAAGCATCGCCACCACAGCGAGGATGTCTGGATGTGGTCGCTCGACTGCAGCCAGCCGCGGCCGGCCAGCGCGATGATGTCGAAAGCGATGGCGCTGAGCAGCAGCAGGGGCAGGATCCACCTGCAGCGCTCGCAGGCCAGGCCGCAGCGCAGCATCTCGACGGTGGCGGCGCGGAGGAGAGGAGCGCGCGGGGCTCGGACGCCGCGGAGACTGGCCCGCCAGCGCGGGCAGCGCGACAAAAGGGAAGAGGCCGCAGGGAGGCGGCTCCCGGGAAGACGCGGCTCGGGGCGCCCGGGCCCCACCTAGATTCCGGTGACTCACGGCGCGCCGCCCCGACCTGCCCGGCCGGCCCGGGTGTGCGCGGGGAGAGGCGGGGCCGGGCTCGGGTTACACGGGGCGTGGGGGAGCCTAACCCGCCCGCGCCCGGCCTGGAGCCGCGGGGCGCCCCGCCCGGCCAGGGATGGGGTCCGGGGGGCCCGGGCTGCCCCTACGCGCGCCTTCTCGACTCCCCACTGCCTCATTTCCCGCTTCCTGGAGCCTCTCACGCCAGATGTGGTTTTCACAGTGCCTCACCGGGTGCCCGTTTTAATCCGTGCAAACCAGTTCAATATTTAATCTCTGCGGTCGGATAATGGTCTGACTTTAAACAATCCCATATTTAAGTTTCAAGCAGCTTGAGATGGGTATTCACGTTGTACCTGTGTGTCAAGGCTGCACTGCGTTTGAACGTGTGTGCGCAACCCAGGAGCCCGTCCCCGACCTTCCTAGGCAGAGGTGGCCACTTCCTCCCGGGCTCCACCTTTGTACCTTGTACCGTAGCTCACTTCATACTCTTATCTGCTTATGTACCCGCCTAACCTGCTGGGTCTGGAGCTCTTTGCCAGCAGAGGCCATGTTTTATTTATCTGCGTATTCCTGGTGTCTAGCACTGTGTCTGGATGTTAGCGGGGACGGGTGGGGGGCTCAATTAACATTTAATGCATGAATGCGCTGAGTTTAACAGATGCTCACTTCGGTCTTGGAAGAGTTTCATGGGGCTTCCTGGAAACCTTCAGGTCCCGTCTGCAGCAGTCCACAATCCCTATCACAGGTCTGTCGCTATTTAAATCCACTTAATCTACTCTTTTCGTTTACTATTTTGAGGTTTCTTCAAACAAAAACCGTATGCTAACATGCAACCAGCACCTAAAATCCCACCTCCAGTGTCCTGGCCCTGTCACCACCATTGACTCAAGTGTGGGCCTGGGGGAGGAGCTGGAACGGCAGCTGGGAGTAGCAACTGAGGAGAAACAAATTCTCAGTGCCAGGCTCCACGGTCGCCTTGGGCAAATCATGAAAAGCATCCAATGAGGTTCACAATTTTTTAATGGAGGTCACATCTTACCTCGTACCTTCAGAGCTTTTCTCTGAATCCCTTGCTTTTCCCACCAATTTAATATAAGAGAAAGGGGGAATATTTAGCAATGTTTAAAATTTAGTTCTCTGTATTTCAGTTTGGTATTCTCAATAGAAAAAGAATACTATTTTGTCTTATGGTTCTCTGGCAATTTTTGAGAATTGTCCCAGAAACGTGCTGAGAAAGTTCGTGTTTGAAGCCACAGGAAGAAATCTCTTCAGCCTTAGTCTGACATAAGCCAAGTTCACATATTTTCCTTAGAGGCAAATATTTTCACTTTGGAATAATAGCATAAATGGGGCTGGGAGGCTTCCGCCAAGAGTTAACTGCATACGGTGTAGATTGTATAAAGAAAATATGCTCTCGGGGTTTTCAAAAGTAATGTAAATATTTGTGAGGGGGGAATATCACATTCTACAAATAAATAGAGAACTGATCAGGAGCAAAGTGAGTTTCGTGGGTCTTAGGATCTCTAAAGGATTTTGGACGAAATATAACTTCTTTTTCTTGTTCCAGTAGATATGAGGAAAAGAGCTCATTCATGTTGAGGTGAAAACAAGGAAAGTAGCTCTTCAGAATTTCTGGAAGAGAGTAAACCCAGCCTGGTTGGGTTCTAACTGGAAAGTACCTAATATAGGTCTCACAGACTGTGGAACCAGATGACTCGAGTTCAGATCCTTTCTCATACCAGCTGTGTGACATTGGGACACTTAGCTTCTTTGTGCCTCCGTTCCCTTATCTCTAAAATGTATAGTGCTCACCCATAGTGTTGTAATGGGTATTAAAATGCTAATATATGTAAAGCATGAAGAATTGTGCCAGCACACAGCTACAATAAAAGGGGTGATAATGATGATTTGCACGTAAGTTTCCCACTTTACTAAGATTGGAAAGGGCCTTTACATGTTTATAAGGAACAGATCCTTTACAAGAATATCAACTGTATAGATCTAAGTTTTCTCAATCATTCCTCTTAGCCATACTAGCGAAATGACCGCGTATAGTGGAGAATAGGCAGCTCAGTAGTTCCCCCTGCTGGATAATCTAGGAATCGCAGAGCGCCTGATGATGTAAAGTATATCTAAAAAAAGGTTTTTATTTTTATAATTTTGGATTTTCATGGTTATAAAAGCAATAAACATCACAAATGAGTTATACACTATTATCATCCTCATATAGATGAGAAAACTGGGGCACAAAGTTCAGTAACTTGCTCAAAGTCACAGTCCCTGAGTGGCAAACCCATACACTACCCTGGGCCATTTGTCACCAGAGCCGGTGCTATTTACCACAATAACCATTTGTAAGAATCTGGAAAGCATTCCTCCATAGGTTTCCTTCTTTCTTTCCTTTTCTCTGACTTTGTAAACATCCAACCCACTACCAAGTCTCTCCTGAGCTTAATGAAATGGTCCCATTTAAGCTGCCATCTTTTCACTCATAAGCCAAAGTAATCACGTGCAGGTAGAATGAGCACAGTGGGACGGGAAATCAGGTAGTCGGAAGTCTTCTTCTCACTGCTGACCCTGTACTTCACCTCTAATTCTTGTCCCATCTCTCTTTTCCTCTGTTCCTAAAAACTTCTGTCTCCACTCTCTCCCCTCCTATTCCTTCCTGTCTAGTCTACCCAGTGGTGTGATGGTAAATGTTTACCAACTTTCTGACCCCCCAAATCCTTGATTTGTAGCATTTGCCAATTTCTATCATGTAAAACTCTCCCAAGGCTGATTTCCAGTTACCACCTGATGTCGCTGAACACAGAATTGGAAAGAAATATACATAATTATCTCTCTCAAGCTAATAAAAGCACACCCCTGCGTCTACCCCTAGTATCCTACCGAAGATATTCTTATAGTGGTCACCAGTAAGCTCCTATTTGCCAAATTCAGTAGATATCATTGATCTTTTCGTTCCACTAGATACTGTGATGTCTTCCTCCATAAAACTTTCTACTCTCTTGGCTTCTATAAAGATGTTAAAGTCCGGTGCTCAAAGATCATCAGGAACACACCTATACTAGGACGCTTGGGTGGCTTAGTCAGTTAAGCATCTGCCTTCAACTCAGGCCATGGTCCCAGGGTCCTGGGATTAAGCCGCCCATCAGGCTCCCTGCTCTGGGGTGTGGCTGGGGGGCTGCTTCTCCCTCTGCCTGTTGCTCTCCCTGCTTGTGCTCTGTCTCTGTCAAATAAATTAATTTAAAAAAATTTTTTTAAAAGAAACACACCTATAGTCAAATAAAGTTAGTTTTGTTCACTCTGCAGCAAAGCACACAGTACACCACGGGGTACTCCGGGGATGTTCCAGTGGGAGGATGTTAGGAGATCTTAGCCACAAAGATTAGGCTTATGTCAGGTGATTTAGAAGGGGGTTCAGAGATGTGGGTGTTTTGTTTTGAGTTATGTCAGGAAGAGCGATATCTTATTTTGTAGTTGCATGGTGTTTTTTTTTTTCTTCCTGCGTTCAGATATGATTATGGAATGGTCTTGTTTTTATTTTGTTCTATCGCAATGACACAGTGACCTCATCTGATGTTTATATTCTGTGAAGTTACTCATGCTCAGCATTGAGTTATCCTGGCCTAGCTATTGGCTGCCAGAACAATTACCACCTGCCAGGGACTGGCTTTTTCTTTCTCTTTCACTGGATCTCCATGAACCTCTCCACCCAACCCTTCCCGCCTTCCATAATGTGCTCGTCCGCTTCTGACCTCTGTCCTACCCAGTGGTGGATTCTCTGGGATTCTTTCCCATATCACTCTTCTGTTTATTTTCTTTGTGTTGCATCATCCACTTTGATGATTTCGACCCCTACCTGTATATTCATGAGGTGCAAATCACACCTTTTTTTTGGCGCTTCAGAATTTTGTATCCACCTGCCAGATGGTGGCGCCACCTGGATTTCCGCCCCGCCCCCCACACGACCACCACTTTAGCATCAACTTGTACAGAGTTCCAATTGCTCTCTCCTCTACACCATTGTCTTCTTCCTGTAGCCTCCATACCACCTCCATCACCTTGGTCAAAACTTCAAGATCATCCTTGACTCCTTCTATATCCAATTTAAATCCAGCAATGTAAAGTTTTGCCAGCAGCCTTAGCTCCCGAGTACTTCTGCAGTACACTCTCTGCTCTGCCCCTCCTCTGCCTGCCCCAGGTCATTGACGCCACAGATGCCCCTCACTGCTCTCCCCCTTCCAGTTCTGGACACTCCCCTCTCCCTAAAATCCGTCTTCCATAAGACCACTAAAGTGATCAGCTAGACACGGATCTGAACCTCACACTCTCTTTTACGCACCCCTCACTTGTTCTTCATTGCCTCTGCCATCAAGAATGAGATTCCTAAAAGTGACACACAAATTCTCCTGTGGTCTAGCCCCTTTGCCTCTCCAGCCTCATCTGTCCCCTCTGCTTGCCTTCTCATCTTTTAGGTTCTCCCCAGCCTATCACAATCTGATTCTGCTCATGCTACTATGTTAGAACAGCTCTTTAGAAGATTATCAGAGTATTCAACAGGGCTGATGACTTCCTCCTGGAAACCCACACCTCCCTCTGCCATGGCGCTCTCACTTTTGACCTTTCTGACTGTCCTTCTCATTCTCTTCTACTGTTCACATTCTCCCTGGATGACTTAGTCCAGTCTCCTTCTTCCTCACATTCATGATAACACATTTGCTTTTATTCTGATGTTATTTCTCAAATAACTTTCTTCCTAGCCCCCTCCCCAACCATCTATTAATTCCTACTGATCTTTAAAGATCTGCTTCAGACACCATGGCCTCCAGAAAACTTCCCTGAATCTTGGCATATTCCTTCTATCCCTGCCTCCAATCTAAGGTAACTATGTGCTCTTTCTCTGTTCTCCCAGAACACGTGAACCATATGGAGTATTCACTTCGTTTTATAGTAATCCTTTTTTTTTCATTTTATAGTAATCTTTATGTGTGTTTCCATTAGACTGTGAGATCCTTGAAGAAAGTGACCATGTCTTATTTGTCTTTGTATTCCCAGCACCTTTTCTAATGCAGGTGTTAAATAATTGACAAATAAATGAATGGATGGATGGATGAATGGATGGTTTTGTCAGTAGCTATGAGACTTGGCTTCTCTGAACTTTAGTATGTTCATTTATTTGTTGAAGTGGCTAAAAAATAAACTGCAAGGAAACCTGTAGCTCTAAAATGCTATGAAAGTACACATAAATGAAAAAAATTCTTAAGACTCGAAATTGAAAAAATATATATATTTGGAACAGTAGGTGGCAGTAGAATACTGTTTTTCAGCATAGCATTTGCAAGACTTAAAATTGATCGACTATCCATAGAAAAACTAATAGCTATATAGCATGATATTTTAAATGTTTCTATACTTTAGTTAATAACAGTGTGTCCAGATTGGTTTCCTAACTACAGAAATGTATTATACTAGTGTAAAATACCAATAATAGGGAACAGTAAGTACAGGGGACTAGGGGAATTTCATACTATCACAAGTTCTCTATAAATCTGAAACTATTCTAAAATATAATATTTAAATGCCTCTACACTGATTAGTATATCATTTTTCTCATACAAAAAATATCAAACCCCAATATCAGTCATTTCCTCATGTAAAATTAAATACAAAACCCTATAATCTATCATTTACCTTCAAGTTTTAAAAATAAGTTTTTGATATTCAGAAATAAAAGCTATTTATTTATTTTAAATGTTATTCTTCTGTTGTGATTATAAATGTATTGTTTTAGAAAATCTGAAGACAGACAATATAAAGGATACATTATCCAAAGACAGTTGCTTCTTTCTTTTCAACCAGAGTCCATTGCTGCTAATATTTTGACCTTTTGTTTTAGACTTTTTCCCTGTGTGCTCTAAGAGCTGAGATCCTCCCTTGGCTCCTACTAGCACACATTCTTGTTGTTTCTTCCCACCCTGTCACAGGTTTCTTCCCTAGAACCTGTGGCCAGACCAGGGGGGTTCATCAGGATTTGGTCCCAGCAGCTTCTTCTCCCCCTGCATTCTCTCTTTAGATGACCCTAACTACTTCTGGCTTAGACAGTATGCTGGAAACTTCCAAGTTTATTTCTGGCCAGACTTCCCTTCTGAGCTTCAAGTTGAATGTCTCACAGATAATATCAAACATAAAACACCCCAGACTGAGCTCTTTCATCTTCATACCTCCTTTCTTTGTCTTACTCTTATTAGTAAATGGTATCAGCATCTTCTACCTTCTTAGAAGCCATCATCTACCCATTTGCTCCACATCCAACCCATCAGAAAATCTTCAGCTGCCACCTGCAAAAGTGTATCTCAAATCCATGTAGTTTTTGCAAGTTCATTATCACTGCCCTACTCCAAGCCACCATCCTTTCTCACCTGGGCTAGTGTAATAGCTTCCCCATTGATCTTCTAATTTCCATTCTTATCCTCTTAGAGCAGCCAGAGAGATGTTGAAAGAATCAGTTCACTTTCCTACATAAGGTTTTAACAAAACAGCAATGCCCATGGCACTTGGAATGAAACTTGCCCCACTTGCTGAGGTCTTCAGCAGCTGGCTGGTCCCTGTCCGCACCTGTTAAAAGAATTGGAGTGCCTTCATCTCCTGATAGCACCCTGATACAATTTTTAGTTATTGAGAACATAAAAAAGAAAATGTTGAATCCTCATAATGCTGTCACCAACACAGAAACACAGTTAATATTTTATACATTTCTTTCTACTTCTACTCTTGTTTTCTGCATGGGCGTACTCCTACATATACATGTGTATACAGTATATTATAAACACATTTGTCTTTAGGATTCCACTCTATAATTTTCTACCCTGGTTTTTTATTTTCACTTGATAGGTAAAATATGATTATTTTGCTTACACACATTGCCATTTACAATGGCCACTAACAAGCACTTAAGACCTGTCCTCCCTTTTCTATGTTTGATTATCTCCCCTGTTTGGACCTTTATATTTCTGTATCATGCTGCTTATAACATTCATTTCTCCAGGAAGCATTTATTGAGTTCCTCTCACGCACATAGCACCGTGTCAGGAAATAGTGTAGAAACACAGAGGTCAGGCCCCATAGCCCCCCACACAATGCTCAGGGGCGGGGGAAGATGTCGCCAGCAAGTCATGCCAGTGCCCATGCAGGCTGCCCTGCTCATGGAGGGCCGTGCCCAGGGCTGTAGGAGCAGAGGAGGGGAGGCCGCACTCTTGGCCTTGGAGCAATTGGCTCATTTACTAAGAGAGGGAGACAGGGCTGTTTTCAGGCCCAGGTGCTCTCCACGAACTAATTCTACCTAAATTCAATCTCATACTCCTCCCTAGGACCATCGGGACAACTTTCCAAAAGGGACTCATCGATAGCCTTCCAGGGGCTAGGAGCAACTAACATTTGTTTAGAATTACTGTGGTCAAAGGACTCCCTAAAGTGTCATGTGGTATCTCTTAGAATTCTCCCGACTGTCTTCAAGTTAAATACTGTTATGCCCATTGCAGAGGTGAAAAAAAAAAAAAAAAAACTGAAACTGAGCTAGTGAGTAAATCACTTTAGCCCCTATTCTCATGTCTTTCAATATTATGCTGGAAACTTCAAAATTTGTTTCTGGTCCAGATATCTTTAGTAAATCAGGGGACTCGAGGCCCAGTCTACTTGCACCTCGTCTGTGCCCTGTCCCTTCCAGCAGCAGCGGTTTCTTACATAAGCACAGCATTTGGAACCAACAAGGAAACAGAGTTAATGAAGGGCTAGCCTAGATTTACATTCTGTTTAGAAAGTAGTTACATCTTAACATCATTTCCAAGCTTGGAACGTCACTGAATACAGACTGAGATACTGAGCTCAAACCATGTCATCTGGAACCCAAGCTTTAATTAGAGATAATAAACGCTAATATTTATTGAGTGCTTCAAAGTGTGTGGCACTATTCTTTGTACATGAAAGGTATGAATTACTTTATTCTCAGAATAATCCTATGAGGTAGATACAATGATGACCTCTACCTTGCAAATACAGATGTTGAAACAGAGTTTGAATTACTTGTTTAAGATCACCTAACAAGTCTGGGTTAACCGGGGTTAAAGCCCAGGCCAACTATCTTGACCTAAGGTCTTGGCACCTAACCACAGTGCGAATAATAATAGTAGCAACTAATCATGTAAATAATAATAATAATAGCAACCAACCCTTAGCATGTACCAGTGCCTGCTTCAAGCTCTCATGCATTTCTCTTCTCCTCCCAGTCCAGTGAGCAATGGACGACTATTGCTACAATATCACAGATGAAGAAACTGAGGCACAGAAAAGTTAACGACTTTTCCTGGATAACTCAGCTAGTAAAGTGCAGAGCTTGGTCTCAAACCCAGACATTGGGGCTGCAGAGCCTGCCCAATTAACACCTGAAACTCACTTTTAGTGTGCATAGTCTTTAATCTATTAGGGTACATTTTAAATTTATAGCTCATATCCCGTCGCTGGTCTATATCTGAAGACTAGTCATGTTTCCAAACCAAGGCCAACTGTGCTCTCTCTCCCCCTCTCCCGCTCCCCACCTGTCCTCTAGTAGGAAGATGATTATTGAGCCCCTGGGACGATCGCTAAAATGCATGTTGTATATTCTAGGGTTATTTCAGCCTGGCAGCGAAGACCTCAATGCGTCAGCTGTGCTTTTAAAATAGACTTTTTAAAAATATACTCTCAAGATAGGGAAAGGAATGAAAACCCTGGGTCCAGGCTGCACACGGTGGTATCGAAAATCACGGACTTGTTTCTTTAACAATTTGAAGGAACCATCAGTGTTTGGAGATTTGTTGTTGTCGTAGTAGTAGTTAAAATTCACACATTGCAATCTGTGGCTGATGCAGACATTTTATTTTATTTGGCACTTTCTGCGAGTTCTTTCCTGTTTACGACTGAGCCGCTGTGTGAGCCCACCTCAGCCCAGCCCCTGCTGGCCTTGTATCCTGCCTCCACACAGGTCTCCGCGTTCTCTCTCCAGCTGACCTGCAAACCTCCAGGGGGTGGTTTGTACCTCTCTGTATTCCTACGGCATCCCCTTAACCAGCCAGGCTCCATAGCTCTTGATTTCTGAAAATATAACTGCCAGATAATAAATTGGATTGCCCTAAGGGTAGAGATTAGAAAGAAAAATATATTCTTAAGAATATAAATGTTAGGTAATATATAATACCTCTATTGAGGACAAAACTGCCGTTCCTCAGCTCAGGGAATCAGCCTGCTCTGACTCAGCTGTCCCCGTGAAGCAAATGGAGAGATGGTGTAGAGCAGCAGTCCAAGGTCATTCATTTATTCATTGATTATTTAATTATTAATTAATTATTATTTATCAATCATTTATTAGTGTTAAGTTAGTGTTGAAAGAAGTGTGTTGGCTCTTGAGAACTCACATGGAATATTAAATAGAATACAGGAGTAACTTCAGGCGCCTGAATGGCTCAGTGGGTTAAAGCCTCTGCCTTCGGCTCAGGTCATGATCCCAGGGTCCTGGGACTGAGTCCCACATCGGGCTCTCTGCTCAGTGGGGAGCCTGCTTCCTCCTCCTCTCTCTCTCTGCCTGCCTCTCTGCCTAGTTGTGATCTCTGTCTGTCAAATGAATAAACAAAATCTTTTTCTTTTTTTTTTAAAAAGGGTAACTTCAAGTCGTTCTGTCAAATTTGCAGATTGATTTTTCAGGGGATGAACTCAGCAGAATGACTTTTCTGTCCATTATTGCATTGTTGCCACTGAACTCACATGAGGAGGTCTCTTCATTCTTTCTCTCATCCTGATGCCCTCTACACATGCTTATGCATCACACACAATGTATGACATAGGAATGCTTTGTTTTAATAAACCAGTGATAGATTTTTGGTTTGAGAAATTTAATAAATTTGAGATTATGTCATTTGCAAAACTTAGAGAAATATTTACTTATCCCATATAATCTTGGCATATAGCTGGAGAATCCTAGAGGGTGTTAAAAAAAGATCATTGAGATCTCTGGGATGCCTGGGTCACTCAGTTGGTTAAGCATCTATCTTCCTTCCGCTCAGGTTATGATCCCCGGGTCCTAGAATCGAGTCCCACATCAGGCTCCTTGCTCAGCAGGAAGCCTGGTTCTTCCTCTGCCTGTCACTCCCCCTGCTTGTACGCTTGCTCTCTCGTACTCTCTCTCTATCTCTGAGAAATAAATAAATAAAATCTTTTTTAAAAAAATCATTGATATCCCAAATGGTAAAAATTAATTATGGGGCCTTCTGGATTTGTTTGGTGTTTCCAAACCACTTGATGAGTTATGAAATAGTTTACGATTGATATACAATTTGCAGTTTCATTATGGTTATTTTCTTTTAAGAGGGTCACTTTTTTACTTTTCCAAAGATGTAAAGTAGTGTTTCTTTTAAAATAGTTATGCGTTAATCAGGCACTTTGTCAGTTGGTTATGTGGCAGTTAGAAAGAAATATAGACCACCACCCCTGTTTCCTTTGAGTTTGCTATTTAATTTGGAGGACAGCGCCGACTGGAATATACATGAGAACAAGCAGCATTAAAAAGTATTTATAACTAAGTGCTTAGTGGAGATCTATTGAGGAGGAATTCAGAGGAGAGCTGGAAAGAGAATTATGGGCAGGCAGGTATGTGAGTTTTCTGTTGCTGTATAACAAATTACCACAAACTTGGTCACTTTAAATAACACTGAGTGGCTAGTTCCCAGAGTTGAAGCTCTGAAGTCCCGGAGGGCTCACACTACTATTCAGAGTTTTCTCTACTTAGGGTCTCCCAAGGTGAAATCAGGGAGTCAGTTAGGTCTGACTAGGCTCAGGGGAAGAGCGGGCTGCCAACCTCATTCACCTTGTCGGGAGAATTTGGTTCTTTGTGACTGTTCCTCCACGGCTCCCACTTTCTTGCTGGCTGTCGGTCAGGTTCTCGCTCTTCCTGGGGCTCCTCCATCTTCAAAGCCATCTTCCAAGCCACACACAGTGCACGGAGAACTTCTCACACCAGAAATCTCTCTGTCTTCTTCTTCTGCCGCCAGCTAGAGAAAACTCCACTTTTAATGGGCTTGTCTGATTATCTCTCCTTGGCCATATGAGGTGACACGATCACAGATCCCACGTTCCACCCAACTCAAAGGGGGGATTACCCAAAGGGGAGGGTTACTGGGAGCCACTCTTAGAATTTACGGAAGAGTTCACACAGAAGGCGAAACCAGAATTCACCTTAAAAGAAAGCTAGGTTCTAGATAAGTAAGTGTGCTAAAAGGTTTATTCAAGAGGGAGGAACTGTTTAGTCATTTAATAGATATTTATGTAATGCACTGATCTGATGATTGGGATATAAATGATGAGCAAAGGAGACAAGCTTCCCAGCCTGACAAAGTGGACGAAAGAGAGTGACCACAGATAGATTTGCATGAGTCATGCTCAGGGACAGTGAAGAGTCCACAGTTTGGGGGACAGGAACAATTCCTCTTAAGAGATGGAGTACGGGGGCGCCTGGGTGGCTCAGTGGGTTAAGCCTCTGCCTTTGACTCAGGTCATGATCTCAGGGTCCTGGGATTGAGCCCCCCACATCGGGCTCTACTCAGCAGGGAGCCTGCTCCCCTCTCTTACTCTTCCTTGTCTCTGCCTACTTGTGATCTCTCTCTCTGTCAAATAAATAACTAAAATCTTTAAAAAAAGAGAGAGAGAGAGAGAGAGGGAGAGTATGGAGTCACGTGGGTATGTTTGTACTAGGTGTAGATGTGGACACTTGAAGGCTTTTAGGACAAGGCAGGGGTTTTGTATAAGCAGCTCAGTGGCTTTTGAAAGGAAGAAATAGAGACATCTAACCTTTCTTCTGGAGACTTAAGCTGTTAAAAGCTGCCCGGGTGAGCCAGATGCCCCTAGCCCAGTCCACTGGCAGGGATGATCAACAAAACCCTGCATTTGAAAACACCATGAAGGCAAAACAGGAGGGCCCAGCAGACTGGTCCTCACCCTGAGTTGCATGGTCATAGGGAGAACAGTGGCTCTGGGCACATGTCATGACGGCATCCCACTCACCTCCCACCGCAGCCTCCTGGTTGGAAAACAGACACCCAGGGACGAGGTGATGCAAGCTGGGAGGGCGGGAGCCTGGCTCAGTATGGTGAGGAGCTTATGTGACTGAGCTGGGTACTGAGCGGGAAAGTGATCCTTGATGGACCTCCGTGGTGAGGATGACGGTCGGAAGAGGATCTGGAGAGGGTCTCAACGGGCGCTTCAGCCCAGCTGTGGCTGCTGGCTGCAGAGAATGTCCATAGGTTGTCAAGGTCCAGCAACTTGTTCTAGCAGATAATGACACTTCTCTAGCCTCAGAGGAGTACAGGTTTAGGTAACTACACTTAGCATCTGTTTCAAAATTTCCCTGGGGCACCACAAAATACAAGGAAGGAGGTGATGACCTTGTAAGTAGCATCACTTAAGGAGTGCCCACGGTGAGTCAGGACTTGCGACAAGCAATTCCCATGCGTGCTCTGCACTCCTTCCTTCTCCAAACCCTAACACAGAGATACCGGAACTCTCACACTGCAGGTAAGGACACTGAGGCTCAGAGAGGTTAAGCAATGTGCCCAAGGTCTTACAGAGAAGAATCAGTACCTAGGACTCTGCTCAGTCTGTTTAGTAAAGCCTGTGGTCTCTTAACTTATACATCACTGCCTCTTGAGATCATGTTCTGAAAAGGATGAAATGTGCTTTTAATGATTCCTAATTTTTCAGCTATCTAAAAACTCATGAAACAGCATATGACTATGTTCCTAGTTGCCATAAAGGCAATGTCAGAGATGAATTTACTGATCAGAGCATGATATAAGTAATCTGGGGTGAAAAGAACAATTCCAACTGTCAAGAATGTCATGGAGCTCTCACTAAAGAAATTCTGGGGCTTTGCCTGTATTGTATCTTGCAAACATGAGGACAAAAGCATTGGACTACTTAGGAAATCTAGGATATTGCCCAGTTGGGGTTCTAGAATGCTGGCCGTTGGCTCTCCCGACCAGAATATTTGGGAAGTTCTGGGACCTGAAGGACAGCTACCCCATGGTGGGATGAGGGTTAGAATGTGTCCAGGATAGCAGAGTTCTGAGAAACTTGCCCTGTGCTTCCAAAGGAAAGAGAGATGGGAGAGTGAAAATAAGCTAAGAATGGAAGATGGGGAGATGCTTTCTCAGTGTGCCTAGTAAGTAATGGTGGAATATATTTAAGTCCCCTTATCAGGCATGTGAATGGTGTAGTCAACTAAGCATCTGACTCTTGGTTTTGGCTCAGGATCGTGAGATTGAGCCCTGCATTGGGCTCTGCACTCAGCACAAGGTCTGCTTGGGCTTCTCTCTCCCTCTCCTTCTGCCCCTCCCCTTGACTCCTTCTCTCCCACCACCCCCCTACTCCCCACCACTTGCAAGCTTGTGTGCAGTTGCTCTTTCTCAAATAAATAAATAAATCTTAAAAAAAAAAAGTCTCCTTCCAAGAGACCAGATGGTGCCATCCCCTAAAATGCAGATTCTGCAACATGTTTAGCTCTGTCCCAAAATCTCAGAGCACTAGCCCAGATTTCACTCTTCTCGATTGATCTCTGAGGCAACATTATGGAGAGAGAATTGGACCAGGAAGTAATTGAAGTTTCAGTTGATTTTGCAACTAATTCTATGTCTTTGGAAAACACACTAAGTCTCTCTGCAATTCATTTTCATCATCCATAAAACACTCTGCTAACATAGTTATAAAAATGGAATGTAAGGTGAAATCAATTATCCAGATAATCTTACGCTGAAATAGCTTTCTCCTGAGATACCAAGATAATTAGGGCAAAGATATTAGAGATGATTTCTGAGACTCTTCTAGACAATTCCATAAATTTACCTCCTTATCTTACACCTTTACATACACTCAACATACAGTAAAATTGTTGATGGAAAAAATAAAAGTGATACCCAACAGACCTATACATAAATATTTGGGAAGCCTGGGATGAGACTAGGAATGGAGGCCAAAGAACACATTTTAAATATGTAAAAGTTATAAATCAAGGCAACAAACTGAAATAAAATCTTTTCTATCCTCCTATTGCAACAAATATAACTTCCTAACAATCTGGAAGGACAGGTTTGAATTTAGAAACCATGGAATGTTGATTCCCAACCCACCCCCATTTTTTTCCCATCTCTGGCTCCTTCCTGTATTGCCAACACATTGTGCAACCCCGTGTGTGCACCCCATCCCACATGACAAGCTCTGGCCAGAGTCCCTGCAAACAGATGCCCCTCGCTACCACATAGGCCTAAGGGTACCCATTGGGACCTTGGCAAGTATGTACCCAAGCTCAGGCAATCAGGATAGGGAATTTATGGGACACAGGTACCCAAAACCTGGTCCAGAGAGGACCAATGAAGGCAATGGGTGGCTGTGTCCCCTTGGCCTTGTGGATTCTTTATCCCAGGTGGAAGGCACAGTCAGGGGGTGGCCAGTGTACGGCCCTTAAAAGCCAAGCCAGGGCAGGGACCTCAGGTGCCCTTTGTCTACAAGGATTTGCAACAGATCTGACACATCTGCCTTAAAGATTGACATCTAAGTGGGGTGCCTGGGTGGCTCAGTGGCTCAGTGGATTAAAGCCTCTGCCTTCAGCTCAGGTCATGATCCCAGGGTCCTGGGATCTAGCCCCGCATCGGGCTCTCTGCTCGGTGGCGAGCCTGCTTCTCTCCTCTCACTCTGCCTGCCTCTCTGCCTACTTGTGATCTCTCTCTCTGTCAAATAAATAAATAAATAATCTTTTTAAAAAAAGATTGACATCTAAGCATGTCTTTCTCCTGTGGACTTGGAGGGAGCTTCCGGCCACACTCTATAAAACCCCATTGCAATCAAGAGGAGCATCGTCTGATCCAATGACCCGTGAAGCTTGCATGCATCTCTCCATCTTCTCTGCTCAAGCATGGGGTGGGGGGCAGTGTTACCCACTTGTCCCTTCCTTGTTTCAAGAAGTCTGTTCTGCCACCATTACCTAATTGTAGCTTTTAAAAAAATGATTTATTTATTTATTTGAGAGAGAGAGAGAGAGAGAGAGAGTGCAAGCAATGGTGGGGGGGGCAGAAGAAGAGGGAGAGAGAATCTCAAGCAGACTCCTGCCGACCACAGAGCTCAACATGGGGCTTGATCTCATGACCCTGAGATCATGACCTGAGCCAAAATCAAGAGTCAAATGCTCAATCAACTAAGCCACCTAGGCACACCTTGCTTTAAAATTTAAAACAGTATCCTGTATGCCTGTGGAAGGACTGGGGGGGTACAGGATATATGTTAGCCACTGCTAACATTTGGGTGATAAGTTATAGGTATCAAGAAATTTCTTAATTTTTTAAATGGTTTTATTTTTCACTTGTAAATTTATCTACATTTTCTGTAGTGAATGTATTAATTTTAAGAGAAAGAAGCACAAGTTATATGATTCCTTCTGTAGGTTATTTAGGCACATAGAAGTACGTGACACACAAATGTTATGATACGGTTCATAAGGCTCTTCTTTTGTGACTTAAGTCACAAAAAAAACTTAAGTTTTTTTTTATACTTATAGACACAGTTCTTCTCATTCTCTTTTCATTGTGCACCAGAATCCCATTATATAAAATACCCATAATTAAGGCAACCCTTCTTCTATTGATGGATATTGAGGTTGTTAGCAGCTTCTTGTTTATTACAGGCAATGCCACAACAAACATCCTCTTGTGTATTCGTCCCTCAGGATAAATCTGTAGCAGTGGAAATAATGGATTAAAGATGAAATGCCAACTGATTGATATTAACAAACTGCCCTTCAAAAAGGTGGCACCTATTTCCATTTCCACTAAGAGCGTATGAAAGTTCTGACAAGTGCTTGCCAACATTGCATTTTATAAATGTTAATCATTTTTGCAAGTCTGATAAGTAAAAAAAAAAAAAATGGTGGCATCCCCTTGATTTGATTTTCAGCTCATTTTGAGTAGGGTGGGATGTAGGTATTGGGCATTTGTATTTTTTAATAACTTAAAATTGAGATTCTGCCCAGAACTGAGCTTAAGGTGACTGCTACTCAGAGCAAAAACATATGGGAAAAGAATAATGTCTTCCTTCTCTGAGCTGCATATTCGGTGCCCAAGGACTCACTTTATTTGGTGATTATTTCTTGTTAAGTTTTACATGCTTCTGCAATAGATCTGTGAGCCCCTTGGTAAAAATGACTTCAGGTGCCTGTGGTTTATGTGTAGCAAAATGTAACAGAAACATAACTGGGTGTAACCTCACTAGGCAAGACTCATTTGCTTGTAATGAAACCTAAACTCTTTCCTGAGACCTAAGGGCCTCTCCTGACCTGGCCCTTACTAACCCTGCCAACCCCACCCGGCCCTACATTGCTTCCGCTCATCAGGCTCAGTCCTGGCCTCCTAATTTCCCTCCAACCCACCGACTACTTTGCTGTCCCCAAGCCTTCGCAGTTACTACTGCCTCTGCCTGGAACACGCCTCCCTATGCTCTTCACATGCCCAGCACACTCTCATCCTTCAGACTCTAATCCATTTCCTGTCTTAAGGAGGCACTTTGACCCAGTGAGTCTAACACATCACCCTGTTTTTTTCATTGAATGTGGTCATGGTCAGACTCAACAACTTGCTGGAAGGAATCATGAAGATCAAAGAGTTGTTTTATTTATGGTCATGGTTTACTACAGTGAAAGGATACTATTTTGTTTATCAGAATCAACAAAGGGAGAAGGTGGATGGGCAAGTCAAGGGAAATCAGGGCATTCTTGCAGGTGCGCCTCCCAGTGGAGACACGTGGAAATACCCTTAATTGTCCCAACAACAGTGTGCCACTACCTGTGAGTATGGCCAACCAGAAAAGTGCACTGAGACTCGATGCCCAGGGTATTTACTACAGATCAGTGATGCAGGCTTGTAATACCCATGTAACTGACCTTATTACTCCGTCTTCCAGTCCAACAAAGATCAAGCTGACATAGGATGGCCCAACTAAAAACACTGTTACCAGGCAGGATATTCCAAGGGCTCAGTGGTTATCTCCCAGGAGCCAGTCAAGGGTCAGTTTTCCTGAAGACAGGGCTTTTTTCTTTGAAAGGTGAAGGGTTTGAACAACTTGGGCCTTTACTGCCCACCCTGAAATGTCTTGTTTGTTCATTCATTGCTTGTGGATTGTGTATTTCCCTTCCTAAAAGACGATTCCCTGAAAGCAGAAAGACCCTGTCTGTATATTCCAATGCTGCACACCTGGAAATGAGCCCAGTGCCAGACACTCATAGCTATTTGGTGAATGAATCAATGAATGAGTAAATGAAATACTTGAGTAAGTATTTACATTAAGTTCCTCTCCCCTCCACTTCCTAGAAGAATTTTGTTGTGCTTGTACACCTTGAGAGCTTAGAAGAAATTTATAAAACATAACATTTTCACAGAAAAACAATCCTCTAAAGCAATGCCTTTATTAACATAAGATTCCAAGCATTCCTTCAAGCAATTTTTAATTTCATAATTATTTGACTTGGCATGAGATTCTATCTAAATATGTCAGAGGCTTGAAAAATAATCTTGGCTTTGTAATGAATCTCACTTTATTACAGTCCCTGCCTTCTCTCAAATGATAGTAATAATTCTACTATAATGTTTTCTGAAACATTTATGAATTCCTTTAACTTATACTTCAGTGCCATCTTAATCTTTTGAACTTCCTGATGTGGAAATATCTCTTTATCTAATGTCATAACTTCTTGTGATGCATTCCAATGGAATAAAAAAAACTTCAATAAATGAAATAAGTTTTCAATATAGAACATTTCTGCTTTTTTTGAGGGGTGGGGAAAGTGTTTTATGATGACATTACCTGATGCTGAGCTCTTGCCATCTGCTCTGCCCACAAATTATAAATGACGGGAGAATAACTCACAAACATATAAGAGATAAAAATGATTTAAAACCTCTGTATCTGTTTCGTTCATTAAAAAATGCTGCTAAGAAGACATTATTATTCATGATTATTCATGATTCAGGCACAAATTACAAAGCGAACTGGTCATACATGACAGACCAATTTATTTTCTGGACTAAAGATTTCTCCATGCTCACAGGATGCTGGAGAATGACTTCACTGAACCTTCATGGCATCTTCTGTATTAAGGCACAACAGAAAGTGAATTATTTAAGGGCTGTTGCTTATGGCAGGGTTGATGATACAGAGATAAATAGTTTCAACTGCATTCACTTTCTGGGAATCTGTGTTTTGAGATGAAAAAGCATTTAGGGGAAAAAAAGGAGAATGGGAAGTGAGGATATATATAAGCAGATCTGCATAATCAGAATAATAATAAATCCTGCTGTAGTAAAATAAATCCTATGCTGGCAATGAATTTAAACCCTAACTAATAAAGCCAAGTCTCATAATATCCACACTGCTCTTGTTCAGGCAAGTGTAGATCCGTTGCTTTTGGAAAAATCATTGATCTGCCCTGGTAGGTCAAATATGGATAGAACAGGCTCTATACTGAAGCTATACTTTGGTAATTATAAGAATCACCAGGGTGCTTATTAAAATCATGACTTCCTAGACTCCATGCCTATAGAATATATTTCTGTAGTAAGGGAGGGGTGCATAAAATTTATCTTCCAAATGTTACTCTGGGCCAACAGGAAATGTCCTGGGCAAACAGAACCGTATGGTCGTTAACAGTACGTCTGGGTGTATATTCACCAAGAACTCCACGTGATTCATGTGAAGACGGAATGGGACTCCTCCTGAGGGAATCAATCTCCCTCGATCCCTCAGGACCTATAGCACTTCTAAGAAGCATTTCTGCCTGGAGGGAACCATCTGCTATGTAACAAGGAAGGGCCTTCCAGACAGAGTCACCAAATGTCCCAGTCTGTCTGGGACTGAAAGGATCTCTGGGACACAGGATTTTTAGTGCTAAAACCACATCCTGGGCAAATGGGGATGCCCATCATAGGCAGTCAGGCAAAGTAGCTTTTCCAGAGCCTAGGAAGAAACATCAATAAGAGAAAAAGTCAGAAAGAGAACTGAGAACTCTCACAGGAGTGGCATATCATTTCTATCCAAAGAGAGGGAGGTATGCAATAATCCCTTCCCTTCTGAGTGTTTACATGAATTTCCTGGGGCTATCATAACAAAATACCACAAAACTGAGTGGCTTAAAATAACAGAAATCCTCTCGCAGATCTGGAAGCTGAAAATCTGAAATCAAGGTGTTGGCAGGGTTATCTAAAGGTTCCAGAAAAATTTTTTTTTTCCTTTGCCTCTTCCCAGCTTCTGATGGCCAAGAAAAGTCTAGGATTGCAAATAGCCATGAGAAGCTAGGAACCCTGCACCCATTGTCACATGACCATCTCCCGTGTGAAGTGTCTGCATATGTCTCCAAATCTCCCTCTCTTTTCTCTTATAAAGCCACCAATCCTTAGATTTAGGACCCTCTGGAATCCAGCATGACTTCACCTTAAGTGCAAAAATCCTATTTTCAAATATGGGCTCGTTCTGGTTTCTAGTGAATGTGAATGGTGGGGTCGGGGGTAGGGAAACAATTTAACTCGGTCTAGCATATACGCTACACTAATGGAAAAAAAAAAACTGAAATGATTTTCAAAGATGGTTCCTGCAGTCCCTTTTGTTTGGAGACCTCACTATATAGTGTTCTTCCCTGAAAAGATTTCCATACCCAGAGGTCCACACTTAGCATCCCCATTGCACAAGCTCAAAACCCTGAAATGACAATCCTCACTCCCAACACACAAAGAATGGAGGCAACTTGGTAGCAGCGTCACCATCTGAAATGTTGAATTCTGTTTCTCAGCAACACTGTGCCCTTATGGAGGTTTGCCACTAGGTCCTCAAACATGAACAAAGAAGTGTATACTGGGAGCACCTGGGTGGCTCGGTGGGTTAAGCCTCTGCATTTGGCTCAGGTCATGATCTCAGGGTCCTGGGATTGAGCCCGACATGGGGCTCTCTGCTCGGCAGGGAGCCTGCTTCCCCCTCTCTCTGCCTGCCTCTCTGCTTACTTGTGATTTCTCTTTCTCTGTCCAGTAAATAAATAAAATCTTCAAAAAAACACAAAAGTGTATACTGAAAAAGAAGGCAACTGGGTTTTTTCACACATACTTTTGGAATTTGAGAGGGGAAAAATAGAATGGAGCTAGCATTTATTAAGCATTCGACTCTACTAAGTACTTTTCATCTATTTCATTTACATTCATAATAACTCTGTGATTGGCATTATTAACTCTCTCTTCTTTCCTCGAAGTTGTTTAACAATTCTTATGAACTCATGTATTCCCAAGACCTCCCAGAGGTCAGCAGGGATTGGTCACTCTCTGCTTGAAAGCTTAGAGGAGCCAAGTTGAGCCAAACATAGAAGTTCACGTATTTGTTAGACTTGTTTTCCCAAGTAGTAACAAAGCTGTCTTCCCTTCATTATTCAAAACACTATACTCTTGCTGCAAGCCCTCAGTGAATCTGTTAGCTCTCCTCTCGCGTCCGGCCATCAACAGTCTGTGAACAAGTCTGTCCCCAGTGAGGTGTGAAAATGGGGAGTAAAGGCTGAGGAGGACAGAGGTCAGTGGAGAAAGAATTGGGAGGGAAGGCAGAGTACACCCGTGCAAGCTTGAAGAGTCCTGCTGGGCGGGCAGCAGGCCCGTGCGCATGCGCGTGAGAAAAGTGGGGTGGACTGTAGGACTCCGGAGCTAGGAACCGCCCCACTCTGGTTAGAGCCCCTTTGCCCCAGGCCCCAGGTGCGGTGGCCTCCCTCAGCCGCTGCAGAAGCGGGGATTCCCACTCCCGCCTGGCTCCCGAGTGGCAAAGGGAGTACCTGTCAGCATCTGCAAGAGATGGTTAAGTGAGTAATCGCAGCCGCGCTGGGTCTTTACAGAATGAGGGGCTTTGCAAGGCCAACTAGTGCATACTTTCTTTTAAACGTTCAGTTTTTCTGTTTTTTTTTATCCAAGATTTCAAAAGATATTTTCTTTAATGTATGGAATGAGAAGGTTCCCTAAATCACAGCCAATTTAACTTCTTACAAGGACATCGTAATAGCTCATTCTGATGTATCTTTATGTGTCTGACAGGAAACATAGATCAAGTGTGAGGAAATTATAACCTTTTTTTTTTTTTTTTTAGATATATGAACCAAGTCCCGGTTTTTTCAGGATTGAATTTGAGATAATTTAAGTTGAAGTTAAGAGAGTTTCAGATATACCTAAGAAATAAGTGTATAATGTCATAATGATTTTTCTGTTTTCTTATATGTGGCAATAATTTTGCTCCTAAAATATTTTTTTGAAGGAAGGACAAGTGCACACTGGTGAATTTTATAAACATTAGGTCCTAGGGTACAGTGTATTAACTATTTGAAAAATGACTAGGTAAAAGCACTGGTTCCAAAAGTCAAGATTTCTGTGTTCTCACTCAGTCTCGTGTAACGAACCACGTAAATTCAAACTTCTCCAGTATCTTTGTGCCTTAAAAATCTTTTCTGTAAAATAAATATATTCAGTGAAGCTAGTTATTGTCCAAGTGTGCCTCCCTTGCCCCCCACACCTCAGCTAAGCTTTCATTCTGACTTCTTACTCATTCTCACTGGGAATTGCAAGAGGTTAATAAACAACCCTACCTTCATCCCTTTCTGTGTTTGTAAATGATTGAATGATCAATGCAGGAACTAGACAGATGGAGAGCAAAATCAGGTTTTGATTACTGATA
Organism: Neogale vison; assembly: GCF_020171115.1. Lineage (NCBI taxonomy): Eukaryota > Metazoa > Chordata > Mammalia > Carnivora > Mustelidae > Neogale > Neogale vison. Next base: position 63,783,774 of record NC_058091.1, on the reverse strand, counting down.
GGAGCTGGACCAGTAGGAGGGATAGAGGGCCACCTTGTGCACTTATCAACACTGGCCACTGGGCCACCTCAGGCCTTATCAGATGGAGGGACAAAGAATGTATGTGTTCTGCAGAAGGGCTGGTTCCAAAAGGAACAGAAGCTCAGAAGAGGCTCTGCCAAAATACTCAGTCCCTTTTTCTAAAAGTACCAAACAGTTAGGTCATCATCTTGCCATGGGATGGGGAAATAAGTAAACAGAAGCTAGGAGGTTTCCACCCATATTTCTCCCTCCTGGGAGTTTGTAGTAATGATGACAGAACTCTGAAAAGCTGAAAAATCAGTAAATGTTATAGGTTAAGTGGGTAAATTGTGTGATATATGAGAGTTGAATCTCATAAAGCTATGATTTTTTTAAGACTTATTTATTTATTTTGCAGAGTGAGAGCACAAGCAGGAGGGTCAGATGGAGAGAAAAAGAGAATCAAGCTGACTCTGCACTGAGTGCAGGGCCTGACACGGGGCTCAGTCTCAGGACCCTGAGATCACGACCTGAGCTGAAAGCAAGAGTCTGATGCTTAATCCAGTGAGCCACCCAGGTGCGCCAGTTCTTACCATTTTTTGCTTTCAGTTTTTTTTTTTTCCATTTTTTTCCCCAATTTATTTATTTTCAGAAAAACAGTATTCATTATTTTTTCACCACACCCTGTGCTCCATGCAAGCTGTGCCCTCTATAATACCCACCACCTGGTACCCCAACCTCCCACCCCCCCGCCACTTCAAACCCCTCAGACTGTTTTTCAGAGTCCATAGTCTCTCATGGTTCACCTCCCCTTCTAATTTACCCAAATTCCCTACTCCTCTCTAACGCCCCTTGTCCTCCATGCTATTGGTTATGCTCCACAAATAAGTGAAACCATATGATAATTGACTCTCTCTGCTTGACTTATTTCACTCAGCATAATCTCTTCCAGTCCCGTCCATGTTGCTACAAAAGTTGGATATTCGTCCTTTCTGATGGAGGCATAATACTCCATAGTGTATATGGACCACATCTTTCTTATCCATTCATCCGTTGAAGGGCATCTTGGTTCTTTCCATAGTTTGGCGACTGTGGCCATTGCTGCTATAAACATTGGGGTACAGATGGCCCTTCTTTTCATGACATCTGTATCTTTGGGGTAAATACCCAGGAGTGCAATTGCAGGGTCATAGGGAAGCTCTATTTTTAATTTCTTGAGGAATCTCCACACTGTTCTCCAAAGAGGCTGCACCAACTTGCATTCCCACCAACAGTGTAAGAGGGTTCCCCTTTCTCCACATCCTCTCCAACACATGTTGTTTCCTGTTTTGTTAATTTTGGCCATTCTAACTGGTGTAAGGTGATATCTCAATGTGGTTTTAATTTGAATCTCCCTGAGGGCTAATGATGATGAACATTTTTTCATGTGTCTGATAGCCATTTGTATTTCTTGATTGGAGAAGTGTCTGTTCATATCTTCTGCCCATTTTTTGAACATGCAGCTTAAACACCTTTTCTTCTTCCTGCTTTCTTCCTGCTGAGCAGAGAGCCTGATGCGGTAGATCCCAGGACACTGAGATCATGACCTGAGCCGAAGGCAGAGGCTGTAACCCACTGAGCCACCCAGGTGCCCCATTTGTATTTCTTCTTATGTGACCCCTTTTTCTCCTTTCCCATTCAATTTTCTTTGGTATTGCTCTTTTTCTTATCTACATAACACTATATTATTAGAGATATTAAACCTTTGTTGTATATATTATAAATGTTTTTTCTCATTTTGTCATACATTTTTTGGTCATTTTATATTTATCTTTATTATTTTCTATAGGAGGAAACATTTTTATGAAGTCTATATGTTATAAATTCTTGCCTAAAACTGAAAATTTAGAAATGAATCCATCAAAATCACAGGATTTCATTGTAGTTACCAGTCAGTCAGAATCTTTATCCCAGGAATTCATGTTTTTAAAATCTTCTCTGCATAGGTAGAAAAAAAAGAACTCACCTACATGAAGGTGTGGATAACCTTGTATACAAGACAGTGAAGAAGTTGAATTTTCATGGGAAATGTCAACTTTGTCATTATTTCACATGGTATTTAATATATTAATATATATTAAATAACATATAAATGTATATTAAATATAGATTTCCAATAAACAAGTTAGAACTTTCCCATTCTTCCAGATCTTACCAAAGTCCTCAGAGTCAAATTACCTGCTCTCCAACACCTGTCAAGTGCTGATATTCGAGAGAAGTGGTATATTTCCCTCAGTAGAGGGGGTGGGGTGGAGGGTGAAAAATTAAAGAAGATTAAGAGGTACAATGTCTAGGTATGAAGTCAGTAAGTCACAGAAATGAAAAGTACAGCTTTTGGACTACAGTGAATAATATTGTAGTAATGTTATGGTGACAGACATTTTTAAAAAGAATGAAATGTTTAAAAACTACTATATATAGAAACATCTTCTGACTTGCAATAATACTTAACAAAAATTCTTACAAATGAATAACTACTACCACATGCCCTCAAGTCCTCTCCTGTCTCTGATATCCTCCTGCAGGAATCTTCCCCCATCCCTGACACCTTCATCCAGGATTCCTTCCCCACCATTGCAGGGGAGACCGCCAGGAACGCCTATCTGGGTGGGGCCTCTCCAGCCCATGGCACCTCCACACGTTCTTCCTTATGAACAAAATCATCAGGGCTCAGGACTCTCAGGACTTAGGGCTTAGGATTCAGAGTATGAGGTGATAGTCAGGTGTCTCTTTCTGGGAATACTGAGAGCTACACTTAGAAATATTTCATCCTCATGATGGATTAAATAAGATTTTGTGAGTTTGAGAATGTAGCCATACTTACAACATTTCCAAGCATAGACCCAACAAAGTATTTTGGGGTTTATAAGCCATTCATAAATTGGGAGTTTCCTGTAAAGTGAAGATTAATAGTTAAAATAATATTTTTTTCTGATGAATTTTTAAATCAAATGTATGTTTTATCTTTAATATTAAAGCCCAGTCCAATTGTAAAGATAAAAAGGAAAGTGTTCCTTTCTGGGCATGCCTGCAGCTAACTCAAGGGACCTCCCAGCCATAAAGGCAAACAGAATTTCTTTCCCCTTCAAACACATTGCTTGTTCATTCCCTTCTACATTTGTTTTTGTACTAAAACCATAAGCTTCTGAGGGACATGACCTGTGCTTATAAAACAATCTACATAATGTTTCCCCTAAATTAAAAAAAAAAAACAAAACCTAAGTCACAGAGGAGAAATATTCATCCTTACTCACCTCTGGATTTCTTAAAAAATCTCCTCAAGTTTTGTGAAAACCGAACATTTCTGCAGCAATAAATATCTAAGTGTCACAACGGCAGATCAGAAGATTGCTCTAGAGGACATTGCTGCATAGTTTCTGTGCCTAACACACAACTTTCATTTCTTCCTAATCCTGGGACCAAAAGTGTCTTCTTTAAAAAAGCAGGCTGGTGGGGTGCCTCAGTGCCTAAGTTGGCTGACCTTCTGACTCTCGATATCCTTCAGGTGGTGATCTCAGCTCATGATCTCAGGGTCATGGGATGGAGCCCTGCATCAGGCTCTGCACTCAGTGTGGAGTCTGCTTGAGATTCTCTCTCTCCTCTCCCCCAGCTCCTCCCCTGCTGGTACTCAATATCTCTCTCTAAAGCACATAAATTAAAAAAAAAAAAAAAAAGAGGCAGGCCCATGCTTAGAATCCTCATTCTCCGAACCTATCCTCTCCCCCAGCCAGTCAGCTCAGCCAGCCATTTTCACCATCAGTCGGGGACTCCCAGAGCCTCCACTGCACCCAGTAGAGCCGTCATCAGGAGTAGCACATTGCTGCCCTAGTTCCTACAGGTCAGGTGTGCTTGGTTGATTATAGTTCTCTTTCTTAGCCCCTCTGAGTCCCTCCCCCAATAAGGTTAGAATCATTGGAGTTGAGAGAAATGAAGTCCATTTTGCTTGGTTCTTTCTTTCTTATTATTTTTGGTTTTAATTCCAGAGTAGTTAACATGTAGTCGTAAATTAGTTTCAAGTGTCCAACATAGTGATTCAGCAAATCTCTGCATTGCTCAGTGCTCATCACGATAAAGGTACTCTCAGTCCCCATCACCGATTTCACCACATCCCTCCCACCAACCTCCCCCCTGGAAACCATCAGTTTGTTCTCTATAATTAAGAGTCCATGTCTACTTCTTGGTTTGTTGTTCTCTCTTTTTTTCTTTGCTTATTTGCTTTGTGTCTTAAATTCCACATAGGAGTCAAATTTTATGGTGTTTGTCTTTTTCTGACTGATTTATTTCACCAACATTGTATTCTCTAGCTTTATCCATGTTGCTGCAAATGGCAAGATTGCATTCTTTTTTATGGCTGAATAATATTTCATTGTATTTATGTACCACCCCTTCTTTATTCATTCATCTGTCCATGGACACTTGGGCTGCATCCATAGTTTGGCTATTGTAAATAATGTTGAAGTAAACATAGAGGTTCTTGTATCCCTTTAAATTAGTGTTTTCATTTTCTTTGGGTAAATCCCAGTAGCTGTGAAGTTACTGGGTGCTATGGTAGTTCTGTTTTTAACTTTGTGAGGAAACCCCACCCTATTTTCCACAGTGGTTGCACCAGTTTGCCTTCCCACCAAGAGTGCACAAGCTTTCCTTCATCTCCACATCCTTGCCAAAACTTGTTGTTTCTGCTGTTTTTGATTTTAGTCATCCTGACTGGTGCGAGGCGGCATCTCATTTAGCTATGATTTGCATTTCCCCGACATCAAATGATGTTGAGCATCTTTTCATATGTCTGTTGGCCATCTGTATGTCTTCTTTCAAGAAATGTTTGTTCATGTCTTCTGCCCATTTTTTTAATTGGATTATTTGTTTTTTAGGTGTTGAGTTGTATCAGTTCTTTATATATATCTTAGATACTAACACTTTATCAGATATGCCTTTGCAAATAATCTTCTCCCATTCGATAGGTTGCCTTTTAGTTTTATTGATCAATTCCTTTACTATGCAGAAGTTTTTGTTTTGTTGTAATCCTAGTAGTTTATTTTTGCTTTTATTCCCCTTGCCTCAGGAGACTTAATTTAGAGATATGTTGCTACAGCTGATGTCAGATGAACTACTGCCTGTGCTCTCTTCTAAGATTTTTATAGCCTCAGGTGTCACATTTATGTCTTTAATTCATTTCGAGTTTATTTTTGTGTATGGTGTAAGAAAGTAGTCCGCTTTCATTCTTTGTTATATTGCTATCCAGTTAAATCCATTTGATCCAGTGTGTCATTGGGAGCCACTCTTGCTTTATTCATTTTCTGTTTGGATGATCTGTCCATTGATGTAGATGGGGTGTTAAAGCCCCCTACTACTATTGTCCTACTATAAATTATTTCCTTTATGTTTGTTATTAACTGTTACATGTATTTGGGTGTGCCCATGTTGGGTACATAAATATTTACAATTGTTGGATTGTCTCCTATCTTGTGATAGAGTGTCCTTCTTTGTCTCTTATTACAACCTTTGCTTCAAAGTCTATTTTGTCTGAAATAAGTATTGCTACCCCATCTTTCTTTTAAGAACCGCTTGCTTGATGTTTCTATGTTCCCTCACTTTCAAGTTGTTGGTGCCTTTAGTTCTAAAATGAGTCTCCTTTAGGCAGCATATAGGTGGGTCTTATTTTTTATCCACTCTGTCACCCTACGACGTCTTTTGATGGAGCATTATTCTATTTACATTCGAAGTAATTACTGATATGTATTTGTTGCCAATTTGTTACTTACTTTGTGGTTGTTTCTGTAGTACTTCTCTGATTCTTTTCTTCTTCTCTTTCATAGTTCACTTTCTTTAGTTATATACATGGATTCCTTTTTCTTTATTCTTTGCATATCTATTACTGGTTTTTAATTTGTGGCTACCTTAGGTTGGTATACAACCTCTTCTGCACATAGCAGTCTATATGAAGTGATGGTTGCTCAAGTTTGATTGAATTCATGTTTTAGGTATATGGTGTCATATTTTACAACCTTTTATTCTGTGAATCCCTTGGCTGGTTTTTCAGATAAGTTTTTTTTTTTCTTTTTACCACTTTTATGTTTCCTACTTTTCATACTCTCATTTATGGCCATTCCTTTTCTTTCTACTGAAAGTCTCTACTGAGACCCCTATAATATTTCTTGTAGGGCTGGTTTAGTGGTCAGGAACTTCTTTAGTTTTTGTTTGTCTGAGAAACTTTTTATCTTTCCTTCTATTCTGAATGATAGCCTTGCTGGATTGAGTATTCTTGACTGCAGATTTTTCCCTTTCAGCACTTTGAATATATGGCTGAAAGCACTTTGGATATATGGCTCCTTTCTGGCCTGCAAAGTTTTTGTTGAAAAATCTGATAGCTTTTAGTATTTCCCTTGTATGTAACTGTCTTCTTTTTTCTGCTACTTCTATTTTTTTTTCCTTGATTAAATGACTTTTTTCCATTTTAATTAATAGGTATCTTGGTGTGGACATCCTTTTGTTGATTTCGTTGAGGAATCTCTGTGCCTCTTGAATCTGGATATCTGTTTCCTTCCCAAGATTAGGGAAGTTCTCAGCTATTATTTCTTCAAATAAAATTTCTCCTTTTCTCTCTCTTCTTCTTCTGGGATCCCTATAACATAAATGTTATTATACTTGACGAAGTCACTGAGTTCCCTGCTTCTATTCTCACTTTGCATAATTTTTTTCTCTCATTTGTTCTGCTTCATTACTTTCCATTACTCTGATCTGTGGTTGCTAATTCATTCCTGTGTCTTTTCTAGCCTATTTATTCCACCAAGTTTATTTTTAATTTTAATTATTGAGTACTTCATCTCTGATTGGTTCTTTTTTATCTCTGAGTTAAGGATCTCACTGAGATCCTCCACTCTTGTCCCAAGTCCAGTGAGTATCTTTATAACCATTACTTTAAATTTCCTATTAAGCATATTATTTAAATCCATTTTGCATGGGTCTCTTGCTGTAATTTTGTCCTCTTCCTCCATTTGGTACATATTTCTCTGTCTCTTCATTTTGCCAAACTCTCTAAGTCTATTTCTGTGTCCTGGTAAGTCAGCTATGTCTCTTGCTCTTGAAAGTAGTGGGCAGGACACACACTATTAACAAGATATCACTGGTCCCCTTCTACAGGGGACTCACAGCCACTGTAGAGGCTGGGGCAGCTGGATCCACTCTGTTAAGTGCACACATATGGGTGGAGAGTGTGTGTTTAAGATTTATTTGTTTATTTATTTATTTTAGAGAGAGTGAGCAGGATGAGGGCCACAGGGAGTAGGAGAGAATCCTCAAGCAGACTCCCCACTGAGCATGGAGCCTAACACGGGGCTGATTCCAGGACCCTGAGATTATGACCTGAGCTGACATCAAGAGTCACCATTTAGCTAGCAGCCACCCAGGTGCCTCATCAGAGGGTGTAGTTTTAACAAGGTGCTCATGTCCTCTGTGGAAAGTTGGGAGATGCAGTGTTGGCAAGGTTTGCACCAGTCTTCCTGGGGAGGGGACCAGAGGCATGAGGACTGAAGCAGGCCCAGCTGGAGAGGGCAGGGCATGGTCAGTATAAGCAAGTTAGGTAGTGAATACCTGTGCAGGGCTGGTTCCTGCAGGAGGCTGTAAGATTATGCTGGGGAAAGTGGGAGGGTAATGGTGCCTGCCGATTCCTTTGTTCCCTCAGTGAATTCCGAGATTAGTAATTAACTCTATCTCCCATATGCCCCAGGAGTTTTGAAACTGTTGTTTCTAAGCTTTATCTTTGAGGGCTGTTTGTTGCACTGAATCTTTAAGGGCAGGGACTCAGCTTTCTATCACCTTCTGGGCTCTTCCGGAGCCAAGCCTATCGATTTTTAAAGTTCTAGGCTTTAAGTCCCATTGATTATAAGACCTCATGAAATTTGGCCCCTCTGATATTCAAAGTCAAGTGTTGGGATTTGTATTTCCTGGGCAGCCTCCTGATGTGATAGTCTGATTCTCATCACTCTCCATACCCATTGCTCCCTCCCTCTAGTGGCCAAAGCCATGGGGCTTAGCTCCCTACCACATCTCTGCCCTTCCTGCCCTCTTGAGTGTGGCCTCTTCTCTACATTCATTTGCAGAGTTTGTTCTGACAGTCTCTCCCATTCTTCATTTTTCTGGGTTATTTGAACTGATGTGAGTGTTAGGGAGTTGTATCTGTGGGACGAGGTGAACTTAGGGTCCTCCTACTATGCCATCTTCCTGGAAACTCATTTTGTTTGCTTCTTGTATTCACTCCTTAGTGCCAAGAGAAAAATCACTTTTCTTCCAACCACTAAATTATTGATTCAGTGAGTCTCTCAGAGTGTGCTAACCAAATGCAATCCGTTATCTAAACGATGTCCTTGGACAGATGAATGGATGAAGAAGCTATGGTATGTATATACAATGGACTATTACTCAGCGATCAGAAAGGAGGAAATCTTACCATTTACATAGATGTGGATGGAACTGGAGGGAATTATGCTAAGTGAAATAAGTCGATCAGAGAAAGACAATTATCATATAGTTTCATTCATATGTGGAATATAAGAGATAGTGCAGAGGATCACAAGGGAAGGGAGAGAAAACTGAATGGGAAGTCATCAAAGAGGAAGACAAACCATGGGAGACTCTTCACTATAGGAAACTGAGGGTTGCTGAAGTGAAGGTGGGTGGGGGATGGGGTAATTGGGTGATGGGTATTAAGGAGGGTACATGATGTGATGAGCATTGGGTGTTATATGAAACTATAAATTATTGAACACTACATCAAAAACTAATGATGTAATATATGTTGGCTTATTGAATTTAAAGTTTAAAAAAAAAAGAAGAAAGAAATACTGTTCAGCCATTCAAAAAAAAAATGAAAGTATCCCTACCTCCAAAAAGATTTGATATTGTTTATTTTTTCCCATAGTAAATGGAGAGTTAAAGTTTCAATATAAGACAGACCATCTAAGAGAAACATAAAGATAAATGTTTCCAGATACCTGGAGTAATGTAAGTATAATGATTCACTCAAACATTCATATATATTTGAATTGAGTAACCGTCATGGGCCAGGCACCATATTAGGCATTGGACATTTAACAGTGAGCAAAACAAACATGGTTACCTCCTCCTTGACTCTTAAACTTCTTGCATCCAGAAGAGATACCTGAGCTGGAAAGTGATCAGCACAGTGATAGGTTTAAAAGCTCTGAGAAGAGGCACACCTGGGTGGCTCAGTTGGTTAAGCGAGCAACTGTTGATTTCAGATTGGGATATGATCTCAGGGTCCTGGGATTGAGCCCTGAGTTGGGCTCTGAGCCATCATGGGGACTGCTTGTCCCTCTCCCTCTGCAGCTCCTCTCTCTCTCAAATAAATACATTTTTTTTTAAAAGAGAAGAGATGTGATAGTCTATGGGAAAGGTGGGAAGGGGAGGTAGAAAAGAGAAGGGGCAGAAAAAAAGAGAGAGAAGCAGAGAAAACAATGAGAAAAAGAAAGCTAGGATTGAGGTGTAAGGTTGTTCTCATGAGAGTCAGTAAAGAAGGTAATTAGAAGTACAGTTAGAAAATGTTAGAAAACTTGGACGCCTGGGTGGCTCAGTGGGTTAAGCCGCTGCCTTCGGCTCAGGTCATGATCTCAGGGTCCTGGGATCGAGGCCCGCATCGGGCTCTCTGCTCAGCAGGGAACCTGCTTCCTCCTCTCTCTGCCTGCCTCTCTGCCTGCTTGTGATCTCTCTCTGTCAAATAAATAAATAAAATCTTTTAAAAAAAAAGTTAGAAAACTTAAAAGAAAACAAGGGAAATGTGGTTTCACAGAATCCAACAGAGGAGTGTATTTTAAGAAAAGAGGGGTCATGATATCAAATGCTACTGGGAGAGACCATAAAATTGAGGGCTTTTCTAAGGTATCTAAAGAAAAGAGACCTACCAGGAGGTGAGAGGGAGGGCAGGGCAGTCAAACAAGAGAGGCATATGGCAAGAGAGGCATCTGAAGAGGCTTAATGTGAGGAGCCTGGAACCCTTGTCTTCCCCTTTGGTCACCTGGTTCTCTTCCACCAGTCCTTCAGGTCAGAGTTTAGATGGCACCACATGTGGGAAGGCTCCCAACACCATTTTGGTGAAGTGCCCCTCTTAGATGCTCAGAAAAGCACTGTTCATTTCCTTTCCTTTTATTTCTTTACTGATTTTAAACAATAGCAACCAACTCTGATAAAGGAGTTTCTCTGGTTAAGGAGAAAGACAATTTTTTGGGGAAGGATATCTGGTAGTTCACAGAATTTAAATGGAAAAGCAGAAGAACTTAGGCTTAGAAAACAGGCCAAATCCAAAGGAGACCAAGTGAAGAAGTTTCCAGGTCAAGTCTCCAGGCAGCGGGTGGATTAACCAGCCACCCCACACCTGGCTCCACCTGGCTATTGCCACCAGATGCTGTAGGAATCATTGCATATCGGTGCGGGGATGATTCCAAACTGTCCCTTGTCTCTTCATTTTGTTAAGTTGTAGGGGGAAATCATACCAAAAAAAGGGGGGAGGGATATAACATTTATGTACAGTTTAAAAAATAATAAATTGAACAATTTCATAGCTACTGCTAAATCATGATTTTGAAGTTTCTTGAGTACGTTTCTAATAACTTTCCTTATCTTGGAGGAAACTGAAATCCTGGATTTTTTATACAGTTTTATTACATATTTGTGTCCCCCAACTCTATACAGCTACCACTTTTTTTTTTACCTTATATAAGTGAAATCACACTTATATGTTCCTCTGTGACATATGAGATTGTAATTTATATATATACCTGGTCCTCCTCCCATATCTGGCATAGAGCTCTTAAAACTCTTAGAATTTAAATTTAAATCTTAAATGGTGAGAACCTGAAGGTGTTTTTTTGTTACATCAATGCATTAGTGCATGACTTCTGGTCCCCATGTAAGGATGAGGGCTGGCTGCTAGGAGACACAACCATGCGACTGGAGGCTGGGAATTTGCAGTCCTCCCACCCTTACCTAAGCAAAGGGGTCAGGAAATCCTCCCTCTCCCCTCTGGTCCTCTGGGGAGAGGTGTGGTGAGGGGCTAGGGGCTAGAATTAGAATCAATTGCCAATGATCAATGATTTAGTCAACTGTGCCTATATAATGAAACCTTCATAAAAACCCAAGAGGACAGGGTTCAGAGGACATGCAGGCTGGTGAACATGTGGAGATTTGGGAAAACAGGCTTGCCTAGAGAGGGCATGGGAGTTCAGCACTCCTTCCCATCTACCTTGTCCTATGCAGATCTGGATGCTCCACAGCTGTATCTTTTTCTAATAAGCTGGTGATCTGTAGTAAGATGTTTCTCTGAGTTCTGTGAGCCACTTAATTGTGGCAAGTTAATTGAACCTGAGGAGGGACTCAAGGGAACCTCTAATTTGTAGTCAGTCACTCAGAAGTACAAGTAACAACCTAGACTGTGATTGGCATCCTGAGTTGGAACTTCAGGTCGGTAGCTGGTCAGAAACACAGATAAGGACGACCTGAACTTGGGACTGGTGTCCGAAGTGGGATGGGTCAGGGAGGGCAGTCTTGCGGGACTAAAACTTTGATCTGTGGAATCTGATGTTATCTCCAGGTAGATAGTGTCAGAATTGAGTTGCATTCTCAGACACCATCCAGTTGGTGTCTGAGAATTGCTTGTTGTATGTGTAAAAATCATCAAAAATGTTGTGGGTTTTAAGACCTTTGTTTTTTATAGCTAATTAAATTTGAGAAAAGATTTTCCTCTAATTTAATTACACAATCTCACAAATTGTCTTTACTTCTAAATTTTTAAAAAATTTTTAAGATTTTTATCCATTTCTCCCACCTCCAGCCACCTGCATCTGGCAATCACCCATCTGTTCTCCATATCTATGAGCTTGGGCTTGTTTGTTTGAGATTCACTTGTAAGAGAGATCATATGGTATTCATCTTTCTCTGATTTATATCACTTAACATAATGCATTCATGATCATACATGTTGTTTCAAGAAGCAAGATTTCATTCTTTTTTTTACTGAATAATATTCCACTGCATGTATATACCACAATTCTTTATTTATTCAGCCACCGATGGACACTTGGGTTATTTTCATATCTTGACTATTGTCGATAAAGTTGCAATGAACATGGGGTGTATATTATCTCTTTTTGAGTTAGTGTTTTCCTTTTCTTTGGATAAATGCCCAAAAGTAGAATTGCTAAATCATATGGTGGTTGTGGTTTTAATTTCTTATAGAAACTCCAAACTATTTTCTGTGGTGGCCGCACCAATTTACATTCCCACCAACAGCGTACAAGGGTTCCCTTTTCTCCACATCCTTGTCAACACTTGTTATTTGTCTTTTTTATAGTAACCCTTTAAAGCAGGTATAAGGTGATTTCCCATTGTGGTTTTGACTTCCATTTCCAGAAGATGAATAATGCCCAGCATATTTTTTGAATCTGCCAGCCATCTCTTTGTCTTCTTTGGAAAAATCTCTATTCAGGTCTTCTTTCCACTTTTTTTTTTTTTTTAAGTAAGCTCTATACCCAAGTGTGGAACCTTGAACTCATGACTTGAACTTGAAGAGCTTGAACTCAAGCCCCAACATGGGGCTTGAACTCATGACCCTGAGATCAAGAGTCACATGCTCAACTGACTGAGCCACCCAGATGCCCCATCTTCTGCCCATTTTTAAATCAGATTCCTTGTTGTTGTTATTGAGTTTTAGGAGTTATTTATACATTTTGGATATTAACCCTTTATCAAATATATTATTTGCAAATATTTTCTTCCATTTAGTAGGCTTCCTTTTCACTTTGTTGGTGGCTTTCTTTGCTGTGCAGAAGCTTTTTAGTTTGATGTGGTTCCATGTGTTTATATTTGCTTTTGTTGCTGCACTGTCAGTGTTAGACTAAAAAAATTATTCTTTAAGACCTATGTCAAGGAGCTTACCACCTATGTTTTCTTCTAGGAGTTTATGGTTTCTGGCCTTACATTCAAGTCTTGAATGCATTTTGAGTTAATTTTTGTGTATGATGTAATATAGTGGTCAAGTTGCATTCTTTTGCATGTGGCTTTCCGGTTTTCCCAGCATCAATTATTGAAAGAAACTGTCTTTCTTCCGTTGTACAGTCTTGGCTATCTTACATGGCTGCATAACAAAACTAAGGTATTTAAAACAGTGTGATATCAGCATGAAAACAGACACATGGATCAATGGAACAAAATAGCCCAGAAATAAACCCATGTATATTTGGCCAATTAATTTACACAAAGGAGCCAAATGAATTTTAAATTAAGCCTTTTGTGCTCCATGAAAAAACCCACTGGGAATTTCACTAGAATTGCTTGTTGTCAAATATTTTGTCTTTATAGAAGCAAGATATGTCTCTCTCTCTACTTGAATCTTCTTAAAATGCTTTAGTAGAGACATAATATTCTGTACAAAGGATCTGTACATATTTTCTTATACTTATTCCTAGATGCTTTATATTACCTTATGCTACTAAATTTCTCTTTGTTTTTGCTAATAAGTAAAAATGCAACTGTCTTTTTATATTGATACAACATCTAGAAATCTTGCTAAACTCATTAATTCTGACCATTTTTCTATACATTCTTTTGAATATTCCATGTAGATGATTATAACATCCACAAATTAATGAGTATTTTATTTGTTCTTTTCTTAACTCATGTACTTACTTTCTTGTTTCATTGTATTGCCTATAATCTTTAGTCAGTCTACTGTTGAAGAGAAGCGGTGACAGGAACATTTTTGTCATGGACCTATGTCATTTCCTTCTTTTTGGTGCTTGCTTCAGAGTCAGAATCTCCAATGGATGCACTGACGAGGAAGAAACAGATGCTGTACATTGACATCCACAGGATGACAGGGTTTTTCTCTAAATTTCTGAAGAATCACTCCCAAAATGGAAGAATATTCAGATGACAAACAGTGCAAAGTAACCTGTAAGTGTCTGGATGCTTGCCTTTATCACAATGTTTCCACCTGTCAGTTTAGTCAGAATAATGCGTCTGTAGGCGAAAGTATTCTTTACTTCAAATTGAGACTCTGAGAGCACACCTCCCTTTGTTGCCCACATAATATCAGAATTGGGGATTCTCCCCTTTCTAAATCATTAATAGAAGCTGCTATGGCCTATTGCAGGGTCTATTTAAGAAGCTAAGACTTGGAATGGATGACAGTGAAGTACGGAGCATTCTAAAGAACTGGAATGTTCTATTAATATAAAACCTTAGAGGAGACTTTATGAAGTTACATCTACAGTAATTCCCTTTTTTTTCTCCCAAGGGTTTATCTATTTCTGTCATCACCATATTGCCTATAGTAGCACTTGTGTTTTCTTCTGCCTAAGTTGCTGATGAATACAACACAATCTCCTTTGCTTTCACACCTGTGAAGAAGTTCATGTTCCTTCATGGTTTTCTAGAAGATTGCTGCTGGCAACAATGAGAAAGAGACTTAATAAAGAGGAATCAGCTACCAAAGCCTCTCTCTCTCTCTCTCTCTCTTTCACACACGCACACACACACACACACACACTTTAAAATGTCTATGTAGTGAATCATAAACAAAATGAAAAAACAAATTACAAATTTAAGAAATATATTTGCAATAAAAATTACTATCCCTGATATAAAATCAGGTCTTACAAATTAATAAAAAGAGGTAATATCCTAACTTTTTAAATGGGTGAAATACATGAATGGGCAGAGATGAGGTGATAAAAATGAGATGTTCAACCTCATCATTTAGGTTTAGTTATAAACTAAAACAAGAATTAGAGAACAACTTTTTCACCACCTCAGCTGGCGAAAGGGGAAAAGATTTTCAATATGTTGTAATGCTGAAGAGTAGAAATACAGGTTCTTCTGTGCACTGTTGGTGGAAGCAAACATCCGTGTTCCTTGAATCTCGTTTTCCAATATGTCATCAAACACTTGAACTGTGTGTGCCTTTTGACTCAGTATTTTTACTTCTAGAGATTTACTCTAGGAAGATATTCTAATAGGGAAGTCATGTAATAACCACAGAAATGTTCACTGCAGACTTCTCTAAACGGTAAAAGTTGGAACCAACAATATGGATTGATTAAGTTTTACTAGGATCATACAATAGAAAAATAAACAACCATTTAAAAGGAAACTTCCTGTCACATACCATTGAGTGAAAAGAAGCAGAATGTATAATAAGAGCATATATAATATTACCTCACTTACATAAAAGCATATGAACATGTGCATATACATATACACATCCGCACACATAGACATACCACAACTATGAGAAAGGCTATTTATTAAAATTTTATTAATGAGCAGGTGTCAAGTCTTTGAGTCTTGCATTTTATTGTTTATATTGTTATCTATAACTTTATGTAGCCTTCACACTGTGTGCTTCCCTTTTCCCTGGCACCTTGGTTCCTCAAGTTCTAATTGTCTTAATAATTCAGAACTCCTAGTTTTGTTTGCCCAGACTTTGGGAACTCTGACATCTCTAGGCCACCATTTTTGACTTGACTTCTATGGAGTGTGACATACTGGCAGTGCTCCAAGGGAAAAAAGAGAACATCTGACCCACTTCTATGCATTCCCCTTCTCTCCAGGATCTTGGCCCATAAAGTCTGGATGCCCTGGTTGTTTCTGATGCCTTCAAACAAGCAATCTTAATTTTTTAAATTCAGTTTTATAATGTCTTTCAACAGTAAGTTTGTTCTGATAAAATGTCCTGAATCATAGCCAGAAGCAAAAGCTCAATTGTATCATATTTAAGTACACAGATAACATTAATTTTTACTAAAGTAGAAACTTCTTTGCAAATAAAGGAATCATTTTAAATGTTAATAATTGTTAATGTTACCTATTTGGGGGGATATTTAAAATGTTTCCCTAAATAAAGATACACTATATTTTATACAAACTTAAAATGTATTGGAAGTAATCATTTGCTTTTTTAAATGTTCAAGATCACTAATGATTTTGTAAGCCGTCTTCAAATTAAATACTATTTTCCTAGACTGTATTTAATACAACACTGAATTTAATCTAAAATCATGCTTATTTTTCTTCCAGATTCTACTGGTGCTTGTTTAGGTTAAACAATATTGTGAACAAGTTTCTTCAGTATACTGTGAATTAGGTACCAGAATAAGTGAAAAGATCAATGATTTGCATATTAGCCAAAATAAACTTGAAAGGGAAATTCGAGCTGGAAATTTAGATTTAGCATCATCAACATGGATGGTCAGCGTCTGAAGCAATAATAGCACAGTCATGAGATATCACTAGACTTGGAAATTTTGCTGAATTGGGACTGTTCCATAAACATTCATATACAGGGAATTTCCAGGGCCCTTGTCACTTGAAGGAAGCTTCCTATGCATCCTCGGACACCTCTCTTTCACATTTCCTCTATTTACATCTCCTAGATTCACCAAATATCTTCCTGTTCCACAAGGGAAACAAGGTATCACAAGTCCCTAAACACACCAAACGCAGTCTTCCATCCTCCCCTCCTTACTCAGAGGTTGGTCTTCAGACCTTCCCTGGACTGATAACTTTCTGTACACTAAATGTGATCTTTCCTTTCTCTAACAATGCCTATTTCACCTGTTGGGTTGGCTGCCTCCTACCTATTCAACTTCTACCTTTAAGTCTCTTTTCTTTCACTGTATGAATATATTTCTCACTGATAGACTCTTTAAATCTCCCATTGGTCTAGTGTTTTCCAAATTTCAGGTCTACCCACTAATGGGTTGTGGAATCAGTTAGTCTCTTTCACCAGAATGTGTTCTTTTTAGAAAAGAAGTATTATGGAATCTTCAATATTGGAATGTGACACTTACATTCTAAGTCATGCTGTTCACACTGTAGCAAATATTGGGGTCAACTGAGTTGAGTGACGGCTGATGGAGGGGATGTAATGACTGTGTGCATTGGCCGGGAGCCAGCTGGCCATTGGCTCTTCTGTGCACTGGTGTTGCATTTGGTTTTCTGGATTTGATCATAATTGTATCAGGAGAGTTAATGGTTTATAGTTTAATTTGTGTCAGTGTAATTTGCAGTTAATTATGAAGTGAGGTTTAGAAGAATTTATCCACTGTTGGCAAGGACAGCAAGCGTTCCTTTTAACTTTTGGTTGTGAGTTAATAATTTTCAGTGTGAATTTTTGGATTAGGCATAAGCATTAGGCATTTTTTGACTTTGCAAATAGTCATACATCTTAATCAAACGTGCATAAATTCTTCTTAAGATAGTTTATTTTTATTTCATTATTAGAAAAAATAAGAATGATGATGTTAAAAAACACAGAAGCATGTTTTGGTTGAACTGCCAAATTTGGACTTGTGAATAGTGACAACATTAGGACAAATGTCTCTTCTACTCAGTACATTTTTTAAAAATTTGAGCTGAGTAAAAAAAAAAAGTTTAAGTATAGCTTTTCAAATGCTCAAAACATTAAAACACTGAAAATGTATTACTTACAATGACATTCTTTTTTTAAGAGATCATTAGTTTATCTAACATTTTCCAGATAGTTGAAGATATTAAAAGAATTAATAAACAGATATTAGCTGATAAAAATATGTATTAATTGTATTAATATATTAAGTAGTATTTTTAGAATTTATTTTTCATTGAAGTGTAGTTGACAAGACCATATTAGTTTCAGATGCAACATGGTGATTTGATATTTGTGCACATTGCAGCATGATCACCACAATAAGTCTAGTTAGCATCCATCACCACATAAAGTGGCAAAGTATTTTTTTCTTGTGATGGGAACATTCAAGATATATACTTTCTTAGCATCTTAACATCCTTCACGTTTGTAATACAATATAATTTTTAAATTTTATTTATTTATTTGACACAGAGAAAAAGATCATGAGTAGGCAGAGAGGCAGGCAGAGAGAGAGAGAGAGAGGGAGGAGAAAACAGGCTCCCTGTTGAGCAGAGAGCCCGATGTGGGGCTCGATCCCAGGACTCTGAGATCATGACCTGAGCTGAAGGCAGACACTTAACCCACTGAGCCACCCATGTGCCCCTGTAATACAATATTATTGACTCTAGTCACCATGTTGTATATTATATCTCATGACATTTATTTTAGGTTTTTGGGGGGGGGGTAAAGATTTTATTTATTTATTTATTTGACAGAGATCACAAGTAGCAGAGGGACAGGCAGAGAGAGAGAGAGAGAGAGAGAGGAGGAAGCAGTCTCCCTGCTGAGCAGAGAGTCCAATGCAGTACTCAACCCCAGGCTCCTGAGATCATGACCTGAGTTGAAGGTAGAGACTTAACTCACTGAGCCACCCAGGCACCCCTCATGACATTTATTTTGTAATTGGAAGTTTGTACTTCTTTTTTTTTTTAAGGTTTTTTTAAAAAATAATTTTATTTTATTTTCTTATAAACATATAATGTATTATTGGTCCCAGGGGTACAGGTCTGTGAATCGCCAGGTTTACACACTTCGCAGCACTCACCATAGCACATACCCTCCCCAATGTCCATAACCCCAGGAAATTTGTACTTCTTGATCCCCTTCACCCATTTTGTCCACCTCTTACCTCCCCTCTCCTCTGTCAATCACTAAGCCGTTTTCTGTATCCATGAGTACTGTTTTGTCTTGTTTTTTTATTTGCTTTGTTTTTTTAGATTCCACTTTATAAGTGAAATCATATGATACTTGTCTTTTTCTGTCAGACTTATTTCCCTTAGCATAATACTCTCAATGTCCTTCCATGTTGTCATAAATGGCAAGATTTCATTCCATTGTATGGCTGAGTAGTATTCCATTGTGTAAATGTAAATACCACATCTTCTTTATCCATTCATCAGCTGATGGAAACTTATGTTGCTTCCATACCTTGGCTATTGTAAACAATGCTGCAGTGAACGTGGGATGCCTATATATTTTCCAAATAGTGTTTCCATATTCTTCAGCTAAATACCCAGAAGTGGAATTGTTGGATCATATGGTAGTTCTATTTTTAATTTTTTGAGGAAACTCCATACTATTTTCCATAGTGGCTGCACCAATTTATATTTTCACCAATAATGCATTTCCTTTTCTCATATCTTTACCAACGCTTATTATTTCTTGTTCTTTTGATAATAGTTATCCTGACAGGTATAAGGTGACATTTCATTATGGTTTTGATTTTCACTTCCTTGATGATTAATGTTAAGCATGTTTTTATGTGTCTGTTGGCCATCTCTATGTATTTAGAAAAATGTTTGTTCTTCTGTCCAGAAGATCCACAGATCTTCTGTCCATTTTTAATTGGATTGTTTAGGATTTTATTTGTTATTGAGTTGTATGAATTCCTTATATATTTTGAATATTAACCCATAAGTGGATATATGATTTGCAAATATGTTTATCTTTTCCCATTCAATAGTGGCCTTTTAAAAAATTTTTATTAACATATAATGTATTATTTGCCCCAGAGGTACAGGTCTGTGAGTCATCAGGCTTACACACTTCACAGCACTCACCATAGCACACACCCTCCCCAATGTCCATAACCCAACCACCATCTTCCTGCCCCCCACCACCCAGCAACTCTCAGTTTGTTTTGTGAGATAAAAAGTCTCTTATGGTTTGTCTCCCTCTCAATCCCTTCTTGTTCAATAGTGGCCTTTTTATTTTATTGATGGTTTCTTTTGCTGTGCCAAAGACTTTTAGTATTTTGTAGTCTCATTTGTTTTATTTTTGCTCTTGTTGCCATTGCCTTGGGAGTCAAGTCCAAAAAAAATATTCCCAAGACCAGTGTCAAGGAGCTTATTACTGCCTATGTTTTCTTCTAGGAGTTTTATAATTTCTGGTCTTACATTCAAATCTTTAATCTATTTTGAGTTTATTTTTGTGTATGGCAAAGCTAGTGATCCAGTTTCATTCTTCTGCTTGTGCCTGTCCAGTTTTTTCCAGCACCATCTATTGAAGAAACCATCCTCTCCTTATTACACATTCTTGCCCCCTTTGCTGTAAATGAATTGACTGTATATACAGGGCTTTCTTTCTGCACTCTCTATTCTGTTCCATTGATCTATGTGTCTGTTTTCATGCCAACCATCCTGTTTTAATTGCTATAGCTTTGTGATATAATTTGAAATCAGGGAGTGTGATGCATTCGGTTTTGTTTTTCTTTCCCAAGATGCAGTGATATTATTGCAAATGAAAATTTAAAGTCTTACAAAAAGGAAACTACAAACTTGGAAATAGAGCAGTCAAAAACTTGTTGATAAGGCCCTCACATATTTTCAAAGAAAGAATAAAAGACAAATTTGTCCACACTATTTCACTTTTTACATTAGTTAATCAAAAAGTGTTACTATCATATTTAGTTGTATTGGTGTGGCCAAAGAGAAAGTTACTCACATAATTGCTGAAAAACAAATTATTCTTGGCATACGTGGTCATGGTGAGTATGATTCTTGATGATGAATTGGCTGAGAAATTTAAAACCGTACTGCTAAGTGATAATACAGCCCATAGAATATAGAGAATAGCATTAATACTTATTATCCAGACAGGAGCAGGTATAGGTTGCATGATTCTACCTAGAACACTAATACTTCAAGTTATTATACGTTCAGTTTATGTCAAATATATGTGACAAGTTTTATGAAGGATTTATTGTGTTGGTTCAGTTTAAGCTAACACATAACTGGTTTGGGTAATTCAATAGAATTGGAAAAACACTGTTTGAAAAATATAAATTAAACCGGTAAATTGTAATAGAATTGAAAGTGATTTGGAAGTAAATATAACCAGGAAACATAGCAGAATAATTTAAAATATTATTAGGAATTTCGTTCTACTTTGCTACTTGAAATCACTGTTCACACATGTTCATACATTTGGCATCCTAAGAATTCTGCTGAATCTCTGCTGACTCTTTGGAAAACGATTGTAGCAATAGTTGTTAAATTTCATTAAGAGAACTGTTACTTTTTGATATGTTTTGTTCAAAATGGAGCTGTGACTGATATTGGTGGCCATCCACCAAATCCCCCTCCCTCTGCCACAGGAAGAGATCTGCGGTGGGGGCCCTGAGGTCCCAGATAAACTATATGGTATCCAAGTGCATCTCTGCAACTGTCCTCACCAGCGGAATATAGGGGAAGGAATTTGCATGGCTTCTACATCGGAAGCCTGGGCTCATATACTCTCTGTTCTTCTCCCTATCAGTTAGAATGCAACCTGCCTAGGACCTATCTTGGGAAAAAAATGCCTTCCAGGATGGTGGAGCAGGTGAGATGTGAGGTATATGGTCCTCGAATGATCTCCTGGAGCTGGTATGCTAACCCCCATCACTGACTCACGACTTAGTTTAAACTATAAATAAAAGTCTATGTTCTGCCAACCACTGTATCACTGTGTCATTGTTAAAGCAGCCTAGCCTTTCCATTAGCTAATATTTGCGTGTGTTATGTTACACTGGAGTTATTGGCTGGTATGAGAAAAATATTACGTGATATGAACACAAGAATGGGATTCACTTTTTTCTGTTTAAAAGCAATCTCATTTGGCTATCATTTTTGGAGATGGGGTTTTAACAACAAAATTGGCACATATAACTCATATTTTTAACATTTTTTAATAGCTGAATTTGGAACCATGGGGGAAAAGTTACACTGCATTTCAAGATGCCTAATATATACAACAGTTACAAAATACATTTTAGGTAGTCACCATGGTTACTATATGTCCTCAACCTTTTGCAACACAGAAAGAGAATATTATTAGTGAAGACACTCTGAATGGAATAAAATTAAAGACATTAGAGATATTGCAAGTCTCTGTTTCAAACTTTAAACATTTCCAATAAAGAAATTTGAAATATCAAGAAAAAAACATTTGGGTAAAAGATTCATTTGCTTTTCAAAATCCTGAATCCATATTTACGTTACAGCTGATGCTCAAAAAGGAAAACTACTTATTAATGTTTTGTTATTCAAATACATTGAAAAATGATTATAAATTTATCACCATTTTGGATTAAGATTAAAGAAGAATCTGCTGACATTTATAACTTCAGTTGCTAAGTAATGTGTATTGTTATAAGTAGCATACACAGCAACGTGTTTCTGTGAACCAGAATTTTTAACCAAAATAACTGAGAAGAATGGGAAGGAATAGACATCAAAACACAAAACACCAGGGTGTCTGGGTGGCTCAGTGGGTTAAGCCTCTGCCTTCAGTTCAGGTCATGATCTCAGGGTCCTGGATTGAGCCCCACATCGGCTCTCTGCTCAGCAGGGGGCCTGCTTCCCCCTTTCTCTCTGCCTGCCTCCCTGCCTGCTTGTGATCTCTCTCTCTCTCTCTCTGTGAAATAAATAAATAAATAATCACACACACACACACACACACACACACACACACACACACAGACCCCTGGGTTGCGCATGCTGCATTATCCTCCTGTCTCCAGCCTGGAACAAAATAAGAACAGGCAAGCATGACGGCAACAATGAATCAAACCCTATTTAATAGTAACTCTATTCTATTTAGCAGCAAGGATTGTTTTATAAATAAAAACTTTGTTTGAGGGACACCTGCTGGCTCAATAAGTGAAGCATGGGACTCTTGATATCCGGGTTGTGAGTTCCAGCCCCGTGCTGGATGTGGAGATTACTCAAAAAAATCTTTTGTTTCAGTGTTTAAATCTACCTATATATGCATTTCTGGGTATACTGGGGGTGGTGATACAAAGCGTATTTTCTACTGAGTTGATGTTTTTAAAAAAAGTGTTTTGACTATTTTACTCTTAATTTCCTTCATAGTCAACAGTTTGAGTGAGTTGTTTATACATGTATTTCTACCTGCTCTTAATTAATCTACTGCAACCAGTCTCTGCCTTCATTATTCTTCTTGGGCAGACTTCCTATCAATACTCTTATGCCCATTTGATCCATTTGTATTTATCTTTGTCCTCCCATTGCCTGTATACTACTTTTATTTTTTTAATCACTAAAAACAAAACAAAACAAAAAAACCTTATAATTATAAAAAGAAAAATGTTTATTTTCCTGTGTGTGCATGTGTATTTTTCTTTAAAACTCCTATGTACTTCCACTTCAAATATTTAAATAATAAAATTGGGACCAGTCTGTGCATGGGTGTATGTGATAGCATATTACAACTTCCTTACTTCATTTAACTATGTAGTTCCGACCACTTTTCATGTCATTGAACATTCCTCTCCTACATTATTCTTAAAGGCTATATAATATGCTGTTTTATGGATACATACATCATGGATTTTTTTTTTGCCCATTTCTTTACTGTTGGACATGTAGATAGTTTTCAATTTTTAAAAAATGATTGAGCAGCATATTGAAATTCTTGTAGAAAAATCTTTATCCACTTCTATAATCACTTGCTTAGGATGAATTCCTAAAAGTAGGATTGCTGAATCGTAGCCATATCTGTGCTCATACACATCTAGAATCCCTCCAGGATTACCCTTCCACTAGCATCCATGACACAATAGGGTCCAGTTGGCCAGCTCTTAGCCAATTTGATTAATTTTTTAAAAAATCACACTTTACTTGAATGTTTGTGCTCTTTTGATAAGTAGGTGTTTGAATATTTCTCAAAGGTTATATAAGTTATTTGTATTTATGGACTGACTTCACAATCATTGCCCACTTTTTTTAGAGTGTGCAAATACATCTGTTTTTTAATATTCTGTAAGAGCTTTATTACAAAGCTATTAGAACTTTATATCTCTAAAATTACCACTTTTTCTAGTAAATTTCTAGTAAATTTGCTTTTAATCATAAAGTGATAATAAATACTCTTAAAAAGAATAAGAGGACCCCAGCTTTCTTTCTGGCATCCTGCTCTATCCACTCCATCCACTGCCTCCTGCAACCTTTGCCAAACCCCAGGAATCAATAACTCAATACCTGAAGGCTTTCAAATCCTCATTTCTATCACGCAGCACTGTACTACGTTTCTGCCCATCCATAAGTGAAACACCATGTGGGTTTCTCATTATCATATTCCACCTGAGTATGTTCAAAACTGAACTCGTATACTCCCCAGATTCCAAACCCTTTCTTTCTCTTCTTTAACTTGGAAGATGGGGCCACAATCCTCCCCTTTTTCCAGAAAAGAAACCTGGAAGTCATCCCAGATGCTAACCACCCCAGTCAGTCAGTAAATCCTACTGCTTCCACTCCTTAAATATCTCTGGCTATATTTTCCTCTATTCCTTTCCACCTACTATTGGCCTAACTTGTTTCTAGATTACTGTAGAATTTTCTTACTGTTCTCCCAGGTTCCAGTTACTCCTTTGTAAAAGAATTTTTTACCTACCACTACAGTGATATTTTTAAAGAAAAGCAAATACGCTTAAAATCCGTTCTTATCTCCTAGTCACGGTTTTCACAAGAGGGAAACAATGAGATGCCAAATGAGATTCCTGTTTTCCTCTCCCTCTTTCCTTCAAAGCCATCCCGGAAGCACCGCGCGCTCTCTCAGGACCTGAGGCCCTGGCTATCGCTCCCTTTCTCCAGTATCTGGACACCCACAGTCTGTCTCCCAAGTTCAGCCAAAGTGTTCTTCACTGGGGAAGCTCCTCCTGCCCATCCTTTCCCACCCCCACCAAAGTTAGACAGCTGCTTGGGCCCCTGTGCGTCCCCCCCCCCTTTTTTCCCCTCCGGAGGATAACAATTTAGCACAAGAGAATAAGGAAAAGGGGGTTTGGATTTAGGAATGTGTTTTGAGACTAACTCTGGTAGGTGTGGGAAGTAACTTAGCCTCTCTGGCCTGGTTTTCTCCTGTGTATAATGGAGCTACGAACCCTCATCCCCCCACCTCCTCCGCGAGATCGTGTACTGGTACCCGGTAGGGGAGAGGCAGTCTATTCACAGGTAGCGCCCGAGCTTGGCACAGAGCCCAGAAGGGCTGTGCACTGAGCAGTGAGCACCGGATACCGGGATGCTAGCGCGCGCCGCCACGCTGCGCCCGAGGCTTGGCAAACCCGGCGGGGCCGACCCCACCCCGCCTGGCGCAGCGCAGGGGGGTCGCGGGTAGGGATCCGGGTGGGCGGGGGGTTAGGGGGGGGACAGCGGCTAGGCCCCTCCCCGCCGGCTGCCCGGGCCGACCAGACGCTCCCTGGGGCCGCGCCGGGCCAACGCCCGGCAGGCGAGCCAGCTCCGGACATCCGCTTCCACCTTCCCGCGAAGCCTTGTGGCCCCGGGGCCTGCCTCGGCGGCGGGTCGGGGACCGCGGCCTCCGGCCTCCAGGCTCCCACTTGCCGCCGCGCGCGCCGAGCGCACCTGACCCTGGCGGGCGGGGCGGCGGGCGGGGCGGGGCGGCGGGGCTGACGTGGCCCGCGGCATGGAGCGGGCGTGATTCATCAGCGGCCGCGCGGGACAGGCGGGGGGCGATCGCCGCGGCAGCCCAGGCGCCGGGAGCCTAGCAGTGGCGGCGGCGGCGGCGGCGGAGGCGGCGGTGTCCCCGGCCGGGCCTCCCAAGAGCGCGCCTCTCCCTGTCGGTGGCCGAGACCCTGCGAAGGTCAAGATGGAAGAGATCCTGAGGAAGCTGCAGAAGGAAGCGTCCGGGAGCAAGTACAAAGCCATCAAGGAGAGCTGCACCTGGGCCCTGGGTAAGCGCGGGACACGGGGCGCCGGGCACCTGCCGGCCAGTCGGGCTCCCGCGCCCCTGCTCGCGGCCGCAGGAGGGCCGCGCGGGCTGGGGTTGAGCCGGCCCTGATGCGTGGGGCTTCCGATGAGCTGCTGTTATGCATGCGTTTCGCGCGATTGAAAGAGTTGCCTCGGCGAATTGATGCGGGATATGAGAATTTTGGATCGGGCGTTGACATCCATCTGCCTCTTCTCTGGTCTCTGTCTTCTACCAGACCTTAGCGGGGAACCGTGGTCCTCCCCGCCAGGAGGCCCCCTTTTCCCTATTCCCAGCAAGGTAGATGATGGTCACCCATCTCCGAGTTAGACAGGACCACCAGCCGGTGCGAATCCAGGGGCCTGATTCCCAGCGCCTGTGGGAAAAAGGGAAGTTGAACCATCAACCTCGATCTCGAAACACTGGCGAATGTGACCTGGAAGGAATGGCTTCTTTGATT
Organism: Neogale vison; assembly: GCF_020171115.1. Taxonomy (NCBI): domain Eukaryota; kingdom Metazoa; phylum Chordata; class Mammalia; order Carnivora; family Mustelidae; genus Neogale; species Neogale vison. Next base: position 63,757,621 of record NC_058091.1, on the reverse strand, counting down.
TTCCAGATAGAGGCCAGCTTGTTAAGTATTAGCTTCCATGGTTATTGTACATGAAACATTACATGCGTATGGGGTTGCGTTACCGTTGTAATTCTGCTGTGGTGTGCCCTTCAGACAGGTGGGATTTTAAATTTGTGAGCCGTGCAAGAATTGAAATAAGTTCCAGGTAGCACATCTGTGATTCCCATCAGACTCGGGTTTGCCCAACTCCACCTCAAAGAAGACTGCAAGACGTTCATTCCAATTCGGCACGAATTTGGGCAATCAGAATTGTCTGGATGGGAATGCAGAGGGATCAGGAGCATACTTTGGGTGACACTGATCGAACCATGGTAAGACAGAGGAGAAACCAAGGCAGCCTTGGGGGCCCCTGGCCTGGCCCAAGCCTGTGTGCCTTTCCTCAGTTGCCATTCAATTACAAAATAAGATTGAATCTCTTTCTCTCTTAATCAGAAAGCAATCAGTGCATGTTATGACACTGCTATGGTACAACCTGAAAAGAGAGAAGTGCCATTAGCAGGTTTTCCACTAAATGTAGAATCTGGTGGTGTTTTAGGTGACTTTGTTAATATTCAGAAGATTGAAATTCACATATATTGGGTGTATGTGTACAGGCAATCCTAGCAACGTCATTTTTCTTTGACTTCTGCATATGTCATGGAAGTTTATCTTGTAGGCTGAACTTGACCATTGTTTACGTTTCGGGAATAGGGACCAGATATACTTGAGCAGCTAGGCTCTTAAAGCCACAGTACTAATTTTCCATTGCCATTGTCATTCAGCAGAGCCATTGAGCGTTAGATTCCCAAATGCCTCTAATGAAGGGTCACAGATGGCTGAGTAACATAATAAAGCCAGGCCTGACTGCGCTTTAAACATGCCATTCCTATGTTCATTATTATTTTGCTGTAAATTAAGCAGATTGAGATAACATGGAAGAAAGGAGTAATTGAGTATTTTTAATGTTTAAATTTTGATATTCAACATCTTGTTAAGTTAAACTGCAGTGTTGCTGAGTCTAGATCCTTGAAGCCATCTGGGAAGCCCACACGTGAGGCAGGTATCCGAGCCAAGCCTGGAGTCCGACCTGACCACAGGAGTGGCTCTGATTCCTTTCCCAGTGACTGTTCTTCTGTAGTTACCGAAGGAAGGCAGAGTGCATGAAATAGTTAAGTAACAGTGCCTGACATTCACTGTGAGGGTTGGGATGAGTAAATCAGGAAAACAGATCAAAGAAGAGGGCATAGAATATGGGGTCAGGGGTGGGGTGGGGAGGAAATGGCTGTGAGCTGGTAGGGCTTTTAAAGTAGATTTGCCTTGAAATCATAGGTAAGCTGTGGATTCCTTCTTCTCTTCAGTTATTTATTTAGCAAACATTTATGAAGGCCTCCCCTGTGCTGAGCATGGGGCTAGAAGGATGAGTACAATGCTTCTTCCCTGTAAGGAGGGTGTTCGGAGGGCATGTGAAGGGAGAAGGGAGCATGAACAAAGACTATATGGCTTCCTGCTCTTTTCTGCTCCAGTCCGTTTTCTACCATTCCATCAGTTGTTGGTTTTGTTTTTGTTTTTTACTATAAAACGCATCCCCTTCAACCCCATAATTTCTTTCTAGATTAAAGTGTAAATTCATTAGAACACTCTTTAGAATCTAACCCCAGCTCTTGTTTCTTCTTGCTCTGTGACCCCCAAGGGTTTCATAAACTAGAGTGAGCTGCAGCTCTTCTGTGAACACACCAGGCACTGTCTGCTTCTCTGCCTTTACTCGTGCTGGGAATTCCCCTTCCAGACTCCTAAGGCCTAACTCATATAGGAAGCAATCCCTGGGCTCTTCAGGCAAATCCATTCCTCCCCTGGGTTCAGAGCCCTGCCTTCATGACTGCCTTAGAGCACCTAATACTTTGGATTATTTGGCCATCACAGTTCTTCTAGGGGCAGGATGATTGAGAAATATTGTATTCAGGAGACCAAACCCTCCTGCCCCCAAAACAACAGCAACAATAACAAGAACAAGAACAACAAACCCCTAATTCAAGCTGACTTGAGCAAAATGGAATTTATTCACTCTCGTCACTAAATACCCCCTGTAAAGCTAGCTGTGGGTTGAATATGGCTCAGGAATTACAGTTCAAGGACCTTGCTCTGCTCTTTTTGGGGAGATTGAAACACTCTTCATGGGTCTCCTGGGCTTGTGAATCATCACATTGAGACCATCTCATGAGAAAGAAGCATCAACCCACATAGACCATCTGAGGGGAGAGGGATCAACCCCCATTAAAACCACCATGGGAGGGAAGAGTCATTTTCACACTTAGTCCATCTGAAGAAAAAGGGGTTATCTCCCTCCCACTTGGACCATTATAGGGGAAAAGGGTTACCTTGATATCACAGGAGAGAGGCGTCATTTCCCACTAAAACCATCACAGGAGAGAGGAGTTGTCTCCCACCGAAAGCATCATAGGACATGGGGATGTCATTGCCATATGCTGGCCATCACAGGAGAAAGGGGTCCTCTCCCACTTGCCTGTCATCAGATCATCTCAAGAGAGTGGAGCTCTTCCAGTCACTCCTGCCCAGTCTTCGGTTTCACTTTTTCTCTCTTGGTCCTAGTGGGTCATGTGTATACCAAAACCAGTCCTCCAGCTAAGGAAGAGAATGGGCTATCTGGCTTTGATCTAGGCTACAAGGCTTACCCAAATCCCTGACTCAGAAAGGGATAGTTTCTTCAAAACAAATTTAAGATTCTGTTTCCGACGGCTGGTCAGCCCAAACAACAAATGTCAACAGTGTAGACGTGTGCTTCTTGAATGGAGGGACTGTCCCTTATGCTTCTGTGTGGCTTTCACACCTATAATAAGAGAAGCAGATGTTATAAACAGATCAGCCCATTAATGACTTGTTTGGGTCTTAAGTGAAATTCATCTTTTTTTTCTGCTTGCAAAAGTTACATACGCTCATTTTAGAATATTGAAAAATATTTGGACAGTATAAAGAAAAAAACTAACATCACCTGTAATCTCAAAACCTAGAAAGAACGCTAATCACATTTTGGAGTAGTTCCCTTCTACAGAGGGTTATACTATCTATGGCAGACTGTCATTTGTTTTTTCTTAGCTTTAGCGTCTTCTATGTTTTCATTGATACTTCTCTGAGAATCGGTTTTCTTAATGGCTGCATAATAACCAACAAGCAATATATATATATATATATATATATATATATATATAGTATCTTCCCTCTACTTTGAGCAAGTTAGGTTGTTAGATATATTTTTTGCCAGTGAGGAAATGGTCTGGCGAGGTTATAGAATAAGGGACGGCGACAGCTTGTGGAGAGCGGAGATGATGGCATTTTCCTTCAAGACTGATGATCCTGGAAGCATGTGAGCTTTGGGGCTGGATGACACAGAATGTCGAAACATTGGAACGGCCGGGGACCATGTCTTCATTTTAGAAACCTGTGATGTTTACACATATCAGGAGACTTGTTTCAAAATGGATTTGGAAATGGAGGAGAGGAGAAAGAAAACTAGGGGCTGGAACACCAGGTAGGGAAAGAAGAATAGTCTATCCCTCCTGCTTTCCCTCTACCTTTCCACCTACTTTTCCTTCCAGCCAGTTTCTGTTACCTTTACAGCTCAACTTCTCAAAAAGTCTGTAGTGCATGTGGCCACAGCCTGGCTTTCCACTCCCTCTTCCACTCACCTCTGTCTATCTCCATCTCCCATCATGCCACCACCTGGTGGTGACGAATCCCCATCCAGCTAAGGGATTCTCAGCTGCATGGAACACACTTGCACCCGACTTCCCTTGGCCCCCAGGACCATGCCTTGCCCACTGTTATCATGCCTCCCAAGCGGCTCTGCTCCCTTTGCCAGCTCCCGTACTTCTCCCTCGCCTAAATGTTTGAATTTCTCAGAAGTCAGTCCGGAGGCCTCTTCCCTTCCTCCCAGCCCCACTGGAGTTGACCACACCCATCTCCACAGCTTCAGGTCGGCAGCTGAGAATGTGATGCACCCATTTCCCTCACTCGTCCACCCCGGGTTCCCCAGGTGACCCGGTGCAGGTACCTACTCAGCGTCTCTGATTGACGAGGATATGCTCAGTATGGCTGCTCTGCGATTTTCCTTTGTCTTTTTTCTTTCTTCAGGTTCTTGGTTAGCCTTTGTAGGATTGGGTGCTATTGAACATTTTGAGTTGAATATAAACCCCCCCTGTCTAATGAGGAAAACTGCCAGGATTTGGTTGCTGAGTGTCAGCACCTCCCCTTGGAGAGCGGCAGCATATTGTCCGGAGCCCTGGCCTGCTAACCACTAGGCCACACTGACATGACCGGCTTTGAATCTGCATCTCAGGGCTTTGCTTTAGGGTTATCCTGTGTCATCTTAATGACTAACCTCAGTTCTTCCACTTCCTACTTTGGCCCTGTCGGCCACAGCATCCCTGACCCTACTGACCCCGTCTTTCTCTTTGGAGGATTGTCTTGCCTACACCCATCCTTTGCTCCATTGGCCACAACATCATCATGTTTTAGACTGCCCTCACTACTGAGTCTTGGAGATACATCTGGTATCCATTTTTCCTTCTGATCTTTTAGCAGACCAGCAGAAATAGTTCTCCTTCTCCAATGAAATTGGTTCATACCGGTAGGGCTTGTGGACTCTAAGCCATGAAGAAAGGAATCAACACAGTTTGAGCTGACAAAACTGGGAACAAATCAGAACTTGGAATATTGAGATTTCTAATAATAAATAAATATTTGGTCTTTGTTCTTATTTCTGGCACAGAGCCCCTAAAATCCTTGAATTTCTAGGTGAAGAGGACCATAAAGTGTTTTTGTCATGTTAACAAAGCAACCTAAGGGTGGGGGTTGTTGCTAAGAGGACTAACCCTGTGTTTAGAGAGTTGGAATTTTCAGTCCCTCCCCAGACCTCCAGGGAAGGTAGAGGGGCTGGAGATTGTGTTCAGACTCCCATGGCTGATGATTTAATTAGTCATTCCTATGTAATGAAGCCTCCATAAAAAACCCAAAAGGATGGTGTTCGGAGAGCTTCTGGGTTGGTAAACCCATGGAAACATGGGGAGAATGGCACCCTCAGAGACATGAAGCTCCCCTTTTCTCCATACCTTGGCACATGCTTCTCTTCCATTGGGCCCTTCCTGAGTTTTGTCCTTTTATAATAAACCAGTAATGCAGTAAGTGAAATGTTTCTCTGAGTTCTGTGAGCTGTTCTAACAAATTAACTGAACCCAAAGAGGGGGCTCATTCATACCTTCAGCCTATAGCTGGCCAGTCAGAAGCCAAGATGACAACCTGGATTTGGGATTGGGGTCTGAAAAGGGGGTGCAGTCCTGTAGGACTGAGCCCTTAACTGTGGGATCTGATGCTGTCTCCTAGTCAACGGTGTCAGAATTGAATTAAATGGTAGGACCACCAGCTGGTGTGAGAGAATTACTTGTTCATGTGGGGAAGCCTCCTCCAACCACACATGTTGGAACTGGATACAGAATTGTTAGCGCTATTGAAATAGAACAGCTTTGGCTAAGGGGCCGTGGGGGAGAGGGAAGAGAATAGTGTTTCATTATCTCTGCTGTTGGAGGCAGGAGTAGTGTGAATAATCCACAGCAATGGTAAAGTAGTGAACATCCAGGCTGGATTAATGAGATTTGAGGGTGAGCCTCCTTTCAATATCCCTAACTGTAGGATGATTAAAGAAAAAAAGTTTTATCTACCATGTCATAAATGTATGTGAGCATCATGAGATGTTGCATAAAATACTTTGTGAACATCGAGGCTCTCACAATTATGAATTATTATTTGAGGGTGTTGAAGCAGTATTTCAAAGAAAGAGCTTTCCCTTCCATATTTATTATTTTTTAAATCGAAGTTTAATTGACATACAAAACTATATTAATTTCAGGTGTACAACTTAGTGTTTTGACCATTCTGTACATTACAAAATGTTCACAATAAAAGTGTAGTTACCATCTGTCACGAGGCAAAGTTCTTAAAATGTTATTGACGATATCCCCTATGCTGTACTCTGCACTCCTGTGACTTATTTATTTTGTTACTAGAAGTTTGTACCTCTTAATCCCCTTCTCCAATTTAACCCATCCTCCACACCTCTCCCCTCTGGTAATCTTCAGTTTGTTCTCTGTACATATTCATGAGTCTATTTTGGGTTTTTGTTTATCTGTTTGTTTTGTTTTTTAGATTCCATATATAAGTGAAAGCATATGGTATTTGTCTTTCTCTGACTTATTTCACTTCGAATAATGTACTCGAGGTCCATCTACCCTCTCACAAATGATGAGATTTTGTTCTTTTTCTTAGGACTGAGTAATATGCCATTATATATATTGCACCCCATTTTCTTCATCCACTCATTTATTGAGGGATGCTTAGGTTACTTTCATTTCTTGGCTCTTGTAAATAATGCTGCAATAAACATAAGGGTCCTATATCTTTTTGAATTACTGTTTTTTTTTTTTCTTCAGGTAAATACCCAGTAGTAGTGGAATTATTGGATGCTATAGTAGTTCTATTTTTAAGTTTTTGAGGGACACCCATACTGTTTTCCACAGTGGCTGTACCAATTTATATTTCCACCAATAGCGCATGAGAGTTCTCTTTTCTCACATCCTCACCAACACTTATATTTCTTATCTTTTTGATTTTAGTCATTCTGACAATTGTCAGGTAATATCTGCTAGTGGTTTGGATTTGGATTTTCCTGATGATGAGTGATGTCCAGCATCTTTTCATGTGTCTGTTGGCCATCTGCATGTCTTCTCTGGAAAAATACCTATTCAGGTCCTCTGTCCCTTTTTTAATTGGATTATTTGGAGTGGATTTTTATTTTACTTATTTATTTATTTATTTATTTTTTGGTGTTGATTTGTATAAGTTCTTCATATATTTTAGATATTAACCCCTTGTTAGATATATGATTTGTAAATATTTTCTCCCATTCAATAGGTTACCTTTTGTTTTTGCTGATTGTTTCCATTGCTCTACAAGAGCTTTTTAGTTTGAGGTAGTCCCAATAGTTTATTTTTACTTTTGTTTCCCTTGTCCTTTGTCTATTTTTATTGCAAGAATATAACATTTTAGCCAGTTGTAGATTAAATTGAAATTCTGGTTCAGGTTGAAATTTAGTTATTCATTCTATGTTTCTGTAGGGAAATGTATCCTAATTTTTTAACTGCTCTGAGGAAGTCTTTTGAGCTATCAAGAGAGGGTTTTTAGGTATGAATGACTTGCATGCAGATAATTGAGAACTGACTAATGTATAATTGTAGGAATTTCCAGGGAAGAAAGAAACTAACAGAAATTTATCTGCAGATTCTCAGTCTATATGTATTTATTTTTAACTTTGTAATTTTCCTTCTGCAGAAACCCTGGGTGGTGTGGATACCATTGTCAAGATCCCTCCACACTTGCTGAGGTAAGGAGACTGGAGTTGTAAAATATGGTGGAAGTAAAAATCGCCAACCGTGTCTTCCTGAAGCCCCAAATAACCTGACTGGCATATAGCATTTTACTTGTTGACTGAACGCTCTTTTTTTTTTTTTTAATATTTTATTTATTTATTTGAGACAGAGACAGTGAGAGAGAGTATGAGCAAGGAGAAGGTCAGAGAGAGAAGCAGACTCCCTGTGGAGCTGGGAACCTGATGCGGGACTCGATCCCGGGACTCCAGGATCATGACCTGAGCTGAAAGCAGTCCGCTCTTTTTAAAATCCATGAGCTGGGATAGTTCATGAGGTTAACATGATGGGAACCTGACTGCAGTGATTTCTAGGCATCTGTGGAGTGAGTGAAATCAGTAATCCAGAGAAAGCAGCTGAGGAATGAGGTGGAAGTGTAAAATTGGTCAGGGAGAAAAATGTCCAGAATCTAAGAGAGAATGTAGACATTGGGCAAGATCTTCCACTGCAGACTAGGAAAGGCCCCCACCCCTTGCTGGGGAGAAGCAGTCCTACACCCTGTGGGATGGATTTAAACTCCCGCTGGTCCCTTGGCTGGACACCATCTCTCACAAACTCTGTAGCCATGTTCAACAAGCCAGAGGTAGTGAGCCTGTTTCCCCGCCTTCCTTACAGTTCCCCATTCCCTTTTATCATGGAAGAAATGCCCTGTGTCAGACATTTGAAAAGAACAAGTAAGAAAGTTGCCTATAATTACATCACCTAAGGATAATCACTGAAAACTGTTTAACAGATTTTCTTAACAGACTTTTCCTTAAAAAAATATACACATTTTTACAAATTAGTATGAATTTTATTTATGTTTGTTTCTTCCTTATTTTTTCAGGCCACATAATATGAAGAACATTTTCTAATGTCAATATATGTTCTTCAAATTAAAATATTGTATATTCTTCCATTATATGGCTGCTGTAACATTTATTCAGTAATTTTCTTATTATTAAACATTTGGATGATTTCTAGATTTTTTTGACATTATTAAAAATATTGACTTAAACAGTCTTTTGTTGAGTAAATTTCTATACTGTAGGAAATTATGATTTATTAGGTGTTTGCCATCTCTACAAGTAGAAAGAACAAGAATTATGATTCTGTGTTTTTAAAAAATTTATTGCTTCTCCTATAGTATCTGCTACAAGCTGATATATTGTAGGGGAATTCATGTATTAATCAAACCAAATGAACCATGAGAGACTATGGACTCTGAAAAACAATCTGAGGGGTTTGAAGTGGTGGGGGGGTGGGAGGTTGGGGTACCAGGTGGTGGGTATTATAGAGGGCACAGCTTGCATGGAGCACTGGGTGTGGTGAAAAAATAATGAATACTGTTTTTCTGAAAATAAATAAATTGGAAAAAAAAAACAAATGTACTTTTATGTGTACAAAGCTAAATGGATAGAATGCCTGGCAATAACACTCTTGCCTGGGGTTGGGGGGCTGTGTTCCAGGCTGGGTATACATGAAGACTTTCTAAGACATATGAAGGTGTTGATGGTTTAGGGAGATGGTTTCCTGGTCTTCATCATCTATAGATACTCTTTCTGAAAACTGCTTTTGCTACATCTCCTTTTCTATCTTACCTATTAGAGTCCCTTTTCTCCTTGACCAAGGAAGGCACAGCTATTACCCAACCCATTCCAAACTTTACTGTGGTGTGTTGTCCTGGGGTGCAAAAGTCTTGTCCCACCAACAAAGCACTATGAAAATACTAGTGTTTGTGTTGTTAAAAAGGCCAAATTTAATGGCCAGACCACACATCTTTTTGTAAGTTAGTTTTTACATCTTGGCTTTCAACAAAATTGAAGGAAGACCTAATCTAATTATAAGATAATAAACAAAAAGATGTTTTGATGGTAAGTATCCTTCATTCTCTTCTTTTATAAATAAGATTTCTTACTGCTTACATTCATAAAAATGAAAAGGTATGGAAATGGTGTTAAATCTCCACCTTATTATAGCAATAAGGAATACTCCATCCATAGGTATATGAAGTAATTGGAGAAAAATAAACTTGGCTTATCTGTTTCTTTAGAAATGCATTCTAATGAAACAGAAAAAAAAATAAAATAAAAAAGACAAAGTAAAAGTATACTTTCCATGTTAACTACATTAACATTCTTATAAATATTCATTAGTGTTGTTTGGATCAGTTGGGTCCATTAGTAATCACACCTCGAACCAGAAGAAAAGTGAACACTTTTAAATAGTATGGACATAGGAAATTTTTAAAAAATCACTTTATACACATTTTGTTATACAGAAATGTAATAGGGAGATTAATAAAAGCCTCTCAAGAGTTAAAACGTATTATATTGAGAGAAAATTAAGTTGGGGAAATAGAATAGAAATGTAAGTTCAAGGAGAAAATAGACCAATGTAGCATTTTTTTACTGTTAAAGAAGAGTTTGCTCATAAACTTTTTTCTTGGATGAAGGTGGTTTTCAAACAGTTGTGGTATTTAGATTTCACTAGATACATTTAAAGACCTGACATGTTTTAATTAAAAATTGTAGTACTTTCAATATGGCAGAATCGTAACATTTTCCATTAATTAAAATTATAAAGAAATGTAAATATGTATTTAAAATACATGAAAAACAGAACTTTTACTTTTTCTTAGTGGCTGTTTGAGCAAAAAAAGTTTGGTTAACAGTGCCTTAAAGGTGAGTTCCTGATCCAGAGGGTTGTTGAACCTGGCGGCTGGGCTTCTTGTGGTTCTGGGTCTGTGATGAAAGTTCTGCCTATAGTGTTAGGGGTGAGAAGTCGGCGATGACACTGGAGAAGCCTCCTGGCCTGCTGGTTAAGAACATTCATCAAAAGACAACTGGTACTTTCCAACTCTTGGTATGTGTGTTGGGGCGTGGAAAGATGAGCTACAGAATATGCTGTGTTAATAGGACCTAAACATGGTTGGTCAGCATTTAGCCATGCCATTTAGCTTTCCTGTCACCCATGGCCTTGAGATTTCCCCAGAGCCAGCTTGCCGTCTTGTACAACCCCGAGAAGGGCGGGGGCGGGGGGTGTCACCAAATTGTTGGGAAGGATGCCAGATCAGGAGCTGTGGACAAATATATATCGGTGTCTTTTCATATCTTCACCACTGTTAGCAGATAAATCGGAGTGTTTATCCTAACGAGAAAGAGCTACCGAGGTCATCCTGTGTATGTGTATTGTGTTCTCCGTGTGCAGCGAGGTTTATCAAACATCTCTGTGGTGAGAACTAAACCCTATGTATGAGACAAAGCAGATGTGAGCATTGCTCTTAAAGGTTTTATATTCAGAAGGAGGAGGATAAAGATGCGCAGAACTGGAAAACCATGTTTTGTGCTGGCCACTGTGTATTTATGGTAGAATTGTATACATATAAGGGGGTTTCAGTTTGACCATGAGTCATAATAGTTTTCAAGCCTCTTTTAGGGTATGGGAAGAAGCCATAATTAGAACAAAAAAAGAGCTCTTGAATCAATATTTGTCTGATTTACTATTTCCCTTTATCGTAAGAGAAGTGATATAATGAGTTATGCTGTAATGGGCTTTTGTCTCTTTGTTGTCAAGTCAGTTTTGCTTTAATCCTTTGATTTTGCTGCCAGGCACTTTGAAACCCAGAGAGTACGTTAAGTACTGTCCAGTCACTGCATTTAACAGAGCATCTTTCTATTGTTTGAGTACCTGCTCAAAAAAATAAATAAATAAATTAAATAAAAATAAAAAAGATCTAGTAACTGTAAATACGTATACTCAAGAAAGAATTTGGATATATTAATTATTTTTCTTCAATTGTATTTTAATTATTTTTCTTCAGTTACACTTCTGTTTAGCACATGAGAAAGAAACCAGATTAACTTTGTCTTGCATTCTCCTGATTTTGTATTCAGTTTCCATTTTCATTTCTGATAATCACTTAGAAGTGATTATTTACAAATATTTTGTTGTTTCAGAAAGGGCAATAGGGAATAATTCAAATCTCAGATACTTTTGCTATGCTTTTTTTCTTCAGTTTTCTTTTGCCACCGACTGATTGCTTTTTACGTTAACCATATTAATGTTCTGATAAATAATTACTCATACTGTTTTCTCAGTTGTGTGCATTAGTAATGATAGCTCAGATCAGAAGAAAACTGAAACCTTGAGAGACTTGTGGTTGCATTATCTTTTTCTTTTACTGTTGATTGCTCTGTGGACTTCATCTCCACACTAAAATTGTCCTGATGTCACATGAATAATTTTCGTCACTCCAGTGACTGGACTCAGTCATACGTAGAGCATTGCAGGGGAGAACCCCGTGGTAAAACATTTTAGGTGAAGATAAGGAGTGGTCGGAGGCATTGCCTCTTCTGCCCCAGACTCTCAGTGAGCAGACGTCCACTCTCATGGCTGGTAAGTGAGCCTCTGTAGCAAAAGGGGTAGGGATTCATGCAGAGTGCCGGTGGGAGCCTGTGTCAGTGATGGAGGAAGGCCCAGGGATCCTGTCCTGTGGAATATTTCTGAATTTGTTAGTAGGTAGTAATGTGAAAGTCATTCTGTCTTTCATAACCTAAGTCTTGCTTTTAGCTTGGCAGTGAGTTTAAGGGTCCTTACCTTCCTCCATGAAGAGCCTGTCCCCTCATGACCTTTGCTTCTCTTTTTCTCCTTCTTCTTAAACTTCAGTCCTTCCATGTCTTCACAGGGTTGAAAACCCGTGAACAAGTGAGCTATTGAAGTGTCCTTAGACTCAAAAAGGAGGTCATCGATAGCTCAGGCTTTTCCTTTGATTGGGGTCACCATTTCTGTATTCTACTTGTTTTACAAGCAGAAGGCAACTAAGGGTGCTCCCTTAGACTTGGTGAACGATCTCTGACCTAGTCAAGTGAGCACTAAGCATTGTTGACTTCGTTTGTTGTTAGCCACTGAGTTTTCAGCCAAGTGATGATAAGACTGGGAAGCTACTGGTCGAGAAATATCAGTAGTTAATGGGAAATGTTTTCTGTTCTCAGACGTTTTTTCTACTTTATCCTGTCACCCTCTCTACCTCCTTCCTTTTCCCGTGTGGTCTGGGGATCAAATGATAGAACCAAAATAACCTAGTCATTTTTGGAATCTTCAGGGCTGTGGTGGTTTTTGTTATGAATATTCAGGGATGATGTCTGTGTTTTGTGAACCATCACCAGCCTTGCTTGGCAGGAAACACCTGGCTTAAGCCCACCTGGGCTTAACCACAACTTCTGGAAAGTTTGGCTTCCTGCAAGTTGGTTCATCAGCCATCCTCCTCCTTGGCCCACTGTCCTTGTGATGGCTTAGTTATGATGATACCTGGTTCTGTCTGATCATCTTTCCCTCAGAAATCTTGAAGAGTTTATATTATACCCAACCCTAATTGTGAAAAAGAAAAGGGCTCTTCTGTGGGCCTTTCAGTACTCTTGCTGTATGTAGTCACCACCTTTTCTAGATCATTCTTGACCTGCTGGCACATTCCCCCAAAATGGTCTTCCCTATCTAATGGAATTTTGCAATGTTCTTCTGCTTCTGAGTCTTGGTTGGGTGTGGTCAGTCTCTCTGCTGGCATTTGGGCAAGAACGGTTTGCCTGCTGCATTCTCCAGTTTCTCCAGTGGCTTTGAAACTCCAAATTCTGGTGACTGTGGATCTCGATGTCCTCACATAGCTCTACTTAAATCTTCAAGAAGGATGCTTTTCACCCCATGTGAAGGCCCAGAGCCCTTAAGCCACCACCAGTTTGCTGCCATAGTTGAGCTGCCTGGCTCTCTGAATTTTCTACTCTGTCTTTCCTGTCAGATTTCCAGGAGGTTCACTCCCTTTCGACTGGGACCAGGTGGGGTGAGTGAGGCGGAGTCTTGTAAGTGCAGGGTTCGGTATTTTGTTCATCATGGAATTTGGCATTCATTTTGAGTTTTTAAAATGTGGCATTAAAACATCTCACACCTGTCAGAATGGCTGAAATCAAAAACACAGAAGGCAAGTGTTGGTGAGGATGTGGAGAAAAAGGAACCCTTGTGCACTATTGGCAGGAATGCAAACGGGGGCAGCCACTGTGGAAAATAGAATGGAGGCTCCTCAAAAAATTAAGTAGAATTAACATATGATCCAGTAATTCCACTACTGGGTATTTACACAAACAATATGAAAACAATAATTCAAGTTTATCACAGCAATTAAATTATTTAATTTATCACAGCATTATTGACAATAGTCAAATTATGGAAGCAACCCAAGTGTCCATCAGTAGATGAATGGATAAAGAAGATGAGATATATATGTATACAATGGGATATTACTCAGCCATAAAAATAATGAACACTTGGCATTTGCAACAACATGGGTGGATCTAGATGGTATGATGCTAAGCAATGTAAGTCAGAGAAAGACAAATACTATCTGATTGTACGCACGTGGAATTTAAGAAATTAAACAAATGAACAAAAAGAAAAGAGACAAACAAAAAAACCAGACCCTTAACAACAGAGAACAAACTGATGGTTACCCGAGGGGAGGTGGGGGAATGGGTGAAATAGGTGAGGGGATTAAAAGCACACTTACCATGATGGGCACTGAGTCATGTACGGAATTGTTGAATCACTGTATTGTACACTTGAAACTAATATAACCCTGTTAGTTATGCTGAATTTTTAAAAATGTGGCATTAAAATATTGTTTATCTAGCTGACTGAGTTTTTTTTTTTTTTTTAAAGATTTTATTTATGTGTTAGAGAGAGAGATACAGAGCGCAAGCATAGGCAGACAGAGTGGCAGGCTAGAGGCAGAGGGAGAAGCAGGCTCCCTGCCAAGCAAGGAGTCCGATGCGGGACTCGATCCCAGGACACTGGGATCATGACCTGAGCTGAAGGCAGTCGCTTAACCAACTGAGCCACCCAGGCGTCCCTAAAATTTTGTACTCAAGGCCAGTGCCTCAGTCATCTCACCAGAGTTCTAGCCCTGCACTCCCGGTGCTCTCAGAAAGTTCTCACGGCTGCTGGGGCCACCACGTTCAAGTCAAGCTTTATTCTGTCCCCTTCAGATTCCACAGACTATTTCTCATGAAGGATCTTGGTTTCTGCCCTGCTTTGAGTGGAACCTCAGTCGCATGCACCATCAGGGAAACAAGCTCTTTCCCACGATGAAGGCCGTGATTAATAAGAACCCCCACTTCTGGGATATGCTGTCCTACGTGTACTAGTGTTTTACTTAAGGCATTTCCCAGGCCCCATTCCACCTTCCTCCTGGGCCCAACTCAGAAGTTGAAATAAAGCATGCTGTTACAAATCCTCTTCCTTCCTCATGCCAAAGCTTAGACCTAAATGGCTGGTCTGTGGTGTTTGCTTACCAATCCCAAATTCCCTTGAACAGGAAGTATTTTTCTGAGTTGCTCTTTTCATCAAGATTGCCCACTGAGTGTCTCATATACATGCAGCCTTTCCCACTTCGTTATCCTACTTATTCTTGAAGAATGAGCTGTGTTTGCTAGACGAGATCCTTCTCTCCTCTGTGCCCTCACTACACTCTGCACATATTTTTCATGGTGCTTATCCATCATGTTGGCATTTAAATCTAGGGGTTCAGTTCTGAAACCTTATCCTCAAGAAGTTCATATGCATAAATTAGTCATCTTTTTAAAGATTTTATTTATTCGAGAGAGGAGAGTGAGAGAGAGATCACAAGTGGGGGGAAGGGGAGAGGGAGAAGCAGACTGCCCACTGAGCAGGGAGCCCAATGCAGCACTCGATCCCAGGACCCTGGGATCATGACCTGAGCCAAAGGCGCCCAAATTATTCATCTTTTCATCCCTTACTTTGGTGCTCTGTATGAGTTTGCAGGATGAAACTCTTCTCCAAACCGCACTGCATATCCCAGGGAGCCTGTGCCTCATCTCCTAGATTCTTAGGAAACATAGTATTTGGAAGAATCCTTGCCAGAATGGAATCTCAGCTTTAGCAATAGGACTTGTCACATCTCGCTGACTGAAAGGGGAGGTCCCAGAGACTAGGACCAGAAGCCCAACACCCAATCCATTGATCTCACTTAGTATAGTCTTAAATTCCTCACTCTCTCCTCAACCAAAGCCCCAACTAGCCTAATGTGTATTGGATCAGGGGTTAGGAGTTGGTGGTACTTATTGGGACCCTAATTAATGTTCTGTGCCCAAGGACATTGTGCAAGGATTCGAGCTCTCATTGGCCCGCCTGGAAGAGGCAAGCTGCCTTCCCTCCCACGCTCCCAATATGAATTCCACTTGGGAATATTTCTGTTTTAAAAAACGTTCACCCCCCCAGATTTTCCCCTTTTCTTAGCCCAGGTTATTTACCACGAGAGTGGTATAGATGAGATAAAAATGTCAAGGGAATCCTCGAGCTGTCTTGTTAAAAGGCAGCCATTGGCAGTGAACGTCTTGTTGGCATTTCTCAGGAACAATCCCAGACATGACTCCGGCCACAGCCCCGCTGCCTTTCACTCACCTTCTCTGTGATTATTCAGAGCCAACCTCAGCCTAATTGCCTTTCTCCTACCAGTTGCTCTTCCCAGAAAGGCTCTCACAGCACGTTTCCCCATTTGTCCTTGTCTGTGTCCCCCACATCACTCCCGTCCCCACCCTGGATGAGCCTCTGCCCGGCCTTCTGCTTCATTTTGCCTTCCTGGTCCACATCCTTTTTTCAACTCAGATGCTGGCACATTTGTCCCTATCTTGATTGGGGGAAACTACTGATCCTTCCACATTCATTAGTATTTATGTTTTGAGAGAACCTTCCACAGTGTCTTCCCACTCTTTGTAGGATTATATATATATATTTTTAAGATTTTATTTATTTATTTGACAGAAAGAGACACAGCGAGAGAGGGAACACAAGCAGGGGGAGTGGGAGAGGGAGAAGCAGACTCCCTGCTGAGCAGAGAGCCTGATGGGGGGGCTTGATCCCAGGCTCCAGACCATGACCTGAGCTGAAGGTAGATGCTTAACGACTGAGCCGCCTAGGCACCCCAGTATGGTTTTATTTTAATGTCTTTTTCTGCTGCTTTTATCTGTTTTAGTGTTTCCATTCTATGCAGAATCCTGGAGCCACTTCAACAGGATGTGCAAAATGTTTATTTTTTAATTGAAATAAACATGGTCACATCAACTGGGAAAGACTGATTTAAAATGGATGAGAACAGCAAATACCTCCGTCGTGGTTTTTGGCAGACAGTTTCAGTCTCGGCGTTGTTTTTGTCTTTCTTGTATCATGGAGGAGTTTTGGGTTCTCCTTGCTAGCTCCTGTCATCCCGAGGAGGAAGCAAGGGATGCTCGTGTAGATTTTCCAGGTCCTGTCTTCAGCTGTGCTAACTGAATGGCGGCTGTTAGCAGAAGTGCCAGACACATGCTTCTAACGAGGCTTCCACTTTCTTCCAGGTGAATTGCAAGCATCTGTGCTTCTCGTGGATTTAAGCTTATCTTGAGGTCTTACCTCTTTCTGGCTTCTGCTTTTCTTCCCTAGTACAGCTGACCTCCCTTTGCAGAAGCAGGCAAATATAAGTCAGTTTTGGCTCTGTTGATCTTTTGCTGGTTCAACATAGGAAGATGATGATGATAATAATAATAATAGGTTTAAGACCCTTTGGTTAGTCTAAGACTGGCTCATTTTCAGTTATAGAGAATTCTTTATCTCAGCGAGTCATGAAAGGAAGGAGGGAGACTCTGTCAACCTTGCTGGAGGTAGATGGGGACCATTTACGTGAACAAGGACTTGCCCTGGAGTTGAGGTGATGTTCATCCTCCTGAGATCAGGCTTGCCATAAACAGGTTAGCAGAATGATATTTCTGTGTTAGCCACAAAACCCCACTGGCTAGAAGAAAGTGACATGTGGAGAAGCCTTTAGCAGTAGGGATGCTGAAATCCATGTTCAAAATCAAGGTGCCCCAAAGATCTAATTTCTCTTTTTCCTTTTCCTGCTGCTAGGGAAGACAAAGAGTATTTCTGTCACCTTGCAACATAGCATAAGTACAATACTATACGATGTCCCAATTTACAAACAGCTTCTTCTGTGTGTTATCTGCCAGCCTGTAGGCCAATCCTAATGGTTTTCTTGTTCTATTCCCTTTGATAAGGAACACCTACAATTAGCTCTCAATTATAAAGCTTCTCCTTGTTAATAGCCCCTGACCTAAAGGCACTTTTAAATGATCAGTCCATTAAATAAGTGCATAACCCACCCAACTAGGTTGTAGGGGACATTTGGCTTGATTGACATTTTGGGATGTGAGCAAGATATTAATGTTCAAGAATAGCCAGCCACACATCATTCCTTTATGACAAGTGGTTGATATCTTTATTTTATAGCCCTTGGTTCTAAAGGGAAGTATTGGAAGGAAACATAAAACCCCATTTTGAAAAAAATGTAACAATCCTATCATGAATCTTCTTTCTTGAGCCTCTTTATTATTTTTGAATGGAAGGAAGGTAGGCTTTTTATTCTATGTTTGGTTTCTATAATTAAACTGTGCCTTACAGGCAATTTAGGTCCAAATTTCCTACTTTATTTCAGAGTATACCTCTGAGAAATTGTTTCTATTGATGGGTTGTAACAGTGGATTCCAGAAGATGGGTTGGGACTGGAGCTTATTGATTTGTGATGTGAATGGTTCAGTGAATTGTTTGTATCTCTCTTGTTCACCCTGTAGGACTTTTTTTTCCCTACTGGGGAAGGCATGGTGCAAAGACTAAAATCACTTGGTTTCTTTAGACATCTTCATTTATTAAATATTTTATATTTTTTTCTGTTTTCATTCTACTGCATATTTCTTTGTCATTGAGCTGTTTATAAAGCAGTACGATTGTGTAATTATAAAATAATACCCTGGTGTGTCTTTTCAAGTGAAGTTCAGTAAACTTGACACAGGAGATCTCCTTTACCTCCTCAACAGTCCGGTACTCTGTTAATGTGGTGCCTTGTAGCATGCTTAATAGCCTTCTGATTCATATTTTCTCAACTAATTTTGGGACAATTAAAAACACAAGTTGCCATTTTGAAAACCTTTTTTATGTGACAGGGCCTCTCCTAGGCACCATGCATGCCGGTCTCCACCGTGACAGCCCTTCCTTTGGCGGGGGGGGGGGGTGCGGAACGACTCGGGTATGGAGAGACCTTGTAGGCAGCCACACTGCTCAAGCCGGCCTGGGGCAGTGTCGGAACTGCTCCCCTCCAGAGTTTACTGTCTTACCATGGGGTATTCCTCCCACCAGTACTGATTCATCACAGAGGTCTATTATTTCTTCTTCGTACGTAGCTTCTGTGAAAAGCCGAGATACAGAAAACTACATTTCATGCAGCAGATTATTTGATGAAGTACCGGCGTTGAGAAGAGCACTTGGGAAATCTGTATTTAGCCATTGCCCATTCAGAGAGCAGCTAACGAACGCAGGAGTAGGGTTAGGATCACCTGTCACTGAAACAGCTTTAAATGCGACTTCCAAGGAGCCAGAGCTCTTAAAAGAGGAGGGGTCGTATATTCAGGCTGACGGAACAGCCGTGAATTATCGAAGCTGTTGAGATCTGTGCATATACAGAACGTTGCCAGGAAAGGACCTAAACTGACTTTTCCACTTTGTGAGGCAGAAGGAGACCTTACGATAAAGGACTCTGGTCTGAAACGGGTGCTGAGCACCCGCTGGGGAGACCCGAGTCATTATGGAATTAACTAACCCTTACCTCTCTGAGTTTCTGCTCACTTGAGTAAGGAAGGGGGTAAGCAGCAGCCGGCGGGGGAGGGTCACGACGAGTGAGCCTGCAGGAGTCCTGCGAGGAGGGTTAGCACAGGCCTGGTTTTTACTGGGTCAGACCACGCTAAAGAAACACATCCGCTCTAGGGGCACCTGGGTGGCTCAGTGGGTTAAAGCCTCTGCCTTCGGCTCAGGTCGTGATCCCAGGGTCCTGGGATGGAGCCCCACATTGGGCTCTCTGCTCAGCAGGGAGCCTGCTTCCTCCTCTCTCTCTGCCTGCTTCTCTGCCTACTTATGATCTCTGTCTGTCAAATAAATAAATAAAATCTTAAAAAAAAAAAAAAAGAAAAAGAAACACATCCAGTCTAGATCACATTCTGAGGGGGAGCTGACCTGAGCTAATTTTTAATTTAATGAGGTCCAGAGAGTACTGTTGTATTTTAAAGATTTTTTTTTTCTCTCTCTCTCTGAAATTGTAACTTCCCCATTGCTTGTTTTATTTTGTGAGCCTCATTTTGTTTTTCTGTATTTATCAGCTGGGAGAAAAGTTTCAAAGACAAAAGGGGTTTTGTATGTTTATTTCAGAGTCTGTTGGTAGAGAAGATGTCCAGCTGTGGTTGGCAGAGATGGGCTGAACACAGCGTGCGTTGTGCTCCCCTGGGCTGACCTGGGGAGGGTGACGGAATTTGCCCCATGGGATTTTAACCCCCATTCTGAAATATAGCTGGACATGGAAGACGGGGCCAAGAGCAGGACATTGCTCATGTGTCTCAGGCATAGTAAAAATATAACTGTCATTTTATAGTCAAGAGGATATTTGATTAAGAAAGAAAGTGATTGTTAGTTTAAGGTATGTACACCCAAGAACCCAGTACAGTGGACACCTTCATAAATATTTGCTTGTGATGGTGCCTTGCAGCTCTGTCTTGAATGCCTGGAGCGTCTAGAGCTGTGATCAGTAGTAGGAAGACAGTGTGAGGGGGTCTGGGCTGTGGTGGGAGAGGCAGTGGCAGATGGGGACTCGGCAGATGGCTCAGAGTCAGCCAAACAGGCCATATCCTGTGTGCTGGGAGTAAAACACAGACCATCTCCCCTCTGAGAGCACACCACGCGAGGAGAAAGGAAACCGGGAACGCTGTAATAAAGTAAGTCCTGCGTCCAAGTCCTTGTTCTTCCGTGTATGACCATTGGGACCCTGAGCTGGTCATTTTGTCTGTCAGCTTCTGTAACTGAAGATGGACAGTGAAAGGTAGTATGGTGCCTCTGTTTCTCCTGTGTGATCATTGACCAACCAGTAGATGCAGAGAAGAACAGATCTAGAGAGACCTTGTTCCAGACCACAGAGACAGAGTCTGTCTCCTCAAAGAAGGGCTCAGAGTGCTTGTGTGTTCCCTCCCCTGCAGGTGAAGAGACACAGACTTACCTCCTCCTTTCTTCTCTCTTCTCAGCATTTGAGCAGGAGAGCAGCCTCTAGCCTATAGGCCTTGTCTCGGGTCCCTCCACATTACAGGCATATATTGTTTCCAGCTTTACTGAGATGGAATTGACATAACATTGTGGGAGTTCAGGGTGTACAATGGGATGGTTTGATATATGTTTATGTTGTCAAGTGATTACCAATAAGGGCACTTAATACCCATCCCCTGCCATGTTGCGTGCATGTGTAATGAGAACTTTTAAGGAAGATCCTACAGTATTTGTCTTTCTCTGACTTATTTTACTTAGCACAGTGTTCTCAAGGCTCACCCATGTTGCTGTCAATGGCAGGATCTCCTTCTTTTTCACAGCCGAGTAATATCCCATCATGTGCTCATGTACCACTTTTTGGGAAAGTTCATCTGTCACGTCAGTGCCTTCATCTGTCACATGTGCATTCATCTGTCCCATCAGTGCAGCCGTTCTCAGACTTTTTGGTCTTAAAACCCATTACGCTTTTGAAAGTTATTGAGGACCCCAGATGGCTTTTTAGGAAAAATATTGGATTGTATCTATCAGTATTTACCACACTAGAGGTTAAAACAGAAAGTTTAAAAAATATTTATTAATTCTTAAAAGTAACAAGAAACCTATGACATGTTAATATAAATGAATTCTTTTATGAGAAGGAACTACTTGAAGAAAATTTAGCATGAAGAATTTTACATTTTTTTGCAAATCCTTCCTGTGCAGCAGTGTAGAAGAAAACAGCTGGAATCTCAGCTTGGCTTCTGCATTCAGTCTGTTCCAATATGTTGCTCTGGTTGAAGGAGATAAAGAAAATCCTGCCTCATACAGATAAGCAGTTGAAAATGGGAAAGGAATCTTAATTGCCTGTTCAGATAATGGAGGATGTTCTTTCTTCATAGAGTCCACCATATACTCCTAAGAGACTGAGACCGAAAATACTTTTGAGTTCATGAACCCTCTAAAAGGGTCTTAGGCATCTCGGTTCCCCTTTGAGAACCATGTCTTCCCCATTTTATTTATTTATATTTTTTAAAGATTTATTTATTTATTGGAGAGAGTGAGGAAGTGGATGAGAGAGTGCATACCGGGGAGGCAGGGTGCAGAGGAAGCGAGAATCTTCAAGCGGACCCCTGCTGAGCACACAGCCTGACAGGGGTCTTGGTCTCTGGACTCTGAGATCGTGACCTGAGCCAAAACCAAGAGGCAGATGCTTAACAGACTGAGCTACTCAGGCATTCCTCTTCCCCATTTTAAATGCCAAAATCTTGAATCCTTGAGTCCTTCCTTCTTAAGATTCACCAACTGGGTGTACCTAGGTGGCTCAGTTGGTTGAGTATCAGAGTCTTGGTTTCGGCTCAGGTGTCATGGGGTCAAGCCCAGCATCAGGCTCTATGCTGGGTAGGGAGTCTGCCTGAGACTCTCTGCCTCTGCCTCTCCCTTTCCTTCTGCCCCTCCCCCTGATTGCATGCTCTCTCTCTCTCTCCTCTCAAATAATTAATTTTTTTTTTAAAGCCACCAACGCTTCCTCTTACCTGAGAATTAGAGCTTCTCCCAACCCTGCCCTTTCCAGGCCTGCCCTTTCCAGCCCCTGTCCTTGGGCTCCAAGCTTTAGGCCTGCACAGCAATCATGTTATAATGCTCTATAGGGAGGTGGGCCTGTCTTGTGCCGCCCAGGCCTGTGGAACTGTCACCTGGGTCACGTTGTTACACTGGCATTATCCCCTGCAGCTATGGAAATTTTCCCTGGAACAGCACTGCAAATAATACTTACTGGGGTCTAATGAAGATTGCTGAAGATTTTAATTAAGGTGGTGCTTTACAGAAGGTACATGAAATCATAAGTGAAACACCACATGATAAAACAGGCTCATGGTGTTTTGGCAGTTTGCAGCAAGATTCAAGTTCTTTGGTTCGGTTTCTCCCCCTACCTTCTGTGCTGACTTTCAAAGTGTGATTTTAGATAGAAGAGATTTCAGGTACAAAGGAGCAGATAAGAGTCGGAATTAAAACAGTGTTTTTTATGATCCCTCACTCAGAACCCAGAGAGGCCCAACTGGTGCTTGGGAACTAGAGACAAATGAGCCCGAGCAGGTGCCATCAGTGAAACTTCGCTGTGGCAGTTTCAAGGGTTGTTCTGTAAATTCTAGTATCTGAAATAAGGAAGGTGAAATCTGATGGCACTCTGTCTTCCTCTTCCACTTTTGCTTCTAGACTCAAGCAGTGTCTTTGAGCTATCCTCTGTGGCAGTCCATGATGAGGCTGGCTGTTGATGGAATTATGGGGACAGGGGGAGGACCAAAATTTCCGGTAGAACTGCACCCTGTACATACCTAAAGGCAATGGCTTGGTTTGGTTTTGAACCAGAAGACGTGCAGGGGTTTTCCTAGTTAGGAGGTGATTGTCAGCATGTGTAAATTCTCTGCACCTCCCATCCCTCTCCCCCAGAACAGAGACCTCTGATCGCTTACCTAGCATCCAATCACCCCCTACCTTAACCAGCAGGACCTGACTGAGTGTCACGATCTGCTTTTATTGTCCATCCTGTGCTTCAGAGGAGCCTGCCCCATCAAAGGTGTGGGTGTACCATCTGGCCATGGCTGTGCCCTGTGTCAGGGGTATCAGAAGAGAGTGTGAGAGGGATACTCTCTCCGACTCCTGAAGGGGAAGTTCTTTCTTCCCGGAGATGTCCCATTTTCCAGTGATGCTTGCGACGGCCACAGCTTGCTTTGCAGCTGTGAGGGGAACCCGTGGAGGGTGGACAGGGGTAAGGGGGGTGTATGTGGGGCAGGGGGAATGGGTAAAGCTGACACTTAAAGGGCGGATCACCCGCAAGATGGAAAGAACCTGGGTTCTTGACTGTGTCGTCGAAGCACCGGATCACCTAGAATTGGGGCCAAACTGCCTCCGTGTTTAAGCCGCTTAGGGAGTTGATTTCCTGTCACTCGCAGCTGAAAGTGTTCTCCCTGATACACCCATTTTAAAGGAATCCATGTGACCCTAGGGTCCAGGGGAGGGAGTTCAAGTGAATGCGGCAAACCGGGAGATCTCTCGGTGGAGTCCCTTTCCTGTTGCCTGGCTGCATTTTGACCATTTTTCTGACCTTTTAATTTCTTCTACGGGATAAGGGTAAGAGACTCTAAATTAAGTATTTGGTAACTCTGGGGCAATAGTACTGGATATTTAAATCTGTGGCATTTACAAGGTCTAGGGCCTGGAGCCGGAGCTTTGGCACCCTCTCCCACACCCTGGGCACACTGCGGCATATTGTAGCCTTCCTCTTCTGCCACAAATAACTGATTTGCTCATATGCTTCCCGCAGCTGGACTCTAAATTCTGTCATCCTTATTCCCAGCCCCGTAGTGTAACGTGCCTCCCCGCAGTATTAAAGGAGACCAGTGTGAGGCATCAGTCTACACCAGGAATTGTGCTAATGACTTTATACATTATCTTATTAAGTCTTGCAGTAAGTACGATAGGTACAAAAATAATTTATATTTGAATAAGAAAACTGAGGCTAGAGTGATAAAATCATTGCCATGAACTCTCACAGTTAATACAAGATAGACAGAGGTTCAAGTACAGGTTTGACTTGAAAGTTGTTCGTATAGCTAATATAATCTATGTCTTCAATGGATATTTGCTGAATATCGTCACCTAGATATGTTAAAATAGGAATTATTGTTGTCCCTGTCTATCCCTTCATTTCCCCTTTCACCTTTGGGAAATGTATTGGGGCAGAAGGCTCACGTGTGATTACTTGAATATTGGCTTTTCTCTAGAAATTGGCTTTAGGGTGTGTCTCACTGGTCAGCGGGTTAAGTCTCTGCTGTCTACTCAGGTTGTGATCCGGGTTCCTGGGATCAAGCTCTGCCTTGGGCTCCCTGCTCAATGGGGAGCCTCCTTCTCTCTCTCCCCACCCTCCCTTGTTCTCTCTCTACCTCTCTCTCAAATAAATAAATAAAATCTTAAAAGAAAAAAGAAAGAAATTGGTTTTGGTAGTATGTAAGTGACAAATGCATTCAGCTGTAAGTAATGGGAGGCCTAACTATAGTGTAAACAAGATGGGGCTTATTTTTCTCCTGTAATGGGCAGTCTGGGATGTCTAGGATACTGCTGAACTTCCATTATATTTGCCACAAAATGGTTCTTGCAGCCATAGTCAGCACGCCCTCACCCCAGACGGAAGGCAGAAGGACAAAGGACAGAGGGGCAGAGACAACTAAACAAGTCTTGCCCTTTTCATCAGGAAATCCAAAGTACTTCAAGAGCCACGAGGGAGGCAGTGACAGTAGGAACCAGGATTGTCGGGAGCAACTTAGACCAGTCTTGATTTACCACTTGAGGCTGGGCATGCCGTCAGCCAAAAACAAAGTTGTAATCAAGTTACAGGGAGAAGGTTGACCACTGAAAACCACACAGCTCAAAGAAGCAGAGGCTATGAGGCTTAGAAGGGGTGACAGAGCTCCCCCGTCTCGCTGCTCGGACGGCTGAGACGTAAAGACTAAGAGCCGGTTTCCTTAGACTCTCTTCTTCTTACAGCACTTCCCAACTATTTCCCATAAAATGTGTGTTTTCAAAGCTCTTTTGTATCCCTACTGTTTATCCTTCCCATCCTTTCAAAGGAGTCTAGAAAGCTTCTGCACCTGTCTCGTGAACAGAAATTGCATACCAGAAGACCAAAGTAATATGCTTAGGATTATCCCTGACATTTCTTGGCCAAAACAAAATCACCGATTTCCAAGTTAGGCCAATGTTCTTTTAACAGACTCCATGGCCTTCCCTGACACTGTGATCTTCCCCGATAGCCTTATACTTAATCCAGAGGGGGGTTCGGGGGGCGGGGTGGGCTTCCTGCCCAGATACCTTGGACTTTCTGTTGGGCAGGCCCGGCTACCCCAGTTCCCCAGCATGGATGGTTTTGGCTTTTCAGGGACAACTGGGTGGAGCCCAGCCTGCAGAGAGACATCGGGTCCCTCGGAGTCCCCAGGAAGGAAGGACAGCCAGCTCGTGCCCATAAACTGGAGTACAAACATTTTTTCCAAGGTATTTGACCCTGTCTTTTAGCAGCAGGGTACTTGGTCATTTTGAGCCTGGTTGGCGTGTTGTTGCCTCCCTCGGCTGGAACTGAGGTTGCCCCGGTGCCTCCTGACACACGGGGAAGAACACTAGTGACAAGGCATCTGAGCCGTTGGAAAAGTGTTTCGGTGATAGAGTCCGTTAATCTCAGCTTTCCATAGTGGGGACGTCTCCCATCAGTATTAGCATAGAAAATGAATGGGGTCCTTTTTTTTTTTTTTTTAACCTTATAGAAGAAGAGACCCCTTTCCTTAGCCAGAGGTTTTTATCTAATGAGATTTTGCCACTACAGAGAATTACAGCAGAATTTTAGTTATAGTGTTTAAAATACTTGAATACACATTTGCCTACAAATTTCCCTTTCTTCCATACTAACATCCTTATGAGCCTGCAGGATCTCAGCTTGTTTTCCTGGATTTTGTAGGGACCCATATACATACTTTGGCAAACTCACCAAGTCCCTATTTGGATGTAGGCCATTGAGAGCCAAGCCTGTAGCAGCTGGCTGTGTGGCATTCACTCCCCGTGATCTCTGGAGGCTGTGGCTGGCGACGTAACACCAGGCCGACTCATGGTAACACCATAAGGCAAAGGAGCACCACCATGGCCTTCCTGGTCTGGTGGTCTGAAGTCCCGTGTTCACGTGCCAGCCTGTGATGGTTGTCAGGCAGGGTTTGTTGTCCTGATCTATAATCATTTTACTAAGAGAGCCATCTGTTGCTGCTTTTTCTCTTCAGTACATTAAAAAGAAAAAAAAAAATATGGGGCATGTTTGTTTTTCTTCCAGTATGTGTTTCATTTAGGAAGGTCATGTGGGTGTGTAAGAGTCGATAACCACCTTGAGTGGAATAAAGCAGCCCCTTGGTGATGTGTTGCTGCAAACACAGCTGCTTTTAGGATGCCTGGGCTCCAAGGCAGGTTAGCAGGCTGAAGGGTAACTAGCACCCAGACACAATCCCAACCTTTAAAATTAAATTTATCCCAAGAAGCAGTCTTGCCTTCTTATCAGATTTTGCCAGGCCTGAGGCTACTGAGTGGCAGATTAACATAGATCTTATTCATCGGAGTCTACAGGAGGGACGAGGGGAGGCATAAAATCTACATTATGTTTAAAGCAGATGGCTAATAAGGAGACAACCCGCTCTTTTGGGCTCTCACCCAAGACCTATTTTTCGAGAGTGCTTACAGAGTGGGATCTTTTGGGATAGTCAATGGTTGAAACACCACACACACCTGACTGTTGGGAGAAGTTGCTATTTATGGTAATATAAAATTTTACATCATGGTTCTCTGATGCTCATTGCCAAAATCTATTGCTTTAAGGGACATGATCTTTGTACGTGAGTGGCCGGACGTGATTTTTGATGCTGATGGGGAAAGAACTGTGGGGTGTTTAATGGGACAGAGGCTGTAATTTCAAAATATAAAAAGGTATTCAGTGGCTTTCCCCAGCTTTATTGACAAATAAATTTGCATATATTTAAGACATATAGAGTGATGATTTGAGATACGTGTACATTATGAAATGATGACCACAATCACGTTAATGAACATATCCATCACCTCACTTAGTTACAATTTTTGTGTTAGGAAGACACTTAAGATCTACTGTCTTAGCAAATTTCAAGTATATAATAAAGTATTACTAACTGTCGTCACCATGTCGTACATTACATCTCCAGAATTTATTCATCTTATAATGGAAACTTTGTACCCTTTGACTAACATTCTACTCTGAGTTAGACTTCTTTAGATAGACCAACATTCTACTCTGAGTTAGACTTCTTTAGATTCCACATATAAGTGAGACTGTGCATTGTTTGTCTTTCTGACTCTGGCTTATTTCACTTACCATAACGTCCTCAGCTTCATTCATGTTGCACACTTGGCAGGATTTCTTTATTTCTATGGCTGAGTAATATTCCATTGCGTGTTTGTGTATTTATGCTTGATATCTAAAGTATAGGTACCTAGGTACATCTGGTACATATGTAGATATCTGTATTTTTATATATTTATGTATAGATCTATATTTATATATCAATATCTAGATAGATAGATACCACATTTGCTTTATCCATTCATCTGTTGATGGACACTGAGGTCATTTCCATACCTTGACTATTGTGACTAATGCTGCAACACACATAGGCATACAGATATTTCTTTGAGATACTGGTTTCATTTCCTTTGGGTATATGCCCAGGGATTGTTGGGCCATATGGTAATTCCATATTTAACTTTTTGTGGAAGCTCCATACCGTTTTTCATAATGGCTGTACCAATTTACATTCTTACCAGTAGAGCACAGCGCTCCCTTTCTCCACATCCTCACCAGCACTTGTCATCTCTTTTTGACAATAGCCATCCTAACAGGCGTGAGGTGATGTCTCGTTGTGATTTTGAATTTGCATTTTCCTGATAATTCATGATTTTGAGCAACCTTTTAATGTACCTGCTGAAAATTCATACGTCTTCTTTGGAAAAATGTCTTTTCCATTTCTTTGCCCATTTTAATAGGATTGTTTATTATTATGATGATTGCTAGTGAGTTGTATACACTTCCTGCTTATTTTAGATATTAACCTCAACCACATAGATGGTTTGCAAATATTTTCTCCCATTCTGGAAGTTGCATTTTCATTTTGTTGATTGTTTCCTTTGCTGTGAAAAACCTTTTTAGTTTGATCCCCCAGTTGTTTGTTTTTGCTTTTTGTCTGTGTTGTTATCCAATAAATTGTTATCCAATAAATTGTTGATAAGGTTGTTATCCAATAAATTGTTGATAAGGCCAATGTCAAGGACTTTTTTTCTATATTCTGAGAGTTTAGCAGATCAGGTCTTACATTTAAGTCTTTAATCCATTTTGAGTTAATTTTTGTGAGTGGCAGAAGAGGTAGGTCTAAAAGGAATCATTGTGTCCTACAGTATGAAATATACATGTTTTAAATTATCTAGAAAGTAAGAGAATACACAGATGACACACTCATGGCGGGGGGGAAGAAATGTTTTTACATTGTAAAGTATGCTCATACGTAGAAAATTCAAAAGCCTACATTTAAAATGTAATTCTTGATGTACAATGCAGTGTTATTTGAACTATTCATAGGTTTCATTACATCTATATGTTATAGATGAGGACACTGAGGTATGAAACAGCTAGGACCCAGTAATAACTGGTTAAGCCTGAACTCCCATCCTTGACAGCTGGATGCAAAAGCTAGATCATCTAGAGATAATAAATCTTAACACTGGTTTATTTCCTTTTGAATGTATGTCATGAAAATTAAAAATTAGGTCCCAAGGTATGTAATGTTTTGCAACTTGCTAGTTTCACTTAGTATTGAAAACAATTTTCAAGTGCCACTAAGAGTTCTTTAAAAACATTTCGAAGGCTATTAAAATTCCATCCAATTGGTATACCATAGGAAAAGTCATTTTTAGTGTTTTTCTCATTGTTCTAGTAATTGATTAAGAATTGGCATAAACTGCTAGGGAGCTTCTCTTCTTTGAAGGTATAGTCTCAGTTTGGGGCATCTCAATGGCTCAATCATTAAGCATCTGCCTTAGGCTCAGGTCTTGATCCCAGGGTCCTGGGATCAAGCCCTGCATTATGCTCCCTGCTCTGTGAGCCTGCTTCTCCCTTTCCCTCTGCCTCCAGCTCCCCCTGCTTGTACACACTCTCACTCTCTCTCTGTCAAATAAATAAATAAAATCTTAAAAAAAAAAAGGTATAGTCTCAATTTTAAGGTATAGTATGCCATTGTAATATTAGTAAGGCACTTCACTTGCTTAGTAGATTTCACAAAGACCTTCCTTACCAGTTGACTTTGAGCCAAGAAAGGTGAATATATTTCCCTCCGCAGTTATTTAACAATATCCCTGATCACCTGTGTAACCAGCTACTTTATCCTGTAGGGTAGGGGAGGCCCTGACCCAGCCACGAGGGATTCTAGAAATGCTTGTAGGGTCAGGTGGAAGCATGGAGGAAGGTAGAATTTGTAAAGATGGAGAGACGTGTAAATAAAGAGGACATGAGGTTTAAAAGTACTGAGCATGCCTGTGATGAACGATTGTTAGCTTTGAATGGTACAGTCTATCTTGACACTGGAGATTAAGCTTTAATGTATTGTTCTTGGCCTTTCCCTGTATTCAAACTAGCCAGATGCTTAGGTTTTACATCATGGACTAAATTTGACAATTTAATGCTGAAAATTTTATTGCTGTAGATAAAAAGTCAATAACAGTAAAGGATACAGATTTTTCTATTTTCTGTGGCCTATAGGCCTATACATTTTATATCTGAGTGTGCTAATCGAATGGAGACAGTTTTCAGATGTACCTCTCCTGAGAAAAGTGGGGACTATTGCACTGGCTTTCATGTGCTGGGTTGTTTTGGGGGGAGAACATAGGTCACCTGGAAAATAAAAAATTTTTATTACTTTGGCTAATTTGCAGGGATGCCTGTGCTTGTCTCCATATTGTAGATGCCTTTCTCCTCTGCTTTTATCTTTTGTTCATGATGGAGAGGTAGTAACATGCTTCTAGGAAAGAGAGAAGGCTTTCGTGTTGCATAGTCCTTACATTTGAATCTGGACTCCTCCATTTACCACTTTTGTTCATATGTATGTGACTTTGGGAGCCTCCTTGACTTGTACTGTAAAATGAACTTGATAATGGCCACTGTCCAAGTTCTCATGAGGATTAAATGAGTTCTAACATTATGGGAAAGTTCCCAGCTCATAGCTTCCTCTGATGGATGGGCTTACTACTTCTTTCCACATCTCCTCTAGAGCAATGACCAAAGTGTTCCTTGTTTTTCCTGTTTTAATAGTAAGGTAATGCTTCTAATGGGACCTAATACTGTACAGCAGCTAAGTGACATGGGGCAAAATACTTACCATCTCTGAGTCTGTTAACTCATTGATCACGAGGAAGTAATCACAGTTTTGTAAGTACTCAATGAAATGAGATCATGGATGTATGGCCAGTCCTTATGCCTGGCAAGAGCGGGCACTCAGTGATTAGTAGGTACTAGTACTGAATGGCCATATCTTTGAAGGACAGCTTCCCTTCTGCCATCTTTCTATGCATCACAGCTTCCCCTGACTTCTTTGCTAGCATCCTTTCTTCTCTTCATTCACTGGACAGATTTTTCTGAGCTCTGTCCTTCTGCTGTCCTTCTTCCTGTACTTTGCCGTGGAAGTTTTAATCACTTCCAAGGCTTCAGTTACCTTAAGATGGAGATTTTCTAATTCCTGAGCTCAAAACCAGTACATCCAGTTTTGTACTTACCAATACTTAGATGCCCAAAGGAATCTGAAATTCCATGATATATAAAGATACAGTTATCATCCCTCCCATTTCCATCCTTAAAACTGTTCTTCCAGTAGGTCCTCTCTACTCCAATTCTGTACTATCTTTAGGTTCCATTTATTCCTTTCCATTCCTGAATATGGCCTAACTGCATTGTATTTTCAGCACTGGGCCCTTATAACAGTGTAGTCTCTTTCTCCAGGCTTTGCTGCCTGTAGTAAATAGTGATGACAACAACAAAACTATAGTAACAAGAAAGTGGTGACAGTGAGAAAAAGTACCAAAGACAATAATAATTTGTTGAGTATGTGCAACATGCTAAGCACTGTCATATCACCATAAGTCTTGGGAGAAGTGTGACCCTTCTCTGGGCTCATGTTGTAGAGGCCCCGTTCTTGTCCTGATCAAGGTGGAGGGAACATTTCCACCTAGAACCCACCCTATCCCCTCAGTTCTTGCTCTGGGCACTTGAGACCTCAGAACTCCCTCTTAAACTCCCTGCCTCTTAGCCTATGCTGAGCCTCCTTCCAAAAACTGCATGTGGACATCGCTTTATCTTTCAGAAGGCAGATGATTCCATAGATGTCTACATGTCTGGACCCAAGGGCTGGCTAAACAGCAGCTGTTTGCATAGCTTGTAGTCTTGAGACCCATGCTATTAGACCCTTGTGGGGCAGGACAGAGCCAGAGGTGGCAAAAGAAGGGGGTTGGGCCAGGAAACTTCAGGAGTACTGTAAATGTTAGGGTAAGGAATCGGGAATTTTTCTAATGTAGTTTTTAATCTAATCATTGTAATACTTCTCCAGTAGGTAATATTAGGTCCATATATAAAATATAAAATGTTTCAGAGTTTCAGAGGTTACTAAGTATACAGATTATAATTGGCAGAGCCTGAATTTGATGCAGATTCACTGGACTCTAGAATTTTATTCCATGATAGTCTACTTTTATCATTCCCCACATTGTAGCCAGAGTTCCATTTTGTAGAAAATGTCTGAGGTCACAATCTTCCCGGATTAAAAATCTTCCATTACCTCCTCATTTTCAACTGGCTAAAGGCCAGTTTCTCTGGAATAGCATGCAAAGACCCTTCAAAAGCTGTTTAGAATCTACCCTACCAAAGGTAAGGCTCCTTTCTCATGAGTCTTCCCACTGTGACTTATCCAGTCATAATGAACACATTCTGTGCCTTTGCACGTACAACCTCAGCATAGTATGTCTTTCCCTGGCTTACCAAGTCCCATACAACACCCCCAATTTCAAGGCCAAATAAATATCACCTTGTCCATGAAGACACTTGAATTTTTCTAGACAGGATCTCTCCTACTCCTGTTATACATTCCTAGTTGACTGTTTATACCTTAATAAAGTGTGCATTGCTTTCTTATCTATGTTTTTATATTATCCCATGTTTGTTCCTTCTTTGAGGCTGTGGTTTCCATGTGGACATGAACCAGGTATCTTTCCATTATAAGCCTAAGTTTTCATACAGAGTCTGGACATACATGGTAGGCTAGATAATTTTTTTTTTGAAAGACGATTTTAATACTAAGAATCTTATGTACTTTTCACAAGGGAGGGGAGGTGAACCATGAGTTACTGACAATTGAATACAAATTTTAGTTCTGCCCATTGTGCTGACCTGCCAATGTACTGGTTTTTTAAAGGCATTTGACATCACAACCAGCAATTTCTATTTCACAGAAAAATGTCACTTTACTTTTAGTCCTGTAATTGAACTATCGTGGCATTTAAGTGATGAGAAGTCGCTGTTAAAAAAAAAAATGTGTAGATCTATATTATTTGTGAACTTTAACAGGCCACTGAGTTCTGAATAAAACATAAATCACAGTTTTGTCTCAATGTGACTGGTTTGGTTTGCCTTTTCAAGTTACTACTTACATAGACTTTTCTGAAAGGTATTTATACCATTAATTGTTATTTTTCATGAGGTAGCTACCTATGTGCATAAAATTGTCAGCACATAAAAAAGATTATGTTGTATTGTCCAGCTACTTTTTCTTCTTCCCTAAGACTTGAATATTTGAGTTAGCGATCCTTTCTGTTTTGGTGGTTTATTGCTTTTTGCCTCTTCATGGCAGAAATTCTGGGCAGAGTCCTACCTCTTGATTGCCAGTTGGAGCACTTCCATCATAAAAAAAAAAAAAAATCATTAAGTATCAAAACGCATGTGGTTCTGTGTTATGGTGTAGGGCAAAACCAGTCCTAAAGGCAGGCTTCATGCTGTTGGTGTATTTACATGATAAGCCCAAAAGTTTGATTTTGGGAAAACCTGTCCTAGAAAGAAGCAAAATGAAATTAAGCATACTTATGTTAGATTACATGACTAAGGTAATTATATTTTAGGGTGACAGGCAAGCCTATTTTCAGTCAAAAAGACTTGAGGGAGAAGAAAGAATTCAGGAAGTATTTGAAAGATGGCAAAAGAATGTCTTAGAGGAAAGGAGAAGGGAAACTGTTCCAGGAATTATGGCCTAGTTTTTGATAAAGAGGGAAGGGTGGTGACTTGACAGAGTATGAGAAGTTGGCACAGAAGCAGCTCAGGAAGGATTAGATGAAAGCTGTTACGGGAAACACGGCCATTCAAGGTCCCGGGCCAAGAGCTTTGAAGGAAAGTGAGACAGTGTTTTTGCTCGTGTAGTACAAAGCTAGCTTCACATTTTATTTCTAAAGGTAATACAGTCTTGAAAAATGTTTAAATGTAGAAACACATAATAATAAAACCAAGATCATCCATGTTCCCAAAAGTCAGAGAGAGATTTTGGATGTGTTCTGAGGAATTTCTTACCAGCCTCTCTCTCTCCTCCACCTATTCTATAATTGTAGTGATGGTTTATTTCAATGAAAACTTTCCAGAATACCTTTAATTATTATCTATTATTCCCTTCTATGAATGTGCCATGATTTCTTTAACCTTATTTACATTATAAATAAAATGACAATAAAAAGCCTTTGCATCTAAACCTTCGCTTCATGTATAATGATTTTTTTAGAACGGTTTCATGGAATAGAAAATCCTCGATGAAACCACACTCACGTTCGTAAGCTCTGGATGGCTACTGAAAAATTATTTTTTTTTGAAAGTGTTAAAGAATAAACCTTTCATGGGGCCACAGGGAAAGGTTCTGTGAGGAATCGCTAAGTGTGTAGGTGGAGGTGAGAAAGAGTTTACAGTGTTTCACAGTGGAAAAATGTACAAGTCTGTGTGTAAATGGTTGACATGGGGGAACATGGGGGATGATGTGAGGAAATATTGGATTGACAATGGACAGGAAGAAAGGAGCTGGGCTTTTTGTTTGTCTTTCATGAAATGTCCTCCACAGGCTTCCTGGGTGTAAAATGCTTAACTCTGTCTTGGAACAGGGTTCGAGAGCGACAAATGGTAACCACTAAGGTCCTCTGTGGCCGAGGAGCTTGAGGTCACGGCTTATGTTGTGCCCCACCTCATTTCCAGGAGTGAGATTTTCTCTCTTATGCTCCTGTCCCTCATCGATAAATGCCTGTATTTTTTGTCCCTTCTCATTGGCTTGGCATGAAGCTTAAAGCAGATTATATTATAACCTAAGCTCTTAAATCGGTGCCCAGCATACTGAAGCCTTTATTAATAAATGGCGTTTCTACAGTAGCGGGGCTCCTCCCTCATGTATCAATTAGATCATCTGGCTGGCTGTGACAAAACACTCGAGCCAAAGAGAAACCAATATGTTGTGTCTAATACAACGTTTGTGTCTGGTGGAAAGAGAAGGCCACTTGCTTTGATCCTTTTATTGGACTTGCTTGTCTTTATAGGCTCAGCTCACCTTATTAGCCTTGATGCTATCATTGTCAGTCATTTTCCTTATTTTTGAAGATCAGAAGGTTGAACTGACACTTGCCCCTATCTTGGGCAGGAATGATGTCTGCTTTTCCCTCTGTTCTGTAGTCTGTGCACAGTGCAATGCCCTGAACGTAATAAACACTCAATAGTTATAGAAAAAGATGAATTCTAGAGCAGCCTCCCTTGTGATGAGTGTGGGCTTCATGTCTCTTTTCCTCTAGAAATTAAAAAAAAAAAAAACTTAGTGTTTTTCTACTTAATTACACAGAATGTATATCTTATGGCAGAAGTATTACCAGATTGTGGGGGAAAATATCAAGCCATGATGTGTTTTTCATTTTTTTTCCCAAAGATAATTAAGTTCTGAGATGTCATGTATAGCATGGGGACTATAATTAACAACACTGTTGTGTATTTGAAAGTTTCTAAGAGAGGCCTCAAAGTTCTCATCTAAGAGGCTTCAAAGTTCTCATCACAAGAAAAAAATATAACTATGTGAGGTGTTAGCTGTTAACTACTTACTGTGGCTATCATTTTGCAGTATACATATATTTCAAATCATTATGCCATACACCTAAAATTAATGTTAT
This sequence comes from Neogale vison, assembly GCF_020171115.1. Lineage (NCBI taxonomy): Eukaryota > Metazoa > Chordata > Mammalia > Carnivora > Mustelidae > Neogale > Neogale vison. The sequence goes on along the minus strand of NC_058091.1, from coordinate 63,722,183 downwards.
AGGTCAGTAAATCTCAGTAAAACTGGAAAAAGGTATTTTCAAAATAAATAAAAATGCATTCTCCTTTATGAGTTGTTTTCTTGACCCATCGTGTTCTGTATTTTTAAAAAGGTAAATGGGTTTACCATTGTCCCATCACAAAAATGTAACAAGATAATGTTTTGTGTTTGTTACTTTCTATTCTTTTGCCGCTTTTTTTCTTCTGAATTGACTTCTTTTATTTTAAAAAATGTGAAGAAAATAAGTTTGGCTCTTATATGTTAGAAAAATAGAATTTTCAAGGTAAATTCTAGAGTTTGAACAAATTTAACCTACCTCCGTTCATACACCCATCTACTAGAGAGGAGGATCCAGCAGATCTATCAGATAGCAAAGGTAAAATCCAGGTAATAACATAGCTTGAAGTCAGGTGTCATGATATCCCCAGCTTTGGTTTTCTTTTTCAGCATTCCCCTGGCAATTCAGGGTCTTTTCTGGTTTCATACAAATTTTAGGATTCTTTGTTCCAGCTCTGTGAAAAATGTCAGTGGCATTTGGTAGGGATGGCATTGAAAGTATAGATTGCTCTGGGCAGCTTAGACATTTTAACAATGTTTATTCTTCCAGTCCATGAGCATGGAATGTTTTCCATCTCTTTGAGTCTTCCTCAATTTCTTTCATAAGTGTTCTGTAGTTTCTAAAGGATAGATCCTTTACCTCTTTGGTTAAGTTTGTTCCTTGGTATCTTCTGGGTTTTGGTGCTACTGTAAGTGCAATATGATCCAGCAATTACACTACTAGGTATTTACCCCAAAGATACAGACGTAGTGAAAGGAAGGGACACATGCACCCCAATGTTCATAGCAACAATGTCCACAATAGCCAAACTATGGGAGGAGCCAAGATGTCCTTCAACAGATGAATGGGTAAAGAAGACATGGTTCATATATATAATAGAATATTACTCAGATATCAGGAAGGATGAATACGTACCATTTACATAGGCGTGGTTGGAACTATGCTCAGTGAAATAAGTCAAGCAGAGAAAGACAGTTATATATGGTTTCATTCATGTGGAACACAAGGAATAGCATGGAGGACCACAGGGGAAGGAAGGAAAACTGAATGGGAAGAAATCAAAGAGGAAGGCAAACCGTGAGAGACTCTGGACTCCAAAATGGATGGTTTCTGAGGGGAGGGGCTTGGGGAATAGGGTAGCTGGGTGATGGGTATCAAGGAGGGCATGCGTTATGATGAGCACTGGGTGTTATAGGGAACTAATGAATCATTGAACACTACATCAAAAACTAATGATATACTATATGTTTGCTAACTGAACATAATAAAAAAATTTTTTTAATTAAATTTTAAAAATCCAGATAGTATTTACAGCTTTTCAGACAACTGTTGGACAACTACAAGCAATTAAGAATGCTTTTCATTACAAAAGCAAATCAATTTTCATAGTGTGGCCTATGGTATAAATGGAGGCTTTCTTTATGGACGACAACAACAACAACAGCAGGTATAATTGCTATAAAGAATATATGGACTATAATGGGGTACGTGGGTGGCTTAGTCAGTTACATGTCCAGCTCTTTGATTTGGCTTAGGTCATGATCTCAGGGTCATGAGATCGAGCCCCACATCATTGGGCTCCATGCTGGATGTGGAGTCTGCTTAAGATTCTCTCTCTCCCTCTCCTATCACACCCCTCCTCCCCAGCCAGTCATGTGTGTGCACGCATGCATGCTCTCTGTCTCTAAAAATAATAATAATAATAATAAAACAAGAATACATGGATTGTCAGTGTGAGTACCAGTAAGAAATGGGAGAAAATTTAGTTCCATATTTAATATTTTGCCTAAGTACAAGCAAAGGCACTCACCTTTTTGAGCTGAACAGAAGGAAATGCAATGATGGTTATTTTTGTAAGGAGCCAATGGCTTTATGGCTTTAAAAAGTATTTTGTTCAAATTATGCAAGTATATTCTAGAGTTATATAAAAATTGATACAAATAGAAAGTATTAAAAAAAAAAAAAAGATTCCCCATGCCACTCTCTAAAAACACCCACCGCCAACATTCGGCTCACTCTGTCTTGGAGGGTACCTTAACTGACTTTCATTGCTATCTGTCCCTCTGTACTGTTTGAATGTTTTTAGGTACATGTAAACCTTTTATCTCAAAATATTTATTTTGAGAGAAAATATGAGCATAACCATATTATATTATTTGGGATTTTTAGAATAGATTAAATCATATAAAATTTCTGATATTCATCCCTTTCCAACCTGCAAAAATGGTAATTTCATGTGCTCAACTTAATAATTGCAGGAGGCTTGCTAAGAAATCTTGAAGGGCTGCAGGAGAGAAGGAATTTTAAGTTGCTCATAGTCGCATTCATAGGGCCTAAAGAAGTTCCTAGAGGGTGAATCTAATCTTTGGTATGAAATATAAAAGATTGATACTGATAAAAATAATTTTATTAAAATAGAAATGAAAATCATGATACAATGGAAACCTATTTAACAGCACAGCAGAGGAAGTGAATTAAGGAACCAATTAAATTCCAATTGGTTCCATAAAATTGGCCCTGGCGAACCTTAGTCAATGAGAATTCATCGGTGTTGATACAAACTCTTTACAGCCTCGGTATTCATAAACACGAATAATAAAGTCCCAAGTGTCACACAAGGGTGGAGGGGAAGCAGTGAAAAAAACCTCCTGAAATCAAAATAGGAATGTCTGTGGCCACTAGGAAAAGTGGATGGCTATAGCTTGAACTCAGCAGTTGGTTTTAAAGCCACACTTTCCCATTCATCTAAACTGTCTATACCTTCTCATAACTACATACCAGCTATCAAATATAATGCATTGCTTCATCAATGGTCACTCAAAATAAGGTAATTTACATTACTTGTTTGATGCCTGCCCCAGTCTTTTTACTTGGGAATCATTTGAACTGCTATTTTTTTTTTAAGATTTTATTTATTTATTTGACAGACAGAAATCACAAGTAGGCAGAGAGGCAGATAGAGAGAGAGGGGGAAGCAGGCTCCCTACTGAGCAGAAAGCCCGATGCGGGCCTCGATCCCAGGACCCTGAGATCATGACCTGAGCCGAAGGCAGAGGCTTTAAACCACTGAGCCACCCAGGCGCCCTGAACTGCTATTTTTAAAGCCATGTGTCTTAATGCTGCAGTTGGTGGGGAGCTGTGTACTGGTGAAGGCACTGGGGAGGCCTAGGCTGTGGGTCTTGAAGACACATATGGTCCAAGTTTAAATCACAGCTGTTTCATTTACAAACACGGGACCTTGGACAGGTTATCTCCTATCTCTTCACCTTGTTGACAATTAAATCTCTACTTTCAAAAGTTGTAATTAAATAAAATAGGAAAGATGAACATGTGATCATGGGCATTTGCACATATAAGCCTCTGATTTTCGATCAGAGCCATGGTTATTATATGAAGCATTTCGGGCAATTATTGAATAAATGGCTCGGATCCTAGAATCCTAGAATTGGAGAGTCGGCAGACTTTACAAGTCTAAAGTGTCCCTGTGTTCATCCCAGAAGAATCAGCCCAACATTGAGGAACTGATTTGGTTTTACTTCAAGTTCGTATTGAAGCTGGTATTGAAAGTTGATTTTTGGTAAATCCTAACTTTCCTGCTGTTGACCTATTTCAGCTGCCCCGTGTTCATTGCTCTCTTCCAGCCCAATAAGGCTGGTCTTGACACCACAGTAAAGGAAATAGGTTTAGTCTCCTTGACACAACCAGACACAGTGTCGTGGGATGATGAGTTCCACATGCATATGCAACCCTGCTAATTCTTCTTCTTTGAGGAATAATCGCATGTCAGGACATGGAACCCAAGGCCATGGCCCTTATTTAATTAGACTAGAGGGAACTTGCACATGCCTGTGCATAAAAATAATCACTTAGTGTAACTGAATATTAAGATTTGGTATGCCTGTTTCCCAATGAGGCAGCATCTAGAAAGATCAAAAGATGATTTATTCTAATACAGAATGGGCAAAGGGGACCGGGTGTGCGCCATCTTACAACTTCATTATAAATTTCATCCTGAGACCCAATTAACAGGACTGTTATTCTCTTTTGTTAAAATCACTTTAAAAAACTAAGACAGCAGAGTTTTCATGGAACCACAGAGCAAACAATGAAATCAGCCATGCCTGTGAGCTTCTTTCATTTCCCATGTGTTCATTTCCTGTTGAAGTCAGGAGCTGAGAGGCCTGTGATGCTAATCTAGGGCATTGCTGGGTCTGAGGGAAGAAGAAACCTGGGATCTTGAAGAGAGCCTCACACACAGACACACCCTCCTTCTCTGCCCCAGGGCTCAGCATAATATCGCTTCAAAGCCTATCCTTGTGGAACTCTTAAGCCCGTCAGGGAGCCATCAAAATTTCTGCCATTTGGGGCAGGGTCCTTTCCCTTGAAGTTGGGGCTTTTAACTTAGGATCCATGTGAAGTTGGCGTTTGGGGGGTGGTCATGAGTCCTCAACATGATTTCTCTACTTTTCCTAGGAAGAGGGTCATGTGCCAGATACGTTCATGATCCAGAAAAGATTAGGAAACAGATCGATTCTAATTGTGCTTTGATCTTTTGAGATTAAAAGGTGTTGGAAGGCACTTGGTCTTGGGGGGTCAAATCCCGTTTGGATTGTATCCAGTAGATTTTAGCTATACAGCCTTGGGCAGGCTACAGAACCTCTCTGAACCTCCAGTTTCTCAAATGTAAAACCAGATAAGAATGCTTATTTAAGGTTGAAGTGACAGGTACACTAAATAGAGAAATAAGGGCTAATTTTATTTATTTTTTTTCTGTCTTTCCTTGAATGAAATGAAAGCAAGTATCTGTTCAGTTGTGGGTTTGGCCAGATTTTTCTGAGCACCCTGATGGTGTCTTGCTGGCGCTTAAATGTTGGTTGAATAGATGGTTTGGATGGACAGACTGCCTTGGCTTCGCACCTAGACGAACTCCGTCTCCTTTCTCAAAACACAGTATTTACTAAGAGAGAGCTTGGTCCTAAAAGATCTCTCTGTAGGAGAGAGCTTGGTTTTGTCAAAGTCCTCCCAGGACAGTTAGCTCCATATCCTGGACAAAATCTTGCTACATACTCTGACAAGATTAGATCTTATTATCCTGCGGGAAATCATGATCTGTGCTGCCTTTATCTGTATCAGGACTGGTCAAATTAGAGTCTGTAGGCCAAATCTGGCCGTTGCCTGTTTTTGTAAATTTTTATTAGGACATAGCCATGCTTATTGATTTCTGTATTGTCTACATCTGCTCTTGAACTATGGCAGAGTTGAGTACTTAGGACAGAGACAACGTGAACAGAAAACCTAAAATATTTATTACCTGCCTCTCTATGGAAAAAGTTTGCCAACCCCTGATACATTATTTGTACTCCTTAGTGCTACCCTGTAGGATTGGTCGTCAGATGCCCTTTTTCTGGATTGGGAAGTAAGAGCCAACAGAATTAAGTATCTTGAGATCATACAATTTAAAGTAATCCGGGTCTATATGATTCTTTCCCCTAAACACTGATACCTTTCAATTCAGCCCAAATCTAGCTGAACCACTACATCTTTCAGTCCTGTCCGGTGACCATGACTAGCATATGGAAGCAGGCCACCCAGTGATGTCCCCTAGAATCATGGTACAACCCTGGGGGGCGGGGGCTGACATTTGTCCACAGCTTGGCTCAGGTCTGTGGTACAAATGGTGTGAATGTGGAAGTAGATGAGAAAGTGGAATGAGGATTTCACAGACTAGTTCTGAAGACAGCAGAGCCATAGGAGTCTGTAGCTGCTTACATCCAACACAGGGCTGCTTACCAAAGGTTATGAGGTTCAGCATTTCCAGAGTGTCCTTGTGGCTGCTGAGTGTGGCCTCTGCTCTTGTTTGGTGCCCTTGGTGGGTGATGTGTGCGATTTGTGCATTTGCAGCACAGGGCCCCTCAGCAGAGACTTTCCTTCTCTGTTGTGAGACCATGGGGGTTTTAGACCTACATACTTGCTCATGGGTACTGAGCCTTTGTTGGCAGATCTGACTCCAAATATGAGCAGAAAGTTCTTTCCCAGTGAATGAATCCTGATGGAAATTTGTTTCAAGGGTTTGCAAATGAGACTCTGTGGTTCTTCTGTTAATACTCCATCTGCCTGTTATTTCTACTTAGCAGCATTCACCTTTCCAGTTAATTTGTCCAGCTTATAAACTGGTTATGATGAAACCAAAGGGGGAAAAAAAAACAACAGCAACTTGGGAACAATTCAGCCAGTCCTGCTTTACTTGACTGCATAGCCAAGTTTGCCTTATAATGGTAGTTAAGCTGGTGGTAATGGGTACCGTGACAAAATTCCAGCCCCCCCCCCCCCCGCTGGAAGGAACATAGTTGGGTAATTTACCCATCTGTCGCAGGATGTGTCTAATGAAAACTGGCTGCAGTGTTAATTGACTGTCACATAAAAATGGCTATTGTAGCACTGGGTTGGTGAGGGGAGAGGTGAGAAGGACTGGGAAGGCTCATGTTCTCTCTAATGGAGTCTGTCTCTGTTCTGTCTTTGTGGCCATCATCAGGGATGGTCTGGGACTCTTGCTTCATCTGTTGTGGAGCTGCTGCTGGAGGATCCACAGAAAAGCAGCAAGGCTGCAGGGCCTGACATCCTTCTGATAGGAAGGAATCAGAGCTATAATTAACTTTCTGTTTCATTGTGCTCTACAACAGTGACCCTTAGTTCTCCAGAAACGAAATCCCATAGGCTCACCCTGTAGCTTTCATACTCCATGAATCTTTCAGTTTATGCTGAAAATAGAAAACAGATAAAAATGAGGTTGCTGTGGTTTAAGTGGGGGTGGGGGATCCTGGTAAAATTAAGTAACATTCCATTTGTTGTGCCAGTGTAGCTCCATGGGGAAATAATAGGTTGATTAAAATTCTTGGATATTGTTTAATTATTTAGAGTGAATGTTCTAACAGAGCGATGGGTTTTTTAAACAGCTCTTTTGGTTTGTTCTTAACATATTTTAGTGCCCAGTTATTTTTTTAAAGCTTTAAAACATCTGAGTACCTCTCCACATACATCTTTTTCATCCTTCCCATGATACCAGGGACCTCTCATTGGTCAAAGATGCTGATATTTATATTTCTGTCCTGGAAACATGTTTATGGAGAAGCCATCACACAATTCAGCTCTACCTGATGGAGACTAAAAAGTGAATTTAAAAATGATAAGTGGTTGCTGAACATTTTGAATTGGAGAGAAACTGACACGTTAATAAAATTTCAATTTATATTGATGAAGCAAAGTAGTGGTGGTGATGTATTCACTTTGTAGACGAGAGAGAGATGTGAGCAAAACATTGTAATCTATATCAATGGTGCTGTCTAGAGTTGTTCACCCCAGGTGTACTGGGTATAGCAATTACATTTACAAGAGAGTAAGGCATGTGCACGGACTAGTGAGACTGCTGCCACGTAATAATTTGTACACCGAAACAATTGTTCGAAGGTCCTTGTGTTGGCTCTTCCTATGGCCAAGGAAAGTGCCGATATGCTCTCATTTCTGCACAGGTGTTTTTTTGGTTTTTTCTTTTTCTTTCTTTTTTTTTTTTTTTTTTTTTTGCTGTGTGTTTAAGTCCCTGTGCATTTTTATTCTCGGTTATGGTTTTTATGTATTGTGTCACAGTATTTGGGAGTGGGTATGCATAAGTCTTGTATCACTTGACTGCCAGCTTTGCTGAGCTCATATGTTGTCCTTATTTATGTGTTTGCCAGGGAGAAATGCTTGCTTCCTCTCCAGTTGGCTTTGGAATCCAAGAATGTGAAACTGGCCCAACATGCTCTGGCAGGAATACAGGTATGGCTCTCACTGGATGCAACCAGGTGACAGAAATGAACAGGCTACTTTGGCATTGAAAGAACAAATACATAACATTTTAAATACTAGCTGTTTAAAGACCTGGACCACAATTTGATTGAACTAGGTAATAACCACAGAGGATAACCGAATTTTCATATATTTACCAGAATTTCTTGGGACACAGCATTAGACTGTTGAGCGTTTGTTGTCTGCCACTGATTCCCAGCTAAGCTCACACAGAAATGAAATACTTCAGGGGACGTCCACCGTTAGGAGGGCAAAGGATCCCAAGAGAGACACCTTAAGTTCTGTACCAATCCAAATCTTATGTACATTCAGCATCTTTGGTTCCGTGGAAGGAGAATTAATAGTAAACCAGAAAGATTTTGTCTTGTTTTCTATTTTACAGTTAGGTTGGTGAACAAATTCATGTCTTTTGTTTCCAGAGCAAGAATGCGAGGGGGAAAAAATTTAGTCTAATCAGAAAAGTCAGATTGCTTGAGGACTTTCCTTCTCTGAGCGTTTGTTCATTCGTAGTTTACACCGTATAGAATAGGTCTGATTCCAACAGTGTGAAGGTGATGACTATATAATATATTGGCTTTTAAGTGACTTAGTTCCTAAGTGACAGGCCTGTGGGGTTTGTTCAGGGTGGCCGTGGATGGGTGGTATTTGTCAGATGTCTTTTCACATTAGCGTGGGTTATTTCATCCTCTAAGTGTCTTTCTCATACATATGAAAGAGTGAAAAGACTATGGCTCTTCTTTGTCTAGTGGATTGAAATTAGATAATGTGTTTTAATATGCGTTAGTATTAGACCTTTTAAAACATTGTCAGTGATATTAAAAACTCTTTGCTTTCTCCGACATGATTGCGCCAACCACGGGTGTGAATGGGAGTTTATTTTGACCTGCTATGTATGTTCCCTTTTCTCTAGGAAAATGTACAGATTTCCCTTTTTTTTTTTTTTTTAAAGATTTATTTATTTATTTATTTATATATTTGAGACAGAGAGAGAGCAGAGTTGGGGCAGGGGGCAGGGAGAAGGAGAAAGAGAATCTTGAGCAGACTCCCTGCTCAGCCTGGAGCCTGTTATCAGACTTGATCCCACGACCCTGCGATCATGACCTGCACCAAAATCAACAGTCAGCCACTTCACCAACAGAGGCACCCTGGTGCGCCCCCCCTCCGTTTACTTTTTTAACTCCCAAACACTCCAAGCTTACAGAACCATGTTTGCACGGGCTTGCTCTATCACTTGAACTCCAGGGACTTGCTGGGCGGTGAGCCTTCCTCTTCCCGCCCTGTTACTTCCCCTGAACTTTCGCATTCTTGCAGGACTTTCCAGTCCTTATCACGTCAAGTAAAAACATGTGCGTATATAAATTTAACTCTGGGGTGCCTGGCATGCACTGTGTGACAGTGTGGTGGGGGGGATCTCTTTTGAGAGGATGTGAACAAGTGTCAGGGAGTCCTGAGAAGGTCTGAAGCACTTGTTTTCTGGATCTACAGTGACATTCCACTGAAAGAGGGAGTCCTTACACAGGATGAGTCAGAATTTCAAAGGTTCTTGGCTGCAACCATACGCGGAATGGGCTGAGGACAGATTTAACAGGGATAAATATAAAATCCTACACTAGGGTCTCAAATAGAATAGCTTAATTGCAGCCCTTGCGAATGAGAATTAGGGATTTCAGGGTGAGTCAGCCTAGAATGCACTGTGACTTACAACTAAGCTCATTTGATCTGAGAATATAATTAAAGTCAGGCATTGCTGTTTTTCAGATTTTGGTTTTAGGCAATAAACACATTTAATTATCTCACTTAACTAGAATTCTAGAGGAAGGCATTTCTGGTTTGGGTGTGACCGCTCAATGGTGCCACCAAAGACCCCATTTATTTTTGTCTTTCCCTTCTGCCATCTTAAACATTTTTAAGATTTTTTTAAAAGAGCAATTTTAGATTTACAATAAAATTGAGAAAAAGGTATGGAAATTTCCCATATGCCCCCTATGCCCACCCATGCCTAGCCTCCCCCATTATCACTCACCAGAATGGTGTATGTGTATGTGTGTGTATTTTTTTTTAAGATTTTATTTATTTATTTGACAGAGAGAGATCACAAGTAGGCAGAGAGGCAGACAGAGAGAGAGGAAGGGAAGCAGGCTCCCTGCTGAGCAGAGAGCCCAATGTGGGACTCGATCCCAGGACCCTGAGATCATGACCTGAGCCGAAGGCAGCGGCTTAACCCACTGAGCCACCCAGGCGCCCCGTGTGTGTATTTTTTTAACCAGGGATCAACCAACAGTGACAGATCTTAATCACCCAAAGTTCAGAGTGTACCTTAGGGACCAGTCTTGGTTGCATAATTCTTTAATGTCAGACCACCCCTTCAAGTGGGACAGTCACTCCGGAGGCCCCGTTTTTAAGCAGGAGAGCATCTGTGAAGCCATCTTACACCAGGACCGTTTGAAGATGCCCCAGGAGGTTTAGTATGGAGAAGAAAAGACTTAGGGGGACTTCACAGCTGACTTCTGAAATTTTAGCTTAGTCTTATGGCTCCAGGAAAAAGATGAGGGAGTAGGAGCTCTAGGGAGGGTTTTTGTACAATCTAAGAATTTTATGAAAAATGAGAGTTTTCCCCTCACAAAAAAGAGCTGTGACGTATAGTATCTCCTGAGAGACCTCATGAAAGTGAACATCTCATTTTAGTTTTTGTGGGATTCACTTTCTGATGGAAACACATTAAGATTTGTGAGTTCATGAATACTTCTTGGGTAAATGATTGTTCACGTTAGGAAATATCTGAAAAATGAACTTGTTGTCTACAAGATCTTCTCCTTTCCTATGACAAATCTATGTTCAGAAAGGGTTATGTGTGAATGTGACTTTGATTAGGTGCTAGATGGCCCTGGGCACATTCATCCTCTGTCCCCACCAACCACACAACTTGTATGGTCGCCATGTTATTTAGAATGAATTCTCTAACAGTAGCAAAAAGTCTTTGCCCAGGGGCGCCTGGGTGGCTCAGTGGGTTAAAGCCTCTGCCTTCAGCTCAGGTCATGACCTCAGGGTCCTGGCATCGAACCCCATGTCTGGCTCCTTGCTCAGTGGGGAACCTGCTTTCCCCTCTCTCTCTGCCCACTGCTCTGCCTACTTGTGATCTCTCTCTCTGTCAAATGGATAAATAAAATCTTTAAAAAAAAAAAAAGAAGTCTTTGCCTAGACTGTGCCAAAGATCTGATGCATTTGTCCTTGTTTGTTGGCATGTAGCATGAGTTCTTTCCGAATGGCCTCCACCGACAGGGCTCCTGAGTATGAAAAATTATCCTCAGGACATACTAAGATACAACAGACTATGGCAGCAGGGGAAAGCCTGTCTGTGATCATTGCCTTGTGCCTCTTTACAGAAGCTTCTGTCAGAAGAGAGGTTTGTATCCATGGAAACAGACTCTGATGAGAAGCAGCTGCTCAATCAGATCCTGAACGCTGTGAAAGTGACGCCTTCCCTCAATGAAGACCTGCAGGTGGAAGTGATGAAGGTTGGTTTGACGTGGCTGCTGGTTTGCGTCACTGGGATGGGAACAGACTGACACCCCCCCCCCCCGCCAAACCCCTCACTGTTAGCCTAGAAATGCCTCCATATTGTGGTGATGCCAGCTCCCTTTTCATTTCATATATGGTTATTCTTGCTTATGGTCCCCCAGAATTACCTGGATTGTTGAACAGAAATGATAACTAGGTAAAAAGATAGAATTTCAGTAAATCTGTATGATTTTTTGGCTTGATCCTGCACATCCAATGTTATTAGGTAATGTCTTTGTCACTTTTTAAGAGAATGCATGGGAGTAGGTCCAGTTTGTAGATCTGGTCATTCTGGGTATTCTGCTGCCTATTTATGTTAAAGCAGTGACCAAATGATGTTTTCACATATTCTAAGGCTTTAGAAATAGGCAGTTTAAGGTCAGGAAGACCAACTTGGGGAACTACATTAGAACCCCATCTTTCTTGTCTATTATCAAATTATGAGAACCTTATCTCCCCCATTTCAGTTACCACTTTGGGGGATGGCACCTCTCCCTCCCCTTTCCCTTTGCCCTCCTTTGCGGATCACCATGATTGGGAGTCCCTTATGCCGACTCTGGAATGTGTCTTATCCTGTGAATGAACAATGAATTGAGCTGCAGAGGATGGAAATCTCTGCCCTAGAACAGCACCTCAGTCAGAGCAACACAGCTGGAACCAGTGGGCTGGCTTTTAATAACGCCATCTATTGATTTTCTCTTGAAGGAATAAGTGTAGAGGAATATTTAAGAATAGTTGGTGTCCTAGAATGGTTGATTTCTTCCTGGAAATGCACTGAAGGATTTTTGTCTCGGGTAAGAGAATTCACTCCTCTGGGTTTCAGTTTCTCCATTCAGAGATGATTTCAGTCATGATATTTTCTCAGTGCCCTGGGCCTCAGCATAGCCCATAGCTGACAGGTAATTTCAGTGCAGTGATGACGAGCTGAGACTCTGAAGCAGCTGATTCACTTTTCAGATGGATGTCCTCAGGTAGATTCCTTAACCTCTCAGTGCCTTGGTCTCCTCATCTATAAAATGGGGGAAATAGTAGCACTTACCCAACAGGATTGTTGCAAGGATTAAATGAGTGATATTTGTAAAGAACTTAGCACAGTATCTGGCATAAAGCCAGTGCTTTACAAGTGTTGGCATATGCCTACTACTTCCCACCTGCGGGTGCTGAGTCATAGTCTCAGTGGGTGCATCTAGGAACATTATTTTTTTTAAACACTCTTTATTTGAGAGAAAGGGAAAGAGAACACAAATGAAGTGGGGGAGAGGGAGAAGCAGACTCCCCACTGAGCAGGGAGCCTGACTCAGGGCTCGATCCCAGGACCCCGGGATCATGACCTGAGCCAAAACCACATGCTTAACCTTCTGAGCCACCCAGGTGCCCCAGGACTATTCTTAAAGTAAACATTGAGAATTTCCTAGCTAGCTGACCCCGAAGATCTCATTCGTCTTTAACGCTCTCTGATTCTGTAATGTACAGTTTTGCCTTGTCCTCTGACATCCATTTGGCAGCTGAGCATTCATAGGAACTGAAGAGCAACTTCTTCTAGAACTTATTTGACTTCTCCACTTCCTCCATGCTGCTGTTGAGAGACAGACAAGGCTGGCTGCCATGTTAACTTTTGTGGCTTCCAAGACCAGTCTGTTGAGTTGTTCTTGTAGTATTAGGTCTCCGTGTACTGGAGGGTGAGCTGTGGTGTCACAAGGAGACACACACCCCACAGACTTGCATTCTTCTGGAAATAGAAGGAGAAAGTGCCCGTTCTTCTACAAGTCTTAGAGAAGCAGGATGTTTAATGGTTATGTCAAGAGTAACACCTGTTTTGAAAACTTAGGCCTGCTTCCTCGTTCCAGCCCAGCAGTGCCTTCTGCTAGCCTTGCTGAGGACAGAAGTTGACACATGTTAACTCTACTGGAAATCCTGGAAAGCATATCTTAATGGACTTTCTAATGACACCATGATAGAATTCGACATTAATGTTCGGGAAGAAATCAGGCATTGTCAGACAAGAAGAAAACAGTAATTTGGCCTGCCATTCTTTAAAATTAGATTTCCAAAATGCTTAAAAAGAGAAGGGCCTTTGCCTTATGCTATTAATCATTTTAACCATTTAAACATTGGGAGTGGGGAAAAAAATACTTCAGTTTACAACAAACCTGGCCTTCAGTTACTTTCTTTTGAGACAGATCTCTTTAGACAAGATAACTAACGATACCCTCAAGTGCTATTATTAGCCTCAAGTGGATCTCCAGAGCTTGGGGTCCAAGCGTGAGAGTCCATGAGGGAAGGTTCCATGATCATTACTTATTTCTGACATTTAAATTATTTGGGTATAAAGACATACCCAAATTATAGCATTTCTGGCTTAGAAATACTAATAGTGTTTATACCCTTTCTCTATGCAGGAAAAATTTCTGCAGTAACTTCAGTCACCTTTAGAAGTGTGTGCCCTTTTCTCTTGGGTGCTATCCTACTTATAATGGCCCAACTAAAAACTCCCCAATACATCCTGGTTTTGCTAATATCATTACCATATTAAAATGGTTTTGCCACTTGTTCTCGCCAAAAGAAAGAATTGGATGAGCCCTCAAGGAAAGGCTTGATCCCCATTACACAGGAAGGTTATATTTATTCTTGATGCTTTATATAACTCATCCTCATGATAAATGATCTAAACTAGGCATCTCCTATAAAAACCCATTTTATATAAATATTTTGCAGGTACTATAAAACCTTTTAAAGTGAGATATGGTAGGCATTTTCAGATACCGAGACATTATTCAGGAGCGATAAAGCCACACCATTCAGTTTTTATTTATGTCTGTCTAACCACAGCAGAGCCCATTTTTATGACAAACCCCAGGTGCCATTTTTTTAAGAAGCTATGCCATGCATTTTACTCACACGTTGCTCTCTGGTAGTGTTTGTAAACACAAGAAATTGAACCCTGTCACACTCTTAAGAGTGTGGAGCACTTGTATTAAATTCCTGGAGAGAAAATAATATGGCTTCCTCTTTGAAGTCTCCCAGAGATTAAACAAACTGTCTAATAATGAGACTCAAGATTCCAAAGGTAGTGTTCTCGTTTGGAAAGAAGGCCCTGGACTTTCAACTGGAGGGTTAAAGAAAAGAAATCAATGACGCTTGCTCCTGACAAATTAAATCGGAGTGAGGTTAGATCACTTAGTCTAAGATCTGTTCTGCATGGTTTGACTGTCTAACAAAAGGGGGAGAAAAGGCAATTTGGATTTATGGAAACCGCCATGTTTCCAAATAAAAATTTTATTTTTATTATGATTTATGAAACAGCCATGGAATCCAAATAAAAATTTTATAGCTTGAGCAAATCAAGGATCAGGACTGTAGAAGCAGAAAGAAGGTTTCTCTGAAGATAGATTATCTTAGTAAGGGATTAACAGACAGCAGGGAACTACTTAATATTTAGGTTAAACACTTGCCCGCTTTGGTAACATTTTCCCATGGTGGGTACCATTTGGGTAAATGCCACTCCCCAGGAGCCGGGTACATAACTAATGACATCTCTGACTAGAACAATTAGGACTTTTTTCCCCCTTCTTCCTGATAGATAACCTTTAGAGAGGTTATTAGCTGATACAGCTGGCTGAGCCTTTAAAATTGAAGGGAACTGTGGCTCGCCTTCTGCCTCCAGAAATGTGTCAGAGATGTGTGCATCCTATCTGAGGGAGGCAGCCGGCTTTGTGGATAAGGAAGGATGTGATAATGGATACTGAGAAAGCATCTGATGGGCGTGCTGTTATTAGATATTTTACTTTGGGTGTGTCTTTTGGGGATAGAAATGATACTGGTGGGATCCTTCACAATTTTTCAAGGAGAAATGACAGGGGCTGATAATTTGATATTTACTATACATCAGATGCTCTGGTCAATACTGTACGTTCACACTCAGGTCATACATCTAGTCAAATGGCGGGGCCAGTATTTGGCCTGTAATGCCGCTGGAGGTCAAACTTACGCTCTCAAACAGTGGGTTAGGTCGCTTGCCTTCTGAGTCTGTTCTAAAAGGCGCATGGGTGTTAGCACTATCCCTATGCAAATGAGAATTGAATAGAAAAGTTCAGTCACAGGCTGGTAAGGGGCAAAGCTAATAGTGGCTCAGAACCCTGTGGGTTTTTGGCATCCTCCGTGACCATACATTCTCTTACTAGTTTCAAGACCTAGATTCAAGTTTGAAGAAGAATAAATGTCTTTCCCACCAAATTAGCTAATGGCTCTGTGTGTGTGTGTGTGTGAGAGAGAGAGAGAGAGAGAGATAGAAAAGGATCGAGATTGAGATCAGGCTGGGGGGAGGGAAAGAGCATGTCATTTAATGTTGAGGTATTTTTCTATTTTACAAAAAAGCCAACCAAACACCTACAGAAAATACAGATGGAGAAAGAGCTGATGGCCGTAGAGATAGACCAAAGGTGTCCATTTAGAACTCCAGTCTTATAGTGAGAAGGAGAGCGTGCTTTTAAATTATGTGCCTTGGTCTGGGAGAAAGAAGCAGACCAAATAAAGGGACTGTTTCTAAATTCCTCTCCGTCATGTCCTAATGGAGGAGTCTCATACTGGCTCTTTATCCAATGGTTAGCTTTGATGCCCATGACTCTGGGCAGTGGGTCTTCCGGAGTGCCTCATGTGAGAAACGATCATTAGTGCAGCTTCAGGATGAAATGGTTAAATTGTCTTCCCCTCTCGTAACAAGGAGAAATCCCTTCTTAGTCTAAAGCTACTGAGACAATTTAGAAGATCTGCAGCAATCTCTGGTATTAAGGAAAAATCCAGGATTTGATGAAAACCATTTAATTTTAATGTACCATTGTTAGAGATTGATCTGACTTGTTTACAAACATATTATTTCTGTAATTAATGCAGAGGAGTTTGTAAAATATGTGGATCTGCTAAGTAAATGGTCCTTAAACCACCCATTTTCCTGCTGCTAAGATTGAATGATGATCCTCTTTTCCCACTTTGTAGACACACTGATAAAATTCTTACTAAGTTTTTCTCCCAGGTTTCTTTACTCTCCACTATGACTGCCTCAGAGAGACAATAAAAATATATGAAGAAGTAAGAAGCAAACACCGAAATCTTAGAAATGCAATTATCCTTTCAATAGTATGCATTATTTTTGAGATGAAGATATTTTCACATTATCTATTTTTTTAAGTGCCACAATTTCCAATGCCATGCCATTTGAATACATCTGAGAACAGTTCTGCTAGGTGTTTTTACAGATTTTCCTCATAATTTTTATTAAGCAAGTACAGATGGAGAGGCCTTCGCTGTTCAATGTGGATGGTCCACAGTTTCTAGTAAAGTAGGGAGATCCTTCGATTGTTTCAGTCATTTATTCCTCAAATATTTTATTGTTTCTTGTGCGCCAAGCACTATGCAAGCCACAGAAGATCTTTGGTGAAGAAAATGAAACCAAAACCAAACAGAAACAGAGTCTGTTTGGAGGTTAGCGATGGAGATAGAAATCAATGAAACACATAAGTACACATATATTGTGATGAACACGAGGATAGAAAAATCTAGGGACCTAAAAGTATATTTCTAATAGTGCCTGATGGAGGACAGATGAAGAGGATGACAGAGAAGGCTATTCTTAAGTGACATTTAAAATAAATAACATTTAACATGAGGAGATGAGCCTGGATGTTATACCCACTGATGAATTATTGAACACTACATCTGAAACTCATGCTGGTGGCTAATTGAATTTAAATAAGCAAATAAAATGACATCTAAAGCATAAAGAATCAGACAAGAGGATAAGCCTGGAGAAAGGGAAGAAAACATTGTTGTATTAATTAGAGTTCATTTCACAGGGCAGAGGTTTATTTTCATTTTTTCACAGACTTAGGTCATTATTGGTTGGACCTCATGCTCTAAAATCCTTGTTTGTGGAATTTTGTGGTCCATGATGGTGCCCCACCCTCAATCATTGGTTCACACTCCAGCCACCTGGCAAGAGCATACTTCTGCTTACAACCTATTGGCCATGGATGTATGGCAACTTTCCATCATAAGGATGGCTGGGAAGTGTAGTCTTTATTGGGGCAGCTGTGTGTCCAGAGTTCTGTTCTTGAAAACAAAGGGGACAATGTTGAACAATAACTGGCAGTCTTCCACAATCACTTGTCACATGGGGATTACAGTCTGGCATATTTTCCCAAAAGGCAGCTGGCGCATCATCCCCTCTGTTACCTTTCTTCTGTCGGGGACAGAAGAGGGTGGCCTTGTGTTCAGGGAGGTAGGAGTTTAGCCAAGGCCCAGGGGACTACCTACAGTGGGCCCTTTGGGGAAAATGCACATTATAATCTCTCCAAATGGTTACTCTTTAACTATTGGTCCAGGCATAACTGGAAAAGTTCACTAGTTAGTGAAAACTAATTACATGTTTTAGTATTGTTTTTATCCTTTTAGTGCCAACCAGAGCATCTGGCATTTGGCTAACTAATTGCTTGTTAACTTAGTTATTGACAGATGGAGAGGCGAAAGTTTGACCACGAGGGTAAGCAACAAGCAAAAGGAACGAAATTTATGTTGATAGATAATTAACCTGTGTGAGTTCACAGATGAGAAGGATTAACACAGATTCACACTTTAGAATGGAAGTAAGTTCACATATCATCAGATCCTTCTTTTTATAGGTAAATTGAAGCTATAATGGTCCAGTTACTTGTCTGGGCTTACACAGTGGTCAGTAGCAGGGTTACTTTTTCAGCTATTTATATTTTTCTGCAAAGACTTTGTAGCAAGGCTGGGACTTGATCTGGTCTCCGGATGTGTGCTATTGGATGGGTAGAGAAGAAAACTTCTCAGACTTGTATTTGAGTAAACTGCAAGGTCAGTGTGAGTCCTACAGCTTCTGAAAAATAATGGAACCTAATGAAAGAAGAACACTCTCTTGCAGTAGATAGAATCCCCTGAGGAACACTTAAGTGGCCAAGTGTGTCTGTGGGAGTAAGAGATGGCAGAGGGTAACTATCCTATGAAACCATCATTAGGCTCTATTGTTTTTAAACTTCTTGTTACTTTTTCTTTGTTTCAAAATACCTGGTAGCAGAGTGGTAAGGGCACAGTTCTGGAGCTAGAACACCTGATGACCTTGGGAAAGGTGTTTCTCTGTTCCTCAATTTTCTGATCTGTAAAATGTGAACAATGATGATGCATACCTCCTGGAGTTGTGCCTTCAGTGAGTTAATATGAAAGAAGTACTTGTAACAATGCAGTATTGGGGTTGGCGTTAGCTTTCACTGTTGTTACAATTATTAGAAAAGAAGATGTATAGCATAATAATAAAATGAATCCCTCTAAACTCATTAGAATTATGAACCAGAACATTAGAACTATCTTTGCTTTAGGAGTTTCTTCTTCCTATCTCTTTTCTTCCTCTATAGTCCCGCCCTCTGTACAGCCTATAATGGTAATTTTCTTTTGTCATAATGGAAGAATGTGTATTTCATCATATATTTCTGATTTATAAATAAGGGCTTCATCATATTTACTGTTGTTGGATTGTAGCTTCAAAGAAGAATTCTGTAAATTCTGATTTATCAGTTGTGCACCTATATATATTTCAGGTCCTAACCATTTGCCGTGATTCCACAGTCTACAGAAAACACCCCACCATTTACACCAATAAATTTCAGTTCCATCCTACTAGGCACAATTCATATGATCTGGATATTCTAGAAGAGCTTTATAATGATTAAATTGTTAAATGTTTCACATGTAGAGAATCAAGTTGACTTTAGCCCTTTAAATACTATCTTGTGGAACTTGGTTGGTCATGTCTACAAGCATTGTTTATGATGTTATCAAAAGCCTTGAGTATATATGAGCAGAGACTATCTGAGATGAGGTGCCCATTCTAGGGAGAGTCTGAGAAGAAAAGAGAAGGAAGGAGTAAAGGTGTTATCCGGGATGTGCTCATGAAATTTACTTCTTAAACCATCAGCTGTGAGATTAGGTCAAAATAAGTTTGTTACAGACTAACGTAGAAAAAGATAATTCATTGAGCCTCTTGATTTGTTTTCTTTTAGATTTATTTGCATTGGTTTGTTCAGTGAATGTATTTTCATTACTAGCAATATATAAAACTTTGTAGGGTCAAAAGCCATACATTCAAAGACAAGTGCTCATAAACTAATCGGAAAGAAATCATGATATTTACCATAATTCAAAGTATTTGTGTATGTTGTCATAGAAGTGGAGTTGGAAAAATTCAGAAGGAGAAACTACATTGAGCTGGGTAGATCAGCATTTCAAGGCGGGGATACTATTTGAGTTGAAGTTTGAAAGGTGTACAGAATTAAGACAATTTTTTGGGGAAGGCGGGCATTCTTGGTGGAGGAGAAAAGCCCCATGGATTAGAAAGTGTAGGCTTACACTGGGATTCCTGAAGGTGGGTGAGCCATGAGGCTGGAATGTTAGGTTGAGGGAGATTCTCTAGGACCTGGTCAGAGGAAGCGGGAAAGGGACACTTCCAGAGCTGAGTGTTAGATGTTGAAGGTGCACGGGAAGAAGGGCTTTGCAGGATGGTCTAAAGTCAACAGGCCTGAGTCAGAGGCACTGGTAAACTAGCTTATTGTAAGAGCCTAAGCGAGAAGTCCTGAGGATGTGAATCAGATTGCAGCAATAGGAAGGGTCCTTAGCAATGCTGTGCAGACAGGTGCACCCACGTTCCCCGAGCCGATAGGGAGAGAAGCAGGAGCCACAGTGACTGGCACTGGAGTAGGTGGTAAGTAGGCGGGAAAGGAAAAATCCAAGGTGATGATGGGACGAGGAACCAGAGTTTCTGACTGAATGATGGATTTTAAGGAGCCAATTTAAGAGAGACGTAGTGAGTTCACATTGTCAGATATGAAAGAATCATAATATTTTTAAAGGGTCATGTAAAGAAATACAAGGAGTTTAGCACTAGAGACTTTCCAAAATGGAGGAAAGTTCACTGTAAATCCCACAAGGATGACTGGCTTTGAATATTTGTTTCTAATCATATGTATATGTTCACAGTTATATTCATTGTGTATGTAGACTTTTATTTCTTTTCACTTTAGATTATAAACATTTCCCAGATGGCTATATTTATTCTTTCAAGTGTAATTTTTTTCTTCTTCAAGTGTAATTTTTATTTTTTATAAACATATAATGTATTATTAGCCCCAAGGGTACAGGTCTGTGAATCGCCAGGTTTACACACTTCACAGCACTCACCATAGCACATACCCTCCCCAATGTCCATAATCCCACCCCCCTCTCCCAACCCCCTTCCCCCAGCAACCCTCAGTTTGTTTTGTGAGATTACGAGTCACTTATGGTTTGTCTCCCTCCCAATCCCATCTTGTTTCATTTATTCTTCTCCTACCCCCTTAGCACCCCCCATGTTGCATCTCCACTTCCTCATAACAGGGAGATCATATAATAGTTGTCTTTCTCTGATTGACTTATTTCGCTAAGCATGATACCCTCTAGTTCCATCCATGTCGTCGCAAATGGCAAGATTTCATTTCTTTTGATGGCTGCATAGTATTCCATTGTGTATATATACCACATCTTCTTTATCCATTCATCTGTTGATGGACATTTAGATTCTTTCCATAGTTTGGCTATTGTGGACATTGCTGCTATAAACATTCGGGTGCATGTTCTTCAAGTGTAATTTTAATGGTTATATAATTGGGAATTTGAGAGGTGGGGAAAGTATTATCTGTTTACCATATTGGAGATTTAATGACTTTCATGGAATTGCATATGCTCATTGGTAATGTTGAGAAGTTGAAATTAGGGATGGAAACTTGGAGGAAATGTTGGCTCCAATGATAGATTTTTGAGTCTCCAGTTAGAGAAAGAAATTTTGGGAACTTGCCAAGGGAGAGAATAAGAATGGTTTATTTATTTGTTCAAGTGAATCAGCCAAGTTCATTATGATTTAATATGTACAAAGAAACTTTTTACAGATATCACTGTTATAGTATTTCCTAGAATTAGGTGCTAAGGGCATATTAATAAATATGAAGGAATATCAGACTTAATTACTAGAGGCACCAAATCAAGGCCAGAAAAGACACAACCATATGCTAGTGAATAATTAGAAATATTTTCCAAACTGGGTACTCAGGAACACTAGCAAAATATTTTCTATGGACTAAAAAATATCTCAGAATAGCCATTTGCCAGAATGTGGGCAAGTTGAACCAGAAAGTGATTTCTCAAATTATCTGTCACTCAGCCTAAGAGAAGTCAGTTCAAGTCCTAAGGGGTAGAGGGTTCATGCAATACAATAATTTCATTTATTTTCTTTGAACCAAAATAAAGACTGGGGTCATAGCTCAACTACTTCTGTTACTTTCAGTCCCAGAGTCTCTGAAACCTAATGAAGGGTCAGTGGATCTTTCCCAGATGCCATCTGAAAGTTCTGGATTCTAGCTTGGAGGCTTCTGGAAGAAGAGTAATAATATTGTAGGGTTTCTCCACTATATTCACAGGGTGTGTGGGGTATAAGTGATCTAAAACAGTGGTTCTCCACTGGGGAGTATTTTGTCCCCCAGAGAACATTTGGCAATGTCTGGAGATATTTTAGTTGTCACAGTTGGGATTGCCACTGTCATTGGAGGGGAGAGGCCAGAGTACTACTAACACCCTACAATGCACAGGACAGTCCCCCAGAAAAAGAAGTATTTGACCCAAAATGTCCATAGTATTGAGGTTGAAAAACTTCAATCAAAAAATAAGGGGAAAAATGCTTATTTTGGGCAGCCACATTTTACATTTAGATATAAAGTGTACCCTGATATTCGGTATGTACTTTGTGACTACCCACAACCCCACTCTGATGGCACACGTTCTGCCATCTCTGGAAAACGGAGTCTGCTTTGTTGCTTGTATTTCAAGTCCGTTTCTACTTCATGGCCAAGGCATACTGTCAGTGGTACACACCCCATAAGGCTGCAGGGGCAGAAGTGGGACATGCCCTGCACTGAATGGAAAGGCATTTGGTGGCTCAGAATCCCTATGCTCAACACTGAAGTTCCCATCCTTGTTTTTGCCATATTTGACAGAGTAAAAAAAGAACTGGAAGGTTTCTAAAGAGAAGGAATTATGCAATCATTTTTAATTTTCTGAAGTTTCATGCCAAGACATAGCAAAGGCCAGAAGGAAATGTGCATTAAGGAACAAAGTTAGATTTTCAGCCAGAACCTGAGCTGGGGTTTGAAATGCACTTGGCATTAAGAATTTGAAGAGAGTCCCCTCCTCTCCATGCACCAGGAGAGACAAGGCCTTATGTAGGCTGTACTCAACGTTTTAACTACTTTTTTGAGCTCTGGTGGATTTTGTTTGGTTTGATTTATAAATAACATCTGGTATTTGGAAAAATGAAACTACAGTCACCTCAAGATGCACTCATATGTAAAGTAAGATAATTTTAATAGTTTAAGAAAGAGGAAAAGAAGAATTCCTTAGTATACCCCTGTGTCCTCAGTGGGCCTTGACTCCCCCAAATCAGCACATTTCTTGATGGAACCCATGTCTTCTTTCCTAGGGTTAATTTATTAATAGTGTGTGTTGTAGTGTATTAAATTTAAAGGTCCATGAAAAGGTGAAAGTAGCATTACAGCTAGTATGCTCTGAGTTAGACCTTGAGAGGCTTGTCCAGAGATAGTGATTTTCCCAGTCATAGTACCCATCACAATTTATTGCAACCCCTTATTTTATGATGGTCTTCAACACTAGGTGTTAGCTCTGCAAGATCAGGGGTCAGGGTGTCTTTTTGGTTCAGTACTATATGCCCAACACCAGCATTAGATCAGGCCCCTAATAATACACCCATAAATAATTGTTGGATTCATGAATGGAAGCCTGAGTAATGCAGCACATGGTTAGATGTAAAGTAGACACACAGTTGCTACCCATTAAGGTCAAGAACCACTTCTCCACTCCAGTGTTTGCAGGAATGGTCCTGGAGAGGACTCATTTGGAACCTTGGCAGAAATGAGATCTTCAAATTCTAAATCTTAGGCAAGTTACCATTTACTATGTTGACTGCAAAAGGCAGGTTCTCAGCAGAGCATAGCAGGAAGTCTCAGAAAGGAAAAAATGTTCCATGAGTCTCATGGGAGGTGGCCTCTGGTTAGGAGAGATGATTTTTCCCCTGTCCAGAGTGAGGTCCTGCTAGGTGGCTGGTCATCCCTAAAGGAGGCTTACAAAATTCTGATCACCCTAACCAAGTCATCAGAAACTCTAGGATTCTTACCTTATGTGGTCATAAAACCTGCCATTTTGTTATGGCACACAATACCAACCTGATTCTGCCATTCAGATTCCCAGGGTAATTTCCTTCTATATGACTGGGCTGTCATAATACGTTGTCTACACATTTTACAATAATGACCGGGCACGAAGGTGCACAGTCTCACTGAAACTCTGAGGGTCATCATTCATGTGGACTGTGCATCAGAAGGGGTGAGCTTGGGCCAGGACACCACACTTCCTGGGGCCTGGCAAGTTGCCAGAAACATGGTGGACATCAAAAAGTCACACTTTACTCCTCTAAGAAGCTTATAAATCTAATGAGGCATAGAAAGGGTGCACAGGTTTAACTGATATGTCTAAGCTGCTCCAAAGAAATGTATAGAATATATGGACCATATCTTCTTTATCTTTTTGTCTGTTGAAGGGCATCTCAGCTCTTTCCACATTTTGGCTATTGTGGACATTGGGGTACAGATGGCCCTTCTTTTCACTACATTTGTATCTTTGGAGTAGATACCTTTTAGTGCAATGGCTGGGTCATAAGATAACTCTATTTTTTATTTTTTTGAGGAATCTACGCACTGTTTTTCCAAAGTGTTTACACCAACTTACATTCCCACCAACAATGTAAGAAGGTTCCCCTTTCTCCACATCCTCTCCAACATTTGTTGTTTCCTGCCTTGTTGATCTTTGCAATTCTAACTGGTGTAAGGTGGTATCTCAGTGTGGTTTTTATTTGAATTTCACTGATAGCTAGTGATGATGAACATTTTTTCATGTGTCATTTGTCTGTCTTCATTGGAGAAGTGTCTGTTCATGTCTTCTGCCCATTTTTTGACATGATTATCTGGTTTTTCGGTGTTGAGTTTGAAAAGTTCTTTATAGATCTTGGATATCAGCCTTTGGTCTATAGTGTCATTTGCGAATATCTTCTCCCATTCCTTCCTTTTTGTTTTGTTGACTGTTTTCTTTGTTGTGCAGAAGGTTTTTATTTTGATGAAGTCCCAAAAGTTCATTTTTGCTTTTGTTTCCTTTGCCTTTTGAGACATGTTTAAATTTATGATCATAAACCTCTTTTTTTTTTTTTAGAAAGATTTTATTTATTCATTTGAGAGAGAGAGAGCAGAGGGAGAAGCAGACTCCTGGCTGAGCAGGGAGCCTGATATGGGTCTCAATCTCAGGACCCTGAGACTGGGACTTGAGCTGAAGGCATATGCTTAACTGACTGAGCTACCTAGGTGCGCCAAAGTTTCTATACATCTTTTAAATTGAAGGGTTGCTTCTTGTATACCATAGCTATTTGATTATTGTTTTTTTTAATGATTGGGATTTCTCTCAGTCTTTGCAATGATTTTTCCCATTTCCTGGAAAATCTTGTGCCAGTTTTCCCTATCCTCATAGCTCCTCTATGGAGGCCATGCCAGCAAGCTGAATTGTGAGACACTGCCAATCACCCAAGTTCCCGCTGTTCAGCAATGACAACGACTTAGTCAATAAGCTTTTCTGACCCTGTGAGGGATGTATTTTTAATGCACTTGCCCTCGGGGTTTAGTCATTCCTGTTTTCCTTGAGGCCAGTGTGTGCAGAATGTGAATCTGAATTTTCTGCCTACTCATGATGCAACAGAAATCAGATTCTTTGAATTCATTAGCTGTCCCCCAAATGTCCTACCGAGTCTTTGTTTTAATCCAGTGAATGAATGCTTACTAGGCATTGGGCACATCAGCCATTTCTCCACTGATTGTTTTTGATAAGTCATTTCTGTCTACTGAGTCATCCTTGCCAGACACTGTGCTCTTTATATAGACCATGTGAGTCATAGGGGCCCATAAGCACTGTCCTCCCTGTATTTAAAACCTTCTATGCTTCTGACACTCTACCTGAGCTTAAGGAGCTTTCATTCTCTTTGGTTGTTCTTAGTTTTTGCAAATAACTCCATGAATCTTTGGATATTGGTGGCCAGACATGAAGTGTGGAAAGCCTTTTTCAAAGATCTTTTGAACTCTATCAGCATTAGCTTGGTCCAGGGATCCTCAGCTTCCTTCAGACTGTTGCTAGGGGGCCTCATTCTATATTGACTGGCTTCCCTGTGGCAAAGGAAGTTGACCCTTCTCTGTTCCCCAGAGAACCTTGATGACCAAATACCACCGACTCAGTGTCCTTCATGAAGACGTCCCCATTGGTATTGCTCCCACTTCCCCCAGCCCCTTCTTCCTGAAAGCATCTCTTGTCACAGAAAACTGCTTTGGTTTTTGAAAACTTCTTTCCAAATCCACTCCTGTGCACCCTGTATGGATGTACAGAGTAATGGAGGGCAGAAAGCTGATCACCAGTCTTCTAAGTAACAGTAACCAGTTTAGACAAATATTTGCCATTATTTTCACCTTGTAAAGTATTGCCAGTTGCCAGTCTTTATTGTAAATACTTAAAAAGCCAAGAGCCCAGATGGAAAAGCCATCTCCCAACTCCATGGACCACCATCTCTATCAGTCCCTCATAACCTCCCACTCACCTGCCAGGAATCACAGCGGGGGTAGCAATTCAAGAAAAGGAAGCTGTGTGACATAGCAAAAACTCCACGTAAGACAGCACCATATAAGAAAGCCTTGTGGGTCTTTCAGGTGCCCAGTGGATTTTATAGTCTAATGGGAAGATTATCAATAAGTAAACCAGTTGTTTATGAGACTAGCACATGCTCTTAAGTCATGAAGCAAAGGGATGTGACAAACCAGTTAGAGGGTTTCGTTGTCAGAGGAGGACACCTCTCTGAAGGGGTTACATTTATGCTGAGACCTAGAAGAAGCCAACCAAATGAGTCACATGAGAAACAAATGCAGGAAGAGCCAAGGACAGGAGGGTTTCAGGCAAAGGTACCACCAAATTCAGAGGCATTAGATTACATGGCCTCCCTCCAAGCCCAGTTAGGTCCTGGTGACACTGCTGTCTCTCCTCAGTTTTCATCACTTCTTGTCTACCAAACCCCAACCCCCCAAAATATTCATTAAACAGAAGAAAGCCTTTTCCCAGAAGGACTTAGGACAGCTGTTCCCACAATCTCTGTCAGCCTGCTTGACATGGGACGATTTTTATCTGGACTTGACTCTTGGGTGTCTGGCACCTTAAGGATCAAAAGACTGAGGGACAGACCTACAATGAACTTATCTAAGCTCATGACTATAAAGTTGGCAAAAATCCCCTTTTCCTTGTTTAATCATGTACATATTTGTTTTCCCTGGAGGAGCAGCTGTTCCTAGGGTGGCCTGGCCAGTAACTAAGACTGAGGGATTAGGAGAGATTCCTTGTCCCATCTGGCAATTGCACTTTTTGCTATGCTAATTAGGTGTATGTCCTGAATTAGGTAGATTTGCAAAGCTTCAGCATTCTTTCATGAATTGGACAGAACCAGATAAGAAGCCTCCTCAGGCAACCCCCACTGACAGACCAAGCTGCTGGCAGGACCCAGTGTTGGGTTTGAGATCAAGGAGCAGACACCGGCAGTTTTATCTCAGACTAGCAGGGAGAAAATTCACAGTGCCGCAAGTCAAAGGACAGAACAGGGAGAGTCTCGCCTCTTATCTACAAAATTAGAAGCAATTTTTAAAATGCTGCAGGCTTTTGTCCATCTGTTCTGTGATAGCTCTACAGATACAAAGTGAAAATTTTTAATGGTCGTTCAAGATCTTGCAAATGTCTCTAACTCATTGTCTATCTTGTAGAGTAAGGGTCACCTGAGATGAATGATAAATGCTGGGCAGCATCTTGGGGGACGTTATAGGAAGGAAGAGGAAAGTGCCTGCTAAAGGATTTCTAATCCCTTGGGGATTTGGGAAGGGAACAGGAACAGAAAGTATGATGATGTCTGGGTCTAGGAAGAGGACAGGACAGATTGCACTGTGGTTCAGGGCATGGAGTTCAATTCCTTGGGTTCAAATCTCAGCTGTAGCGCTTGTTACTTGTATGGTCTTAGGTGACTTAATCTTTCTAAGCATCGATTTTCCTGTCAGGGAAATAAGGACAATAAAATCATCACATTAACTGAAAGTATCAACCTAGGTAATTCACACACTGTGCATAGCACTGAGCCTGTTATTATTAGACGGACCTCCTACAGTTACTGAGGAATGCTTTTTCTGGCCATTCTTGCAGTGGCCATTCCCTGTGGGGAGAGGGTAGCTCCCTTTACTTATAGTATTAGTCTCTGTTTTACTGGGCAATGTGTAGCCACTCATTAGAGAGCAGTGAGTAGCATGGGAAGAAACGTTAGATAAAGCAAAGAGCAGGGGTGCCTGGGTGGCTCAGTAGGTTAAGCATCTGCCTTTGACTCAGTTCATGATCCCAGAGTCCTGGGATCAAATCCTGCATCGGGCTCCCTGCTCAGCAAGGAGCCTGCTTCTTCCTCTCCTTCTGCCTGCCACTTCTCCTGCTTGTGCTCACTCTCTGTCAAATAAATAAAATCTTTAAATAAATAACTGACTAAATTAAAATAAAGCAAAAAGCAAAAGAGGCATGAAAACAGGGCTGCACAAATGATATGTGAAATCATATTTCTGTTTATTTTTAAAATTTTTTAAAGATTTTATTTATTTATGTGACAGAGAGAGAGAGAGACACAGCAAGAGACAGAACACAAGCAGAGAGAGTGGGAGAGGGAGAAGCAGGCTTCCTGCCGAGCAGGGAGCAGGGAGCCAGGAGCCAGATTCGGGGTTCATCCCAGAACCCTGGGATCATGACCTGAGCTGAAGGCAGACACTTAACAACTGAGCCACCCACGTGCCCCACATTTCTCTATTTCTGAAATTTTAACCCTTTCTCTCTCCCTTCCTTCCTCATCTCCTGGTTGCTAAAGGTTTTACTCTGCATCACCTACACCCCGACATTCGACCTGAACGGGAGCGCGGTGCTGAAGATTGCAGAGGTGAGTAGTGCCCCCTCCTCCCAGTGAGCATGTGCTGTGTTCCCTGGCTGCCTGCTCACAGCTGCCTCCCCCAGGCTGGGAGAAGTCCCGGGAGGAGGGGAACTGAGGCCCAGCAGTAGGGTGAGCCCTTCTCTGATCATTACCTTGGGGAGTTTCCACTAAAGAATTGATCTGTAGGAAACAGGCTATTGGCTCTGTCACCCTTGGTCATAATGCTCTTCTGCATGCTTTGGTTTGCTTCATTTGAGGTTTTAAAATGGAAATAACAGTACTGGTTGTCCCAAAGCTTCTGTACCTAGACGCTGCGCCTCCTTTTGCTTTCTGAGTCTATTTTTCTTAAGAATAATTGAAAAGCATTTGATTTAAAAAAATGGTTTTCAAGAAACCAGGTACGAGAGTGAGAGAGACGTTTATTGATGAACTTCCAGGCCCCTCTCCTAAAGCCCAATGAACACATTTTGTAACTATCATTGGAAAGCCTTCTCTTTCCCATCTGTGTTGCAGGCTAGGGAACTGTGCACCTTCCAGCACTCCCAGAACTATGTCCAACAGAATTCTTGGCTTCTCCAGTGCCTGGCAGATGCCTCTGGTTTTTGGAAATGTCAGCATTCCAAAGCTATACTTTAATACACTTAGAATAATTTTCCTTCCATTTCTTGAAAAGAGTATCTTCAGGATTCATGTGTTTTGACAGGAATACATGTGCAGACCTCAAAGAGGCAATGATAATCTGAATTCTGAAATTAGGAAGAAAAAGCTCAACTGTCAGCACTCATGGGTATATATGTTTTTTTATAGAAATGATCATCATTTCTTGAGTATACCAGGTAGAAATGTAGCATTTTGGACATGTTTTCTTTCTCTCATTGTTGAGATATAATAGACAAAAATTCTATGTATTTTAAGTCTACAACTTAGTGTTTTGATATACATACATATTGTGAAATAACTACCACAGTGAAACTAATTAAAATATCCATCAACTCACATAGTTACCCCTATCATGAGTAGTATTTCTATTGTCCTCTACTTGTGCCATTTATGGTACCGTGTGCCTTAAAGAGTGAAGAGTAAGAGAAAGTTATTTTTGAGCACATTGAACATTTTTATGTATCTATCAAAAGAACAAAAATGATTAGCTGACTTCTAACTACAATGTAAATTCCCAAATGTGTATTTGTATAGGTAGAAAGAACACCTTTCTTTAACCTATTTATGTTTTACTCCGTATAGGTAAAGAAACAGAACTATCTATCAGTAATTTTTTTCAGGTGATTTTTAAGGGACTCCTGTGAGTATTCCTATTATTTGCAGGTTCTCTTTTTTGTTGTGTGTGTGGTAAGAACACTTAACACAAAATCTACCTTAACACATTTCTAAGTGTACAGTGCGGTAATGTTAACTACAGGCACCATGATGCTCGGCAGATGTCTAGAACTTACTCATCTTGTGTAACTAAAACTTTAGACCCATTGAAGAATAACTCTCTACTCTCCCCTCCCGTCAGCCCCTGGCAATTACCAGCCTCCGCTCTGTGTAATTTGGACTATTTTCAGTACGCCGTGTCAGTTCGCTTTTTAAATGACAAATGTAGTTTCTAATTAGAGCAAGAAAATAAATTGGCATCTAAGTAGCCTGTTAGCCCTTTGCCATATGAAGGGTGAGAAGGGAAAGCAGCTGTTCCTGCCTAGCCAGTCCCCACCCCCCACACCCCAGCTGATGGAGTTTGGGGGGTGGGGGATGGGGCACAGGTTTTTTTCAGGACCTTCAAGAGGGGAGAGAGAGCTACCAGGGTTTCCCAAGCTGCCTTCCAGAGGAGGAGAAGGTTGCCTTTACCATCCTTCCAGGAACCAGTGCTTGAATGCAAATCTGATCAAGACGTCATTCCTGAGCAGCGGACACACACTGCCATGTCGTGCCCAAGCTCAGGCTGTTTACGGCAGGTAGTTAGAATGCAGAGTAGAGATCCCGCAGGCCTTTCTAGATAGAATAAAGCATCAAAACACAGTGGTCTCTACCAAAACCTACAAAGGAAAAACAAAGCTTTTTTTTGTTTTTTGGAAAAGAAAAAAAACAACTCTCCGCCCCAAAGCAATATAGAGACAGAGGTCTTCCAGGTTAGCGGTGGCCGTGGCAAGAAGGGAGAAGTGGCGCTCTGGGCTCTGGAGGAGCACTGTTTGGATGTAAACCCCAGTGCTCCCATCTCCTGCCCACCTGCTGTGTTGCCTTGGCTACCTCCCCAGCCCTGTGTTTGTTTTCTGTGAAGGCAGTGTTAGCTGTGTGCTTGTGCCATTTGGACAAGGGGGAGAGAATCCATGTGCGAAGCTGTTGGGGCAGACCCAGCCTCGCAGTAAGTTCATGCCGCTGCTGTTAGGAGCTGCACTTGATGATGACGTCCACGGTCCGCTGGACAGTGCTGATCTGGCCAGGATCCTGAAAGGATGGGGCATCAATCAGGCAGCTTCCTGTGGGAGTGGTAACTAGCTCACTAGCTCTCCATGTCCCGCTCTGGCCCTCTGCGATCCTTTAGTTGGGAAAGAGTCCCTAGCAGGACAACTGTATGAAGGTCGTGAAGCCGGGGTCACACCATCACAGAAAAATGTGTTGTTCCCCATGCTCGTGTGGACTTCAGAGTTTATGATAAAGGCTTGAGACCATATTCTCTGGAATTTGGAAGGACTCGGTGAAGATCTTGAAAATGAACAGTCCGTCATGTATTGGGTGGTGGGGGTCTCCCATTAGGGTGCAGGCCCCACATGATGTTTTAAGCTCTGCCTCTCCTGCAGGCCCACAGGCAGGCCCTTCCACCTCCCTGTTCACAGCGGGACTCGGTTTAGTTGGCCAGGTCTCCCATGCCTCCCTCCATCTGCCACCTTGCTCTGGTCCCTGGACAGAGCAGGGCTGTGGAGACTGCATTGTCATGGCCGTGAGAGTCACCATTTATTTTTAAAGATTTTATTTACTTATTTGATTCTGGCTGTGGGAGAGAGAGAAGTAGACTCCCCACTGAGCAAGCAGCCTGATGCAAGGCTTGATCCCATGACCCCAGGATCATGACCGGAACGGATGGCAGATGCTTAGTGACTGAGTCACCCAGGCACCTCAAGAGTCACCACTTCGAAGTGCCTTAATGAATGGCAACATGCAGAATTGCTCCTCTGTGCTAGTACAGACCTGGCATAGATCTCGTGTTCAGGAGAGTAAGAATCCTGCTCTTCTGTCAGACCGGTCCACAGGAAGGACGTTTCCAACCCAGTCTGCTGAGAGAGGAAGAGTGACCCCAAGCATGACGAGCCCCACAGATTCTAGACCCGGGGCTTCCGTCTCCAGCTGCCCTGATCCCAGTGCCGACAACAGACACACCCTGGAGCGTTTGCCTCCCTTGGAGAAGAATAGTGACTATTTATCCATCAGGCCTGCCCACCGCCCCACCTATTTCTAGGAGGCATCAGCTCTAGTTCTGAGCCATCAGTGGCCACTCTCTCTCAGAGCCGGTAATTCTGAGGAGGCACGAGAACATATCATGTCCCTGGTTATGGTGAGAGACAAGTACATCAGCTCAAAGACAATGTTCCATAGCTGTCCTTCACGTTCATTTAGCACTTACTCTGGGCCAGTCGCTGTTTTAAAAGCTCTGCCTACAGGAAATCATACAATCCACACAGCAGTTCTGTGAAGCAGGAAATCCTCTTATCCATCTTTGACAGACAGAGAGGGGGGTACCAACATCCCAAAAGTCAGACAGTTCAGCAGTGGTGGGACTAGGAGGCGAGACCAGCAGGTCTGACTGGGCTTCTACTCTTCACACCGTGCAGCACACAGCACACAGCTTGGCTGTGGAAGCTCCCTCATCCTGGAGGGCCCTGATGACCTCCTCTGTAAATGGTGGAATGCTTCTAGAGGCTACCCACCTCCCTTTATCCCAAACCGTGCTCAGGGATGAATACTGTGCAGACACAGTGTTGGAGTTAAACTAGCCTAGCCTTTTATCTTGAAAATATGTCTTTTGATGAAGTGAATAGTACACAGCATTGACTAACAATGATCAAAGATCAGAACAAGGGATAGGCTTCTAAAAGGTTACTTATGTTCCTCTATAACGTTGGCTGTTTGCAGTAGTTCCTTGACTAAGTTTTGGCTTTTGCTCTTTGCACTCCTGAAACCCCCTGTTCTGTGTGGGACACTTAACAGCCACCAACCTTTGGAACCTTCCTCCCGCATTGGTGGTTCTCATCAAATGGCTGCATGTTAGAATCACCTGGGAAGTGTTAGTAAAAATAAGATGTGTAGGGACGCCTGGGTGGCGCAGTTGGTTGGACGACTGCCTTCGGCTCAGGGCGTGATCCTGGAGTCCCGGGATCGAGTTCCACATCAGGTTCCCAGCTCCATGGGGAGTCTGCTTTGCTCTCTGACCTTCTCCTCGCTCGTGCTCTCTCTCACTGTCTCTCTCTCAAATAAATAAAATAAAAATCTTAAAAACAAACAAACAAAAAAAAAATAAGATGTGTAGAGTTGCCCCAGAAAATCTGAGTTGTTCGCTCCTGGGGGGACCTGTGCTTACACACTTTGTAAGAGGTCCCCGGTGATTGTGCTGGGGACGTCAGGTTGAGAACAGTCACCCTGATGGTGACTCTTCTCTCCCACCAGCCTTCGCCATAAAACCTCCGAGTGTGGTCCACCGACCGGAGGCATCAGCAGTTGCCTTGTTAGAAACAAGAAACTCACCTTGTTAGAAACACAGAACCGCAGGCCCCATCCCAGACTCATGAGTAAGAATCTGCTTTCCAGTTAGAGCCCTCTTGTGATTCATGGGCCTACTCAAGTTTGGGAAACAGTGCCACATTTGAATATCAGTATAACCTCCTTTTAAATGATCTAAAACCCAGGTGAGCACTGTCTTCCCCAACCAGGTATGGAATCCTACCAGCAGCAGCATCCCTTTGACCATGATCCCTTGATAAGTACAAGGTTTTAATTCTCCTATCCCTCCCACCCTTCATCTCCTGCCAGACCACCTCCACACTTTCCCCTTACCATTTGTCAGTGCTTGATATATATCAAGTGTATTTCTTATGCTTTAAGGGTCTAATCTGCTACAGGGTGTCCCACTGTTCCTCAGTGGGACACATCTTATTTTTAGTAACACTTCCCAGGTGATTCTGAAGGCATGGATTTTCACCATAAGGCCCACTGTCAGCCTTTAAAAAGGGGAGTCGGGAATGCCCCCACCTTAGTCTGTAATCTGGCACAGGCTGAGCAGATCTATTTATATGAAAAGCACAGCAACAATTTATAAGCATATGGATCCATAGTTACAAATACTAAATTATTAGATGACTCATATATAGATAATTTAAGAAAGAAAAATAGTAGGACCATCTGAAATCATGGTTTACATTAGCTCCACAAGAGAGGAAAAAATACTTTTCTCACTGGCCTGAATCATTCCTCAAATTTGCAAAACAGCTCAGAACATTTCAATTCCCACCGTAGTAGTCACTTAAGAAATGATTTTGCAGAGGAGGAGTCAAGATGGCGGAGAAGTAGCAGGCTGAGACTACTTCAGCTAGCAGGAGATCAGCTAGATAGCTTATCTAAAGATGCAAACACCTAAAAATCCACCGGCAGATCGAAGAGAAGAAGAACAGCAAGTCTAGAAACAGAAAAACAACCACTTTCTGAAAGGTAGGACTGGCGGAGAAGTGAATCCAAAGCGACGGGAAGATAGACCCCAGGGGGAGGGGCCGGCTCCCGGCAAGCGGCGGAGCAACGGAGCACAAAATCAGGACTTTTAAAAGTCTGTTCCGCTGAGGGACGTCGCTCCAGAGGCTAAACCGGGGCGAAGCCCACGTGGAGTCAGCGTGGCCTCAGGTCCCGCAGAGTCACAGAAGGATCGGGGGTGTCTGAGTGTCGCAGAGCTTGCAGGTATTAGAATGGGGAAGCTGGCTACAGAGACAGAGCCGACAGTAAGCTCGCAGCTCGGGGTTGCCTTGAGCCGGCCGCAGGCTCGGTGAGCTTGGAGCGCGGCCGGAGGTCAGGCAGACGGGAGTTACTGGGCGCTGTTCTCTGAGGGCGCACGGAGGAGTGGGGCCCCGGGCTCTCGGCTCCTCCGGCCGGAGACCAGGAGGCCGCCATTTGTATTCCATCCTCCAGAACTCCACGGAAAGTGCTCAGGGAACAAAAGCTCCTGAAAGCAAACCCGAGCAGATGACTCAGCCCGGCCCCTGGTAAGGGCGGTGCAATTCCGCCTGGAGCAAAGACACTTGAGAATCACTACAACAGGCCCCTCGCCCAGAAGATCAACAAGAAATCCAGCCCCAACCAAGTTCACCTACCAAGGAGTGCAGTTTCAATACCAAGGAGAGCGGCAGAATTCCAGAGGAGGAGAAAGCAAAGCACGGAACTCATGGCTTTCTCCCTATGATTCTTTAGTCTTACAGTTAATTTAATTTTTTTTTTCTTTTTCATTTTTTTCTTCTTCGGCTAAAATTTTTTTAACTTTTACCCTTTTCTTTTTTAACGTTTTTTAAACTAGTTCATCAAATATATTTTTTCTCTTTTTTATACTTTTCTTTATTCGTTTTCTTTTTTTAATTCTTTTTTTTTCTTTTTTTGCCTTTCTTTTTTTCCGAACCTCTTTTTATCCCTTTTCTCCCCCCTCACAATTTGGGATCTCTTCTGATTTTGTTAAAGCATATTTTCCTAGGGTTGTTGCCACCCTTTTAGTATTTTACTTGCTCCTTCATTACTCTTATCTGGACAAAATGACAAGGCGGAAAAACTCACCACAAAAAAAAGAACAAGAGGCAGTACCAAAGGCTAGGGACCTAATCAATACAGACATTGGTAATATGTCAGATCTAGAGTTCAGAATGACAATTCTCAAGGTTTTAGCCGGGCTCAAAAAAGGCATGGAAGATATTAGAGAAACCCTCTTGGGAGATAAGAAGCCCTTTCTGGAGAAATAAAAGAATTAAAATCTAACCAAGTTGAAATAAAAAAAGCTATTAATGAGGTACAATAAAAAATGGAGGCTCTCACTGCTAGGATAAATGAGGCAGAAGAAAGAATTAGCGATATAGAAGACCAAATGACAGAGAATAAAGAAGCTGAGCAAAAAAGGGACAAACAGCTACTGGACCACGAGGGGAGAATTCGAGAGATAAGTGATACGATAAGACGAAACAACATTAGAATAATTGGGATTCCAGAAGAAGAAGAAAGAGAGAGGGGAGCAGAAGGTATACTGGAGAGAATTATTGGGGAGAATTTCCCCAATATGGCAAAGGGAACAAGCATCAAAATTCAGGAGGTTCAGAGAACGCCCCTCAAAATCAATAAGAATAGGCCCACACCCCGTCACCTAATAGTAAAATTTAAAAGTCTTAGTGACAAAGAGAAAATCCTGAAAGCAGCCCGGGAAAAGAAGTCTGTAACATACAATGGTAAAAATATTAGATTGGCAGCAGACTTATCCACAGAGACCTGGCAAGCCAGAAAGAGCTGGCATGATGTATTCAGAGCACTAAACGAGAAAAACATGCAGCCAAGAATACTATATCCAGCTAGGCTATCATTGAAAATAGAAGGAGAGATTAAAAGCTTCCAGGACAAACAAAAACTGAAAGAATTTGCAAACACCAAACCAGCTCTACAGGAAATACTGAAAGGGGTCCTCTAAGCAAAGAGAGAGCCTACAAGTGGTAGATCAGAAAGGAACAGAGACAATATACAGTAACAGTCACCTTACAGGCAATACAATGGCACTAAATTCATATCTCTCAATAGTTACCTTGAATGTTAATGGGCTAAATGCCCCAATCAAAAGACACAGGGTATCAGAATGGATAAAAAAACAAAACCCATCTATATGTTGCCTACAAGAAACTCATTTTAAGCCTGAAGACACCTCCAGATTTAAAGTGAGGGGGTGGAAAAGAATTTACCATGCTAATGGACATCAGAAGAAAGCAGGAGTGGCAATCCTTATATCAGATCAATTAGATTTTAAGCCAAAGACTATAATAAGAGATGAGGAAGGACACTATATCATACTCAAAGGCTCTGTCCAACAAGATCTAACAATTTTAAATATCTATGCCCCCAACGTGGGAGCAGCCAACTATATAAACCAATTAATAACAAAATCAAAGAAACACATCGACAATTATACAATAATAGTAGGGGACTTCAACACTCCCCTCACTGAAATGGACAGATCATCCAAGCAAAAGATCAACAAGAAAATAAAGGCCTTAAATGACACACTGGACCAGATGGACATCACAGATATATTCAGAACATTTCATCCCAAAGCAACAGAATACATATTCTTCTCTAGTGCACATGGAACATTCTCCAGAATAGATCACATCCTTGGTCCTAAATCAGGACTCAACCGGTATCAAAAGATTGGGATCATACCCTGCATATTTTCAGACCACAATGCTCCGAAGCTAGAACTCAACCACAAGAGGAAGTTTGGAAAGAACCCAAATACACGGAGACTAAACAGCATCCTTCTAAAGAATGAATGGGTCAACCAGGAAATTAAAGAAGAATTGAAAAAAATCATGGAAACAAATGATAATGAAAACACAATGGTTCAAAATCTGTGGGACACAACAAAGGCAGTCCTGAGAGGAAAATATATAGCAGTACAAGCCTTTCTCAAGAAACAAGAAAGGTCTCAGGTACACAACCTAACCCTAACCTAAAGGAGCTGGAGAAAGAACAAGAAAGAAACCCTAAACCCAGCAGGAGAAGAGAAATCATAAAGATCAGAGAAGAAATCAATGAAATAGAAACCAAAAAAACAATAGAACAAATCAACGAAACTAGGAGCTGGTTCTTTGAAAGAATTAATAAAATTGATAAACCCCTGGCCAGACTTATCAAAAAGAAAAGAGAAAGGACCCAAATAAATAAAATCATGAATGAAAGAGGAGAGATCACAACTAACACCAACGAAATACAAACTATTATAAGAACACACTATGAGCAACTCTACGCCAACAAATTTGACAATCTGGAAGAAATGGATGCATTCCTAGAAACATATAAACTACCACAACTGAACCAGGAAGAAATCGAAAGCCTGAACAGACCCATAACCAGTAAGGAGATTGAAACAGTCATTAAAAATCTCCAAACAAACAAAAGCCCAGGGCCAGATGGCTTCCCGGGAGAATTCTACGAAACATTTAAAGAATAACTAATTCCTATTCTCCTGAAACTGTTCCAAAAAATAGAAATGGAAGGAAAACTTCCAAGCTCATTTTATGAGGCCAGCATCATCTTGATCCCAAAACCAGACAAGGATCCCATCAAAAAAGAGAGCTATAGATCAATACCCTTGATGAACACAGATGAACTCACCAAAATACTAGCCAATAGGATTCAACAGTACATTAAAAGGATTATTCACCACTACCAAGTGGGATTTATTCCAGGGCTGCAAGGTTGGTTCAACATCCGCAAATCAATCAATGTGATACAACACATTAATAAAAGAAAGAACAAGAACCATATGATACTCTCAGTAGATGCTGAAAAAGCATTTGACAAAGTACAGCATCCCTTCCTGATCAAAACTCTTCAAAGTGTAAGGATCGAGGGCACATACTTCAATATTATCAAAGCCATTCATGAAAAACCCACCGCAAATATCATTCTCAATGAAGAAAAATTGAAAGCTTTTCTGATAAGGTCAGGAACACGGCAGGGATGTCCATTATCACCATCACCACTGCTATTCAACATAGTACTAGAAGTCCTAGCCTCAGCAATCAGACAACAAAAGGAAATTAAAGCATCCAAATCGGCAAAGAAGAAGTCAAACTATCACTCTTCGCAGATGATATGATACTATATGTGGAAAACCAAAAAAAACTCCACTCCAAAGCTGCTAGAACTTGGACAAAAATTCAGTAAAGTGTCAGGTTATAAAATCAAGGCACAGAAATCAGTTGCATTTCTCTACACCAACAACAAGACAGAAGAAAGAGAAATTAAGGAGTCAATCCCATTTATAATTGCACCCTAAACCATAAGATACCTAGGAAGAAACCTAACGAAAGAGGCACAGAATCTATACTCAGAAAACTATAAAGTACTCATGAAAGAAATTGAGGAAGACACAAAGAAATGGAAAAATGTTCCATGCTCCTGGATTGGAAGAATAAATATTGTGAAAATGTCTATGCTACCTAAAGCAATCTACACATTTAATGCAATTCCTATCAAAGTACCATCCATCTTTTTCAAAGAAATGGAACAAATAATCCTGAAATTTATTTGGAACCAGAAAAGACCTTGAATAACCAAAGGAATATTGAAAAAGAAAGCCAAAGTTGGTGGCATCACAATTCCGGACTTCAAGCTCTATTACAAAGCTGTCATCATCAAGACAGCATGGTACTGGCACAAAAACAGACACATAGATCAATGGAACAGAATAGAGAGCCCAGAAATAGACCCTTAACTCTATGGTCAACTAATCTTCGACAAAGCAGGAAAGAATGTCCAATGGAAAAAAGACAGCCTCTTCAATAAATGGTGTTGGGAAAATTGGACAGCCACATGCAGAAAAATGAAATTGGACCATTTCCTTATACCACACATGAAAATAGACTCAAAATGGATGAAGGACCTCAATGTGAGAAAGGAATCCATCAAAATCCTTGAGGAGAACACAGGCAGCAACCTCTTCGACCTCAGCCGCAGCAACATCTTCCTAGGAACATTGCCAAAGGCAAGGGAAGCAAGAGCAAAAATGAACTATTGGGATTTTATCAAGATCAAAAGCTTTTGCACAGCAAAGGAAACCGTGAACAAAACCAAAAGACAACTGACAGAATGGGAGAAGATATTTGCAAATGACATATCAGATAAAGGACTAATGTCCAAAATCTATAAAGAACTTAGCAAACTCAACACCCAAAGAACAAATAATCCAATCAAGAAATGGGCAGAGGACATGAACAGACATTTCTGCAAAGAAGACATCCAGATGGCTTCATGACACATGAAAAAGTACTCCATATCACTCGGCATCAGGGAAATACAAATCAAAACCACAATGAGATATCACCTCACACCAGTCAGAATGGCTAAAATTAACAAGTCAGGAAATGACAGATGCTGGCGAGGATGCGGAGAAAGGGGAACCCTCCTACACTGTTGGTGGGAATGCAAGCTGGTGCAACCATTCTGGAAAACAGCATGGAGGTTCCTCGAAATGTTGAAAATAGAACTGCCCTATGACCCAGCAATTGCACTACTGGGTGTTTACTCTAAAGATACAAACGTAGTGATCCGAAGGGGCATGTGCACCCGAATGTTTATAGCAGCAATGTCCACAATAGCCAAACTATGGAAAGAACCTAGATGTCCATCAACAGATGAATGGATAAAGAAGAAGTGGTATATATACACAATGGAATACTATGCAGCCATCAAAAGAAATGAAATCTTGCCATTTGCGACAATGTGGATGGAACTAGAGCGTATCATGCTTAGCGAAATAAATCAAGCAGAGAAAGACAACTATCACATGATCTCCCTGATATGAGGAAGTGGTGATGCAGCATGGGGTCTTAAGGGGGTAGGAGAAGAATAAATGAAACAAGATGGGATTGGGAGGGAGACAAACCATAAGTGACTCTTAATCTCACAGAACAAACTGAAGGTTGCTGGGGGGAGGGAGGTTAGGAGAAGGGGGGTGAGGTTATGGACATTGGGGAGGGTATGTGCTTTGGTGAGTGCTGTGAAGTGTGTAAATCTGGCGATTCACAGACCTGTACCCCTGGGGATAAAAATATAAGTTTATAAAAAATTAAAAATTAAAAAAAAAGAAATCATGAAAATGCTGCTGAGTTCACAAAGCCCTCTTTAAAAAAGAAGAAAAAAGGGAATGAAAAATCTGTATCCATTCCCTCCCCCCAAAAAAAAGAAATGATTTTGCATCAACGGAAAGAATTAACTATGTAAGAAAATTATACTGCCACAAAAAAGGAATTGCATTCTTTAGACTTCGGTGCAGTTATTTTGTAGATTCTCAGGTGCTTCTCACCTGCTCATTTAGCCTTTGAAAGTCTGCATCTTGGTTTCGAAAGCAGGACATCTCAGCCTAAAAACACCAGTTAGCTCCTGGAAGCTTTCTTAGTTGTATCTGAACTTTTCATAAAAATAAGCCTTTAACTTAATGAAAAATAAGTCTTTAACTTAATGAAAAAAAAAAAGTTGTATTGTCACTTTTGCTATTAGCTTGGGAAACAATTTATAAAAAAACATTTAA
The DNA here is from genome assembly GCF_020171115.1 of Neogale vison. Lineage (NCBI taxonomy): Eukaryota > Metazoa > Chordata > Mammalia > Carnivora > Mustelidae > Neogale > Neogale vison. Next base: position 63,681,234 of record NC_058091.1, on the reverse strand, counting down.
ACCATTTAAAAGTCCTGTGGAAATGTTGAGAAAAAATCCAGACACCCTCTTCTTTCTTACCCCGCTGGAAGGGTGACTTTTGCTCAAGAACAGTGTTTACCCTGAAACCTGTTGATCAGGAAATAGGCATGTGTACTTAACTATGAAGAATGAGGCCATTTCCCCCAAGGCACTGTTGAAACAGTAAAAGGATCATTAAGCACTCAAAATGTAAATAAACTTTCATTTGTATGTCTCACGTTAGCTTGCTTAATTAAACTGTAATAATGAACGTTTTTCATCATACAGTTTTTCATGATACAGGAAGAATAAGACATATCGTCAAATTTAGAAATGGGTAATTATGAAATATGCAATATGTGTTTTCTGTTCAACTTCATGAATAATCAGAAATAAAAACTCCATATGGATACATAATCCTTCTTGCCATTGGTTGAAAGCTAGACCAAGATTTCTCCTAGCATGATGCGCAAATGAGCAGATTTGCTGTTGAGTTTTCCAGAGGTAGTAACTTAATATTGGAAGAAGCTGTGGGAGTAAAAATTGCCAAAGTCTTTGGGTAAAGGAAGAAGAGAAGTCATAGCCAGAAGTTCTGTGGAATGAATTTGAAAATGGTTAATGTTGTTTCTTTGGAAAGTTTCAGGGTGTATTCTCAAGCCTGCTCAAGGTTTCTCTGAGGGATTTTTCAAAGTGAGAAAGCCTTGTTTATAAATGTGTATTTGCTGGTTCAATCTTACTGACTCATGGGAAACTTCAAGTCTTTTATCTTATCAAGCCCAAGCAAAGTGTCTCAAAGACCATTCTTTGTTTAGGGTTCTTAGTTTCAGTGTCCTTCCTCTTTCACTCCATCTGTCCATCCATCCCTCAACTGCCAAACACTGGTTAATAATAATAACCAGCTAATAATGGTAGCTACTAGCTACTGAGTCGCTAGTGTGTGTCAATAAGTTGTGTTTTCTGTATATTCTCCTCTCATCTTTACCCCAACCAAGGCAGATGAAGAATCCCACGAAAAGTGAGAATAATTTGCTATCCAAGTTTCTACAGCTAGACATTCAAATTCAGACTTTTTATGTTTCAAATATGGGCTGGTAAGCACTGTATTATGTTGTTTCCTCACTACTATTAGTCTTAGAAAATGTTGGTAGAATCTTGCTGTAATAATATTGGCGACCACCTGACATTCGTAGGCGTCTCATCCACCTTGGATCTTCACCACGGTGCTTAGTTAAGAAACAGCAGTGTGGTGTTCTCACATGTGAAGCATAGTACTGAAGAATTTTACTTTTTTTGTGACCATAGATCCAAGTGACTGGCAGGCATGCGCCACCTTCTTAGGTATCTTTATGCATCAATACTCAGCTTAAGATCTCTGAGCTTTATGCTAGTGTCATATAAACCTGATGTTTATATGTTTATAGTTTCGTTTAGTGTCCCTTGTTACCCCATGGGAGTTCAAAACCATTAAGGCTGAAGACCTGCTACCAGAGATACCGATTTAATGATTCTAGTTGTCACTAAAGTATTTTTTTAAATTGGGCTGACTTCTAACTCCTGAATGTTCAGTGATACATTTTGGTTCTTTTAGTTTGATGTAGTAGCATTATTCTTGAGACATACAGCAAATTAAATATTCTACAGTTAAGGAGCAGATTAGTCCGCAGATAAAATCCAGAGGAAAAGTACACAGGACACCCGGTCATTTTTTCTTGGAAGCATCTTGTTTGTTATGTTCGAACCAAAACTGGGAGGAGAAACCCCACCTCCTTGCAAGAAAACTGGACAAGGGAGCCCAGACTGTTGTATCAAACTGGCTGAGGCCACTGAAATAAGGAAATCCTGTTCTAAGGAGGAACGTCTCCACTCTCCCTTCTGGAAACCCTTTCTTTTCTTCCTGCCGGGCCTGTCTTTATTGACTCTGATTTGACTCTTTGGAAGTGTCTGTTCTCTGCTTATTTGCTGCTGGATGGGCTTTGAGCAAACGAGTCCTTTTTCAAAGATTTTCCCCACTTCCCTATAACGTCTGACTTACACAGTTTTTGAAGAACTTACATGGAGTTAGAAGACACACAGAGCAGGTCAGAGATCCTCTCTACTTCATTTGGGCTAGTTCATAGGGCAGGGCTAGAGTTCAGTAGACCTTCTGGGGACCCCAATGCAGGAATTAAAGGTTGAGGTGCCTTAAGCCATTTTAATATGCCAGCTTAAGCCAAGAGGAATATGGAGGAGGAAAAGGGAAATCACAGTCAGAGGTGTCCACGTATGCTTGGACGCTTGAAAAATTTCCAAAAGGAAAATGAACACATTTCCCAACCCTGCATGGGGGTCCGGCTTACTTATACACATATTCCTTAGGAATAATAACTTCAGTTATTGTGTGTGTTGGGATGTGTGTGTGTGTGTGTGTGTGTGTGTGCGTGCGTGCACGTGTGCATCTGCACACGTGTGTGTGTGCGTCTCAGCAGGAACCATTTCCTGAGGTGCCTTCTATCACTTTCCCGCCTGTTACAGCTGTTCACCTGGAAGCGCCTTGGCCATCAGGTTGTCATCATGATTCAGTGTAGAGTTGAGACTTGTAGTAATGGTCAAAATCGTCTATGGTTCCAATGTGATCAACAAGCTTTCCTAACTTCCCTATATAAAAAGACATTTCTTCTGCTTTCTTGTAGCTAAGCCTTTGATCTTTCTATTTTTTATCACCATACATTATTTTTCATCTCCATAAAAATTTTCCCATTGAAAACACACTATCCGATCTGTTTATGGAACTTGTTACTCAGTATCATACACAGATTTAACAAAGCTGTGCCAGGAACCCCATTCGGATAGGAAAGAGAAGGCAAATGCTAAGTTCAGCAAAGCGAAGGTCATATGTATTTTGCGAAGCTAAACTGATTTCTCTTGCAGCGGCTACTTTAAAATTTGTCATCACTTTGGCCAATGCTGAGTATTAATTACATTCTATTATGCTGCTTTGTATTAAGTGATAATGATTCTGCCCTGGGTTTAACCGTGTACTGTTATTTATCCATCTTCTTACTTGAGGATACTGCTTACTCTGGTTGCTTATGTATGGCTTGCAGACTTATGTTTTCTTGTTCTTTTTCCTTCTGCTTTTGGAATTTGTTTTGCTTTATTAACTCTGTGGTTTTGCCCTCAGTTGTGTTTCGCATGCCATAAAGCTGGACGTCCGCAAATGCATGAAATGGCTAAAAAATCCGTTACGAAACTCCTCACTGCCCTGTGTCTTCGTGCATTCCCTGGCCATCAGGGGCCTGTGGCTTTTCACAAGGTATTTAACTTGGGCCTTTAAGCCTCTGGTAGAGATACAGGATTAGGGTCCTTAAGGGTCAACTCTGCACTACGAAAGCAAAGGGCACGGGGAGGTAGAAGTGCCACTGGAAATACTGTAAGAGGAAATTGATGAGCCTTTTCCCAGAAACTCAGCCTGCCTTTGGACTCGCTGTTCTCTCAACTTCTCCAATTCAGTGCGCTCATTTTAGCGCTACCCCAATGTAGAGGCAGAAAAACATTTACAAAGGGAAAAAGCATTGGCTTGGAATATAGTGGTCAGGTTTGTCATGAAAACCTTCCTTCTAGGACCCTTCCTTGTTTACCCATTTATTATGATTGTAAAAAGTATGAGAACCCTTTTTTTTTTCTTTTTCTTTTTTTTTTTTTTTTTTTAGAGAATGTCAAGATAGCGGATAGAGCATTTCTTTGTGTGGAATTAAAGATAGTAATATTATTAGGTACATGGTCATTTTTATATTTAAAAGGATACCCTTTTATCCTAGTAAGTACTTACATATCCATCGTAAGCAGAGTGAGCTTCTTAGATTAACCCTTTTTAAAATTTATTTAAGTAGGCTACACACCCAGAACGGAGCTCAATATGGGGTTTGAACTCACAACCCCGAGATCAAGACCTGAGCAGAGATCAACAGCCTGATGCTTAACAGACTGAGCCACCCAGGTGCCCCAAATTAATACCTTTTTTTTTTTTTTTTTTTTTAAGCCAAATAAGCCTGCAAGGAGTCCTTTCCAGTGTTGTACCCCTGGGATTAGCAACTAGAAGTGATGGTGATGTTAAAACTCAAAGAAATGCATTTGGCATTTAGGAAGTTCTTGCCCAGATACAGTACCATGTGCGTTACATAAACTCTGGTTCCTCCGTGCTTTCATTCATGGCTCTAAAGCCACTAATAAAATTTTTGAAGGAAGAATGTAGAGCCACTATGGCTCTCCGAATTTAAAAGAAGCATGCTTAGACTGAGTATGAGTTTAGCTCTCAAAATAGCTACTTTCTCATCTTTAATGCTTCTGCAGCTTCAAAATCCCCCTTCAATTAATGTCAGAGCTCAGAGATCTTAAAGACCAATAGCTATGAAGATTTCTGGGGAGAACATGGGATTTAAAGAAAACTGTTAAATTTTGAGTCACGAGTAGTCCTTCTCTGCTGAAGGACACTCCAGAGCATTTTTTGCCTCAAAGTGATGCCCCGCACTCATTTAGATGTATTTCCCGCATTTGCACTTCATTTCATGACATGCCAAGTATTCGCATTCCAGGATGAAGACAGTTTTTTTTTTCTACCGATGTATAGTTTGTGCCTTTGCAGACATTCTAATCCATGATCATTGGAGAAAATGAATTTAAAACTGACATGCCCTTTGATGGCAATTTGAAAAATAAATTATTTTGGAATTTGCTTTTCTTTTTTCGCTAAAAACAAATTAATCTAATTCAACTTCCAATTAAATTTATGAGTTGTAAATCCTCAATCGGACTACTAAGGATTCAGTAGATAAATTTAACTGTTGAAGACTATTTACTTTTACATTATTAATTTTACTGAAAAGTTATGACTGTGAGGCCCAAAAGAATGTTCCAGTATAAGCAATAGCGGCCATGAAGGTTAACACTTAATATCTCTTCCATCTCCCTTCTTATCCCTCAAATTAAGTTTGTCACTGAGGTGAGAACACTTTACTTTGATTATAGAAAATCTCAGAGTTATCCCTCAAAAAATAATTAAGGTACATTAAATCTCTTTCTTTTTGTGGGTCTAAATATACTTAGTAAACAGGAAAGGATGACCCACCTGATAGACAGAAAGCAGCAGGTAAATTTAAAGCATGCTTTTGTTGTTATGACCATCCCTATAGCTTCCAGAAGAATTAGAGGAAATAAAATCTGCAAAGTCATGACATTAAACATCATCATCATCAAATCCCCAAATTGAGATTTCTCCATGCTTGCAGCCATCAGGGAGTCTACTCAGATCCCAGTAGACATTCAGACTCACAAGACCCACATAGGCCACAACTCACATGACATCTGCTTAATAGATCCACAACAGGGAAGAGAAATAGGGCCCTGGCAGGCATTTCCCTCTCCCAGGAAGGAGTCTTTGCAGTTGTCCAGCAGCTACTCTGCAGGTCTCAGATGTCAGCCTTGAAACAAGAGATGAGAGCCCCCCTCGGTGGGTGCAGTCACCTTGGCTTAGAAGCCCCCATGTTTCCACCACGGAGGAACCAGAATTTCCATAACAACTCCATGAGCAGAGCTGGCGGAAGTCTCTCAGAGGACATGAGCAATGACAAGATTCACGCAGGAAACCCAAACCTGTGACTTCTCGCCAGGTTCCTAAAGTCCATCCATAGTTTTTCCAATTCAGATGCAACATAGTCATCGAGAGACACTTTTACCCTAAGCCACGCTGTTCAGTTACCCAGCCGATTGTCCATTTGTGTCAGGTTTCCAGAACACAGCTAGAGCGTAAATCCAAGATCACTGTTTACAGTGCAGGAGAAAGGGATTAACAGTCCTTTCCCCATACTTCATAACATAGGAGTGAGTAAATTCTGTTCCTGTTTGACCATGGAAGGAGTTTTTCCGGATTAATTTCCAGACACCTGAGTTTGCTCTCGGTAGAATTATCTGGCATATCTAAAAATCACTCCTTTGCATTCTCCTATGCTGCTCAGAACAGTAAGTTCTGAGAGTGATAATCTTTAGGAAAATGTTACTTGCCTATCGGCTTCAAAACAAATTTTCAGGGATTTTAAAGATTTATAGTACTCATCAATAATTAGTCCTAAATCAGGCTGACTTTCTGTACAAGAGGGATTTACTGTCCTCTCTGGTTAATTCCAAAGCATGCTGGTAATGAACTGGTTATCTACAGAGCGTGTATGTTGCTATCTTATCTCTTTACCAGGTGTGCATTGAGACATACATATGTAGCTGTCACCAACGTAGTATAAACACGGCTGTGCGGGCAACTCTCAGTCAAATGCTGAGTGACTTGACTTTACAGTTACGACAAAGGCAGGAGAACACGGTGAGCGGGCTTGCCGGCGTCTCTGTGTAACTGCATGCTGCGTGTCCCACACCCTTGATGCTCCCTCCTCTCCCACCAGCTGCCAGGGCGGCCTCCTCCTGAAGCAGTGGGGGAGGCTTGCTTGGTTTAGAAGAACATTCCTTTATATAAATTCAGCTCTTTATATTTTTGCCTGTTTAAAGTTTTGAGAGTTGTTTTTCCTTATGGTTCCTATCATTTTTTAGTCATTATTGAAAATTTTATATAAAAATATTGTTAATATCCTAACAAATACCAGAAGTAAGTTCAAAATTGGGCAAAATTAATAGCAATTAATTACATGCTTTGAGGCTTGGTGTCTGTTGCTCTTTGTTAACTAAAAGATTGTTCCAGATCTTTCTTCATCTTCTGGGACCATCAAGGTAAAGCTTGATTTGCCTTCTCTCTGTCACCAAAGTCCTTTGGCACTTATTGATCTAAACTTGAACAGACTGTCTAAAATGAGTGTTCCCAAGAAAAATGTAAATGTTGTTGGCTTCTCATATATTTTATCTTTGGGGAATGTTAATGAAGGAGATGATGATTCTTTAAAATAGGGATGTGGTGGTTTTTTTTATCTGCTTCTGAATAATTCAGATTAAAATTCTTTAAAAATCTACAAGAAGTATTCTGAAATGAACACTTTATTATTCTCTAGAATAGGAAATCTCAGGGGCGGTCTGAAATATCTCAGAAGTTAACTTTATAGAAGTGAAGTCCTCATGTTTAACTTAAATTATCTAATTTTTAACCTCAATTATTTTCTAATTTTTACAGTTGAGTGGAACCTTAGGACTTTTCTAGTCAAATTCTTTTAGCCCTCATTTTACAAATGAGGAAGATGAAGCCCAGAAAGGTGAAATTGAAATCTAAAATGAATGAGCTTATCAGTAAAAGAGCCAGAACTAAGTCACTGGGCTCTTGCTTCTGCAGCAGATAGAGTTTGAAAAAGCAACACTAGTCTGAAAATGCAAACACTTTTTTTTTAATGGTTGTTGGTTTTTGTTTGTTTGTTTGTTTTTTCACATTTTTACGTTTGCTATGTCCACAGCCCAAGTTTCTATTAAAAAATTGTTTTATCTTGAGAGTATTACCTTAGGTTACCCTTTGTTAAAAACTACTTCACTTAAATTAGGATTTTGAGTATTATAGCATGGAAATAGTAGTTAAAAGGAAATTCAAATTATAAATAGCAAACATGCTAAGAAAAGAAACCCAAAAAACATTAAAAACACATTTTAAAAGAAGTAAACCTAAGACGTTGAAAATCTTGTATTAATCATACATTTGTAGTTCGTCCTTGCTAAATGGCAATGTGATGAAATAATATAATATTAATGGTGTCTCCATGTTTTGAGATGAAACATTTAAATGAAGCTTTGTAGTTTCAAAGTGATTTCCATTGTATCCCTTTACTTAATCTTATTTTTAAAATGTTAAGAAGGAGAATATGAGGCTTTAAGTGAAACGACTCAGCCTTTTAGCTCACCTTGCTCTTCTGTAGGAAGGATAACAGGCACATTATAAAGGTCAGGGTAAAACCCAGAGTGTGTGACTCTTGATCATGGGGTTATGAGTTTGAGCCCCACATTGGGTGTAGAGATTGCTTAAAAATAAAATCTTAAAAAAAAAAAAACACCTCAAAAACTCAGAGGGTTATCTTCCTTTGCTTGTGGTATTATGTGTCTAACGAGCCCTCTGGTCCTGCTCATCACGGACCATCTGGACTTACCCAACCTGAGGCAAGATCCCAAATTAGGTGGAAAATTAGTGTTTCCTGTCATTTCTTTTCCATTACTCATGCAGTCCGCAAAGATGTTTCCATGTCCCAGAAAAATAATTCTCAGGATGCTAATATTTGAAGCATATGCAATGTCTACTAGAGGGAGACCTAAGTTTTGTCAGCTAAGAACAGTGATTTTTTAAAAAGCTAGTAAAGGCAAGTGGACTACAGGAGTGGAGAGGTTCATTCAAAAGAGACTGTGTGTTCGCCCACAGCCCACCTAGCCTTACCTGGGGAAGATATGTAGTGTGTACCATGACCCCTCCCAGGAACGCATCATGGGCCACCTCAGAATTAGGAAGGCTTAAATACAACAGAAAGAAAATGAATCTAGAATGCCAAAACCCTTAGCAGGAAATGTACAGTTGATCCTTGAACAACATGGGTTTGGACCACACGAGTCCACTAATAGATTTTCTTCGTAAATATAGTACTGTATTTTTTCTTATGATTTTCTTAATACTTTCTTTTTTCTATCTTGCTTTATTTAAAAAAAAAACAGAATATTTTACATATGGCATACAAAATATGTGTTTATGGACTTGTTTATGTTATTGGTAAGGTTTCTAGGGAACACTATGCTCTTAGTAGTCATGTTTTAGGGGAGTCAGAAGGGACACACAGATTTTTTTTTTTTTTTACTCTAGGGGTAATAGGTTCCCCCAACCCCCACATTGTTCATACATCACTTGTAATTTCAATTTAATGGCTATCCTTACTCCCAGAACAGATCACACAATTTGATTTTGTGCTGTCAGGATCTTGGAGTTACTATCAAGCTTTATTGTCGAATTATTTAGGTGATGAAAGGCATTGTTAAATTATAAGTTACTAATTTCAAAAAGCAAAAATATCACATGTAAATACTGGGATGTAGGTGGTAGTGCTTCTCCTGTCCTTTAAAGATGATTCAGATGTATTTTCTCCAGAAAATGTTACTCTACACTCTCTATCTATTTAGCCACGGCTGAGCTGTAGATATTGACATAGCCTTTCACCATGAATGCTATGAAAGCCGCTGAGCTTGCAAATTGATGAACAAGGAAAAGTAAAAATATGTGCTTGTAACAAGTTTAAAAGACAAAACAGTGCCCTGGGAGGATTTCTGTGTCTGGCGGATGATCAGCCAGAAAATACCCTTTTCTCTCCCAGTGCTCAGAGGTATGAAAACTGAAGAACCTTTCTACAGACCTCTATTTTAATCCTTTTCATTACTAAGAGTCCGTATTCAGTAGGTGCCAACCAAAGTATAGGCTGTGACCTTGGAACAAGCCATCTGTGCAAAAGTAACTCACCTGTTTTTATAGGGACAGCTCCAGGCCCTAGCTCAGCGCCCTGGAATCATACAATGAGCAAAGGGCTTAAACCTTTATGAAGATTGTGGAGTCTGGAATGAATTATTTTAGGAACTGATGAGCTCAGTTCCAGACATCAGAGGCTTCTCCCAAATACCATGGGTAATGAAATGCTATCAAGACCTGGAGGGGCCACTCAGAATGATATTTGTTCCCTAGAATTTTCCATGGTGTAGGAGTCAGGAATTTTGGTGCCTGAATCTCCTAATTGTCCTGTGTGTGTTTCCCTTGCTAGATAATTGAAAACCCGGATGTCCCACAGGAATTCAGGAATCAAGGTATTGCATTTGATTTTTGCTAGTTCAGTTTAAAAAGCGAGTCTAAGAATGCCTACTATGTGCTTGGCACTGGGGATATAGAGGTGAGTGGGGCTCTCAGGGAGCTCTCCGGAGGTTCTGCTTAGCTTTGCTTTACCAGCTAGTACTTCATCAGCTGTTCCCTAACCTTCCTTCTGGCCCTGTACCCTGCCCCTACACCTATTTCTGTTCCAACTCTGTGAAGGAGAGGAACTTTTCATATACCTCCCTGTTGGAGGCTAGGGCTTTTTTTGTGGCTTTGTTTTTGTTGTTGTTGTCATTGTTTTGTTTTTACTTTGTTTTGTTCTCCATGAAGTAAGGTTTATTAATTGTTAAAATGAGAATTGGATAGAGGGTTGTAGAAACCTGATTGGCATAGAGCTGTTGTACCACAGTAAGTTGGTGAAATGCCATTTTTTTAATATGAAAAAAAGTTAATCTCACAGGGAATCTGACAGTAGGACAAACAGCCCAATATAGGTGGCAGATGAAATCCAAGTAAGGAATTTCATTCTGACCCAGAGGAAAAGGAAAAACAGAGGTCTACCCATAACTGACAAGCAGTTTGTCTTTTGTTTTTTGGGGTCTTTTATTTTGTTTCTTAGTTTGGTAGTATTTTCTGAAAAGATATGAAAAATTCAAACCATTGAATTTAGAAAATGGAAACATGTTTTATCTCATATTTTATTCAGTAATTTAAAAAATACTAGAAAATCTGCTTTTCTTTGATATCTTTGCATGTTTATAATAAGAAAAGGTGGAGGTGAGAGGAAAGTTGGTTACAGAGAGGATGAAAAGGGGAATAAAAGGCGGAAAGAAATGCAGCCAAGCAGCCACAATTAGGAGACACAGAATGAAGGAAAAAAATGAGAAAGGTATTAAGTCATCTGAAAGATTGCTTGAGCTTGTGTTTTTCATTCCCCCTCGCTCCCTTCTTGGGCTGCCGACCAGAACATGCTTCAGCATCTCGCCACCTGTGGAAGCTCCCAGTGACGCACTCCACCTGTCTTTCCCTCTCTTGGGTCATTGTGGTTCTGTAAAACCTTCACTTTGGTTTTATAAACCAAAGAGGAGGTCCAAGTCCTCTTGGCCACAGGTTTATCTTTTAAAAATATATATTAGTAAAAGGTGGATGGATCCACTGACTTTTATCTAAAACTTTGTTTAAGGAATAAATGGGTTTTATTTATTTTTAATGGTGTCTTATTGTTGTCTTATCATTTCTCAGTTTTGTTTCTTCATGGAAGAGCATAAATTCTCAGGATTAGCTATTTCTCTTTCCCATCCTCCTCTGACTTCACTGTCATTTTCTGTCTTATGCTCTTGCCATTTTTTTCTCCATCATTCTTGACCTCATGGTCATTTTTTTTTTTTTATCTCTACATTCATCAAGTACTCAGCCACAATTGTATAGATCTTTAAAGGTGTTTGTTATTAGAAAAACAAACGCTTTCACTTGTTATATCACTGGGCCCAACAATTCTGTGAGATTGGGATTATTTGTACCCATTCCCCCAAAGGGAGAACTGAAGCTTACCCAAACTCTCATGGTCAGCAAGTTGTGGACCAGTACCTGACCAGATTCTAAATTTCACCCTCTCTCCAACACATTCAGTGCTTCTGTGGGTGTTTTGTTGCTAGCTTCTGAACATGAAATGTCTGGAGGAAAAATTATTTCTTCTGGCCTTGGTCATTGCTCTGTTAGCAACTGTGTGCCCTGAGGATGCTGGGAAAATAGGTAAAGTAGTGCAAATGGGGAGTAAGTTATTTTGCCATCTTTCCCTGGTTCCTTAGTTTGAGAAGCCCATCTTTCTTCCATGCTGCCACATTTTATCTCTTTGATACAACTCAAATCTGCTCAAGAGATCCAGAAATTTCAAACATCAGAATTGGGATACATTTGTAGTCTACCGACCTAAATACTGTGGAAATTGTTGTCAGTTGTATTATTTCTTAAATTAATGAACTCTCCTTTTGTTAAGTATGAATGAGTTTAATTTATAATAGTAAACAATGTATCATTTTCTTTTTGAACCTAATTTTTGAAGTGTTTTACTTCAGAAATGAATAATTATATTTTCTATGATCATTTTAGTGACCTGAGGAAGGCTCAGCATCTGAAAACCTTCTTTTCAGTCCTGAAAACATCAAAAGCAGAGGAGGAGAAGGGCTGTTGAGGAAGCTTCTAGTGCCCTCTTCCAATGTCTAATGCTTGTAATCTCTTCTGTTTGAAGGGTCGACAGTTGAGTCCCTCTGTGACGACCTTGTCTCTGTGCTTACTGTTCTGTGTGAGAAGCTGCAAGCTGCCATTAAGTAAGTGCCTTCAACATTGGTGTTCTTATTCACCACTAGTCTATTTCTGAGACAAATTTTGTCTACAGCATCACTTACAATTACAGATTATAAGGGCAATGGTTACCCCCATTGGTATTCACCTGCCAATCCTGAGAAATCTATTCAGTGACTTAGGGCAAGTCCACAATACCAATACCATGACCGAAGGATATAACTTTCTCATGAGAAATGGGAAAACAATAGCTTTCAAAGAAGACTTAATCCCTCAAACATGGAGCTGAGTGAGAAGAATGTTGGTTAAGAGGTAGTTAACAAAGTTAGTTGTTGTAACCCGGGCACATCCCAGCTATGTGACTCTAAATGAGTCTTCTCACTGACCTCTGCTAATGGCAAGGACAGACTCTGTGGTCTTTCTATATTTCTTCTAACATTTCCACATTTCCATGTGAGTTCACATGTATATTTTTGAAAAGAACACATTGTTCTTTTATATACTCATTTTTTGTATGCCAGTTTAATCCTCAATATTAGCCCATATAGATGATATCCACTGCTCCAACTCTCCATGTAGTAAGTTAACTTATTAATTCATGCATCTTTAGTAAAGCCAAATCATAAAAGGACTAGACTTTCCAAGATGAGATGAAAAGCCTCTACCAGCTACATATATAATTAATTACAAAATCTATAACACAATACAATTCTGAAATGCTTTTTGAGTTAAAGACACTATAATTTGCTAGTAACTAGAATATTTGGTAATTCAGAAAACTTTTACTCGTAGAATTTTTTATATACTAATAAGTTGGATAGTCTAGTTGAGACATTAGTGAGGCTTCTCACTTTGCTGGAAAAGTTGCAGAAACTTGTTGGGTTTTTGTTTTTGTTCTTGTTTCTTTTTTAAATAAACTTGGGATTTTTGAAAGCTAAGCTTAGAATGGCTCTTTAGAGTTTTTGCCCAATGGTTTCTTTATGGTGTATCCATCATTCCTTTAGGTCACTTGCACATTTTGACCAAATGAAGCTCCCTTCATATTAGGCACTTAAACAATGAAGAGATCTAGTGAATCCATAGGTACTACAAGTGAAAAAGAAAAACACTTCTTCCACAAGCCCCACCTGCAAGTTTCTCTCACCCCTGGACCCTGGGCAGAACATTATTTTTCCTCAGAGGGGATATGTCTAAAAGCAGATGCCATGTGTAGTTGGCTTCTCCTTACTCTGCTCAAGTCTCCATCTCCCCTGACCATGGAGAGTTAGGGCAGTAGGCCTGGGGCCCAGACTATGATCCTAACCTCAAGATTCTAACACCAACTACAATGACCCCATCTGTAGAGTCTTCATGTGACCTGATTACCTTGGGACGGTTCCAGGTTGTACCTATCTGTATGATTGTAATCATCCTCCTTCACTCTTGGTAGGGTCCTGGCTGGGATAGGTTATATATTCACTCTATGTATCCATGATCCAGGTTTCAATTTCTTCTAGTGCTCACTCCTTTCCACACCTACCTAGTTCTACTACCTCATGGCAAGGCCAGTGGTTATGTCAGAGCTGGGGGATGCTTCTCATTGGCTTGTTTTCTCCTAAGATATAAACATATCTGGTGTTTAATCACTATTGGCTCAACTACCTTATCTTTGTTGCATTAGATGGGTAAAACCTGTTTGGCCCCTTACTACCTCTTGACTTTGTACAGAGCTCTCAACCACTGAAAGCTTATATATCCTGTAAAATAATTGTTATTTATTATATTTGTGTGATACACTATTAGTGATGTAAAATATATTAAGTTTTTTGTAAGAATGAAATGAGAAAATTTACTTAAAAGATAGTTGAGTCCCAATAACCAAAGATTACCTGAGGCTAAGAGAATTTGGTTTATCAACTTGTATTAACGAAGGAACCTATACACTCTGGGGAGCCAAGGGTAATCAGGCAAAGGATGTTAGGAGGGATTGTTATGGATTCAAACCAGAGTTAGGCGTTCTGGAGTGGGTGAAAGGAACCGAGGCTCTGTTCAAGGATTGGGTGCTGTCAGAAAGTAGGGGCATTCCCAGGATGGGACATCTTCATTTTTATTGAGCTGATGGGAGGAACAGTTAAGGAGCTGTCATTGTAGAAGAAACAGGAGTCATTTACAGGGGAGGGTGATATTTGGTCATTTTTGTAGTCATACAGGATTCCTTTTTTTAAATCTCTGATCAGACCAATTCATAGATTGGCTTTCATTTTGTTCTGCTGCCATTGTGAAGAGTCCTCATCCAATATTAACATTCTGTGAAACTGTTTGTGTACCCCAGGGGGACATCCCAGCTGGCTGGTAGTAACTAGGCAGTCGCCAGCTGTCAAAGATGCTTCTTCTCCATCCTCCACCCCCTCAGGTCTCAGCATTATGAGGGAAAAAAACAAAGACCATCAAAACTTTAAAAAATGTAAAGGCTATGTTCATTACCTTGCAATCAAGGGGGAAAAAATTGCACATTTTTTTTTCCTGAACAGTGTACTAAAAGAAAGCTAAGATTTTAAGTACTAAAAAACCTCAAGGCAGTTATGCCATTAATATTTGAAAATCAGCCACCAAGGTAAGTCTGAACAAATCTATAGGTCTATGAATGATAGATTTAAAACATACCATTGTTCACTGGTCAAGACTGTCTTCAGCTAGGTCCAATAAGTGCTTCAAGTTCATGGCTCTTTAAAACCTAGATGTCTCTAACATCAGCTGAAGGGACTGCCATCTGTAGAGTGACCACATGATCTAGTACACCTGGGACAGTCTGAGGTTACACCTGTTGTACTTATTATAGATTGTCAGTATTGCTATCTTCTAGGAAGTTTGGGATAAATGGAATATTTTTAACTGCATAGTGCCTAACATGTGATAAATATTTGATATTCTAAAATTATTTGTTTACTTTTAGAATTGTCAGTGCTACTTCCGGTTTATGATGCAGTTTGGGACATTGAACTTTTACATCAGACATTTGTAGAATATTAGAAAAATATATTGCACAAACACACACTGCAAACGCATGTATACACATATTACCAACTAAAGGGCATAGATTTCTATCAGTCACTAAAACAAGGATGAAAACATTTTTTGAACCATATGACTTGGGAATTGATTTTAAACAGGAAAAGTAATTCATGCAGCAAATACATGGTTTTCTAGGATTTCTTATTGGACTTTAGCTCAAAGATGGTTTTAGGCATGTTGTTACAGAAATTAATGGTTTTTATAGGATTCCCATGGTCTTGCTTGGTTTTTCAATGCAATGCCCCAGCCATCATTTTGTCTCTGGAGACTGTTCACTGTGTTTTGAGTATGGCCTTTCCCATCATGATTCCATTTCCCTAAGATGAGGGTTCTGTTGCTAAGGACACTGGGGTACAGCCTGCTTAAGCATTAGCTTCAACAGGAGACCTGTAAGGCCACCTGGTCAGATGGTACCATGCTCTCGGCTACTTTCAATCTGGTGGTTCTCTTTATTCTTCTTGTTAAGTTTCCACATCTTTTACAATTTTTTCTGAATTTGCTACCCAAACTCCTTTTATTTCTACTAGCTAAACTTGATACTTCTCCTACCTTCTAAATATCTTCTTCCTCTGAAATCACACTATGGTCAGTACTTTCCCTCAACAGCCATTTCCAAAAATTAGTGCCCACATACCTCATTTCACTCTGTAAGGGTATGTATTCATGATACGCTCAGTCTCCCGGGAGGATTTTCAAAATTCATCCAGGTATGCAGAATAACTCACATGCCTTGGAGATGTGTTATTAATAGAACTCTATATTAGGCATGTTGAGTTACATGATGCTTTTTAAATCCAAGGGTTTTAGGAAGGATAATTGGGCTTAGAAAGATATTTATTCATCCTCTGCCCATTGGTCTCCTATCAGCCTCTCCCCACTTCCCTCCCCTCCCAGTGCCGAATATCGGACAAGTGTACACCGAAGCAGTCTCAGGACCAATGAGACAAGGCCAGGTGTTCCTATCGTGTTTAATTTCATTCCACTTCTTACACAATTCCGTAAGTCCCTCTCTCCTTTTGCTACCTAAATTTGAATTGTCTCAAGGAGGAAGGGGTAAGATCCAAATGATTCATCATCAAACAAAACTCTAAGAACTCCAGAGATCCAGACTGTGCTGCCAGATTACCTTCGCAGGGACCTTGTCGGGATGGGGCTCCTTAGCTTTCAGGGCCCACTGGTCCACTCACGAGAGTCCTTCTCCATGGCTCTTGAGCCTGGGAAGAAGTTCAGAGATGGGCAGAGAATGAGACCAGCAGCTCCTCAACCTGCCAGCCATGAAATGCTCCAACGGAAGACCTGGCCGAGGGACTCGCAACCCTCCATGTTGGCAGATTTTTCCTCATGTGTTTTGAATGGGTTGGCTGGCTTCTTGGCTTCTCGCCACGCCTTTCACATATTTGTCTGTCTACAGTCAGACAAATAAGAACTGCACACACACAGGGCACATGCCGTGTGTATCTCGCAAGGCGCACATGTGGAGTCCGCTTACATTTCGACAGCTCTTTTAGTGACGTGACTCATGCAAGGCCATGAGCACCCATTTTTGCAGACTGCAGCAGCCCACAGAAAAGCTGCTGTGTTTGGTCTCCAAGGAGACTCCCAGACCAGTTACCTTGGTGATGCCTCCTCTCTGTCATCGGGTGTGATGGCGCGGGCTTGCAGTATTGCTGCCGCGTGCGTTCTCTGCAGATACTCAGAGGAAACTTGACTGCTCATGGCTTTCCTGTGGGTCTATTCCCAGTTTCAGAACCTGGGAATCTTTATCATCTACAATTCTTTTCGTTCTGCAATGTGAGACTGCCAGTTTGAAAGATAGATGTTTTTGAATGGGGACACTTAATAATTTTTTTTACTATATCTTATTTAAATTCAATTAGTAACATGGAGTGTATTATTAATTTCAGAGGTAGAGTTCAGGGATTCATCCGTTGCATGTAACACCCAGTGCTCATTACATCGGGTGCCCTCCTTAATGTCTATCACCCAGTTACCGCATCCCCCTACCCCACCTCCCCTCCTATAGCCCTCAGTTTGTTTCCTGTAGTTAAGAGTCTCTTATAGTTTGTCTCCCTCTCTGCTTCTGTCTTATTTTATTTTTCTCTCCTTACCCCTATGAGCCTCTGTTTTGTTTCTTAAAATCCACATGTGCTGAAGTCATAGGATAATCATCTTTCTCTGATTGACCTATTTTACTTAGCATAATACCCTCCAGTTCCATCCATATCATTGCAAATGGTAAGATTTCTTTTTTTGTGATGGCTGAGTAATGAGTCCGGTGATTGGTCAGAAAGAGGAACCTGAGACTATAGCAGAGATGGTCCTTTCAGAACTTTTTCAAAATGTGGCTTATTGGTTTATGACCCTTCTGTTTTACCTTCTCCAATCTGTTCATTTCTACAACTTCCAGAATGATTGTTCTAAAATGTACATTTGGTCCTGTCCCTTTTCTACCTGCAGAATAAAGTCCAGAACAAGTCCTCCCCATCCCTTCCTGGTCTGGCCCCTGCCGCCTCCCCAGGCCCACCTCTCGCTGATGGTATCCTCACAGTCCCCTCCAACCACAGATCCCCACCCTCTCCCCAGCCCTGACATGGAAGACTCCTACTTGAACTTTAGGTTTCTCCGAAAATGCCTTTTCTTTTAGACATTCTTTCTGGATCTTTCTAAGGATTAGATGCCACTCCCATATACTCTCATAGAACCTTGTGTTAAATTATTCATGTGCAGCCGTTCCTACACAATGCTTTACCTACTTGCTTCCTTGTTTCTCTAGTCCCTTGAGAATGAAGAACGTGCTCTTTCTGGTCAGGAATGATGTCTTGCACAAAAGCATAGGGAAGCTTGTGGGTGTAGGGGTATAGAAATATGAAGTCCTTCCCTGGCCCCAGAAAGGCTAAGTAGGTATTACCTTTTGTATTCTTTTTCCAACCACCACCTTCCTCTTGGTAAATGGTAATAATTTTTGTGGAAACTCAGCCTTTACCTGCCTCTTCTTCCCCAGTCAGCAGGTGTGGGAGAGTATATCCAAATATAAGCGGAATTCCCTTTTAAAAGTATATGTGTGTGTTCGTGTATTCGACAAAGAAAGAGAGAATGAGTAGGGGAACAGCAGGCAGAGGGAGAGGGAGAAGCAGGCTCCCCACTGAGCAGAGAGCCCAACGCAGGACTCAATCCCAGGACCCTGGGATCATGACCTGAGCTGAAGGCAGATGTTTAACCGCCCGAGCCACCCAAGCGCTCCATGGAATTCCCTTCTTCAGAATAATGGCATTATTCGAATCATTGTGCAGTTCTCTTTGGACAAGGGAGATCATCATAGAGTATGAGTCAGCAAGCTTTTTCTGTGGAGGGTCACATACTACCTCTGTTTCTATTCATTTTTCTTATTTTCTTGTTTTTCTACAACCCCTTAAAAACATAAAAATTATTTTTAGATCATGAGGCCATGGGCAGGATTTTGCTCTTGGATATAGCTTGCCAACCAGTTTTAGAACTTGATGTCGATTTGACCTGTTGCCAAAAATCTAACATAGCCCTTAAACGAGGGGCCCACAGAACCCCCCTTCATCTTGCATCTGTACAAACTTTCTCAGTTTGGCAATGGTATGTGTGTATTCTCTGGGGCTCTGGGATGGGCTGGTGTAAACTTCTCTTCCTTTCTGTCTCAAGTTTCTAGTCTTCCCGTCACTGGTCTTGCGTCTCGTGTCCATCCCCTTCTCCTGGGAGTTATTTAAACTATTGAGGGTATTAAACTTCCTTTTGGCATTTATTTAAGTTAGGAGAAAAGATACACAACCAAAAATGATTTCCAAAGCAAGTTCCTCCTTTTTTGGAACATACAGGACTCCTGAATGAATTCTCTTTGAAGTATTTATTATATTTATTTATCAGAAATGTGCACTCAGACAGCAAATTCTTCCTTATTCCTGTCGGTCACTTACCACCCACCTGGAGTTTAATACTTGCTGGTGGATTAGACAGAAAACTTAGCCTGGGTATAAGAACATGCATCCCCTGAAGTTGTCTTTTTTTTTTTTAATATGGCTGTATGGATTAATCTCATAATAATAACTCTGAGAAAAATAATTTGTCCATTGAAAAACCATGTTATCTTCAAAACAAATTCAAATTCAAATTAGTAAAGTGTTGACCATTTTTTAAAAAAGATTTTATTTATTTACTTGACATAGATCACAAGTAGGCAGAGAGGTAGGTAGAGGGAGGGGGAAGCAGGCTCCCCGCTGAGCAGAGAGCCCCATACAGGGTTCGAACCCAGGGCCCTGAGATCATGACCTGAGCCGAAGGCAGAGGCTTAATCCACTGAGCCACCCAGGTGCCCCAAAATGTTGACCATTTAAAAGATAATGTGATTAGTGGCTTTTGAAAAATTTAGACAATTGAACACATTAAAAGTTTGAATGTTTCTGGAATAAACTGTGGAATTTAATTGATAATGATATATCCATATTGGTTCTTTAATGGTAGCCATTGTCAGCGATGTAGAACACGGTAACTGTTCCATGCTCAGTTTTTTTATATATCTAAAACTCCTCTGAAAAACGAAGTCTGTTAATTAAAAAAAAAACTCCCCCAGACTGTATTAGTTTGCTTGGGCTGCCGTAACAAAGTTCCTCAGACTGGGCGGCTTACAGAACAGACATCTACTATCTCCCAGTTTTGGAGGTGGGATATCCAAGATCAGGATATGAGCAGAGCTGGCTCCTTCTCAGGGCTTCAGGGAAGGATCTGTCCCACACCACTCTCCTTGGTTTGCAGGCAGCCATCTTCTCCTTAGGTCTTTTCCATTGTCCTCCATCTGTGTGTGTCTCTGTGCCCAGTGTTCTCCATTTTATACGGACCTCAGTCATATTGGGTTAGGACCTACCCGAAGGACCTCCCTTGAACTTGATGGCCTGTGTCAAAGACCCTGTCTCCTATCAGGGCACATTCTGAGGTACCAGGAGTTCGGTCCTCAACATAGAAACATGCAGGGATGCAATTCAACCCCTCATGCTAACTGCCCCCCACCAAAAGGAGCACTTCTCTCACGCCTGGCATTCTTCCAAGTGCTCCCCACACACCCCATCTTTAATTCTGCCTTCCTGTGCGTGTGTCTGTGTGTTGGTTTTGTTCCGCAGTGACCAGCAGCAGCTGCAGCTCCTGTACTTGGAATGCATCCTGTCCGTGCTCAGCAGCTCCTCGTCCTCGATGCACCTGCACAGAGCCTTCACCGACCTGATCTGGTGAGCCCTCTACGCCCCCCACACCGACCGGACTCATCCTCCTTCCAGCTCTGCCCCCGGGTCCCTGCCCCTGGCATCCATGCCCAACTGCTCACCTCATCTGTGTGTGAATAGTATTTAGAGGGAAGGTAGGGAAATTGCTTTGTTCACATGCACTGGATCAAAATACAGAAGCTAGATCTGAGGGCCTCTTGTGTTTTGTTGATGCCACGGGCTCATGCGACTCAAGAATGAGGAGAGTATTTTCTAGGTTATTAGATCATCCTAAAAGTATACAAAGGCACCAGAAAGTTGCTTGGGGTGGGGGGTGGCAAGAGCTATTGAATGTTATTCTTAGCCCTTGCCTGGTACATTTTCTGTCTCAACCTGAAGAC
The DNA here is from genome assembly GCF_020171115.1 of Neogale vison. Classification (NCBI taxonomy): domain Eukaryota; kingdom Metazoa; phylum Chordata; class Mammalia; order Carnivora; family Mustelidae; genus Neogale; species Neogale vison. Next base: position 63,660,481 of record NC_058091.1, on the reverse strand, counting down.
TAGTCACTCTATTACAATCAGAGGGCCCCACAGGTGACAGGGTCCCAAGTAGCCAGCTAGTTGCTCAGGGTTCCTGGGCTTTTCCATGGGGAGGAAGTCGAAGGATATGTGACAGTGTATGTGTCAGAAATTTAAATTAACGTCTCACATTAGAAGTAGAAATAATTTTGTTATTTATGGTAAAATGAAACTTTCTAACTAAGCCATTTAGCATTTTGAGTCAGTTTCTTTATATAAGATGGTTTCTTAACACTTCTCTTGGTATTTTTATTTAGTTCATTCTGCCTTGAGTTATGAAAAAGCTATTCTGTTCGTATACCGAGAAGTGATGGAGAGACACGGAAGATGGGGGCAAGATGTCGCCCAAAAGAGGAGCAGCAAAGAACCCCGCCCTTACTAGTCATTTTTGTGGCATCTGGTATTTACCCTCAGGACTGTGTCAAAGGCCCTTATCCTTTCGCCTTGTTAGCAAAACCTTTTTTCCCTCCTGTGTCTTCCCAGGAAAAACCTTTGCCCTGCTCTCGTTGTGATCCTGGGGAATCCAATCCATGATAAAAGCATCACCTCCGCTCACAGCAGCAGCGCTGGCCCAGGCATCGAGTCAGACTCTGCGTCTCCGGGAGTCTCTGACCACGGCCGGGGGTCCGGCTGCTCGTCCACCGCGCCAGCCCTGAGTGGGCCCGTGGCTCGGACCATCTATTACATCGCGGCGGAGCTGGTCCGGCTGGTGGGGTCGGTGGACTCCATGAAGCCCGTGCTCCAGTCCCTCTATCACCGTGTGCTGCTTTATCCCCCACCCCAGCACCGGGTGGAAGCCATCAAAATAATGAAAGAGGTAGGGAGGCATGAAGAAGGCCGCCATGCTTGCCAGGAGGCAGGGGGCAGTATCTGAACACAGTGGCTTGCCTACAGGAAGCACTCAGAACATGTGTGCCGATCACCTGCTAACACTTACTTGCTACCCTGTGGTATCCAGGAATCTCTAGGCTGTATCTTTAGGGCTGGGGTGTGGGTGCACGTGTTGGGAGCCTGGGTGAGGAGGGGTTGATTGGTGCTCGTTGATGCAAAGTCATTGATAATTAAAGCTGCAGGCATCTGACTGGGCCGCAGGCTGATTGCATTCTTTTTTTTTTTTTTTACAATAATTACAATAATTTTATTAGGATAAGTAATTTTTTAGCTTTTCCAGCCATGTTACAAACATACTAATATTTCAAATCCTTTTTGGCTGCAGGCAATTGTTATATTAAAATTGAAAAATATAAAACAGACGATTTTGTAAATATTTTCTTTTTTTTTTTCCCCAATTTATTTATTTTCAGAGAAACAGTATTCATTATTTTTTCACTCTTTTCCTTATGTACTGTTTGTACAGATATTGGTGTTTATTCCCTTTGGCTAACATTGGATTTCAAGCTGATTTTATGCTCAGGTTGTACATTATCCAAAAAAAAAAAAAAAACCATTGGTAGTCTCTGACTGGTAAAAGGAATCCCTTTGCCTCATTCCTTCTTAGGGCTCATATCCCAAACGTCATGACCCCTGTGAGAAGGTAAACTTGTCCAGCTTGTAATAGAGATCCCATCTTTCACCGTTTTGAGGAGGTACTTCCGAGAAGAATTTCTCTGCTTTCTTGTAAATAACCAGAAAGAAAAGTGATCAGCATTTTTGTACTTGTGAACTTGTTCATTGGCTTTGGTTTTCGTACCTATTCCCAAACAACAACAAACCCAGAGTAACAAAATTCCTTTGTTGATGATTCATTTATTTTAAGTAATATTTGCTACTCATCGGTTTCTCAAAAGCTTAGTTTAAAATGCCTCTTGGTGTTGTTTTAATAAGATTTGACTGTAATGAACCATGGAAAGTTCTAACTCAACATTTCTAGAAAAGGAGGAGTGATCCAGATTCCATTGTTCTTTAAGGAAATCTATGAGCACACCATCATATTTTTTTTCTTACCTTCTATATGCCCAGCACTTCACATATATTATCTTTAGTATTCTTAATAGCTTTTGATGTTATATATGAGCTTTTACCTGTGAAGGATGGTATTTCTTTCCCCCATCACAGCCTCAGGCAATGAGAACAAAAGGGGTCAGCTTTATTACCTGGCTACTCCTAGGTTGGTGAACCCAAGACTTTGGAGGCAAGTAAGACTAGACTAGTTTGTTACCACCTAGACAGCAGTGGCCCTGCCTTGGGGACATGGCCCTACCCTTGTTGAATGTATAACTGGGGACACAAGATGGGCTTTGTCTGAATAAGCAGATCTTCAAGGGGAAGAAAGAGGGAGGGACTGGCTACACATGCTCAATTCCTTCTAAATCTACCAGTCAGATGAGACTCCCCCTCCATCAGAAGGAAGGGAGAGAAAGGAAAGAGGTCCAGAATTTTATTTCACTGGATATTCCTTCTTGTAGAGATATAATGCCAGGAAAAGGAATTTTCCCTCCCGCAAAGAAACTAAGATCCCAAGGGGCAGATGATTTTCCCAAGGTCACAGAGAAAGAGGAAGGGTATATACCCTGGTCCATCTGACCTGAAACCCATCATCTTTTGCTGCAACACACTTATTACCACACTTTGATATTGCAGTGCAGATGATTCTGGGAGTCACTTTCCATGCTGTGTCACCTACCCCTTCGTAAGACAGAGTTGAAGAGTCAGGGTTTGGATCCTGTCTCTGCCACTCCCCAGCAAGGTTGTAGCAGCTGAATCATTTAACCCTGAACTCACAATTTTTTATCTTTACATAGTAGCAATATTCCAAAGGCTCGAAATGCAATAACGTTGGTATAAATACTCTGTAAGTATAACGTGCTAGGTAACTATTTGGCGTGCTTATTGCTATCCTAAGGAAAAGAGGAAAAGAAGAAATGTGTGGAGGCTGAAAATAGCTGGTCCTCATGACCTCCTGCCAAGAGTAGTATACCAGTTCTCTCTTAGCTCCTTGTCTGCCGCCTGCCTGTTTTCCTCCTTTTGTCTTTCTAAATTTAGGCTCATAAGTCACCACCGTTAAAAGTATTATTCGGGCTCTAATGGCTCCTGTTGACTCTCTCAGCATGACTGAATTACTCTGCCCAGTTTCCAGATCCTTCTGTCATCATTCTCATTTCCCATCATTTCCCAGGTTCACCCCCCTTCCATCTGACTGACCCTGCTCTGTCCCACTCCCACTTTCTTGCCTCTAATCAGACTCCCCTCCCACCTCCCCAAGGCCCATGCCCCATAGAAGGGTCCAGAAGTGATTCCACTGTGCTAGGTGTAGCTGGCACTTCATGTTCATTTATCTACAAACCCTCTTAGGAAGAGAATACCATGCCCGATTTCCAGATGGGAAGCTGAGGCCCCATGTGAAGTTACTTGCCCAAAGTCCTTACGAGTAGCCCCGCTACCAGGTGAACCCAGACATTCTAAGGACAGCTGCCTCTGCTGTCAAAATCATCCTCCTTTACTGTTCTGCTTCCTTAAACCATGAAATTCTTTAAATTCCATCATTTAGCAATTAATTTTATGTCCCATCGCACTGATCCATTTCCCAGTATGACTTGGTACAAACTTCCTGTCTCTTCAAGTATGTGTGTGTGTACATTACTCTTATATGTGCCCTGCCCACCCCCTTATCTAACACTGCAGAGTGCTTGCCTCAGTGTAAGTGCTCAGGGAATTGCGGCTGAATGACAGATGGACCTGAGGACAGAATATCCGCAAGGAGGGTGTTTTGAGAACAGCAGAAACCTTTCTTTCCCACCCAGACGTGACTGGTCCTGGACTTGTGGCTGTCCACGGCAGATGCCCTTGCTGCCTGAATGCTAAGTAAATACATTGCATTACGGGACACATAGGTGTCTAAATGTATTTTCAATAAGCATTTATTGACCACCACGTAGGAAATTTGGCATGTATTCCCCTTTCTCATCGATTTGTCTAGCTCCCCAACAGATGATTTTACATGAGTAGCAGGGCCAGGCCATGCTGCCCCATGGAGCACAGCTGACCGATGGGGGCCGGGTTACTCCACTCACTATGACAACCATTCAGCTGGGAAGCTTGGTAACTTGGAAACCAAAATGTGCCATCTGTGCACACAAGGAAAACCACTGGGCACCCAGGATGTTTGTTCAACCTTTCAGAGTTTGAGCACTTGGTGTGTTATTTCCCTGTTGTCTTTGTGACTTGTCATCCCGCCATACATGCCGTGTACCTATTAATCAAAGACTGGACATTTTGTTATTCAAATGACAATTTTCTTTTCAGTTTCTGCTTTCCCAAAAAAAGGAACAGTAATCAAAAGTTCACCTTGTTTCCTTTCCTCTTTCCCTGGTTTGGCTTTAGAAGGAATTCCTTAATTTTTTTTTTTTAAGATTTTATTTATTTATCTGAGAGGGGGAGAGAGTGAGAGAGCACACACATGAGCGGCGGGGCGGCGGAGGTGGGGAGGTGGACAAACAGACTTCCCGCTGAGCAGGGAGCCCAATGCAGGGCTCCATCCCAGGACCCTGGGATCATGACCTGAGCCAAAGGTGGACGTTTAATGAACTGAGCCGTACAGCTGCCCAGGAGTTCCCTAATCTTTATCAGACTGTGACACCCCAGCCTCTGACAGCACATCTCTCCCTCCCACTGGAGGAAGCTCAGATTCTGCTTGCCCTGCCTTTCTTCAAGTGGTTGTTGAGGATTCTTTAGAAGCGTAATTGCTTTCCTTCCAGATTTGGAAACAACTGAGAAATAAACCCCAAATCAATGTGGGGATTCAAATATGTCATCTAACTTATTACTGGTAAGGTTAAATTCGAGAATGTAATGAGATTCCAAGAGAAAGTGAGATTCCCCTCAGCTATCCCTCTGCACCTTCCTTTCTAGCCTAAGAGGGGGCAGCTGGAGGCTTTTAGGCCTGACCCCTTCCCTTGGATGCAGGGCAGGCTGGTGGTTAGGGAGAGGGTGGGAGGGGAGGAGAGGGATGAGGAGAGCAAGGGCAGGAGAGAGGAAAAGAGGGAGAGGGAGGGGAAAGGAAAGAGAGGAGAAAGGGAAACTTGACTCTTTCAATGTCAAAAAAATAATAAAATGTGGAGAGAAAAGCTTCATTACTATACCTCTAAGAGAGATATTTGCAATTTCTGGGTACAAAGGAAATGTGGAAGGAGGGAGGGAAAGAAGACTGCCCCTGAAGATATAACATTTTCTAGTTAATATACCTTTTCCTGTGACTATAAATTACTTTGAAAATAATGGGCTTAGTGATAGAAAGTCTGTTCCAATACACTTAACCCAATCTTTTCCTGAATTAATTAGCTTCAAATGGAAATTCTCTGCAAAGATTTCTACCTCATGGAAATAAAAAGTAATAAGAACTGAACAGTTATGAAAATGCTATACATGAAAACTTGTAGGATGTAGCCAAAGCTGAACATAGGAGGGTATTCATAGCTTAAAATGATTGTATTTTAAAAATTGGAAACCTAAAATTAATATTCTAATATTCCAAGTTAGGTAGCTGGGAAAAGAGAAGATTAAGTTCAAAGAAAGTAAAAAGGAAAAATAAGGATGAAAGCAGAAAGGAATGTGATAAAAACAAAATAGAGTGGATCAATAAAGTGAAAAGTACCAGGACTCTGAAAAGACTGAGGAAGTTGAAAAACTCTTGATAAACACAATTTAAAAATTCCAGAATAAGTAAAAACAAGTGGAAATAAGAATGAAAACATGCATGTAACTACAGATATTATAAACATTAAAACATTAAAGAAGGTATTAAGGCCACTGAGACCAGTAAATTTGAAAACTTAGATAAAATAGATAAATCCCTGGGAAATAATACAGCCTTTAACAGTTTGGCTCAAGAAGAAATTGAGAACCTACATAGTTCTAGAATCTCTAAAGAAATTGAATCAGTATATAAAAAAATTTCCATTTAAAAAAAAAAAACTGACCTCCCCATATAACTTTAAAAACTATTTATACTGGGGCGCCTGAGTGGCTCAGTCGTTGAGCATCTGCCTTCGGCTAGGGTCATGGTCCCAGGGTCCTGGGTTCAAGCTGCCTGCTCGGTGACAGGCCTGCTTCTCCTTCTCCTGTTCCCTCTCTCGCTGTGTTTCTCTCTGCCAAATAAATGAAATCTTAAAAAAAAAAAAAAAAAAACTATTTATACCAACATTTAAGGAATAAGTTATTCTAATAATACATGAACTTTTCCAGAAAGTAGAAAGAGGAAATGCTTCTCAATGTGTGTGTGTGTGTGTGTGTGTGTGTGTTAATTTTTAGAAGTTGTTTTACCTTTTGACCCCCTTCATCCATTTTTTTTTTCCATCCTCCCACCCCTCACCTCTGGCAACTACCAGTCCATTTTCTGTAACTACGAGCTTGGTTTTTTGTCCGTGTCTTTAAGATACCACCTATAGGAGAAATCATACAGCATTTGTCTTTCTCTGTCTGGCTTATTTCACTTGGCATACTACCCTCTAGGTTCAACCATGTTGTCACAAATGGCAAGATTTCATCCTTTTTTATAGATGAGTAATATTCCATTGTGTGTGTGTGTGTGTGTGTGTGTGTATTTCTTTATCCAGTTATCCACCGAGAGACACTAGGTTGTTTCCATATTTTAGCTATTGTAAATAATGCTGCAGTGAACATGGAGGTGCATGTATCTTTTTGATTTAGTGTTCTCATTTTCTTCAGATAAATATCCAGTAGTGGAATTGATGGATCATATGGCAATCTCTTTTTAATTTTTGAGGAACCTCCTTACTGTTTTCCATAGTGGCTGAGCCAATTTCCATTCCCATCAGCTGTGCAAGGTGGTTCTTTTTTCTCCACATCCTTGTCAATACTTATTTTTTCTAGTCTTTTGATAATAACTATTGTAGTAGATGTGAAGTGGTATCTTATTATGGTTTTGACTTGCATTTCCCATGATTATTAATATTGAACATCTTTCACGTGCCTGTTGGCCATCTATATGTCTTCTTTGGAAAAATGTCTATTCATGTCCTCGGTCCATTTTTTAAACCAGATTATTTGGTTTTTTGTTTTTTTATTGAGATACTTGAGTTCTTTATGTATTTTGGATATTAACCCCTTATCAGATATATGACTCACAAATACTTTCAGTAGATGACCTTTTCATTTTGTCAGCGGTTCCTTTGCTGTTTGATGTAGTCCCACATGATTATTTTTGCTTTTGGTGTCAGATTAAAGAAATCCTCTCCAAGACTCATGTCTGGGAGCTATTGCCTGTGTTTTCTTCTAGGAGTTTTATGGTCTCAGGACTTACATTAAAGTCAATCCATTCTGAGTTAATTTTTGTGTATCGTATAAGACAGAGGTCCGTTTTCATACTTTTGCTTGTAACTGTCCAGTTTTTCAAGCACCACTTGTTGAAGGGATTGTCCTTTCCCTAGTGTCTATTCTTACCTCCTTTGTTGTAAATTAATTTGACATATATGTATAGGTTTATTTCTAGGCTCTCTATCCTCTCTATTCTTAGAGATCCTAGAAATAAACCGATACTTTCTGATCTACATGTCTGTTTTTTAGGTTAGTACCTAAAAACTGCTTTAATTATTATATATGTTGTTTTAATTATTATATAAATTATTATATAAATGTTGTTTTAATGACTATAGCTTTATAATATAATTTTAAACCAGGGAATGTGATGCCTCCTGCTTTGTTCTTCTTTCTCAATTACTTTGGCTATTCCAGGTCTTTCAAGGTTCCATGCAAACCTCAGGTTTATTTGTGCTATTTCTGTGAAAAATACATTAAAAATTTGATAGATACTGCATTAAGTGTGTAGATTGCTTTGGGTAGTATGGACTTTTTAACGATACTAATCTCCCAATCCATGAGCACAGAGTATCTTTCCATTTATTTGTGTCATCTTCAATTTCTTTTATTAATGTCTTATAATTTTCAGTATTCCAATTTTTCACCTCCTTGATTAAATTTATTCCTAGGCATTTTATTGTTTTTTCTTAAATGTTCATGTCTTTTATTAACCCACATATAATTACTTGTCTTCCGGTTTGTTGAAGCAATAGGTCAGACCACATTTGCCATAATAGCGTCCATCAAAGTGGCCTAGCCATAAAAACGCCAGCACTACACGCATCTGAAGGGCACTCCCAAAGAAGGCGACTCATGTTGCCATTCTCATTCACCTTAAAGTATTTCAGAACAGCCATTTCTCTTAGTTTATTCTTCTTGAGAGCAGTGTAGGACTTATTCTTCCTTCCTTCTTCTTAGCACCACCACGAAGTCTCAACACAAGATGAAGAGTGGGCTCCTTTTGCATGCTGTAGTCAGACAAAGTACATCCATCTTCCGGTTGCTTGTCAGCAAAAATCAGTCGCGGCTCATCATGAGGAATTCCTTCCTTATCCTGAATCTTGGCTTTTACACTGTCTACTGTAGCTGAGGGTTCAGCCTTAAGGGTTTTCACGAAACTTTACATCTTGGTGGTAGTTCCATGGCAGATGGTGGGTTGAAAGGGCATTTTACTATTTTTGATGCTTTGTAAATATGATTGTGGGTTTTTTTTTTTTTTCATTTCGCTTTCTGATAGTTTATATGTGGGTAGAAATACAACAGATTTTTGTATGTTGATTTTGTGTCCTGCAACTTCACCGAATTCAGTTGTTAGTTCTAACAGCTTTTTATAGAGTCTGTAGGGTTTTCTATATATAATATCATGCCATCTGTGAATAGTGACAGTTTTACATCTTCCTTTCCAATTTGGATCCCTTTTATTTCTTTTCTTGCCTGATTGCTGTAGCTAGGACTGACAATACTATTTTGAATAAAAGTGGCGAGACTGACATCCTTGTCTTGTGCCTGATCTTAGAGGAAAAGCTTTCAGCTTTTTACTATTGAATATCATGCTAGCTGTGAGCTTATAATATGTGGGCTTTATTATGTTGAGGTATGTTCCCTCTGTGTTCACCTTTTTGAGAATTCTTGTCATAAGTGGTTGTGGAATTTTGTCAAAATATTTTTTCTGCATCTATTAAAATGATCTATTTTTTTTTCTTCGTTTTGTTAATGTTGTGTATCATTCCACTAATTTGTGCACATTGAGCCATTTTTGCATCCCTGGAATAAATCCCAGTTGTTTATGGTGTATGATCCTTTTAATATGTTGTGAAATTTAGTTTGATCACATTTCATTGAAGATTTTTGCATCTATGTTCCTCAGGGATATTGGCCTATAATTTTGCTTTCTTGTGGTATCCTTGCCAGGTTTTGGTGTCAAGGTAATGCTAGCCTTACAAAATGAGTTTGGGACAGCTCCCTCCTTTTCTATTTTTTGAGAAGAATTGATACTAATTCTTCTTCAATCATTTGGTAGAATTCACTGGTGAAACCATCTAGTCCTGGACTTTTCTTAGTTGGGAGGTTTTTTTTCTATGTTAAAAAATAATTTTAATATATGAATTTAATTTTTTTATTATGTTCAGTTAGCCAGCATATAGTACATCGTAAGTTTCTTTGTAACGTTCAATGATTCATCAGTTGCGTATAAGACCCAGTGCACATCCAGTTGGAAGGCTTTTGATTACCAATTCGATCTCCATACTGGTTATTGGTCAGTTCAGATATTCTTTTTCATCATGATTTTGTCTTCATAGGTCAAATACATCTAGAACTGTATTAATTTCTTCTGGGTTGTCCAACTTTGGCATATATCCTTTATAGGAGTGTCTTATGATCTTTTGTATTTCTGTGGTTATCAGTTTTAACATCTCTTTCATTTCTGCTTTTATTTACTTAAATCTAATGAGTTTTTTTGTTTGTTTGTTTGTTTGTTTGATTTTTGGATTTTTTTGCGAGTCGAGTAAGTGGTGTGTCCATTTTATCTTTCCCAAGAACAAACTCTTAGTTTCATTGATCTTCTCTATTATTTCTTAGTATCTGTTTCATTTATTTCTGCTGTAATCTTTCTTATTTACTTCTACCAAGTTTGGGCTTCACTTTTTCTTTTCCAGTTCCTTAAAGTGTAATGTTATTGTCTTCATGTAATTAATTTCTATTTTCATGCCAGTGTGGTTAGAAAAGGTGTTTGCTATGATTTCAGTTATCTTAAATTTAAGACTTGTTTTGTACCCTAACTTATGATGTACCTTAGAGAATGTCCCATGTATACTTGATCAGTCCTGTTTTTGAAGCTAACCAGCTTTGATAGCAAAATGAGACAAAGAGAGTACAGAGAAGTTAAATTATAGGCCATTCTCAGTAAAGAGCGTAGATGCAAGTGCCTTATGATTCTGTGCTATAAAATTTTTTGAAACAATCCTTTAGAGAATTTGCTTTGTCTAAGCCAGTCCTGAATTAGGGAGCAGGGAACCCATGTATTCCATGACAAGAGGAATTCTAGATCAGTTTTATTAAGATTTGTAGTTCCAAATAGTTGTGTTTTTCCTTAGAGTGTATCACTCACTTTCTCTAAAATACATGCTTACTTGAGCTCACAGTTTAAAACCTTGTGCTTTTTTATGGTATTCACTACACTTATTTTCCCCCACTTTTTCTTAAAGCTACTTGGGAGTCCACAGCGTCTCTGTGACTTGGCAGGACCCAGCTCCACTGAACCAGAATCTAGAAAAAGATCAATTTCTAAAAGAAAGTCTCATCTGGATCTTCTCAAACTGTATGCTACATTCCCCTTTTCCATCTCTTATTGCTTGGCGAGGACTGTTTCTCTGAATACATTTGACTGTGTTTTAAAATCCCTGAAATTTTTATGAATCTGCATTATGTGGAATTTTATTGTTTAATAATGTTCCCACAAGCCATATGAGAAATCTTATTTCAATGTATTATGATCATGTGCTTTCCATATTTTCATATTGTCTTAAAGTAAACCCAGTATGCAAAGTGAAATGCACAACAATTATTCATTGGGGTTATTTTAGGCAAAAACTTTTTGAATCACAGTACTATAAGGTTCCTTTAGCCCTCCCCTAGAAAACTGAATATTATCTAATTTGTAATAGTTGTACTCACATGCATCTGTTCAGAAACATGTTTGTTTTATAGAGGATGTCCTCATTATCGGATAGGCACTGTGAAAAACTGAACATAATACAAAAGTGAGATTATTCAATGCCTGTCCTCTGTCCTTGTGGAGATTATAAAGTCCATCTGGAATTTTTGTGCGTATCCAAATAAACCAGCCAACTGAGAGAGAATGTGATTTAAGGTGGGCCACTCTACCTGAAGGTTTTCCTCTGTGCGCCCAGGCATGTTATTTCCTCCTTGGCCCAGACCATTTAATTCCATGCAGATCAGAGGATCTCTTTAGAATACTGTACTGTTCACCAGGCTGACACTTCTTGTTCCTTTTGGAGCATTCTCCCATGTTTCTCACGCTGTTTTCTTCTTTGGACCCTCAGCATCATGGATGGCATGACGGAAGCGTGCATCAAGGGCGGCATCGAAGCGTGCTATGCTGCGGTGTCCTGCGTCTGCACCTTGCTCGGGGCCTTGGACGAGCTCAGCCAGGGCAAGGGCTTGAGCGAAGGCCAGGTCCAGCTGTTGCTGCTGCGCCTGGAGGAGCTGAAGGACGGCGCCGAGTGGAGCCGGGACTCTATGGAGATCAACGAGGCCGACTTCCGCTGGCAGCGGCGCGTCCTGTCCTCAGAGCACACGTCGTGGGAGCTGGGGAACGAGAGGAGCCCCGACATCAGCATCAGCGTGACCACTGACACAGGCCAGACCACGCTGGAGGGCGAGTTGGGCCAGACGACGCCCGAGGAGCACGCGGACCACCACAAGAGCAGCCTCAAGTCACCCGCCGTGCCGGAGAGCAAGGAGATGCTGAGCAAGGTGCCCGAGGCCGAAGCCGTGGACCAGCCAGATGTGGTGCAGAGAAGCCACACGGTTGCTTTCCCCGACATAACTAACTTCCTGTCGGTGGACTGCAGGATGAGGTCCTACGGCTCCAGGTACAGCGAAAGCAATTTCAGCGTGGATGACCAAGACCTTTCGCGGACCGAATTCGATTCCTGTGATCAGTACTCGATGGCGGCGGAGAAGGACTCGGGGAGGTCGGACGTGTCAGACATCGGGTCGGACAACGGCTCGCTGGCAGACGAAGAGCAAACCCCTCGGGACTGCCTGGGCCACCGGTCCCTGCGGACCGCCGCTCTGTCCCTGAAACTGTTGAAGAACCAGGAGGCGGACCAGCACAGCGCCAGACTGTTCCTGCAGTCCCTGGAAAGCCTCCTTCCCCGCCTGCTGGCTCTGCCCAGCGTGGAGGAGGTGGACTCGGCCCTCCAGAACTTCGCCTCTACCTTCTGCTCAGGTTTGTAAACCGGGCTTAGCTATCGAGTCAGGAAGGGTGTTCAGGGCGTTTTGCTGAAATGGGAAATTACCGTCTGGCCTGTAGTTTGAAGTGCTCAGAACATCTTAATCACGCCTCTGGTTTCTTATATTTGAAGAGAACAAAGGAATGTAAGACCTGTTGGCGCCGGCTGGAATTGTAGGCAGCTGATGGCTGGGATACTCTGAGGTTGATAGAGCTTGCTACCTTCTAGAAAGTTGCTGCTGACTGAAACAAAATGACAATCTCTGACTCTCAAAACCTTGAGTTTTTAGTGTGCTTCTACACCTCTGTGTCTAAAAATCACAAAACCATGCACTTGGGTATACCAGTATGTCGACTATTTTAAATGAGGGTTTGAATCAGTTGTAGGCTGACTCCCCCGAACTCGCACTGTGGGATATCCTAGCATCTGATCATTGTGGGGGGCTTTCTGGTGGCCAGTCCCCAACCAGCAGCCCACCCAGAGTCACCTCCTTAGAACAAAAGGCATTCCTGGTGCTCTTATCACTTAGGCATTTACAAGGGTTTTAGGACTCAGGATGAGGTCAAAGATAAATACTAGAACAAGAGATCTTTCTAGAGTTCATATCACTGAGGAAATTGTAAGGATTGTAAGCTTGTAAAATTGTAAGGAAATTGTAAGCTCTGTGCCTGGACATGGGTGGAGACTAATTATCTCACAGAACTACAGAAAGAAAGATGGATGCAAACATTTGTGGCAACCTAGGCGTGCCTTACTCTCCTAGGTAATCACCTGTGCCTTCTCCTGACACTCAAGGGTTTCTTGACCACAACCCACCGAGCTGGTTGGAACTTGCAGGGCTTGTGCTCACAGAGAAAGGACTAATCCTAAAAATGAACACTGCATTGTTAAAAGTCAGGATCACCATTTGCTCTTCCACCTCTAAGGCTTGGGCATGTGTCTGTCATTGCACTTACCACATCTATCAAGTTATTTGTGATGCATCTGCCTTCCCCCTCTGTCCTTTGAACTCCTTGCATGCTCCAGCCGTGTCTAACACATCTTCAGTCTTCCAACAAAAGAGCACATCACACACACATACAAAAAAAATCCTAGCCCATTTACTGGATCTTGGTAGAGCTAGCTCACTGCTATACTGTTAAGAGGTAGCTTTATAAGTATCTTTAAGAAACTGACCAGATTGTCCTTTGTCAAAAGGACACACACAAAAAAAGACACTTTAACTCAGGTATATTTAAGGAAGGACATTTTTTAATATGAGAATGATCTAAAGTGGTAAGTGCCAGCAGAGGTAAAAAACTTTCAGTCCCGGACTAATACTCCTGGACTTCTCAACCTATCCAGAGATTGGAAAGAGACATGTAATTTCTCAGCTTTCCTAATTGTACTATGATTCTTTTCAAGACATAAAAATTCCTATTTTTAAGGCTACCCAATATTTTTTTTCTTGATACTTGTCCTTTTGGAATTAAATACAAAAATAAAGTTAGGATATTCAATTTATGTGAAGGAACACACACCCATCTGCAAAATTCATCTTTCATTGAGATACTAAGATAATATGTAAATACTCTTCCTAAAAATTTATTTCTCCTATTATCTTTTATGCTACCATCATTAAATTTGTTAGTTTTATTGAACATTGCTAGTATGTTTTGTGTGACTGTCTCCTCCTCTCTCTCTGTCTCTGTCTCACGCATACACACACACACACACACACACACACACACTCACACCCAGTGACACTTCATCAGTCAGCATTTATAGAGAAGCTGCAGTATGCTCTGAACTAGGGACCTCAAGATATACATGATATACATAACTTATTCTCAACAAATATGTATTGACTGTAGATTCATAAGCTTGTTCTTTGGTCCCTTAACCTGTGGAATGTGGCATGGGTTGAAGAAGTGAGTCATGGGTAAAGTCTGAGCTGGAAGGAATGCTCACTTCCCTTTTGAGGGGGTTTGGTAGAACCTCTGAGCTGTGCTCCTTCTCAGCTGGTAGTATTCATGGGGGAGGAGCTCAGCAGGTGCTCTGACCAGCCTTCCTGGTGCCAGGGCAGGCAGGCCGGGGAACATCAGTGATCCCAAGGAACAGCCGTATATCAGACTGTAGCACTGCCACTGGTTATGATACTGGTGGCCTTGAATCATTAACAAATGAAAAAATTATATTTAGGGTCTTGTATTTAAAATTAAAATACTCTTGGGGCACGTGGGTGGCTCAGTCAGTTTAGTGTCCAACTCTTGATTCGACTCAGGTCATGATCTCAGGGTTGTGAGATCGAGTCCCACATCAGGCTCCACACCAGGCGTCGAGTCTCCTTAAGATTCTCTTTCTCCCTCACCCTCTCCCCCGCCCCCAGATACAATCATATATAAAATGAAGCTAATCCATATAAAACAACGCAGCCGCAGAAATTTCAGCCTTTACCTAGGTAAGATCTGACATTCAGATTACTTCATATTTATCAACAACATCCCTAAGTAATGCCAGATAAGTAAGTTGTTCTGGTGTAAAGACTGACCCTCAAAGGCCCTGCTTCATTTCCTACAAGAATTAGGAAACAGAATCCTAACAAAGTCTTTTGTAAAATTTGAAGCTAAAGCAAATCTTACCAGCTGTGTTTTTGTACCTTTCAAATCGATACTTATTTACAGTACATGCTGAACAGAGCTTGGGTAAATTTTTTCACTCAGTTTTTCCAGAATGTGGCTCCATGGATGTTGCAAACTGCTCAAATTTTAGAGGTCAGTAAAATGTCCCATCAGACCCAATATGTTGTGACATTGATTTTTATATGTAGGAATCAATACATTGAAAAGAGACTTCAAAGTCTTTTGGTTGTTTCTAAATATAATTTTTAGTAATTGTCTATAACCGAGTTAGTCATTTGTCTTTTTAGTTCTAACGAATGCCACAGTATTTTTACCAGTTAGGAGTTGGTCTGCCTCTACAAATTACAGACCCATCACACCGTGGTTCACTACCAATAAGGTCAGTCTCCTCAGTCACAGCTGTGGTTTGATGGATCATACTGGCCATTGCTAGGGGTCGGCCAAAGCTGCTAGATGTTGGCCTGGGTCCACTTCGGCCCTGCCGATCCCCGCCTCCCACCGCCAGCATCATCTCCAAGATGAAAGACTAGTAAAAGAGAAACACCTGTACCCTGTAGGGATGAGAGAGAAGGCAGATGGCCTTTGTTTATCCAAGACAACATTTAAAAGGTAACAACAGGAAATGAGAAGAGAGTCTCCCCGAGTGACAGCCCAGGTATTTTGCTCATTATTTACTTCAATGTCAGAAGCTTTAAACCTTATTTTGTGAAAAGCTCCCATTGAGCATTTGCCCCTGACTTGTTATCAGGGTCTGCTCTGTGGCTGAGACCAGACTCGCTCAGTGTTTCTCAGGGACCCCTGTCCTCAGACGACTAACACCCAGTTGAAATGAGCCCCTTAATTCCACGTGATTCAAGGGAGCCTCTCCTTTGAAAGCAATGAAAGGTTTTTACGGTGGGGGAGTTTGAACACATCCAAACGCAATAGGTTTTATAGAGACGGGAGTGGACATGAGCTGTGACAGCTGCAGAAATTCCTCCCTCATCCTGCATAGAACAAAGTGGCATCCGTGTGAAGTGGCCCCTCCCGGATGAAGCAGCAAGACCAGCCTCACACAGCAACAAGTAGAGGGCCAGGCACTTACGTGGCCTTGAGATTGCGGTTCCTTAGATTCGGGGTATTCCGTTTTGATCTTGGGATTCTCTGGGACCACATATAAGGCTTATTTATGAGCCATTTGATGTTTATAAATTACCAAATTTCATAAAGGATACTATAGCAAGTATGAATCTCAGTTATGCAGGAATATCTCTTTCTTTGAATTAAAGCAAACCTGACTGCAGACCCTCCAGCCAGCCTGGGTGGCCAAACATTTGATATTAGCCCTCAGGTTCCCATCCCAGGGTAAAACCAGAAGCTGGAGCTTATGTGGAATCTATCTGGACAGGGAGGCCTCTCACCTCACTTGGCCAAGGAGCCCCTACTGTCCACTTCACAGGCTCCCTGACATCCTGTGATTTTGCTACCCCTCTGCCAACATGGTGCCAGGACTGCTCTGGCAAGACTGGGAGCCCCTGGGCTCCATTGTATGTTCTCCTCTGAGGCCCCACCAATGCCCCCCATACTGCCAGGAGCAGGAAGCCACAGACCTCCAACCCTGGCCCATTTGGGGGTCTCCCTTCTCTGCCCTGCTGCTTCCTCTCTCCTCTCATTGCCTTCTGGGAATAGACCGCCATCTCTGGAAGGAGCTCTGGCTTTGTGGATACGAAACCAGGAAGGCAAGTATGCTCTTGCCAGCTTCAGTTTTTGGTCCTGGGATTTGAACAGTCCAGAGTATGTCTATGGAATACAAAAGGTAAAATGCAGAAAGAAAATCTCAAATAAATAATGTATTACCCTGCCTCTATCAGTTAGGATTAGATTTGTTTGCTTTTGGTAAAAAACGCAAGTGTTTAAGATTCAGCTTCTTTCTCCTAAATTACATCTGAGGTAGGCTGGGGTAGGCTGTCCAGCACTCTGTGATGACTCTCCTGTCTCCCTGCCCTACCTTTGTTAACATGGGATTCTCATCCTGAGGTTTCCTCATTTGCCAAGATGACTGCTGCTGGTGGAGTTGTTCGTTTGCTTTAAGAAAGGGAGGAAGAGGAGTATTCTGGAAGCAGGGTTAGGGAATAAGTAGTCTAACAAAACCCTCCTCCAATACCCTGGCATTTGTGCAATATGAAATTTGGAGAATATGATAATATAAAGATTTTTAAAAAACATAATTATACACCATCCAGAGATTGCCTCTGAAATGTCTTGGTGTCTTTCCTTGGAGTCATTTCTCAGCATTGATATGTATCTGCAAGGATAATAATAACTAACAGGAACATAGCTCTGCATTGATTAAGGCTTTTATCTGTATTAATTCATTTAATATTCATAAGAACCCCATAGGGTAGATAGTATTCTTATTCTCATTTTCTCAGAAAACTGAGGCACAGAGAGGTCAACTAAGTCAAACAAGGTGCACAGCTACCAAGGTGTGTACACAGTCTGGCTTCAGAGACTTGTTCCTAGTACCACACTGTGCCTGCTGCTTTGTGGGGCGGGGGGGAGGCATGGATGGAGGAGGGATGAATGGATGGGTAAATCAGAGACTCTGCTCAAGAACAGAAACCCCTCTGGAGTTGATTGGCCATGATAAGAAAAGCAGTTGCTGACTGTAGCCCAGGAAATGTGGGACAGTTTTCCAAGTCCTGACAGAGGCCATGGAAGCCCATCATCTCACTGGCTCCTGAGATAACCACAGGAGTTCATACTAAGGGACCAGAAACTCAAGGAGATTTCTATATCAAAATGTATACGATACATATTTCATAGCACAAATACTAGAAATAACCTAAATGCCCCAAAATAAGGGGGAAGTTAAATGATTTCTACTATGTCCAATTAGGACACTATGTAGCTGTTTAAAATGATGTTTTCAAGTGATATTTAATGGTACGGTTAATGGTCATAATGTAATTTTTAGAAGGGTTCAAAATTAACTTCAAATGTTAATACTTCATGATGATATAATTACAGATTGTTTTCACTTTCTTCTTGGTACCTGTTCCAAACCTCTTAAATTTTTTTTTTCTTATTACTTCTATCAGCAGAAAATAAAACAGCTATGTTATTTAAAAATTGGAAACATGGACTTAAGGAGATATATTACCAAGTAAGATAGTGTAATCTTTTTGTTTTAACTGAAGTAGAGTTGACACACAATGCCGCAGCCGTGTCAGGTATACAACATAGTGATTGAACAGGTCTAGACATTTTCCTGTGCTCACCACAAGCGTGGCTACCCTCTGTCAAGAAACAACACGATTACACTGTAATACCATTGACCCTATTCCCTGTGCTGTTTCTTGTATTCCTGTGACTTATTCATTCCATAACTGGAAGCCTGTATCTCTCTCTTCCTTGCACCCATTTTGCTTATCCTCCAACCCTCCCCTTGGGCAACCATCAGTTTATTCTCTGTATTTACAAGTCTGTTTCTGCTTTTTGTTTTTCTGTTTATTTGTTGTGTGTTTTAGATTCCACTTGTAAGTGAAATCATACGGTGTTTGTCTTTCTCTGTATGACTTATTTCACTTAGCATCATGCCCTCTAGGTCCATCCGTGTTGTCGCCAATGGCAGGATCTCATTCTTCTAACAGCTGAATAATATTCCCTGGTGCATGTGTTTGTAAATATATATATGCCACATCTTCTTTATCCATTCCTCTATGGGTGGACACTTGGGTTGCTCCCATACTTGGTTGGCTATTATAAATAAAGCTGCAGGAAACATAGAGGTACATATTTTTCACCCCTGTCATTTTCTTTGGGTAAATACTCAATAGTGGAATTACTAGATCATAGGATAATTCTATTTTTAATTTTTTAAGGGATTTCCATACCATTTTCCACAGGAGCTGTACCAGCAGGGGCATGAGGATTCCTTCTTCTCCACATCCTCACCAACACTTGTTATTTCTTGTCTTTTTGATACTAGCCATTCTGACAGGTATAAGATCATCTTTCATGTGGTTTGGGTTTGCATTCTCCTGACGATTAGCAATGTGTGGCATCTTTTTGTGTATCTATTTGCCGTCTGTACATGTTCTGTGGAAAAACATATATTCAGGTCCTCTGCCCACTTTTTAATCAGATTATTTGGTTTTCGGTATTGAGTTGTGCAAGTTCTTCATCTATTTTGGATTTCCACCCCTTATTGGATATGTCATTCACAAATATCTTCTCCTGTTCAGTAGGTTGCCTTTTGTTTTATTGAAGTTTTCCTTTGCTATGTAAAAGCTTTTTATTTTGTTGTAGTCCCAACAGTTTGTGCTTTTGTTTCCCTTGCCTGAGGAGGCATATCTAGAAAAATGTTGCTAAGACCAATGTCAAAGAAATTACTGCCTATTTTTCTTCTGGGAGTTTTATGGTTTCATGTCTCACATTTTTTAGGTCTTTAATCCATTTGGAGTTAGTGTAAGAAAGTGATCCCGTCTTATTCGGAATCTAGCTGTCTAGTTTTCCCAGCACCATTTACTGAAGATATTGTCTTTTCCTCATTGTATATTCTTAGAGGTTCCTTTGTTGTCTATTAGTTAATTATATAAGTATGGTTTTATTTCTGGGATCTCTGTTCTGTGCTATTGATCTATATGTCTATTTATGTGCCAATACCACACAGTTTTGGTGAATATAACATTGTAGTATATATTGAAATCTGGGATTGTGATACCTTTCTAAAGATTGCTTTGGCTATTTGGGTTTCTTTTGAGGTTCTGTGCAAATTATGAGATTCTTCTAGCTCTGTGAAAAATGCTATTGGTATTTTGATGGAGATTATATTGAATCTGTGGATTGCTTTGGTAGTGTGGACATTTTATCAATATGAAAGCTTCTAACCCATGAGCAGAGGGTATCTTTCCATTTATTTGAGTCATCTTCAGTTGCTTTTATCAATGTTTTATAGTTTCAGAGTACAGGTCTTTCACCTCCTTTGTTAAATTTATTACAGGGTATTTCATTCTCTTGGGAGCAATTACAAATGGAATTTTGTTCTTAATTTCTCTTTCTGTGACTTTGTTATTAGTATATAGAAATGCAACCAAAAACCATATACCTCGTTATAAAGGTTTAGAAAGTCAATAATCCCCAGTTGCTGAGTAGGTACAACAATGCTCTTATGTACCATTGGTAGGAAGAAAAATTGCTATAAACTGTTGGGAAGATATTTGGGCTGTATCTGTCAAGCTTTATATATGTTCTTTAGTCTACTTTAAGGAATTTATCCCACAGATACCCTTACATAGTGTTAAAAGGCATTTCAGCTTTTCGTCATTTCATTATTTCAGCTTTTTGTCATGATTGAGACTACATAAATGTCTACCAAGGGAGCTTTAGTTAAATAAATCATACTCCATCCATGCAGGGGTATATGCATAGTTATTTGAAAAGAAAGAGATAGATCCGTAAGTGTTAGTATCAAGAGATATCTAAGGGTACCTGCAATTGGGTGGGTCAGTCAGTTAAGCATTTGACTCTTTTTTTTTTTTTTTTAAGCATTTGACTCTTGATTTCGGCTCGGGTCATGATCTCAGGGTCATGAGATCGAGTCCTACGTCAGGCTCCGCACAGAGCAGGGAGCCTGCTTAAGATTCCGTCTCCCTCCCTGTTCCTCCCATCACTCACACACCTCTCTCTCTAAAAAAAATAAAATAAAAAGAGATATCTAACATGTATTTCTAAGAAAACACCAAGTCATGGTACAGTGTATGTGGTATGATCTCATTTGTGATTCTATTTCCACACAATACATACAAGGAACGAAGTCTGCTGGGATGGCTATCATTGGGGCTTGGGAGAAGCAGGGACAAGTTACTCTTATTTATATTTTTTAGTACTCTTTTTTTAAAAATTAAATTTATTTATTTTCAGCATAACAGCATTCATTATTTTTTCACCACACCCAGTGCTCCATGCAATCCGTGCCCTCTATAATACCCACCACCTGGTACCCCAACCTCCCACCCCCCACCACTTCAAACCCCTCAGATTGTTTTTCAGAGTCCATAGTCTCTCATGATTCACCTCCCCTTCCAATTTCCCCCAACTCCCTTCTCCTCTCCATCTCCCCTTGTCCTCCATGCTATTTGTTATGCTCCACAAATAAGTGAAACCATATGATAATTGACTCTCTCTGCATGACTTATTTCACTCAGCATAATCTCTTCCAGTCTCGTCCATGTTGCTACAAAAGTTGGGTATTCATCCTTTCTGATAGAGGCATAATACTCCATAGTGTATATGGACCACATTTTCCTTATCCATTCGTCCTCTTAAGTGACATAAGTAATGTTTATTTGAGAAACAAAACAAAACACATTATCTAAGGCATGGAGGAGATGTTTCAAGGTCACTTATGCTGAATTTGTATCCAGTCTTTTACTGGTAGGCAATCAAGCAAGTGACCCAGCCTTCTGTTCCTGACAGTAAAGAACATCTTAATTATAGAGGGAGAGAATGAACTTTAGTTACAGAAAACTGGAAAAAAACAAGTAGCCAGAAAGCGTTAAAGGTCAGATCTCCTATAGTTTGTCACTCCAAATTTATAACACTTCAATGAACCCAATCAGAGGATGAATTTAAAATAGAGTATCTGTTTGAGAGGGACATGATAGGGTACAATCTTTTAACAACATTAGAAATAAGTACAGCATGGCATTGTGCAAAAAGCCTGGAGTTTGGGCCCAAAATACCTTTGCAATTTCTAGCTATATAACTTTAGGCAAATTACCTTAATATTTCTGAGGCACTCTCCTTACCGGGAAAATAAAGGAAGACAATCAATATAGACTTTATATGTAAAGTGAAATAAAGTATAAGAAGAGATTGGTTCTAAAAATTAGAAAGCACTTAATACATTGTAGCTATTTTGTTATTTCCATTATTAACATCACCAGTGGACTCTATCTGGTATGGCAAGAAAAATGAGTGTCTTCCTTAAGTTGATAGACTATACATCCTTTTGTTTTATTCTCAAGTTTGCCAGCTCCTTGTACTGTAAGAAATTAGCCTGCTTACAGAGAGAGAAGTCGGTACCAACAGATTGCTCCTAACAGGCCTGACCAATCATTTCAGAACTCCGCATATGCACTAGCCCTTCTGGAACATTGTCACACCTCTGCTAGTGATTTGGGTCTCTGTGTCAGCAGACACATCAGCTTCCTTCTTCCCTTTCAGCATCTGAGTATGTGCTTGGTTTTCCAAACCATATCCAAGGTAAATAGTGGTTGGTTTTAAAACTTTAAAAGAAATTATTTCTGAAGCCTGAGATCAAAGCCATTTGCAAATGCCATTTTCCTAATTCACAGATTCAAATATTCCTTTCATCTATGATCCCGGATAGTTAAATACCAACAATGCTGAGATCTGCTTTCTATTTATCCTAGAAGGAGACCCATGATGTGTCCTTTATCTCCTCCGGAGACTAGAACCAACCCCACCAGGACCTTAAGAGTATGGAGTATTCCTCTGGGCCATCATGGAAGAAACACATTGCCCATGTCCTGATCAAGGATATCATTTTTTAAAAAATATTTATTCATTTACTTTAGAGAAAGTGCTTGTGTGCAGGCGATAGAGGCAAAGGGAGAGAGAGAGAGAGAATCCTCAAGCACACTCCCCACTAAGTGTGAAGCCAACACAGGCCCAATCCCAGGATGCCAAGTTCATGACCTGAGCAGAAACCAAGAGTCAGCTGCCTAACCGGCTGAGTCACCCAGGTACCCTAAGGATGACATTTTTAAATCTCGCTCTCAACCTTCCTTTTACTGAATAAAGTGGCTTTATGGGAATAAGCTATAGACTTAATGCCCACTAAGGAATATTTATGCCGTTTTCAAATTTAACAGAAGTATTGAAGATTTTTCAGCTTCAAAGCTTCTTCTGGCCCATGTCCTCTTGTTAGCATATTCATTAAGAAATCCACAAGGAGGGGCACCTGGGTGGCTCAGTGGGTTAAAGCCTCTGCCTTCGGCTCAGGTCATGATCCAGGGGTCCTAGAATCAAGCCCTGCATCAGGCTCTCTGCTCAGCAGGGAGTCTGCTTCCCTCTCTCTCTCTCTCTGCCTGCCTCTCTGACTACTTGTGACCTCTGTCTGTCAAATAAATAAATAAATAAATCTTTTTAAGAAAGAAAGAAATCCACAGGGATATAAGTAACAATTCCAGTTACAAATTTGTATCTCCAATATATTTGACTGTTAGTGTTGAAAACTCTTGCATTTTATAAAAGAGGTATCTTTGTTTTAAAGATTTTATTTATTTATTTGACTGAGAGAGAGAGAGAGAAGAGATCACAAGTAGGCAGAGAGGCAGGCCAAGAGAGAGGGGGAAGCAGGTGCCCCAAAGAGGTACCTTTTTGATCACAGGATAATTTTAAGCATATGAAGATCATATAGACATGTGTCATTTGCATGCATATTATTTTGGATGGTCTGTTTCAGCCACATTTCTAAACCAAGCATCAGAGTGTATGTAGGACCAAGAGGAGCACTGAGGCTGATGAGGGACCAGATGAAGAGAACCCAGCCTGAGAAATGTTTGTCTTCCACATTCTCTGAAGTGTGAACAAGGCACTAATCCTCTCTGGCCAAACAAGCCCATCTTTAAAGCCCATCTATGACATATAGTTGTTTCTTTGTTTCTTTCAGCTAATTTGTATAAAACACATGGAGCCCTTCAAAATGAAAAAATTTAAGCATAAAATGATGTTTAGAAAAAATAATGAGGGAAGAACCAGCAGCTATTCCTTTACATATATTTTTAAAACTCTGTTTCCTCATTTAAAAGCATTATTGACATAAAATTTGCTGAGATACAATTCACATACCATACAATTCACCCATTTAGAGTGTGCAGTTCAGTGGTTTTGATATATTACATTATTTATTTTAATTGGGATAAAAAATATATAAAACTTAAAAATTTCTACTTTTCCCATTTTTACGTGAGCAATTCAGTGGTACTCCCTACATTGACTTTCAGAAATTTTATTTATCATCCCAAAGAGAAAAGATTCTCCGCCAGCCCCTGGTGACTTCTCATCTACTCCTAATGTCTCTTACATTTGGCTCTTCTTGCCTGAGCCTCCTCTGCGTGGATCATACAATAGTCATCATTTTGTGCCTGGTTCCTTTTACTCAGCCTGTCTGCAAGGTTCATCCCTGGTGAAGCATGGATCCGAACTCCGTGGTATGTGTGTACCGTACTCTGTCGATCCACTCCTCTCTGATGGACAGTCCAATCGTCTCCATAGTTTGGCAGTTGTGACTAACGCTGCAGTGAAATTGGCATACAAGGATCTGTTCAAATCCCTGTTCTTAATTCTTTGGGGCATACTGTACACCCAAAGAGCATAATTATTGGGTCATATGGGAATTCTGTTTTGTTTATTGAGGAACACTATTACTTTTTTAAAAGTATGTACTAATGGGTTACTGCACTAAGCTTCTTACCTGTGTTATTACGTCTAGTTCTCATAACAAACATGTTCGTTCATTCTTAGCACATTTTTTAAATTTTTTATTAAAATATATTTTAATTTTTTATTAAAATATAATCTATTATTAGCCCCAGGGTACAGGTCTGTGAAGTGACAGGTTTACACACTTCACAGCAATCACCATAGCACACACCTTCCCCAATGTCCATAACCCAACCACTGTCTCCCTACCGCCCTCCCCCTAGCAATATTTCTTAAGGGTCTTCTATATGCCAGTCACTTTTCTAGGCACTGGGGCCTCTGTAGTGAACAAAACTAATAAAGTCCTGCCCTCTCATAGATCTTACATAATCGTAGATAATAGTAGTGACAGCACGCAATAAATAGATGCTAATACAATGCTGGGTGGCATAAATGACATCAAGGCAATGAAAATAATGCAAGGTGAGAAGAAAGAACAGCACAGCAGTGGTGGGAGCAATGGGATGCTGTCTGAGATGGAACGGGAAGGGAAGGCCTCCGTAAAGCTGATGCTTGAGCAGAAACCTGAAAGAAGGGGGTACCTCCTCCAGAGATCTTGAGAGATCATTCTGGGGAATGGCAAGAACAAATGCAAAGGTCCTGAGGCAGGCCCAGTCTTGGTGTGGTCTAAGGAGCAGCACAGGTCCTGGTGGCCCTGGGGCATGAGAAACAGAGAGGAGGGGAAGTCCAGGTTTTATTTTGTTGTGATGGGAAGTCATTGGAGACTTTTAGCAGGAGATGGACACAGTTGAGGCTGAGACTTGGCAGGTCTGAGTGATTTTACCAAAGTAGCTGGTGAGTAGCTCATCCAAACTTGCCCAAGTCGCTTTACTCCAGAGTGCATCCCCATCCCCAGCAGGCTAGGGCATATATGGGACCTTCACAATGCTCCTTGCTGGCTGTAGCTGTTTTAAGTGTCCTACAGGATGCATGTTCCCATCACAAGGATTAGGTCAGGGCTCTCCATAAGCCAGCCTTGCCGGACGCCTCGTCTGCAGCCCCAGCGGTGTCTGCACTCTGCCCCACAGGCATGATGCACTCCCCCGGGTTCGATGGGACCGGCAGCCTCAGCCTGCAGATGCTGATGAACGCAGACAGCCTGTACACGGCCGCGCACTGTGCTCTGCTGCTCAACCTGAAACTCTCCCACGGCGACTACTACCGGAAGCGGCCCACCCTGGCGCCAAGCATGATGGTGAGCCTGACGCCTCTGTGCCGACCCTCCGAGGACAGGTGGCTGGAGAGCTGAGCACCAGTGTCCTGGGAGGAGTGGCATGGTGTGCACTCTTCCCCACTAGCATGCCATGGGCAATGCGGGTGGGGGGCCGTGGCGGGTTGAGGGGGATGCAGGGCGGTTTGCAGAGTGTGATGGGCCACACGGCTACCCACCTTGCTCCAGAGAGGCAAGGACCTAAGTGCCTAGAAGTGGCTGCCTGCCAGCAGCCCAGGAATGTCCCCCCAGTGGCACTGTTACACACACGTGTGTGAGCTGCAGTCTGAAACAGGTGATCCGAACGGACCGTTCAAACACCAGAAGATGGGCAGGGAATGGTCCCCTTCTCGGAAAATCAAGGCCTGCTTTACCAACACTCTTCATGGTCTTCCAGAATGTACTCAGATCTACTCATAACCCACAACCACACTTCCCACTGGTCAGAAATAGAGCACCTCGTGCAAGCGGCTGAATGAGAACAATGGCGATCATCCCGTGGTCGTCTCCGCCCTGTCAGCTCGTGAGCCTCCGTCCGTTGAGCTGCAATTGTTTGCTGCATAAACTGCAAATCCTCAGGGGTATCGGGCATAAATCCAGTAGTTCTTGAGCCGCATAAGCTTTTTCAGGGAACACACTTTCCATCTCTGCTGCTCTTGGGGAAGTGAGAAGGAGCTGCTCGGTTCATATTTCTGCACCATCTCTAGTTACCCCACAGAGGGGAGAGATGAGAGGCAGCGTTCCTAATCCTTTCACGGGGTTCTTACAAAGATACTGTAAGTGAAAGGAACTTCATGAAGTTTAGAACTTCCCCATCCTGGTTTCCCCTTCCCTAAACCACACCCCCACTATGCCCCCAATCAATAAGGTTTTATTTTTTCTAGAAGCCTTGACTCAGGTAGAGGACGCCTGGAGGGAAGCGGCAGCAGGGAAACGTGTTCGTTTGTGAGGGATCTTATCTGGTCACCTTCTCATGTGATCCTCTCCATAGAAAGAGTTCATGAAGCAGGTCCAGACCAGCGGGGTGCTGATGGTTTTCTCCCAGGCCTGGATTGAGGAGCTCTACCATCAGGTGCTCGACAGAAACATGCTTGGAGAAGCCGGCTACTGGGGCAGCCCGGAGGACAACAGCCTGCCCCTCATCACCATGCTGACCGGTCAGTGGCTCCTCACACAGCTCCGAGACTCTTGGTGTGTAGGGGGACAGACACTCCAAAGCCCCTTTCAGAGAAGCTAGCCTCGAAACAGCACCCAGAGAGCCTCCCCAGCAACTGGTAACAGTTCCAGGAAAGTGTCATGAATTCATCTCATTGGAATGTTCTGTCTGTTTCTCACATGGGACACTGGGGAACTCACTGTGCCCCATCAGATAAGGACTATTTAGCACCTGGGTCTGTCAGAATAAAACGATGGGCCTCTCTAGGGATATGAAGTACTTTCTGGGCTTAGAGCCCAGAATTATTCCTGGAAACTCCCATGTGCTAATAGATAACCCCATATCTTTTAATGCTCCCGAATTTGCCAGAAATGTAAAATGCTTGATCTTAAACTTGGCTTCTGTTCCCTTCCTGACTATACAAGAATTTTAAATAATACCAAGAGGTTACCCAGCATCTTTGTTCTCAGTGTCCAGAGTTTGTAAAATCCTGTTTATTAGAAATTTTACATGAGAGCATAGAGAGCTCTATGGGGTGTGGTCACGAAGCAGGGGTTTTTGTTTTTTGAGTGTGTGTGTGTGTGTGTGTATGTGTGTGTGTGTGTGTGTGAAAGCAGTCATTCATGGCTTCTTGTGGCTTAGCTACGGTGTCACGTAGACCAGGGAGTGCTCAAGACCTTGGCCATCAGTAGGCTTCATATATTATATCCAGGCTCATCTTCTTTTTGATCTGAGTTCCCAGACTGGTTTCTGATCCCATTTATCATCTCATGGCACCAGGCGACAGGGTATGTAGAGCACAGCCCTATGCCAGACACCTCCCCTGCCTCTATCATGTCACGTGTCCACACCCAGCTCAGCATGGCTCTGCACCAGGCAGGACACATGGGCAGGATCCCAACCAGGCTGGGGCAGGACAGTCCAGGGGAGGAGGCAGAATCCATTGTTCAAAGGCAATGTTATGTTACCTGTGGCCAGTTTGTGGGGGGCTCTTACAAGGGTAGCAGAGTAGACCACTGACAGATAAAACCCAACAAAGAGGGATTTAGGCTGAGGTGTTCTTTAGGAATCAGGCAGGGAGTCAAGACACATAGTGAGGTCGGTCCACAGCAGACAGAGCCTTGATCATTGGCTGGCGTTTGGAGTCTTGGTTCTAGAACTAGGATGCAACTGGGAGAAGCAAGGGCAAGGTCCCTAACTGTAGGGATCAGGATCACTGGACAGGTGACCAATTTGTGTTTGACTAATCATGATAACTTTCATATTCATTTGAAATCTAGGACTTCATAAATGTGTGAGACATTTCCATCTTTCCTTGTAAAATCCCTCCAGTAGGGATTGAAGGTACTTCCCAGAGCTTAAGGTGCCTTGGGATTTGGGTAAGGATCCTAAACATGCCAGCTTTAATTTTCAAAGACCACAGTTTCTGCCAAAATGAATCTCTGTGACTCTTTTACCTGAACCTTAACAAAGGGAGCCATTCAGTAGTTATAAAAATGAAGAAATAACGGGCCATTTATAGTAGCCACATGCGTCACACACTCCTGTGTATCAGCCACCTCTTTGTCACGGAACTATAAGCTCAGTCGCTACCTCCATGGGAGAATTCTAGACACAAGATGATATAAAAACACAGATTTTTCCATACAATTCTGCAAAATAAAATTCTGTGATTCTTTGTGGCAAAATTCCAGGTATGAAATGGCAAATGAATTTGAGCAGCAATTAACCTGGAGCTTGGAAGCGTCCATCTGGTCTTTTTGTCACATGCAGGAAAAAGCAACAGCAGCAGTCTTATTATCAACGTTACACAAACAGGCCATTCCTGATGTCATGGAAAGGTGTTCTGCAGTACTGGAATTTTAGTGCTTAGATAAGCTTTGTATTACTTGACTTCAGCAGTACTTTACTTAGCATACAGGAAACCTCATAACTTCCAGAAACGGCAATTTCCAGTGAATGCCATAAGACCATTTGAATATAAGTCAAATTAATGTCATTGAAACGGGCCTGTTCCCACTTCAGTAGCCATTGAGGTTTCTCCCTGCGTCTGTACCCCAGTTTTGTTGAGACGTAATTGACATAAAACATTATGTTAGTTTGGGGTATACAACATGATTTAATGATATATATCATATGTGTGTGTGTGTGTGTGTGTGGTGTGTTATTGCAAAATGATCATCATGATAAGTTTCGTTAATGTCAATCCCCTTATGTAGTTACAATTTTCTTTTCTTGTGGCCAAAACTTTTAAGATCTACTGTCTTTGCAACTTTCAAAGAGATGTGTTTCCAGAAGTCTCTACTCTTCTTGGACTTACTATAAGAATCAAAGGTATAATAAAATAATTTCTAAACAGCATGCAGAGAAGGCTCATCCTGTTGGTGAGGGTCAAGTTCTAAGGTCAAGGAATAAACTTAAGCTACCCTCTTTTCCCATGCCCTCCCCAGCTGGTATTCAGCTATGTTAGCTGCATTCAAGTACATATGCCCCAATTCCATCACTTCTCCAGTGGTTCCCTCCTTTCCACTGAGACATTTGGGGCCCAGAGGATGCAGGTTAGCCCATGGCTACAAGGCTACTTAATTCAGAGCTAAGGCTTCTCAGTCCCAGGCCAGCTTCTTCTTGCCAATATATTAAGAAGTGTTTCATTGAAATAATTCCAGAAATGAGTGTTTTAACAAAAATTCAAATGAAGGAGAGTTAAGATTCCTGTATTGAGCTGGATGGAGTATGTGATGTCATGGAAAGTGGCCCACATGGGAATCCAAAGACATGAATACTAAGTCTGATTCCTTCATTTACTGGCCCCATGGCCTTGGGTATCTTACCTACTTTGAATATTTATTTCTTTTGTGGTGAAATGGGAAAAATACTACCTATCCTGCTTACTTGCTTAGAGTTGACAGAAAAATCTAAATGTGAAAACACTTCATAAACTGTAAGGTATTATTATCAATTGATTGCTCTATTTTGGAATCAGATTATGTGATTATCTGACCAAAGAGATACTATTCTTCTTTTCTTTATTCTTATGAGGAAACTCTGAAAGAGAAATCCAGGTTGGGGCAACCTGCATGTATAAAATTTGGGAATAATGTCACTGTTCTGGATAAAAGGAGTATTCAGACATCTAAGTATTCTAAATCAATAGATTTTCCAACAACAGACATAGCAGAGTTTATCTTCCTTTTTTGAAGTAAAAAATATACAACAGCCTAACAAGAATGTTCTAGCAATGAAAGAAAACTGGACTATGAGGTTAAACAAAAATTTTAATATTCTGATAAAAGATTATTATTTTCTTACTACATAATAGAGCCAATGGATGTTTGTTTGGGAAGAAATGAATATTGTGGTGCCATTTGTTTTTGACTGGAGTGTTCTTAATCAGGGAAAACTTTGTCTTTTTCCTTGACAGACATCGATGGCTTAGAGAGCAGTGCGATTGGGGGCCAGCTGATGGCCTCAGCTTCTACCGAGTCCCCTTTCAGCCAGGGCAGGAGAATTGATGACTCCACAGTGGCAGGTAATGACTTGGGTCTTGAGTTTATGAATATGCATGCGTCACGTATGTTACCAGCAGTTAAAGCATTGAGTGGCAGCTTTGTGTGCTGACGTAGATGAATTAACGTCTTGTCCTGTCAGAAAAAAAGCGTGCCTGATGGAAGTTACTTTGCAACGTCTTGCTGATGATGCAACATTCATTATTTATAAACACACAAATGTTTAATGTGAAATGCAATCCAATAGCCATTAAATTATATTTCCGGTAGGAGAATGCCTTACAACTCAGGCTTGCTATTTGGATGGTCAGGAGATCCCGTGTGGCTCCCTGCCAGGTTGTTTCTGCCTCTGAAAAGTGATGCCTCTGCCCTTTCACGTTCCAGGTGTGGCATTTGCTCGCTACATTCTGGTGGGCTGCTGGAAGAACCTCATTGATACTTTATCAACCCCGCTGACTGGCCGGATGGCAGGAAGCTCCAAAGGGTTGGCCTTCATTCTAGGAGCTGAAGGTGTCAAGGAGCAGAACCAAAAGGAGCGTGATGCCATCTGCATGAGCCTCGATGGGCTGCGGAAAGCGGCGCGGCTGAGCTGTGCTCTAGGTACCAGAGGGAGTGATGTCCCATGACACGTGACCTGAGAGGCAGCCCTGAGGAGCGCTCGGGGCATGGCCTGTTGGCAAATAAGTCTTCTGGAGGGGCGCTTTTGGTAAGTGGTTGGAGAAGAGACTCAGTGAGCTGCAGTCATTTGTTGTCTCTGTAGGAGTTGCGGCTAACTGTGCCTCAGCCCTTGCCCAGATGGCAGCTGCCTCCTGTGTCCAGGAAGAAAAAGAGGAAAAGGAAGTCCAAGAACCCAGTGACGCCATAGCCCAAGGTAACCGCTGAAGGGCCAGAATCCACCTGGCGCCTTCTGTGCCATCTGCACACACCTGCACACATGAGCAGATCCCTGTCCCCGATCCCTGTGGCATGTGCAGCCTATGTTTGCCGCCGATCGCGAAGTCCCAGGCTGGATCCGTCCAGATCCCAGGTGTGGCTCCCTTCCACACGGCTGACCCTGCAGAGCACCTCCGTAGATCCCTCTGGAGATAAGAGACATCCTGGCCCTCGCTGACTAGGAAAGTGCTCATGGCTGATCACCGGAGTCTTGCAGGACACCAGAGGCCTGCCTGGCTGAGCTGTTTGTTCTTCTGTCCTCATCTGGCCACATGCTTTGGCACTGCACAGAGTACCCATCTGAAGACTCCTCAGGTCCTAGCAGGGAAAGGCAGAACAGCCAGTTTTCTGAAGAGGGAAATCAAATGGAGGAAATCCCCAAGAGAGGCTTCAGGAAAGCTTTGTTCTTGTAAGAGAAAAACCTGAGCTTAGTGAATTCCCGAAAGAGTTGATTTTTAACTTGTGAAAATCGGTTAGCCAATGGACGATTAGTAAATATACTTGATATGCACAACCATAAATTACATAAAAATCCTTACATTTAAAGTTCTTAAAAAATTATAAAACCAGAATTGATGTCCTAGTTATATACAAATAAATAAAATCAGTATCACAGACATACGACAAAGACACTTGGCTAAAACTCAGTTTGCCTCTCACAGCAGGAATATGGTTTGACTCCTCTGAAGTGAGCGTGCTGTGTTTCTAGACTCCAGACCATCCTTCACATATCCCACTGGGCCCATCTTCCAATGAGTTGATACCTTTATTCATGGAGGATGTTGACATTGGGCCTTGCCTTGGTATTTTGCATAATTGACATATTAAGTTACCCTCTGCATCCTTTCTCATTAGTTATCTACAATTTAAAAAGTGTTATTTGAAGATCACAAGTATAAATGTAAACTCAGGAAATGAAATGATCTGATGATCATGGGCTCAGAGCATATATATGTATATGTATATTTTAGATGATCATCACCATGAAACTCTGATGTTAAATAAACCTCAGAGAACTCACAGATTACCAGGAATTCTGTCTTATCAGTGTAGCACATGGGTGGGGAAGGGCTCGGGTGCAAACAGCTTTAGCTGGGGTAAAGAACCCCATCCACCTTGTGAGGCTGCCAAACTGGGCTCACCAGCGTCCGAGGGGCTGAGGGCTGGGTAGCTTGCACATTGAACCACAGGGATGTGCTCTTGAGGAGCTGGCTGCCAGTGCCATTGAGTAACATCTGCTATTTCCCTTTTGCTCTTGCATGGCAGCCCATTCTCTCCTTTTTATCCCTTCTCTCTTCTCCTTCTCTGGCCTTATCTTGGACCATTACGTTAATGAATGTCTTTCCGGCACAGTGAAACTGAAGGTAGAGCAGAAACTGGAGCAGATCGGGAAGCTGCAGGGGGTCTGGCTACACACGGCCCACGTCCTGTGCATGGACGCCATCCTCAGTGTAGGCCTGGAGATGGGAAGCCACAACCCGGACTGCTGGCCCCACGTGTTCAGGTGCATGATGATCCCCCAACCCCGATCAGTTACGGAGTTCACAGTACCTGTAAGGCAGAAGCAGCAATGATCTCTCCACAGTCCTCACGAGACTAAGACAAAAAGCATGTCTTGCAGGCATTGTCTTTGGGCTGACCTGGGACAGAGAAGCAGTGTCCATGGTGCAGGCATGGGGCAGGGGGCAGGGGCCAGGCTGTCTCCTCACTGCCTCCTCAGTGCACGCCTGATGCCTTGCACCGAGCTCCATTCTGGAAGAGCAGCCGTGGGGCAGAGAAGGGCAGGGCACAGGCACCTAGACCTCACCCAGAGCCCCAGCCAAATCTGGGTTCAGTGTGATGCCCTCAAAGCAAATACAGTCGTAAGTGTCTGTTGGGTTTCAAAGAGAGAAGCATGCAGGTCAATCAAGGGTTGCAAACCCCCTCTTGGGGGGAACATGTGAAAGAGCCAGTATGACTCAGCCTGGAGCAAATGGGTTTCAGCGTGGGAGCTGGCATCCTACTGCTCTTCGTTGTGCTCACAGGCAAAACAGGAGAAAGGAAGTGACTTAATTGCACCAGAGCATTTAACAGGGAATAAAAAAAATTGCCTGAGCATAGAACACAAGAGTGGGTTATCTGGGATGGTCTTTATCAGTCACTGGACTTCTCTGGGTTACCGGGCCTCTTATGAACCATCTTAGCCCCAGGGTCTGTTGGGCACAAAGTTTGGAAGTTGGCAGCTATCCCCTATATTGTGATGCTTCTCTGGGTTTGCCATGATCAGGACGCGACCCCAGCACCAGCACTAGATGCTGGTGAGGCCAGTCGGGACATGGCTGGGCAGAGCCCTTGAGAGTGGGCCCGGTGTGGCTGGCGAGCCTGCCAGGCACATGCACACTCCGACTGGGATCCTAAAGAAGGATTTCCCAAGTCCTCATCAGAGCACTAGAGAAAAGTGGAGAGGGCCCCCTGGGAAAACTCCCTCAGGCAGCCCAAGTCCAAATAAGCCAGTAAGCCGGACGGGATGGAACTGGATGAACAGGGCTTCTGTTACCCACCTTTCCTCCCAGCATGGAAGGCAGTCTGAGGAATCCTTACCCCACTTCCAAGTCATCTAGTCCAACTCAAAAAAGAAAAATAATATGGATAGTGAGGGGGGAGAGGAAGAGGTTGCTCTGACAAGAGAAGAAAGGAAATTGGGGACAGGGGGTCTGCAAAGCTGGGTAGGGTTTCTTTCTCTCACTGTGGGATTTACAGAGCTGGCCTGCTGAGCTACGCGGCCTAACATCTGTCTGTCTGCGTCTCTGTCTAGGGTCTGTGAGTACGTGGGCACGCTGGAGCACACCCATTTCAGCGACGGCACCTCTCAGCCCCCTCTGACCATCAGCCAGCCCCAGAAGGCGTCAGGGGGCTCCGGACTCCTCGGGGACCCAGAGTGTGAGGGCTCAGCCCCGGAGCAGAGCCTAGAGCCAGAGAGCTCCCTGAGCGCGGCCCCCGTCATCCAGCCGCTCTCCATCCAAGAGCTGGTCAGAGAAGGCAGCCGAGGCCGGGCCTCTGACTTCCGCGGGGGCAGCCTCATGACCGGGAGCAGTGCTGCCAAGGCCGTGCTCACGCTGTCCACCCAGGCAGACAGGTAAGAGCGCCCCGGGGTCTTCGTACCTCAGAGAGTGCTCCCTGCAGAGCACCAGTGGGCAATGCCACACCCATGTCTCTCCTCTCAAATCACGCCCAGGACAACTAGATGTGTCGGCCAGTCATTTAAGCCTCTTTTTTCATTTTTTTCAAACATACCTCTGTCTCCCACCAGGCCCCACACTTAAAATGAACCGCTGTCTGTGGACTAAGAGCGGAGACCCGGAGGTGGGTTCCCTGGGGCTAGTGCCCTGCACTTACTCTGTGATCTTGGGCCGGTTCGCCCCGCCCAGGGCCCCGATTGCCTCACGTCAAATAAGGCCATAAAGTCAGCCTCTCTCAGGGAGGTCATAAGGTTAAATTCATTACTAGAAGCACTTAAGAAAGAACTTGATAAATCATAAAAATCCATTATTTTTTTTTAAAGATTTTATTTATTTATTTGACAGAGAGAGATCACAAGTAGGCAGAGAGGCAGGCAGAGAGAGAGAGAGGGGAAGCAGGCTCTCCACTCAGCGGAGAGCCCGATGCGGGACTCGATCCCAGGACCCTGGGATCATGACCTGAGCCGAAGGCAGCGGCTTAACCCACTGAGCCACCCAGGCGCCCCAAAATCCATTATTTTTTTAAAAGATTTTATTTATTTATTTATTTGACAGAGAGAGAAAACAGAAGCAGGGGGTGAGCGGGAGGCAGGCAGGCAGAGCGAGAGGGAGAAGCAGGCTCCGTGCCGAGCAAGGCAGCTGACTCAGGGCTGGATCCCAGGATGCTGGGCTCATGACCCGAGCTGAAAGCAGATGCTTCAGATGCTTAAATGACTGAGCCACCCAGGTGCCACCAAAAACCCATTATTCTTATGATAGTTATTAACTATAGTCCCACACCTAAGGGGGTGATATATTCTTTAACCATATTGAGGTTGAGAGGAAAAACCCAATAATCCCAGCCCCAAGTGGCAACACCTCCTGATGTTGAACCTGCTGCTGGTCATCATGTCACATGTCATCCCACTACGTTGCACTGTCCACACTGGGTCATTGTGCCCCCAGCCCCAGGGCAGTGAAATTTATACAGGGAGCCCGAGGCTGGGGAGTGGGAAAGCAAAACAGCACTCACAGGGGCTCAGAACACCTGAGTTCTTTCCTCGCTTTGACACTAATCAACTACAAGGTCATGTCTGCATAAAGAGTTATGCTGAGACTCCGTGCAGTGTTCTCTTTTCCCGGCTTATCCAACAAGGTGGCTGGGAAAGGGTGCTGGTATCTGGAAAGTAGTATGCAAGCATCCAGCGGGGCATAATATTCATTGCTGTTCTTTTACTAGCAACGAGAGAGAAGAAATGGTTAATAGGACGCAGACACTAAATGACATTAAAATTGGATTTACAAAAATAGCAAGGAAAAGGTCTTTGTTTCCATCATTTGTGAATGCTTAACCTACTAATTCCCATCTTAAAACCTGTACATCTCATATAACCTCTTCAAACGGGACTCTGTATTCAATTCCTGTTGCAGACCCTCTCCCTTGCTCAGCATGTGACAGCCCACGGGGCTGTTTGCCCTTCTGATGTAAGCACAGATTTGGTGGGCAAGCAGCAGATGACTGAAGAGCAGTGGGAGGCCGGCCATAGAAACCCACATCGGATGCCAGCCTTCTGAATTCCAGCAAGCCTCAGCTCCTTCTCCAAGCCCTGCTACCTGTGTTCCCCTCCTCCTTCCGCTAGAAATGTTTGCGCCCAGCAGAGTAGAAAACAGAAGGAACCTGCAAGGTTCATTATGTTAGGGAATATTTGTTCTTTTAGTAGCTACTTGGGCTCCCACTGCGTGGAGGGCGCTGGGTGTATGAGTCAGAGGCAATAATTAAACTAGGCCCACCCCCAGGGGGCTTACAGGTTTGGGTGTACTTTGGCTTTGTATCCTTCTGAAGACCAAACCCAGCATTAGACTCATCAGTCGTAGCCCAGCAAAAGACTTGATTGACTTAATGGGTTTTTCTATCCCATAGTTTATGAAGCTAAAGCTAATTCTAAGGATTCCATTCCCAATTACTCAGTTTCAGGGGGTGATGCTTTTGCCAAGTTTCAGCTTCTTGCCAAATGTTTCATGAGTGCCCAGCACGACTGAGCTACGCCATGCGGAAACAAAGATTTTTTTTTTAATGGTCTGTGCCCTTTATATGAAAGTCTCCTAGTTCGAGCAGACTTATACACAGTAATAATAGGTAGAGAAGCATAACGCACATTTCTTTACAGTTTTACACATTTTCATTACTCACAGTTAACAAAATTACCATCATCATTCTACCGCAAAGACTTGGTGGAATTGTTCCCAAGTAAAAAATCAGTTTTTTTCCTCCAGGCTCTTCGAAGATGCTACGGACAAATTGAACCTGATGGCTTTGGGGGGGTTCCTCTACCAGCTGAAGAAAGCATCCCAGTCCCAGCTCTTCCATTCTGTTACAGATACGGTGGATTACTCTCTAGCCATGCCAGGTAATTCCTTCCCAGAAGAACCATACCATGAGATCAGCAGGAAGCAGCCTGGATCTCTGAAAGCAGCGGCCCACCTAAAGACTTAAATCCCCATTCTCATCACACATGGTCACCCTGGCTAAGGTCTCGGGCAGATTTGTCATCAGTTTTCAGGCATGCTGGGGGAAATGCTGCTGCGGCCAGTGCTGCCCCTCTTCCCACTGGAGCTGTGCCAGGTGGTTCTGCAAAGTATTGTGCTTGACATAGAGAAAATTATGTGGCTACTCAGGGTGCAGGTAGTTCCCATGAGGGTGGAACCCCCTTCCCCGTATCACAAGTCATGTCTCTTGTTTCATTCAGTTCAGCTGCTTGCAGAAGCAGCTCCTGATTCCACAAGAGGCTGGTGGGAGAGAAGAGTGGAAGAGGGGGAGAAGCTGCCTGCTACTCTGTGTCGAGGCACATCCCTAACGATAGGTCAATGTCACTGTCTTCACTGATGATGACCTCAAAGGGAGCACAGTTGTAATGAGCTGCCCAAGGGTTCCAAACGGGTGGTAGGCTGCTCACAGATGCAATGGTCCATCAGTAGCCAAGGTTGTCGTGCCAAAACAATGAGCCTCTGTCCTGATAGGTCTGCCCCTGCCCAGAACTACATGCTGGGGACACACTGTACCGGCAAGTTGGATCATACAACCTCTTGAGGTCCCATCTTTAGGGATCTGAAGTTCTAAGTGCATGCATTTGACCTTTTGACCCTTACTGCAGATTCTGATTTGAGAAGCACAGTCGTTCCCTTGCTAGTTTTTAATAGACTTTAAAACCTTAGCTCTGTAACGCCAACTTCCCAGACTCCTCGAACTTCCAGAACAGCCCTGG
Source organism: Neogale vison (assembly GCF_020171115.1). Taxonomy (NCBI): domain Eukaryota; kingdom Metazoa; phylum Chordata; class Mammalia; order Carnivora; family Mustelidae; genus Neogale; species Neogale vison. Next base: position 63,622,792 of record NC_058091.1, on the reverse strand, counting down.
ACTTGGGGGCCACCTTCAAAGTGCTTGGGGTTGAAAAATCAGCAAGCTCTCAGCTTACCAAAAAGCAAGGAGCAGGGTTAGGAAGAGGCAGCTGGCAGGAGGGGGCATTTGCTTTGGGATGAATCAGATAGGAGTTAAAATGCTGCGTCCATCTTTTACCAGCTACACTCTCTTAGGTGAGTTGGTAATAATATTACTGTCATTTTGAAGTTTATCTGCTATGGCAAGATTAATTAGAAAGAAGCAATCTGGTTGCAAGAGCAAGATAATGATCAGCATTTTGTAGGCAATATAGGAGAAGCAATAGGACATGAGGAAGAAGAAAATGATGAAAAGGGAGAAGACCAAGGTGACAGGGCAGAGCAGTAGCAAAAGATCAGAGGAGGTAAGGATTACACTGAAGCAAGACAGAGCAGGTTCAATAAGCATGTCCTTGAGTAGAAAGCTTGGTAAGCACTTCAGAGGTGCCATAAAGGGTTGGCAAAGTGGATGACACAGTGAGGACAGTAATGCTAATGGCTAACAGCAATGCTAATGGCTAACAGCAGGGGGTGTTTAGTATGTGCCCAGCCCTGTGATAGGCACTTTGTGAGGATCTCCATATTTAATCCTTCAAGTAACTTGAAGAGGTAAGTGCTGTTAGCCCCACTTCTACACGAAATGTAGTTTAGAGAGAGAAAGTCCTGGTCCAACACAGCCTAGCTACTAAATGGTGTAGCCAGGAGTTGAGCCCAGGCAGTCTGAGTCCCCACCCATCCTACTTAACCACCAGGCCATTCCCCCTTCTCCACAAACAGTGCTCACCCTTGTCCCGGCAGGCCCTGGGAATATGGCGGCCCATAGGAGAGGTGCTGAGTGAACCCCCTCGTCCCTCTTGAACCCTGGGTCTTCTCCTCCCTCAGTTGGCCCGCATTGACTAATCCTACTGTAAGGGTCTGCCCCTCCCAGAGGAACTTGCTTGTAGACCCTGAATGTAAGGGTGGGGCAGACTGCGTGGAGACATCCAATCAGTAAGCCGTATGTATATCCACTGGGAAGGTTGAAATTCAATTGGCCACCTGTGTAGGGGCGGGGCTCAACCACCCCCATAAAGGTTGCTCTGCCAGGCTGCCAAGGGGGGCTCCTGCAGGAGAGCCGCGGGCTCCTGCAGGAGAGCCGGGGGGCTCCTGCAGGAGAGCCGGGGCTCCTGCAGGAGGGCTGGGGGGCTGCTGCAGGAGAGCAGCGGCTGCTACAGGAGAGCGGTGAAGTCGGCGGAGAGCGGTGAAGTCGGCGGAGAGCGGTGAAGTCGGCGGAGAGCGGTGAAGTCGGCGGAGAGCGGTGAAGTGGAGCGGAGAGCGGTGGAAGTCGCAGAAGAGCAGGGGAGTCAACGGTGTATAGTAGAGCTGTAACAGCTCTTGTAAGAGCTATAACCGCGTTTGGCGGTCCACCCTCCGGCGGCGGCCCCGAGCGCCGCCGCCTGCAGCCTCCGGCGGCGGCCCCGAGCGCCGCCGCCTGCACCCTCCGGCGGCGGCCCCGAGCGCCGCCGCCTGCAGCCTCCGGCGGCGGCCCCGAGCGCCGCCGCCTGCAGCCTCCGGCGGCGGCCCCGAGCGCCGCCGCCTGCAGCCTCCGGCGGCGGCCCCGAGCGCCGCCGCCTGCACCCTCCGGCGGCGGCCCCGAGCGCCGCCGCCTGCAGCCTCCGGCGGCGGCCCCGAGCGCCGCCGCCTGCAGCCTCCGGCGGCGGCCCCGAGCGCCGCCGCCTGCAGCCTCCGGCGGCGGCCCCGAGCGCCGCCGCCTGCAGCCTCCGGCGGCGGCCCCGAGCGCCGCCGCCTGCAGCCTCCGGCGGCGGCCCCGAGCGCCGCCGCCTGCAGCCTCCGGCGGCGGCCCCGAGCGCCGCCGCCTGCACCCTCCGGCGGCGGCCCCGAGCGCCGCCGCCTGCAGCCTCCGGCGGCGGCCCCGAGCGCCGCCGCCTGCAGCCTCCGGCGGCGGCCCCGAGCGCCGCCGCCTGCAGCCTCCGGCGGCGGCCCCGAGCGCCGCCGCCTGCAGCCTCCGGCGGCGGCCCCGAGCGCCGCCGCCTGCACCCTCCGGCGGCGGCCCCGAGCGCCGCCGCCTGCAGCCTCCGGCGGCGGCCCCGAGCGCCGCCGCCTGCACCCTCCGGCGGCGGCCCCGAGCGCCGCCGCCTGCACCCTCCGGCGGCGGCCCCGAGCGCCGCCGCCTGCACCCTCCGGCGGCGGCCCCGAGCGCCGCCGCCTGCACCCTCCGGCGGCGGCCCCGAGCGCCGCCGCCTGCAGCCTCTGGCGGCGGCCCCGAGCGCCGCCGCCTGCAGCCTCCAGCCTCCGGCGGCGAGCACCGCCGCCTGCAGCTTCCAGCCTCCGGCCCCGAGCACCGCCACCTGCAGCTTCCAGTCTCCGGCGGCGGCCCCGAGCACCGTCGCCTGCAGCTTCCAGCCTCCGGCGGCGAGCACCGCCGCCTGCAGCTTCCAGCCTCCAGCCCCGAGCCATCGCCTGCAGCCTCCGGCGGCGGCCCCGAGCGCCGCCGCCTGCGCCCTCCGGCGGCGGCCCCGAGCGCCGCCGCCTGCAGCCTCCGGCGGCGGCCCCGAGCGCCGCCGCCTGCGCCCTCCGGCGGCGGCCCCGAGCGCCGCCGCCTGCGCCCTCCGGCGGCGGCCCCGAGCGCCGCCGCCTGCGCCCTCCGGCGGCGGCCCCGAGCGCCGCCGCCTGCAGCCTCCGGCGGCGGCCCCGAGCGCCGCCGCCTGCAGCTTCCAGCCTCCGGCCTCGAGCGCCGCCACCTGCAGCTTCCAGCCTCCGGCGGCGGCCCCGAGCACCGTCGCCTGCAGCTTCCAGCCTCCGGCCTCGAGCGCCGCCACCTGCAGCTTCCAGCCTCCGGCGGCGGCCCCGAGCACCGTCGCCTGCAGCTTCCAGCCTCCGGCCTCGAGCGCCGCCACCTGCAGCTTCCAGCCTCCGGCGGCGGCCCCGAGCACCGTAGCCTGTAGCTTCCAGCCTCCGGCCCCGAGCGCCGCCGCCTGCAGCCTCCAGCCTCCGGTGGCCCAGCAGTCCAGTCGTCTGCGGTCCAGTTGTCAGCGGTCCCTCGACGCCTGCGGTCCTGAGACATCTGCGGTCCAGTTGCCAGCGGTCCCTCGACGCCTGCGGTCCTGATGCCTACAGACCCTAGAGGCCAGCAGTCGGTCCTGACACCTGCAGCCCCTAGATGCCAGCAGTCTGGAGGCATAAGCAGCCCTGAGATGCCAACGGCCCCTAGACACCAGCAGCCTCCCTGCAAAATGCCTCGCCACCCCGAACCACAAGTGGCCTTGTCCGCAGTGGTGGCTTCCTCCGGGTGGAAGCCTGGTCAGAGTAGCATCGTGGGGAGCAGAGTCTGTGTCATCTGGGTTGTCCTCCTTGTCATTGTTGCTTCTTCGTCATTGGGAGTGGCCTCATCCAGGAAATGGTCTTGTCCAGAACAGCCTCTTCTTGGGAGCGGCCTTGTCCGGGGAGAAACTTCATTGAGCAGTGGCCTTGTCTTGGGAGTGGCCTCTTCTTGGGAACGGCTCCAATCATGGAGCGGCCTCATCTGTGGAGCAGCAACGTCATCTAGAGCAGCCTCGTCCAGAGTGGCCTTCTTGGAAGTGACCTTGTTGGGTTCATCGTCACCGCCTTTTCGTAAGAGGTAGCTCTGACCGGTAGTTTGATTCCTGATGCTTGGCGCGAAATAAAGTTTTGCTTGACTTTCGCTTTGTATCAGTCTCGTTCCTTTGATCACGGACCCTAACATTTGGGGGCTCGTCCGGGATCAAACGACGAGAACTGAGCCAGCATCAGAATTTTTAGGGAAAGCCTCTGGAGGTATTGGGTTTCGAAGTATTGGGTTTCGAAGTATTGGGTTTCGAGGTATTGGGTTTCGAGGTATTGGGTTTCGAGGTATTGGGTTTCGAGGTATTGGGTTTCGAGGCATTGGGTTTCGAAGTATTGGGTTCCGAGGTATTGGGATCCTTTCCGTCTGTCTGGTTGGAGCTCCAGGGTATAGCCCACCGGGGAGAAGCTGGACGCAGCCATGCTCCCCAGGGCTGGAGTGGATGCGGGGACGCCCCATCCCTCTGCTGATAGATCGACAGGGGGTTCTAGTCCCCCTGGGCGGTCGGGGGGGTTCGAGTCCCCCTGCGTGGTCGGGGGTTCGAGTCCCCCTGGGCGGTCGGGGGGTTCGAGTCCCCCTGCGCCGTCGTGGGGGTTCAAGTCCCCCTGGGCGGTCGGGGGTTCGAGTCCCCTGCCTTCCCTTTGACAGTTGAGGGGTTCAAGTCCCCTTAGACGGTTGGGGATAAAGATAGCCCCCACCAGTGGCAAGCTCTGGGTAAATTAAAAGTGCATAGAAATCAATGCACTCCATAAATTTGGTCAGGAGGACAAAGAGAAAAATCCGATTAGGAAATCCATTGAGCTATACAAAAACAAAAACACTCTGTCAATTAGAATGGCCCAATTTCTCCACAGGGTGGCCACCGGAAGGAACGTTTGCCTTGGCTCAGATATATTCTACCCTGAGTGAGGTCTTGGATCTACATCGAGACCAAGTACCATATATTGTGGCCTGGCGATACCTGATAGAAGAGCCACCGTCATGGCTCAAGTCCCATCTTCCACCTGCTAATGAAATTATTTCTCTCCCTCTAAGGCAGGTTGGAGCACCAAAACCAGAACAAGCAGATAAGGGGGATTCAGGGAAGAAGACCGTTCTACCTCCATCAGATATGGAGGATGCGGAATTCGCCCCCCTTTATTTGTCTTCTAAATCTGACTCTCGGTCCCAAAATGTCTTTACAAGTCCACCTCATACACGGTCGGGATCCACCTATGGGATCACCATGCGGCGAGACTGCCCTGATCCTTCCCCTTTCCCCTATCCTCCTCAGCCTTCCTCTACCTCACTGGTACGGTCTGCGCCGATGCTGCCCCTTCGTGAGGTTGCTCTACCAGAGGGGAGAGGGCGGCCTTACTTAAGCTATATCCCTTTCTCCTCTTCTGACATCTATAACTGGAAAACCCAACACAAATCCTTTTCTGATCACCCTCAGGATTTAATTAGCCTCTTGGAAACTGTTTTTCTTACTCACCAACCCACCTGGGTAGATGTTCAACAGCTCCTTATGGCTCTCTTTAATGGGGAGGAACGGGATCGCATCATGCGAGAAACCCATAAGGTGATAAGCGAGAGACTTGGCAGGGACCTCGATCCCCGCCGGATGGAGGACTACTGCCCGAGGGAATCTCCCGACTGGGATCCAAACTCTGATGAAGGTAAGGAGAGCTTACGTTTCTACCGCCAGGCTCTATTGGGAGGCCTCCGTGCAGCAGCAAGGAGACCCATAAATTTATCCAAAATTAGTACAGTGACTCAAGGTAAGAATGAGTCTCCAGGAGCCTTCCTAGAAAGGCTAATTGAAGCCTATAAAATGTATAGCCCGATCAATCCTGAGGCACCTGAAAATCAGAGGGCAATGAATCTTGCTTTTGCAAGTCAGTCAGCCCCAGATATAAGGAGAAAACTTCAGAAAATCGAAGGATTTGAAGGAAAAAATCTGACTGAGTTAGTGGGAATAGCAGAAAAGGTATTTAACAACAGGGATGCACAAGAGGATGAAAAAGAGACAAAAAAATTGGTTAAGGTTTTGACATTACATGAGGCAGGGAGGAGACGGCTAGGGGATAGTAAATGGAAGGAAAAACCTAAGCAGAGAGAAGGCAGGCGGGAAGACTTAGATTCCAATCAGTGTGCTTACTGTAAAGAAAAAGGACATTGGGCCAGGGAGTGCCCTAAAAGGAAGACGGCAATGCTTGCCACCAGAGATTGAAGGGGCCATGGTTCGGAACCCCTCCCCGAACCTCGGGTAAAAATTGAAGTGGAGGGGAAATCAGTTGATTTTTTGGTAGACACAGGGGCCCAATTTTCATCGTTACTTAAACCTATGGGAAAACTATCTGGAGAGGAAGTTTGGGTACAAGGAGCAAATGGCACAGAGAGACATAAATGGACAACAGAAAGGACTTTAAATTTAGCCTCGGGATTAGTTAAACATCGATTTTTGGTCCTCCCTAATGCCCCATATAATTTGATGGGAAGAGATCTCCTCCACAAGTTAAGAGCTGGCATTCAGTTTTCAGAAGGAGATATGACTGTAACATTGAGACAACCCACTGTACAGGTGCTTATGGCAGCAGTGGATGAATACCGCCTTTACGAACCAGTCTCAAAACCAAAGGAGACAAAGGGGGAAAGCCTCCTCCAAATCCTACAGAACGAGTTTCCTGAGGTCTGGGCAGAAGGGAAGCCCCCTGGCTTGGCTAAAGAACAACCTCCAGTGGTGGTACAATTAAAGGCGACAGCTACGGCTATACGCGTCCGGCAATATCCTCTTTCCCAGGAAGCAAAGGAAGGGATCAGGAAACACATTAACCGCCTCCGGGGAGACGGGATTTTAGTTCCTTGTAAATCTTCATGGAACACTCCTTTGCTCCCCGTTAAAAAGGCCGAGACTGGGGAATACCGACCAGTTCAGGACTTGCGGGAAGTTAACAAACGGGTTGAAGATATACACCCAACAGTGCCTAACCCCTATACCCTACTCTCCCTCCTGGGCCCCAAAAGAACTGTATATACTGTCTTAGATTTAAAGGATGCATTTTTCTGTATACCTATAGCAAGGGAATCTCAGCCCCTTTTTGCTTTTGAGTGGTCTGACCCACAGGAGGGGTTTCAAGGCCAGCTCACCTGGACAAGACTTCCCCAAGGATTCAAGAATTCGCCCACCATTTTTGATGAGGCCCTGCATGAGGATTTGCGTGAGTACAGAATTTCTAATCCAGGAGTCACTCTGTTACAATACGTTGATGACTTGCTAGTAGCCGCCGAGGACTATGAGTCGTGTTTGTGGGGGACGAGAGCTCTCTTACAGGCTCTGCAGACAAAAGGGTATCGGGTGTCAGCAAAGAAAGCACAGCTCTGTCAGAGCTATGCCACTTATCTAGGCTTTGACCTCCATGAGGGAGTACGTTCACTGTCTGAATCCAGGAAACAGGTGATTACCCGATACCCCCGTCCCACCACGTCCCGACAAGTAAGGGAGTTTCTTGGAACAGTGGGCTACTGTAGGCTATGGATACCACGGTTTGCAGAGATTGCCCGACCGCTCTATGAACTGACAAAAGGAGGGCTCACTAGGATTGAGTGGACAGCTGAGGCAGAAGGAGCATTTCGGGAATTACAAAGAGCCTTACTGTGTGCCCCAGCATTGGTCATCCCAGATGTTACCAAGCCCTTCCACTTGTATGTGAAGGCAGGGCTGACTAAAGAAGTTTTGACTCAGACTCTAGGGTATGGTGAAGGCCAGTGGTCTATCTTAGCAAGAAACTAGATCCAGTAGCAGCTGGGTTCCCCCTTTGCTTCTGCATAATTGCTGCCATGGCCCTCCTAGTCAAGGATGCATGCAAATTGACTCTGGGTCAAAATCTCATATTGACCACCACCCACGTTATCAAGGGCCTTCTCCGGACTCCACCAGACCGATGGATGACGAACGCCCAAGTAACGGGGTAGCAGGCCCTTCTCCTCAATGGACCAAAAGTGGCCTTCCGACCCCCAGCAGTGCTAAATCCAGCCACACTGCTGCCAGAAGAGCTAGCTGACCATCCACATGATTGTGGGGAGGTCTTAACCCAAGTCACAGGAATAAGGCCGGATCTCAGAGACATTCCCCTCCCAGATGCCGAGATGACTCTGTTCACAGATGGGAGCAGCTACATAGTCAATGGAAAGAGGTATGCAGGGGCCGCGGTGGTTTCTCCTGAGCAGAGACTCTGGACAGCAGCCCTGCCACATGGAACTTCGGCACAGAGAGCAGAACTAATTGCACTCACGAAGGCACTGCAGATGGCCAAAGGAAAAACCACCAACATCTATACGGACAGCAGGTATGCCTTTGCTACACTGCAGGCATTACAGTCTGTCTTAAAAAGAAGGGATCCAAACTGCCTATACTGGAACAGAGACGGTGGAACCACATCCTTACCAACCCGGGGACTTGGTTTGGATACGTCGCTATCAAGTGGGGAATTTGGAGCCTCGTTGGAAGGGACCATTTACTGTTATCCTAACCACCCCCACAGCAGTAAAAGTGGAAGGCATCAGGGCCTGGGTTCATGCGGGTCATGTCAAACGAGCTGAGAGTAAGGATGCCCTCCAGAAATGGGAAATGCAGCCAAAAGACCCTGCTGACCATAGACTAAGACTAAAGAAACTGTGAGTGTATTGTTGCTATACTAAAGAAAATTGGGGCGATAAAATGTTAGTCTTATATGTTCAATATAAGGTAGAACCATCTGAAAAGTCAAGGATTTGACTAATCTCCAAAGAAAAGGGGGGAATGTAAGGGTCTGCCCCTCCCAGAGGAACTTGCTTGTAGACCCTGAATGTAAGGGTGGGGCAGACTGCGTGGAGACATCCAATCAGTAAGCCGTATGTATATCCACTGGGAAGGTTGAAATTCAATTGGCCACCTGTGTAGGGGCGGGGCTCAACCACCCCCATAAAGGTTGCTCTGCCAGGCTGCCAAGGGGGGCTCCTGCAGGAGAGCCGCGGGCTCCTGCAGGAGAGCCGGGGGGCTCCTGCAGGAGAGCCGGGGCTCCTGCAGGAGGGCTGGGGGGCTGCTGCAGGAGAGCAGCGGCTGCTACAGGAGAGCGGTGAAGTCGGCGGAGAGCGGTGAAGTCGGCGGAGAGCGGTGAAGTCGGCGGAGAGCGGTGAAGTCGGCGGAGAGCGGTGAAGTGGAGCGGAGAGCGGTGGAAGTCGCAGAAGAGCAGGGGAGTCAACGGTGTATAGTAGAGCTGTAACAGCTCTTGTAAGAGCTATAACCGCGTTTGGCGGTCCACCCTCCGGCGGCGGCCCCGAGCGCCCCCGCCTGCAGCCTCCGGCGGCGGCCCCGAGCGCCGCCGCCTGCACCCTCCGGCGGCGGCCCCGAGCGCCGCCGCCTGCAGCCTCCGGCGGCGGCCCCGAGCGCCGCCGCCTGCAGCCTCCGGCGGCGGCCCCGAGCGCCGCCGCCTGCAGCCTCCGGCGGCGGCCCCGAGCGCCGCCGCCTGCACCCTCCGGCGGCGGCCCCGAGCGCCGCCGCCTGCAGCCTCCGGCGGCGGCCCCGAGCGCCGCCGCCTGCAGCCTCCGGCGGCGGCCCCGAGCGCCGCCGCCTGCAGCCTCCGGCGGCGGCCCCGAGCGCCGCCGCCTGCAGCCTCCGGCGGCGGCCCCGAGCGCCGCCGCCTGCAGCCTCCGGCGGCGGCCCCGAGCGCCGCCGCCTGCAGCCTCCGGCGGCGGCCCCGAGCGCCGCCGCCTGCACCCTCCGGCGGCGGCCCCGAGCGCCGCCGCCTGCAGCCTCCGGCGGCGGCCCCGAGCGCCGCCGCCTGCAGCCTCCGGCGGCGGCCCCGAGCGCCGCCGCCTGCAGCCTCCGGCGGCGGCCCCGAGCGCCGCCGCCTGCAGCCTCCGGCGGCGGCCCCGAGCGCCGCCGCCTGCACCCTCCGGCGGCGGCCCCGAGCGCCGCCGCCTGCAGCCTCCGGCGGCGGCCCCGAGCGCCGCCGCCTGCACCCTCCGGCGGCGGCCCCGAGCGCCGCCGCCTGCACCCTCCGGCGGCGGCCCCGAGCGCCGCCGCCTGCACCCTCCGGCGGCGGCCCCGAGCGCCGCCGCCTGCACCCTCCGGCGGCGGCCCCGAGCGCCGCCGCCTGCAGCCTCTGGCGGCGGCCCCGAGCGCCGCCGCCTGCAGCCTCCAGCCCCCGGCGGCGAGCACCGCCGCCTGCAGCTTCCAGCCTCCGGCCCCGAGCACCGCCACCTGCAGCTTCCAGTCTCCGGCGGCGGCCCCGAGCACCGTCGCCTGCAGCTTCCAGCCTCCGGCGGCGAGCACCGCCGCCTGCAGCTTCCAGCCTCCAGCCCCGAGCCATCGCCTGCAGCCTCCGGCGGCGGCCCCGAGCGCCGCCGCCTGCGCCCTCCGGCGGCGGCCCCGAGCGCCGCCGCCTGCAGCCTCCGGCGGCGGCCCCGAGCGCCGCCGCCTGCGCCCTCCGGCGGCGGCCCCGAGCGCCGCCGCCTGCGCCCTCCGGCGGCGGCCCCGAGCGCCGCCGCCTGCGCCCTCCGGCGGCGGCCCCGAGCGCCGCCGCCTGCAGCCTCCGGCGGCGGCCCCGAGCGCCGCCGCCTGCAGCTTCCAGCCTCCGGCCTCGAGCGCCGCCACCTGCAGCTTCCAGCCTCCGGCGGCGGCCCCGAGCACCGTCGCCTGCAGCTTCCAGCCTCCGGCCTCGAGCGCCGCCACCTGCAGCTTCCAGCCTCCGGCGGCGGCCCCGAGCACCGTCGCCTGCAGCTTCCAGCCTCCGGCCTCGAGCGCCGCCACCTGCAGCTTCCAGCCTCCGGCGGCGGCCCCGAGCACCGTAGCCTGTAGCTTCCAGCCTCCGGCCCCGAGCGCCGCCGCCTGCAGCCTCCAGCCTCCGGTGGCCCAGCAGTCCAGTCGTCTGCGGTCCAGTTGTCAGCGGTCCCTCGACGCCTGCGGTCCTGAGACATCTGCGGTCCAGTTGCCAGCGGTCCCTCGACGCCTGCGGTCCTGATGCCTACAGACCCTAGAGGCCAGCAGTCGGTCCTGACACCTGCAGCCCCTAGATGCCAGCAGTCTGGAGGCATAAGCAGCCCTGAGATGCCAACGGCCCCTAGACACCAGCAGCCTCCCTGCAAAATGCCTCGCCACCCCGAACCACAAGTGGCCTTGTCCGCAGTGGTGGCTTCCTCCGGGTGGAAGCCTGGTCAGAGTAGCATCGTGGGGAGCAGAGTCTGTGTCATCTGGGTTGTCCTCCTTGTCATTGTTGCTTCTTCGTCATTGGGAGTGGCCTCATCCAGGAAATGGTCTTGTCCAGAACAGCCTCTTCTTGGGAGCGGCCTTGTCCGGGGAGAAACTTCATTGAGCAGTGGCCTTGTCTTGGGAGTGGCCTCTTCTTGGGAACGGCTCCAATCATGGAGCGGCCTCATCTGTGGAGCAGCAACGTCATCTAGAGCAGCCTCGTCCAGAGTGGCCTTCTTGGAAGTGACCTTGTTGGGTTCATCGTCACCGCCTTTTCGTAAGAGGTAGCTCTGACCGGTAGTTTGATTCCTGATGCTTGGCGCGAAATAAAGTTTTGCTTGACTTTCGCTTTGTATCAGTCTCGTTCCTTTGATCACGGACCCTAACACTACCACCCTGAGTATTTTTCATCCCCTTTGATTTTCATCCTCTCTGTGCTTGAGAACAGACCGAACTACCCCTTTGTTTGGGCTTTATGGCTTTTATGGTCTTGCCACCTTCTAGGAGAAGTTAAATCCACCCAAGACCGGAAGAGCGCCCTCCACCTCTTCCGGCTCGGAGACGCCATGCTGAGGATTGTGCGGAGCAAGTCGCGGCCGCTGCTCCATGTGATGCGCTGTTGGAGCCTCGTGGCCCCACACCTGGTGGAGGTGAGCCCCTGCAGCCGAGCCCGCACAGGGCTTTCCATGCGGGGCGGGCTGAAGAGCATCGTGGCCTCGGAGCAAGGCTAAGGTTCCCAACCCACCCCTCCCCCAACCCGGCAAAAACGTCAGAGTTCTCTATAGGACATCTGGGCATCTAGAGAATCACCCCAAAGGGCAGTCCCATCCTGGTTTTGCCCCTATCTTTCTTTATAGTCACATGACTTGGGGAAGTACCTCCCACAGCTGGCTTTCCGATCTTTATGCCTTACTTTCAGCCTGAGGCTGGAGTTTCACTTTTATCTTTTAATTTCTTTTCTTTTTTAAGATTTTATTTATTTATTTGACAGACAGATCACAAGTAGGCAGAGAGACAGGCAGAGAGAGAAGAGGAAGCAGGCTCCCTGCCGAGCAGGGAGCCTGATGCGGGACCTGATCCCAGGATCCTGAGATCATGATCTGAGCCCAAGGCAGAGGCTTGGCACCCCAGGAGTTTCACTTTTATACATGATTATAACAATGTCTCTTGTTCTGCCGGTCTCTCTTTTCTGAGAGCTAAATGTACTCTGGGAAGTACCCTGTAAGTAGGTGAACCATATGCCCTAGTTTTCCCAAGAAAATTAATGTTAGGACCCCTTTTACTCTCATACAAAGTAGTGCATGCATTAAATTATATCCTATGAACTAAGCATTTCAGTACATAACGACTGGCTCCTTCTCAATTGGTGGGAAAATTATTGCCTCCTTTTTCAGTAATAACAATTCTTATTAGTTCTTCAGTGTTAATCTGGCAGAGTTACATCATCAAATAAAGTGTTTTGTGGAACTTAATTCACTAAACTGAGAACATTCTAGTAAAGAAAATGGGTAGAAAATTGTAACTTAGTCATGGAAAAACAGGGTTTATGATTTATCTGTTAAACTACAACCAACCGTCTGCAAAATCTGGCCACATAAAACAACAACCATTTATTTAGCTCCCGATACTGTGGGTCAGGTATCTGAACTGGCTTGAGCTAGGCTTGGCTGAGCTCTTCTTGCCTCACCTGTGCACCTGTCGTCAGCTCGTTCATGACAGCCTTGACTAGGAGGGCTGGACATGGGGGCCTCTCCTCATGATGTCTCTCCCTTCAGCAGACTAGCCCTGGCTCATTCACGTGGTATTCTTAGGATTCCCAAGAAAAGTGAGAGGGCAAACCCCAAATCAGAGCTACTTTCCAGTTCTCTACTGATACAATGTTTGGTATTTTTCCTTTGTGCAAAGCAGATCACAGATCCAAGCCCAAGGTCAGTGACAGAGAGGGCTCCACAAGGGCATGCATACAAAGATGTGAGCAAGTTAGACCATTCTGGGGGCACCTGGCCCACTTCCTTGAGGGACAGGTGACATCTCTGATCCTATTCAGAACATGGCTAGAATGAGACCATAGGCAGTTCCCAGACTAGGTTCCAGTGTATTTATAGTCCATGTGTTCTTTACCACCCAAGAAAACTGTCATGTTACAAGAAGAAAAATGAAAAGGAAATTACTAAAAAGTCTCATTTTTCCAAAAATATTAAGGTGAAACTAGAGTTGCGTGTGATCTTTAGTTAATTTATTAAAAATTTAACTTTATTGTGCTGTTCATCTATACTTGGTCCTTGGAGTTATTTTTATTTTCATTTATTTATTTATTTTTACGTCAACAGAATTGCTGCTTCTACCTCCCCACAACGAAGTGGGTTAGGAGTTTAAGAGACCAATTTCTTACTTCCGTGAAGTCCTGATGGTGTTCTACTCTCCCTTGGATTTTGCAGGCCGCCTGCCATAAGGAAAGGCATGTGTCTCAGAAGGCTGTTTCCTTCATCCATGATATACTGACGGAGGTTCTCACTGATTGGAATGAGCCACCTCATTTTCACTTTAATGAAGCACTTTTCCGACCTTTTGAGCGTATCATGCAGCTGGAGTTGTGTGATGAGGATGTCCAAGACCAGGTCAGTGGCGTGTGGAAGTCAGCATCACCAGCATCAGAGCCGGCCCCTCCTGAGTGCCCTGGCCAGCCCTCCTCTATGGTCTTTGCATGTTTCATCTTTCCAGTAATCCTTTGTGGAATCCGTGACAGGGGGGCTAAGCAATTTAGCTGATGATACATGGTTCATGATTAGTGGAACTGGGGTTTGAACCTAGGCAATCTAGCTGTACCAGTGCATACTTCAATATACCTAACCTATACTCTTCATCACTACAATACCCTCTGCCAAGAGACAGACAGTAAGGAAACTGTTTATTTCATATCATAATGGTAGGCTAGGAACACAGACAGATCCTCTGCCTCTGAAACCTACCAAAAAGGTTGAATAAAGGTTTAAAAATTCCTTGTAAATGCACTGACCCTTTCTGGCAAGAAAGGCAAGAATACTAATGTGTCCAAAACTAAGTAACGATGGGAAGCCAAAGCACTAAGTAGAGTCCTAAGCCTGGTTTTGCCATGAGGGAATTTGCCATTGGGTTAAGCAGAAGTCTGCTTAGCACATCCTTGAGATCACAGGAATAGATCAGTCTCAGGGCAAACTGTGTAAGACTGGTGTTCATTCAGGGCAAAGCTGAGTTCAAAATGAACCCAAAACCACCCCCTGTGGATAGTAGCAGCCTTTCTCTAACTTTGGCTCTTCATAAAGACTAAAACACAAACAAACAAGGAAAAAAAAAAAACTCTATAGGATTTAAATTTACAAGCTATCCCTTCTAGCAGGCCAGTGTATGAAATTACACCACCTTTATAGTCTGAAAAACTTTATACAGGCATGACACAAAAGCAACAGAAATTCCCCCAGAGGAACTCATTTCAACTTAGGCCATAAATGAATCCCACAAATAAAGTTCCCAAATATGTGAGTTCACAGTATTTCCAAAATATTACAAAACACACAGGGAAACAAGGCAATACTCAGAGCAAGCTGCTGGAATAACAGATGGTACAGTCAGGACTGAAATGAATTGAAATGTTGGTATCCTTCCTGCAAAATATTAAATAGGAATGTAAAGTAATTTTAATGAAACAAAAGAAAATAAAATGAAAAGTGAGTTAATGCCTAAAGACTAAGTTGGAAGATTTCCATCATAGTGAATTAAGTAGGTCAGATCAACTTTCCACAGGGAACAACCAGGAAAAGTTAGATTAAAAAAATTTTTTTTAATCATTGTTAGATATTGGAACATAAGGCAGTGAATAACTGAGGCCAATGTCTAGAAGAAGAAGAATACCCAGAGTCTGTGCCTAGTGTTGGAGGTGACATTTCCTGAAAAGGGAATCCACTAGGATTTTGCAAGATTGCAAAAATAATCAGGAGGTTATTATTAGGAGGTTGCAAGATTGAGAAAATAATAAAAACTGGAATCTGGGGCCCACCAACTCTGGTAACTTATGGACATCCTGGGACAGAACCATGAAGAGAAAGGGACATATTAGGAGGAAGAGTGAAACTTAAATAGACTAATCATACCAGGAAATAATCCCCAACTTTAAATAATCCCAATCCCTAACATGAGATTAGATGATTTGCAAGTTCTGGGGCCTCTGCCCTAGCATAAAACAACTCTCTGACAGAAGATGACATCATCCCAAGGAGTCAAATTATTTCTTGATTTGCATATGTGGTGTCTACATTCAGTCAAAAATAATCAGGCTCATTAGGAAATAACATGTCACTGACAACAAAAAGAAAAACAATAAAAATAGACACACACACACACATATAATCACATGCTTAGCCAGGGATCCAGAGTCATCAGAGACAGACTTTAAAATAACTATGCTTCAATGTGTTCAGAAAGATTTAGAACTGGGGGCACCTGGGTGGCTCAGTCGGTTAAGCAACTGCCTTCGGCTCAGGTTGTGATCCTGGAGTCCCAGGATCGAGTCCCATATCAGGCTCCCTGCTCAACAGGGGGTCTGCTTCTCCCGTTGACCTCTCTCCTCTCATGCTCTCTCTCTTATACTTTCTCTCTCTCCCTTTCAAATAAATAAATAAAATCTTAAAAAAAAAAAAGATAAAGAAAGGAAAGATTTAGAACTTGCCAGAACTTTGCTTAAGAACAATGGAAGTTCGTGACCTCTTGCCAAACACTGTCCCCATCACCCTTACTCCCAAGCTATTGGCTAGTATAGTAGTTGGACTAGTGTGAAGCTAACTTAGAAAATCAGCAGCTTTTCCACTATAAGGGACAGATTTAGTTTAAAGAAGACTTAGAGGGATGTGTGGGTGGCTCAGTCAGTCAAGCCTTTGGCTCAGGTCATGATCCCAGGGTCCTGGGATCCAGCCCCGAAACAGGCTCTCTCAGCAGGGAACCTGCTTCTCCTTCTCTTTCTGCCACTCCCCCTGCTTGTGCTAGCTCTCTCTCTCTCCCTTACTCTCTCAAATAAATAAATAAAATCTTTAAAAAGAAGAAGGAGGAGGAGGAGGAGGAGGAGTGGTGGTGGTGGTGGTGAACAGGGGAAACTGCAATTTTGCTAGCCTAAGGTTACAGTGAGCAGTGATCAATTAAGAAATGTAACATGAGTCCCTGGAAACCAGGGACTTACAGAAAGACTAGATCAATTCCTCACGCATCTCTGGCTGAATGAAACATATGCATATGCAGTATAGACCATACAAATCCCATCAGAAAGTAAAAAACAAGACCTGGCTAAACTTAGAATATTTTCCCCAACCGACACATGTGGATTGGTTGAGGAGGATGGAAGCCTTAAAGGCTCAAGTTGTCTGAGCACAGTTTCTGCCCAAATCATCAGCTGACCCCTAACCTATACAGACATGGGAAGGATTGTTAAATAGTAAATCTAAGACCTAAAAACAAAGAAACTGATCCAGACACACTGGCTCCTCACACATGGGAAGAGACAGATTTCACAGTATAAATCCAAACCCTTATTTAGGAAAAACAACAACAACTCAAAAATTAATCAGAATTCAGTATTGCCACAATATGTTATATAAAATATAAAATGTTGACTTTTCAGCAAAGAAAAAGGAAAGGGAAGGGGAAGGAAAGGAAAGGGGAAAGGAGAGGAAGGAAGGGAAGGAGGGAAATGGAAATGGAAGGAAGAAAGGCAAAAAGGAAAGAAGGGAGGGAGAGAGAGAGAGAGGAAGGAAGGATGGAAGGAAAAGGGAAGGGAAGGGAAGGGAAGGGAAAGAAGAGACAAGAAAGAATGATACCTATTGGGAGGGGAGGCAAAAAATAGAAAGTGACTTTGAATGAGCCCCAGTGTTAGAGTTGAGAGCCAGGCTTTAGAGGAGCTACTATAAATATTATCAAAGAATTAAAGGAAAATATGATGGCAATGACCAAAAACAGTCTAATTAGAGAAATGGAACTATGAAAAAAATGCAAATTCTAGAGTTGAAAAGCCAGTGACTGAAACGAAAAATCTATTAGATGGTCTTACCAGCAAGATTTGAGATGGCAGAAGAATCTGGGAACTTGAAGGTAGAATAATAGAAATTATCCATTCCAAAGACTGGAGAGGATAGTTTGACCAGAAATAAAGTCTTAGAGACCTGTGATAAAATGTCAAGCTTATGTGTAATGGGAGTTCAGACAAAGATGAGAAACGGAAAGGGTCAGAAAGTAAATTTAGAAAACTAATGAAACCCCAATTAGCATCAACACAAAGATAAGCACAGTAGATACTTTATAATCAAACTGCTCTAAGACAAAAAGAAAACCTCAAGAGCAGCAAGAGAGAAACAGTTTGTTACTACAGTAGAATTAAATGCTATTTTTCCAGAGAGAATGAAGGCCAGAAGACAAGGCAATAATATATTAAAAGTGAATAATTTAGAATAATTTAAAGTACTTGTGCTTCAAAAATGAAGATGAAATAAAAGCATTCTCAGATTAAAAAAAAAAAAGCCAATAGAATTTCTTGCCAATAGACCTATCCTATAAGAAGTACCAAAGGAATTCCTTCAGACTAAAAGGAGATAAAACAATAGAGTAAGTCAGTTTCACAAGAAGAAATGGGTGCGTGGGTAAAATATTTTTTAATTTTAAAAACAATGTTTATGTAAACACTGACTCTAACACTGTATTTTCAATTTATTAACTATAAAGATGTATATAGCTGTAGCAAAAAGAAAGGGGAGAAAATGAAACTATTAGAAACAAAGTTGCCATATTTTGCTAGAATTAAGTCATTATTAACATGAATATTGTGATAAGTCAAAGATGTATATTCTAATCCCTAGGACAACAGCCTTAAGAATAACACAAAAAAATAAATTAAAAAGAGAGGAATCAAAATCATACACTAAAAATATGTTTAACACAAAAGAAGGCAGTAAAGGAGGAACAGAGGAACAAAAAACACATTATATGTGGAAAAGAAGTAATAAAATGAAAGATGTAAATAAGACCATTTTAATAGTATTAAATATGTGTTTGTGAAAAGAGCCTCCACATCTTGAGTCATTAAGGAAATGCAAATCAAAACCACAATGAGATATCACTTCAGACCACCTAGGATGACTTCAGTAAAAAAGATAGTAAGGTTTGATGAAGATGTGGAGAAATTGGAATCTCCATATGCTACTAAATGCGCTGCCATGGAAAACAGTCTGGGAGTTCCTCAAAAGGTACATACCCAAGAAAAATGAAAACATATCCATATAAATCTAGACACAAACATTCAGAGCAGCATTATTCATAACAGCCAGAATGTTGGAAACAACCTAAATTCCATTTGCTGATAAATGGATGAATGTGGTATTTCCACACAATAAAATACTATTCTTTAATTTAAAAAAAAAATCAGTACTGGTTTGTGCTACAGCATGAATGAAGCTTGGAAACATTATACTAAATGAAAAAAGCCAATCACCAAAACAAACAAACAAACCAAAAAAAACCCCACATTTTATTTCATTTGTGTAAAATGTCCATAATAAGCAAATCTAAGGAGATAAAAAGTAAGTTAATGATTGCCTAGGGCAGAGAGTAGGGTTCTGTGGAGGGAATGACTACTGACACATGCTAGCCTGGAGGCATAGGCAGGTCAAGAAAATGTTCTAAAATTAGATTAGTCATGGTTGCACAACTCTCTAAATATGCTAAAAAACACCAAATTGTACAGTATAAATGGGTAATCTTTATCATATGGGATTTATGTCTCAATAAAAATGTTAAAAAATGGGGCACCTGGGTGGTGGGTGGCCTGGGTTAAAAAGCCTCTGCCTTCAGCTTAGGTCATGATCTCAGGGTCCTGGGATCGAGCCCTGCATCGGGCTCTCTGCTCATGGGGAGCCTGCTTCCTCCTCTCTCTCTCTCTGCCTGCCTCTCTGCCTGCCTCTCTGCCTACTTGTGATCTCTGTCTGTCAAATAAATAAATAAAATTTTGTAGCAACATGGACGGGACTGGAAGAAATAATGCTGAGTGAAATAAGTCAAGCAGAGAGAGCCAATTATCATATGGTTTCACTTATTTGTGGAGCATAACAAATATCATGGAGGACAAGGGGTGTTAGAAGAAGGGAGCTGAGGTAAATTGGAAGGGGAGGTGAATCATGAGAGACTATGGACTCTGAAAAACAATCTGAGGGGTTTGAAGTGGCGGTGGGGGTGGGAGGTTGGGGTACCAGGTGGTGGGTACTATAGAGGGCATGGATTGCATGGAGCACTGGGTGTGGTGAAAAAATAATGAATACTGTTTTTCTGAAAATAAATTAATTAATTAAAAAAAAATTTAAAAACATGAAATGACCATGCTATCAGAAGGCAGAATTATAAGGGTGGATATAACAATAAGATATTATAATACACAGTCTACAAGAGACAGATTTTACATTCAAAGTCACAAAGATTGAGAGTAGGAGAGGTGAAAATGATATACCATGCAAACAGTAACCATCAAACAGCCAGGGTAGCCATATTAACCTCCAGCCAAATGAACACCTGTATGGTGTTCACCATTTCAAATATTACTAGAAACAATCTTTGGGCCCTTGGGTTAGGCAAAGATTTCTTAGGAATGACACCAACAAGATCCAAAAAAAGAGTTGATAAATTAGGTTTTGTCAAAATTAAAAACTTGTTCTTTAAAAGACACCATTAAAAAAACAAAAAGACAAAGTCAAAGCTGTTAAAAAAAAAAAAAGTAAATCACGTATCAGAGGAAAGATTTGAATCTAGAATACGTAAACAGCTCTAAAAGCTCACTAAAAAAAGACAGTGATGAGGGGTGTCTGGGTGGCACAGGCAGTTAAGCGCCCAACTCTTGGTTTCGGCTCAGGTCATGATCTTGGGGTCATGAGACTGAACCCATGTTGAACTCTACGCTCAGCGTGGAGTCTGTTTGAGATTCTCTCCCTCTCCTTCTGTCCCTCCCCATCTACGTGCACACTCTAAAAATAGATCAATCTTTCTTTGAGAAAAGACAATAATGAGAAGACAAAAAGTTTTTTTAAAAAAAACAGCAAAACATTTGCAGATGGCAAATAAGCATGTGAAAAGTTGCTCAACACTAGTCTTTAGCAAATGCAAATTAATGCAATATGGCGGCTCATTTAAGCAGATTTTTGAGTGGGTTTGGATGAATTCTGGTTTTTCTTTTTTCACTGAAATTAACCCAGAAATAGGAAGCGAAGAAGTATATCCCCCTTCCCAGAAATTTTCGTCCTGCTTTTAAGGGAAAGATTTTTAGTGCCGCCCCCTTTGCCTCTGCCAGGTTGTGACATCCATTGGCGAGCTAGTTGAGGTATGTTCCACACAAATCCAGTCGGGATGGAGGCCCCTGTTCAGTGCCCTGGAAACTGTGCACAGTGGAAACAAGTCTGAGGTGAAGGAGTATCTGGTCGGTGATTACTCCATGGGTAAGAACGTGTGTTTGATTTTGTATCCTAAATCTTTAATGAATGCAGTTATCAGTTATAAAGTTTTGGGTGGCATCTTTAGGATTTTCTAAACAAAATAGATCATGTGATCTATAGTCAATTTTATTCTTTCCTCTCTGACTTGGATTTTTTTTTTTATTTATTTTTTCCTGCCTACTTGCTCTGGGGAGTATTTCCAGTACTATATTAAATAAGGGTGGTGAGAGGAAAGAATGGGTAGATGATTTTTATCATAAAGTATGAATTCTTGATGCCAATTTTCATGCTATCAAAAGAAACTAAACAACAGGGCAGGCTACCATTCGGCCATGTTTTCTTGGTAGGAAATGACCTGTTCTAGCAGAGGCACCCATTCTGAGTTCTGCTGGCAGACCAAGAACCCTGAGCATTATCAGGCCCTGCTCCCACTGACAGATTAGACCAAATGCTGACACTTCTGTCTTTTCAATTACACATATCTGTGTTGAGTTCATTCCTGAAGCCAAAAAAGCAAACATTATTTGCTTCCCAGAAAGAAGCAAAAAAGCATCATAACACAGTTGAATCCCAGTTAGGGAAATTGAGCTTAGCTGGAAATGAATGGGGACCCATAAAGCAAGCCAAGAGACCCAACAGGGGATGCACAGGACTCAGCATATAGGTAAGCTAAGTCTTACTGCATTGCTCAGATTATCATGGTAACATGGTGAGGACAAGCCAGATTGTAAGGGCAGAAGACACAGAATTAAGGCAAATTCCTGTGCAGGCTACCATGTGTTCTCAGCCTCCCCCAAGGGTCCCACAGAGCACACTCTGCTCTGGGAGTGAAAATGTAGCAACATGAGTCTGATGTTTCTCCCCAGGGAAGCCCATTGGAGACCCAGCAAAGAGTTGGCCTCTAAGTACTCCCTGCCTAGCACCTACCAGAATCTCAGACTCCCCAGAGGAAAGCCAGTGTTCAGAACAAACCATGTTGTTTTCATAGTCTAGGCACAGTGAACCACCCTCATCAATTCACTGTTGCCTAGGAATATTCTGAGAACCAAGTTCCCAGATGTGAGCCAACGGCCGATCTTGTAAGCCCTCTTTTCTAAGGATAGCAATCTCGAGCCTGTTAACTCTCTCCTGCACAGTTGTGAATCAATTAGTATATGCCATCAGGGCTTATCTAAACCTTCCCTTCCCTATAATTACGTGTGTGGAATCCCAGAGGCCTGCATGTTTCCCAACGATGTAGACCCACCCATTGCCACAGCACTGCACTTAGTGGGCTTTGCCCTCCTGTTTCTGCGGAGGAGCTCTCTGGTATTTGTAGCCTTCCTGCAGCCCCCCCTGCAGGCAAAGATGAGAAGGACAGCATTGGAGCCAAGCTCCCTGTCCCCTCAAAAGGCCAGGAATTTCCTCCAGGGGTAGGTCTTTTCCAAGACTTCATGGAAGGTGCTGGGAGTATGGGCGACCTGAAGGGTAATATTGATGTTCTTAATATTCTGCAAACTTCCTCCCTTAGGAAAGAGCCAGGCTCCAGTGTTTGATGTATTTGAAGCATTTCTCAATACTGACAACATCCAGGTCTTTGCTAATGCGGCCACAAGTTACATCATGTGCCTTATGAAGTTTGTCAAAGGACTGGGTGAGTGGAGTCTTCTTGTCGTCCCTCACGACAGCTGGGGGCCCTTTCCTGGGTGACCGTGTGGAAAACCCTGGAGACGGGCCCGCTGCCCGCCTAGAGCCACTAAGCCCACTGCCTGGGCTTTAAGCAGATGGCGGTGTGCGTTGTGTATTCAGAAGCAGAAAGCTTACTGTAAAAGCAGCTGGGATTCTGTCCAGGGTTGCTATTTTTCATCATGTTCCTGGAATGCTCTTGTAGTGTAGCATGTTTTCAATCTATATGTTACTTGACTCCAACTTCGTTTTGTATCTTAAAATATTCAGTATCATATGCTATAATCTTCCTGACATGAGAGCTGCTGTCCTCAATGTCACATAATTAGCAGCCTGAGCTTGAGTTTCCAGCTCCTCCTAAGCAAAAATTTAGGATGCCTACCCCTGGGCCATATTAATCATAACATTTCTTTGGAGGGTAAAATTCCCCCTTCTCTGAAACACACAAGACCTGATTTTCCGCTTAACTGAGCAATGCTTGAACAAAGGAGAGCCTTGCTATACAATTTGACCTGCTGAAGCAGATTTTTTATGGAGCCCAAGTTGATCTGGGGTGAAATGGAAGAGAGGGCAGTTAGTGAAACCAAAAATTTGAGAAGGACCTGAAGTCTTAAAGTTTTGAGAACCTCACCAGGGAATACTCTTAGACCCTGAGGCTAAGAACAATTTGAAGAAGGACAATATACGTTTCATAATATTTTTTTAAAATGTTTGCTAAATAGTCAACAGTTCACTTGCAGAAAAAGACTGGACACAAAGAAACTAAGGGACTTCATTCATGTTCCCCTTCTTGGGGAGCAGGAACAAAAATGCAAGTTTAAGGATAGAGGCAACAAGTCTGATGTGTTGACCATTGTTGTTATAGTCTATTATGTATTACATGTGCTTCATTCTGTTGTTACATATACCCCAAAGAATGGAGGACTGAGCAGGATAACCATGGCCACTTTCTCATCGATTTTACAAACTAGCCTTCAGAGGAAGATTTCTTGTGATCTATAGCATCAGATTTTTTTTTAACTCTGCTCTATGTTAAATAAAAACCAAATAATTTAGTATCTCCATCACAAGAAGACCTTTAAGTATGAATCTCTGTCTCAGGTAGTAGAAAATTCAGTTCTTCTATAGGAAAAGCTCACCCTGGGTGGCTTCTTTGTGCCCTTCCCCCTCTAACTGGCACCCTTACAGTGCTCTGACACTGGACATAGGGATGGGGTGTGGGGGTCTCACACCATGCAATGTTCTGCGACACCAGCTGGGTGTCCTATAACTCAATTCAGTTCTGGCACTCCCCAGAGTTAGCTCAGACTTCACAGGTTAGGGACTCAGTCCCACAAGACTCCCCCCTCTGCTTCACATGCCAAAACAAAGGTAGATCCCTGGGTTACCCACAAGTCTGACATGGCTACACTTTGGGGGTTCCAGGAGCCTACCCTTTGGATTTGGTTAATTGTTGGAACAACTCATAGAACTCAGGAGAACATGTTCACCCTTTCTTATATAATGAAGGATATAATTAGGGGTACAGATGAATACCCAAAAAGATACATTGGATGAGATCCATAAGGGTCCCAAACACAGGAGCTTTTGTCCCCATGGAGTGAGGGTGTGTCACCCTCCCACAATGGAGATGTGTTCACCAACCTAGAAGCTCTCTGCACCGCATACTTTAGGAATTTTATTTAGGCTTCATCATGTAGGCAGGACAGATCTTTAACTCTGTTTCCAGGCTCTCTGCCCTAGGAGGTGGAAAGTGGCTAAACATTTCAACTTCTAGGGGCGCCTGGGTGGCTCAGTGGGTTAAAGCCTCTGCCTTCAGCTCGGGTCATGATCCCAGGGTCCTGGGATCGAGCCCTGCATGGGGCTCTCTGCTCAGCAAGGAGCCTGCTTCCTCCTCTCTCTCTCTCTCTCTCTGCCTGCCTCTGCCTACTTGTGATCTCTCTCTGTCAAATAAATAAATAAAATCTTAAAAAAAAAAATGTCAACTTCTAGTCGCAGTTTGGTCTTTCTGGTGACCAGTCCACATCTAAGAGCACACCATGTGTTGCCTTGATTAGAAGACCCTCCTATCATCCAGGAAACCCCAAGGAGTTAGGAGTTCTGTGTCAGGAATTGGAGTCAAAGACCAAATATTAGACCACAAGATGCTTCCAGTACTCTTATCGCTTGGGAAATTACCAGGGTTTTAGGGACTCTGTGTGGGGAACTGGGAACAGAGACCAATATATGCATTTGCTACTACATCACAGTCTTATATTTCATTTAAGAATAATTACTGGTATTCTCTTATTCAATGAGCAGTTAGGTGCCTGTCATGGGGCACAACAGCCCGTAGGTACCGCGAAGGTGTAAAGGTGAATAAAACATGCTTCCTGCCTATGAGAGGCTCACAGCCTCTTCTCAGAAACACACATAAATCAATAACTACAATTCCATAAGATGAATACTTTTGTGAAGGATAATAAAAAGAAAAAAAGGAAAAAGGCATTTAAGGAGAAATAAACAAGCCCCTGAAAGAGACGTTTGGTAGTGGGGGCCCGTGCAGGCTTCAAAGAGGAAGTGACATTTGAAATTTGTGGAGTAAGCTATAGGTTTGCTTTTCTAAAAAAACAGAGTATATTGGAGGTACCCACAAAAGAGGGATAATAGGTGATGAGTTGGAAAGAAAGAAAGGGGGCAGTTGGGGAAGGTTCAAGGAATCCAGAATTTGTGGGGAAGTTTTCTTTTTTAAGAAATAACTTAGAATTTTTTTTTAAGATTTTATTTATTATTTGACAGAGATCGCAAGTAGGCAAAGAGCCAAGCAGAGAGAGAGGAAGAAGCAGACTCCCCACTGAGCAGAGAGCCTGATGCGGGCCTCAATCCCAGGAGCCTGAGAACATGACCTGAGCCAAAGGCAGAGGCATAACCCACTGAACCACCCAGGCGCCCAGGTTTCTATGTAAAGAATGATACAACCACATGAACTCTGGCAGGCTGATGCCCCCATACATGGGGATGGGCAGCTGCAGGTAGAGAGAAAGGAGACAGGATGTGATTGGCTCCCACTCATGGTAGAGGTGGGATCTGTGAGGCTTGGCCCTGCTCCAGTGGAGGCTTGGACTGGAGGAACTGAGCACTGCTCTCTGCTCCCCTTCCAAGAACTGGTGTTACCCAGAAATAAGGTATCCGAAAGCTGAGAATATTAGGTGTGGAGGAGAAGAACAAGTTATGAATTCTATCTTTGGACATTTTGGACAATTCTATCTTTGGACATTTAGATGGACATTAGATAGGTTGAGCTTCTGTGAAATTCCATTCGAGTGGAAATGCCTAGCAGCAAGTTACAAATTTGAGATTTTTTCTTAGGGGAGGAGATAGAGGCATCAAATAGAGATGCAGAATAATTGGTATGCATGTGGAGGATTTTTTTTTTTTTTCTGTGAATTATAAGGGGAGTTACTTGTGTGGGGCATATAGTCTGCAGGAACCAAAGAGCCTCCGTTGCCAAGCTGGCTATGTCCTGCCCTGGACTCCAGGGGGCGCCATTTGCACAGACTTTGATGTGAAGCACAGTGGCCTTGGTTAAAAAGACAAAACTAAAAAGGATGCTCACTTTGACCAACAGGCTGAGAAATTGATTTATTTTTAATTTAATTTAAAAATGAATTTAATTTATTTTAATTCACGCTGGGTTATTTCAACATGAGTTTGACCTAGTCTGTGTTTTTATGTTGTAAAATATGTTAACGCAAACTAGGGGCTGGCCAAACAGTGGTCTGTAAGCCATAACCAGCCTATCGATAGTTTTTACAAATAACGTTTATTGGAACACAGCCATGGCCATTTGTCTGTAACTATTTTTGGGTAACAATGGTAGATTCAAGGAGTTATAACAAAAACACGATGACCCAAAAGGCTAAAGTATTTATTGTCTCGCCCTCTACACAGATAGCTTGCCAATCGCTGATCTAAAATACAACTGTTTATCTTTTCTAAGGAGAAACATGCCTCTTTGTCTGAATTTTAACTAATGCCTCGTAATTAGGTGTGTTTACCCACAGGGGAGGGTGCCTAGTGGCTACGACTGTAGACAATTAGAAACAATTACAGTACAATGGAATGATTTTATTAAGAGTATGGAATAGATTCATTACATGAGAATAAAACTGGTATTCCTCAACTATTTACTTATAGGAAATCTAGATGCTCTCCAGATCTGTGAAATCTCTAGATACGTACCACAAAAAAAAAATAGAAACCATTTCAATTCCATTCAGTAGTCTCCATCCCCAAGCCCCAGATGTTCTGACTCTACCCAGGGACTTAATTTATCATCACTCTTTAGCACTGAACACTGGCAGCAAATGAGTCCTTTTCCAAATAGACAGTGACCTAGCACTTCCCTCCAGCCCAGCTTGTGGCCTGTCACCAGGATTATTCTTTATCATCAAGCTTCAAAGTCACACCACCCACAGCAGGGGCACAATGAAGGGAATTCCAGTGGGGCCAGGTACAAAAGAACGCCAGCCAGCCACAGAAGAAACTGTGGTAGAATACAGGGAAAGTATGGGTTAGTGAAGAGGGGAATTACAAAATGGGTTAATCCCAACAAAATAAGAACAGTATCATTCCCAACTGCATGTACACCAGGCAGAGGGGGAAAAAAAAATGACTGAAATGATTCATCTCAGGGTCACAGAGTTTGGGATCATTTTTTCTTCTATTTTAGCCAACATTTAATGAACAAATGTTGTGTGAATAAATAGGTCTTCCGTTGAAGGGGGAACGCAAAAGTAATTTTGTCTGTCTGTCTTCCAGGAGAGGTGGACTGTAAGGAAATAGGAGACTGCATCCCCGGACCTGGAGCCACATCCCCAGACCTGTGCCTCCCTGCCCTGGATTACCTCAGGCGCTGCTCTCAGGTACACTGAGCTCCAGGCCCTGAAACCTACCTCAGATGATACTCAAAAACCTGCCTGAATGTCTTTTGCTGAAGAGACACACTTTTGCTGAAGAGAAACACTTTCTGTTGACTCTGAGGAGATTGGGGGCTTAGATCTGGAGTAGGAATTTTTGTTCCCACCTCTTCCATGAAGGAGAGAAAAAGGAATAAGCGTGTGCTGGTACACACAATTGAATTGAAATCTCTGAAATTTCTCACATATACTCAGACACAGAAACTGTCACAGTCTCTATATTTTCGTCGGGATATAGGGAGAGGTCACGAGGTTCTGGGAAGTCTTCATGATAGGACGTGGATGGTGGGGATGCCACCAATGAAAAGAGACGAAAACCAAAGAGGGGCACATTCTGTCAAGATCTAGGGAAGAAATCCCATGAAACTACACTTGTCAAAGGGAACAGTGCCCTTCATTGTGCTAAACCCAGTAATTGCCATTATCCCAAGAGGATGCGCCCTCCTGAAGCCCTTTCTCCCCCAGGCTTCAGTAATGCTCAGTAGTTGCCCCCTCCTATCTTTGCGGGTCATGTCACCAGGCCTCTTCCAGTCTGTGGAACCACTCCCGCGGGGATCGCAGCAGTAGTGTGAAATCCCAGGGCTTTGGAAAGGATCCCCAGCCCCAGCTTCTTCCCCCAGCTGCCTCCACAAGGCCCCTTGTCACGGGACCCCAGCTACCTTTTCACCCTCAGATCCTTCCCTCTCGCTCTGGGCTCCAACCACACTGACTCTCTTCCCCTCAGATACATGGTGCCTTAATGTTCAGGGCCATGGCTGTTCCCTCTGCCTGGAATGGCCTCTCCCTGCATCTCCTTGCGACACTCCTTATCTTCCTGGCTCTCATCTGAAACATGACCTCCTCAGAGAGACCAGAGCTTGAGATCAACCAGCTCACCGCCAGTGCTCCCACATACCCTGGTTACTCTAGTATCACCCAATATTTTCTATAGCTTTTATGTCCAAAATTTTATTTTTTCTTTTTGAAAGGATCACCGTAAGACCCCAGAACAGGAATTTTGTCTCACCCACAACTCTTTCCCTAGAACAGCAGGCACAGTTCTAATCCATGAAGATCCTTGGGCATTTGGCCCAGTAATGAGGATTCCTGGGGGGCTGGGCTCTAGCAGTGAGGGGAATAAAAACCCAGGGCAGTCTGAAAGTCTGCTTCCATACCTTCATCTGTCCCCCCTTGGCCCACAGATGCCTCCCTTTCCCCACTTACTGTTGGCCTCCTGGCCCTGGTATTGAAGCAAGGGAAGGGGAAGTCAGTCTGGTATTCCATTTACCTAGAGACCCTCTTCTCAGTGATCCCCACAGAACACTTCCCCATAGGCAAAAACTCTTGACATGTTTTGTGGTTCCCTGGGTCAGTTTACAAAAGTCTATAAAACTCATAGGTAATTGAGATGCTGAAAAAGTATCCCTAGAGCCTTTTCCCTCTACCTTTTTGTTTCCACTAAATGCTATTTCGTCGGCTCCACGGGATAAGAAACCTCTCATGAGCAACTATTTGAGTCCAAATCACGAACAGCCTCAAAACTTCCATACGTTGGGAACTTCTTTTTTTTTTTTCTTTTTTTTTTTTTTTTTGGTTTTCCCTAACCCCAGTATTGCTGATATATAATTTTATTCTTCTTTAACACCCAGAGTGCAGCTTTTTCCCACATATAATTGCAATTTGGTATTCCATTATTTAGTTACTGGCCAAAATCTACAAAATGCCCTTGAAGCCAATATTCCTTAGTGGGCGACTCGCTAGCTTGCCTCGAAGACTTCAGGAGCAGTCGGCGAGCAGCGAGGATGGAATGGAGTCGGTCCTGTCGGATTTTGATGACGACACTGGTGAGTTGATTGACCGAACTGAATGAGGTTATTTGTGTTAGTATTCCCAGAAACTTGAGCCCTGAGTTTAGTAGCTTATAAATCATAAGAATGATCACCCATTTATGTTGCTCCTGTTTTTAACTTTAACAGCACAAGCCTACCTAAAGTTTCCATGGACTATTTAAAAACATCATTTGATGTCTTGTCTCCAAACCCATCCTTTTTAGATGGATGCCTCCCTCCAAGCTCTGCGGATCTGCAGACTCCACTAAATATAGTTTCTAACTCTGAATTCTCTATAATTTAGCAAATTGGAATGTGGTTGCATTGGTACTTAAATTGGCTGGTAATTGTCTTTAATACCTTCTAGGAAACACAATCATTATATAATTACTTCCTGCAGGACTATTTGGTTAGAGACTGGGGAAATTAAGCCACTACTGAAGAGAGAATCTATTTGTGACTGGTGGAACTGAAGGCTCATTAAAAGAATAATTTTAAAGAATGTGTTTCAAATTAGTTCCCATGTAATTTCCTGTGGATTGGAGCTCAGTCTAGTAACTTTGGGAAATTTTCAGATGGGTTAACTCACACTCATGCTTGTCTTCTGATTCAGTCGACCCTGCCCTGTTCTAGATCTAAAAATGGAAATTACATCCTTAAAGGGAACTAATAACTGGCATAGGTTGATTCAAACTCTTGCAAAAGGAGTTTTGGGGAGTGGTGGTTTTTAATTTGCTTCTTTATTTGTTTTTAATTTTTGATTTATTTTTCTCTTATAAATTCACTTAGAGTAGAAGAGGATTTACAGTTTTCCATAGGGATTACAAACAGTAAAGCCTCACTAGTTGAGACTAATTTTAAGGAAAAACCATAGGAAGGAATAGCTAACGTAAAGAACTATTAAAATGGAAATTGTCTAGATATTGCTCAATAGAGGTTTCATTTAATGATTAGTTAAGAATTTTTACTTAGCCTCTTAAACCTCCAACCCAGACAATTATAAATAGAAGCTAGTGCTATCTATAATACAGTCTTCAACTGTTGTAAATGGTTTGTGTACGTGGCAGTCAGCAATCCTCTTTCCATTCATGCAAATCATTAATCCCTTGGTTTTTTTTCTAAGCACCCCATTTTTTAAGGATTAAGTTCAGCCAAGACCTATCTAAACTTTTCCACATTATCAATTCATTGAGATCTTTCCATTTATAATTATATATGAAGCATAGCTAGCTCAGACAAAAGAATGGAAAACAAAGGCTTCAACTTAGTATTAAAAATTGATATGCTCTTAGATGTTATTCCTCTGGTTTCCAAAAGCAAATAACTTTTTTTCTTATTGAAATTTCAAACATGTGTAAAACTAGACTGGTATAATGAACCTTCATGTACCCATCACCCAGCTTCAGCTATTAACTTACGGCCAATCTATTATGTGTATTTACACATACACCCTCACTCTATCTCCTTCCTCCATTCACATTCGCTATTTTATATCAGATCCCAGACATTATAGCATTGCATCTATAAATGTTTCAGTATGTGACCTTTGAATATAACAAACATAATAATTCCATGATCACACCAAAAAATTAACAGTAATTATTGAATATCAAATTCAGTGTTAGCATTTCCCTTTTCTTCTGTCGGTGAATTTCCATGACTGGTGTAAGATCTGCACTCTGTGTTTGGCTGATAGGTCTCCGAAGTCCTTTACAATCTCTAGATTTTCCTCTCCAACTCTTTTGCATTCGCTCTTCCTTTTTGGAAGAAGTGAGGTCCCATGTCCTGTGGAGTTTTCCATGTGGACTTTATTGGTTATATCCCCTAGAGTGGTGCATAATATGTGATTCTGGCTTCTGCATTTCCTATAAATTAGCTTGTTCACACTGCTTATATTCTGAGGTTCATGAGCCTTTGTCCCCTAGTTTCTATCTAAGACGATAAAAAAAAAAAAAAAAAAGCTTTGGACCTAGGGAGTGGTGACGGTTGCATGAATACCACTGAATTGTATATGTAACAAGACTTAAAGTGGCAAATTTTTTAATATATTTATATTTAAAAGAAAATCATATACATATATATGTATATTACATACAGTAAAACAATTTTGAAAAAATATACTAAGATGATGCAAAATGATATTTTATTATTTTGGTATTGTCAGCTCCCAAGAAATCTGACCTTTATTTCATTATAGTAGAATTTACCACATAATCTTCTTCCTGTAGGGGGATGAGAAGAAATTTTGGTTTTTTTTTTCCTTTGACTTTGTTAGAGCCTGTTAGTTGTCATCTGCCCAGGCTTATAGACACTGAGGGCTACCACACCATGTGACACTCTGCCATGGTAACGACGCTTAGTTGGCTCTTACGATGACTCTGAGTTGTGTCTAACTGGATCTCACCAAGATCTGCTGCTTGGTTTCCAGGGCTGATAGAAGTGTGGATCATCCTCCTAGAGCAGCTGACAGCGGCTGTGTCCAACTGTCCACGTCAGCACCAACCGCCAACCTTGGATTTACTCTTTGAGCTGTTGAGAGACGTGACGAAAACACCTGGTAAGAATTTCTATGTCTGTCTTTTGCGGGGAGTTGTAATACATAAAACTTTTTTCAGGAAGGTATTTCCGTGTGCCTGCCCATTTCACAGCTCTACCCCTAGACTCGGTACAGAGCCTCCTGCATAATAGCTGCTCAGTAAACACTTGTTGAATGACAATGAGGCAGTGATGGGTTAAGATATGTCCTGTTATTGTTGATATATATTCCCACCAGTCTGTTTATAAATAATGTGTGCTAACCAGTTAGCTGGGTGTGTTGGATCCCTCCAACAACCAGGCAAGGTTATTGGCTTTGCTCTGTTTCATGATTATAGCCTTCCTCTTTAGCTAGATCTTACATGCTCTTGGCCCCAGGGCTGTCAGTAGGGCCCGCTGAGTTTCCAAGGACATAAACCACTCAGAAGTATATACAATATTAAGACAGCAAGATTCTCAATGTATAAGGGTCATAGATCATTAGATTGACAAAAAGACATGTAGGGGGGCCTGGATGGCTTAGTCAGTTGAGCATCTGACTCTTGATCTCAGCTCAGATCATGATCTCAGGGTCATGAGATGATCCCCACATTGGGCTCCATGCTCAGTATGGAGCCTGCTTAAGATTGTCTCTCTCAGGGGCGCCTGGGTGGCTCAGTGGGTTAAGCCGCTGCCTTCGGCTCAGGTCATGATCCCAGAGTCCTGGGATCGAGTCCCACATCGGGCTCTCTGCTCAGCAGGGAACCTGCTTCCTCCTCTCTCTCTCTGCCTGCCTCTCTGCCTACATGTAATCTCTCTCTGTCAAATAAATAAATAAAATCTTTAAAAAAAAAAAAAGATTGTCTCTCTCTTCCCCTCTCCTTTGGCCCCTCCCCCTGCTCATGCGTGCTCTCACACATGCTCTTTCTCTCTCTCAAAAAAGGAAAAAGACTTGTAGTGATCATCTATACCTTGATAGTATAAGAAAAGAATGGCCCTGAGGAATTTATTTTCTCTTTTGAATTAATTAAATTTAGCATGTACACTTAACACATGCAGATTTTCCCAAGATCCAAGCAACTTACAGAATTTCTGGTTTTCACAATCAGAACCACAAATGAACCCACTAGTTAGTTCTAGAGTAATAAGAATTTTGTTATTTATCACAAATTGATGAAGACTTGATACTTGATACGGTTTTAAGATCCGTTGCAAGTGTATAGGAGAATTTATTTTTTAGAAGATTTTATTTATTTGACAGAGAGAGATCACAAGTAGCAGAGAGGCAGGCAGAGAGGGAGGGGGAAGCAGGCTCCCTGCTGAGCAGAGAGCCCCATGTGGGGCTCGATCCCAGGACCCTGAGATCATGACCTGAGCCAAAGGCAGAGGCTTAACACACTGAGCCATCCAGGTGCCCAAGTGTATAGGAGAATTTTTATCAGAAAATCCAGCATAGCTACTCCCATGTCAGAATGTTATGTCTTTTATCCAAAAATAAGCAGGTACTTTATAGGATTAATTATATACCTCTCTTTCACTAGTCAGTACCATTTTCTCATTTCACATTGCCATTAAATATATGTGGGAGCCCTTAATTCTAGAAATCTATCATCAAAGGAAATTAATGAAGACAAAATGGGCTTATAATGATTGCTGAAATATACTGAATACCAAAAAAATTATGAACACCTTAACTGTGCTAAGTAAATTATGATAAGGGCAGATGAATTTTCCACATGCATTCAAATGAGTACTTGTGAGTAACATTTGAAGTATATATTCTACGGAATATAATCACAACATGAAAGTTTATGCATCTATAAATACATACGTACATTCAAAAAGACTAGAAGTCAAACAAAAATGTGATTATCTCTGTGGGCAAGGTTTCTTTCTTCTTTGTATTCCCGTGTTTTCTGTTTATTAGGAAAAGGATGCTTGCTTTTTTATTAGAACTTTAAAAACTGATCACTTTCACAAGGATTTTCACTATAGCATTATCCAAAAAGCAAAAAATTAGAACACCTTAACTGTCCATCAGTAAGGGAACAGAGACGTAACTATTATCTAAATCCACTGACACAGAATGATCTCTAGCTCATGTTAATGGGTTTCTTGATGTTTCCTATAGATACTTATATGTACACTTTAGAAGTTATTTTCTTATAAACATACAGATGCATATACACATATATCTGGGGAGTAGAGTTAATCAGATGATACTTTAGCTTTATTGGTATTATTTGAATTTCTTTGAATTTATTTGTGTGTCATTTGTGTAACTAAATTCATACAGAAACAAAAAAGAGGAGCACCTGGGTGACCCAGCCAGTTAAGCTTCTGACTCGATTTTGGCTCAGGTCATGATTTCGGGCTCTTGGGATCGATCCCCCATGTCCAGCTCTGCACTCAGCAGGAAGTCTGCTTGAGATGCTCTCTTTCCCTTCTGCTCCTCCAACTCAAATGCTAAAATAAATCTTTTTTTTTTAAGATTTTATTTATTTATTTGACAGAGAGAGATCACAAGTAGGCAGAGAGGCAGGCAGAGAAAGAGAGAGGAGGAAGCAGGCTCCCCACTGAGCAGAGTGCCCAATGCGGGACTCGATCCTAGGACCCCGAGATCATGACCCGAGCCGAAGGCAGTGGCCTAACCCACTGAGCCACCCAGGTGCCCTGCTAAAATAAATCTTAAAGAAAAATGCCACTGAAGACCATATATTCCCTAATTAGTAGTCAATTCTCTTTCCTTGCATCTTCTCAGAGAGGGGGAAGGAGGGCTCCTGTGAAAGAGAAGGGCCATGCCAAGCCATGGCAGTGACTTCCATTTCCCTATAGGAAAGCTGTTGCAATCACAGTTCTGATGCTAATTTTTCTTTTTCAGGACCAGGATTTGGTATCTATGCAGTTGTTCACCTTCTCCTCCCCGTGATGTCCGTGTGGCTCCGTCGTAGCCATAAAGACCATTCATACTGGGATGCAGCTTCTGCTAATTTTAAGCATGCCATTGGCCTGTCTTGTGAGCTGGTGGTGGAGCACATTCAAAGCTTTATACACTCAGGTATCTATGCTCCCATAGAAGTCCATGCTAAGCATATTTTTCATGGGAAGCATCACTGTCTAAAAGTGCTTATAAATACCAGTGTATGATTTTGTCTGGAAATTTCTCAAAGAGAAGTATATGGTCGGTACCAATCTTCTCCTAGATTATCAAAATGAAACTTGACACTTAAAATGCATATGTGACTAGAAATATAATGCCATCTAGTAGATTTGTGCATGAGAAGAGGGGAGGCAAGTTCAAGTATATAATCAAGTATATAATCAATTAAAAAAAGAACTGGCCCTGTGGTCTGGGAGTGAAAAGGGGGTATAGCCTCCTGCCTCCTCTGGGAGGCTAAATGGAGGAGAGAAGATTTTAACAAAGGCTTCAGTTATAGGCGAGAAGCTGCTTAGGAGGTTGGGGGTGAAGCATCTTAATATCTGTGGCACTATGAAAAAGCATGTGGTGGATAGTATATTGAAGTCAGAAAAAAAAATCACTGTTGGCCCTAGATGTTATAATTCTATATGCCTTTGGCTTTTCTTTATAAAGAAGAGGTAAGGGGCTCCCTTGTTAGAGAGGTTAGAGAAACTCATAAGATGTTCACCCCTAGGGAAAGTCAAAAAGCAAATCTAAGAAATGGGTAGCTCTATTAGATTTAATGACAACTTGCCTCCACAAAATAGGAACATTAATTGAGAAAGAAAACAAGTGGGTGTTTCCACATGTAACGGTAACTATCCCTAGGGGTAGATGTTCTCAACTAGATGTTCTCAACTAGATCGTTGCTTTGCCCAGCACAAAAATTACTGAGGCTACTGAAAATTGGATCTGTGTCATCACAAGGACTTTGAGGAAAAGAATGCAGATGTATTTCTTGAATTGGAAAAGTAGAATGTGATTTGTGAAGGTCTCATTTTCTTTAATCTGGGGATATGTGCAAACTGAAGCCAGACTGAGAAGTTGAAGACAGTAAGCTGAGAGAGGGTTTGTCAGGAGCATTTAATTAGTCTATCAGGCATAAGGAAAGTATATGTTTCATTTTTCTCTTTTTAAGAATTTAATTTTTTTTTACTAGCTACTATTCAGGCTGTTCTGTGTTCCAGTCTGTGTAAGTAGATTTGTGCATATATGCATTATATTATATGCATAGCTTCGAAAAATGTACGTCAACACACCAAAGCCACATACATCATCATGAAATGATTAATACAAACTAAAATCAAGTTTTAAAAAATCCAAGAAAATTACTTCCCCCCCCCCAAATATTTATATTCTTTTTATTGCTCAGACTTTCTCCTTTAGCTATAGATGCCTTTTCAACCCCCTCCTTTACAACGGAGTTTAGTGAAATCTTGGTTTTACTTTTCCATGTAGACATCCGGTACGAGAGTATGATCAACACGATGCTGAAGGACTTGTTTGAGTTACTGGTAGCCTGTGTGGCCAAGCCCACAGAAACCATCTCCAGAGTGGGCTGCTCCTGTATTAGGTGAGGAAAAATCTTCCCTAGTTCTCCACAGTTTTTATTATGAAATCCAACAGGATTAAATTATTTTATTGTAGCAATTCACTTTTGGATTGCTTTCTAAAGGTAAAAATGTCTGTATGTATATGCCAGTAATTCCTCATTTCAGTGTTTAATCAGCAAATATTTATCGTGTAGGCATTATACGAGAGGTACTCAGCTGCATGAGAAGTCAGCCAAGGCCCCTGCCCTTGAGAGGTTTATAGCCTTTTCTAACGGACATAACAGAAAGAGATGCATAGAAAATAATAATAGGAAGGAGTTACTCTACATGCCAAGGAGGGCAGGGGAGTAGATGGTCAGCAAGAGCTTTTTCTATTGATGACACTTTGTCACATCCCCCGAGGTGGGCAAGCTCTTGCTAGTTGGGGACTTGTAAGCAGAACATCACAGACCTAAGCATGGAGATCAGAGTCACCAGTAACAGTTACTTTGGTTGGTATTTGTCCAGGAGTAGTAGAAAATGGGGCTAGAATGGAAAAAATAGTAGAGAATATATACAGTCTTGCATGCAAGCCTAAATTGAAACATTGCCCTGTTAGTCGTGGGGCCCCCATGATATTTTATAGTGAAATGCCTTAGGAAATCGTGTTGGGACAGTGGAACACCAGCTGGGTTAAAGACAAGAGGCAGCAAGGCATGCACGGAAGCTGTGGGATGAATCTGGGTATGCTTCTGTAAGGGCAACAACACGTACAGATTCAAGACCCCTTTCCTCGTCTCCTCGAACAGGTACGTCCTCGTCACTGCGGGCCCCGTGTTCACTGAAGAAATGTGGAGGCTGGCCTGCTGTGCCCTGCAGGATGCCTTCTCCGCCACACTCAAGCCTGTGAAGGTAAACTGCTGGCAGAGAGACCAGAGCGGGTTCCCATCTCCCGTTGTCCCCTCATGCCTGTCAGGTGGGGATGGGGATGTCCGGATGCCGCCCTCCTCCTCCTGGAAGGCAGCCTCTCTTGAACTCCTACAGAGGCAGAAAAAGAAGCTGTCAGAGCAGTGCTTTTGTCCCAGACTGAGGGGCACCCAGGGAACCTCTGCTGTGTTTCTCCCCAGGATCTGCTGGGCTGCTTCCACAGCGGCACCGAGAGCTTCAGTGGGGAAGGCTGCCAGGTGAGGGTGGCGGCCCCCTCCTCGTCCCCCAGTGCCGAGGCCGAGTACTGGCGCATTCGAGCCATGGCTCAGCAGGTAAGGACTGGGGACTTCTAGAAACTTCTTCCTGATGGTCCTGCATCACCAGACTGCCTTTCTTTCCGTTAGGGAGCTACTCCTCCTGGCTCTGACATCTTGTCAGTACTGTTCTTGATGAGGAATGACTAATGCAGTCAATAGCCTTAGAATCCTCTCCACCACCTCTTTCTTAGGGCATCTTGCAGTGTCCAGATCAGCTAAAGTCCTTTCTCTCCCTGGTCGCTACACTTCATACACCACTTGATTTACTTGGACTCCTTATATTATCCGTATTTGCTTAAATATTGATGTTACTTGCAGCCTACAAGTGCCTACGGATGGCAAACCTATTTGGTTTTTTCCTTATATCTCCCCTACAGAACCTTTTCCAAGCTGCTTAATTTCAGTGGAATGTAAGTCATAAGTAAAATTAAAATATACTTACACATGCAGGGATCACAATGTACCAATGACTTTTTTCTTCTGGCAAATGTCAGAAGGCAGAAAAGTTGGTTGTAATCTTCTGAGCAGAGAACATATTCCATATACTTTCCCCTGGTGTTCCTAGAGCAAGGCATGTAGAAGACACTTATTTAAAGTCTGTTGAGTCTGAGAGTTACTAAATCACAAAAGACCTTCCAACATTAGCACTAGCTACAGACATGCCCCCAAATACTTAAGTGACATGTCAGTCTATCTCTGAGATAGACTGCATGGGGCTTCCAGCAGCAGGATTAAGCACTGTCCCTAAATATACATATATTCAAAATAGTGAGTGGTTGTTGAGAATTCAGTCTATCATTTAGTGGCAACAGACATATTTGAAGTATGTCTTCGCATGCAGAAGATATTTTGCAAATGTGTGTGGTATGTTTAAAACATTAAGCAATTTTTATAAATGTATATGCAGTGTTGGATTAAATTTTTGGTTAAGTATTCTAATTCTTTAGAAAAGTAAAGTGAATTGGGGGTTATATTCAAAGGCACCCTTTTTCTAGAAGATCTGTTTAAATCCTTAATAAAATCTCCCCTTAGGACATAAATAATCCAGGATACCCTGATTATCAGTTGAGACGTTTCCTGGCTAGGCCTGGTTTCTAAAGGGCTTTCCTTAGCACGCCTCACAGGGTGGGTTAAGAACCTTCCACTCTGCTTCTGCCATCCTCTGCTGTCCACATTCGTGACAGCCCAGGACATGATGGTTCTGTTGGGAAGGGAGAGAGCACATCCCACTGAAGCATCCATGGCCAGTCTGCAGAGGTCGGAAGAGAAGGAACAAGGCTGCAGTGAGGATCCACTTTGGCCCACACAGCTGTGATGGACAGCTACCACAGAAAGGCACCGTAACAAGAAGCCAAGAGGTGGTCTTCTGACAGGATAGCTTCCCTAAGGGGAATCCATTACACTGCTAACACTCGTCCCCATGTGCTTACGGTGGGCTTCCAAACTACATCCCACCACACAGCAAGAACATGGAACCTTCTTCTGA
The DNA here is from genome assembly GCF_020171115.1 of Neogale vison. Taxonomy (NCBI): domain Eukaryota; kingdom Metazoa; phylum Chordata; class Mammalia; order Carnivora; family Mustelidae; genus Neogale; species Neogale vison. The sequence goes on along the minus strand of NC_058091.1, from coordinate 63,584,325 downwards.
AACAGTAGATTGTTAATGGAGAAAAAAAGGCAGAGGCCATTTAGTGAAGCTTTTACTTTTTAATATTTTCTCTTCCTCAGTCCCTAACCAAAAACTTTGGAAAGAAAACATTTAAAAGTACTTCTGTTGGGACACCTGGGTGGCTCAGTGGATTAAAACCTCTGCCTTCAGCTCATGATCCCAGGGTCCTGGGATCGAGCCCCACATTGGGCTCTCTGCTCAGCTTCCCCTCTCTCTCTGCCTGCTTGTGATCTCTGTCAAGTAAATAAATAAAATCTTTTAAAAAAAAAAGTATTTCTATTTTCAAAGGGAAGAATCAAGAAGTGCTTACAGTTTTTTTTAGTCACTTCTCCCACCGTCCCATAGAGTAGCATGGCCACATCCAGAGTCCTGAGAGGGGACCCTAATTAATTTCTTCCTCCCATGTTGGACAGAACATAATACCACACAGATGTCAAAATCAGAGATTTTTTTTTTTTTACAAACACAGCCCCTTTTTATTTACTCTCAATTAATTTTAAATATCAGCTCTTGCTAGTTGGAGTGTAATGAGTTGTCATGTAATAAAATATGTTATTAGTATTAGTGTCAGCTGCTAACGTCTGAATGTTTCTTCTTCTAACACTATATGTACATAATACATATTAACCCTCTCAACAAACACACCAGGTAGAAGACCATTATCAACCTCATTTTATAGGTGAGATGAGTAGGAAGAGTTAGCAACTTACCCAGAGCCATCCAGCCAGTCCCTGGCAGAGCCACGTTGAGGATGATGGAGCTCTGAACTGAACCTTTGCATACCTTTGCAGGTGTTTATGTTGGACACCCAGTGCTCGCCAAAGACTCCAAACAACTTCGATCATGCGCAATCCTGTCAGCTCATTATTGAACTGCCTCCTGATGAGAAGCCAAATGGACACACCAAGAAAAGGTAAGCAGCGAATAAGCTTAACCATGTGGACAACTTAGAATGAGGGAAGTCCGTTATCTTCACTTCTGGCTGCTTATAATCCAAGCTTTGACTAAGAATACTGAAAATATTCATAAAGTCATTTAGCAAGGGTTTCTACAGAAAATTGTTCACTTTTTAACCAGAGCTTCCATGCTTCACGTGAGTACCCTCCACTGGGTGGCTCAAACAACAGAAATGCATTTGCTCACAGTTGTGGAGCCTAGAAGTCCAATATCCAGGTGGTGGCAAGGCTGGTTCCTTCTGAGAGCTTTTCTCCTTGGCTTCTGGTTGGATGTTCTCTCCCTGTGTCTTCACTTAGATCACTCTTCTGTACATGCCTGCGTCCTAATCTCTTCTTATAAGGACACCGGTCATATGGTGGATTAGGGCCTGCCCTAATTATTTTTCAAGACCTTATCTCCATATCCAGTCACTCTGTGATACTATAGGTTTGGACTTTGACATGTGAATTGGGGGGAGAGGCCACACAACTCAGTGTGTCTATAGTATTGTCCATATTATGCCTTTTAAAAACAAATTTGTAGTGTGAGGCATGATTCATAATGTTTTGGGAGAAATACATCAACTTCTCATGAGCAATACAATTGTCAGGAGACAAAAAGATCTCTGCCCTGCCACATGAATCTTGCCCTTTTTAGATTTAGTCATTTATTATTTTAGAGAGAGCTGGCGGGGGAGAGGAGGAGAGAGAACCTCAAGGAGACTCCCCACTGAATGTGGAGCCCAGCGCAGCCCAGCACCAGACCTTGAGATCATGACCTGAGTTGAAATCAAGAGTCGATGCTTAACCTACTGAGCCACAGAGGTGCCCCTAATCTTGCCCTTTTTAAATACTATCATTTTGCCTAAAAACTCTTGTTCCGAGACTTGAAGATAATAGCCGCCACTGAAATCTCCCATTTTTAAACTGCAGGACACGAATAATGATGGCGACTATTTGAGCACTATATGTGAGCCACAGCGGCTAACTATTTCCACTCCCATTTTACCACGGGGAAACATTCAGAGAGGCTGGGCCAGCTGTCCCGGGGCACACAGCACAAAGGCAGGGAGCCATCTGGCATACGTGGGTTTGACTCTTACTACAGAGCAGTTCTTAGCTTAGCAAAAGATGTAGCATGAGATGAGTTAGACCTACGGAAGGCTCCTGTACATTCCATCCAGTGTATCCTCAAAGGTCCATGTTGAAGACACCCATGGAAAAAAGACTTATCAATAAAGAGAAATCTGGGTGTGGTTTTAAATCAGCTTGGCAGGGATAGCCCTGAGCTTTACCCAAACTACCTCGTATGCGAGCTTTAAGATGTGGTACTTGAAATTCTGGGTCTTTTTCTCTCTGAAGCTAGTATTAGCATGTCTTATATCAGCCACCTGTTGGAAAGTTAACTCTCCAGGAGGACAACTTTCCTTTGCACTTGGCCTCAGAAGCACTTCACAGTCCCCTTAGTAACAGGCATGTGGAGAAAAAGGTTGAAACACTTGGGTATAACAAATTGAAAAATTATCTGTTGATTTTGTTTAGCTCCTGTCAGCATGGGTGATTAAAAGCTGCACTCTGGGGATGCCTAGGTGGCTCAGTCATTAAGCGCCTGCCTTCGGCTCAGGTCATGATCCCAGGGTGCTGTGATCAAGCCCCGCATCAAGCTCCTTGTTTGGTGGGAAGCCTGCTTCTCCCTTTCCCACTCTCCCTGCTTGTGTTCTCTCTCTCACTGTGTCTTGCTCTCAGTAAAATAAATAAATAGAATCTTTAAAAGTTGCACTGGAAGAGATCATGCTGAGTGAAATAAGTCAAGCAGAGAGAGTCAATTATCACATGGTTTCACTTACTTGTGGAGCATAAGGAATAACATGGAGGACATAGGGAGATAGGAGAAGTGAGTTGGGGGAAATTGGAGGGGGAGATGAACCATGAGAGACTGTGGACTCTGAGAAACAAACTGAGGGTTTGGGAGGGGTGGGGGGGTAGGAGCTTGGGTGAGGCTGGTGGTGGTTATTATGGAGGAAACGGACTGCATGGAGCACTGGGTGTGGTGCATGAATAATGAATTCTGGAACACTGAAAAAATTTTAAAAGAAAAGTTGCACTCTGTAACCAGTTATTTTACTCTTTCCCTGCCTTTCTGAAATGCTTATCTCACTATTGTTCTGGCTGCTTTTCTTTTCTTATTGTGCATCGTGTGGCTTGAACCTAAAGCAAAAGGAATTTTCTGGCCTTTTCACATGCACCCTTAGCAATTTTGTCTCTTAAAGCATCAAAGGGGATGATCTTGGCTGATAAAGATGCTCCAAAATTCAAACATGGCCTCGCATCCACCGTCCTTTTAAAGATTTGCTGGGAAAGGGCTTTCCAGCTCTCAGGGAAGGTAACAGATCAGGTCCTGTGGGCTGTGGTGTCATACCTTCTGAAGGTTGGTCCGACTCCCACCTCTCGCTGTGGTTCCTGCTGCAGGAGTCCAGGCTGCCAGGGGCTGGGGTTGAGGTGTCTGAGCCATTTCTCCAGAAGAATCTTCCTCCAGGCAGCAATCTGTGCAGGCACCTGCACATAGAACCCATCTGTCTGTTACTCCGCTGGTCCTGGACACTTACTGAGTACTGTTCTCACCAGTTTCCCAGGCCCTGGGACATAGAGGAATAACAGGCTGCCCTGCATAGTGTACTGGGGCCGACAGACAAGGGAACAGACCTGAGTGCCTGGTGACAGGAGTTCCCTTTAGTTAGCGTCCTATAGCTGTAGACATGAAGCGTTAGACCAACTTGGTGGCTTTTTGAGCCCTCTTCTCCAGAAAAATGCATATTCACAGTTCCTAACACCTTAAATAATTTACCAAAAGGAGGGGGGAGAGAATGGGGAGTTATTATTCAAGGGGTATTGAGTTTGGGATGAAAAGATTCTAGAAACAGTGGTGACAGTTACCCAAAATTGTGCAGGTGCTTAATGCCACTGAGTTGTACTTTTAAAAATGGCTCAAATACCAACTTTATATCATGTATATTTTACCACCAAAAAGAAAAAATTTCTTTAGTGATTTGTTAGAAAGGGTTGGAGTCTGTAAATGACAGATCTGGGCTGAGCCTACTGTGTTCACTCAGTGTACCACCCCACCAAGGGCAAGTTCAGCCCTTAAATGTATGAAGCATTTGTGTTCTTTTCTGCTAGAAGAGTCCTTTTTAAATGCAAGGTCATGGCTAGACATATTGATATAATAGTTGGATCTCTGAAATAAGCAATTAATCTGAGGATCATAATTTTATAATTACCCTGTGAGGAAAATTAGTTTTCAACATAATGGCATAAGCTACTTTCATGCAATTCCAAGAGCACTGAAAACAAAGTGAAACCATAAACTACAAACCACAAGGGTGAATTAAAATATTTAGTAAAGGTAGTGCCTAGAATTGAAATTCTTTTCTTAGTCTAAGAATCCAACCAAACAAAAGAGGCCAAATCACCAAAGGGCACTTTGAAGGCTTCCTTATGTGGGCTGTGCCCGCTTCTCAACCAGGAGTCCTGGCCAGGTGTCCGTGGAGGGTTCGCCCCACCCCCATGCCACATAGCTGACCTGAGGGGCATCTCAGTGGATCCAAAAGAGCATTCAGGGTCCACAGTGGTGTCCTGTGGGCCATGATAGCAGGAACGGACACGGAAGAGAATTGTACGTGTTGAGCGAACATGGCTTTCTCTCTCCTAGGTTTGGCTTAAAAAGCTTTGACTTATATTATTTATTAATATTGCGAATGTTTGGACCTCGTCCATCTCACGTGCTGGAAGCACTGAAGTTTTTACATCTATTCACCGAAGGCATTAAAAGTTAATCCTGGTAAACTGGTTTGGTCCCTAGAAAGCTAGACTTCAGTGAGATTGCTCACAACTTTGGGGTTGAGAAAAAAGCCCACACAGTAGAGAAGAAAGCCACTTAAAATTCAGAGAATTGACCAGATGTTGTTACTTTCTGATTTTATCTCCTTCATGTTACGAGTAATAAAATGTCAAATGTCGTATCCCATTACTGTGCCTATATTGAAAAGTTTTTATGAAACAGTAATATCATACAGTGCCTAGATTTTAGGAAGTATCGGCAATTCCATTAATCAGGACTAAAATGGTGATCATGTAATGGCTCCAGAAGTTGGCCTTTAATTTTTTTTTTAAGATTCTATTTCTCTACTTGAGAAAGAAAGCAAGCACGTCGGAGTTGGGGAGGCTGCAGAGAGAGAAGGAGAAGCAGACGCCCCGCTGAGCAGGGGGACTGATGCGGGGTCCGATTCCAGAACCCCGAGATCACGAGCTGAGTCGAAGGAAGCCGCCTAACCAGGCACCCCCAAGTTTGCCCTTTCTAAAAGAAGGCATTGAAATAAAGCAGTTTTGCCTATAGTTTTGCCTATGTCATTCTAAAATGTGTAATACTGGAATCCCTTTCAAGTAACCCACATTGGGCAGAAAGCTACTAATCAATCCCTTCTTTTCATTTGAAGCGTTTCTTTCAGGGAAATTGTGGTGAGCCTGCTATCCCATCAGGTGTTACTCCAGAACTTGTACGACATCTTGTTAGAAGAGTTCGTCAAGGGCCCCTCCCCTGGGGAGGACAAGACGGTGCAAGTCCCAGAGGCCAAGCTGGCCGGCTTCCTCAGGTACATCTCCATGCAGAACCTGGCGGTCATCTTTGACCTGCTGCTGGACTCGTACAGGACGGCGCGGGAGTTCGACACCAGCCCCGGGCTGAAGTGCCTGCTCAAGAAGGTGTCGGGCATTGGAGGCGCGGCCAACCTCTACCGCCAGTCCGCCATGAGTTTTAATATTTATTTCCACGCGCTGGTCTGTGCTGTCCTCACCAACCAGGAAACCATCACCGCCGAGCAAGTGAAGAAGGTGCTTTTTGAGGACGAGGAGAGAAGCACAGATTCGTCCCAGCAGTGTTCATCTGAAGACGAGGACATTTTCGAGGAGACGGCCCAGGTGAGCCCCCCGAGGGGCAAGGAGAAGAGGCAGTGGCGGGCCCGGCTGCCCTCCCTGAGCGTGCAGCCCATCAGCAACGCCGACTGGGTGTGGCTGGTCAAGCGGCTGCACAAGCTGTGCATGGAGCTGTGCAACAACTACATCCAGATGCACCTGGACCTGGAGAGCAGCCTGGAGGAGGCCCCCGTCTTCAAGACTGACCCATTCTTCATCCTTCCGTCCTTCCAGTCAGAGTCGTCCACCCCCTCAACCGGGGGGTTCTCGGGGAAAGACACCCCTTCCGAGGACGACCGGAGCCAGACCCGGGATCACGCCAGCGAGGCCGGCAGCCTGAGGGCGGGCGGCGGGGACTTGCTGCTGCTGCCGCCGAGCCCCAAGGTGGAGAAGAAGGACCCCAGCCGGAAGAAGGAATGGTGGGAGAACGCGGGCAACAAGATCTACACCATGGCCGCCGACAAAACCATCTCCAAACTGATGACCGAATACAAAAAGAGGAAGCAGCAGCATAACCTGCCCACGTTCCCCAAAGAGGTCAAAGGGGAGAAGAAGGGAGAGCCACTGGGTCCGCGGGGCCAGGACTCCCCGCTGCTTCAGCGTCCCCAGCACTTGATAGACCAGGGCCAGATGCGCCATTCATTCAGCGCGGGCCCCGAGCTGCTGCGACAGGAGAAGAGGCCCCGCTCCGGCTCCACCGGGAGCTCTCTGAGTGTCTCTGTGAGGGACGCGGAAGCACAGATCCAGGTGGGTTCCCATCAGCCTGGGGATGCCGGGAGGCACACCTAGCAGTCTGTGTTGGGGGTGGGGAGGCTAGCCTTCCAGGGACAGACGTGTCCCCCTCATGGAACACTCACACATTGTGTAAGTCGATAGACACCAGTAGGAGACCAGCCCATTTCCCCACCAAAGTCAGAGGGTGGGCCGAGCCTAACCCAGAGCATCCATCTGGGTCAATATATCAGTGTGAAATTTTACTCTTACATAACTTCAGGAATTATTTTTAAGGGCTATACGAGATACTAAGAACTCAGAACTCACCTGGATAAACAAGATGAAGCTGAAACTTCTGAAGGAGATGTGCTTTCACTGGCATAGGGTCCTGAGTTGATGATTGGAAGAGGCATGGAAGAAACATGTAAAGGGAAAAAAGCAAACTGCCTGTTATTGTGTGGTTATACCAGTGAACACCAATGTTTTCATCTCGAGGTTTTCTAACCCATTAGGAGCACATAATACATCTCATTTTTTAGAGGGCTTTGACTATTCCTGTTCCTTCATATATTTAATACTCGTAATTCCATGGTACATGAAAAACTCAGCTTGAGAAGAAAACAGTGTTAGTGCTGTTTGTTCAATTTAAGAATAGATGAGACGGTAAAAGAGAAACAGAGGAATCTAGAGTCATGGGGACCCTTTAAAAATAATCCAGGTGTTTAAATTTGGGCTCCTGTCACAGGCATAAGTTGGAAGATCTGAGATCCAAGGATTCTGTGAACTGACATAAAAACGTGTTCTCAGAATAAACATAAATTTGGACTTAGCATGACTCTTGCAGGATGCCTTATTTTCCTGTAAGGTACTTGAATGTAGAACCAAACTTCAGAATCCAGAAAAAGCAGACTAGATTTGTAAAAGTCCAATCAAATGAAAATGTATGGTTGTTCTATAATAGATGACCTTCTTGACAAGTAACATGTCTTAATTTTCTTCATGTCTTAGAGATTTGCTTATGATTTCAAAAAGTTATTCTGAGGGAAGGTAGTCCTATTCCAGTTTGCTAGGCATTATAGAGACTGATAATTAAGAATGTCCTATATCCTATGGAAATTTCATTATGAGAAGGCAAGACTGCCTTTAAAAATCTGAGGAATAAATCAGATTTGTGTACAACTGCAGACTGCAGACGGTTTGACTCCAGACAACTGCAGTAAAGCAAATATCAAAGTGAGTCAGATGAATTTTTTGGTTTCCCAGTGCATGTGAAAGTTATGTTTACACTATACTGTAGTCTATAAAGTGTGTAATAGCATATCTAGAAATATATATATCTATATACATACCTTAATTTAAAAAATACTTTATTGCTAAAAAATGCTAACCGTCATCTGAAGTTTTCTGCCAGTCTTTCGGCCAATGGAAGGTCTTGCCCCGACATTGATGGCTGCTGACTGAGCAGAGTAGTGGTTGCTGAAGTTTGGGATGGCTGTGACAGTTTCTTAAAGTAAGGCAGCAATAAAGTTTACCGCATTGACTCTTTCACGAAAAATTTCTCCGTAGCATGCAATGCTGTTTAGTAACATTTACCCACAGTAGAACTTCTTTCAAAATGGGAGTCAGTCTTCTCAAACCCTGTAGCTGCTTTATCAACTAAATTTATATGACATTCTAAATCCTCAGTTGTCACTTCAACAATCCTCATGGCATCTTCACCAGGAGTAGTTTCCATCTCAAGAAGCCACTTTTTTGCTCATCTATAAGCAGCAGCTCCTCATCTGTTCAAGTTTTATCAGGAGATTGTGGCAGTCCAGTCCCATCTGCAGGCTAATTCTAGTTCCCGTGCTGTTCCCACCACAGTTACTTCTGCCACTGAAGTCCTGAACCCTCACGGTCATCCATGAGGTTGGAATCAGCTTATTGATGTTCATGTTGATGTCTTGATCTCTTCCCATGAATCACGAATGTTCTTAATGGCATCTAGAATAGTGAATATTTGTCCAGGTTCTCAATATACTTTGCCCAGATCCATCAGAGGAATCACTATCCTTGGCAGCCATAGCTTTACAAAATGGATTTCTTATATAATGACTCCTTGGTCCATGGACTGCAGAAGAGATGTTGTGTTAGTGGAAATAGCAGTAATCTCACTGTGTATCTCCATCAGAGCTCTTATGTAACCAGAGCATTATCAATGAGCAGTACTATTTTTTATTTTTTTAAATTACAATTAGCCAGCAAATAGGACAATCATTAGTTTTTGATGTAGTGTTCAGTGATCCATTAGTTGCATATCACACCCAGTGCTCATCCGACCATGGGCCCTTCTTAATGCCCATCACCCAGTTACTCTATCCCCCAACCCCCTCTCTTCTGCAACCCTCAGGTTGTTTCCTGGGGTCAAGAGTCTCTCTTGGTTTGTCTTCCTCTCTGATTTCTTCCCATTTAGTTTTCCCTCCCTTCCCCTATGGTCTCCTGCGCTATTCCTCATGTTCTACATAGGAGTGAAACCAAATGACAGTTGTCTTTCTCTAATTGACTTATTTCACTTAGCATAATCCCCTCCAGTTCCATCCATGTCAATGCAAATGGTAGGTATTCATCCTTTCTGATGGTTGAGTAATATTCCATTGTCTATATGAACCACATCTTCTTTATCCATTCATCTGCTGAAGGGCATCTTGGCTCCTTCACAGTTTGGCTATCATGAACATTGCTGCTATGAACAATGGGGTACAGGTGCCCCTTCATTTCACTACATTCGTATCTTTGGGATAAATACCCAGTGGTGCAATTGCTGGGTTGTAGGGTAACTCTGTTTTTTTCTTGAGCAACCTCTGTACTATTTTCAAAAAGTAGTATTATTTTAAAAAGAATCTTTTTTTCTGGGTAGTAGTTCTCAACAGTGGGCTTTTAAAATATTCAGTAAACCGTGTTGTAAACAGATGTGCTGTCATCCAGGTTTTGTTCTTCCATTTATGGAGCACAGGCAGAGTAGATTTAGTATAATTCTTAAGGGTTCTAGAATTTTCAGAATGGTAAATGAGCACTGGCTTCTGCTGAAAATCCCCAGCTGCATTAGCCCCTAACTAGAGAGTCAGCCTGTTCTTTCAAGCCAGACATTGACTTCTCCTCTATTGCTATGATGTCCTAGATGGCATTTTCCCATAGACAGCTATTTTATCTACTCTGAAAATCTGTTGTCTAATGTGGCCAGCTTCATGAATGATCTGAGCCAGACCTTTTGGAGAACTTCCTGCAGTTTCTACATCAGCACTTGCTACTTCACCTTGCAACTTCCTGTTATGGAAACAGCTTTTTCCCTTAAACCTTATGAACCCACCTCTGCAAGCTTCAGACTTTTCTTCTGCAGCTTCTGCACCTCCCTAGCCCTCACAGAATTGAAGAGAGTTAGCACCTTGCTCTGGATTAGGCTTTGGCTGAAGGGAATGTTGTGGCTGCTTTGATCTTCTATCCAGACCACTCAGACTTTCTCCGTATCAGCACTAAGGTTGTTTCTCTTTCTTGTCATCTGTGTCTTCACTGGAGTAGAACTTTTCCTTTCCTTCAGGAACTTTCCCTTTGCATTCACAACTTGGCTTACCTAGGCTAGAAGCTAGGCTCTTGTGCCAGTCTTGGCTTTCAGCATGCCTGCCTCACTAAGCGTAATCATTTCTAGGTTTTGATTTAAGGGGAGAGACCTGTGACTCTTCCTTTTCTTTGAAAACTTTAGAGGCCAGTGTGGGGTTATTAATTGGCCTAGCTTCAGTAACAGTTGTCTCTCAGGGAGTAGGGAGACCTGAGCAGCAGGAGAGAGATGGAGTCAGTGGAGCAGTCAGAACACACACGTTTACGAGTATTTTTACCATTCTATATAGGCATCCCAAAATAAGCAATTGCGTCATCAAAGATCACTGAGCACAGATCACCATAACAAATATAATAGTAATGCAAAAGTTTGAAATATTGTGAGAATTACCAAAATGTGACACAGAGATACCAAGTGAGCAAATACTGTGGGGAAAATGGTGCCACCAATGAACATGCTCCACACAGGGCTGCACAGATGTTCAGTCTGAAAAGAAAAAAAAAAGAAAGAAAAAGAACTATCTGGGAAACACAGTATAGTAAAGCAAAGTACAATAAAACAAGGTATGCCGGTAGTCCATGAAACCTGTAAATAAGGTATTCCTAATGTTAAAGGAGACTCTGCTCTGCCTTGTATAGATGAACTTAAAGTGACAACTTTTAGCCATATTAAATTACTAAAGACTGATTTATTGCAACCTAAAGCCTGAGAAAACTCACCTGCCAATTGGCAGGGCTTAGCCAAACACCAGAGAGTTCAAATGAACCAAGAGAAAGCTGCTAATAATTCTCCTTAATCCTTTCTCGTAGGCCTGGACCAACATGGTGCTAACCGTTCTCAATCAGATTCAGATCCTTCCAGACCAGACCTTCACAGCCCTCCAGCCGGCGGTGTTCCCATGCATCAGCCAGCTGACCTGCCACGTGACAGACATCAGAGTGCGTCAGGCTGTGAGGGAATGGCTGGGCAGAGTGGGCCGGGTCTATGACATCATCGTGTAGAAGACTCACATTGAGGAAACACAATCTCGAAGGTTAGAGAATGCCCACCAGTCCCCAACGGATAGCATTTGCCCCACCACCAGCCCCACTGAAACCAGTGTCTCGGAGAAGAGTCTACCCGTCCCTCGCTAATCAGCACTGGGGCCATTCTGGACACTCACCTTGTATTTGGAGGACACCAATGATACTCTGATTTTGCACATCATTTCAGAAAAGTCTCCATTCTTTGACACGTTTCTAAATCTTGATGTCTATTTCCCAGTGCTTTTGCCTGCCATGCTACTCCCAAAAGGAGTAGTCCTTTAAAGGACTACTCCTTTGAAAACATCACACTGATCCATTTGATTTTTTTCCTTTTAAATGAAATTGTTAAGGAAACATCCACTGGTAAGTCATGCTGGTGTGTAGGCACTCTGGCATCTAGTAGCGGACATTCTTCATCGGAGGAAGATTTCCATTATGATTATGCACTTAGCAGGGAAGAAGACAGCTGGAAAAACAATTCTGGGTGTCATAAGCAAGAAAGGGATGACTTTCTCTGTAACATGTTCCAGAACATTTCAAAGTTGTCCTTAATTGTCAAGATTTTCTGGTTGGCATAACGAACTTTTTTTAAGGTGCTGTTGTGCCTTTATTTCCCTATTTCTCAAGGAAGAAAATGCTTTCCTGGCAAGGTTTGAAGTCTGTGTCCTGGCAGCTGTTGACACACAGCTCCCAGTACAGTGGCTGATACAGTTCTCACCAGGAGACATGAGACTGCCCTGCCACCCTGGCTTCCCATTAGTCTTTGCTTTTTGCTCCCAAGGCCAAACAGGAAAGGAAAGGAAAAAAATGGTGCCTTAGTTTCTTGTTGCACAGACATTTCTATGCTCCAGTTATCTGAACATAAGGCAGAACATCAGGTTTTTAAGAAAACAAAATGTTAAAATGCAACTCATTTTGTATCAGCACCCTTGGAGGAAAGGACTCCGTTCTCCATCCAGTGAGCAGGCTTCTCAGGGAACGGGGCAGGAAGTGGGGTGGTAGGGAGACAGCTGGGAGGGGTGAGAAAGGAGAGTGGGAGGAAGTCATTTGAAACCTTAAAATATTATACAAGCGTCACATGAAATTGCAGTGTCCGACATCCAAGCTCTAGTCTCAGAAGAAAAGAAAACTGAAGGAGGAGGGGACCCAGTGAAATTTAGTACATTAAGTTTTTCAATTTAAAATATTTGTCCTCTCAGGAAAGTAAATTTACCCTATGTCTGAGGTCTTTCTAAATGGCTATTTTTACATGGATTTTTTTTTTAGAACTAGAAAATTAATTTGGAAACTTTATCTTATTCACAACATACTCTATAGTTCTTAAATTATAATGATTGAAACGCCTCAGTCAAGCCCACTCGTGTACATTCTAGAAAGTAGAGTTAGTTGCTAAGACATATGTTATCATTTTCCCAGGCCCTAAAAATGTGTTCATAATTGAGTATCATTCTTTTCAAATAAAACATCAACTCTTCAGTATAGAAGTAAGGATTTAAAACTTAGAACTTTACTCAGTGCTGGACTTGAAAACTTTGTCTTCCTTGAGAAATATGTAACTATCTACAAGGTTAAGATGAAGACAGGGTTCCCTGATTTATTTAGGCAAACTAAAAGAACCCCATCATTCCATATACCATCTAGAAATCACCACAGAGTTCAGAAGACATATTTCAGTTCCACAACACACTCTCTTTGCCTTCGGTTTTACCCAATAGACAAATAAGTTTAGAAACAGATCAACCATTTGATCTTAAGCAATGACCTTCGGGGATAGCAATGAGCTATAGTCTATATAATTTTTACATTTTGGAAGTAGAATTGAAAGGTACGTTCTCTTTTTTGTTTTAACAAAAGCTACAAAAAGAAACAGAATCACCATGATTTACTGCTTATCTGAGGTTTAGCTCCTCTTTTTCCCATGAGGACCCCAAAATTTACTTTGGGAGTGAGGAAGAAGCTTCAGTAGTGTGTCAAATCAGAATGATTATAAAATGCTTATAAGTAGCAACTTTTTAAGAAGTATAAAAATTCAAGCAAAGCCAGTTTCAATGTAGAATGTCATGTGCCAGAGTATGTTAATTGTTTAGAAATCAGACTCCATTCTCCTATAGATTTTCTATTATGAGATCCAAGGCTAGTTTATGAAAATAAACTGTTCGCAGGTTCCAAGAATTAAAAAGTGAGGAATTGTACATAGTTCTTTACCTACAGTTTTTAAGATGGTTTTGGCCCCTTCCCATCATGTATTCTGCAGTCTACCCCAAGGTCTGCATTCGTCTCTGCCCACTTCCATTCCCAGCATACCCCGTGCTACAGATCTACATCAGATTTCAAGCAGAAAGCTAACTAAACCACCTTAATGCTTCCCAGAGGTATTTGCAGTTGTATTTGCCTGATGCAAACAATCTCTAATGAATAGGACGTCAGGTCACAGTGAAGTCCGTCTTCTCCAGGGGTGGAGAGGAACCCAGTAGATAAGCGATCCCTTTCCAGACTACCCTGGTCAACTGCTCACACTCTCTTGGTGTCTTGGTTTCTGCCTTTCCCCATCTCTTCCTTCACTCCCTCCCACCCAAGGTCTCCGAAAGACCAAGGTCAAGACAGCCTTGGTGGTTAAAAACTGTCACTACCATATATTTACTGATCTAAGCAGAGTAAGATTTTCATGTTGCTTTCAGTTGCCTGTATTTACTCTAAGGTTGGGAATTACTCTTTAATATTTTGGTAAAGTATGTATCATGAAAGCACCTAGAAAATTGAAAGTGTGTAGGAATTCCTGGCCACCAAGTAGATCACACTTATCATCAGATTTTTCCTTGCTATAAGGGCAGAGTTTGATGGAAGGCTAAGATCTCTCCCAGAACTTGCCTCTCCTGATTAGCTTCTAAAAATGGTTGGGCTGCCTCTTTACACCACTTATTATCTCTCCCCTTATGATTATTTTCTAGCCTTCACCATCAATATAAAACTAGGACATTTTCTACCATCTTTATGCTATTTAGTGACTGATCAAGGCAGATTCTAACATACATAACAGCTCAGATTAAAATATTTGCAATCAAATGTGACAAAGACTTAACATAATTCAAAAGTACCTTTAAATGGAAACTTCTTGGTACAGTATCACGAGACTTTTAGTTTTTGCTGTTTTAAGAAGAAGGCTTATACAGAGTCAGTAGAGAAAGTCAGATGATCTATAACCATAAGAAGGTAATGCAATTGTATAATGGATAATCCCAGACTTCCTCCAAATACATCACAAGGCTGCTTAGGTAGGAAAGTTTTTCTCAGAAAAGAAATCCTTTTGTGCTCCACCCATCAAACTAAGCAGAATAAAGACCTTTGTTGGGAGCTAGTAACCACAGCAAGAATTTACAAACCATGGGGCGTGGTGACATTTGACAAGAGCCACTGTGGATGTAGACCTAACCTGCATTAGCATTTCATTCTCACAATAACCTGACCGAACGGGCATAGATGTCCTCATATTTTTTCAGATGAGGATTCAGACCCAGGGAGGTTAAGAAACTGGCCTGAGATAGCCAATAAATTGCAAAACTCGTTGCCAAAGAGGTGTTCCTGAATTTGAAGGCCATGCTTTCTACGACACTGTGCTCAAAGTACACAGAGTAAGCACTTTAGTGTTTCAAGGAATTAAAAATTTAAAATGAGTTGAAAATATCTGATTGGTGTCCCAGATCTGCTATGATATAGGGATTTTTCAAATAGGGTTAAAAAAAAAAAAAAGAAAAAGCTAGTGATTATACAGAGAAAGATCACATGTAACATAATATTTTAAGTGAACATAAAACAAGGTCTGAACTTGAATCTTAAAACAAGCCTTCCGTGGTAATTTAGAAAACTTGCCTAATTGGTTGGAAATGATGGAACAGTATTGCTTATGGCCAGCTGCTATGCAGAAAAGCGTGGCAGTCTGTGTCCAGAATGACATACATGGTTGGTAAACTTTTTTCAATTGTCATTGAACCACTCAAAATAAAGTGCCCTGTAGCCAACAGTGCCTCTCTACTTGCTTCCCTGGGAAGCATACAGTAGTAAATACGGAAGTCATCATCAAAGTTTGGGAATATGCAAAATAAATTATAACCAGTTTTCAAATGCACTCTCTGAAGAGGAAGCTACGGGTAAGACAGGATTGTTTAAAGATCCAGGTACTGGGGGCATCAGGTCAATATCCATAGTAACCATGTGCCATATGCCTACATATTTCTACATACTCTGCAGACAAGGAAACAGGCAGAAGGAAAATCCAACATATTGCATTAAGCAGATGACAGAACTTGGATACACATGGGTACCTCTTAGGTGATCCTAGGGACATTTAGTGTGGCCTTAAAAAAGCAAGAGACTCTTTTTAAGCACTTTTTATTGGAAATATGAACTTGCTATGGGGCAAGACTTGTGAAACTAGTAAAGAACTCATAATTATGCTTCATCAAAAAAATTGTGTTCTCTTCCCTCGTAGTGGAGCTATCTAGAAAACGGTTTGTCTCTCTGTGAGTTCCTCTTCCTCTGCTTGTAACTGTTTGTATTTGATGTGGAAGTAAGAAATAGTTTAATATGAAGTTTTGGACTAGAACACCACTTAGATTTCCAAAACACAATTATTGCTTCAGGGAAAACAGACCAAAAAAAAAATTATCCCCGGGAATAATTTATGAGAAACTCAGTTGAGAACAATGCTCGATTTCCTCATAAACTATGACACTACTTACTAATTAAAGAAAACTCGATACCACACCACTAGTACCATACAAAACCTTTCCCTTCTATCTGTGTGTCATAATGCATGAGAGCTCCAAGGAGAGACTGGCTGACCATCTTAGCAAGAAAATTTTATCAGCTGCTGGTGAATCCCATCCAGTTATGGTCCTTCCAGCCTTTCAACGACCAAGAATCATTTGTTCTATTAGTTCCTATCCTGAAGGTTAA
The DNA here is from genome assembly GCF_020171115.1 of Neogale vison. Classification (NCBI taxonomy): domain Eukaryota; kingdom Metazoa; phylum Chordata; class Mammalia; order Carnivora; family Mustelidae; genus Neogale; species Neogale vison. Next base: position 63,568,117 of record NC_058091.1, on the reverse strand, counting down.
GTAGTGGTTGTGTAGTATCTTTTGACTTTGTTCTAAAGTGGTTCTCAAACATTAGCACACATCAGGGTCACCTGGAGGGCTTGTTAAAACACAGGTGGTTGGGCCCACGCCCAGGGTTTCAGATTTAGTAGGCCTGGATATTTGCATTTCTGACAAGGACCCAGGTGAGACCAGTGCTGCTTGTCTGGGGACTACACTCTGACAAGAGCCTTGAAAAAATTTCCAGCACCACCTTTAAGATCAGCCTGACTTAACAAGCTCAAGAGAAACACCAAACTGAACCTTGGGCAGACAACTTGGGATTGGATTCTCTACAGCATTCCTATTCCACCTTCCCAGTTTCTAGGTTTATTATACCAACAATTCGGTTTTTTACAAGCTAAAAGACAATGAATGTATCTGTTCAATGGAACAGTGAGATCTGTGTAAACTTCTTGTCTTTGTATTTAGAAACACTGGTTCTACGGATAATCGTTTGTATCATGTTGACCCTTTGACTTGTACTGATGTGATTTTAAATTTCAATATGTAGGGTTTAAGTTTCTTCTGGCATTACAGTTTTACTGTTCCCATCTCAACTCTGTCACAGCCTTGGCTCCTGGCTTCCAGAGGTTTTTGAGTAGTTGCTTGCTTGCCAGTAGGTTTCTCTCTCTCATTAGTTACCCAAATATTGACACTTCAAAATGATGTTACACTACTTGATGTACCTTCATCTTTCACTTAACAGGTGTAGATTAAAATTTTAATTTACTGTGTACCTGTCAAGAGTCTATCAAGTGATTTCAAAGAAATTTGCAAACTGAACAACTCCTTTTGAGCAGTACATGTGCCTGTTTTAAGGACTTTTCAGTAAACATGGTTGTGTTCGTATCCACACAGCGAAGACTGTATTCTCTCATCTTCCAATGGTGGGAGAAATGTACACATGCATCAGTATGCTTTGGGAATACAGTAAAATCATAATTCAAATATAGGTGGGGCCTTAGTTTACTTCTTAACACTTTGATTAATTAGCTTTGGAAATTCTTTTTGCATTAAAAAAAATAAGGATCGTCGAATAATTCAAGAGAAAAAAATTAAGTACCTTAAAATTATCATCCACATATAAACTATAATAATTACATGTAATTCTTACTGATTTAATTTTCTCTAAATCCTTCTGCTTGAATATTCTGACATCATTTAAATTACTTTAGATTATTGTATGAACAGAAGGTAATGACAATATTTGCTAGAATTAGTGAGATCAGAAAACATGTCAAAGTGCTAATGATACTAAAGAATCAAGTTCTTGCTTCTGTGGATGGAAATAATCGAAGTGATTTATTTCACTTTTGTTTTCCATAACCTGTTTTGGAAATTAGGTTTGCTTTTTGTTCTTCTAATTGATTTTCAAATTAAATTTAAAATACTAATCTCTAGGAATAATTTATTTCCAACTTATGTTACCAACTGGTGCCAAAAAAGGGAGGGGGGAATCTAAAAGCCAGTCTTTCGAGCTACCACATACAATATGTTTTCAAGTTAGGGAATCTTGGGCCCTGACACTACCAGCCACCAGTGGTCACCCATGGCTACCTCATGATTACATGTGGGCTACCTTGTATTCCTCCCTTGGCAATTCTTCCATCTAAATTTTGTTGGAAGTGGCTCTCTTTAATAAAAACTCATTTCCTGCTAAATAGGCAAAACCGGACAAAGATTAATGGTGTTGATATTTTGGGTTTCACTTCAATGGAAACCATACGGTAGGATATCCAGGTATGGCATGATAGGGGCAGGAACAGGTGCCTAGAGGGAAAGAGAAATTTCACTTATTTTTCTTTGTTGATTTGTTTTCAGTGGATGGGTGGGGGGTGGGAGGAAGGGAGCTAAGAATAAGATGTTTATTGCCCTAATCATGCCAAAAGACAATTATTTAAGATTATTTTCCCGTTTTTCTAAGAGAAATAAATTACATTATAAACAGTTCCCCAACTACCATTTCCCACTCTAAATAAAGCCAGTGGGTGGTAAGGTTTCTTTTATCCCTTCTTATACTATGCCAAAGAATTGACTTGTTTCCACTAAAAATTATAAATAAGTGAAGCTTGGTATAGCCATAATGATTTGAGTCAGTATACCATTTTATCTATAAAATGCAGAATTCATCCTTGCAATCCCATTCACCAGGAGCCTTGAAACATTTTGTTTACTCCAAAGGACTTGTCAAGGAAGTACAGTTTTTATTTTGCCTTCTTATTTAGTTTGCTCACATTAATAAAAAAAATTAATTAAAAAAAACCTGAAACTACTCTCCTTTGTATGTTGATAAACTGTTTGATTTGATAGAATCTGTCTGTTCATTGTTTAACAGGTCCCTGTAAGCAAGCTTGCAAGTGTATTTTGTGTACATTTTATCTGAAGTGAAAATGAAAATTCTAAAGAGAAAATATTTTAAAAGATATTGTATTTATGTTGCCTGTGTTGTAGAATAAAAACTCAAATGCATTAAAAAAAAATCTATGTGAAACAGTTTTCTTTACCTAGTAAGTATATCGAAATAATTTATATAAATACCTTATGTTTATAGAATTTGGCCAAAAGAATGCGGTTCCTTTCTCCATGGAATTTCACAACTGAATGAGGAGGCCCCTTCCAGTTCCATAACACAGAGATGGTCACTGTTAACAACTGGGTACATGCCTAGAAAGTACATTTAAAGAAATATATATATATAACCTATATATATATTTTTTAAAATATTTTATTTATTTATTTAAAGCAGGCCTCACACCTAACTGAGGTCTGAATTCAGAATCCAGAGACCAAGAGTCCCATGCTCTACTGACTGAGCCAGGAGGGCACCCCTATAATTATCTTTCTTTTTTAAAATAAATTCTTAGTATCAGTAGATAATGATGGAATTTATTCATTACAAAAATTGTTACCTTTTGTTCATAAATAATTAAATCCCTCAATTAATAGAAATAATATTATTAGAAGGTAGTTATTGAAAAGAAAATACAGCCACTTTTAACATCATGGTCTTATTAAATTGCAGCTTTAAAACTATTTCAAAAGCCTATAATAGTATAAGCCTAGGCATCATCATGCCTAAATTGTGCAAAGCTGGCCATTAGAAGGATAAAAGAAGTACAAGATGCCTAGGGATGGAATCTGTGTACATGACTTTAAACCATGATTCTCATTCTATCATACACTGGCAATCTCACAGTTGTATCACAAAGACACTGTCCCTTTCCTCTTATGGATGAAATAAAACTATAATAGATACTACTATACTTTGCATGTGGACATCACAAATATAAGTGACTTGGGGCGCCTGGGTGGCTCAGTGGTTTAAAGCCTCTGCCTTCAGCTCAGGTCATGATCCCAGGGTCCTGGGATTGAACCCTGCATCAGGCTCTCTGCTCAGCAGGGAGCCTGCTTCCCTCTCTGTCTCTGCCTGCCTCTCTGCCTACTTGTGATGTGTATTTGTCAAATAAATAAAATCTTTAAAAAAAACACAAACAAACAAATATAAGTGACCAACCATGTTCATGGATGGAGAGGAGCAGAGCCAAGGTGGCCCTGGACTTGAGCCTGAAAAGCAGAGTCCACATCCCAAGCTTCACCCCTTCCCGGGAGTGGGAAAACCATACAACATTTGAGTACAGAGCTCAAGGTTCCCACACCGTAAAATGAATAAAAACTCTAACCTCAGAGCTGCTTCAAGATAACACGAAAGCCCCAAAGTTGCAATTGCTTTGTAAATGCTAATGACTACTAAATGCAGTACTACTATGTGCTGGAGAATAAGCCATCTCAGAAATAGTGCCACTATTTTGCAAAATGATTTATACTTGAGACCTCATGTGTACATGCCCTTGACTGTCGGAGGCAGGCCCCTGGCCAGGGCGGCCTCTGCCATTAAAAGATGGCACCTGGCTAGTTGCCAGGTTAGGATTGCCTCCTGAGACTAAGCAGAACGCCCAAAGAGGAAGTAAACAGCATTGGTTGCTAGCGAAGTTGTTCATTTAGGTGCACAGCCTGATTCGTTCCCTCCTGTACCCTGCTCGCTGATTGGTCATGTAAACGTATATAATTGTGTAGACTTGCGGAAATAAAGAGAGAGAAGATACATCTGAACTGGGGCTTCTTGTCGTCTTTGCAGGTCGAGGGCGATACTTGACATTCATACCCATGAATACACTCCAACACAGAAAGCTTAACTTCATTGCCAATTATATACAAGGAGGTTAGCAGCCCAGATGCAGATCTCTTTAATCAAACATTTTGGAAATAAATTCCAGGTCAATAGCCAGTTCTTCCATTATTAATATCCAGCAATGAATATAATATGTGAATTAATCTATATGTATTTCTTTAAAGTAGAGACTTGATATGCTTCAGCTATTTGGCTTATGATCAAAACTTGCATAATCTAGCTTTGATAAATATTTCCATCTCACTCATTAGAAAATTCACTTTCCCATCTGGCTTAAAGGTAGGTTCAATAAGAAAGTAAAAATAGAATTGAAGCATAATGTAATATTGTGGCTTTCACATATTGACAAACATTCCTGTTATCTCCAGCCTTTGAAAGAATACTCTAAAAGCTTGCCTTTTCTCTCTTCCTTGTTTATTTTTATTTATAGGTTCCTAGTTACAACATCAAGCCATTGGCACCCCTATTCTGCCCCACTAACTTAATCAGATAGCTCAAAATGTTTTGTTGTCAGAGAAACAAACTCTCCAGCTTAATGATCTCATGCAAACTAAGAGGGGGCAACAGCATAATTAAAGCCCAGAAAAGTTTATAAGCAGTTTCTAAATCAGGAAAAAAAAAAACAAAAAAAGTTGATCTCAACCTGAAAGGATCAAATTTACAACAGTCTAGACCTGGGAACCCAAACACTGAACTTCAGTTGACTTTGACCTGGTTTCCCAGTCTCTTGCAGAGACTAACCTTCAAGAAGATAAATTAGATGATAAATGTTGTGATGCAGAAGGCCTCAACTTGAAAAAATAAGAATCAAAGTTACCAGTTGTAAAGAAGATACTGTTGGCTATATTATATTTAAAAATTCAGTATTCTATCGAATCAGTAAATAATGGGTTTTCTAAGATGACAATAGGTTATAAAAGTAACATTATTCTAAAAGCCTAGAATAGATTTTTCTTTCAAGTGGGAGGAATAGATACTACCACGGACTGTCAGGTCAAACCATTTGGAAATGGGCTTGTTGGAAAACCGAGCCTTATCAGCTGAAGACACTGGCCGTGTTTACATTAGTACAAACTTAGGGAGTTAAATTTTACATTATTAAATTGGTAAATTTATTTTAAGTAGCTCTTAGTCCAATGAGGTAGAAAAGCCTATAAAAGGCTTGGGGATTAGAGCATGCACTAAGGATAAAAATTATATCTCCTCTCACCAGGTCTCCCTCAGCCCCCTGCCAGGTTTGGCTGCCGGAGGGTTTGGTTGGGGCGCCGGGGGGCATACTCTGCCCCATCCCACACACACATAGCTGGCCTGTGTCCTGCTTCCTTCCCTCTCATGCCACTCCAAGGAATCAAATGGTAAGAAGTTAACATAATCATAGGTGCACGGGATTCATAACTTATCAGAATAACCGAGACTGTGTCTTTCGTGAAACTGTTGACTGGCCAATATTCAGGAATGGGCATAGATACAGAATTACAGGACCAGATCCCTGATTCAAAGATTATAGATGAACCTACGAGGGCTTCTTTCTTGAATATAAGTCTTTCTTCAAAAGCATTAAGTAGAATCCCGTGACTAACAAGTAATCGAGATATTAATTCATGTTCTTTTTTCTCCCCATATTCAAGTAGGTAACTGGCTCAGGAGTTCACTGTTTCAGGGGAGGGTTATGATGGGGCAGAAAGACAATGAGTTGCCTGGGACATTTTCTGGTTCTTATACTCCAAAAGCCTAAGCCATACACATTCATGTTCATATATATGTATGTACACACACATAGCTTGGGCTTTTTTAATATGGGTTTTGAGGGAAGAATGCCATCGAAAGGGAGATTATAGACAAACTCTCTAGGGTAGAAACATAAGGAGAAAGAATTCCTTTGTCCTTGACTAGAAGTGAATCCCCAGGGATGTAAGGAAGCAGGGAAAAGAGGTTCAGTAGCAGAAAGACTGTAGGTCAGGGAGGACCATTGCAATGACAAGACTGTAAGAGCCCAGAGAAGGCCGGTCTGCATGGTGTTCCTTGGCTGCAGGTCGACCAGCTAGCCTGGGAAAAAGCCCCAGTCTCTGGCCGTGGCACAGGGTAGCAGAAAGATCTCCACACCTCACGGTGTAGAAGCAGCAGAGCGAGCAGCTACCTGTAGAGAACAGAAGCTTGGGATACTTTTTTTCATTGAGTCAGAAAAAAATAAAGATCAAAATGTGATACATGAAGTTGTGGGCTGAGATTTATACCTGATTTTGTAATGAAAAATCTAAAAATCGCAGTATGTCTGATTTTGTAAGGTGACTGGAATGGGGGGTAGATAGGGGAGACAGTTGCCCCCACAAATGCAAAGTTATTTCCAAGGAAGGGCCAACTGAGTTGACAATTGACAAGACCCCCCCCCCAGGTTCAATGTCCATGGCCCTCAGTGTCAAAAAGTTGTCTGCCCCCTTTGGGAGCAAGTCTGTCTCATCAGATCATGAAGAACTGGGCTCCCAAACTGTCTCTGCTTAGATGTCTGAGCTGTTTTGACCAAGGGCAGTTTGGTTCCTCCAAATGGGCAGGGCTCCATTGCTGCAGATAAACCCAGTCAGTTTGTCCTCTACCTGATTCCAGATCCTTCCTCCTATTTCCTTCTGGGTGAACCTAAGCAGCTCACCTCCTCTTCTACAAGCAGCTACAATAGTCCCACTTCAGGTTTTACCTAACCAGTAAAAGACATCACCCATCCATGTGTATTATAGATGAATGCAGACTTAGAACTAGTTTCTTTATGTAATCATTATAAGAAATATAACAGGACAACGGTTTGCAGAGTGACTTCAACCTGTCAAAATCACGCCTCCCTCGTCTATAAGCCATCTTCCCACCTAGCTCATGTATGTCCATTACTAGCTCAGCCGCCCTAGACAGTCCCAAGCGGGGATGTGTATAACACCCACTTGACTGATTGTTGAGCTTGCAGGTGTCCAGGCCTTGCCTCAGAAATTCGGACCCGGGAAAAATGAGGCAGGGCTCAGAAATCTGCAAGGCAACAAGCTTTCAAAAGTATTCTGATACGGAAAACCTATGGATCACTCTTCAAAAATTATTCTAAGATGCTTTGCCTTATTCTAAGATTCTTACTCAAAGAATCTGTTTCTAAGAATCTGATGTATAATCTGACCTAAAATTAAAACCTGAAAGTTTGGTCCTTAAATACAAATGTTTAAGTTGGAGGCCCAGAAATACTGTAGCTGTTCAAACCTTTACTTGCCCAGATAGCTTCACTTTAGAGCAGAGGTTTGTAACTTAGGATTCCCGAGAAATTAGGGGGTTGATGAACAAGAAAAGGAAAAATTATAGTTTTGTTTTCCCTATCTTCTTTTTTTATGTAATCTCTCCACCCAACATGTGGCTCAAACTTAAAACCCCAAGATCAAGAGTCACATACTCTACCGACTGAGCCAGCCAGGCACCTCCTATTTTCACAGACTTCTAACTGAAATTTAACATGGCCTTCATTTTTTATTATAGGCAACAAACCTCCATGACGTTGGCAGGCCTATGACTGGTTTCCCACAAAGGCTACAGATCTTTCCCTATTACAGATCCCTCAAAACTCCCATACTTGGGAAGCACTAAAGTTGCTATTAGAACCACTGTTAGATCTTGTTATCTAATGTGTTAATGAGGAAGAATATATGTATATACTCTTTCAAAGGTGAACATTTTGATAACTACACTAGTTTTGTTTCCTTTTCTAATAAAATTTATTCTACCATATGCACTTAAAGGTATTTAAAATACTTTAAATTATTCTGAAAAAGGATTCATAGACTTCTCCAAACTGTAAGAAATTTATGGCACAATAATCAGCTAAAGAAATTCTGTACAAAGTGGGGCCTGGGTAGCTCACTGGGTTAAGGGTCTGCCTATGGCTCAGGTCATGGTCCCAGACTCCTGGAATCCAGCCGGGCATCAGGCTGTCTGCTCAGCAGGGAGCCTGCTTCCCCCCCCCTTTCTCTCTGCCTGCCTCTCTGCCTATTTGTGATCTCTTTCTCCCTGTCAAATAAATAAAATCTTTTAAAAAGGAAAGAAAAGAAAAGAAAGAAATTCTGTCCAAAATTCTCATAAGGAAGAATGGCTGTAAATCTGGGGTAAATGCATCAAATCACGTTTGGGGTAAGAGCATTTTCTCTCTCATATCACCTTATATTTTAGTGTGATCACCTGGGAATCAGAAGCCCTAATTCCAGTTCCAGATTAGCACTGTTTGTCAGCAAATTACCTCTGAGTCTCATTCCCTCACCTGCCATGTGACAGGGCTGGTAAGGTGATTGCCAGTGGCACTTGAAACATAAACCATTCCACTTTCCTGACCGAAATTCTGAGAGCAAGACAGTTCCTGTAAATTCTCACAAAAGCTCTTGCTTTGGAGGCATTCAAATGGGGACAGTGCACAGATTTTTCTCCGACTAAGAAGAAATGTCTCCTTCCTATAGAGTAAAGCTTACTAAAAATATAATTCTGTATGTATTCATGAATTTTATACAAAATTCCAGTTGGTTTGAATTTTTAAAGCTCTGTAGGAAAAAAAAATAGAATGTCCTAAAATCTCCCTCTGCTCATATTGTGAAAAATGGAAAAATTCAATGTTTTTGTCAGATTGGCCCTTTAAATTTAAAAAAAAAAGACTAATTTCATGTAAATTTTAAAAATTGTTTTGAATTAGAGATATTTCAAAAATAAAAAATAGAGCTAGCAATGTTAAAAGATGAAATGGGCAAAATATCAAATCAAAAGAATTAACTTTAAATTCTTATTTGATTCAGCTTCCCACTAACGAATATACCAGGGACGCCTAGGTGGCTCAGTTGGTTAAGTGTTTGCCTTTGGCTCAGGTCATGATTCCAGAGTCCTGAAATCAAGTTCCACATGGGGCTCCCTGCTCAGCAGGGAGTCTGCTCCTCCTTGCGCCACTGTCCCCTGCCCCCGCCCCGCTCATGCACATGTTCTCTCAAATAATAAAATCTTTTTTTAAAAAATGAATATATTAACTCTTTAGAAGTCTGGAATCAATTTGACTACTAAATTCTAAGCTAATATTTATTCTAAAATATTCAATAACTAATATTGGCAATGATTTTACTGAGGAAATCTGATGAATAAATGGTGAAACCCATTTATTATCACAATCTTACATTATCGGTCTATAGACTATGAAATAAATTGAGGGGAATTTTACTTACAGCACTAACCCTGGAGCAACAAGACTATTTAATCATATCTTCATTATTGTCATTTTTAAAATGAATTCATAGATGATTGAAGTAATCCTTTTCTAAAGATTAATTATTTATTTTAGAGATAGAGGGTGCATATGACCAGAGGTAGAGAGAGGGAAAGAGAGAGAATCCTAAACAGACTTCACACTGCGTATGGAGCAAAACATGGGGCTTGATCTCGTGACTCTGAGGACCTGAGCCAAAAATCAAGAGTCGGACATTTACTCAACTGAGCAACCCATGTGCCCCAGAAGTAGCCACTTTTTAGAGAAAGGCAAGACTGAGAGGAAGGACTTTTTAAAGGAACAGGAGTGTCTGATAATCCACACTTAATCCATCATAAGAAAACTTTCCTGTCTGAATAGAGCATTAGATTGTGGAGAACCTAAATAAACCCCACGTCCAACATTCACTATCTCAATTAGACCTGTGTAGGGCACTTTATGTACAACTGTTCTCAGGAACACTCTACAGGGTGAGTTTCTCAGATACATTTTACAGTTGAGAAAACAAAGTCTCCAAGCAATGAAAGGGGAAGTAAATTTCTGAAGGTCACAGTAATTGGCAGAGCCAGGATTCAAACTTCAGTCTGACCAGAAAGCCATGCTCTCTCCATTGGAACATGATACACCTCAAGGTTAAAATTTAAATGAAATTAACAGCCTGGAGGAAGACTTGCCCTGTGCAGTACCTCCAACCTCAATCAGATAAAATCACCTACAAACTTAAATTCAAATATTTTTTTCAATCAGTACTCTCAAAATAATTGTGTTACATTAGTCCTCACAATGAGAGATAGTCTGGAGCTTTGACCATAGAAAATACAGAATAAATTCATCTGCTATAGGAATAAGCAACATGAAACTCAGTTGATGGTTGTATTCAACCAAGCAATCTAGCATTTTGCCAAAGGATAACTTGAGAGAGCTAATACTCATGAAAAACTTAAAAGTCATCTTATAAATACACAATTTTTAGAATTTCTAATTTTATTCTTGCATTAGGTTATGCTGTTGAGAAGCTATGTATTCAAACCAAATTATCTCAGCTTCCTTTAGAAATGCCTTCACAAATTAAGATTTAATGTCATGTCCTTAGCTTTTAAAGAAGGTCGATACAAAAATTACCCAATTTTTTTTTATAAATCTATATTTATAGTAGTAGGTACCCATTACATTACTCATTTGCTTTTTTATATAAGAAACTCCAAGGAGTTCTTCCCAAATTCAAAGCCAAGGTCTTTGATAACAGTTATTTGATCTTATACTAGATATTAACTTCTCCGTTTTTGCTTTAGTTTCCAGGAAACTCAGAACTAAATTCAGGCTGAATAAGAATGCTGAGGAATAAGGGATGAGCAAACCACAAGCACCATTCTACCTACTGCATCTCTTAACTCTCTTTATTCACTCATTGCAACACTTAAACAAGGCAGAGTCAATCATATTATCTTATGGAAGGAAAGTGCATGAAGATCACTTTCCCAAGGAGGCAGCTAGAAAACAGCATTCAAGTCCAGGTCTGAGTCAAATTTCAAGTCTTCCACAAGGTGAAAAGAATTGCTTCACTTTTATTCCCTAGTAGCACCTATTCCCTTGCTTTTTCATTTTGTATTGTTTTTGTTTATTAACAGCCTAAAACCTTTTTTTGAGTTAGAAATAAGTTACATGTAAATATAATATTCCCTCGGGGAATATGTAACCTAGCTAACACTATGAAATAATTAGCATAAATAAGTTCTCTTAGCCACACCATATACCCAAATTTCAGGTCCTTACTAGCCAGAGATGGATCAGTGGCAAAACTCCATGGCATAACCCACAGAATCTGAAGCAGGTGACCCTCAATCCCACTTGGGTCCCTCAGCATCCATGGGGACGGGGAGGGAATGTAGTTTACCAGTTTTTATCTAGATCACATTCTTGTCCAAAGAGTTGAGATCAAGAAAGGCGACAGAGAGATGGCAGAGTAGTAGGATCCTGAGCTCACCTCATCCCATGAACACACAGAGATGTCAGCTATATATATGCAACTAACTCTGAAAGTGACCTAAAGACCAGCAAAACAGACCTTCCTCAGTGAATGACAAAGAGAAGGCCACATTGAAAAGGGTAGGAAGGGTGAAGACATGGCCAGGAACCAAACCCACAGTGAACCTAATCACAAATAGAATACCACAAGCACCACACCCTGTAAGCAGCCCTGGCCAGAAGGGAAGATAACTCCACACACTGGTAATATCCACAGTTCCAACAGCCCAGGTTCTTAGCTGGCTGCTCAGGGAGCAAGTCCTGACATTCAGTGTGCCCACATCTGTGGCAGGGAAGCTAATTGTCAACATGTAGGCTGACTGCTGCTCCCAGTCACCAATGAACCCTGGTGGCCTCAGGCCTCTCCACAGCAGGCAAAACAAACCCTACCCATGTGCTCATAGTAGGCAAAGTGGGTCATTGCACCCAGCTGGGCAGAAAGCAGTTGGAGCTCAGCCACAGCAGTAGGGCCAAACAGCTCATACAGAGGACACCCCTGAAGCACATGGTCTGATGACCAGGGAGTATTGCACTGTGGGGCACCACAGGATCTCTTCTGTACAAAGCCACTACTTTCAGGACCTGGAGATATGGCTGACCTGCCCAACACCTAGACACAAACACAGAGAGTTAGACAAAATGAGAAGACAGAAGAATGTGTCCCAAATGAAAGAGTAAGACAAAAACCACAAAGAGCTAAATGAAACATTTAAGTAATATGCCCGATAAAAAATTCAAACTTATGGTCATAAAGATACTAACTGGACTTAACAAAAAAGGGGAGGAACTCAGTGAGAATGCCAAGAAAAAAAAATAGAAAACCTGAAAAAGAACCAATCAGAGCTGAAAAAATTCAATACCTAAAATTTAAAAATAGACTGAAGGGAATCAACAGCACATTAGAGGTTGTAGAAGAACACGTCAGTGATCTGGAAGACAGAGTAATGGAAAACAACCAAACTAAAGGAAAAAATAAAATAAAAATGAGAATTTTAAAAAATGAAACCATAAAACCCCTTTAAGAAAACATAAGCAGTAATCTCTTGGATATCACCTTTAGCAACATATTTATGGATATGTATCCTCAGGCAATGGAGACAAGAGCAAAAATAAACTATTAAGATTACACTGATGTAAGGGTGCCTGGGTGGCTCAGTGGGTTAAGCCGCTGCCTTCGGCTCAGGTCATGATCCCAGAGTCCTGGGATCGAGTCCCGCATCATGCTCTCTCCTCAGCAGGGAGCCTGCTTCCCCCCTCTCTCTCTCTGCCTGCCTCTTTGCCTGCTTGTGATTTCTCTCTCTGTCAAATAAATAAATAAAATCTTTTAAAAAAAAAAAAGATTACACTGATGTAAAAACTCTTTGCACAGCAAAGGAAACCATCAACAAAACTAAAAGGTGACCTAGTGAATGAGAGAAGACATGTGCAACTGGCATTTCCCATAAGAAGGTTAATATTAAAAATATATAGACATACACAACTCAACACCAAAAAAGCAATCCAATTAAAAAACAGGTGGAGGACCTGAATTTTTCCAAAGAAGATGTGCAGATAGAAAACAGACATACAAAAAGATGCTTAACATCACTAATAAATAGGGAAATGTAAATCAAAACCATAATGAGACATCTCACTCCAGGCAGAATGATAATTATAAAAAGACTAAAAATAAGTTTGGCAAGGATGTGGAGAAAAGGGAACACTCATGCACTGTTGATGGGAATGTAAATTGGTACATCCACTGTGGAAAACAGTATGAGCTTCCTTAAATACTTAAAAGTAGAAATACTATATCATCCAATAATTTTCACCACTGGGTATTTACCCAGATAAAACAAAAACACTAATTTGAAAAGATACATGCACTCCTAGATTTACTGCAACATTATTTACAGTATCCAAGATGGAAGCAACCTGTGTCCATAAACAGATGAATGGATAAAGAAGGTTTGATATAAATATGCCATGGGATATTACACAGCCATAAAAAAGAATGAGATCTTGTGATCTGCAACAACATGGATGGACCTAAAGGGCATTATGCTAAGTGAAATAAGTCAGACCGAGAAAGACAAATACCATATCATTTCATTTATACATGGAATCTAAAAGATAAAAATGAACAACAACAACAACAACAAAACCCAGACTTTTAAATACAAAGAACATATTCATGGTTACCAGAAAGTAGATGGGTGAAATAGACAAAGGGGATTAAGAGGTACAGACTTCTAGTTACAAAATAAATGTCAGAGAGATGGAAAATACAGTATATGAAATATAATCCATAACATTGCGATAATGTTGTATAGTGAAAGATGGTGACTACACATATTGTTCACATATTGTGGTGAACCCTGAATAATGTATGCATGGAATTGTTATATCAATATGTTGTATACCTGAAACATAACATTGCATGAAAATTATATATCAATTTTAAAAAGACTTGAGAAAGGGGATTTTGACCAAAGAGCTTTCAGAGTTAAATTTGTTAAGTTTATAATTCTCTTTTAATAATAGAAATAGCATTTCCTATCCTCACTGTGGTGAACACTGAGAACATCTTAAGTACAAAGCATTTGATATGGATTATTTCATAAAATCCTCAGGACTGTTTTGAGCAAGGCATTATCCATGTTTTACAGAAGAACCTGCAGCTTAAAGAAATTACCTATCACTCAAAGTCATTTCTGTTTAAACAGAAGTAGAACACTAACCAATCTCGCCCCAAAACTTATGCCTTTTACTACTGACCTATAGGCCCATTCAAAAACTCATTAAGCAAAATAACCTAAAGAGCTATAAAGCTTATCCAAAAAATGCACCCAATTAGCATTTATTTGTACACTTTTAAAATTTGTATTAATCTAGAATAGGTAAAATTCAATGGGATATATAGTAATTGAATATTTTAATTCTCAGAATAGCACAAGATAGTCTAAATATTTTTCAAAATAGCAAGAAATCAAAGTTTTCTATTAGTCTGATTTATGCTTAGACCCAAAATCAACTTTTTTTTTAAAAAGTGAGTTACTACTGTATACTGTTTCCCCCCAAAATTCATATGTTGAAACCTAATCCCCTATGTAATGGTATTAGAAGGTGGGGAGGTCTTTCAGAGGTGATTCAGATAAAGGGTGGAGCCCTGATGAATAGGATTAGTGTTCTTATGAGAGAGACCCCAAGAGCTCTCTTGCCCCTTCCCACAAGTGAGGACACAAGAAGACATTCATCTGGAACCAGGAAGTAGCTTCTCACCAGACACTGAATCTGTCAGTTCCTGATCTTGGATTTCCTAGCCTCCAGAGCTGTAAGAAATAAATTTCTGTTGTTTATAAGCTACGCGGTTGATGGTGTCTTGTGATAGCAGTCCAAAAAGATGGAGCAGTCATTCTCTAGAATTACACTTTTATTGCTTTTGATCCAGTTACAGTGATGATCTTATACTGCTCTATTATTAATAAACTTCCCTTCCTCAGCAATATTTTTCTAGACAGCTCCCTCCACTTCCTTACCTTAAAAAAAAAACTTGTTTTTTCTTGGTAATTCCACAGTCCTTAAAACTTCCTAGGAATAAGGTTGGGAGAAATATAGGACACCTTCAGGCCCCCACCCTGTTTCACACCATTGTTGTGACACTTTTGTCAACTGTCTCCTTTGAAACATTGACCCACTTTGCCCTCCAGGCTATAGCCAGGAGAAAATAACTTTACTCCTCTAAGTTAATATTTATTCCATTTTCTGTCCTGGGACGATTGGACAGGTGAACGACAACTATACTCTGATCTAATCCTCATGATCCAGTCCTTCCCAGTGTAAGAAATCCAAAGAACATTCCCCAAGACCTCATTCAGTCCAGGTCACACTGTCTGATAGGCAGTCCAGTCATTGTCTACCAGTCCCTCCACCTGAAAGCAATTACTTGGACAAATGTCATTGCCTTTGCCCAAATATGGACCCCCATTCACAGTCGGGCATAAGGAGCTGAAGTTTCCAATTTTATATAGAAAATATCTTCAAGTGTGAGGGGTAAATCATGCTACCACCAGTTATCAACTTCTACTAAACAGAACACAACTCAGGCTGAAATTTCTACACTGGGGTCAATTCCTCAGCAATTTGGGATTTCTGCTAGAAAGAAGGATATCTCCCAACACTAAGGAAGGGTCTACCCTAGAAAGCAGAAACTACCTAAAACTCCTTAAACTGCAGTTTTCCAACTTAACATTTTTTCATCCAACCTTCATATTTTTTTAAAAAATACATACAATCACAAGTACACAAATCAGAAGTATATATACTAAAATTTTTAAGTTGATAAAATTAATAGACATGTTAATTTTCTTCTATGTTTAATTTTCTAATCCTTGTGCCATGGATTACTCTAAATAATCAGAAAAATTGTTTTTAAAAGGAAAATATTTTCTAGGCCCAAATCAAAAGTCCACAAAAAGGAAAGGATAAAGATCTCCAAAACCTTCTTTATGTTCATTTCTACCACATTTGAAATTTCCTTTGACCCACATGTCTCAACAGCCTCCCAAACACTCTCCTCACTAACTCTAAACTTTCTCCTCTCCATTAGCTTCCTTCCACACTGTTACCAGAGGAATTCGTGTATCATTTTTCCTCCTTAAAAATTTAAGATCATGTATTTATTTTATTGGTTTTCACAGAACATAGCTTTAATATTACTATCATTAGAGTATAGTTAATATGTACAATCATGGTACTGAGGGATCCACATAATTAGCTTATTCTACTTTCCTGTCCTCTTCTTGCCAATCTCTGGAAATTCACACTGCTCCCTCTTGGTCCCAATCTTCATTATTTGACAGTTGGAAAGACTATCATTCTTCATTCAAACAGTTGGTTTCTACTGAGCACATACCATGTGCTGAGCACAAGGACAGAGACTGGATACACAGTAGTGCACAAGAAAGACACCCTCCTGCATTCATGGAGCTCCTAGTCAGCTTCTGCTTTTCCAAAAATTCCTTCAAGCCTGCCAGCCTACCCAACAATTCCAGGTGTGCCTCATGTACTGTGCATTCTTATCGCATCCTAAACAAAATAATGTTTATAGATGTCCAAGTGCCACATAGTGAAATCTACCAGTTTTAAGTGTACAATTCAGTAAGTGTGACAAATAAACTGTGGCTAACACATCAACCACAATAGGTAATACTTTCATCCCCAAACCATATCCCCTTACCAGCCAGTCATCCCCCTCCAACCTGGCCTTTGGAAACCACTATTTTGTTTTCTTCTTTATAGATTTTTTTTTCTACAGTTTCATATAAATAGCATTGTATAGTGTATACTCTTTTGTGTTTGACTTTTTTTAAAAAAGATTTTATTTATTTATTTATTTCACAGAGATCACAAGTAGGCAGAGAGGCAGGCAGGAACAGAGAGAGGGGGAAGCAGGCTCCCCACTGAGCAGAGAGCCCAATGCAGGACTCAATCCCAGGACTCTGGGATCATGACATGAGCCGAGGGCAGAGGCTTTAACCCACTGAGCCATCCAGGTGCCCTGTGTTCGACTTTTTATACAAGGGTAAGTTTTCAGAGATTCCTCCATGTTGATTCATGAGTCAATAATTCAGTTCTTTAAATTGCCAAGTGTTCCAATGTAAGGATTCTTACAATGTTTTGGCATTCTTCAGTTGATGTGCACTGTCTTGTTTCCAATTAGAGATTTTTATGGATAAAACACCATAAACAATCATAGATGTCTGTGTAAAGATATATTTTCAAATCTCCTGGGTACATACCAAGTGGTGGCATTGCAGGTTTTAATTTTTTTTTTTTGACTGAAACATTTTTCCAAAGTGACACTATTTTCATATCCACAGACAGTATACTAGTTCTAGTTACTCCATATCCCTGCTAAAAACTGTTCTTATTATCAGGGAGATTAAAATCTCTTTAATCTCATCCATTCTAGAAAGATATGTAGTGACATCTCATTATGGCTTTAATTTGCAGTTCCTTAATTACTAATGATGTTGAGAATCTTTCTGTGTTCTTGTTTCCCTTTTTTGATGGGGGGAATGAAATACTGTTCAAATATATTTTATGCATTTTTAAGTCATATTGTCTTCTTGTTATGATAAGAGTTCTTTCTGAAAAAGGAATGTTAAAAGTGAGGATACCTTAAAGGATTTCTTGGACTACATCAAGCAAAGAAACATTTGTATTATAGGGATCCTAGAAAAAGAGAGAAAGTCACAGAAAACATACTTGAAGACATAATAGCTGAAAAATTTCCAAACCTGGAAAGGGGAAAATCATCCAGCTTCAAGAATCACAGAAGTTCCAAATGAAATGAACATGAGGAGGTCCACATCATGACACATAATAATTAAAACAGTAAATATTAAAGATAGAGAATTTTAAAATCATCAAGAGAGAGGCAACTAGTAACATACAAGGGAAACCCCATAAGGCTATCAGCTGATTTTTCAGCTAAAACCAAGAATTCTCTGCTAGCAAGGTTATCATTCAGAATTGAAGGAGAGATAGTCTCCCAGAAAACAAAAGTTAAAGAAGTTCATTAGCACTAATTTAGCCTTATAAAAAAATGTTTAAGGGACATTTAAATGGAAAGGAAAAGATCATAATCAGAAGTAAGAAAATTATGAAAGGAAAAAAATTCACAAGTAAAAGGAAACATACCAAAAAAAGTAGAACAATCACTTATCAAAGTAGCAGCAATATTTTAAGCAAACAAACTTTAAATCAAAGACTAGTGAGATACAAAGAAGGGCATTACCTAATGTCAAAGGGTTGATCCAACAAGAGTCTATAACAATTGTAATTATCTATGCACCAAACATTGGAGCATCTAAGTAAATAAAGCAAATCTTAAGGGAGAAATTGACAACAATGCATTAATGGTAGAGGCTTTAACACCTCACTTACATCAATAGATATACCATTCAGGCAAATAATCAATAGGAAAATAGGGAATCAATAGGGAAATAGGTCTTTAAATAAAGCATTAGACCAAATAGACTTAACAGATATATACAGAACAATGCATCCCAAAACAGCAGAATACAGATTATTTTCAAGTGTACATGAAGTATTCTCCAAGATAGATCATATGTTAGGCCATGAAACAAGTCAAGAAATTTAAGAGAACTAAAATCGTATTAAGTATCTTTTCCAGCCACAATGGCATGAAAATAGAAATCAATTACAAGGATGCCTGGATGGCTCAGTCAGTTAAGCATCTGTCTTTGGCTCAGGTCATGATCATGGGATCTTGGGATTGAGCCCTGCATTGGGCTCCCTGTTCAATGGGGAGCCTGCCACTCACTCTCCCTGCCACTCTCACTGCTTGTGCTCTCTCTCTCTCTGTCAAATAAACAAATAAAATCTTAAAATATATACAAATAAATAAAAACACATGTAGACAAATGGAAAAAAAAACTATAGTCTAAAATTTCTGCAACACAGCAAAAGCAAGTCTAGGGAAATTTATAACAATAGAGGCCTACCTCAACAAATAAGAAAAATCTCAGATACACAAACTACACTTATCCCCCCAAAAAAAAGCTAGAAAAAGAAAAACAAACCCCAAAGTTCATAGGAGGGAGGGTATAATAAAGATCAGAGAAGAAATAAATGAAATAGAGACTAAAAAATACAACAGCTCAATAAAACCAAAAGCCATTTCTTTGTAAAGATAAACAATATTGATAAACCTTTACCCAGACTCATCAAGAAAAAAAAGAGGAAGGACTCAAATATAATCAGAAATGGAAAGGAGAAATAACAAACAACACCATAGAAATTCAGAGGGTTGTGTCACCCAGCTGGCTCAGTCAGTTAAGGATCTGACTTTGGCTCCAGGTCATGATCTCAGGGTACTGGGATTAAGCCCCTTGTTGGGCTCCATGTTCATCAGGGAGTCTGCTTGTCCCTCTTCCTCTTCCCCTTCCCCACTCATTTTCTCTCTCTCTCTCGCATAAGTAAAAGGGGCACTTGGGTGGCTCAGTCAGTTCAGTGTCTGACCCTTGATTTCAGCTCAGGTCACAATCTCAGCATCGTGAAATCAAGCCCCTGTCAAGCTCTACACTCAGCATGAAGTCTGCTTGTCCATATCTTTCTCTGATTCTCTCTCTACTCTCTCTTTCAAATAAATAAATAATTTTTTAAAAGAAATACAGAAGGTTATAAGGCTATGAAAAATTATAGGCCAACAAATTGGATAAATTAGACAAACAAGAGAAAATGTTTCTAGGAAGAAACATACAATCTTCCAAAACTGAAACAAGAAAAAAAGAATATCTGAACATACCAATTATTAGTAATGCAATTGAGTCAGTTATCAAAAAATTCCCAGCAAACAAAAGTCCAGGACCAGATGGATTCACAGGTGAATTCTACCAAACATTAAAATATTTATAAGCATTTAATATATCAATAGTCCTCAAACTATTCCAGAAATATAAGAGGAATAAAAACTTCTAAATACATTCTATGAGACCAGCATTTAGATACAAAATCCAGACAAAGTCACTACAAAAAAAAGAGAACTATAGGCCAATATCCCTGGTGAACATAGATGAAAAATCCTCAACAACACATTATCAAACTGCATTTAACAGCAAGAATAAAAAGAACATTCACCATAATCAAGTGGGATTAATTCTGGGGATATAAGGATGGTTCAATATTTGTAAATCAATGTAATATACAATATTACCAAAATGAAGAATAAAAAATCATATGACCATCTCAATAGATTCAGAGAAAATATTTGACAATATTTGGCATCCATTTATGGAGAAATTCTCAAAAAAGTGGGTTTAGAGGGAATATACCTCAACAACATAAAGCCCATATATGAAATACCCACAGCTAATATTATACTCAGTGATGAAATACTTAGAAATTTCCTCTAAGGTCAGGACAAAACAAAGATATCCACTCTCACCACTTTTAGTCCATATAGTACTGGAATTCTGAGCCATAGCAATTAGACAAGAAATAAAAGGTATCCATATTGGTAAGGAATACTGTTAGCACATGGCATCATACCATATATATAACATCCTTAAAGGCTCCACCAAAAAGCTACTAGAAATGAAGAATGAATTCAGTAAATTTGCAGGATACAAAATTAACATATAGAAATCTCTGCTTTTCTATACACTAACAACAAAGTAAAAAAACAACAACAACAACAACAAAAACCAAGTAACAAAGAGAAATTAAGAAAATTACATCAAAAAGAATAAAATGTCTAGGAATAAATTTAACAAGGAGATGAAAGACCTATGCTCTGAAAAGTGTAAGACATTGATGAAAGAAATTGGAGACAACTCAAACAAATAGAAAGACATATCATGCTCATGGATTGCAAGAAATGGATTGGAAAAATATTGCCAAAATATCCATACTAGCCAAAGTAACCTACAAATTTTATGAAACTGTTATCAAAACACCAACTGGACTCTTCATAGAACTAGAAGAATTTGAATATTTATATGGAACTACAAGAGACCCGAAACAGGAAAAGCAATCTTGGGAAAGAAGAACACAACTGGCAGTATCACAATTCCAGGTTCCAAGATACACTACAAAGCTCTAGTAAAACAATATGATACTGTCATAAAAATAGACACACAGATCAATGGAACAGGATAGGAAGCCTAGGAATAAACCCACACTTATATGACCAATTAATCTACAACAAAGGAAGGAAGAATATACAATGAAGGAAAAGACAGTCTTTCCAATAATTGATGTTGGGAAAATTGTACAGCTACATGCAAAAAAAAATGAACTTAGACCACTTTCTTACACCGTACACAAAAATAAACTCAAAATGGATTAAGGACCTAAAAGTGAGAGCTAAAATCATAAAATTCCTAAAAGGAAACATAGGGAGTAATATCTTGGACATTGTCATTAGCAACGTATTTCCTTCCTCAGACAAGGGAAACAAAAGCAAAAATTAACTATTGGGACTACACCAAAATAAAAAGCTTTTGCACAATGAAAGAAACCATTAACAAAACAAAAAGGTAATTTACTCAATGGAAAAGAGAGTTTCAAATGATATACCCAATAAAGGGTTAATATCCAAAACACATAAAGAATTTATACAACACTAAAAAAAAATCGATTAAAAAATGGGCAGGGGACAAGATTAGACAATTTTCCAAAGAAAATACACAGATGACACACACACACATGCAAAGATGCTCCAGGTTACAGATCATCAGGGAAATGCAAATCAAGACCATAGTAAGGTATTTGTCAGAATGGCTAGAATCAAAAAGATAAGTAACAAGTGTTGGCAAGGATGTGGAGAGAAAGGAACCCTTATGCCGTGTTGGTGAGAATGTAGATTGATGCAACAACTGTGAAAAACAGTATGGAGGTCCCTCAAAAAATCAAAAGTGAAAATGGTGTACAAATAATTCCACTTCTTAGCACTAACCCCAAAAAAACACTAATCTGAAAAGATATATGCACACACCCCTGTGTTTGTTGCACCATTATTTACAACGACCAAAATAACTTAATGTCCATTGATAGATGAATGGATAAATAAGACATGGCATATATACGCAGTGGTATATCACCCAGCCATAAAAAAAGAGTAAGACCTGTCATTTTCTACAACATGGATAGACCTGGAGGGTATCATACTAAGTGAAATTATCAGACAGAGAAAGACAAAAACAGTATGATTGCACTTAAATGGACACTCTTTAAAAAAAAAAAAGAATGAACAAAGAAACAAAAAGAAGTAGAAACAGATGTATAAATACAGAGAATAAACTGGTGTTACCAGAGGATAGGGGGTTAGGGGATGGGCAAAATGGGTGAAGGGAAGTGAGGTACAGGCTTTAGGTTATGGAATAAATAAGTGATGGGGATCAAAGGCACAGCACAGAGAATATAGTTATGTACAGTAATAGCGTTGTATGAGGATAGATGGTAGCCCCACTTATGGTGAGCCTCGCATAACATACGGATTTGTCAAGTCACTACTATACACCCAAAATTAATGTAACATTGTGTGTATAATACACACATAATATATAAAGTTATTTTTATATTATGGATACAGTTCTTTATCAGATACAGGTTTTGCAAATCACAGTTTTTGCCTTGTCATTTCATTTTCTTAATAGTAAATTTGGAAAAGCAGAAGTTTTAATTTTGATGAAATCAAATGTATTCATTTTTTATTTTCCCGATTTCCATATCTTACCCAAGAAATCTTTGTTTAGATTCACAAAAAATGTGTTTGGTGTTGCCTTCTAGTAGTGTTTTGCTATCACTCTTAGTCTAAGTCAATGATCCACTTTTATTTGTTTTGTACAGTATAAAGGAAGCTTTATGGTTTGTTTCATTGCATGTAGATTTCAAAATGTTCCAGCACCATTTGTCAAAAAGATTAGCCTTTCCCTATGGATTCACCTTATTACCTTTTCAGAACAATCAATAGATTTGGATTTATTTCTGAACTCCATTATCCTGAAGTGGTCTAGATGCTTGTACCACACCACATGTTAGTATATCATATCAACATGGGTACTGTACATCTTTAAATTCTTGATTTACATAGTAAATCATCCAGTTTCTTTTTTTTTTCTTCAAAAACAGGGTTTTTTGGAAATTATCCCTTTTTTTATTTCTTTATATATTTTAGAAAATCTTATTAATTTCCTCAAAAAAATATGCTGGAATTTTAGTTGAGATTGCATTAGATTTATATATCAATTCAGGGATGATTGACATATTTTTTTAAGTGACAGAAAGTGAGAGAGACAGCCACAGAGAGAGCACAAGCAGGGGGAGCAGAAGAAGGAAAGGAAGAAGTAGGCTCTCCGCTGAGCAGGGAGGCAGGGAGCCCTATGTGGGGCTGGAACCCAGGACTCTGAGATCATGACTAAAGCTGAAGGCAGATGCCTAATGACTGAGCCACCCAGAAACACCCTTTTCTAAGATTTTATTTATTGTCAGAAAGAGAGAGAGAGAGAGAGAGCACAGGTAGACAGAGTGGCAGGCAGAGCGAGAAGCAGGCTCTCTGCTGAGCAGAGAGCCCAATGTGAGGCTCGATTCCATAACCCTGGGATCATGACCTGAGCTTAAGGCAGACACTTAGCTGACTGAGCCATCCAGGAGTCCCCAAGGATCACTGACATTTTAATATTAACTCTTCGGAGCCAGAAATATAACATACCTCTCCATTTAAGTCTTCTTTAATTTTTTCAGTAATGTTTTGAAGTTTGTGTGTAATTCTTACATGTATTTTGTTTAATGTGTCCCTAAGTATTTTATGGTTTTTACTATTACAATATATATTATTTTTTAACTTCTAACAATTTTTGTTAATATGCAGAAATACAATTGATTTTTTCTATATTGACTTTATATCCTGATACCTTAATAAAAGTCAATTATTTCTAGGAGCATTTCTTTTTTGTAAATTCCATGGAATATCTAGACAATCTCATCAACTGATAATTAAAATAATTTCACTTCTCTTTTCCAATACACATCTTTTATTTCTTTTGCCAATCTTATTATAGGATTCAGTTGCAATAAGATATTGAATAAGAGTAGTGACAGAGAATATCTTTGCCTCATTCCTGACCCTTGCAGACAAGCATTGGTCTTTCACCATTAAATATATTAGCTGTTCTTCATCAGGTTGAGAGAGGTTTCTTTCACACCTAGTTTCCTGAAACATTTCTTTTTCCATGAGTGATTGTTGAAGATTGTCAGATGTTATTTCTATGTCTGTTGAGGCTATCAAATTCTTTTTCTTTTCTTTTTTTTAAGTCAGTTAATATGGTGAAAGATTAGCTTAATATTTTTTAATGTTAACCTAAACTTACATTCCTGGGCTATACTCCATTGGGTCATTATGTTAGTCTCCTGGAGCTTCCCTAACAGAAGACCACAGACTGAGGGACTTAAACAACAGAAACTTCCTATCTCACCTTTTGGAGCCTGAAAGTCCAAGATGGAGGCACTAGCAGGATTGGTTTCTGGTGAGACCTTTCTTCCTGCCTTGCAGACATTCAGGTTTTTGCTGAGTTTTCACATGACCTTTCATCTGTGCATATGCAAAGAGAAAGATCTCTGGCATCTCTCCCTCTTCTTTTTTATAAAAGATTTTATTTATTTATTTGACAGAGAGAGATCACAAGTAGGCAGAGAGGCAAGCAGAGAGAGAGAGGGGAGGAAGCAGGCTCCCTGCCGAGCAGAGAGCCCAACGTGGGACTTGATCCCAGGACCTGGAGATCATGACCTGAGCTGAAGGCAGAGGCTCAACCCACTGAGCCACCCAGGCGCCCCTCTCCCTCTTCTTATAAGGACATCAGTCCTATGGGATAAAAACCACAGCTTTATGACTTCACTGACACTTGGTTATCTCTTTAAAGGCCCTATCTCCAACTGCAGTTACATTGGGGGTTAAGCCTTCAAAATATGAATTTTGGAGGGGACACAATTCTTTCCATAATACTCATGATTTATTATTATTATTATTATCATATATTGCTGGATCTAATTTGCTAAAATTGTGTTAAGAATTTTTACATCTAAAAAAAAGAATTTTTACATCTATATTCACTAGTAATATTGGTATGTAGCTTTCTTTTCTGGCCATGCCTTTGACTTTGGTATCAAGGTGATGGTAGGCTTCCTATGACCCAGAAATTACACTATTGGGTATTTACCCCAAAGATACAGATGCAGTGAAAAGAAAGGGCATGTGCACCCCAATGTTCATGGCAGCAATGTCCACAATAGCCAAACTGTGGAAGGAGCTGAGATGATCTTCAACAGATGAATGGACAAAGAAAATGTGGTACATATACATAAAGGAATATTATTCAGTCATCAGAAAGGATGAATACCCACCATTTGCATTGACATGGATGGAACTGGAGGGGATTATGCTAAGAGAAATAAGTCAAGAAGAAAAGGACAATTATCATATGGTTTCACTCCTTTGTGGAACATAAACAATAGCAAGGAGTACCATAGGGGAAAAGAGGGTAATCTGAAAGAGGAGAAATCAGAGAGGGAGATGAACCATGAGAGACTATGGACCCCAGAAACAATCTGGGGGCATCAGAGGGGAGGAGGTGGGGAAAAGGGTAATAGGGTGATGGGTATTGAGGAGGGCACTTGCTGTGAGGAGCACTGGCTATTATACTTAACTAATGAATCACTGAACACTACATCAAAAACTAATTATGTACTATACAGTAGCTAACTGAATAGTTAAAAAAAAAAGTGATGGTAGCCTCATAGAATTAATTGTTAAGTGTTGTCTTTCTCTTCTAGTTTTTAGAAGGGTTTTTGTAAAACTGATGCTGTTTTTCCTAAAATGTTAAGTAGAATCACCAATGAATACATCTGGGACTGGAGTTTTCTTTTGGGGAAGGTTTTAAATTGTGAATTTAATTTCTTTTACTAGATAGTGGCTATTCAGGTTATCTACTTTTTTCTTCATATGACAGCTTTATTGAGCTGTAATTCACATACCACATTATTCACCCATTTAAACTGTACAATTCAATGTAATTTTTAGATTTAAAAAGTTTCAGGACTATCATCACAGTAAATCTTAGAACATTTCTATCACCTCAAACCCCACACACTTTATCTATCACCACCCCCTCCACCTGACCTAAAGCAATCACTAATCTACATTCTCTCTCTCTAAAATTGCCTATTTTGGAGATTCCTATAAATGGAATCATACAATATGTGGTATTTTATAACTGGTTTCTTTCACTTAGCTTAACGTGTACCATGTATCAGTACTTCATTTCTTTTTTATCGCTAAGTAATATTCATTGTATGGGCAAACCACATTTTGTTTATTATTCATCAGTTGATGGACATTTGGGTTGTTCCTACATTTCAGTTATTATGAACAATGCTACTATACATGCATGTATACAAATTTTCATTTCTCTCCCATAGACTCCTAGGGATGTAATTGCTAAATCACATGGTCTATTTATTGAGTGAGCTTTGGTAGGAATTTATTAATTCATTTGTCAAGTTTATTGGCCTGAAGTTGCTCATAATATTTCCTTATTATTTTTTAAATATCTCAAGTAGTAGTACTCCCTTGTCATTCCCAAAGTTAGCAATTTTTGCCCTCTTTCTTGACCAGTCTGGATAAATGGTACTTTTGTTGATTTATTTCAAATAACCAGCTTTTAATTTCATTAATTCTCCTTATTTTTGTCCATTTTCTATTTCTTTGATTTCTACTACTATATTATTAGTCTCCTTCTAATTCTCACTTTGTGTTTAATTCACTCCTTTTTCAAGTTCTTAGGGTAACAGTTCAAAATATTTCATTTTGTGATTTCTTCTTTAATCCTTGTTATTAAAAGTCATGTTAATTTTCAAGTATTTGAAGATTTTCCTTATATCTTCTTATTGATTTCCAATTTAAATTCCAAAGGACATGATTTCAAATCTTTTCTATTTAGGAATTTTTATGGCCCATAATATGGTGTGTCTTGTTGAGTATGCCATATATCCTGAAAAGAATTCCTATTCTACTGTTGTTGGATGGAATGTTCTATAAATGCTAACTAGGTCAATTATACTGAGAGGAAATGTTAAAATCTCTAACTATAATTGTGATTTGTCCATTACTTCTTTTAATTTCTTCTGCTTTTGTCTCATATATCGAAGTGTGGTTGTGAGGTATATATATTCAGGATTGTTATACCATCTTAGTATATGTGATGCCAAAGCAAGCACAAGATTGTAACCTTAACAAATTGACCCTTTTATTATTAAATGTCCTTAAATCTCAGTTAATATTTCTTGGATTGATATCAATTTATGTTGCTATTAATGATATTAATCATTGGGTTAATTATTGCATAGGAGTTTTTTTCTAGTATTTTCTATTTAACCTATTTGGCTATTTTATTTACATTTGATTTTTTGGAAAGTTCACCATTGGGTAATATTAGTTGAGCAAAACCAGTAGCCCAGGGAAGCATTGCTCCCAGAGAAATATGAGAAACAACCACCAGCTAGACTGAAGAGCAGCAGAGTCAGGATATCCCAAAGTCAAGTAAATGAGCCCTTTAAGAAGAGAGCATTCAGTTTGAACACCACGTAGTATAAACACTGGAAGTGGTCTACCACCCATTTGAAAGTTGTAATGACTTTCATCAGACTAATTTCAGGACAAGGGTGAGGGCAGAAGACAATCTGTACAAAGAACAATTGGGAGAAGGGAAGGCAGGAATGATGACTATTTTTGAACAACATGGAATACACGGAAGGAACAATGACCTAGGAAAAAAATTAAAGTTCATGTTCTATTTGTTTCAGGATGGGAGATAATCTAGTGCTTATGGACCAAAGTGAAATTATTTGAAAGAAAGTGACTCAAGATTGACTGCTAGGGATGGGAGGTAGAAGTGGCCTCCCATGCTATTAGAGAAGGGTACAGAAGTGTGTGTGTGTGTGTGTGTGTGTGTGTGAGAGAGAGAGAGAGAGAGAGAGAGAGAGAGAGAGGATATATATATTGGAAAAGGAGAACAGGATCTCAAGAGGGAGGAGACTGGGTTGGATCATAGGTTGGAGGTGGACCTAGGGCAGCAGAACTTGCTTTAGACAAAAAGGACAACACTTCCTTAGCACAATCCCCACCATGATGGATAAGAAAAGATGAGGAAAGTTGACTAAAGTGAAAATAGGACAGAGTTCTTGCTTAATAGTTGTTTCAGAGAGAAAAACTGAGCCCAAGAGGAAAGAAAGGCAGTTGGCAAAGGATTTAAAGAGAGTGGTGAATGATTGGAAAGGAGTGAGAAAGGAGCTGGTGGTATATTTATTTTAAAAGACCATTCCTCACATCGATGTTTGGTATAGATGGCTTCATTTATGGTTCTAGGAGCTCTTTTAGCATACATTTGCCCAAAATGCTTCACGTCACATTCAAACTATTCATTTGCTTGTCCCACACACAACTATAAGCTCTCCTAGACAGAGACTGTCTTATACTGCCTAGAACATAACAAATATCCAACAGAACTTTTACTTAGCACTAAAAAAGGATGAAATCCTCCCATTTACAACCACATGGATAGACCTAGAGAAATAAGTCAGTCAGAGAAAGACAAATACCATATGATTTCACTCATATTGGAATTTAAGAAACAGAACAAATGAGCAAGGGGGAAGACAGACAATGAGAAAAAGAAATAAAAAAACAGACTTAACTATAGGGAACTGGGAACTGATGGTTTCCAGAGGGGAGAAGGGGATGGGTGAAACAGGTGATGGACTTAAGGAGAGCACTTCTCATGGTGAGCACTGGGTCATGTATAGAATTGTTGAATCACTATATTGTATACCTGACATTAATGACACTGTAGATTAACTAGAATTAAAATTAAAACTCAAAAAATAATAAAATACTAATGCTAATAAAATACTAATACTAATACTAATAATACTAATACTAATAATACTAATACTAATGCTAATGAAAATAAAAGATACTCAACAGAGGGAGAGAGGAGCAAGATGGAAGAGGAGTAGAAGACCTAAATATCAACAGGTCCCAGGAGTTCAGCTAGTTAGTTATCAAACCATTCTGAACACCTACAAATTCCACAGGAGATAGAAGCGAAGAAGAGCAGAAATTCTAGGAACAGAAAATTGACCACTTTCTGGAAGGTAGGATGTGTGGAGGAATGAATCCAAAGCTATGGGACGATAAACTGCGGGGGGAAGGGCCAGCCCCCAGCAAGTGAGAGAACCATGGAACACAAAATCAGAATTTTTAGAAATCTGTTCCACTGAGGGACATTGCTCCAGAGGCTAAGCAGGAGTAGAGTCCTCATGGGAACTGTGTAGTCTCAGGACTTATTGAGTCGCAAAAAGAACAGGGGTGTCTGAGTGCAGCAGAGCACCCAGGTATCAGAGCAGGGAAGATAGCTGCAGATACAGAGCCAAGGAGTGGGCTCCCAGCTCAGGGTTACCTTAAACCATGATCTGAGGAAGTCAGACCACTGCTGTTTGAGCAGGACCCCACAAGTGGCAGATCTTGGGAGACACCCTCCTTCAACTTCTAGGAGGAGAAGCAGGGGAGCATGCAGCAGGGATCTGTTGGGTTTGGAGACTCCAAATGGGGCCACAAGCCAGAGATAAAAATGCTCTGTCACAGAACAGGTGAGCACAGAGCGCAGCCGGATACCAGGGAGATGGGAAGGATTGATGGCTTTTCTCTGACAGCCACTAAGGCATGGGGTCCTAAGTTCTCAGCTCCTACAGGTCAAAGAC
This sequence comes from Neogale vison, assembly GCF_020171115.1. Classification (NCBI taxonomy): domain Eukaryota; kingdom Metazoa; phylum Chordata; class Mammalia; order Carnivora; family Mustelidae; genus Neogale; species Neogale vison. The sequence goes on along the minus strand of NC_058091.1, from coordinate 63,538,304 downwards.
TGGAAGGTGGCCATCTTCATTCCAGTCCTCCAAAGCTATACAGAAAGCATTGAGGGAACAATAGCTTCTGAGAGTGAAATGGAGCAGATTGCTTAGCCTGGCCCCTGGCAAGGGCCAGCAAAGACATTTGCGAATCACTATAACAGGCCTCACCCCCAGAAGATCGGCAAGAACATCCATCCAAGACCAAGTTCTCTGATCAATGAGAACTGTGGAACTCCAGAGCTGGAAGAAAGCAACACATAGGAATTCATAGTTTTTCCCCCATGATTCTTTACATCTTTTCATCTTTACAGTCATATTCCATCCCTTCATCGTATTTACCCTTATTTTTTGTATATATATGTTTTTCTTTCTTTAAAATTTTGGGAGGTAATTTTCTCTAACAGACCAAAATATACCCCAAATCAAGTGTGTGGCTCTGTTCTATTCACAGTCTAGCATGCATAATATATATATGTTAGATATATATATTTATATTTATATAAATCTAATTATATAATATATTTTATACATATATATGTGTGTGTGTGTGTGTGTATATATATATATATATATGTATATAATATCCTCCTTTCTTCTTTCCCCAGTTTCAGGTCTCTTCTGATTTGGTTTGTGTATATTTTTCTGGGGTCATGGCTACCCTTTTAGTGTTTTGTTCTGTCATTCATTTATTCTTATCTGGATAAAATGACAAGGCAGAAAAATTCACCACAAAAAAAAAATGAACATGGACATTAGTAATATGTCAGAACTAGAGTTCAGAATAATGATTTTCAAGGTGCTAACCGGGCTTGAAAAAAAGCATGGAAGATCCTAGAGAATCCCTTTCTGGAGAATTAAATTCCCTTTCTGGAGAAATGAAAGTACTAAAACCAAACAAGTTGAAATCAAAAAAGCTATTAATGAGGTATAATAAAAAATGGAGGCTCTTGCTGCTAGGATAAATGAGGCAGAAGAGAGAATTAATGATATAGAAGACCAAATGATGGACAATAAAGAAGCTGAGAAAAAGAGAGACAAACAACTACTGGACCATGAGGGGAGAATTTGAGAGATAAGTGATACCATAAGATGAAACAATCTTAGAATAATTGGGATCCCAGAAGAAGAAGACAGAGAGAGAGGTGCAAAAGGTATATTGGAATAAATTATAGCAAAGAATTTCCCTAATCTGGCAAAGGGAATAAGCCTTTATTCCTCCTCCTCCAGGAGGCACAGAGAAACCCCCTCAAAATCAGTAAAAATAGGTCCACACCCATCATCTAATAGTAAAATGTACAAGTCTCAGTGACAAAGAGAAAATCCTGAAAGCAGCTAAGGATAAGAAGTCTGTAACATAAATGGTAGAAATATCAGATTGGCAGCAGACCTATCCACAGACACCTCGCAGGCCAGAAAGGGCTGGCTTGATATATTCAGAGCACTAAATGAGAAAAATATGCAGCCAAGAATGCTATATCCAGCTAGACTACCTCTGAAAATAAAATGAGAGAAAAAAGCTTCCAGGACAAACAAAAACTGAAAGAATTTGTAAACACCAAACCAGCCCCACAGGAAATATTGAAAGAGGTCCTCTAAGCAAAGAGGGAGCCTAAAAGTAACAGAGCAGAAAGGAACAGAGACAACATACAGTAACAGTCAACTTACAGGCAATAAAATGGCACAAAATTCATAACTTTCAATAATTACCCTGAATGTAAATGGGCTTAATGCCACAATCAATAGACATAGGTTATCAGAATGGATAAAAAAAAAGACCCATCAATATGCTGTCTGCAAGAAACTCATTTGAGATCCAGAGACACCGCCAGATTTAAAGTGAGGGGATGGCAAAAAATTTACCATGCTAATGGACATCAAAAGAAATGGGTGACAATCCTCATATCAGATAAATTAGACTTTAAGCCAAAGACTATAATAAGAGATGAGGAAAGACACTATATCATACTTAAAGGGTCTGTCCAACAAGATCTAACAATTTTAAGTATCTATGCTCCTAACATGGGAGCAGTCAATTATATAAACCAATTAATAACAAAATCAAAGAAAACCATCAACAATAATACAATAATAGTAGGGGGCCTTAACACCCCCCCTCACTGAAATGGACAGATCATCTAAACAAAAGATCAGCAAGGAAATAAAGGCTTTAAATGACACACAGGACCAGATGGACATCACATATATATTTAAAACATTCTATCCCAAAGCAACAGAATACACATTTTTCTCTAGTGCACATGGAATATTCTCCAGAATAGATCACATCCTGGGTCACAAATCAGGTCTCAACCAGTACCAAAAGACTGGGATCATTCCCTGTATATTTTTGGACCACAATGTTTTGAAACTAGAACTCAACCACAAGAGGAAAGTTGGAAAGAACTCAAATACATGGAGGCCAAGGTGCATCCTACTAAAAGAATGAATGGGTCAACCAGGAAATTAAGGATTAAAAAAATTCATGGAAAAAATGAAAATGAAAACACAACTGTTCAAAATCTTTGGGGCACAGCAAAGGCAGTCCTGAGAAGAAAATATATAGCAACATAAGCCTTTCTCAAGAAATAAGAAAGGTCTTAAATACACAACCTAATCCTACACCTAAAGGACCTGGAGAAAGAACAGCAAAGAAAGCCCAAACCCAGCAGGAGAAATAATAAAGATCAGAGCAGAAATCAATGAACTAGAAACCAAAAGAACAGTAGAACAAACCAACAAAGCTAGGAGCTGGTTCTTTGAAAGAATTAATAAGATTTATAAACCCCAGGCCAGACTTATCAAAGAGAAAAGAAAAAGGACCCAAATTAACAAAATCATGAACGAAAGAGGAGAGATCACAACCAACACAAAATAAATACAAACAATTATAAGAACATCTTACAAGCAACTATATACCAGCAAAATTGACAATCTGGAAGAAATGGATGCATTTCTTGAGGCACATATACTACCAGAACTGAACCAGGAAGAAATAGAAAACCTGAACAGACCCATAACTGGTAAGGAGATTGAAACAGTCATCAAATATCTCCCAAAAAACAAAAGCCCAAGGCCAGACAGCTTCCCAGGGGCATTCTACCAAACATTTAAAGAAAAATTAATACCTATTCTCCTGAAACTGTTCCAAAAAATATAAAGGGAAGGAAAACTTCCAAACTCATTTTATGAGGCCAGCATTACCTTAAACCCAAAACCAGACAAAGGCCCTATCAAAAAAAAAAAAAAAAGAAAGAAATGCAGACCAATATCCTTAATTAACATGGCTGCAAAAATTCTCACCAAAATACTAGCCAATAGGATCCAACAGTACATTCTAAAGATCATTCACCACGTCCGACGGGGATTTATTCCTGGGCTTCAAGACTGGTTCAACATCCACAAATTAATCAATGTGATCCAATATATTAATAAAAGAAAGAACAAGAACCAGATGATATTCTCAATAGGTGCTGAAAAAGCATTTGACAAAGCTCATCCTTTCTTTATCAAAACTCTTCACAGGGTAGGGATAGAAGGTACATACCTCAATATCATCAAAGCCATCTATGAAAAACCCATAGCAAATATCCTCCACGGGGAAAAACTGAGAGCTTTTCCCCTAAGGTCAGGAACATGGCAGAGCTGTCCACTATCACCACTGCTATTCAACATAGTCCTAGAACTCCTAGCCTCAGCAATCAGACAACAAAAAGAAATTAAAGGAATGCAAATCAGCAAAAAATAGTCAAATTCTCACTCTTTGCAGATGATACGATACTTTATGGGGAAAATCCAAAAGACTCCACTCCAAAAATGTTAGAACTTATACATGAATTCAGTCAAGTGTCAGGATATTAAATCAGTCGCATTTCTATACACCAACAGCAAGACAGAAGAAAGACAAATTAAGGAGTCAATCCCATTTACAATTGCACCCCAAATTATAAGATACCTAGGAATAAACCTAACCAAAGAGGCAACGAATCTGTATTCAGAAAACTATAAAGTACTCATGAAAGAAATTGAGGAAGACACAAAGAAATGGAAAAACATTCCATGCTCAAGGGTTGGAAGAACAAATACTATGGAAATATCTATGCTACCGAAAGCAATCTGCACATTTAAAGAAATCCCTATCAAAATAACCATCATTTTTTCAAAGAAATGGGACAAATGATGCTAAATTTATATGGAACCAGAGAAGACCCTGAAGATCCAGAGCAATGTTGAAAAAGAAAACCAAATTTGGCAGCATCACAATTCCAGACTTCAAGCTCTATTATAAAGCTGTAGTCATCAAGACAGTATGGTACTGACACAAAAACAAACACATAGATCAATGGAAAAGAATAGAGTTCAGAAATGGACCTTCAACTCTATGGTCAACTAATCTTCAACAAAGCAGGAAAGAATGTGCAATGGAGAAAAGAGTCTCTTTTAGTGTTGGAAAAATTGGACAGTCACATGCAGAAAAATGAAATAGGACCATTTCCTTACACCACACACATGGATGAGAGACCTCAGTGTGAGATAGGAATCCATCAAACTCCTTGAGAAGAACAGAGGCAGCAACCTTTTTGACCTCAGTTGCAAGAACATTTTCCTAGAAACACCACCAAAGGCAGGGGAAGCAAGGGCAAAATGCAGTATTGGGACTTCATCAAGATCAAAAGCTTTTGAACAGCAAAGGATAAACAGTCAACAAAACCAAAAGACAACTGACAGAATCGAAGAAGAATTTGCCAATGACCTATCAGATAAAGAGCTAATATCCAAAATCTCTAAAGAATTTATCAAACTCAACACTCGGAGAACAAATAATTCAATCAAGAAGTGGGCAGAAGACATGAACAGACATTTCTGCAAAGAAGACATCCAAATGGACAACAGACACTTGAAAAAGTGCTCAACATCACTCAGCATGAGGGAAATACAAACCAAAACCTCACACCAGTCAGAATGGCTAAAATTACGAAGTCAGGAAATGACAGGTGTTGGTGAGAATTCAGAGAAAGGAGAACCCTCCTACACTGTTGGTGGAAATGCAAGCTGGTGCAGCCACTCTGGAAAACAGTATGGAGGTTCCTTAAAAAGTTGAAAATAAAGCTACCCTATGACCCAGCAATCGCACTACTGGGTATTTACCTTAAAGATACAAATGTAGTGATCTGACGGGGCATGAGCAGCCGAATGTTTAAAGCAGCGATATCCACAATAGCCAAACTATGGAAAGAACCTAGATCTCCATTAACAGATAAATGGATAAAGAAGACATGGTGTATATATACAATGGAATACAATGCACCCATCAAAAAAGAAATCTTGCCATTTGCGATGACATGGATGGAACTAGAGGGTATTATACTAAGCGAAATAAGTCAATCAGAGAAAGACAATTATCATATGGTCTCTTTGATATGAAGAATTTGAGAGGCAGGGTGGGGGATTATGGGGGATAGGGAGGGGAAAAATGAAACAAGATAGGATTGGGATTGAGACAAACCGTAAGAGACTCTTAATCTCAGGAAACAAACAAGGTTGCTTGGGGGTGGTGGGGAAGGGATAGGGTGGCTAGGTTATAGACATTGGGGAGGGTATTGCTATGGTGAGTGCTGTGAATTGTGTAAGACTGATGATTTACAGACCTGTACCCCTGAAACAAATAATACATTAAATGTTAATAAAATTTTAAAAACTCAATAGAAATGCTCGCTCAACAAATAACAAAAGTACTGCTGAGTAATAAAGGATCTATACCACTTATTTGGTGGTTAATTTAGAATTTGAAACCCTGAACTTAGACTCTGCTACCTAAGACTCCTCCAAACAATAGTATAACTCAGTGACTAAGGGATAAAGGTTTCCAAATTTCAATTCAATATAAACTGTGTATTATGTTATAATAACCATAACAAATATCTATTTACAGGGAGAACTACCAGCAGGAGTTTTAAAAATATGTGTAAAGTACAATATATAAAGGCAAGAAATTGAAATATGATTCAGCAAAATTTTGAGTTATAAATACTGCTAAAGGAATGAGCCTTAAGATGAAAATGCAGATTAAACTTGGCATTTCAAACCCAATGTCCCCAAATTAAATCACCAGTATTCCAATTGTATGTCAAAGAATGGGAGCTGTTAAATAATGCATATTTCAATTCAAAGGCTTTCATCTGGATAAATTGAGCCATGAAATTATTAATTGCTTGCCCCTTCATATTTCAACAGCAATATCCTAGAGTATACAATATCTTTCTAAATCACCTAGCCTAATGCTTAAGAAACTACACAGCACACACCCCTAACCCAGAACAATATCTAAGCCTATTACTGTTATTGTAAACCTGTTATTGCTGAGAATATCAATCTCACGGTTCCCCTACCAAAACAATGTAAGATTTTTCTTATATATTTTAACAATATTTGCCCCAAATATCAATCTGCCTCAAGATAGTCAGCTCTTAGAAACATGTCCAATGGTGAGACATGTCCCATACAAGAATACTTTCACCAGAGAAGAAATGGATATTCTATTTATGGACTTTCCAGGGTTTGAAATCATGTTGGTTATATGATGTAAAGGATTTTTCCCTCACTCTAGCACAGACTCATTGTGAAACACTGGCCCAGTCACACAGCTTCAGTTTCTTCTCTATTAAATGAAGGGGTTGGACTAGAACAATGTTCACCAGAAAACTATCTGAAAATGAGTCCCCCCCCCCCAAAAAAAAGCTCCATGATCAAATAAGATTAAGAAATGTTCCATTCACAGCAGGGCACTTGGTTATCTGACAGGCAAGATGATGTGTATATGAAACTAGAGCAGAGGTCACCATGGAATTGGAAGGCTGAGCCTGAGGTTTCCACAAAGGCAAACAAGCTGAATCTGCAGCTCCTACATTTAATTCAGAATTCCCTAGTTCCAGTGATCCCATCTTGGTGTTGGACCATTAGTACTGAATATGAATCACCTCTAGAGAAAACACCTTCAATTTAGTATCAGGATTCTCACAGATCAGGTTCAACAAGTTATGAGCTCCCAACTGTAAAAACTACACAGGAGAAATACATTCTCACTCTAAGAGAAATGAAGAAAAACAAACAGACTTTGATTCTAAAGGATTCAGATATTTAAATGACCAGATGAAGAAATGAAGTTATAAGAAATAGCAGGTTCCAGAAATAAAATCTAGGAATAACAGACTATAAAAAGTTGCCAACCACTTTCAAGGGGAAAAACCCCAAAGCATCTAGAAATGAAAAATGTCATTGTTCAAATTTAAAACTTAAGGATGGAAATGTTTTACAGCTAATCAGACTCTGAGGAGAAGAGAACTTACTAGCCAGTCAATAAATGCAGAATGAAAAGATACAGAACCTGGGAAGAGAAGTTAAAAGATATGGACAACAGAATGAAAAATCTAAAATACATTTAGTAACAGTTTCGAAAGGAATGAAAAAAAAAAAAAATAGGAGAGTAAGTCCAAATTTTCCAAAAGTGAATGGAAGCCATGAACCATAGATGTATAAAACACAACTTATAGTAAGATTTAAATAAAATATCTTCAACTTTAATTGCATAATGATATTAAAGACCAAAGAAAAAACTTTAAAGACAGCCAGACAGAAGAGACAGACCAGGTAAAGGACCTAGAAATTATAATTAGCTTCTTAACAACAGCTACTGAGGCCATAAGTACAACATCTTCAAAATACTGATAAAAATATGTCAGGGACACCTGAGTGGCTCAGTGTGTTAAGCCTCTGCCTTTGGCTCAGGTCATGATCTCAGGGTCCTGGAATCAACGCCCACATCCAGCTCTCTGCTCAGTGGAGAGCCTGCTTCCCCCTCTCTTTCTGCTTGCCTCTCTGCCTACTTGTGATTTCTCTTTCTGTGTATCAAATAAATAAATAAAATCTTTTTTAAAAAAGTGTAAAAAGAAAATCCTCTGATAGAAATTAAATACATGTCTAAGTCTTGGGTAAAATAAAAATAACTGAATTTTTTAAATATTCAGAAATAATAAGAGTTCTATATAATAAATTTTGGAGGATGCAGCTAAAGCAATAGTCTGAGGGTAACTTATAGCCCTAACTTCTCATAAAGAAAATACAACTAAAAATGTCCAGAGTTAAGCATTTATCTCAAGAAACTTAGGGCCATCAGGGCACCAAAATAAATTCAAAGAAAAAAGAGAAGAAATAGAGTGGAAATTAATAAAATAGAAAAAAAAGACAGAATCAGGAAATCCAACATAGTCTTTAGAAAAGATTAATAGAACTGACAAATCTGTAATCTTGCTCAAAAATGAAAAAATAGGAAGCACAAATGAAACTGGGGATGGAAAAAAAGGACACAACCATAGATACAGGTGTGATTTAAAGAGAATTAATACCAATGATGTCAGTAAGTTTGAAGACAAAAGTGATCAATTTATAGAAAAATAAGTTTTTGGATATATGAAACCTTATGAAGCTTTAAGAGTCAGAATTATACAAAAAAGTATACCCAGAGGTATTGTCCCTATCATCCCTAACACCATATCCCCAATCCTCTATCCATGGAGATGCTTATTCTCTTACACTGCTGCATAGTATGCCTTTGTCTGGATACACCACAGTTCAGCCATTCTTCTACATATGGGCATTGATGTCATTTCAAATCTGACTACTTCTCATAAAAGTCTGACAAGAAAGAATTCAATGGTTATTCAAAAGCTAATTACCCACATTTTGAATCATTTATATCCTTTGTTATTTCTTTCATCTTTTATTTTTCCTTCTTGGTTAAAACCTCAAAATAGAGCAGGATCAGTAGGAAAAATGTAATGCAGGGCCATGAACAAGCTCTCCTGGGAAGTTGTTGCCGTATTAGCTTCTTAGGGATATAACAGGTCAGCTGTGAACAGATAACAGATGAGGTGTAATTTACGTCTATTTCTGACAAAGAGATTCCATTGAAAGATCGCTACTTTGACTATTTCCCCATACTTTATTTTGAGAAGCCCCTATATATTTTGATTATAAAGGACAGATTAAAACTGATTGTGCCACTACTGGGTATTTACCCAAATGTAGTGATCCGAAGAAGCATATGCATCCCAATGTTTATAGCAGCAGTGTCCACAATAGCCAAACTGTGGAAAGAACCTAGATGTCCATCAACAGATGAATGGATAAAGAATATGTGAGGCATATATACAAATGGAATATTATGCAGCCATCAAAAAACTAAAGTCTTGCCATTTGCAACAACGTGGATGGAACTGAGACTATTATGCTAAGTGAAATAAGTCAATCAGAGAAAGACAATTACTTGATATCACTCACATCATATGATATGAGGAATTTGAGAAATAAGACAGAGGATGATAGGGGAAGGGAGGAAAAAATGAAACAGAGGGAGAAAACCATAAGAGACTCTTAATCTCAGGAAACAAACTGAGGGTTGTGGGAGGGAAGAGGGGAAGAGGGGTGGGATGGGTGGGGTGGCTGGGTCATAGACATTGGGGAGGGTATGTGCTATGGTGAATGCTGTTAGTTGTGTAAGACTGATGAATCACGGACCTGTACCCCTGAAACATGTAATACATTATATGTTAATAAAAAAAAAACACTAACTATGCCAGAATACAATAAGAGAAAAAGAGGTAATTGCCTTGAGGTCAGGCATTTTCTCTTTTTTTCGTCCTCCAATCTCTTAAAAATATCTAATGACATGTATAACTGTGCTGTGTTCTTTGGATCTTAAACTAGAATGAAGTGTTTGTGGCCTACATAAACAGAAGCTTCTCATTTCTGATTAGCTTGACTTAGGACCAACTTCGTGTTAAAAGAAAATACATCTTATACAAATCAAAACCATGAGAAGATACCACCTCGCACCTGTCAGAATGGCTAAAATTAACACAAGAAACAACAGGTGTTGGCTAGGATGCAAAGAAAGGGGAACCCTCTTCAGTGTTGATGGGAATGCAAATTAGTATAACCACTCTGGAAAACAATATTTAAGTTCCTCAAAAAGTTAAAAATAAGAGTCTCATGCTCTACTGACTTAGCTAGCCAGGCAAAAAGTTAAAAATAGAACTACCCTACAACCCAGCAGTTGCATTACTTTGTATTTACCCAAAGAATAAAAAAATATGAGTTGTAGGGGCACATGCACCCTGATGTTTATAGCAGCATTATAAATAATAGCAAAACTGTGGAAAGAGCCCACATGTCCATTGATTGATGAATGGATAAAGAAGATGTGGCACATACACACGCACACACAGGAATATTACTCAGCCATCAAAAAGAATGAAATCTTGCCATTTGTAATGAAGTGGATGGATCTAGAGCATATTATGGTAAGCAAAATAAGTCAGAGAAAGACAAATACCATATGACTTCACTCAAAAGTGGAAATTAAGAAACAAAACAGTGAACATATGGGAAGGGAGGGATAAGAGAGGGAAACAAACCATAAGAAACTCTTAAAGATAGAGAACATACTGAGTGTTGATGGAGAGCTGTGGGTGGGGGGTTGGGCTCACAGGTGATGGGTATTAAGGAGGGCGTGTATTACAATGAGCACTGGGTGTTGTATGTAAGTGATGAATCACTGAGTTCTCCTACAACAAACATTGCACTGTGTGTTGACTAAATAGAATTTAAATAAAAATTTGAAGGAAAAAAAATACATCCTTAAATTGCTCAAGTCTGTCCATAAAATACTATCTGGAATAAACAGGACAATATTTTAGATCTATGTGTGTGGAAATGTTGCTAAAAGTCCCATTTTTTGTACATATGGAAGTTCTTGAAATGAGACAGTAAACAGAAATACTGCTATGGGTTAATTAACCACAAAAAGTGAATGCAGGTATAAATAAAATTCTCACACAATCTAAATGGTCCTGCCAACTGGTTGCCCCTGAAAAGAATTTCCATAATTCTATCTGGAATCACAAACCCACTGAAGATTTCATTCTGCTCGCCTAAGTGTATGTTTGTAGGAGGGATAGGGGATATTCAGGTTTCATTGTTGCTATCATTTGGGCACACTCGCACAAGTACTGACTGATGTGTGTAGGGGAAGAAATACTGGGAACCTGGACACTGTGACTTTAATTACATCATCATTTCAAAAATACTAAAATGCTTGCTGAAGGAAAAGACATTGTCTCCATGATCAGGCCTCACATGAAAACAACCAAGATATATTTGGAATTCATTTCTCTTATTTTAAATCATGAGGTCAAATTTATCAAGCATTTATCATAGGATAGTATTCCAAACCAGAGGGAGAAGACCTTGATACAAACGAGGACTTCAAAACATGTATTTAAATCAGAGTTAATGGATATTCTAGAGGTTCTTCTGTATGGCCAACAGTAGCTGCTGTTTATTCGGGAGCTGTCCTATCCCAAACGTATGCCACTTCTGTTACTTGTACCACTCTAAACTACTTGCTAAATGTGGGGTTCCGATTAAAATTTTCCCAAGAGCATTTTGGATATTTTAAGTGACCTTGCTTAAATGCGCGTTCTTGAGAGCATTTTTCAGAGGATTTGAATGAGCTCAAGTGAATGGCGTAGCATGGTGTATAGACCCACAGATTCCCAAGGGCCAGCCCTGTGGAGTTTGAGCAGAGACCTCCACAGAGCAGGGAACAGGTCCAATACCTAGATGTAGTTCCAGCAGCTCCCAGGTCAACCCAAAAGGCCTCCTCACCCCAGTTCATACAACCCAATAACCCTCTGGTGAGGTCGTCTAACAGTGTTGAATAGAGCAATAGAGATTACATGTAAAAGGAGACTCCAGAACTTCATTCTTCCCAAAGCCTTTGAGTGCCCACTGCGCGTCACACCTGGACTGGGCGTTCTAAGAAGAGATTAAAAGACAATTGTTTGTATTCTATTGGGGAGGTCAAGAAAGACTTTCAGACAATTTCAACACAGACTACAACCTGTGAACTAATGAAAGCATGTGTATGGCATGGGAGCCAGCCACATGTGTCTGGGCTGATGGTGACAGAGGCAAACCATTTCAAAAAAGAAATGATGGTAGAGAAAGGAATTTGAAGGCAACTGATTTTTTGTAAGAGGCCTCATATTTATAGTCATACAACATTTGCCAGTTCTAGGTTGCACATCAAGCTGGAGGCAGCTACATGTTGGAGAAGAGGAACAGCCCTCATCATCTTAAACTTGCTTTGCAGACAATGAGGCATGGGGACATCCAGATCTGGCTCCAGGAATTATAGAATCTAGGAAAACCTTGGCAAATTTTCCCCCAATATTACTTAATCCTTAATTTCCTAATCTGCAAAATTAGGAAGAATTCTTATAATTCACAGTTGTGAAAAAAATAGATAATATAATAATATATGAAAATTCAGGGATTAAATACTGGAACTCCTCCACCCCAGCTAACCCATTCCCCATCATATGTATGAATAAAGAAAGCATGGCGTAGCATGGTGTATAGACCCACAGATTCCCAAGGGCCAGCCCTGTGGAGTTTGAGCAGAGACCTCCACAGAGCAGGGAACAGGTCCAGTATCTAGATGTAGTTCCAGCAGCTCCCAGGTCAACCCAAAAGGCCTCCTCACCCCAGTTCATACAACCTAATAACCCTCTGGTGAGGTTACACAAGGATTTAGACAAATTACACAAGGATTTTTAATCTAAATGTATCTACCTACTTAGTTCCAGTTTTAAGTTCAAGAATATCAATCTGATTTCCAAACATTTGTGATCATTATACTATTTTAAATATACTAGATTTGCCTTGATTCCAGGTATAGAAAAAGTAAAGGCCAAATGCTTGAAGATACCCAAGTTCATAACCAGAAAATACAGTAAGCTTATACACTTCATATCCTGCTTTTGATCTGGGGGAGGAATTGAGATTTTTAAAATTATTTTTCCACTGTAGACAGGAATTTAAAAATAGTTGACTTAAGGAAAAAGAAAATTTCTGGGGTGATGGAAAGGTTTTATATCTTGTTTTATGTGGTGATTCTAAGGGTGAATAAAACTGTCAAAATTCATCAACAGAACACAGAAGATCTTTAGGCTAAGATTCACCAGAATTTGCATATAAGAACAGTAAGATTCTAATTTATGTTAATTATAGCTTCATAAAATATTTTTTAATCTTCTGTTCAAAATGGAAATTTTCCATTTCCATAAGTGTTCATATTTTTCTTAAGTAAACTTCAAAGCAATAATTTTTCCTTTTCTATTGTCATACTTGTTCAGTTTTAAAAAAAAAATCATTTCTGGCATATCTTCCTCACTCAGTCCATTATTGCTAGCGGATTTGGTTACATTGTTTAGGACTCTTCCCTTCCAGATTATCAGGGACAAAGTCAAACAAAACCCAAGGCCAGATCTGCTGACCGTTAAGTGAACCCTTGGTCTCCATGGAACTCTGGTTCAGGCAGAGTGATTCATCACAGTACTGCCTGCCATCTACTGATTAGTTTTCAGTTCTCCTAATCAAATACAAGCTTATTTAATTCCTATAACAGCATCCTGAGAAAGGGCACTGACCAGTTTGCTAAAATTCAAATGTATTTACTAGCTTAGAATTAAATATGGGGAAAAAAGACCTACTACTGTTCTATAGGCATCTTTAGTTCATTTCAATCCTCCCTAACCAGGAGTTCTCTGGGATTTTTCTCCATTAGTGACCCAGAAGATGAACTATGTCTCACAACTAAAGCAGACTACACTGGGTCCAACTGCTCCACAGACCAGCAGAATCAAAAAAAAAAAAAAACAAGAAGTCTTGGTAATTCTTGAAAGTAGAATATCTCTATTCATAGAAAAATGACCAATGTTGATCAGCAAAAAGAACCATAATTTCATCAAAAAAAACTCATAATTCCACCACATAGAAAAAAATACCACTGTTAATATAGACTTTTTTCTATATGTAGAGACATGAGAATTTATAATAAACGTAATTTTCTGGCAAGTTCATCTTAATATGAGGTAAACATGTTTACATTTTTCTGGTATTTCTTTTCAGGTGGTAATCTGTCTTTATATGTGGATAGCTTATTAGCTAAGTATTTTGTGGAATTTTAAAAAATCTGTTTGTTGTTATAGTCATTTAAGGTGTGCTAAATCATCTTTCAATAACATATTATCTTTGAGTGTTCATCAGATTATCTTTTTAGGATGAGTTCCTAGAAGTAGAACTGTTGAGGGTTTACAGATATTGATGATTTCTCTATAATCTATTAACTTGTTCTGTTTGAGTATATAACTCTTAACTCTGCTTCTCTATCCAGCTATGACATCATTCCTTTGCTCCCCTTTCAAGCAAAAATTACCCAAGATTGTTGATACACACTACCTCCAATTCTGCTTCCCCCTTTCTCTCTTATAACCATTCCAATCAAGCTTTGCTCCAACCACTCCACCAAAACTCCTCCTCCTGTCCAAATAACCAAGGACACCCCTTCCCCAAGCTCATTTTGTTAAATCCAGTAATAAATCTCAACCATCTTGTTTACACAGTACATACCTTTTGAGACAGACCATCATCCCCTCCTTCTAGAAACATTTCCTGGTTTGGATTCCAGGAGACCTCACATTCTTGGGTTCTTTTTCACCTCACTGGCCACTCCCTGTCTCCCCACTCTATTGACCCTCATCTTCTTGGTGATCTCAGTAAGTCTTGTAGTTTCAAATACCATCTCTTTGCCAATGAGTTTCAACTATTGACTGCGGCCTAGTCCTCACTCCTGAACTCCAAATTGGAATACCCAAACTCGCACACATTGCAAACTTACATGTCCCAACTCAACTCTCTTTATTCCTCTTGTGTAAAAACAAAACAAGACAACAACACAACTTGCCCCATCCGGTCTTTCTCCCTCTCTGTAAAGGAGAATGGTCATCCTTCCTATTGCTCAAGCCTAAAACAGAGTCCTCCTTGATTTTTTCCCCCATTTTTAGCACTTTCAGTTCTTCCAGAAATCTTGTTGGCTCTATTCCTAAAATATGCCTAGATTTTACCACTTCCTTGCTACCACTCTGGTCTATTATTTCCCTCCTGAACTATTAAAAGAGGCCTTAGCTGGTCTCCCTCCATTTGCCCTAATCCCTATACTTTTTCCAACACAGACGAACCTGAGTGATCCTTTTAAAATGGAAGTCAGATTTTATCACTCCTCTGCTTAAAACTCCGCATTTTACTTAGAGTAAAAGCCACAATTCTTACAATGCCCTATAAACCCTCTGTTCTACCATCTCCAACATATCCTCGCTCTCTTTTATATCCTACTTTTTTCCTGGCTTACTGCTCCTGCCACCCTGACCCTATAGTCATTCTGAGAACTCACCAGGCATGTGACTGCCTCAGGGCCTTTGCACTGACTATTCCCTTAGTCTGCAATATTTTTCCATCTGATAACTTCATGGCTGAATCACTTGAATCCTTCAGCTTTTTATGCAAATATTACTTTTCCTGAGGTCATAGTTGACTTCCCCCATACTCTGCTTTTCCTTTTTCTCCATAGCATGTATCACCTTCTGATACTATGTTTGATTTCTCTTGGTCCCCCAAAATATTTCTAGAAGAGCGGGAATTTGTATCTGATTCATTCAGTACTAGAGGAGGGTCTAACATTTACACTGTGCCTATTTAATGCTTTTGATCCAGATTTCCAACTTGCTTCTTAAGAAGTGAAGGTATTGAAGTCAATAGAGTGAAGGAGAAGTTGAGGAGACAATATTGGCAAAGCCACAGACATGCAAAAAAAGCAAAATAGTGCACTGATGGCCAGATGCTTTGGATACACCAGTGTGGGGATACAGGTCTGGCTTAAAATAGGAACACATCAGTGGGACAAAGCAATATTTTAACTGAGAGCACCAAATCAACTTACTCCATGGTAAGAACTAAAAGGAGAAAGTGATAAAGGGTTCCACACTAGGATACTGATCCAGGTGCTGGGAAACTTGGTGAAAACTTACCACAAATGAGAAATTTGGCAAAGGGCCAAACTCTATCAAGTTGGGATGCTGCCTTTGAAAGGGTAACGAGCCATGAGAGACTGTGGCGTCTGAGAAACAAACTGAGGGTTTGGGAGGGGAAAAGGGGGATGGGTTAGCTTGGTGGTGGGTATTAAGGAGGGCATGTACTGCATGGAGCCGTGGGTGTGGTGCATAAACAATAAATCTTGGAACACTGAAAAAATGAAATAAAATAAAACAAAATGCTTCTGGCTAGATAAACTCATTCCATATGAACTTCAAATCATTGTGAAGTTCTATAGGAAACTTTTTTTCAGAAGTATATTACATTTGAAATAAATTTTGGAATAACTGACATCCAGAAATATGTTAATGTAGCCAAGACTTGCTTGATGTGCTGTAGTAAATAAATAAATAAATAAATACATGTGTGGGACGCCTGGGTGGCGCAGTTGGTTGGACGACTGCCTTCGGCTCAGGGCATGATCCTGGAGTCCCGGGATCGAGTCCCACATCAGGCTCCCAGCTCCATGGGGAGTCTGCTTCGCTCTCTGACCTTCTCCTCGCTCGTGCTCTCTCTCACTGTCTCTCTCTCTCAAATAAATAAAAAATAAAATCTTTAAAAATAAATAAATAAATAAATAAATACATGTGTATCTTTCCTCAAAAAAAAAAAAAAAGGAAAATAAAAGGTATTGAAAACAACGGCATTTCCTCAGAAATTGGGTATCAAGTGAAGTGAGTTCACTACCCCATCCCCGAAACCTATCCATGGGACACCATGGCCAGTGAGGAAGAATTCTAATTTAGAAAAAAATATCCTAGTTATTCTTTCAGCATCAAGACAGCTGCTTGGATGGAAATGATGCTTAGATCAGGATGTGGGTAGTTGCAATATTGAGTTGTCATGAATTGAATAAATATTTGAAACTGAAGTTTCTTCCACTAAAAGAAAGAGAATCCAACCACCATGTCTTAAATGTTCAAGTCTTCAGAAATATGTTGAATTAGACATCCCAAAGTTATCTCAGTGAATATTCAAATTGAAAGATCCTTATTTTCAGATTATAAATAATTTTATAAAGTTCCCAAGATTACCAATAAGTATTGGTGATTTGATTTTTTTTTTAACAAAACCAGCAAATATTTCTTCCAAACAATCTGAGCTATTGTCTGTCTGGCTGCTGTACAACTTTATCATTAGCAACTTTCATCTAAATAATTCACTAAAATATTACAAAGGACTCTTACTTCTCCACCACATATCCCTTCCCTCTCTATCATAGAACCCAGAAATAATTAAAGGAAATTCAGCTTGGATAGTTTTTCTTGGTGAGCTGTTATCTCTGGAGAGGGATGTGGTGAGGGAAGGGAGAGGGTCTTATTTATATCTCAATATAAACAGCTTTTACTCACTGAGACCGTCCACAGCACTGTAATAACACTAATGCAGAGAATGTCTCTGTCTGAAATCTATTCTGTGTCTGATATCTGATGCCAATCCTCACAGTGATAAAGGCCACAAAAACAAATGCAGAGGCACTGAATTTAAATACAGCCAGCCCCAAGAGGTCTCTCTGGTTGGTTTCTTTTCCCGGTTGCCACGCATCAGAGAACGAGTTTACCAACAGCCATCAGCCGAGCACATCCAAGCTGGATGCAGGCCAAGAGCAAGCAGTATTGCTGGAGTCTGGGCAGTGAGGTGGAAGGGTGGTCGGTGCATCAGGCGGATGGAAACATGCGGGGACTGATGGCCAGCAGCTGGAGGAAGTTTGGCCACGCCGGTAGGGGGACATATGAGTGGTTAACGAGTGAACCAAGCCCATCTCTTCTGGAAACCCAGCTGCAGGTCTGTATCTATGACTTCAGCCTTTTCTTCTCCAAAGTGTCTTTGTCAGTTTTAAAACCAACTATGCCTAGATTTTTAGGATCTTAAAACTTAGTAGCAACATTTTACTTTATGAACAGAAATATTCATTCACTGACTGGCATGGTCTAAGAAAGTAATTGGAAAGTTGTATTCTTTGACCAAGGATGGATTCAAGTCAAACTTGCCACAAATATGTTCCAAGAACTCCAGATAGATCAAGTTTATCAAAGTACACCTGAAGGGAGGAGTCAACAAATCTTTATGCCTTGGTTTTAGGACTTTGTTCTTTGCACAGTGAAGCAATGTCTACATACACAATAACGAAGAGGCTCCCTGTGGCTTTAGAATGATGGTGTTTCCAGGAGTTAGGAGAAGCCACGGATCTTACCTCGGGCAGGGTAGCAGAGGGTTAAGGAGGTTTTTGTCTCTAAGAAATGCAGCAACTGCTCTGCTTTGTCTGGGAAATCACCAAAGAAGCCTCAATTTGAGGCAGCAGAAAGGAAAAATATTTGTAGAAACCTAAGAACTCAGTTTCATGATCAGGAGGGAAAGGAGAGATACTGCTGTTACACAAAGAGAGGAAAATTAACCTAATTTCTTGTTGTCTGTAAAATCAGCTGATGAGGTTCGTATTTACATTCTCCCAAACTACCTTTTACAGAAAGATATTTTTATATATTTATATATTATTTATATTTAACATTTATAATTGCATATATTTAACTATGTAGATCCTTCAACAGTCATGCTCTTCACTGAATAGTTCGAAAAATATTTCCTGAACAAGAATGCTGTCAATATATGCATCAAAATATTAAAAGTTAAGAAACAAATAACATTTGACTAGAAAAGTAAACATCCTTTCCGCATTAAAAAAAAAATCCAAAACAACTTGAACCAATATAACAAGAATTAGTAAAAGAGAAGATTAAGGAGACCATCATCATAAATTTGTCCTGTTGCTCTGTGCTTCTCTTAACTAGAAGAGGACAAGAGATAACACAAGAGGAGTTATCTCGAAAAATTGTCTGAATTTGCCATCTTAGATAAGTCTTTTGGTTCCACTTGATATTTGGATAAACTTAACCAATGGAAATACTGATTACAGGAGGGGACTGTGGCAACTAATTTCAAAAAAAAAATGCAACTAATACTGATAATACCATAAGTGGCATAGCCATAAACGACAGGATCTATTATACAAAATCTTTTAAATAGAACATTAAGTCTCTTTAAGTCTCTATACTCTATGCATCTTGAACATACAGAGTATTTAAAATTTGATACCCACAACCGTTTAGAAACTATTATCGTCCACATAATTGATGGAGAATGAAGAAAACTAAGTCATGCATAATGATCCATGTTTATCAAGGTTGAGTAGTGTTTAAATAGCTTTAATATTTTTAGCAATTCACCTGGAGAAAAAGCCTAAACATAGTTAAATTGCTTTGGAGTCCAACTTGACTTTTTACTAATGGTAGTAAATCATTTATGAGTTCATCTATGCTCATAGCTTTTGTAATCCAAGTCCTATTATATCACAACAGGTTTTAAGTTAATAGTTTTGATAGATTATGTATAAGAAAACAGAAAGAACCCATAATTTAGAAACAAAACAACACACACATAAAATCTATTGTTACTAAAATATTTTTTCTGAAAAAATATATTAAAATGTAAACATAGTAATGATAGTTTTATTTTCACTGCATTTTCTAACCTTAGCAATAAATTTCTAGACTTCTTCTAGTTATTTTTAGTATTTTATTTTCTAGTAGATTTAACCATGTGAGTTCCTGAGGTAAAAATACTTATCTGTTATTCACCAAGTGTTTTACACACATTGATTCATTAAATCATCATCCCAACCATTCAAAAAAGATATTATTTCCATTTCATAGAGAAGGAAATCCAGGCCCAAGGGGATTAATAAATGGTTCGTCATCATGCAAATATTAGAAAGTCCTACCAGAATTCAAAGCCAGCAAACCCTAAAAATGATACTCGGTTTCCAAAAACAAAAACAAAACAAAACACACTTTTAATTTTTACGCACTTTAAGCTAAAATATCTTAACTCATACCTTACCAAGGACAAAATATCTGGCAATATAAATACTAAATTAACTATCTGATTTTGAATCAACATAACATATAATTCTTCAGTAAGAAAAGGAGACAATGCAAACACCACTAGATAAGCCAGTCTTTTAAGAGGTCATGGCCACTGTCAAATAAATAAATAAAATCTTTAAAAAAAGAGTTCAGCAAAAGAGTACAGCAAAAGTTGTCCTTACCCCCCAAAATCAAGGCGAGATCCCTGACTCTCATAGTTTTATTATTATATTTTATATTAAATAAGTAGATAAAGAGCTTAGTATTTTGGTTGTTTGTTTGAAACACAATGTAAGGCTTCAAGGGTTTTTTCCTTCTGTTGTAGTGCATCCAAACACGTTTTTTGCTGTATGCTTCACATAAGAGAGAAGTTTTTAATACCTCACTATTGGCAGCTTTATTTAAAGTAACATCTCTGCAGTTGGGGACAGTATTTTTGGTGCTTCTCTGCCTTGCTGCTGAAGCATCATTTCATGGCGATTACATTCTTTACTCTGTCAGGAACCATCATTACCTTGTGAGCTAATATTGTAAAATCAATACCTCCTAGGTTGCTAAAGAATTTATCTGCAATTTTTTTTTAACTACTGAACTTTCACGAATATTTATTTTTTTATTTTTTAAGATTGTATTCATTTATTTGACAGAGAGAGACACAGTGAGAGAGGGAACACAAGCAGAGAGCGTGGGAGAGGGAGAAGCAGGGAGCCGGATAGGGGGCTTGGTTCCAGGACCCTGGGATCACGACCTGAGCGAAAGGCAGACACTTAATGACTTAGCCACCTAGGTGTCTCTGAACTTTCGGGAATATTTAATTTCGTGTTTGCATTGAAGTCTGACTGAGATGCGAAGTCAGATGATGAATATCATAAAAAGCACCAAATATGCTTACACTGTAGAGATTATACTCTAGCAACCAAAAAATTAGTGTTAATACTAGATAGAATCCACAAATGACTTCTACTCTCAAAGCACAGATATTGCAGAAATCTTCTCATATCTAGTTTAATAATACCCTAGACTATGTAGGGTTTTTTCTTGGGGGGGGGGTGTTTTTTTAATAAGATTCATTAAACTTTATTGTTCAATTCAGGCTTTTTTTCCCTCTTGACCAGATATAAACTGCATGTTGCAGGAATTTGGCTGCAATTCATCACTACACAGCCACTTAGAGAAATTTTAGGCCTCAATAGAATACAATTCTTTTTTTTTTTTTTTTAAGATTTTTATTTCGTTTATTTGACTGACAGATCATAAGAAGGCAGAAAGGCAGGCAGAGAGGAAGGGAAGCAGGCTCCCCGCTGAGCAGAGAGCCTGGTATGGGACTCCATCCCAGGACCCTGGAATCATGAACTGAGCAGAAGGCAGAGGCTTTAACCCACTGAGCCACCCAGATGTCCCTACAATTCTTTTTCTATAAAGGGTTCACAAGTTTCCATATTGATTCTACCAATATTGCAAAAACAAATGGAAGGAGTATTAAAATCTCATTCATCATAAACATCAGCGATCAATTCACATTTCAAATATTAATACGGCATATGAACACCTAATGTCAGAATTCATTCCAGAATTAAATAATTTAAGTTCCATAGGATACTTTTTGTGGCAATACCACATTATTGGTCTAATTCTAAATAAAATAAGTCCATAAAGAGTAAGAGCTCCTGTTCAAAGAATGCATAGTGAGCTGACAACTAAAACTCACTCTCCTGGTTCACTTTCAGGGAGCTATGGTAGGATGTCGTCAATATGTATTTTGACATCTCGATGCATCCTTTATCTCATCCATTTACTTTACTTCCCATGGGCTCAAGCCCACTGGCACAGAGAAAGGAGCATGGTGGTTTTCAGAGCGGTTAAGGAAGATAGGAATAAAAGATCAAAGAGAGGAGCTTCAGGAACGCAGAAGTCTTTCCTCCTCTCCTAACCCAGCCTCGTTCCCGAATTCCAGGGCACCCAGAAGATAAGCTCCACCAAAGACGACGTGGAGCCCTTCCTGTGCATCCTTCTTCCCGCGACCATCCTGCTCTTCTTGGCCTTTCTGCTGCTTTTCCTGTACCGTCACTGCAAGAACCCCCAACCCCAAGGGCAGGTTTTCAGCACCGACCCCCCAGCGCACCCTACAGCAGAGGAGGCCACCGACTTCCTGCCGGGCTTCCCCGGGAGAGGAGAGCAGGACTTCCCGTACTCCCCGGTGCCCCGGGAGGCGGCCCTCCTCTCCACGGGCCTGCCCCCCTCCTACGAGGAGGCCACCAGGAATCGCCCGGGGACGGGGACGGAGGTTCAGGAGGCCGAGGCGGGCCCCCCACCCTGTAAAGAGCGCTCCCCCAGCGGGAGAAGCGGATAGAAAGGGCAGCTGGGAACAGTCTAGAGCGCGGTCCTCCCGGAGCCAGCCGGGCCAGGGGAGCGGCCGGGAGGCCTCTGGACCTAAGAGACTCCTGGATGAATGGGCGCTTCAAGCTGGTATCATTCTGGTTAACCATTCTCAAGTTCCTTAGGGAAAATTTCTCCTAGGTTGTCGTGAGGAGGGCTAGGCTTATCTAAAATATTTAACACCCTTGAGGAAAAAAATAGGAAAATTCTATGTGAGGGGAAAAAAATAGGCTTTTGCCACCAAATACAATGGTTTGTCCTATGCATGCTCTTCAGGGTTTTATGGCTTCACTTTTATGTGAGGGCTTCAAGATGGCTGGAGAATTCTAGAAGGAAAATATCTCTAGAGCTGCAGTGGTCAGCTGTGTGGTTAAAAAATGGTAAAGTGGGGCTCAATATTAAGAATGAAGGTAGAGAGAGACATATGCAGACATTTTAGTTTTAAAAAACTAATAAAGCTCTCCAAAATTATCTCCTTCTTGATGTAGCCCTTGTTGATTTGTGCTCTAATTTGCCTCCTAAAATGGGAAAGGGACCCAGCTTTTAGGTGGGACAGTCTCCCACTAAAGCATCACGGCTTGTCCCTCAGTGCTATGGCAGGATATTATCTTAGGGGACACCATGAGCAACTGTATGGCCTACACCAAGCAGCAGTAACAGAGTAGATACTGGTTTAACACTGGAAAGCAAAGGTCAAATTTTCGGATCACACAGTAAGGAGAAACCTAGACTAGCTCTAACAGGGACCTCGTGAATCATATGGCCCAAACTTTTGTTTTACAGGTATCAACACTAGAATGAGGAGAAGTTAAGTAACTTGTCTGAGACTAAATACCTCATCAAGAGCTGGGATCAGAAGCCTCTCCCCTCTGGGCTAGAGCACCTTCCACTGCACCAGATGTTCTTCTAACAAAACTGCAAATGTGGAATTTCAGACCAAGCTCCTGGTTGGGCATCAAGGAGCTCAGTAGGAGGAGCCCAGCTTAGTTTGGAAGGGATGCAAATCTCCTTCCATGATTTTCAAATGGGGAGATAGAGGTGGGGCTTTTACCACACAGAATGCAGATCAGAAATCCCTTGGAGGTATTAGAGGAAGCAGGAGAATGATGTGGATGATTCTAGAACTTGTATTTGATACTCGAATTTGGTTGGTAAAACTCTTCTTTTGTTGTTCTTTTCATAAGGTTTGTTGTTCTTTTCGTAAAACCATGCGACACTTTGATGGCTAAAAATGAACAAATAACTTTTATTTTTTTACTTTTTTACATAAGCAGTTTTATGCTAGATATACAATGTGATACGGTTTTAGGAAGAAAACAAAGTAAGCCCAAATAGGATACATTTATTTCTAAATAGAATCTGAGAGAAATAATAGTATCTTTAAGGACTAATGTAAAATATAAGCTATTAGAATGAAGATCAATAAAATTTCTCTCAGAAAAATTATACTGAAAAATTCCCTGGTGGCCATTAAAGGAAGTAAGTAAAACAAATGGAAATGAAAAACTCAGCAGAGAGCCTTCTTCAAATTTTTATTTTTTTTTAAATCCTAAGGATCTAGTTCTGGGTGAAACTATGTTTATTCTTTTCCAACTCCTTTGCTAACCTCCATTTCTCCTCCTTTGCTAACAGAACCCTGATTTGGTTTGGGATCCTGAGGCCACTTGTGTAAGACAGACCAGATCCCTCCCAACGCCAGGGGAGGCATCATGAGAGTTAATCATAGTGATCTCAATTCCTCTACAGGAACTGATCAGATCTTTGGGACCTAAGGGGAGATAAATGCAGGAGAGAGTTTTTCTAGAAAAGATTGCCTCATTAAAAAACAAAAAATACACACACACACACACACACACACACGAGGAAATACTGTGCATCTTTGCTGGATGTTAATATGTCTCATGTAACACCTGGGGCTACTACAACCATCTTGCAACCATGAGGCAGTTAGTTCCAGATTTAGTCTGGGATGCCTGGGTGGTTCAATAAGTTAACCACCTGACTTCAGCTCAGGTCATGATCCCAGGGTCCTGGAATGGAGCCCCACGTGGGGTTCTCTGCTGAGCAGAGTCCTACATCAGACTCCCTGCTCAGAGGAGGGTCTGCTTCTCCCTCTCCCTCTGCCTGCTGCTCCCTCTGCTTATGCCCTCTCTCTCTCTCGTTCTCTCTCTCTCTCTCTCAAATAAATAAATATTTAAAAAAAGAAATAAAGATATTGTCATAGTGGATTAAAAACAAGACTCAACTATCTTGTCTACAAGAAACCCACAATAAATACAAAGACACATATACAAGAAAAATAAAGGGATGGAGAAAGAAATGCCATGCAAATACTAATCCCAAAAAATAGCTGCACTATATTAATTTCAGACAGAGCATATTTCAGAGCAGGGAAAGTTACCAGAGATAAAGAGTAGCATGATGTAATGATAAAGGGGTCAGTTCTCCAAAAAGACATCATCATTTTTTAAAGATTTATTTATTTATTTATTTGACAGACAGAGATCACAAGTAGGCAGAGAGGCAGGCAGAGAGAGAGCAGAAGGGAAGCAAGCTCCCTGCTGAGCAGAGAGCCTGATGTGGGACTGGATCCCAGGACCCTGGGATCATGACCTGAGCTGAAGGCAGAGGCTTTAACGCACTGGCCACCCAGGCGCCCACATCATCATTTTTTAATGCGTATACACCTAACTACAGAGTGTCAAAATACTTGAGGCAAAAACTGATAGAATTGCAAGGAAAACTGATAGATAGAAATCAAGGATGAAACCATGACTACAGCTGGAGATACCCCTCCATCAGAAACAGATCTACAGGGGGAAAATCAATAAGAACATAGTTGTGTTGAAAAATTACCACAAATCAACTGGATGTAATGGACTTCATCCAACAACAGCAGAATACACATTCTTCTCAACCTCACATGGAACATTCACCAAGATTGACCACATACATTCTTGGTCACAAGACACGGTGTAACAAATTTTAAAAAACTGATATCATACAATGTATGCTGTCAGACCACACTGGGATTAAACTAAAAAATCAGTAGCAGAAAAATAGCTGGAAAATTCTGAAATACTTAGCACTTACACAGCCCACTTGTAAATAATACACGGGACAGAAAAGAAAATTCAAGAGAAAATAAAAATATTTTAAACTAAATTTAAAGGAAAATACAACTTATCAAAATTTTTAGATGCAGCAAAATCAGTGCTTAGAGGGAAATCTATATTATTTAATGTATATATTAGAAAAGAAGAAAGATCACAAATCATTATTTAAGCTTCCACCTTATAAAACTAGAAGGAAAAGCAAATTAAATCCAAAGTAAGCAGAAGAAAGTAAGTAATAAAAATTAAACAAGAAATCAATGAATATTAAAATGAAGACAGGATATCAGCAGAGAAAATCAAGGAAACCAAAAGCTGGCCTTTTTTTTTTTTTAAAGGTTTTATTTATTTGACAGAGATCACAAGTAGGCAGAGAGGCAGGCAGAGAGGAAGGGAAGCTCCCCGCTGGGCAGAGAGCCCGACGCAGGAGACCATGACCCAAGCCAAAGGCAGAGGCTTTAACCCACTGAGCCACCCAGGCACCCCCAAAAGCTGACTTTTTTAAGATAAATGAAATTTTTTTTTAAAAAGAGAGAGGATACAAATTATTGATATCAGAAATAAAAAAGGAAACATCACTACAGATTCCATGGATGTTAAAAGGGCAAAAAAAGAAATACTATAAACAACTCCATGCCCATTTGATAACCTAGAAGAAATGAACAAATTCCTTAAAGTATATAATCTGCAAAAACTCATGCAAGAAGAAACAATTTGCATCAAGCTCTATATATTAAAGAAATTGAAGCAATAACAACCTTCTAAAACATCATCAGGAGACTGGGAAGGTCACCTAAATCAATATTCTTCAAGGAATGAGCCATGAAATGGTGCTAGCTCACAAACTATTTGTCACCGATCTGAGATAAAATAACTAGAGAAATTGACAGTAAGTGTTTAAAAATGTCATAGGAATTCAACATTTTTATAAAATCCATGCACATCTTCAGTAGACTCATCTCACTGAGCATGGTATAGACCAACTAAATTCTTGTTGAACTCATGGGTTAAGATCCACATAGTGAGCTGCCTAGTCTTGTGCAGTAGAATCACATATTGGTTCCTGATGAACTAGAAAGTATTTCTTAAAGGGAGAAGACTCTTCATCACAGACAGCTTGAGAAGCACTGGTCTAGAAGACGAGATGTCCCGGGCATTAATGTTAAACTTCTCCTCCATCTGGAGCCAAGTCAATCTGCCACTGACCTCTCCCATGCTTGGAACTCATTCTGAACATGCAGACCTGAACAAAGTCAAGTGTGAAACTGCCTGGAGAGACCATTCTGCAGGACCCATGAGCACTAAGAGCTTCTTGGTTCATAGGTGTACGTTAGGTTGGGGCTGTGTGGCTCCTCCTCTCAGAATTGAGAGCACTGAAACACTGAACACCTCTGTTCTAAAAAAGTCATTAGGGAATCAAGTCCCATTCCTACCAACTCTTCCATTTCTTCTAAATCAAGAAATAATGTAATAATGTATGGCAACACCAAAAGCCCCATAGGTAAGAGCTTTTTGAGAGTGAGAGCTATCTAGCCGCAGCAGAGCTGATGGTCTCTTTTTATTTCAAAGCATGAACCTTTTAAAATCAGTATGAAGATCCCTCTCCTTTGTTTTTATAACTACTCCCCACAGTCTCAGAAGTGATATCAGGCCTCATATTGATTAGGATCAATATTTTAACTTTTCAAGACATTCTCAGTTTTAGACTTCAGCCTTCTATTCCTTGACCCCACATCTGTGGCCCATTAGAAAGGAGCTTCACAGGTGCTCCTGAAAACAATGAGTTACTATCAATGCGTCTGAGCAATTCTGACTGGCATTCATTCAACTTCTTCAAGCAAGTATGTGTCAGGCCCTGAGTAAAGTGCTTCGTGTAAGAGGGGCTTCAATGGGTTGTCTTGATATCTCAATAATGGATGAGTATTATAATTCTCACCAAAACTAAAGGAGAAGCCAGGCAAATTCAAAGGCTACACTTCCTGTTAGACTACCAAGTTTCTACCCATTTTACAGTTGCCATATTTGAGATAGTGGCAACTCTAAAAAGACCAAATATTTAATTATATTATGGATGCAAGAGTGGCCCCAGAGTAAACAATGCCTGACTAATAAGATAGACCAGATAGACCAAGATAGACCAGAACCACAGTTTGTGCATTACTAAAACCCACCAACATCTACTATAGCACTTTACATAGAAGGTAATTTTTCAGTTATTATCCTAAAAACCATGTCAACACCACATTTAGTGGCACAAAAAAATAACCATTTAATTATGCTCCCAGATTCTGTGGGTACTGCAAGGACAGCTTATGTCCACCCTGAGACCTCTGGGGCCTCAGTTTGGAAGAATCAAGGATGTCTGGTGGTGACTCAGTGGTGGTGGGCTGGAGCTGTCCGAATACAAGGTCACTCACATGGGTAGGGTCGATGCGTACTGTCAGCCCAGACACAGGGCTCTCCACGAGCTGCTTGGGCTTCCCTTCGGCATAGTTGTTGAATTTTAAGATTAATTGTCCCAAAGAAAATCAAGTGGAAGTTCTTAATGGTCTAGCCTCAGAAGTCACACAGGGTGACTCATCCTGGAGTCACAAACCTTCCCAGTTTCAAGGAGAGGAAGCATAGACCTCTATCTCTCGATGGGGGGGGGGGGGGTGTGGTGGGGTGGGGCAGGTGCGGTGGGGTGGGTGGGGAGGATGTATCGAAGCCACATTATAAGGACAACATGTTGGTTGGAAGATAATCTGGCCATGTCTTTGGAAAAAAACTGCTCTAAGGATGGACTAATCAATGAATGACTAAACGGTATCAGTAATGAACATCAGCAACTCTCTCCAATAGTTAGTTGACTTCTTCTTTGAAAATACAGTGTGATTGAACTTTTCCACCCTCTTGAGGTTAACCAAGGCCTATGATTTGCTTTGGTCAATGAAATATGGATGGAAGTGACTTGTGTAACTTTCTGCAGGAAGCATTTATTGTTGATTCTCCTCGTTCACAGATTCTGTATGTGCAAGTACACTGACTTGTTGGTCTGTATTCAGAACTCCAAAGCTCACATCACCTTCTTGGTCACTGGTGGACATCTGCCTGTGGAGAGCTGTGAGAAATTCTAGCCACGCGAGGCACACATTCCCAACTCAGGTTAAATAAGGTGGAGCTCTCTGCCTTCTAGTCTCAGCTGTCATACAGTAAATAAGCCTTTTTTGCAGTCTATTTAGTTCTGTGGTTTTTTGCATTTTTGTGCTTCTTATTGATTTTGTTGCTTAAAATGGCCTCCAAACATAGCACTCAAGTGGAGGAGATACATGTGTTATATAAGCTTCATTAAAGTACGAGATACAATGTTGTTGGTGAAGATCTCAATGTTCATGAACCAACAATATCTATTAACTAAGGTCTTTTTATACAATAATGCATATAAAACAAGGTTACTTAGTGATTAGTTGGCAAAGATGTTGTGACCGGAGGTTCACAGGAACCTATATCTGTATTTCCTCTGGAATCAATAGTTCAGGATTCATTAATTCAATGTTCGTGATGGCTTGATTTTTTTTTTAAGATTTATTTATTTATTTGTCAGAGAGAGAGAGCACAAGCAGGGGGAACATCAGGTGGAGGGAGCAGTAGGAGCCCGATGAGGGACTCGGTCCTAGGACCCTGGGATCATAACCTGAGCTGAAGGCAGAAGCTTAGCTAACTGAGCCACCCAGGTGTCACTCATGGTGACTTTATAGAACAAAGCTGCTGCAAGTCATGAGAACTGACTTCGGCCACTGCTTTAGGGCTGTGCAGGCTTCCTCCCCTGCTGGGGTGAAGTGGAGAAACCTGTTCTCACGCCCACCTCGCCCCCAATGGCACCATCACATGTGTTGTAAAGCTTCAACAGAGTATCTTTTTCATAATGTCATACAAACAGTGACTAAATATGTGCTAATAGAACAATTTTGCCATAATTAATCAACAAGAAAACTAGCTAGATCATTTTGACATATGGGTATAAAACTTGAGCCTTCTGAATCTCATTAAATTCATGCTAACTGAAATCCTATTATTCTGAAATAAATCCTTTTCTTTCCCTCCTTCTGTTCTTCTACGTGGCTAATTATCACCTTATAAATATAGATAACTCAACTGAGTCACCTGCTGTTATCTTCATTAATTGGGCATTCCACACCCTATTAAATGAATGTCTCCAAATTCAGCCTCAGGTTTTCTACAACTGCAGATGAAAAGAACAACAGGAATCATAAACAATGTAAATTATTTCTTTTTCTCTTAAACCATTCTGAGAAGTAGGGGCGCCTGGGTTGCTCAGTGGGTTAAGCCTCGGCCTTTGGCTCAGGTCATGATCTCAGGGTCCTGGGATCCAGCCCCGAATTGCATCTGGCTCTCTGCTTAGCAGGGAGCCCGCTTCCCCGCTCTCCCTGCCTGCCTCTCTGCCTGCTTGTGATCTCTCTCTCTGTGTCAAATAAATAAAAATCTTAAAAAAAAAAAACTTTCTGAGAAGAAAATTATATTCCCAACTTTGCCAAGTCCCTTAAGCAGAGGATCACATGTGATAGCAGTTAAAATAATCAGTCAAAATTCATTATTTTGCCTTCACTAAAGAATTCAAACTTAGATCAGCATAATGATAAAATTGATGTAAACACTAGCAAGTATCATGTGTCCACTTGTTAGGACAGGGAAGGGGAAAGGAGAAAGAGGACATCAATTGTTTTAAAAACAGTAGGATCACACAA
Source organism: Neogale vison (assembly GCF_020171115.1). Lineage (NCBI taxonomy): Eukaryota > Metazoa > Chordata > Mammalia > Carnivora > Mustelidae > Neogale > Neogale vison. The sequence continues at coordinate 63,508,115 of NC_058091.1, read as the reverse complement.
TGGGATGGTTGTCAGCAATAAAAAAGAATGAAGCGCTGATACGTGCAACAACACAGATGACTTCTGAAGACATTACACTCCGAGAAAGATGTCAGTCACAAAAGAACACATGTTATTTTCCACTTAAATGAAATGTCCAGAATGGGCAGATCCACAGAGATAGAAATAAATTAGTGATTGCCAGGGGCTGGTTTTGGAGATTGGGAGTGACTGCTCAATTGTATGGGGGTTTCTTTTTGGAGTGATGGAATGTTCTGGAATTAGATAGTGATGGTGGTTGTATACCGTACTGAAAAATACTGAAACCCACTGAACTGTATACTTTAAAGTAGTGAATCTTACATTATGTGAATTGTAGCTCAAAAAACCCTTATTTTTAATCAGGCATGCACAATAAGATGGCTATAATCGAGAAGCAAAGTGATAACAAGCATTAGTGAGGGTATGGAGAAACAGAATGTTCACAGCCTGCTGATGAAAACCTAAAAGGGTACACCTACTTTAGAAAACAGTCTGGCTGTTCCTCAAAAAGTTAAATGCCGTATTACCATTTGACCCAGCAAATCCCACTCCTCGGAATTCACTCAAGAGAAATGAAAACATGTCCATACAGAAACCTGGGCAAAAATGTTTGTGGCAGCATCCTTCATAATAGCCCAAAGCTTGAAATCACTTGAATGTCCATCAACTGATGAAAAATATTTATCCAATGGAATATTCTCAGCCACCAAAAGGAGTGAAGCAAGGATGCATGCTACAACATGGATGAAACCCGAAATATTTTGCTCAGTGAAAGAAGTCAGCAATAAAGGACCACACGCTGCATCCTATATGGTCTGTATGTTCACATCCCCCCAAAACTCATGTTTTGAAAACCAAATGCTCCCTGTGATGGTATTAGGAAGTGGGGCCTTTGGGAGGTGATAGGTCAGGAAGGGTTAGTGCCCTTATAGAAGAAGCCAGAGAAAGCTGCCTTGCCCCTTCCACCTTGTAAGGACGCCACCAGCAGTCTGCCTCCTGGAGAAGAGCCTGCACCGAACTTGCTAGCATTCTGATCTTGGACTTTCCACATCCAGAACCCTGAGCAATAAGGTTCTGTTCCCTATAAGCCCTGAGAGATTGGGACCTTAAGACACTGCATTATTTCATTTATATGAAATGCCAGAAAAAGCAAACCTATAGAGAGAAAAGGGAGATTAGTAGTTGCCTATGGCTGGGGAATGGGGAATTGGGGAGTGATGGCTAAGGAGTATGGGGTTTGGAGTCCAGGAAGAGGTGATAATAATGCTCTAAAATTGATTATAGTGGGGCACCTGGGTGGCTCAGTCAGTTAAGCGGTTGCCTTCTGCTCAGGTCATGATTCCAGTGTCCTGGGATTGAGCCCTCCAGCAGGCTTCCTGCTCAGCCGAGGGCCTGCTTCTCCCCCTCCCTCTGCCTGCCGCTCTGCCTACTTGTGCTCTCTATCTCTCTGTGGAATAAATAATAAAAGTCTTTAAGAAAAATGTAAAGTTGATTGTAGTGATGGTTGCACAACTGTGAATACACTGAAACACTGAATGGTACACATTAGATGGGTGAATTTGATGGAATGTGAATTATATCTCAGTAAAGCTCTTAGGAAAAATAAAGAATAAATCCAACCACAAAGTTTTAGAAGCACAGAGTCCTGTCGCTGTACCCCCTCATTTCTCTGCCCCCCTTTCACCTCCCTCCCTCCAGCCTGATAGTTCTAGCGGGACCACCTCAGAGGCTCTGGGATCATTTCAGGGAAAGGTCATTAAATCAGGACAGTTTAAATTGTCTCCAGGCCTGGCTGTAGCCCCATCTGACTCCTCCCCCAGCGGACCTTGATGGCTGTTGGGCACCATGGACACTTTCTAGGTGTGAGTAAGACCTCATTTCTCTGGCTGCGCCCGGGATCCGATTCGTTCACAGAGCTCTGGGCCCACGGCGGGAGGGGGTGGGGCGAGGGAGCAGAAGATACAGCCAAGGTCCCAGTTGGCAGCCTGTCCACCGTCCCACCGGGCGAGCAGGCTCCCTCCCGCCTCCCACTGAGTGCACCCTGGATGCGGGCCGAGCTCACGCCGATCCCCGGGAGTCGCCCGATCTGCAGAACCGGCTTCCTGCGCGGGTGGAGCGGCGGAGAGGTTCCCAAACCGGTTACACCAGAAACCCCACAAGCCAGTCTCTGAGTCCTCCACCCCCGGCTTCTACAGCCGACACCTCTGCGCGCAGGGGACGGGAGGGAATCCCAAAGGACGCCCGGCCTAAGCGAACCCTGCAATCCTGTCTCCCGCCCTCACCGCTGCGGGGTTGCGGGCGGGGCAGTAGGGGGGGGGGTCCCGGCAGAGGGGACGCGGCCCCGCCGGACTGCCGGCGTGGGAATCGGGGGGCCCTAGCGGTCGCAGCGCCCCCTCCCGGCCCAAGCGCGGGCGGGCTCCTGCGAACTCGGGTCCCCCGCACTGCGGGGAGGAGGGACGCGCGTCGGCCGGGTGACCTGGGCTGCGGGCAGCGCCGGGGCGGGGACTCACGGCGGGGCAGGCGGGAGCGGCGCACACACGCAGCGGGGCTGCCCCTTCCCGGCTCGGCTCGCCAGCCTCTTTCCCCCCGAGCGTCGGCGCCACCCATGGCCGAGGTGCTGGAGCCGGACCCCGCGACAGCCGAGTGCGCGGCGGCCCAAGCCGTGGAGACTCCGGGGTGGACGGCCCCGGAGGACGCGGGCCCCCAGGTAGGCGCCTCCCGCGGGCGCGGACGGTCGGGTGCGGGCCGGAGCGCGCTGGAGGATTTGCAGTGGGACCAGAGGGTCCCGCAGATTTAAGTAAAAACTTCAATTGTTTAAAAAAGTTGTCTGGGTCCCCAGTTCCGTTCCTGCTCAGAGTGGAAAATTCGGTCGGTTAGCCATAACCCTAGGTCATGGCCACATCTCCATTTCAACTGGCCACATCTCAGTTTCTTGTGAGGTTAAAAAAAGAAAAAGGAATTGATCAGGTCCCAGAGCCCGCAGAGGACTCTCCAGCCCAGAGGACCTAACAGATGCTAGCTGTTATCTCAACGGAGCGACTCCGGACCTCTGCGGGGGGCGGAGGCCTCCACAGTCTCTCATCCAGGATGGGAGCCTCGGGGGAGGGGCCCCGCCAGGTCGAAGGAACCAGAACCAGGGGTCCATCGCAGGTGGACCTGAGATCAAAGAACCTGGACTGTTGCCTCTCACGTCTTGCCTTCTTTGAATTGCTTCCCCCAGTTTTCTCTGTTCCATTTTAGCAGGGAAGTTACGAGATCCGGCACTATGGACCCGCCAAGTGGGTCAGCACTTCCGTTGAGTCCATGGACTGGGATTCAGCCATCCAGACCGGTTTTACAAAGCTGAACGGCTACATTCAAGGCAAAAATGAGAAAGGTGAAGACAGTTTACCTTATAATTATATATATTGTGGTCGAGTCTCCTGGCTTATTCTTGTGTTTTAGCTTATTAACGAGAGATACTTTAGAATAGAAAAATAATGAGATCATCAAAGACTTAGTGTTTGAAGACAGGGACTCTGCTCAGGACCCTGCGCAGAGTCTAGAGGAGGCCAGTGCTTTTCAACCTCTGTTCTTGCCTGTTTCTGCTGGATGAGCTAGGCCTCTGTGTAACTACTGTTAAGTCCATTTCATGGCTAGTGCTTCGAGGTAATTTGGTGACTGGTAGGCTAAGAGTCATCAGGAAGCAGGAAGGTACAAAGAACCCAAGATTCAGGGTCTCAAGACATCTGGGTCGGGCTCTTTAGCTATTTGTGTTTTAGCCTGTGCGATCTCAGTTTCTGAATTGTAAGAAAGAAAGAAAGAGAAAGAGAAAGAAAGAGAGAAAGACAGACAGACAAGACTGGACTATATGATCTCTAATTTTCCCTTCCATCCCTAAAACTAGACTTTATTAACCAAAAAAATTAATAGTAGAGAGAGTGTATAATGTGGCCAGGGGATAATTGAATCATATTGCCTTTATTTTTTAAGGATGAAAATTATCTCAAAGGTAAATTTTATGTCAGTAGCATAATGTAAGTCAGGAAACTCCAACCAAAAAATAATAGGTTACATTTTTAGAAGCAGTCGTAAAGAAACTAAATCTGTTTTCACGGTCTTTTCATGGCATTAAATATGTTATTTTATGGTCCAGAGATGAAGATAAAGATGACAGCTCCGGTGACAAGCTACGTGGAGCCCGGTTCAGGTCCTTTTAGCGAGTCTACCATTACCATTTCCCTGTACATCCCCTCTGAGCAGCAATCTGATCCGCCCCGGCCTTCAGAGTCAGATGTCTTCATTGAAGACAGAGCTGAAATGACTGTGTTTGTACGGTAAGTGGTAGATAATTTATGGCCCTGCCCACTGCTAGCTTTCCTTGCCTGCTCTCGGTTTTGCTCCTCTGCAATTTCAGCGGGCTTTTCACCCTTCTGTCAAAAAAGAGGTCTAACGCGTTTTCGTGGTGTTTCCCTCCTGGGTTAGTTTTATGTGTTACTAAGGGGCTACTGCAAGATACAATCAATTCATGTAATGAAGAACTTGTTGCACACCTTACATAGCTAAGACACGATGCACATTATTCTCCACCTGCCACTGAGGTAACCCTGAACAAAAGTCCTAACACACAGGGCACAGTACCCCTCTCCTCCTAGCTTCTAGATTCTGATAGCCCCAGACTCTTCCTCTGTGCCCCAGCCCAATGGATGCTGGCTGTTTCTGGCAGTCATTGCCTCTCTTCATCGAGTGGTTCCTTGTACTATTTCTGGCTTCCAGTACCTGTTCGACACATTCTTAAATTCTCTCTGTTGAAATATAAAACATGCACAGAACATGCTAAGAGTCTCATACTGGTGTCACTTTATTCCTTTCTCCCTCTTGTCACCACTCACCTGCTAAAGGAATCTGTCTCTGTTTCCACGGACAGTCTGGGGGAGCCCATACTATTTCCTTAGGAATGCCCTCGTCACCGTCAGCAGTGCCCTTGCCTGTCGTGTGATGACCACTCTTGCCCGTGTGACCCCTGGGGCCTTCATGTATTGACTCGTCTGTTCTCTTGATGCTGATTCATCCTGTTATGTCTCAGAAAGTCACTGTCTTGCCGTTCTTCTCCTCCTGTTCCTCTCTCTCACCCAGGAAGTGATATTGACAGCTCACATTGACCCCCATGTCAAAGCAGACTTGCTCTGGGTGATCTTTTTATAAAGCTTCAATCACATGTGTCTAGTGACTCTCAAAATTTGGTATATCCAGCCCTGATTACCCTAATTGCTGGACATTTCCATTGGGGGGTAGGTGGGGATTAAACTCAACAGCTCTACAAATGAGCCTTTTCCCAGTCCTCAATGTATGTGAGCAGTGACCTTCATCCACCAGATAACCTCCCCAGCAAGGACTCTAAGGCCATCATCAGCACACTCTTCCCTGACAACTGGTCACGAGATCCGATCCAGTCTCCTTGGAAATGATCCATAATTCTGTTCCCTTCTCCCCTTCCCTGTGACTTCTTCAGGTCGTCATCTTCTAGGAACCACACGTCGATCATCTCTGTATCCCTCAGGGCTCCTCACAATGCCAGACACTCAGTAGATGCTCGGATGTCTCTTCATCTCAGGTCTTGACTGTTCCACTTCAGTAGCCTCCTGGCTGCTGGGAGTAACCTGTCCACTATTCTCTTCCCCTCATGCTCCTCACAGGAATCCATGGTCTTTCTTACTACAACAACAGCAAAACAAAAACCCCAACCGGTTACTTCACTAGAAATTTTTGTGACTTTCCACTTGCTGTGGCGGGAAGTTCAGATGGTTCACAATGTCTTTTATAACGTGGCCCAGCCGTGTCTCCTTACTAGTTATGTTCAGCGACCTTCCCACTCTTCCCCAAGCAGCCCATGTTCTTCCACATCTCTCCTTTTTCTTAAGTTTTTATTTAAATTCCAGTCAACATACAATGTCCTATTAGTTTCAGGGGATTCAGCACGTCCATCCATCACCCGGAGCTCATCACAAGTGCCCTCCTTCATCCCCATCACCTGTCCCACCCTTCCCCCAACCACCAACCTCTGGTAACCACCAGTTTGTTCTCTATAGTTAAGAGTCTATTTCTTGGTTTGCCTCTCTTTTTTCCCCCTTTGCTCATTTATTTTGTTTCTTAAATTCCACATATGAATGAAATCATGGCATTTGTCTTTCTCTCACTTATTTTGCTTAGCATAATACTCCATCCATGTCATTGCAAATGGCAAGATTTCATTCTTTTTATAGCTGAGTAATATTCCACTGTGTATATATAGCATATCTTCTTTATCCATTCACCCATTTGAGCTGTTTCCCTGTTTTAGCTGTTGTAGATAATCAGGCTGTAATCATCAGGGTGCATGTATCCCTTCGAATTAGTATTTTTGTATTTTTTGGGTAAATAACTAGTAGTGCAAATTGTGTCTGCACCAGTTTGCATTCCCACCAACAGCGCAAGAGGGGTTCCCCCTTCTCCACATTCTTGCCAACACCTATTGTATCTTGTGTTGATTTTAGCCATTCTGACAGGTGTGATGTATCTCATTGTAGTTTTGACTTGCATTTCCCTAATAAGTGATATTGAGCATCTTTTCATGTGTCTGTTGGCCATCTGTTTGTCTTCTTTGGAGAAATGTCTGTTCATGTCTTCTGCCCATTTTTAAATTGGATTTGTTTTTTTAGGTGGTGAGTTTTCTAAGTTCTTTATATATTTTGGATACTAACCCTTTATCAGATATGTCATTTGCAAATATCTTCTCCCATCCTGTAGATTGCCTTTTAGTTTTGTTGATTGTTTCCTTCACTTTGCAGTTTTTTATTTTTATGTATTCCTAATAGTTTATTTTTGCTTTTGTTTCTCTTGCCTTAGGAGGCATATCTAGAAAGATTGCTATGGGCAATGTGAAAGTTACTGCCTGCGTTATCTTTTACGATTTTATGGTTTCAGGTCTCACATTTAGGTCTTTAACCCATTTTGAATCTTTTTGTGTATGGTGCAAGTAAGTGGCAATTTCATTCTTTTGCAGGTTGCTGTCCCATTTTCCCAGTACTCTTTGTTGAAGAGATGATCCAATATCCCATTGAATATTCTTTCCTCCTATGTCAAAGATTGATGATATAATTGTGAGCTTAGTTCTGGTTTTCTATTCTGTTCTATTAATTTATCTGTCTGTTTTTGTGTCAATACCATACTATTTTCATTCCTACAACTTTGTAATATAACTTGATGTCTGAAATTGAAATGCCTCTAGCTTTGTTCTCTTTTTCAAGGTGGCTTTCGCTATTCAGGTCTTTTGTGGTTCCATATAAATTTTACTGTTTGATCAAGCTCTGTGAAAAATGCTGTTGGTATTTTGATAGGGATTGCATTAAATATGTAGATTGCTTTGTGTAATATAGACATTTTAACAATATTTGTTCTTCCAATCTATGAGCATGGAATGTCTTTCCATTTCTTTGTGTCCTTTTCTGTTTCCTTCATCAGTATTTTATTTTTTAAAAGATGTTATTTATTTGAGAAAGGGAGAGTGAGAAAGCAGGAGCTGGGGGAAGAGAGGTAGGGAGAGAGGAAGGAGCAGAATCCCCACTGAGGAGGGACCTCCCCTCTCCCCCCAACATGTGGCTTGATCCCAGGACTATGGAATTATGACCTGAGCTGAACGCAGACGTTTAACCAACAGAGCCACCCAGGTGCCCCTTTCATCAATATTTTATAGTTTTCAGAGTACAGGTCCTTTACATCTTCAATTAGGTTTATTCCTAGGGATCTTATGGCTTTTGGTGCCATTGTAAATGGAATTGATTTTTTAATTTCTCTCTTTGCTGTTTCATTATGGGTGTATAAAAATGCAACAGGTTTCTGTAAATTGATTTTGTATCTTGCAACTTTACAGAATTCATTTATCAGATCTAACAGTTTTTTGGCAGAGTCTTTCAGGCTTTCTATATATACTATCATGTCATCTGCAAATAGTGAAAGTTTTACTTCTTCCTTGCCAATTTGGATGGTTTTTATTTCTTTTTGTTACTGGATCACTGTGGCTAGGACCTTCCACATGTCTTTACCCGTGACCTCAGGCAGGTTCCTCAGATTTTCCTTGCCCAAAGCTCTTCTTCTGTAAAATATATATAGTTATAGTACCAACCTATCTCATAGGGTTGCCATGAAGATTAAATGAGTTGATTTCTGTAAAATATTAAAATGTGCACCTGACTTTGCTACTAGGTCTAGCTCTTCATTTCTCCTCTTCCTGGAGCATCCACTTTCGTCCTTTAGGACTTGGATCAAATGGTACCTCCTCTGTGATGCCTTCCTCAGTTTCTCCAGTTAGCTAGTCACTCTGTTCTTCTGTTATTCTAAATTAGAGTGATAGAGGTATAGACTGTAACTTTCTCAACAATTCAGGAACATGGTCCTCTGTTCATACCCTGCAGCTCCTAGCAAGGCAGGTGCGTGGGAAGAGACTCATATGTTTGTGTACTGAATAAAGCTGTGATGGGTCATTGTAGAACAATATGTATTCAGAGAACAAAAGATGATTTCTAACTAGGGGGATTCGAGATTTGATGTCAGGGCAGAAATAGGATCTGAAAGCAAGTTTCCTTTAGGCAGAACAGACTAAGAGTTGGCTCTTCATTAAGGAAATAATAGATTTAGGAGGTAAACATATGGTTCAGAATTATCATTATTGGTCAACATTCTGAAAATTAGAACAGTTTTATCAATTTATCTTCAACATCTTATTTCATGTACATGTGCGTATTAGATTCCTACACTATTTGATGAGGGTTTAAAAGATACTGTGTGCCAGGAACAATTCTAGGTGCCTCATGAACATCGTTGAATGAAATACACATGGTTTGTATTTTGAGACATTACATCTTACCTGGAGAATGATAGGACTAAGCTTTTCCACTGGCACGTTGATAATAGAACTTATGCAAAAGAAGCCATATTGGGAATATCCATGATTTCCTGTTTCCTATTCTTCAAAGTCAAATTCATCATGTATACATAACAACAACTTAGCTAGGTCTGAGTGCTGTCATAATTTAACCTCAGGATAGTTTTGTTTATATACTTGAAAATCTACACTTAAACTTCGATTCTCTTTTCCCACTTGTTATTTAAATCTTCTGACTGTCTTTTCTTCCCCATCCCCATAGCAACCTCCTTCCCTCCAGTCTCTTTTCCATCTGTCTTTCCCAGATCGATCAAGGCACTTTTGTTCTCAGCATCCTTCACAATAATCTCCAAAGGGCCCTGAGCCAACATACGAGATTGCCCTTTCAGGCTCTGACTCACCTTTCAGAGCTCATTTTGTGCCTCACTATGAATTTGTGTTTTTGAACTTTGGTTGCTTTTCTTCTCCTTCCCCTTTTCCTGCCCAGCAAAGCCATCCACCATTCCAGACCGAACCCAGACAACATCCCTTACCCCTGATTCAGAAATATCCTCGATGTTCCCAAGCATATTGATCCTGTCTCCATTAAATCTCTTCTCAGGCTATATGTAAAGAGCTGCCAAAATGTTCCCCTCTTCCATTAGACTATAAATTCATAGGGTCAAAACTCTATCACAGTCCTCAGTAATGTGGCACCTACACTTTTCTTAAGGGAGATGGGGGGGGAAGGGAATGATTCCATAAAAAATTAGAAGCCTGAAAGGGAGTCTTCTAAGGGGATTTCCTCTGACCAGCAGCCTCAGCATCAAGGGGAGCTTGTTAGGAATGCAGATTCTTGGGATCCACCCCAGACCTCCTGCATCTACATTTGAGCAAGATTCCCAGGTGACCTGTACACACTCGTGAAAGTCTGAGAAGCAAGAGTTAGAGCACGAGATGGTGAAAGTTCCAAATCTGCCTGCCAGCAACTGGGACGTATGCCTCTTCCTGGGTCTCCTCCATGTGTGGCGAGGCAGCGCTGGGAATGGGAACCAGAGGAGAGGAATGGCCCGGTCAGCTGCTGAGGGGGAGGGACCGGGAAGCTGCACCTGATCCAGCCTTCATCGTGTCCTTTTCAGACTGACATTTACATCGGCATGACCATCACTCATGGTTATTTACTTTCTCCTTTGCAGGGCTTTCGATGGATTCTCTAGTGCTCAAAAAAATCAAGAACAACTTTTGACATTAGCAAGTACTTTGAGGGAAGAAGGAAAAGTTTTCAATGAGAAGGTTTACTACACGGCAGTCTACAACAGTCCTTTCAAGTTGCTTGATAGAAATAACGAAGTGTGGTTGATTCAGAAAAATGAACCATCCAAAGAAAATGAATGAGGAAAAAACCCCAGGAAGTTTCATTTCTTACTGTAGACATGAGCACTGCATACCTGTAAAATGTAGAGTAGTTGCTCTACTTGAGAGAACGATGAATTGAGCTTATCTCCAAGGTGCCTTTTAATGTTTGAAGCTTTATCTAGATACACAGGGAACAGGGGACAGTATTCTAGAAACATGTGAATCAGTCACAGCTCTGGAGGATTTTACTTCTGTGAGGCTCCTGGGAAGTGTCCTGTTACTTGACCCTTCTTCACATGATGTTGCCTTTTTCAACTTGGATTTGTGTCCTTTGGATGTTATCCCCTCCAGATATTATCAATAAAAATGTTAAAGAGGTATTCTGTGTGGCACGGCTGTGAAGCCTCATAAGGTGAAGTTCAGTTGAAAGCAAAAATCAAATTCTTGGGGTGCCTGGGTGGCTCAGGCATTAAGCGTCTGCCTTCGGCCCAGGTCATGATCCCAGGGTCCTTGGATCGAGCCCCGCATTGGGCTCTCTTCTCAGCGGGGAGCCTGCTTCCCTCTCCCACTCTCCCCACTTATGTTCCCTCTCTTGCTGTGTCTCTTACTGTCATAAAATAAAAAATCTTAAAAAAAAAAAAAGACCCTATTTAATTATGCCCAGTTATCTTGGTAATGCCTTAAAAAAAAAAAAATCAGATTCTTTTGCACCTGACCAGGTCACATTCTCTGGGCTACTCTTCCCCATCCCCCCAACCACCCCCACTGCATAAGAAAATTCTAACCATACCTAGAAGGGTCAATAATATTTCATGACAGAGACCAAATTTATGAAGTTAGGGACTTCTATCCTATTTTGAAACTCAATAAAGACATGTTCTTTCCCAAAGGCATGTATACAAACATGTAATTTTAAAATTCACATGGATTTTTAAAGTATTTCATGCAGTTTGGGAGGTCATATAAAAATGATGATAATTATTGAACGAATGGGCCGCCACAGAATCAAGGAGGTTGAAATCTGTGCCTCATTGTATTGGAACATGCTTGTCCTACAGATGTCAGATGAACCGGAGCCCAAAGACGCCAAAGCATCTGGTTCTGGGGGTCCCAAACAGACCAGGTTCGGCCACTGGCCGCTGACAAAATCCAAAGGCAGAGAGATGAGATGTGGTGAAACAAGAAAGGAATTTATTTCATTGAGGCTAGCACTGGGAAGACGGGTCTGGCGTCTAAGGACGATCTCTAACATGCTGAAAATACTTCCAGGTTCATCTAAGAACAACATGGGACAAAGGTCGGTGGGTACACGTGGGTGGGTGGTAAAGATCAGGTCGATCATTGTCTTGGGCTCAATCACACAGAGTCTTCACTGCTTGAGCAGGTAGTTTCAGTTCCCATCAGGGAGACTTTGCCCACCTGGTCTTTTGCTTGAGTTAACAGTCACGCTGGAAAAATCAATTAGAAGTACAGACTGAGGTCAAAACAGGGGTGGTTGGAGCTTCTTCCACAGAAAGGAAGCCCGTTGTGGGAAAGGCAGTGACTACTGTGGCCTCCCAGGGCATGATGGTTGAAGGGGTGAAGGAGAAAGGCAGGTTGGTGCTTAGTAACTTCCCAACAACTCAGCTGCCCGTGAATGACACTGCTTCCAGTTCCCGTCACGGTGTGTGTTTAAGCAGAGACCGTGTGATCACTTCCAGAGAAGATGTAAGCAAGAGGATGGAACCATAGATGTTAAGGTCCTGTCAACCCCAACATGATGTGATATCTCTTAAAATTAACCTCCCTAACCAGGACAGCTATAATGAATATAATCCTAGGTCCCCCTAGACCCTTCTCTAGGACAATAATTCCCATCTCTCTTACCTGGATTGCTAACCTAGATAAAGTCATACCTATAGTTAACGGTTCCCATCCCTAACTAAAATTTCTGGATTACCTTCTAGTTGCACTATTCTAAGCGTTTCACCTGAATTACTACATTCGACCCTCAGAACAACTCTGTGCCACATTCAAGCAGCTCCTTTTTGCAGACAAAGATGTGAGGCACAGAGCTGTTAGGTAACTTGCTCCAAGAAGCTGTAAGAGCAGAGGCGAATTGGAGTCCCAGCAGTCTGATTGCTGGGTCCACGTGTTACCCACTAGGCCCCACTGGCAGATGGCAAAGCGCAGCTCTCTTGGGCCACGAGTGGCCGGGACCATACGGAGCCATTCGTCCTGCGTAGGCAACGTGCATGAGCAATGATCAATATGATGATGACCTCAGAGCTTCCTTCTAGGTTGTCATTTTTGATACAAAACAAGCTAGATTTCTGGCTTTGAAATTCTTACGGATATAAAATTTTAAAATCTCAGGCAATTATTTTTCAAGGTTATTTGCCTTTTTATGCTTGCCAAAAAGAAATTAATTTTCTTCTTTAGCTCATTTAAAAGAAACCAGCTGGAGGACCCCTTCTAGCCCTCCCACTAGACTGTCCACAGTACTAGTCTCTACTTGTATGAGGTAAATATTTCTAATATTTACCTTATAGTTCTATGCAAATAGGCACCTCTTATGTAATAAATTCCATTTTTAACAAGAGAAGCATATTTCTGATAGCCAACATCTAGTTGAAATCTGAAACATGTTCTAGAAAAAATGCATTTTGTACCATTCAAGTCCAGGATATCCCATTTCCCCCTTCTCTTCCATAAATCATAAACTAAAACATTTTTCAGCCCTCAATCAATTCAGAGAATATTTCTCATAGCAATAAATCAGTTATTTTAATAACATGGCTGGCAATGACTACCACATATCCCTTATGTCAGCATTTCTGTGGGGATTGTTCTTCTCTTATCTATAGCAAACTTCTGTGTAGACTCTTTTCTAAGGCTAAGCCTTCCACCTTTGCTCTTGGTGTAACTCTTGCCCCATCAGTGAGCAACCCTCCTCTCCTCTCTAAGCTGTCTGGATCCACATGTCCTAAACACCCTGCCTACCAACAGGTTCAGATTCTGCCTGACCGTCCTTATCCTCCAAAATTAAATCCTAGTTCCCCCCTAGACTTTTGTAGGGGGCAATAATTCCCATCTCTCCTTTGCCTGGGTGATCTGGTTTCTCCAGAAAGAGCGATCCAGTCCCACAGCCATCACTGCTTTCCTCAGAGTTCTCCACATGTCGATGTGTCCATCCATTTTTCATGAGATTATCTTTTCCAAACTCTGAAAACAATTCACTTAAGTTCAGTGCATTTATTCTGTCTTTTCTAGTTATCACTTACCCTTTCTCCCTAAACATTTCACTGGAAGGTCATTTGCTTTCCTTCACTCTTGAAGAAGTCATAGTGGCATGTCTACCATGGGGACTGGGACATGGTGGTGACAGAAACACTCATCGGCGACTTCATAATTATCCAATCCCACAATGCCTCTCACTCTTCCATTCAGTCCTCCTTCCTGAGAATACAGCAGTGAGTGTCTTCGTGGGGTTTATTTTCTGGAGAGGGAGAGGGTATAGATAAAATGAGGCTCTGGGATGGTGGGTGGCATGGCCAGGGACAGTAGACGTCACACGGTGGGGACAGCCCAGTCCTCTCTGAGGAAGAGAGATTTGAGACTGGGATGGTGAGAAGGGGCCAGTCAGTCCCCAAGATTGGGGACATCTTGGGCAGAGATGACCAGGTCAAAGGAAGAGGCCACGTTCAGTATTCAGAACAAAAAGTTGTGCGTAGTGATTGCTGAGCAAGAGAGAGAAGAGAGAAAGCTGTGCTTGCAGTCTCTCTAGCTCTCCGGGACAAAGGAAACTGCTGATTTGGTACAGGGTTGTGGGAAGTGCAGGGGTCAAGGGTTAGCAGCCTCTATTTAGGAATACCCTAGGAATCGAGCTTTTGTGGTGGAGGTGCAGTTCCCAGAGTGAGGGAACTCCTTCATTGGGCTGCCGCCGCCTAGCCCCATGTAGGAGGCTGGTTTAGAGCTGAGATTACTGACACGAAGTTGTCCTTGGTCATCTCTGGTACTTAGTGTAACCGTGGCAAAGACCAGTCATTTCTTTTCTGGGACTTGGGACTTCTCCAGTTACATGGAGCTGTACTCCTCAGATCCACATTCGAGAAAGGACCAGCTGCCTGGCTTTGAGGGCTGTGGTCAGCTGATGCCTCTAGCTGACATTCTCTTCAGGGTTGGCTGCAGATTCAAGATAAGGACACACTATTCTCTGGGCATAGAGAGTCTGTGCCTGAGCAAGGGCACAGACTGTGGGAACCGATAGTCTGCTGTTTTCTGGCATCTTCCAGCCAGACTGAGCAAAGGGATGGCAAGGACCTAGAGTAAACAGTCTTTGTTCTGGAGCTCCATGGGGGTCTAGGAGACGTCATTAGATCTGTTAAGAAGCCTGACAGGTCCCTCCACCCCCACAATCTTGCCTCTCCTTTCTCCTTTCAGAGCCTGTAACTTTGTCATACATTTCTTGTGCTCCTAACTCCATCCCAGGGTCAAACCGGCATAACTGGGGTCAGAGTGGCCCTTGATTACGGGCGCTAAGAGCATCCTGACACGGGGTCACCCCCTGAGTGGTTGGTTTTGAGGCTCACATCCCTGGTGGGCAGGCAGTGCATAGACGACTCCGGGCATAAGAGGGCTGTCTAGTTATTAAAACTTTAGGTGACTTACTCCCGGAGAAGCGGACAATGGCCATGGATGATTCAGGTGTATTAGAAGGGGGTGGGGGTGGGTAATGAGTACAAGGGTAATGGACTCAAATGGTTATTACTAACTTGAATTGATGTCCTCCAGGTGGATAAGGAAAAGCTGAGGTCAATTAACAGGCAATTTAAAACTAAGTGTGAGAGCCAGAGTCTCTTTGCTAAGAAGCCCTCCCCTCATGCCGAAGTTCAGCAGAAAAAGCTGTAGGTCAAGCACAGGATTTCATGGTAAAAGTAGTAACCACCCAAGATGTTCAACCAGTGGCAGCTGGGGGCTCCACTGGGGCGTCTGCCCTCAGCTCAGGTCATGATCCTGGGGTCCTGGAATGGAGCCCAAACCCTGCTCATGCTCTCGATAGCTCTTCCCTCTCTCTCTCAAATGAATAAATAAAAATCTTAAAAAAATAATAATTCAACTAAACCACCTTTGTTATACGAAGGTCAGGACCAAACCTGGATGATGAGGATAGTTGGTGGATGCCCCCAACAATTCTGACTCCCTGAAAGTTTCTGAACACTCTGGGCCTGCAGAAGAGGCTTAGCCTTTCCCCATTAAGAACCTTCCCCTTCTCCCACCTTAACAAGAGGAAATGCAATATTCACAGAGATCTGTCCCCATAACACAACAGGTGTCCCAAGAAGCTGACGTCCCCCACCTCCTAGGCCTGTACCCAAGGTAAAGTCATAGCATCACCTGGCTGGGGCCATGCCAGGCCTTAACGAAGGAAGAAATGGGTAACATGCCACAGGTGCTGTGGAACCTAGCCAACACCCAGCCACTGGCAGGCCAAGATGGAGCCCTGGGGCCCCGGTTCCCCAGGTGCTCAGTCAGAAGACCTGACAAGGGAAGGCTTACTGGCTTGGGGGTTATCACTCAGGATACAGGATTTAATACCATGAGAAAAACTCCAGGGGATGGTGCAAACTCACAGCTTTAACGTGGGTAGCTCCTAGAGGCCTGGGAAAAGTGATCGGAATGTCAAAATGCCTGAACTGCAGGGAGAGAGAACAGAGAAAGGAATGCAAAATTCACGAAAGGGTCCATGCTGGATAATTAGGGGCAGCAATAAGACCCACCTGATTTTTGTCTTAGTCTGCTAGGGCTGTTGTAACAAACTGCATAGACTGGTGGGGACTTAAACAACAGAAATTTGCTTCACACAGTGCTAACAGCTGGGAATGCTCAGACCAGAGTGTTGGCCAAGTCAGTGCCTGTTGAAGGCCAGCTTGCTGGTTTGCAAACAGCATTGTCTTACTATAACCCCGTGTGGCCGAGGGGGACGTATCAGAGGCGGTCATTAAGAACACACCACTTGGGCACTTGGGTGGCTCAGTGGGTTGAGCCGCAGCCTTCGGCTCAGGTCATGATCTCAGGGGCCTGGGATCGAGTCCCGCATTGGACACTCTGCTCAGCAGGGAGCCTGCTTCCTCCTCTCTCTCTCTCTGCCTGCCTCTATGCCTACTTGTGATCTCTCTCTGTCAAATAAATAAATAAAATCTTAAAAAAAAAAAAAAAAACCACACCACTTGACCCCAGAGCAGTGGGAGGCTCCCCACGCCCGCCCCTGTGGGTGGAATGCACGCTCCTCTTGTCCTCCTGGCTCCTAGGGACTCCTGCAAGGTCACAGCCCACGGATGGAAACAGGCATGGGGCTCAGTTAAGGCCTCTAGCCACAGTCGTACCCCCTTAGCTGCAGGGGATCTGTTCTAAGCCCCGCAGCAGGTGCCTGAAACCATGACAGAACTGAATCATATACATACTGTTTTTTTCTCTACCTATATACCTCTGATCACGTCTAAGTTTATGAAAAGTAGGCACAGTAAGAAGTTAACAATAACCAATAATAACACTGAAATAATTATCACAAAATATTCTAAAAGTTATGCAAATACGATCTCTCTCTTTCAAAATACCTTATTGGGCTGTACTCACCCTTGTGGGGACGTGAGGTGACAAAATTCCTATGCTAGGAGAGGAAGCGACGTGAGGGACACAGGTATGGTGATGCAGCGCTGGGCTCCTCCTGACCTTCTGAACACACTTCCTGAGGAGGAGTTTCCGGTGCGGGGCCTGAAGCCACAGGAGGGAAAGCCCCAGATAAGGGGGTCCACGCAAAACTTTGGAGCTTCTGGTGGGCAGGTGCGAAAAACTCCAGGTCGTGCAGCTATCTAAGACAAACCTCCCTTGTTCCCTTGTTTACCAAAACTGCCACCAACTTGTATGAGGCGGTTTACCTCTTCCTTTGCTCTCTCCCTGCCCTCTGCGTTCGGGAACCAGCTTCAGGTGACACCCGGGGAAGGTTCCCGAGCAAGTTGTGAGCCAACAAGATGGTTATTTTTCTTCTTGTAGGAACACTAAGCCCGACTTGAGGGCTCCTCCTCATGACCTCATCAAAACCGAGTTATTTTCCCAAGGCCCCATCTCTGAACAACAGCCACATTGGTGCTGAGGACGTCATCGTGTGAACTTGGGGGAGGGGACACAATTCAGCCCATAGCAATTATGTTCCATGGGAAGGCCCGGAGGACCCGCCGTTCAGCAGGCAGCCCAATTATGTCCCCTTGGAAAGGCACAGGTGACAGGTGTGTGAACAAAACCACGTGCTCAGCAGCGGCTGTCCTTTGCAGCCCAGGCTGGCAGGACAGGCTGGGGAGGAATCTAGCTTGCCAGGACAGCCATGTGGGTGAGGGGCAGACTCCGAAGAGCCCAGGTGGCAGCTCTCATTGCAGAAACCAGGGTGAGTTAGTGATCGTGTTAACCACTAAGGGCAAAAGGGCAGCCCAGGAGGCCTACCCTGTAAAGTCTCACGGAAATGGTTACTAGAACATGGCATCTGGAAGGACACAAGAGACTGGGTAGCTAACAAGGGTAAGGTTCTTTATACATAACCCAAGGAGAGCAGGAATGGATAAGCAGGGGGCTGAGATCACACTCCCACTGCCCCCCACCCTTGCCCACAACACTGACCCCTTGCCCAGTTTCCAGAGTTGAGCTTCTTTTCAGACTCAAAACTCACTGACTGAAGAGGTGGTTGGGTTCCCAGGAAAAGGTCTCCACAATATTTCAGTAAGTGTGCACACTGATGAGTCCCCCAGTATTTTTCTAAAGGGACCTGTGTCCATTTACTCAGGTGGATGTACCCTGGAGACAGGGAAATATGCAGATACACTGGGGTCTCAAATGACATTGGATGCCTGGAAATCTAGGGTGTCATCATAGTTCCTCTTCCTCATTAAAGTGAGAGCAGATGGAGGTTAGAAAATAAATGGAGTTCTAATCAAAGTTTGCTTCCATTTGGTTCCCTGGGTCTGCAGACCAAGCACTGGTTATTGCCTCAATCCCTGGATGCATAATTAAAATTGGCATACTTGGAAGGTAAGATGACCCCACATTGATTTCCTGACTTCTGAGGAAAGAGTCTAAGCTTCTAAACCCCCTCTTCCCAAACTGGCCCACTAAATAAAAAACAGTATTCCCTTGAGCAATATTTTTAAAGATCCTTGGGTGAGCATTCACTTCTAGTTGTGATGGTGAACTAGGAACCAGACATTGAAAGCCCATAGTATCTAACTGTGCTCTCAGAGAGAAGGTTGGGAGAGCTGGGTGGGTGTGGAAAGGTGAGTTCAGTGCCTGTTCAAGCTTATGGCTTTGAGGCTGTTTTTAGGCAGCAAATCAGGGAGGAGAAAGCCAAACAGAGACCCCTAGGCTCACTGAGAAGACATTTGAAAAGACAGAGATCAGTATTAGGGGATGCTAAAGGGAACAGAATTTGTTAAGCAGCACAGAGGATGAACACACACACACACACACACACACATACACCTCTCTATATATACAGTGAGTCTTCTTAGGTCCTTGGTCAAGCACTGATCTGTGAAGGTGTAAGAAGAAAGTATCCAAGCCAAGAAATGAACAACTGGAAAACAGTAGAAGAAATGACTCACAGATCATATTTCAGGCAGGAAACAGTTTTTGTTTTTGTTAGCAGGAGTAGAAATAACTCAAAATGCAGGGAGGAATCCGCTAGTGCCTCACAAGGGTATTACCTTAGTAGTGAGGTTTAATTGTCTAAACCAAAGAGTTTTCTAGACCTCACTTAATGAAGTTTAAAAGCAATCCTTGAAAGGATCAAACTAATCCCAAGAAACTTGGCTGTGTGCCTGAATAAGGCCCAATACTATTTAAAGGAATACAACAAAATCCACCAACAACTCCCAACATTCAATTTAAAAAAATTTTTTTAGAGAAAATATTTAAAGAAACAAAATTATGACTCTTAATTAGGAGGAAAAAAATCAGTTAGGATTAGGAACAGACCTAGAAGTGACAGGAAGGAATTAGCAGCATGGCCCATGTGATCTCGCAGACTTATGTTATCAGAGGTGAAGAAAAGAAAGAAATGCAATGAAAAGAAAATAATGTAGAATTATGACAAGCCCCAGGGGGAGAATCACAATGCAGGTCCCGGGGTTCCTGAAGCAAGGCTTGCTAACTGCAGGGGAGTATGACATGGTTTTTGAAAAAAAGCTTCAGGTAGGCTACTGGGCCCTAGGAGAGATGTCACTATGAAACACCACATGATGATGTGTCCAGAACTGCCCATCTTACGTTCATAGTCATAAAGTTGGCAGGACCAATGGTCCATCATAACATAGAAATGATACACCCAGAAGCAAGCATGAGTAGGACTAGAGTACATAAGCAAGCTGCATGAACAGACCACCCGAACTCCAGTGTCATCATGGTTGCACCCATTCCCCCTGCTTACACCCATTCCCACTGCTTCCCTCCCTCTGGTTATTTGGAAGACATGTATGATCAGATGAGGGAAGAGGGAAAAACTTCAACTTGGTGCACTGATCACTTGACTTACTCCAAGGGTGCAAGATCAACAGGGATAGCATCCTCAGGGGTGATGTTGAAAGACAACTTGGAGGAAAAAATTTCTGTGATTTTTCTGCCAAAAAAAAAAAAAACAAAACAAAAAAACAGGCAGGGTAGGGTTTTTGGTAATGGACCTGGTCATTTACTTTGCAAGGGAAAAGGTGAAATATATCTGGAGTCATAGCAATGGCAAATGGCTTGGCCCATGGATCCAGAGTTTGCAAAGGAAAAAGAAAGGATGACTGAGACAAGGAAATCTGAGGATGGAGGCATGTGGATGGACGTATGAGAGCAGGCACAGGGCAAAAAAAGCACTGTCTCACGTGTTTATGCCCACCAGAAAGGCACTCAGCCTGGCCCCTTAGCTTTTGTTAGTGCCCATCCCAGTGCTGGCACAGCATGCACACAAATAAAGTAGTAATGGTGGCAGAAACAGAGGCTCGCATGAACCCCCAGGGACATGTCTCCCACTTGGGGCATCCCTTGCCCAGTTGCAACTGTGAATGGACAAGTGTAGCAACCCTAGTCCCAGAATGGTTTGATTCTCAGGACCTCAGGACCCTTGGGAATGACAGCTTGGTTCACACTGCTAGGAAAGCCAGGGAGATGAGCAGAGGTGGCAGCTGAAGGTAAAGGACATGGCAGGGGGTGGGGGTGTGGAAATGATGAATATCAGATGTGGCCCCAGGCCAATGGCAGGAAGAGCTACAGTTGGTCCCACCATGCTCCTTTAAAACGTTTTTCTCCTCATGCAAAGGAGTCCGCCAGAGCCCTGGAGGAGCGGCTCTCATGATTTTTGGTGGGGCGGGTTGGGGGGGGAAGGGAGAAGAGGACCTACAAGGTTACAGAGAGGACCATGCAAGCATGGAGATGTGCCACTTAGATCTCTTTTCAAGGCTTGACAGCCAGCCTCAAATAGTGTAGTTGGTTGACAGCCTCTAACTGTTGGCTTCATCAGGGGCAACCTTAGCTTTTAAGCTAAGGTCATACTACTCCCAAATCAGAAAGGGTTGGTAGCCAATAATCACACTAAGTACTGGAAACTGAAGGCATGTTTTTCTCGGTGTAACCTCTTACCAAAGACCAAGCAAGGCAGTGGTAAAGGACCTAGCTGTTTCTGTCCAACAAAGGACCAGCTAGTGTGTGAGCTTTCCCGAGTTCTCATAGGCTAGGCAGACATGTAAGATCAGGACTGCAATCCGATAGCTTTCCTGGCCTCGTCTTCCTTCCTCCCTTTTCCTTTTAAAGGTGTTACACTCCATTAAAACCATTGACACTCTTCATGATCTTGGTGTCTACTTGCCGAGGAAAGTAAGGCAGCATAGAAATGGAGGAACTTTTCTTTTCAGTAGTTAAAGGCTCTGAGGTGGGGAGTAGCTTCTGCTCAGGGACTGAAACAAGAATAAGGCCAGACCCTTTGAGTGAGGGAAACAGTGGCAGATCTTAAAGGTCACGCAGGGCCTTAGAATCCTATTCTGATGGTAATAGTCTTCGAAGGGTTCCAAACACTGGAGGGCTATGAATTGTTTTTACGAGCTTATTTTGTATGTCACATTAAGAGTGACTGAAGATGCGCCTTAAAGATCCAACCAGTTGGGAAGCTTCTACAAGAGTCTGGGTGGGAGAAAACAACTTCGAGCTGAGCAGTAGCAAGGGAACCAGTGAGAAGTGATTGGATTTGGGAAATAGTCTGGCAGTATGATTGACATGACTTGCTTAGGGTTTAGATGTCCGTGAAAAGGAAACAGGCACAAGAAGGAACCTGGATATAGCACCTGAGCCATTGTGTGTGTAATGTTGTTAATTGATAAAGTAGAGATTTGTATGTTTTTTGGGGGGGGGTAGAAGAATGGTTTCGAGATATTAAGTTTAAAACACCTTTAATGCAGATTCTGAGCAGGCAGTAGGTAATACCTATCTGGAGATCACAGAGGAGGTGAGGACAGATGTTCAGGAGTCACCAGTACATACACGCACACATTTAATGCTATAGGATTAGATGTAGTCAACAGAGAAGAGTGTAGCTTTAGAAGGCTAAGAACCAAGCCAGGTCATACCATTCTCCTTATAAAACCTTCACTGTTTCCAAATACTACAGAAAACCCAAATTCCTTGGGAGAGTATCCTGGGTCCTCTACATTCTTGCCAGATGACCTTTCCAGTCTTGTACCCTACAACGTTTCCTTAGAGACTTTAACTATGTGGCTTCCTCTGAACACTTGGCCTCTGTGTCTTTGCTCATGCTATCCCCTCTACTTGGAGTGTTCTTCTGTCAGCTTCCCCTGCTTGGTGAAACCCTCCTTTGCATAACGTCTCAGTTCAGGTTCATCATCAATCCCTCCCCACATCTACCTAGTCAAAAGCAATGACACCTGGGACACCTGGCTGGCTCACTCTTGATCTCAGGGTTGTGAGTTCGAACCCCACACTGGGTACAGAGAGGACTTTTAAAAAAAAAAAAAGCAAGGCAAGGATACCTTCCTCTGAGAACCTTATCCCTCAACCACGAGTGGAAAAATGACTTACCCAGTGTACCTGGAGGTGGATAGCTCAAGGATGGTACAGTGGCTCTTGAGGCACTCAGTGGACCAGGCTCCTTTCTCCTCCACCTTCTACATGTGGCTTTCAACCCACTGGTGCTGAAAGGCTGGAAGAGTACAGCTCCTCTCCTAGCCTCCCATTCATTCAGGGAGAAACTGGAGAAAAGAAGCCATAAGGGATGGAGCTGGCGCCTGTATCAGCAAACATCCTGGAGATTTCCAGATTACTGCTCATGTCTCATTGGCCAAAACTGCCCTCCTGACTACAGGGGAGGCTGTGAGGTATTTTGGTTGGGTGCGTCACCAGTATGAATAGACGTCAGGTGTTCCAGTGGTAAAGGAGAACACACAGAGGGTCGGGTCCCAACAGGGCTGGCTGTGAAGGCCAGAGGGCTCTTTCTTTTCTTCTATTCTGACCCAGTTTACGCGACAGTTCCCAGTTTGTGTTTCTTTTTCACTTGATCTGGAAACTCTCAACCACACTTTTTAAATCCTAGGATCCCTCCTCTTTACCTAGCACATTAGAAGTATTTAATAAAGGGCTTTTTTTCACTGCTGAAAAAATGACTACAGATTGCGCTCCAGTCCTCTTCTATGAGTAAAGGCTGGCCTGTGTAGAAGGTGGTTTAGAGAAGCTCATTGAAAGAAACTATATTACAGTAACTGAATAGCTTATTACAGAAAAACAGGCCTCAAGAATCAAATGGACCTGAAGAGTCAGGTCCATGTTTTGTTTGAAAGACCCTCCTTCTAACCTTGTCCCCCGAAAATATCCTAATATCCACCCGTTACCCTGTTGTACTCATTTCATGATGGACTCTCAGGAACGTAAATGGTTATTCACCTTCAGTTAATGTGTTGAAAACACATTAAGGCAGAACCAATAAAGCCAATCCCATGCTTCACCTGTCCCACCAGGACGCCCATCACAGAGCCGGGCGTGGTGCTGCAGGGCAGGCAGGAGACAGAGATGTGGAAATGCCTCCTTTCTTCCCCTTGTTACTGTGACTCCCCCACAGGTGAAGCAATGGTCTCACAATCAACATTCTTCAGAAACAGGAGGGCAGAAATCAGACCAAAGGTGAGGTGGCTTCCCACTGACAGGCCACATGGTCATCTGTCTCTCTCCCAACTCTCAGGAAAAATAAGGTGGAAATAACTTAGCCCCAGGGCTTCTGTCTACAATTCTCTGGCACTTACAGTCTCAGGTTATGAGGAAATGTCACACGTCTATGCTGACTGAATTTTTAAAGATGATATGGTCTGTTACCAGCAGCAAGTCCTCACAGAGGAATAAAGCAGCAAAGATGCCATATGTTTCAGGGGTGAAATCTAGATTCTTGTCTTCCTAGATTTCATGCACACCTGTGAGAAGTTCTCGCATCCCTCCACATGCCACATCACCTGAACTATCAGTCAAGACATTTTTCCTTTTTTATTCAAGAGTCGATAGGACCTTGTTCAGAGTTGTTTTTCCATATGTCCTTTTAGATGGCACCATCCACAGTGTCTGTGACGTTCTATCTCCTCTGTTGGGTCCCCACCTCCCACAGGCGCCTTCTGGTCTTCGCTGCTGTTCTGTTTGTATCCAGCAAAGCACTCAACGGTTCCGTGAAAGGAGGCCTACCTTATTATTCAAAAGTGAGTGTACAAACAAAAAGAAGTAACGTTCAAATATTTACTTTACAATTGTTTTATTCAAAGCAAATTTTAAAACCTAGTATTTTTTTCTTTAAAAAGTGGGGATTTTTTAAATAGTTTTATAATTAGTTTTGATGTTGTTTATACCTTCAACATAAATGATTTATATATTAAGTTAAAGTTTTCTGATATTCACGTACATTCTAATCTTATTTAGGGAGCTATGAGAAGACTTCATATTCAGAAGCCAACACCACTTTTCTAAAATTTAGAAGAAAAGATCCTTGTGCCCAATGTAGTAGACAATTGCTCCAAATGGTAGAAAGTCCTTTAGCCTTCAGCCAAATGTCAGGTCTTGATTTCTGGTTGTGTGAAAAGAAGTGTTTTGTTTTCTTCAGAGAACGGAAGAAGTCTTAATCCTATAGGTTTGTTTTTGTTTCAAAGACGTGTCTAAAATGGGTACCTAAAGCTGTAATGTGTAACAAACCCTTTGATAATCTGGCCTGTAGAGTCCAACTTATCGATGATATTTTTATACCAAAAAAGATGACCACTGGCAGCTGCATTGTACGTAGGCCAAGAATTTCAGTACTGTCCTCTTCGATTCTTCGAATGAAGAAGACAAGACTTATTTTATTTAGTCAACAAATACAGGAGTCCAAGTCCACGTCAGTTGGGAGGGAATAGGGAAAGGAGGTCGCAAGAATAGGACATAAAAATAAATACTTTACACACTTTTCTCCCATGCCTAAAAGTATTAAAATTCTAACTGGAGAGGATTAGAAGGTAATTAGCCAACTCAATTCCTTATAAAATATATAAAAACTCACAAACCAAATGATGCAAAAAATCTTTTAATCTAAAAACTCATTTCCCAGGGCTAATTAATAGCCAAGCCCTGCCAATTTGTATTAGTTTATTTGACTAACAAGAGCTATTCAGCATTTTCTTCAGAGTAAGGTAATATATAATCGATTCTCATAAACCTTTTTCAAATGAGGACAGGATACTGTAGGCAGTTCAAGGAAAAATAGCCATACCTTTTTCTTTGGTGTAACCAAAAGGATATCCAAAAGTTAGCAAATGCTGACATTTCAAGTGGTAAGAAATTGCCAAATGGAAGTTTAAACTCTGGTACAAACAGTTGTAAAAGGAAAATCTCCACCCACCGTTCTGTAGTGCAAGTTTTCAAATTTAATTCTGAAAAATAGTTTTATTGACTAAGCAGGAAACCGCTTCCAGCAGGGTCTCCCGTGCCCCCTCCTCGCTCACCATCCCCGCATATGCCCACCTCACCGCTGGTCTCACGGAGGCCTCTGCTGCTCCTCAGGGCAGGAATTCAGTACCGAAGGACCCACGTGTCTCGAAGTCAGGCTGAGAGCTGGGAGTCTGTGTCTGCGCCAGCAGCTCGCTCCCGGTTAGAGCGTGGCCCCTCCACATGTTTGCCAATTTCACAAAAAGGAAACAAAGTCCCCCACCCCACCCCCCAAGAAAAAAGTACCTGAACCCATTAGTCCGTTAGCCCTTTCCCATCCTTTTGGGTTCATCATGACATGGCTCACACGGAAAGCTCACCGGGGCCTGCACCGCCGTGTGTCCTCTGCAGGGGCACCACGCACAGGTCCCCTCTTTCTTAGAAGGAACGCTTCTCTCACTCCCTTCTTCGGGAACTCACTAATTTCCGACAACGTGATACTTTTAAAGCGATTCTTACCACCTAGTCCAGAAGCCTCCATCCCTCTACCCAGCTTAACTGTGTTTCCTTTCTCCTACTTCTGTACACGCTGTATGTGTGTATTTTTTTAAACATGTGAAGTGTTCAAAATGCACACACACCCCTCCACACATACACCCAGCATTTTGGGGAAAAAAAAAAAAAAAAGTCTTCCCCAGGAAGCACTTTAAGAAGTTAAGCTTCTACTTGCTTTTAAGCCACAGGGCCAAGTGCCAAGTGAGTCCTATGTGATGCTCTCCTTCCGCGCGCTGGGGCCCAGGGCAGGAACAGAGCGAATGCTGAGTGGGATCTGCAGGCCAGGCAGGGAAGGGTACCTGTGTGCCGGGCTTTCCTAGAGCCGCATGTTGCACGCCTCCCTCGCATTACCTGGGAGAATCAGACTCTCGTCCCTAGCTCTCTTCCCGCAGAGGACCTCCACTCTGTTCTGCTGGATCTGTGCCCTCGGCGCGGACTGGCCCATCTGTGGGGCTGGGACCCTGCACCTGCAGGGAGGCGGCGGGCTCCCCACCACAGAGCAGGCTGCCCCGGTCCGTTTCACCCCCTTCCAGTCCATCCAGGGAACACCCCCTTGCCGTGTCCAGGGCCCAACGAGCCCTGTTGTCTACCGGCTCCAGGGCCTCCCCTTCGCCTTCCGAGATAACGGTCATGGGGCTGCTCTGGATCCGGTTCCGCACGCTGAACCTGCTGCTGGCGGCAGAAGGTGGGGTCCGACTGCGGCCGTACCGGGGGCCGGAAAAGGACAGACTCCGAGGCATCAAGCCTTCATTCTTGGCCCACTCCTCCTGGGCCCTTCTGTTCTTGCTTGGGGAGCAGCTGGATGGGCTCTCGGGGGTGTCTGGCGAAGGCTCTGACCTTGACCTCTGGAATCTAGGGTCTGTGTTCTTTAGCATCTCGGCTGCAGACATGCGGGCACTGGTGTCTGAGCGACTCCCCTTTTTTAGCAGCAGAGCTTTGAAGTTGTCACTGCTGGTGCTGCTTTTACGGACGCTTCTCTGAATTGACCCCACTTGTTTTGGGGATGCCAGGCTGGGGGCAGCACCGGTGGGTGTCACTGGAGGGGAAGGAGAATGGTTCCGGGAGTGATCGTCATCTGAATCTTTACGGCCGAGGACTTTCCTCTTGGATCTGAGATTTAATGACATTAAGATGAAGGTTAACTCCCAGGGGGCCATGGGACATCAGTCACAAGTGCGCTGCTCACTGCATACTCACGTCACCATTTGTGAAGAGTTACTTTCACAGTTCACTGTATTATCACGTGAGCCCCTGACCCTGCTATGGTGGATGATTAACTTATGGCCATCTTTCTTTCATCTCTACCCTCACTGGATTATTTTGAAACACATCTCAGACATGATTATTAACTTATTTTGGTGAGGATCACTTCAAAAGTTACAAATAATTGCCATTTTTATCTAACTCTCCTCTACTGGACTGAGCTTGAGAGCATTTCAGTGCCGACAACCCTTTTCTCTACTCTTTCTTTTGTTTGACCTTAGCCCTTGAACAGGGCTAATGGGTAAGCCAACCCCCAAAATATTGCTTACCTTGAGGTAAACCCCCACCCTCAGGTTCCACGGTGACTCTACAACTCTGCATTCTTAGTCATTCTAGAGTCTGACATAAAACTGGTCTTCTTTGGCTCTTACTGGACCCTATGTCAACTTCTTAGAATCTCGTTTTCCAGAAAACAAGGGTGAAGCTTCCACACCACATTCTGTTGCCTGACTGATTTCAGACAACCTCCCACCAATCAAGAAAATCTGAGGAATGCAGGGATAATGTGAAAGAGGAGGGGCCGGTAGGGACAGGTAAAATGTTTCCTGGAGGTGCTTCTTGTCTTCAATCTCTAAGAACCTGACTGTTCCATGTGTCTTGTACCAAGAGTGAGTCAGGGGTAATAAAGCAGATGAGCCAAGGGGCCTCTTGCTGGTCTCTTCCTAAGAACAACTCAGTCTACTAGGAATCTCTCAGCTAAGTGCAGGTGCTTTAAGGAAACGGTACATTTAATCAAATATCTCTTTGTTTGCTATAAAATTCCAGCATATGCAGCAGTGAAAGATAAAGAGAATGCTATTGTATATACAGATAAAGAACTGTATTTGAGCACTTCCAGCTGTGGCACCTTGGGCAAGCTACTCATCTATGCTGCAGCCTTGCTTTCGTACTTGCAGAATGGGGGTGAGGATACTAACCTCACAGGTCTGTGAGGCTTCAGTGAGCTAAAGAGCCCCAGAGTCACATAGAACCTGGGTTAAATCCCACACTCAAGTTTCCTTGCTCTGTGACCTTGGGCAAGTTGAAGTTTCTGACCCAGTTTCCTACCTGGAAGGGGAAATAAACAGTGGAGAGCTCATGCTTTACCAATAAAGATGAGTGCAAATGACAGCTATGGAGTGTCGGGCATGAAGGATGTGTTTAATCAAACTGTCATTCAGGGAACTCCAGCTCTTTCGCCCAGCTACTGACCAGGCCTGCACAACCAGGCACTGGAGAGGATGGCCCTGCAGGCTGCCGGGGGCTTGGTGCTCCCTGGGTCGTCTCCATGCTTCTGGCCAAAAGGAAGCCCCCAAAGTGGAAGACAGGAAGTGGCGAAGGCTAAAAACAAAGTGTGGAGGGCAGCCAGAGCTGACATGACACCAGCCCCTTGGAGGCTGTAGAGCTGGGCCTCTGATACTTTGGGTCAATGGCCCTGCCCCGCTGTCAGCAGAGAGCGGCGCTCTGGCACACATTCCTGACCAGCCGGCAGAAATAATGTCTCAGCATCTCAGAGCCGGAAATGACTTCAGCCTGTCTGACCAGAGAAGGTAACAAAGGCCAAAGAGTGAAGCCACACAGCCTCTTCCAAGAACGAGGACTGGATGCAGTATCTCCCTGCCTGCAGCATGTGACCTCATGACCTCTAGTGGTTCCTTCTCAAGGGCAGCTCTGTTCACCGGATCCTTGCAGGGACCACTTCGGAGCCTAAGTTCTTGTCTGGGTTTTAAAAGGTGAGGGTGTGCTTGACCCACACATCAAGCCCCTGGCTACCCCTGATTCAAGTTATGGCCTTTAACTGTGGACTTCAAATTAAGATAGGAAATGGGAATTTTAAAAAGTTTTGTCATTTCTCAAGAGCAGCTGCGGCCCGAAAATGAGAATTAAATTTAAACATATGAATTCTGTGAATTCTCAGCATAAACGTATGTATACATGTGTATATACACACGCACACGTACACTGTGTGTGTATTTCTAAAGAAGAGGGCTATAAAAAGTGCTCAAACAGTTAACATGGGCTTGAAAACTAATTACTTCAATAAATATAAAAATTTCACACCTCAACTGGTGTTCCACATTTTCCATCTGGCTTTAAATCTGAAGTGAATTAATTTGCATTATAAAATCTGAAGGCTGTGGTACAGTTGAAGATACTTCTTCTTTTAAATTATTAGCTTAGTGCTGACAAATATAAAATTAAGCCCTAAAAATCAGACTTCAGATGGATTTTTCTTATGTCTGCTAATACATGATCGATGCTAAAACAGAAATGAGCAGGTGTCCTTGCTCTCTTTGTGATCCATACCCTACTTGGCCTTTATTTCTACCATGTGTACACAGAATAATAGAGACTGGCAGGTTTCCACGTCTGCAGTAGATAGAATTCACTAGTAGGAGAAACCGCAGATTTCTCAGTGCCTTAAGAAGCTTCCCAAAGTAAAATATGGATGCGAACTTTGGCATATTTTTTGGAAAAGCACATAGTAACTTGGCCCCACAACAGTTGGGATCCTCACTGAGACCAAGTAGTTAGTACACAGAGCCATCAGCAACACGTCTTCTCTGGGGATCGCTACTATAAATCTATATGCCTACGTGTTTAGCAACCCAGTGCATTCCAGACTAAATGAAAGACATCGAGTCTTGGAAGAATTCCTAAGAGTTAAATTCCAATCGGTTTCATTTAATTCAGAAAATATTTATTAAGTGCTTATTATGTGTATAGCACGGTGAGAGTTACAAACATCTGTATAAAGTTCTAGAAATGCCACTAAAGTTGGCTTCAAAGGATGTAGCATTTTCATTTCACTGTTCTGAGAAACAGTTTCATAAGCAGCTTCCTCTTTATTTCTTTTTTTCCGATTGGATTGTTTGATTTTTTAATTTAAATTCAATTAGCCAGGATATAGTACATCATTAGTTTTTGATACAATGTTCAATGATTCATTAGTTGAATAGAACACCCAGTGCTCATCATATCACGTGCCCTCTTTAATTTTACTCAGCCATCAGTCAGGATGAGTATGTGCCATTTACCTCATTGATTTCTAATGAGATCAAAGATACCAGTCAGAAAGACGATGTTAAACAGGCAGTCTTTAGGGTCTTTGGGGATAGTGTATCAATGCTAGAGTCAAGAGGTAAAGAACAAAATTCTTGACAAACACCTAACTCCCTCGCTTGGTTCCACTGCTCCCCTCCAAGTTAGATATTTACATGCTGCACGGGGAACTTCAAATCAGGACAATCCTATGTTTTTCATCTCATGCAATAGCCTTTTCAGTTAAATTCCAAGAAGGGAAAACAGTCCTGACACAAGGTGATTTACACAGAGAATCAAATGACTTTATAGGCGTCTTTGTTTCTGGAAGAAAAAAAGGGACCTCCATTCAGTGCAGTTTAAGACCTTGGCAGCAGAAGGACATTCTTAAGAATTATCTGAAAATACTGCAGCTAAGAAGTCGAGAAGGAAGCAGAGGGTTTATACAGCATTGTGTTCCAA
Source organism: Neogale vison (assembly GCF_020171115.1). Taxonomy (NCBI): domain Eukaryota; kingdom Metazoa; phylum Chordata; class Mammalia; order Carnivora; family Mustelidae; genus Neogale; species Neogale vison. Next base: position 63,477,616 of record NC_058091.1, on the reverse strand, counting down.
AGTACTTGCAAAATGTACAACCTTATCATACCCTACAATGACACTGTTGGGAGTACAGGCTGTTTACAACCAGAAAAAAGGCAGTATATAGTTTTCGTGCTAAATTATACTCACTCTCTTAGGCGACCACATGTAAAAAGTGTGACAACAGTTCAGGCAGTTATTTTAAAAAATTTACTCTAAATTTTTTAAAAACCCAACAATTTCTTGTGCCAGTAGATGGCACTAACAGTATACAATAACAAATTTAATTCCTTCCACTCTGCTTTGAAAAGATTGTACTCTTGTATTGAAATATTTAAGTAGGCCAAGACAACTGCACTAAAAAATCCTGAAATTTCTCTAACACAAAAATAATTAAAACAACAACAACAAAAAAACCCCAAAAAACCCCCACAACACACCCTTAGGAAAGCAGTCCTGTGGAGCTGGTCTGTGTAGCTTATGTCCACAAAACAGCCTCACTCATCCTGGACTGGACTACCCATTGCTCTAATCCAATCTTATAAATACTCTGTCATATGACTGACACATTGCATTTCTTGCCAGCAAGCGCAATGCCTAGCAGAAGGCACCACATGGAGTCTCTGTCCCCCATATCATCATAAAAATCAGTGGAACAAAGTAAAACAGAAATTGGGAGTCAGAGGAAATAAGAATACAGAAACACAATAAAAATAAATGATCAAGCTAATGGGTGACAGGAAAAAACTCAAGGAAGACAAAGTGAGGAAGCATTTAGAAAGGTAGACTCGTAAAGATCAAAATTAAAAGGAGTTTTAGATACCTGTGAATAGCTGCAAAAAGGTCTTCTGTGGTCCGGGGTCTACTGGGGGTCATCACCTCATCACTCCCTTCTTCCCTAAGGAAGTCACTGGCTTCAGAGGAAGAACCAGCTGTGTCAGGCTCTGGCACCCCAGCTAGAAGCAGCAAGCACAGGACGCAAAAGTGACTTAATTTCAGTCTTCAGCCAGGCTTCCCAATATGCTGTCCCTGCCATTCCTGCCAACGGAGGACCACAGGACAGGCAGGCAGTGGGGTCTGTCGTTTTGATCTTCGATTCTGATCAGGAGAGCCAGAGCTCATTCTTTTCTGTTGAAGTCTAGAACTCCTACTGAATCTGTCTTAAATCTTGTTGTAACATTTCTCTGCAGCTCTCCAGAAGGGAGACTACTACTCCTTGCTATTTAATACCCTGTCTGCTGCAGACCACCCTACCCCTCTATTTTCTGACGTTCAGGAAGCAATACCCTGAGATCTCCATTTTTTTTTTTTTTTAATTTCTTAAAATGCCTAGTTGGTAACCCGAGTGTGTGGTGGCCCCGGCAGCCCACATGCTGCTGGCTTTCCCGGGGACACGCACTAGCCTTCTCTTCTACAGGGGCTGCATATGGTCCAAGGGGAATGAGAGAGAAAAGCGTACTCACGCCCTCCGTCCTGGAGCGACAGGCAGCTCTCCACGCTGCCTCCACCGTCTGCACCGTTCTCGGCACCTGGCTCCTCCCGCGTGGGGGCTGGCGAGACATCGGGCTGCACCATGGGGACATTGGCTTTCACTCTATCCGGGGACGCGGATCCTGCGGCTCCTCCCTCGAGAACCAAGCTGCCAGAGCCCGTCTCCTCAGCACCAGCCCTGGCTCTACAACTCTCTGTTGCCTCTCCCCTCGTGGGAATGGGTGATGCTCCGCTCACGTTCTCCGCGGGCTCCGCTCTGAAATCTCTCTGCGGAGGCGGCACCACGAGGAACAGTTTGGGCTTCTTAGAAATGGGGGGCGGCTTCCTGCTGGGTGAAGGGCCGGGGGGCTCCTGCAGCGGGGCGGCCCTGGGGTCTGGCCCAGGCTCTGACTCCCCGGCGCTGCCCGGGCTGCGGCTCGGGAGGCCACGCTCGGCTGCACTGTCCTGGTGACCCTGACTCAAGCTCTTGGCAGGAGTCGGCGGCGAGCTTGTCACAGAGGCAGGCTGGCTTTCACTCTCCATTTCATTTATGCTATTTCGGGATTTCATGAAAGCAGATGGCTTTAAATGATACTGGGGAACAACCGGAGTTAGTTTTTCCTGAGATACTTGTTCATCTAACAGTGCTTGCTCGGTTCCTGAGTTCTTTTTCACGGGCCTCAACTGTACCATCTGCAACGCTTCAGTGGTTATCAGGGGCATGGGGGGTCTGCCGCCCTCCTCCTTGTTAGGAGGCTGCCGGAAGGCCTCCCGGGAGCATTCTGGCTGGCCAGATTTTTTCAAAGAAGGCCTGGCATCTTTCATCCATTTGGGGTCAAGGGGTGGGGCAGGCGGGGGAACTGAGGAGGGTCCGGAAGCGGGGGCAGGTGGCAGGGAAGCAGGGGCACCCAGAGTAAGGGGGCTAAGTGCCCTGTGAGGAGGAGGAAAGCACGCGCTGGTGGGGGGAGAGAAGGGAGTGAGAACTTCTGGCGGCGGAGGGGGGAAGAGGGGAGACTGAGGCAGAGAGCCGTTGGGGGAATCCGCTAAAGGCGGGGGAGGAGGAAGGAAAGGAGACTGGTCCGCAGGACATGGTGAGGGAGGAGAAGGAAGAGGGGCAGCGGCAGGGGGAGACGCCAGCACCGAATCCAGCTTCTTCATGGTCCCGCCCCCTTCCGTGGAAGTGTTGGAAGACAGAGACGTGGACGAGGAGGAGATGGAGACTGAAGATATCAGAGAGGACTTCCTTTCTGGCACCTTGGGCTTGGTCTTCCCCTTCCCGTTTGCTGGTGACGCTGACTTTAAAAACACAGGCACGGGGGTGAGTGCTGTGGGTGTGTTGGACTGGCTGGAATACCCACTGGACGGAGAAGTGACCCTGTGGGATTTCTCCGGCGATGTGATCTTTGGTTTGACGGAGCCACCAGGCACTTGGGGCATCACGGTCCTGGCTCCCTCGTGGACATGGTGGACTGGCCCGTTCCCGGCCGGCGCCCCGCTGCCGGCCGAGCAGCCCCCGCCAGCGTGCCCGGGGTCTTCCTGCATGCCGGTGTAGTCAATGTAGTAACCCCAAGGGTCCGTGTACTCCGACTTGACGCTGCTCGTGTCGCTCTGCGACGGCGTGGCCCCGCACAGGGAGTAGACATTGGGGGTGGTGGCCGAGGTCATGCTGCTGCCCCCGCTCACCGTGCTCTGGCTGCGGGAGCGAGGCAGCCAAGGCTCTTCGAAGTCACTGCAGGGGCTCTGCGAGGGCGAGCTGCCGCCCTTGCCCGGGAGGTTCAGCTGCAGCGAGTGCTGGAGGGAGGCGATCAGGCTCTCGTTCAGCGCCTGCCCGTTTGACTGGACGCCTTTCTTGGGAATCCTGCGCAGGGAGTCCGTCCTCGAAGGTGGCAGAGGCGGCTTCTTCGCTTTTTTCAGAGAGATATTCCGCGAGAGAGACTTGTCACGGAAATGTGACCGGTCCCCTTGGTTTTTCTGAGCTCTCCCATCAAACACGTTGACCACACTGTGCCTGGGGTTCCCAAAGCCATCACTACCGTTCTGGTTTCCAGATCTGCGTCCCGGGTCAGGCTGCATAGACGTGTAGTAGCCATCGTGCTCCTCTGAATACAGGGACCTGGCATCATCTTTGGTGGATGTCTGGTCCAAACTGCAGCTGCTCACGTTACTCCCGGGAGTGGAGTAGCCAGTTGCCCCATGTGCCTTCAATGGGGATGCCTGCCCGTTACCAGAGGCACTATATTCCCAGGGCTCGGAGCTGCCGGGCCCCGTACCTCCTGAGTAACTGGACTCACTCTTGCCATCCACGTCCTGGGCATGGGCTGGAGAGCTCAGGTGGTTTTTATAGTTACAGCTCATGGCTTGGGATCCATTCTCCTGATGTGCTGGCATATTAAGAGAGACCGCTGAGTCACAGAGCGACAACAGCGTGGTTGCACCGGGGGAATGGGGATCTAAGGCCTGTGAAAGAATGCTGGGGTGACCCTCTGTCCAGTTCCCACTGGGAGGCTGATGGTCCTCTTTACTAGCATGCCTGGAGAGGAGGTGGTCTCTGGATTTTATCTTTGTGTACGAGGAGGAGCTGGTAATTTTGCTGTCCAGCTGTCCTGAACTCTGAGCAGTGTGAATAATAATCATCTCCGAGGAGGAAGAGAGTGTGGCATTTGGGATGATGCTGGTGGAGTAGGTGGCGTGAGGAGAGACCACACATGCTGGGCTGATTACATTCTCAAAAGGCCTCAGCTCCTGGGACTTGGGCCTCAAAAGCATTCCAGTCCTTGAGGCTCCTCCTAAATGTCCTAAGTTTTCATCTACTTGTGGGTGATCGCAGTGGTAGGCGTAAGGGCCATCCAGGTCTTCTGTGGGGCCCAGGGCACCCAGCCGTGGCTCCAGGGACTGAACACTCGCCCTCGCCCCAGAACGTGGGAGACTGTGGAAACCAGCATCACTGTTGAGGCGGGAAGGGAATACAATGCCCGCAGAATCGCTCAACACAGACATGTTCCCAGAGGAGCCTGAGAAGTGGCTCATCTGGGCAGCAATGCCTTGCCCCTTCTGTGCCCTGATTCTTCTCATGGAAGGTGGTACAACTTTCACTTCCTCAGTCTGACAGCTGGAGTCCCTGGTTTCTGAGCGTTGCCCCGCAGACCGAGAGCTATCAAGCCTTCCTAGTGTAGAGTAGTGGTCTGGGGTGTATACTGAGTGACCCCCAACATCATCTTGGCCCGTGCCTGATGCTGGAGATAAAGCAGAAAGAGGCTTGTTATCTAAAAATACCTTAGTTCATCACCTGTACCCTCATCCCCTTCTTACCCTGTTGTATTTAAAAAATATATATATATTTTCTACTTGATCTAGTTTCTTTTCTCCTGTAGGCACCAGAGTGAGAGTTCAAATAGTTACTGACAGCTCCTAAAGTAAAAACCTTTATTAGGAATTTCATGTACGTCTCTTGATTTGTACTTCAAATCCTCCTGTAGACTAAGGGCTACATATGGAATTCTCAGTTACTCTCTTTGAGATCAAGGCTGAGTGCCTGTTGGAAGATCTACTTTTCAAAGAACCTTTTAGTAAAGATTTCAAGGTGGCCTGTCACCCACCAGGTGACTGTGCAGGGCATCTTGTCAAGCTGTGACCATCTTTCCCAAAGACAGATGAATGGAACGGTTCAACAGGAGGCTACAGAGAAACTATTTACAAGGGATATCGGTATAGAACAGTGTTAATTACATTAATTTTTTATGTCAGAAGGAAACCCAAGGAAAAGTGATTTACAGGCCCATCTGTGTCTCAACCATTCCATTATCCATCTTACACCACTGTCATCTGTCTGTCAGTGACATTCAAAATCCAGAAGCAATCTGTTGTGTTCTGGTGGGGGAAAAGCAGCAGGAACTGATCCAGTGAGCTTTTCCTCAAATTATAGTTATTCATTTCTTGGAGCTTTACAACCAAACTGAGAGTAGGTATATTTAAAGAAAAGCAAAGGAAAAAAAAAAAAAACAAAAACCACCCTAAAGTGTAGGTAACAGTTAGATTTCAAGCCACCTAGAATGGAACAGAATCTTTAAAAAAAAAAAAAAGAACAAAAAACCCACCATAAACCAAAGACAGTCAAAGTGGAGAGAGAGAGAGGGGAAAAAAAAAAAAATCAATTCATAGTAACCATTAGGATACATTAAATCTTGAAAAATAACAGTATAACCAGTTTTTTCTACATTGTTTCAAAAACTTAAAAACAAACAAACAAACAAACAAACCATCTCCAGCAGGGGTTTTGCTGAGCAATGCAAGCTGAGTACTTGCCAGCATCTTGGCTCACTCGGGTGAGGACACTGGCGGTGATGGGATTCCTGGGAACTCCCTCCCTATCCCAGGTGAATTTACCACTGTCCCTGGCTGGCTATAAAGCACTTTGCTCATCTGAACAGCAAAGAATATTACAAATATGGCAGCAATGTTCTTGAACCACAAAGGAGATGTCATCGTATGAGGAATAAAGCATAAAGTACCTGTTCCCTCACTTGTGATGATGGAGAATATTTTCATACCTGTATCTTTAGCAGAGACCATCTATTTCCTTCCCCTATCCTCTGCCAGGCACACTCAATGAAGATAGACAGATACACAAACATACACATAAGGTTCTTCCCTAGAAAGAGAGGAAGTGGGCAATGGGCAGGAGGAGGAGAAAAGTCCACTTTGAGGAAAGAAAACAAAAGATAAAGTTTTTGCCACTTGGGATTTCTGAAGGGAGAAACTGACTAGTTTGGCTGTTACCAGTTTGCACCAGTTTGGTTCCAAATATTCAAGATACCTTATTCCATTCAACAATGGATTTTACTAACTTTTTCTTTCAAAATTGCAGTCGTTTTTGCATGAGATCAGTGGTAGATTTTGAACTGTCTGTAAGAGCCATAAACAATATACTGATTCTCTCAGTTAACAATTTTGAACATGAAACCATTCTAGGCTCCTGAAAATGGAAATATAGCAATTTGTCCACCATCTACGGCCCAGCACAACTTTCTTATTAAAATAATGATTTTTTTTTCTTGGGGCGCCTGGGTGGCTCAGTGGGTTAAAGCATCTGCTTCAGCTTAGGTCATGATCCTGGAGTCCCAGGATTGAGCCCCACATCGCATTGGGCTCTCTGCTCAGCAGGGAGCCTGCTTCCCCTGCCCACACCCCCCAACCCATCCCCAAGCCCCACCTGCCTCTCTGCCTACTTGTGATCTGTGTCTGTCAAATAAATAAAACAAAAACTAAAACAAAAAACAAAAATAATGATTTTTTCTGAAGACCTTTAAAAATATACGTAAAAAATAACTCATATATCATCGATTATAGGGATCCCTGAAGTTCCATTCCCAGAACAGAGCCTCTAATATTTTCACAGTACAAAAAGTGTCACATATTAAAGGACACAAATAAATGGATCTTGACCAGAATTAAATAACAGAAGAGACTATGAAAAGACATGTGCAAACAAATATAGACCTCTGAGGTTTGTTAAAACTCTTAATAGGATGTATCTGATTATAAAATATAATGTAAAGAAATAATTATATATATTTCTTACTTATTACATAATACTACAAGGGATATCCAATTTAAAAAAAAACATGTAATCAGGGGCACCTGGGTGGCTCAGTGGGTTAAAGCCTCTGCCTTCGACTCAGGTCATGATCCCAAGGTCCTGGGATTGAGCCCCACATCAGGCTCTCTGCTTAGCGGGGAGCCTGCTTCCCTTCCTCTCTCTGCCTGCCTCTCTACTTGTAATCTCTGTCAAATAAATAAATAAAATCTTTTTTAAAAAAAACATGTAATCAATGAAGACATTGACAATGAAGAGAGATATCTGCAGGTTAGTTAATTTAAGGTTTAATATGTGGATTTATAAAAAGTTGTGTCTGATCTTATGTTCCTAGTGTTCTTAGTACAAACTATCAATAATTATTCAGAAGGGGATTCCTTTTATTTTATATAAAGATTTTAGTTATTTATTTGACAGAGAGAGAGAAAGAAAGGGGTGGGGGAAGCGTGAGCCGGGGTAAAGGGACAAACAGACTCCTTGCTGAGCAGGGAGCCCGCCAGTAGGTGAGATCCAGGAACCTTGTGATCATGACCTGAGCCAAAGGCAGCAGCGTCACTGCCTGAGCCACCCAGATGCCCCAAGAAGGAGATTCCTTTAAATGAAGCTTTTTCTGCTTGGGGAAGAGGTACTGTTCTATAAGTATCCAAATTATTCAGTAACCAAATATAATTATATAACAACAAAATGATCCTATCTGATTCTACAAGATGAAAACTCATGAGGGGTTGTTCAAATACATTTCTATGTACATTTCAGATAATAAGAGTAAAAAAAAATTATGGAAGGCAACAAGCCATAAACTGAAACAATAAATATCATATCTTGACTTAGCATTATTAAGTGGCTCACCTCTAGAGTCCATTATTTATGGATTTTGAAGTGAAAAGCACATAGAATTAAGTACAATCAACTCTCTAATTCTGGAAGAATCTCTGGTTAGATTTTTTTTAAAAAATCCAAATCCCCAACAACTTGGGCAAGGTCTAGTGAATAGCAAGTATCTTTCTTAGCGAATGTACTTTTTTTTCTGATAATCATTTCTCTTTTTACCTCATTTGACAAATTCCCTCCATTTTGTATCTAGAAAAGTATAATTTTTATGGAAAATACCAAGTGTTTGTTTTTGAGAATCATTAGTTAGGTAGTACAAAGCTTTGAACCACCAGATAACTTAACAAGTACAAAATATTGGGGAGAACGGGCAAGATCACCCAGAAGTCATAAAATGAAGAAAAATGTATGATCCAAATTTTCTGTTGAATGTTACTGTATTTAATTGTTTTCCCTTACTCTATCAATTCTTCAAACTAGCCTATCTATAAAACTACAATTGTTTGTCTTTTTCTTTTTATTTTTCCCTTCTTTCTTTCTTTCTTTTTTTTTTTTTTACAGTAGCTCTAACTTAGATGCAACTGTCCCAGGTGACCACCAGCTAGGATCCAAATCATGTCATTGACTATGAAATGACATCAACTGTCTCCTGCTTGGCAATCACAATGCAATGATATGGGGAAAGCTATTTTCTTTCCTCCAGCATTACTTGTGTTTCTGTATTACATGCAAAAGAGAAATGAACATGGGCCCTGGGGACTCAATCATTGATTTAAAAAATAAAATTAGAGAAGACATGATTTACCTAGGTGATCAGATCATTCTAGCAAGGTCAAAGAGGCAACTAAGTTACTGGCTCCATCCTGGTTGGTTTGGTAATAAAAGTGATAATAGTTTCTATCTCTGAGGTTCTAGAAATCATATTATATATACACATGTATAGAGCTGAGGGGCATATATAGAGAGAGAATTTATGTTGAATACTTGTGTGTATATGTATCTTTACCTGGACCTAACTGTTCTTACACTCTTTGCAAAAAGCCATCCAAAACCTACCTGTTTGGTAGTACAGCCACTAACATGTAGACTACCTCAAAACATCAACCTTGTTATCTTACAAAGGGTCCATCTTTAAAGTCACTCCTTTAGGTTAAAGAACATCCCCTAAAAGACTATTTAAAATACAAATGTTACCTGAGTGCTGTAAGATATGAGTACTGAACATATGAGTATGTACTCGTTTCTTACATTAGTTATCTGTCACCTAAAGGAGAGGAAAAAGAAATAATAAAGAGTCTGAAAGAATGAGCAGGACTGGCCCAGATCTGGAAGCAGATGCAGCAGCATGAACCAAAGACAAATTTCATAAATCCTATGGATGCGGTCTTGCCTCTGTTTGTGATAAAACCCTGTATTATGAAATAAGATGGGCACCTGTATGCCATCTGGGTCACTGGAACTACCTAGAGCAAAAGTAAAGCATCACTATTCTTGTCCCACTGTGGCTTTAGTCTGGAAAGCGGAGTGTACGTACTGCAGAACTGGGCGGCAGTAAGAGAGAATACCAGGTAGAGAAGAGCCTTCTGTCCCTAATACAAGGCATTTAAGCAGGGGTGTTGAGAAAAAACGCACAGGAACAATGTCGGCAGCTGCAATGCCACCTCAAAGTGCTGTAACAGACAGATCACCACCGTGAGGATAGACTCATTTTGACTCAAAGACTCCTGGGCATGTTCAGAAATAATGAGTTTCTAGACTATAAACTTCAATAGGAAATGAAAGCAAACACATCATGTTAACTATAAGGAAATCACTCCACAGGCCCGCTGAAGAGAAAGAGGCAAATTTCAAAATAGGTAGTATTAAGTTCTCAACAGTAATTATCAAAGCGGCTCTCGCGCTAACATATAGTGAACATATAGCACCGGGCACCAAGTGCTTCACCTAAGTTCATGAAGTCCTCAAGCCACCCTGTGACATACGCCCTGTTAGCATCAGCACCCACACTTCTTGAATGCAGAAGTAGACTCCGAGAGGTCAAGTAATCAGCTTGAGGCCACCCAGAGAGTAAGGGTTCGAATCCACGCAGCATGGTGTCAGAGCACCTGCCCCTTACCCAGTATGCTCTCTGCTGCCTCTGGAGACATTCCCAAATGGGCCCAGTAAAAACCAGAGAAAGGAAGTGAATATAGAAGGAAAGGATTATCCAAAGCACATATAAAGATAAGCAGAAATAATTTGGATACATGAATTATGAAGTAAATAACCCTTTCCACTAGCCACCCCCCCAAAAGGGGAAGGTGTCTTTTTTGTGTTTTTATCACAGGTTGGAAAATACTGACCAGAAACTTATGAAATTGTTTCGTTGGAAGCTCTCCTAAGGCACTATCCAACACAAATGACTATTTCTAGGGTACTGCAATTTACTAAATATCCCACACCACTATCTCTTGGATGACAAAACGCCACCAACACTGTCAGTATGACTAGGGAGTCAATATTCATAATTTGAAGTCCTAGAATGAGTTTTCAGTTTTATGAAAACTTAAGATTGAAATGGAAGGTAAATTTCGTTGTGGAAATACCCGGTGTGCCAAGGTTCACAGAGATGAGGACATGACTGTACATTTCCATCATCCCAGTTAACAGTTTTCATGTAAGCTCTTCTTGTTCCCTTCTCACCAAAATTCAACAAATCATCTGCATGGGATGTTAAGACCTGCACCCAGTGCCTCACTCAGGAGGAGAAGCTGTCCCTCTGTGTCCCACCACACGGCTATCAGAATGTATTGATCTCATAAGCACGGTAACGAGGTTAGCGTGGTAATGCTGAGCAGTAACCAGGGGCAACAGAATACAGTTCTGATGAGCCATACCTAGCTCCTTCTGTATGTTGTCAGGGATTCCTGTAATAGTCTTTCTCCTTTTGACTTTCTTCGGTCGTCTTACCAGAGTGTCTGTGTAAATTAGAGACCGCCGAAGGCTGGCCTGGCGATCGAAATTCTCCCCTAATATAGAGTAGTAGAACAAGCAAAGCAATGTTATTTTCAAGCAAGCCGACACCATGCACTTTCTTCCAGAAGCTGGTTGTAAAATGATAAGAAGGTATTAATAATGATGTTAGCCAGTCATATGATGATGGATGAATGCTGAAGGACAAAAAAAAAAAAGGAAGGGAAGCACATTATCATCATAAGGCTTTTTTTTTTTTTTTTTTTTTCCCCATTTCCAGGTGTGTGTCCTTCCAAAGGAAACACCTTGATCTCATTTGCAGACATGCTGGGGTAACAAGGGCCAATCTGTTAATAACACACTTGAAGACTGATTCTGTGTTATTTTTAAAAGATGGCTCATTTGGAAGTGTTTTACATAGGCCCTCTGGTCACTGAAATCTCTCTTAAATCAGTGTACTTGAGATGGCAGTGGGCATATTGGGTTTATTTGGTTATCTCTTGTCTTATGTCTTGTCCTCTGGAAGGATACAAATAACTTATCAAGAAGAGCTTTTTCTTTCAGTCAGGGAGGCTGACAATTTGGACAGGCTGTGGTTATTGCTATGGTGTGAGATACAACTATCACGACCAATAAAAAGCCTTATAATGATCAAGTACTTTTACCACAATGAGACCCAGTAGCACTGCTGTTGTTAAAGCTGAATTGCTTTCTCTGTTTTATAATCACCTTTTACAATTGATCTTAATTCAGACATTTCCCATAATTTTACAATCAAACCTAGAATGCTGTATCAACAGGACTTTTTTTTTTTTATCTCTACATTGTGAGCTTGTGTGATTAACACACCAATGGGAAACCATAAAATAATACAGTATCAGTTACTGATTGGTCTGCTTTATTAAATTATTTGCCAGTTTAATTAAATAAACTTTTAGCACTGTCTTGTTAAATGGTTATTCTCCTCAAAAAGAGATTTAAAAAATATATTATGTACACAAATTATACACTTATAATTTACAACTCTTATGTTGTAAAAAAAATAAGTATGAAAACATTTACTCTTTTTAGCAATACTGACGCACATTCATAGTGGTATGTTGTCAACAGTTGTACCCGCTATTTAAATAGGAATAAACTGCAAATAGAAACTTATCTAAAGAGAAGATAAAAGATCTGAACAATCAAAACGCAGTTCACCCAGGAAGCAACAGACTTAAATAAATACAGGCAACTTTGAAAATGCCTGCAACTTTGTTCCTAATGGAGAAAACCAGAAAGGACTGAGAGAAGACAGTGAGACACCAGAAGGAGCCAACGCTGTGATAAACGCACCACTATGTGTGAGAGCATACATGGTGCTCATAAGGGGCAAATGAGTTCCTGCGGCAGAGGAAAACATTTTCCTTGTATCGAGGCATTAAGAACACACAAAACATTGATAGTTTCATTTACCCTCTAGTTTTGCTTCCTAAAAAACCAAAAGATAAGGCACCCAAACTCCAAGGAAATTAAGAAACAAACCATGAGAATGGACATCGAAGACCTATGCCGTTAAAGGCACCAAACTCTCCATCTTGCATCCGGACCTAAAAGGTCTGTCCCTCCTGGTGGACTAAACATTTCTTGAGGGTAGGTATCATGACTCACATACCTTAGCACCCCCTGTGTCACTCAGACACAAAGTAGGTATTTAATAAATACCTGCTGAGAGGAACTAAGTCCCCCCCTTTCATTGAAAAACAGCCTTAGTCATGGTTACTACTTAGAAATAAACGTAGCTAACTCAGACATTAGTACAAAGCCAGTTTGTCAAAACTGCTGAAGCATGTTTACCCCTCTATTTATCTTCCAGGTGGAAGCTTGTTATTCCACATGGCAGAATATGAAACCTATGCATAGATACATTTCATTTGAAACATTTTTTTTTCTTCAACTCCTAGAAAATGATGAGCCCCTATAGGACTATGACTAAAGGGATTAAATTGATTTTCCAGCTGGCAGCTCATTGTGCTAATGTTCTACCTCTATGCCTGGCCAGCTTCACTCTGGATGGGAAACAGTATATTTATCGACATTTCTTCCCCCTGCTGAACCTGACTGAAAATCAAACTGGATGGTCAATGTTCATCCAAATAAATGAACATATGACAGTTCCCTACGGGAAGCTACATTTTAGTTTCAAAAGTCTTCTAGGGTTTCAGAAATACAACATTTAAGTAGCAGAAGCTATATAACACCTATGTCAATTTGACTGCTAAAAGTGAAGAATTTAAATACAATGCTTCTTTATATCAGAATATGAAAAAAAGCATCTCTTTATGAAATGTAAGTGTATGTATGTGAACCCTTGGATCCAGAAACACATAATTAGGAACTATGTTTAATTATTACATTTTGGAAAATGTTAACACACAAAAGTCAACTGCATTTTGAAATAACTCATACTGCTCACTTCTTTATTGTCATTCACCTTTCCTCTGTGGTAGCTGAACGACTCCTTTTAAACTCTATGTACTTCATATCCACTTAAGTCCTCAACAGGAGAGAATTAGAGCTCAAAGATATAGCACTGTTTACTGTTGTTACAGTGCATTTCATTCCAAATAATTCTTTATTTCTGAAGCTATTGTTACTCTGTTTTAAATTTCCTAATCTCAGGATAATACATTTATCCTAATTCCATTAAGGACTGTCATATTTCATAGCACAATCTTATCTTATAATACTACTGCTGAGGCATTTAATCATATATAATGTAATTATGTTTCTGCTGCATTTAATCAATCAAATAATGTAATGCATTTTCTTACAGAAAAGATGTGTCCACTTATTCCACCAAGCAATAAACACACTTTATTTCTGAAACACAGCTACTTTGAAAAATAATCTTAAAAAGATATGACCTAGGTGCCTGAGAATCACATTCAGAAAGAGCAACAATATTAGTTGCTAAGAAAAATGGAATAAAATACTATGCTATTTCTTTAGGCTTAAGTACAATAAGTATGGAAAAATGTACATGGAATTTAAATAATACATTCACTTATTTACTAAATTTCTCTGGGATTCAAAATAGATGTCATTTTTATTCTAAATGGAAGTTTTAATCGTCTATAAGGTTTTTACAAAATCTTCAATAGCTATCAAAATGTAAAAACCTTTCTAACAGTGATCAACAGTGGTACCTTCAGAAGTACAGCAAGGGTGCTATGGGTTTTCATCCTCATTTTTAATGAAAATTCATCCTTACTGGTCACCTGTTTTTTTGGGCTCAAGGACTGATTATCAATGATGATTATTATTAATCTGTTTCATTTGAACACCCTATCCAATGTTAACTCTTAACACATCTATTTTATTTTTAGTACACCCTCCCGCCAAAACCACTGACCAATCTTTGTGAGCTCTGGTACTGATAAAGCAGGAAAATTTTGACTTTTAATCGTTTAACAACTCCTCTAAGTTTGTGAAATACTGCCTTTGAGCTTTATGTACCTTGTTATTTGTCCCCTTAAATATCACAGATGATTAAAATCTGAGCATAATTTTCTAAAAGAACTTGAATTTCATATTTGGCAATATTCATATTCCAATTTAATATAACATATTCTAAAAATTTTATATTCAGAAGGAACTGATTTTTATTTGAAGAGTGCAGAATTCAAATTTATGGGAATCAAAATATAATTTTGCCATCCTATTAACTTTAAAATTGTTAATTCACTTGGTATTATTTTAAGCAATTTTCCCTTTTTCTACTTGAGAAGACAAAAAGGTAAGAAAATGTATCATTTAGAAATATCACAAAACTGTTATTTCTTCACTTCTATAAATACTATATAAAACAAACCTTTAGAAGGGAAACATGTCATTGTTTTCTTACCCAGGACCATGTTTAGAAGATGTTCTCAAATAAAATATTTAAAGTAAGATATTTTAAGTAATTCAATGAAAAAACCACACACACACTTTTGATGAATTACGTGATATTAACCTTTGGTAACACAGTGTTCTAACAAGCAAGAAATATTTCATATGCACGCACAAGTTTTAATATTCTTTTCACTAAACAAAGAGCAGGAAGCCAGAGTACAGCTATTTACCGCTGATTTATAAATGAGATGCTAAGAGCAGGTAACAAACAAAAGCCCAAGTGCGTTTAGAAACCTATCTGCATAGCAAAGCATACCAGTTATGTTAATGGGAACCACATCAGCCTGGACCGTCTGGGCTTGCTGTCGCATCTTCTCTTCTGGTGTTGGCAAGGGAAGTGACTTGGTCCAATTTGTTTGAGTATTAAGGTCAGAGAAGTCACTTGAGGTTGGCGTTTTAGGTCTCCTGATGGAAATAAGTCTTTCTTCTTCTGATGAAGAAATAGAACACTGCAGGGGAAAAAGGAAGAAGAGGTATAGCATGTAAACAGCTGGCAGAAACATTTAAAAACACATTTCTTATGTAAAAAAAATTTTTTAAACTGATTTAAAGCAACCAAACAAAAAGTCACATTTAAGAAAGAAGCAATGGTTTGCAAGAAAACTGTTCTTCACCTTGAGCTTGACCAGTTACAGATACATGATTCACACAGTGGCCTTAGTCTCTAAACCATGAGGACTGCAAAAGGTTTTGCTGACCCACAATATCTTTTCAGTTCTTCCTGCTTTTCCTATACTTACTGTGGTCAGAAAGCTTATGGATTTCGTTTACCACAAGAAGCCTAGAGAAACATCATGGCTGGGGCCATCGGTTTCCATTTTTATAAAAATTTTATTTGCTCACAGTAATTTCTAGCCTCAATCTTATTTCTTTTAGGCACTGACTTCAAGGAACACTTCTGAAATCATAAGGCTATTGCTACTCAACTGTGTGTGCTCTTCTGAAACCATTTATGTGAAAAAAATCAGTGTGAAATTGTTAATTTCTAAGAAGCTGACTGAAGCTCTCTGCTTTGAGCCTTATCAGAATTCCATGAAAACATTTCTGGCAGGGTCTGTTTTGAAACAGATTAACATCCTAACTGGGGAGCCCGTCTTCCATCCTTTTCTTCCCAAACTATCTTAGAAAGCGTAAGCAAGAAAGCTGGCAAGCACTTTCTGATGTACTTCACGTGGCTGCTGAGCAGCTGGTTCTTCGACAGAGCAGATCCAAGACCGCAAAAGAAATACAGTGTGCTCACAAACAACAATGATGACCAAATAAGGGTAACTGGCTTTTGTTGGTAAATTGCAGTAACATACAATAAATGTCTAAGAACGGCCCTTCGAGTTGAAAGCATTTCAACTAACTTCCACCTGTGAAAATAAGGCATTTAAAAGAGTTTTACTTAAGAATAAACAGTCAATGAACCTTTC
This sequence comes from Neogale vison, assembly GCF_020171115.1. NCBI lineage: Eukaryota > Metazoa > Chordata > Mammalia > Carnivora > Mustelidae > Neogale > Neogale vison. The sequence goes on along the minus strand of NC_058091.1, from coordinate 63,461,455 downwards.
CAAGGTTCCCCAGGAGTATCTGTGTCACTATCACCCAAGTCAGTTCAACACTCCGCTCCCCAAACCACAAAGGGGGCTACCCTCCTCACTTCTAATACCATAGCTTTGTTTGCCTATATTCAACCAAAGGGAACCATGGTGTACATTCTCTTTTGTAACTTACTTCTTTCATTCAACATCATGTTTGTGAGGATTCATCTATCTTTAAAAAACAGGCATTGATATCTTTCTGGATTTAATCCAAGTTTCTAAGAGGACACTGGTAAGAAATTTATAGAAATGCGTCAGGTAGAAATTTTAATCACTAAGAAGAACACTGTCACCACTGCTTATTACTACTGGATTCATCTTATTGCAAAATATCTGTTTTTATTCTACAACTACAAGCCCTCCACAAATTTGAAAAAGACTGCAGAAGAGCCAACAGAAATGGTTTGGTGTTGGGGACAGGGTCTAGACTAATAATCTGAAGACTGGAGTCCATTCATTCTATCCTTGCTGGTTAAGTGATGTCCAGGCTATTTCTGAACACTGAAGTTTCCTTTGCTATAGGTTTACCTCCTGAATCCCCCCAAAGAGCTACTCTTAAGACTTCTGGTATCTGTGAAAATGTCTATGACAAATATCATGGAAATGAAGGTAATGGTCATAAAATGTGACTTCAGGAAAGCAAAATCATGAAATGACAAGTACCCAATTTTTTCTTTTATTGAAAAAACACTACCAATAATGAAGGTGTTGTGGAAATAAATGATATAAATCGTAATTAAATATCTCTATTGTTGACTTTATCTTCTTGATACATAAAACATGTTAAAATGATATTCAAGTTTCTTTCCCACCAAAGGAAAATGTGAAATAATGTTTGTAATTAAACTGACAAATAAATATAGTCAACTTATGATGAGCATATGTTACTGACATCTGATTATGGTACTAAATTACACTATATCCATTCATGTTTAACCCACTTCTGGGAAAATAGTTACAACTCCTACAGATCCTTGAAAAACAATCAAAGGAATTTTGGGGTCAGCAGCAGTAGCTAAGCCAGAGTGATATAAATATATTATTTCAGCCTTTTTGCACTTGTAACATTCTTGTTAAATTTGACTTACATATTCTCTACCCTTAAGACACAGATCCACACATACGCACACAAAGTAAATTAAAACTAATTTTATATGAGAATTTCACGAAAGTTTCAGGACACTGAAGACTGAGTCTCAACCTAGTAAACTGGGTTACTCCATTTTTCTGATATACACAGAGAAGTAATATTTCAGGTAATCCTGAAATATGGCACAAGCTTTGAAGGCCATGTGAAGCACATCCTAACAGTGAGAAAAGTAAAGCCGCAGCTTGATGGAGGATAAGTAGCAGGGTGACATCCTGCAGAGAGGGTTCCCTTTTCCATGCAACATCTACCAAGGGAGACGGTGAATGAAGCACTGTCTCACAGTCTGTGTGCATCTCATGGTGCTCATCAGCCCCAGTAACCTACTTTGCTTTTAGCTGGCTGACAGCGTCAGGACTGACAACTGATCACAATGAACTAGTCCTTCGGTTTAGTCTTGCTGCCATGGGATAATCACCAGGGATAGCTCCAGTATGACAACTTTCAAAGGTAATCTGTTCTATAAAGTACTCCCTTCATTTGCAAGAAAATTTCCAAGCATAGCACAGAATAATGTTATATACAAATGTGACTATTACGCAGTGCTTAAACGTACTAAAGAAAAATTAAAGCCAGGACAGTAATGACTTCCGGAACAATCTGACTCCTATTCCTCCTAGTATTTATAAACACAGCAAAGGGCACAGGAAAAAACCTCCTGCATCTCAACAGTAAACACATCATAATTACTCCAGTAAGGTGGATATTGTAATGCTCTGGTTTATTACGTTAGCCTCTCAACTGGTCTCCATGCTTCTGTCTATGTTGACTACCCTCCCACTCCAAGTCTATTTCTCAGAGGCCAGGGGAGCCTTTTAAAATTTAAGTCTGATCATGTTGCTCCTCTGCTCAAGGCCCCCAACATCCTTACTATGACCTTCAAGGCCCTAGGTGATCTGCCATTGGCCCTCTGCTATCTCTGAATCTCCTGCTATTCTATCCCTTATCCTACTCCAGCCACACCATCCTTTCCATGCACTTTCTTGTACATACCATGTACACTCCTGCCTGCCTCAGGGCCTTTGCAACTGCTGCTCCCATTTGCTGATGTGCTCTTCCCTTAGACATCTACAGCTTATTTTTCTTCGGGTGTTCATTCAAGAGTCCTCTCTGCTCAGCGGGGAGCCTGCTTCCTCCTCTCTCTGCCTGCCTGCCTCTCTGCCTGCTTGTGATCTCTGTCTGTCAAATAAATAAATAAAATTTAAAAAAAAAAAAAAAAAAAGAGTCCCCTTCTTGTTGAGGTCTTACTTCTTCAGTATCCCTAAAATTTTAACTGCTCCCCAATATTTTGTTTCTCCCCTCTCTGTTCTTTCTCTTTAGCACATATCACTTGTATCCATAAATTTCAGTTACTCATCTTGAATGTAAGTTCCATGAAGCTTTAAATCAGAACTGCATGGAGAACCCTTGAAGAATTTTCGCTAACAAAGGGTCACCATTTAGTAACTGATTGCTACAAGCCTTGCTCTGGGTTGCAGGCTTTAAAGAAATTGGTACCTCATTTTCATCTTTAGAGCATTAGCCTCATTTTATAAATAAGGATATGGAGCAAAGTAAGTTTACTTTTGGGAACTACACAAGTGAACAACCGGGATTAGAATCCAGAATTGACCCCTCAAAGTCTCTTCAACAGTGTAAAATCTCAACCCGGCAATATCTGCAGTCAATTACTGGGTTGTCTGATCCAAAGATAAAAATCTCCATTTGTGTCTCTTATTTAAGAACAAACCTTTTGCAAATCTATAAAAGCCACCAAGTGTGGTATAATAAAAGAAGCACTATTCCCCAGAGTGAAACACTAAGCATCAGCACCCTGGCTCTGTCATCTAGTAGTTGTAAGTTTTGAGCCACTCAAGCTCCCTGTGTTCAGAAGACAGTAACTCCAAGAGCTTCACCACACTTCATATTAATGGAATCCCTCAATATGGACTCAATTATTTTTCTAAACACTGAGTTTAAAGTTGGCTTGCTTTCAGAACTTAAATGCAGATTTTAGACATGTCCATTGGTCAATAATGTGCATCAATTCCCCATATCTTAGTCCTGGAAGGAATGGAGAGTCACAAATGAACCAAGAAGCCGCCATATCTTGCACCAAAATACTTAATTTAGAAAAGGAAGTCACCAGCCACCCCAGCACTTGTTTTGTAGATTTTGGATGCTGCAAACCTACATTTCAGAGACTACTAGGCCCTGTCTGGAAATCAGACAAGCTCCCACCAGATGGACAGTGGAGCCTGAAATATGATGTCTTTGGCAGTTGGCCAAGTTATCAAAAAGTGAGCTTAACTGTGAAATCACAGACTAGCCCAGGCTGCTGCTTCTTCTTCTTCTTCTTCTTTTAAAATCTGCTATGCTCTTAGAAATTAGAAACTAGAATTATAACCTGAGCTAAATTTAGCACTCATGTAGCAATTATTACATGAAAATACAGAACAGATGAAACTATACAAAGCATTATTTAAGAGAATGTCAACATGTAATCCACTCATTTTTGTAGGACACTTATTTAGTCTTTGGCGACTTTCTTCCCAGAATTGCACCTCTCTCTTTACTTTTGGTTTTCAAGATTTTAGATGGTTTCATAAGGTGTCAAAACTTCTGCAGTCTTTTTTGGCTTGTGCTTCCTCTACCCTCAGTGTATTCAGACAAAAAAGAACCGGACTTAATTCTGTTCTCTCCTATTTTTCTTTCCCCCTCTGGACCAACAACAACCAAAAAAGAAGTGATGGTAGACATGGATCCACACAAAAACACAGTTCATGGTTCATCCAACAACTTCCATGACGGCCCAGTAGTGGTGACCATGTCCACGTTATTAAATAACTGTCTTCCCTTTCTCCCCATCAGTGTATTATTCCATTTACTACAAAGCTAGCCCCTTTATCAATGTTATCTATTGAGTTAAAATACTGTGGATTTCAACTCTTGCATTAAGTGGTCTTTCCCTTAAAATAACAGAAGATACTGAATTAGAACATAAATGTTTAAAATCATTCAGCATTTGTTTTTAATCTTTGAATTTCCATAAATGATATATACAAAGTATGTAACATAACATAATGACTATATCAGAACTTACTACCAACCCATGACTTACATAAAATATTACCAATAACCGCATCTACCTCCATGTTCCTCCTTGCATCCCCCAAGGTAACCCCTCTCCTGAGCTATGCACTAATCATCCCCTTACTTTTTGTGATGTGTGTACAAGTAAATTACATCTTTGTATTTGCTTTGGCTTTAATAAAAATGGTTTCATTCTCTGTGTTGTGTTCTTATGTTTCTAAGACATAAGAACACTGTTTTTGTGTGAGCCTACAATTCACTCATTTTACGAGCATACACTCCATTCCAATGCCATATTTATCTATTCACTCTTTTATCGATGAATAATTGGGTTGTAAAAGCTGTTCTGTCATCTCAACAATTCAGAATGCCCAAAGAGAAAGAGGTGAGGAGGAGAAGGCTGACATTGCTAACATTCAAATCCCCTATCCACTCCCCATGAGAGGGAAAGCAGGAGCTCCGGAGCCACAGATCTGGATTTGAATCCTGGCTCACTTTTAAGGATGCTGAGGGTGTTCACTGTCATGACTGTGATGGGCTCATATGTATTAACATATGTCAAAACTTGTTAAATTGTATAATTTAAATGTGTATTTATTTTACATAAATTGAATCTCAGTAACACTGCTCTAAAAGAGAGATTTCAGTTTCAGTATCTTAAAACTATGTGATCTGAAGCAATGATATCATCTCCCCAAAATACAGTTTCTTCATCTGTGATTGTGTATAATCCAAGCTACCTCTCGTGGCTGCAGTAAGTACTAAATAGATTCACATACAGCATTAAGCCTAGTCTTTGGCTCCTCAACTTCTCCACATTCTGGCACTTGATTCCATATTGGGAGATGATAGAAATATCAACAAGACAGGAATGCTGTGTCCCCATTTAGAGGGGAAGGCAGACATGAAGAGAGCCTTATTCCAGTGTAATGGGATGTTTACAACAAGAGAAACTGGGACAAGTTACTAGAGACACCCTCACCGGTTTGAATGCATAAAGGCCTGGAAAAATAACCATCCCCAGTCCTCTCATTCTTGTAAGACACAGAGTAACAAGGTGTCCCAAATTGTAGCACACTGAACACATGGAGCTAGCAGACTCCTCTGTGTTCCCACAGTGCCCTGAAATGACTCACACAGAGATGCCCTGACATGACTGCATCTAGAGGTATCATGGGTTTTTTCCAGACCATAAACCACCTGAGGCCAGGTACTATGTGTATGTACTGAGACCAAGGAGCACATAAATGGTTAAAAAAAAAAAAAAACCCAAAAATCATGAATGTGTATCAGACAAGTCAACAGTAGAATGAAAAATGACAATAGCAGGCATAATGAGAAGAAATTTGGTTCATTTAATAACCTTGCCCTTTTGTTTCACCAACATAGCACAAGGAAAAGGAAATGGAGTATAAAGTAAGTATAAAGTATTGCTCTCATGTCTTCCCTGACGCACTCTAGCCATGTGCTCCTGGAAAGTAAGTAATTTCATAAATTCTGAGTCTCAGACTTCAGATCATTAAAATGATTAGTAATGATTATGAAACACTTCTTTCACAGGAGTTCCCATGGAAAAGGAGATACACTGTGTAAAAAGTTTGGAAAATATTCTAAAATGTTGTACCATTATTATAAAGTTAATACGAGTATGGCCGCTAGTAACTCTACTTGGCGATAACCTACAAAGACAAAACCACCAGAATTTTTTTAGTAGTTGCTCAAACCTCTCAAATTCATTGCTTTAGGCAAGAAATGCTAGGTGGGTGGAATGAGAGACTGAGGATGACTGGGAGAGTGGCCAAATGTCACTGTCCATGAGGTCATTTTCTTTTAAGTCTGGTTGAAAAATCAAGCAGTCTGGGCGCCTGGGTGGCTCAGTGGGTTAAGTCGCTGCCTTCGGCTCAGGTCATGATCTCAGGGTCCTGGGATCGAGTCCCGCATCGGGCTCTCTGCTCAGCAGGGAGCCTGCTTCCTCCTCTCTCTCTCTCTGCCTGCCTCTCTGCCTACTTGTGATCTCTCTCTGTCAAATAAATAAATAAAATCTTTAAAAAAAAAATCAAGCAGTTTAATGACACTGTACTAATCATTACTTGAGCATATTCTGTGTGCAAGGAACCAGCGAAGAATTCCATAAACCTTAATTCATTTCAACCTCACCATATCCCTCTCCAAGGTAGATAAGGTAGCCATGTAATTTACTATCAAAGCCAGAATTCCTTGGAAAGTGAAAGGGGGTGCTCTGAGTAATTATACACGCTAGCAGCTGTAAACCAGTCCTGTCCTGAGCAAACCACAACACAGGGCTTATAACTCTTTATAGTGTGGAAACTGAAGCTCATGGAGAGAAGCAATTTACGTAAGACTACTCGGCTTCAACGGGTGGAAAAGCCACCCCAAATCAGTGTTCTCAAGCATCATGTGATGTAAGACTCCCACCTGTGCACTTACAGAGCAAGGCTCCTATCCTATTGTCTTCTTCAAAGTCCTTCTTTGATTTAAATATGCCTCATCAGTGAAGACTAAAACAGAACCTGAGATGCCAGTTCAAAGAATAACAGAAAATGGAAACTCTGGGGTTCTATCAATACTATTAAAGCCAACCTTTTATTGCTATAATCCCAGTCTAATTTATGTGTTTGGGGGTTAATTTTACACAAGAGATTGAGTAACCCATGACTGACATCCTTTCTGTTGAGACAATGGGGCCTCTATGAATGTTTCCCTGATGCAGTGAACCTATCATCAAATACAACCTCCAACAATGGCAGTTGAAGAAATGCCCTATCAACTCACAGGAAATGTTTTGGCATCTCTAACTGAACTTCCTTCAAATACCTGAAAAACCTGTTTGGTAGTTCCTGGTACACACTGAAAACTGAACACACAAATACCCTCAAGACTCCAACAGTACTAAAGCAATGACTTACTCTCTGATTTCACAGTTGAAAAAAAAAAAGTTATTTTGTGAGATTTCTAAAACCCTTTGCAGACAGCATTTTTCAATCAGCAGGTTTATATATAACCTCTATCACTGGAAATATTTTAATTATTTTTCTTGTTACACTTTGAAAGATACATATGGGTATCATTAGCAAAACACCATTCCTTACACCAAGAACCGGAGTCTTACTTAGTACATGTTTTGCATTAGGATAGACTGTAGAATAAATAATTCTCTAGAATAAACACCCAGAACACATGTCCCCTAGGTTTTGTTCTAATTTAGGTATTTAGCCTTTACCTTATTAGTAATACTCATTTTAGAAGAGTGCTACCATCCCGGGCATGTAATAAATGCTTCATATGGTTGAATGCAAATTAGATGCTTTTCACTCTATATGCTTCTTTCAATGTCAGAGTATTTGCAGCCTAAAGCACTTGTTAAAAAGTCTATGTAGTCCACTGTTCTCACCATACGGTTTACCAAGGAAAATACAAACCAAAGTATTTCCCCGAATTTTCCCTCACATTGATGTCTACATAGTCTGTATCTAAAATAACCCCAACTGTCAGAGTGACTTTTAAGAACACGAACTGAACTTAAGGGTCGTGGTCTTAACACGGAAACCATAAACTGCTGGCTGGGAGCCCCTTTTATAGTTACTGGACTCCAATGGGATTTTAAATGCCAACTTGGTCATATACCATAAAGATTTAGGTCTCCTGGGGCGCCTGGGTGGCTCAGTGGGTTAAAGCCTCTGCTTTCAGCTCAGGTCATGGTCCCAGGGTCCTGGGATCAAGCCCTGCATAGAGCTCTCTGCTCAGCAGGGAGCCTGCTTCCTCCTTTCTCTCTGCCTGCCTCTCTTCCTGCTTGTGATCTCTATCAAATAAATAAATAAAATCTTAAAAAAAAAAAAATTTAGGTCTCCTGCTGAACTTTATATTCTATATTTAACATTCTGTCCCACTGGTCTGTATACCCAGGTTCCACACTGAGTCATTCCTGACTCTTAAATACTCGGTGAGGCCGGTTCTCCTTTCTTAGTGCTCCTGGACCTTACAGCTTTCCTAGCTTTGACCCTTAAGATTCAGCCTCTCTGGTTCTCTGTTCTCTCCCTCCTCTTCCCATTCCCCAAATTAACTCTAAACCAAACCAAAACTAAACTAGTCAACTTCTTATTGGTATTGTGTTAATTTTATAAATTAACTTGGACAGAAATGAGTTTTTTGATACTGAGTCCTCTAAGAGCGTAAGTCTTTTCATTTATTCAAATCTTGTGTTCTTCTACAGTATTTAAAAGTTTTTGCACAAAAATCTTACATTTATAATAATTTATCCCTACTTGGTCTGCTAGCACAACTTAAGATTTTTCCTACATCTTATTACTTTCTTTTGTAGATATGAAAATTATTGATTTCTATACATCGATTTCATACCTTACTCTGTCACTGAATTTTACTATTGATTGCGGTTTCAAATTTTTATTTTCCTGGATTCACCAAGTATACAGACTTACCATGTACAAAGAATGATAATATCATCTCAGGCTTTCCTATTTTTGAGCTGCTTCTTCTATACCTTTTCTAATCATTCTGGCTCGTTTTCCCCAATAATAGTGATAGTGAATGTGCTGTCTTGTGCCTCACTCTAACAAGAATGGCTCATTAAAAATCATGTTGGATTTGGTGACAATGCAGATACATTTTAACTTATGAGTATCTACTTGTTCCTATATTATAGGTTTTTTTTTTTTTTAAATCAAGAATGGCTATTGCATTGTATCAAATACCTTGTCAGTATTTATGGTTTTGACCTGATTTTTCTCTTCAATATGATTGCCATGTGATTAGACTAACCAATACTGAAGATCCTTGCATTATTAATGGGATAAATCCAGGTTGATTTTTTAGTTATTTGTCTTGTAATTAGCTGTTAGATTATGTTTCTTAACATTCCACTTATGACTTCCAATGACAATATTTATGAGTGAGACTGGCCAGCTGATTTTCTGCTTTGTGTAGTCTTTGTCAGGTTTGGCCTCAAGGTTAAGCTAATTCACTAAAAATACAAACAAACAAACAAAAAAAAAACACACCACACACACCATATTCTTTTTCTTTGCTCTGCGAAAGTTTCAAGCATTGGATTTACTTACTCTTTAAAAGCTTTAATAGAACCTTCTCTACGAAACCATCCAAGCTTGGTGCTTTTCACAATTTGGTCCTTTTTTTTTTTTTTTAATGGACTTCATTTTTCTACCCAGCTTTATCAAGATACAATCAACATAGAACATTGTGTAAGTTTAAGGTATACAATGTGATAATTTGATATATGTATAGACTACAAAATGATTGCCACAAGAAGATTAGTAAATCCATCCATTACCTAACATAATTATCTTTTTTTTTTTTTCCGGTCAATCCCATCTGAATTTTTGATAAAATTTCTCTATTTTTAAAAACAGAAATCAGTCTGTTAAAATACTCCCTTTCTAGAAGTTCTACAGTTAGACTGGATACATTATGTAAATTTGAAAATCAGTTTCATCTAACAAAAGATGGTATATATAACTTTTGTTATAAATACATAATCCCAAAGTGCTCTGCTTCAAAAAATACGTTGGTGACTTCCTAAGAACTCTGCAATAAAAGCTAACTTCTTCACTTAGCATGGCCCTCCTGTGATCCCACCTTAGTCTCCCTCCACCACTATCCCAGTAAACACTCTTGGTGAACCCAAGACAATTAGAGAGCTAATCCATCTCTCCCCTGCCTTGGTCCTTCACAACCTCACTTCCAACATGCCCCTACCACCCACTCTCAGAAACATGCCCTCAACTTAATCATTACATAATGTCAGATGTGAGGTCTTAGTAGTGGTTCAATCATTGGTAATTCTATAGAATTTACTTACAGTGTGAGAATAAAAAAAAAAATCAAGAAAGTTCTCAACATTTTTCACTTAAGCATCTAGTGGAATGGAGTTATGGTTTACTGAGCTGGGGAAAACTATGAGAGAAGCAGGTAGGGTTGGGACAATCACATGCTAGGATTTGGGAAATCTGAGATGCCCATAAGACATTTAGGTGGGAATGGATAGTAAGCAGAAAAATGCATGAGTCTGGACTAGCAACAGAAATTTAGGAAACTTCAGTGCATGGAACTTAAGGTCATGGGACTCAGTGAAATCACCCAAGGAGTGAGCGGGTTTCAGAGGAGCAGAATTACACCAAGGTTCAGACACATGGAAGAGCATCCAATAAATGACTGAGAAGCAATGGATCACGAGTGATGAGGAAAACCAGAGTGTGTGGTCTTCTAAAAGCCAAGCACAAAAGTATTTTAAGAAGAAAAGAATAGTAAACTATGTCAAAGGCTGCTGAGAGGTTGAATCAGAGGAAGGCTGAGAACTCACTATTAGATCTGGCAAGGTAGACGTGATGATTAGATTTAACAGGAGTAATTTCAGTAGCGTGGTGGGGATAAAAGCTTATTCGGAGGGGGTTCAAAGGAGACCGTGAGAAAAGGCGGTATTGATAGCAAGTCTAGACAGTTCCTTGGAGAAGTTCTTTAAAAGAAGAACTGGAAAACATGGCAGAATTTGGAGGGCGATGAAAGGTCAAAGGAGGGTTCCATCAAGAAAAGAAAACACAGCATGTTCAAATAATGATGGTTATGATGCAACAGAGAGAGAAAACTGATTAGGTAAAAGGGAGAGGGGTAAACTGCAGTTATGAAGTCCTTGAGAAGTTGGTCTTAATCATTCCACTGAAAAACGACTGAGTCTTCACTACATGCCAAACCCAAATCTAGGTAGGCACTTGGGATATAACAGCGTAGAAAGCAGCAAGGACTATTCGCCCATTACAGTGGCAGGAAAGGGTGAGTAGATGGTGGAACAGATGCAAGCAGTTCAATAGGTCTGGTTGTGAAAGGATATACCTTTGGACTGTGCGCCCCCCACCCCTGCCCCCACTCCACCCCCCACCCAGTGTAGTAAATACCAAAGACAGTAAGTATCTGAGAGTCAAGTAGAGAACATGGTGTTTGGAGATTTGAGAAGAAGGAGTGAAATATAATTTGGTAGAGTGGAAGAATGAATGATGAGCTGGTATGGTAGGACTGCTGCCACTTTAGGTTCGAGGTCAGGAATTTACAGTACAGCTAGCTTATAGACGCTGGTGTTTTCCTCTAGTCTTGTTCAGCTAACCAGGCTTTAGTACAGAGCAGGGGTAGAGCCGCACTAAACTGGGGGAAGGAGGGATTTCTGTAGGAAACTGGCAGAAGGGGAGAGGGGCCAGCAGAGTTGACAGTGTATGCAAAGAAGAGAATGTTAAGTGTGGGCCATGAAATCTAAGCAAGGGAAGATGACTGATGACATGAAGAGGGTAGGGTCAGTGGAAGAGAATTTCTCAAGGCTCATATAATTTTTGAAATGGGATTCAAGAAAGGAAGGAAGGGATAGAGGGAGGGAGGGAGGAAGGAAGAAACAACATTCTAGAGGGATCAAGCTGGAAAGACAGTAAATGAAATTATCCTTGACTCTTCTTTTTCTTATAATTTCAGGAAATTCTACAGGATCCAAAATAAAATAAAATAAAGCTAGAATCAGGGTACCTGGGTAGCTCAGATGGTTAAGCATCTGCCTTCGGCTCAGGTCATGATCTCAACGTCCTGAGATTAAGTCCTATGTTGGGCTCCCTCCCTTTTTCCATTTTTTCTCTCACTCTCTCAAATGAATAAATAAAATCTTAAAAGAAAAAAAAAAAAATACTACCACTGCCACCCTGGGCCCAGCCCACAGTGTCTATATCTTTGCCAGGATTACTGCAATGGCCTAGTGACTTGTCTCTCTAATTCCATCTTCAACTCTCCACAGTCTTATCGCCATACAGTAGCTGTTATATTAAATAGCAAATCAGATCATGCTACTTTCCACCTCAGTTCCTCTAGGACCTCCCCATCTCACCTAGGAACAACAAATCCAAAGTCCTCACCATGCCCAATCCAGCCACTCTGGTGGTATCTGGCTATTTCCCCCACAGGATAACCATATTACTGTCTCCAGGCCTTTGCACTTACTATCTCTTCTTCCCAAAGACAGTCACATGCGGTGTTCCTAGACTTCATTCTGAGGTCTACTCTAATGACACCCTCAGACAGCCCTTCTTGGACACTCAATCTAAAAATAGCAGCCCTGTCCCTCTAAAACTCTCCTTACCACTGTTGTATTTTTCTTCATAACATGTATCACCACTCTGTGCTCTATTCGCTTACTGCTGTTTTCCCTTTGATGACAGGGACTTCGTCTTTTTCACCTGATGGGTTGGCAGAACCTACAAAGTTGCTTGCTTTGTTGGAGATGCTGCGTAAGTATTCGTTGAGTCAATGAATAAATGAGAGCAGCTTTTTAAAAAGATCTCAGAGAGTGATCTTATTCCACTCCCCACTTTCTAGATATGGAAACGAATGCCTGGAAGGCCCAAGTGATACATCCGAAGAAAGCCAACAAGTGGCAAAGCTAAGATGTGAAATCTGTCTCCAAACTCCCAGGATACCACCCTCTCTTAATTTCACCTCTTAGAATCTCCCTTTCTTGCCACTGACACAGCCATTCTTGTGGTCTAGTCCTCGGTATGTCTTGCCACTGCAACAGCCCTATGACTCTTCCCCTTGCATATCCTTACCCTCTCCCCAACCCTTTCCCACTTCCCACTGCCAAGCCAGAAGAACTTCTCTTTCACATGCTACTATATGACAAACACTCCCTGCAGCAGGTAATACGTAAAAACCTTTTTATTCTGGCTATTCCCTACCAGAGAGCTGTAACTTCCTTGAGGCCAAGTACAGATACCTTACTAATCATTGCCTTTTGCAATATCTGGTATATGTCATATATTCTTAAGAAACATCTATCGCATCAGCTGCTCTACCCCACGGAATGCTCTCCAAGATTTCTGCCTGGATCACTCTTTTCATCCCAATCACCTCTTTGCTCAGGAAAGCTTGCCCTTTTCATTTGCAACAGCAACCTCCCCTCTGTCTCATTCTGCTTTATTTTCCTCCAGAGTGTCTACCATGTTCTAATACAGCATCACTGGTAACTTACTCGTGTCTCACTGTCAGATCAACCACTATTAAGGGCAAGGATTTCTTCTGCTTGCTTCATTGTTATGTCTCCAGCACCTACAATAGTCCCTGGCACACAGGACCTGAGTAATAGTTAACTTGAAAATGAACTGTAAGTCTGTGCTTAAAGTAGTTATGTTTAGGAACACACTGGGGAGGGATAAAGGAATACGTCCCAGTGACTACCAATGATGACTGAGCCACGCAGAGACTTCCGTGCATTATTGTGATTTGGTGAGCAGTGAGGGGAGGGACACAGATTTTTAATAAGGACTCCTGATTCGGGGTATGTACTTAGTAGTGACTGTTCTGGAAATAACTGTTGAATGAATGAGCCAGCAACATAGCCCATCATGCACTAGGCACTGTGTGGGGTGCACACCAATCAAACCTTCTTCAATGGAAGCTACTTCAGCACTATTTGCGGGGGGCGGGGGGGTGGGAGGGAAGGACCCATAGGAAGTGGCAGAAAAAGCACAATGACCTACAAAGGTTAATTTCCACACCAATTTTAGGACTTTTGTGACTGAACGCAATACTACATCTTGTTGACTTATATACAGTTAATTAAAAAAAAAAAAAAAAGCAAATGGTCTGGTGCAGAACACTGTAATTAATCCAATACCTATGAATAAACAAAAAGTGGAGAATGTGCTCCAAGGCCATCAAATTGGATGTGCAACAGTGAGAGGCAAGTGGCTTTTTGGATGTTCTGTGGAACCAAGAATTTATAGAAGTTAATGCAACACTGAATGATATAGTCTAAATGAGAACAGGATGGAGGACAGAAGGGAAGGAAGGAAGTAATTTTTTTTTTTAAGGAAGTCAGTTTGTTAACATGACGGAATAGTTTGTTAGCAGATATTTAATTAACATATAATCATTCGTGATTAATACATTATATAACTTGGTATTTATTTTATTCTCAAAAAATTTCTTACATTGAGAAGACATTCAGGCCTGATAATTTAAAAAATTCTGAACATACTTCTACTTAGTTCTATATATTTAAGAAAAAAAAAGTTTCCTTTAAATATCACTAACAGTATATTCTAAGGATGTCAAAAACACTTTAACCCAAAGGCATATAGAAGTAAAGGAAGGTAAGGTTTAAAAGCAACTATGCGCTTTTATGAGGATCCAAGCGTAGGAAGGCCGAGAGTCCAGACACTGTGATGGAGCCTATAACCCAGAGGGGGTTTTCAGGGAGCCCTAGAAACAGTTCACCCTCCCACACACACAACAGCGAAGGCTCCTCCGCTGCTGCTCCCATGCCTCCATTTTACAGAAGCAGCATTTGGCCCCAAGAAGAGTTCTAAGGTTCCACAGCCAACTCTGGTTTCCGCTCTAGTGGATCCTAGGGCTACCAAGTCACGCTATGGTCCTTCTTACACTTAATAGGATATGTCATATGTCATGTCCTATCATCTAAAGGATGACATTTATGTATATATTCTTTCCCATATTATCATTATCTGCTGACTCATTTGTAGTGTGACAAGCGCCTTGTGTTCTCAGAGATAAGGATTTTTTACTTTCTCCACACATTTGGGAGAGAGCTGCTCAAAGGGGCCCATTGCAATGCACACAGGAATAGAAACTAGTCCACAGACAAGACTTCCCTCAGATGTGAGCATCATCCTAAGTAACCAACTGTGTGAGAATTTAGAAACTCCAATTCCACTTTCCAGAAGGCCTTTGGATGTCGTCTCCATAATGTCAATTTGCTACCAAGGGACTCTACGCTCTGAGATCCTTACAACTTACATAATCACACTGCACCCAAACTGGCTCTGTCTAATAACTGGGTCCCACTCTAAACTCAATTTTCCTCTTCTTAGCATCAGTAAAAGGTTGAAGTGTATCTGAATAAAGAAAGACAAATTTCACAGGTGGGGAATTGGGGAGATGCCAGTCAAAAGGGTACAAGCCTTTAGTTTTAAGTTGAATAAACTCTGGGAATCTAATGTACAGCACGGTGACTACAGTTACTCCTACTGTGTTGTGTACTTAAGATCCAAGAAGAGAGTAAAATTCAAGGATTTTCACCACATGCAAAAGAAACTATGTGAGGTGATAGGCGTGTTAAACACATACGTATGTCAGGGGCACCTGGGTGGCTCAGTCAGTTAAGCATCTGCCTTTGACCCAGGTCAGGATCCCAGGCTCAGGGGACGCATGCTTCTCCCTCTCCCTCTGCCCTGCCCCTGCCACTTGTGCTCTCTTGCTCACACACACTCTAATAAATAAATAAAATCTTAAAGAAAAAAAAAAATATATCATATCATCACACTTTAAATACATTATTTGGCGGGGGGGTGGGAGGTTGGGGTACCAGGTGATGGGTATTATAGAGGGCACGGCTTGCATGGAGCACTGGGTGGGCTGAAAAAATTATGAATAATGTTTTTCTGAAAATAAATAAATTGAAAAAAAAAGCAAAAAAAAAATATTTTGTCAGTTATAATTTGAATAAGCCTGAAAAAAAATTTAAAATAAGAACAGAAAAAAATCCTGACTAATTCATCTTCTAATTTCTATTTTTCTTACTCATGTCAGTGAGAGAAAAATAAAAAGTTTTAAAATTAAAAACCAGGTCAATTTTGAAGTAGCTGCTTTTTCTATTAGAGTAAGAGAACTTCTTTGTGTATTTTAAGTCCCAAAGAACTAAACTAATGTGCGAAAATATTTTTAAAGGACAGGAGAAAAACATTCTCAACAAGCAAACAAAAAAAACCATCTGGGGTCCCATCATCACCAGAAGACTAAAACATTATGGTAGTACTCTCCCATTTTTAGTTAACTTATCCACCCTTTTTTCTGATGTTATTTATTTGTGGAAAGACAATAAACTTTGAATAATGTTCCCTAAACAGGAACACATTTATATATTGACCTAATTCTGCTGATATTTCTTAGATTAATTAAAAGTGGTTTCTAAACCAAAACATGTCCAAATTCTAAGTCCATAGTACTAAATAAAGTGAAAAAAAAAAAAAAAAAAGAAAAGGGAAAAAAAAAACCCACTAACATTTAAGTCAAAATTTCCCTACATTTTCATTCTTTCATAGGCTTCTATTACTGAGAAAATATATTTGTCTTAAGTAGTTTGCACTTACCATAAGAGATGGCATGAGAAAAAGGACCATACATATGAAACAGCATCTCTACAGTGAACTGATGGGTGCCGTAATATTAAAGGGCTCCCTCTATTCAATCTTTCTGAAAAACACTGACCACTTGTGAAACAGTGGCATTTGCCTGTTGTACTTTGAGGTGTTTTTTTTTTTTTTTTAAATTTGACTGGGTTCTTAAGTCATATGAAAAACCAAAACAACAAAAATAAGACTTTTCATTTTTTTCTATCCCAAAGAGAATATTCAAATATACTGATTGTGACCTTTTAATGAGATTCTTGAATCCTGACCTTATCTTTTCAAACAAATTTTAGACTAATTTTAGACTTGCAAAAAAGTTGCAATGATAGCACTGAGAACCCCTTGCGAACCCTTTAACTAGCTTCTCGTATTGTGGATGTGTTACATAATCATGGCACCTTTGTCAAAATTAAAAAATTAATTTGGGATAGTATTATTAACTGAAACCAGATTTTATTCTGATTCCACAAGTTTTTCAACTTAGGACCTTTTCCTGTTCTGAGACCCAATTCAGGATCCCATGTTGAACCGGGAAGGCTTACCTTTTGATCTGTTTCTTCATCTTCATCCTGATAATCATCACAGAGTGGGCTGGCATTGGCTGCAAAGGTGGGTCCCTGGGAGTAGTACTGAGAACTTCGGTAGCCATCCCGCCTCAGTTTGTCACATTCTACAGAGTGGTCAGGGAGGGGAGAAAGAGCATTTAAAAAACGATTTGTTTACTCCTCTTTCTTTACCTTTTCTAGTAATATTTGCCCTAAGTATAAGATGCCAAAGAAACACTATTAAAAATGAAAATGATGATAAAAACAACTAAGAGGGGAGCCTAGGGCTCAGTCAGTTAAGCATCCAGCTCTTTTTTTTCTTTTAATTTAATTTTATTTTTTCAGTGTTCCAAGATTGTTTATGCACCACACCCAGTGCTCCATGCAATACGTGCCCTCCATAATACACACCACCAGGCTCAGCCATCCCCCAACCCCCACCCCTCTAAAACCCTCAGTTTGTTTCTCAGAGTCCACAGTCTCTCATGGTTTGTCTCCCACTCCAATTTCCCCCAATTCGCTTTTCCTTTCCTTGTCTTAAATGTCCTCCGTGTGTTACTCCTTATGCTCCACAAGTAAGTGAAACCGTGTGATAACTGACTCTCTCTGCCTGACTTATTTCACTCAGCATAATCTCCTCCAGTCCCGTCCATGTTGATACAAAAGTTGGGTATTCATCCTTTCTGATGGAAGCATAATACTCCATTGCATATATGGACCATATCTTCTTTATCCATTTGTCTGCTGAAGGGCATCTTGGCTCTTTCCACAGTTTGGTGATTGTGGCCATTGCTGCTATAAACATTGGGGTACAGATGGCCCTTCTTTTCACTACATCAGTATCTTTGCGGTAAATACCCAGTAGTGCAACTGCAGAGTCATAGGGAAGCTCTATTTTTAATTTCTTAAGGAATCTCCACACTGTTCACAAAGTGGTTCCACCAACTTGCATTTCCATTAACAGTGTAAGGAGGGTTCCCCTTTCTCCACATCCTCTTCAACACTTGTTTTTACTGTCCTGTTAATTTTGGCCATTCTAACTGGTATAAGGTAGTATCTCAATGTGATTTTGATTTGAATCTCCCTGACAGCTAATAAACACCCAGCTCTTGATTTCAGTTCAGGTCATGATCTCAGGTCATGAGACTGAGCCCCGCACTGGGCTCCACACTCAGTATGAAGTCTGCTTGAGATTCCTTCTCTTCCTTTCCCTCTGCCCCCCCCCCTTGTATGCTCTCTAACATACATACATACATACACAAATAAATAAAATCTTAAAAAAAAACCCCAAAAATTACTAAAACATTGATTACACTGATTATATACCCTGTTCATGGGTTTTAATAGGATTTCCTTCACTTCACAACAGCCATCTGAATCAGTTTAAAGTAATTAAATTATTTGCTCAGTAATGTTATGCAGATAAGCAATGGACCTCAGAATTTAAATCCAGGGGCTTAATTACTATTATTTTTGATATATAGCAATTGATTATGTAACTCCTCATCAAAAAATACAAGCAATTCTCATGCTATGCTTCTTTCCAAGACTCATCAGCTGGAAGTGACATGAGAAACCATGGGTAACGATGCCCTCATTTTATTTTTAGTTCTCAACTTAACTTTGATGCCAAACAGGCTATAATCATTGAGTGGAATTTAGTAAAAGGCTAGGTGGCAGTCAAGACGTCTGCCAGTCTACAGAGAAATGCCTGGCACCAGAGGGTGGAAGGTAACCAGGAGCATGGTGCTTTGCTTCACAGAGGGGCTGGGGCCACTGGCTGCTTAGAGACTAGGGACTCCCTTCAAGGAGGAACCATTGTGCTAATTACTTGGATCAGTGGGGGCAAGTGCAGCAAGAAAAGTATTAATGGCTTTTTAAAGCCCCAGGAGATTTTCTATTACCCAGACAGCACCTTAGGGAAGCATTTGCCTTGCAAAAGGGGTTCACTCACCACAGGGTACCTTTAAATATCCAGCCTTCTGAAGGAGTATGAAATGTGTTTGGTTTTAGAAGTTTCCTCCTTGCACAGCTTGACAAAACCATGCACGTAATGGCACAGAACTAAAGTAGGGCATCTTCAGAGTGCCTTTATAACACTAGGATCTATGATTCCCCCATAGAGAGGAGATGAACAGTTGCTTTAATGAAAGGATAAAAATTCTCCAACCAGGAGGAAAAAAATCCTTACTCTCCTTTGCTACCTCACAGTGGGAGTGAACAGAGTTTCCAATCCAGAACTGCAAATCAGATTTGTAAAAACCTCAGAAAATAGTCATGAGAATCTTTCAGAATGCCAAACTTAACTTTAAAAAATGCATGATGTAATCACATGATAGCTAATTACTTTTACTTCAGTTACTTAGGGGCTAATTTGTGGGCTCGTCTGTCAACCACTCTTGCGTAAAATGGAAAGATTTTTTTTTTTAATTCTGAAATTTCCAGAACACAGTTTATTTTTTAATGAGGATTTACTCATAATAATCTAACCCTTTCCAGTGAGAAATACTTTCCCATTTCTCCAATTATTTAAAATTTCTCTAAAGAATTTAAATGTAACAGAATTATACTCTCCTTCTACAGAGAGAGTATTGTATAAGGCATGATCAGTAGTTTTCAGTGTTCTGTGACAAGTTCTGGGATTCTGTAAATATTGATTTGATTTTTAATTACCTCAAAATTGGGATGAAAAAAATACTCGTCTTACATTTCATTAACTTGGGTGCTGCAAGTTAATTTTTCTGTGGTCCTATAAACTATAGTCTCCTAAGGATCCAGGGTGAACCTTGTCTCACAAACCAACAGAAACTGTTACCACTTTAAAAGGAACACACCTCAATGTAATATAGGCCATATATGAAAAACCCGCAGCTAATATCATACTCAGTAGTGAAAAACTGACAGCTTTTCCTCTAAGATCAGGAACAAGACAAGAATGTCCACTTTTATTCAACATAGTACTGGAAGTCCTTGCCACAGCAATCAGACAAGAAAAAGAAGTAAAAAGCATCCAAAATGGTAAAGAAGCAAAACTTCCCCTGTTTGCAGAAAAAATGGTACTATATACAGAAAGCCTTAAATATTACACCAAAAAACTACTGGAACTGATCAGTGAATTAAGTAAAATCACAAGATACAAGATTAATACACAGAAATCTTTACAACATATCTATACACTAATGAGGAAGTAGCAGAGGGAGAAATTAAGAGAACAATTCCATTTACAGTTGCACCAAAAAAGAATATAATACCTAGAAATAACCTTAATCAAATTCATGAAAGACCTGTACTCTGAAAATAAAACACTGATAAGAGATTGAAGATGACAAAAACAAAGGGAAAGATTCCATGTTCATGAATTAGAAGAACTAATATTGTTTAAAATGTCTATACTACTCAAAACAATCCACAGATTTAGTTCATTCTCTTTCAAAATACCAATAGCATTTTTCATAGAACAAATAATCCTAAAATTTGCATGGAACTACAAAAGACCCCCAAAAGCCAAAGCAATCTTGAAAAAGAAGAACAAAACTGGAAGCATCACAATCCCAGATTTCAAGATCTATGACAAAGCTATAGTAATTAAAACAGAATGGTACCGATACAAAAGCAGACATATAGATCAATGTAACAGGATAGACAGTGCAGAAACAAACCCATACTTCTAGAGTCAATTAATCTTTGACAAAGGAGGCAAGTACAATGGGAAAAAGACAAATGGTGCTGGGAAAACTGGACAGGTACATGCAAAAGAATGCAACTGGACCACTTTCTTAGACCATATACAAAAACAAACTCAAAATGGATTAAAGACCTAAATGTGAGACCTGAAATCATAACATTCCTAGAAAAAAACTTCGTTGACATTGGCTATAAAAACATTTTTCTAGATATGTCTCCTCTGGCAAGGGGGAAGTGACATGAGAAACCATGTCCAATGACTTTTGAGAGTACACCAAAATAAAAAGCTTTTGCACAGTGAAGGAAACTATGAACAAAACAAAAAGGCAACCTACTGAATGGAAGAAGATGTTTGTAAATGATGTAACTGATAATTCGTTACCCAAAATATATAAAGAACTTACACAATTCGATAAAAACCCCCAAGTAATCCCATTAAAATTGGGCAGAGGAAATGCACCGACATTTTTCAAAAGAAGACATAGATAGACAAACACATGGAAAGGTGTTAACATCACTCTCCATCAAGGAAATGCAAATCAAAACTACAATGAGATATTCATACCTGTCAGAATGGCTAAAATCAAAACTCAAGAAACAGTGTTAGCGAGGACGTGCAGAAAAAGGAACCCTCACACACTGTTAGTGGGAATACAAACTGGTGCAGCCACTGTAGAAAACAGTATGGAGGTTCCTCAAAAAACTAAAAACAGAATTACCATATGAGCTAGTAATTCTACTACTGAGTCTTTACTCAAAGAAAATAAAAACACTAATTTGAAAAGATAACCCTTATGTTTACTGCAGGTTTATTTATAACAGACAAATTATGGAAGCAACCAAGTGTCCGTCAAGCAGTGAATGGATAATGAAATGATGTGTGTGTATAAATGTATAATGGAATATTCATCATAAAAATCTGAAATCTTGCCATTCACAACAACATGGAGAGAGCTATAGAGTATAATGCTAACTGAAATAAGTTAGAGAAAGACAAATACTGTATGATTTCACTTGTGCTATTTTTTTTTAAAAAAAGATGTATTTACTTGACACAGAGAGAGGGAGAGGGCAAGCACAAGCAGGGGGAGCGGCAGGCTGGGGAGAAGCAGTCTCCCACTGAGCAAGAAGGCTGACGTGGGGCTTGATTCCAGGACCCCAGGGTCATGATCAGAACCAAAGGCAGATGCTTAACCAACTGAGCCACCCAGGCGCCCCGTATGTGGAATTTATGAAACAAAACAAATGAACAAAGAAACAAAGACAACAAAAAACCAGACTATATATTCTATATTTAATAGAAAACAAAATGGTAGTTGCCAGAGGGGAGATGGGTTGGGATGGTTAAAACAGATGATAGTATTAAAAGTACACTCATTGTGATGAGCATTGAAGGAATGTACAGAATTGATGAATCATTATATTGTACACTTAAAACTAATAAAACACGGTACGTTAATTATACTTGAAAGAAGTAAAAAATGAAATGCAGCCAGCCACACATACACACAAAAACAAGAACCACTGTTACCACTTGTAGCTACTCATAATTCATTGTTTTCAAATAATTGACAAACAAAACAAAATACAAAGTGAAAGCCCCTTTTATTTATTCATTAATTTTTTCAAATATTTTATTTTTAAGTAATCTGTACACCTAATGTGGGGATCAAACTCACAAGCCCTGGATCAAGAGTTACTCACTCTATTGACTGAGCCAGCCAGGCCCCTCAAACCAAGGTCCTTTTAAACTAAGTCCTTCTGTTGTTCAAATCAGTCTTCATCCTTCACTAACTGTCCCTACAAGAAGTAGAAGTTTCAAGTCACACGGTTTAATTAATTAATTAATTAATTAATTTTTATTTGACATAGGCAGAGAGGCAGACAGAGAGAGAGGAAGGGAAGCAGGCTCCCCATTGAGCAGAGAGCCCGACTCGGGGCTCGAACCCAGGGTCCAGGGATCATGACCTGAGTCGAAGGCAGAGGCTTTAACCGACTGAGCCACCCAGGCATCCCAAGTTACACCGTTTTATAATATTGAAAATCTTTTTACATATTGGGAGCACTTATCATGTGAGGGTGTTCCTTACTAGAAAATATGGAGGGGCTGCTGGGCTGGATCATCTCTAAAAGTGACGTTAGTTCTGATGTTGTTAGCAATATTAAAAATAGCTAAAATGACTTGATACATGTTAAATCTTAAAAGACCAGAATGTTGTGCAGCACCTAGGTGGCTCGGTGGGTTAAAGCCTCTTCCTTCAGCTCAGATCATGATCCCAGGGTCCTGGGATTGAGCCCTAAGTGGGGCTCTCTGCTCAGCAGGGAGCTTGCTTCCTCCCCTCTCTCTGCCTGCCTCTCTGCTTACTTGTGATCTCTGTCTGTCAAATAAATAAATAAAATCTTTAAAAAAAAAGACCAGAATGTTGCAAAATTATCCATAAAACTATGAAAAATCTACCAGTTATCAGAACTTCTACCATCACCTTTTGAGCCTCTTTTTGCCACCATGAGGCTTGAGTACAGAAATGTTTAAACAGTAGTATGTCCATGAAACAAGATGCTGGGTCTAAGGTGAAACTAGACAGCATACATTTATGGCGGACGACCACTTTTTTGTTCTTATCAAATTTCTGAAATCCAGTCAAGCCATCAAATTCCATCGTCTCTTATCTTATTCCAACTAGGAAAAATCTAGGAAAATCTCCTCTTGTCAAGTTGCAACAGCTCTCAGCTTCTAGGAACATGGCTTTGTTCATTAAATGGAGTTTACTGTCTGGAAAGTGAGAAGTAAGTAGGTGCGAGCCCTGATGAACAAAGACTTTTCCAACACTACCCTGCGAGTAACTGCAAGGCAAAGCATAATTTAAAGCCAGTTATGCCAGCGGCTACAGGCTAGAAACGAGATACTAAATATAACAGAAGATCTATCTTTAACACATACTCCTCTTGCAATTGAAATCTGGAGTAAAACTGAGCTATTGTTCTCACAGTCCTGCTTGGATAAAGGTATCACTGTTCATTGTGTCCTCTGGTTTTCCAACCACAAATTCCCTCCTCTTCCCTTTCATGTCAAATGGTTTTCTTTAGCACAAGAATAGTGAGCGAACATTCCTTGGTAGACCAAAGCTTTAAATATAGAAGAAAAACAAAACAAAACAATGTCATACCACTGGATGATGATCTAACCATCTTCTGAATTTAGCCAGCCTTGGCCTCCAAACCTTCATGCATTTGGCTATCCTTAGGCTTTTCATATTAATATGTTAGATTAAGACAGTTTAAAGAGTTATTTTCAAAATAATTTTCTCTGCTGGAAATTCTTGATGAATTTCCAATTTCCATGTTTTGCTTTTATATTTATTGGATCGGTCACAATGAGCTAGAATATGCAGCAGTTACAAACAGTTCCAAAAACTCCATGACTTAAGAAACTAGAAGAATCTTTGCCACACATTCTCCTGGTGTAAGAAGAACTAGCAGGGGCTCTGCTCACCAGAGACCCTCGGGGACTGGAAAGAGGGAGGTACCTGTGCTAACTGATCACATGGCAGCACAGTGAGAATGCGGCACCTCTCACGTGAACTCCCGAAACTTCTGCCAGAAATAACCCCTGGTTATTTGAGTCCCATTTCTTTGGACAAAACAAGCCATATGACCACACCTAACTTCAGAGGGGACAAGAAAGGGCCACCCCTACCTCATGAGCAAGGGGCAAAATGACAATACTCAAAACTGCTCCAATGACTCTTCCAAATGGACAGGTAACACACTGAAACAAAGACTTTCCTGATCCTCAGCAGACTTACTGTTTACTTCCAATCTCTCTTGAATGAGGTTGAGAGGCTTTTGATGTGGAATTTGCAAGGGCAATGAAAAGCTACTTTCTGTGTTGCTGAAACAGGAAGCTAACCCTTTGGAGGGACTCCACATGGAGGAGCAGTTGATCCTCTGGAAATCAAGGTGGATCGGCCCCTACTTTCTACTTATGAGGTCTAGGGGACAGCATGTTAACCTTGCTGGAAATTCAGATTCTACCTCTGTAAAGCTGGGACATTACTCCATCTGGGAGGCAGACATGAGATAAATATTTCAACAAATATTTCTGAGTGCTCTGCTCTCTGATGTGAGAGCTGAGGTAGGGATATGCCAGAACTTTGAACAGAAACCTCCACAGGGTAGGTGCTCAGAAAATGGACATGACTGCCAGGATTTACCACATAAGCCAGGAATACCTCAAACTCTTCCCCTTGTAAAAGCCAGTGAGCAATTCCATAACAAGATATGCTTGGCTGTACAGTTCTTCAAGATTCTATAATTTCACCAAGGCTTTGGCTCTACCTTTACCAAAACATCATGAGGCTCTATTTCTTTGCCTAACTATGTGCAGCACTGATAGTTGGATTTTCTCCCAATTGCCTGAGCATTTATTTCTTAACTATTTTCAATCCAAAATAGAGCTAAAATATTTGAACTGATCTAACGGAAATATTTACAGAGTTATCAACTAATCAGTTTTACATGACAGGAAGCCTCATACCTAGGGATGTCATTATAGTGGTTGAGTATCAGCCAGGCACTTGGTAAATGCATTTAAGGAAAGAGAGGAAAAGGACTGAGATCCTTTGATCTGATAGTGTTATGGGCATTGAATTGTGTCCCCAAAAAAGGTTGGTTGAAGTCCTAATCCCTAGTACCTGTGATGTGACCTTATTTGGAAACAGCTTTTACAGATGTAATCACATTAAAATGAGGGCCTACCCTACTCCATTATGACTACTGTCTTTGTAAGAAGAGAAAGCAGAGACCATGGGACCACGTAAGGACACAGGGACATACACACACACAAAGAAGGAAGCCTTTGAAAGGGGCTGAGATTAGAAGTTACACAGCCACAAGCCAAGGAAAGCCTAGAGCCACCAGAAGCTGGAAGGGCAAAGAGAGATTCTCCCCTAAAGGGTGGAGGAAGCATGGTCCTGCTGACATGAGTTTTGGGCATCTAGCTAATAAATTTCTGTTGTTTTCAAAGCCACCCAGTTTGTGGTAATTTGTCATGGCAGACCCAGGAAATGTACACAGTCTGGAACCAAGAGATGCTAACACGTGGAAGAAACTTACGAGTGTTGTCAAGGAAATGGGGCGAGAGGGTGGTCACCCTTTAGCAAGAGTGTCAAAGCATCACTGAAAGAACTAGGGCAGGAACTGGACCTTGGGAAATGCCCAGTTTGGATACTGAAGAGCTGTGAGGCTCTGGGCTTCAGGAACTCATCTCTAACATCCTGAGTTATTCTCCGTGGTGGGAAAGGCAAGATGTGGTCACTGCCCTCAGCAGATGGAGCAGTCACTGTGGTGTAGGAACTGTGATGAGGGCTCCGGACAAACACACCACCGTGCTGATGAGCACTTCCTGCACAGGGAGTCACTTACTCCTCACAATGATCCAAAGCTGTTCCACATTCTAAATATGAAAACTCTGAGAAACAAAAAGAAACTTGCTCCGAGTGACGGGGCCAACACTAAATCCAGGCACTCTGACCCCAGAACTGGTATTCTTTCCTGAGTTTAACAACTCAACAGCTGACAACAGTGCTGTGATGAGAAACTACCCCCCTCCACTCCTCCCAGGATCACACTTAATGTATAAAAGAACACTAGCCTTTATCTAGAAATCAATGCTTTGGGTTTGGGGATTTAGTGCCCTTAAGCTCTTTCCTAGAAAGAAAAGAGATTCAATTAGCTCTATTACAGTTTTTTTTTCTCTACATTTGCATTTTCATTTAAAAAATGAGTATGAAATTAGTCAGTATACGTTTATCTTAAAGAATATTGATATTTATGGTCTTCAGAACCTAAGATTAGGGAAAGTCTCTTTTCCTTAAGGGTAAAGTAGGTCTATAGGTGAAAATACTATGTCTCTCAAAGAAATAATGAAAATGGGGGCTCCTGGGTTGCTCAGTGGGTTAAGCCTCTGCCTTCGGCTCAGGTCATGATCCCAGGGTCCTGGGATTGAGCTCCACAACGGGCTTTCTGCTCAGCAGGGAGCCGGCTTCCCCCTCCCTCTCTGCCTGCTGCTCTGCCTATTTGTGATCTCTGTCTGTCAAATAAATAAATAAAATCTTAAAAAAAAAATAATGAAAATGTTAGCAGACTCAGATTTTAAGATGGAAAAGAAAATCTTCTGATTCCTTTCTCGTTATTTTAGAAATTCTTAAGTCATATTAATTATACATATTAACACAGCCTGTATATCAGCATTATCACTCCCCAAATCCCACAGATGGCAGCAGCGTAGGTCCTACTGGCCCACAGTGGTGGCGGCCATGCTTACAGGAAGCTCACCTCACTGTGCTACCTCAAGACAGCTTAATCCAAATGCCATCCACCTCCGAGGCTTACCTCAAACCCTTTCTTCTACAAAGCCTTTCCCAGTCACTTCAGCCTTCCATGCTAGCCTGAATTTTTCAATATTGTAAGCCATTCTGCATATTCCTCAGAAACTCTGTCATGCCTCACATAGTACAGAGGTTCAACTGATTTTTTTCATGAAAGAATAGCAAAGAGAAAGGAGTGGGAGGTATGGTAGCATCTACTGCCAAGGCAGAATCATAGTTAGAAAAAGTCCTTAGTTCCTAAGATAATTCTCTCTCCTCGGGAACTCAGGTATTACGACTACAAGGCAAAGCATCCCCATGCCGTATTTATCAGTAATTCACAAATATTCATGAAGCATCCACTGCCTGCCAAGTACTTTGATAGGCACGGAAGTTTCTACAGGGAACAGAAGAAACATTCCTGTCCTCATGGAGCTTGCGCTCTAATGACAGCACAGACAGCAAACAGAAAAAACAGTAAACTATGTAGCATGTTAGAAGGTCCTAAGGGCTAAGAAAAAAACAGAGCCAATAAAGGAACTGGGAACGGCATTTGGAGCTGGCCTGAGTAGTGATATTTGAGCAAGCAAAGTAGGTTCCATCACCCTGAGAAAGAGCTAGAGAAATGTCTGGGGTGAGAATAGTAGGAAATGCGGCTGGACAGATAAAGGAGGGACTGACTATGTGGGACCTTGAAGGCTGTAAGGACTCTGACCTTCACTATGAAGCTGGGGGATGGCCTCGAGGGACTTAGAGCAGAGAAGTGACATGATCTTATTTGCATTTATCACCTTCTTCTTGCCTACCCACTTCCCTAAGATGCTAAGACTCAGCTGAAAAGTTCTCAGACACATAAATCCCAAATAAACCACAACCGGAGTTGTTTTTTTTTTTTAATTTTTTTTTTAAAGATTTTTTATTTATTTGAGAGAGAGAGACCACAAGTAGGCAGAAAGGCAGGCAGAGAGAGAGGGGAAAGCAGGCTCCCTGCTGAGCAGAGAGCCGGTTATGGGGCGCGATCCCAGGACCCTGAGATCATGACCCGAGCCAAAGGCAGAGGCTTAACCACTGAGCCACCCAGGTACCCCCACAACAGCAGTTGGACTGTTACCCACAGGAGGACAAAGCCAATCACAGTGATACCAGTAAAAGTACATGGACATTTTTAATCACTGACTGGCATAACTTGCCCTAGTTGATTTTTTTCATATTTATAATTCTGTGAGAGAAAACATACAGTAGTGAAAAATTAAATGAATTATAAAAATTCTGAATTATACTCCAAGAGGAGAAAATTCTTATCTTCAATACAGGGCTAGTAAGTCTGACTTGCTTAAATGAGGAAAAGGAAGAGTTGTAGAAGATGAGACGCTGAAAGCATATGGGGTGTCCTACTCCCCAAGAAATGATGTGGTATATGGGGATGCTAAAAGGAAAAGAGTGAGAAGGTGGCTGCCTTGCAAGACTATGTGGAAAACAAGGGAAGGAATGATGAAGGGAAAATTTGAAATAAATGCTGCTCTAGTAAAAACCAGAAGGATCAATTAAGAAGGTAATTTTGTCATTCTTCAGGTTAATGTTGGTGTGTGCAGGTATGAACTGCTAGGAAAGTTTTGAAACATTCAAATCAAAAGCACAATTTTGGCATTTCACAACAGCAGAGCATTCCAGATGCACCATATTTTAAAATCTGAACATGGTTTCTTCTGAACAGTAGTAAGTCTTTCATAATCCTCCTACTGTAATTCAAGGTCATTGAAATTGGGAGGACTCCACTTCCAAAATTAATTATAAAAATAATGGTCATAAGGCGCTGCTTCAGTGAGAATGTCCTATGATGAACCATAGTCTAAAAAAGTCCCTTTTTCAGATCACTGATTTTTAAAGTCATTACCACTGACACTAAATAAATGCATTATTTTCTAAACTGAAAGCCCTTGGCCATCATTATCTGATTTGTGTTTAAAGTATTTCCGTGGAAACTGAAGGAGAACAGATCTGTGTCTTATGGACTATGATACTCAGGTCTAAAGTTTCTAGAAGATTCAGGTTTTCAAACTTCTATCCCAGTTACTTATCCATCAGATTTATCAACAACAGGGTAAAAGGCCAGTTCTATTATATATCTTTGTCCAGGAACAGAGCATTGAGAACACATAAGGCTATAAACATGTATGCTTAAAAGAGTATCAGCTGTAGTCTAATAGCTATACTGGGTATTATATAGCTAATTTAATTTGAGTTTTCAAGTAAGTACACAGGAAAAATCTGTTGCACTTAAATATTATGCTTTGTAACCATTAGGGAATTTATTTTCTTAAGATAATTAAACCAGAATGCATTTTAAAACAGAAGGGATTTACCTTCCAGCTCATTAATTTACTGGGTTTGGCAACACTGGAAAAAAATCATTCTCATACTGTAGTCGGATTCTGCTTTGCCAATCAGGCATATTGGATGTTCCCAAAATACATTTGGGTTTTCTTGAAAATTCTTCAAAACAGTTGAACTTTAATTTATTTAAACTGTTTTTAAGAATCATAAGCGGAATAATTAAGAGATTATAGATGTTCAAATGCTTTTAAGTTCCTTGGTTATTTGTAGCCTACCAAGTGAGCTGAAAAGCTGTTAAATCCTAAAGACACCATGAATTTAATATCGATGTTGGATACTGATATGGATATTTTCCTAGATACTTTGATGGCTATTTTAAGTGACAGATTTCAAATAAACATGCTCTTTGGTTTAATATTAAACTAATGTTTGGTTCTTTTCTTCCCTCCCCCTTTTAGAGTAGAAGTTTTTATGTCATTATACAGTAATACTTATATGGTATAAAAGCATATTATTTATATATGACGTAGTAAACTCAAATTCATCTTCCAAAAAACACATAGTTGGGTCCATAAGATTGCTTTCCCCCACCTTTTTTTTTTTTTTTCAAAAGATTATTTATTTATTTGACAGACACATCTCAAGTAGGCAGAGAGACAGGCAGAGAGAGAGGGAAGCAGGCTCCCTGCTGAGCAGAAAGCCCAATTCGGGGCTCCATCACAGGATCCTGAGACCATGACCTGAGCAAAAGGCAGAGGCTTTAACCCACTGAGCCACCCAGGTGCCCCCATAAGACTGCTTCTTCACAAGTCGTCACTTCAATGATACTTACAATCCAAAGCACCATAAAACATAAAAGGATAAAGAGAAAATATATGGCTTTAATGACTAAGCCTAAGCCTCTCTAAAGTTCAGAAAGCAAAGGTCTCCTCTCCTAATGGTGTGTGTACAACAACGTGCTCCAAGTACTAGAGAAGAAATGGCTTAACTGGGTAAGAAAGAAAGAAGGCTGATCAGAAACGGGAACTATCATCTAAGTGTCAAAGGAAAGGGAGCTCCCCTGAAGGCAAGGAGTTCCAATTTGCTTAAGTCACTTTCTGCTAACAGCCAGAGAGCAGTCCAGCAGGAGTTCAGAGCTCAAACTCTTGAGAGTAGAACAGCTTATGTTCAAATCCTAGCTTGCAATGAGCTAGTGGAGCTGAAGGGCTATGTTCCAACTTCTAGGGGGCTTACAACATAGGTGACTGATAAACAAGTTCGCACTGACTACTGACAGAGCCCTAGCTTTCCAAATTAAGTTGCCTTGGAAGCACGTGGAAGGCTTGTCGAACCCACTGCTGAGCCTGCTCCCAGAGTGTCTGATTCAGCAGGTCCAGGGTGGGGCCAGAAAACCTGCATTCCTAGTCAATTTCCAAGTGATGGTGATGCTGCTAGTCTGGGAGCCACAGTATGAGACAAGACGGAAATAGAATTAGGGAAGTTTGATATTTCCTAGATATTCTAAGTAAGAAAAGCTGAAAGACCCAAGAGGAAGGGAGGGTTGATCAGTCTTAGTCTGTCACAAATGACCACACCCACTAAGAGAAACTTCAGCGGGGAACAGGAAACAAAGGATGAAGAAAAATTGAGTATATGGGTAGGGTCAAGGCAGAGGGGAGAAATGCTCTATCTGGTACTACTTTCAGTTCCTAAAGAATACTGTTTTATTGCAGAAAAAGCTTTTAACTTTGCTACTGCGGGAGTGCCTTGCCTGTCAAGCCTCCTTTAAAATGCTGGGGAGTTCGTGCTTTTAACATCCCAACTGAGCTCCAACTGAGGAGGAAGCTTCCTGATCCAGGCCAGCACCACCTCTCACCGGATTACTGTGGAAATCACCACCCAGTCTCCTGCTTCCGCCTTGGCCCCCTTGAGGTGAACTTTAACACAGAACCCCACTGAGCTACTTAAAAAGGACTAATCAGACTATGTCACTCCTGAGTTCAAACCTCTCCAATGGCTTCCCAGGCCCTGAAAGTAAAAGCCCAATGCTTTCTAAGCCCTGCATGATCTCACTCTGTATGGGTGGCTAGCAGGTACCCAGTGAGTTCATTAAGAGAATGAATGATAAGGGCTTAAAGCATAACTGTGATTGGACTTGAAAGCATACTGTGATTACATGATAGAGGTGCCATCCCTTTCCTCTCCCCCATGTACTTTATCCTTAAACACGCTTTCCACATCAATAAACCAAAGGCATATGACTTGTCTCTTTTAAGCTGGCCATGGCATCAGTGTTTATTAACCACAGCTGGGAAGTGTGGGCTGGGAACCCAATGCGGGTGGGGCCCCAATCATATCTTCAGGAAATCAGGGATAAGGGAAAGCTGGTAGGAAGGGAATGAAGTAGGGAAGATGATGTCCAGTGCTCAATCAGGGTTATCTATCCAAGGAAATTTAGTCTCAGCGGAATTTCAGAGAAACTGATTAAATCCAGTATTTACAAACTAACTGTATTATGGATAATACCTAGAAGATTTCTGATCAGATAGAATCAAATAAAGCTCCCAGAAGTTTCGGGTAGGAGTAAGGCAGAAGACAGGAAATGGTGATGGAATGGACGCCTTTGAAATGGACAGTTTTCTTTGCCAAGGTTGGGGGGCGGGGACGAATGACAAGCGGACTGCAGAAGTAATTTCCTTAAAAATTATTTAACGTAATTCCAAATGACTTCTCATTTCAATCTACATAGTGGGTTTGGGGAAATAAAATGATCAGGGTTGTAAAGGCGGTGTACCACGGAGACAAAATGAGCTATTAACTGTGTCATCAGCTCAAAGTCAAACAGGAAATGCGTTTGTGACTACTGTGTAAACATGTATTGGAAAGCACCACCCTGCTCCCAATCCCAGGACAAACGTCTCCCTCACTGACATTGAACACCACAGGGAACTTCCCTTTATGTGGAAGGGTTTTAAAAAGGTCATTTCGGCGAATATGGTCCCTCTGTGGTTAATTTCTGTAAGAGTGGAATAAAAACCTCCAAAAAATTAGGAATTAAATATTAAAACTTAAGCAGTTGGATAAAACCTTTAGCTTTATTTTTCACAGCCAACCATGGAAGATTTACTTGTAGAGGTGACCTGCTATTATAGAAAACTACAATACTTTAATACATCTTCTCTTCACATGCCCAAATTAATTCAAGGAGACTCAAAGCACTGAATCTGACTGAAATTAAGGTGAGTGTTTTCTGGTGCCATGATTAATGGGAGCGTGTGAAGAGTTTGCCAGTTCTGGTTGAGCGGCACCAGAGCACAGCAGAATGGGAGGTGATCTCATTTCAGTCGAGAATGAGAAAGCCCTCTCATTGGCAGCAGTGGAGCATTACCAAGGTTACTCAGTTATCAAATAGCCAGCTAAGATTCTAAACCAACACCGAGAGACTTCAGTGGTACGGAGAGTGATAACAAACCTTATCCACAGTACCTTCAATGTAGCGTTTTTATGCGGCACTGAGGGCAACACAGAGGCCACTCAAGTTACTCACTTTATCAGGAATTAAAACAGAATTGCTGAAACAGCAGACTAGCGCCATGGACACAAAAACAAAACAAAAAGCCTTTTGTTGAAACAATCCCGAGTGTTTTGTTAAGACCTGGATTATTTAAATGACTGTCTTTGCTAGTCTATCTTTTGTGTGTTGCTTACCATTTAAAAAAAAAAAAAAAAAAAGAGGCAACATGTCTCTTAACCTAGTGAAAAAGCAGTTATTGTTCATTTTCTCTTGCTCTTGCATCAGACTTCAGCAACTACTTCAGCTTTACCCTGCTCAGGGGAGTTAGTATTATAAAAAATTTCCTGAGCCCTCCAATCTAACAAGAGAAGTTAAACAATCTCGTTCACATGTCATTTCCATTCTGTTATTTCCTCGTTTTTTGTCTTTGCTCTTCCCTCTCCTCAATAGAGAATTTGATCCACTGTTTCATCAGGCTGGGTAACTTTCCCTAAGGACAAAAATTTCAAAAGAAGTTTAATGAAATACCAAATATTAAAAAAAAAAAAAAAAAGCTTTCAATAACACATAACATGAACATCTGTCTTTGAAAAGTCAACCTAATTAAATTCACAAGCACCGAACAAGAGCGCCAAATCAAGTCATTCTTCTCACCAAAACCCCAGCAATAGAGTGGAGGGCCCCGTTTCTGTCAAGCCTCCAGCACCAACTCATGAACAACTTTGCCATTTCTTTTGCTCCATCTCAAAATTCTTCCCAATTCTCTGTCTAGGAGACACAGGTGGAAACCTGACTTCCACCTGTGGCCCTGAGTTCACCGCCTATTGCTTTTGTATCCTCAGGGAACATCCTTCCCATTCTCCCTTAGTATCTGTGATCTTTCCCCTCCTCCTGGGCTCCTTTTGTCTACAACCATGTTTGAATTGGCTCTGGTTTTTAAAACAAGTAATATTACCTCTATCTTGCCACACCTCAAAATACAGTCCCCTTCTTCTCTTTGTTTTGCTGACATCAATTTATTCTACTTCCTTGTTTCTCAAAAAATGTCTTGCATTATTTTTCTGCTTATAAAAATAATTCTTCTCCCATAAAATCTGGCTTCTTAACATCCAAAGCCTTCCTTGACACTTCGCTTTTGAATGTCACCAATGGCAGCCTAATGACCAGCTTAGTATCCTTTCTCCAGACTCTCTCCCCATCTGTGAGCCTCATCACCACCGCCCATCCTGACTCTCTTCTTCCCCCAACTACTCTTTCACCGACTTCTCCTCTCCAGCCCCCTAAAGTAAAGGCTTCCGGGTTCAACCCTGCCCCTCGCCATTTTCCAGCTCGTCACTCCTGCACGTTCACGCCTTCTGCTGCGGCTTCAGCCCTCTCCTCTCTCCTGAGTTCTAGGTGACCTTTCCACAAACACAACAGTGTTTACCGTCCAATGAAATACCGAATGCAGAAAGAGAGCAGCTTTTTGTAACATTACCATTTGCCTCTGAAAAGTCAACCTAGTGAAGTTAAGCAGCAGCCTGTGTGCTAGAGTCACACAAATGACAAAACAAGGTCCTGCTCCCAACGGTCTCGCTATCAGGCAGGGAGATACATGGGTAAACACAGACTACGCAGTTTAATGGAGGGCTGTTAAGGTTTTGCAGGAATGTATGGGAAAGGGTAGAAGGCGTGTCCTGGAAAGTCCAGGAAAACCTCTCCGGGTTCTCAGACAACCACAAGATGACTCTTCCAGGGAAACGGGCGTCGCTGGCCGGGAGTAAGAGATTACGATACAGCAGGAAGAAGGGCAAGACCCGGACAGAGAGCAGAGAAAGAGAGCACAAGACAAGCTAGCAGTCCAATGCAAGGACTTTATCCTTCAGGTGAAGGCACAGGTGGTAGAAGGCATAAAGCCAGACCAATAAGGGGCAGGCAGATCCTGAAGGTTCTTAGATGCTAAGGAGCCATATATGTATGAGAGGGGCGCCTAGGGAATTTCTAACAAAGGAGAGGTCCGATCAGATTTCCGTTTTAAAGATTTCCGTTTTAAAGACGACACCCAGGGGCAGGGGTGAGGCTCCGTAATACCACTCTCTTCTGCCCTCTTACTCACACAGACATCTCTCCAGGGAGCTTTAAGCCGCCCTGGAAAGCAGCAACGTCATTCCTCTTGGACTCAGCCACAATACCCGGTCCATGCTTTACCTGCAGGATGCACTTAGAAAAATTTCACGGCAACACCAACTTAGATCATCGATAACCCAGTTTGCTGGGACTTAACACTCAGCATTAAGTTCTATTCTGGTGTCAAAGAACGTCACATCCGTCACCCTTAAGCAGTAAGTACTGAGACGCCAAGCAGAATTTTTGAGCTCAGAAGGGAACCTAGACATCATCCATTGCTTTCCAGAGCAGGAAGCCAAGGGCAAAAATGGGACAGGATTTTCCAACATCTCACAGGCTCCTAGCGGCCCAGGAATACAAGTTCCAGCCTTGCGTCTCTATTTCCTGACTAGTTATGACAACTGAACAAAATGCCGATGCTGCTATGTTTTAGGAAAGATGGGACAATATAGTCCCTACTCCTCTTGAGTGGCTTTTCCAGAATGATGTACCACTCTCCTTACCTGAATTCTAGACCTATTTTTATTTAAACTAGAAACTAAGTAAAAATTCTGTATGAATGAGTCTAAGTTATTTAACGTTTCTGACTTATAGAATATTAAAAATAACCTTTCTTTAAACAGTGATACTTCAGGGCATCTGGGTGGCTCACTGGGTTAAGCCTCTGCCTTCGGCTCAGGTCATGATCTCAGGGTCCTGGGATCCAGCCCTGCTTTGGACTGTCTGCTCAGCAGGGAGCCTGCTTCCCCCTCTCCCTCTGCCTGCCTCTCTGCCTACTTGTGATCTCTCTCTCTCTCTGTGTCAAATAAATAAATAAAATCTTAAAAAATTTAAAATAAACAGTGATACTTCCTCTTCTCCTCCTATCAATTCTACCTAAGTATTCTTCTGGAGAACACAAGGAAGGACCAGGCAAAGGAGTGCTAAATCACCGGTCCCCTTTTATTTCTCTTGTCCCTTCTAAAATCTGTGCCTTTTTTTTTTTTTTAAGTCCACTGAAGTACTAATGACCTATTACAGCCCTAAAATATGCACCAAATGTCATTAAAATGAAAAAGCAGTTATAGATACTTGACATACCCACTGTCCCCTGACACGGCTTCCCTCCTTTTATTCTCTTATACTTGAGTTTCAATGAAATCAGGACTGAGTGAAGAGAAGATTTCCAGAGCAAGGGTGAAGGACCTCCTTTGGGCATCCACAAGCTAATCTGCATTCCTTAAGTGAATTGGCTAACAAAACCAAACTTGCCCTAGGCCTCTCGATTCCAGCTCCCTGTGACCTTTCTGAAAGCTGATGGCAGACATCAAAGCATTTCCTCAGGGCCCTCAGGATCTTAGATCCAAAGGGACAGGTGTGGGCTGAGCAAGAAACCGGATTTCAAACCCCAACCTCGTCATCTATCAATTGCAAAAGCAGCTATAAACTAACCCCTTCGCTTCCAGGAGACTTGGTTTACGTACCTACAAAATGAAAAGAGGTTTATTAATCAGAGGATGTGGGGGGTCCCTTCCAGCTCTAGCAATCTAGGCTCTAACTGAGGTTGAAGGTGGGTAGGAGAAAAAGTCCCCTTGCTTATACAGACAAAACGACCCTGAGTGCCAAGTGTCTGTAGCTGTCCTTATCATCACTGATATTTCTGGTTCTGTTCCTCTCCCTCCTCCCAACAGTATCTCTGGATCTCTGGAGCATAACGGGTAGGAAGGAAAGCATCAGCTAAATCAGGATAGCCATTTGGGAAAGAGGGCTGAGATTTATAACTTCGTATCCGTATTCCATTGCACTTAAATCAAAATGCACCCTTCCCTCTACAAACACTGCTTCCAATTTTAGGGGCAGGTACTCTGAGATATTTGGCAAAGGGACGTTAATTTTTTTCCCACAAACACAGATATGATGGTCTTTATTTTACAGATGCATAAACAAGGTCAAATTGTCAAAGAAATAAAACTCAAAATTAAAATCAAATCAGAGATATCTAGTACATAACAGGCAGGATTTGAACCTAGATGTGACCCAGGGTCTCTTCATTAAACCTGGATTTTTCCCTACTGGAAAGCAAGAACAAGAGGCTTCTGGAGTTTAGGTCTTAGTCTACTTTTTGACCAGGGTAATGGTTCTTTTCACATTTGCTTTATAATTATTTTTACATTGTACAATGTTTTAGGTATTTGTGTTCTATGTCATAGTTTTTAAAAAGTGACAGAGAAGAAGAATAATCCATGTTTAGCACAGGTGGGCAAAGCAGATGTTCATCTTAAATGCATCAACAGCAGTGAGCAGATGGACCATTCCAGGAGAGAGAGTTCTTGGTCAACATCCACAAGCCCACACCTCCAAAAGCATCCCCCGAACAGTCCCGTGAGACGTGCGACAGGACCGCCAAGAGGAGCATCTATGGCCAAAACCACAGGACCCATGTGCCCAAAGCAGCCAGATAAGATAGCCAAGCTACCTCATCAAATCCAGAGAGAATCCCGCAACCTTTCCCAGAACAGACATATCTGTCTAAGCCAAAGGCCAACGAGGAAGCTTCCTGACATAAAAGGTAGATGCAGTGAGCCTTAGATAAAGCCTGTACGTCACAACCTGTCAGAGGAACCCTGCTGAAACTACCTGGAAACCTTGTCCTAACTTTGAGAGAGGTGTACCCTTCTCCATCATCGAACATGTTGGGAAGAATACATGCATGCACAAAAACAAACAAACAAACAAACTACTGTTTTTAACCGGTTGGTACAAACCGCCATTTCTTCACACTGTAAATCCTCAATTCCTATAATAAATATAACCCACTGACTGAATTAACACAGGCCAGATCCGCCATTCTTCCCTGTGCTCACACTTCTAATTTTAGAGCCACAGACCAGGCTGACCTGTTAAAATATATTTCTTCAGGAAGCGTAGCAGTGACTAGGGAACATTTTCGATACAACAACAGATGCTCTGTGAACTAATTCTGGCAGGAGTGGACGTGGACACAGTAACTAAACTGTCTGTTAAACATACTGTGAGAAACTGTGTTTCTCTCTCTCTCCCAGGTTAGGCTTTTGGGGGATGGAGCCTTGAAAATAACATGTCTTTATTTCAGCCTTCAACATGCTCCTAACTATTGAATACAGAACTAAAGCTCTAAAAGAAATAAAATCTGAACACTTCATTCAGCCTAACCTAACCAACCCCATCCCTCAACCCCCCTTTTCCCATTTAATATGGCCCTTTGACTAATGCTAAAAATTATTCACATAGATATTTAGGTAAAAGTTACCTATCATCCCATCTAATTCAGATGAAGTTCATGAATGGCTCAAACAACCATGGGGATTAAAAGGGCAGAATTCTTCTGGAAATACAGTTAAAAAATAAGTGAATTCTTTAAAAAAAATTTTTTTTAAAGATTTTATTTATTTATTTGACAGAGAGATCACAAGCAGGCAGAGAGGCAGGCAGAATGCTGAGCAGAGAGCCCAATGTGGGGCTCGATCCCAGGACCCTGAGACCATGACCTGAGCCAAAGGCAGAGTCTTTAACCCACTGAGCCACCCAGGTGCCCCAATAAATGAATTCTTAATAGACAATGGGATCCATCTTCAGAAATTAACTACTCACCGTCAGCCAGATGTCCTGTGTAGCCAAATATCAAAGTAATATTTTTAAATCTAGGTCCATGTTTGTAAGGTCATTAGCAAATCACCAAAATCAAATCATTTGGTCTAAGAGCATGGTCACCAAATTCTACCAAATTCTCCAGAGACTAGTCAACAACAGATACGAACCTGAGTTAATTTGGACCTATTTGGACCAGCACAGAGTACATTGGACATTGTACATTGTATATTGGACCTATTTGGACCAGCACAGAAGACACCTGTTCCGGGTATTTCATATGCCACAAGATGCCTACCTCTTCCTCGGTAGCGGGATGAGAGAGTGGGCAGGTGGTGGTGGTGGGGGGGTGTCTCCCAATGCTTTTCTTTTCCAGCCGACTGAGCTCTGCCTGCACACTGCACATCATACACATCTCCACTACACCACTGTCTATTTACTTCAATCTTGACACAAAGTAGCAAGTTCAGCTCTGTAAAGGACCCATGAACTTTTCCTAGTTCATTTAAAAACTCTGGGCATAGGCCCCCCCATCCCCCAAAGAAAACAAACTCAAGCAAACAAACAACAAAAAACTCCTGGTATAGTACAGAATTGATGCTCAAATGCTTATTAAACTGGGCCTATTATCTGTCTTTATGTGCCAACTCAGTTTTTTCATAAAAACATTTTTAAGTAAACCCATGCCTTCCTCACTCTACCAACTTAAGCATTTCTGCGTTACTTTAATAAGCAAATATTTACAACACTTAGTTATTAATTGAACTAGTACTCATTGCATCACTTCCCTCCACATTTTATGATCCTCCAGAGGACAGCTGAGCTCTCCTAAACCTGGCAGAACTTACCATGATGGCATTTGATGATTACAAAAAAGGACCAACCTATTCAACATTAATGAACAGCTTTCCTTCCTGAAAATTATGGATAAGGTCACAGTAAGAAGAGAAGGAACAAACAGATCACTCATAGTGAATAATTAGCTACCTTTCCATATCTTTAAGCGAAGAACATTGAGGGCAGATTAACTTAAACTGCTATCTTTATATAATCTCATGTCTTCATAGTGCCATACATTCAGGGACCAGGTTTTTTCTTTTTAATCTTCACTGATACTGAGGCCATTAATGCTCCGCACTTGTGTTTATTAACTCAGGTTGTGAACATGGTGTAGGGAAAGTCTGGGATGTAAAGTTTCGTGCATGTGATTAAAAGTAAATAAATGAAGAGGAAACCACTCAGGTGCTCTTTCACATTTCATCTTCCTCAATCACTGCTTTAAAAAGTTATTATTTATCTAAAAATCTCTTCAGGAGTATTTAAATCCAGACTTAAAAGTTGAGCTCCAAGAATTTTCCAAAGTTATTAACTTTATTAATAGCAAATCCCTTTGATGAGGCGTTTTAGGATATGAGAGCAGATGCTAAAGCATTGACCTTTTAAAAAAATTCAAGTGTAGGCAAAACTAGTGGTGATAGTATTTCACATGAAGCTACTGAATAATCAAAAGGAAAATAAAATCAGAAAAATCTATATACAGGTGGTCGATTTTCTCAGGGAAGAAAAGAGAAGCTCTGATCTGATACTTGCAAATACATGAAAGAGGCCATGAAGCACAATTTCCTGGAGAGCGATCAAAAAACAGCCAGGCCTGAATCCTCAAACTTACACATACCTTCCTGTAAGCGTTCTCTACAAGCCAGACCATGCAGAGCTCTGTTGTTCCTAGCTCAGAGAGAAATGTTAACAATGGCACTGCCTCTGGGGTTTGTCCTGGGAACTGTGCCATTTAATATTCTTATTAATTATTTGGGGGGAGAAGGTAAACTATAAGGAGAGATGCTCTTGGTCGAAATGTACTGAAAATAAATCGTAGGGAAGGGATATAGAAGAAATTTTGGCTGGATTTAGGTATATCATGAAGGCAACAAAGGCTGAAGTACAATACCAAGGCCATACAGAAGAGGCCAACTAATGGAATTCTTTCCATTTAAGCTTTCGGTCACTAAATACACAGGTTAGGCAGGCTACATAAAAAGGGGGACCCAATAATCTCAGCTCTGGACAGTCCAAAGCCAAGACCATAGGATATGAGATACTGTAAGATACATACTGCTTTTCTAAGCACTAGAAAAGAATCAAGGAAGAAAAAATAAGGCTATCATCTAAAATGTTTATAAAGAGTTCTGTTCAGAATATCGTATCTATTGTGAGTCTAGTGATAGCTATTCCTTCTTTCTGGAAGCAGAAATTTTCTGCTTTCTCTAACTCCTAAAAGAACAATTTGAGGCACATTTCTTGAGAATTTTTCACACTGATTTGTACTATAGAAGTACGTACAAATTCCTTGAGACCCAAGCCCCTGCCTTTATAGCCTGCACTTCTACCAGAATGAAAAGAGTTCCAACAAATGGATGTTAAAGGCAATATAATGCAGCAGTTAAGAATATGGGTTCTGTAGCCTTGGAATGTCCAAGTTTAAATCCTGGTTCTGCCATTAACTAACTTAGAGATCTTAAAAAGTTTCTGATCTGTGTGTCTCTGTTTTACCACCTGTAAAATCTGCATAATAATAAACAGGATTATTCTGGAGATTAAATGATATAATAAGAGTAATGGGTTTAGAACTGAATCTGGCATGTAGACAAATATTTAATAAGTATCAGTTGAGGTCCTCATGCTGGGTTTTCCTTGAATCAATAACAGATTTCTGGGGTACCTGGATGGCTCAGTGGTTAAGCCTCTGCCTTCAGCTCAGGTGATGATCTCAGGGTTCTGGGACCGAGCCCCACACTGGGCACTTGCTCATCACGGAGCCTGCTTCCCCCTCTCTGCCTGCCTCTCTGTCTACTTGTGATCTCTATCATGTAAATAAATAAAATCTTTAAAAAAAAAAAAAAAAGATTTTTCCTAGATTCAAGTTTTTCACAATTAGGTAAGATACAGAATATACCCCGTTAAATTTCAATTTCAGATAAACAACAAAACAACAAATAGTTTTTAAGCTTTTTGTTTTGTTTTGTTTTTAAGTGATGTCCACACCCGATGTGGGGCTCAAACTCAAGACCCTGAGATTAAGAGTCACGTGATCGTCCGACTGAGCCAGCCAGGTGCCCCAACAACAAGCATTTTTTAAATAAACAATGTCCCAAATATTGCCTGGGAGTAGAAAACTGGTAGAGGGAGCAGCATCTGGTAGACCAAGAACCTTAGTTTGCTTTTTTAAGGAAAAAGTCTCTGAATCTTAACAGATATTCCTTCCTCTTTTAAAGAACAACTTCTTTACCACTTTTAAGAGAAGCCCTCCTTCCCACACAGTTAGACTTTTTAACATCCATAGTAATTTGAAGAAAAATGAAGCTTTAAACTAGATATAGGAGGAGACTCTTCCTATGTATTTCCTACTGCCTGCAGGGCACTCTGCCCATCTGCTGACAGAACCAATGCTTAAGAGGAGAGCAGCTGCGTGCTGCCCAAGTCCTGATGAACAAACCACTTGGAACTCAAAGTCTATACATAGGTCCCCTTTCCACCCAACCTGAACTAAACAGAACAAACCATTACAAAGTATTAGCTTTAACAAATTTGCCTTGAATACCTACAATGGTTTTAAAAAGGCAGGGGCAAATTCCCCATGTCAGCAGGGGTTTATTTGGATTACATTAGTACTGGTGGTTTGAACATGCTCAAGAGAGTTTCCAAGCAGGGGTGGGCTCTGTGAGGATAGATTTGCATGTCTGTAAACTGGCAGGTTTCTACAGAGACCAGAACCTATTAGGCATGTATTAGGCTAGAAGTATTTATGATCTCGTCTAAAAAAACCAGCACACCATGTGTTCATTATAAATAGATCTTCTTTTAAAAAGAACGATCACATTTGTGCTTTCAATTCTAATGGCCAGTGCGCCAAGAACAGCAAGCTGGAGGGAGGCAATCTTACCCCTCAATACTGATTTGAGGTTGAGCTTGGCTTGGCGGTGCAGGTCCTCTACACACGGTGGTCTTGTGGTGGGAAGGAACACATTCTCCTGCTGATGCCATGGAGCAGTGTAGTGGACTGTCCATCGACTCTCCTCATCGAGGTTGGAAACCGCTGTAGAAAGAAAGGCAGCATGAATTCTGGTGTCCAAGTAAGCGTCAGTGGCTCCAAATATTTTCCATCAAGATGGGTTGTTGGTGCCTAACATATCCAAGAGGTAAGGGCCAAAAAAGGGGAAATGGGACAAATTCTGCATAAGGTTTAACTAGGCTCTAGGGGTCTTCACAGTGTTTTGTCTCTTGAAGGAAAAGCTCAAACTGCCCATCATCCCCCACCACGTTTTGATAAGAATTATTTCTTCAGTTACTTGCTTCCCAGCATTTTAGGCCCTCCCCTGACTCCAAAGTCAGAAAACAATTAAGAAAACTGATAGAGACCTCCAATTCCTACTTAACTCTGCCACAATGAGTATTTATTATCCAACTGTACACTGCCTTTGTAACAGTAAATGTTAGATTGCCAAGACAGAAACAAATTTCCTACCAAGAGGCGCAGACCAAATGTTTCCTCTCTAAAGCATTACTTTAAAACATCATTGTAATAAACTCAACTTTTTAAAAAAATTAAGCATAAACATTCAGTGAAATATATTTAAATAGCATGTCTAATAG
Organism: Neogale vison; assembly: GCF_020171115.1. Taxonomy (NCBI): domain Eukaryota; kingdom Metazoa; phylum Chordata; class Mammalia; order Carnivora; family Mustelidae; genus Neogale; species Neogale vison. The sequence goes on along the minus strand of NC_058091.1, from coordinate 63,418,193 downwards.
AAGTAGAAATCAATTTGTGCTACAAACTCTGTTTCCTGCTTTCATGGAATACTTTTTTCCCCAAAGAATGTTGTTATATTAAAAAAAAATTTTTTTTAAATTCCAATGCAATTGACCCTTCCCACCATAACCCAGTTCAATTGAGTTTTCCCAGTAGAAAAGAGTACATCAGAGGGGAAACAACAGGTAATCATGAGAGTATCCTAAATCTTCTAAATAATTTTCCTTGATCCCCCTAGGGCTTGGGATCTCCATGTCTACTTTGTTTTTGTTCCTAAAACACAGAGTTGAGGACACCAGTGGAGCCCACCATGAAGCTACAGCACCAAATACATGCATCAACAGTTTTTAACCCTTTCTACATATCTGCTGCTGTAAGTCAGATGTAGGGAAAGACTAGGCAATTTTAGAGGAAAACCGTGTGCTGAAGGGGTGACAAATAAAACCAGCAGATCCCAGAATTGTGAGCCAGGGGCTCGTCTTTCCTGACTCTGAAGTAGGCTACAGAGCACACACTGAGCATACACATTTGTACAACACAGTATGTCCCTGGAAACGAGACCATAAACAGATTCTCAAAATAAAATGAATAAGCATGCATCAACTATTGAACCTTTCTCTATTCTAATGTATTTCAAATTCCCTTAGAGTACCCAACAGCACAGCATTAGAGCTGTTACAAAGACCAAATGAACTAATATATGTAAAGCATGATTGTGGCAGGAGTGAAATTCATCTACAGTAACAGAGACCCTGACTTTAGACCTGTACCGCTAAAGGGGAACTTGGCATTTCTTTGCACTCCTGGGAACCTGAGTCACAGGTTAGCACTCCCCCATAACCCATTAACCCATCAACCCATCTTTTCTACAGCTACTAAATTCTGTAAGCCTCATTTCTCAAATCATCCCACCTTCCCCATAAATTGCTAAATGGGAAAATAAACATTGCGAACTCGACATGGAACTAAAAACAGAAACGTCTGTGTGCTTTCTGCTTTCTGCTGTTTGACAAAAGCATGTAAATTAGGCACCTGGTAGTTCACATAACCTCTTGTTGAAAAAACTGTTCTGCGTGCTGCATGTAATTACCAATCTTAATACATAAAATCCACAAAGACCAATGTGGCCCTTATTTACGTGCCTGAGAATCTCGCATTAGACGGAACTCACCCTATGTCCTCTAAATGGCAGCCACAGTTAATTGCAATGTTTCCTGCTGATGTGCATTTATTTGGAAGACTGAACTACCACACACTTCATAGTTGAAAACTACTGAAAAGTGCAACTTCCTATTTGCCAATTACAAATCAAATCCAAGCAGTGATACTTGCGTCTGTGCAGTCCTGCCACTGGCCCCACTGTACAGCTACCAACTGGCTCCCATGAAAGAACAGTTGTCTCTTCTCAGAGCATCTCACTCTTGCCAGGGCAGATTTTAATCAGTCCATCCAAAGACAGCCTCCCACAGAGGGAACTGCAGAAAATGGGCTGAGAGCGCTGTTCTTTGTTGCTTCCTCCAAGGTCTCTTTTACCAATGCTCATACCCAACCACATTAATCTAGTTTAAATCACTGGCCCAAAAGCTCAACTGAACTAAGCCAACAGCTATGTAAAAACAAAACCATGTATTTGTAATATTTACACTCTGCGGAGAAAAGAGAAGCACCTGGATCAAAGATATGTAAACCAAGGGTCAGTACACAATGAAGCCATGCCACAAACGCTGTGTGCTGTACAGTAACTGATCAGTCTAGACAGTTTGTCCCAGAGCTCTGAAATAAGTTAACAGAGAGTTCCGGGGAATTTTAAAGGATCATCCCCAACAACAATACATGATAGATCACACACAGCCTCCCTGCACGGTAAGCCGAAGAATTAAAAAAACATATTATCAAGGCAGACATAAGGTAAATACAAGGCTCCCCCCCACCCCATTTTTTTCAAAGGGCTTCTTTTGAGAAGCACCAAAGTGAATTCACCTAAAATTCCAACCATAAATAAATAAGACATGCTAAAATCACATAATTCTGCCTTAGAGTTATAAAAGTCAGAGGTATTTGAACAACTTAGTAGAGAATGGAGTTTAACCTGTGCTAATTAATGTTTTCACATTCCATCACTCAAGAAGATGAAATAGTACAAAACACACACGCACACACACACGGGGGGGTGGGGTGGGGAGGAGAAATTACTTACTTTTTTTCTTAAAAAGTTTAATTAAAGACTTGATCTTTGCATTAATGAAGGCCACCATTTCCAGGATGCGTACATAGGGCTTAGAAATTTAAATCACATTAAAAGCTCAGCCCATCGGGCAGGTGGTAAGCTGTATCCTTCTGCTCCAGATTCTAACTTTCTTCCTCCAGTCTCAAATCTTTAGACATCTGCTGGGGGCTGATGTAATGTTGAGGCTGACTTTATTGTCAGGCAGTTACAAGCCATTAACAGTCCTTGAACCTAAAAAGCTCCCACTGAAACCTAATCTTTAAGGCTGAGAGGGGCAGTGACAAAGTGTACAGAAAGAAAGAGAAAGCCAATCACAGTTCTTATTTGCATGATAGCCACATCAGTCTTTCTGCCTCGGTGCTCATTTATTCACTTTCTCTTCAACAGATCCAAAGTTTCTTCTCTCTGGAATCCGTGAAAACAGTGCAGATCTTCCTCTATGCAAGTCAAGGTGAAGCAAATGTATTCCCCATTTTCACTAAGCTACTAGGAACATCCAGATCTGTTTGCTGGACCCCAAAAGTCTTACAGCAAGTTTGTTCTGATTCTTTGACTCTCCAGTTAATTCAGGCGTTTGAACTGATTTGGGGGTGGGGGGGACAGAGCCAAACCATTGTTCCCCTGACCACGCCCCCACGTTCTGCCTCCCACGCCAAAGGAACGTTTACAAGCAGTAAAACTTTTACAACAGAATTTCCACGGAGCTCTAAGTGATGACTTGGTTGCATTTTCATGCAAATTAGTACCTCCGGTCTTCTCACCCAGTTTTTTATTTGTTTGTTTTGGATTGGTTTGGTTTTTGCCAGTGACTGAACATCAGCATTACAATTGTACCCTAAAGATTTAAATCTGTATTTTAAATTTAACTATCATCTAAGCACCTGGTTTAAAAAAATTCCACACTCCAGCCTCCTCCCCTCCCCTGCCCCTACCCAAGAGGGAGAACAGTAATTCCAAACAAACATTATTTAGGTTTCTCTTGAACTTGAATATATGGTACTGGGTTCTGGTTCTTTTGTCCCTTTGCAATTAACCTCCAAGAACTGGGGGAGCAAAGTGAAAGGGAAGCCTCAGAAATAATAATACTCAGGCTGGCACTAGGAAAATAACTTCCGGGGTGAAGGGACTGGAACAAAAAGGAAAAGAATACAGACTGGAGACTACTAGGAAAACAGATGAAGGGGAAGAATGATGCTCACACCTCCGCCCAGTTTCGCGGCAGAACAGCCCTGGAGACATGTTAGACAACCTCTGGTTTCACAGCTTAGGGCCAGACTTATAAATGAATGGAAAAATGTCATAATCCACTAATTCGAAACATTTCGTTTATAACAAAAGCCCTTAGTCAAATTTATATAAGGGGCTTCCTCTAGGGAAAGCTCTGGAATGATTCCTCCTCAAATGCCCCCCCCCTTAATCTTGTTTTTTGAACAACAGCAAAAGCAAAAGCAAAACACACACACACACACACACACACACACGATCATCTCACCATCCACATTATCGGATTTCCAATTTGTGTTCTTTCATCCTGTACATAGTTTTACTTAAAAGTAATTACATGGCCAGATGGCAAACAAGAAATGACTCAAATGAGAAATGACTCCAAAGTTAAATTATATAGCTGCCTTAAATTAGCAAGCGAAATTCCCCCTAGGAAAACAGATTTATAAGCAAGAGTGACCTCGCTCTGCTTCAAGAGCCGCGTCTCAGCCTCACTGCCCGAGAGACAAGTAGTAGCGGGCGAGCTTCTAGACAAAAGCTCTCCGATTCACAACCCCCAAGGTTCGGAGGTTCATTGTCACTCAACATACATGGGGTTGGAAACAGCCTGCAGCTTTTCATGTCTACAACAGCGGCATCCACACATTCAGTCCAAAGGTAAATACTGAGAACATTCTCCGTACCATGCACCTCGGGTACCTTACCTCAGGACATCCCTGCCCTCAAGGGGCTTGTATGATTTCATAGTAAATGACAACTGTACGGCGTGTTAGAAGGTGGTAAGTGAATGGACAGAGGAAAAGGCTGAGAAGAATAAAAAAGACGGTAGGGCTAGGGAAGCTGGACAGACGGCAGTGTTAAATAGGAGTCAGGACAGACCTCATTGAAAAGATGAAATGTTAATACAAACCTTAAGGAGGAGATGGAAATAAAACAAAAATCTACAGTGAATCCACTGGTTCTCATTTAAACAGGGGATATGATCACTGGGTAGTGGGGAAGGGGTAGGGGGTGGAGAGGATTGGTGGGGGAGGGAGGGAAGACCCTTCTAGTCCACTAGGAAGTAGGAAGTCAGAGGTGTGCTCTAAGCAAAAGAACTGCCGTAGGAGTCACGGGGGGGGGGGGGGATTTCCTTCCTCACTTGGTATTAAGTCTCATAGCAAGTGGCTGTAGCTGCGTCCAGATGACAGCACTACTTGGTTGCACACCAGTCAGTGGTAAGGCTGGGAGTCGGGAGCAGGCTTCCATGTTGGCCTCCAGGCCACATTGTCCTCTAGGCATCATTCTGTGCTGCACGCCCCCCCCCCCACCCAGTCCAGATCTTCAGATACTAGCCAAATAAATTAGGGTATTTACCACATTATGACACATCAGGTTACATTTTGAAAGAGCTTATTACTTAATAAATATTCCCCCAATAATTTCATCATCTCTTACTTTATGGCCTGCATATCAGCATAAGAACAGGTTTATAATTTGCACTGTCTCCATGTCATAGTTTATTTAAGAGCCAGGTTTTAATGGAAGTGTCTAGTATTTTTTTAAAAGCTCCATTTATACATTCAACAGAAAATAAATAAATCCATGGTACCTCCTCTTCCAACTTTAACTCTATAAATAGCAGGAGGAAAAAAGTTTAAATATCCCAGACATGGGAAAAAATTTTGTTAGAGATTTTATTTATTCATTTGAGAGAGAGAGAGAGAGAGAACGACAGAAGGAGCACAAGCAAGGGGAGAGTCAGAGGAGAGGGAGAAGCAGACTCCCTCCTGAGCTGGGAGCCCCACTGTGGGGTTCCATCCCATGACCTAGAGATCATGACCTGAGATGAAGACAGATGCTTAACCATCTGACCCTGGTGCCCAGGGGCCCTAACATGGTAAATTTGACATTATAGGGAAGGTTGGAGTGAAGAACCCAATACTGGCGCCATCCCACCAAGTATACTACAGGAGGAACCTCTCTATACCTTGGTTTTCTCATCTGTAAAATGGAGAAAATAAAAGTATTTATGTGGCAAGGTTATTATGAGAATTTAAGGAGTTATTATTGATAAAGTCCTTAGAACAGTATCTGATATGTGATAAGCATATATATTTGTCACATAGATGAGTAAAATCTTAAGACATAGCTAAGCAGTCCTCAGCTCAAGAAGGGTCAGTCATGCTTTCAAAGAAGGGGAATCAACTTCACAGACTTTAGTCTGTTTACTTGTCTCAGAGTTAAACTATCACCTCCATGAAAGATTGCTCTAAAACTATCACTATAGTGATACTATACTATACTATCTACACTATACTATAGTATAGACACTACACGCTATCTTTTCTAATGCCTAAAATTTTATTCACTTACAAAAAATTCCCAGTGGTCTCCAGTGCACCTCTAACTAGTCCCAATGGTCTTCTATCTCCTCTTCTAATTATCTTTAATTACATACCACAAATGACCCAGTTCTTGAGCTTTTCATCAACACTGGGTATAAATAACACTAGCTCCTTTCTTACATCTCACTGTTCCTTCTTTGGGTTCTAACAAACTCTTCTTTTTTTTTTATTTTTTAAGATTTTATTTATTTATTTGACAGAGAGAGAGAGAGAGAGAGAGAGATCACAAGTAGGCAAAGAGGCAGAGGGAAGCAGGCTCCTGCTGAGCAGAGAGCCCGATGTAGGGCTCAATCCCAGGACCCTGAGATCATGACCTAAGCCGAAGGCAGCCACTTAACCCACTGAGCCACCCAGGTGCCCCTAGTTCTAATAAACTCTTAACAAGCTTCAAAGGGCCTGTCCTTAAACATTTGTCAGGCTGTCTACTTATTCCCTCTTGAAACCTTGATGCTTTTACTGGAGAAAGGGACGGAATCAGCAAATTAAGGCCCTTTGGCCAAAACTAGCTGATGCCTTTTGAAATAGTTGAAAAAAAATTAAAGGATAATATTTCATGATGTGAAAATTCTATGAAATTTCAATTGTGGTGTCCAACAATGAAGTTGTAACAGAACACCACTACCCCATTAGTTTATCTACTGTCTATGGCTGCTCTCGGGCTGTGTTCAACACAGACCGTATGGCCTGTAAAATTGAAGCTATTTTCTATCTGGACCTTTAGGGAAAAAGACGGATGATCCCTAGATTATGCTACTGCCTTTAAAGACTCTGCTCAATCTTCCTCTCACACGATTGTCTTTCATTTGTATGTCTCCCAGATGCATATAGCTAACTTCTACTTAAATTTCACATTATCTCATGCTGGACAGCTAATTTAAGCTAATCTGCTTTCCCCCCAAACCCTAACTGGTTATCAAGAACTTCCTCGTTTCTCTAAGGATGATTATAGTCAATTTTTCAATGAACCAGACGGGTAGATTTCATCTTCAGTCAAAAATGAGAAAACTGAGATCTAGAAGCTAATGCGACGTAGGAGCTAAGAGGAGAATCTGGGTGTCCTGCTTTCTCTTTCATTAGCACATATTAAAAGCCAGGAAAAGATATCTTTAGTTAGTATATTCAAGTCAATGTGCCTTACAAAAATCCTTATTAGACACAAAAATAATAAAAATATTTGAGAATCGCTGTTCTTTAAAAATACTGCCAAATGTTATACAGAAAAATATGCTCCTCATCACTTCAACAATAGAGAATTCTATTACCACTACTATTGCATAAATATTTGCATCCTTATAACGTTCCAACATTTCTGCTTAGTCCTTCAGTGAAATGAAATCTTATTTCTGACCACCATTTAAAATTTTTCTCCTAGGAATCATCTGATTATTTCTACAGTGATCGGATTACTTTCCAGGAGTAGGTATACACATACTAGCAAAGAGTTATAGAAATATTTTGCAAAGTAATACATAGTCTAAAAATTTTACCTGTAACTATGCATTTGCATTGAACCACTCAGAAGTTTTACATAGAGAACTTATTAACTGACCCCCTTTCCACAACCGACATCCGGGTTAAAAGTAAATCAAACTTGGTTCCAGACCCTAGGAAGGTCAGAGTCCAATGGAGCAACACACCCAAAGAGATAAGAATAATAAAGTAGTGAACAAGCACAGAGAGAGATAAGACTATGATGTTAATGGAAAAGATGTTAAAGGGCACCCAGCCCATTTGGAGTAGAGTGGAAGAGGGAACTCTCAGATAAAACAGTCATGGTCACAGGGAGGTTCCACATAAGCTTGGGGGTGGGGGTGATGTGAAGAAAGGTGGCAAGGGAGGTGGAGAGAGGCAGGGCCAGACCCCAAAGGAACTTTCTTCCCATAAGGGGATGGGTTTTCTTTGGTGGGCCAGGGAGTCACTGATAGAGTTGAAAAGGGAAAGCTAGAAAGCCAGTGTCACATTTCAAAGAGATCACTAGTACCAGATGAGCAGTGGGTGTGAATGCACTGGACCAGGGGCCGCAAGAGAAGCAGGGTGCTGGTGGAGCAATGTGTGCCCGAGGTGACGAGGCCCAAATCAATGCTCATTCGGGGCCATTTTTCTACAACTACCTTGGTCTTACCAGTCTATCTTTTAGTCTGTAACTTCAGAAACCATTATAAACTTAAGGTATAAAAATTTAAAATTAAGCCCTGGCTATTTAATAAATGACTCTCCTAACACCCACATCTTCGTCTGAAGTACAGCCTTAAAATACAACCTCATTACTTTTACTAAGGACAAAAGATACGTTTAAACCTAGGAGTTTCTTAAGAGCAGTGCTAAGTCTCCCAGCACTCACAGAAAAGGCTTCTAGCCCCCTTGAATTCTTCTCCCACGGCCCCATCTCCACTTAGACAAAAGTTCAGGCCCTCTTCTGTGCATTCAGTGAGTTTGTGGCATTAAAAGTCTTTATGTTGAATACAAAAAATTTTCACAAACGTTGTTAAACAGTACTTACTAAAGAGGAACATTTTCAAATACCGTCCGCAAGAGTTATATGCAGGTGTGAAGCCATGTAGTATATACATTTTGAATCATACAAAATTTGAATCCTTGATCAACTGAAAATGGAATAAATAATCAGTAAAGCTCATGGTGGTTCTCGAAGTTGGAAGGGAGGTAAGGGAAAGAAAAATGAGATATAATGGAGTTCTGATCAGAGGAATATACCAAAAGATAATTTTAAGTTCCTCTCAAAGGAATTTTACCTCTTTAAAACATGAGAGTTCTTAGCCCAAACTTATCTATAAACAGGACTTTTACTGACTGTTGATTCGTTTTAGGTTACTTTTAAAAATAAAGCTTAACATCTGAAATAAAATATTGTACATGACTATGTTAATTTAGGTATCCTCGTTATCTTTACACATGGTTAGAATACTTGAAATACAATTTCAAGTATTCTAATCCACAGACACACCCAAGCATTCTTGTACTGACCCGGAACACTGGAAAACATCACAGCAGAAAGCATACAATACAAGGCCCCTTGGCTTATAAAATAAAGTGTACATTAAATAGTAAGAGGTTTTTTTTTTTAGATTTTATTTATTTATTTGACAGAGAGAGATAACAAGTAGATGGAGAGACAGGCAAAAAGGAGAGAGAGAGAGAGAGAAGCACGCTCCCTGCTGAGCAGAGAGCCGGATGCGGGACTCAATCCCAGGACCCTGAGATCATGACCCGAGCTGAAGGCAGTGGCTTAACTGGCTGAGCCACCCAGGTGCCCCTAATAGTAAGAGATTTTAGAAAATATTTAGGGATGCCTGGGTGGCTCAGCCAGTTAAGCCACTGCCTTCAGCTCGGGTCATGATCTCAAGGTCCCGAAACTGAACCCCACATCGGCTCCCTGCTCTGCAGGGAGTCTGCTTCTCCCTCTGCCTGCTGTTCCCCTGCCTGTACTCTCTCTCTCTCTGTCAAATAAATAAATAAATAAAATCTTTAAAAAAAGAGAAATATTTAAAAATTAACAAACAAAATAATCTACTTAAACATTCACAGCAATGCTTTAGTAATAAACTTATAGATAGCTTAGTCCTATCCTCTCGTTTATTATTTTTATTTTTTTAAAAGATTTTATTTATTTGAGAGAGAGAGTGTGAAAGGGGTGAGGGGCGAGGGAGAAGCCGGCTCCCTGATGAGCAGAGGGCCCGATGCGGGACTCGATCCTAGGACTCCAGTATCATGACCTGAGCCAAAGCCAGTTGCTCAACCAACTGAGCCACCCAGGTGCCCCTCCCATTTATTAAGAAACAAAGCCTTGGGGCACCTCGGTGGCTCAGTGGTTAAAGCCTCTGCCTTCGGCTCAGGTCATGATTCCAGGGTCCTGGGATCGAACCCCGCATGGGGCTCTCTGCTCAGCAGGGAGTCTGCCTCCTCCTCTCTCTCTCTCTCTCTCTCTCTCTGCCTGCCTCTCTGCCTACTTGTGATCTGTCTGTCAAATAAATAAATAAATAAAAATCTAAAAAAAAAACTTTAAAGAAGCAAAGTCTTCCCACAACTCTAACTTCTGGAGGCAAGAATTGTGCTTCTTGTTTCTATAAACACTTTTCACACTGAGGGCAATTACGTAGTTCTGTAATTTTTATCTATCAAAATAACAATTATTAAGTTGCAAAGCAAATAACACAGCAGAATAATTCATAACAATCAATAAATGTGTAAATAAAAGAGTAACTTTAAAAAATAGGGCTGTCAGATAAAATATAGGATCCCAAGACAGAAAATTGAATTTCAGGAAGATAAAATTTCACAATAAAAGGACTTTAAAAAAAAATTACAGTTGACACAATTGTAATTTACGATATTAAAAAAACAGCTAGGGATTTAACACAGAGATAAAAAATATACTTTATATTTTTCAAGACAAACTGAATTGACTACAAATTCTGGCTGTTAGGTATTTATTTGATTAGAAACAACCCAAAAAGGTGAGTTGGTTATATGTGACTAAAGGATCTCTCTCTTATTTTTTCACATCAGGCATTTTTCTCCAAATTTCTACTAATCCTCTCTCAACAGTCTAAGACCTTATGCATTCAAAACTTCTTTGATTCACTTGTCAGTTTTAGGTTCCATTACTGCAGAGCTGTCATATAAGAGGAATATTGGAGCAACTGCACAGTGAAAGGACGAGCCTGCCATCTCCGTAATCCAGAAGAAGCTAATAGGACAAGATTTAGGACAAGTAAGTGGCCCCTGATGTGGCGAAAATACCAAGGAGAAGCATCACCTACGGTAAAATCAGGTTAAACACTGCTGACTAAATCATTCCAGTTTACAGGGAATACAAGAGCTAGAGGAAAAAATGAAAACCATCAAACTAAAAGTGGAACATTTTGCTGGCCTCTCTGGTAAGTCAAATAATAATAATAACAATAACAAAACAGTAATAGTTATAATAAGGAATATGCCAAATTAAAGGAGATTTGAGGGCCATCACAATGAGGTCCATATCCTGGATAGGATACTAGTTTTAGAAAAACCAGATATTAAAAGAAAGGCCGTTTAGAGACAAGTGGGGAAATTTCAGTTATATCCCAGGTGTGATTTTGATCTTGTGCTTTTTATGGTTGCTTAAGGAGGTTAAACACACACACACACACACACACACACTTACAAGGTAATGTTGTAGAAATACTTTCCCGGAATGAAAACACGTGTCTGATGATAGACACTCATGAAGAACTGTATTAATTGTCCCTTGAGTTATGTTATTTCACAAAGGCATGTTAAAAATCCCCAGTGTTCTAGAACTTCAGTGGTACAATGATTTTTTTTTCCTTCTGCTTCTGAATTAATCTTTAATGATGAATCATATGGCATATTGAAAACAAGACCGATGGAAATCTCTCCATCAATATGGAGTGGCTGGTGTAGAAAGGGAAACCTCAGTGAAGGGAGGTGGTTGGTGTAGAAAGGGAAACCTGAGGAGACGATAATGTATCAGTTCTTTAGAAGGAACCTGATCCTGGCATCCACTTGACCAGTTACTTCTAATGCTAGAAAATACCCTTTACTCTGCATGTGTTGAACCTTAAGGCTTCTGCTGTGGATCCTAGTTAATAATTTAGTCTAAAACCATTGCTACCATCTGCTCAGCCAATTTTAAAATGTCTGCTATCACTGTGACTAGTTTAGTCAAGCCACAATATTCATGTGACAAATGCTGAACAAATGAAAGGCGAGGCAGACAGAACCCCAATCAAAAGTCCAAAACACAAAGGGAGTCCTGCTGACACAGCATGTGAAATTCAGTCCTGCCTTCAGGGCTGGAAGGGAACAATGTCTAATGCAGGGCACGGGACAATCTGGAGACTGGAGATACAGGGCACGATGGTGATGGTGGAGAGCTCTGTGAAGGGAATGGGCCGTGAGGCTGGAAGTCCCCGTGAGCACGGATATGGCTCGGAAGGGCAAGTTGAAAAAGGGAGATTTCCTATTTTCCTAGACAGAGCTGAACACCTTCCCAAAGAGCATCTCATCCACTCCTTTTCATTTTACAAACTAAGCAACCTGAAGCGCATCACATAGCTATCCAACACTCTCACTAACCCTCCATCTTGGGCTCCTACGCTGCCTCTACCTTCAATGGGAAAAGCTGGTGGGGCAGGGCTGCAAATGTCCACATTCATTTCTGCTTCTATGCTGCTGCACTTGTCAGTCTTCCACCTGAAATGCTCAATGCCTGACTTAGCCTGACTTGGCATGCCCCTGTTTGTTTTTCAAATTTCACTTCAAATATTAACCTTACGTGGTATTCCTTGACAGAGCTTTAATAACTCTTTATTTCAAAAATATAGGCCATTTTGCTTCAAGGAGAACGTCCTCAAAAGGGAAATACGTCTGTCTCACAGAAAGAGAATGAATAATTTCATTAACTGTAAGCCTCTTAGGCTCGTACCAATTATTCATGAAATGTTGTATAGCTCTAATCTGTCTACCCACATTAGTACTGATTCATCTAATTCATTCTACTCAGCCTACATTAGGAATATAAAGGCTCATTCAGGAGAGAAATAATGTATATAAGTAGAGCTACATATCAATTAGTTCAATTCTCAACTAAACTCACTTCACCTTTCCTAATTCAATCATTCAAAACACAGAATGCGTATTAGGGGTCTATCACATCTTAGAGACTAATTTTCTTTGCTATTTAAATTTACCATGATTATATCCTTTTATAACAAAAATAACTTAAAGGGAAATGAACCTTAAATTTGAAAAGGAAAAAAAAATCAATTTCAACCTTTTAAAATCTTCAGGGAAGAAAGAAAAAAAACCTCATTGTAGAATGAAAAGCCAAAGTATAGTGTGATGATAAGAGATCTAACTTAAGAGTCATGTGATTAGCTAAAGTGCTTTATACTCTGGGCTCTCTTGTACTTTTTAAAATTGGACAAAGGGGGACATCCTAATGAAGACTCCATGGGGGAGCGTTGGGGGGTGGCTGATGAAATAAAGTAGAAGGTCGCCCCCTGCAGGGGGACTGGTAGCCAGTGAAACATTTGCACAGGAAAATGATCCTGGCTACTTACTGTCTCTTGACAGAAGAGCTTGGAAGAAATGCTTCTGATTTAACAGGTCTCAAAAGAATGTTCCCATCTCCCTCCAATGAAGGAAGACCCATACTCCATAATCTCTGTGAATTTTCATAAACTGCCTAGCATCTGCAACCAAGTGTGGATTAAGGAAGCATCCATGAATGATGTGAAACATCTCTGAATCTATTGGGGACAGCTACATTTAACCGGAAAACAGTGAAGAAAAAAGAGGTCCACATCACTTTACAACCAAAACATATACTCTTGCCAAACAGATATCCAAACGAGAGTGTTTCCATGTAGTGAGACAAGGATTCTGAAGCCAGATTGTCCATAAGAAAGAAAAATACTTTCTTTAAAATGACAGAAGGAAAAGCGTATTTCTCATTGCTTAAATTTCTTACAGTTAATGATCAGTATGTATAAAGATTTAGAGAAAAGAATCATTTGGACTCCTTATTTTCTAAGCAGTGGAACCATCTCACGAACTGTTCCGTTTTTCTTTCCTCTGCTTCCTGTGACTGCTTATATGGTTTCACATATGGTTAAGATGAGCGCTACAATTAATAAACTGGTGTGACCAACTGCTTTTGTCAAGAGGCCAGCTGGTCCACATGCAAAATGATAATCAGACAAATTAAGATAGACGGCTCTGGCTTGCTGAGGAACTGACAGCAACATTAAATATCTAACTGTATTTGGTTTTCTAACAATGGTAAAGGTTGACCTAGGCAAGGACAACATTTATCTCATTAGGGTTGGTTTAAAAAAAAAAATTACAGTGTCCTCAACTACTGGATAGACAGCAGCAGAATTCTTCAAACGGAGAAAGACTAGCTCAGTATGACGCAGGAGGGCTAGGAAGGATCCGTAATTATGCTGGAGGTGTCACAGCGGGAGCAAAGGAAGGTCAGCCAGGCATAAAATGATATTCAGAATAATTCTAGGAAGTACAGAACTTTCATTAAAGTCAAGCAAAGCCTTTTTTGACACAAATAAACCTTCCTCTAAGCTCAACATTTCATGTTATTTCACTGGTTTTTCTTGTCAGTTGCGGGAGATAAGGATAATTTTAATGAGCAAACAACAAATGAGAGCGAGAGACAAGACATGGGTTATTACAGGGGGACACGTAGTCAGTGTCTCTAAATTCTAGTAACCTACTGTTTCTAAAGCCAGGAGTTCCCAGGGCAGGTTTCTGTCCCCACACGGCGGAAGTGCACCCCACCCCCAGGACCTGGTGGCGGTACAATTAGGGCACAGCTGGACGGAAGGGAGGCGTGTTGCTTGCAGAGCCCACATAATTAGGCCCACACAGAATCTGAGAAAAATCAAATGGTAATCAAAACAAGAATGCTGATGCTACTAGGTAATGGCTGGCCACTGACTTTGTTAAAACGATATGCTTAGCTCCTCCCCCTCAGTATCAGCAGGGCTGGAAACAGCAGAAAAAAAATCATGGAATTCTTCACATCATAGCAGATACAATCAACATAGGAAGGATTGAGATTAGCAGTTTTCCTCATGCATTCCAACAGTAGCTTCACCATGCAGTCAAAAGTAGCAAGCTTGGAACCATAAAGACAGGTACAGAGAGTTTGTAGTTCTGTACACTGTTTACCTACTTCAATTTATTTCCATTTATTTATTTATTTATTGCTTTTTTTCACTAAGGAAAAAAGGCAGAAGGGAGTTTTAGAAAGCGCTATAAAAATCTGACTGATAATAAAGACATGAAATGTTTTCCTGAACCAGAGTAAAAAGAAAAGTAAGATACCTAGGTAGAAAATAATGCAGGGAGGTTCTTACAATACCAAATAATTTCCCCAAAACCTCTAACACATTGTACAGCAGCTCTCAGAAGACTTAGCTCAACCCATTTTTAACCCCTTATCTGAAACACCCATCTCTTTGTGCATAGCAGTCCATATAAATCATTACGTGATAAAACACGTTTAAACGGGGCTGCCACAATCAATTTTCATTAGTGAACCATATTTAAAACCAAGTAAACATTTCAGCTCTCAAAGGCAGTCCTAAAGCACCCGCACTGTTCTCTGCTTGTCTCGATGTCCATGCACAAAGGGATGAAATGGAATTATTTTACTGTAACTGCTTTCTGAAGAGAGATACTCACCAACTGTACCCCACTGGATAGGGGAATCAGCCACAGACTCTGGAGGCTAGATCACATTCGTTATCAAAATAAAGCCCAGAGCATCTACCCCGGAGCATCTACCAAGGGCTTGTGCCTGCAGGGCATCCCATGTTGAAATAGGATAAAATTCACTTGGTCACACAGGAACCTCTATCCTCCTCTTGTCAATACAATCACACCTAACCATCAACAATGATAACACTATACTCTGAACTTTCTAGCTTCACTTACATTGTGTTTAATGCCACCACTCTCCCTTGCCCCCACCCCCAAACAGCCTCTTCTTTCTGCAGCTGCTGAATGCCACAAATAGCTTCTTGTATAATTTGACTTAGAATGCACCCCAAACTAGACATGTTGAATGGCAACGTGAATGCTTCATTCAGAGAGAAATAAAATGTGTAGCATGCCCTAAAAACAACACAGTGGTAAAGGGAACCATTTGGGAGTCTGGGGGCAGAGGGCTGCTTTCAGCAGTAGCCTGCAAATTCCTCTCAGGTCGATGCAAATGGCAAGAGAAGGGTTTCAGGAGATTCCCACACTGATCAAAGCAGGACTAGCTATTTCCACTGGGTTTCCCTAAAGTTGCCTCCATTCTCCACACACATTTATCTTTCTTCCTACTCTCCTAATAAAATGTACTTACTCTAAATCTATTCATGCTCTAGCATGAATGATCCATTCTTAGGTTAATTTTTGAAACGGTTTGACTTAATGTTTTGTGTATTCCACACATGGCAAGCCACCCCCCCCCACGATAATTTTGTAAGGCCAGAGCCAAATCCAAGTATTTGTTTTGCCAAGTCAGCTACTCCCCATTTTGAGGCAAAATAACAACACATAACATTCCTGGGAACATTCAGAAAAATGGGATAATCATCCATCTTTATGAATCAGTGAAGGAAGGAAAGGGCTGGTTGAATTTAAAAGCACCTGTCCTTCAATGCCACAAAAGTCTAACCTCAGTGAAAACTTCCCCTAGGAAATGGCTGGCAAATAATGAAATAAAAATTCCCACACATGGGGCGCCTGGGTGGCTCAGTGGGTTAAAGCCTCTGCCTTCGGCTCAGGTCATGATCCCAGGGTCCTGGCATGGAGTCCGGCATCGGGCTCTCTGCTCAGCAAGGAGCCTGCTTCCCCCTCCCTCTCTCTGCCTGCCTCTCTGCCTACTTGTGATCTCTGTCTGTCAAATAAATAAATAAAATCTTAAAAAAAAAAAATTCCCACATGGATGATGACTACTTTCACTTCACAAATGTAAACTGCTTTTTGAAAAGCTTCCCTGTGTGTCTAAATTGGAATTTATTTTCCTGAATACCAAGTATATTGGCAACCAAAGGATTACTGGAGCTGTAGGACAGGGAGAAGTAAAGAGTTAAAGGAAAAACTCTTTCGTTGCTAGGGAAAAAATGGGAGCCAGAAGGACCAGTGAATTATCTTTAACCCCTCTCTTCCCATCATCCTCTGGGTCTCAGATTAACTGACAATTTCTTCAGGAAAGCAAACCCTTCCTGACCCTCTGACTCCACTGACACTGCCTATTATTCACTCTCATCAAGACCCATACTTTCCTTATAGCACTACTTCCTATTTTGGTATAGTTTTTTGTTTGGTGATTCTACCTCCAACAAGACATATGATCTGGACCACAGAACAGAGGCCATGGCTCTCTGGATCCACAAGGCCTAGGTGCTGAGTGCCAGATCTGAAACACAGTAGGCATGCAATTATTATTTTATTAAAGGAATAAATTACAGGAGGAAAAGTTTACACAAAATGAGCGCCAGAGAATTTAGCTTTATTCTGTGGTATTCAAAAATAACTAATGGGGCGCCTGGGTGGCTCAGTGGATTAAGCCGCTGCCTTCAGCTCAGGTCATGATCTCGGGGTCCTGGGATCGAGCCCCGCATTGGGCTCTCTGCTCAGTAGGGAGCCTGCTTCCTCCTCTCTCTGCCTGACTCTCTCTCTGCCTGACTCTCTGCCTACTTGTGATCTCTCTCTGTCAAATAAATAAATAAAATCTTTAAAAAAAAAAAAAAAGAAAGAAAGAAAAGAACTAACGTTAAAGCATCACAGTATTGGTAGACAGCTTTTAGTTAGACACGAAAGTACTTTTCAAAAAAGTCATCTCATTCATTTTCAGCCTGGACTTCTTCACATATGGACACTACACACTAAGCACAACACTAGGCACTGAAGACCCAAAGATGAAGACAACCTTCTCTTACAAACTCCTGCTTGACCATTTTGCCTCCCATGCCTTCTCTCCAGAAGAGTCATTATTTGCTTCTTTGTGGCTTATCCCTCCATAATTGAACTTTATCTCCCTGAGGATAGGGACTGGGCTTTCATTGGCTTTGGAGATGCTAGTAAGTCTGTTGACTGAAGAGCAAAATGAGTGAATAAACAACCTATTCCTTGTCTGTTAGGAACTCCATTGGATGGAAGACTGATGAAATCAAATGTTAATAAGACACATTTTTAAATAGAGGGTGCCCTCTAATGGGAACTAGAAGGAAACAGTATCAGAGGAAATGACAGCAGGTGATGTGTGATGCATGAATAAGAATCTGCTAGATGGAGAAGGATATGAAACACATTCCAACTAAACCAAAGAGCAAGAGTAAAGGCACAGTGAAGACAGCGAGTCGTCTGTGTTGGGAATACTGAGTTACATGTATAATGGATGGTGTACATTGCCTTCAAAGCCCCAGACCACCTTGCAGGGTGCACTGCCTGTGAATATCTAAAAGCTGAAAACCACATTTGCCCACCTCCCTTACACCTGGTTTGCAAAGCCGGTACACCTGGTGGATCTCACCGAGGACCTGAGCCCACATTCGCTGCTTCGGCGATTTCTGCTGGTAAGTCTGGTTGCTGAAGCATCTCAGTAGGACCAATAATTAAGTCTCAGTGTTCAAGCCCTGAGGTAGGGCTTGAACCAAGGGAGCCCTTGGTAAGCCAGTTCTGAAATGGCGTCTTGGGAGTCATTCCTGGGAGTTCAGCTTAGACTTGTTTCCCCAGGCTTTTCTGATGATTGTGTAAGTACCACAAACCCTGTGTTAGATCCCCTTCTGCTTACACTGGTGTCTGCAGTTGGACCTGCCTGAGACAATCTGCTGGCCCACTGGGATGACCAAGTGGGGTTCACAAGGGTGGCAGTGGGAGATATAGCTGGAAGAGAAAGTCAGGAGCAGTTGTGAGGAACCTTGCCTATCAAGTCAAAGAGGTTAGACCTCAGTCAGTTATGGGTACATCAAGGGTTTTTATACAAGACAGAAGAAGACAAGAATTGTAGACACAAAGGAAAAGTGAACTGAAAAGTTAGGCAAATTCTATAAATCCAAGGTGAGCTAATGTTGATGAAGGAAGGAATGGGGGTAAATAATCTGTCTTCCTTATGTTCATGATTGACTCCATGCCTAACCTTTGGTTGTGTCCTAGCACTTCCTGCCTCTCTGAAATGCTTTACCTATTCCAACTGGAACACCAACAGTCCAGGGATAGGATGTGGCCACCCACTGCCTTGGGTTAGCCTCTAGCCTTACCAGTTTCTCTTTTGATTTCATGATGTTGGGCAATTTTGAGTGAATACTGTAGTTCCTGATTATTTTTTACTTAGACAAACTGATTTTCTTCTAAGAGTGGGATCTGCATAAATGATATGGTCATGACCAAAGACCATAATTGAAAAATAACATATTCTCTGTATTTATTTTTAAATGCTGACTTTCCCCCAATCTTAGTTATAAACAGCTGAAGTATTTGCATAAATTTTGATAAAGAACACCCAACAACATCTAACCACTATACTATCAGTATTTAGGGAAAGAATATCAGGTAATGGAAACAGGACAGACAATGCCTTGTCAGGTGGCTATGAAGAAAATGTCAGAACACTGAGGTGGAAACAAAAGGGTCTACTCATTATATTAAGGAAAAAGGATTTATTAAGAGATATTAAGGAGCTTTCAGAATCTCCAGGAGGGCCAGAGGTTAAGTTGACATGCCACATGGCTAAGACGGTCACAGTGAAACACTGCTGTTGCTGCCACCTGTTGTTATCACTGGTCACATGCAAGTCTGGATGCTAAGTGTCCACAGAAGTCAATGTCAGAGGAGCACAAGGCTGGTAGTGCAGCTAGGCGTACAAGTAGATCCAAAGACCCGATATACCTACACACTGCAACCAAATTCAGTACTGCTTGATAGTGCCTTGGTCACATACCTATACTCTAGCTGCAAGGGAGTCTGAGAATAAAGGCATTTGCTTAGCTACCCTGATAGAAAAAGGAGTCAGGCCAGGAAGGTGTGAGCTGGGAGTTGGGCAAGCCAATGACAGAAACTGCTGCAGGATTTCTACCCAAGTTATTTTTTTAAAAAATATTTTATTTATTTATTTGACAGAGAGAGAGACCCAGCAAGAGAGGAAACACAAGCAGGGGGAGTGGGAGACAGAGAAGCAGGCTTCCTGCTGAGCAGAGAGACGGATGCAGGGCTCAATCCCAGGATCCTGGGATCATGACCTGAGCCGAAGGCAGATGTCCAACTGACTGAGCCACCCAGGCGCCTCTAGCCAGGTTCTTCAGGAAGAAAAATCACTAATACAGTCCCAAATCAATTTGGATTTGTAGTCGCTTATATCAGTTTTGATTCAAATTCAGAAGAATGTTTATTTACACCAGAATTCCCTGAATCAAAAGCTGAGACGGAGACTTCTTTCACTCAGATTGTGTTGGTAGTCCCAAGAACTCAACTAGTAGTATTCAACACAGTCACTTGTTGAGTAGAAAAACTCAACACAGTCCAGGATTGGTTTCTTCCTGTGGGCTCCCTTTCATAAGAATATTTAAAAAAAAAAAAAAAATCATAGTTTTTTATTTGTTTGTTTGCTTGTTTTTAAGACCTGTTTGGGGCACCTGGGTGGCTCAGTAGGTTGAGCCTCCGCCTTTGGCTCAGGTCATGGTCTCGGGGTCCTAGGATGGAGACCAGCATCGGGCTCTCTGCTCGGCAGGGAGCCTGCTTTCCGCCCCCCCCCCCCGCTTGCCTCTCTGCCTGCTTGTGATCTCTCTCACTCTGTCTGTCAAGTAAATAAATAAAACCTTAAAAAAAAAAAAAAAGCCCTGTTCAAATTCATGTCATGCAAGAAAAATAATGGCGATATGGGTGAGGGTGTAAGATTCACAACAATGCTTTTCAGGAAACTAGAATACTCCATGGGCTGTTGAAATCTGACTTTACAAATTAAAAGAGCAAACTTGGGCGCCTGGGTGGCTCAGTTGGTTGGGCGACTGCCTTCGGCTCAGGTCACAATCCCGGAGTACCGGGATGGGTCCCGCCTCGGGTTCCTTGCTCAGCAGGGAATCTGTTCTCCCTTTGAACTCTCCCCTTTCATGCTTGCTCTCTCTCATTCTCTCTCTCTCTCTCTCTCAAATAAATAAATAAATTCAATTAAATCACTTTTCCATCTACCTTATGTACTTAAAATTGGAAAAAAAGATAACAGAAGTTTGGCCTTCATTCTCTATGTATGAGTTCTTACGGAAAAGACCATGCATAATCTAAGCAATGACATAGTAACTTCAATATGTACACTTCTAAAATGCCACTGAAGAAACTGAATTTTTTAAAAAAAAATTTAAAAATAAGTAAAAATTCAAATACACTGTAAAAAAATGAAGAAGTAAAATTAAAAACAAAATGCCCCTGAAGAATAAAGCACTCTATAGGTGAGTACCTGTTGAGAAAATATAACTTTTCTGGGCAGAACTGTACAAATAAACCTTCTCCGAATGAGGCAGAATAAAAATGCTTTACCATGTATTTAGTAATATCTTCAATAGCATTTTTTTCACAGTATAATCTGTGGTACTAATTTAATAGAAAGCAAATCTTCAAAAGAAATTCTCTTCTGCTATTCAATTTTTCTTTTAATAAAGTGAAGACCTTCAACTTTTATCAAGAAACAATGGCAAGCAAATGGAATTTCTATGTATCTCATAACTTGCAAATATTTACTTCTTCATAAACACTCAGGTATTATAATAAAAGCATGAAATATTAATGTTCCTATCCAGTGTATTTTTTTAAATCAGAGCGCTATCAGATGGAGAAAATAATTTGCTCCCACCTCGGTACATAAATAATTTAATTTTGCAAGGCTAATATGACATTTGTAAAAGATGTCATTCCTATTGTCCATGACACATAGACCCCCAACAGAAAATCAGCAGGGGAGCATGGGAAAATTCTGTAAGCAATCTTTGGAAACAAGCACAGTGTCTGCTTGTTTGTTGTTCTCTGTGGTAGTTTTTCCTTGTGCTTCAGAAAGGACACTCTTCCTCACACAGCTAGTGATTTCTAACCAGCTCACAGGAGAAAGATCCAGAACACACTGGCAGTATTTCCTATTCCCCTCATTTCAGGAAATCAGATAGGGCCGATTAAAAATGCTTTTCTTCACATTTATGTTGCCAAAATGTTCTATCTTTAAAAACAAACAACATTCAGAGCCATGTGTGTCTATGCCAGAGTCCAAGTGAAAAGTTGGCCATTTCCACCTTGTGTTCAACTTTCTGCAACACGTACACAAACTTCAATCGGATCTCTTTGACCACTCTGTGGAGAAGGGATTGTGTATGGGCAAGAAGAAATAGGACATTATTGTTAAGAACTATGCAAGAAATTATGGTAGCCTGAACTAGTGTTGGGAAAAGAGAAATGGGTAGATTCAAAATAGATTTTGGAGGTGGAACAGAAAGATTAGAAAGATGCAGGATGGAGAGAAAGGCAGGGATCAGAGAGAACTCCAGTTTTTCCCGGAAGGTACCTGGGTGGAGGCCACTGATGCCATTTGCGGAGAAGGGAAAAACCTGGGAGGAGGAACCGTCGTAGGGAAAAGGAACCCAGACACCATACACGAGAGTCGTCTATTGGACACGCAAGCGGAAATCTCACATAGGCAGTTGCATGAAGCTCAGAAGAGAGGCCAGGGCTGGAGATTAAAAACAACTCGGAAACGAGCACACAGAATGTACACTTAAACCCACTGACTGCAAGCACTAAGGGTAAGAAGGCAGGCATACAAGAGAACAGAAGGTTGAACCCCGAGGTTCTTCCTCAGAAAAAGAGGAGGAAGGTCCTCTGGAGAAGCCAGAAGTGGCAGAAGAAGTAGTTCTTTGAAATGAAGAGAGCAAAGACTTGTGAGGAGGGAAAACATAGTAGCCAGCTTTCCAGAAAATGCTAATAAGGCTAAGAGAGAGCTCCACGCATCACATCTGGCTATGTGGATGCTTCCATATCCCTGAGGGGAATGTACAGAGCAGTGGGGGGCCAGACACCCAGATTTGGTCATACGGAAAAGTGAAGAGGAGGTGGCAGATCGGCAAGGTCAGATGTGGACCACATGACTGATTACTAAGCTTTGCTATCAAGATAGAAAAATATGTGAGCACTGAAGGATAGGTGAGGTCACGTAATTTCAAAAACTGAAATAAGTCCTTGTCATTTCCTTTTTCAAAAAATGTTTGGGTTTTCCTCAAGATCTCTTAATTTGTTTCTGAGTCCACAAGCCACCACAGAGCCTTTTTTAGATTCACGTTACGAAACAGGATTCAACTATCTGGGTTAATGAATGGCAATAATCTTCAGGCAGAAAGGATGGGAATTATTTTCTGAATTAATGAGTTTCATTAATCAAAAAAAGAAAGGGCCTCTAACCCTCCTCCCCCTACCCCTGCACCTTTTCGTGACCTCTCTGTACAACACTGGCAGACATCATCTTTCCACCAACTAACAATGGCTGGATTCAAGTTCTGAACATTCTTGAGAAGACGCACTCATTTGGGCAGAAGGTACCCATCAAGGCCATTAAGGAAAGTCCACCCACAAAGTCTTACAGCTCACACAGCATTTTTAATCTATTTATGATGAAAAAATTAAGGTGGTGGTGGGGAGCAGCGGATTAATAATTTTTTAAGATAAGAAAGCTGAAGCAAATAGCTCCAGAAATAGAAGACAGTGGACTGAGAGAGGAATTCTTGATTGGTTAACTAATCTGGAATCAAGAATAGGAAGTACTATAACAGAGAAGTAATTGAGAGTGTGTAATCTCCAAGGACGTAAGAATGGAATGCCTAAACCTATGTCTATGCTGTAGGTCCAGCCTGGTGCCAAATGGCAAGATGGTTCTATATGTTACAAGCACAGTATAGTCCTTAGGGAAACAAAAGAAAAATAATAGCTAGAAGCAAATGGTGCTTCCTCTGAGCTGAGCATTTCATGCACAATATCTCACTTAACTCACATCACAGCCCTAGGGCACTGGAGCTTGAATTTTCCCCATTTTTCAAGATGAGGAAATGGTGGCTCAGTAAGAAGCTAGGTAATATCCAAAAGCCAAAAGCATGCCAAGTGTGGGGCAAGAATTCAAACCAGGTCTGCAGTGCTGGAGGCTTTCTCCTACCCACTCACCATGTAATAGGACTCCTGGGAATACATAAGGCACAAATGAGTACTTAGCAAAGCAGACAGAGAGCAGAGCCCCATACAGATTCAAAGAGGGAGAAATGGAAAGTCAAATAAAGCCCGGACTTTAAGTAAACTTTTTACTGGACACAGAAAAGTGCACAAAATACATGTATGGCACCAAGTGAGTGCCCACCCATGTCACCAGTACCTGGATCAAGATGGAGATGATGACCAGCTCCCAGAGCTCTGTTCATGTCCTTCCAGTCACTCCTGCGATCCCCGAAAGGTTGACTGTTACCCTGGCATAGTCATCAGAGGTTTTGTTAGTCTTGCCTGGTTTTGAATTTTATGTGATTAGGATCATACTTCCTGTGTTTGGCTTCTTTCACTCTATGTTACGTTTGTGAGATTCAACCATGGGATCCACATGGCAAGTATTGGTTGATTCTTAATGCTGTTTGGTGAAGAGAACACAAATCCATTCCATGATTCATGCCCAGCTTTGGACATCCTCACAGATGTCATTTGGTGACACATACATACCTCAATGTTGGGTATGTTCCTAGAAGGGGAAGTTGCTGGTTTATGCTGGTTTATAGGGAATGCATACATTCAGCTTCAGCAGATACTGCCAAAAAGGCTTCCAAAAAGGAAAGACTAGCACATTGATTTAATGGTTTTCTTCCCATAGTAGTGGGCCATTCCAGTATAAACAGAGCTTTAAAATATTGAAGGGTATCATAAAAATTATCCCAGGGCCATTCTGAAATATCAGAAATAAACTAAAAAGCGAGTCTTTCTGAAAATCATGTGAATGATGGAAGGAGGCCCAGCTTGCCAAATTTCATGTAATAAAAGCTAAAGAGAAGGGAAACTGGTTGAAAGGGTCTTGAAAGGGTCAGTGGACAGCAACGGGGCTGTCCACAAATGATGCAGGAGACAGTAGTCTTTGGCCCAGGATAGCAATTTCCAGGTCTCAACCCTCTGTGTGAGACCTGGGGCATCAATGTTTCTGGGCCTTGGGTGTTTCACCACTGAAATGACAGAAGGGCATTAGCTGAGCTCTCACTTCCACTTTGGGCAACATAATGTGATATAGATCGCTAACAGAGAGAATGCTTCTGGCTTGTCAGAAACAGCAAGGCTTCGGTCCTATACACTCACTACACAATGCATCCAAAGCTAGAAGATGAATACACTTTTGTTGCAAAATAAAACAGAGGTTAGCTGGACTGATATGTGCAGGGGAGTTCTAAGGACAACTTAAGTGTTGGAGCAATGTGTTGGGGGATCTTATAAGGAAGCCTTTTAGAAAAAAAAAAAAATTCTTTTGAAAATATTTGGCCAAAATGATCCCAGGATTAAAAATGAATTTTAAAATGTGCTCTCAGGGGGCGCCTGGGTGGCTCAGTGGGTTAAGCCTCTGCCTTCGGCTCAGGTCATGATCCCATGGTCCTGGGATCAAGCCCCGCATCGGGCTCTCTGCTCAGCAGGGGGCCTGCTTCCTCCTCTCTCTCTGCCTGCCTCTCTGCCTACCTGTGATCTCTGTCTGTCAAATAAATAAATAAATAATCTTAAAATAAAATAAAATAAAATGTGTTCTCAGTTTCCCAAGTCCTAATGTTAAAACAACATATTTTGCCATACATAGCTCTCAGTTCTCTTCCTTCTTATATAGGACACTTTCCTGCTGTCTTTTTTACCCAGAACACCTATGGCAGATGAAACTCATTCCAGTGGGCTTGCCATTTTTCTCCCCATTTTGATTATAAGATCTTTCAGTCACTCAAGATTTTCCTCAAGAGCCTGATTTTTATTCTTATTTGTTTAAAAATATAAACATGTAGGTTTACTAATTTTCCTCTGCATGCAGTTTTGGCTACATCCCACCAGTTTTGAGATTTAACTTCCTCTGTATCACTACCTTCTAGAGAGTCTACTTTTGTATTCAAATATCTTCTTTTCTTTCTACTTTTTATCTATAATACTAATGAATTGTAAAATAACCTGCCATAAGGTCTCAAACTGAATAAAATCCATCTTGACAGAATCCATAACAAGTTTGTCATTCTTGACACTTCTTTTTGGAAACTCCCCCAGCATCTATCCTGCCTCTTTGCCCTTGAAGATATGCTTTAAGAGGTAATATACCCTGCCACATGTGTAACTTGGGCTTGTCTTTGCTTTGCCATGTTTTTTTAAACAGAAAAAGCAAATTGAGCAGGCTGTATAAGCAGTACACCAAGCTAGGGCTCCCCTCCTCTCTCTCTTCCCCTTTATCCTTTTGACAGAGGAGGTGGTCAAGACCAGCTCTGTGAGGCTGCACTGGATTTTGTACAGATAAGCACTTCTTTCCCAGTTACATATTTGGGAAACTTCAGTTAAGTACAGAGGAAGAAAAACACTGTGCAACACCAAAAACCTTACAGACTTTAGATGACCGTTCCCACTGTGTTCACAAACAGCAGCGTGAGACTCTGACGCTGGGAAGGAGGAAGTGCCAAAAAAAAATTCTTTTTAAAATCCAAAGTGACAAAAGAGTTTATGAGGCTTAGAAGGCTTGTCACACCATGAAAACAAATCCCCTCATTTACATCCTCATTTACATTTACATACATGAATTTATAGCTCACGGGAAATGGCAAGTCAGAGTGCAGTGGGATTACCAGTGTCCAGACATTTGTGGAGGGCATTTACATATGAAAAGTAGAAAAGAAGTGGGTACATACTAGGACCCTTACCAATCCACTTAGGAAACTGAAAACCCAAAGTGAAAAGATCCTGTTCAGCACTACAGTCCAACAAATACCAGTTAGAAGGGCAGAGGCTGTGAGCCTGTAACACACATAGGACAGAAAGAAAAACGTCAGTTAACAGTTACTGGGTCGAGTCTTGGTTCCAGGCCAGCTTTCCACGTATTAGCCCATTTAAAGTTCATGAAAATCTTATCAGTGAGGCAATCACCATCTGAATTTAGAAATGAAAGAGCAGAGATGAAGGAAGTTAGGTGACCTGCCCCATGGCTGCATAGTTCTACGGGTAAAGCAGTCATCAGGGATTAGAAAGCCCCAAACAGGAACTTGTGAATGAGAGACCAGATCCTGCTTCTTATTTATTCCTCCTATAATTCCTCCTCTGGGGTCGATGGGCCATTTTCCAATTCACATTTTGTAATTTACTGGGAACGAGTAAACTGTGTATCTAAGACTCAGATGAGAGGATTAATGGGGAGAAAGCAAAATCTGACCTAATCTGACAAAGTATAAATCTGACAAAATCTGACATAATTATAAGGCTTCTTAAGTCAATATGATTTCACTTGACTACATGATAAGCCCAAATATCAAGATTTTGCTTCTGCTATTTGCTTTTTTAAAATACATTCTTAACACTCCAGGAATAACTGGAGCAAGAAGAAAGTAAAGGAGAACGGTAGAATGGAGAAAGAGCCAAAGGCTTCCATTCAGGAAGAAGAGGTGAACATATTTAGAAGAAAAAGAAAAGCCAAAAAAAAAAAAAAAAAAAAAAATCAAAGCAGATTCGGGTTAATAACTGTGCCAGGTTTTAGGACCAAGGAAGAAAGGTAGTACAATGTGAAGACTCAGCGGCCAGCCTAGCCTTCAAACACTTCCATGCAGTGCATTGGCTCTCATACTAAGTAAATGTTTCTTTGTTGTTGTTGTTGTTAGGATTTATCTATTTTAGAGAGAGAGAAAGTGTGTGTGCATGGAGTAGGAGCAGAGTGAGAGGAAGAGGGAAACTCAAGGAGAATCCACAGTGAGCAAGGAGCTTAATGCAGGGCTCCATCTCATGACCCTGAGATCATGATCTGAGCCAAAACCAAGAGTCAGACGCTTAAAGGACTGAGCCACCCAGGTGCCCCTAAGTAAATGTTACTTTAAAAAAAAAAAAGGGCACCTGGGTGGCTCAGTGGGTTAAGCCGCTGCCTTCGGCTCAGGTCATGATCTCAGGGTCCTGGGATCGAGTCCCACATCGGGCTCTCTGCTCTGCAGGGAGCCTGCTTCCTCCTCTCCCTCTCTCTGCCTGCCTCTCTGTCTGCTTGTGATCTCTGTCTGTCAAATAAATAAATAAAATCTTAAAAAAAAAAAAATCAAATATGCTGGGACGCCTGGATGGCTCAGTCAGTTAAACGGCTGCCTTCAGCTCAGGTCATGATCCCAAGGTCCTAGGATCGAGTCCCACATGGGGTTCCCTGCTCAGCAGGGAGCCCTCTGCCTGCCGCTCCTCCTGCTTGTATGCTCTCTCTCACTTTCTCTTTCTGACAAACAGTCTTTAAAAAAAAAAAAAATCAAATATGCTAAGATACGGAAGAAAGACTGGCTTAGAAAAGAAAATGTAGACAATCTCTGGATGATGAAATTAATGTGCTAATCAAATAAAGCTCATTTCCAAGTTAAGGATTACAGCTGAAATTTATTACACACATAAAGTAACCAAAGCAAACAAATAAACAAAAACTGTCAGGTTTTTAAACTTTGTTGGCACCAGTGGCCCATCAAGTCAGTAGCCCGTCTTTTTAATTTTCATTCTTTGACTAGTCATTAAGAGAATTATTTATGAGCCTATTATTTCATGTTTGAGGGGAATAAATGTATAATTCATGATTTTCCTCTAGAAAGATATAGGCACTCATCACTTAATTCCTACAAAGGTGAGTGATTAAGTAGGGTTATCAGCTCTGTTAATTTCTGACTCTATTATTATTACCCCATGCAGATGCCAGTGTTCTAATATTTCAAGCCAACTGATACCAAGCCAACTGCTTTAATATTTCATGTAGATAAATTCACCATATTGGCAAAGCACAGCCCAGACTTAAGACTTTTGCCTGTCTTGCACTGTATGACTAAAATAAATGGCTTTTAGAATTCCAATGAGAGAGGCGCCTGGGTGGCTCAGTGGGTTAAGCCTCTGCCTTCGGGTCGGGTCATGATCTGGGGTCCTGGAATTGAGACCCGCATAAGGCTCTCTGCTCAGTAGGGTCTCTGCCTGCCTACTGTGATCTCATTCTCTCTCTCTCTCTCAAGTAAATAAATAAGATCTTAAAAAAAAAAAAATGTTAAAAAAAAAAAAAAAGAATTGCAATGAGAGTACAGTATTTCTTAAAGGACATCAAATCAACTCCTCTATTTTAATCAACAAAAAACAAGTATATTTCAAGTACTGGGTTTTGAAGGGGACTTTGACCAACAGGATGGTTCTCACAAAGGCAACATTAGAAAAACAAGGCTAAAAAGCAGCAAATATCTCAGATGTCCCACTTACGCAACACTTGGAAAAACTGAGAATGAGCCTTTGATATTCTGCTACCAAAAACAATCTTCACTGCTCTGATTTATTATTGTTAACTGTTCCTGGACAAAGTAAGCTTATGATAATGTACAGTTAGCCTTGATTTTCCCGTAGAGGCCATAGGTCTAAGACACACTCGGTGGCATGGCTTGGATCCACTATGATGCTCCAGACATCAGGGAGAGATTTCAGGTCAGCCAGAAATAAAGACCCCTTACAACTGTCAGAAAGGGCATTCAATTCTAGTGTTTTCAAACTCGGTCCACTGGAAACCAAGTTTTCCCAACAGAAACGTCCCCAAAGCAAGATGTTTCCATACCCCCGCCCCATTTTTTTTGTTTTATTGGTGTAGTAGTTCTCTACCGCTGTTTTAACAAATTACCATGAATTTGGCACCTTAAAACAATACCCATTTATTACTTCACTGTTCAGTAGGCCCCAAATCCAGAAGGCTTCTGGGTTCTCTGATTAAGATGTCACCCAAATTAAGGTGTTGACTGGCTTCCTATTTGGGGGCTATGGAGGAATATCTGTTTTCAAGCTCATTCAGGTGGTTGGGAAAATTCAGTTCCTTCTCAAGGGTTTCCTAGTGGTTCCCTTCATCTTCAAGCCAGCAACACACTGAATATCCTTCCTTCCCAGGCTTAGAACCTCCCTGAATTCACATTTGCCAGCAGCCAGGAGAAAGCTCAGCTCTTAAAGGCTCCTATGATGACATTAGATCTACCTTGATAATCCAGGCTAACCCCCCTCACTGAGTAGTAACCTTCGCTCTAGCTGCAAAGTCCTGTCTTGCCATGGTCAACATACTGACAGCATGGTACCAGGGGATGAAAGTCCTGGGGGCCAAAATTTTGCCCATCAGAGTTGGCAGGGTGGATTTTCCACTATTTGGATTCCTTCAAGGCCAAAAGACTCAGACCATTTCGAGAATCAGTTATGATCAATCATTAACTGGTTATCTTTGCTTTTCTTGAGTGAGTTAATATTTCTAGTTTGCACCACCATCCCAGGTAATGAACACTATGTCCCTCATTCTGAATACCTAGCTCTGGCTGACAACCTCCATGTCATTTACCCTTATAGGCCACTGTGCTGCTGTATCCCAAACATGATTTTCCCTGTTAAAATCCAAATTATTTTAGGATTTCTTGGCATAGTTACTTCTCCTTCCAAGGCAAATAATCTTAATTGAAACTTTTTTGTGTGCATTTCAACACCTCAGAAATTATCCACAGGGAACAGCTAGAATGAAGCACAGTATCCCAGCTGTGAAACAATTTATAACTTTATACACAGGTTAGGGTAAGGTTTTCTACTTTGTTTCTAATACCAAGCCAGCGGACACACCAGAATTTTTCCCTCATATTTTAAAAAATTTTCAAGTACTAATGAATTAATTCAACCACCCAACCTTGATGCGATTCTTGGCCTCAAGGACAATGAAGAACGTGTTCCCTGCCTTACTGCCCAGCACAAAGAAAACTGCTGGATGACAACGTGGCAGGCGGCCCAGAGAAGTTAAGACCAGCTTGGGAATGTTAGTGTGGAGGATTTCTACAGGAGCTAACATCTGAGTGCAGTCCTGTCAGTCCAATCTAAATGTCAGGGTGACGCACCGCAGGAGAAACAGAAATTCCTTCTAAGCAGAGGGTCCTGGCACATGCAGAGAAAGAGGAACAAGGGTGGTGAATATAGAAGGGGGAGCCACTAGTGGGAACTGAAGCTGAAGAAAATCAGGAGGCATTCTTTCATGAAGGGCTTGTCTACATCATGGTAAGGAAGTTGACTTTACCCTGAAAACAATGATATGGTGAGGGGACTGAGGAATGTTTACCAGAGGAGAAAACACATTCTGGAGAGAGTCTGGGTACTTCCGAAAAGCAAGTGGATTAAAATCAGGGCATTAGGAGACGGATAAGCCGGAAAAAGAACAAAATATTACTCGTCACCACACTAGGGCAGGGCTGGCCCAGGAGACAGAGAGGACAGTGCATATTCAAGAAGGAGAACTGACAGGAAGTGTAGAAAGGGAGAGGAGGAGACAGAGGACTGCCGGTTTCCCACTACATTCCAGGCACCTCAGCTCATTTGATTCCCGAAGAATCACCCCCACCAAGCAGACAGTGCAGTCACTTCTAGTTATTAGATGGTGGAAATGGCTCTGAGAGCTTACGTGGCCTCCTCAGAGTTAGTCAATAATAGACTCAGGATCAGAAACTCTGATTCCTAGGTTAAGACTCTTTCTGCTTCACATGCAGAAATTTTACTCACAGTTAAAAACATCAAGGGACGCCTGGGTGGCTCAGTTGGTTAAGCCACTGCATTGAGACCCACATTGGGCTCCTTGCTTGGCAGGGAGCCTGCTTCTCCCTTTGCCTCTGCCTGCTAATCTGTCTGCCTGTGCTCGCTTGCTCTCTCTCTCTCTCTGACAAATAAATAAATAAAGTCTTAAAAAAAAAAAATCAAGAAGACTTCAGGCTCATAATCCTGAATGGGCATTTTAGTAAGATCTCAACTGGTCATTAAAATGATTGGTCTGTCATCTTCATTTTTTTGAGGTGAAAAGACAACCTCTAGGTCAAAGTTCTTGTAACGTTTAATAACCATCACAGTGGTAAAGAGAAAGAATAAAGTCCTGAACGCAGCTAAGCACTCGATCACTCAACAGATATTAATAGAGCACCTCTAGGTGTACTCTGACATAAGGTCCTGAATAATAACCAACTTGTTCTCATGGTACCTAGTACAAAGAGAAGAACAAAGTGACCATATTGTGTGCATATTTACAGAGAAAATGGGGAACAAAGGTTATAATGGAAATAGAGTGAACTGCATACAGGGGAACCCTACAAAATCATCCAGCGGATCTGAAAATTTAGAACAAGGGATGAGAAGACCAAAGGAAGTACAATTCCAAAGGAAGTATTTAAACATGTTAAATTAAAACAAAAAACAAAAAAATCCACATATTTGAATGATCTGCTAAGACAAAATAATCTAATTCTAAAGAAAATTGTACCACTCTTCTTTTTTTCCATGTTCAACTGCCCATTCACCAGACTATGCATTGGAGTGGTGGCGGTGGTGTGTGTGTGTGTTTAAATCTAAGAGAGAAAAAAGTGCTTGGATCAGGGGGCATTTCTCCTGGGTGAGTAAGTCTTCAATTTCTTAGTCAAGAGAACTGTAAGCCCTTCAGAATGGGGCTTGGGAGGAACCAAGAGGGGACTGGCCATCTCCCTGAGTGATCTGCCACTTCAAAGACCAAGAAAACACCTGAGAAATGGACTTCCCTCCCCATCACCACAATGTTTGAATTTCTAGAAATACATTACCTTTCTCCTTTATACCAACTTCCCACTCTTACAAGCCATTTATGGTTGAAATCATTCCATTAGATTTTTCAATCTGGTTGTTACAGAAAATAAGACTCTGAAAGTTAAAAATCTTTCTTGCTCTACTTATTGCCTATCTATTATCAGCTGAATGTAGAAAAATCCACTTTTATATTTTAAGCTATCCTCAAAAAAAGCCCATTTATTTTCAGGGAGAGTGATGTCTAAAGTCTCTTTCGCCTAAACTGGGTTGCATATTACATTTCATGCCTTTAATCCACAAATATCAGTTGGAATTCCTTCATGGTCAAGCTAGGGCCCTTCATGTGCTAGGGCCCCAAGGAACTTAGAATCTAGTAGAGAAGCCAAAGCATCAATCACTACCACACACAAAGAGTAGTACATGTCCCAAAGAAATGCAAATCACACTCAATGAGGGGGTCAGAACCTGCCCTCCATTTTAATAATGCTATGAAAGAAAAAGTTGTGGTATTATAAAAGAGTAAAATATCTTGCACTTATCATGAGAGGACTTCTGCTATTTCTTATAACACACAAAGCTCAGCAAAACAAATACACTCATAAGAATAAAAACTGAGCTGCTTATTAGACATATAAGTGAGCTTTGTAATTTGGATAGGCTCCCTACTCCTTCTATAGGCTCCCTATCAAAAAAGCCATAGGGATCAATTTTCCCAAATCCCAACCAAAATTCTTATCAAAGCTATTCAGTGAAAAGTAAGGGTATATCTTGGTAGCCACATTAAAGCCACAGTTTGCTACCTTTATTGCTAAAATGAGATTAGGTAGCACGATCTTCATTCCCATTGCAGATAAGACAAAGGAATCCCATTAAATATCACACCTTCTGTGAGCATCAGACAAGAACATGACTGACATTCTTCCTTTTCCACCAGACTAGAGGATTTGACAGAGCTACAAGTCCTGTAGCTCAGGCACCAAACCCATCTTCTCTTTGGCTTAGGTTTGGCCCATGATTGACACCCCCCAAAATACAGAGAAATTGCCAAGACTTGAGCTTTTACTTCACATGAAATGTACTTGTGAGCAAAGGAGTGGAACCATCACATGTTTTTAAGGGTTCACTTGGGCCACTGGGTTGAAACGATCTGTAAAGGGAAACTAAGGTGGGACTCAGGCAAGGAGGGGGCAGTGGCGGTCTGGGAGGCCGTCGGATTGTGGAAAAGATTCTAAAAATCAAGTCAATGGGATTTTCTGACACACTGAGTGGGGTAAGAAAGAAAAGGGGGACATATAGGACTTCTAGGTTTTGGGTGTAAGCAACTGGAAATGCATTTGTCTCCCAGTTGAAATGAGCAACAGATATGGGGGCAAGTGTGAGGGGGACCAGGAGTCCGATGTATTCATGACATCTACTAGAAATCTAGTTGGAAATGTGGAGGGGGCAGATGGATATTCATATTTGAAGTTTGGAAATAAAATTTGGGTGCTACCAGCATATCACAAATACTTGGTTCGCTTACTAGAAAACCACAATCAACTCTCGACACTGGCTAGAGAATTACCTCACAGTAATAATTCTTGCTGGGTATGAGGGAAGCAGTACTCTGGCAGAGAGAAACCTGTTCTCTTCATTTCTCTACACGGCATCTGTATAGTTTGACATCATTGCTGCTACAGGGCAATATCAAGGAAGAGACAGAGAAAGGTAGCTGCTTTTCATGCACAGAACACAGATGTCACTTTCCAATGTTAAAAGGAGGGAATGGGGAAATTAAAGCAGAGAAAATCTAGTCAAACACAGTCCCAAATAGTAGTCTGGGAGAACCCTTTAGTATGTCATGTGCCAAAAGCATCTCATCTATTTCAGGGGCTCCTGTTTTCCCCACGGCTCTCAGACACTTTATCTCCTGCAGATAACATGCCAACAATGGATCCATTCAGCAATTTCATAAAGGTGAGTGAGGGGCAGGGAGCAAGTAACAGAAACTCATTTCCAGCCAAATTTGCTATCAGTAGCCAAAAAGCACATCTGCCATACCAACATTAACTTTCTGTGGGAAGCAGAAAAGACACTGGACATTTAAAAGTTTTAAATGTTCTCAGTAGGGAACTGAAAAGAAGCCGTCCTTATAGGCATAATCTGATAAACCTATATCAAAAAGTGATGGTAAGGGGGGCCTGGGTGGCTCAGTGGGTTGAAGCCTCTGCCTTCAGCTCAGGTCACAATCCCAGAGTCCTGGGATCGGGCCCCACATTGGGCTCTCTACTCAGCAGGGAGCCTGCTTCCCTTCCTCTCTCTCTGCCTGCCTCTCTACTTGTGATCTCTGTCTGTTCAATAAATAAATAAAATCTTTTTTTAAAAAAAGTGATGGTAAGTATCAAACTAATGTTTTATATTCAAGACAAGCTTAAAGCCATCAAAAACGTACCCATCTGTATTCAGTACTTTTGGTGTTTAAGGCCTGCATTTTTGGAGGGATGGATACACAATGTCATCTGTCCAGTATGCTATTTGTTTTAGACTTCCATTATAATTCACTGACAATTCAGTTGGACAACATTTACACTTACTAGCCTATTCTATCTGAGACGAAAAGTAGGCTACCGTTTCTGAGGACCTAGGAATACGGTGAGATGAGGAATAACCCAGCAATAAGGAGACTTCATTACCCATTGCTCATGCAGCAGTCAGCGTAAAATAAGAACACTGCTCCCCACGTAAAGATCCATCCACCCATTCTGCTCATATAATTATGGAGAGATTGTGTGAAAACAAACAACTTTATAAAAGGCATCATGAGTAGTCCAAATCTTGCTCCAGTTTTTTAGCAAGTATTTGCTCTTCCAGGAAACATTTCCACTGGTGTTGAAGCAGTCAGAAGCAAGTTGGTATCAGGATACTCTCGCTGGCTTCCACGGCTTTCAAAATCCTTGCATTGCTATCATGCACGTTTGCCAGTAAATGTGACTTTTAATACTTTGTATCATTTGGGTGTATTTAAACGACTGTGACTACCAAAAACTTTACAAAAATTGGTGTAAATATGCTGTGATACCAATCCGAAAGGTTCTCATTCTCCCTGGATAGCTACACCATCTTCACATATGAAGGTACAAATTAGTCCTTACTTTCACAAGCCCAAGGTAGGTATAATCGGTAAATTTATAAAGCACTCAGGTCAGATTTAAATAGCACTACTACATATTTGTGAAGAAATGCCCACTATCTCATGTTATTACTTAATCCTCAGTATTTTATCAGGTAGCTGTATTCTAACAGCGAAGGAGATTTTACTCAAGCTTGTATTGTTAAGAGACAGAGCTGGGATTTACTGAATCTTTACTAACCTGTTAGCTACTCTTGTTATTTGTGTCATAACTGGCAGGAAACCCCTTTAAAAAGTCTCTGACTTCGCTTTTTTTTCCTCAAAGTCCACCTTGGGGAAAGAGGAACTGCCAAAAGGGCTTACTAGTGGACAGGAAAGCAGCTGGAGGCCTTGGGTGCTGAAGAAACCCCGCGGCGTCAGAGACGGAGGCTCTCCTGGAGACAGAGGAGGGCGTGCGCCTGACATATAGTCAGTGCCCATCAATATCCGATGAATAAACTTTTTTTTTAAGTAGGCTCCACACCCAGCATGCAGCTCAGCATGCAGCCCAGCTCAAGGCTTGAACTCAGGACCCTGAGATCAAGATCTGAGCTGAGATCAAGACTTGGATGTTTAAACAACTGAGACTCCCAGGTGCCCCTGAGGAATAAACTCTTATGCCTAAGAGTTTATTTTGGCTCGGTAAGATGAACTGCAGAGGTATTTCAGAATATCAGCAGATTTTGGATGAATTTAGATGTACAAATTAGCCACCTGGGGAGAGTATTGGCCTTTTTTTTTTTTTTTTTTTTTTTTTTTGGCATAAAGCTGGGTATTCTGTTTAGCAACACTTTTCCAGGAAAAATGAAGGGACCAGAGCTTTCTTTGTCCTCTGACCATCAGGAAAGGGTCTGGATAAAACAAAAACGCAATCTGCAGGAGATGACTGGGATGGAGCAACGGAGTACCAGCGGCAGTGAAGGCCTCCACCTGCTTTATTTTCTTCTGCCCTGCCATATTTGTCTCATCTCCAGGTATTTTCTAAAAGCCCCTTTGCATTTGCTAAGGAACTTTGCCATTTGAAAGAGAAAAACCATTGCTCTTAACTTCCGGTGTCAGTTTCCCCAGCCAACGTTCTGCCACCTCTAGGATCTTCCAGACTCCCGCCTCTCTCCTGAGCATGGCCTGAACAATGGGGCCACCCTCTGCCTCCCCTTCCTGAGAAAACCCTCAGAAGCCTCCGTCCAGCCTTTCCTCCCTCC
Organism: Neogale vison; assembly: GCF_020171115.1. NCBI lineage: Eukaryota > Metazoa > Chordata > Mammalia > Carnivora > Mustelidae > Neogale > Neogale vison. The sequence goes on along the minus strand of NC_058091.1, from coordinate 63,381,658 downwards.
CACTCCTACTGTGAACAGTGGCTCACTCGGGAGAGCAGAGGCATTTGTCACAACCCCCAGTCCGAAGTTTCAGGAGCAGCGAAGCTTGCACCGTTTTGAAAGAAAGATCACAGATACCTTCTTGCGGTCACCGAAGCAGAGATTCTCTCTTTGTTTTCAAATGCTGTCTTGTAAAATTTCTCAAGAACAAACATCCATAATCTGACCTTTGAAAACCACTCTGCACTTAAATAGAAGTTTACCTACATTATACTTCACACAGTTCCTAGAGTTCACCTTACGTTATTTATATCTTTTTGTTATAACAAGACATTCCAAAGAGAAAGTGGTCATGAACGCTCACATCTCTCTTACCGTGCACCCCCCACCCCACAACACACACACAAATTCAGCCCAAGTTCAAGTCAGCATAGCTTTTTGTCTCAAAGGCTCTCAGTATCAGCCTCATTTTGATAGTAACAACAACAAAAAATCTAAACCTTAGCTAATAATACCTGCTCAGTGTCATGACATCAGCACACGGAGGATGAACAGTGTGTCGTTGTACTGCCTGTCAAGTTAAGACCTCCTCATCTCAAATTCAATTGCTATGTATGATTTTATAAAATAATTGACTTTTCAACTTAAGAATATCCACCTTCCCACCCAATGTCCCCCAATAAAATATCTTGACAAGCTGCTTAATCACACAAAAGCTTTTAATTTGCTTAAAGACCCTTGGGTTGTTTTCAAGCAGTGTTTCCTTCTGAGGTTTAAAATGGGAAAATACATACCCCTCCATACCTTTGTGCCTGCTGGATGGTGGTGACACGGTGTCCCGAGTGGTAAATTGCCTTCATCGCACTGATCCATTCATTTGCCTTCGTCTATTAACTATCACCTTTACTAACGCGTGTGCAGACTACTGATCACACCTCCGTAACTAGAAGGAGTTCAATCCAGCTTAGGCATGATACAGCTCCCCCAACGAAGAGGGTAAGGGGGGTAGGTAAAGAAAAGAAACTAGAAAAGACAGAGGGAAAAAGAGGAGACAAGAACAGGTAAAAATGGAACAGGAGATATTAAAATGGAGAACTTAACTGAAACCTTTGCCAGTGCTTGCGGTAATTCGAGTCATTTGATTCAGTTCCACCAAATTACCCAGAGCACTATCTTCGCACAGAGCATGCTCCAGAAATGAGCAGACCCCCAGCTCCGAGCTTCAGGCAGCAAAGCTCTGCTAACTAACTGCCTTTTCATTCCTTAAGGATAGCATCTCCTAGTTTATATTGTATTATCTATTCAGCATGGTGAGCTGGCTTCTCCTTCCATTAACATATTTAAAAACAAGACTTTAACTGCAGGAAGAAGAAAGAACTAGAAAGCATGATAGACTTTTCAAGGGAAAGACAAAGGAAATAAAGGGCCAGCTTTGTTTGGTTTATTAAATTTCAAGGGCTTTGCCCGCCAGTTTGAAAAATGCATGATATCACCAGTGCGTTTATTAAAAGTGCTACTTTAAATTGCAGATTGAGCAAATGTGAATTCCCCTTGGTAGCTGTAGGTTATTGACTAACAATTATACGCAATTTTTAAATGAAAGGAGGAGGGAAAATAGAGAAATTTGAAGGGCTACAGTCCTAAAAGCTGCTGTTAATTTAAGTTAAACTCAAAATCTAAATGTATGCATAATAAAATGTCCAGATTCACAAAGATGCAACATTTTCAAGATCGCTTTGCATTTTGGTTATTAAAGTCTTTACAAGTGATGCTCTGAATCAAATGGCAAATAGCATAAACTTTGCTCAATGCTTCCATGACAGTTTAATACTGATTTAAGAAGGGGGTGAGGAACCTTCCAGAGCAAATGGTTACTTGCTAGCTAACTTGAAAAATACACTTGTTTCAGCACAGAAATAACAAATCTGTTTCTGATTCCAGACATTATTTTCCAAAAGCTGCCAAGAAAAGAATCTAAGGAATTCTTTTACATGCACAACATACACGAGACAACTGGAAAGCAGTCTGTGATCCGTTCCAGGATGCACAAGGAGGGAGAGAGCTGAGTTTCTAGTATAAACGGCCCTCGTGGGAGCAGAAGCACATGCCTGAGATAGTTCATAGCTGTAATCTCCAACATAACTCTTTGCTATTATTAGACAACCTAAAGGCTTTCCTAAGTTTGTAACTCGTGAAGCAGAAAAGAATAAAGACAGGACCCTACCATGCTGAGCACGCAGGCAGCTGGGATACACCCACCCCAGAGAATTTACCACTTTTTCAATCCAAGAAACTGGATTTCTAGATCTCCAATGGCAGTAAGAGCTGAGAAAGGGAAAGAATCTAGTCCAACACACCAAAGTCAGGTTTAAATCTCTGGGGAGAATGCTGACTAGGTAAAACCCAATACTAAATTCAGAAACTAAAGGTCTATGATGCTCATAAAACACACTGAAATTATTCTTGGACCACAAAAGGATACGTGTATGATTCCTTTCCACATTAAGAATGACATTTTTAAAATAATACTTTATTCTCTAAACTCAACTATGGACATAAATTGTTTTACAATTTTCAAAATTATGTTGCAAATATGACAAAATTACATCAAAAGTACATAATTTAGCATGCATCACTTGTGCTGTATAAATAAGAAGACTAAGCGACAAAATCCACTTTGGAGAGAAGGGGGATAATAGAGGAGAATTCTGAAAGACTGAGTCATCCAACTGACTGAGCTATCTAATGCAACTGTTTAAATTTTGGCTCACACTGAGATGACTGCAGTGAACCAAGTTCAATTTTGTCTGTTGTTTTTCCCTTTCTCAGCAGGCTAGGATTTCATAAGGAAAACTGGATCACTTATAGGAAAGAAAAACGCAACATTTTCATTAGGGCTACTGACCCTAGTATAGGCTTCACCCTTCTCCCTGCACATGCAAACCTGTCTTAAGCTTGCACCAAGCTTCAAGTGCAGCATCCAAGGACAGTCATGGTTACAGTGCTGCGCCCACCTCATATAAGGCTACCTTCAATCAGTGTGATTTTACATATTGTCTGCTCTTATGGGTTGAATAGTGTCCCTGGAAACCCACATCCACCAGGAACCTCAGAATGTGGCCTTATTTGGAAAGAGAGTCCTTGCAAATGAAATCATTGAAGATGAGGTCATATACTGCATTAGGGTGGGTCTGACATCCAATGACACTTGTCCTTATATAAAAATTACAGAGATACCCCCAGGAAAAAGGCCACGTGAAAACAGGGCCTGAGATGCTACCACCAGCCAAGAGCTACCCGAGGCCACCAGAATCTGGAAGAAGCAAGGGAAGACCCTTTGTAAGAGATTTCGGAGGGGACGTGACCCTGCCAACACCTTGATTTTTGGATTCTAGTTTCTAGATTATGAGAAAAGAGATTTCTGTTTTAAGCCACTTGCCTACTGGTAATTTGTTACAGAAGCTCTAGGAAACAAATCCAGATTTGTCTCCTAACCAGTGCCAGTTGGCCAATGCTTTGCTACCCGTCTGCAACCAGAGTACTCCAGGCAACAAATTAAATGCGTAAGGACTCGTATGGCTGTTTGATACGGTAGTGACATCACATAAGACATAATGTAGTTTTATAAAATATCTGTTTGTGATGGGTTGGAAAGTAAAAGGAAAAAAAAACAGTCTTCACAGTTAGAGATGCACTGCAAAGATAATTAATATTTACAAAGATGAAGCTGGAGGGCTGTAATTAAGAAATTTGCATTCTGAATCGTCTCAGAGAAACTTATATTCTACTCAGTATCAGTGGTAAAAATATTTTTTTCTAATATTTTGAATGGCGTAATCCACAAATGGTTTACAATATATGCATGGTCTTTAACTGTTAATCACATTATTTGATTAGCTGGAAACTCATTTCCTAGACCACAGTGCATCACTGACTACACAATGAAGAAACAACACAACCAGAGCTTTGTTAACCACAGGGCCCTCAGCAGAACCTAAGAGAATGTCTTCTGAGAGACTGGGAGCTGAGACATTGTTCACAGAAAATAAACTTGGGTGGAATGAATGGATCTGAGCTATTTCAATGGCAATAACAGAGAGTGACTACAACTTTGTGAGTTTTAAGAGCAGACAGCAATGACAAAGATGACATCTCTCTTCCAAGAAGGTACTTTTTCCTAGTACCCTACCAACCAAAAGCTGAAGAGACATGACTTTAGAAATAAACAGTCTAAATGGAGAAGAGGAAACCCTGCAATAATGTGGGAGACCATCTGATGGGAATGTTTTCTCTCAACAATTAAAAAAAATACATGGAAACATGATTTACCCAAACGAAGGGCAATCGTGTTTTCCTTTAACATCCGTGCTAATCATAACCACAGACTCAAGAGCCCTTAGAACCTCAGATGGCCAGAGAAATAGGCCAATTAATAAAAGCCCCTGGAAAAGTCTCCTATAGAGGGAAACACAAACACAGCAGGAAACACAAAGTGTCCGCAAGTAGCCTTTCATATTCCTGTGTTCAGGCTCAGTCACCATTGCTTTCTCGTGAGTTTGCCTCACAGGAAGCATGGAAGGGCGACCTAAAAATCATTATTGTAAATCAAGAGGCTATTAATCACAGGAAGAGAGCCAAATGTCAACTGTTTGTCCTGGCTGCTGGCAGATCAGAGAGTGGGCTTTAAAGGAGACTGTGGATTCTTGATTTGAACACACACTTCAGCACAAAAGTACTCGCTTGTCATCACATGCCATTCACTTGACTTTCTAAAATTTCCCAAGTTACCACGGAAACTAAGAGTTCATGAAGTTGATAGATTCTTTAATAAAATGAAATTGCTGTTATGGGAATGGGTGGAGACAAATACGTTGAAGCTGCCGAAGTCATACCCTGCAACAACTCCACACCTGCATTCAATTAAAAATCCTAAACCTTAAGCTATCATTAGGTCATAATGATTTCAACTACACTGTGGAAATTATACTAGGTTAGCCTACAGCCTCCTCCCATAATACTGAGTTCAGGCTCCTCCTAGTTATGTTTTTTTTGAGCAAACATTTTTTAACAAACAGTACTATGAGAGCCCATAAGCCATTTCATCTAAAATTATTTTTCAGAACTATTCAAATTCATTTCAATCTTAAACAGAGCTCTTTAGAAATCCACTGCAACTAGGAACTCTCTAGTGCAAGAGCTAATTGAATTCTTAGGGAGGGAAGAATGTGATGTTCTTGTTTGTTTTTACCCCCTTGATTTCATCAAATTTATACCAACTATAGAAACAAACACACCAAACTCAAAGTTTTATATTAAAGACAGTGGTGGGTTTTAAGGCGTCAAATTAGAGTTAATTCTGTAAATGTGGAAACTAAAAAATCCATGTCTAGAACTCATTAGTGGGCTTTGTGGACAAAGAGAAATCAGCAAAGCAAGACAGCCAGGACCTCTTCATTTCCAAAAACTGAAAAGCTGTCAAGAATTTCCCATCAACAGAATAACATACACTGAAAGATATGAAAAAAATAGTCTACTCCGGTTCCAAGAGAATTCATTTTAACTCTTCCATTCCAACAATCTCACAGACCCACACATTCTCAAATGTCTAAATTAATTACATTAAGATAAGAGCTGGAACAAAAATAGAGTTTGAAGAAAAAATAATTGCCTAAGAAGAGGAAACACTGCCTAACTAATCAGGGAGTCTCTATATATACTCATATATTCTCCATCTTACAGTTCTTAGTAAGCACGATCACCCATACATAGCTAGAACAAGAAGTATGTTGTACAACAAAATTAATTTCATTCCTGAATTCACACATTAAAGCTTCAAGCAATAGAATAGCTTTCCCTTTCCCATTCACTCCGATCCTTTACAGGAGCAACTTACCCCATAAAAGCTTCTCTGGTAAAACTCATGCTACAACTGTACACCATTCCTACCTGCATTAACTTTCCTTAATTCTAAACTTGTAACTACTTTTGTCAATAAGAAAATGCATACAAAACACATCCAAACAGAGAAATATCCTTTCTGTCTAAAAGAAAATTCCACCTCCCCAGCAGGAGGTCTTTCTTCCTGTTTGCAACAACAACGAAAAAGAACAATGACTTTTTTCACTTTCATACTTGCAAACTACCCCAAACTTTGATTTTAATAGTGCTAGGTGAGCACTGTAAGTTAGACTCTGATGCTAGAGGATCGTTTTTCCTAACTAAAACCTCACCACCCGAATGGACCCAAAGCCCCCTCACCTTTCAGGCAGAACATTCTGAAGCAGTGCCATGGGGGGCTGGTGCTCTACAGTCCCATGGAGCCTGCAGTGCTAGGCACAGCTGTCCCCCAGCCCACCTCCCCACATTCACTGCCAGAGAGCGGGGCAGTCAGCCAGCAACTGCGATTACAGGAAGCCACTGCCCAATCCCTGGCTTTCTGGGCTGAGCTGCCGACACCTCCCTATCTTTCATACGCCGTTTCACACCATGGAATCAGCCAGGATCATCTTGAAAAGTGGGGGGCGCCGGGGCTGAACAGTCACTGCTCGCTCAGTCCAGTGCAGACCCACATCAGGGCAAGCCCATTTGTTTGTCTTATCAGCATTTTCCATTGCACCAGATGCAGGACCTCACGTGATCGACAGCACAAAAAGGAAATCGCTTGATTCGGTTTAACTCTTTGCTATTAATTATGAGTCCTAATCTTTGACCTCATTTTTCCTTTGTTACTCATACTCTTAACTTTTTTTTTTCTTCCTGGCGTAGAACAATTCATATACTGGGACATAATTAGCACTAAACATCATGGTATGAAACTCTGCACACAGCTGTTGGAGTCGAGATAAACGGGTGGGTGAAGCACTCAACAGTGTCAAACAAAGAGTAAGCACTGTGGACATGCTGACTGTCATCATGACTACCACCACTGCTAGTAATAAACTGGAGTGCTGGGATTCAAATCTGAAACGTGTTACACTTCCACGGCATTGCCCTTTCCCATAGGAAACAAAGATCAGTCCATTTCAGTAGGCATTGGAGGCTGTGAATTTCTCACTCTGCTGCAGCCACAGTCGGATTGCTAATTTCTCCTCCACCCAAGAGTTAAATTCACTCTGCTGAGTTCACGATTACTGCAAACTTCTCAGCATGGGTTAAAAAGCCATCGAAGGAACTTCACTGCCTATCTAAAGAGAAACGGTCTACGAATGTGGCCTCAAGAGCACCCTGCTTGAAAGCACTGTCTGAACTGTGAGTGCCCTCGAGATGCTCGGAGACTCTCCAGCCCCCTGGCCACCGGAAGTGGCCATTGTTTGTGAGGCCCGTTACTGTGTGCTGGTCTTCCTCTTGACTCCACGGGATGCAGGAAACTGACTCACAGAACCAATCTATCTGTCTGTGTCCTGGGGTGCTCGCTGCAGCCCTTGTGACACAGGGTAGATGCTCTGTGTCTTTTGGCTTTTAACATACCACTCAGCATACCCTCATTTGGTTTCCACTCGTCGTCCTCCAGTATTTCCAGCAGTGCCCAGTTCATAAGTTCCCTACCGTGAGGAAGTCATGGTACTAGTTGCTATGAACACAAAAAAATATTAAGAGGTTCCTAGCCAGAAGCTGCTGGGGTGAAAAAACCTGCATGTGGAATGAAAACCAGTGATATTAACCCTTAGAACAGAACGGGAAGGAACCTTATCACTCATCTAATCTGATAAAAGGATTCAGAAATGAGGTGATTTGGCCAGCTAACCAGCAGTGAGCTGAATCAAGATCAAAATCAAGCCACCTGACCTAGCCTTTTCCATTTCACTACATGACCCTCCCCACAGATGGGCAGAGTCACTCCTTGTCCTTTCCTGTTTGGGGGGTGGGGGGTATCTCCTGTGCAATTTATGAATTGTCAAGGTATTCCTGAAAGTATTCTTCTGGGTTGGATTCAGATTTTTAAGCTGCAGAGAGAGAGAGAGAGAGAGAACTTTTACACGTTGGAGAATTAAGACTTCTGAACACAGGTCAGTACACACAGTTTGGGGGGCTTACAGGCTTCTACCAGCACTCTGAATACTCACAGTCCAACCTTTCCATACAGAGGTGACTGTATGCGCTAGAAAGACCACTGAACCAAAAAACAAAGTGAACCTGATTGCAGCCACTTCCATACCATCATCCCGCTGGTCTCTACAGCAATTTCCTGAGCTGCCAACAAGCTCGCTGAATGTGGGAACTAAGTTAGTTCTAAGAGTCACACCTCTGGAGGGAGCATGGCCCTGTGGACATCTTGATTTCGGACTTCTGCCCTCCCGAATTGTGAGAGAAGAGATTTCTGTCGTTTTAAGCCACCCACTTGTGGTCATTCATCACAGCAGCCCCAGGAAACTAAAACATTTAGCAAGGTAAGCATTCTGGGAAGAAGGGAACAAATTTTTTTTTTTTTCTTTTTAAACTAACTTCAATTTATAATCACATGGGCTTAAAGCCATACTTTAACCACGTTACTGTGGCTGAATTTTTACTGAAAAAGAAAAAAAAAATCTTCCTATAATACTTTTAAATAGCACGAATACCATCTTCTATTAAATTAGTGAGATTATAGGTATCACCTACCTGAAAAGGTCACAGCACTAAACTCAAGCCATGGAAATGGAATATGCTTTTATTAATATCAAACATGAAATTATGTAGAGATATTTTTAAAAATCCCTTACTTGTACCATCAAACAACTGTGAATATATTTGAGAAATAAAACCTGAAAAGGCACACTGTTTAATCTAGGTGGAAAAAAATAAGAACTACCCAGGAAAATGATTATTATCTGTCACCGCCGATGAGAGCTGCTGAGAAGCCCGTCTAAGGGGGGCAGGCGTGGGACAATGTATGCTTGCCGAATCCACCGCCCTCTGGACTGGACACAGGTGCCTTTGCCAGCCATGACCTTAGAGCACAACCACTTCTCTCCCTTGGAGGATTACAACATCCAGCGTCATGTTAAAGTTTAACATTACTATCTCTGCCAGAGGGAGTGGTAACCAACCAGCCAAAAATTTTTAGACCCTTACATCTTCCAAACTACTCCACTGCTATGAAATTTGTTGCTTTAAAAAAAAAATGCTGTTGTTTCAATAAAATAGTGAGGATATGAGTCAATTAGGAATTAATTTACATGATACATTGAATGAGTGAATCTAGATAGGCTCAAAGTTTTACTTTGTTCCTGGCAAAACACAAGGCAGACTTACACAAGAAAAACAGGCAAACCAGGTTTTCTTTCTATGTACCCTGACCCTGACTCTTACCAAAAAAGTCAGACAAAGATGAAAAAACCCTTCTCTACACCCATTCCAGAGTTTGTTTTACATGAACTAGAGAAGGATTCCACCAGGTAAGGCCTGTCTTCACACCTCCATCTCTAGGCATGCATCTCAGCGCTCTACAAGTCAGAGGGGATTAAAGACCTATTCCCAAACACCATGTTCCGTTTTCCCCTATACTACAAGAGACTGAAGATGCTGAAACCTTCCGATACTTTTAAGGTTAGAAGGACCAGAGAGGAAGCCCCCTGGTAGCCAAGGCTGAGTGGCCACATCTGAACGCATCTGGAAGGTTCAGTCATTCCCTGCTCCCTCACTGTCCTACAACACTGCAGTTTCTACCAACATTCGAGTTTTTCCATATATTTATTACTACCACAGGCCCAAGAGAAAGAAGAAAAAATATGACAGCATCAAAACTTAAAGTTGGCTAATTTTATGTTTTCCCTGGCTAGCTCCCCCACTTCAGTGCCCCAATCTGGTCCTTTCTGTAGCAGGGTTAGTTCATCCTATGAAAATCCAGACACGGGTCTTTGTTCTAGACACTTCTTCCTATCATCATCAGACCCTGTCTCCTGCTGGATTCTTCTGCACTCTGGAGGCAGGGATGACCTACTTGATCCCAGGGCGACCATTCTTTTTTTTTTTTTTAAAGATTTTATTTATTTATTTGACAGAGAGAGATCACAAGCAGGCAGAGAGGCAGGCACAGAGAGAGGAGGAAGCAGGCTCCCCGCCGAGCCGAGAGCCCGATGCAGGGCTCAATCCCAGAACCCTGAGATCATGACCTGAGCCGAAGGCAGCGGCTTAACCACTGAGCCACACAGGCGCAGGGCGACCATTCTTGAAGGAGGTGTTGGAACCCCCACTCTCTATAGAGACAGGTTGCTCCGTGTTGGACCCGAATCTGCTATGGAGTCGAGGAGAGCAGCAAACACTTCACTAGGGTTTCTTGGTGGCTTCTGGCCTCAGGAATTTCACGTAGGTCACCATATTTCCTCGAGGAATCATGGGAGTTCTGCTCTCACTGGACATTTTAAAATACGCTTTCCTGAGCCAGTTGTTAGGGTTACTTCTTTTTTTTTTCCTTCACAGCTAAGTCTGGACTTCATGACATCACGGCCAAGAAGGCAGCCCTCGTTTGGCTCTCTACTGTGAAATCCATCTCTTATCTCATTCATGCCACCCTCACCCTCCTAAGAGCCAAATGACTTGATTTTCTTTTTGTTAATAACTCTGTCTTGATTTTTTTCCCCAGCGAATGTAATAACAAGTTTCCCGGCTGACCTGCGCTCTTAGCATAGATGATCTCGGAGCCTTTCCTGATCTCTCTTAGTGTGCAGATTTGCCCTGACTCCACTGCCATCCACTGGGCTCCCTTCTGTAAGTCCACCCAGTGCCTCAGAAACACAGTACGCTTCATGAGCAACAGCAGCCGGATGAGGCTTTACTGTGCTACCTTGCTCCATCTATCCTGCTGGATGAGCTTCCAAAGGTTCTACCTGTGGCTGAGATGTTTCTCCAAGCTATAACACTCCTTGCTTCCTTTACAGTAGTTTACTTTTTCTTTCTAAATCTGATTCCTTATTCTATTTTCATACATACCTACTACACCTCTCCAAAAGAGCTCCAAGTGCTCTATTCTCTCCTTTAGGAAAATAACCAATAATAATAATAATGATAAAGATAATGGTGATGATATTTCCACTTATGCAAAAAACACAAGGTAGAATAAACCCCAAATTCCTCGACTAGCAATAAAAGCCTGTCTGACACTTGGACTCAGCTCTTTTCCCCAGAATTTTTTTGGCTGTTTCCCCCTTCAGGGGCCCTGTCAGCAGGCTTTGTGCCATATTCTGAATGGCTTCATACCTCCACTGTCTTTGATCAGACAATCATCTCCTTCATTCGAAATGCAGCACCCACCCCCACTGCCTGTTTTATTTCTCTTAGGCCTGCAGACCTTGCTCCTCTCACTCAATCTCTCCTTGCACAAGTCACCGCAGCACTGTTTCTACGCAGTGATCAGAGTGTCTCAGTTCTGCCCACCTACAAGGAGAAGTCCTCAAGTAGGACTCATTCTCACTTAACCTCCAATGCCCCGGAGGATACCTGAAACAGAACAGACGGTCAATGTTTGTAGCATAAACCACGATTATTATCATGTCAATATTTCATCCAAAAGCAAAATAGTGGAAAGTGTATAAAAACTGGGCGAGATATATTTCCAACAGTATAATGATTGCTATGAGACATCATCAAAATATTTAACACAGTCCTTAAAATTAAATATGTATTTTCCCTACATATAATTATACTGAAACTCCTTATTAATAGTTATGACCATTAATGGTCAAACTGATGGTAGAATTTTTATAAACCATTATTTCTTTTTTTAAAAATGATTTTATTTATTTATTTGAGAGAGAGAGAGCACAAGCAAGGGGGGGAGGCAGAAGGAGAACAAGGCTGAGCAAGGAGCCAGACGTGGAACTTGATCCCAGGACTGTTGGATCATGACCTGAGCTGAAGGCAGACACTTAACCAACTGAGCCACCCAGGTGTCCCTATATCATCATTTCTTTAACAGCCTATCACAATACACACAAATATCAAATCATTATGTTGTATTATAATATAATATAATATTATATTATATGTAAATTATGTCTCAATTTAAAAAAAATACACCATAAAAAATGGCTAGTAGTCTAAAGAGGCCCCATTTTCAAACCCACAAAAACAAATACCATTCTCTCTGAAGACAAGTTCTCCAATAAACTCAGAGAGCAGTCTTTCCTATTCTCATTCAGCCTAATTAAATGTTTGAAGGATCACGGAAGTGGAAAAGAAAAAAAAAATTGTTTTTGAAAGTATCCATACAAGAACGTTGAAGTCAGTGTGTCCAGCTGGGAGGCAGGATACCAAAAAATATCGTAATGATGACCCCAAATACCCTTTCCTAGTAGAATTATAATGAAACATAAGAGGGGAAAAAAAAAAAAACCCTAGAGTCTAAATGTCATTTCCTTAAAGCTTTGCCATTGTCAATATGCCTAATATGTGCATATTTGGAGAGTTTAAGTTTAAAGCATATAAAAATAACCTCATATCCTTTCATGCTGTATATTTTACCAGCGTGTAACTCCGGAAATAAGCATCAGTGGCAACCCTTCAAAAACAACAACAACAAACAAGCTTACCTAAAATGAAGAAGTCATTTGTATCATTTTCCCCTAAATATCTGAGTAATCTAAGGAAGTTAAAACAATAACCAATCTTCAGCCTCAGAAACAGGTGCAACTCTTCCGCCCACAAAATTACCCTCCTCAATCATTCTAAAGAGAAGTCAGTCTACAAAGAAGAATTAGTCAAGATCATGTACCAGCCAACCAAAAGGAACCCAAGTTCTGTCACAGTTTACTAGTTAATAAAGCATAAACCCATAACCAGAGAGTAAATGGACTGTTACTATCTTTAATCATCAAGGAAAAAGATAAAAGGAAGATGTACCAAGTTAAAATGCCCAGGCTCCTGATAATTTCTGTCCGGGGAACTAAATACCTACTCTAATATTTAAGTTACTTAAGACATATAAATTTGAAACCACTTTATTTTATAGCCAACTATGTGTTGGAAAAGCTCGAAGTTTTATAAAGAACTAGAGGATTTCCATCAAAAAGGCAGTTTATTTCTGAAATCCCATTCTCCAACTTGTGACCCACTTAAACTGTGGTGACAAGGTTTAAAGGAAGGAGCTAATCATTTCCCCTTCAAGTGCCAAGTCTTTGGAGCGGCCAGGCAGCTTGAAACTCCAGGAATAGCCAGTTATTTCAGGACCCATAGGATTTACAACAATAATGGTCGGAGGAAACCACACCATTTAGGCTCCCTCTGTCTTTTTCCCTGTCCTTAGGAGTATAAAAATAAGCAAGAAAATGATTCTTCAAATTGGCAGACCAATTTGAGGGTGGCGTCTTGCCACAGTGCATGATAATCACAGAGTTACAAGATCCACAGAGAACACAGCAAGCCACAGAAACAGACACACGATCTTTTCTGATCCTCCTTTTTGATCGTGCTAAATAGATCTAAGCCTTTCCCTTTTTTATTTTAGTTTTACCTCTTCCTCTTTTCCTCCTTCCTCCTTCACTCCCTCCCCACTGTCTTTCTCTCTGTCTCTCACCCTCTCCCTTCTCTGGGTGACATCAGTAACAGTAAGTCCTGCTAAAAGTCACCTACAATTCTGTTGATGCAATGGCTGGCATTTACTTTGTGTTCTACCTTTATTGAATGCATCTCTGCAAATGAATGACAGTTTATTAACAACAGTAAAATCTATGGTTCCTCCAGAGAAAAAGGTTATATGCCAAAAATAGAATACTACATTTAAAATTTTTTAATGCACTTATTTTGAAGCAGATGTGCTTCTGACAGCTCTATTAAGTCATCTGTCTGTCTCTGAGGACCTCAGTTCATACAAAAGAAAGGCATCAGCCCAGGGCCCTTGAGGTTTTCTGTTTGTTTTTTGGGGTGTATGTGTGTGTGTGTGTGTGTGCGTGTGTGTGTTTGTGTATGTGTGTTGGGGGAGGGGGCAGTTTAGTTTGAGATTTTTTTTCCTTCAATGTGAAAGCTAAATGAATTTTTACTTTTGTAAGGGAATAAAAGTGACACCAGAAAGCCTGTTCTCAAGGCGATGTTGTCCCCCTTCTTCCTTTGCCATCATTAGTAAGCTGCCTATCTTCCACTTGAGAAAACTTTCTGCATGCTACAGAGTGAATGAAAAGCTTCCAAACCCACTCTGTAAGGTCAGCAAAGGAATCTGTCACTTGACCTTCACAGAGCAATCAGGAATGTCAAAACCAAAGAAAGGAATGGAAAGGAACAAAATCTTAAAACCACTGAAGAGAGGAGAAAGGAAAGGAAGGACACAGCCTAAGCAGGCCACAGTCCGCTGTAAGGTCTGTGGCAAGCTACCTGGATCTTTGCCTATCCGTCCCACAAGGAAGCGGACAGGCGTCTCCGAGGTTCTGAGGTTCCTCCCAGCCCTAAGAGATTTGTCTTATTTTGTCAAGGTAACCACTTGGATCCCCTCATAGCTCCGATTGAGAGACTATATACGAATATTTACTAAAATACTCTTAAATGATACTAAGAGGGAAAAATACATAGTCACTACTTCTAAATAATTGCTAAAGTTGAGTTTTCGAATTAGGTATACACAAAACAAACTTTTATTTGGAATTTCACTTTTTTCTGAAAGGAAAGACATCTTTAAAATGATTATCCCTGAGACCTTATAACCAAAACATACAGTAACTATATTGGATATCAAAAGCTTTTGTTCTGACATCAGGAGCATCTTTTATTCATTCTCTAATATTTGGAGAATGAAAGAAAGGATAACAATGCTTTTTGAAATTGTTACTTTTTTCTGAGCCTCATTTCTTGAGTCATAGGAAAAAAATTTTTTTTTGACTCTACTTTCAACTTATTCAAATCGCATCCCAATATTTTTGGAGATGTCCTATGTATAAATCTAGGTATTCACTGAGATACTGCTATGGGCCTAGGATGCAAAATGAGGACTGCAGCATTTCAAATAGGCTATTAAAAGCTCCTGTTATTTCTGAGTATTGGGATTTAGTAGTTTATTAAGAAATTCACAGAAAAGACATAGTCCAACAGTCTTTTCAGTCACAAATGTTATATAACTCCCATTTATGTTAATGAGGATCAAATGCCATTTATAGTGTTTGCCTAAAAATATTCAGTGGAGAAGAATTGGTTTCAGTTATAGAAATATGGTCTCATTGTCACCATTTTTTTCTTTTTTTTTTTTACTTTTTGAGGCAGATGACAAGAAGACATAAAATTGAATATCTGGGGAAGCAATTTCAACCATACAAAAAAATAAGAAAATATATGTGGTATCCAAGTATCAGCTGGGAGGAAGAGAGGAGAGGGAGATGAGAGCAAGAACATAACACATTATTGGGGAAAATGGTTAATGGTGAAACCCAGCTTAAAAGCACTTGCTTATTGGGTCAAGGCAGTAATCCTACTTGAAAACTCAGAGTGATTTTATAGAAGTGTTTAAAATCTAACATTTACAAAAAGAACTGAGATGCCCAAATATAGTCACAATTTCATATCATTAATGCAAACATGTGCTTTATTCAACTGTACCCAAGAAGAAAAGCCAACAGAAGATAAACATGTAAAAAACATATTTATATATTACAGTCCCATCCTACTTATCAAGAGATCACTTTTCCAACAAACTCAACCACTCAAAATACAGCCAAGAAGGAAGAAGCCAAAATGGTCTCTGACCAGAGAGCATCACTCACGGGATTATGGCTCAGGATCTTATTATCATCTTTTTTTTTTTTAATTTATTTATTTGACAGACAGAGTTCACAAGTAGGCAGAGAGACAGGCAGAGACAGAGAGAGGAGGAAGCAGGCTCCCTGCCGAGCAGAAAGCCCAGTGCGGGGCTCGGTCCCAGGACCCTGAGATCATGACCTGAGCCGAAGGCAGAGGTTTAAACCCACTGAGCCACCCAGGCGCCCTTCGTTATCATCTTTTGACTGATACTGTCGCAATCAATCAGACTGCCTAGACCCTCTACACCAGGTAACCAATTAGAAATACCAAATCAGACAGCGGTAAGGACAAGAGGCAGGCATGACAGCCTGGACAAAGAGAGCTGATGGCAGTACAGCAGAAGCGGCAGAGGCAACAGGCAGCGGAGACCCACTTCATGCCAAAGCAAAGATCCTAACAAATTTCAGCAGCCTCCAGGGCGTCACCAGTTCTCAGGTTCCGTGACTACTCACAGTGACACCAAAGCATCAGAAGAAGGCTTGACTGGTGCTCACTTTGGCAGCACATATACTAAAATTAGAACAAGGCTTGACTGTGCTGACAATTGGCAGAGATACTGCATGGTGTCATGGAAAAGTGTGGGGTCTAGGTCACAAGAAGTAGATTCAACAATCACAGAAAGACAATCATCATATGGTTTCACTTATTTGTGGAACACAAGGGATAGCATGGAGAACATTAGAAGAAAAGGGAAACACGAAGGAGGGAAAATCCAAGGGGGAGACGCACCATGAGAGACTATGAACTCTGGGAAACAAACTGAGGGTTTTAGAGGGGGGTAGGGGAGATGGGTAACCCCATTGATGGGCATTAAGGAGGGCACGGATTGCAGGAGCACTGGGTGTTACACGCAAAGAGTGAATCACGGAACACTACATCAAAAACTAATGATGTACTCTATGGTGATTAACGTAACATAATAAAAAAATTAAAAAATAAATAAACAGGGGCGCCTGGGTGGCTCAGTGGGTTGAACCTCTGCCTTTGGCTCGGGTCATGATCTCAGGGTCCTGGGATCGAGCCCTGCATTGGGCTCTCTGCTCAGCAGGGAATTTGCTAGGGGCGCCTGGGTGGCTCAGTGGGTTAAAGCCTCTGCCTTTGGCTCAGGTCATGATCTTAGGGTCCTGGGATTGAGGCCCAAATCAGGCTCTCTGCTTAGCAGGGAGCGTGCTTCTTCCTCCTCTCTCTCTCTCTACCTGCCTCTCCACCTACTTGAGATCTCTGTCTGTCAAATAAATAAATAAAATCTTAAAACAAACAAACAAAGAAGTGGACTCAAATCCAATCTATACCGTTACTATCTATATGGCTTTGAGTAAGTCACTTAATCTTTCAGGGACTGCTTTCCTGCCCCAAAAGGGAATAATGCCATCTGTTCTGCCCATCTCATAGGACCATCATAGCAGTGGAATAAGGCCACACCTGTGTGAATACCGTGCAAACCATACCTGCAAACAGACTCTATCTGCAAAGTATACCTCGAAAAGATGTTCATAAGAAATTTAATTGTTTTAAAATTCTGAAAAATGAATGAGGCAAACTTCTGTTATATGAAAATACAAACAAATGAAAGGCACGTTCCTCTAACATTTTGCATAAGCTAACATGTAGTCCATATGATCACAATTTAGAAAAGTATCTCTAACCAATTACCAGTTTATTACAGTAACCTTAAGTTTCAAAGAAAATGCAGCTTTCCCTCCAACACAGACATCAGATGTCTGACAGATACAGGCTAGAGTCCAACGATTAGAAAGTGAAGTTAAGTAGCCTCAACTTTTCAAGTGGTTTTCCCCTAAGGGGGACAGACAGTAGGCCAGTAAGCATAATGGCACAGAAATCTTCAGAATAAGGCAGAAATTCGTCAGACATTGCTATCCATGAGCTTTCCCTTGGGTGAGTTAGCAGGTGCGCATAATCTGCCGTGGGCAGGCTCTGTGACACTGTGCTCCATCAGACAAGGTTAGAAATCATTCAGTCCTGCCTAATTTTTAAGCATTTACCCTTATTCACTGATGTGGTAGTGGGTGAGGGGTGCAGAGGTCAACCTAGAAGAGGTCTTACTGCGGAGAATGCTTATAAGCTCATGATCATAGGTCAGTTCTCAGAGCAGATGATTTCTGAGATGCACCAAAATCCATACTGCATCTCAAGACACCTCAGATATGTGAGACCTTTCTACCACACTGATAGAACAGTGGACCATTCACAGAAACTCTATCTTAGTGTGTGACTTCTAAACATGGTGAAGGAGTGACCTGGTACACAAATATATTAAGAACCTACCAAAAGAAGTGAAATTTACTGAAAGCAGCATTCGGCCTCCTGAAGGCTGTGACCTAGTAAGGGAGTCATCATTTCAGTAGGTCAGTAGGACAATTTCTGCCTAGTAACACAGAATAAAACAAAAGAAAATAGTATCACATGGAGTCATGCAATAATGAAATAGCTTCACAAAACTTCATTTTATATGCGTGTGTGTGGGTGTGAGTTATGTGTGTTCAGTTGACCCTTGAATGACATGAGGATTAGGCGCACCAACTCCTCCCCCCACCCCCCCAATCCCACACAGTTGAAAATCTTTGTGCAACTTTTGAACTCTACAATAACTTAACTACTAAATAGCCTACCATTGACTGGAAACCTTACCAATTACATAAAGTCGATTGATACATATTTTGGATGTTATATGTATTATATGCTGTATTCTTACACTAAAGTAAGCTAGAGAAAAGAAAACATTATTAAGAAAAACATAAGGAAGAGAAAATACACTTACAGTACTGTACGGTAATTTATCAGAAAAAAGTCCACATGTAAGTGGACTTACATGTTGTTCAAGGGCCAACTGTATATGCAATGTGTGGAGTATAAGCCAATTTAAAGTGCCCTCATTACTCAAGACACAGACAAAACTTTTGAAAGTCACTGACTTAAAAAGTTAAGTATAATTAAACTTTTCTGGCACTGAAATACTCAAGACATTCACACTATAGTTCCACTCTAGAAGATTCCTTACTCCATCCCAAAGAAGCATTTGTTATAGAACAACGTAGCTTAACTTGCTTGGAAATTAGAGGAAATATTACGAACTAGATTTTTGTTACAACTTTTATTAGTTGAATTTGACATATAACCTTCAAGCTGATTTCTAAAATCAGCTATGGAACTTTTCCTTGTTTCCAATGACACAAGCACACAGATCAAGTGGATAAATCAACACATACCCCCGTGTGTGGGATGTAACCAAGGTCTGATGACCCGAAGGAATGTTGATGGATTAAAATCCCAACCTCGCCAGCTTCAGAAAACATCAGTAGCACACAAGAATGCCCCAAACACAACAAGGGGTCTCAAAATGGCTTACAAATCAAACAGAAGAGGGATCCTTAGAACAGAACAACATTCAGGCATTCATACTTACGGACAAAGAACTGGAGAGCTAGCAAAAAAGAAAAATTATTAAAAGATCTTTTTGTAGGAATAGTGTGTTGACTAACTCTGCAATAAAATTAAGGTAAAAATCAAAGCTCTTGTTCCAGGAAGTCAAAAGCACTCTATGTACTTTCTGATGGTGAAAAAATTATGTAAATAAATAACTACCGGTCAAGATGACCACAGCAACCAAGCCAATACCAGTCACAACCACCCACCAAGATAAATTCACAAACTGTCTTTTGTGTGCTTTGTAAAAGAATCGCCAGCCAATCAGGACTGAAGCAGTACACACCTGTGTTTAGGTAGGAATTCTGGTTTATCTCAAAATGTAATCCAGAAACACCTGACACCCAGTTTCTACTTTCACTGAGGCGTTTCCAGTTACAGAGTAAAAGAGAACCTTCAGAAATAGGGGCAAGGAACTGCACCAAGAATAAAATATATTTATTCTCACTCGTTTAAAGTCTACTGAAAAGAAAAAAACAAAGTGATACAGTTTATTGAAATCTTAAGTGCTGGAGGCTTTTTTTTCTTAGAGAAGGATAAACATATATCAAACCCAATCGGATAATTTACGTGTGCCACTAAAATATTTTAACCAGTGGACAGATGAGCCTTTATCCTTGGTTCCACACCTTTTCAACCACGTATAGAAACTTTATTAAGCTATATCTTAAAAGCAAACAATCCCAAAATATTCCAAGTGTACAATTATTTGTACAAACAGCATATTCAGAAACTGGACCAGTCCCTGGAGACTACCATCACTTTACTGAGTTAGAAGATGGGATCTGAAAAAAGGGAAGGCAGCATGGAGAACTACAGAGACTCATTTGCTTTTCTCTCCTTATAACCTATCCCAGCTCCTTCCTTCCTCTAGTCTACTACTGCCTCCTTCTCCCATTATCTTCCACTGATTACTGCCCCCAACACACATTTTCAAAAGTAGTAGGGCATGAAAATGACAGAGTGGAGTCACTCTTTGTTCCCCCAGCCTTAATGAGGGCCTACTCTAGGGAAAGCCCTTTGTTCAGGGTCACTCCAGGTTACTCACTATTCAAGCTTTTTCTCTTTGAATCTGAGAAAGGCTGGCTCCTTCTACGTTGCTTTCTCAAGGCATTGCTCTGTATCAAGTCTACCAGGCAACAGGAGCTCTCAAAACACAAGAATCCATAAGACAAACCCAGATCACAAAATGAGTCTAGTAAACAGAAGTACTGGCCAGGAAGTGGCAGTGGGGGGGGTGGGGAGTGCGATAGTACTAGCTGGGAACTCCAGCTAACAAATCCCCCCAGGGAGACCATCTCACACACCTGATAGGCAAGCGCCCACCATGTACCATACATATTTAAATAGCCAAAATGTTATGCATCCAGCCGGGTGATGGGTTCTGGCAGGAACTAAGTAAATAATTACTGGCTTAATGTCTCTGATAACTAGTTAGTCATCAAATGTCAGCCATCAATGACAGAGAGTAATCTGTGATGCCAAATTCAGTAGTACAGAAAAGAGAGGTTCACTAGGCTGAAGAGGGACAGACCCCAGAGACATGACTGCAACCAGCTTCTACCCCCTGCCCAGCCTCATGGAAAGCTCTGTATATAGACAATATGTATGCTGATTATATGTAAACTCTCCAATCACATTTATTAAGACAGTGATCCCCATAAATATCATCTTTCATTAGGAAGGTTAGAACTACAATGTGAAGACCACCCACATTTCATAAAGCTAGAAAACATACAACAATGCCTAAGAAAATCAGAGATGCTATGTGACAATAACAAGTAACTATTAATTCCTATTCCCTGAATAAAGAAAGCCTCACGTGAAAATCTGTAGTTCCATAACTGCTTTTCCTCCTGTACCTGCATAATCACTTCCACCAGCACTTTGCCACTTCTCAGCACCCTACAGTGATCTGGCTCAAGTCCAAGTTCTGGTTCCTATTATCCAATCCATTCTGTGCCAAAACCAAGAAATACCTACTCGCTATCTTGCAAAGTGTAAGACACTGGATAAGACACACTAGATTTCAAAGAGCTTCAAATTCAGGTAAAGTAGGAAGCACATGCCCAAAGAGTCTCAACGCAGAGCATGTGCCCTTGAAACAGAAGATACTGGGTCCAAGACTCCAAGATGCTTTCAACATCCTTTCTCTTTCTGAAGATACACACTGGGTTCCCAGTGTCACCAAATCTAAGTTTCTCTGCTCAGTTTTCAGTTCTCCCGAATGACCCTTCCTTGCTATCAAACTATTGTTTTTATTAAATACTTACAGTATCCAGACAACATGTACTAAACGAGTTCATTCACGTAATGTGTTATTAATAGGGTCTAGCCATGGCAAGCCATCATTAAACATTAGCTGTTGTTAATACTTACGGGCAGCTGCACTGATTTAAAGGTTTTTTTTTTTTTAAATTTGACAGAGAGATTACAAGTAGGCAGAGCAGTAGGCAGAGAAGAGGGAAGCAGGCTCCCCGCTGAACAGAGAGCCCTATGTGGGGCTAGATCCCAAGACCCTGGGATCATGACCTGAGCTGAAGGCAGAGGCTTAACCCACTGAGCCACCCAGGCGCCCCAGCTGCACTGATTTAGACAGAGCTTTCAATTTAGTATTTTAACCATTTCAGGATTTGACGTAAAAACTGTGGTATATATTACTTGAAGAATTAGGTAAAGGAGGTGGCAGCTTCCATTTGGGTTGTGTAGGTTATACAAGCACTTATTTCTACACTGAAATTCTACAGAGTAGTATAGTCTATACTAGGATACGAAATCTTTTGACTTGACTATCAGTCATGAAGAGATTGCCAACCCCTTGGACAATACCATTAAATACAACCAGACTCAACTGGTAAGCTGACACAGTACCTATAAACATACACTCATTTACTTAAGAAGTGAGCTGCACCTACTACCCATCTCATTTTATCGGAATGATTGTTAGAATTTAAACAGATGATGGGAGTTGCTCCAGGCCACATTATTCCTAAGTGACAGAAGCAAAACATTCAGATTTCCTGACCTAATATTCCTTGTATCATTCATTCTCTCTTTCAACTAAAATTTATCCAATACCTACTATGTGCCAGACTTGGGGGAACATTGGTTACCAAAACATACAAAAAAAAAAAAAGTCTCTCCTGTCTTAGAGGTTAAATTCTAGTTTTAGGAGACAGACAGTACTGAAAATAAATACAGTTGACCCCTAAGCACCAGCAGTTTGAACTGTGCAGGACCATTTATATGTGGATTCTTTTCAATAAATACAGTACTATAAATATATTATCTCTTCCTTATGATTTTATTATTTTTTCTCTAGCTTACTTTACTATAAGAATACAGTATGTGATATAGATAATATGTAAAATACGTTAACCAACTCTTTGTGTTAGAGGTAAGGCTTCTGGTCAAAAGTAGGGGATGAGTAGCTAAGTTTCGGGGGAGTCAAAAGCTATATGGGATTTTTGACTGCACCAGGGTCAGCTCCCCTCAACCTTGTCTCATTTAAGGGCCAACTGTACATTAAGTATACAGTACCTCAGATGGTGGTAAGTGCTTTGGAGAAAAACAGAGATAGGAATAGAAAGGTCAGGATGAAGTCAGAGGTAACAAAAGGTCGCTCAGATGACTTCTGAGCAAAGAGCTGAAAGAGGAGAGGGAGGGAGCAGTGTGCGTAGCTGGGACTCTGGGTGGAGGGGAAGGTCAAGTCACAGGGCATGTTCTAAACAGCAAGGGGCCTGGTATGACTTAGAGGACAGTGAGGGGAAGGCACAGGTGACGCAGCTGGAGAAGCCCACGGGGTAGGGCGACACATTGCGTAGTAAAGACTAGTTATCGAGCTGCCTGAGAAGGAAAATCATTGAAGAGTTTAAAGCAGAGGAGTTGCATGACATGACTTACGCATGATGTTTGGCAAGACCACTGAGCCTCCTCTGTCAAAATTAGCCTTACTTGGGGGTTGGCGGGAGGGTAGCCAGAGGCGGGGAGAGCAAGGGTGGAAGTGGGACCAGTGAAGAAGACCTTAAGAGCACCCTGTTGCCTCGCCTTACCAGACATGGCGTCATCCCCTCTCATACCTCATCTCTGTTTCCTAACCAGCTTCCCTAATGGTCCAAACCTTCCTGATCAGACGTTTCCATGAAGCATTTGATCCACACACAGTGTGAGTGAGCAACAGGAAACAGCAGATGCCGCTAAAATTATGTTCCCACAAAGGGAATGCTCTCTTTTGCCACCCTCAACAAGCTTCAGGGTTGGGAGCACTTGTGAGGTGATGGAGACGTTCGTCAGTACATCGGACACAGAGAGCACACGGTGCTACTAGTACCCCACCCCGTCTGACATGGTGGCCTCTGCAAACAGCACTAGGAACAGGGTCCCACGTGAGTTATGGTGACCCAGTCGGCACCATTTATTGAGCACTTAGCCTGGGGAATAAAAAAGATAATAAGTAAGACTTGGTCTCTATCCTAAAAGAATTCACAGTCTAGCTGAAGACACAGACACATAAAATGTAAATATCATCCAGCATATAATAAACATAATTACCAAGGTCTGTAGACAGTGGAGAAATAACATAGAGAAAGGAGTATCAGCTTTGCCCCTAGGGGATTAGGGAAGGCTTCACAGAACTCTAAAGAAAGTAGAGAACGTGGAGTAGAAGTCAGCAGGCAGAGGCGGGGACTGGGACATGGCAGCACAGGGCATAGGAGATGGCATGGTGAAAAAGCACTGCATCCATCTGCTACATGGGGAGCTAAAACGGGCAGGGGATGGGGAGGGGTCAGAGGTGCAGGGTCCATGCTACTTTAAGTGAGATAGGCTTCATTGTGTAGGCAATGGGGAGCAACACAAGACTCACCCAATTATATTTGCATTTGGGGAAGACTCAAGGATGGCTCAAAAGGAGAAAAGAGTAAGTACAGACTGTAAGAAAGAGTAGAAGACCTCTCAGAGGAAGGCCGAAACTATAGTTTGGATGGACAAGAAGGTACAGACAGACGAGACCTGGAGGAGCTAAAACTGATAAGGCTGAAATACTCTGAAGTATTTCAGAGGTAGTAGTGTCATAAAAAAGAAGAAAAAAGCCCTTTATTTGAAACTTTGATAGAAAATATTATGGTTAAACCAAAAACCCTTGAAATTACATAGAAATATAACACATTCTGAAACAACTGCCAAGAGACTTATAAAAATTAACCCCAATTAATGTTCAGGGTCTTTTGAAATAATTTTAAAAAACAACTGTTTGAAAAGGACAATCTCAAAAAAGTTTTCAAAACTGAGCAAAGCCATTTCCATGAAGAATATAGATTATTAACTTTTAAATGAATGTTCTGACAGTAAGTTACTTCTTTTAACACTCTATTTCTAATAATCTAAATAAGTGTATAATTCTCAAAATAAATCCACAAACTTTTTAAGACAAGTAAGTAAAGGAAGGATATTAGATAAAAACATCATTTCAATATAACTTCATCAATTTAGTAACAAATAAGATCATTTTGCAATAAAAGGAGGCAGCAAAACAACAGAGATTCCCATCTTCAAAATAAAAAAATAATCAAAGGTGAATAAAGGGCAGTTTCAATGAACCAGATAAAATATTAAGTGGCACTTGTGTGTCTCTTTCACAGAATGTCAGCTTCGGTAAAACATAAGAAGGAAAACATTACATTAACTGCACGAGAATATCTTCTCATTCCTTTTAGTAAGACTCCAAGATAAACTACATTTAGCTCTTTTTCCAACGTACATGGTGACCCTCTGAATAAATATTACTTATTTATCTTGTTTTACTTTCAAATTCAGGGGGCTACTTTAGCAATATTTGCCACTACTTTTCAGGTTTCTTTAATGCCATGAAGAAAATGCCCTTAAAACCCAACATTTTAAAGATTTTATGATCAGAAATAAATCATAGCTATTTACATGGAAACAGGATCTCAACGTTGTAGCTTTTGGTCTTTCATGCCATTTTTTCTGTTGTAATCTCTGAAATCCTTGCTAATCTAATTATGCACAAGGATCCTGTTTTTTGCAATTGTTTTACTAGGGAGGACACTGGGATGAAATTACTTGAAATATAACCAACTCCCATACTCAACAATTGATTATCTAGTTTATTGATTATTCATTATCCTTAATGCCTAGAAAAGCCATTCTCTGGTCATCTTTTGTATTTCCTGGGATGGGAAGGAACTGAAATTCAAAAGATTCAAATTTGGTAATGTTATTAGCATATATGATAAAAGTCCTGAAGAAGAGAATGAAAGTAGTGTTTAAATCGAGGCTTTGCATGTCAATTACCCTCTCTGTGTGCTGACCTGTCAATACCAGGATCATCAATCACGCCTCTGCTCAGCTGAACAGAGCTGGAGATACAACAAAACATGCTTTGCTCAATGAGAGGCTACCCCATTATTATTCCACCTCTTTTGGTTTTATTTGACAAGAGAAGGGTAAGTGAGCAAGATGGGGGAGCACAGAATAAATACAAGTCATTAGTTTCCCTTGAGAACCTTCCACAGTGCGGGAAACAAAGCAGGAGCTCATTAAATGTTGTGCAAATCAATGCTAACAGCCAGAAGACCATGCAAAACATGAAAATGCTCAAGATAAAGTTTCTTTATCTGGACCTTCTCATCTAAGACATTCATTTTCCATTTTTCACAATTATTTTCCCTATAATCCCCTCACATGCCCTATCTGCTCCTCCACTTAAGTATGAATTCCATGACTTCCCAGGCTGTGTGCTATATTTCTTTGTGCACATAGTACTAAAAATTCCTTCAATAAATGCTCCCACAACTCCATGTGAAAAGCTATATACTGTCTCACCTACAACTGACTTCTACTTTTTATTACACAGGCATCCAATGAAACAGCTCATGATTCACTAAATTTATACTCAAGAAGCTACTGATTCACATCCTTGATTTTTATAGTTAATTAAGTCAAAACATAATCTGCTATTTTAATGGGTCATATCCCACTAAGAACATAAGAACTGATAACTGCTATTACTTAATTCATTTTTATGTTCCTCAGTACAAATGCCAATAGTTTTGAAGTTCTAAAACTTGCCAGGTGCCGGAACAAAAGAAAATATGCAGGTGCTTACTTGTGATTGCTTTGGACATACCAGTATGTATCTTCTAGTTACTTTTTAGGCTCAGGAAAAGTAGTGCAATTGGAAAGACGCCTATTATAGCATCTAATCTTATAGGAACATTCTCCAAGGAATTTTCAAGCACTGTAGTTTTATCCTTAGTGTCTTGAGTGTACGTGACAACATTAAAATGCAAGCCTATAGGTTTGTGTCTTGATAGATACCCATACAGGTAACTACTTAAAAACTTTACTGCAATGGTCCTAACAAGCAACCCAGCATGGAGATTCACTCTCAAAAAGAGCTTCTAAGAACTGTTTTATAAAATGAGCATGCACACAGCACGGTACCCACAGGACAGTAAGGATTCAGTGGGCTGACTCTGCAAAGCTATGTGATGGGGAGACGGTGGGCAGGGAGCACGCAAGCACTCTGGCCTCCCAGCACCTGCTAGATGGAAGGGAGAAAGGCATAAAGCTGCAGAACCGGCAGCCCCAGCAGCCAGCTATCCCATGGGGGTGGGGAGGACACAGGACACAAGCAAGGCTGACTTGTTAAGCTACACTGACCTACCCCTAGAGCTCACTGCTTGGTGGTGGGGTGTGGGGGGGGGGGAGGCAGGATAACAGGTTTTTAGAAACCTGTGTAGATCAAAAAAGGTTACTATAAGATAGGGGAGTTGGGGAGCAGGGTGAAAGGAAAGTATGTGGTCTCGAATGTATGTGCTCTGGGCAGGCAGATCTAAAGTGAAAGATGCTAGGGCGCCTGGGGGGGCTCAGTGGGTTAAAGCCTCTGCTTTAGGCTCAGGTCATGATCCTAGAGTCCCGGGATCGAGCCCCACACTGGGCTCTCTGCTTCAGCGGGGAGCCTGCTTCCACCTCTCTCTCTGCCTGCCTCTCTGCCTTCTTGTGATCTCTGTCAAATAAATAAATAAATAAAACCTTAAAAAAAATAGTAAGTAAAAGATGCTATACAATTCCCATCAGACAGATATATCTTCAATGCAAGTTTATTTGCCACCAAATCCTAACGTGCCCATTGGCATTCTTAGCACTGACTGATAATCCCTGCTAGACTTTTAGCTTATTTGATACTCCTAAGAGAAAAATTCCAATCTTGAGTAATTTTAGTGAAAGACTGATCCTCTTTTGATCTGGAAGTATAAACAAATATCACTCCTGTATTTCTCCAAAGGGAAGAACTATTTGAAATAAAGATCAAGTGTCAAAGATCAATGCCCCTGGGACAGGATGTCAAAGTTGGGAGCCAATTTTCTTTTGTAAGTCAAATGTAAAAATTTTGATCTACAGGCAGCTTTTTAAGGATTTTCCCCTAGCTGACAAAAAATGGCAGTATTACCCATGGCCAATTATTTCTAAATATCATATAAATTTACACACTCTATTGTGCTTCCATGTCTCTTCACGGGGCTACTATATCCCCGATTACATTAAAGGATAAAGGGCAGTCTTTTGTGTTTTTGCATAAACAAGTCCTCCCTCCTTTTACAAGTCACCCCTCTTCTCTACAATAACCTCATTATTCTTCACAAGTCAAGTGTACAGTATTTGCTTCATTTCCCAGCTAAAACTAATACACACATATTCACAGTTATCTTTCCCTTTAATGTTAATTTAGATGGAGCATCTATGATAGAAATCCTAAAGCCACGTGCTCACATGTCTAGAGTCTTTAACGGAAACCTGATGGCAGTTGATCTAAAACAAGTCATAAAAGAACAACCTTTGGCAAAGGCCAACGGAACCAAAACTACACCCTCTGATGACCACAGGACTACTGTATCCGCCCTGCAAACATTTTTGCCTCAAACATTACAACCCACCCATTAACCAAAACCGCAGCTTATTCCTGATTTAGAAGAGCAAATTTCGTGGACTTACTAAACCTCACAACTCCAGCCAGAAAGCCTCTTCTCTGTGTGGCAATTATTCCACATTTGAACTAAAACCCTGCATCTTTAAGCTCAGTTATCAGTGGACTGCTGTTAAAGCCCCTTTCCTGACATAATAAACAACTGACATCTTCTGAGAGCATTAACTAGTCCCTTCTGTGCCACAGTTTAATAGAGAAGACTTTTTAATATAGAAACTGTTTAACACTCTGTTTAACACACAGCATCCTCGAGGAAGAGTTGTGTTAAATTCTCAGTCCGCAGACTAAAAACACTGTACCATCGGCCCATATGCAACTTATTCGCTCAGGATTCAGATGTTTTGTTTCCCAAAAAATGGGAAAGAACAGGTCGCTGAAAGATTCCAGCAAGGTTTCTCTTGGCACGGGAAGAATGTGATAAACAGGGAAAACACAATCAGGAGGAATGTCTGGACTGGGTTCTTTTGTAATACTTAAATAGCGCTCCCCTACCGGGCTTTGCCACAGCACCAAAGGGGGAACCATCTTAGAACTCTACAGTAAACATTCTAAAAGGGAGAACTCAGAAATTCTAAATACAAAATAGGGGTGTGTTAAGAAATACTGAAATATTTCCCTCTCTCCCACCAGGACTGATATTTTTCTTCATCCCAAGGAAGGCAAAATATGCTAACCCCAAGCACAGAGGCCAACACTGGTCTGAAAAGGAACTTGAAAGAAATCCAAAAAACTACTTCTGGCCAAAGTATCAAGGGCAAGCCCTTCATGTGTTCCCTTTCCTTGATGTCATTCTAATAACCTTTTTAATTCAAGTGTCTGCGTCCTTCGTCAGTCTTCTTAAAGAAAGACACAAGAAGACTATTCATGATTCCCAAAGTTTTCTCAGTGCATTGTTTCGGTAAAAAGTTCCGTGTCCCAACTTCAAGTTGTAAGAGAAGAAGACTCCCGTGAGGGTGGCTTACTGTTGAACTTTTCACAAGTCACCTGAGTGTGTGGATCTGCTGAGGGGAAGGGGTGCTGAGGACCACTAACAGCTATCTTATCCTTCTTAGGACACAACCTCAAGCTGAATCTAGTTGGAAGAGCACTTTGATTTTAGACATGTAAACAAATGGATGACACCGAATTCCAATAGAAAAACAAAAAAACTCCTCTAAGGGGGCAAAAAAAAAAAAAAAAAAACAAAAAACAAACAAACAAAAAAACCCATGAAGGGAAATCAGTGAAAGAAAATGAATGCTACACTGCAAACCTGCAAGAATGTTTAAATTAAAAAAAAAAAAAATCAAGTCACCTTTTCTGGGCTGGGTTCTGTAATTCCAGTTTTCATCATCTGCTTCCACCTGCTGCCCACAAACCGAGAGCTCTCCATCACTGCGAAACAGCCTCTTTGTCTGCCTGGACAAGGAGGAGAAATTGATCCAACTCACAGCACGTGAGAGAGACCCTGAATTTGACTTGAGTCTGAAAGAGCCTTCCTTTTTCATCTTCTTTCACACCACCATCGACTAGAGACAAAGCACAGCCCAGCAAAAAAAAAAAAAAAAAAAAAAAAGAAGCTCGGTTTCACTATCGTTCCATGTCCTTCCAAGGAACCTGCTCCTTCCCACTTATTCAGACAATGTTGAGAGTCAGGCACGGCATTACGCAGGAAGACTGCTTCTAGGTCACCCAGTTACAAAGAAAAGGAAAATGAGGAGTTAGGAAACAAAACAAACAAGAATAATCCTAGCCACACTGTGGCCCTTGGTTTGGCATAAGTTTAAAAACGCAGCAGGGTGTTCGTTTCAGGAACGTTTGTCAGGACTCAGAGAACAAAACCAAGGCACGCCGACGCTTTGGTGCGTGCCCAGCATCCCCTCCTGCAATCCTGCTCCCGTCCTGAGCATCCTTCCCCACGCGGGCAGGGAGCCGCGAGAGCAGCCCTGCGCGGCCGACGGACGGAAGAACTCCTCAGGCTGGAGAAAGAGGTTCGGCGTCAACCCGGGCGCCCCGTGTGAACTTCACCGACACAGGTGACCCGGGGGAGATCAAAGCGGTCGGCTCCCTTGTCGCCGCTCGGCACAGAATCATGACGCGCCCACCTGCCCTCTCTGCGGTCCGTGAACCGCTCAGGATCCACGGGACTCCACAAACAATAAACCGGGCTGCGTGGCTGTCGCCGGGATTACAGGGTACGCGCTCGGGTGAAAGGCGATAGGCTCTCCCCACAGCGAAGGCTCCTCATTGGACACAGAAAACCCCGCCTCCTCCCCACAGGCAACACTTCAGCCGGCAGCTCCAACTTCTGAACTCCTGCAGAGCTGGGCTAAATACAAGTCTGCGCAGAGTACAGACTTATGGGAATTTAAAAAAAAAAAAAAAGAACTTGATTATTAATCGTCAGACCGCACCTCTGAAGGTAGAATTTTGATAAGTTTAAAAGAGCGTATAGTTTTATAAACATCGAGCATTCCTCCATTGATCTAGGGATGTCATCAGCTGAGAAAATGTATTTCCGAAGAGAATTAAACTGACTCAGTTATTCTTTCACTCCCAGCTTTCAGCGAAGGTGAAATGCAGCCCTTCATGTACCTGCTGTTGCCTCTCCGGTCTCCCGCCAGCAGCTGGGGTGTGGGATGGGGTGGAGGACCCTCTTCTGCCTCCCGCTGGCAGCCCCTACAGGTCATTCCTCTACAGCTTGGAAGGATCATCATATCATGGAGAACCATCATCTGAGAGCTATGTTAGCAGCAATTAGCTGCAGGCTCCTGAGACTCCTAAAACCATGAATCATGACATGCAAAGCATTTAGAGCCACACGCTGGAATGCACTGGGTGCAGCATTTCACCCGAGGCCAACATAATCCCATGGTCCTGCAGGCGTTAAATGTCCCCTTACCTTTCCATCACACAGACTTGGGTCAGGCATCCCCTCCCCAAAGCGTTATTCAGAGTAAGACTAATAAGCAACGAGTAAAGAACTGGGTCCAACTCACTTTACTCAGCACTGAGCAAACATTTCAAAACTAACCCAGTGCAACAGAAAATAAACGCTGATTAAAAATGATAAAAGAGAAATTGTAATGCCATCAACTTTGGCTTTTTCAACATCCCTCTGGCTATTCAGGGTCTTTTCTGGTTTCACATAAATTTTAGGATTATTTGTTCCATTTCTCTGAAAAAAATTGATGGTATTTTGGTAAAGATTGAAACAAGATGAGATTAGGAGGGAGACAAACCATAAGAGACTCTTAATCTCACAAAACAAACTGAGGGTTGCTGGGAGGTGGGGGGTAGGGACAGGGTGGTTGGGTTATGGACACTGGGGAGGGTATGTGCTATGGCGAGTGCTTTGAAATGTGTAAGCCTCATGATTCACAGACCTGTACCCCTGGGGCAAATAATACATTATATGTTAATAAAAATAATTTTGAAAAAATTATAAAAGAGGGATTTTGCATCATACATCTACCACCGTTCACCGATATTTTAAGAAAAGGGCTCTAAAAGCTTACGAGGACTGAGACCTTTTTAGAAGAAAAACACAGAATTGCTGCAAAACATTCCTCAGATGGGACACCTCACACTACCGTGGAAACCGTGACACTGAAAAGCCACCAAGAACTAAGGGCGAAGCTAAAGGCATCTAGGGGAAACAGAGATTCGGTTGAAAGCTAAAAGGGTCCTCAAGAGCTCATGTAGTTTAAACTCCTCAATTCACAGATGAGGAAATTCAGGCCCAGACAAGGAATATGACATACCCAGTACACTCAGAAGAGTCAGGAATGGGACCAGGTCATATCAGACCCTACTGGATTCAAAATTTTGCTACTTACTGGGGCTGCCAGCTACATTAGCAAGCACTCTGAACTATTAAACTGGAATGATACCTCTACTTTGATCACTTCCATAAAGGCAAAAATAATATTATGCAGAGCACCAGTGCCTGTAATAGTTTGAACATCAAATAATCTTCCTTTTTTTTTCAAATACTCTTTCTGAGTCAAAACAATTTTGAGAATCTTAAAATTCTCAAATTTTAAATTTAAAAAAATTTTTAAAAGACCATTGTGCCAGAAAAATATAAAAACATCCTGAATGCTGCCTTCCATTTCAGAGGTACGTGGAACCCCTAAAATCCAAATATGCATTCTCTAAGGATCTATGGACCTCCCTGAAAAAGAATACCATTGTGTTTCCTCCCTAATGTCTCCATCCTACAGCTAGATTTTAAATTTAGGAATACCTAAGCTCTGAAATAAACCTTGAACTGTTCCTTACATTCAGGGAGTTCTATTGGATGCTTTTCCAACCCACCCTCCTTGGAGTGTGTGCACCTGTAGACACAATAGCAGGGACGAATAGGTGTCATTAGTAACCAATGTGTTTCCCGCCGGTCCTTCCTGTCCTTCCACACATCTGAGAACAAGCCCATGAGAGGGGACTGGAGGAACACCCACTGCCAAGCAGCCAAGAAGGCTAACTGGTCCATTCAGGGACTAGACTCCAGACTCTTGTTCATGTATGTTAATTAAAAAAAAAAAAAAGACTCTCCTTCAAAGTAAATGCACACATATGCTGGACTTCAAAATTAATGTATTTCCCATTATTCACCAGACCTGTGGATATGTCTGTACAATAACGAATTCTCTACTGACCAGCTCTTCTACATTTCTATCATACTGGCGCTTGATGATTAACATTTTGCTTTATGTAAAAGAAGGTCAAATAAATTAACTACCTTTACAACTGCATCAGAGTTCCTCTATAGCCAAGAGAGAACATAACATTTCAAATGTAATAGTTTGGGGTGCCTGGGTGGCTCAGTGGGTTAAAGCCTTTGCCTTCGGCTCGGGTCATGATCCCAGAGTCCTGGGATAGAGCTGTACGTCGGGCTTTCTGCTCAGCAGGGAGCCTGCTTCCTCCTCTCTCTCTGCCTACTTGTAATCTCTATCTGTCAAATAAATAAATAAAATCTTAAAAAAAAAAAGTAACAGTTTAAAACAAAACAGTAAATTAAACAGTTTTAATTAGCTTTCACTATCTACGTTAGGTGTGTACTCCCATTCTCTTAGGAAATCTTAAGTAGGCTGTTTGAAAAGCTATTACATTCATTCAATCCATATTTATTTAGCAACTACAATGAGCCACATATTTTAACCATCCAGATCCCAGAGCCACACAAATCTACAGCTCCCAGGGGCTCCCAGGGGCCAGGCTCAAGGCTACTCAGTGCCTGGCACTCCATGGAGACCACTGCTGATCTTCACAGTAACCCTGCTGTGCAATATCCCTGGGAGAGTCTACCCGGTTTTTTCCAGTGCAATCATCAGTGTAGTAAAACATCTTAATTTTACATTTTTCTTTTTTTTTTAAAGATTTTATTTTATTTATTTGACAGAGAGAGATCACAAGTAGGCAGAGAGAGAAAGAGAGAGGAGGAAGCAGGCTCCCCGCTGAGCAGAGAGCCCGATGCGGGACTCGATCCCAGGACCCTGAGATCATGACCTGAGCCAAAGGCAGCGGCTTAACCCACTGAGCCACATTTTTCCCTGTGATAATCTACAAGAGAATACACTCTGGTCAGACTTTGGAATCAGACCTGCTGCACAGATTTTTGTCTGCATCCCTTACAGTGCGGTGGTTTTTTTCATCTCCCCCCTCACTGTCAGGCTGTCAAACTGAACTTCTGCTGTTGTCGCAGGTGCCAATAACTGCTCCCTGCCTACCGGTTCACCACTGCCAGGCTCCAGGCTTTGAGGAATCAGATAAATCATCTTGCTTCAATTATGTGTTTAGGGGGAGTTGATAAGCCCCCACAGAACCAAATATACAGCTTTAGTACAAGGGCTCTGCCACAGCTGCCTGTTGGCCGGCACCCTCGCCCTGGGACTGGCCAGGTGAGCGTTCCACAGTTGAAATGGTGGGAGCAACCTCTGGGCTAACACCCCCAGGCGGGACTACACCAGGTTTATGACTCATTACCTCTTTCGTGATAAGTTCTTAACACTTGAGGGTGGTGAGAAATTTAGCCATCGTTAATGACAAAAGGACAAAAAATTATATTATTTAAGGAATGACTTATGTCCAACACTAAAGAAAAGTTAATGACAAAAACTGGGAGGGACCAGAATATATTCCTAAAGGAAGTTCTGGGATCATCATCATAGTTGGGTACTCCTAAATCAAATATCCATTAATTTAAAAAGATTTGTGTTTCTAGCAAGAGCCAAATGGATAGATCAAATACATTTGGAAAGTCCTTGCCAAAAGAAACAAGATTTCCTATTTCAATATAGACTGACATCCTTAAAAAGGACTTCTGCTCAAACAGAAGTCTTCGATTTAATAAAAACTGTTTAACGTGACAAGACATCATTGGATCAGACAGACCCCTCAACCCACCCGGGCGTGTAATTGCCCCATTTGCCATCTGTGGAAAACGCCAGCCAAGAGTAGGAACTAATTTCAAGTGCCATCAGTTTTTTGGCCTCAAAAGCCACCAACGAGCACTGCAGCTTTTCATTTCTGTGTGTGCTTTTCCTGCCCTGCCCCTCACCCTTCAAACCTGGAAGAAGGAAGGAAAGAGGCAGAACCCTGCCCTGAGAAATGAGTAGAGAACAGTGTGGGCTGGTGGAGCCGGTGAGGTGGGCTAGTTGGGCTGGAAGTGGGGTGCACACATAGAAGGCCTAGAACAGAGACAAAGGTGCCACAGCAGTGAGAGGAGCCGCTCTCAACTGGGTCGTGTTGCAAAGCAGCCCTGCCCAGGCAGGAGCAGTGAAGTGTGCACACTATCAGGTTACCACATGAATCACCCAGACAACCCACAGGGACCTTTAGTGTCTGGGACAGGGAACGGTAGGTTTTCCAACTGTGGTAGGTTTTCCAACTGTCGGCTCTTGTAAATAATTTAAGAGTAGATTGATATGCAAACTTTCTATGAGGTAGTTTGTACACACTCATAGTGAAAGCTGATCTCAATATCTAGAAGTAAACAATGTGAGCCAGACATTTATAATGAGAAAACAAAACAAAACCAACAAAACAAAACACATATTACACCCAGGGCCACTGCAGCCAACTCCCATAGAACACTAAATCCTCCTTGTCATCCCCTCCCAACCCCTAAGGAATTAAACTGATTTACTCAAGAAAGAGGTCATGGAAGACAAAACGCTGCCAATTACCCATTCAGAGACAATTCAGGGTTCCCTCACCAACCACTGCTTGCTTCAATATTTAAAAGAGAAAAGCACTGCCTTTTTATTAAGCCGTAGCTTTAAAAGAGAGAATACAAACATGTTGTTCCCCTCAAATGGAAAGAGTAGATGCAAACATCTATAATTACAGATCATCCCAAGCCTGAATCCTACCTTTCAACATCTTCCAATCTGAAAGGGACTCCTGAAATGATCTGACACTCGAAGACTTTGCCACATTGTTCCCGCGGGATCACTTGATACGGGAGCAGTAGGTCAGCACATGACTGCTATCAGCCCCTGGGGCGGGGCACGCAGCAAGGGGATAAAGGCTGTCCCTGGGACAGAAGCCATCCCTGACTGATGGGTGCCTTGGAGTGTCAGAGGCTGGGTGAGCAGTTGATTACCCAGAGCCGAACTCCTTCCCAACCCTAACCAAGAAAATGTCCTCATCCAAGGGGTTTGGCTAAAAAGGTCCCTTAAGAGTGAACACTAACTTTGAGACTCTTCTCATGTAAGAACAAGGATGAACTTGCTCTGAGACTGAACTAAAATTCCAAATTAAAAAAAAAAAAAAAAAGTTTTTAAATCATGATCTTCTTTGTACTTCCTACGCCTCTCCTATGGCCTCTTCAGTAATCCAATAATTATTGGATCCAATAATTATTATTATGTTTACTACTTACTCAACCATTTCTTCACAAACTTTGTCACGTACATAAATCACGGGAGATTTTATTAAAATGTAGAGTCTGATTTGGGTGTGGAGCAGGGCCCGAAATTCGGAACCCCTCAAAGGGCCCAGGTGATGCCAGCCCCCAGATAACTTTGAGTTAGCACAGTACTAGACTGGACTGCCCCCTAGGGGCAGGGATCTGATCTTTTGATCTCCATTATCTCAGGATAGCTACACACTGCCAGGAGGAGTGGCTGTTGGTAGACAGAACCATCTATTCATTTGCATGTACCTCTTTCTTTTGATCTTAACATGTTTCAGGAAAAGGAGATAATGAGACCTCTACAGCACTCATTACTTTATCACTAAATTCCAAAAGGCAAAAGCAAAGCAAAATTTGTCAGCTGATCAAAAATATATATAATTCTGAATTAAAGAGTACTAATGAAATTCTGTTGGTCATAGAGTTAGACTGCTTCACTTTGAGAAGAGGGTCATTAACTGCGAGGCTCTATGCTTTTCTTACTCTGTTAGGACATTCGGCACTGCTTCCATCTGCCGAGACTCCAGAATCCAGGGATCTGGCTCAGAATCCGTGGCAATCAATAATGAGCCAAATTTAAAAATTCAGCCCCCGTCTTACCTGATAATCTACACAGACAGGGCAGGATCTCCTGTGTTCCACCATATGAATATAGTTGTTCTGTGGTGGTGGAAATTTTTTTATATCAGTTTTTCCTGGTATCTTTTAAGACAAAGAAAATTTTTCCATCAACTTTTAAGTGACCCTCTAAGGGTCACTTGTTTTTTTTTTTGTAAAGCCATATCCACTGTGGGCCCTATATATCTGGTTTTTCAACAGACATTTTATCAATTTGGCTACCCTTTATTACACTGCTACGCCATGGCAAACGTGTTAGACATTGCTAATAACTTCAGTGATTCCACTGACCCAGACAAATCTTACTTCTAACGATGTGAGTAAACAAAATTAGGCATAAAGTACATGAAAGTCATACATTTGTGGTACCCTATACTCACAAACAGGAAAGAGACAGAAATGCAAATATATAAATATATTTGGGATTATTGCAATTCCCCCTAGCCATCAGTTTTTTACTATTTCCAGCAATGGGAAAGAGCCCAAATAAAGGGATTGGTTCAAGTATTTACTGATCTCCTTCTGGGAGATCAGTCAGGCAGGCTGATTCTAAAGCACAGAAGTCAGAACCCTGTCCTGGAATTTTAAGTGTATTTTAGGACAAAAGATATACACACAGCTATTTTTAACTTAGTGCAAGAAAGAAAATAAAGGAAACAAGTAGGGTCCTTAAGTCAAGTAGGGTCTCTGGCAGGGTTCTGCAGGGTGAGAGGTACTCTCAGAAGAACTTCCTGGTGACTGGGGGTTTGGCCAATCAATGGTGTCTTGGTAAACCACATGGGGTGAGGGGTGTGGGAAGCCCTGATCCATAGTATTTTCATGTAAACACTTCAACTATGGCCAATTTCAAGTTACCAACAATTCACAACCAGCATGCTAAAATCGTAAAAATTTCACAATACCCAAAGTATGGAGAGAGCCCAGATGTCCATGGACTGATGAATGGATAAAAAAGATGTGGTATATATACACAATGGAATACTACTCAGCTATCAGAAAAAATGAAATCTTGCCATTTGCAACGGAGTGGATGAAATTAGAGTGTATTACGCTAAGTGAAGTAAGTCAGTCAGAGAAAGACAAATACCATATGATTTCACTCATATGTGAAATTTAAGAAACAAAACTGAATGGGCAACAGACACATGAAAAAGTGCTCCACATCACTCGTAATCAGGGAAATACAAATCAAAACCACGCAAGCTACTACCTCATACCAGTCAGAATGGCTAAAATTAACAAGTCAGGAAATGACAGATGCTGGTAAGGATGCAAAGAAAGGGGAACACTCCTACACTGTTGGTGGGAATGCAAGCTACTGCAGCCACTCTGGGAAACAGTATGGAGGTTCCTCAAGAAGTTGAAAATAGAACTACCCTATGACCCAGCAATCACACTACTGGGTATTTACCCTAAAGATACAAATGTAATGATCCCAAGGGGCACACGCACCTGAATGTTTAATAGCAGCAATGTCCACAACAGCCAAACTATGGAAAGAACCTAGATGTCCATCAACAGATGAACGGATAAAGATGATGTGACATACATACACACACACACACAGGAATACTATGCAGCCATCAAAAGAAATGAAATCTTGCCATTTGCAACAACGTGGATAAAACTAGAGGGTATTATGCTGAGCGAAATAAGTCAATCAGAGAAAGATAATTATCATATGCTGTCTCTGATATGAGGAATTTAAGAGGCAGGGTGGAGGGATGTGGGGGGTAGGGAGGGAATAAATGAAACAAGATGGGATTGGGAGGGAGACAAACCATAAGAGACTCTTAATCTCAAAAAACAAACTGAGGATTGCTGAGGGTGGGCGGGTAGGGATAGGGTGGCTGGGTTATGGACATCGGGGAGGATATGTGCTATGGTGAGTGCTGTGAAATGTGTGAACCTGATGATTCACAGACCTGTACCCCTGGGGCAAATTATATGTTAATAATAAACAAAAGAAACAAACAAACAAAACTGATGAACACGGGGGAAGGGAAGGAAAAATAAAATAAGATAAAAACAGAGAGGGAGGCACTCTCTCTCTCTCTATGCCTGCCTCTCTGCCTACTTGTGATCTCTCTCTGTCGGATGAATAAATAAAATCTTTAAAAAAAAAAACACAGAGAGGGAGGCAAACTATAAGAGACTCTTAACTACAGGGAACAAATGGAGGGTTGTTGGAGGGGAGGTCAGTGTGGGCGATGGTGTAATTGGGTGACAGGCATTAAGGAGGGCACTTGATGTAATGAACACTGGGTATTATATGCACCTGAATCACTAAATTCTGCCCCTAAAACTAAATAAAACACTCTGCGATAACTAACTTGAGTTTAAATAAAATCTAAAATAATAAATACAATAATGAAATAAAAAATGAAAAAAAATCATAAAATCCTAAAAATTTAAGAATGGGATTTCAAAGCCAGTACACCCTGGCTCCAGTTTACCACTGAATTTGGCTAACATGATAATTTGGTAAAAACAATGGGTTAGTAGAATATTAACAGCCCTACAATCACTAATGTTTTAGTGTTAGTAATGGGGGGAAAGAAAAAGAGTGTGCAGCTGTGATTAAGGGAAGGCCCTTGACTAAGGAGTTTATCCTGGATTATCCAGGTGGGCCCCAAAGGCATCTTTTCAAGTCTTTTATAGGAGAGGGGCAGTGGGAGACCTTGCAGAGAGGCAATGTGAGCATGGGAGCAGAGACGGAGCTATGTAGCCACCAGCTGAGGAGAGAAGCCGGGCCACCAGAAGCAGGAAGAAGAAAAGGACAGAGTCTTCCCTTAGAGCCTCTGAAGGGAACACAGTTCTGCCAACACCTCAATTTCAGACTTCTGGCCTCCAGAACTGTGAGAGAATACATCTACATCTTTTAAGCCACAGTGTTTGCGGCTTTTTTTTGCAATAGCCTTAAGAAACAGGTTAGGGGGACACCAAAGGAGAGTTTTGCCATCTGTGACATCTCTAAGCATTTCTGTTCATTTTATAGGAACTAGTGGAAGCTGCTTCAACTGTCAACAACTGCCAACTTTTAAAAAAAATACCCGATGGGAAGAACACTAATAAGGGTCTCAAAGTATAGATACCACGCTTCTAAGTAGTTTGCACTGACTTGGCAACACAGTGTGACCTCATGCCCCTCCTTTCTGAATCTTTTAGTCTTTGACAGGTAAGTATGCTTTTCCTTTCATAATAAGAAAAATAAAAGGCTGGAAGTTTCAAGGTTCCACTTCTTAAAAATTCAGTTTTAAGCCAATAATGCCTGATTTGACTGTTTGGGAGAAAAATATCTTTTTTTAAATTTGGAAAATACTTCCAGTTCTTCCTGTTTTTTTCACCCTTTTTTTGTAGATTTTTTTTTAAAAGGGCAGTTTTAGATTCACAGCAAAACTGAGAGGAAGTTTTCCCATATACCTCTTTCTCCCATATAGGAAAATATTTTTAGTTTTGTGTTAAATAGATCATGATGTGATAAAAAGCGCTACTTTTTTTGTGTGTGCCAAAGTGGCATTAATTTGAAGAGGAATTTTTAAATTATTGAGAATATGTAGATGAATACAATCATTAATCTTCAAAGTACTCCTTCTCAAATCCAAATAATCCCTCTTCCCCAGGGCATAACTGAGTGAAAACGAATGATAAATTCAAACCTTAAAAAAAAAAAAAAATTGGTGGGGCAAAGAAAACTCTGAGAAGTTCTGAAAGCACTGAGCAGACAGTCATCACGCTCACATTCAACTTTCTTGCCTTTCAGGCAGCCAGGCTGTTTGACGCTATCTTGAGAGTTAAGTGTGGAGTCAGAATGAAAACAACACACCCTTTCCCATTAGATTATTCCCCTCTAACAAAAACCCTGGGAAATGTATTACTACACATATTTGATATTTGTAGATACTGAGGATAAAGATGATCAAACAACTTGCCTAAGGTCCCCAAGTTATTTAGGTAGCAGAGCTGAGACTTGAAGAAACATCTAACGGATGAGGCACCTGGGTGGCTGAGTCGGTTAAGTCTCCGACTCTTGGTTTTGGCTTAGGTCATGATCTCAGGGTTCTGGGATGGAGCCCTGCGTTGGGTTCCACACTCAGGGGAGAGTCTGGTTCCCCCCATCTCTCAAATAAATTTTAATAAATAAATAAATAAATAAATAAATATTTTTTAAATGAAGAGGCATCTGCCTGACAACAAAACCTTAGCCTTCCCTTCTCCCTACTCATGGCCACAGCCTTCAGGTCTCTCATGGGCCTACTGTAATGCCCTGAGGAATGGGCTGCCTGGCTTTCAGCTGTGCCCCCTTCAAAGCTATCCTCCATGTGCCAACTCACACCATAATTCAAGCCCCTGGTGCTTGATGCATGATTAATTCTTCTCATCTTCTCCACTTGCTTAACTTTTATGCACTCTTCACACCTTCGACCAGGAGCTATCTAGCCCAAATAAGCAAACAATTACTGAGTACTAACTATATCACTAAACTAGTGCTACATAACAAACCACTCCAAAACTCAGTGGCTTAAAACAAACAATCACTTATGATTTCTCATCACTCTGTGGGTTGTCTGGAGGTCAGCTAGTTCAGGCTGGACTCAGTTGAGGGTGGCTCTGCTCCAAGGCAGCTGTCTCAGGATGCTCAAGACTGAGGAATTTCCCAGGACATGGAACTTGTTTTAAAACTGGGGCAGTCCCAAGCATCCCAGAATGTTTGGTCACCTTAGGTTAGCCTCTGTGTGCCTCTAGATGGCTCTCCTCCCCATCCTAGGACCAGTAGGCAGTCCAAGTTTATCTTTCTCACAGCAATGGCACCAAAGAGCAAAACTCAACTACCCAAGCCACCTCTGCATTGAAGCTGCTAACATTCCAGGGGCCAAAGCAAGCCAAGCGTGACCAGGGCTTCGGGCACAATGATACACTCCCATCATCCAAGCAAGCCGGGGGAGGAGATGGATGTATCATGGGCACCTGCTGGTCAAGTTACCAAGGGCTGAGGACTCCTAGGACACCATTCCTGACTGCAAGGATTAGATTGTTAGATGCCCTGCCTAATCTGTTTCCAAAACATCCCATAAAGAGAGAGGCTGCATCTCAGTCACTAAGGACTGTAAACTGGAAAAACCAAGCCTTGTGTCACCATGTGCACAGTACCCGGTATACAGTAAGGATCAAATCAATGCTTGTTAAATTAAATGGGTCAGTGACATGCCCTTCATCACTACTTTTCAACTTTCTCCTGTTAAATGTACTCTAGTTTCTTTACTGGACTTTCTTTGATATTCTCCCACAAGAAATGCTAGCTTACTTACATGCAGGGGTCAACAAAATTTTGGGAAAGAGCCAGACAGTAAACATTTCCAGCTTTGTCTCTGTTGCAACTACTCCATCTGCCACTGTGGCAAAAAAGTAGCCAGATGATAAGTAAACAAAATCAGGGTGGCTGGGTTTCAATAAAACTGTATTTACAAAAATAGGTGGTGGCCTGTATTTGGTTCACAGAATATAGTTTGCTGACCTTTGATTAGAAAAATAAGTATAAGCGGTGCTGAGAGCTGTGTGGACTGCCCAAGCACAGACAGTTCACAAATGTTTACCAAACTGTGTTCCTTAGGACACGTGTATCAGAATCAAGACGGATTGGGGTGCGGGAGGAGGGAACCAGAAGGGCTTATTAAAAATGCACATTCCTGGAGTCTATTTAATACACACCTCTGGAGAGAACCTGAGAGTCCACATTTAAACAAGCTTCCGAGATGTGTCTTTTGCATGCTAAAATTTGAAAATCACTAGTTTCAATACCTAAATTCAACATCTAAATTATATTAGAATATCAAGTAAATGTG
Source organism: Neogale vison (assembly GCF_020171115.1). Classification (NCBI taxonomy): domain Eukaryota; kingdom Metazoa; phylum Chordata; class Mammalia; order Carnivora; family Mustelidae; genus Neogale; species Neogale vison. The sequence continues at coordinate 63,339,174 of NC_058091.1, read as the reverse complement.
CAGAGTTCAAATCCCTACTTATAAGTCACTGAAAATGTACAAACATCATAGATATAATATCAAATACATACAACATAAACTAGGAGGATATACTAAGAATTTTATCAGTGGGTATTATAAGCAGAATACAGGATAACAGATTGTTTTAATTTTTTATTTTTGATTTTCTATTTTTCCATAATATGTATGCTAAACATACACCATAAAATTTAAAAAAAATTTTTTCAAATAATCTCTACACCCAACATAGGGCTCAAACGCACAACCCCAAGATCAAGAATCACACACTCCACTGACTAAGCTAGTCAGGCTGCGCTACATTGTAAAATTTTTAATCATCTAATGTTTAATTTTCACTCAGAGTTATTAGAAACAGTGAAAAGGAGAGAAATCAGCACAGATGTAATAGTTAGCATTTCACCATTTTTGCTTCAGTTTTTAAAATATAAAATGTTACAGATAAATATCCCTCCTGTCCCAAGTCTCCCAGTTTAGCCATTATTCTAAATTTGGTTTGTATCATTCCCAACATATTTTTCACACTTTTTCTGAATACCAGTGTGTTCATCAATAAGACACAATACTGTTTTCTCCAAGTTTCACAGATGGCATTATAATCCCCAAATATTTTTAAGATTATTTTTAATAAAATAGTTAATATTAAGAACTTTTTCACCCTGCAACTAAAGGAACCATGGTGCTACCTGATCCTTTTCCTACAACCTCGTTCAGGTAATTAAAGGAACATTTCACAGCAGGATATATCTAAAAACGGATCTCTAAGTCTCTCTACTTGATGTGCAAATCTGCTTAAGGGCATGGCCTCTTATGTTTCTTGCATATACTATGTCTATTAAAATTTCACTCATTGCCTAAGAATGTTTTCTTAAAAAGCCTAACAAATTTAACCTTTCTGGAACTCATGAAAACATAACAGGCAGAATATAAAGACACCTTTATCTTTATATGTTTTTCTCTTTAGCTCAACAATTTTTACAGTCCGAGACACTGCCAACTCCTCTGACAGTCACCGAACTCTCCAAGTAAAAAGGCGATTTAAAGAAGGGGAATCTAATTGATAATGACTACTTTAGCTGTCCCTGTACAATCACATTTGTCAGCCTTCAGATAATAAACTCATCGTGATAAGGAGAAATTTAGAAAACAAAAGACCTAAAGAACCCTTAAGACATTCAGAAATTTTTAGTTGAAACACTTGTTCCCCTGGGTGAAATATGGATGGTTAAGTCAAGAGAACCTTTGTTTCTCTAATACACTACTCGGAGATACACCATCAAAGAGAACTTCAAAGAAAAGATGAAGTACTTGTATTAAAAAAACACTAGAGCCTTTCCACGAAGGCAGCCCAGCCGGGAGTGGGCTGACAGAGCTCAGCAAGCACAATGAAGGCAGTAGAGGGAGTCCCCTTTCAACCGCCCAGCCCCCACCCCTAGCCCAGCCCCTCCACTGTCCCCCTCAGACAAGGCAGAACCCAGACAGTGTGGCCTCAAAAGGCACCCAGGTGGGGAATGCCTTCAGTTCTCATTTCCAGGCTCAAATCCCTGCACGCTGGAGACGCCACAGACTTTCTTCAGGTTGTAATGAAAACTGAAGTGAGTAGATGCTGACATCGTTAGCGCTCCATAATTCCCAGGTTCTGTGCAAGAGCAGCAACAAAGAGGTAGCCATTGACCTTACAGGTCTTGAAGCAGATAACGACCAGGCCCCAAGCGAGATGACAGGTGAGGGCGAGAGCAGGTTGATTTGAACTGCACCTGGCGCCTGGTACCTGTAGTGAGGGTATGGGGAGCTGGAATGGAGGGCCCGACTCCCCTCAGGGGAATAGTTCACTCACAACACAGTCTCCAAGGGAAGGACTGAGTGCCCCCATCTCACCTATAATGACAAGATTCTCAAGTCACTGCGCTTGTGTCCTATTCACAGTCATTAGGCACATTTCTCTCCCCAGAATGATGAGGCAATGAATGGCTCAAAGTAAAGTGTAAAATCTGACACCCTAAAAGGAATTACAAAAATAGCCCAGGTATGGCTACTTACCTCATTGGGAATAACATTTTAAATGGCAAAAAAAAAAAAAAAGAGAGAGAGAGAGAGAGAAAGAAAATGCTATATTTTGTCAAACCACCTCTCTCTCTCTCTCTCTCTCTCTCTCAAAATGTGCTCTAGGCATTTTCCAAAATTCCCTTTGCTGATAATTTCTCTAGGGAAAATAAATGAGCACAGAAGAAAAATGCCAGTTACTGTACAGATCCATAAAATACACATTATTGGTTATTGTTGGTAAGAAAATGTTTAGCTAAAAGTAAGTTACATTTCAAAAGAAGAAAAGGAAAAAAACGGTCTCAAATAATTTTTCTTTTTTTTCTTTTTTTTTTTTTTTAAAGATTTTATTTATTTATTTGACAGAGAGAAATCACAAGTAGACAGAGAGGCAGGCAGAGAGAGAGAGAGGGAAGCAGGCTCCCTGCTGAGCAGAGAGCCCGATGCGGGACTCAATCCCAGGACCCTGAGATCATGACCTGAGCCGAAGGCAGCGGCTTAACCCACTGAGCCACCCAGGCGCCCTTTCTTTTTTTTTATTAAAGATTTGTATTTATTTATTTGACAGACAGATCACAAGTAGGCAGAGAGGCAGGCAGAGAGTGAGAGGAGAAAGCAGGCTCCCTGCTGAGCAGAGAGCCCAATGCGGGGCTCAATCCCAGGACCCTGGGATCATGACCTGAGCCAAAGGCAGAGGCTTTAACCCACTGAGCCACCTAGGTGCCCCTCAAGTAATTTTTAATCCATCACACAGTTCAATACTACTTATTCAGCACACGGGAAATTTTAGCATGCTACAGCCTGCATTTGAGATCAGGTCAAATGATGTCACTTAAGAAACTGACATCACTTAAGAATTACCTAACTGGGGCTCCTGGATGGCTCAGTCAGTTAAGCCTCTGCATTTGGCTCAGGTCATGATCCCAGATTCTAGGTCTGAGTCCTGCACTGGGCTCTCTGCTCAGTGGAGGTAGCCTGCTGCTACCTCTACCTGCTGCTCCCCGTTTGTGCTCTCTCAGATAAATAAATAAAATCCTTAAATAAAAAGACAGAATAACCTAACTCATTTAAGAATTAATAAGTATGGCCTCTATAAAATGAGATTACAATGAAGTCTGAGGCAAGATCAAAAATCTAATTTACCTAAGTAGGGGATGGCCTCATACTAAAGTATAACTAAAGAAATTGATAGTTGAAGGATGCCTGGGTGGCTCAGTTGGCTAAGTGTCTGCTTCAGCTCAGATCATGAGTCCTGGGATTGAGCCCCACATCAGGCTCCTTGCTCAGTGGTGCACCTGCTTCTCCCACTCCCTGTCGCTCCACCTGCTTGTGCTCTCTACCTCTCTGTCAAATAGGTAAATCAAATATTAAAAAAAGAGAAATCAATAGTCTAATAAGATGTTTTGCCACCAGCCTAATAAAGGTAGTAGAGAGGGATGTAAACAGAAGGGATAATCCAGAAGTATTTACATGTGTCCGGGGTCCTGGGCCCAGCACAGTGCACTGCAAGTCCCCCAATGTTGGTGGCCCAGCACTGCCTAAAGAGATACGAGATAAGTCAGCCCCAACTGACACTGTAGGAGTGCCTTCATTCTCAACTATGGCTGCACATCAGAAGCATCTTTTATGAGAGATTCTTATTCAATAGCTTATGTGTAGATTAGGTTTTGGGTGTTCTGTTTGGCACAAATGTTTCTTTTTAAGATTTATTTATTTGAGAGAGAGAGAGAGCACAAGCCAGGGAAATAGGCAGAGCCAGAGGGAGAAGGAGACAACCCCCCCACTCCAGCCGAGCAGAGAGCCTGATGTGGGGCTTGATCCCAGGACCCTGGATCAAGACCTGAGCTGAAGGCAGGTGCTTAACTGACTAAGCCACCCAGGGGCCCCTGTTTGGCACATATGTTTTTAAAAAGCTTCATGGTTTATGTAAGGTATGGCCCCCACCTCTAATTAAGAACCAATTAATCTTTAAGAAAGTTTATATCTTGTTTATAGATAGAACTGTATTAAATGCTAGTTCTGTTTCAATCAATAATATTTAAAAGAAAAGGAAGAAGCCTGCCCTTTTTCCAATTCTAATTTTTAAAAGTGTGTAAAAGGTCACTGAATGCAAAGCATGAAATTAAGCCTCCTTAGAAATACCCTGATGAGATGCTGGTGTCAGTGGTGCCCAGAATGTGAAAGCTTGGCACCCAACCAAAGGGGCAGGCATGGCCTTCCACAGTCACTGGGAAAACCAAATCCTATATTTCACGCTGACTGTTTAAAGTACAGAAGCTTGGGACCAAAGGAGATCTCAGAGATGAGCCTGTCACCTTCATTCTACAGATAGGGAAACAGAATTGGAGAGGTGGTCTGCCATACTGTGATGCCAGCTCCATGCCTGTAGGAACCGCATCCAAACACTTTACACTGTGTGGCCCTAAGTCCAATAGGTTCACCACAAAATATTCAGATATTGTCAGGTGTAGGTCATTGCCCAAGTTGGGACCCAGAGCAAGGCGCAGTTTAAAATGATGATGATGATGGTACACAACAACTATACTCTGCAAACCAACTGATGGTAAGAGGTGAAGCGATTTTCCGAGATCAAGCTTCTCCAATGCTCTGAAACGTGAATCCATCTGTCTTCACCACTGCCCTGAATCACCAGAATCATCTGTCCTTGGAAGAGACAGGCAGCATGAAAAAAAAAAACAAAAAACAAAAAAAAACACATTCTTTCTGAGATTAACACAGCAAACTAATCTCAAAACGTGTTGTTATTAACATTTTAACACCTGGGCTAGAAAAAGCTCTGGAGGAGAGGAAATTAATTGTGTCAGATTTGCAACATTAAGTGTGAAAGGTTTAAATTAGAGCAGATGGCTCTATTAGAAGTAAGACTTCATGCCTCATCTACGGTCCATTGAGAATCATGTTTGCAATGCGGTCTCACATCCGGAGGCCGTTCACCAAAACAGTTCTCGAAACACTGCACAGTCTGCAGGCGGTTTACCAGTACAAGGCAGAACAGAACAACCCACCTTCCATAAAGCCCCAGGCTGCAGAGGCTTAGGGGAATTCACGGGAAAGTGGGATTTGTCTTCAAACACAGGCGAGGACTAGGTTATGAAGCAGCAAAGGAACCTAAAAACAGGTATCCATTTACCTCAATAACCTGCAGACTAAAATTCAGAAGTGTCTCTTGTACTTAAAATGGCAGCATGGTGAGGACCTAAAAAAGTATTAGAGGCCAGGGTCCAGCCTGAAGCATACCCAGGCCCCCAGATCAGTGTTTCTCAAACCTGCCTGATAAGCAGCATGACCTAGTGGTGCTTATTAAAATACAGACCCTGGGGCCCCACTCCGGACACACAGAACCTCTGCAGAAAGGGCCCAGGGATCACCTGGGGGAGCCTGTCAGACATGTTTGCTGCCCCCATACACATATACCTGTGTACTACCTACCTGAGGGGCAGGTATCCCACAACCTAATGTGTGGCCCCACAGGTTAGGAATCACTTCCCAAGTTGTCCAGGGAAGCAACAAATGGTGGGCGGGGCTGAGAAACCTCTCGAGGCTTGGCCCAGATTATGAAGGGGCCAGGCAAGCCCTCCACTCAGCTGGGAGCTGTCCCGTCCATCCCTTCCTTGTCCCCCACCACCCCCGTCACCTCAAAACCTCATGGATCCCATCTTCTCACTCCTGGTTCACCCCTGCCTCCTGATTGCTGTCTACAGCCTGAATTTGCTCCCTACTTTGCATTTTCAATACCCCCTTACAAATTCTGTCTAGAGCTGGAAGTTAGGCTCCACTCTGCCCACCACGCCTCCCCATACTCCCTCTTCCTCACCCGGGACCGACACCTCCTCTAATCCTGTCTGTTTCCATCCACCTCATAAATGGCAAGAATCACCTCACCACAGGCTCCACTGCCCACCTCCAGGGGGACCCTGGTTTCTCTACAACAGTTCCACTCTTACTCACAAGGCGCTGGCTGTTCAAACCATGAGGTTTCCTTTGAAGCCTGACTCCCACCTTGCTACCAAGGCAAAGATAATAACCTTCCTCTGAACAAAACCGAGTCTGAACAAGGCTGAGAGGAGTCAAGATGTCCCTGGGCCCTTCTCCCTTTTTCCCTAGGGTAAGCTCCAGCAGCACTCCACCGTGGCGGGATCCACCTCCATGCTTATTCTGGCCAAGATACCCCGCCACAGTCTGCCTCAAACCACAGCCCAATCCCGTCAAACTCAGCTCTCCAGCCACCATTGCTAATTAAATCCACACTTTCGGCCTTTGAGTTAGGACCCCACCATAAACTCCACCCTGCCCTTCTGGACTGGTCGCAGTGCCCCTTCCTCTGTAGCATCACTTCTGACCTGCCAAGTGACTACTGTTTGTTTACTCACTCCATCCTGAAAGCTCACATGGTGCCACAAGGCTGGCCCCACAGGACGCCTTAATGTGCCTTAGGTACCCCGTTATCTTTTCTCCTTTCCTCCAACAGGGAACAATTCTTTGAAAAGAACAATTTTTTTTTTAAAGATTTTATTTATTTATTTGACAGACAGAGATCACAAGTAGGCAGAGGCAGGCAGAGAGAGAGAGAGGAGGAAGCAGGCTCCCTGCTGAGCAGAGAGCCCGATGCGGGACTCGATCCCCAGACGTGAGATCATGACCTGAGCCGAAGGCAGCGGCTTAACCCACTGAGCCACCCAGGTGCCCCGAAAAGAACAATTTTAAGTCTGTGGATGTTCACTAAAAATTTGCTTAATAGACAATGTAAGAAGTAAGGCTTTATTCCTTTCCTCCTCCTTCCCTTCCCTCCCCAAAACATGCCATTATGACAGAGAGCCAAAAAGCACAAATATGTAAATGAGGGAAAGCTGGACTCCAATCTTGCTTTCAACACATATTTATTGGCAAGTTGGTCTTGAGCATGCCTCTCTGAACCCCACACAAAAAGTCCAAAAAACAAGAGCAATATCGCCACCTACAGGGAAAAAAAAAAAAAGCAAGAAGAGCAATATCACCACCTAGTGAGGGTATGAGTCAGACACAGACCTACAGCCGACCGAAACCATTATTGTCAGACAAATCTATTTGAACGTAAGAATTTACAGGATACAGTCAGGGGGGGAAAAAGAATAGGTAAAGGACTACTGACACAAGTTTTTCAAGAAGGGAATACTGGCAGCAAACAGTACCTTGTGGCTTAAGCTGCAGAAAAAAGATAACAGAAATTTTCAAATATTTAACTTTGAAAGTTACCATATGAAATATTTTGGGGTTTTTCTTACACAGTTATTCTCTCTCTTTTTTTAAATATTTTATTTATTTATTTGACACACAGAGAGAGAGAGATCACAAGTAGACAGAGAGCCAGGCAGAGAGAGAGGGGGGAAGCAGGCTCCCTGCTGAGCAGAGAGCCCCATGCGGGGCTCAATCCCACGACCCTGAGATCATGACCTGAGCCAAGGAGAGGCTTAACACACTGAGCCACCCAGGCGCCCCCACAGTTATTCTCTTATAATTAATATATTCTCATGGCCATAAATAAAACTAAAGAAAATTAATCATGACCCTTAGAAAATGGCACTTACTTGCTCCCCAAACATAATGCCAGATAAAGCAGGTTATCACTTTTAAAGAATACATAGGTAATTTCTAGGCACAGCACCAACACTTCACAGTACTTGTCAACCTAGGCTGCATCAAAGAAAACCACTGAATGAAAATAAGAGAACACAAGTTTATACAATAATGACGGCAGAAACTCTGTAGCAAGAGTTAAAAATTACAAAGTGTCAGATATGCGGGTTGCTATTCTTAAGAATTCCTTAAGGAGAAATACCTAGTATGTGTTTCAGCAGGGTGATCTAAATATTTTCTTTAAAAAAAAAAAAAAAGAAAGCATAATAAGGTGTATCAAACAAGGTAGCTAGAAACTATTTTATAGCTTTTGAAAATAAATCCTGATAAGAATAGGACATTTGGGAGCGCCTGGGTGGCTCAGTGGGTTAAAGCCTCTGCCTTTGGCTCAGGTCATGATCCCAGGGTCCTGGGATGGAGCCCAGCATCCAGCTCTCTGCTCAGCAGAAAGCCTGCTTCCCACCCCCTTTCTGCCTGCCTCTCTGCCTGCCTGTGATCTCTGTCTGCCAAATAAATAAATAAAATCTTAAAAAAAAAAAAAAAACCACATTTGCCTGTAAACGGTAATGAACCTTTTTTCAAAAGGACTACATCTGCATCATCCTATATACCAAATGCCACAGCCATAGAAAATCAGCAGCCCACAGCTTTATAAATCAAAGTTAGTTGTTTCCTCACTTTCTGTTATGGACTCCCCTGGTCAAATTCTGTCAGAGCAGTTCACTTCAAATCTAAAAAATAAAGATTCATTTCATGAAGCCCTGATGAATCCCATCTGAAGGTCATTAAAACACACACACCCACTTCCACACAAACCAGAAAATCAGTAGAATTCAAAGACTCATTAATCTTAAAGCTGGAAGCTATGCTTAACAACACGTAATTCACACCTCCCATCATGAACAGAAGGGACATTTGGTCATGAGACCGCTGTCCCTGAGGTGGTCAGTGGCCCAGTGGGGACTAGAGCCTTAGTATCACCCTATCTGGGCTCTGTCTGCTCTACCACACATCAGGGCTGGCTCTGGAGTCAGTGAGTCCCTCTTGCTACTCTTCAAGCACATCCATGACTCACGCTTCCGTTTCCTCAAACGGTTCCAAGTAGTCTTTGGTAGCACAGAGGTCATTCGTTCACAGGAACACTAACTCACTCGTTCAGGGCACTGACACACTTAGGAATCATGACTTACCATGCCACTTTCAAATCAGTGAAGTGAATGGCTAACTAAACCTAAAAATAAAAAGAGATCTAACTCTTAGCACTTAAAATACTTCCTTTCAACCTACTGTAAAACAACAGCCCATTTAGAAGATGAAAAGTGAGTCATTTCTTTCATCCAGCAGACGGCTCCCCAGGCACAAGCTCATGCACATTATACTTCATGGGGCCTTTAAATATTTACTCGTTAGCAGTATTCTTCCTTTTGGGTCAAAGATTATAGTACTTAGCAACACAAAGAAAGCAGAGGGATATAGTTATGAATTAGTAAACTGCTCTGCCAAGCCTTCCATTTGTTAATTCAGTCCAACTTCAAAGGAGATTTTAAAAAGAGTTTCATCTGTCAGAAATTAACTGTAAGGAAATTACTGAATCAAAATGACTTGGCCAGTCTTCCCAAAAAGGCGTTAAGGGAAAAGTGTCTCGTTGTAGGTAGAGAAGCAAAAAGTTTCTTCCTATGCAAATAAGTTTGTTTAACTCAAACAAAGTTTTAAAAAGATTTTTGTTTCGCTAACAGCAGAACTCTCCCAGCTTTTGATATGCTAATGATGCTGTAAATTTCCAAGAATAGGGGGAGGGGGAAATTTCAGTTTATTTGGTCACATTTATTATCTGGAGGGGAGGTGGTGGTTGGGAATAATATATGAAAAACACACTACACTGGTTCAGTATCTTTTAAGCAAGAGTAGAGAATGACTTTTCTAAAAGAATCATAGATTTTTGTTCTTTAGTAGCAGACAACAGCAGACTCTGATTCACAACTATTTCAGGATAAGTCGAGAGTCTCTATTTTAAGTCAAAGTGGAATTAGGAGAAGGAGCCTAACTGAGCTAAATCCTTCATAGCTTAAATTCTCATTGCCAACCAGACTGCCAACTCCCCTGGGCTTCTGAACTTGCTCCCTAACTCTAAGCAACAGTCCATATACCTGTTCCTGCGGAATTAATCAGAGTAGTGGCGTATTTCCCCTGAAATCTTTGATCTGCATGCTCTAGTCTATTTCAGTGGTTTTTAACCATGGCCATACATCAGAATCACCTAGGGAGCTTTTAAGTCTACAGATGTATGGCCCAATGCCAAATCTACAGACTCCAACATGATTCCCAAAGAGCAGCAGCCAGAGTTGAAAACCACCGTTCTGCTTCCTAGGAAGATGAAGTCAATAGACAAATAATTGATTGTGTATGTACCATAAATTGAGCACATTGACATTAATAAGGGTAGGGCTACCTAGCAACATTTTAATGAGTCCCCAAGTTTACAGACAAATGATAGCATTTGCAGGTGGCCCTTTTCTTTTCTGGGACTTTTTCACAAGGAACAGAAACAAATGACTTTGAGAGGAGTACAGTGCTTATGACAAGGAGTGTTCTTTCCACAAAGCTCTTGCAGGTGCAGATGGCTGCAGCTGGGGGGCTGTGGGTTCACACCTGCCTAAGCCCCTGCTCTCCCACACAGCCCACTACCAGTGCATGACCCGAATTTGGGACTCAGCATTTCATTACATGGCTTGAACCTCTCTGGATGGTACCTGAGAAAGTCAAAACTGAAAATGTCTACCGTGCTAAAGCCGAGACTACTGTATACTACATAGCACAGGGTGTCAGCCTCTAGCAGATCTCATAAGTAAGTCAACCCCCTACAAGAGATAGAAAGTGACTTCTGAAAAATGGTTTTCTTCCTAAAGTATATTTACTTAGCCTATCTTATACAGATAGTCCCTAAGCAGAGTATGCCAGAAAAAGGCTTGGACAAGAGGTGGGAGAGAGTTAAAATCAAAGACATATTAATTTTTAAAGAAACCAACAACTTTAATATAGGGGACCCTGGAATAGACTATAAAAAGGGCTTCTCCCTCTTTCCTTTCTGAATTTCTTTAATCAGCAAAAAAGGTACCTATGCACACTGAATGAGTAAAAATAGTCCAGCATAAAGACTGGTTAGATATGAGAAATGGTTAGATAACAAGACCATCAGTCCTGATGGAGACAATGGTGAGAGAAAGCGAAGGGTCTGTGGCTGCCAGGGCTCCCAGCTGTGCATGTCTGTGCTACGGGCTTCTGGTACTCGACAGACGGAGGTGCCTCCAATGCAGCCACCTTTCTCCTTCTTAGTAACTGCATGGTAGCATTTCTAAGTCTCCTTTCCCTTTAACACAGCCCTCTTCCCATCACAAGGAGGAAAAAAAAAGTTGTAAATCTCTCTTTGAAAACTTAAAACAAGAATATCCAGGACGAAAGTACCTCTTCCTTTGCAGCTTTCAAGCCAAGCAATCGGAAAGATCTCTGGCAAAGATCTGAAAGTCCATAGGTATTCAAGGGTCAGTCTGATGCAGGTAAAATCACAGGGCCTAGGGGTCAGAACTGACCGTGCCTGACCAGTGGAATCAGCCTGGATAAGTCACGTAACTCTCAGGGTTTGTGACTGTAAAATGAAGAGGCTCTATTACCAGCCCTGAGACCCTCCCACTCTAAGGATAGCATCCCCTGACAGGCCAGCTTTGAGCTACTTTGCACTTTCCAACAAACAATGCAACATGTTAACTACTGTTAAACTACAATGGAAAGCCTCCAGGGTCATGTGGGAAGCCTCCAGGGTCATGTGAAAGCTTTTTCACCAAAGGCATGAAAAGCACTTAATAACTCTAAAAATAGACTAAAGGGATTATGTAGATGTGTCAAAACAGGATTTTGATGGACTAACGTGGATTGCTCAACTATCATGGCATATAACTGAACAGGATTCCATTTGTTAATAGGCTTAAGATTATAAAGGGGTGCTCCGGTTTGGCCAAATTATCTTAGGATTCTTGAAAGAATCAATAGCACCACAGAAGGACATCACAAGGAGTCTGCTGAAACTAACTTATCAGAGCTTCTCGTAAGGATTAAGGAGCTCATGTACCTTTTTAAATTCACTTCCATTTCTCACCTAGATTCAGCTGGGGGAGAACTCTGAAAGCTCCAGTGAAATAATGGTCTTTAAATGGTCTCTAGAGGCAGCAGTATTTTTGAGTTAAGCTCAACCGAAAAAACTCTATCAAAGAAAGTTTCAAGTGCACAAGATTCCTATCCTGGAATCAAAAAGTTGAAACCGCCAAAAGCCCCATATGCCTTACCTCTAGTGGGTCCCAGGTAAATGGTATTCCTTTTTTTGAGTTATTTGGATATTAACATTGCCCTTTTGCTTCCTTTAGCAAATGCACATTAGGAAGACCTAGAAGTGAATCTCACGACCCATTAAAATCCAAGAAGCAGGACAAACTCACTCTACTATCAAGCTGTTCAATAAATAAAGGACACTACACGTTAAAAAGCACTTAAATATAATGCAGGTGCCTGTATACATGTCCACTTTCAATTAGAAGTTCAAAACAAGGGGACCTAGGTGGCTCAGTGGGTTAAACTGCCTTCGGGTCAAGTCAAGATCTCTCAGGGTCCTGGGATCCAGGCCCACATTGGGTCTTGGCTCAGCGGGGAGCCTGCTTCTCTTTCTCTCTCTCTCTGCGTGCCTCTCTGCCTACTTGTGATCTTTCTCTGTCAAATAAATAAATAAAATCTTTTAAAGAAAGTTCAAAACAAACAACAAAATAGAACATTGTTCTCTTATGTAACATATAGTCTTATGTCAATTTGACAAAGGTACACTTAAATATAAAGGTATCTAATAAGTTTCCCAACAGGACATCTTGGGCTAAAAATAAGAAAATGAAGAGAAATACAAATTTGTCATCAAAAACCAAGAAACAATCGACAGCATTTCTAATAATGTGAAAATCTAATGTAAACTTAAGACTTCCGAGTTCTTAGTTGAAAATAGTGTTTATTTTACTGAGCTAATGAATTGTTGATCAAGTACCTAAAGTCCTCTAACAAAGACCTTAATGTCTTAAATTTCCAGCATCAAATGGAAATGAAAGAACACACAGAATTATCGGGTATTTACGGATGACTACCACGTACTCAGTGGATTAGGCCCTGAGAAGGATGCCAGATGAGTAAGAGGAGGTTGGGTCGTTGGGAAACAGGTCAGGCTTAGTGGTTAGGCAGGTAGGGAATGAGAGTAGGCATTACTACAATAAATGATAGATAATTTTCAATCTACAAACTGCATGGTTTTATTTTACAAGTGCCCTTTTACATATAGCAGAAAAGATGTCACGTGCATTAATGTTACACTTTCATTTGACTTCCCCAGTGGAGAACAACTTTTTATTAATTTCTTCCCTTTCCTCTCTCTTAATAGATATTCATCATGTGTGGGGTGAGGGGAGGTTCTCTTTCATGATATGCTTTCTATTCAGTTTTCCTGCATTCATCTTTGACTTTCTCATTTCCTAGTTCAGGTTCAAACTCATGCCTTTCTTGCTTTCTGACAAGCGTGTCTAGGTTGGTTAATTGTTCTCTTAGTGGGGACCTTTCTTATATTACTGACCTTTATTGAAAGTGCTCATCTAAATTTCCATTACCTGATATTTTTTAAAATATTATTTATTTATTTATTTGACAGAGAGAGATCACAAATAGGCAGAGAGGCAGGCAGAGAGAGAGAGAGAGGAGGAAGCAGGCTCCCTGCCGAGCAGGGAGCCCGATGCGGGACTCGATCCCAGGACTCTGAGATCATGACCTGAGCCGAAGGCAGCGGCTTAACCCAGTGAGCCACCCAGGCGCCCTACCTAATTTTTTTTTTCCCCAATCCCCACCCAAGTCAATTTCTAATTTCTACCCATATTATTTCATTTACACATTTAACCCTGGAGCCAGTTTCGTTCTAAATGGGACCCGTGTGCCTCTTACTGCCATTTACAATTTTTTTCAACTTATTATTGTTCATTTAATTCAATAATGTAGTATGTCTGCCAAATCCCATCTTATAAATTCCAGAAGATGGCCTAAATTCCTTTCCTGCATTTTCTTATAGTTAGCAGATTCTTTGAATTCATTCTGTTGTATTTTTTTAGGGGTAAAGGGTGGTTGTGAGAGACTAGGTGACCTGGCATCCAGACACATTGGGCTGCTTTACTGGCTGGACACTGTACAAGCTGCATGAATTTGCAGCAAGGCAGGAAGAATTTACCTGCTTAACTTTCTCTCTCAAACTTCCCAGGTCTGTGGAAGGGTTACAGGAGATAATAATGTACACAGAGCATTTCATCAGGCACTCCGCAATGAATAATGGTTATTTTAAGTAGCACATCTTGGAAGGAATATGGATTTCTCCCTTCATGTGGAAACATTCCTTCTATCCTGCCTTCCTTGTGAGCAGTCATTCTCTTCCCTTCTTGCAGTCTTGAAGGAACAATCTGTGTTGCCTCAGTTTTCCCAATGCACACGTCTTGCTTCAGTGCACAGTAACACCACTTCATAACTTGGTCACCACTGTGCCATGTTTGTTGAGTCTACTGAAACCTAACTGCTACATGAGATGGCTGCTTCTCTACCTTAAGTCTTCTTTGCAGATCCTCTTCTGATTGCCCCTCAAATGTGATGCTCCTAAATGACCTGTTCTAGGAATCTCTCTTCTAGTCCCTGGTGATCTCTTTCAGTCAACATGGCTTCAACCACCATCACAGGCTATAATGTTTCCAGCACCCACACTCAGATGCCACATCCACCTTCTTTGCTGGCAATCTCCATCTGACTACCCTGCAGGCCCTCTAACTCAGCACTCCCAGATCAAAACTCAGAGTCCTTCCTCAAACACAGACAGTCCTCTGGCTGGTTAATATCCAACCCATCAGCCCTGCTGCCTAAGACAGAATGTTCAAAATCACCATGGACTCCTCACTACCCTTCTTTCTTTGAATCTCTTTAACCCACATCTTTAATTCAGGCCTAATTAAATGAAAGAGTTTATACAATGCCTTAGTCAGTTCAGGCACCTATGATAATAATACCACCAAATGAGTAGCTAACCTAGGCAGATCTAGTTTCTGGTGAAGGCCTGCTTCCTGGTTTGCTTAAGGCGGATTCATCTCACTGAATCCTCACACGGCAGAGAAGAAAGAGAAGCAAGCTCTCATGTCTGTTCCTCAAAGGGCACTAATCTCATTTGTGAGGGCTCCACCCTCATGACTTAATTACCTCCTAAAGTCCCCACCTCCTAAGATATCACACTGGGGTTTAGGAGTTTAACACATGAATTCTGAAGGAACACAAACATTTAGTCCATAAAATACAGTAACAGGTACTCTGAAAGAACCAAGACCTATTGGCTACTTTCCAATCTTCTCTCCACTACCTCATGATTTGATTACAGCAGGCTTCTAATGGTACTTCCTGTTTTTTGTTTTTTGTTTTGTTTTGTTTTGCAGTTTATCTACCCTGTGACTGCCTCACAAAAACTACAGGGTAATCCTTAGTTCCTTAAAGTAGCATACTACAATATGGGTCTCAGTTTGGTTCTCTATTAATTAGCATCCCTTGGCTAAAAAATAACAGAATCAGCTTAAACAAACTTAAACAAGGGGAGTGTACTGGAAGGCCACAATGTAGTTCATAGAAACCAACATTAGGAATATAAGTGAGCTCCAGAAAAAAATGGAAATGACAAGTCAGGGACCCATGAAATTACTTCTGCCAATGTCTTGTTTGTCCCCCCCGCCCCTTTTTTTTTTTTCCCTCTGCAAATCATCCTCCTGTTCTCCCCAGTCCACATGGTAAGATATAGGCTTAGAACATTTCTGATAGGTTGAATTGTGACCCCCACACCCCTAAAAATATGTTGAACTCCTAAACCCCAGTCCCTCAGAATGTGACATTATTTGAAGATATGGTCTTAACAGAGGTAATTATGTTTAAATGAGACCATCAGGACGGGCTCTAATCCAATGTCTTACTGGTATCCTTATGGTAACCCTATAAAAAGGGGAAATTTATAGGCAAAGATAGATACAAATAGAAGAAAGACAATATGAAGATGGCTGTCTACAAGCCAAGGAGAGAGGCCTGGAATAGTTCCTTTCCTCAGTCCTCTGAAAGAACCAACCATGCCAACACCTTATTTTAGTCCTAACACCCAAGTCTACTACACAAAAGAACCAAATCTCTCTCTTTCTCTTTCTCTCTCTCCCCTTCCTCTCCCTCTCTTCCCCCTCCTCCTTTCCCTTTCCTTCTCTCTCTCTTACGATACCAGTTCCCAAGAGGAGATACTGACAGGCCAGCTTGGGCTTGGTGTCCAACCTATCCCATACTGAATGTGGGGATCAGGTACCCTAAACCATCTTGGCTCTGAGGATCAGGGGTGGGGATGTGGCATGCAGAGGTGCGGACCTTCACAAAATCATGAAATGCAACATGACTAATGTTAATCGGGGTCAATATTAGAACAAGTTTGCTATTATGTTGTGGCAAATACTATGTCTACTCCATCAGCTTGATTGCTGGTACATACTGGCCAAATAGAGCAACACTTCCGGTAAATTACAGAGACACATTCAGCTGTCAATGACCAAATCTGCTTGGATCACCAAAACTAGGTGGTTGCAAGGCTTTGAAATTTTATAGTTAACAATACGGAATAGTTAGGGGTGTAAAAAAAAAAAAATCCCAATTAACAGTCATTTCACAACAGTTTTTAAATATTCTCTCCAGCTTAACAATGAAGAAAATGAAGTCAGGCCAATAATTTTTTTAGGGGCAGAAGCACTATCAAGAGTAGAGACCCATTTCCTCACAAATTAATGCAAAAATCATCAAAATACTCTCCACTACTTCCAACTACAGTCTTCTTTCTCCCCCACCCACACACACCACTAGATCTAAAGAGAGCCGGGGAAATTAGGAGAAGGTATGAGAGGGTGACTTCCCCTGTCAAAGGCAGCAGGAAATGAACAGTGGTTCTCAATGGGAAGAGTATCTCACCTTAGCAGGCATCTGAGAAACGTGTGCAGCCTCTCAACCTGCCGCACCCCTGGCAGCGTGCGGGCGGGCAGTAGTGACACTGGACATCAAGTGGTGTGTGGGACAGTATATTCCCACACCCGTCACAGATTTCAAAAGCGCTAGAGTTACATCAGTAAAAACAAACAACTTTTTCCATGTTATCTGAGCTTAGAAACTCACCTCTCCTTTTCACGAAAACACAATCTTTGTGCTTGACTTTAATGCATGCTAAGTTTTCCAGAAATACAGATACCACTGATGTTGAAAGAATCGCTTCAGGTTTGCTTCGTTTGGAACTTTCTCAGTAATTGTTCACCGTTTCTGAAAGTTGCATCAGTGACAACACCACTGCTCCCAGCGTGTGAGTCACCCGCTTTCCCATCATGTAAGCATCTAATCATCTCATGACACCTTCTAGTACAGTTCTGCCAGAGCAACAAACAGGAAAAACTACAAATGGTCATTTTGTTGACATTAACAGCTAGGACATTACACTGACTTTAAAATTTTTTTGTGCATAGATGGGTTGTAATGCGTCGGAAATTCCCATTCCGAGACAGGAAAAGGATATCACAAAGTATTAGCAATGAGCAAGTACTACAATTAAAGGATGTCCTAAAGCCTTCTAGCATGTAGTTGCCTGTCTCCCTGCCTCAATTATTCCAAATGCTGCCATGGTCCCTAACAGACCCGGCGTGGGGTGAAACTGGCTACTGCCCTCCTAGGACTCATTTGTCTTCTTTCTAGGTCCTTCTGAAAAAATGCCTGAGCATGGATCCTTTCTCCGCAACGCTCACAGATTCCGACTGGTGCAAACCAACTAAAAGGATGGCAGCTTCTCCTAGTGGCGGCGAGGGAGAAACTATACAGTTCTACCCAATGCTGGATCGTGAGTCTGCTCCTTCTAGAATGGCAGCATCTGCACACCCAAAGCACTACAATGAAGATGAAATTACAGTACACAGCCTTCTGCACATTTCTTTTTAATTCAGGTCACGCTCATGTTTTCAATCATTAGATTGCACAAGATGTGCAAGTCAAAGTTCAGAGTGCAGAGCGCAGCTTTCCCGCTTGATCGCCAGCAAACCACCCACTCTCCGGGTGTTCAAGTTTTTCCAGCTGTGAAATGAGGATCAGATTTGTCTGTTACCTCTCAACACAGAGATACATTATAACCTCATCAAACACTCTGAGCTACCTAGCTGTTTTGAATTCTATGACACACTTTATTCAACATGAATTCAACACCGTATGATGTTTTATGGTAACTTGCAATGTATGAAAAAAATTTGGAACGTGTCAGTCTTTTTTCTTCCATGTATAATAAATGCAGAAATAATGCTGCTAACAAAATTAGAATTGGTTCATCTAGCCACGTGTGTAACCCAGATATCTAGAATCCTCCTGTGCTTAAGACACCTTGGGATTATCAAATGGCAGACATGCAGTTGGGTCCAATCTGATCTCAAGGCCAGGTCTCAGTCATCTGCATGGCTTTTCTGTTGACTGGTGCTGAAAGAATTCAGAATATCATACTCTGGATACCCAGATGAAGAATGTAATAAATTTAAAATGAAGCAGTAACCGAGGTGTTTTGACGTTCTCTCGCTGCCTTCTTTAAACTTAATTTAGCAATGCCTGCTGCAAAAATGAAGTGTTTATCAGCCTCTAAAGGGTCATTAAACTCTAGGTTGCTGAGTGACACAAACCTAAGAACTTTCTAAATATTTTAAGACTTTCACTTTTTAATCAAAAGAGAACATCGTTAAGCTAAATCAATTGCAACCCATGCTGCCCTGGATTCAGATCATTTCTTTCTTATCAAACTACAGTAAATTTAAACGGAAAAATAATTTTTGATATACCTTTCTTTTAAAAGATTGTATTTATTTATTTGAGGGAGAGCACACAGAGTGGGAGTGAGAGGAAGAAGCAGACTCCCCACTCAGCAGGGAGCCTGCTGTGGGTCTCAATCCCAGGGTCCTGGGATCGTGACCCAAGCTGAAAGCATCTGCTTAACCAACTGAGCCACCCAGGTGGCCCGATTTTTGATACTTTTAATAACCTCAATGTTTCTAGTTAACAGGGAATACACTTGGATCTTAATTCTTCGTGAGAATTAGCATGTTTGGCTACAATGGGGATCAAAAACTTCAATTTGTGAGAGGAAAAATGTTTTATAATACTCCCAACCTTCAATATTCCAAAATGTCCTTTAAAACCTCATCCCACAAAAATGGCCACTTCAGTCTGTAACATGAAATGTCTACACTTATCACTGTGTATCAAAATACAATAGCTACTTAGAAAGGGCTGCCATTTCTAAGTCATTTGTTAACCATCTAAAAGTTTTGTGGGTTGTTTTTTTTTTTAAAGATTCATTTATTTATTTGAGAGAGGGGGATATGAGAGCAGGGGAAGAGGCAGAGGGAGAGGGAAAAAGAGAATATGAAGCAGTCTCCACAACCAGTGTAGAGACCTATGCAGAGTTTGATCTCACAACCCTGAGATCACGACCTGAGCCAAAAAATCAAGAATCAGATACTTAACTGAGCCATCCAGGTACCCCTCATTCAGGAACTTTAAAGTAAACTTCATCAGGATTGTTGGGCATCTTTTCATTAGATTCCTTGGCCAGATTTTAACTCTTTCACTCTAATGCAGCAACCGTATCCACTGTTTGTTTTTTTGTTTTTGTTTTTTGCAATCTGTTCAGTTATGTTCTCTAGTTTCATGTATACTGAATCTCAAGCTAAGCCAACACCTAAGTCATTAAGAAGCTGTAAAATATACTCTATAGGCTTCTGGAAACCCCTTCCACCTTTTGTGATGTATTCAGGTCCATCTCTGCACACGTGTTGCTACTGCTCAACCGGCACCAGCCACACAGAAAACATACATGAGAGCAGTACTATTTTTAAAACAATTACTCTTTGGTTAAAAAAATAATGGCTAATAACTGACTATAGGAGTTTTTCTTAAATCAGGCAATAGCTCCACAAAAACTCAGGAATTCGTTGATTTTGAAAATAAGAACTGAGGTTAAAGAAGAAGGAAATGTATATGCTTTAATATTTTCGTAAGATCTATCAGATTACAAACCCCTAAATCATGACAAGTGTATCATTATACCTCGAGACTACAATGTGACAGCATCAAGTATACACTGAAAAATGATAACTAAGAATTAAGCTGCAATTTTTTTTAAAGATGTGAAGATGAACCATCAGATTTTTTTTTTTTAAAGATTTTATTTATTTGACAGAGAGACATCACAAGTAGGCAGAAAGGCAGGCAGAGAGGAAAGGAAGCAGGCTCCCCGCTGAGCAAAGAGCCCGCCGTGGGGCTTGATCCCAGGACCCTGAGATCATGACCTGAGCCGAAGGCAGAGGCTTAACCCACTGAGCCACCCAGGTGCCCCACCATCAGATTAATTTTTTAAAAACTCATAATTCTGGGGGCGCATGGGTGGCTCAGTGGGTAAGCCTCTGCCTTCAGCTCAGGTCATGATCTCAGGGTCCTGGAATCAAGCCCCACATCAGGCTCTCTGCTCAGCAGGGAGCCTGCTTCCTTCTCTCTCTCTCTGCCTGCCTCTCTCCCTGCTTGTGATCTCTCTCTCTCTCTCTGTCAAATAAATAAATAAAGTCTTTAAAACAAACAAACAAACAAACAAACAACCTCATAATTCTGAAGTCCTTATCAATTTCCAAGAAGGCACAAAGAAATGTACAGGGAAGTCCCAAGCACCCTCTCCCAATATTAACATCTTATATAACTACACCACAGTGTCAGAACCAGGAAATTGACAATGGTACAATGCACACCTCTATTTTTATTTATTTATTTATTTTTTTAGATTTTATCTATCTACCTATCTATATATCTATTGTGGGGAGCACAAGTGGAAAGAGGGAGAATGCAAGCAGTGGGGGAGACAAGCAGACTCCGTGCTGAGCGCCAATGTAAAGCCCACATGGGGCTCGATCCCACAACACTGAGATCACTGAGCCAAAAATCAAGAGTCAGTCACTCAAACAACTGAGCCATCCAGGTGCCCCAACACACTCTCTTATTCAGATTTTACCTGTTACATATGGACACATTTTGTGTGTGTACACATGTGTAACTATGCAATTTTACATGTCACTTTGCAGAACTGCCACCAAACTCTATACATCACCACTATAAGGCTCCCCCATGCTTTACCCCGTCTATAGCCATGCACATTCCATCCCTAACCCTTCATAACCACTAATCTGTTCTCTGTCTCTACAGCTGTTACTTCATGACTGTTTTATAAATGGAATCCTGCAACATGCTTTTTTTTTTTCACTCAACATAATTTTCTTAAGGTTCATCCATGTTTTGTTTTGTGTATCAATCATTTGTACCTTTTTATTACTAAATATTATTGGATATGGGTGATATGGATGTACCACAGTTTGTTCAACTACCAAAGGACATTTAGGCACATTCTGGTTATCACAAACAAAGCTGCTATTAACATAATGTACAAGGGTTTATCTCTCGAGATATATGCCCAAGAGTGCACCTCCATTTTTATTTCTTAAGTGGAAATGCCAAACTATTTTCCAGAGTGGCTGGACCAGTAATGCAGATATGGTGCAATTTTTATTACTTCTTATTTTAGCCATTCAAATGGTATATAATGATAACTCTTTTAGTTACATGGTTTTAATTCACATTTCTCTGATGGCTAGTGATGTCAGACATTTTTTCATATGCTATTTGCCATCTATATACTCTCTTCAGGTAAATGTATGTGCACATATTTGCCTAGTTCTATATCCTGAAGGTTTTCTATTTTTTTTTCTGTAAGTTGTGTAGTTTAATGTTTTACATTAAATCCATGATCCATTTTGAGTTAATTTTTGTATCAGGTATTAGGCTTAGTTCAAGGTTTTTTTTTTTTTTTTTTTTTTTTTGCGCCAATGGATGTCCAGTTGCTTCAGCATCATTTGTTTAAAAAGCAATCCCTCCTGGCTTGAACTGTCTTTCTCCTTTGTCAAAAACTGAGTGCTTTGTATGGCTCGTTTCTGAGTCCTCTATTCTGCTTTCCTCATCTATTTGTTGTCTACCCATCTCCAATACCACAATGTCTTGATTACTGCAGCCTATATAGTAGAACTTAACACAGAAGATGCAATTTTTCTGATTTTCGTTTCCTTTTTCAAAGTTACTTTGGCCATTTTATAGCCATTCCTTTTCCAGAGGAATTTTAGAGTAAGTTTAGCTGTTTGTATTTAAAAACAAAAACAAAAACAAAAAAAACCCAAAAAACAAACAAACCAAAAAAGCAGCCAAACAACAACAACAAAACATTGCTGACACTTTGATAAGAATGACATAAATCTAAGATCAATTTGGAGGAGAATGGACATCTTTAATATGGTGACTCTTCCAATCCATGAACATGGTATGTCTCTAGGTATTTAGGTCATCTTTGATTTCTTTCATTAGCATAAAAAATTAGCATTTTATAACTTTCAGCA
The DNA here is from genome assembly GCF_020171115.1 of Neogale vison. Taxonomy (NCBI): domain Eukaryota; kingdom Metazoa; phylum Chordata; class Mammalia; order Carnivora; family Mustelidae; genus Neogale; species Neogale vison. The sequence goes on along the minus strand of NC_058091.1, from coordinate 63,316,864 downwards.
TACAGATCCTGTACATGCTTATTTCATTTTTTTTTCAGAGAAAATATAGGTACTGAATTTTTAATTTGAGTTCCCACAGAAATGCAAATGACTTTTTATATTAATAAAATTACTTTTAAATCTTTATTCAATCTAATTTCAGATTTTTTCCAACAATTTGGGGCATTTATTATTCTCCATGGATAATGCAGCTAAGAGAATCTACATGAATGAATATGGCATGTTTTTTGTTCTTTTAATCATCAGTATACATAAATGTTTAGAATTACATTTTCATGGTCATATGCATTAAGAAGACATACATTTAAGACACTGTTTTGCGGTGAGAAATTAAAACAGAATGCCTTCCCAGACAGTTCATAAATCTACAAAGAACATCATCATGGTTAAGCATGTAAAGCACCCACAGAAAAAGCCCTCCAACTAACAGAGAAATTGTCAACATAAACAAAAATTCAGTTCAAGTTGTTACTTGCTGGCCTCTGTTTCCTTTTATGGAAAGGAGAAAGATGCCTTCAACTCCCCAAATTAACCAAATGTAACGATTAGTTTTAAGTTTTTAAATGAAATTGTTTGCTGAAAGAATAATAATATTTTATGCACCTCTAGAGGAAATCATTTGAGGATTCTGAGCATTTTGAAAACAAAACATCACTCAGTGCTCTAGCTGGTATGACTCAGTGATTGGTGTAAAGATTTCCTGTGCGTTCCTAGGTAAACATGAAGTTTGGTGGGACCTGAACAGTAGAAATGGTGCTTTTATGAGAAGGTCTTTTATCAAATAATTTCTGGACACTTACCATGTGCTAGACCCCACACTAGATGCTATGAACATGTGACTGAGTTCAGCCCTTGCCTTCAAGTGGCCTATAGTCTAAGGACAAAAAGCTGGCCAAAAAGTTGCCATTATAAATTCTTACACATGTAACCAGACTCATTTTAGTCCCAAATCCCCTTCTCTCACTTTGAATCTCTTACATAAGAACATCTCACCCCTTTAAAATACAAACAGGTCACACAGTAAATGCTACCAAGGAGCACAGCAATAGTTGCAAGGCAATATAGTTCAATACAAATTCCAGATCAATTCGAATGTTTTGAGAGAAAAATCACACACCTGTGCCAACCTACCAACCACTACAGAAGAGAGAACATATAAAATATATTGTGAATTTTAAGCTTTACTTGGAACTAATTTAATAGACCACACAGATTCTGAATAGCAAAGCTATTTAGCCAAGCTGGCCATGTGGAATGGAGAGGGTAATAAAAATGTGTTCAGTGCTGGGGCGCCCAGGTGGCACAGTCAGTTAAGCATCCAACTGTTAGTTTCAGCTCAGGTCATGATCTGAGGGTTGTGAGCTCAGGGTTTTGAGATCAAATCCCATGTCTAGCTCTGCACTCTGCACAGAGTCTGCTTAAGTTTCTCTCTCCCTCTTTCTTTGCCTCTTCCCCCTCCACACACACTCTCTATATATATACAAAATAAAATCTGCCAATATCGTCTTCAGTTCTTTTCAAAATACATCCAAGGGAAGTAATCACCCAAGGCAGCAGTCCTTAACCTTTGAAAGTCTGATGACCACCAATGATACTTTTGTAGAAGGCACCTTTGCACACAAATGTTACCGCTGAAATCTGTGGACCTCAGGTTAAAAATTCCAGCTCCACAGCCCAGAAACAAAAGAGGTAAGGTGAAGGTCTTTCTGGCTAACTCCTTGAAGAAGGGTACCTCTCTCCTGTTCTCCAAGTGGGATAATTCAGGACACAAAAGAACTCAACATATATTTTGTGAATGAATGAATTATGAGTATGTAGTTTGTGCTATAATTTAGTTGTAGCAAATTATTTCAAACCTAAAGAAAAATCTAAGATTTCCTTAACAATAATTTTAGTGACACATCCTCTCTACTTTTTAACTTTCTATTTAAAAATAATTATAGACTCCTAAGAAGTTGCAAAAATAGTGCAGAGACTGCTGTGCCCACCACCCAGCCTCCCACAATGAAGACATCTTATAACTCTAGCACACTATCAGAAGCAGGAAACTGATCAGCAGAGCACAGTTAACAAGACAACAGACCTAACTGGCATTTCATCATTTTTTGCATATACTCATCTAATTGCCTTTTTTATGTAAACAAACAAAAATGTAAAAGTTCACAATCTCACCTCAAAAGAGTTTGCCAGAATTAAAATATTGCAGCAGTACAAAACAGAACAGATTATTATCAGCTCTAAGTACGGGGCAAGGCACTGTTGGGCAGGAAAAGACAAAGGTCTTGGTTCTCTTAGCTCTGTTCTCCCACATTTATTATTTGATTTGAAGGGTATTTCTAAGACATTAGGCACAACCAAAAAAGTTAGATTTCCAACAGAGTGAGGTATCATATAACCAAAATGATTCCAGAGGGCAGGCCCATCACCATATTCATCTGATTAGAGTTTTATGCTGTTAAGGGTTTCTCCACACAGCAGTCTCTGCTGAAGGAAGCTGCTTGCAATGCTGAGAGGAAAGGAGCGGGAATGCTTCCATGGCCACCAAGCAAGGTGAGAGTGAGTAGCCAGCACACAAGTTCTGGAGTCACAGATTGGAGGAATTTTACCGTATCTTTCAATTCCTAACTGCACCTTCTTGAACATCTCATTTCCCTTCTCTTCACTTGAACTGTAACTCAAAGAGAACTATTGTTCTGCTTTTTAAAAAAAGATGTCATTTACTTATTTCAGAGAGAGAAAGAGCATGAGTTGGGGGCAGGGGTAGGTGGAGAGGGAGAGAGAATGTCAAGCAGACTCTGCCACACTGAGCATGGGAGCCCAGCGCTGGGCTCCCTCAACATGACCTGAGCTGAAATCAAGAGCTGGACACCTAACCTGATGGAGCTACCCAGGTGCCCCTGTTCTGCTTTTTTAGATGGGAGTTTTGTAAACTCAGGTAACACAGGTGAAGGGGCTTCCTGAATGCAAGTACTTAGGGCTTCAAGCAGCGCTCTGCTGTGCCTGACACTCTCCCACAAACCCCAGCCTTCAGGGGGTAACTGGGTGCCTCAACTAATTAAGTGTCTGATTCTTAATTTTGGCTGAGGTCATGATCTCAGGGTCATGAGATCGAGCCCTGTGTCAGGCTCCACACTGAGAATGGAGCCTGCTCAAGATGATCTCTCTCCCTCTGTCCCTGCCCCCGCCCCCTCTTGCACACATGTTCTATCTCTCTATTAAAAATAACACTAATAATTTAAGACAAAACAAAAACAAAACAGCCTTCTTTCTCCTCCACTAACTCCAGCCTGGACAGTCAACACTGTATCTTCTTCGTCCTCCTGCTTCCCCTCTCACAACTAAAACATTTCATCCCCCACAGAGAAGGACGGTCTCCATTGTCTCATTCCATCTGCTACAGCCTATGATTAATGAATAGATAAAACACCGTCACAAAATTTCAAAATAACAAAATGATACTAAGTCCCACAGTGTCCACCCTGAGGAAAGCTCGCAATGTCTCTTCATTGAACAAGCCCACAGCATGCGGACCATGCGACTCCAGGCCAATTCTTTAAATTGGGACCAAATCTCCTCCACTGGCCATACAGAGCCCTCCATGATAAGGCCCTGCCTACTTCAGAGGTCTCTGGCCACCAAGCACCTAGATTCATGTGTCTATATTACCCACACATATCATGCTGTTTATTGTCCCTCTGCGATCTGTGATTTACAGGGTCCCTGCTCACCTTCATCTGGCTTGCCTGTGCTACCTCCTTAATTACTCAAGACACAATCTCCTCAAAGGGGAGTTGCCCAAAAAGTGGATATAATGCTCTCCAGTGCTACCATATACCCTGTGCACCTGCCTGTAATGCTCCCTCCCATTTAGGAATCATTTCCTTTTCTTATCTCTCCTTTCATCTCATTAAGAACAACTCTACCTTATTAAACTCTCTGATGTCACTGCCATTATGAACATTACTTCTCAATATACTGACAGCAAATATAACCAACCAAAAGAAAAGGAAAGTGCTAACACAGATCATCTCTGAAACATATCAGAAGGCAAAAACTTGGGGCACCTGGGCGGCTCAGTCAGTTGAGTGTCCAACTCTTGATTTTGGCTCAGGTCATGATCTCAGGGCTGTGAGATTGAGCCCCGTGTCTGGTTTCATGGTCAGCGTGGAGTCTGCCTGTCCCTCTCCCTCTTTTCCTACCCCTGCCCTCCCACTCTCTCTCTCTCCAATAAATAAAATCTTAAAAGAAAAAAAAAAAAGATAAAAACACCTCATCTGGTCCATAGACAAAAAAGCAAAGTCTCATAGCAATGATTATCAATTTACATATTACATATTAAAATTGTGCACACTTCTTTGCAGTTGAGTTGTACGTGAGGTGGAATGTAATCAGGCTTAAAATGTGGATACTCTGATTCTTTCTCCAGTGAACAAAAGCCCAGGGAACGCAAGAAAAACAAGCTGCTTTGCATGGAACAAAAGCAAAAGCAGTGATGGATGCCCCATAAAGGTGAGGACTGTCAGTGCTTATGACCACTGAACCGAGTTTCTTACTTGCCTCCTTCCCTCCCACGTGGCCTTAGAGCTAAAAGCTGAGGTATGTTTCCAAAACACAGCAACTCACTTGGAGAGACCAAATGGATGCTTTGTAATGTCTTTAAACTCATACCTACTATGAAATGAAATTAAGTCCCATGACCTAGACTCCAACAGCAGGTGACAGCGAGAGGTGACAGTCCGCCTTTCTGGGCCCTCAGAGGTGGGGGGCTCTTTGAGATCCTCTGGGGAGATGCGGTGGTGTTATGGGAACCTCCTAAGTGGAGAGCTGCTGCCGCCCAGGCCCTTGATGCTGACCTTCACACTGCCAGCCGTACTCCCTGTCCAGCCACAGGGCACGGCTGCAGCGGCTGAGCAGGAAAATCTGTTCCACGACAGTGAGCCCCAACAAAAGAATTCTAGACCAGGATACTGCTTTGTCTAAGCACATATTTTAGTTCACAGGAGCAGAAATCATATTAAATGAAGGCTTTAGTTTGTTTGAAAGGCACTAACATGTCTGTCCGTCAGAGAATCATGAAAGCTACTTTGAATGACATGTTTTTCATACCAGGCAATTTCTGAGAAAAAGGAAGCCAGTTTTCAACACACACGCACAAAAAACAGTCTCAATGTTTTTAAATCTTAGCACCAATAATCCAAGCATAAAAGCTAAAATTCATATATGCAACAGAATTTTAACAGTTGAGCCTTTAAAAAAAAAGGCCCTTTTTCAGGTTCCATATGTGCAAGTCAACTTAAACTGGTAAGAGTAGAGGCAAAAATTTTATACATTTCAATGCAATATGTATCCAAAAATTCCTGCCTTTTCTATAAATGGGCATTGTTATAATGTGATAGGTCTGAGGCACAAACTAATCTCTTGAGCCTATTAGGTTTGATAAAACTTGTTACCCATACTGAAACTTTTATTTCTACTAAACTTTCCATTTTAATTCCCTTAACTTTCTATAAAAAAAAAAAATTCCTGATCCATTACTCCGGACTACAAACAGCAGTTACCATTTGAAACAAGGATGATTTGATTTGGCAAAAAATAAAGCAGAGGGGTCTCCTTCAACAGCCACTAAAAATAAAACTCCACAATTTATAAGATAAATAACTGTGCTCATTACATCATCATATCCAAATGAATTCGGTATAAGACTGAGACTATCCCTCCCTTCTGGGAAATTAGGAACTTTTTTTTTTTTTTTAAAGATTTTATTTATTTATTTGACAGAGAGAAATCACAAGTAGATGGAGAGGCAGGCAGAGAGAGAGAGGGAAGCAGGCTCCCTGCTGAGCAGAGAGCCCGATGCGGGACTCGATCCCAGGACTCTGAGATCATGACCTGAGCCGAAGGCAGCGGCTTAACCCACTGAGCCACCCAGGCGCCCCGAAATTAGGAACTCTTAAACACAGGAAAAAGATTTACAGGATTGGAACATTTTGTTCACCCTCACTATATTACACGTCAGTCTGTTAGGGGCTCTAAGATGCTAGGCATGTAAAACAACAACAACAAACAGTGATTTTCAGCATACTGTGAGCTCATGCAATTGTATGCAAATTTACATGTATATATGCACTTTTCTGTGGGAAGAACTAAGCTTATCCAAAGCATGCACAATTCCTAAAAGATAAAGAATTGCTAGTATAGACAATACATGCTGGAGAGTTCCTAAGACTACTATAATTTTCAAATAAAGTAACCAAGACAGGTGAATAAGCAAGTAGATTTTCCGTAGGCTTCAAACAGGACACAGCTGCACAGGCCAGAGCTCATAGAAATGCTGCACGGAGTGGTGGGAGGGTGAGCTGGGGACCAAAGCTGTGGCCCAGCAGCAGTGGCGGGAACAATGGGGGACGCTGCGTTGGTAGGGCCGCTGTGGCTGGGAGGAGAGTTTTGTGATCACGTCTTTTGAACCTGATCAGCTGGGCCAGCTGGAAATAGATCACCCAGGGCCCCCAGATCAGATTGCCGGCACTCGAGTCCCACTGTGTGATTTCAACCAAGTTCCTTCATTTTTCTCTATAGAAGTGTGACATCAGTATCAGCTACCTCAGAAGCTGTTCAGAAGATTAAATGAGATAATGAATGCAAAGTGCATAGCACGGTGCTTAGCACACCGCGATGCTCCAGATGCTCCTATGGCTCCTGCCGATACAGCTGGACCGCCCCACGCGCCCCTGGGGACGTCCCTCTGAAGGCACAGATGTGCTCAGCGGCACCATGTTCCTCCAGCTCCTGGCCCCATGCCATACTCCTCCCTTTTATCCGACCTGAGGATGTACCAGAACACTCTCAGCTTCCTTCCCCATCTCACCCCCAGAGGCTCCCGCGCAGAGAACACGAGAAAGGCCGGCTGGTGGCTGGTACAGGACTCTACCAACGCCTCCTCCCAAAGCACCAAACAAATCTTTGAGCCAACTAAGATTTGAACAAAACATTTTAAAAAGCTAGGTCTGGAGGCTACGTTAGTTCTAGGTATTCAGTAGCAAATATTAGAAACACACCTTAAAAGGCGTAAGCAAAAAGGGAAGTGTCCAAGGATGGTTCAAAAGACCGGACCACAAACTCTCCTCCCAGCTGCACTGGCCCTGGGTTCATTGCATCCTGATGGGGAGAGCCGTAGCCGAAGCGCCAGAGCTGACTACTGCTGGCTCAGTGAACCCACGGCGGTACTTCTGTCCAGGCCTGGGACTTGGGCTCGCAGTTACGCAGCTGCCCCAAAGTCACATAAACCAAGAATGGGACAGGTGTCCTACAGGAAGGTAAAAGCGTTATTAACAGAAAATGTGAGGAATGTGTGCCAGAAAGGCACAAATAGCACATGCCATCCAAGGAGCACATGACTAAATTCATGCCTTAAAGAAGCACAGTCATCCTTGGCATTATATTCCTTTTTGTTTATTTGAATCTGTTAGAACTATTGTGGCTACAGGTGGCAAAAAGCCCAACCCAACATGGCTGGAGCAGAAAGACAAGTTACTTGTTATATGACTGGAAAGATTCCAGTAGGAGATAAATCATGATGGGTCTAATAAGCAAATCAGGAAAAGGGTATCCCGCTAGGCCTGATATCTGATCTCCAAGTTACCCTTGGGGGAAAGACAGTCTTGTGACCCACTACTGGCAATGCAATGAAAGAGCCCCTCTGCCAAAGGCTTCTGATTTCTGCTCAATGGGAGCTGCTTCTCCACAGAACGGAGATGGCAGTCTTGTGACCAAGAAGTGAGGAGCATAAGGGACAAAGGTCAGCATGTGGAAGGTGGGTAAACCCGAGCCTTGATGACATCATTGAGAAGCTGAGTCAAGATAAGAAAAAAGAAAGAACGAAAGAGCCAGCCAGCCAGCCCAATCCAAGCCACTTCAGGTTTCTGTTATTTGCAGCCGAGGGCAATCCTAATTGCTCTGGCAGATCCAGTTTCGGTCTGTCTTCCCTCAGCACGTCACTCTTATCAAAAGATGGAGGGACGTGCTACAGATGTCACAAGGTGAAAACTAAGAGTGCCTCTCTTCCTGGGTCTGTCTTTGCAAAGGGAATTCTTATCCATCCTTCAGCACGTGATCAGCCGCATCTCGTGAGTCAGGACTACATCACCTGTTTACCCCTAAACTCAAGTGGCCAGGGAAAATGGTATTTCAATGATTTACTCCTGAATCGGGATCACTTTCCTGAAGCACTAACAGCTCTTGAAAAACACAGAAAAAAGGGGTGCCTGGGTGGCTCAGTGGGTTAAGCCTCTGCCTTCAGCTCAGGTCATGATCTCAAGGTCCTGGGATCAAGCTCCACATTGGGCTCTCTGCTCAGCAGGGAGCCTGCTTCCCCCCCTCTCTCCGTACCTGCCTCTCTGTCTACCTGTGATCTCTGTCTGTCAAATCAATAAATAAAATCTTTAAAAAAAAAAACAAAAAACATGGGGCGCCTGGGTGGCTCAGTGGGATAAGCCGCTGCCTTCGGCTCAGGTCATGATCTCAGGGTCCTGGGATCGAGTCCCGCATCGGGCTCTCTGCTCAGCAGGGAGCCTGCTTCCTCCTCTCTCTCTGCCTGCCTCTCTGCCTGCTTGTGATCTCTCTCTGTCAAATAAATAAATAAAATCTTAAACAAAAAAAAAAAAACATAGAAAAGAAATGCCAAGTTTAAAAAGTATGTTGTAACTCTCATGGGTGGCTCAGTCGGTTAAGCGTCTAACTCTTGGTTTCAGCTCAGGTCTTGATCTCAGGATTGTGAGATGAAGCCCCATGTTGAGTTCCATGCTCAGCGTGCTGTCTGCTTGCGATTCTCTCTTCCTCTCCTTCTGCTCCTCTAGCTCATGTGCGCGCGCTCTCTCTCTCTAAAATAAATAAATCTTAAAAAAAAAAAAACTCATACGTTGCTACTGGGAGTGTATATACTGGCATACACAGCCACATGAGAAGGCAACTTGGAAGTACTAACATTTTAAATGCACATACTCTATGCCTAAAATATTCTGCCTCTATCCTAGGGAAACACTACAACATATATAAAAGAAGACAGACACAAGAACTGCACCATTGTCTATAATACCCCTGCCCTAAAACAATGGAACAAAAACATTAGCGACAATCTAAATGCCCAACCACAGGGGAATAACTATGATTACAGCATACCTCTAACACAACCAGTCCACAGCCGTAAAAAAGAATGAGACAAGCATAAATGTACTGGTACTGGTATGTAATGACCTTTAAGATCGATTGTTCTGTTAAAAACAAAGTTGTACAGGTGGACAGTATAATCCTATAGGCAGGTTTAAGGATAATTTGCATGGGCAAATACAAATGCTTAGGAAAAAGTCTGGACTGGTGTATGACAGAGTGAGACTATGGCTCACCTCTGAGGAAGGGACTAAGAAGTGGGTAGAGTGGACAAGGAGAATTACACTATTTGAAGATTTTACTATGAGAAAGCCCCCATATACAATAAAAAGAGTTGAATTGACATGATAGTCTTTTGACCATCTTCCTTTTTAATTAATCTGAACAGTAACATTTATCTTTTACTTGTGGGCTTTAAATATATCTCCCGTGTACTAAATGAGCTGGTTTGCAGAATTTAAAAGAGCAGTAAACAAATTATATATATTTAAAAAATGAAATTCCCTTGCTGATCTATGCATTTACAAGCCATTTGATTGAGGGGGGAAAAATGTTTTTTTAAAAGGGAAGGGATTGGAGATACCACTTTCGGTTTCAGCCAGATGACAAAGTATTCGTGCCTCCGTAAGTGAGCCACCCTTAATGGTATTTGCACTGGCTCTCTATTGAGACATAATGGAATTAGAAGATTTTAAGCAAATCCTGAGAAACCACCAGACCAGGCCTTTTTTTCATGGAAAGTTTACAGATTCCGGAGGTGAAGTAAGGCCACTGAGAATAGGTATGGAAAGCTGCTTAAATGCTGGCTGGTATTGTGCTTTTACCAAAACACAGGCCAAAATATTGGCCATTAGTAAAACGGACTATCCCAAAGCTCAAGCCCAAGTTTTAAGTGGTTGTTTCCATGCTGGGAAATCTTCCCGTATTTCTGACTGAGGTAAGCTCTGAGATGATGACATCTGGCCTCTTGCCCTTACTATAGGCTCATCCCTCTAATGACGGCCCCCACAGATGGGAAACACCGTGCCTGGGTCCAAGACCCCGGGCCAAGCTTCCCCTGCTAACAGATTCAGGCAAAGGCTCTTTTTCCATTTCATCAACACTCAGCATGGGAATGGAATGCCAATAAAACAGAGGAAGTACGCAGGCCTAAGAATGGGATTAGAAAGCAAATAAGTACAGAAAGTAGAGAGCTGAACCCTGGAAATTTCCCCAAAGGCACACCGCTTGCCTGCTCACCACCCCAGGTGGAGGACCGGGCTGCCCTGAGTCCTGGCTTCAGTGCTGGGTGCTGATGGGACTGCCAGATGGCTACTGCAAAGCACTCTGGAACTTATGGGCAACAGAATAGAGGAAGAATGTCTGATAAGGACATTAAAGTCCCCTGGGAAGTAATGGCAGGGAGGGGAAGGGAGGTGGGCAAGGCTGAGGAACCAGGAGAAAGATGTGGAATGTGTCAATGCGAAGCTCATGTCTACTCCAAGATGGCAGGGAAATGAATGCTTCTGCTACGGTCTATGGATCAATCTCCAGAAGGTCTGTATGGTTCCACAGTTCCTATGGGATCCTGAAACCTCCTGCCTCCGAGGTTCCCACCTCTGGGGCTAGTCTCATGCAAGGATACTTTTTGTGGGAATACCGAGTGCTGTGGCAGACACTGCCGGTTTGCCTATTCAACATCCATTTCCTACTTCTTCCTCATTACCGATAATAAGATTGATGTTGTTGAAAATGATAATGTGCCCAACTTAAAAAAACTACATTTCCTTTCCTCCCGTACTGTTAAGGCCATGTGATATAATTCTGGCCAACAAGATGTAAGTGGAAAACTGATGGGTGATGCTTCTGGGAACTCTCTTTAGAAGATTAAGCAATTTAGCTGGTGCTCGCCCTGTTGTCTTTTGCCCTTCATCCTTCCTGGAACCATCATCCTGCTGGAGCTGAGGCAGCTGTCTTGTGACTATGAGATGACAATGACAAAAGTCAAGGATACAGTGGAAATACTGGAATCTGATGGCGGCATCCTAAAACCACTTCTGAACTTCTCATTACAGGAAAAAATTAAACATCCAAATGTGTTAATGACCATCGCTTAGGATCTGTTATTTGTAGCTAAATGATGACCGAGTGAAGCAAGTACCTGCTATACAGCAGGCCTTATTCTAAGTCACTCACCAAATCCTTTCATCACAGGGCAGCTACCATATGCACCATTTTCAGCTGACGAAACTGAGACAGTCTAGATCACAATAATATACCCTTGATCACACAGATAGAAAATGGCAAATCTGGGATCTGAGTTCAAATAACCTAGCTCCAGGGCTCTAGGAAAGAGCAAGTAAGCCCAGCTCTACCCAGGTCTCAGCCTTCAGAGTCAGAAACCTCAGGCCCCACGAGCTGCTGCAGAGTATGGACCAGGTGGCGCCAGCCATCCAAGCCCTCTCACACTCAGGACAGACTTCCAGCTGTGCCCTCCAAAAACTGCACTGTTGCATGGTTCAAGGTCCTCTCACAATGTATTTAAAATGTTGCCTTTCAGTCTCTTCTTGTCAATGCATCTATTCTCTTGGTGAAAATGATTATCCCATTAATAGACATACTCCCCCATCTTCTTTAACTATAAAAAGACATTGAAGTTACAGATGAATAGAAGTGGCCGGTTAAAAAAAACAAAAACAAAAACAAACAAACAAACAAACAAAAACCACTCTCTGTTACATTAAGAACTGAATTAAGCAAGCCAGGTTCTTAAAATTACCACTCTTACTGCTATTACTACTACTACTACTAATAGTAATAATAATAACAATAATAGAAAGAGGAGGAGAAAAAAGTGCTACAGTTCAAACATATTGATATCTGACACAAGGTATAACGCCCAACTTTACACCAAGACCCATGACTCCCTAGTTATGTCTCTCCTGACATGTAAGCAGACTACATTTCAAAATATCTGCTCTAATCCTATCTACCAAAACCCCAGAAGTAATAAATCTAGTATCTGATTTGCTATTCTCTTGAAGCAGAGCATACTAGAAACAACTCATACGTGAATTTTATTTTTTTTCAGTATTGTTTCTGAAATACATACTGAAGGGACCACATGCCAAGTGTACAAACTGTCACATGTCCATTATTGCTGTATAGGTGTTACACAAAATTTAAAGATCACCAATGTGACTCATAAATACCAGATATGCAGCCTAGAACACTCCACTTCTTAAACACCAAGACACTAGTCAATGGAAAACTGTTACTTCAAGTGGAATACTAACCCTACTGAGTAGCCAAACTTATTTTAGGGGTAGTAGAAGACAATTCTTGATATTAAAAATTCGCTAGTGAGAGAGGTTGAGGGTGGGAAGAGGGAAGGAGAGAGAGGGAGTGATGGAAGGAGAGGCAGAGAAATCAGAGGACAGGAAAAAGTTCTTTCAGCAAACCTCCCCACACCAAGTATTTTTGGGTCAATGCTTAGTAAATGCAGGGAAGCTCCTGAAAATCTGGATAAACCAGACCACAGGGCCCACTTGACAACACCTGACCCGGAGAGGAGAGGTCCAGAACAGGTCTTACTAGATCTTTGGAATTTTCGAAACTGGTCTATATCCCCCTATCCTCCCACCAAGATTATTAGCAAAGTGAGTAAACTCTGGAGGAAAATGGCCTGGTCAGATAGAACCAGGTCAAAGAAACACAATGAACTGAAGTCGCACAAACCACTGTCCTTAGGGTTGGTCCAGTCTGGGCCACATCATCCATCATCCATCAAGCTGTAAGCCCAAAGAAAGAGTGTGTGGAGGCTCTGGGCAGGGACGGAAAACTCCAGCACTGCACTCCTGGAGGCAGTGGGGACAAAGAAGGGACCTAACCTTCAGGGCTGCTCTTGATAAGGTGACGGACTGCTTGAGAAGATAAATTAGCTCACTCACATAAAGCAAGAAGGAAATCAAGAGAGACTGTAGTTAAATGGGGAAGTAGAAAGGGCAACTCAAATACCATGGTACTAAATCAGGAGAGAGGAGGAAGATGAGGGACTCTACAGGAAGGGGTGCCCACGTGGCGAGGGCGAGGCTGTGGATGGGAAATGCTTGCTAATCAGAGTGGGAAGTGATCTTTCCAGGCAGACAAAAGAACTGCCTGAGAACAAGACAAGCCACACCCCCCTCAACCCTGATGAGATCCACCTCACCTCCCAGACTCTTTGGAAAGGCTACTCGGTGAACTGCCTCCCCCATCTCTGCTTCTCTTTCCTTGTCTGAACCTCCACAAGCCCCCTCTCTCCATTTAGTCACCCAGTACACCTTTCATTCACTCATCCAGCTGTTACTGCATTCCTCCCTCCCTCCACTACCTGCTTAAAGAGAAAACACTGTTCTCTAGGACAGCATGAGTCTGCCATGCTCAGCACAACTCATCAAAACAGAATGAAAAAAAAAAAACTTACGATCGACAGGCATTAGCTAAGCTTGACAGAGCTTCTGTGGCTGCTGCGCACTCTCAAGGAGAGCAGGCACCACCTTCCCGTCTCCTGGAAGCCAGGATGTGTCATAGGGAAAGGCATAGCGTCCCCTCCCTGTCCCATCCCAGCACTGTCCCCACCGGGTGCTCAAAGAGCCTCCTGCTGGTGGAGCCAAGTGCAGGGGCCGGTAAGGACATCTTCACACTCACACCTTTGGACTCCACTGACGCATGTTTTGACTCTGCCCACCCAATGCTTCTCATGAAGCTTTGTGCCCCCTCTTTGGCTTTGACTAAAACACTACAGATACACAGCAGTAGAGCCCAGGGGAAGTTTCACAACTAGAAAACCCCCATTAGCGAATTCATTAATTAGGGATATATGGATACTTTTATATAGAGGGATTTTATAGGCAGCTAGCAAATAAGCATTACTCTAAGAGAAACTTGGAGTGGAGACTTTTTTTTTTTTTTTCTGGAGGGAAAAACTAGGCAAACTTTCTTGGTAATGCTAGAGAGAGAATACTTGTGAGATCAGTACTTCCTAATCAAGGTTGTACAGAAGCCACCCAAGAAGAGTCTAAGACCTACATGCCCGGGCCCCAGCCCCTGGCTCTCAATCAGCAGGATGAGAGCGATGCTCGGGCATGTGCGGCTTATAAAAGCTCCTCAGTGGATCCAGCGCTCACTGAAGATCTGGCTCAAAACCACGATCTTTTGAATGACTTAGACCACTGGGCAACGCTCACGACACCCGTGAGTAGCTGTGGTCAAGTCCTGTCCAACTGAAAAGAGGAAGCACTTTTCAAATAACAAATATACCAAGTGGAGAGCAAAGCATTGCCTGAAAACATCGTTCTCTGTCAAGTTTAGATCACTGCAGAAAAACCACTCATCGACTTCACGTGGCCAGAGAAGTATATGAAATCTTGACCACAAGATAGGAACTCAGTTTTTGAATTAACATATTCCACTTTAATATTCAGAAAAGAAAGGGATAAAGGGAACTGAAGAAGCACCATTATGGTAGGGAACAATAGCTTTCCTTCTTTCTTCTGCCTCTACAGAATTTCATGCTTTTCTAAAACACTGGTGTGGGGGCGCCTGGGTGGCTCAGCGGGATAAAGCCTCTGTCTTCAGCCCAGGTCATGATCCCAGGGTCCTGGGATCGAGCCCCGCATCGGGCTCTCTGCTCAGTGCAGAGCCTGCTTTTCTCTCTCTCTCTCTCTGCCTGCCTCTCTGCCTACTTGTGTTCTCTGTCAAATAAATAAATAAAATCTTTAAAAAATAAATAAATAAATAAAACATTGGTGTGTCAACGAAAGAGATAATGAGCTGCCCAGAGTGGCTCTCCAATCAGGGGGAGCCCCCCAGTCACATCAGAATGACGTGGGACACCTGTCTGAGCAACAATTGTTTGTTAAATCTAATTTGTAATGCTTGCTATTAAAAGCATATATACAGTGTCATATGTCAATTACATCTCAACAAACTTGGGGGAATTGTTTTTTTTTTTTTTTTTTTAAAGATTTTATTTATTTATTTGAGAGAGATAGACAGTGAGAGAGAGCATGAGCGAGGAGAAGGTCAGAAAGCGAAGCAGACTTCCTATGGAGCTGGGAGCCTGATGTGGGACTCGATCCCGGGACTCCAGGATCACGCCCTGAGCCGGAGGCAGTCGTCCAACCAACTGCGCCACCCAGGCGTCCCGGGGGAATTGTTTTTAATAAACTTTAAAACTACATATAAAGCATCTCCAAGAAGCCAATGTCCTCACAACCCTCTCATCTGCCTTAACCCCTAGGCCCAGCTGTCCCTGGACCGGCCTCAGGAGCTCCTTTCGCCTTCTCTACACTGTCCTCGTCTATGAGAGTGAGAAAGAGGAAGGTACAAGCTACCTAAAATAATAACACGAAAAATGTGTAAATACAAAATGGCCCATCAAAATTTCCCCAAGGTAAGTGCCTATTTATAGAGGAAGAACATGATAATGTGGTTATTAAAAGCAAGTTAAATTAACTCTAGCAATTACGGGAGGGATTGATGGACTGCTACTTATCATACTCACCATTCCTACCTAATTAAAGGACCTGCCTCAGACAGGCACAATATATGTTTAAGTGAAAAAGCAAGTTCAAGCAGTAAATGTGTAATAGTATGTTCTCCATGGAATTTATAAAAAGGAGGGGAGAAGTCTATAGAAACTCAGGATCTATGCAGCTCTGAAACTGTGCATTCATGCCCCTTTTTCTGGGAGGAGGTTCGCAGTTTTTCTGTTAAGATACCCATCAGGAGTTGTGTTCAAACCCAGAAAGGGGCCCACCTTTCCAAAACATTTAAGAACTAGTCCTCTGGGAAGAAGCTAAAGGCGTAGCTAAGCTGACAAAATCAAAACCACACCCCACTCCAGAGAATTCACTGATCTGAAAAGAAACTAGTACAATGTGCACAAATGAATGAAAACAACCCCAAAAAATTCCTGCACCAAGAAAACTGTGGAAACCAAAAGGGTTTGAGAAACTGAACAGTGTGAACAAAAACGGCAGAAATATATGCATTTATTTAATTTCTAAGAACTGGAAAGGAAGAGTCCAACAGCAAAACAACCATAAATTACTGATCAAGGCTTTGAACAGTATTTTAAAAACATACACACACAGGAAAAAAACAAGATACTCCTCAGGTACTGCCAAGAAAGAAGATGAGATAACATTTAAGATGCAAAGAAAAGAACCCTTCAGATTGGGGTGAAGAGAAAGAAGCGCTTGAAAGAAAATCCGCACAAAGGAAATGGTCACCACAGGGCTGGAACTGAGGCAAAACCTGTTCTTTTTGAAGATGGAGCAAAGTATTTCATGACCTAAATGATGTGAAACAATCTGTTGACAAGACTAACCTCTGAGGAGGTCACAACAAAAGCAAGAAGGCAGGAAGAATTTATGAGAGAGATTCAGGTTCCCCCCAAAGAATTTAACTTTAACAACATGTTATAATTAATAAACATGAATTATTTTGAGAAGAGCAAGGGGTAGCAACAGAACTTCACAAAGGATCCCATTACTATAATCATAGAATATGACTTACTCAAAAACTACACTCTACAGCAGTCCAAGAAAATAATTCAAGATAGTGACTAATATAACATAGGAAGAATTAATTCAAACAATTTTACTACAAGTGTTAATGGGAAAAGTGGAAATATAAGCATGTCTTTCTTTCTTTTCTGGTCTATAAATGCCATTCTAAAACCATGCTGAAACACAACCATCTAACATTAGAACAAATATATCTTTGAATTGTGAGGGGAGAAGATTCAACTTTCAAAAACCATGTAATAATATGCCCGATTATTGCTCAGCAAATACAACCTCCTCCAGTTCACTGCAATGTTGACTCATGCCTTGGGGTGGGAGACAGCTACAGAGGCCTGACAAGCAAGCAGACCTCCCAAGCATCCTCCCCTTCGTGACCTTGTGAGTCGGCCTCCAATCTTCAAATTCCATCCAACGTGCTGGGTATCTTCTGGGCAGTAGGGAGTGGAGATAGGAGTCCCCTTGGACAACTCCACCTGGCTGCGTACGTAAGCTGCAGCTGGGGAGGAGAACTGCGGTGAGAACTGAGGAGGTGGACTGGTGAACCCCTGTGTGAGTAGCCCTTCCTGAACAGTCCTAGGAGCTAGTCTTGAGGGGGGGTGGCGGTACAGTGAGGAGGGGTGTATAGGACAGATCAGGACACAGCACCCACATGTGTGGTCCCTATCCCTCTGCCACTTTCCTGGAGTCCCTACTGACATATTAACAACAGAGGTATGGCAGACCGATCCTGCGTACAGAGATCATTATACTGTCCATGGCACACAAGCCAGATACATGGAAAATTCAGAGCTGTCTAGTTAAAATAAGCTAGAACATCTTTCAGTTTAGGTCCATGGAAAACCAGAATTTCGAGTCCATCCCAGAAGGGTAAAAGTTAAGAAAATGCAAAAACTATAGGGATAGAGGTGAAGAACACAAATGTATCAATTACATCTGGTAGCTCAGCTGTGAAATACATCAAACATAAAAGAAAACAAATGGAATAATGTCCTATTTTTGTAAGTACCATTACATTTTTTTAATGTAATTGATTACCTATCAAAAATACATGCAGAGGATACTCTGGTTTCTCTTCAGATCGCATAAATCTTTCGCCTTTTACAAAAATACATGCAGAGGAAAAATTAGGAGCTATTGCCGGTGTACCTCGTGTGTACAAAAACCAGAACAGAGGAATGATATCATTGTCACTATAATAGCAAGTTCATGATTTGGAGCCAGCCCCAGCAAGCAGACAGCCCTATGCCTGCTGGATCCTTCTCCTATGAGGCATATGACTTGGGGGAACAGGTCCAACCTCTGAATGCCTCAGCCAGATGAGACTCCTCTGTCAAATGAGAATTACCTTGCAGGGATCCTCTAAAAGGCTAAATGAGATGAGGTCCGGAAAAGTAACTACCATCATGGATAGTGGGTGCTCAAATCACGCTAGCTATTAGGGAATCAAGCAAAGAACCTCAAGTTGTTTTAAAGAAAATCTATTTTGAAAAGTTCTCGTCTAGCCGGCACTGATACGCAAAGCTGGCAGCAATGTAAACAGAAGAAGGAGCAGGCATGACGGTGGCAGAGACAAAAGGACAAGATGGAACCGAAGACTCGGAAGGCCCTGCCAGAGCGCGACAGTGCAAGCAGACAATGACATGAGCCTGGAATTACCTAACAGCTTCATAGGCGAACATAAATAAGACCAAAGAACAGACTGTATTTTCCATTCTAACCGTATCACTTAAAAAACTGATCATGCCGAAGGCAGTCGTCCAACCAACTGAGCCACCCAGGCGTCCTTGGAGTCCCAGGATCGAGTCCCGCATCGGGCTCCCAGCTCCATGGGGAGTCTGCTTCGCTCTCTGACCTTCTCCTCGCTCGTGCTCTCTCTCACTGTCTCTCTCTCTCTCAAATAAATAAATAAAATCTTTAAAAAATAATAATAAAAAAAAAAACTGATCATGCACTAAGTCAAAAATTCAGCCGCCCATTAGCAGTTATTACGGCAAAATTGGATAGAAAAAAAAAATCAGACTTGAATACTGTTCAAATATAAGCAAACCAAAAATAAGATATCGTAAACACTGAACCTGGGATGAAATTCGGAATATGATAAAATGTTTTTTAATAGGTAAGTTAATGAAATGCATGAAAAACTGCTAAAGCAGTACTAAGGGGGAGGTTCTTGCTGTAAGACTCAGTGATTATATTGGTAACAAAGTTAAAAGCAAAAAGAAAAGCATAACAAACCAAGTGGCTTGATAACTTAGAAGAGGGAAAAAAGTAACAAGCCAAAATAAAATTAGAAAAGGCAAACTCAATAAACACACACACACACACACACACACACAGAGGAGAAAGAAAAGGCAAGGAAATTAACAACCAAAAACTATACACAATTCTTTTGAAAATTAGCTACCCATGACTAAAGGGAATAGATTTTTTTTTAACCAATAAAAATAGAAAAAATAAAGTTAGAAAGTATGAACAAAACTATAAAGATGTGTAAATTGGAAATACATCAATAAATCTGATAAGTGGAAAGAAAATCTATATTAAAAAGGAGGAAATTTCAAAAGGTGACAAAATTCCATTTCCCAAAAAATATCCAAGTGAATGAAATGGAAAAATCTGACTGGAAGAAGTCTTTCACAAAACAAATCATCCCTATAATAGATGTAAATTCTCTTCTTGTCTGTCCTACTGTATATGTGTGTGTCACAGAAGAGACCAGGCCTCAGTGAAGCGTCCCAGCTCCTGGCTTTACCTCCTGCTCCCCAGTTTTGATAACTTCGGTATATGTAATAAACATTCCCTCTGTGCCCCTGTGGAGCCATTTGCGTTTTTCCTAGTCCTTCTTAGCCCATTATCTAAACAGACTTCCTCTTTAGATTCATGTTTCCCTTGCCTCTAGCATGACAAATCTGCAGCAGTGTTACCTGAGAAAAAGATGCACAAAAATCAACTGTATTCTTAAACACTAATGAAAGAGCCAAGGGGAAGAAAAGACTTAAAAAATTTCTACGTGGTAATCCTCTTCAAAAATTTTTTTAAATAATAATTTGAAGTGCAAGAGGTTTTTAAAAATTACATATAGTATATAATATAGAAATAAAGACAAGAACAAAGCAATAGCTTGCTCCTGCCAGAGAATTTAAAACACAGCTGATTCCTCAAAGTAGGAGTTGAATATTGCATTAAAAACCCTCTGTCAATAAATTCATTAACTGTTACAGGGTTTCGATATTCAATTCAAATTTATGCCTCCTCCAAGTCACAAAACTTCTAAAGAGGGGAATGAGGACAGTGAGGATGACCCCCCTCCCTATTTAATCAGGTACGCTTTCCTATTCCCATATTTCTACTACAACACCTACCTCTCCTCCATGGATTTCTTATATATTCCTTCTTTCAACAACTTATTTGACACTTCTATAGTGTTAAAAAGATGATAATGACCGTATCTAAAGAAAATAAAATAATAAAATGGTTAAATGAGACAGTGCACAATGCTGCCTAGCCAATCTTCACGCTACTCAAAGGAGTATTTTTTTCTGAATAATATCACAATTTTCAAAAAGTAAAAAGTACACTAATTGTGTTTGTGTGTGTATTCGTCTTAAAGTTTCAATTAAATCATGGTAAAAGTCATATACATACTTCATGTACAAACTTTATCATAATTAACAGAAACAACAAAAATACTCATCAAAAAATTAAGCAACTATGCCCACTAATGGTTATGGCAAACTACAATAAATTAATAATAGTAAAAACTTGGAAAAAATGTTCAACAATAGGGAACTGGCTGAATTATGGAACACTCATATGATGGCATACTATGTTTCCATTAACAACCACAAAAAATAAGAAAACACTTGTGGAAACACTCATGATAAGGGTAAATATAAAAAAATCATCAAATTGTGATAGCCTATACATAAGTGCATATATACAATTAAATCTCAACTATCCCTCAAAATTTTAAATATTAGAAAAAAGACAAAAAATAATATACCAACTTCCTGTGGTAGGTTGCTATATTTTCAAATTTTCAGCATTAGCAAATATTGTTTACATAATCAAACATGTTTTGAAAATTGTAACTATCACTATTAATAATCAAGACTAAACAAAAACATTATTGCATATCATATACAATTCTTACTCGGTCAGTACACTTCTAACTAATCTAACTTTCTGTTGCACATAAAGTACCCAAAACAATCTACTTTCTACTTTCTCCATAGAGAAATTTGGAACACTTGCTATTTCTTTCCCCTCTAAGGGTAATATATAGGATTAATGAGATGGTGATGAGATATAATCTTCTCTATTCAGTATTACCTACTGCAGAAATACCAAGTTAATGTCAAACCTGTTCTGAAGAAGAATAAAACCATAAAAACTCTACACCTAGAAAATCCAATTCTCAAACTACACTCGATGAAGTTTGTCAATTTCTTAAGATCAACATAATCAAGAAAATTATCTTTCCTTTAGCCTGTATTTTGAGGATGAATAATTAATATACAAAAAGATTGGCTGACGTATACCAACAATATTACTATATGGAATATTCCTGAATCTATTTTCCTTTGTACGTGAAAACTCAGTCTACAATACTAGCTCCCCCATTTGTTTCCTCTGGGTTCCCTATATTAGAGATACAAAAAGTAATGACAACACTAAGTTTTATATACAGCCCACTGTATATAACCTTAGATTACTAATATGGTAGTGGCTTGACGATTAACACAGTTGATTTCATATTAGGACAAACTATCAGACACACATTCACACATATACAATGTAAACTGAATGAGCTTTACATTCATCAAAGAAGAAAAAAAATCTTAATTTTCATTGTATTCATTACAACATACTAGTAGTATACTAGATTTATGAAATTTATTCAGGTAAGTTATTTTTAAATATTTTTGTCAACATATTTTATCTGAAAAAACTTAATTACTTTAGGTTTTTAAATATATGCACATATACATAAAATATGAACATCTACATAATCATTCATTATGATCAATATATATTAATTTCCTATACTCACTCCTTAATATGTACATCTTGGAGACTATTTTAATGTTTGACATTACAAACAACAAGACAAATCTGAATTGCTGCACAAAGTTGACAGCCAATAGCTTTATCTTTACATTTTGTAATGTTACATCCTATAGTTATGAGAATTCTCATTTCAGTATTTTAAGTTACCCCGAGTACCCCCAAGAAGAATTATTCAATATGTAATCTAAAGTACTGATTTTGAATGACTTCTTTCTGTGTAATTAAAGAATGTTCCTCCATTCTCTGTCTATAGTAGCCATTAACCAAGACTAAAGTCATTTGAAGCCACACTAGTTGGGAGAAACTATTACTGCAGAAACTGTGTAACTACAAGAAATTTTTGACCTTGGCACATAATTGAGTGCTTAGCAAACATCTACAGGATGACTGCTGGATAAACTCAACATTTTTATCAAACACTGACAGGGTTAAAAGAAAACATCAGACACGTCAATATGGCACTCAACCACTTCCAGTTACCCCATGCCAGCCTCTGAACGGCACTGGCAGAATGCTAACAATATAACACAGCTGTCTTCCATGGTAGCAACTTCAAAAAAAAACAAAAAAAAAAGTGTTCAATACTTAAATAACGTTAGGAAGCTCCACGACCCATAGGTGTAGGAATATTCTCTTCATAGTGTAACTGAATATTAAGTTAGCCATCATCCGAGAGACAATGATTTCTACTTTCCTCCCATCGACCCTATCCAGAAGCTACTACTGTGTTGGATAACTGAACTGGGTTAACAAGGACTCTTCACCCCTAATTATTTCAATGTGGGCCAAATCCCACTATGACTTGAAAGTACCCAATGTATTTGTAACCCAATAACTTTTATATCAACAGTACATTAAAGAGAGGCAATTACCAGATTTTATTTAATTTTATTAATGCACAGATTTAGTTGTGGAGGCAACTGTTAAAAAACATTTGCAGCAACAGGATTTCCTTCTAAACTTATCCAAAGCCTCAAACATTAATAAGCAAATATATAGTAATTAGAAGTTGATTTCTGTGGAAGCAGGTTTTGTAAAGTAGTTTGGAGAAATAATGACCGTTTTCCTTAATTATGTGTTTTTTCAGTTTTTTTTTCAACAGATCAAAATCACTTTCTCCTGAAAACAAACCAAAAATTCTATTAAAAGACTCTACACTGTAATGCCCCGTAAACTGTGTAAGTTGCCTACTCCTTTCAAAGCAGTCTTCGAAAGAAAGAATCATATCTTTGAAAGAACAGCTAAATATGTTTTTTCCAAAATGCTGAAAAGGAAACAAGACACTCTAAAGTTATACAGTTTCCATTTTTTTACAATCAATTTCATCTCAGCCACACTGCTGACAGCAATTCAGCAAAACTAAACAATTTAATATTTGACAATCTATGTAAATATGCTTAAGCTAAGAAATGTGTTATGCCTATCTTAACCTGATTTCATTACTTTCTTTTCAACAAGAAAAGCATACTTAACTGTAAAGGAGGCAGAAAAGTTAAATCCTAATTGAATCTACATCAAAAGGAAGAGAAAACAAAAACTTTCTCTTTGAATCAGTTGAAAGCCTCAAGCATTCAACGGACTTGAGAAGATGAAATTTGGTTACATTATTCCTGGAGATATTTGCATCTTTGCTCAGAAAGCCCTCCTAGGACCTTTCATTGCACTAACTTCCAGCCCTTTGCTGCTTCTTCAGTCACTATGGATCAAGCTGAATATTAATGAGTAAAAGCAGCCAGAATATAAGAAGCGCAGCCAAGAATACGAGGACAGACAAGAAAAGAGCTCACTATTTTCGAGAAAACATCTTTTAAGAGTTCTGGGCTCCCAGAAGTCAGGCCAAAACAGAGAGAAACTGCCTTTGGATGAGGATAAATAAGTTTAAGCTTTGCTCATAGGGGATGGTAAAAGACTTTTTTTCTTCTTTTGTGCCATCTGTTTAAATAACATTAAATCTGGGTTAACAGCAGATTCATACTCACATCGGAATTACCTGATTTTGTCTTAAGAGGAGAAACAACAAAATTCATAGTGTTTGTAATCAGGCACTTCAAGAAAATTCTTTTTTTTAGTAGCCATTTGGAAACTGTCAAATTACTTCTTACCTCCATCTATATACACTTGGGAAGGATTAAGGGTATCCCTGAAAACATCTTCAGGATAAAAAGCATTATCTAAAAACTTGAAAAAATTTGGCATAAGTGTATTTCATTCACCACAAAATAAGTAATTGCCATATAATAACTTTTATTCATTGAACTACTTAAAACACTGATAAATACAAATGCCTTGTCCTTATATGTAAGGATATATATCTACTGATTTTTGAATTTTAGTTACTTTTTGAAGAAACTCAGCTTTTTAATCCCGAATGCTATACTTCATCATAAATACCTGATAGAGCTCTCTCGGCATTTCAGAATTCTCATCAGCAAGACTCAGATTTAATCTCAGGGAGAACTGCAAACAGCCTTATCTTTGAACATCTTGAGTTACCATACAAACTGGTAAAGCATGCACATTTGTGAGCTTTTCCCTTTATTACTTCTAAGGTCTCCTTCTCTGTATCAACTATCTGTTATTGTCTTAATAGGTCTATTGTCCGTATCAAGTTCCTATTCACTGTATGTGTTTTTTTTTACTATTTTATGTCATGAGATGCCACAGCTAATAAATGAAAGGAACCTAGTATTCTGACATTTGGGTAGGGCAACCGAACTTATTCTGTAATGTCTTAGTATTTTCACAGCACTTCTGAAATGCCTTGTATATAGTAAATGTGTTAAAAATATTGACTGATGGGTAAAACCAAAGCCACCTTCAATCTGGAACCCTTCCAAGCAGTGGGCTGATAAAATATCAGACTGAACTCTCCCAAAATACGTGAACTGTCAGCTTTGCTGACACCGACAGGCAATGTTCTCGGTCTCCACGTTGTTCTCAGTTTATTTTTGAGATCAATTTCCTCTGGATATCCCTGAAAGTAATTTTTTCCCCAGAGTTTACACTCTGCCTTTTTCTCATCTTTTATAAATTCATTGAGCAATCTTCAACTACCCATCTTCTTCATTGAGCTTCAACTACCACCTACTCCTAAGTGCTTCCAAACCAAATTCCCAGCTCAGATGTTCTGCCTACTGGCAATGAACACATTCAAATAAATACCCACAAAGGAAAAAAGGTATCATGTTTTACATTTATTCCAAATGATTTTTTAATAGTCTTTCAGTTTAACAAACGATTAAATTTCCTTTATAAACAATATTATGTTAGACTCCCAAATTCATATTAATACCAATTAAAGAAAGTAGGAGTTTATAGAGAATCAAAACACTCAAATGTTCATTGGGTAGTCATCACTTGGCTACCCAATTCTACAAGGATTCATATTTAAATTTTTCTCGAGATAAGACTAAAATGAGCATTTAATACTTTACAAATACATTCTCTCATTTAATTTTTTACTATTTTATGTGGGGGAGGGGGGTAGTAGGAATTACTGAAATTAGACTCAGAAAAAGACACTGGAAAGGCCACAGAAATTGAACACACGCTGACAAAATGGGTTTGACTTATGGTAGAGAAAATGAGGACGAGCAATCTAAGCAGAAAGAATGGTGCACACACATGCACACGAAAGCTTCAAGATAGGAACATACATGAAATATATACCAGTGTTAACCGTCCCCACTGAATAAATGGGTTAGGAATCACGGAAGATTAAAATAAATGAAGAAATAAGACAGTTTCAGACTGTAGTGAACCATGAAATTTAGGCAAAGGAGTTTAGACTCGGTAACAAAGAGACGATGTAAATTTTTTTTTAATTTTTTATTTTTTATACACATATATTTTAATCCCCAGGGGTACAGGTCTGTGAATCGCCAGGTTTACACACTTCACAGCACTCACCAAAGCACATACCCTCCCCAATGTCCATAACCGCACCCCCCTTCTCCCAACCCCCCTCCCCCCAGCCACCCTCAGTTTGTTTTGTGAGATTAAGAGTCACTTATGGTTTGTCTCCCTCCCAATCCCATCTTGTTTCATTTATTCTTCTCCTACCCACTTAAGCCCCCATGTTGCATCACCACTTCCTCAGTAAATTTTTTTTAAGAAAATAAAAGAAGGGGCACAGTGTTGTTTTAGAAAATTTAGTGCAGCAACAATGCAGACAGTAGAATACAAGTGGGGAGGGAGTTAGTAATTAGGGGAAATCCAAAAGGAGGCTGAGCACAGGGAGATAAGGGCTGTGAGCAGAGAAGTGAAAAAGATAATAAAAAGGAAACTCAAGAGTTCAAAGAAGGACACTATAATTAAAGGGTAATCATTCTCAAAATACGTTACTCTAAGATTCTTTTAAATACTGGATCTGCTTCATAAACGTACTCATCAAATACTCAGGTGGTTATTTTCAAAAGACTGAAGAACAGGGTAAGCACAGGTAAGCTTAACATATTAGATAGAGACATGTCAAAGATGAAAACATATTAAACCAAAACAGTAGCTAATAAGGGACAGGACAACTTTTTTTGATGAAGGGGAGCTACCATTTGTTGAGGACGTATAATGTGTCGAGCACTATTGCTAGACATTCATTCTGCAGATCATTCTGCAGCATCATCTTTATTCCTCACAATTCTGAAGATGAAGATATCATTTGTTCTATTTCTCTTTACGGGGAAAGAATTAAGTAATCAATCTGAACAATGACACATCTTTAAAACTGGCTGGGCCAATATTCAAACGCATGTGCTCATTTACACAAGTTTTAAAAGCTGTATGTATTGGGGTGCCTGGGTGGCTCAGTGGGTTAAAGCCTCTGCCTTCAGCTCAGTTCATGATCCCAGGGTCCTGGGATCGAGCCCCACATCCAGCTCTCTACTAAGCAGGGAGCCTGCTCCCCTGCCCCTCCCCGCCACCGCCTCCCCACGCTGGCTGCCTCTCTGTTTACTTGTGATCTCTCTGTCAAATAAATAAATAAAATCTTAAAAAAAAAAAAAGCTGTTATGTATTGTATAAGATGGAGATACACCAGTATCAGCACCTAGTTAACCCATGACACAGAGTATGCCCTAAATAAATACAGCTCAATCACCAAAATTATGTTATAATTAGGTACCATTTTAACAGAACCAGAGGACTTATACTTTCAACAAAAAAGAAAACATTTCTGAAATTGGTACATGTTAGTTATCTAAAATCATACAATGTCACAGAATAAGAGATTGCAAAAAATTCTCAAAAACACTTTTTTGTATTGTGCCATACATCGAGAAATAATTCCTGCCAAGTGTTAGGCAGTTAGTTTAAAACTCATCTCTATTACAAAGATGTAACACTCCAATAAAACAATGTTTTCAAAAAGGAGACACAGGCCTTGCTACTATTGTTACTGTCATTATTTCACAACCTGATTTTGATTTGGAGAAGCAGGGACTATGAGGTAAGGGAGTAAGGGGATAAGAGACAAAATAGAAATGGCACAAGAGATAAAATATTACCTTTAAATAAAAATTAACTTAAAAACTGACATGTTTTCTATATATGTATATAAATATTACACTTCACCCTCTAGTTTAAAATTCTGATTCTAGATTCAATTAATATTTGTAGAGTACTTGCTTTGTACAGGCACAGATACAAGGAATGTTCATACTCCAACTCTTCTCATTCTAATTAGCTAGTTTATATGGTCTCTAACCTTGAATACGAGGTCAATAGTTCTGAACCCTGAACATCTTGAAAGGCCTCTGGGGCCTCCCCAGGAATTCGATGGAACTACAATTATCTGTCACTGAGGCACTGTATGATTTATTTAGGTGCTCCAAACCATAAAGGACAAAACAAATGTTTCAATGTGACATCTTACTATGTGGTTCTACTCTAATAATTTTCCTTTTTGGTGTTCTTTTATGAATGGATGAATGGTAATTTAGTGATAGACAGTGATCATTCCTAGCAAGGTCCCTCAGGATCTAACAGCAACGGACCAAGTTGAACCATCAAAGCATTCCTCAGAGGCAGGAGGGCAGCCTGGGCCCCAGGACTCTGCTCAGCCCTTCCCTGGCCCTCTCATGGCTCCCCTACACTTTCTTCTGCAGGGAAGTTGCTCCTACCAAGCATCTTTCTCTCTCGCTACCTCACTTTTTTCCAGCATTGCTCAAAAGTCACCTTCTTAATGAGGCTTGCCTGGATGATTTAAAATGATCATGCACTCCCTCTCTTTAACTTAAACCTATTTTATTTCCTATGTAGCACCTATCACTTTATAACCTCTACCATATCTACTTTTTGCCATTTTTATTGTTTGTATGTTCCCGGGGCTGGAATCCAAACTTCTTCAGAGTTGGGACTTTGATCTTCTTGTTCACCTAGGTACCTCAAGAATTTAAGAGGATCTGGCATAAAATAAATGCTCAATATGTACTGCTTAAATTTTTCAAAGTGTTTTAATGAATGAAATAGAGTAGGATGTAATCTGAGCAAAAAGATGAATCTAGGAACCAAAATTTCTTTATATTCTTTCACAGAGAAATTTAAATGCAAGCAGTTAACACAGAAACCTAGTAATGTTCCCAAAAACCTAAAAATTTTCTTTTGTCATATAAATATAAGACTACAAAAGCCTTCACAATGCATCTTTCTTATCCAAGCATCTTCCAACTCAGTAATTCCAGAAACATCTAAACATTCCTAACATACCACATAAATCCCCTGTCACACCGGTTTTCACTAGAGAATTGTAAGAAAATCAGCTACACAATATTTTTAACTCCTAACTCCAAATGATCTGTTTGTTGTAAGATTAGAAATAATACACTGAAAAGACTCAGCATATTATAGATACTTGAATTAAAACTTATCTATATTTTATAGAATTGAAGTTTAAAAAAAAAATCGGTGACTATCTACTCAAGATGTTGGAAAATATGATTCCTTCAACAATATATGCCAATCTGGAATTGTTGAGATTCTATCTAGACCAGAAACTCCTGAAAAGCAAAGTGTTTTTTAAAAAGCTAAATTCATTAACTCAAAAAATAATATGAGACTTACAAATACTAACACCTGTCCTTGATTTTGAGTTTTAGAAAAAGTCCCCAGCAAGTAAGGCATGATTCTGCCATCCTGAAGCTTATAGTCTTGTAAGAAAATGTTTCTCTACAAAATTGCTTTTTACACAGTCACACAGATTAATCTTAAGAGCGAGGGAACACTGGTGTATTCACATTTAAACTGTCTGAACCCCTTAAGAATTTTCATTAAAAGGGAGCACACTACCCCACCTAAAAGAAGTAATTTATGGACCGGAGAGTGCTTCAGTGTGAATGTTCTTCTTACGTCAAAACAGAGATCCCCAGTTTTACAAAATATCTGCGAGGAGAAGAGAAAACCTTGGTTCATGGTTGGCATCCACTAGGGAGCAGCATTCAAGTGTCAGCCTCTCCTTTCTGTACCAATCAGTGAAGAACAGTGAGTCACCCAAGGACCAGCACTGGTTACCAACATGAATATATTTTGTTCTGTAGTTTCCTGTCCCAGGGGCAAAAATACAAAGCAAAACAAAAAAAAAAAAAAAAAAAATGGAGCAACGTACAGCACAAAATATTCAATTCAAGGCATTATGCCAAGAAAGCAACAGAAAGTTTTACACTTGAGCCAAAGGCTTCTTGGTTTCTTTTAAAAATTTAAATCGTGACAATTATCTTGATGTTTCTTGATGAATCAGATCTGTCTACAGAACAAAAGCTTGCTCAGGAGTTTTGTGTACTTTGAGGAATAATTATTTCCTAAGCTTATTCACTTTTTTAAGAAAGCAGCTTACAGACAGATTTAAAAGCTAGTGTGCTTGAGTGAAAACATTTGTAATCAGTCAACCTACAGAGCCATTTAGCTTGAAACGTCAATGGAAGTAGAGAAAGGATTCTGGAAGAAAACGGAACGTAAAAACTTGTCTCACCAGAAAACAGTACTTCTAATTTTCTCACATACATTTCTCTTCCAACTTTGTGGTCTAAAATATAGCCAAAATTTTGAGTCATCACTAGTTTACTCAGGAGTGATGGCAAAGCTTGCACTTAATTGTAACGGCACTGAGTCACAAACCTCTACAATGAGTATTTCATTTCTTCCCCTCTCTGCATAACTCCATGAGTACAAAGCACGTAATACATTGATAAATCTATTCTAATAGCTGATTGGCAATAAATTATGTTTACCTTTCTAGCACAAAAATACAAATATTGCTAAGTAGCTACTGAAATCCATTTATCAATGTCTATCAACGTAGGGGTCTTTTCAATTCTCTTGCTGTGTAACAAACTACCCTAAAACTTAGTGGCTGTAAAAACAGCTGTTTTATTTACTTATAATTCTGCAATCTAGGCTAGGCTTGGCTGGACAGTTCTTTCTGGCTCATCTTGCCAGTTGTCACGTGAGGCTAACACTGAGCTGGCAGGGACCAGCAAGGACACTGGAAGAGCCAGGCCTCCCCCTCTCTGTGTGACCTCTCCATTAGGGTTAACTGGACTTCTTGGATGGGACTCCCCGAGTTCTTAAGGCTTAGGCCTACAACTTACACACTGTCACGTCTGCTGATTCAGACAGTGAAAGCCTCAGACCCAACCCACATTGAGAGGGAGGGGCCCACACGATGGTATAAATACTAGAGGAATCATTTATTAGAGTCTCCTGATGTAAAAGACCACGAGGGCAATTTATATTCCACTTGCAGAACCTACACCATATTTCTTTGGGTTAGCACCATGGAAGAAGCAAGAATAAAAAAGGCTAGGCAAACTATGTGAAAGAAATGTAGTAGATGGGGGTAGGGAAAGGTAAGTGGGTAGAGGGAAGGGAAAAAAATCCCTCCTGGTAAGAAGAATACACTCAGCCCTGAAAGCATAATTGAACAGAGATGGTATAAAAATCTGTACCTTAACATCTGTGGGGTTTTCTTTAATTGTCTAATCATTTATTGGTAACATTAATAAGGGACTGCATATAGAAGTTGAGCCATTATTTATTATGCATCACATAATCCCCCAGAAGCTGAGCAAGGGGAATGATACACCAGGCTATTACAGGAAAGTATATACACCCTCATCAGCCATTAGGATGACTGTCAGGCTAACAGGCAGAACTAGTGGAGGGACAACAGCAAACAGTGGCTCAACCTTCATATCCACCATTCACAGACCACTACCCCAGGCCAATGTGGGTTCTGTAAACTCCTTCTAGTCCCTCACTGGGAAATGCAGAGAATACCCGCAACTCATATACCATTTCTATTCAACAGCTTTACTTCCAGTCAGTGAAGCCATTCTGAAACTGGATACAGTACGGATCTCCCATAAATTAGACCTACAAATAATACAGATCATTATTTCCTTCTAATGGAAGCCCCTGGAAGGAACCACAGAATTCTGTTACTGAAAGTCTCTGTGTGGGTCTTCCTTAACAGGAGCAAACTGAATTTTTTTCTAATAAAGTTGCTTTAATTGCCTCCTATTTTGATAGCATACCATAACACTCATCTGTTAAGACTTAACTACATACACCAGCCAATTTAATGTAATAGCTAATATTTTTAAATTTATATATATTTTTTCTAACCTTTACCGGCATTTCCTTAGTTTTTTTCTAAATGTGGACTTGTTCCTTTTCTCTTATGACTTAAATTTAAGGAGGGCATACCTTAGAAAAAGAAGAGGCAAAAAGTTGTTGAAGAGCACAAAGAATTCAATTCAAAGAAACTCACAGAATACATTTTCCTCAATTTAACATATGGAGCATAACGTGTTACAACATTAGCTCCCTTTTTCACTTCCAAACATCTGCTAATAAGACATTCTTCCTCCAGTGTGCAAGATGCTCTCATCAAGCCAACTGGCTAAATTAGCATCTACATCATTTTCAAGTAACAACACAGAATATATAAGTTAACAAAATAGAAGGGCTGAAGTAGAAACTATGAAACTTCAATATCCACTCAGGTCACATATTTTGTCTTCTCTCTTGCAGCTTCTTCAGATGAACAGTGAATGGCAAGGAGTATTTTTGAAGACAAGGGAGAGTAATAAACACGGTTTAGAGAAGAACCATCCATGGAAGTTCTGTAAGACACTGAACAGAAACGGTACCATTATATTCACCACTGGCAAAGAGTTCAAAGTGCTTACATAAGCAAACTTTTTGTTATGTTGATAAAAGATGCTGACTGGAAAGTTGACAAGAGATGCTGACCCAAAATCACAAAGTATCAAAATGCCTCAGTACCACCAGGAAAACACTGAAATGGACAGAAAAACTCATGCTCTGTCTCCAGGATGCCACCTCACAGATAGGATTAAGGGAAATAAGAATATGTATACAATTATTTAAACATTTTGGAGGCTAAAAGATTTTACCTAAATTTAAAGTTATATAATAAGTATACTCAAGGTCAACACTGCCTTTTTAGGCTTCATAGTAACAATATGGAGCATAAGTACCCACTAATATTCATTGCTGATGGTGTTTAAAGACCTTTCACTTCCCATCTTCTTTGGTCTGTGAAATAATATTCATTATTTTGTGTTTACATTTGCCAAAAATGTATCAGTAATGCCTTATAAAACTCAGAAGAAATTAACTTATGGTTATAACACAGAACTTTAAAAGCACAAATTTTCAAACACCATTACTTATAAATCCAGAAAATAAGACTGAAAGTTTCCATTGATATCATCTTTCACAAAGATGCAATTATTGAGCAATAATCTGAATAAGAAAATTAGATTTGATTGAAGTAAAACAAATGAAAAAATATAAGCACTTGGGAAACACACTATACAACACAGATTAATCATTACCATTGCTCTCTAAGTGAGGGAAAATACCCAACTGTGAAAGGGAAGAAACACAAAAGTGTGGGTAGAATCTTTAACAGAAAGGCCATTGTTTACCCATAAGTTTCACACTCCAGAAATATGAACACTTGCCAGGTAATTAAATACACCCACATGCAGAGTGTTCCATAGCCCTTTTTTTTTTTTTTTTTAATTATCACCATTTATTATCCTCACCAGCAGGTAATTTTCTAAGCAACACAAGATCTGGACTGGAACTAAGGGAAGCTACACACTGGAAACTAGTTCAAGTTACTACTCTTAGATGATCAGCTGCCCATGTACCTGCTCACGGGGAGAAACTGTTGGGCATCAAGATTTCCTCTGCCTTCTCTTGCCTGCACAGTGATACAGCTACCACAAGTCTAGAGCAGGAGCCAGCCCAGGGAGCAGATAAATTACAGTGCTCAGTGAAATTAACTGGAGTAGGGTGTAACTCATCATTTCTTCATCCTGCACCCAAGCCAATTTGGCTTTCCACACCCATTGCATCCCAAGTCCAATTAGGTGACATCTTTCTTTAAGCATTTAAGCTCCTTTAAAAGTCTGGGCTTTTAACCTTTTGCAATGTATGGATACTGTTAGCAACTTATTAGTAGTAGTATTTTTATGTCACAACCAAGTATGAAACTTCTGCCTCAGGATAGGAAGAAACGGTGTTTCGAAAAAATTTTAAAGCTAAGATTCGCCATGATCAGCAATCCTTAACCCACTGAGAGACATTTTACATCACAATGCAACAGACATTAACTATGCACACATAAAGACACAGTCAAATCCAAACCACATACCAAAACGCATGTTTCATGAAACATGCCATACCTTTAGTGTATATGAGACTCTCCATTATTTTCTCTTCTGGTTCTTTTTTCATCCTGCTCAGGCTCCCTAATTTGGTTTCACCAACCCATTGGTTGGGCAGCAACCAGAGTTTGGAACACAGAGGTCCCTCTGTACAAACACTAATTCATAGTTCTTCATAAAAATCACTCCTGCCAATCAGTGTCAGTATGACACTCCCCACAGATGAGAATAAGACACTCCAAAGGGGCTGACTGATCTGTAAATAGGACTGTTTCTGAAACATGAATGAAACAGGCAGCAGGATATCTAGAACAGATGAGCTCTAACTGTGCTTCTCTAAAAGCAAATTAGTCACTTATCACTCTACTGAAAGTGTACTATAATAGGCCTTTTGGACAGGAAAATGGAAACTTAAACAAGACTTCATTTTTTCTTATTATGTTGGCAAAACATTTTAAACTGATACTATCAAGTGTTGAAAAGGATGTGGGAAAATATGTGTACTGTTATTAGGACTATAAATTTTGTGCAGCCATTTTGAAGAATGATTTGGGAGCATATAACTAAAATTTAAATACCCTCTCACCCAGCAGTTCTTCCAGTAATATATGCTAGCTCTTACTGATGCACAGAGACCTATGTTTCAAGACACTGACCACTGGTAAGGAAAAACTTATGGTACAATCACATTCCTTAATTACATAGAGAAATGTCCAAAAGAGAAGGTCTTTCCTTACCATTGTTTCTCAGTGGGATACTATGAACGTACCAAACAAGATATTTCTTCACAAAACACCCCTACATGGTTAAAAATACTCCCGGGGGGTGGGGAGGGGAGTGGTACCATCTTGGAGTGAGAAAACCACTATTCCTTGTGTACTGTAAGGAATTTTTTCAAAAGGTATTACAAGGGAAAAAGAGAAAGCAAGCTGCAGAACAATACCTATAGTATGACTGCAATTTTGTGAAAATAAACCAACCCCACTCTAGTATACATCCCCATGAACGTATGGAATTGGAGGACACTGGAAGACAGATTGACAACTTCTGTCCCTAGGAATTCCAATATTGTTTGATTTTTTTTTTAAGAATTTCTTTCTACATTGGATTGGTTGGATTTTATTAGTTTAACATTTTATTTGGGGAAACTAAACTCTACAATATTCTCGCAAACCTTACATGGCTATTTTGAGAACTGTGACTGAGTAGAGCCTGTTGACAAAGCTATAAAACAAAGAGGGAAGGAGAGTAAGAGGAGGGACTAGGTACTAATGACATGAGTCATAAAAGTCCTTTTCCTTCCTAATTAAAGGGAAAGATCTCTTTAATAAACTAATTAAATACACATAAGAAGACAATTTAAAATGTGGGAATTAAATAATCACACTACTTTGGTCCCCATTGTCACCCTCCTCCCACAGCCTGTGTAAAAACATAACCTCTGACCTCTGTACCCAGCTGTCCCTCGTGCTCCCTCTCAAACGCTGAGCAGCCAGTTGCCTGTCCCACCAGCTCAGAAGCTCTATGAGGTCAGAGGCCACTGACAGCTCTTCACTCTACCACTAAGATCTGCTGCTCTATAAGAGAATGTTGAATTATGATTTTAAAAAAGGATCTCTGACACAAATATCTCACTGGGGATGAGTTCTTTTTTTTTTTTTTAAGATTTTATTTATTAATTTGACAGAGAGAAATCACAAGTTGACGGAGAGGCAGCCAGAGAGAGAGAGATAGGGAAGCAGGCTCCCTGCTGAGCAGAGAGCCGGGTGCGGGACTCGATCCCAGGACCCCGAGATCACGACCTGAGCCGAAGGCTGCAGCTTAACCCACTGAGCCACCCAGGTGCCCCTGGGGATGAGTTCTTAACTAGTTTACAGGGTTGAGATAAGTTAGAGAAAAGATGGTCCGTGTTCAATAGCAATAACTGAAAATGAAATTACCACTGGTGTTTCCTTTCTAGGAAATACTAAGGGGGTTTTTGTTCATTTGTTTTCTAACTTTGCATTCTTTTTTTTTTCCATTCTAACTTTGAAACTAAAAGAACTAAGTAAGCAAAGGCACACGAAGTACTATCACTTTAGATAAGCAATTACTTCAGAAGTATTGTATCCAGGGTAAAATCATCAGAACAACGGCATCCTGGGGCACACAATGCTTTGATAATCTAGTATCCACTCCTGCTTCCTTACTGACACAGCACCAATGAATATATCCTGGGTGGCCATGTGTCAGATAAAAGCACGTGACCCCCTTGCAGCTAGCAGTGGATATATATGGTTCTTGCCAATGTCACGTGGGCAGAAGTCACCAGAAAGAGATCACCTCTCCCAAAACAAGCCTCATTAGCAGAAAGCCCTCCCCTTTGAACTCTTCTTTCAGCTATGAGTAAATCCTGAAGATGCAACAGTTTACCAGCAACTCTAAGGAGGAACCCCTGTGACAAAGATGGCCGGCCCCCCAAACAGGAAGAGCAGGTCCTTAACATTACTGAGCAGTTGCATGACTCTGGAATGCGTACCTGCTTGACCTTCTATGACCTGAGAAAAATCGGTTTCTCTCTGTTGCAGCTGAAAACATTCCTAGTGACAGATCATCTATGGGGGAATCAGCAGCATAGCATCCTCTTGCTAGGACTGTAAGAGGATCTAGAATAATACAAGGAAATGGAAAGTCTGATCAAGGGAATACAACAATATATAATAGAGTAGAGAAAACAATACTGCCGGTGCACATTGGGACGATACAGGCACAACAGTGATAAATTTCTGACAGTCCCTTCTAAATAAAATAGGCATACATTCCCTGATTGCACATACCTAGGCTTCCCTTCTTTTGGCAACTTCTTTTGGAACTAACCACTTTTTGGATCATATCAGTGGTACAGCCTAATTAGCCAGCTAAAAAAATACTAGCAGGAAACCTGAGGCAGGTTCTCAACACCACAAATTATAGTTAAGAGGGCAACCATGAAGAAAATGTATGTTTCCTTATATACCATATCTTATTATCCATTTCCATATTTATTAGCTGCAATGATCAATTCTCATTTAGAGGATTTCAGCTTGACTTAAAGTTGTTTCAATCTGTATGCACTGTTCTCCACCCCACAAACACACACACACATACACACACACACACCCTCTCTCTCTCTCTCACACACTCTTATGTTTCAACTCAAAGATGACATCCCATTTGAACTGGATCTCCAGGCTAACCACACTCATGCAGAAATGGGTACTCAGTCACTAACACCCCCCCCCCCGAGAAGGCTGCATGATTTACAACCAAAACAGCAGAAAGGTACCTATATCAAGTACTTGAAAAATCAACCCAGGTTTTATTATTTACATTTTAATTGTCAATTCCACAATTTCTTAAAGATTTATTTAGTTACTTGAGAGAGAGAGAAAGTGCGTGCACTGCGGGGAGGGGGGTGCGCAGCGGGGACAGAGGCAGCTTTCAGTAGACTGAGTGTGGCCCGAGGTGGGGCTCAATCTCAAGACCCTGAGATCACCAATTAAGCCAAAACCAAGAGTCAGACACAACCCACTGTGCCACCCTGGTGTCCCCAATTCCATAACTTTTTAAAAGAAACTCATATGCATTTTTAGAAAAGTTTTATAAGCAAATCTTCATTGCCTTGGATAACATTAGAAGCTCAGGGCCAAAGACTCCATATTAAGAGACCAAAGAAAATCATTTTACCAAAGAAAAACCAATGCCCAAGCATTTTAGATGATAACAGTACCTAACATAATGTCAGCACCAAAACCAATGTTTAATTTGTTTTAATACTATAAATTATCAAAACATGAAAAAATTTAAATTTCATTTCTCACATTTGAATTCTAAAAGAATTTACCTTTTATTGCCTTTTGTTAATAGTAGTAGAAAAAGCTTTAAAAAAACACCAAGACTGAGCCATCCTGTCTCTATGAAGCAGGTCTTTAATTTCTGTATAGAAGTTGGAAGTTTCTAGAATGTACCTGAACTATCTGGAAAATGAACTAAATCTACAAGGAAAAAAAAAATCTATAAATAATTTCAATGAGAAAACAACTGTCCCCAAAATAGGAGTTTTAAGATATAATGTTTGGAAATGTTAAAAAACAAACAAATAAACAACAACAACAACAACAAAATGGTTCCGGAATATATCATTTAAGAGTATCTGATGAGGAAATCATAAAACTATCTTGGCAAAAATTTTTGCATCTACAGCCCTCCTAAAACTGAAGCTTGGCACTATAACTGAGTCCTATTATGATCTGTTTGAGAGCTTCTAACTTTAAATTAGAATTAAAGAATTTTAAGTGATTTGACAAAATCCATTTTAATGACAAAAGGATTTCCTGGGGTTAACAGGAAGGAAGAATATTTTAATTATGTTTTGCTTCCTTTACATTTACAGTTGTACCCCTGTTCCCTCATCCATATTATGCCTACACTCTAGTCACCTGAGCTGAACTCACGCCAAGACAGGTCTGACACACATACTCGACATTTACACATACTGGCAAAGGGCAAGAGAACAGGAATTGGCACGCACATGAGACACTATACTATAATTCTTAACTATTCTCTTATAAAACTATTCTCTTATAAAATCACTCTCTGACTACTTCTCCTGACTACTGGTGAGAGTGTAAGTAAATGAAGATATTTCTGAATGACAGCTGTGTCAGAGGTTTTTTTATTTCTCGACAATCATAGAAGAGCCAAGATAATCCTGGGCATCTCCTGTCAAATTATGGAGTTAAGAGGACGATGGTCTAATCTAAAATGGACTCACTGAGGATTAAGAGCACAGGAATCACAAAGATACACACTAGTAAAAATATTTCATGACATTTTGACTTATTGCCATAAATGAATTATAATCTGAAGTCAGGTCAGGCAACTAACATTAAAAGCTAATTAAGAGGGCGCCTGGGTGGCTCAGTGGGTTGAGCCGCTGCCTTCGGCTCAGGTCATGATCTCAGGGTCCTGGGATCGAGTCCCGCATCGGGCTCTCTGCTCAGCAGGGGCCTGCTTCCCTTCCCCTCTCTCTGCCTGCCTCTCTGCCTACTTGTGATCTCTCTCTGTCAAATAAATAAATAAAATCTTAAAAAAAAAAAAAAAGATTTAAAAAAGCTAATTAAGAGACCAAGAGGTATTTTCACCTACCACACCCTTTCTGAAATACATAACTTCTAAGATGTCCTTCCCTCACATAACACCTCACATACCCATCATTACTTTGCTGACAC
Organism: Neogale vison; assembly: GCF_020171115.1. Taxonomy (NCBI): domain Eukaryota; kingdom Metazoa; phylum Chordata; class Mammalia; order Carnivora; family Mustelidae; genus Neogale; species Neogale vison. Next base: position 63,278,137 of record NC_058091.1, on the reverse strand, counting down.
AAAATACATTTTTTGTAAAGTCTATACAGCTGAAGACACAGGAGCCCATGGTTTCAGCCCAGCAGGTTTGACTCCAACCAGCCGCAGGAACCACACCTACATAATTCCCCTTCTGCAGGAGCACACCCAGGATCAGTACTCTGTTTTTAAAACATTTGTTCACATTTTTTACTTCCTCAACTTCTTAATTAGGCTATACTGAAACATCTAAGGTTTCAATGATCTGTAAGTTGAGTCTGAGCAAGGAAACTTTCAGGCTAATGTGTGTTTTAGTACTTCCATTTGAATACTTAAGGAATCACACTCACAAACTCGATCACACAGAAATGTTCTTTATAAAAGGACTCCTTACTCCTCCTTTGAAATCTCGGGAGAGAAAAATATAGAACTCTGACCACAGACACAGAAAGCCAGATGTATTCAGTCCCATATGCCCCCTTAATTTATAGATACCATGGGAACCACTTTATGTTTATCTGTACATTTTCAAAATTCCAATAATTGTTTAATGTGACTTCACAAAAAAAAAAAGGTTAAACATGAAACAATTTAAATTTCATTTCTCATATTGTAGATTTACCTTTTATTAGATTAGTTAACAGCAATAAACAGAAATAAGAAACAGGAGGGCTGACCCAAAACACGTCTTCATGTTCTGACTAGAGATTTGAAATTTCTAGAACATGCTCAAGCTCAATGGAGAATGAATTAAATCTAAGAAGAAAAAAAGAGTCTTTAAGAATTTCAATGAAGAAACACATTTATTCCCAAAATAAAACTGTTTTTTCAAAAAAGATCTTAGAATAAATGATGGCTCTAAAGGTTAAATAAATTTGGCTTTATAAACATCAACAACTGTAACAACAAAAACAACTAGAATAGACACCGTAACTTTCATAGACTCCTCTCAGATCTAAAAGGTTCCTGGATCATCATTAAGCAACATAACAAGCACAGTTTAACCATAATCTGTACAAGAAAAAAGTCAACATGAGGAAACACTATTACTCTTTTAATGTTTCTTACCAAAGAGACATTAAGGTCCCAACTGAAATGTATGGTCCTGATCCCTGAAAAACCATTATTTTCAACTGATAATTGTATAATTTATCACAGTCTGGAGTTTTGTGACAACAAATCATGATTTATTGTGCTCTATTCTCTCCCACGAGGACTGGGGTTGCGGCAAGTCTTTAGGTCCTACATACTATACCATGGTTCCTTTAAAAAGATTCAGTCATTTGACTCGCCTCCTCCCAACCTCTCTCATTTTAGACAAACAAGTGAGTCACTCGTGAATGCTGTAAGACTGGCTACTCATATTTTGGATGCTTGAGCATTTTGTTCAAACAAGCATGGATACATAATGACTATCAATTTATCGTGGTAGAATCACTAATAGGCTTAACAGGTTGAACAAGATCCAATGCAGAATATTCGAGGGTTTAAGAAAAAGCAACATGTCCTAGAAGAAAAAATAATCAATATGTTACATACCTGTACATGTTTAAAGAGCACTTTTCATGGCTCTCTCATAAACCACTGGAATTAATGTATATTGATAACACACTTCTGAAGGGCATTTAACTTACAGCAAAAATCTCCTTCAAAAATAAAGTTCGCTAGGGGTGCCTAGCTGGCTCAGTCAGAAAAGCATCAGACTCTTGATCTCAGGATTGTGAGCTTTACCTCACATTGAGTATAGAGATTATTAAAATACATAAATTAAAAAAAATAAATAAGTAAAAACAAAGTTGGCTACATGCGATCCAGAGATTCTACTTCTAACAAATAATAGAAATAATAACCAAGTACAGAAAGATGTGTACTCAGGAAATGATAACCAAGTACGCCAAGATGCACGTATGTTCACTGAGTCCAAGTTGAAAAAAGAAAAAGAGAGAGCAAGAGAGAGAGATCAAATGTCTAATGGTAAGGAAACTGATTAATATATACTTCCATATAATGGAATACTACGAAGATTTTAAAAATATAGTTAAAAACAGCAAAAGATGACATATTTACTTGAAAAAGAAAATAACCAACAAATATGATATATTATCATTACATATGTCTCAGTATATTTAAGATTTGAGGTAGATCTATATAAAAAATGTTCATAGTTAACTGTAAAGAGTGAGGTGACAAGCATTCCTTCTTCCTCCTTCTTGATGCTTCCATGTTTTTTTTAAAATGTCCTAAGGAGTATTTTTTAGTCTAACTTTATCTGGCCATGACTGGTGAAGCCATGCCTGAATAAATTTTGACAAATTTTAAAACAAATACCGATCAGATAGTGGTTCACTGTGGTATCCAAACCACAATACATTTCATACCTGCCCTCCGGGACAAGGCTGCAATCCAGAAGATGCTGCCAACATGCCTGGCAACCTCTACTGGTCATACTGGTTACCCTTTTCATTTTGGTGCTTCTTTCACCTTTTTTCTAGTATCAGGTAAGAGCTAAACTCTTTCACTCAATAGATACATACTGACAAATTCTTACATGCCACCTAAGCTGACAACCCAAGCTACACAAGCTAGTAGGAGCAAACCCTCAGTTGTAGGAAGCTCCAGATTCATTTGGGGCAACGGGCACACATGCCAACAATTACAATAATATAATGGCACAAGAGAGGATACTGACTGAGCAAGGGTAGAATCAGGTAACTGCCTGGTAAGAAGAGAGTTATCTGTCAAAGGACTCAAAAACTCTAGATGGAGTTAAATGTTGAAGACAAACTCAGTAAATAGAAAACACAACTTGACTCTAGTTATGTTGAACCTGTATTAGTGTTCTCCAGAGAAACAAAACCAATAGGATATGTGTGTGTGCACACGTGTGTATCCATCCATTTAGAGAGAAAGATATTTAAGGAACTGGCTCATTCAGTTATGGGGGCTGGCAAGCCCAAAATCTGCAGGGCAGCCTTGTAGGCTAGAGACCCAAGTCTATAGAGCTGATGTTGTAGCCCAAGTCCAAACGCAGTGTGGAGGCAGAATATCCTCTTTCTTGGGGGACCTCAGTACTTTCAATCTTAAGAACTTCAACTGATAGGCTGAGATCTTCAACTACATTATGGAGAGTAACCAGCTTTCCTCAAAGTTTACTGATTTAAATGTTAATCCTGGCTAATCCTATCTAGCAATTACTAGGTATTTACCCCAAAGATACAATTACAGTGATCCAAAGGGGCGTCCGCACCCCAATGTTTATAGCAGCAATGTCCACAAAGGCCAAACTATGGAAAGAGCCCAGATGTTCATATATATGATAGAATACTACTCAGCCATCAAAAAAAAAAAAAAAGAAAAAGAAATCTTGTCATATTGAAAGGATGTGGATGGAACTAGAGGGTATTATGTTAAGCGAAATAAGTCAATCTGAGAAAAACAATTATTATATGATCTCACTCATGTGGAATTTAAGAAACAAAACAGAAGAGCATGGGGGAAGGGAGGGAAAAATAAAACAAGAGGAAATCAGAGAAGGAAACAAACCAAGGAGACTCTTAATCATAGGAAACCAACTGAGAGTTGCTGGAGGGGAGAGTGTAAGGAAATGGAATAACTAAGTGATGGGCATCAAGGAGGGCATTGGGTGTAATGAGCACTGGGTATTATATAAAACTGATTGATCACTGAACTCTGCCTCTGAAACTATTAATACACTATGCAATATCTAAATGGATGTTTGATCAAAATCTGGGTGCCACTGCCTAGCCAAGTTGACACATAAAATGAACCATCACAAAAACCACATCAGAAAAGTAGAATAAAAAATAATAGCAATCAGGGGCACCTGGGTGGCTCAGTGGGTTAAGCCTCTGCCTTCGGCTCAGGTCATGATCCCAGCACTGCTGGGATCGAGCCCCACATCGGGCTTTCTGCTCAGCAGGGAGCCTACTTCCTCCTCTCTCTGCCTGCCTCTCTGCCTACTTGTGATCTCTCTGTCCAATAAATAAATAAAATCTTTAAAAAAAAATAGCAATCAAATTAGGACTTCTTCAGCCCTTCATTATAATTTTGTCTATTTTTCCATCTTCCCTTTTCAGTCCCCCAAATTTCTCAGTCCTCCATCTACTGACCCTACTGTTAGAGGAGGCCTTTCAGATTCTCAGATTCTGCACTGGCTTAACTTCCTAACACTTTAATTTTTCTTTCTTTCTTTTTTTAAGATTTATTTCCAAGCAATCTCTACACCCACCATGGAGCTCAATTTCATAACCCCGAAATCAAGAGCCTCATACTTTATTGACTGAGCCATATAACAATGTCCTTCTCACTGAAATTAAAGAATATTTCTTGTTGCAACAGGTCAAGATGAGGTAACAGGAAAGAAAGAATCAGAAAAACAATGAAGGAACTTTTGCATTGTTAAAAGACAGCATGAAATAACAGAAAACTTCAACATGAAGAATTGTATGCTAGTCTACACTAAAATTTCGGATTTACATGTCATGTCATAACCTGAGACAATGCAAAAAAAATCATCAAAGTGAAGCCTCTGTTCTGCTGTATAGAAAAAAATGAAGGTTAGTATGACCATCACTCAACACAACATAATTTCTCTTTGAAAAGACTGAATGGAAATGCATATACTCAAGACAGTATTCTAAAGAATAGGGGGGGAAAGGCAGGATAAAATGTCAATGTTTGGTCAACCACAATGTTTTCAGTCTCTTCTACAATTTCATTCACTCACCAAATCCCAAATCAGTCCAATGCAAAACAACTACCAGAAAGAATTTTAGACTCTTTAATTGCCTGCTCAAGGAATATATCCTTACTTTATTCATTATTTTCACTTTCATATCCTTTCTATATAGTCATTAACATTCACTTAGAAAGGGAACTATCAAATGAGGTATTGGCAACTGGAAAACATCCATGGTTTTCAAAACCTTTTTACACTGACTATCCACAGTAGATATCTGAAAAAGAGGACTATGAAGAAAGATCATTACTTTTATAGTTCTGCAGTTTAAGCAGTCAATACTCAATTCTTCCTCTGAAATCAGAAAAAAAATTATATCTTTCTTATGGACTGTGTGAAAAACTTAGAATCACTCAGGAAGAATCATTTATAAGAATCATTTATAATAAAAATATTAAAAAATATTTTTTTAAAGATTTTATTTATTTATTTGACAGAGAGAGATCACAAGCAGGCAGAGAGGCAGGCAGAGAGAGAGAGGAGGAGGCAGGCCCCCTGCGGAGCAGAGAGCCCGATGCGGGGCTCGATCCCAGGACCCTGGGATCATGACCTGAGCCGAAGGCAGAGGCTTTAACCCACTGAGCCACCCAGGCGCCCCCATATATGCCAAATATTAAACCAGCTTTGACTGTCTCAACTTTAAGCAGAACTTCAAGGAAAATATAATTCCCTTTTATTAACCCAAATAGAGAAAAATGTTGACTGCATTCAATGACCAAAGTCATACTATATAATGAAGTCCCCAGAAATTCAATTCTTGCCCTATCATCCATTCTGTCTGAATGTCAGTTCAGACTACCACAATTTGTGCAGCTACTTAGTAATTTGTAAACAAATCCCCAAAAAACAAAAACAAAAAACACCCTTTCTTTTACATTGGATTCTAGAGATCATGTAATTTCATTCACCCACATATCAAATGAAATTGCCTTGGAGAGGTGACATAACTTTCCCAAGTATCTAAGCATCATACACTAGAAGGAGAAATCTTCAAAATTTCAACACTCTTCCAACTGCATCTGCTGAGACTACATTTGGATCTTGCTCTGTCTGTATATCTGTTTGTGCATATAAAGAACGTTTAGGGACGCCTGGCTAGCTCAGTTGGTTATGCATCTGACTTTGGCTCAGCCCGTGATCGCAGGGTCCTAGGATAGAGCCCCATGTCAGGCTCTGCAGTCAGCGTGGAGTCTGCTTATCCCTTTCCTTCTACCTCTGCCCCTCCCTCCACTCATACTCCCTCTGTCTCTCTCATTTATAAAATATTTATCTCATCTGAACACCATCCAACTCTGGAAGCTGGACATTACAATCCTTCCATGCTGCAGAAGAGGAAACTAGGACAGATGACAGGACATGGCCTGGGTCATACAGCCAGCAAAGGAAACTGAAACGCCCATCTGTTGGATCGTGGGAAGTCATACATCAGATTAGAAAGTACTGTGTATGTCAAGACTTCATATTAATTTATAGGCATTGAGTCTTCACCAAAGAAGTGACATAAGGACTGTTTTAGCAATATGGAAGTTCCTCAAAAATTATTAAAGATAGAAGTATCATATGATACAGCAGTTCCACTTCTGGGTATTTAACCCAAAGAAAAGGAAAATATTAATTTGAAAAGATGTATGCACTCCTGTGTTCACATTAGCATTATTTACAATAGACAAGATATGCAAGGAACTAAGTGTCCATTAACAGACGAATGAATACATGTGGTATGCATATACAATGGAATATTATTCAGCCATAAAGAATGAAACTGCTCTTTGAAACAACAGGGATGGCCCCTCGTGGGCATTATGCTAAGTCAGAGAAATACAAAACCTCAAGATTTATGTGTGGAACCTGAAAAACAAAACAAACAACAAACAAAACAAAACAAATCCTCATAACACAGAAGTAAAGAGAATTAAGTTATAAAATAAATAAATTACAGGGATGTAAAATGCAGCATAGGGAATATAACCAATAATATTATAATAACTTCATATGGTCACAGATAGTAACCAGACTTACAGTAAGCATTTCATAACGTATACAAATGGCAAATCACTATGCCGTACACCTGAAACTAATATAACATTGCCATTAACTGTTGTTAACTAGACTTCAATAAAAAAAATTATAAGGACGACTATTTCAGGAACATTCATTTTGAAGGAAAGCACAAGGTGATCTCCAAGGAAACAAAGGAAACAAACCAAGGAATGACGGAAGAGGGAAAGTTCTTAAAGACCACTTAAATGATGTGGCCCCAAAATGATAAAAGCTGGTAAGTATAATATATATGTATGTAGTCTCAGTTCCTTGGAATTTTCTGAGTGGCAGAGAAGACAGGATGATCTTTGTTATTCACAGCAAGCCCCTTTTGACTATACCTGAATTTACATTAATCAGGTGACTCTAGGCGATAGGGGCTGGTTACCAACCACATGATTAGAGGGTTAGAACTTTCAGCCCCTCTCTCTCCCCACTCTCACTCCCACCCAACCTCAGGGGAAGACATGGGGTGGGGGGGGGGATGACTGAGCTCAACCAACAATGCCAATGATTTAATCAGCTATGCCAATGTGATGCAACCTTCATTAAGAACCTTAAAAGATGTGGTTTGGAGAGCTTCTGGTTGGTGAACCCACCCACGTGCCAGGAGGGTAGTACACCATGACCCCAGGGGGACAGAAGCTGCTGTGCTCTCCATGTGTGGCTCTTCATCTATGTCCTTTCTTTATCCTTTATAATAAATCAATACACATTAAGTAAGCATTACCTTCAATTCTGTGAGTTTACAGCAAATCATCAAACTGGAGGAAAGGGTCGTGAGAATTCCCAATTTATAGCCAATTGGTCAAAAATATGGGTGACAACTTGGGACTTGCAGCTGGCATCTGAAGAAGGGGACAGTCTTATGGGACTGAGCCGTTAGCCTGTGAGGTCTCCACTAGCTCCGGGTAGTTTGTGTCAGAATTACTTAATGAAAGGGGAATACCCACATAGTTGGTGTCAGAAATGCTGTGAGTGGTTCTCTAGTCTTGGTGATGACATGATAAAACTGCCCCCAAAACGGCCTTTTTTCCTCCTATCAGCCCTTCATGGAGAGTGCCCACTCAACCCAGAAGACATCACCTTCCCTGAAGAAAAACACCCTGAAGACCCAGCTCTTATCTCTCCTCTCTTGGGAGCAGAAAGGACTCTCCAACTAAGAATGGAAGGTCCTCACTAGGGCAAGCCATTAAGCCCCTGTCTACTCTGATACTTTTATGTCCTTCCCATGAATGTGGTGGCCTCATGACTCATACTACAGAATAAGGAAGACCTTGTTCAGAGAGAAATCGCTCACTGCTTCTCTATGTGATGGAGGAAAGAAGAAAAATGAAAAGTCAAAGCTGACCCTTACGGTCTGGTCTGATGGCGAGAAAAATGGTGGTAACCGCAACAGCACAGGGAAGGGGGAGGGAGAAAGGGGGAGGGAAAGGTATTCTGTTTGAGAAGACAAACATACACAAAAAAAGCATCCAGGGCTCTGGGCATGGGGAGAAGGGGGTGGCGCAGCAGTGAAATGAACACAAGCATCAAATCTAGATCCCTCTCAAAGCCCCACTAAAACAACAACAAAGGAATTGTTTTAAGAAGATGGAGAGAATGGAAGAGGTACTGAGAAAAATTCTGGAAGGTGGAATAGGAAACAACTTAAGCAGTATTTAACTGGAAAGTTAATAAAACCAATCCTAAACCAGCTTGGAGGAAAATTAACCTAGTCACTTTACACTGCAGAGTTCTCAAAGCTTAGAATGGGTCAGGAATGGGTCATGACAAGTACTTCTGGAAGCAGAAGTCAACTGATTTTCTTGGAAAGAGTAACAGTTAAAATAAGGATCGACTGAAAATTGCTTATGCAATTATGAACCCTACGTCCCTCATCCCACTCCAAGTCACCAGTGATCGCCCCTCACACACCCCAGCAGAAGACTGGAGGTTAATTCCCAAAAGAGGTTAAACCAGAGGGTTTCAGGCTTGAGAATACAAGGCACACCTGAGAACCTACCAAAAGCAGAGGGATAAGTAAACAGAGACATTCTAAATGCAGAGATACCTGGCCTTCTTTCCACATGGTCACTGGAAAGCTAACAGCTTCAAACACACACACACACACACCAAAGGACATCCCTGAGATTTTGGAATACTGCAATTAAAGAACTGACTGTAAATGTAAATCTTTTACAGAGGAAAAGGAAGTTACACACAAAGGATGAGGAATCGGAATGTCTCGACCTTCTCAACACCAACATTAGAAAAGTTGAAGACCAAAGGAACTGAAAGAGCAAACTCTTCAAAATAGAAAATGCAAAATTTTTAACCTAGAAGCCCTTATCCAGCAAAACTATCAAAGAAATGAGAAAATACACAAGCAAAAAATTTGTGTGTTCTATAGTATTTCTCAGGACACTACCATAAATAGAGCTCCACCAAAATGAAGGACCAAAGCAAGAAGAATGTGTTAGAGGAGACAGACATCAAAAAAGAGAAGAAATCTCCAGAATGATAGTGAAGGAGAACATAGTGACAGGTACCAGCCACAAAGAAGAATCATCCTAAGACACAAAGAAATGGAAAAATGTTCCATGCTCCTGGATTGGAAGAATAAATATTGTGAAAATGTCTATGCTACCTAAAGCAATCTACACATTTAATGCAATTCCTATCAAAGTACCATCCATCTTTTTCAAAGAAATGGAACAAATAATTTTAAAATTTATATGGAACCAGAAAAGACCTCGAATAGCCAAAGGGATATTGAAAAACAAAGCCAAAGTTGGTGGCATCACAATTCCGGACTTCAAGCTTTATTACAAAGCTGTCATCATCAAGACAGCATGGTACTGGCACAAAAACAGACACATAGACCAATGGAACAGAATAGAGAGCCCAGAAATAGACCCTCAACTCTATGGTCAACTAATCTTCGACAAAGCAGGAAAGAATGTCCAATGGAAAAAAGACAGCCTCTTCAATAAATGGTGTTGGGAAAATTGGACAGCCACGTGCAGAAAAATGAAATTGGACCATTTCCTTACACCACACACAAAAATAGATTCAAAATGGATTAAGGACCTCAATGTGAGAAAGGAATCCATCAAAATCCTTGAGGAGAACACAGGCAGCAACCTCTTCGACCTCAGCCACAGCAACATCTTCCTAGGAACATCGCCAAAGGCAAGGGAAGCAAGGGAAAAAATGAACTTTTGGGATTTCATCAAAATCAAAAGCTTTGCACAGCAAAGGAAACAGTTAACAAAACCAAAAGACAACTGACAGAATGGGAGAAGATATTTGCAAATGACATATCAGATAAAGGACTAGTGTCCAAAATCTATAAAGAACTTAACAAACTCAACACCCAAAGAACAAATAATCCAATCAAGAAATGGGCAGAGGACATGAACAGACGTTTCTGCAAAGAAGACATCCAGATGGCCAACAGACACATGAAAAAGTGCTCCATATCACTCGGCATCAGGGAAATACAAATCAAAACCACAATGAGATACCACCTCACACCAGTCAGAATGGCTAAAATCAACAAGTCAGGAAATGACAGATGCTGGTGAGGATGTGGAGAAAGGGGAACCCTCCTACACTGTTGGTGGGAATGCAAGCTGGTGCAACCACTCTGGAAAACAGCATGGAGGTTCCTCAAAATGTTGAATAGAACTGCCCTATGACCCAGCAATTGCACTACTGGGAATTTACACTAAAGATACAAACGTAGTGATCCAAAGGGGCTCGTGCACCCGAATGTTTATAGCAGCAATGTCCACAATAGCCAAACTATGGAAAGAACCTAGATGTCCATCAACAGATGAATGGATCAAGAAGATGTGGTATATATACACAATGGAATACTATGCAGCCATCAAAAGAAACGAAATCTTGCCATTTGCGACAACATGGATGGAACCAGAGCGTATCATGCTTAGCGAAATAAGTCAAGCGGAGAAAGACAACTATCATATGATCTCCCTGATATGAGGGAGTGGTGATGCAACATGGGGGCTTAAGTGGATAGGAGAAGAATCCATGAAACAAGATGGGATAGGGAGGGAGACAAACCATAAGTGACTCTTAATCTCACGAAACAAACTGTGGGTTGCTGGGGGGAGGGGGGGTTGGGAGAAGGGGGGTAGGGTTATGGACATTGGGGAGGGTATGTGCTTTTGGGTAAATTGGAAGGGGAGATGAACCATGAGAGACTATGGACTCTGAAAAACAATCTGAGGGATTTGAAGTGGCGGGGGGTGGGAGGTTGGGGTACCAGGTGGTGGGTATTATAGAGGGCACAGCTTGCATGGAGCACTGGATGTGGTGAAAAAATAATGAATACTGTTTTTCTGAAAATAAATAAATTGGAAAAAAAAAAAAAAAGAAGAATCATCCTACATTAGATTAGATCAGAAAGCTCTAGGAGAAAAGTTTATTCAAAAGACGAAATTGGGGGCGCCTGGGTGGTTCAGTGGGTTAAGCCGCTGCCTTCGGCTCAGGTCATGATCTCAGGGTCCTGGGATCGAGCCCCGCATCCGGCTCTCTGCTCAGCAGGGAGCTTGCTTCCCTCTCTCTCTCTCTGCCTGCCTCTCCATCTACTTGTGATTTCTCTCTGTCAAATAAATAAATAAAATCTTTAAAAACACACACACACACACCAAGAAGAGCCAGTATTAATGCCAGGGGAAACAGAAGGTGTACAATAAAGGAAAAGTAATCATGTTTGATGACATGGCTCTGCTCTGAACAGTGTTTGCTGTCATAACATTGTCAACACTGAATGCTGAACTAAACAAAACTACAATAGAAGTGTCCCGGGGGCCGGGGAGGTGGGGTGGAGCGGGATGTGGGAAGACAAGGTAAGGCAGGTATGGCAGGGGTCAGATGAAGGGAAGCAAAAGGAGCTAAATTTTCACCTTGAACAGATAATAACTAAGACTACAAAAACGTGAAATAACAAAGCCAAAATGACGTTTAAAGATACAGAAGTAGGGGCGCCTGTGTGGCTCAGTGGGTTAAGCCTCTGCCTTCGGCTCGGATCATGATCTCAGGTTCCTGGGATCGAGCCCCGCATCGGGCTCTCTGCTCAGCAGGGAGCCTGCTTCCCCCTCTCTCTCTCTGCCTGCCTCTCTGCCTACTTGTGATCTCTCTCTCTCTCTCTGTCAAATAAATAAATAAAATCTTTAAAAAAAAAAAAAAAGATACAGAAGTAAATTTTTTAAAAATCAGCTAAAAATATTAAATGACTCTCCATGTCCAGAGGTTTTCCACTCTGGCCAGCCTACACTGCTCATTTCCATGGCCATGAAGCCAGCTCATCATCAAGGGAAAGGTATATGGTATGAAATGAATCACCATAAATCCTCTACAGTTGTTAGGGAAAAGTCAAAGCAGGTGGTTTAATTGCCCCATAGCGGTGACATCTTAGTGAATGCTCAGGATAATTTATTACCTTTTGAATGCAGTGACTATTAGTCAATGAAGAATTTTATCACTCCTTCTTTTTATGATTTTTCTTTCTCTTCACAGTTATACTTCTGACCATCCACCACTCGACAATAAAACTTAAAAATTAAAGTATTTAATTATTATCTCTAACCAGGAAACTAAAAACCTCCAATATATGAAAAGGATATTTCAGCTTGGTCTAGATCCACAATGCCACCTGAGAGATGAAAGGTCTATTTCTAATACGAAATGGGGGCAAGGAGGGAGAAACTGACCAAAAGAGACACAATAGATGATTCAGAACACTATCTAATACTTTCTAAAAAAACAAACAAACAAAAAAAATGACCATGGATCAACCTAAAGTACTCCATATGACTCTCAAAACCAAAGAAGATAGCACAGTAAAAGTATTTCTACATTTTCCCTATTACCTATTCTCCATTAGCCCAAATAGTCAAGAAAAAAGTTCGTAAGCTACTATGATTGGGAAACAGTAAAACTATTTCTTAATTATGCTAAATATTAAATTTTAGCTATTCATATGTTTTCAATGAGAAAGCCTAAGGAATTTGCAAAGTGATTTCCCAGTGGGAAAATCTTTAACTCGAAAAAAAAGACTATTGTTATTTGGTCCTGCTCCATTAATATAAACAGACACTTATGTAGCTAAGATTTAAGTAACTAGAACAGTTTCCCAGACTCAGCACTTTTCACCTCCTCTTTCCTTTCTCTCTTCATGTTTACAGCTACAAAGAAAACTGTCAAGACTCATTTCTGGCTACAGAGACGGGGAAGCCTACTTCCATGGAACACAATCATCGCACAGTTCTCAAAGCTCTTCACTGAATGTTTTTCAAAGTTCAAGTTAAAAAACAGAAGTTCATTTTCACTTTGGAAATCGAACTTGAAAGAAAAATGTTAACCTCCCAGAATTTAATTCCTTCCAAGAAACTCCCTGAAGGACATAAGCTGTTAAGACATGGCCGCTTGGGGAAAGCATTTTCATGTCCTTTTTGACATGTGAAGCTACATGGGACTTGACAGGAATAATTTTTACAAGCTCAAGTCTGTCTTCTCTTTATGTGTTCAACATGAATTAAAAACATGTACTTTATCAAAAGCTTGCTGGATTCTATAAACAATCCAGATCCTTTTACAGAGGTGGAAAGGATCTTTAATGCTTTGTATGTTGTTCGCTTCAAAAAAAAAAAAAAAAAAACCACACACACAATCTTGGAACAGAAATCAAATATAAATGCATGCCCCTATAAAACAGAGGTAAGTAAAAGAAAAAAAAATAAGTGGGCTTTTCAAACTGATAAAACTACTCATCCTTATCCATTTAAACACTCCTAGAAAAAAGTAAAAGAGGCAAAACAAGTAGCTTCTTACTTACAGATATAAATACTCTGCATATACTTGCCAGTTGCCCCACACAAATTCCCAGAGGGTTCACCTTCACTCCGCTGACCTGGAGCTGTTACCTGGAATGAATGTCCCAGCCAACATTCTGGTTGGGTTCAGTCTCGTGCACCCACACTCCTGGAAACGCTCTTATCCCCTGCTTCCCAAGCTTCATACTCACATATCCTGCTTTCATGAAACCATGAAGTCCACCTCCCCCTACAAAGGAATCTGGAGGCCTGATCTAAATCATTTATGTTATAGATGAAGCCAGAGTCACAGAGCTTAGGGAAGGGGTCGGGAGGACGGCAAAACGTGATCTTAGGTATCCTGGCCGTCACTTACAATCCATTTTGCGGTAGAAAATTCTTCCATGATGATTAGGGCTTGCGGCACTGCACGTCTGCGTATCTATAAGTCAGGACAAACAGGCTTTGGGAGGACTGCCCTGTGCCTGGTCACGCTTTGGAAACATGGTTTATAAGAGGAAATGTATTTGTAAATTTAAAACAACTTACAAATTAACTTTTGTAACTTGACAAGTTTCTAAGTTAGAGATTACCTGTGTAATAAAACCAACTCATTGGAACCCAACAAACCAAAACCCCTGACTTGATTTTACCTGATCTCAATTGGAAAAGAGGAAAATAACATCAAAACAAACTCGTATCAGAAATGTAACCAAAACACCATTTTTAGAGAACATGCTGAATAAACTTACTCCAATACTCTAGACTTCCAGAACTGAATTATTGAGATATCCAAAACAATGATCTCACCTCCCACATTATGTCCAATTATCAAACCTAGCCATCAGCTATCTCGAAAACTCAACTAGAACACAAGCACAGTCATTAGGAAATTTTAAGAGTTAAATCAGATAATTAAGTCCAATCCCTTATTCCAACGTCTTGGCTTTATTTATGTTTAGATTTTAAAAACACTCTTGGGAAAAAATAAGTAAAAATAGCTTTAAAAAATAAAAAAGTCCAGTCCGAAGTATCTATCAGCTAATATTTATTGTTTGTTATGGGCCAGGCACTGTTCTGAATATGTCGCTTTATCTGCACAACCATTAGTACAGTGCCGATTTTACAGAGGAAGGAATCTGAAGCACAGAGAGGTTATGCAATTTGTTGAGGATCACACCGCCAGTAAACCTTATCTCTTAACCACCCTGTTCTGCAGCCTTTTATCAAACTGCTTCAATTATCTCTCACTTCTCCAAATTACAGTGGATTATACTGTACTAACAGCTACTTTACCAGCAGATTACATAAATTGAAAAGCTAAATTATATCAGAGAAAGCCAAATAGGACTCCACGACCAGCAACAGCACACCAACCGCTCAGCACGTTCATGCTTGCATATTCTTCTCCTGTTTGTTCAAACGTGTACGTCCCATCCGCAGGTACAATTTCCCACGTCTGCCTAAAGTTTTCCTAGTTACGTCTTCTAGGAGACACTGAAATATCGAAATGGGGGTTTTATATAAGCAGTATTTAGGGAGAACAATCCTCTCTCCTCAGATTTTGTTTAGAAAGTACGTCCCTACCCTGTGATTGTGGTGAGTCACCCCTCTGCTCTCTGGGTGTTGTTTAAAGTTCCTAGGGAGAGGGAAATCAGAGAGGCTGCCTTCAGCCCTGAGGAAGACAAACAAGCCCAGGGCCAGGTCACGAATCTCCAAATGGTGAAGGCCCACTAGCAATGGGCTTCTAAAGCACAAATTGGCAGGGTTTCAAAGATTCTTAAAGCCAGACTCTCATTGTTGTACGGTAATGAAGCATTAGTTCATAAACTCATACTGTCCTGGACCATATGGTCCAGCATCTAAAGAAGCCTCGGGGAACCGAGCTTTGGCAGCCCCACTCATGGCCCACAGCCCAGCAAAGGCGGTAGGTCTTTAAGCAGATTGACCCCTCGGGCTCTGCAGATGGTGGTTCTCAAACTTAGCATCGGAATCACCTGGAGGACTGTTACACACAGACTGCTGCACCCATCCCCACAGATTCTGATGGGGAGGAGGTCTGGTGTGGGGCCTAGAGTTTGCATTTCTAGCAAATTCCTTGGAGACGCTGATGATGACATCACGCTTTGAGAACTGCTGATTTAAGTTAAGTTCTTGGCTGGGGCCACCAGCAAGCACCACTTAACTGCAGGTATTTTTCGTCAACAAAGGTAAATGTTCTCAAGAGCTGAGGAAAGGAGGAAAGGCCAGCTAGTCTCTTCACGGCTTCTCCTCCTATCCTCCATCACTAACAAGGACACTAAGTGACGTCCTTGAGGTACAGGCTTGAGGGCATGCATTACAGCATTTAAAGACAGAAATCTTGGGGAGAGCAGGGAAAGAGAAGTTTCCCCTAACATATCAAATCAAAATAAGCCAGAAATTGAATTTTGTTCCTACATCACCTGTCTTCTGACACTGCTCACGAACGTCTGGAAAAGGAAAAGCAGCCAGAATGAGGGAAAGCATTAACAAAAGGACTTTATATGAGAGACTAAAGTACCTTTCATCAGTGCAGCTCAAAGAATCAAATAAAATTGATTAATTTTCTACGAGTTCACAACAGCACTATCACAGGCGCTACTAATTCACCTCCACACATCATGCCACTGGGCACAATGATTTAAAATAGCCAGAAGAAAACAGAAAATACCAAATAGAAAAAAAAAATTCCTAGCCAAACTCAGAAAATTTTCATTATTAACATGAACTTAAAAATTCACCAAAAAATAATTACAGTTCTTCAAATAAAGTGTTAAACCCAGAACTCACGTATACAGCATTTGTCTCTACCACTTACCAGCTGTGTGACCTTGGGCAAATTACTTGACCTCTCTGTAGCCACTCAGTAAAATCAATAAAATGGGTCTGGTACTATGTCTCTCATACAGTTTTTTATGAGGATTAAATGAAACTGGCACACAGTAAGTATCCTATAAATGTTAGCTATAAATATGATCCCATAAATGTTAATATGAATTATTTTTATTGAGCAGACCTTGCAATTTGCAAGCAATATATTAAGATCATGTAAAATATACTAATGGCACTGAAAGACATTTCTCCCACCCTCTTTCATGCCTTCAATCCCTGCAACCATTATCATGGGTGAGTTTGCCCAGTCCCTCAATGTTTCTATAGACTATTAACTTTCCAATTAAACCACCAACGTTTAGAATAAAAGGAGCAAGCTTCATCCTCATCTTCCCACAAAATGAGAGCTAAAAGTTCACAGCAAGAGGTGACAGACCTTTGTTTTGAAAACTTGTTGAGTTAAATCTAAACAGACCCCGTATGTTGCAAGAGAAGGCACTAGCCGAGGTGAGGAATCTAGAGACAGATGTCTGACATTTTGTGGAGGGGGAAGGGAAATGTTTATTTATTTTTTTAGAGAAAAAGAGATGTAACTTCTCTTAAAAAAAAAAAAAGCAACATACTTTATTAGCATACAGGCACACTACTCAATTAAAGAACCAATAAGGAAAGGAATACAACCATCTTTTGATTCAATGATCTATTCACTGTAAAGATCGAGAGAACTGTCGCTGTGGGTCAGCAAACTTAGCACTAAAAGAGGGTGAATTTGTCCAGAAAGGGGATAAGACTTAATGATCTACTGGACTGACAGAATTCCGGCACATCTTTTCGTAAACGCTACCTAGTGAGTGCAATTTAAAGGTTCCCAAGTAACACAGAGAAGAAACCCTAGGAAGCCCCAGAAGATAACAAACTTCTGTCCACATGATAACTCTTGTGTAAACAGACTCCAGAGAACATCAAAAGGCCTTCACTGGGGAGCCAGTGCGAAGTAAGAGATCTTCAGAAACATGCCTCCTGATGCCTCTCCTCTTTAAAACAGTCTCTGGTTGTCTATGACCTGGGGGAAATTCTCACAATATAACCTAAGTTTAAAAACTCAGGACACAAAACTATTTATAGAGAGTGACGCCCTATGTTCTGTTAAAAAAAAAAAAAAAAGTCATCTGTTGCTATAGAGTCATTCATACAAATTCATACAGATATATGAGCAAAAAAGGAGGAATTCAACACTCTCTGGGCAGTGATACTTCTCTGTATATTCTGTATATTCTGCATTTTAAAGGTTTGAACTTTATGATAATATACATTAATATTATAAATCAGAACTATTTTATGACATACTTCTAAGAGTTAAAGCTTTTTTTTTTTAAGATTGATTTATTATTTTGAGAGAGAGAGAGAGAATGTGTGACAGGGAAGGGCAGAGGTAGGAGAGACAGGATGTTAGGACACTCCACATGGAGCCCCACACAGGGCTGGATCCCACAAGCCTGAGATCATGACCTGAGCCCAAACCAAGAGTCGGTGCTTAACTGACTATGCCACCCAGGAGCCCCATACGAGTTAAAGGCATTTTTTTTTTTTTAAGATTTTTATTTATTTATTTGACAGAGACACAGCGAGAGACGGGGAACACAAACAGGGGAGTGGAAGAGGAAGAAGCAGGCTTCCAACCTAGCAGGAAACCCGATGTGGGGCTTGATCCCATAACCCAGGGATCATGACCTGAGCCAAAGGCAGACACTTAACAACTAAGCCACTCAGGTGCCCCAAGCTAAAGCTTTTTAATGTTCTTTTATTTACACAAAACTACATGGGAGAATGTGTTACATTTTTGCAGTTACATTCATAAATAATGCTTTAATTACTCATTTCCTATACTAATTCAGAACAAACCTCTGGTCTTATGCAGGTTAACAAATGGGAAAAAAATAATTCAAATGACCATAGCTGCTTCCCTCACATGTCTGACAATGTCACTCTCTACTGGCCTCTACAGGCAAGGTAGTTAGAACCAACCCAGTGAAATCAAAATCCGAAGCGGACTTCATGACCAACTGCATTTATTTAGCAAATGAAATCACTATGTCAGAGTAAAACATTCCACACAGAAATTCAAATGCAGCTCTATCTTGGTAGTAGTCCCCTCCCAAGCCAGGAAGTAATTCACATTCAGCATGCAGGATATCCAGAGAGAAGGCAGAAAATGCCCACTTTAAATACTCAACCTATACTGTGTTGTTACAGACATTTAACAGAAGCCTCCTCCCTTTTTCTTTCTTTCTTTTTTTTTTTTTTTTAAGATTTTATTTATTTGAGAGAGAGGGAGAGAGAGAGAGAGCAGGAGAGATAGCACATGTGGGATGAGGGCCAGAGGGAGACTCTGACCTCCCCCCTGAGCAAGGAGCCTGATGCAGGGTTCTCTCCTGGGACTCCGGGACCATGACTGAGCTGAAGGCAGATGCTTAATCAACTGAGCTACCCAGGTACCCACTTTGTCTTTCTTAATACAGGAAAAGATTAATCACCTCTCGAGTAGCTCCTATTTAAAATATATCTAAAATCAAAGCATTAGCAATACAAAAAAAATAAGAAAGAGCTTAAATTAACAGTACATTTCAATGTTAATCTTATTTTTACCAAATCAACTGCATTTTTCTGACAAAAAAGAACTGCAGTTTTGGGGCCTGGGTGGCTCAATCAGCTGAGGTTCTGAGTCTTGGTTTCCGCTCTGGTGGTGAGCTGGGTCAGGAGAGTTAGGCTTCACCTGGCTCCACGAGGCTCAGCGTCCTCTTGAGCTTCTCCTTCTCCCTCTGCCCCTCCCCGTGCTTTTGTGCACATGCACTCTCTCTCTCAAAATAAAGAAATAAACTCTTAAAAAAAATAATAAAGTAGTACAATTTCACAAATAGAAGCTGGCTACAAGACACAGAAAAAACAATTAAAATAATCACTTTGGATTACGTATACAAATAAAGAGCAGCAACAGGATAATCTCAAAATTATGCGTACGGTAAATGGAAGGAAAATAACATGAAATAATTATTTTTCATACTTGCATAAAGAAACTCTGGAAAAATAGGGAGAAACGAATAAAAGTGATTATTCTAGTGGGAAGGGATGACAAAGCAGAGAGGGGATAGAAGAACTGAGACTTCGCTGCATAGTTTTCTGTATCCGTTTTTTCCAAGAAGGTAAATGTATGGCCTGCTCAATAAACGAAATGAAAATTTAAGATGACCGGGCTGCATCATGATTTTCCGGCAACCCTGTCCCTCGTCTAATGTAGAGGTAAAGAATACTGGCTGATGGGGTGTCTGGGTGGCTCAGTGGGTTAAAGCCTCTGCCTTCGGCGCAGGTCATGATCCCAGGGTCTGGGATCGGGTCCCGCATCGGGCTCTCTGCTCAGCAGGGAGCCTGCTTCCTCCTCTCTCTCTCTGCCTGCCTCTCTGCCTACTTGTGATCTCTGTCTGTCAAATAAATAAATAAAATCTTTAAAAAAAAAAAAAAAAACGAATACTGGCTGTTGTGTCTCGCTGCCTGCATCTTCTGGGCCTGCCACGCCCGGAGCCAGCTAAGGAGTACAACTGGAAAATCCTGAGAGCGAGGACAGTGCCCTTGCCTAAGTGATGGTCGCAGCAGCCAGCCCACGAGCTGGGAAACCACAGTTCTCCTCCGCAGTAGCTCTCAGATGCCAGGAGAATCGGGCATAATTTGATTTCTGCACAGCATCGCATCTGCCTAATTCAATTTCCTCTGCTACCCACGGTGGTCTCTCGGTTCTCAGAACATGTTATCAGATGGCTAATATTATCATGTAGAAAGCCCCCATTCTATTTTACCATGTGTTACTACAATTTAAACCAGCCCGTTACCACACAGTTCCATACATATATTACTGATAACCTCTTTACCAGCTTTTAATCAGAAAAGGAACAGGGAAAAGAGGAAAGTGTAACAGAGGACATCCCTGCAGGAATAACCTGAAACAGTTGCCTGTCCTCCCAAAGCAAGATGTTACGTTTCTACATAGAAGTTTCTTGTAAAACGAATCAGAAGAGTAAGTCAAAATAAAGCATTAAGAAGAAAAGAAAAATCCACCAACGCACAAGGAAAAGAACTCGTATTCTAGAAGGTTTATATTTCTTTCTCAGAATACAGTTTGTAAGCAAAATATGCTCTGAACATTTAAAATCAGTATTTTGTATGTGAGGAAGAGCCACTGTCCCACATGCTTACAGGCAGGTCTTCTAAGTTAGAGATTTTCTAAAAATCCAATTGAAATGGGCAATTCAGAATTCAGAATAGATTTTCTAATAGAAATAATATTATAAATGATGGTTAACTTTATTCCTTAATATTTATTTACATATCTGATCACCCACATGAAACTGTAAAGTATTCATCTTGTAATCCTCACAACTCAGCACTAGCAGAATAACCCAAAATACATTTCATGAATGGAAGAAAATCCTGCCACCCTCCGTGGACCAGATTCCTAACACACAACAGAGACTGGTATTTCCAAAACTGGGTTAATCAGAATCACCTGGGGGTTCTTGTTGGCTGGGCGTGTTCCTCCTGGCCTCATCCCAGACTGGATGACTCAAAATCTCCAGGATCTCCGGGAATCCATTTTTAAACAAGCCCCTGGTGTATGTGATGATTCAGAAAGCGTAGAGAACACGAGATGAATGAAACAGTGGTAACATGGGCTAACATGGGTTCCAAGATGCCCAGGGAGAGCGGAGGTCTGAGCTGGGCCTCGCAAGGTCGGAGTGGGAACATGAAATCAGATAGGAGTAGGGTGCAGACGGAGGCTCGGGAGCCTCCTGTGCAACTGAGCTGAAAGGGAGAGCTTTTACGTCTAGGAAACGAAAGTGGGAGCTAAGCCAGGTATACAGTTCCTCAGATAGGAGGAAATGGGGTTGACCAGGGCTCTGAGAAAGAGGACATATACATAAAGGTCCCAAGAGGTGGGCTTGCTCTCCCAAGCCCCAACCCACACCGCCTAGGAAGAAAAGAGAAAGAACAGCCCTTGAATGCTGCTGTCAAGAACCACATATACTTTAAGATCCCTGGGCCGAATTTCCTGGTTTCCGAATTGTGTTTCTCACTGACACAAGCTCCCCTCTAACTTGGTCAGTTTTCACCGTGCGGGCTTAAGTGGAGCGGCCCACATGGACTGAGCCACCCGGTAATACGTGGACATCAATGTGCACACAGACACTAACTCGGCCTTCTCGGCCCTCCACACAACAACAGGAAATGTTAAATATATGTTAGCGATGCACCAGGCACCGTGCGAAGTCCTTTAGATCAGGTCTCAGATTTCTTGGCTATCCACTAGCAGTTTGAGAGGTTTCAAAACAAAAAGAG
The DNA here is from genome assembly GCF_020171115.1 of Neogale vison. Classification (NCBI taxonomy): domain Eukaryota; kingdom Metazoa; phylum Chordata; class Mammalia; order Carnivora; family Mustelidae; genus Neogale; species Neogale vison. The sequence goes on along the minus strand of NC_058091.1, from coordinate 63,256,318 downwards.
AAGGAAAAGCTGGAAAGCCAGGAGCTGTCTCCCTCAGCTATGTGACAGGCTTTCACCCATCTTCTTGGGGTCGGTTTTCCTCACCCAGTACATAATGTCATCATTTCAAGAGAGACAGCACCGCAGATTGGTTAGGCTGGGCTCTGGAGACAAGCCTGCCTTAGTTCAGACCCCAGCTCCATCTCTTACTAGCTAGGGACGTGGGTAAGTGACTATGTGTGCCTTAACTGCGTCACCCGTCAAAGAAAGAGAATAACAATATCCACCTTGTGGAGCTATTGTACCTACAGTTGACCCCCTGACCTGCAGTTCAGCTTTCCATGGTCTCAGCTACTCCCAGCGACCATGGTTCAGAAGCAGACGATCCTCCTTCGGACCCCTCTTCAGAAGTTCAATAGCAGCCTAACACTGTGTCAGAAACAAACATCGTATACAAAGGGTTTGGCACCATCCACAGATTCAGGCATCCACCATAGGTCCTAGAACGCTGCCCACCCCACATCCTGGCCAGCGGATAAGGGGAGACTCCTGTATTCAAGAGTCCAGCCAATAGCAAATGTTCCAACAGCCGCTGTTGGCATTCTTGGGCACCAAAAAGTCACCCCAATGCCAGAAATTGGAATTGTACTACTGCCACTGCATAGATGGTGGTATCAGTAATGTCATTGTTTGAGGGGTGCTAAATGCTTTCACAGACGTGTCATTTAATCCACAAGGAAAGGGACTGAGGCTGGGACCTCCAGGGCCTTGGCTCAGAAGAGCCCACATGCAGAAACCAAAGCTCCAACCAATCTGCTACATTTGTCCAAGGCACTGTTAAGGTGCGCGTTTTGAGAAGTGTAGACCACAAAGGTAATGTGTGGAGATAATACCATCAGCACCAGCCTCTTGCTCTTGAACCGCAAATCCTGCAGAAATAATTCATTCCAGAATAAAAGCCAATTTGAGGAGAAACATAATTAAATGGTTTAAAAAATCACCAGGTGCCCAGTTAAGTATAAATTATTTTATCTTATACTTAAAACTTGATTTTTTTTAAGATTTATTTATTTATTTGACAGAGAGATCACAAGTAGTCAGAGAGGCAGGCAGAGAGAGTGTGGGTAGCAGGCTCCCCGCTGAGCAGAGAGCCCAATGCGGGGCTCGATCCCAGGACCAGAGATCATGACCCGAGCTGAAGGCAGAGGTCTAACCCACTGAGCCACCCGGGTGCCCCAAAACTTGATTTTTTTAAGACATTAAAATAATAGCCAGAGGAAAACACTGCTTCATTTTCTGAATTTTGTTGCAAAATACTAAAAATCTCAACTATATTAACTATCTTCCATTTTTAAAATGTTTTTCATTTGCTAGTCCCAATCCTAAAACAATACACACAGATGAAATTTTAATATTGGCTTTTCCTCTAATATGGAGGAATATTAAATTATTGCTAGAATAACATTCCAACATAAATGAAGGTAGCTTTTTGAACCAGATAATTGTATTACGCCCAAGAGTCAAGGAATAAATTGATGTTTTGGCTTAAACAGTACACCTTCATAAATTAAAACAAAACAGAACAAAACCTCTCTTTTAGAAATCTGACATATGGCAAATGCATTTAGACAAGAATTCTCTTTCCATAATGATAGTCAGCATTTTTTAAAGATGAGGAGGAAGTTATGAGCCCCCATTCCCTCAGGACATGAAGCTCCATGCCCTCCATGTGAGTGAACCATGATTTGAAAGAGTCCCAATAGTCAAGAAGAGTTTATTTCAGACACATAAAAAAACTTTTTAAGTCCCTACTCTTAAGAATCAGGGAGGGATTTCTGATCAAAGTCCTATTTGCAAGGTCATCTGCAGTACTATCAAATAGCAATCCCTCGTTAGAATCACAAAATGCCAAAACTGCAAAGGCCAGTAAAGGTTATTTCAGATGAAGTCTCTATTTTACAGATAAGGAAACTGAGGCCTACAGGCGCTGAGTATATGGGTCAAGACCTGCAATAGAGAACCACAGAGATGAAGCCAGATTCGAGTCTCCCAACTCTCAATCCAATGAACTTTCCTATATCAGTTCTCAAGTCCTCCAAGTACACAGCAGCATCTGTTAAACATACTGGAGGCTCTGGCTCAGTAGGGCTTTGGAAGGTTCTGGAAATCTGTAACTCCCACAAGAGTGCTAGACAATTCTCATTGTCAGGCAAGTACAGAAAACACTGCCTCACCTCATAGAGCCTCCTTAACCTGAGGTGCAATCTGGCTGCTCAGCTCCCCTCAGTTTCTGTCAGTACATTTAGGGGCCCTTCAGGGATTAGAGGTGGGTGGAGACCACATTCCTATACCAATACCCTCCCTAGCAAGTAGTATGTTTCAATGAAAGCAAGTCTTAAGTCAATTTCACCAGCAATACAAACATTTTACCAGCAGATGCGAGGCAGGTACAAAAACCACCATACTCCCTGTTCTTAGAAGTGCGGTGAAGCCTCCACTCTCCGTCCTTAGAACTCTGACAAGCACCTTGTATAAAAGGTTCATTCTGAGGAAGAAGCAAAGATATTCTGGCATCAGGACAACCCACCCTCTGGTCGGGTTAAGGGGCAGTCTGTTGGGATGTAGGACAAGGCAGGGAGACACCTAGAGCAGCATCCAGACAGTTTCAGGCTATAGCATCTGCCCAACGCAGACACCACAGAAGCTCGTAACTTGTTTATGCAAAGACGGTGTCTATCCAGTCTTTCCATCCGCCAACTATCTGCAACACCATTCATCTCTCCCATAAAAACTGTATGCTATCAAGGCCATCACAAAAATCTCACCAGGCTGAGAACCACACCAACTCCATGGGAGTTCACACACACTAGATGCAAACAGGGCCCGCTGCTCTTGTGCAACACAGCAAAGCTCCCTGAACTTGGAACATTTCTACAATCTAAGGGGGGAAAAAACCTTCTGCTTCTCTGGACCTATAAGAAGAAAAGCCAACAAGCAACTCTTTTCCTCTTTCGTATTCCACAATTACATTTCATATTCACCCAGGAAATACTGTTAAGGTGAAGAAATCAGAAATCCATGTTGATCTAACATATACCTACTAGTTCCAGAACTTCCATTTCTTTGTCTATGAAATGGATATAAATGCAACCTGACCTTCCTACCTCACAAAATTTCCAGTCAAATAACAAATATGAAAAACATTTTCTCAGTCATAAAAGCACTCCACAAGTGTAGTGTGATTAATTATAAAAAGATTTAAAATCACATGGGGCTTAATAATGAAAGAGGCTATTAAGTCCAGTGTCTATTGATTTCTGCATAGGAAAATTTGATTGCTTACAGGGCTGAAAGATAACTATCCACATTTCTAGCTACTGTTACTACTTTCAATAAGGACTTACAGCAAAATTAATGAAGTCTGACTTTTAGAGAAAACAGCATAATAGTGGTTCAGCACAAAACCTTAAAAAGGTAGAAAGTTTACTGTTTCATTTGTTTTTAATGCTATTGTCTTGTTCACATAGTTTGTAGCAGTCAGTATTACAGTCCCTCCGGAAGACTTCTGTAGTTACTCTTCCAGACACTGATCACTAAGAAACCAAACACTGGTTCAGTTCAAATATCTACTGAGTTATCCCATTCTAGGCACTGTTTGGAGCTTTGGAAAAATAAAGATACAGCCATACTGGACCTCAATCACCTCGCTATCTAGTAGAGGGCAGTAGAAGTGAAAATACAGTTTGTGCCCATGCTGGTCAATGTAGGATAGATACACTGGACGACCATAATAGATGCTACAGAAGGACTCCTTCCAACCTAGGGATGTCGGGAAAGCATTGGGGAGTCTTTCAGGATAAGCAGGAGAGACCCAGCAATTGTACCACTGGGTATTTACCCCGAAGATACAAATGTAGTGACCCAAAAGGGCACCTGCACCCCAATGTTTATAGCAGCAACGTCCACAATAGCCAAACTATGGAAAGAACCCAGATGTCCATCGACAGATGAACGGATATAGAAGATAATATACAAACACACACACATACACACACAATGGAATACTACTCAGCCATCAAAAAAATGAAATCTTGCCATTTGCAACAATGTGGATGGAACTAGAGGGTATTAAGCTAAGCAAAATAGTCAATCAGAGAAAGACAATTATCATATGAACTCATTCATATGTGAAATTTAAGAAACAAACAGAAGAACAAAGGGGAAGGGAAGGAAAAATAAAGATGAAATCAGAGAGGGAGACAAACCATAAAAGACTCTTAATCACAGGAAACAAATTGAGGGTTGTTAGAGGGAAGAAGGGTAGGGGGCTGAGATAACTGGATGATGGACATTAAGGAGGGCACATGATGTAATGAACACTGGGTGTTCTATAAGACTGATGAGTCATTAAATTCTACCTTTGAAACTAATAATACACTGTATGTTAATTAATTGAACTTATATTTTTAAATTTTTAAAAATTTAAAAAATAAAATGAGTAAGTAGGAGAAAAAGTAAGGTACCTTCTCCCCAGCCTATTACAAAAAGTTATGTTGGATCTGTCGGATAACAACCTACGAGATTTTGAGGAATGGCAAACTTGATGAAATATGTCTTAGAATCACTGCCCACAGCACTAAAATGTTTCTCTGTTACAAAGATAAAGTCTATATGTTTTTAAAACAGCTGCACTCACACCCTTAATTACAGTAGCAACCCATAAGGCAAGGAAATAGGCATGATCTCCCACTGTAGTCGGCTTCTGATAAACTGTTCTGTTCTGCTACTTGCTGCTTGGGAGACTCATTAAAAGGTTTATCTGACAAGACGAATGAAATTAACAGTCATATTATCCTTTGGACTATTTGAAGAATGTACCTAAGCTTTGTTCCTATGTCCCATGCAATCCTAAAAGTAAAGCATATACCCAGTGGGACAAGCAGGTGAGCCAATGAGAAGGCCTGGCTGTGCCAGGAGTCCACCACATAATCACTTCAGCTGTCTAGGACTCAATTTCCTCTCTTGCTAAGGTAATGAAGTAGATGGCCTTCTCAGTCAACTCCACGCCTAAACATCTAAGTGTCCATTCTAATGGATTATGTTACTCAGAAGGCCTGCCTACAAAGGTACCAAAATGATTTCAAAATGTAGCTTTCCCTCAGGAACAAAGTTTAAGGCAGTTGTTTTTTATTTTCTTAAATCCTAATAGAAGCTAAGTAAAATGAATGAACAGGTGTTTCACTGCTTTTACCAATAAAAACATTAAGTGCATGAAGGTGAAAAACCACAAAAACTAATGTGTTTACAGTTTGGCTTCCTTCTCTGTACGTGCGCTTCTACTCTCACCCATAATTACATTCAATAAAAGCCTTCTTTCTCAATCTTAAAAAAAAAAAATGATGAGCCAGGTTTTCTGGTATAAAATCAAAGCTATTTAAGGTTCAAACAAACTTGTGAAAAGTTTTAAAAAGAGTTATATCAGTCAATTTTAGTTAATTTAGGACATTTGCACAGTTTTAGTTTTGGCCATTAATTTGGTGTGTATGTACGCAGAGAAAAAAAACAGTAATGCTTAAATGCAAAACAAAACTAGCATGGGGTGTCTGCTTCTCTCTCTGACCTTCTCCTCGCTCATGCTCTCTCTCGCTGTCTCTCTCTCTCAAATAAATAAATAAAATCTTAAAAAAAAAAAAAAAAAAACTAGCAACAGAAGGAGTTCTTGACCTTCAGGCCAACTCCTTTTTTAACTCCCACAAAAGATCAGTTCACCTCCCAGTCGGATCTGCCTCATCACGTCATTCCTCAAGGGTGAAATTCTCGTTCACCCACATACTCACTCCACATTAAAAAAAAAAAAAAAATTTAAAAAAACCATAGAAGCAACGAAGCATCACCAAGAGGGCTATGACATTCCACTAAGACAGTATATCCTGATGCACAGGTGATTATTCACAGTCAGTAGATATATTCTGTCCAACAACTTTGTGAGACCACCTTGATTTTTCCCCCCTCTCATTTTTTGGTGGGAGAGGAATAAGCCCTCCCCAGTTGGGAACTGTCCATAACTTACCAGGACCTGTTGACAACACAGTGAAACATATAAAATGTAAAGTCATCATATGGTAACTTCACAACGTGGAGAAAGATGCAAGTAATCTCACCAGTATTAACGTACTGAAAACTTGAACACTTCCGGTTTTAAGGTAAGGAAAATGTAGCTAAGTTTTTCTAGCAAGAGGAAAAAAAATGACAAACCAGCTATTTGAGAGACAGTAATTCATTCAGAGCTGCAGAAATCTAGGCGTGTGTTCACCAACACCTCCCCTCACACCCTGCAATCCATCAACCATCTCCAATTTATTCTTTACACTTAGAATTCTTTACACTTAGAATCATGTACACTTTAATACATGACCAAGTCCATGTACTAAAACGGGGAGAAACCACACAAGCATCATACGGAAAGTTTCTCTGCTTTGGGCCAGCAGGAAATTCCAGTTACTTCATTCACTGGAGCTCGTTAAGCTGCTGAAATGAAATGGGTGCTGGAGAGATCACTCCGTCAGGACACAGACTTGATTTTCAGGGTTGGACTAGGTCAGACAAAGATGAATGGGACTGAAAGTCTGAGCTCAAGGTCAAGGTCCTGTGAATCACAAAGAACTGGCGGGGGTGGGGGGTGGGGACGGTAGGTAAAACAGCACACGGGCGCGCACGCATGCACGCACATATACACACACTCTAACTAAAAGTCTACACACTTTTGTTTGCAGGTAAGAGCGCCTTACGCGGTTCTGAAAGGTGACAAGCAGCCTCAAAGCTCTCTGAGATACCCAGAGATTTTTTACAGATCCTGCCGGAGTCTCAAGAACTGTAATCATCTATATCCATATCTATATCGTACCCTGGCTTCTCGAACAGACTACCTTCCCCTGACCCTTTCCCACGACCTTGGCTCCTCCTCTGTGTACAGCGCCCCCGGGTCTCCTCTCAGTCTCCCACACAGAGAAGGACCTGACAGAGGGACGGGCCAGCCCAATTCCCACACCACGCGCCCACTCGTCCCAAAGCGGCCAAGAACCTCCGGGAATCCGAGAGCCGAAGAGCGCCGCTCCTCCTGCCACCTGCGCCGCAGCCCCGTCCGGGGTCAGGCCGTGCCCACCCGAGAAGCCAACATTAGCGGGGTGCTGGGGTGCTGGGGGTCCCGGCTCCGCGCAGCGGCCCGAGAGCCCACCCGAGACCGCCAGGGGGCGGGAGGGAGCAGCTGGCCCGGCACCTCCCCGCCTCGTTCCCCTCCCCCGGCCCGCCGGCCACTCACGGATTTTCACTCGGCGGTGGTCGAGGCGCGCGACGGCGGCGTGCAGGGCGTCGAGGCGGCGGTGCAGCGCGGCGGTGCGGCGGCCCAGCGCCGCCGCCTGGTCCTCGAGCTCGCCGAAGATGTCCCCTGCGCAGCGCGACAGGTCGGCGAGCTGCGCCAGCAGGCAGACCAGGGCGTGCGAGCTGACCTGCTCCAGTGAGCGGAAGAGCGGCGCGCCCGCGGCCCCGGCCACTTCGGGCCGGCGCAGCCGCGCGGGCTCCACGGTCCTCTGGTGGAAGGGCATGGCGGGGGGCGGCGGAGCCGGGGCGCGGGCTGGCTGCGCGGCGGGCCGCCCGGGACGAGCGCAGCCCTCAGTCCGCCCCTCGTCGGCGCGGGGCGCGAGTGCACATCCAACACAAAGGAAAGTCCGGGCAGCGGCGGGGCGCCGCGGGGTAGCCTGGTGGCTCCTGCCGCGGGGCGGAGGCGAGGCGGGCAGGAAGGACGGACCGACGGACGCGCGGGCGGGCGGGTGGTAGGGCGGCGAGGCAAAAGAGACCGGGCAGCCGCGGGGAAGGGCTCCGAGGGTCGGAGCCGCGGCTGCCTGGCGCCCAGAGGAGTCCTCCCACCGCCGGAGTGCCCGGCCGCGCGCCGAGAGGAAGTTCGAAGAGCAGCTCCCGGGCGCGGGGCGCGGTAGCCGCGGTGGCGAGTGGAGACGGGAGTCCCGCTCAAGTTTGCAGGGAGGCAGGAAAGAGCCGGCGGCTCCTTCCCTCCCTCCCGATTGGAGAGGGAGGAGGAAGCGGGGGAAGTGCCGCCGACACCGGGCGAGAGGGAGGGGAGGCGAAAGAAAGGAAAGGGGGAGGAGAAAAGGGCCGGCCCGGGGAACCACCTGCGGCTCTCGCGGCCGCCGCGCCCAGCGCCTGAGGGGAGGTGGCGGCCCCGCGTCTCCGCGCTGCGGGCCGCGGCCGCCAGAACCAAGCAGTTTGGGGGCTCCCACACCGCCACCCCACTTCCCTCCAAAGCCCACGGGTGTTTGCGCCGAGCCCTCGCCCGCCCCCGGGGCCCGGCGCGGAGAGGGGTGGAGCGCAGCGCGGGCGCCGCGGAGGCGGAGGCGCCGGGGACTGCGCGGCGAACCCCGCTGGGCTGCTCACCTGCGCTCCGGCCGCGGCGGCCGCGAATGGAGCACGCCCAGCCGCTCAGGGAACGCCCCGGGGCCTCAGAGGGTCTCCCAGCCCCACCTTGGAAGTCGGCCAAGGCTTCTGGCCACTTGGGTGGACCTAAAGGAGAACATCGTGAATTCGCACAGTGGCCAGGGGGTTTCTGTAGGCGACTAGAAGTCCGCGTCCCAATTGGATAAAACCGTTCAGGGCTTCTTTTCTGAGTTTTGCATAGTAAGGTGGCTTCTATGCTCCAACTGGAAAGGTTCTGGCTGAAATGTGTGCAATTTGAGTTTATTGTCTCAAGCATGGGGGCGGGGGGTATGGGGAGTGGAAGAGGGGACCAGAACTGAGAAACCTGAATTAAGCCTGGAATGTGCTTATAAATTAACTGCTAATGACATGATGGCTGTGGGACACGGACTTAAACCTTATGGTTAGAAGTATTTGAGAAGACTGAGTCCAAAATCCTAAAACTAAAATCCTGCTGGTCTCATCACTGTGCTCAAAACAGGAATCTCGGTTCTTTGGTTCCGGCCCCACAAGTGACGGGAATTGCTTGCTGTTGGGTTGCAGTTTGGGAACCAGTCTATCAGAGCACAAAGTGCATTCTTCTCTCTGGGAGATACGAGAAATGGGAGACAAACAGGCCTGAGAAATGGCATCTTGAGATAAAATTTAGTAGCAGAAATGTTTTGAGATCTTTCCCCTGTTGATCATTTTCATAATTTTTCATAATATGGGCGAATAACAGTCTCATAATCACCCACTCTGACCACCTTCGGAGTTGTTATGAGGCACAAAGGGACTGCTGCTCTCAGTGGGGAAAAAAAATACGTGGAAATTTATGAAGCACTGTATAAATGTGAGGTACAATATACAAATGTGTCTCCTCAGGAAGTATTTGTTGAGGCATTGGCTAGAGATGCCTTAGACTCAGTCCCTGCCATCATGAGGCTCCCAGTCCGATGGACCACAAATAGCATTTCAAATTTACATACCATACAATTCACCTATTTAAAGTATACAACTCGAGGTTTGTTTTTTTTTTTTTTAAGATTTTTTTTTTTTATGTATTTAACAGCACAAGTAGGGAGAGCAGACTCCCCACTGAGCACGGAGTCCAATGCAGCACTCAGTCCTAGGACCCTGGGATCATGATGGAACATAGCTGAAGGCAGACACCTAACCAACTGAGACACCCAGGTGTCCCAACTCAATATTTTTAAAATATATTCACAGTTATGTAAACATCACCACAATCAAATTTAGAACATATTAATCACCCCCTCATCATCCCCACCACCCCAAACAGTTCTCTTTAGTAATCACTCATCTTTGCTTCCGTGTATCTGCCTCTTCTAGACATTTTATATAAAGGAAATCATGTAATATGTGCCACATTGCGTCTGTCCTCTTTTACTTAGCATATGTTCTTAAGGTTCATCCATGTTGTACCATATATCAGAACTTTAATTCTTTTTTATGAATGGATTCCATTGTATGGATATTCCATTGTATGGGTATCACATTTTGTTGATTCATTCATCCACTGATAGACATTTGGGTTTCCATTTTTTGTCCATTATGAATACTGCCACTGTGAACATTCATGTACAAGTTTTTGTGAGGATATGTTTTCAATTCTGTTGAATATATACCTAGGACTAGAGTTGCTGCATCATATGGTGACTATGTTTGACTTTTTGTAGAACTGCCAGACTGGTTTCCAAAGCAGCTGCACCATTTTACGTTCCCACCAGCAGTGTCTGAGGGTTCCACTTTCTCCACATCCTGACCAATACTTGTCACTATCTGTCTTTTCTATTATAGCCACCCTAATGGTTGTGAAGTAGTATATTGTTGTGGTTCTGATTTACATTTCCCTGACAGTTAATGATTTTGAGCATCTTTCATGTGCTTATTGGCCACTTGTTTATCTTCTTTGGAAGAAGATTACGTGTGTTTGGAGAAATGGCTATTCAGATCCTTTGCCCATTTTTTAGTTGGATTATTGCCTTTTTTTTTTTATTAAGATGTATTAGGTCTTTATATAGTCTAGCTACATGTTGTCTGTAATGCATAGCATTTACTTGGCACTTCCACAGTCTTTTGTGGCTAAGCATTATTCTTGATGCATTCATCCTCATCCCTTGAGACTGTTTCCTAGTCTGAAAAGAAATACAGTTTCACCACATAAGCTAATATAAGAGGCACCAAAGATATGTTTGTAAATTTGTAATCTTGGGGCAACATGAATAGAATTGTTTGGTCAAATGGTTTCAGTGCTCCAGAAGCTGAATTGAAACTATGTGTAACCAGAATGCTAAATAAATAGGATTCATGGAGTACCCATAACTTAAGTTTTGTTGCCTACTATCCCATTCAAGGAGGACAGTTCTTCCTCTTCAATTGAATAACAACTCAAGGCATTCCACAACTATCTTGTTCTCTCAGGTAATAGAAAACCCTACTGTTACTCTAAAAGATAAGACGTGTTCTCCATTCAGTAATTAAAATCTTGCCCCCATTCCCTGCAAAGACTTTCTTGGGGCAGAAGTGAGGGCAAGGGGCTTTTTTCCTGCTCCATCTCACCCCATCCTGGCCAACTTGCTAACAATAATATGGAGAGGGAGAAGTGGAGGGGCCCGGAAGTTTGTACTTTGACCAGCATTCTGACAAAACGGCATCACACCCTCTGGGACTGCCAGATATTTGAAGCTGAAATTTCCATGAATACTTTCGTGGTCCCACAATGGGAATGTCTGACCATAATTCCTGAGACAAAGGCAATGAATTCTCTCTAACTACTTATTCTACCTCAGACTGTTTTCCTTCAGTCCACTCCACACAGATCTTACTCTTGGGGTTCTATCAACCCTCCAGTGAGACCTTTCAGGCAGAATCTCTTTTAAAATGACTCCCTGCTGTGGACTCTACATGTGGTCTCTGAAGTACACACACCTTTAGAAAGCTCATGGTTAAAAGGTAGAATAATCACCCCCATCCCAGGCACAGTCCTCTACTCTGCTGCTATAGGATGCCTTCCAGGTGGGAGTCTAGCAACTACCCACTGTCTGTGCCAAGTTCCAAGAGGTCCTGGGGAAGCCCTTCTCACTGGGCTTCATATGAGATGCCAGTGCTCTTGCCCACAGTCGGGGGTGGGGTGAGAGGCGGAGCATGAAGGTAGAATTCCCAGTGCAACTCTATGCTAAAATCTCAAGCCCCTCCCCCAACCATTCTTCAGTCACCTCACTCTTGAACCCTCTGCATGAATGAGAATCTAACCAGCCCTCTACCAGTTACTTTGAGATCTCCACATTTCAGTCTGAATCACAACTGATTTTGGTATCCAGTATGTCATTTCCTGGTGCATCAGTCACAACTTACCGTTAACATCCCATGAAATAATAGAACGGAACAAAACATGCTAATTTACCTGGAGAGGAATTTAATGCCACCTACTAAGGGGAAATGGGAATAGAAAGCAGTCTGGGAGAGAAGATGTTTGGTGTGACATGCAGTTAGAAGAATGTGCTGGGCAGGGAAAGATCTGAGGGTAGAATTCACATGGGAATTGGGCACCAGAGAGGTGACACAGCCATGAGAATCAGTGTCCCAAGAGCTAACAGATGAATATAAGGAATGACAGGCAGAGAGCTAAGGTCCACATGAGGGTAAGTCCCCAGCCAGGAGGTAAGAAGAGGAGAAGGGAACATTGAAGGAAAGAGGAGGTGTGGAGTAAGGAGGAAATCTGAGTGGTGTCTCACCAATTCCAAGAGCAGAGGGGCTTAAGAGTGGAAAGGTGGTCACCAGTGTCTGATGGAGTTGAGCAAGGAAGGGGTTTCTGGCAACCTCCCCAAGAGCAAGTGCTTTATGACAGTGGGGACAAAAGTCAAATTTCAGGCATATGGATAGAGAGGATATACATATGATAGAACTAAAACAGTCACAGAGAAAACTGCCTAAGAAGAAGTTCAAAAACTGGCTAGATGAAGCCATATTATTAAAAAAAAAAGTATTTTCACTTCAAGATGATACTTGAAAACCAGATATCGCTAAAACTGCCTGCCCTATTGGGCCATCCTCCCTCCTTCTCCTGACAGGACTTAACTTGTTTACCAGTATGTCCAGCCTCTTGACATAAATCATAATTCATCTATCCCGTTCTGTTTTGACAGTGGTCGGTCAGGTGTGACCCAGTTCCAAGCCAATGAATTGTAAAGTGAATTGAGAGACTTCAACAAATATTTACCTCCCTGAGAAGAGGAGGACAGGAGGAGAAAGGCTCTCTCATTCTCATCTCCAGTCAGACCCGTACCTGTTGCCTTTGGATGAACTCAAGTGAGGATGGGATGTCTGGAGCTACAGCAGGATCTTGACACCCTGAGGGGCAGACCAGGGGAATCAAAGGCATCTTGCAAATACTGAGCTTACCCCATAAGGATGACTCCATATGCACACAAGGTGTAAATCCCTATGGTCTGGGAATCATGGGCATTGCTGTCACCCAGGAGTTTGTAAGAAATACAGACTCTCACGGCCCACTCCAAACCAACTAAATGAAAATCTGTATTTTAACAAGCTCCCTAGGTGATTCAGATGTATTTGACAGTTTAAGAAGCACTAGCTTAAACTCCTATTGGTTGGGTTTTTCTGTTACGGTTGAACACGTAGGAATTTATGAGGTGAGGAGGTAATAAGTGATCCAAGGATTCAAGATTCTGGAGAGAATGAGATGAATATGGAAGGATGAGAATACAAGTGAAGTTGCCACATGGTCTAGGTCTCAGTAAGGAGAGAAAAAAATCTGTTGGAGTGGATCTAAGAAATAGGCAGTGGTGAGGAGTTTCTTAGCAACTCAAAAAGTGGTGCATAAAGGAACTACTGAATGAAGGTTCAGTGAAGTTGGATAGCTTGGGTAAGGAGTGAGCCCCACGTACACAGGCCTACCCTCTGCACTCTAGAACCCCAGAACAGAGATATCTGCCCGCTGCAGAACAGCACAGTGTGAATATCAGCTGGGTGGGGTCGGGGTAAAGGTAATGGTGAGGGTCATCATTAAAAGGCTGACTACAGTAGAGTGTGTGGTAAAGAATGTGGTAGACAAAAGTAAGTAAATTGCCTAAATACAACAGGAGAGTTTCACATACAATACGGGGAAGGTTCAAGAGAATGTTCAGTTCTGCAAAGGAGTTGAGGGAAAAATAGGCAAGAGTGTGGTGACTGGAAAGAGGGCACCAAATTTAAAATTTCAGAGATCAATCAATGACTTATGATTGTGTGAATTTAAAAAAGAAATGTTCCTCCCTCTGAAACTAATAATTAGTTTATTAATAAATTAAAAATAAAAAATGTTCTTAATGAGAAAAAAGCAAAGTACATTGTTGATGGATTCTTTTTTTTTTTAATTATATATTTATCTGACAGAGAGAATGAGCAGTGGGGAGAACAGAGGGAGGGAGAGAGAGAGAGAAACAGATGCCCTGCTGAGCAGGGAGCTGGACAGGGAGCTTGATCCCAGGTCCAGAAGGTCAGGACCTGAGCCAAAGGCAGATGCTCAAATGACTGAGCCACCCAGGTACACCAAGTTGATAGATTCTTGATAATTGTCCAAAAGGTAAAAATTAAAGTCTACCTTTAGTAGAAATAAAGTCCTCATTCCATTTGAAACAGTATTTTTTCTTTTTCTTTTTTTTTTTTTTTTTTTGTTGAGGGAGAGAGTGTGAAGGAGGGGTTTTTGAGGGAGAGATTGTGAGGGAGGGGAGGGGCAAAGGGGGAGGGAGAAGGACAATCTTAAGCAGGCTCCATGCCCAGCACAGAGCTCCATGTGGGGCACAGTCCCATGACCCGGAGATCATGACCTGAGCTGAAATCAAGAGTCAGAAACTTAACCAACTGAGCCACCTAGGCACCCTAAAACGACATATTTTCTGTAGTGCTCAATAAATTTTTTCGTATAGTATTCAGTAAATTTTACCTAATATGACTCAAACTTTAAATGATAATAGATGTAGGGCTTCACCTTAGGGGCTTAGAAAAAAAACTGAAGCCAACTATGTAAGTTTCTTCAGACTACGGTAACATACTACCACAAACCAGGTGGTTTACAACAACAGAAATTTACTGTCACACTGTTCTAGAAGCTGGAAATAAAGATGTCAGCAGAGCCCTGTTCCCTCTGAAAACTGTCAAAGAGAATCTTTCCCTGCCTCCTCTGGTTTCTGGTATTTGCCAACAAGCTTCAGTGTTCCTTGGCTTATAGGCAGATGTATCTGCCTCCAATTTCACATGGCCACATTCTTCCCATCTGTCTCTGCTCAGTATTTCTCCTCTTATAAGGATGCCAGTCTTAATGGATTAAGGGCCCACCCTACTCCAGTAAAATTCCATCTTTTTTTTTTTTAAGATTTTTTTTTTTTTTTTTATTAAAGAGCAAAGCAAGAGGAAGCACAAGTGAAGGTGGGGGACAGAGGAAGAGGGAGAAGCAGGCTCTCTACTGAGCAGGGAGCCCAATGCGGGGCTCGATCCCAGGGTCCTGGGATCATGAACTGAGCCAAAGACAGACACTCGACGGACTGAGCCACCTAGGTGCCCCAAACTCCATCTTAATTTAACACATCTGCCAATATCATTCTTCCAAATAAGGTCACCTTCTGAGGTACTGGGAGCTAAGACTTCAACATATGTTTTAAAGAGACAAAATTCAATCAATAACACCAACCCAGTGAGATGACAGAAACAGACTTTAAGGTTAATTAATTAGATGAAGAGAATCTTCATGCCCAAATTATTAAAAGCAAAAAAACAAACAAACAAACAAAAAACAATGGCACATTACTCCCAGGTCCTGGTTCTGGACCTTTCCAGGGAAGTAAGGCAAGTAGGTGCCAAGAAAGGATAATGGGATAGAAACACTGCAATGCTAGTGTCCCCTCTTCCTCACTCTGAACATTCAGCAAGGGATTGGGCTCTGCCAGGGGCCTCTGTTAGTCTCACTAGTCATCAAGAAATGAGAAACCAAGAAAGGAGCCCTGAGGTCCTAGGCCACATCTGAATGTGGAATCATGACTAACAATCCCCAGTTATGTTTTTTCATTAACAGACCTGAAGAGAGAATAAAGAGAAATCTTATTAAATCAATTCTAAGACCAAAGTTGTAGACGTTTGTGTATTTTGTAAGGACTCCAAAAATGAGTGGAAAGTAACATAAGAAGTTCTGATAGAGTATACAGTATTTTCCAACTTTTTTATAAAGATTTTATTTATTTTTTAATATTTCATTTATTTATTTGACAGACAGAGATCACAAGTAGGCAGAGAGGCAGGCAGAGAGAGAGAGGGAGGAAGCAGGCTCCCTGCCGAGCAGAGAGCCAGATGCGGGGCTCGATCCCAGGACCCTGAGACCATGACCTGAGCCGAAGGCAAAAGCTTTAACCCACTGAGCCACCCAGGCACCCCAAGATTTTATTTTTTAAAGTAATCTCTACACCCCACATGGGGCTCGAATTCACAACCCCAAGATCAAGCTTTGCAAACAGGCTCCATTGACTGAGCCCGCCGGGTGCACCCCCCCCAACTCTTTGATATGTGGTACAAATTGTTGTTGTATTAAAAGTCTGATGGCTGATATATTGTCAGCATTATCTTACCCAGCAGGTGGGGGGTGGGGGGAGAGCAACAAATCATCAAGGTGTGGAAAAGATACACCAGGCACCCAAGCATGAAGCATTCTGTCCATAAACTACTCTAGTTTATATGTAGGAATTGCCAAGTGATAGCAACTTCTGTCTAGCTAGTCTAGAGACTTCTAGAAACCAAAAAGTTTTTTCTGCTTTTAACAGATACAGGCAGATAAGTGGTAATTTTCCCCAAATTAATAATTACACTGGTCTTGGATTAGCCAGAGAGATCTTCAAATGCAAATCTGATTGTGTCCCTCCTCAGCTCAACAACCTTCAAAGCTTTTTCATTATCTTTAGGATTATCCTTAATAAGGGCCATAAAGCCCAGAGTGGGCTTTCCTTGTCTTTCTCAGCCTCATTTCCTGCCCAGCAGACTGTTTTCTTTAGTTAGAACATTCTCTGTCTCTGTCTCTCTCTCTCTCTCTCTTTCCCTCCATCCTCTCTCTCCTCCTCTCCCCCCCCAACATGTTCTTCTTCATAGTTAATTTGGCTCCCCCTTCAGATTTTTTTTCTTTTCTTTTCTTTTCTTTTTTTAGATTTTGTTTATTTATTTGACAGACAGATCACAAGTAGGCAGAGAGAGAGGGGGAAGCAGGCTCCCCGCTAAGCAGAGAGCCCGATGTGGGGCTCGATCCCAGGATCCTGGGATCATGACCTGAGCCGAAGGCAGAGCCTTTAAACCACTGAGCCACCCAGGTGCCCCTTTTCTCATTTTTTTAACTGAAATTCAATTAGCCAATACATAGGACATCATTAGTTTCAGAAGGAGTGTTCAATAATTCATCAGTTGCCTGTAACACCCAGTGCTCATCATATCATGTGCCTTCAGATTTAGATTCAAATGTCACTTCCTTGACAAAACCTGTCCTCGCCTCCCCAGCCAGATCAGGTCTCCCTATTATAGGATACTTTATTTCTTCTTGAACATATGAGAATTTGTATTTATGTACCGATGTTGTTTCTAAATTACTACCTATATTAGAGTCTGGAAAGGAAACAAATTAACTCAGATCATTCAATTAAGAAAATTTAACAAAGATACAATGCACAGGGTGTGAGTAAATTAAGAGTGCCAACAATAGATGCTGGGACACCCAGAGACCAGCAATAGTAGGAAGCCATTAGGACTCTTCAGTCTGAAGGGAATAAGGGGAGCACCACCTCAATCCCCCTCCAGGACTGAACTCATCCACCAGCAGTTGGAAAGCAAGTGGCCAATAGGCATTAGTCAAATCCCTCTTGGGAACTTGTCCCCCACTAAAAGGAGCCTCCTCACTGAAGACATGCTGTCCCCCAGCAACTGCATCAATGACTAACCTACACAGAGATATAAAGGTCTAGCCCATTTGCTCCCAAGTCAAGACAACTAACCTCAGGGCCATCCCAACTCACTCTACCCAATCCTGTGTCCTTCTTTTTCCACCCTAAGTAGTAACCCCAAGAACACTCCCCAGGGAACCTCCTACAGGCAGAGTATCAGTCTATTTCCCATAGAACCTGACCTAGAAAAAAGAGTCAAGAGGAAGAAAGTGTTGGAGAAGAGGACCACATATAAAAAAACGAAGTGTATTTACTGCCAAAAGTCTATAGCACTGAAGCAGAGAAGGAGTGGTAGAGAAACATCCCAACCTCTTCCTTCCTGCTTTTGTATCTCTTGCCTGTACTTCATGCTGCTGGAAGCCCCTGGGTGGTGTAATCCACAGGGATCAGAGTCCTGGGGTAGGACAGAGAGAGAATAGATGTGGGGAAAGACAATCAGGCACAAATGGAGGTTGACCAGAAGAGCCCACAAGTTTTGCCTCTTAGCATCCGTTTTGCTCTTCCCTCAGATGGAAATACTCTGATCCCCAGAGTAAGAGAAACACTGTGAGAAACACCTTGAGCTACTGTCAGTCACAGGGTAATGTCAATTCAGTTATATTCTTTTTTTTTTTTAAAGATTTTATTTATTTATTTTTTGACAGAGAGAGCGTGCATGGTGCACAAGGAGGGAGAACAGCAAAGGCAGAGGGAGAAGGGCACAGGGAGCCCAAGGCAGAGCTGGAACCCAGGACCCTGAGATCATGACCTAAGCCAAAGGCCGGTGCTTAACCGACTGAGCCTACCAGGCGCCCAATTCAATTATATTCTGAGAAGGACCTAAGTTGTAATAATAACTGCCTTCAGAACTTCATATAGGGTAGCAGGAAAGTGGGAGAATACAAGAAAAAAATCAATTAGCAGAAGTTATGTACCCACCTCTATACGAGTCTTGAGGTCAAAGCTGATGATCACAAGTCCCTTCTTCTACCACCCACACCATGTTTTCTTTACTCATGGTCAGCATTGGTTGGGGTAACCCAAACCTTTATTCCTGCAGGATCTGAATCCTGAGGACAACAGTTTTCCAACGACTATTTTGTGAATGAATAACCAAATTTCTCCTTATGAGTAGCCACTACATCCTGTGGCAGGAGGAGCCCCAAATAACCAAGTGGGTAGTCTTAGCTTCCAATTTAATGGCACTGCGATCTCTGGAAGACCATAAACTTTTTTCTCTCTTGTAAACAAGGGCTTCCAATGAAAAGCCACCCAGCAAGGGAGACTGAGACGTACTGCATAGGAATCAGCATTTATGGCAGTGATGGGTAGAGAATTAATAGAAAATGACCAGAACAATGAGAAGAAATGAGAGAAGACATGGGAAAGTAACAATCAGGAGAAAGGGCTTGCCAACTATCTAAGATGAGGAAGAGATCGAAGGTGAGTTCTGAATATAACAGGTTAAAAATAAAAATAACTATACCCCTTGGTGAGTGATCCAGGCACTATACAACAAGTAGTTAGAAATAGAGCCCAATGCTCAAGTGAGAAGAACAGCGTGGAAAATACAACGGGGAGAGGTGGTCATGGGAGTAGTATTAAGTGAAACTCAGGAAGGAGATGAGATTCAGATTTAACAAAGATGTATTGACCGTCCTCCTGCCATCTTCATTTTCCCAACAATGTTGTATAGTAAGGAGAACTTCCTCCATTTTTGACATGAGAAAATAGAATCAACAAGAGTGAGTGACTTTCTCAAAACTGCATAGAGGCAAGGAGTCTGGGTCTCTAGGGAGCTCACCAAGGAAAAGAGAATAGACAGGGAGTTGTATTTCTGAGCATCTCTCATGTGTGAGGGATTGTGATGGGCATTTTGTTCGTATTATCTCACTGAATCCTCATGCAGTCTGAAGTTTGGTTTTATCATCCCCACATTATACATGAGGAAATGGAGAGGCTTGGTAGAATGAAGCCCCTTGCCCAAGATCACAATGCTAACAAGAATATGTCAGAGTCTGAAACCAGGTAAGGCACCAAGGTCTGTAACTGTTCTACTGTATCACACTACCAGGGGTCAAAGAACACACTGAAATGATGAGAGTAGAAAAAAGGTCCAGAAAAAGAAATGGAAAAGAGTTCCTCAAATAAGCCTGAGATAATCCCCAAAGAACCTAGTGTCTAGGTAGTCAAGGAAGGGGAGAGATTTTCACTGGAAAAACCTATGATGTCACGGAAAGCACAGTGAATTCTAGCTCCAGAAGTGCTCCAAATTGGCTGTGAGACCCTGTACCAAACTCTTACATTATCTGGGCCTTATTTCCTCATGACAAAGAATATAGAGGTCTCTTCTCTACTTGCAAATTGTTCTAAAAGCAACTACCACAAGAACTAGAGCAGATCCTATGATTCAGAGAGAGAAAATAGTGGTAGAAAATTAAATACAGCAAATAAACAACGCTTCATCTCAATCAGAGCAGCTAGATACAAACCCTTTGCAGTTATTCAATATACGAAGTTTACAAAGAACAAGGCGAAAGATAAAAAGAAAACCCAAATCTGAACCATTTCTTAGCTAGTTTCTCCAACACCCTATTGAGAAAGAATTGAAGTACTGGTATTACACTAATACATATTATTTTTAGCGTGTTGATTTCATGTTTATATATTTAGTGCAACCGCTTAGTAATCCATACTGGGGCCTTTCCATAGTATGGATTACTCCCTGTGGAGCTGTTTTTACTCAGCAGCTTTCTGAAAACTCAGCTGGCCTTCATCAACAGACAATATAAAAAGCAGCTTATAAACTGATTATTTTGTTTGCTATGAATATTGTTTATAACAGCTTCACTTGAGAAATTCCTTTCTAAACTTATGAAAGTTTTGCTTCCCAGAAGAAACTTTTTTCCTCTCATGGTTAATTAAAAATTTTTAACTGACCCTAGTTCCCTTTTCACTTTGTTCTCTGTGAAACTTCAAAACAAATGCACTGTTCTATTGCAGTGTCTGTGCCCTCCTGACCAGGATACATCACCACCACAATTATCAACCTTCTACTCTATTTTCCATGACAATAGTTTTTAAAACACAGTATTTACTTTCTTACATGTGTATCTACTGAGCTGTCTCAAATCCTTGGTCAAAAAGGCAAGGTGTGGGCATTAAATTTAAATTAATTATAAATTAATCATTTAATATGTGTGCCATCATTTCCAGTTAACCCCTCTTATTATTTTTAGTGTTCTAAGGCCACAAATATTACTTATGCATTATCAAGGAGAGGGACCTGAACCAAATGAGCCCCTGTAGCAATTGCAGTGGCCCCCCACAGCCCAGACTGACCAGATGGAGTGTGTCCTGCCCTCTCTGGCTGTGCCAAGTCCTCTTAACCCAACAGCAGACCTCTCCCTTATCCAGGGTCCGTGCTCCAAATATTGTTTCAAGAGATGATGAGGGGACTCAGTTGAATTTATTATTCAATAAACTCATTATTTTCCTTCTCCAGTTTCTAACTGAGGAATCTAATCTCAGCCTCTTCCCTCTCCTTCCTCTCTCTTCCGGCCATTTCATGATTTCATTCTTCATCTTCAAGAAAGGAAGAAAGAAAGAGAGAGACAGAGAGAAAGGAAGGAAGGAAGGAAGGAAAAGAAAGAAAGAAAGAAAGAAAGAAAGAAAGAAAGAAAGAAAGAAAGAAAGAAAGAGAGAGGAAAGAAGGAAGAAAGGGAGGAGGAAGGGGGTGGGGGCAGGGATGGAGGGAGGAAGGAAGAGGGGGATGGAGGGAGGAAAAGAGAGGGAGAGAGAGAAGGATGAAGGAAGGAAGGAGGAAGGAAGGAAGAAAAGAAAAAGAAAGAAAGAAAGACAGACATGAGCAAACATTAGGCTGTTAAAATTGTGTACCTCATACAAGAAAGAAGTCAAAGACCAAGTCCCTCTGGTCACAATGGAAAATTAAGGACTTTCTTTTCTTCTTTCAGGAAGGAACAAAGTTTCCTCTAGAATCATCATAAAGATTGCTTGCATTTCCCACATGCAGTAAATATATAAATTGTCTACTTCTTTTGGATCCTGGAGATCTAAGCAAAGCATGGTCGAGAAAATTGATCTTCCCCAGTTACAGAGAAGTTACTTAAGTTTAGTCTCCTTGATTTACTCTTGTTTTTCTTTTTTTTTTTTTTTTATTTTCAACCACTAGTGAAACCTAATATATGCATGTAATTCTTTGAGAATGTAATTATGTAAATACAAGTAAGATATAATTCTCTTACTTAGTAGGTCTCCAGGAGAAAAATCTATACTGAGGGGAAAAAGTGCTTTCAGATAGGTATAATCCCTTGCTCTCATTTTTCTCACGTCTTGTGAAAGGGCTACTGGTAATTCTGGCTATTTCCATGGAAAAATGCAAAATGTTAGAATTTTTAGAAATTTGTATTTAGAATTTTTAGAAATTTTATTTGTCTTATCATACTTCAACAAATAAATATGATAAGGGTCCATTGTCAATAACAGTGTTCATCATCTTGTGTAGCTAATTGATTATTTGTGTTATTGCCCATCCCAAGGTTTTTAATTAATTTGGGAAACTGGAACATTCTCAGAAATGTCCACAATAATATATCTTAGTCACAGGTGCCTCACTATGGAGGTAATGAAGCTGAACCCTCCCGACTCCTTCCCATGCTGGTTCCTAAGCCCTGTAAGGGGAACTTACTAATGTGTCCACAGAGTCACATAATTTTGTAAAGTTGGCAAAGTCAATTATTTGGTATTCTCTCTCTCTTTTTTTTTTCCTCCAAGAAGGACTCCAAAATTGCATAAGCTTTGGGCTGCATAAAATCTGGATCTATGCCTCATCTCAATGAAAAGCAATTTAGCAGTTTATTTTTCTCCAAAGTAAGGCTGTAACTACAGCAAGCCAGCTCTCTTCTGTAAAATACTGTTTTAATTGCGTAAGACTGAGAAAGAATGGGTGCCTATTTGGGTCATTAACATTAGGCTATTTTTAAAGTAATATGGGGATGCCTGAGTGGTGCAGTCAGTTAAGCCTCTGACTCTTGCTTTGGGCTCAGGTCCTGGTCCCGAGATCAAGCCCCGTATTAGGCTCCACCCTTGGTGCAGAGTCAGCTTGAGATTCTCTCCCTGTCTCTCTTGGCCCCTCGTGCTTGTGCCCTCTCTCTAAAATAAATAAATAAATCTTTGCCAAAGAATAAAAATAAGATAAATACAGGGTGCCTGGATGGCTTAAGAATCAGGTAAGGGTCTGCCTTTGGCTCAAGTCATAATCCCGGAGTCCTGGGACTGAGCCCCCAGTCGAGCTCCCTGCTCAGCTGGGAGTCTGCTTCTCCCTCTGCCTGCTGCTCCTCCCCCGCTCCAGCTTGCTCTCCCTCTTTCTTGCTTGCTCACTCTCTCTCACTAATAAGTAAATAAAATCTTAAAAGATAAAATAAAGTAAACAAAAGTAATATGGAAATGCAATTTGGAAAACAGGGCCTTCTTTCTATTCAAATAAGCCCAACTGTAATTTCAAGAATTAAGCTTTAACTTATATTAATAATTCAGCCATAACTCATGTTTCCCAATCAACTAGGAGAACTTGGCAGTAATTCAATATACAATTTCAATTTTATAGAGATGACCAGATTTTAAAAAAAATCTGTGCCTATAAAGAGTTGAAATAATGTCTTCCCCAGATCTCTGCATCTAAACAAAGTATATTAAGAAAAAAAATCAACCATTAAAAATTATATGTAAAGAGACTCAAGTTTTCTCAAATCAGAACATTTAAACATATAAGCATCATTCATCAAAGAGCACTCTTTCTGCAGTTGTTGGGTATTTTTTTTCCCTTAAATAGGCTCCACGCCCAGCATGGGGCCCAGTACGAGGCTTGAACTCATGACCCTGAGATCAAGACCTGAACTGAGATCAAGAATTAGATGTTTAACCAACTGAGCCACTGAAGCATTCCCACTCTTTCTGCAGTTTAATCCTAAACTATACTTGCTGATCTCGGCCACAAGGAAGTTAAAGAAAAAGGTAGTTTGTAAGAGAGCTTGGTACCCAAAACCACCTAGATTTTTGTGGACCTTAGTCAACATCTCAGATTATACTGAGAAATAAACAAGAGCCAAGGGGAAATGTGGAGTACAATTCTGAGCAAGTTATAATTTTGTTCCTTTTAGCTTGTGCCTCTCAGCCATAAAGTAGCTCAATTTCACATGAACTGCAGCTTCCAGATGGCCTCCAGAGTGAGCTGCAGACATCCGGTCTAACCCTCACAAAGGC
Source organism: Neogale vison (assembly GCF_020171115.1). Taxonomy (NCBI): domain Eukaryota; kingdom Metazoa; phylum Chordata; class Mammalia; order Carnivora; family Mustelidae; genus Neogale; species Neogale vison. Next base: position 63,232,622 of record NC_058091.1, on the reverse strand, counting down.
TACCTCACACAGTACTCTCAAGGCTGTCACCCTGGAAGGTGCTCACCCCTCAGTATCTGTTGGTGATATACCATGACAATTATGGCAAGTCAGGACTGAGTATCTATTGCTCAGGGGACCTTGCCCACAATTCCCACCTGAATCCCTTTCTGTGCCCCTTCAACAAAGTCACTTAGATAGGAATTGTGGTACTGACTCCATAGTCGAAATAAAAGATTCAGTGATATTTTTCTGCACCTCAAGAGTGAAGAGGTTACTAAATAAATAAAAGAAACTGAAAAAAAAAAATGGGGGGGTGCCTGGATGGCTCAGGAGGTTAAAGCCTCTGCCTTCGGCTCAGGTCATGATCCCAGGGTCCTGGGATCGAGCCCCGCATCGGGCTCTCTGCTCAGCGGAGAGCCTGCTTCCCACGCCCCCCCCGCCCCTCCCCCCGCCTGCCTCTCTGCCTACTTGTGATCTCTGTCTGTCAAATAAATAAATAAAAATCTTTAAAAGTGAAGAGGTTAGGTCAAGGCCAAGTCTCTCAACTTTGAGGTGGGGAGGAAGAAAGTTAACAGTTCCATAAAGTGTCCTGATATCAGAGTTACTACAGTGCCTTTCTGCTTTAAAAGTGACTGACATCATTTTTGAGGCCCATACCATGTGCTGGGCATTATGCCTTTATCTATACATGCAAGGGCTATAAGTGCATTATGTCATTTAAATAACTACCAGGTCTGTGAAGGAAGTTTTATTATCATTTTATAGGTAAGGAAATGAATTCATAGAGGCGGTGTAACAGTAAGCTAGTGTAACTAGCTAGTAAGTGAAGGAGAAATTCTGGATTTATAAAATTTTATTTATTTATTTGAAGTAATTTCTACACCCAGTGTGGGGCTTGAACTCATGACCCCAAGATCCAGAATTGCATGCTCTTCCAACCGAGCCAGTCAGGCATGCCCCAAATTCTGGATTTAAATTCAGCTTGTCTCACTCAAGAGCTTGGATTTGAAAACATTATGCCAGTGTATCCCAAAGTTTGAAACAGAATCTCTGGCAGCCTGTGATAAGATTTTATGTAGGACATAGATGCTTCTTCCTTAAATACTGAGAAACTCATGTTATTTTGAAAGTCTTTCAATCCTTCTTTTTCGATCAAGGAGAAATGTTCATTTGGTGCTAAAATGTCAACATTTCTCTAACCCTCGGTGCTCTCCTTTTGTAAACAGACCAAGCCACAGGATCAACCTTTGGCAGGCAGTGGTATCTAGCTGGAATTGAACAAGTTATTTTAATATATTTTATGTTTTTGGAGTGTGATATGGGTTTTTATCATGTAATAAAAATAATTTTTTTTCAAAAAGTAAACATATATAAATCCTGGTCATAGTAAAGAAAAATAATAGGTAAATATAATGATGGCTTTATGGTGAGGCTATAATCCTGGGTTATCCCATCAAACACTAATCTAGGTGTCGCTGTGAAGGTATTTTGTAGATGCGACTAAAATCCATAATCATTAGATTTATGTAAAGTAGATTATTCTGGATTATCTGGCTGGGCCCAATGTAATTACCAGGGTCCTTGTAAGGGAAAAGAGGGAGGCAAGAGAGTCAGAAAAGGAGATGTGAAGACGGAAGAGACAGTCACAAGCCAAGGAACAGGGGTAGACAAAGGCAGAGAATGGATATTTCCCTAAAGCCCCTGGAGGGAACACAGCCCTCTGGATACCATGACTTTAGCCCAGTGAAGCTGGTTTTGGACTTCAGACCTCCAGAACTGGAAGACAGTGAATTTGTGTTGTTTTAAGCCATTTTGTTTGTGGTACTTCATTACAGCAGTAACAGAAAATACCCTAGTTAGGCTATGATGTTTCTTGGCCTCCAGTGACAGAGTAAACCAGATGGGACTACATTACAACACCTTTATAAAACCCTAGGGTCAGTCTGCTGATTAAGTGACTTAGACAGGGGTTCCTGGGGGGCTCACGCGGTGAAGCGTCTGCCTTCTGCTCAGGCCATGAACCCACGTCCTGGAATAGAGCCCCGCATCGTCAGGCTCCCTGCTCAGTGGGAAGCCTGCTTCTCCTTTTCCCTCTGTCCCTCTGGCCCCTGCTCAGGCTCTCTCTCACTCTCACGCTATGTCAAATAAGTAAAACCTTTTTTAAAAAAATAAAAAATAAATGATTTGGTGAGGGTGTGCCTGGCTGGCTCAGTCAGAATAAGCATGTCTCTTGATCTCAGGGTTGTGGGTTCGAGCCAGACATTGGGTGTAGAAATTACTTAAAAATAAAATCTTGAAAAAAAAATAAAAAATGAAATAAAATCTTTAAAAAAAGATTTAGAAAGAATAGCACTCTTCTTCCCAAGTTTTCAAGTATGTTAGTTTATGCCTGCTGACAACGTTATTGCCACATAGGAGGCCCATGGGTCACCATTAGGAAGAAGTCTTAGGACTCAAAGTTTGCTGCTTCTAAATGAACTGCTGTACAGACCCTGACCCCCAGGCCTTTTGACCCTTTGGTGATTGTGACTTTCTTAACCATCTTTAGGTCTGATCATCCGGTGGCTAGAACCTTTTGATACGGCATTGGCCTAAAAATTGTTCTCCTTCCTGATTTACGATTTCTCATTTAACTTAAACTTCTTATTTTGTCCTAGTCTTTGTTTCATGATCTGGTGGCTGGTTTCATTCTCCTCTGGATTTCTCTTCTGGATATGATCTATGATCCTTATGGCATTGCTCATATATGATCATTATGGCCTTGTCCAACCCATTTGAAGTGTTGACTTCTGTTCATGCAACTGGACCTTTTTTATAGACTTCAAATTCAGAAAAAAGTAATACAGTTCATATATTATTTTTGTAAGGTTTTAGTTATTTATTTGAGAAACAGAGAGGGAATGAGTGAGGGGAGGGGCAGAGGGAGAGGGAGAATCAGGTTCCTCCCTGCTGAACAGAGAGCCCAATGAGGGACTTGATCTCAAGACCCTGAGATTATGACCTGAACTGAAGCCAGACACTTAACAAACTGAGCCACCCAGGTACCCCTATTATTTTTAAATAGTATTCTTAAATAATATAAGTAAATTTTTTAAATTGCGTAGTACAAAAATTCACTGAACTCTACTTTTTGAACCCTACTTCCCTTCTCCAGAGCAAGTGTATGTGTGTGTGAGAGAGAGAGAGACAGACAGACAGACAGACAAACAAAATTATTCTTCCAGATGCATATGCAAAGTTAGGTCTGTATCTGTACACTTTAATAGTAGTACCATTCTGTACACTGTTTTCCGCCTTACTTTTTTTTTTAACTTAAAAACATATAATAACATCTCTTAGGGTTGTTGTGGGTATTAGGCAATTAATCCTTAGTTCATCCCTGAGCCCTAATTATGTTAAATAAAATACATAGATTTTCTTTTAAAATAAAATGCCTAAGGTTCTAAAAGATGTTATTTAAAATTAAAGAATCCCCCCATCATTAATCTTTATTATTTCAAGCATTTTTATTGTTTTTATGTATTATTTATCTCTTTAAAGTATTTAAATATTTAAATAATACTTAGAAAGCATATTTAAATTCCTATAATCCATATAAACTTGTAATTTTGGTGCTCGCTTCGGCAGCACATATACTAAACATAATTTTGGGTTCTTTTTAATACTTTAAAATACTTATATAGAACTTGTTGTTAATGACTGAGCTTGTAAATTGTAACTTTATATATTCTCTAAGGCATGTAAGTCATCGTTTGTGTCATCTTTTCCTTGATGTTGAACACTGTGTTATTTCTAACCTTTGCTATAATATATAGCACTAGTAAAATTTTTTAAATCTTAAAATGGGGAGGGATTTTAGAAATCACATTTCCTTAATACAGGTATATCCTAGGACACTGCATATTGCCCAGGTTCTGCTGAACACATCTAGTGAAACTCACCACTTCATGGAAAATCCCGTTCTATTTTTTCTATTTTGAACAATTCTAATACAAATTTCTGTATCTTTAACTTTATTTGTTCGTGTCCAGGCCTCATTCTATCCCACCCTGTATTTGTAGTCTGGACCTCTGGCCTGAGGTCAAGGCTCTCACCCTGTGCCCTAACCCATAGGCACTCATTATCCATCAACAACATGAACTTTTTAAAAATATATCAATTTTTAATGGAAAATTTTTTCAAAGGTTTATAATATGTTTAGTCTTGAAGCTTTTGTATTTTCATAGACTGTTTAACAATTACATTTGTTAGCTAAGGAAATGTAAAACAGAGCTATATATTTACATCTGATACCACAAGCAAACGAGACAAAAATGTTGCTCAGTATATATTTCCAAATTACTTTCACTTATTAAATTAGTACTGGGTAATTGGCATTGACAAAATAATCATTGCCACTAAGTGAGCTATATCAAGCTATATCTTTCGGCTGAATTTCTGACAGAAAAAAACCAACAGTGCTCTGCTAAATAAAGTTCCTATGTGAATTAGAAGCTGTCAGCTGATGGCTCAGATGAGAAAAAACTGTTACACGGTCACTACGATATACCAAAAAGTCACAAAAACCTATACGTTTCTCTGGTTTTCTGATTGTTCTTTCCACAAGAATTTCTAATCTTAGTCATTCTAAAGAAGTTTAATTGAATACTAAAATAGCAATTGAATAATTCCAAATTATTGGAATCAAGGGAATGCAAAAAAATTGAAAATAATTTCATAAAGGTTTCTCATAAAGGTTCCCAGGATTTAAAAGGAAACTGAGGTTTTGGGGCAATCTAAGCACCATTATAATAAAATGTTGAATGGGTACTAGATGCATTGATTGTAAGATCCCATGGCTGAATTATAGATTCCATGAGGGCTAAAAACTGCTGTACCCTGTACTCTAGGATAGCACTTTCACTCAGGAACAAAGCCTGGCCCACTGTGAGCAGTGAAACTAATAAAATTCCAATTAAAAAACCACATTATTATGCTAAAAAATACAAATATAAACATAGATAAATACTCCACATTCAAACCTATAATAAACTGTCAACTAACCCTAAGGACAAAGACCAAATCGTCTTAACCACCAATTTCATATTTTATTGAGACATACAAGTGCTGAAAGAATTCATCAACAGGCGACCCACACTTTAAAAATATTAAAGAGAGTTCAGGGGTGCCTGGGTGACTCAGTGGGTTAAAGCCTCGGGTCATGATCCCAGGGTGCTGGGATCAAGCCCCGCCTCAAGCCCCGCCTCAAGCCCCGCATCGGGCTCTCCACTCAGCAGGGAGCCTGCTTCCTCCTCTCTCTCTGCCTGCCTCTCTGCCTACTTGTGATCTCTCTGTCAAATAAATAAATAAAAACTTAAAAAAAAAAAAAAAAGAAAGAAAGTAAGTCCTGGAGGCAGAAGAAAAATGGTACCAGATGGAAATATGGATATAAACAAAGGAATAAAGAACACTGGAAACTGTAACTATATAGGTAAATTATATGGTTTTTTCACTCATTATTTAAATCTCTTTAAATGATATTTGAATGTTTAAACAAATATGATGACAGTGGATTATAGAGTTAGTAACATATATAATTAAAATGTATTATACCAATAGCATAAAGGCTGGGAGGAGAGAAATGAAAGTATACTGCTGTAAGTTACTTAAAAAATGTGAAGTGATATAATATCACTTGAAGGTAGACTGCGAAAGGTTAAAAATACATACTATAAACCACAAAATAACAGCAAAGCAACCACAAAAATAACAAAGCAAAGAGCTATAGCTAACAAGCCAATAGAAGGGATAAAGCAGAACCACAGAAGTAATGCTCAATTAAACTTTAAAATGGAGAGAGAGAAAAGAAAAAAAAGAATGGATGAAACAAATGGAAAATAAACAGCAAAATGGTAGACTTACATCAAGCATGTCAATAATCACATTAAATGTAAATAATCCAAATGTCCCCCAAATAAGCAGAAATTGTCAGCTTGGGTTTTAAGAAAATAAAACAAGAACAAACTCTATGCTCCCCAAGAAAATACTTCAAATATTACTAGAATAAAGAAGGTCATGTTATAATGATAAAGGAACCAATTCATCTAGAGGACATGCCATCATAAGTGGTTTTTTTAAGATTTTATTTTTTAGTAGTCACACTACTAAATTTTTTGAGATTTTATTTTTTATTTTTAAGTAGTCACACCCTACGTGGTGCTTGAACTCACAACCCTGAGATCAAGAGTCACATGCTCTACCAACTGAGCCAACTAGGTGTGCTGTATCATCATAAGTGTTTATGTTCTTAATAACAGAGTTTCAAAATACAAGAAGCAAAAACAGACAGAATTGCGTGGAAAAAAGACAAATCACAATTATAGTCAGAGATATCCATATCTCTTTCTCAAAAATGGATAATACAAGTGGACAGAAAATCAAGAAAAAAATTGAATGGCCCTATCAGTTTGCTTTGCCATTTATAGAATACTTCACCCAAGAGCAACAGAAAACATAATTTTTTTCAATTGCACATGGAATATTTACTAAAACAGACTGTATTTTTGGCCAAAAAACAAGTGTCAATTAATTTTAAAGGATTCAAGTCACACAAAATATGTTCTCTGACCACAACAGAATTAAATTAGAAATCAGTAACAGTAAGATCTCTGGCAAATCCTCAAATATTTAGAAACAAAATAATACATTTCTAAACAATCCATGGGTCAAAGAAAAAAATCAAAAGGGAAATTGGAAAAGTTTTTTTTTAACTAAATGAAAATTATAACAATTTAGTGGGAAAATGTATAGCACTAATTATCTATGTTAGAAGAAAGAAAGGTATCAAATCACAATCCAGCTTCCACCTTAAGGAATTAGAAAAGCAAAACAAATCAAAGCCAGAGTAAACAGAAGAAAGGAAATAGTTCAGATTAGTGAGGAAATAAAAGAAATAGAAAACATAAAAACTAGAGAAAATCAATGAAATTAATATACAAAAATTAATTGTATTTCTATATATTGGCAATGAGCACTTAGACATCCAAATCTGAAAAAAAATGATTTACAATAGCATCAGAAACATAAAATATTTTGGGACAAATTTGACAAAATCTGTGTAAGACCTCCAAACTAAAAGCTACAAAAACACTGCTGAGAGAAATTAAGGACGTAAATAAATGGAGAGTTACCTTGTCGTGGTCAGAATACTTAATGCTGTTAAGAAGCCGGTTCTCCCCAAACTAGTCTATGAATCCAATGCAATTCCAATCAAAATCCTAGTAGGTGATCCATGCCTCCACATGAACCATGAACACATTATGCTAAGTGAAAGAAGACAGACATAAAAGGGCAAATATTGTATACTTTCATTTATATGAAATGTTCACAAAAAGCAAATCACAAAGAACAGAAAATAGATTTATGGTTACTAAGAACTGGTGGGAGGGTAATGGGGAGTGATTGCTAATGCATACAACGTTTCTTTTGGGGGTAATGGAAATGTTCTGGAATTAAAGAGTGGTGATGTTTGCCCAACCTTGTCAATACAACAAAAATAACTAAATTATACACTTAAAAAGGCAAAACTTGTGAATGGTATGTGATATGAATTTTGCTCAATTAGAAAAAAAATCTACCTAAAAAAAATCCTAGGAGGCATTTTTGTAGGAATTGACAAGTTGATCCTAAAATTCACTTGGAAATGCAAAGGACCTGACAAAGTCAAACAACTTTGAAATCACACAACAAAGGTAAGGCTAACACTACCTGACTTCAACGCTTACTATGAAGGCACACTACTGAAGACAGTATGGCATTGAAGCAAAGATGGACAAATAAATCAACAGAACAGAGAGTGTAGAGAGAGATCCATACATGCATAAACAACTGATTTTTAGCCAAGATGTAAAGGCAATTCAGTGGAGAAAGGACCATATTTTCAACAAACAGTGCTAAAATAATCAAATATCCATTACAAAAAAAATAAAATAAGCTTCCACCCATATATTGTAGTCTACACAAAAATTAATTCAAAATTGATCATGGACCCAAATATAAAATCTAAAACTATAAACCTACCGGAAGATAACATAGGAGACAATCCTTTGTGACTCTGAGTTAGGCAGAGATTTCTCACATAAACATCAAAATCACAATTCATAAAAAAATTAATAAACTGGTCTTGGTAAATATTAGAATACTGTACCTTTTGAAAGATATTTTTAAGAGAGTTACAAAACAAGGCAATCCTCCAGGGTCTCCTCCCTCTTTAGGAGCTCTGTACTGTCATTCAATAAACTTTGCTTTGCTGCCCACCAAAAAAAAAAAAAAAAAAAAAAAAAGAAAGAGAAGGAGGAGGAGGAGTAAGGAGAGAGAGGGAGAGAGAGAACTAAAAGACAAACCATGGATATCTATCTACCTAATAAAGGACTTGTATCAGAATATAAAGGACTTGTATCAGAATATAAAGAACTCCTTATATTATTTTATTCCTTTTATAACTCTGCAGTAAAAAAGTGAGACTGAGAAGCAGAATGAGTTCTGGCAGTGTTCTGGCCTCAAGCGCTGTTGGCCCTGAGAGACAGTAGCCTGGGGCCTACCCCATACTTTGGTTACCTGAGCTAGTAACTTACCCTTCCTGTCTGAGCTGGTGTGAGTAAGTTTTCTATTCCTTGCAACCAAATATGTATCTTGACAGTATGAGTCATTTAGAGGAATGGAAGTCTGAGAGACAGGAACCAAAAGAAGAAATGTAAGAATGATTGTAAGAGTAACTGTTGAGAGGGGCGCCTGGATGGCTCAGTCGGTTAAGTGTCTGCCTTTGGCTCAGGTCATGAGCCCAGGGTCCTGGGATGGAGTCCCACATTGGGCTCCAGGCTCAGCAGGGAGCCTGCTTCTCCCTCTCCCTCTGCCCCTCCCCCGTGCTCATGTTTTCTCTCTCTCACTCTCAAATAAATAAAATCTTTATTTAAAAAAAGAGCACTGATGAGAAATTTAAAATTTGGTGTGAACACAAGGAACTAGCGGTATATGGCCATGATCGTGGTAGTTGGCTAGGAGTTCATTTTTTTTTTTTTTTACCATCGATTAAAAATTTTAAAGCACACATATTTCAGCTCAAGAATTCAAGGGCTAGATGGTCCTCCTAGAGAACCACTGGCAAGGAGGAGTTTCCTTTCCTACATTTCCTTCATAAGGAGAAGCACCGCAGCTTCGTGTAACGATAAACAATCACAAACAACGGACTTGTCCATCAGAAGAGGAGTTGTTAAATAATCCGTTGTAGACCCACAACATGGAATACCTGGCAGGAGTTGCAAAGCGTAAAACGGAGCCAGTGGCACTGACATGCGAAAGAGCTCCAGGACACGTTGTTATGAACGAAGCAAACTGCATTCTTTAGCATATTAAAGTTTTAAAAAAATAAAACATATGAAACAAACCTTTCTAGTTCTGTATGTGGACCTGGGTAGGTAAATGGATAGAAGATAAAAAGAAGGTTCCACCTCAAATGGATAATTGTGTTCACTTCAAGTGAGGGGATGAGGATTGGGAGCAGTTAAAAGATTTTCTGTCCGCCTGTTTTTTGTTTTTTTTTTTTTAAGATTTTATTTATTTATTCGACACAGAGAGATCACAAGTAGGCAGAGAGGCAAGGCAGGCAGAGAGAGAGAGAGAAGCAGGCTCCCTGTTGAGCAGAGAGCCCGATGCGGGACTCGATCCCAGGACCCTGAGATCACGACCCGAGCCGAAGGCAGCAGCTCAACCCACTGAACCACCCAGGCGCCCCTCTGTCCGCCTGTTTTGCTTGATGTTTTTACACATGAATCAACCCAATAGAACTTGCTTAACTAAAACAAGTGAAAGAGTAGGAATAATTTTTACTGAGGGATGCCTGGGTGGCTCAGCCAGTGAAGAGACTATATTTGGCTCAGGTCATTATGCTAAGGTCCTGGGATCAAGTCCTGCATCGGGTTCTTTGTTCAGTGGGAGTCTGCTTCTCCCTCTGCCTGCTACTCTCCCTGCTTGTGCTCACTCTCTCTGATTACAAATTTTTTTTTTTTTTTTTACTGAGCATAAACAGTATACTAGCTACTATGTAAAAGAGGTAAGGTCCCTGCCAAATGGAAATGGCCAAATGTACACAATCTTAACCCTAAGGTCAATGTATTAGGGGCCAATGCGTGTAACTTCTAGTAATAAAATGACCAAATAGTACTAAGAAAGAACTATTTTAAGGATTGTTTTGGATAGCTATAAGGAACGTAATACTGTGTCATATTTATGAATAGACTATCGGATTTTCTAATGACTTGTTTTTAAACTCATCTATAGATTTCTTGTTGGAAACAGTCCATTCTCCTATGGGACAAATGTTTAGGTTTTCACAAAACCTGTTGTATCCGTGTTCCTTGCTAAGAAGCATCAGAGATACTCTGGAAATTAAGACAAAAGGTTATTGAACACTACAGAGGAGCTCCCAGAATCTGAGACACGCAACTTCAGCCCTCAGGTGGATCTAGGATCTAAGCTACTGATGGACAAGCTGAGCTGTCTGCCCTTCTTGGAAACTGGAGTCTTGAATCTCATGATATGAGGACAGAAAAGCATTGGCAAGCCCTGGAGTGTGTTCCAGCCTCCTGTGTATCTGACACGGCCCATTCACATCCTGAGAATTTTGAGGTTTTTGAAGACTGTCTGAGCTCACATTCCAGCTATGTTACTTGCTAACCATGTGACTTTGAGCAAGTTATTTAACCATAGCTACCTTCATCTATAAACAAGGGATAAAACTACACCAGGATTCCAGGGTTTTTGAGAGGATTAAGTTATATAATACACATAAAATTACCAGGATCGAATTTGTATTCAATCGACACTGGCTATTATTATTTCCTCTTCGTGAGCAGAATATAAAAAAATGTTAAGTAGTCATAATAGTGGATGTATGAAAGAATCTTCTCTTACAGAGTTACTTACTCTAATGAGGGTGTTTTCTTCTAATTGTAAAAAGAAATGTTTTTTGTTTTTTGTTTTACAATTTTTTTTTTAAAGATCTTATTTATTTATTTGACAGACAGAGATCACAAGTAGATGGAGAGGCGGGCAGAGAGAGAGGAGGAAGCAGGCTCCCTGCCGAGCAGAGAGGCCATGTGGGGCTCGATCCCAGGACCCTGGGAACATGACCCGAGCCGAGGGCAGAGGCTTTAACCCACTGAGCCACCCAGGCACCCCAAAAAGAAATGTTTTTTAAGCTGAGTTGCAATAATCTGATGACTAGAATTATATAGGATCTGCTACTCAAAATTAGATATTTTTATGATCAATCAAAAATGTTTAGATGACTTCAATAGCGTTTAAGAGCTATAATGTGAAACTTACCCATTGAAATTAGCAAAATTTTAGCCTCCTAGACAAACATAATGCAGTTCCTTAATGGGAACTGTTTTAGATCAATAGATTCAAGTAAATTTCAAAAGAGTGAACCTTATTGTTTGGCTCTTTTATCGTGTATTCATTATTCATGATAGTTCTGTCTTGGTCTTGAACAAATAAACACCAGAATATTTAAAAATACTGAACTGTCTGTCCTGGGAAGAAATACATCCCAAATGACTAAAACCAAAAAGGTCACAAGATGTTTCCCTTCATTTTGTCATTTGATCTTAGATAGGAGGCTTTTAAAATACAAGCTACAGTAAGTAGCTATTTAGAGACAAGACAGTCCAAATCTATCATTTAAAAGAGGAAATAAGTGGTAAGGACATTGCATTCTTCAACTGGAACTTCTGAACTGAAAACTCTTTGTTTAAAATAGTTCCACGTGACAAAGTATCAGTTAAGAGAAGAATCCCCAATCAGTGGTGGCAGATCATGTAAACTGGCTCCCTTATTTCCTGGTTCACCGCCTTTCCAACCAGCCTCTTCTACTAGTATGCTGGTTGAAAACAGAGACACTTGCTTTCCTAGATTGGTTGAATAGAAGCAGAGTGGCCATGTGATTCAGTTCCAGCCATTACAGTATAAACAGAAGTCTCTGCTTGTGGCTTCTAGAAAAGCTTTTTTAAAGATTGAGCTGGCAGTTTCCTTTGCACTTTGCCCTTCCTTCTTCCTCCTTCTCCCACTTGTAACTAACATGATGCCTGAAATGAAGATATCTTTTGATGTTGAAAATGAAAGCCACCTGAACCATGCTAAGCTATCATCCCAGCTCTGGAAGCTTACCTCCAGATATCCTGTTGCTGGAAGCAAACATATCCTTCCCCTGTTTAAGCCTCTCTTTCTTGGGTTTTCAGTTGCTTGTAGGAAAACACATTTATAACTGATAAAAGTAACACATCAGGGGAAATTGAGTGCTCTCTGACATAGTAATTTCTTTTTCCAAAGACTTTTATAAAGGACCTAAGAAAAAAATTTTTTAATGTTTTATCAAATTGCACTTGAAACCCTGAGAAACTTGCTTTATGTGATGGGCAATAGTGAATTTTGCTTCCCTGAGCATATTACCAGAATCAGCTTAATGACAGAAACGTTTAAGTCAAGTTAACATTTAAACATTTTTCACTTTCATGGAGAATGAATATATAATTTAAAGACAATATTAAGGGGCACCTGGAAGGTTCAGTGGGTTAAGCCTCTGCCTTCTGCTCAGGTCATGATCTCAGGGTCCTGGGATCCAGCCCTGTATCAGGCTCTCTGCTCAGCAGGAGTCTGCTTCCTGCCCCGCACACCCCACACCCTGGCCCTCTCTGCCTGCCTCTCTGCCTACCTCTCTGTCTACTTGTGATCTCTGTCAAATAAATAAATGAAATATTTTTTAAAAATAAAATAAAAAATAAAGACAATATTGAGGCACCCATGTGGCTCAGTCGGTTGAGCACCTGCCTTCAGCTCAGGTCATTATCTTGAGGACCTGGGATGGAGCCCTGCTTCAGACTCCTGCTCAGTGGGGAGTCTACTTCTCCCTCTCCCTCTGCCCCTCCACCCTGCTCATACTTGCTCACTCTTTCAAAAAAAATAAACAAGGTCTTTTTTCTTTTAAAAAGACAGTATCAATGGAATTCTGATATGTGGATACATAATAGAGTCAGTCTTTCCAGTTTTTTCCTCAAAGAAGTTAAAAACATCCCTCACTACTAAGATAAAATACCACAACATAATAATTACATAATGTTTTTCATTCTGGGGCTGGGGAGTGGTAGATGAAGCAAATCAATATGGCAACTCTCAGAACCAAACATAGATAAGTGGGCTCAACCACTCCCTTCCTTAACCCCCTCAACTCACATCATGAGATGATGTGAATTGTGAAGATAGCTTTTGGCTATTTCTAGTTTTTATAATCAAAATGACACAACTGAACCTTGAGCAAGAGAAAATTTCTCCTCTCTAGATTAGGTCAATCCCCTCTAAAAGAAAGAGACTTTCAAACTATAAGCAAGGTTTTAGCAGCTGCAAAAAGGGCTCCATGTCCACCCATGGGGTGTACACTTGTACCTCTGTAGATCTACCAGATTAGAGTTCTCAAACCCCTGGGATTAAATTAGGGATTGGTTATTACGTGTATAATTTAGGGCATGGAATTCCACTGGGGTCACTCAGGGACAACCTTGGGGGAAAAAGAAATGGAGGAAGAAAAGACCCTGTAAGTCTACCACTTCCCCCCACACCATCACATCTGAGCCTAAGCTGTGATGCTGTACACACATCTACTCCAGGGGCTTTGCAGCAAGTTTTCATTTATGGCAAGTTTACATGGCATCTAAAAAAAAGAAAGAAAGAAAAAAAAAAACTACTGCATTGAAATGTATTGAAATGTATCCAAGTGCCAGTTTTATTCGTTTAAAAATTTTAAGAAGATTTGTTTGTAAATTATCTTTACACCCAACCAATTTTAAATGAAAATACGTTACTTGGGAGAGATAACGTTAAGTCCTCACCATTCCCATACACATTAAAAATTAAGCTAAGTCAGCAAATCAGTGAATTAGAGTGGTAGAGCACTCTGGAACTATTCATTTGACTCTCAGGTAGTTAATTCTTCAACTGCATTAAATAAAAATTAGTTTAATCCATGAACTGACATTCACATCCCAACAAATGTTTAATCAGCCACTTAATAGTTTCATAAATGTGGACAAGTTAACTTCTCTAGGCCATTGTAATAGAGCTACCACTTCACCAAGTGGGTATTGCCATGAACATGTATGAAGCACCTAGAAGCACTGAAGACCTCTGATCAGCTCTCCAGAGGACTCACTATCAGCTCACCTGGAGCAATGGAATAAAATCTGATAACTTTTCCAAGTTCTGCATTTAGCTCAGGTGAAGCCTTCTGGACCTATCTCAGTTCTTATGGTTACACTTGGAACAACTATTTAAGGGACAATATTTTTTATCCCCAAATCTGAGCCATTAGCCATTTAATTTTTTTTTTTAATTTATTTGATAGAGATAGAGAGAGAGAGCATTTGCACATGCATGCACATGAATGAGGGGCAGTGGGAGAGAAACTCCAAGCAGACTCCCCACTAAGCAAAGAGCCCGGGAAGGGGCTCAATCTCCCAACCCTGAGTTCATGACCTGAGTGGAAACCAAGAGTCCAGTGCTTAACAGATTAAGCCACCCCAGATGCCACCAGCTATTTTTTATTGTTATACTGCCTCATCCTACCAATAGGGTCTCCAGGAAGTTACGATGTGAGCTCTTTTAAGGGAAATGTGCCTTTGTTATTCCTATGACCAGAGTATCTGTCTGATATTTAACTCCTACTCTGTGAGTTGGGCTAGACAACACAGAAGCCATAAGTATGTCTCTGCCTTGGTGTTTTCTCATTAGCCCTGGCTCTGAGAGTTAAGTCATGGACCAAGAAGAAAGCAAACCCTCAAGTTCTGTAGGGGGGAGAGGGGAGATGACTCAGTACAAGAGAAAGAGTATGTTGATGCCTCTGTTCCCCCAATGTGGGAGCCCCATTATGTTCCTCACACCTTTGATGTGTCCTTTCAAGCTAGACAGAGCATGATGTTAGACTTGGGGGTGGAGGACCTATGGTCACCTCATGCTTCCCAGGCCACTCTAGTCTCAACTTCTTCAGAATCACGTTAGTCCATGTTCATTCTTTCCTCCTATAAAGTAATGCTTACTGTTCTTGTTTGGAGCTCTCACCTGGCAGCTTCTATTTTTATGTGATTGCTTTTAGGTATATGATAACTTCTTTGAAAACAGGATGGACACATTAGAAACAGTTTGTAAAGACAATAATCACTTGCTAAATATTTATAATTTACCACCAAGAGGCCAAACCCCTTATTTAGGAAAAGTATTTGATAAAAGAAAACTTTTGCCTGCATTAGAAAGAATCTCAAGTCTTATAAGTCAAGAAATGTCAAAGAATGATATCTAGAGGTTCGACCAGACCTGAAAATGGGTCTAGAATCATGAGAAAAACAAGACACCACCAGAAAAGGAAATGGATTTCGAGGTTAGGGGGAAGGTCAGCACTGCAGGGACAACCACAGTGAGAAATTACAGCCAGGAGGAGTCAACATGTCAACTTAAGCCCAAGACGGGGGAATGTCTGGGGTAGATCCACATTTGAACTATTCCTCAGGGCCTCTTATGTGGCCTTGGGGAATACCCACTGTAAGACTTTGGACCACTGTGATTTGTCTATTGCAAAACATATGTACACAGTTGTCGTTTGTTTATCTTTAAATAAAACTTGGTTTTACTACACTATAATTATTGAACTTGCAAGTGGAGTTCATGCCAGTTTACTACACTATCAAATAGAGCATTTTCTTGGGTTTTGACTCATGATCTGGGAGTCAAAAAAATCTGTCACTTAAACTTTCAGAGCCCAGTTTCTTCTCTTCTGAAATGATAATATTTCTCATCTTAACAAGTATTTGCTTCTAGCACCTTATCAGGCATAAAGTAGACACTTCATGATTATTAGTTTCCTTCCTCTCTTTATGCCATAAGTGTATCTGGCAAGATGATTATAACTTGAGACATTAATGCATGTTTAAGCTCTAATAAATGTTTCCTGTAAGAAAGCAAAGGAAATAGCTTCAACTTTCAGAATCATTGAAGAAAGCCCAAGAAAGTGTTTTGTTACTTTGGTCCTGCTCTTACCCAAAGTAGATGACCTATCATGAGAAGCAAGCTGTCCTTCAATTAAGTTCTTTTTGTTTTATGAAATGTTTTTCATAAAATCAACTATAGGAATTAATTTACTTCCTTCTAAGAAGGAAATAACCCTTCAAGCAGCACATGTTCTTGACTGCCTTTCTCATTCATGATGATCTTTTTGTATCTACATTATGCTTCATTTTAATTTCAAAATGAAAATTAATTACCTTTTTAGAGGTAATTTTAAATGGCATTTTCACTGTTAGAAATTTATAAACTTAAAAATTCATAGATTTTTGCCTATATTTGTACATATTTCTAACTATCCATGTAGTTATTCTTCTAAGGGCTCTTAGCACATCAGAAAGTGGTGTAAATAGATACTCTTTAAAACAAACCTGGGTGAGGGAAACCTGAGGAAAACAGGAACCAATAATTTGTATTGGTCCTGAAAAGAGCAAACACAAACTTATCATTTTTCAGTGCATCACATTACAAACACCTTTTTGCTGTGGTTCACAGTCACTTATGAGGTTGGGGAATATTGATAATATATACATCGTTGTATTAAAACAGAAAATTCTATTCAGTTGCAAGTTACTATCTGTTGATAATCATTAGTAAATAAGAAAACAATGCACTTCAATCAACAAATATTTAGTGAGCATGTATTCTATGCCCTAGCACTATGCTAGGTCCTACAAATCTGGCTGTGAATGAAACCTCTTATCTCTTACTAATTTACATGGTACTTTTAAGGATATACAAATGATAGAATCATCTAGCTTACTTTTTACAGCATGAAAACACAAAAATTAAAGCTTAATATATTTTAAAATATTTTATCATTAAATAAATCAACACAAGGGGGCACCTGGGTGGCTCAATAGGTTGGGCACCTGCCTTTAGCTTAGGTCATGATCCCAAGACCCTGGGTTGCAGCCCTGCGTGGGGCTCCCTGCTCAGTGGGTAGCCTGCTTCTACCTCTGCCTCTGCTCCTCCCCGCCCTTGAGTTGTGCTCACTAGCTCTCCCTCAGGTTTGCTCTCTCTCTCTCTCTCTCTCTCTCTCAAATAAATAAATAAATAAATAAAATCTTAAAAAAAAAATCAACAAAGCCACAAGGTTGAGCCAAATGAATACTCAGCTATAAGGGCCACTGGATTCACGGCCATTAAGCTATCTGGGAACTATTCTCTTCCTTTAAAATTCAAACTTGCTATAGAAAGCCCTTTCACTCCCACAGGGCATATTACTAATAGAAATTGAGATCAGAGAGTTGGAGGAACGGAGACAAAGTTCACAAAGTGAAGCCATATGTACCAGACTGGATTATTGTTCTTAATTCTTCCCTCAATCCCTCAGCCATGGAAACCTACAGCACACCAGAGTGGATGGGTATTCCTCCCACTTTACTGATATTGTGCCATATAACTTGCTCTAGTCCACACAACCTCAGTAAACATGACATGCACAAAACCTTAAATATCCCTGTGTCCTTTGGCTCAATGTCTCACATTCCTGTGATGGCCATGAATACCGACTATGCCAATTAGCCTCTGTCCCTTCAGTCTGGGCCCCAAAGTGAGATACACAGGAAGTCCTAGACTTCACCTAAAGCTAAGAGCCAGTGCCCTGCTGCCTATATTTGGGCTTCCTATCAGAAGCCAGAGTGGTTGTGAGATCTTTGCTGGATTTCTGGAGCAGTAAGTGACTAATTCACCATTCCTAGTTAAAATAGGCAGTACATGTACAGATTCTAGTAATCCAACTACAAACTAGTACAAGGACTTCATACGCAATTAGAGATAAAGAGACTCTGAAAAATTGTGCGATTAGTTTAAAATCCCCTATAGAATAGACCACACTAGTGAGTGGAATTAAGGGACATAAGTGGGAGTCAGAGGAAGGTACAGAACCTGGGCCCAAAATGAATGAGGCAGATCTAGATATCAGAGGCTTGTCCAGTTCCTGAAAGACAGTATGTCCCAATGGCAAACAGACATAATCCAGTTGAATTGAATTCAACACCTGTTGAAAACACAAAGCTTCTCTTTTCAATTCATAGCTGAAACATATTTTCCTAGATCAAAGACTTTGCCTTTAGTAATTTAATAAAATGAGACTCTAATTTGATACGAATATAATTTGAACGGCAAGCACTATATGATGTTTTTTTGTTTTAGCGACTAAGCAAAGTACAGAAACAGACTGATTATGTAAAGTATACATTTGTACCAAGAGAAGGCTGAATGTTGTCATAACAAACTCCGTGAACAAAGGTTTTGCAATAGCTCCAAAAGAGAAAAGCCATGAAGAAATGACTCCGGACATAGCACACACCTAAAGTGGAGGACACAAAGGTATGCAGAACTCCAAACCACCCACAACGTCGTCATCAATGCCATGTTCTTTAACATCTGGGGACGAGAAAGTGAGCTTCAGAAAACAAAAAAGAACATTGTTGATCTGAACTCTTCTGGTTTGGTAGTGGTGTTGGCATTTAATTTTTGTTTTTCTTCTATCGTTATAATAAGCATTAGAGGTAAGAGGTTTGCCGCAGTTTGTATCTTGTGATTGTGACAGAATCCAAACCCAAGCTCACTTAAATAGAAACGAAAATGTATTTATTCATGTAGTGGAAAAGCCTTGGGGTTGTTTAGCGTCCTGAGTGGCTTGACATAAGAGCTCCAAAAATGTAATAAAAATTCAATTTCTCTTAGTTTCTTGGCTCAGCATTCTGCTGTGTCAGCTTCATTCTTAAGATTCATGCGGCAGCCTCTGGCATCTCCAGGCTCACAGCTCCCTGACTGCTACAAGTTCTTGCAGACAGAGAGGAAGGAGACCCTGTGCAGCTGCAGCTTTCACTCGGATGGAAGCAATCAGCCAAGGCTGCAAGCTCCCCGGGACAACGAGGCAGACAGACAATTTTCCATGGGAGGTGGGGTGGGGAGGTACGTTTCCCAAAAGGAAATGAAAGTCCTACTAATAAAACAAGGGGTGACTTTGTGTGGATAAGGAAGATCAAGCATCTTTTATAACAGAAGTCAGCAAACCTCAGTCCATGGGCCACATACATCCTATGGTCTGTGTTTATACAGCCACTAGCAAAGAATGGTTTCTCCATTTAAAAAAAAATATTTATTTATTTCAGAGAAAGAGAGAGAACAAGCAGGGGGAGTGGCAGACAGAGGGAGAGGGAGAAGCGGGGAGCCTGATGCAGGACTCGATCCCAGGATCCTGGGATCATGACCTGAGCTGAAGGCAGATGCTTAACTGACTGAGCCACCCAGGCACCCCATGGTTTTTCCATTTTTAAATAGTTGGGGGCGGGGGGAGATTTTTAAAAGAATAACAGTTCATGACATGTGAAAATTATATGAAGTGCCAATTTCAGTGTTTCCCGAATAAAATTTTATTAGAACACAGCCACACTCACTGATTTATGTACTGTCCATGGCTGCTGTTATGCTCCAATATTCACAATAGAGATGACATGGCCCACAAAGCCTAAAAAGTTTACTATTTGACCCTTTAAGAAACACTTTGCCAACCCCTGCTCTATGGGTTTGTATCTTTTAGCACATTGTTTTAACACATTGTAAGGGAAGGGGCGCCTGGTGGCTCAGTCAGTTAAGCGTCTGCCTTCAGCTCAGGTCATGATCCTGGGGTCCTGGGACTGAGCCCCACATGGGACTCCCTGCTCAGTGGAGAGCCAGCTTCTCCCTCTCTCTGCTATCCTCCTGCTTGTGTACTCTGTGTGTGTGTGTGTGTGTGTGTGTGTGTGAAATAAATAAATAAAATTTTAAAACATACACACACACATAATAAGATAGCTTTATTGTTAAAATGAAATGATTTAAGTCAATACTCAGGGTCTTCAGACATCTATGTCCTTTTAAAGTAAATCATACTCAAATTTGAGAACTTCGCTTTCAGCTTTGGATACTAAATATCAAAGATGTAACAATAAGCAGGAGTTCAATTAAATAAAAGAGAAATGGACATTGACTACAAAATCAGAATTCTAATATTGACAAGTATATTTTGAAATGCCCCTATGACATCACCCCCAGATGTTCATCCCATCAGACACAGGCAGTGCTATGTGGGAGAATGGGGGGATCTCAGGTGAAACACTTCTGTCCATATGGGAGGAGAGTGTGGAAGCCTGCCACCCAAGCATTAAATTGTTTTAGACACGTCAGTTACACGTCCCGCATGCGCAGTGTCTTCAAAGCAAACCACCCCCCCTGCCCATGATTTGGTTCTGAGTACTTCACCCAGGGGTGCCCAATCCATAGCCCAATCAATGGCTTATAATCATTAAAGACCCTCAGAGGTGAGAATAAGTGTTACTTTCCCAAAGTTGCCATAACAAATTGCTACCAACTGGATGATTTAAAACAACAGAAATGTATTCTGTGTTCTGGGGGCTAAAATTTTGAAATCAAGGTGTTGGTACAGTTGTTTCCCTCTTGAGGCTCTGAAGGAAAATTTATTCTGTGTCTCTCTCCCAGTTTCTGGGGGTTGACAATCCTTAGCATTCTTGGCTTGTGGCTGCCTTTTAATCTCTGCCTCCATCTTCCCAAGGCCTTTTCCCCTCTGCATCTTTATGTCTTCTCCTTTTTTGTCTTTTACAATAACATTCACCATTGGACTTAGGGGTCCGGGATGATCTCATCTCATTAGCCATACTTTAACCATCTGTAAAAACCCTTGTTCCAAATAAGGTCATATTCTGTGATTCTGGGTGGACATGATTTTTTTTTCGGGGGGGGGGTTGGTGGATATTATTTAACCCACTAGAGTTGTGTCAAATACAACTATCCTCTCAAGAATTTGAAATGGGAGAGTATAAATGAGGCAACTAATATGGGAAGCTGATACTTCAAAGATGTCCTGGAAGGACCCAGGAGCAAACTAAACTTAGGAGCAAGCTGAAGGCATGTAAAACCAGAAATTACAGATAGAGAAGCAGCATTGAGGAAGAGAAAAGGTACAGGATGAACTGTAAGGAATCCATTTGGTAGCAGAGAGAAGAGCAAAAAGACACTAAGAGAAGCAGAGCTTGAGAGTGTGAAAGTCATGTTAACACAGAGCATTCAAGTGATCGCACTTTACTGTCCCTGCACTGCCTTGGACATGTTCCAGATTTTGAAGACATCTATCAGTCATGAGTTTCTTTGAGATTCACTCTCTTTTTTTGCCAAATATATTTTTATAATCATCACCATTATTAGGCCTTGTTTTTAATGTCTCTTTTACTTAGAACTTAAATAGCTTAATACCTGACTGAATTTAAGGTAAGTGCTGAGTAAAACTTAGGTGGTACATGTCCATAGTGAGGTCTCAGTTATCCTAATTAATCTTTTTACTCTATTTATAAAAACTCTTTTTTTTAAAAAAAAAAAAAAAAGTAGTTTCCATGCCAATGTGGGGTTTGGACTCATGACCTCAAGATCAAGAGTTACATGTTCTACCCACTGAGCCAGCCAGGTGCCCTAATAAAAATGTTTTAAAGGACCTCTTGAGTTATTATAAAAGCTATCTACCTGAACCAGATCTGCTTAACTGATAATTATTCAAAACATGATTGTCAACAGTCAGGATGACGTTGTGTATTAGTCGGCCCTTACTAGTAAGGCTCCAGGAACAAACCCCAAATCACAGTGTCTTAAAACAATAAAGGATTATTTCTCATTCATGTTGCTCATCAGCCATGAGTGGATCATAATTCTCCTGTTACGTGTGCCTTCTTCAGTATCAGAGACATGCTAGTCTCATGGGAGAGGGAACAGAGAGGGATGGGTGGTGAAACACACAGTAAGAATCAACATTTCTATTTAGACATAATGTAAGTCACCTCCACTCGCACATCATTGCCCAAAATAAGCCATGTAGCCAAGACTGACATCAAAGGATCAAGGATGTGTACTTTCACAGGAGGTACTGCAAAGTTATAATGGGCAGAGATACATAGTTCTTTTGCAAGAAGGGAAATTGTTTGGAACAATAATAAAATCTACTAGCTTGCCATGTAAACTGTACCAAATATGGAAATGTTTTAACGTATCAATAGGCTCTTTTCTTGATAATGTATATAACACTTTATGAAAGCATATTGAAAACTATAAATATGTATTTTTATATTTAATCATGCATACATATGCTTAAACTATAACTATTATCATCATTATCTAGTATGCATAGAACCTGTGCTAGTCAGTATAAAGGTAAAACAGATAGATTCGGTTGCTTTTCTAAAGGAATGTGAGACCAATGAGAGTACTTGTTTCATGGCATACATATTAGTTTTGAAGCATTCTATAACATATACTATATATTATAAATAAATATATAGAGATATATATTTAAAACAGCAATAAACTAACCAATGGAAAACTCCAGAAACAGTTCTATACCTACACACACAGGCACACATGTTGTATATAGAATTTGGTATATGAAAATAATGGTATTTTAAATCAGTACAAAGAGGATGCATTATTAAATAATTGGTGGTGAAAAGCTAAGCAATTTTTTAAAGTTAGGTCCTTATCTCATAACTTATACCTAAATTGATACCAGGTAGGATTAAATACTTGACTGAAAAAAGAAGTCATAAAAATATTGGAAGAAAATATAAAACATGTGTTTATATAATCATGGGGTAGAGAAAGACTTTCTTAGCATTATCCAAAGATGGAAGTCATAAGATTTTTAAGAGATTTGACTGCTGTAGTGAATACCACAGAAGGTGGTCTCCTCCAAAAGAGATTCTCTTTAGCCTGTAAGACAACAACCCTGCCCTATACCAAATCTATAGGACTGCACCCTCAGCAGCTACATCAGAACCACATGACCCAACTCCACTGGTTTAAACATATCGTATCAGCAGCAGATACGCGGCACAAGCTGAACCAATAAAACTTAATTTCAGGGAATCCAGATTTGAGACAAAGAGCTTCTGGTTCATTCTGATTGTTATACTGAATAGGGAACATATAAACACAAAAGTCACAGATGGTCACGTCCTACTCACCATGCACCTATGAAGCAAAGAAAGCTGCATTGCCAGGACCTGGAGATGAAGCAGATACACAGAGCAAAGCAGATATGAAGAGGGGATTTGAAACACTGAGCTTCAGATACTTTTTGATACCTGGCTGCTTGTTTCTCTTGGAGCTCACAAGCTGTATGAACATATACATTGGGTGGGAGGTATAGACTTCCACCTGTGGAATGAGTAAGTCATGGGGACAAGGGTACAGCATGCGACTCTTGATCTCCAGGTTGTGAGCTGGAGCCCCACACTGGGTGTAGAGATTACTTAAAAATAAAAAAAAAAAAAATTTAAGGTACGGCATAGGGAATATAGACAAAAGTATTATAATTGGGTTTTATGGTGACAGATGGTAGCTACACTTGTGATGAGCACAAAATAATGTATAGACTTGTTGAACTGCTATGCTGTACATCTGAGACTAATGTAACATTGTGTGTCAACTATACTTCAATTAAAAAATAGCTATTAGAAATTTTTTGTGTACATCTCCCTTTCTTACATCTGACTGTGTTACAAATGCTTCCACATAGGCTTTCACTCTTTCTCTGTCTCAGCATCTCACCCCAAAAGTGGGTCTCACATTCTTGTTTCCCACCCAGAGCTTCTCTGACATTGTGTGCAGGACAACACAGGAGCCCACGGGGACTGACACAATGCATGCAGAAGTACACACCAGCAGTGGGAGGAAATGCTTCTCATCCTGTCCCTTCCACAGAGGTCTGCAGAAGTTCTCAGTAGGAACAAGCACTAATCTCTTCATAACGCAGTCTCGTGTTACATTTCCCTCTTTCCCTCGTTCACTTTCCTGGGTTTCTCATTTCTACTTCCTGGAATCACATACTCAAAAAACCACCACAATGCAACCCTAGACAGGGTTGTGCTTTTGGGGAAACCCAGAATAAGCAAGTTGATATCAGAAGTGGCCATGGAGAGAAAACCCTCAAGACAGGATTCTAAGCCTGGATAGCCCACTGGTCATGCAGCAAAAAGAACCCCATTGTTGGTAGCATGTAAGATAGCTATAATCTCTGATAACAATGGTTTCATGAATTGCAATCATCTATGTTGGATTGGAAGATGATGAAAGTAGAAAGCAAAACATGGGTTATGTGGTAATTTGGCAGTAGTATAGATGGCAATAGTAATTATAAAAATTACAGAATGGTTTGGCATTTGTTAGCTGTTTTTCAAGTCTTTTTTTTTTTTAAAGATTTTATTTATTTATTTGACAGACAGAGATCACAAGTAGGCAGAGAGGCAGGCAGATAGAGGAGGAAGCAGGCTCCCCGCTGAGCAGAGAGCCAGATGCGGGGCTCGATCCCAGAACCCTGGGATCATGACCTGAGCCGAAAGCAGAGGCTTTAACCCACTGAGCCACCCAGGTGCCCCTGTTTTTCAAGTCTTGATAAAAGAAAACAAAATACTCTTGTCCTCCAACTACCAACTCAAAGCCCACTATAAAAATCAAAAGTCCTCCATGGCAGCATCTTTTCGATAATGGGTGCTGGATCCACTAGATATCCATATGGGAAAAATGAATTTAGACCTTTAGTTCATACCATACTCTAAAATTAATTCTGATGAATCATGGACCTAAATATAAATAGTAAAACAATGAGGCTTCTAAGAAAAACACAGGAGAACATATTCATGACCTTGGGGTTAAACAGAACATAAAGAGCATTAACTGTAAAAAAAATACTGATAAATGGACTTCATTAAAATTAAGAACTTTGAGTTATTGGAAAACACCATTAATAAAGTGAAAAGGCAAGGAGCCTGCCTGGCTCAGTCAGTACATATGCCACTCTTGATCTCAGGGTCACGAGTTTCAGCCCCATGTTGGGTGTACAGATTACTTAAAAAAAAAAAAAGAAGAAAAAAAGAAAAAGAGTTAAGGGACACCTGGGTGGCTAAGTTGACTAGCTGATTGCCTTCAGCTCAGGTCATGATACCAGAGCCCTGGGATCAAGTTCCACATTGGGCTCCTTGCTCAGTAGGGATCCTGCTTCTCCCTCTCTCTCTGCCTGCCGCTCTGCCTTCTTGTGATCTCTCTCTCTCTCTCTCTCTCTCTCTGTCAAATAAATAAATAAAAATCTTAAAAAAAAAAAAAAAAGAGTTAAAAGACAAGCCAAGATTTGGAGCATCTATTCAACAAAGTACTCAGATCTTAGATCCAGAATATATAAAGAATTCTTACATATCAAAAAAAGAAAAGGAAACCTATATGGTTGGATTTTTTAAAACCACGTCCAAAACTCTTTCACACAGAGGATAAACAAATGGCAAAATGCATGTGAAAAGATGATTAATGTCATGATTCATCAAGGAAATATACATTAAAACTGTAATTTGATACTGCCACCACCCCACCAGAATGACTTAAATGAAAAGGGCTGCCAATGAGAAGTAAGTAACTGGTGAGGATATGGAAACTTATACGTTGCTGGTGGGGCATTTAAATCAGCACGACCACTTTGGAAAACTGATTGGTAGTATTAAAGTTTTATGTACATATGGCCAATAAGTAAGCAACTCTACTACTCCTGGGAAATTCTAATCCTAAAAGAAATGAGTGTTTACATCCACCAAAAGTCCTATGTGAGAATGTGCACTGCAGTTGCATCATAATAGCACAAACTGGAAATCACCCAAATGTCCATCAACGGGAGAGTGGATAAATGAATTGTGGTATGCTGTGGAATGCTGAACAGCAATGAACACAAACTACTGCTTCACACAACACATGAATGCATCTCACAGATACAGTGATGAACGAGCGGACAAACCACAGATTATTTTATGTGAAGTTAAGGAACAGGAAAAACACATTTATGATGAATGAGGCCAAACAGTGATATCCTCAAGGGGAAAATGTTGACTGGGAGGGGGCCATGAAGAAGCAAGCCTTTCTGGAGTGCTGGAAATGGTCTGTGTCTTGACTGCGTAATGGTTAAAAGGGTATACAAAAAGGTCAACATATATTAAGTACCATGCTTGATATGCATATACTTTGCTCTATGTCCATTACACCTTGATAAAAAGTAAAGAAAAAGAAAAAGGGGTAAAAATAAAAAAATAAATAAAATGTTCTTCATTTCTTGTGGCTGTAGGGCAATATATGCTGGAAAATTAAAAAAAAATAAAGAAAGAAAGAAATCAGGCCCAAGATTTAATTGTAAGGGCAGCAAAACTGCCAAGGAGAGTGAGTGCATGGCCTCAATCTTCCGTGCCTTCATCAAGACCCTGGTAGGAACCGTGGTATCCTGGCATCTGGGATGGTGACATTTGGGTGGGTAAATGAAAATACCTTGAGTCCCCAGATTCCCATCAATCTTTCATCAGGAAAAGTGGTCCTTTCCCCCTTGCTAGAGAGAAAAACCTCACAATGGCTGGAAGCTTTGCAAAAACCTCACCTGAGTAAGGATCTTGCAAGACAATGCTTTTTTTTTCTAAGATCTGCCACCACATCCTCCATTGCCTCAGGAATAGCAAGTGTCTACTGGGAAAATACATTTCCTACTCCGGGAGGAAATAGCTTATACAATCAAAACAATTACAGGACCAGAATAATAGGTACTGGCAAGAACTAGAAGGACATGTGTGGGAGCGTATTTCAAGAATGTTCAATCAGGGTAAGAAAATAAATCTGCATAGTGGGAAGCTTGTTGACATCGAAGCACTCTCCTGTGACTTGATGTTATGCCTCCTGGAAAGGAAATCTCGAGTCATCCTTTTTGCTGCTGAGATAGACTCCTGAAGGTTGACCAGACAGACTTCTTGCTGTAAATGAGGTTGAGATGCCAGAATTACTTTGGAGATAGTGAGGAAGGGGTCTTGAGGCTAAGGGAGATAAAAATGTTAAAATAGATTTATTGCACTTACTGCATATGATCAGAGCACCCATGATCTGGCTATATTCTCCAGGAAGACTTCACGAAGGGAATGAGAAATGCACCAGAAAGTTTGCACTGGGTCATCTGAGAAACTCAATGACACATTTCCTCTGTATGTTGAAGAAATGCAGTCTTGAAACCAGCCTTCAAAGGAGATGATAGAATTCTAGAATGGCAGAGGCCAGGCAATGGCACCTACCAGCAGCGTCAATATGGACATAACTACTATAATAGACAGCAAGACTAGAATGGCAATCAAAGTATCTTTGCCTACAGAAACCGTGCTGATGGTTAATAGATTATGATATTCCTAGGAGCAAGACAGATATCCAATCAACTTGTTACTTGACTTACTTCCCTTATAAAACAGCAACAACAAACACAACAACAACAACAAACAATTGCTGAGAAGATGGACAACAGCTACAAATGGAAAAATATTGCGGTCTCTCATCCATCTTTAAACTAGCTCATAGACCCTAGCCTATGATAAAAGGAAAGCATGGGTCTCTTTGAGGAAGGACTTTAGAATACCTTCGCGAGTATACACAATAAATATTCCCCCTAATCTTGCAGCCATTTACTATAGAAACTGAACACTGGAGAAAGGAGTCTTCCCAGACTTTTTGAGGGCTGTCACATAATAGAGTCTGAACTGCCACTAAAACAACGAAACCCAAACTGCCATTATAGACCACTGCATAGAGAAGGGACTTAAGGATGTCAAGTGATAAAGACAGAATTCCATGCTACTGTGATCCCCCAAAATGCTGCAGAATCGAGTCTTGAAGAAGACACAAAATAACTTATTTTGTGTTTATTTTCCTAGTCCCCAGTGTGAAATTTGAATGGATGTACTTACCATTTGGTAGAATTTTCACACTCCCTGAACAGCTGTGTGAAAGTCACCATGGCAAAAAAGGCTATGAAGAAATCCTTAAAAACGACCCTCTCCATCTCCAGTAGAATCAAATTGCCAAAATAGTAAAGCAAACATATCCTGAGAAGAATTTCAGGAATTTACACAACTTCCAGATACTTAAAGGATGCCGAGGTGTTGGTTTCCATCACATCCCTGTTTAATTTACCTGTACGACCTTTGCAAAAACCAGACAGATTATGGTGGTTAATGGTGATATATTAAACTTAACCACTTGGTAGCTCCAACCGCAGCTGATGGGCTGGACACAGTATCTTTAAAATAAAAGATCAATATAAGCTCTGGTATATGGTATACATACAGCTCTTGAACTTACAAACACGTTCTTTTCAATATCTAATAGTAAAGTTGGTCAAAAAAGTTAACCTTTACATGAGAAGGATGTCAGTACATTTTACTGTCTCTACTCAGGCCTATATAAAGTCTTCTGCTTTCTTCATAAGATTGTCTGTGAAATTCCTGATCATCTTGACACTCCCCAGAAAACCAAGCTGGTCTACCATATCATCAGAAATAGACTTGGTAAAGAGAAAGTGACAAGTATTCAGGATGCTAGTAAGACCCCTGCATGCCAGGGGGTGGGAGATAAACACTACAAGGATTCACAGTTCTGCTACTTGTGTGAGACTTTTAGAGGTCCAGAAGTCCAAGATGTCACAGACAGGTCACTTACGGAATAGGACAAAACATTGTACCTTGCACAACTAGCACTAGGAGGCACAGGGCTTGGGGGGCCTCTTTCAATTTTAGAGACAGCATTTACTGAATTTAGGAATACTGCTCCAACCTATTTATTAAGCAATTCAGCAATTTATTAAGCAAAACAAATTCAACCTTTTATTAAGCAATTTCTAGGGAAAGAGAAACTATATTAGCAATTTTAGGTCACTCCAGTCATATGCTAAGGAAGAACCAAGATACTAGAAGCATCCTTGATATTCAAGGATTTAAAGATATTAAGAATCAAGCAAACCTTAATAGAAGAGTTGCAACTCAGACTTTGGGGTTTTGGTGAAAAGGGGTGCCGTGGTGGCAGAGAACTAGCTATCATTAGAAAAGTGGAGTCTGGTACGCCGGTAGGCCCCAGTAGAGACTGAACTGACAATGGGGCACCAGATGACTATGCAACCAGGGCAAGCCATCATGAATTTGAGATGATAAGACCCATCAAACAGTAAGTTCAGATAGGTGTTAACGGTCATCTGTCATAAAAGGTAAATGGTACACACAGGATAAGGTCCACAGGGTTCCAGCATTCAGGTAAGTGACATAAACATGTGGCCCAAGCTCCCCTATGTCCTATTCCTAGTACACTAATGCCTTACTTCATATCTTTGACCAACAGATGCGGGAAGATAAAACTCGGGCTTCGTTGTCAAACAGGTTCACTCACTACGTGGAGTGAGAACCAAAAGTACACTGCTGGTACACACAACTCCACACAAACAGATGGGGTAAGTCCTCCCAGAGACAGAGGTCTATGGGCCAATAAGATCTAGCATTTTCTTTGATTACATATGTAGACAACAAACTACATTAAGACTGATAATATCTGTGACACTGATGTTAATAAATATTTCCATGTTACATTATTTCTGGCTATCTCTACTTTGCAATTGTCAGTTATTTATTATTACATATTTAATTCATCAATAAAGAAGCACACATTTACTGTATATTAATATAATTGCTTTTATAATTTTATGCATTTTATCTTATGCATTTAAAAACACTATTTTGAGGAATTCACTGGCTTCATCACACTGCTACAGAGGTTATAGCACAAAAGTAACTGAGAATTAGGTCCAGAAAAAAAAAACTCACCCAGCAGTGTTACAGGCGTATGTAGGGATAGTCACGCCAAAATTGTCTATCACTCAGGGGAGTTCGGTATCCATTGTTAGAATGGACAAGTTAAATGCTGTGGTTTTGTACTATGGAATACTATAGATACACATACTAAAACAAGAATTCATCTTCAGATCATAGCATTGAGTGAGAAAGAAAAGGGACACAGCAAAATCTATGTGGTCTACACAGCACAGTGTAATTCAGAAAAATTTAAAACAGCTGCACACATTAAACAACACTGTATACATTTCCATATCTATATACTGAAAGAACACATATGCATTCAAGAACCTGTACTACAGATGTCACTCTCTAGAGTAGGACCCCAGGGCCAGGGGTAGGTGTAGGACAAGAGGGCTGGAAGAGGAGGATGGAAAGTAGAAAAAATTAGTTACCATGTGAAAGGGGCCTTAAATGAAGCAGTAAAAAAAGGTGGGCCAAGAACTGAGAAGTATTCATCTGGCTGATTCAAGTTCAAACAAATAAACCAAAAGACCCCACCATGAACAAAATGCAAAGGCAAATGAAAAGCGAGGGAAAATGGGAAAATAATTATGTAAAAGAAATAGGGCAAAGAGTTAATTTCTTTAATTCAGAAGAAGGCTTTATTGATCAACAAGGAAAATAAGATTTTTTAAATAGACAAGACAGAGATATCACCCAAAATTTCACCAAACATATATTCACTGTTAATGCTGTAATGTTGGTTATATGGAGGAGAAACTAATGTAAATAAATGGAACAAAAACATGTTTTTGTGAATGCAAATGTCAAATTTAATTTCTAATCCAAATATTCACAAATGAGTAAACCCTAGTATATACTATTTACCATTTATGGTGGATTACTGCCTGCGCCCCCCTGAACTTTGACAAAGCTAATAATAAAGAAAAGCTGAGATTCAAATGAGGTAAAAATTTCCAAATACAGATTAGAAAATAAATCAGATTGAAAAGATGTAGGGGGGCACCTGGGTGGCTCAGTGGGTAAAGCCTCTGCTTTCTGTTCAGGTCATGATCTCAGGGTCCTGGGATCGAGCCCCATATCGGGCTCTCTGTTCAGTGGGGAGCCTGATTCCCCTTCACTCTCTGCCTGCCTCTCTGCCTAATGTGATCTCTCTCTCTCTCTGTCAAATAAATAAATAAAATCCTTAAAAAAAAGAAAAGAAAAGAAAAGATGTAGGGAAAAAAATGAATGAAATAAGAGCCACCTTTAGTTAACATTGATTTTTAAACTTTTACCTAACCACCACGGGCCGTCAAGTGGGAAAAAATGGGTAATAAACCAATAAGAAGGTACAAATTAAAATTCAGAACTTGGGCTCTGGAAACTGGCTGCCTAGGGCTGAATCACTGTTCCACTACTTACAAGCTCTAGGTCACTGGGCAACATAATGTCTCTCTCGGTTTCCTCAGAATGGGGATGATAATAGACCCTATTTGGGGGGGTTGCAATGAGATAATATATGTAAGGCATTTAGAATTGTTCCTGGTTTTTAATGAGCACACCATAAATGCTATCTACTGGTTTTGCAAACATCAGTCAAGCAATGGACCCACCTTCTCAAATAGCTATCTGAGGGGCACCTGGGTGGCTCAGTCACGGAGCCTCGGACTCTTGATTTTAGCTCAGGTCATGACCTCAGGGTCATAAGACTAAGCCCTGGGTCAGGCTTTGTGCTGGGCATGGAACCTGCTTAAGATTTTCTCTCTTCCTCTCCTTCTGCCCCTCCCCACCCCCCGCCCCCTCACTGTGCACCTGCTCTGGTCTGTTTCTTGAAAAATAAATAAAAATAAAATAGCTATCTGAAAGCCTTCACATCATGTGTATTGAATAAATGACTCAGTATGAAACTGCACACATTACATTTCTGTCCTTCTAGACTGCTCAGGAGAGCTTTTTAATACCAGTATAAATACCCATGGCCACTATCAGAACTTTATTAAAGCAGGGAATGAGTGACTGCCCTGCTGGATGGAGGCTGTGCATGTGTATATGGCATTTCAAAGTCAGTATACAGTCTCTCAGTGGATTAACTCTCCCCGCTCCTTCCTGGATTCTTAGAATTGGGATGATGACTCTTTCTTTCTTTCTTTTTTTTTTTTTTAAGATTTATTTAGGGGGCGCCTGGGTGGCTCAGTGGGTTAAAGCCTCTGCCTTCGGCTCAAGTCATGATCCCGGGGTCCTGGGATTGAGCCCTGCATCGGGCTCTCTGCTTAGCAGGGAGCCTGCTTCCTCCTCTCTCTCTCTCTCTGCCTGCTTCTCTGCCTAGTTGTGATCTCTGTCTGTCAAATAAATAAATAGAAATACTTATTTATTTATTTATTTGACAGACAGAGATCACAAGTAGGCAGAGAGGCAGGCAGGGGATGGGGGGAAGCAGGCTCCCTGCTGAGAAGAGAGCCCAATGAGGGGCTCCATCCCAGGACCCTGGGCTCATGACCTGAGCTGAAGGCAGAGGCTTTAATCCACTGAGCCACCCAGGCGCCCCATGATGACACTTTCTATGCTCAATATACATTTTGATGTTGACCCATAAAGATATTTAAGGCTTGATAACCATCTTCTCAGAACTTAAAAATCACTTAAAAGGATAATGTCAAGATACCTAAAAAATAAGCCATCCTAGTATCTTAATTTTCTTCTTTTTTTTTTTTAAGTTACCTCCATGCCCAGTGTGGAGCCTAATGCAGGGCCTGAACTCACGACCCTGAGATGAAGACTCGAGCTGAAACAAGAGTCAGACACTCAGCCAACTGAGCCACCCAGGCCACCCAACTTTCTACTGTTGCTGTAACAAATTACCACAAATTGAGTGGCTTAAACAATACAAATTTATTATCTCTACAGCTTGGGAGATCAGAAATCTGAAATGAATCTTACTGGGATAAAATCAAGGTGTGGACAGGGCTTCATTCCTCCTGGAGGCTCTCATCAGAGTATCCGTTTCCTTGTCTTTTCCAGCTTCTAAGACCATCCACATTCCTTGTTCAAGGCACCCTTCAAAGCCACCAATGTCGAGCTGAGTCCAAGCTGCATCTTTCTGGTTCTCTC
This sequence comes from Neogale vison, assembly GCF_020171115.1. Lineage (NCBI taxonomy): Eukaryota > Metazoa > Chordata > Mammalia > Carnivora > Mustelidae > Neogale > Neogale vison. The sequence goes on along the minus strand of NC_058091.1, from coordinate 63,199,719 downwards.
TACTGCCTCCCTCTTCCACTTTTAAGGATTCTTTTTTTTTTTTTTTTAAGATTTTATTTACTTATTTGACAGAGCAAGAGAGATCACAAGTAGGCAGAGAGGCAGGCAGAGAGAGAGGAGGAAGCAGGCTCCCCACCGAGCAGAGAGCCAGATGAGGGGCTTGATCCCAGGACCCCAGGACCATGACCCGAGCTGAAGGCAGAGGCTTTAACCCACTGAGGCACCCAGGCACCCAAGGATTCTTAAAATCCCATTGGGCATACCTGGATAACCCAGAAAAATCGTCCTATCTTAAAATCAACTGATTAGCAAGTTAAATTCCACCTGCAATCTTAGTTCCTCTTTACCATGAGGAATCTAACATAAGGTTTCAAGGATCAGGACATGGACATCTTGGGGGGTGGAGGAGCATACTCTGTCTACTGCTCCTAGTAAATGATAACGATGAAGTGAGGTAAAGAAATGGTACTTGGAGCTGGGAGCCTGATGTGGGACTCGATCCCGGGACTCCGGGATCATGTCCTGAGCCGAAGGCAGTCGTCCAACCAACTGAGCCACCCAGGCGTCCCAGCTCCATGCGGAGTCTGCTTCACTCTCTGACCTTCTCCTTGCTCATGCTCTCTCTCACTGTCTATCTCTCAAATAAATAAATAAATAAAATATTTAAAAAAAAAAAAAAAGAAATGGTACTTGGTAGGAGTTTGGTGGAGTCTAACGTCACTGCAGCTGGGGATGGTCAGAAAAATTTAAGGGAAGAGGTAGATTTCTTCTGGTCCCAAAAGCATAGGTTTAAAAGTGGAGGGGAAGGGGACTGCCTGAGCAGCTCAGTTAGTTAAGCATCCTACTCTTGATTTTAGCTTAGGTCATGAGCTCAGGGTCAAGACTGAGCCCCCATCAAGCTTGGCATGGTGCTCAGTGCAGAGTCAGCTTGTCCCTCTTCTTCCTGTTTGTGGACTCCCTCCCTCACACACATATAAATAAAATCAATAATAATAATTATTATTATTAAAATAAATAAATAAATAAATAAATGTGGAGGGAGAAGGTCCAGATGAGAGAAGGAATATACACAAGGTCTGGAAAACGTAAGAAATGAAGTGGAACCAGGAGACAAGGGGTAGAATATTTAGGCTAAAGCAAAGGTTCACAAAAGGAGAGAGTGAATGGGAATGAGAAAGAAAGAAGGGCTGAGGAGTTTCATATTCCACCCTTTCCCAAAGCTAACTGACCCCAGAGTACGTTTTATAATTATGATGTATTCATGGATGACCATCAAAAGTTAAATGCCTTTAACTGTAATAACATCTTGGTGAAACACCATCAGAAAACCAGTGGATACAGTGCCTGCCAAATCTGTCCCTCAGGCGAACTGCAAGAAATGATCAAATGTGGCTATGTCCCCATCTTAAAAATCAAAACTGTTTATTAAGAATAAATGATGTCTACCATTAAATATCTCTCATTTTTTTTAAAGATTTTATTTATTTATTTGACAGAGAGAGAGAGATCACAGGTAGGCAGAAAGGCAGGCAGAGAGAGAGAAAGGGAAGCAGGCTCCCTGCTGAGCAGAGAGCCCAATGTGGGGCTCAATCTCAGGACCCTGGGATCATGACCTGAGCTGAAGGCAGAGGCTTTAACCCACTGAGCCACCCAGGTGCCCCATCTCTCATATTTTTAATACACCTAGTAAATGCATAAATATTAAATGAGAAAGCGTTCTTTTTCCCCCATAATGCGGTCACTTGATGTCGAGAGTCATGCTGTAGGTCAGGTCCTCATATCAGGGGCTGCATTAAGTCTACTTCATTTCGTCCTCACAAAATGAAGCTGCATTTCACAAGATGCATCAGAGCAAAACAAATGTTGCATAGACTGCGATATCCAAATACTTTTGAAAGAGGCTGTTACAAAAAGCACTGTATATTTTCAATAGTTCCCTCCCAGACTGTTAATTTTTTATTTAAAAAAAAAGTATTATGGGGGCGCCTGGGTGGCTCAGTGGGTTAAGCCACTGCCTTCGCTCAGGTCATGATCTCAGGGTCCTGGGATCGAGTCTCGCATCGGGCTTTCTGCTCAGCAGGGAGCCTGCTTCCTCCTCTCTCTCTCTGCCTGCCTCTATGCCTACTCGTGATTTCTGTCTGTCAAATAAATAAATAAAATCTTTAAAAAAAAAAAGTATTATGCATATTGGTAAAAAACAAATTTCTAACTGAACAAAAGGTCAAGACTGAAAAGCCAGTTTCTCTGCCTCCTACCCTTGAGCCATAATGTCCTAGTGTAACTCCCCAGAGACAGCTTCTGCTCTCAGAGTCTCGTGTCCTTGCTGAAAATATCTTTATACCCCAAATGGTAGCATATTCCAAAAACATTCCCTTGACCTTGCTTTTGTCATTCACTTCCCAGCTTTAAAAACAAAAATTTTTTTTAAAGATTTTATTATTTACTTGACACAAAGAGATAAAGAAAGAAGGGGGAGTGGTAGACTCCCCATTGAGTGGGGAGCCCACTGCAGGACTCAATCCCAGGACCCAGGGATTATCACCTGAGCTGAAGGCAGACACTTAACTGACTGAGCTATGCGCCCCTCACTTCCCAGTTTTTAAAAAGCTGCTGGAGCCATTGTTCAGCTTCACTTTGAAGTATTTAGAGATTTGCTTTTGCATTCAGAAAGTGTGAGACACCCAATATATATTTTTTTAAATTGGCCTCTTCCAGCTTCAAATTTGTGGAGAATGAGTGGTTAGAAAAATTTAATTTATAGTGGAAATAGAATAACATCATAAATATGTGTGGCAGACGGAAGAGGAAACCACCACTACTACCACTAACAAATCAGAAGAAAACTAGTGATGAGGAGGTAATGAGGTTTGAAGCTCTTGCCCAGATAATAAAGAGGATATGCAAGATTCCGCATAGAAGGAGGTGCGTGAAAGGAATAGAGAGGAACCAGGTTAGAACAGGGATAAGTGGGAAGGGGGAGGTTCCTGTAAGGGCCTACATCCTAATTTGCCTTCCCTTTTGAGAATTAAGTGAAAGTCCAATTTGTGAAACGCCCTTGTGAAATTGCCCAGCCCTTCCTTAGGAAGTTCTTGCAGACTGGTACAGCCTGCTATGCTGGTCCTGGGGAGATGGAAAGGATCAAGAGGCCAGGGAAAAGTTCCTTATCCTATCCTGTTTCTTCCCACATTCCAGAAGACATGAGACTAAAATTCAAGGTAGTGACAGTGAACAAGGCCAGGGGGGGGTCCCTGAGGATGGTGGAAGGACACGTGGCACCAGACAGAGCAAAGGCAAGAAGCAGCCGTCCTAGCAGCTGAGAGTCAGCTGGTCGGCTTTGGTTTGAGTCAGCATGCCACAATCTACTGATCCAAATCAAGTTGGCCTCTTCATGACTCAGTTTCCTCAACTATGAAATGGGACTGGATATCTAAAACAGACTTAAGGCAAGTATGAGAGTTAAGTAACAAAATACATGTTAAAAAGCTTGGAGTGGTGCTGGGCATATTGTGAGTGCTCAAAACCTGTGCCCCAGTGATGAGAGCAGTAGTTTTCAAAGTGATCTCAGGCCCGGGCGCCTGGGTGGCTGAGGCAGTTAAGCCTCTGCCTCTTGATTTCAGCTTAGGTCATGATCTCAGGGTCATGAGATCGAGTTCTGCATCGGGCTCTGAGCTCACCAGGAAGTCTGCTTGCCCCTCTCCCTTCCCCCATCCCCCACTTGCACGCACATGTACTCTCTTTCTCTCTCTCTCTCAAATAAATAAATAAAATTTTCAAAGTGATCTTAGGCTAACCTGGCTATAGGCACTGGCCCCCTCCTTACCCACCTCTGTCCTACCAATGCTGTCTCCCGAACTCTCCAGGAATCCACCTGTATTGAAGTGTTCACATTTGTAGCCTTCTATGCCCATGACACTCCTCCGATGGCTCACCCCCACCTGTCCAGGGCTTACTCAGATGGCACCTGCACTGTAGGATCCTCCTGACCACCCAAGAACTACCCCCACTCCCCTTCTTTGCTTTATTTTTCTCCACAACACGTCTCACTTCTTTTATACATCATATTTTTCCTATCTCTTCTCCCCAACCCACACTGTTCCCCTCAATGAATTGTAAGTTCTGTGAGAGCAGATATTTTTGGTTCGGTTAGTGATGTATCCTTGATACCCAGAACAGCACCAGCATACCAGAGGTGCTCAATAAATGCTCCTTGAGTCAATGAATGAATATTTCCTGGTATATTCATTCTCCAATTTAGGCACATTTTATACATGTATATTGCTTCTAAGTCTTGTTGTTACAATGTTGCAATGAACACTGTGTGTGACTATACCTAGAAGTAATATGTCTGTGAGTGTACCTAGAAGGAAAACTACTAGGAAAAAAAAAGTAGAACTGCTGGACCATGCATTAAGCACATAGTTAATTTACCAGATATATTGCCAATCAACTCTCCAGAACGGTACTTACTATATTCCCATGTGCAGTGTGAGACTTCTGTTTCACATTCTTGACAGTACTCAATATTGTCAGACTTTTCAGTTTTTGCAAATCTCAGTATTCAATGGTATTTATTTTAATTTTCATCTTCATTCACCTGATTACCGGTGATTTGAACATCACATGTTAATGATCATTTGGATTTTCCCCTTGTGAATTACCTATTCGTACCTTTTGTCCACGTTTTATATATTCTGGGTCTGATCTTTTAACTATTACATGTCTGGCATGTAACTTCTTCAGTCTCTGTTTTTCTTTTTTAACTTTTTAAAAGTGACTTTGGTTGCACAGAAGTTGGCACTCCTTTTCTTCAACAAAGATTATCCCATATTAATAATTTCTTAAAGGTGTTTAGAAGTTTTCTTACATATACAGAATTTAAAATACATTTTAGAAAAAAGTTTTTATGCAGGCATCTATTTTTCAGTAAGATCTATTACTGTCTTACCAGTAATACACAGAATACCAGTGTTCCATGACAGAGATTTAGGGAGATGCCTCTCTAAGAAGTAGGGACAGACAGGTGGCTTTAGAGCAGGGCAGAAACCTAATGGCAACAGAGAACACTACTTATTGTTTTCATACTGTTATATGGGTAAAGCTGCCTCTGCCATCTTCAGTTTGCAAAGTTGTTCAAAAAATCTTGACTAATTTATAAAATGGCTAAATTTATCATTCCATCTGAAGGTCTTGTTTTATCAAAACATTTGACTAGTTGACATCATTCTGCAGGCTTCTCTGCCAAAGACCTTAATAGGGTCTAGGAAACTTTGGAAATACTTCATTGGGAAATCTCTATGTCTAACTTCATTTATGAAAGGTTTAATGCAGCTGTAATATTCTATCTATTCTAAAAGATTTAACATTCTGGAATTAAAGTCATGGGATTCAGTCAGATATGTTCATTTTAGTTTCCCTAAATGTCTGATGATTACCAGCTGATCATTAAATACCTAAATTCTAGTGTGACAGAGGAGAATTAGAGTTCACATTTCCTTTCCTTGGATTGTCAAGGAAACATTCTAGAATACTTATCAACTTTGATCCTTTAAAGATAGGAATGGTATGAAGCTACTTCTTGTAACTCAATTCTGATCCTCTTCCTTCTCCCTCAGTGACAGTCTCAGGTAAACAAATGCTGATAATTTAAGTGTTTCCCACCTTCTATTCTTCTGACTTTTATTTATCTTAACTCAATTCTAAATTCTAGATTACAGGAGTTAAGAGTAAGGTTGTTTAAGCATTGATAGCTGAATAATAAATATAATTTATTCATAGCAACAAAAATATGCTATTAAAATATCAACCAATTTAACTTAGAGACGATGACCCTTTCAAATACCATAATTATTGATGTTTTCATGAAAGGAATTATTGAATATTTCTAAGTCATCCAACCAAGACAATTAATGTGGCAATTACTAAGGACAAGAGATAAAACTAAAGGCATATTTTTAAAGCATTCGACCTAAATGCCTATAACTCCATGTGTATATAAAGGAAAATGATTTTATGATAAATTAACTAATAGACAGGAGCAATGCTTAGGTTTGTTTCACTAGAGAGTATTTGTTTTAGACATTTTGTCATCATCTTATAAACTTCTCTCTTTTATGTAATAAAATAGTATCAACTAGAGTCTGATTTGGTCAGTAGAACATGTGACTCTTGACCTAGTGGTCCTGAGTTCAAGCCCCACGTTGGATGTAAAGATTACTTAGAAAAAATAGCATCAGTTATTTTCCTCTGCTGATAGATTTAGCTACTAAGAGATTATAGATCACCAGAAGATCCAAAATGTAAAGTTAATTTTAATACTGTGGCACTTCTTATTCCAGGAACTTGTCTGGATCTTTGAATTTCTCCTCATTGTGTCCTAATATATGTTACGATCTCTCTTTCTCTCTCTCTCATCCCATCTCACAATCTGGTCCCACTGTTTGTAGCATAGATTGGAAGGGCACTCCTACATCCTGGAGAGAGTTTAAGTGTTAACTGGGAAGTATGGGGAAGTCTCTACAAATAACATAAGCAAATTCTTAGATGTGAGGTATACTCCAAATAGCACCATGTTGAGAAAATCTCCCACTGAAATTGAAAATTTTAATCTTAAAAGTCTGCTGAGTTACAAACAGGACTTGAAAACATTTTTCTTTTCTCAGATGCTAATAAGTAGTGAATCAACCAAAACTAGAAAACAAAACTAAAAATGTTTAATATGAAAAAAAATTGTTTCCTTTTCTTTTTCTATAGTGTCCTCTTCCAGTGACAAATTGAAACAACAGCATTTATCAGTATGGTTATATAATATATTAAGTATTATAAGTGACACTGAGATTTGGGAAGAGCAGGGTATGAAAAAGGAGAGAAATTCAAGGTTTTACAAGAAAGGATGCAGATAAAATATTAGAGAAGTGTATAGATAAAAAGAATAATAAAATTTTTGGCAGTTATTACTGATACATAAGGTACTAAGAGAAAAAGATCTAGAGCTCAAAAATATTTTTTTTCCAAAAAGCTATGATATGGGAATATTTTAATCACGTTACAACTTAAAAGAACGATCAAGTGATTCTCTTTTTCAGAGATGGTGAAATAAATCCGCAACCATTATGCTTGTTGTTTGAGGAGAACAGCAAGATCCTGTTTACCCTCTTTCGGTCTAGTTTTGATTTCTCTCCTAGCTGCTCTGAAGCTCACACTATTAGAACCACGCCTTTGGGTTACATAATGCATATAGGGCACCGGCCCAGAGTATACGATTGCACCCACTGATGGTGAAAACGCTCTCCTTAGCATGCATTCTCTTGTCAGATCACACAGTCGCGGATGGATTCCAGCCCGCCCTCTGCCCCACCTTCTGCCGCGTTCCTGTTTCTTTCAGGCTGAAACCTAGACTGTGGGTATCGGAAAAAGAATAGGATATAATCTTTTTCCTTTAGGAGCTCCCTGTCTGGCAGAAGACACCAACAGGAAAACAAATACAATGAAACATGATACGTTTTCGACTACAATTGGCAAAGGTTGAAAAGAATAATATCCAGAATTAGCTAGAAGGTAAGGACACAGAGCCCTGAAACACCATTGCTAGAAGCTGGAATTGGTAACAAGTTTTCTGGAGGACACTGTAGTACTACATGCCAAAACCTTAAACAACAGTAACAACAACAACAATAAGTGAATATAGCTCACCTCAGCAGATCCTCAGAGTTCAAAATTCACCCTAAGAAAATCACCAGCCAAGTTTGCAAACATGTCTACACAAATACATATAGTGAAGCATTTGTTGTAATAGTAAAATATTATAGTGTCCAGTAATAGGTGATTGGTTAAATGAATTTTGCCACATCCATACAATAGTATATAACTATCACCATTAAGACTGCCTCGGATTGGGGTGCCTGGGTGGCTCAGTGGGTTAAATCCTCTACCTTTGGGTCAGGTCGTGATCCCAGGGTCCTGGGATCAAGGCCTGCATCCGGCTCTCTGCAGGGAGCCTGCTTCCTCCTCCCTCTCTCTCTCTCTCTCTGCCTACTTGTGATCTCTGTCAAATAAATAAAATCTTTTTTTTAAAAAAAGACAGCTACATGTTTATGAAGTGAATAAAAATATGTTTTTGATATATTTTTGAGTGAAAAGTGGGTGATAAAGCATCACACTGATGTGCTAAAAATGGCACTTAGCCTTTGTGGTCTTCCTCTGCAAAACCTGTAACTCCAGTCTAATCATGAGAAAAAATCAAATTCCAACAGTGAGACATCTTATAGTATCTCTGACCAGTACTTCAAAATTGTCATCAAAGCAAGGAAGTCTGAAAAACTGTCAGAACCAAGAGGAGTCTCAGGTGACATGACAAGTGAATGTATTATGGATATCCTGGATGGGATCCTGCAACAGAAGAATAATACTGGGTAAAAACTAAGGCTATCTGAACAATCTGTGAACTTTAAGTAAAATAAGTGTATCAGTATTGGCTCATTAATTACAATAAATGTATCATATTAATGTAACATGTTAATAATAAGAGGGGTGATTTCAGAACTTCATAAATCTAAAATGTTCTCAAAAATATATTAATAAAAAATAAATCAGTTTTAAAGATATATATTTATTATATATGCATAAGAAAAAGTGAGGAAAGATATATCTCAAGATGTTTTTTCAGTCAGATTTATTGAGGTATAATTTACATACAGTAAAATGCACTTTTTTTAGTGTATATTTCTATTGATCTTAACATACATAGTCTCGTAACTACCACCATAATCAAGATATAGGACATTTCTATCAGCCCTAATGCATTTTGTAGCCCATCCTCTAGCAACCACTGTTCTTTTTCCCTTTGCCTTTTCCAGAATCCATATAAATGGAATCATACAGGATGAACTCTGTTGATTAAAATTGTCTTTTCCCCCAGAATGTGGGACCATGGGTAATAATTCCCTTATTCTTCTAAACTTGCTTATTTGCATATTTAAATTTTCTAGAATAGACATAACTTTTGCCTTTTAGAAAAATAAAAGTAAAAGCAAATTGTATAATAAGTGAGGAGATAATGCTACTAGAGGACAGATGAAGAAATTTTTGTTTAAGATATTTAAGTTGCAGAATTATTTTACTAAAGAGTTAATTCTGAGCAGCAACAGAAGTTGAGAGGTGGACTCTAGGATTAGCTAAACTAGGTAAGAATCCTTGCTGCACTATGACTAGTTGTGTGACTTTCATAGTCTACGTAATATCTTTTACCCTTAATATCCTAATTTAAAAAAATAGAGCCAGCACAGTATCTACCTCATACAGTTGTTAAAAGGATTAGATGAGACTGTAAATTTGTACATAATGGGTTTTAGCTACTAAAATTATTTGTATTGCTTATTTGGCTATTCTCATTCTCGTGGTGATGCTAAGAATACTGAGCTCTGGAAGGGTAAAAGATATGGAAGGCTATTGCAGTCTAAGGAAACAGAATGTGTGAAGAGCAGAGTTAAGAAGGTGCCTCCAAGGACAGAGAACGGTAAGTAGGGTGGGAGGGAAAGAAGGCAGACACCTTAGAGTCAGGTCATAAAGGACTTGCTCACCCAGGCCAAGGAATTTGCTGCTTATCTTAGGCCCAAGGACAGAAACCATTTTATTTGGCCATACATGCTGTACTTCTGCTTATCTGTCTTACAGTAGCTTCACCTTTTATGTCGGGTTAGTCTCCCCTCCCCCCCTTCTACTCCCCACGCTTCCCAAGCATTGCATTCCTCTCTGTCACCGCATGTATCATGTGGCATTGTAATCACTTGTTTACAAGCCTGCGTCTCCCATTAGGCATGAGCTCCTGTAGACTCTGTCCCCTAGTTCATGTTATATTCCAAAGAGGTAGAAAACGCTTACATATACAGTGAATGAACAGCTACGTTTTCTCAGGACAAAAAAAGAAAACAAGAAAAACTGTGGAAGGATGAAATTCCTGGTAGACATGTTTCTATAAGGAGAAAAAGAAGAAACCAAGAACTGAATGATGAGAAGGAAAAGCAGGATAAAAGGAGAAACAGACCGAAAGCTCAGCCTGACCCTCGAGTTGGGAAGGGGACCCTCAGGGCATGTTCACTTGACAGCTTTGACTAGAAAAATCTGGGCAGCTATCATATTAGTCACCCCTTTTTTTTTAATTTTTAAATTTTTAAAAATTAACATATAATGTATTATTAGCCCCAGGGGTAAGTCACCTCTTAATATACTACAATATTTAGAAAGTGGCAGCTCTGTATATGTCAATATGGAACAAAATATAAGATACATTTTTTAAAGATTTTATTTATTTATTTGACAGAGATCACAAGTAGGCAGAGAAGTTGGGGACGGTGGGGGTGGGGGCAGGGTGGAGGGGAAGCAGGTTCCCCACTGAGCCCCGGATGTGGGGCTCCATCCCAGGACCTGAGCAGCAAGCAGAGGCTTAACCCACTGAGCCACCCAGGCACCACGTAAGATACATTGGCAAGTGAAAAAAGAAAGTTGCAGAACAATGTGGATAGCCTACCTGTGAGGGATGGGAAACACATCTGTATACACAGACACACACATATATTCATATACTTATAAATGCATGAGATGGAACTGATAACACAGGTTGTCTCTGGAAAGGAGAGGTCCTTTTCATTATAAAACCTTCAATAACTTTTCCTTTAATATCACATACATACAATAATCCACTCAAAAATTTTTTAAAGGAGAGCTATAAAGTGAGAATTTAGAATACATTCCTAAAACTAACGTTTAGAAAAGGAAGTCACATACACACAAGGAAAAAAGATCTGGAATGATACGTGCCAAAATGTGAATGGCACACATTCTGTGGATATTTTAAATTTTTCTCTTTTTCTAGTCTTTTTGGTTTCCATTTTTTAATTTTGCTGTTCCTCCTTTTTCTCAGAGCTCAGTCCTTAGTAGTGTTCTCTGCCTGCATGTTTTTTGGTGATCTCATGGAATTTCATGGTTTTAAATACCAATAATATGCTAGACAAATTTATATTTGCAGGCAAGATCTGCGCTCCAGACTTAAATATACGATGTTTATTCAATATCTCCTCCCGGACGTCTAAACATCATTTCAAACATAACACAACCAACAGTGAACTTCCTGCCCCCTCCCACACACTTCTAGCACACAAGTCTTCCCATCTTAGTCTATGGAAAATCCTTCTTGCAGTTGCTCAGGCTAAAGACTTGGGGGTCGTTCTTGACTTATTTCTCACAGTCCCTACCCAATCTCTCAGTAAACCTTGTTTTACCTTCAAAATGCATCTGGGTTGGGATGCCTGGGTGGCTCAGTTGGTTAAGCAGCTGCCTTCGACTCAGGTCATGATCCCAGGGTCCTGGGATCAAGTCCCACATCGGGCTCCTTGCTCGGCAGGGAGCCTGCTTCTCCCTCTGCCTCTGCCTGCCTCTTTGTCTGTCTGTGCTCACTCGCTCTCCCTCTCTCTGACAAATAAATAAATAAATAATCTTAAAAAAAAAAAAAAAAGCATCTGGGTTTTGACCACTTCTCACCTCTGTCACAGATGCCACCCTGGTCCAGGCATCATCACCTCCATGCTCTCCAAATTGGCTTCCCTGCTTCTCCCCTTTAGCTTCTACAACCTGGAGAGTTTTGAGCAGCATGATGTAGTGATATATCAAAATATAGACCTTATCATGTCACTCTTCTGCTCAAAATTCTCCAGGTGTTTTTACTTCTCAAAGAGAAAAAGCCCATAGCCTGTAAGGTCCCATGTAATCCCACCAGCCCTGCCCACCCTCCGCCCACATAGCCTTGCATCTTCACTCCACCACTTCTCCCCCTTTCTCTCACTCATCCCCCTCCAGACAGCCTGGCCTCTTTACTGGTTTTCACACACAGGGCATGTTCCATCTTACGCCATGGTGCTGGTCCTTCCTCTGCTCTGCTCCTTGGTTTTCTCAAGATCCATTTCTTCCCTTCAAGTCTTTGCTCAAAGCTCACCTGCCCAATTAGGCCTTTCTGGAATGCCCCGTCTAAACTGCAACTACCCAACCACAACCCTAACCCCTTTCCCAGTTCAATCTTTTCCCCTAACATTCAACCCTTTCTATTCTATAACGATGATTTGGTTAATTCCGACATAATTGGCCATGCTCACATTTGAATACAAGCTCCATGAAAACAGGGATTTTTGTCTGTACTGTTCACTTAGCTTAGAAAATACATGGCATAGAGTGCATGCTCAATAAATATATGTGGAATACGTTTGCATTACCCATGCAATAAAGAATAAATCTTTCAAATAAAAATCACTATAATGAATGAATGCCACAAGTGTGTATTTCATCATAATTTTAAAGCTTTTTTGAACATGTATAAACATTATATTTTCTGTTAAAAAAATTTTCTATTTTTGTTATCTTAGGAAAATACATTTCTAGGCTTTGCTTATTTTTTTTTCCTATTTATCAGGACCGCAGTAGCAAAAGATTTTTAAAACTTTCACTCCGGAAAAACACTGTAAACCATTTCATTCCAGTGATTTCCTTTTCTGCTGCAGGCAGCATAGCAAAGACAAGATCAACAGCATCAGTGCTAAACAACAGGGGTACCTATCTCCACCATTATGAAAAGCACACAAACAAGGGCTTTCACCTCTCTGAGCCTCCTTTTCCACATCTGGAAAACTGGAATGATACCTCATATGGTTGTGAAGATTAAATGGGACCAGAGCTAATATTTGCCAGGTGCTTACATCACAAAGTGGGTAAAATCATCACTGTTTTCACAGCTTAGGAAACAGAGGCCAAAGGTTAGAGAACTAGTTAGGTAGGAGGGTCAGAGCTCTGCTCTCTTAAGAGAAAGCTCAGGGCTTCCCCTTCACCCTCACTACCTCTTATCTCTTTGGTAAGTGTAAAGAGTAGACAGAGTGTCTAGAGGCAACCAACTGTGAAGTCTGATTCTGCCTTCAGCACATGACAGACCACCATCTAGAGTGGGGGCCTTTGGCAAGTCCTCTATTGCCACAATTGGGGGGCACAAAGACCACCCCAGGTAATCACAAATCTAAGGGAGTTAAATAAAATTAACAATACTACAAGGCAATATTCCTCCCACCTCTCCTTCCAGATTCATGTAGATAGTCATGCAAAATCAAATTCTCCTCCTTTTTACTCTTCTTGTCAGGTCTCTGCTCAGTAACTGATTTCCACCCCAGAAATCTCTTTCTCATACCATACAAGGATGTACTCTTCAATTCACTTCCGCTTCTCATTAGGTAAACCTTTCTCCCTCTTTCTGACATCCTTCATTCCATTCATAAACTCCAAAATGACTGCATTATGATCGGTGAACACCTAAGTAATATTCATACTGCATCGAAATGAAGAAAAGACCTGCCATTCACTTTGAACTGTTCCAGGCTTGGTGAATGATACAGTGTACTATCCTAGACAGTGATCAGACAGGTGTCATCTTCAAAATCTTCTCAGACAATTCCCTTACCTCTTTATTTGAAATTAATGTAGCTGTGGTGGACAGTGGACAAGGTGGCCATAGCCTGCCTCAAATCCCTGTTCTTTTTAGTGGCTGTGTGACTTTGGGCAACTATTTATCTTTTGTCCCAGTTTCCTCATCTGTGAAATGGATCATAATGGAATCTACCTCCTAGGGTTATTATGAGGATTAAACGAATTAATCCATTTAAAGTCTTTAAAATGGCTCTGGTATAGAGCAAGAGCAAAACAAACATGGGTCATCGGTATTTCCTTAAATATGAATATTCAACATTTTAAAAACATTTTCAATTTCTTGCTCTTTAAAAAATACTGGTATGGGACACCTGGGTGGCTCAGCTGGTTAAGCGTCTGCCTTCGGCTCATGTCATGATCCCAGGGTCCTGGGACCTTGGCCTCCTTGCTCAGTGGGGAGCTTGCTTCTCCCTCTGCCTGCTGCTCCCCCTGCTTGTGCTCTTTCTCTCTGACAAATGGATAAATAAGATCTTAAAATAAAATAAAATACTTTTATTACTTTAACCTTTAGAAAGAATTTAACTACAAATAGTGTTTCAGTCATATAACCAATTAAATACACTTTTACTAGGTAATCTGAAGATCTGACTAATTCAATAATGTTTCTATGGAAAGCTTATTCTGATTTCAGAAATATTTGCAAATGAAATTTTGAAGCGCATTTTATCTGGAAGATAGGGAATGCTTACATTAAAAATGCAAATGTGTGGGGCTCCTGCGGTGGCTCAGTCAGTTAAGCAGTTGACTTGATTTTGGCTCAGGCCATGACCTCAAAGTCCTGAGATGGAGCCCGGCTGGCCTGCGATGGGCTCCACACTCAGTGGGAAGTCTGCTGGAGATTCTCTCTTTCTTTCTCCCTCTGCCCTCCCCCTGTTTGTGCACACACACATAATTTTAGCTTTCTCTCTCAAATAAATAAATTCTTTTTAAAAATGCAAATGTGCATAAAACTAATGACATGCAATTTAATTTACCAGAAAATTCTTTGCTTTTTTGAAATAGGGCTTATTCCATAAATAGTTCATCTATTTCTGTTGATATAGCTGGTATATCTCAGGTACCTCTGAAAAGTATCAGAGGTGAAAGGATCCAGGATCTCCTTGCTCCTTGCACAGAGATTGGCTTTGTCAATCAAACTCACAAATGCTAAAAACAAAACAAAACAATAACAACAACAAAATATACTGTGTTTGTATAAAATAACTTCTTTAGACTATACCATCTGCATTTGCCCGAGGGGTCAGTTTCCTGAAAATAAGTTACTCAGCTGAAGAACTCTGATCTACACAGGAGCAGAACATTGGACTTACAACTGAAAATAAGTTACTCAGCTGAAGAACTCTGATCTACACAGGAGCAGAAGGTTGGACTTACAACAAGGAAGGCAATCCTACCAGCTACTTCCTTTCCATATTTCCAAATAAGGAAACACCACTGTGTCCTGAAGACCTGGTGAAGTTCTGCTTATTTTGGAATTAAAAACAACAGAATATTTGTTAGTAAGATTGCCAGATTTAGCAAAGAAAAATGCAAGATGACCCTTTGAAGGTGATTTTCAGATACACAAGGAATATTTAGTATCAGCATGTCCCAAGTATTGCATGGGACTTATACAAATAAAGTATTCTTTGTGTATCTGAAATTCACATTTAACTGACCATCTTGCATTTAATCTTGTCACCCTATTTGTTGGGAGATGATTTACTTCTAGACATATTATTCTTCACTCACTTCCTTCCTCTTGCTCTCTCTCTCTCTCTCTCTCACACACACACACGTTTTCATACTTTCTAGGAATACATGTGTTTTGTAAACAAAGTAACCCAATTTGTATCTACCATTAATGTTCTGGAAACCGCTTGAATTAGGAACTACCAGTAATTCTCATTTGTGTTGAAACTGGGAGAAAAGGCCATAATCTCATGTGGTTATATTTTATTTCTTTGGCTCTGTACAATTACGGAAATAAACTAAGAACTGGGTTTTTATTTTAATTTTTAATTTTTTTTTTTTAGATTATTTATTTATTTATTTATTTGACAGACAGAGAGGCAGGCAGAGAGAGGGCGGGGGAAGCAGGCTCCCTGCTGAGCAGAGAGCCCGATACTGCTCGATCCCAGGACCCTGGGATCATGACCTGAGCCTAATCAACTTATGTTCTCAAAAGTTAAAAGTCTGGGCTCAAACAATTTATATGAGATAATACTGCCACCTGGAGATCAGAGGCAGGTATGACTAAGACTCAATCTAAAATCTAATTGAAAGTAATTGGACTTATGGTAACACTTAATTTAATAATAATGCCATTCTGCCACTTGCCATCATATGGGTCTAATTTTTCATTTATTCATTAACTTAATGAATATTTTCTTATCTTCTTTTGTATGCCTGACGCTACCCTAGGCTTTGGTAATATAAAAATATATAAAACCTAGTTCCTTCCTAGTAAGAGACACCAGTATATATCAGGTGTTACCCCATGTACCCCTTACCCTTTAAGAGTGAAGCAAAATTGAGGGGTACCTCGTGGTTCAATCAGTTGGGCAACCAACTCCCGATTTTGGCTCAGGTCATGATCTGAGTGTTGTGATATCCAGCCCTGTGACAGGCTTGGGGATCAGCATGGGGTTTGCTTCAGATTCTCTCCTTCTCCCTTTGCCCTTACCCCGACTCATTCTCTCTCTCTCTCTCTCTCAAAATAAATAAATAAATAAATAAAATATTAAGGAGTGAAGTGAAATTGAATATAATACTTGTCTCTGTGTGGTGGAAAACTCCTCTCTCTCCTTCTTTCTAAGATTGTAACATAGACTATGGTTTGTAATTTTCCCCATCACCTTGGACTCTAAGCTCCTGCTTAACCTGACATGGTGCAGTTCATTGACCACTTCATTGTTACACACATATTGCTCTTGTTCTTTGTAAATTCCCCAAAGATGGAGAATACAATGCTTTTTCCTTGATTTTCATAATGATTAATTCATACAAAGCTTTGGGCTTGAAGGGGATTTATCCTGAAGTTTGGAAGCATGGGAGATGAGTGTGTGTGTGTGTGTGTGTGTGTGTGTGTGTGTGTGTGTGATTACAGCAACACTAACAGTTACAAACTGGACAATAGACTTCATTGATCCTTTTGAAGTCCTATCCCTCCCACAACTTTGACCCTCCTTTCTCACTATGCTCCCTTCTCTGCTGCCTTTTTTCTCAACATTTCCCAACCCCTACCCACTACCACAGTGAACAATTCTTTCCACTTTACCATGTAGAACAATTCAACTTTCTCAGTTTCATATCCCTAAACTCTGCTTCCAGCCAACCTGTGCATATCCTACACTTATTGCTATATTATGACCCACAATGAGCCATCTGCCTAGAGCCTCATCCCCCTTTCCCCCCATATAAGATTTATTTCTCCTTGATAGGAATTATGGCAACTCTTAAAAGACAGAGTGGTAGCAATTTAGGTTTTAAATAACATTTTAAAATTTCCTTGTTAGATAGAAATATAAACAAAGTGCTATGAGGGTCCCTTCTACTCTTCCCTTCCTCCTAACCTCTGTCCCCCATTCCCCACCTTCTACTTTCTCTTCTATACTGTAAGCTATCCCTACAAGGATTTCTTACTAGTCTTGTGGTACTCTTCAGTAATACTGCTATGCTTAAATTAAAATTCAACAAAGGAGAGAAAGCTGGATGGAAGGGTTGTCATGCAGTACAGCTAATTTGCTGGTCCATGATATATTTTGTTTTCTGGTTAAGTCCATGACACAAGTCCTCTTCTAAGGTTGGAGTGCTCCTAAGACAAGAACTTCGAGAAAAGATATTGGAAAAATGAACTGTCCTCTTGCTGATAACCATTCTCTAATTCTGTTAACTACTCTTGGACATAAAAAGGAAGTATGAATATGAAATTGGATTAAAACCTTAGTTTTGGAAAATCATACACTAAACTATCCCAAATATTAAGTTGAAAAATAATTACTCAATTAACTCAATTAATTGATTTTAGATTAATTCCTTCATCAGATCTCTTTGGTATGAAGACTGGTGTACCAAAACACAAATTGTCCACCTAAAAAAGAGCATTTTCCTGGGCATTAGTGATGTTATCTGATTGGCACTGAGACTAGGCCTAGATCTTTGGACTTTGGAGTTTAAAGAGAGATTGTGGAAATTACTTTCCTTTCACAAATAAAATTAGAGAACGTCATCAATTCACAATACACACATTTATCGAGCATCTACCTTATGTCACATTCTATGCAATGCAGTTAAAATACAAAAGTCAAAACATGATAGCTGGCCTGAAGAAACTTATGGCTAATGAAGAAGACAAATAAATCAAAGACCATATATGTAAGAATTCTGTAAATGTCCAAGTCTTTGTAATTTTTCAGGTCTGTTTTTCATCCCTTGTTTGTTTTTTCAAAGCAGCTGGCAGTAAAATACAATTATAAGGATCTCTGTGTTTATTCTTGAGCCCTTCACTAACGCCTAACATGTACATCTTACAGAAGACCAGTATACCCTAGCATTCTTTTAGTTTTGTGAATATGGCAAGCTCATTTGTTTTAGGGCTTTTTTATTAGCTGTTTCCAGAGCCAAGCATGCAAAGCAGCAGTGAGCCTGATCTATCCTGGCCTAGGCATTCTAATATGGCAGGAAAAGTATGTGGAGAAACACTAAGCAAATGATGAATAGGTTTCCAAACTAAAACAAAACAAAACCTTTTCCATATAAGGACCACAAGAACAACAAGGTGATAACTCTTCTCTAGGCACTGAGGTAGAGTAGCCATTTGCTTTGGGTTGGGATACCTGCCTTTTCCTTTAGAATGTGACCTTCTCAAGGGGAAGGACAATGCAAGTCTGTATGTCAAGAAATAAGGATGTAAAAAAACTGGCTTCCAAACCCATTCATCACCTGAGGACTTAACAAAAAAATATTCCTGATTCAAATGAAAGGTGGAAAAAAAACCTAATGACATTTATGATGCTATTGGAAATTTGAACACTGACTGGATATTTAGTAATATTAAGCAATTATTACTGTTTCAGGCTAACAGTGATATTATGGTTACTTTTTTCTATCTTTTAGGGACCAATACTGAAATATAATGGATTAAATAATGTTTGGGATTTGCTTCAATATAATAGAGAAGAGGAGAAAATGTAGGGGGAGTGATTTAAGTGAAACAAGATTAGTCATGAGTCAAAAGGTGAATAATGGGTACAATGGGTTCATTGTACTAGTCCATCTCCTATGATATATGTTTGAAGTTTTCCATAAGAAAAATATTTTTTAAAAAAAGAGAGATTCCTGAGTTCCCAAAAGAGAGTCTGGCTTATTATGGCCAGAGCCTGTGAACTGGTGTGTTGGCATCACCGTCACTACCAGGAGATTCCCCAAAAGCACTCCTCCTTTCCTACCTATGCTACAGAGTCTATTAGTTGGGGTTACAGAGTGATGTTAATCAAAGCTCTTATACTTTAAATATTGTCCTTAGGAATAAGACATCCGATTAGCATAATTTATACAAGATGTCCATTTAACAGTCAATTCAAAGGAGGGATTCTGCAGTTTAAAGGAAATTCTAGTAAATCTCAAAGAACAAAATTTCTCTCAGGGAAGAACTCTAGATTTCAGGTAAGAGAAATCACACTCCAAGCTAGTACAGACACTCTGGAAGAGTATAGCAGCTCCTCAAAAATTTAAAAATCGAGCTACCCTATGACCCAGCAATTGCACTACTAGATATTTACCCAAAAGATACAAGCATAATGATCTGAAGGGGCACCTGCACTTCAGTGTTTAGAGCAGCAATGTCCACAATAGCCAAACTACGGAAAGAGCCCAGATGTCCATCAACAGATGAATGGATAAAGAAGATGTGGCATACACACACACACACACACACACACGTATATATATATACTACTCAGCCATCAAAAAAAATGAAATCTTACCATTTGCAAAGACATGAACGGAACTAGAGGGTATTATGCTAAATGAAATTGGTCAACCAGAGAAACCCAATTATTGTATGATTTCACTCATATATGTAACTTAAGAAACAAAACAGAGGAGTGTAGGGGAAGGGAGAAAAAAAATAAAACAAGATGAAATCAGAGAAGGAGACAAACCATAAGAGACTCTTAATCAAATGAAACAAACCGAGGGTTACTGGAGGGGAGGGGTGAGGGGATGGTGTAACTTGGCGATGGACATTAAGGAAGGCACAGGATATAATGAACACTGGGTGTTATATATAACTAATGAATCACTGAACTTTGCCTCTAAAACTAATAATACACTATATGTTAATTAATTAAAATCAAATAAAATGTAAAAAACTAAAAATTAAAAGAAAGAACACTCCAGATTACACTTCTGCGGCTCTGTCTCACACACTGTCTCGAAATCAGCACAATCTCGGGCCTGAACAAAGTAGCTTTTTTTTTTTTAAAGATTTTATTTATTTGACAGAGAGAGAGAAATCACAAGTAGGCAGAGAGGCAGGTAAAGAGAGAGGAGAAAGCTGGTCCCCTGCGGAGCAGAGAGCCCGATGCGGGGCTCGATCCCAGGATCCTGGGATCACCACCTGAGCCGAAGGCAGAGGCTTTAACCCACTGAGCCACCCAGGCGCCCCCCAAGTAGCTTTTGATAGTAATAAAATCTCACTTAGAGGCTTGGCCTAGTGTCCTTAGACAGAAGCACGGCTTTTCACTTTGCCTTCCAAGTTGAAGTTGGTTTACCTTGAGACGTCCCGGCGAGGTAGTTGATTCAGTTGCTATGGCGACACTCCGTTTCCGCCTCCGGAATTGCTCGAATAGCATGCTGGGAATTGTAGTGCGTGGGAACTGACACTCACCCAGGGGGCGGGGCAGCTTCCAGAAAGGGGGCTGAGCTCCCCGTTCCTCCCTGTACCACCATCCCTTAGCCCTCTGTGTTTCTGGGCCACAGAAACCAAAATAAAAGCCCAACTATGAAGTCTTCCTTTCCACGTCCACCTAAAGTACAGCTGAGGGCACGACAGTGGAAGCAATGAGGTGCCAAGGCCGGAGACGCGAGCCACACCGGTGGGGCAGGAAGAGGCGAGGCTCCCGCCAGGGGCACGGAGGCTCCGCCTCCTTACGTCATTTCCGTAAACAAAAGGGGCTGTGAGGGCGGCAGGGTCCGGGATGTGACCCCGGCTCAAGCTGCGGCAGTAGCGTCGCCGGCTGCAGCTGCGGCAGTGGCTTCGGAGGCTTCGGGGTCTTTGCAGTTTGAGAAAGAGGACCCCGATCCTCTCCTTCCTCAGGTATGACGTGGAAGCAAAAGCGCTCTGGCAGTGTCGCGTTAGGCCCTTTTCACCAACTACCCTGGTCACTGCTCAATTCAGGGAGCTGAAGGGTCACCGTGGCGGCTGACTGGGGAAGGGGAATGAGGTGAAGTTAAGAGAGATTCCTAGTAATCCTGTTTGGAGGCTGTGGGTTCCTGGCAATCAAAACCCGTGTGTGAGTAGCTGTGGGCAGTCTGCGAAGGCCTTCTCTAAAACCTTCCTTGCTACGTGGTGTACAGGAAAGATTTCGGTTCTCTTGGGGCAGAGATTTGCCTTTCCAAAAAACAGATTTCGAGCTCTGGCCCTTCGGTACATCGTAGTTTAAACCACTGTTGGTTTATTTGCATTGCTTTACTTCGTAGGGGTCTTTTTCCTTTCTTTTTCTCGTATCACCAAATATGTTTTAGCATCATTAAAATAAAAGGCTATTGTGTTTATGTGTTTATACAGATGCTTACCTCCTTGGAGAACTAATAACCCATTGTCTCTGTTCAGTTACTTATTAAAATTCCATTTAATTTGTGTTGCATGCTGAAACAGAGCAAAAATACCTATTATGTTACTAACAATGCTTCTTAAAGGAAAAACTGTTAGCCAGGATTTGAATGAATTTTCACTTGGTATCTGGAATTAAAGGCTAGTCATTATAGCCTTTCCTTGAAAACCTTTGCTCCTTTAGAAGTATCATAGCTCCAGTTACAATTGTCTGGAGTCAGCCTGAGCCAAGTGAGCTAAAATGGTTTAAATTCCAGTGCTGGTGGCAATTGTTTAGACAATAGCAAAAAATCTGGTTTCATCAAAATTCTCAATTATGTTAGGAGTGTAATCAGTGGATTTGAATCTTTTGGTATGGTCATAGCATAGTTAGATTTACAGTGTACACAAAAAGGGCTAATACTGCTAAGGCACTTTACAGCCTGATGAGGTAAATAGCCATGTAAATTTCTCATCCCATGATACATGAAACAATGTAATTAAGAATTTAATAGTGTGCATGAGTAAAAAGAAAATATAGAAGGATATTTTTAATTAGCAATAATCGCGCCTCGGATAAACCTCATTGGCTACAATACTGCCACTGCGCAAAGCTAGAAGGATATTTTTAGATAGATGGCTGTTAGGAAAATAAAGCTTGTAAGTACATGAAGTAAAGGGAAAAGATTGGATCTGTGTTCTCTATGGTAAGGCCAGCTGGAACTTCACAGTGTAACTTTTTTTTTTTTAAAGATTTTATTTATTTATTTGACAGAGAGAAATCACAAGTAGATGGAGAGGCAGGCAGAGAGAGAGAGGGAAGCAGGCTCCCTGCTGAGCAGAGAGCCCGATGCGGGACTCGATCCCAGGACCCTGAGATCATGACCTGAGCTGAAGGCAGCGGCTTAACCCACTGAGCCACTCAGGCGCCCTAACTTTTTTGATACTAGCAAACCTAAACATATATAATACAGTTTCATGTATCCTTGGGAATAGGTGGAGAAAATATATTCAAAATAGTCATGGAACAAGTTTAATTTTACAGAACTTCAGTTGATCAAGGAACTAGAATCAGTATTATCCCTAGGCAGAAACTCAGTTTCTGCTTGATGGTTGAAATAAGTTTTCTAGCTATTAGTTAAAATGCAGATACCCCTTTCATTTACACATCTGTTTAAATCTAGCTGGTTCTTCCAAGAACAGATTTTAGCAGGAGATTTAAAGACCATCTAGAGCTTGAGTCAGGCTCAGAATATCACATGGCTATTTTGTTTATTTTTTTTTTTATGTATTTCCCCTTCTCTAATGCAGGCTTTTTGAGGAAAGGGACTTTGTCATGTTAACGACCGTTTTCCCAATACTCAGAATAGTACCCGGGAGGTGGAAGAGAGTAAATATTTGTGGGGTGAGTGAATTTTAAAAGTGGTGAAAAAAATTTCTAACTGGCAATTTTGCTTAGGGTTTTTTGTATATACAGCACAGTAGGTTAAACTTAAGGGCTTCTTATTTTAACTTTATCTAATGACCTCTGAAATTCTTGATATTGGTATCAGCCTATGAAGTGGGTCTTTAAACCCCTTTCAGTTTTGCGTATTATAGCCAGTATGTATCATTTTGCTATATTTCCTTAGGTTTTAAGAAGCTGGCCTTGGTGCAGTAAGGACCTTAGAACAATGGAGGAACGGAAAGTGAAGAGGAGGAGTCCTAAGTCTTTTAGTGCCCACTCTACTCAGGTGGTTAATGCCAAAAAAAATGCCATTCCAGTTAGTAAAAGCACAGGGTTTTCAAATCCTGCATCACAGTCAACTTCACAGCGACCAAAGTTAAAAAGGTGAATTTTTTTTCTTTCATAATATCACAGCAACATGCTATCAAGGTAAATACTAAATCCAGTAATTCTTATAACACTTTTTTTCTCTTGGCTTAACTTTCAAAACAGTTGAGGCACATATTGTATGTGATTTAGAAAAAAAAAATTATAAAGGTTACAATGTGTAGGGATTAGAACATGCAGAATGAATGATTGGTTTGAAGGCCCTTACTTAGTCTCCTATTAAAATAGACTGAGTGAGAAAATAGACAAAGTTGATGCACTACTAGAAAATGGAACAAAATATACAGGGGATTTTTTTGTACTTAATTTTTTTAATGAACATATAATGTATTATGTGGGTTTTTTTTTTGTTTTTTTTTTAAAGATTTTATTTATTTATTTGACAGATAGTGGTAATTTTATTTTTTAAAAAAGCGTGGCTTCATTGCTGTCATAGAAATGATTCATATTTATTGTAAAAATTCAAACACAAAAAAGTTCAAAGACGAAATTTAAAACTACCTAGAAGTAACTCATTATTAATATTTGGTGACCATCATTTGTCTTGAGGCTCTAAGGGAAACAAGAACAACAAGTTCAAGTGTGATATATAATACAGCTGTATGTATGTGAGTACTCTGTAGTATTAGATATTTGGAAAGCAAGATAATACATGTATCTTATGTGTACTATATATATGCATAATTCTCTCTTTTTAAAGATACTCATATACAATTAATGTTTGCATTGCATCATCTTTGCAGAGTGATGAAAGAAAAGACCAGACCTCAGGGTGGAGAAGGAAAAGGTGCACAACCGACTCCTATTCAGCACTCCTTCCTCACCGACGTCTCAGACGTTCAGGAGATGGAGAGAGGGCTTCTCAGCCTTTTGAATGATTTCCACTCTGGAAAACTTCAAGCATTCGGCAAGCCATAGATATTTCCCTTTGTTTTTTCTTTTCAAGATGTTTGCATCCTATTTGTTTGCATTTGTTTTGCCATTTCTTTTAAAAGTATCATTTTCTTTTATTTAAAAAACAGAGTCCAGAGGCATAAAATGCAATCACCCTAGATTTCATTTGTCATGATTTATAATTTATCTTAGAAAGTTTCAGGGAAAAGGGTATTTATTTATTTATTTATTTTTGAGAGAGAGGTGAGAGAGGCAGAGGGAGAGGGAGAGAAAGAATATTAAGCAGGCTCCATGCCCAGTACCGAGCCCCATGCAGGGCTCGATCTCACAGCCCTGATATCAGGACCTGAGCCAAAATCAAGAGTCAGATGTTTAACCAACTAAGCCAACCAGGCTCCAGGAAAAAGTTTTTTTAAGGAGGGAGGGTTGGTTGAAATGTTAACGTAGGATTGCTATTATGGAAAAACTATCCTGAAAGTAACAAATAAAAAATAGTCTTCATCAGTTAAATAGTTGAGACTTAATGTTTTGGTTAGGGAAAGTCTCAGGATCATTTTTATTTATCCTTTGAAGCCTAAACTTAATTTTTGTCCACCATTCCTTACTTTTGAATTTGAAGAATCTGATTTTCTTGTTCTTTCATGAATCTAGAGAACAGTTGATTGTCCCATTAAGAACTCTGAGTAGGTAGTTTTGTATATGAGTTCTGAAAGTATGTAGTCAGTTTTTTTTTTTTTTAAAGATTTTATTTATTTATTTGACAGAGAGAAATCACAAGTAGGCAGAGAGGCAGGCAGAGAGAGAGGGGGAAGCAGGCTCCCTGCTGAGCAGAGAGCCCGATGCGGGACTCGATCCCAGGACTCTGAGATCATGACCTGAGCCGAAGGCAGCGGCTTAACCCACTGAGCCACCCAGGCGCCCCTGTAGTCAGTTTTTGTATTCAGTTTGCAACTTGCCTTATTAGTCTTGTCTGATAAAATTATGTACATGTATTTTGTATAAAGCAGTTTGAAAATTATTGGATGCACACATGAAGAATCTCACACAAATGCATAAATGTCATCAGCATACATGCTGGTTTTTTGAAGCCACCAATAAAAGGGTAAATAACCAAATAGAAAACTGGGTAGAGGTCCTAAAAAGAGCAATTCAGCTGCTTAACAACTACAAATGTAATAGTAATACAATAAATCTCACCTCATACCAGCAGACTGGCAAAATTAAAACACTGGTAATACCTGTTGCTGGTGGAGTTCAGAGAAAAGAGTTCTTTCGTAAAATGCTGATGATGCTAGAGGGGGTCAATGTTTGGAAGTTTTTTTCTTTAACTCTTCTCATTAATTCTGCCTGGGAATCAGTGAGCCCTTC
Source organism: Neogale vison (assembly GCF_020171115.1). NCBI lineage: Eukaryota > Metazoa > Chordata > Mammalia > Carnivora > Mustelidae > Neogale > Neogale vison. The sequence continues at coordinate 63,174,316 of NC_058091.1, read as the reverse complement.
ATATCTACCAGCTCATTTTCATCTAAAGGAACATTTTTTCTGTTAATTGATTCCACCTCCATCTGTTCCTTTTTATCCTTTTGGAGCTTCTATTCTCATGTTGGTTCATGGTTCTCACCTGGATCCCTTATGATTTCTGCTTCTTTTTATTTTTAATCCATATTGTCCCCCTCTTTTCTATCTATGTATGTTAAAAATTGATGCATTTATATGTGTGCCAGTCTATACATGTGTACACACACATACACACACGCCCCTCTCTTGGGGTATTTCTTCCACTTGACCTTCCAGATTACTACTAATTGTTGAAAAACAAAGGAAATGCAAGATATTTTCTCAGAGATATCGGCTTTTAAATATCTCAGAAATATCTGACTTTTAAAGGATGACATTTAAAGAGCTGTAACTAGCTTCAAAATTATCAGTAGTTGGGGCGCCTGGGTGGCTCAGTGGGTTAAGCCTCGGCCTTTGGCTCAGGTCATGATCTCAGGGTCCTGGGAGGGAGCCCTGCATCGGGCTCTCTGCTCTCAGCAGGGAGCCTGCTTCCCCCCTCTCTGCCTGCCTCTCTGCCTACTTGTGATCTCTCTGTCTCTGTCAAATAAATTTAAAAAAAAAATGATCAGTAGTCAACATAATATTGTCAATTTATGAAGATGATATAAAGCTGGCTGGAGGAAATTACAGTGTAATATACATGAATTCCTATTCAATCAATTCCTATTGATTCCCATTGACTGGCTCAGTCAGTGGAGCATGTGACTCTTGATCTCAGGGTTGTAGGTTCAAGCCCCACACTGGGTGTAGAAATTCCTTAAAAATAAAATGTTAAAAAAAAAAGGTTGTAGAGGCTTTACGTAAAGTGTATGAAATATGAAATATATCATGTACTATATATATATTAGCTGTCCTGAACAGATAATGCCACCTCAGAGAACTCTGGTCAATACATAATGTAAAACCTGTCCTTCAGCAATTAAGCTGTCTTGCATTACTGAGTATACAACTGAATATTACACTGTGTTTCTCATGCATCATAATATTCTTCATAAATATTTTCACTTTTATTTCTTAAAGGAGGTATATATAATTGGTGGCAAAATGATTCAAGATTGAAGTTCTTTTTTTTTTTTTCCCATGGTTGAAGTTCTTAATAGGAGTCTCAAGGTTACTCATTCTTATAAAATATTAGGTCACTCAGTTCAAATGACAGTTGTCAAATTGAACATGACTAGATGACGCTATTGCTTCTAGAAATGATATTATTATCGAAAAAAAAAAAAAAAAGAACTTTCTTTACCTAAGGGATGATTTGGGGTATTAGTTGTTTTGTTTTTCTTTTAATTTTTGAAAAATTTTATTTTCAAGCAATGTCCACCCCTGCCACAGGGCTTGTACTCATAACCCTGCACCAACTGAGTCATGGTTTTATTTTTTACAGAATGGTTTTGTTTTTTTTGCAGAAAATCTTTCCTATTTGATTTTCTCAGTGCCCACAGTCGTTTTTTAGATTATCATTGTTTTTCTGTGAAAACAGGATTTGATTTGTGATTATGCACAGAAAATACGCAGTCATTACCAACGTAATTCACCACAGAAAGAAAGCTAATTTCCTGTGAGCACCTTGAGTTTAGAAGTTTTTCCTCAAGGCTTTTAGTTTGAACTGTCCTAATCTTTATTAATGTTCTGGGATGTTCCCCCAGGAAATGAATGTTCCATTGAACAGATGGAACATGTTCGGGGAATGCAGGAGAAATTAGCTCGCTTGAATTTGGAGCTCTATGGGGAGTTAGAGGAACTTCCTGAGGATAAGAGAAAAACAGCCAGTGACTCCAATCTGGACAGGCTTCTGTCTGACGTGAGTGGAATTCTTTTTCTTTATTCTTTCTTTAATAAAAAATTTTTATTGAAAGAAAGGTCATCATCTTAATCATTTAAAGTATACCATTTAGTGGTTTTCGGTACCTTCACAGTGTTTTGCAGACATCACTACTGTCTAATTCCAGAACATGTTCATCACCCCCTAAAAGGAACCCTATCCCTCTCAATTCTCCCTTCTCTTCATCCCTTAGCAGCCACTAATCTACTCTCTATGTGGATGTGGCCATTCTGGATATTTCATATAAAGAGAATTACACAGTGTGTGGCTCCTTATGACTGGGTTCTGTCACTTAATGTAGTATTTTCAAGTTTCACACAGCTTGTAGTCTACCCTTTTTTAAAAAGAAATATATTTCAAAGAAATTGCTATATTTGCATCTAAGCATATATTCTGAGAATGCTGGAAAATCTAAAAGTGAAAGATTCACTTCTGTCCGTATATGATAAGATCTTAATATATAGAAGATCCTGATGTGATGTATACGTTGTATGTTATTCACTCATCTAGTGGTTACTTATTTCTAAAGACAGAACTGTATTTGCTATTTAAGGTAACTTAGTACATGCTACGTGTATCAGCTTGCTACAGCTGCTATAACAAAGCGCCATAGACTGGCTACCCTAGAAGTTTCTTTTCCACAGTTCTGGAGCCCCAGAGATGGAGATCAGGGTATCAGCAGGACTGGTTTGTTCTGAGGCCTCTCTCTCTCTCCTTGGCTTGTAGATGCCCATCTTCATCTTTAGATGGCATTCCCCTTTTATCAGTGGGTGCCTATGTCCCAATTTTCTCTTCTTGTAAAGCCACCAGTCATACTGGATTAGGGCCCACACTAATGACCTCATTTTTACTTACTCCATCTTTGTAAGACCCTATCTCCAAACACACTCACATTCTGAGGTATTGGGGGTTAGGGCTAAAATGTATGAGTTTGGGGAGGACATAATCCCATCTATAACACTACGTATGGTTCTTCTACTAAAAGGTATTAATGAAATTGGTCTCTTTAAACATTTATTTGGAATAAAAGAAAAATTGGTACTTTAGTTTCAGAATAGTTTCCATATTCACTAATGACAAAAATGTTTAATTTCTGTTCCTTCTCTTTATCCTTTGAGTAACTAAATGTGCAGGAAATGATATGCTCATACTTTCAATGTTTCAAGCCTGAGTGTTTATTTTACATCTACTGTGTTCAGTCTTACAAGTATTTCCTTCTACTAGTTCTTCTTAATAAATAAATACAGGCTTGTTTTGCAGTACATTTAGGAGAGTGACTGTGGTATGGTGAGAACACTGAATTTGAAACCAGAAAGCCTTTGTTTAGTCTGGGTATATCTGTGTAACTTGTTCAATTTAGTTAACATTTCTATAACTTTGTTTCTGTAACATTTCTGTAAAATAGGTGTGATTAATTCTACCTCATCCTGAAAACCGAATGATACGTGAAATCTTTTTGTAATCTACACAAAGGTTTTAAAGAGTTTGATCATGAAAATGTCAACTTTTAAAAACTATTAATAGAGATGTTATAATTATTCATGGTTGGGGAGGGTATGTGCTTTGGTGAGTGCTGTGAAGTGTGTAAACCTGGCGATTCACAGACCTGTACCCCTGGGGATAAAAATATATGTTTATAAAAAATAAAAAATTTAAAAAAAAGAATCCTTATAAAACTCCAGATTTTATTATCTGGTTTCATTCTCTTCTCATATATGTGTTTAATAAATGCTAAAGGTACTTTATAATTATTTTGTATAAGTGAATTTCCTAGCCTGGAAATTTTTGGAAAGTTTTTTCACTATTTTATTTTTTCTTTTAAAGAAAGCTTAAAGGAAAAATAGTTTATTTTTAAATATGTAAACAGTGACCTACTTAAGATATTTTTCTTATAAAAATCAAAATTTAATTTGTTTCTTTGTGTTACAGTTAGAAGAACTGAATTCTTCCATGTATCCTTTTGTCTAATATCAACAGTGAAAAGTTTATACATTATAACTCCAGGGAATAGCTCAATCAAGTGAACAAGGACACCTACTATTATTTACTGGAGCCATTTCTCTTCCCCTTTGGTTTCCAAATGGAATTTTTAGTTGCTTTTGTATGTTGCCATTTTGTTTGTTTCTGGTTTGTTCTGCTTTGCTTTGTGTTGTTTTTGGATTTTTAAAAGAAATTTTAAAAATATTAATCAGGAGAATTGAGGATTAGGCTATTTCCATAGAAATTATTTTGAATCTTAGATCTTGAGTTAAAGAGCAGTTGGATATGTGGACATAAAATGCCATGCTTAATTTACTATCATTACATAGAACACTTTAGATGCATATATAAAGTGTATTATAGGATTAGCTTAAAGGAAAGCACCAAGGCATATGTAAAATATTCAGGTTTTGACATTTCAGTTTGGAGCAATTATTTCAGGAACTACACAAAATGTATTTCTGGACAGAGACACAGATACAATGTGAGATATATAAGAACAATAAGAAATGATTCTGCCTACAAGATCATTTAATTTGAGTTTAGTCCCTTTGGACTAAATAATGCGATACTAAAAAGGATACTGGTTGTGGAGTAAGGAGATTTGATTTTTGAAATTTGGTTTTGATACTAATTTTGGGTAAATTGTTTAACATCTCAGAGTGTCCTCTGTAATATGGGGTAATTGCTACATATAATGATGTGTATATGAAATTTTCCTAACTGTAGAAAATATATTATATATATATATAACTATTATTGTTAATAACATATACTGTTATTAAATGCTAAATTATGGGGCGCCTGGGTGTCTCAGTGGGTTAAAGCCTCTGCTTTTGGCTTCGGTCATGATCCCAGGGTTCTGGGATCCGCATCGGGCTCTCTGCTCAGCAGGGAGCCTGCTCCCCCCACCCCCCCGTCCCCACCTGCCTCTCTGCCTACTTGTGATCTCTGTCAAATAAATAAATAAAATCTTTCTTAAAAAATGCCAAATTATGCAGTAACAACAGTGAAGAATTAGAGGTATATACAAATCTAGTAATAAAAATCATAATCTTACTTAAGTACTTACTACTTGCCAAGTATCTTATGAAGGACTTTACATGCATTTTCTTATTTGGTCCTACCCTTGTAAGTATGTGGTATTATACTTATCATTTTACAGATGGAGAAAATAAGGTTTTGAGAAGCCACATAAACTGTGGGAGACATTAATGTAAAATATCATTACCAAGAAGGATTTAATTTGAGGATTCGATAGGAGTTAATTATGAGGCTTCTCTTAGTAGTAGTTCCTAGTTCTTTTTTTTTTTTTTTTAAGATTTTATTTATTTATTTGACAGAGAGAAGTCACAAGTGGACGGAGAGGCAGGGAGAGAGAGAGAGGGAAGCAGGCTCCCTGCTGAGCAGAGAACCTGATGCGGGACTCGATCCCAGGACCCTGAGATCATGACCTGAGCCGAAGGCAGTGGCTTAACCCACCGAGCCACCCAGGCTCCCTCCTAGTTCTTTTTTCTTTCCTTATATTCATTCTGAGCGCTCTATTTTATGCTTTATATTTTTTTTCTATGCATATGACACATCAGTATCTCCTATCCTCTGAGTTTTTGTTTTAACATTTAGATTTACTTATCTTACCACTTGGCTTGATTCAGTCACCACGGTTGAACAAGGCAACATGATAGACTACAAAAGCATGAGCTTGGAATTGTTTGGTTTCAAATCTTGGTAAGCAGGTGTGTAGCCTTGAGCAAAGTTGGCAACCCTAGTTTCCTCATTTGTAATAATTGTTCTCTCTGTACTCAGACTTTCCCCTTATAATTTCCTTCTCTGTCATCAGTTGCCTCTGTTATTTCAGTCTCCAAGATTATTTAAATTCCTTCTATGACTATACCAGACATTGGCACTCTCTGCCATTGAACCTGGATGTGGGCAGGAAATTATTGCCATTTATTAATTATAGTTAGTTTTCAGGCATCATCAGCTCTGCCTTTTATTCTTTCTTCATTCCTCACCCTCATCACTTTATTCCATAACCTTTCAAATTTCTTCTGTTCCACCTCTAGAGCTGCACTAATATGGCAGCCATTAGCCATGTAGCTACTGAGTGGGTGAAATAGCTAATACAGATTGAAATGTGCTAGAACTATAATTTGTACATCTGATTTCAAAGATTTAGTGTTACAAAAAGAATATAAAATATCTCAATATGTTTTATAGTGATTATATGCTGAAATAGTTTTTTGATATATTAGTATAAAATATATTTTAAAAATTATATCTGTGGTTTGCAGTGTATATATATATATATATTTTTTTTTGCAACAGTGCTGCTGTAGACTTTAGATACCACTAAATAATTCTTTCCTAAAAACATCACTGTTATCTTGCCATTCTTATTTTAAACTAATTTTTTTTTACCATGTCAGACTTTCTAAAGGCTCTCAGTAGTATGATTACAACCTACATATTCTCTTATATTTTTCATTGCTCCTAAGCTGGTTCTCTGGATATCAAAGAAGACATCATGTTCATGCTCACTGTGATGCCTTTTTCAGGTTGTACTTCTACCTAGAGTTGCTCTGGCTTCCCCCTTTCCTTTATCCAGTAACACCAAAGCTGTCCACTTCCATAAAGCATTTTATCTGTACCTCAGACTAGCATTCTGCCTATTTCAGTATCTGTTGGTTTTTGTATATGTTAAATCTCAGCTTTCCAACTGGACAAGAATGTCTTTGGCAATACTATGTCTAGGTATTTTAGCAATTTCTGCTGTGTGTGTCTTGCTAACATTGAATTGTTCTCATTTCATTGTTTGAATTGGGTCTTGAAAAAATAGGTAGCAGGTGGATCATACAGAGAGATGAAAGAGGAAAATGAAAGGCAATGATAAGAAGGAAAGGGAATAATACCTGCAGGAATTCCATCCTGTTTCCAATCTTCTTAAAGAATAATTCTGAAGATTATAAGAAAAGATTTAGAGCTATAATTTTATTTTTGACCTTTACAAAGAAGTTGTTTTCCCAAGGATAATAAACTGGTATTGTCTTCTTAAATGATTTTTTTAAAATACCTGGTAAGTTTTCATATTTACCTCTTATTAGTTCTTACCATGAAAATAATTCTTGCCACATTAAAATAATTCTGTGCTCTACTAGAACCTGGAACATAATCTTGATTTAGTGACTATTTTTAAGTCTTCAGATTTCAGATATAGTATAATTGTATATTTTATATTGTAATATATATTATTATATTAGTTTATATTAATATATTATTTAATTAATATATTTTATAATTATATTACATATAATTATTTAATATATTAATATTTATTATCACATATCTCTAATTTATTACTATATTTATATAACTAGTTTATATAAGTATATATATAAACTATATATACTTATATATACGTATCTATATAAATTATAAAAATACGTATATATATAAAAATCTATATAAATTATATAGATACGTATATATAAGTATATATATATATATATATATAACTTCACTATGCTTAAAAATTGTCTTGTTACATTCAGGTTTAAAAATTGTCTTGTTACTTTCAGGTTTCTCAGCCACATAGGCACTTGCCCTTTAAATTATTTTAATAACTTTTTCTAGGCTCCTGAGTGTAATTTCCCATAATTTAAAAGAAGTCCTCATTACAGAATGAAAATCTTCTTAACGATAAATTCAGACAAAAGCTACATTTGGCTGATGCACAAGATGTTCCAAATACTTCTACCAGCTAAAACGACATGTGGTTGCTTTCTTGTGGCTTGAAGAAGAGCAGCATTCGTTACTTTCCCAGCTGAATCCAGTAGCAGAATCACCTTCCACAATAAGGAATAAAGTGATTAAAGTGCCAGTGCAATGATTGTTTTCACTCCTGCTTTTAGTAAATTTGACTCGCTGCTATTCATCATAACTGGAGCCTCGGCCTTGTTGAAGGCTTAATCAGGTTGTGCTGCTATGCTTTCCATTGTTGCCTTATGGGGGTTATACTTGAAATGCATTGTGCAGATGTTAATAATAGGGCTGAAGGTTTCTCCTTCCTGAGCTCACCAAACTTATTCCCATGTTGCTTATAAGTTGATGATGCACAGGCTTTTTGTGGCAGCCCCGCTGCAGTTTACGTTAGACAATCAGTACACACACTGGTGTTTTCCAGTGGCCAGTGTCAACAAAATGTAAATGAGTATTTGTGAAATTTGCTATTTTTAATAAAAGTGATTATTTTAAATTGGTCTTTATTGTTTTATTTTGAAGAGCCCTGGAGTCTTTCAGTCTGGGGATACAAGAGTTCCATCCTCCAGAGTACACTGTGTTTATAAAATTTTGGGTTGTGTAATTTTCTTCCAGATTTTGCACCTTGTGCACATTTCAATATTGGTGTCAAGCATGAAAATAGCATGGGCTTTAAAGTCAGACCTTGATTTGAATCCCTATTCTGCCCCCTTAGCTTTCTATTCATGCACGTTTACTTTGTTTCTTTGGGTTTAACTTTTGTTTTTCATCTAGAAATGAGATTAATAACCAATTTGTACTGGTTATGAGGAGAAAGTAAAAAGGTGTGTATAAGTTGCTTATCACAACAGCTAACACCACTAATACACAGCAAACATCATCAGTTTAATTGCCCATTTTACACAGGTTTTTGAAATAATTAACTCATATACCATAAAATACACCTTTTCAAGTGTACAGCTCAGTGGTTTTTACTGCATTCACACTTGTGCACCCATCACCATAATCTAATTGTAGGACATTTTTATCACTTCCATCTTTTCAAAAAGAAGCCCATTGGCAGTCACCCCCCATATCCCACCCCTCCTCCCCCCAGCCATTTGTAACTAGTAATCTACTTGCTGTCTATGGATTCGCCAATTTAGGACATTGCGTATGAATGGAATCAAGCATGGTTTTTTATGACTGACTGACTTTTACTTAATGCAGTATTTTCAGGGTTTCAGGATTCATCTGTGTTGTAGCATGGATCAGCACTATATGTATATATGGCATATGTATACACACACACATATGTATATATATAACCAGATCATATCCTATTGTGTAGATATGCCACATTATGTTTATTCAATCATAGCTCAATTGCCTTCACATTTTAGAAGAGGCCCATGTTCTTCCTTGTTTCCAGGATAGAGAAACAAGCCCTATTTGGGGGTGGGAGAGTGAAAGTCATTGAATGATACAAATCTTGATTTTAGTAATTTTTGGCATTCTGAGTTCAAAGAATTTTGACCGACTTTATCTAGAGGGTCTTTTTGATACCCCTTTTTAAAAATGAGAAAATTAGCAGAACGTTAAAGACAATCTTCTAAACTTTTCACGTGGATTGCAAAAACAGGGATTCCAGGATGGGGAAATAGCATTTCAGGACCCGACAGAGCAAAAGGAAATTTTGCCATGTGACGTGTTTTTCTTGGATGGGTCCTGAGACAGAGTAAAGCAAAAGCTGTTTCCTGTGGATTAGCGATAGAGCATCAAATTGACCTTGTTTATTCATTTGGTTTATTTGTCCTTTGTGTCAAGGAGCCCCATGGGGGCCTCAGGTAATAAAATTTTAGCTTATCTAATTTGTACCCTTTCATACGAAAACATATTAAAGGCAGCAGGAAAAAAAAAAAAAAGAGGTGCCTGGGTTAGAACAAAACTGTATTAGAACAAAATTCTATATTATATAGATGTTGTGTATTCCCTGTAGACAAATTTTAATTACCAATGACTTAAAAAAAATACTGCCAGAGCAAGCCATTTATCATATTCTGTGTTGCTTCCAGATCCCTTAAGCTTGTTTGCTTTGATTTTGGTGCCTCCTGTGTAACGCTAAAATTGATAATAAGTATTAAAATAGTCTGAGGATTTGCCAAAGATAATCCCCACTTTTCCCATCCCGGGGCCTTAATATTGCTGGCTTCAGTGTCGCATCTCCTCTTGGTTGGGGTCCCGCTACCCGGCATCTGCCCCTCTGCTCCAAGCCTTCAGGGGTCCCACCCTAGGCTCCCCGAGGGACGGGGAAGGAACACGGCAGGGCTCCATGCGCCGCAGGCGGGGAAGGCGCACACGGTCCAGTTGTCCCCGCGCGCAGGCGCAGGCAAGCCGCGGCCGGGTGCGCGGGGCTGGGTCGCTAGTGTGGGAGTAAGGGTAGGGTGTTGTCGGTCTCCATGGAGACGGCGCCCCGCTGTGGCCGCCAGCTAGAGCTCCTGCTTTTCACTCCTGCGGTGGAAAGAGGAGGCAGTCGCTCTGAGCCCGGTCCCTCGGCCACCTCCGGGAGGTAAAGCCCTTGCTTCTGGGCCGCGCATCTTCTGCTTGGAACCCCATGGGCACGGGCTTCCCATGGGCACGGGCTTCCCCTCGCCACGCCTGGGAGACCCTAAACAGCGCTGAGGAGGACACTGCCACCCCCCCCCCATGACCTTGAGAACATCCGCAGCCCCACAATTATCCAAAAAACCCTGCAGTGGCTCTGGGGAGAAACAAAAATCTGAGTAGATTTGAGTTGGGCGGTGGCAAGGGAACTGAACCTCCTCCAGAGCATTCATCTGGGATAGAAATGGAGTCAAGTTATTGAGCACTTTGGAAATCACTGATCTTCTTTCCACCCCGGACTGGCTCACACCAACTCCTCTCTTTCTGCCAGTTCTCAAGTTCTCACTCTCCTACCCTGGAGACCCGGCTGCGTGGGGAGTCGGGTGGTGGGGTGGGCGTAGAGGGGAAATACAGACTCTGTGATGAATACGGTGCCTGGTTAGAACTGCAGAGCTCTAGGAATTAATATGCTAAGATTTGATGAACAGGACAAATAATTAAAGACATGATACTTATATATATTTTTCTTTTTGAAAAATATTCATGCTGCGCTTACTAATCATTCTTGCCGTAAGTATCAGAACAGAATGTCCTGACATCATCCCTATCCAAGTTCAGCACAACCCAGGCCACTGTTTTCGGGGCTGTCTTGACAGTTGTGTACCTTGGGAACCTCAAAAATCATTCTCTAAAACTTATTTCAGAAGGAGAAAGTAGGGATTAGAGACTTGAAAGTTTGAGAACAGCCAGAACTGTTCATTTCTCCTGAACGAGTTTAAATAATACGGCTGCTTCTTGTTGCAGCTCTAATTTTATAGTTTTACTTATTTTTTAAAAGATTATATTTTTATTTATTTGACAGAGAGACAGCCAGAGAAGCAACAAAAGCAGGGCGAGTGGGAGAGGGAGAAGAAGGCTTCCTGCAGAGCAAGGAGCCTGATACAAGGCTTGATCCCAGCACCCTAGGACCAAGACAGATGCTTAAGGACTGAACCACTCAAGTGCCCCTAATTTTATAATTTTAAACTTATTTATCAGTGAGCCAATCCAGCATTTGGTTGTGTCCAGTCTGGGTTCACAAACGTGGCATTCTTAGCATCTGGTTCTTTTTTGCCATCTTTAGAACCAGAAACTTTTTATAAAGATTTTATTGATTTGTTTATTTGAGAGAAAGAGAACACATGCTTGAGCAGGCGTCGGGGAGTGGCACAAAGGGAGAGGGAGAATCTCAAGCAGATTCTAGCCTCAGCGCTCTATCTCAGGACTCAGGGGAGATCATGACCCCAGTGCAAATCAAGAGTTAGTCACTTCACCAACTGAACCCCCCAGAAAACTCTTGAGAGGCATAATTAAGGGGTTAAATTGGGGTTTCTGCCCCACTCTGAGTAGTTTATTCCTTCTTCATGATGCAAAAGGAAGACTTTCTATAGAATTTTTTTTCCAGTGCATAGAATCTAAAAGTTTCTCAGGGAAGGAATGTCAGGTACATATTTGGAAAGTTTAGGTGACTTTGCGTAGCCTCTGAAATATTGAAAATAAAGAACACGCTCAAGGGATTAAATTGTAGAGAATAAATGAATCATGGTACAACTTGCATGTGTGGATCATAAGAGAACTCAAATGTAGGTACCTCTGTGGCAGGGAACAATGTTTTGTTTCTAATTTCCCTTTAAATCATTTGAGCACTTGAGTCCTGCCATGGAGCAGGATTAGGCGAATTTACATGTCTCCTGCTGTGTAAGAAATCACCGAAGGAAACAGTTAATGGCAGTAAGATTCTGCTTTACCCCAGTGACAATTTAGCTCTCTGTATGGGCTGCCAATTGCCCAGCCATCCTAACCCTTAATCTGGCTTTGGTTGTCACACAACAAGCTCTTCCCCACCTTACACCCCTCCCCCCCTTTTTTTTGGCTAAGCAAAGAACTGTGAGTGTCAGTTACTGCTTTCCTCATCAATAGAAATTTTATTTCCAAATGAACCCATAAGTTACACTCGCTCTTTAGGGAAAATCCAGTATAATTTTTAACTTAACAACCAATTATTCCCTGTCTGACGTTGGATGCTTTTCTTTACCCTGCCTTTCTCCTCTGTCATCTAACTGCCAGGGTGAATGGGAGAAGTGAAGGAGCTGGAGTATGGGGAAGAGATTTACTAGCACAGGGCAAGTCAGAGTAGCCACTCAAACAAACATTAAAATAACCATAGCTTTTCTCACACGGCTCCTTCCCCACTTTGATTTTGTAACAGCATGTATGTTAGATCTAGTTCTAAATGAGAAGAACCACAGATTGGGGTCTCCAATTTCATTTCCTTCTTGCGACACACTTCGGAAACATTTAGAGCCCTTGTTTTCCAGGGTCAGGTAAGAAAGGGTATCCAGTTGGTGTCACCCATGCTAAGGCCTCCATTCAGTGGACACCTGGGCTCTAAGCAGGGGAGTGACTGGACCTTTACTTTTCTAGGCGTGACTCGCTACTTTGTGTAAGAACAAGAGAAATCCTAAACGATCAAGGAAGAACTTCATGGTACAGTATTTTGGCTCTTGGAGAAAGGGCACAGAGAAAAGATGAAGAATGGATGAGAATTTGGTTTTGTACATTGAGGTTTTGAGTCGCTCTTGGTGATAGAAGATATCAGGGACTGCCATATTGTAAACATAATTCACAGGAAATATTTTTGCCCCAGAATTCACATTCCAAATGAGCACCCTAAAACCTTCCCTTTCTTCCAATTTGCTGATGTTGTTAAAGAATCATCTGTCAGATGTACATATTAATTCAGTCCTAAGGTTATTTTACCACCTACCTCATTTAACATCTTGATGGAGATTACTAATAAGATCTACACAAGTTGATAATTGTCACAGTTGTGACATAGGTGTCAAGTCCTAATAATTTGTGAAGGAATTTGGCTTTTTGTTTTAGCTTGTAACTTGCTTTTCAGCCCTTGCATTTGGAAATTAGGGGATGTAAACAATTACTCACTTACTCATTCAACAAATACTTGCCAAATGCCAAATCAGTGCAGGCATTTTGTGGTAGGCAGGTTCTAAAATAGCTCCCAATGACCCCAGCTTCCTGATATGCATGCCCTCATGAATCCCCTCCCCTCCGGTGTGGGCTAGACTTGTTTCTAGTGCAGGGGTTGCCCAACTTTTTCTGTAAAGGGTCAGGTAGTAAATATTTTTGGCTTGTGACCTCTATAGTCTCTCCCTAATTACTCAGTTCTTCCTGTTACAGTATAAAGGTAACCATAGGCGATATGTAAAACATTTTGACTAGCTGTATTCCAATAAAACTATTTACAAATGTGGTTGACAGGCTGAATATGGGCTGCTAACCACATTTGCTTACCTGTGTTCTGATTAATCAAAATGTGATGCTTCTGCGCTTATGTTACACAAAGACTCCAACTTCCATCTTGCCTGCTCTGTCTTGCCCTTTTACTTGTTCACCTGGATGGAAACCAGCTGCCATTTTGTAAGCTAATAAGCAAATGAAGCTCACATGTTAGTTCCAGCTAACAGCAAGGAACTGAGACCCTGTCCTGTAGTTTGTGGGAACTGAATCCTGCCAACGCCCACTGACATGAGCCTTGAAGTGGATCATTCCCCTGTCCAGCTTTTGGATGACTATAGCCCCATCTGAAACTTGGTTGTCAGACTGTGAGCCAAAGGACCCAGTTAACCCATGCCTTAACTCCTGACACAGAAACTGTGAAATAATAAATGTTCGTTATTTTAAGCCCCTAAGTTTTAGGCTTCTCTGAGGTAACCACCATGATCACCATATCACAATGCTGATACACATCATGATAGGCTCCTATAAGAACGAACAAGGGAGGCACACCTGGGTGGCTTAGTCGTTAAGGGTCTGCCTCTGGCTCAGGTCATGATCCCAGAGTCCTGGGATCAAGCCCCACATCGAGCTCACTGCTCAGCAGGAAACCTACTTCTCCCTCTCCCAATGCTCCTGCTTGTGTTCCCTCTCTTGTGTCTCTCTCTGTCATATAATAAAGAAAAGCTTTAGAAATTTTAAAAAAAATTAAAAAAAGAATGAACAAGGGAAATGCTGCATATCATTTCCTCCTCTTGGAGATTCACGAGTATCAATATATTAAGGTGTCCAAAACATCTTATAAAAAAGAAACTTGTTTAATTATTTTCAATCAATCATTTCCCAAGCATATTTAACCACAGATTCTGTTTTTCTGGGAAGTGCCTATTAATATCTTATGGAGCTACTATTTGGAGAAATACAAAATGCTGGAATATGAAAAGAAATCATCCAATTTAAAGAAGTAATGAGGGGTGCCTGGGTGGTTCAGTGGGTTAAAGCCTCTGCCTTTGGCTCAGGTCATGATCTTAGGGTCCTGGGATGAGCCCCATATTGGGCTCTCTGCTCAGTGGGGAGCCTGCTTCCCTCTCTCTCTCTCTCTCTGCCTGCCTCTCTGCCTGCCCGGGATCTCTCTCTGTCAAATAAATAAGTAAAATCTTGAAAAAAAAAATCTTCAAAAAAAAAGAAGTAATAATTGCCAACATGCCATTTCTCCCTGGGTTAGATAACTAATCCACAAAACTGACATCTTAAAAGAATATAAATAATCCCATGGAAATTTATATCCCAATCCCCATCTCTGTATTTGTATCTCTATATTTATATTTGTATCTCTATCTATATATGATGTACCATACTCAGATATTTACACCCACCAACAGAGACAGTGACTATTCTTTCTGCAATGTTCTGCTTGTTACGTAACTCACTGATCCCTTAACACAGAGGATAATAACAATCTCAAGAACTTGCTAAATCAAAACTCCTTATGTTGGCTCTTGGAGGGATTTCACATAACAACAGCTGGGCATCTTAGGAAACGAAGGATTTGTTTTGATTTCATGTTGATTCAGAAGGAGGTATTTAATTTCCCACATTACCATGAGGTTTTCCTATGAACAACACATTATTACACTGTAGTTTGCCAAGGCACAGCATTGCATTGCTCTGCTTTCCACATGAGGAAACTGAGGCTCAGATGCTAAATTACTTGTAAAGCTTCACTTGGGGGAAAGGAGAGTCAGAACAGGGATCCAAATTCAGTGTTGTCATTATAGTATTTCCACAATTATTCCAGGGCGCCTGGGTGCCTGGGTCTGTTAAGCATCCAACTCTGGATTTCGGCTCAGGTCATGATCTCAGGATTGTGGGATCAAGCCCCAAGTCAGGCTCCACCCTCAGCGGGGAGTCCCCTTGAGATTCTTTCTCTCCTTCTCTGTCTGCCCCTCCCCCTGCTCTCCCTCTCCCTCCCTCTCAAATAAATAAAATCTTAAAAATAAAATACAATAAAATAGTTCCCAATCTGGTACATGCTTTTCCAAGATAATTTGTTTTTACAACACTCTTCCATCTCTCTCCAGTGTGGTAAGAACAGAGGACCTACAAATGTTTGTCTTATTCTCAAAATCTTCTGGCTCTCCCATAAAGTTTCTTCAGCTACTCTGGGCCCCATTGTTCCTCTCTTCTTGGAATATATAGTAACAGAGGGGTGCTTAGACACTTAGACCTTTCTGGATTCAGAGTCCAGAGTGCTCACCATTACACCATGGAACTCCCAGGAGCGTAGACCTTTCTGATGCTGGAACCCTCACTAGACTAGTGGTCATCCGGTTTGTGTTTTAGTATCTCCAGTAATGGACATAACCTCCAGAGACAGCTAATGCTGCTGAAGTGATTGTTTTCCCACTTAGGTTGATCCAAAATCTGTCTCTCTGATATCATACATTGCTGTTAATTTTGTCTTCTACGGATTCACAAACCATGTGTAATTTATTTTATACATTAAAAAAAAGCCTTCAGATAGTTGATGTGTGTGTGTGTGTATGTACAGTGTAGGGAAGGGGGGGTCCAATTTCTTTTTTTGTTAAACAGTTGCTCTGTTTTCTATAAATGGAAAAATCCATCTCTTCTTTGACTTATCCTCTAACAAGTACCATGTATACAGGATTCTCTCTTGGACTTTCTCTTCTGTCCCCCTGCCTTAGATATTTGTCTCCATACTAATGTCATGTCATGTTATTGCTCTGGCTTTATAGTGAGTTTTTATATCTAGAAATGCATCGCCTTCTCTGGTTCTTCTGGGCTGAATTCTATTTTTGGCCCTTTAAACTTCCATAAATATCTTAGAATCAGCTTTTCAAGTTACACACGCATACCACAAAATCTCTGAGGATTTTTAAAATTGAGATTGCACTGAGTTAGTGAATCTGTTTGAGGAAATCTTCATTCTTCTGAATTCTCTAATTCATGAAAAAAGCATATAGCGCTATTTATTTAGGTTCTTTGGAAATGTTCTTCAATAAAATTTTATAATTTTCTTTTCTAACTTTTTTTTTAATAGGGCTTGGTTCTTGAATTCACGACCCTGAGATGACTAATATATTTGGCTGAGCTGAGATCAGAGTTGTGCTTAGCCAGCTGAGCCACCCAGGCACCCCAAAATTTTATAATTTTCTTCATAAAATTTGTACTTTTATTTTTTAATTTACTTTTTTAAAGATTTTATCTATTATTTATTTGAGAGATAGAGAGAGAAGAGGGTAGGGCACAAGCAGACTCCCTGCTGAGCCCAGAGCCCAATGCAGGGCTCGATCTCACAACCCTGAGATCATGACCTCAGTCAAATTCAAGAGTCAGATGCTTAACCAACTGAGCCACGCAGATGCCCCTGTACTTTGATTTTTTTTCAGATACTTAATAGTTTCTGGTGTTTTATAACTGATATCTTTTTTTCTTTTGAGAGAGAGAGCAAGAATGAGTGTGGGGGAAGGGGCAGAAAGAGAGAGAGAGAGAGAGAGAGAATCTTGAGCAGGCTCCGTGCCCAACACAGAGCTGACACAGGGCTCCATCTCACAGCCCTGAGATCATGACCTGAGTCAAAATCACGAGTTGGATGCTCAGTTGACTGGGCCACCCAGTGTCCCAATAAGTGATATCTCTTTAAAAACATTGCTAGGAAGATCGTAGCAAAATATGCAAATCCTAAGTGTAGAACTCAATGAATTGTAAAGTGAACTCCTCTGGGTTCCTACTGCTGGATCAGGACCTGTATCCCAGAGTCACATCTCATGTCCTTGCCAGTCATACCCTCTCTTTCCTCCTCAAAGGGAACCACCATCTTGACTTCTAACACTGTAGTGTAGAACTTTGTATAAACTAAACTATACATAATGTAGCCTGTTACTTCCAGCTTCTTTGTTTAATGTCTTCTGTGTGTGATTTGCACACATTGTTGTGTGTCGTGGCAGATTGTTTGTTGATATCCAGCATTCCAGCATATGGATATATGACAATATATTTATCCATTTGACTGCTGGTGAATGATTCCACTGTTTCCAGTTTAGAGCTATCCAACGGAGCTGTGAATATGCTTGTGGATATATTTGGTCCACATGTTCATGTTTTTCTGTTGAGTCTATTGTATGCACATGTTCAACTTTAGGCTGTAATGCCAAACCATTTTTCAAAGGACTTACACCAGTGTGTACACTCACCAGCTGTATGAGACGCTTCTGGATGTCCACCAGCACATGGCTCTGTCAGTATGTGCTGGATAACAAATACCAGGTAACCTGAAGCAGAAATCATTATTTTTCATGATTCTGTGGGTTTGCTGACCTCACCTGGGCATTGTTTCTGCTGCCTATTATGGCCTGGGGTCATTCATATGGTTGTATTCACTTGGAAGCACAGTTGAAAGAGAAGACCCAAGATGGCTTCATTCACGCATCTGGTGCTTGGGCTGAGGTGGCTGAAACAGCTTTGGGCTGTCTCGACCTCTGTTTCTCCATAGGGTCTCTCATTATTCTGTAATCTAGCCCATGCTTATTTACACGGCTGCTAGATCCTAAGCCTACAAAAAGACAAACTGCAAATCTTCTTAAGGCCTAGATCCGAAAGTAACACATCTTCACTTTATCAACATCCTTTGGTCAAAACAATGAACAACTGAATCTTGTTAACAACCATTTGAAAGAGCTTCAAACCCTTCAAATGAGCCTGGAAACCTAGCCAACGCCTTGAGTGCAGTCTTGTAAGAAACTCTGAAGCAGAAGTACCTGTTATGGCCTCAATCGTGCCCCTCCCCCAATTTCATGTTGAAGCCCTAACCTCCACTGTAACTCTATTTGGAGACAGAGTGTATAAAGAAGTCATGAAAGTTAAAGGAGGTTATAAGGGTGGAACCTTAATCCGATAGGACTGATATTTTTATTAGGAGAGGAAGAGACACCAAAGCTCGCTCGCTCTCTCTACTCCCCACCCATCCCACCTGGTGTGCACAGAAGAAAGGCCTCATTAGAACACAAAGAGAAAGTGCTATATGCAAACCAGGCAGAGCGGTCTCATTAGACACCAGCCCTGACAGCACCTTGATCTTGGCCTTCTAGTTTCCAGAACCGTGAGAAAATAAAATTCTGTTGTTCAAGGCATTTAGTTTGTGATATTCTGTTACAGCAGCCCTAGCAGACAGATTATGTACTCTGCTATGCTCTGTGTAGATTCCTGACCCATGAAAACTCCGAGATAATAAGGATTTGTTGTTTTGTGCTATTAAATTTTGGGGTCAGTTGTTATGCAGCAATGGACAACTACTACATTAGCCTAAGTTTATTCATTCTATCCTCTTTATGTCCTAAAAAGATAGGCAGGTGGAGTGCCCTTTTTAAGCCCTTCAAATTATTGTTTTCCAGGGAAGAAAAGGTATTCCTGGCTGGCACAGAATTGTTCCCAATTCTGAGTCATTTTCCCAGCAAAGTGAAAAACAACCCTGATTTAGATCCACATTTGGGTGTGAATGCATGAGGACAGAGTAAATTGCAATGACTTGGAGTTCATGAACTCCCTGTGCATATTTGTATGGATTTTTCCACCACGGAGATGCACATATACATCATTTGCTATAATTTTTTCTCTGTAAATATAGAGATGTAAATGAATGGCTACGATTATGTGATTCCTACAAGGACAACATTAATATACTGAATGTTTCTAGGTGATCATCATTAAGCATCTATTGAAATGAAGCTATATTTCTTAGGGCTGGAAGAAAATAATTTGCTGAGATGTCAGCAGAGGATTCTTCTAGAAAAACCTTGGAAATGGAGGGCTTCCACACAAGATTCAGTGCCTGGACACCTTTTGGCAACAAGTCATTGAACAGACAGGTAAGTTACATACTCTAGAACAAAACAAGTTTAATTTGTAAGGCAATTTTACTGTGATAAATTGGGTCTCATGTTGCCATATAAAACAACAACAACAAAACCTCTAAAGAATTTAGTGTTGGAGTCGCTTCAAACAAAAGTAAACCTGTATTTGTCTGCACCAAAGACAGTCTCTTCTCACCTCAGTCCCCAATTCCTACTTTATGGGGAAGCTCAAGGTCTGCCTCCCTTTTCCTCTGTACCTCCAGGGACAAAATAGAAGCCTCCAGAACACATAGTATGCTGGGGGAGAGACAAGAGGAGCTGCTTTTGGTGGCATTTGGTGTGGAGAGTATTAATGTGTAATTAATTCTGTGCACATTTCTTTAATCCTCTCTTCTTTCCCGTGCCAACAGTCAGTTTGATGGCCTGCGGATGCCCACTCCTGTGGAAGGTAGTTAGTAAGTCACCGGATGACTTAGGCAGCCCTTAAGGGAGAAGGCTGACAGCAGATGTGGCTTCAGTCCTGTTCCCAAGGGAAGGAGACTAGCCAGGCTAGGGCCCAAGCCTGACTCAGGAAGAAAGCCAGTAGGTTTGTGTATATCATCTGAGCAAAGCTGGACTGAAACCTAGATTTGGCGGGGGGGGGGGGGGGGGGGGGGGGGGGACACAGGTGCTGTCCTTGGTGTATCTCTTCCTTAGAGACATGTCTAACAATGGCAACTTAGCAACATTTATTAACTTTGTTTTGGTAGGAACTATGAGGATGTAGGACTGTGGGTTAGTAAAATCATACCTTCTTCAAATGGTCCCATTTTCACAATTCAAGTGTAGCCTGTATGTGTTTTCATGATGAAGTGTTTGGAATCTGTTACCCCAGGCCACATTCGTTTAGGTAGAAACAAGAGCCAGGATTCATTACCACTTTGTTTTCCAAAGGGGCCCTCCTAAGGACCCACTGTAATTACATCCCCTGGCCAGCCTTTCCCACCAGCCCACCCAACAAGCCTGGGCTTGTCTCCATCCCCAGATATAAGCAGTTTAAGCTGGAGGGACAGACCCCTACTACACAGTGAAAAGGGCTTTGTGAACTGTAATGTGCTGTGCAGTTATTAGCTGTGAGGTTGCGAGATGGCCTAAGGACTGTTTAGCAACTAAGAATAGACTGAACTTTACAGGAAAGTGATATTTTCTCCCCCTTACAGCTCTTTCAGGAAAGAGTTGCTCTTATAAGTCATTGGTTTGACCTCTGGACTCACAAGCAACGTCAAGAATTCTTGTTCACGATTTTTTTACGATGCACCAAATCACAGTTAAGGTAAATGTAGCCTAAGGATGCAATTAGCATGCGTTCTTAAAGGAAATAAAATATGGTAAAATGTTTATCTAACCTTCTAGGGTTTCTCCCCTCCTCACTTCCCCAAAATAACAAATAAAGCAATTGGCATTTTAAAGTTTATAGACAGAATCTTCTAGTGCTCCTTCCTCCTTGAGGATGAAATGGAAACTTGGGGGCTTTCACACCTTCCAACCGCAGTGGGATATTTGGTTTTTGTAAACATCAGAAGCTTCAGCCAGTGAATTACTATACTGGATTCTCCTCAGAACCATCAGACGGACAAACAATATATTTCAAGTAGATATCTGGCACACAGGCAGTCCAAAAATAATTGTAACACGAAGGGATGGATCTGAAAAATACCCAAGGAGTGACCATGGTAGCAACATTTAGGAATATGCACGAGACTCATATTGCAGTGGCCGTGATTGCCAGTAGGTCCTCATTCTTATTCCTGCCCTGGCCTCCCGTAGTGTCTGCCGTTTGCGTTCAGATACTCCAGCAGAGGTGGTGTGCTATCTGAAAGCGTTGGTTGAAATTACATGCAAGAGCAGCTAGCGTTTTGATCAGGAATTAATACTCTCAGGGTGGTTAGCTAGCATTGTGTTGGAAAGGTCGCAATGTCTCAGTTATTACAAGATACTTGGCTAATGAGCAGAGCCAGTATCAGACATCCGTTATCATCAGAGCAGCCAGCGGCTTGTTCATTTGTCAGAGGAATGTTAGAAATGGAGACATTAAAGGTATTCAGATGTGGGATGGAAAATGTTCGGGAGAGCCCTCCAACATGCCTGGCCCTGGTTGAGGAATCCAGCCAGCCTGGTAGCAGGTGCTTATAGGGCTTTATCCCCAGGTAAATGGCCTTGTCAGTCTAGGGATTTCTGGTAGCCTGAGGCTCTCAAGGAGGGTAATAATGGAATCCTGTTTCTGGAACACTGTACTTTCTCAGTTGAGTAAACCTTTGCCCAAAGGACAGAGAGCCGGGACTTCATCAAGCCCATGGGGGAGACTGTATGGAGTGTTTGGGGCTTGTTCGTTAGGTTTGTTTAGGGAAATTCCAGGTATGGCATCATTTGGGGTTAGCTGTTTTTAGTACAACCTGGTGGTAAGGTTGTAACCATTGAACTTCTTAGGTAGCTTCCAGAAAGCATCAGAGTTATGCAAAACCAAATTGGCTTATTTTAGTTTGCAATACCTGCCTTGCACTCTTTCTCACACTTCCTTTATCCTGCTCTTTAAATCAGCCATTTCATCTCTCCTACCTGTTTGCTCATCTTCTCCCTCGTCTGCTTTCTCCTGCATCCGGGAGTGTGTGGTGGGTCACTAAGAGACTGACCCTGATGGAGTCACCAGGTTACTGGAAGCAAACAGACACCTTCCCGTCTGTGTTGAGAGAGGCTGCAATGACAGGCCACAGAAAAAATAGGCTCTTTCATTAATGCTTAAAAAATCAGGGAACGGAACTTTTCATAGCAGTCATTGGCTAGGTTTCCTTTTACTCCAACTTTACAGCTTTCAAGATAAAATAACAGACCAAAACCCAAATCTGTAATTGCTTGTGGTACATCATGTTCTAGTCTCATGTATCATAAACCACGCAATTTTAGCTGTAACCACTGGAGGTCATTAGAGATCGTGTGGTGTATTTTGAGGCTCATTAACATCAGGACTGAGATTTTGTCACTGGAAATTGTATCCTTTGTCTGGTACCTGAATTCTTTTTATGGCGCAAGGATATGGAACTAATCCGTTCAGTGGAATTACTTCGCTCTGTTTTGTAGCAGCTGGCTTTCTGCAGAGAGCTGTCTACCGTAGTTGCATGAAGCTATAATTCCATATTTTTTTTTTAGAAGTTATGTCAATTTCTGGTCTCTAGAGCTGGCATCCTGAAGCCAGCTGTAACTTGTAGTGGTGGATTTTGTTGCTGAACATGAACTAGTTTATTCCCCCAAGTCCAAATTAGGTCTTTCTTCTCCTACTTCCTCCCCATCTCTCTGGGTCAGCCATGTCTTCTCTCCTGCCAACATTTACAGGATCTGTTTACTGATAGTCTAACCCAGTTTGAGTTGTGCTTGATTTTGGTTAAATCTAAAAGCCCAATTCATTTTAATTTTTAAAGTTAGTGCAATCGAATTCCTTTTAAACATCTTTATTGAGATATAGTTCACATACAGTAAAATTCATCATTTAAAATGTACAGTTAGTGGTTTTAGTGTATTCACAGAACTGTGCAACTATAAGCACACTCTAAGTTTAGAACATTTTCATCACCCCAAAAAGAAACCTGCTACCCATTAGACGTTAACTCCGCATCTCCATCCCCAGCACTGGGCAACCACTAATCTTTCTGTTTCTATAAATTTGCCTTTTCTGGACTTTTCAAATAAATGCAGTCTTAAAGCATGTGGTCTTTTGTAACTCGCTACTTTCATGTATTATAATCTTGTTAAATAACAAAAAGCAACCAAGTACACGTGAAGATCAAATTGGCTTTATTAAATGGTTCATGAGGACTCCTGGGTGGCTCAGTCAGTCAAGCATCTGCGCTGGGCTCAGGTCATGATCCCAGGGTCCTGGGATCAAGTCCTACATTGGGCTCCCTGCTCAACAAAGAGTCTGCTTCTCTCTCTTCCTATGCCCCTCCCCTGGCTTGTGCTCTCTCTCCCTCTCTCAAAAAAAAAAAAAAATAAAACCTTTTAAAAATGTTCTCAAAGGGGCACTTGGATGGCTCAGTGGGTTAAAGCCTCTGCCTTCAGCTCAGGTCACGATTCCAACGTCCTGGGATCAAGCTCTGAATTGGGCTCTCTGCTCAGTGGGGAGCCTGCTTCCCCTTCTCCCTCTGCCTGTCTCTCTGCCTACTTGTGATCTCTGTCCAATAAATAAATAAAATCTTTACCAAAAAATGTTCTAAATTATATAAAGGCTTCATCAAAAATATGAAATAAACATGTTATTAAATAAGCAAATGAATGGTTCACGAATCCGGCAACACCCCCTCTAGCAAGTAGAGCGGCACTCTGAGAGGTTATACAAAACAAAATGGAAGGAAGGTTTTTTATGGATGGAGGATAGGGGGCAAGACAGTTATTAGCAAAAGAAAAGGATTGTTCCAAACAAGGGTGTTTGCTAGGGGAGAAGCAGCATGTCTTATCATGCAGATTACCTCATCTTTCCTTGGGGGATGGAGAAGACCCGGGTGATATGGAAAGAAACATGTTCCTGACTGACCGGTTAAGGCCCCATTTCTGGGGGAGGCTGAAACTGCAATTAGATCTGGTATTAAGCCCAGTTTGACAACTTGGTCTACGTGACACCATTTGGGGACTGTGGTTTCCTTTCCCCCCCCTCAAAAAAAAACCCAATGTTCTCAAGGTTCATCCATTTTGCAGCACATATCAATACTCCTTTCCATTTTATTGTTAAATGATCTGCCATGGTACGGCTATACCATATTTTATCTATCCATTCCTAAGTTAATGGACATTTGGGTTGTTTCCACATTTTGGCTACTGTGAATAACGCTGCTCTGAACATTCGTGCGTCGGTGTTTCTGTATGGATGTCTTTATTTAACTTTTCGATCTGTTGCTGGGTCAAATAGTGACCGTGCAGTCAACTTTTAATTATCAAGCATTTCTCCTGAACCTTATTTATTCCTATAGTCCCTGCTCCCTCACCACTTAAAAAGCAAGCGAATACATGAGAGAATTCAGCATTACTTGAATGTCTGAAATCTTTCTGTGTAAGCTAGGCTGGATTAGTGCCATTTCTGAATTTTTTTTTTTTTTAAACCAGGCACTTACGGCTACAAAGCTTAACTAGAATATTGTAGTATTGGTTGGGACTGTGTTGTCACAGTTTTCTTTGGAAGTTTCTTCTTAATCTCCATGAGATGTATTCCAATATCTAAGATTTTTCTTTTCTGTCCTTATATTCCATATTGTTAAGATTTATTTTTTCAATTTATTATTATTATTATTGTTATTTTGGTGGGCAGCAAAGCGAGGTTTATTGAACACTAGTAAAGTTTATTGAATGACAAAAATGAGTACAAAGCTTTAAGATTTCTTAAATGGAGTTTTATGATATTTAAGACATTTTTCAAGGCTTCATCTTCTTATATCGTAGCTTAGGCAAGCTCTTCCTCACCTTGACTTTGATGGCCCCTTTCCTGGGAAGCCTTCCCTGCACATCTTTCACTCCCAGCAATTTTTACAAATGTCTATCATGGCTTTTCCCCCAGCACATTATGCTTAAATGGCCACATGTCTAAATGATTCCACTGGTATCATCTCCCTGCCACTTGGCCAGGCTGAATTTTCCTGACTCCCTAAAAGAAACTGGGCTGTTTGTGTGTCACTCCGAGAAACCCATGGGAAGTTTGCATCTCCTGGCCACACTGGTGGGACCGGTTTCAAATTGCCAGGGCTCCCCAGCAGGCAACGCCCCATACAAAGGCCTTTCATTCCAGGGCTGGAGCTGTTCAAACCTGTAGCTTTCCCTGGTGGGTCCCTGGGGCAACATTCATGCAACTGCAGTCCCAAGACACAGATGGATTGTCTGCGCAGGTGGGAGTAGGGGGGAGGGAGATCACAAGCAGTGAAGGATTAGCTCTGGTCATTTGTCTCCATCAGAGCTGACTGGAAAAGGGGTGGGGCAGAAAAATCGTCCAGCTGATGTACATCTAAGAAAGACACCCCCCCCCACCACAATTCCAATTCGCTGCTCCTGGCCACTCTTTCCAAGCAGCCCCGGGGAAAGCTCAGGGGACAAGGTCTATCGCATCTGTGAACAGTGAGGAAATCTGGTGTATAAATGTCTCAGAGACAGTGCGCATTGGGGTTCATTTTGAATATGGAGCAGCTTCATGCCGCTGAGTTCCTGAGCATTCCCCATTTGTAAGGGGAATATTTCTGGGTGGAGGCAGCAGCCGGCAGAGAGGCGTATTCAAACGTACACCGGGTTCCTAAACATCCAAGACGAGTCTGGAAATCTGGGTCATCCTGACTCTTCCCTCTCCTCAGCCCTGACTTTTGGACATGCTCCCTTCCTTCCACACAGATCAGATGCTCATGGACAACCATCATTTGTCATGGGGACGGTTTACTGAGAGGTGGTTGAAGCAAAGAAGGAAAATCCTTGAGTCTGAAGGAAAAAGGAGAAACCCAAAAGCCTGGAGCTGTATCACTGGGTGGGGATGGGGACGGAGGGCGAGAGGACGGTGGGAAGGTCATTGTCTTAGGTGAGGTGAAGCCTGTGCCCTTGTGATTCTCACTTCCCATTTTGTAAGGGGTACCGTTCTCTACAGGGGTGGAGCCACACTTCATAATGTCTGACTTGTCTTTACAACACTTCATACCACCCCACATTATGTTATGTACAGAACTTGTTGATTTACTGTCTGCCTGCTCTACTAGACCCCTGCTCCATGAGGGCAAGAACTTTTTCTGGTGATTCTTTGTGTCCCTAACTCTGAAAGCCATAGCCAGTATGTAGTAGCCACCCAGTAAATGCATATTGGATGGACGATGTCTAAAATACTCCTAATAACAAGAATAACAAAAAAATCATCAGAAAAAAATTTTCATACGTAGCTCTCTGGGAGGGAGAAACTTTTCAAGATATTACAAGTTCCCGAATATGGGAGATCACTAATATTTTGTTTCATTCAAGACTTTTTGTTAATTAATTGACTTGGGACTTCTATAAGAGAATTCCGAAAGGAATTGTGCACAGTTACAATACCCAAGGATGGCATGTCACACTGTCGTCTGTGCTAATGACCCCTCTTGAAGTTGCTCACGGCACAACTTCCCAAATGCAGCAGCCCTGAGAATTAATACCACCAGCCATTTATAAAATACACGATATTTAGCTTCCACAGCTACGAAGAATCCTTTTGGTTACTGAGACTTCTCTGCATAGGAGGAGTCAAATTCACAGACACATCATAGGAAAATGGATAAAGGTTTTAAGAAAACATTTGTCTCTGTTCTGTATTTAAGAATCTCTTCAGGAGATGTCCAGGAGTGTGGTGGGCAGAAGCAGAAGTAGAATGCCCTGAGTGTACCCTGAGTGGGTGTTGGTCATCTTTCCTCCTCCTCTCTCTGGGTATTACTTTTGGTGTCATGCTCAGAATGTTTTCAAGTGCAAATAACAGAAATGGAATTCAAACCAGCTTAAGAAGAAATGGGAATGTATTGACTTAAGATTTGTCTAGCTTCAGGCCAGGCTAGATCCTTGGATTCAAACAATGTTCCCCGGGCTGGTGGGCTTGCCTGAGCCCCCCTCCCTACCCCGCCTTCTCTCAGCTCTGCTTCCCCATGTCTGTTGCATAAAACTAAAAAGAGAAATGCAAGAGCTTTACAGAGGAAATTATAAGTCTTTGTTAAAGGATAGTTAAAAGCAACAACAAGGGCGCCTGAGTGGCTCAGTGAGTTAAAGCCTCTGCCTTCGGCTCAGGATCCTGGGATCGAGCCCCACATCGGGCTCTCTGCTCAGCAAGGAGCCTGCTTCCCTTCCTCTCTCTCTCTGCCTGCTTCGCTGCCTGCTTGTGATCTCTGTCTGTCAAATAAATAAATAAAATCTTTAAACAACAACAACAACAACCACCCTGCATGGATAGATGCGCCATGTTTGAAGATGCCAATTCCTTCTAAATTAACCTCCAAGTTCAATTCAATCCTTTACAAATCCCCAAATAGGATATTTTTTATGTACCTTGGGAGACCAATTCTAAAGCTAATCTAGGAAAGAGAATGGATCGCAGCCCCTAAGGAAAGCACACATATAAAGAAAATAAGAGAAAGAGTGACAATACCAGACAGTAGAAGCACATTGACCCGTTTAAGAAATCCATGCAAGGGATGCCTAGGTGACTCAGTGAGTTAAGCCTCTGCCTTCAGCTCAGGTCATGATCTCAGGGCCCTGGGATGGAGCCCCGCATTGGGCTTGATGCTCAGCAGGGAGCCTGCTTCCTCCCTCTCTGCCTTCTTCTCTGTTTACCTGTGATCTCTCTCTGTGTCAAATAAATAAAATCGTTAAAAAAAAAAAAAGAAAAGAAAAGAAAGAAAGAAATCCATGCAAGTCATACATTGAGGTTAAAGGGGAACAAGGATGGAGCTAAACGCGAGCTCTGCAGTAAGGGACAGGTGTCTGTGAAGGCTGGGTGGATCGGACACTTCGGCAGCTGCATAGATCTCTCCTTTTCTCCTCAGTGTCTGCTTAGCTGGCGCCCTGTTGATCACCCTCCTGCCCACACCGTTCCCTGCTTCTTCCCCATAGTCCTGATGGGAGCGTTTCCCCCCAGGCTGTATGCGTCTCAGAGGTGGCTTGTCACTGCCCCGCCAAAGGTGACCAGACTTGGACAGAATTATGAAGATTCCACGCCCTTCGTGGTGTCTGGATTATGAAAGGGTGTGTGGATACTAAGTCTGCCCAAGGAGACATAGAGAGTGGCCACTAGAGAGCTTCTGGGAGAGTCTTCTTCACACTCAGAGGGACTTAAATTGGGGCTCGAGGAAGGGACGTGCCCTTTTCATCTAATGATTTCTGTTCTGTGAGGTTCACTCCTCACAGTGGAAATTACCTCAGGGGACAAAGCTAAGGGCAAGAGCCAACTATCAAGGAGGCAAAGTGAAAATACAGAAGATCTGTGGCCCCTGATTACCTCCCTGAGGGCTTGAAATCACGAACTCTGGAGCTGCCCTGATTTTTCCCTATTGCTTATGTGAAAGGAAGATAAATAGGTTTAAAATGGGTCTAGTGATACCTTCTCCGACCATATCAACTCTCCAGAATTTAGCTGTGAACCAGCTACATTTAGAAAAACAACATGCATTTAGCAGTCAACCGATGCTCCTCACGCGCAGGAGAGAGCCCGTCAGACTGTCGTCCAGTGGCTCAGTATTCAGTTAGCTCAGGGCCTCAAGAAGGAGTTACGCCTACTCCTAAGACCACCACACACATATTCAGTGCTTTGCACTTGACCTGGCCTAAGCATCAAGACCTGCTGCCCTGTGAGGTCAAATCCACTGCTGTTGAAAAGGGTTGGCCCATTAGGATCTCTTGCAGTTTGTGAAACCACGGACTCTGAGCCCCACCCATGGAGATTTTGACTCAGCCCATGAGGATGGGGCTGGAAAAGTAGTTTTTCCTCCATTCCCCGAGTGATGTGGAACATGGCCAAGTGTAAGACACAAGGCCTGGGTGACCTGAAGGCCCCAAGGCTTCTTCCACCTCTCAGTCCTACTCTGAGGCAGGAGCACAGATGGCATGCGCGCCCTGTCCCTTCTCTTCTCAATGAAACAGAATTACCTGTTAAGTGTCTGTAGATGCCTTTTCCATCTTTCTCTGGCGCTGATGCATAGTGGTCTTCAAATGCATCATTGTAAGTAACCCTAAGCTTAACATACATAATAAAGGGAAGGTTCCCTCTCGTATAACTGAATGAAAAATCCAGAGTAGGTTTGGCTACAGCTGAAGCTCAATTCAAAGGCTCAGTAATAAACCCAGCGACTTCATTGTTTCTGTTCTTCTGCTCTGCCTTTGGCAGTCATGGCTTCATCATTATGTTTCCTCAGTTGTGTACAGAAATAAAAATAATTTCTCTGTTGGAGCTTCACTGTGGTTGGACTAGTCTTTATCCCTGCCCACTTCTGCCAGTTGCCATGGCCAGGAGACTGACCCAGATGAATTGAATTAGCCTTGATCATATGCTGTTTTTGGAGACCGGGATAGAGTCAGCCTCTATAGGACCTTGTGGACCACCACATAGGAAGTGAGGTTATTTTACCTAAAGAAGGGGGAGTAAGTAATGGGTCAACTCAGAAGAGTGCTGTCTGTTCATCCAGCGTTCAGCAAATGTTTGCTGAGTGCCTACCTTGTGCCAAGCCCAATTCTGTGTGTGTGGGATTCAACACCTGAGTGTAGAAGATTCCTGCCCTTTGACATTTGTATTTCAGTGGAACAAATCTTATCCTAAAATAGGACAAGGGAGCATCCATGCCTCTCACTGGTTGTCTGACAACACAATGTGGCACCACCGTAAATATCTGGGAGAGTTTTCTGTGTCTCAGAAGTTGGAACGGAGAGATAGACTTGATATGCCCTTATTCCTGGAAACTGCAGATATTCCCTTATGGAGCCAAGACCTTTTGCAGACGTGGTCACAGATTTTGAGATGGGCACATTACCCTGCCTCACTGGGACTCAGCATAATCACAACGGTCCTTCTAAGGGATGTAAGAGGCACGATAGTCGGAAGACAACGTGATGTCAGGAGCAGTGGGAGAGAAGGGGACACGGGACAAATGTGCTGCTGGCTTTGAAGATGGAAGAAGGGGCCATAAGCCAAGGAAGGCAGGCAGTTTCTAGAGCCTGAAGGGGAGGAGGAGGCTGATTCTGCTCTCCCAGCCTCCAGAGGGAGCCAGCCCTGCCTACACCTAGCCCATCATAACTGATTTCAGACTTATGATCTCCAGAACTCTGGAAAAATAAATGTGTACTGCTTTGGGCCACTACAATGATGGTAATGGTTAAAATGAACAGAAATTTCAGATAAGCAGTGAAATTCTATTTCTTATTTATTTAATTTTTTCATTCTGCATTCTGACTTACACATATCTCTTTCGCCCCTGCCAAGTTAGAAGCACTATACCAGGTGCTGGGGACAGAGCAGTAAACAGAACAACCACACACCTTCTTTCATGCAGCATGTAGCCCAATGGAAGAGAAAGACTATAAATAGTGAGTGAGCCCCAAAATGGATTGAGTTTGAGGGTCAGCAAGAATGGAAACTCAAAACCCATGCTTAGCTTATAGTACGGTGCACATGGAGTGTAAAGGATACAGGTTTCAGCAAAGGACAAGAGAAGGCAGCAAGGAGGCAGAGCTGAGGGAGTGGTGGCCGCCGCCTATAGGCAAGTGTTTGTACAGCAGGAATGGTCAGCCTCTTGG
Source organism: Neogale vison (assembly GCF_020171115.1). Taxonomy (NCBI): domain Eukaryota; kingdom Metazoa; phylum Chordata; class Mammalia; order Carnivora; family Mustelidae; genus Neogale; species Neogale vison. The sequence continues at coordinate 63,143,623 of NC_058091.1, read as the reverse complement.
GGAGGGGGGGATTCTGTTAGTACCCCTAAAATTTCACTATTGTTATATGGTCACCCATATTGTTGCAAAAATAGCTTTCCACTAGCCACATAACAGATCTACCACGCTGGTTCCACACACAATGTCTTGTTCCTTCCCCGGCGCCATATTGCTTCACTGGCCATAAGTTATACCGTATAGATCATATTTGAGAAGTCATACAGCACTTCTATAATAATGACAGGTCTGTGTACATGCATTATCCTTTATTTCCCACAGTCCAAGTAGGCTTAGCCAGCCCAACAGATGTCAGATAAAGAGCTACGATTGTGCTAAGTGACAGAGAAAAAGAAAGGCAACCTCACCCAGCCCAGGGGATGGGTTGCCGCCTTCCCTGAGGATCTGACATTTTGGCGGGAGTGTGAAGGATGCCAAGGAGGTCCGACAAGCAGAGACTTGGAGAATGGGTGAGCCTCCTGGCCAGGATGACTCGTGCAGAAGCCTAGGGCCTTCTCTATCTGTTCAGTAATAACACCAAGCTTTTGTGGAGGCACTGGAAAATGTGAATAGGCAAAAAGAGGAAAATACCAATCACCCATAATCACACCCCCCAGATAGAACCTTCTGCTTTTTTGATGCTTATGTGCATCCATGTAACTATGAATCAGAGCATATACATTATTTTAAAATCTTTTTAAAGACCCTCTTCAGTGGCCCTTCCTTGTTGCTTTCCCCACACCCAGCTTCACTCTCTCTTTCACTGAAGACTTCAGCACATGGTTCTCCACTCGCTTTATGCCCCAAACCTAGTCATTAGTCTGTGCAACGCTGGCATCCATGTGGAAACCCGCCCACTTCAGGCCCCGGCCACGCCAGATGGTGTGCGTAAAGCCACCAGACAAGACCACGAGGGCCGTGCAGGTGACAAAAAGGCAGGGACCTCTGCTGACTTGGCTGACCCTCTCCAGACCACCTCTGCAAGCTCTGCTCCCGGTCATTTCCCTCACAATGTGGGCAGCTTCTCTCTAGTTCTTATCAGAAATTTAAGAGCCGAGAATTAGATTCAAGTTCTGTATTACTAAGCCTTGTTATTTTCGCAAAGTACACATTGTACATTCAGTAGCACACTGCAAAGCAGTGTCATGAATTATTTAAATGAAGCTATCCTTGTCACAATAAAGGAGCAAAGCACATTTTGTGCATTGTCTCCTTACATGTTTTTATTTCTCTTCACGGATTTCTTACTTTGTAACATTAACTAAAATGCAGTGAGCCACAATGTCGTTACTGTAAACTAGCCTAGTTCTGTTGCTTGGGGACTGATTTTTTTTTTTTTTTAATGTGACTGAAGCATTTTCCTTCTTTCTTGCTTAAGATTCATTATACTTGCATGTGTCCTTGCAGCAGTGCAGGCTGGTAACAAATATAAAACATGCATAATTGAAGTCCACTTTAAAAAGTATTCTTGGAGGGGCTGGCTGGCTCAGTTGGTAGAGTCTGCTACTCTTGATCTTAAGGTTGTTGAGTTCAAGCCCCATGCCGGGTGTACAGATTGCTTAAAAATAGAATCTTTTAAAAATTAAATAAATAAAAAGTAATTCAGATTTAGTTCTCCTTTGCTTGGCTGGGAGGGAACAGTAGATGCTGTGGGCTGGGAATAGAAAACCAAGGTACTGAGACCCATCTTTGAAAAAGAGGCAGAAAACATTTTTGTTTTGCACCTTATTTGATGGATCTGTTTTATAATTCTAAATGAGAGCATATTGTCCTCCAAGGGCCAGTGAAAGGATTGTGAAGCCTGTCTGGGACACTGGGGAGTTAGGTCAGGGACCCACTGGGATTAACTGTTCTTGGTGTTTGTTCAATGCCTCATTCAATTTGATTGTTAATCTATTAACAATGAGAGAATCCCCTTGTGATACTTTTGTCTGTGGCTACTATATGCTGCCAGTACAAACCCAACTCCGTAACAACATTCTTTGCCGTCCTGCTCACACACACACACACACACACAATTTCCCCCTGACTGCATGCCAACAGGTTAATTTCATTTTTAAATTCTTTTCCAATAGATTCATTTTATTTTTTAATTTTTATTTAAATGTTATTAACATACAGTGCAATATTGGTTCCTAGAGTAGAATTCAGTGATTCATCTCTTATATACAACACCCAGTGCTCATCACAAGTGCCCTCTTTCTTATGGCTTATTTCCCTCTCTTCTTTCTTTTCTTCTCCCCTTCCTGTTTTTCTTTCTTTCTTTTAAAAATTTTTTTAAATTTTTTATTTTAGAGAGTGGAAGTGGGGGAAGGACAGAGGAAAAGGGAAGGGGAGAGAGAAACTCAAGCAGACTCCATGCTGAGTGTGGAGCCTGATGTAGGGCTCAACCCCACTACCCTGAGACCATGACCCAAGCAGAAACCAAGAGTCAGACACTTAAACAACTGTGCCACCAGGTATCCCTGTTTTCTTTCTTTAATGACACATGTGAGTGAGGTCAAACAAGTTCATTTTAAACCACTCTATTCTATCTCAGGTTGTGATAAAGGTTCATGGAGAGGGATCAAGAAAGAGCAGTGACATAAAATAAAGTCAGGGGAGTAGAAAAACACAAAATAATAGGCAATCATTAAGCCTTGCAAAGGAAGCAGGTAGCCTTTTCTTTAAAAACAAAAAACAAAGCCAAAAAAAGAGAAAAATTTATTTTGCAATAAATTTTAACTTGTAGAAAAATTGCAAATGTAGTACAAATAATTCCTTATACTTTTCACTTGGATTCCTCAACTGTTCACACTTTACCATTTTGCCTTGTTATTCTGAGTCACATGAGAATATGCTGCAAACATGATGCCCCATTAACCTTAAGCATGTCAGTATGCCTTTCCAGGAAAAATGAAGACATTCTGCTGAAAAATCAAAGTATATCCTCCAATATCAATAAATCAGCATTGGTACAATACTAGGGTCCAATCCACAGACCTCACCCGAGTATTCCTGACTGGTCCAACCATGTCCTTTATAATCATCCTTCCCTTCTCAGTCCAGAATCCAATCCGGGGTCATCTATTGTATTTACTTTTCATGTCTCTATATCCACCTCAATGTGGAGCAGTTCCTTAGTTTTTCCTTGTCTTTTATTAACACTTCTGAAGAGTACAGACCTACTTGGTTGAATGAACTTCATTCAACTTCATTCTGGCTGATACTTCCTTAAGATTACATTCAGGTATTGCCTTCTTGGCAGGAATTACACAGAAGGGACACTCAGCAGATCACACCAGGGGCATATGATGTCGATTTGTCCCATGGCTTGTGATGTTGACTTATCACTTGGTTAAGATGATTCATTATTAAGTACTGTGTTAATAATTAATAAGTAAATAAAAGGCCTTGAGTGATTAATTTTAAATTAATTTTAAAGTGTTAGAATCTATGCAAATACCCTATTCCTCATCGTATTTTCACCCACCAATTTTAGTCTCCATTGATGACTCTCTTCTGACGTAATTATTTACTGTGATAGCTGCCAAGTGCTCATTTTCTAACTTCTTAATTGCTTCTACATGTATTATTAATTGGTGTTCTGTTGCAAGCTCGATTTTTTCCTTCTCCCAAGATTTATGGATGAGGCCCCAGTTAGGCCAGCAGTTTGGGTAAATTAATGGTGAGGACTGTCTCTGGGTCTCCTGGGTGTTCAGCAGCTTGTTTATGAAGGTAACTAAGCTCATTTTTGTTCCTAATTGGAGGTATCATTTTCACTTCACTTTGGAACTTTCTGGGCTTGACCCACCCTGTGGGAATTTCGTTTATGCATTTAGAGGTCAGAGAAAGTCAGAGAAGACACACTGCAGAATGAGAGCTATTCAGAGATAGGACTTTTCTTTCAATGAGTTTATCTGTGTCCATTAGGACCTGGTACCAGGGCAGCAGTGGCCACTGAGCCATGAGAAATAATTCTGGAGTACCAATGGCTTGAGATAAAGGAGTTCTGCTAAATCCTTATTGCCAACGTTTCCAATCAGCTGTGAGATTGACCACAATCATTTACAATGTTACTGAGTTTGGAGGAGATTAGTGGTTCCAGGGAAGAGTCTGATTTACCAACACAGGATTACTTCCAAACTTTTTTGTTCCAGTGATTCTTATTCAAATATGATGACTTATTTGGTGGTTTGGGACTAGAACCAATGTTTATTGCCAGTATCTAAAGAGGGCAATCAGGTATTATCTCTTTTTTTGTAGTTGGTGACTACAGGGTCAGCAGTGCCTCCTTTGTGGGCCATAAAATATCTCTTTGGTCTAAGGCATATATAGCCTTGAAGATGATCATTTTGCTGAAGCCTTGGATTTTCTGTACATTCAAGATCCATTTGTGGTTAGGTAGCATGCACGGAGGAATGTAAGAAGTTTTCTTAATGGGGGTGCCTGGGTGGCTCAGTCAGTTAAGTGTCTGTCTTCGGCTCAGGTTGTGATCCCAAGGTGCTGGGATCGAGTCCTGCCTCAGGCTCCTCGCTTAGTGGGGAACCTGCTTCTCCTTCTACCCTTCCTCCCAGCTCACGCTCTCTCTCAAATAGATAAATAAAATCTTTAAAATTAAATTAAATTAAATAATAAAATATTAATATTATATAGTAATATATGATAGTATATAATAATATTAATAATAATAAAATAGATTTAACTTAAATAAAATAAAATCTTTCTAAAAAAGAAGCCTTCTCGGGGCACCTGGGTGGTTCTGCCTTCAGCTCATGTCCTGATCCCAGGGTCCTGGGCTGGAGTCCCGCATTGGGCTCTGTGCTCGGCGGGAAGCCTGCTTCTATCTCTCTCTCTGCCTGCCTCTCTGCTTACTTGTGATCTCTGTCTGTCAAATAAATAAATAAAATCTTAAAAAAAAAAAAAGACGTTTTCTTAATGGATGCCATATTTTAAAGAAGTTTTTAAAATAGATATCACAGCAGGGCTGCAGTGGCTCAGTCAGTTGAGCAGCTGAGCAACCAACTCGTGGTTTCAGCTCAGGTCATGATCTTACATGGGTGAGACGGGGCTCCAGGTCAGAATCTGTGCTCAGCAGGAAGTATGCTTCCACTCTCCCTCTTCCCCTCTCCCCATGTGCACATGCTCTCTCCCTCCCTCCCTTGAAATCAATCAATCAATCAATCAACCCTTTAAAAAAGCTAAAGTAGGTATCACATTAGGACATTATTGTTGAATTTGTTTAAGCATGTTGATGGTTATAGCATATGTTTTTTTAAAAAACGCTGTTGCTGTTTACTGAAGCACACTGAAATATCAAAGAAGAAATCACAAGGGAAATTAGAATACTTCACATTGAATGATAATGAAAATACACCACATCTAAGTGGGTGGAATGAATACAGTGATACGATGTCTTAGATTTGCTTTAAAATAAAATGGGAGTGAAGGAGGAGGAGGGAGAAGAAGAGGAGAAGATGATACAGCAGAAACCAGACTGGCTGCAAGATGACAATTATTAAAATTGATTAACGCATCTCATAATTGTACTACAAATATTAAGGTGAAATAAGATATTTTCAGATAAAAGCAAACTGATAAAATTGAAGTGAAAAGTGAAGAAATGCCAAAAGAAATTCTTCAGGCTAAGGAAATTGATACCAGATGGGAACTTGATTTACAAGGAAATGGTAATGTGTGGAAAAACATAAAATTTTCAAGTTATTTTAAAGATATATGACTGTGTAAAGCAAAACCAGTGTATTATAGGGCTTATAACATAAGTAGGTGCAGTATTCTGACAAAAGCATAATGGATAGCAAGAACTATACCATTGCACTGTTCTTTAAGTTTATATGAATATTCATTTGAAATAGACTATGAAATGCTAAGGATGCATACTGCACTTCCTAGCAACAACTTACTTGCATAATACAAAATGAATGCTTAAAAGCCAACAAACGAATTGAAATGGAGTACAAAAATTCATTATCTCAAACCAAGGCAGGAAAGGAGGAATAAATTTTCATAAAACAAATGGGAAAACAAAAACAAAGAACAAAATCAAGACCTGGATTCAACCATATCAATAATTATATTCAATATAAGTGGACTAAACCCTCAAACAAAAGACAGTGGTGGCCAAATGAGCTTTAAAAAAATAAATAAATAAAACAAAAAACCAAAAAGCAAGATCCAACTGTATACTGACCACAAAGGATACACTGTAAATATAGAGACATCCACTGGTTGAAAGTAAAAGGATAGGAGAAGATATACCAACAAATACTGAGCATATAAAAGTAGGATGGCGATATTAATATCAGACAAAATGGACTTCAAGACAAGGAATATTCACAGAAAGATAGAGAAGGACATTTTATAAAAAGAAAAGGATCAATTCACCAAGAAGTCATAATAATTATAAATATGCATGGACCAAATAATAGAGTTTCAAATTATATGAAACAAAACTGATTGAATTATAATAGAACAATTAAAAAATAATCTGGGAGAATATAGAACTGAGCAATCTTTTCAACCACCTTGACCTAATATTCATAGAAAACTAAACCCAACAACTTCCAAACATATGTTTTTTATGATCAAAATAACTTTCACTAAGATACAGAATTTCCTAGTTCAAAAAATAAGACTCAGTACATTTCAAAACTATTAAAATCTAATTAAGTATATCTTTAAACAATAATTCGAAAAAATTTGAGGTTAAAAAATATAAAATATCAAGAAAATCCCAAATACTTGAAAATTAACTCATTTGTAAGTAACCTGTGGTTGAAGAAGAAATCATGAGGGAAATTTGAATATTTCAAATTGATTGAAAATGAAAATACAACACATCTAAATGGGTAAGATGTAGCTAAAGCACAGCTTAGAGGAAAATATATTATTTAATTTCTTATATTAGAAAAGGAAAAAGGGGCTTTCTAAATTTTCACCTTAAATAACTAGATTAAGAAAAAAAAAAAAACTAGAAAAAAATAGCAAATCACATCCAAACTAAGTAGAAGGAAAAAAATAATGAAGAGTGGAAACTAATAAAATAGAAAATGAATAGAGAACATCTATGAAAACAAAAGCTGGTTTTTTTTTTCTTTTAAATAGTAGTGGAATTGATAAACTCTGAGCAAGAATAACCAAGCTAAAAGAGAAAACACAAATTGCCAATATCAGGAATGAAAAAGGGAATATTGCTCTAGATATCATAAAGATGATAAAGATAAAGGAAAACCTTCACAAGTTTATGCTAATAAGTTCAACAATTTAAATGGTTGTTTTGTAGATTCCTGAGTTGTTCTTAATCCTTGTTTTGTAGATTCCGCATACATGAATTGAGATAGTTTTACTGCTTCCTTTCCAATATGTATATTTTTTACTTTTTTTTCCTGCTTTGTTGAAATGGCTAAGACCTCCTGTACCTGTTAAATTGAAGTGGTGAGAATGAACATTCTTGCTTTGTTCCTGATGTTAGGAGTAAGGAATTAATATTTCACCACTAAGTGTGATGTGGTCACTATAGATTTTTATTCTAATTGCACCAGGAATTCACAGGGTTTTACTTGCATACGTGATGCTATCTAGTTTACATTTTTAAAAATACCACTTGGGCTACTGTGTAGAGAATGGACCCTGGGAAGAAGAGAAGCAGGGAGACCATCAGGAGGGACTGTTACAGTTGTGCAGAATGGAGGGGATGTGTTTTGCACTAGACTGACAGCAATGGGTATGGAGAGAGGTGGCTGGGTTTGGGTATAGGTATTTGTAGAGCTGACAGGACTTGCTGATTTATTGAATTTGGAGTTAAAAGAAAAAAAAATCCACATTTACAGCTTAAATGTACTTCAGATTTTTTCTCTGGATTTTAGATATTTTTATTATTCATTTCCTCTTTAGAATGGATCAGTGAAAGTAGATATAGTATTTTTAAAAATCTAGCCCTATGTTATTTAGGATTTCATTTATATATATATATAGTTAGAGGTTTCTAGAAAGAACAAGGACCAATACTTGTACTGGAATTTTGATCGGTTTTAGACACTAGTGTACTGAACTACATTTCTGTATCTTTCTTTTTAGGTTTGTCCAAGACTGGTTTTCAGAAAGGACGCAGGTGGCCAAAGTGGATTTCTCTACAGTGTTACCGCGCTTCATTTCTCTCTATATCTTTTCCTTTCTGAATCCGAAAGATCTGTGTGCAGCTGCACAAGTCAGCTGGCCCTGGAAGTTTTTAACTGAACAGGTTTACTACTTGTCACTTCTCTGTAATAGGGCCCAAATACCACTGTATTCTGTCATTCGGCAGTTGAGGGACCTTCCTTCCCTGAAGATAATAACAGAGGGTATTTGAACCGTAATTAACTTAACCTTCAGAGAAAAAAATGGGAATAAGTTAAATACAAGAATTTATTTTGTAAGTAAGGGGATCTACACTATTCTAATAATTCTTGTAATTTTAATAATCTCATATTACTCAATGTAATTATCTAGAAAAAAAATTTTTTTTTAAAAGATTTTATTTATTTGACAGACAGAGATCACAAGTAGGCAGAGAGGTAGGCAGAGAGAGAGAGAGAGAGGAGGAAGCAGGCTCCCCAGGACCTGGAGATCATGACCTGAGCCGAAGGCAGAGGCTTAACCCACTGAGCCACTCAGGTGCCCCTAGAAAATTTTTTATCTTGACTAAAGATGTCCACTTTTTTCATGAGATATTAGGTAAGCTGTGGTTATTATATGATATTATTTTGCCTGTGATAACTCACCCTGAAAGTTGTTATTGCACCACAGTGTCCTTTGATCGCCCTTTGGCTAACATCTGTTGAAGAGATTTTCAACATCCTCTGCCATTAATTCTGCCTCTGCTCTATTTGTCTCATTTTCTTTTTAAAGATTTAATAAAATGTCATGGCAGACATACTTTGAGGACACGTCAATAATTTACCTCTTTAACGTGAGCAGACTTCCCAGGGTGGGCTTGCGTTGAGCTACTGAGCTCAGACAATACCTAGCTCTCTATGGAGAGGCCACGTGCAAACCAAGCGTGAGCCCTAGATTTACAGCATTTAAGAACCTGGGCGAGGTGTTTGCACTGATTTTTCCTTTCAACCTATGTACTTATCTTTAAGGAATAGGTCTTGTAAACAGAATATAGTTGTTGGTGCTTGTTATCTAACATTCGGCAATCTTTGGCTTTTAGCGAGGGTAATTTCTTATTCACATGTGTGTACAAACGGATCTATTTAAGCTTCAGTCGGCTATTTTACTATGTTATTTTTGTTTGTTCCAGTTATTTTATTGGCTTTATAAAAAATTGTCTTTTAGAGTACATAAATGTTTTTTAAGTTGTTAATTATAAATTATTTAGCAGTTCTCTCATGGCTATATTAGGATTACGGCACTCATCCTAGGGCCTTTTTTTTTAACCGCTTCTGAGATAACGCAAAGAGCTTAGGACCCTTTAACTCTATTCCCCTTCAGTCCCCTTCCCACCCAGTTTCAACACTGTTGTCAAATATTTTAATTTTATATACACATAAAATACATTTAAATTTATATATATGTATATTTATTTACACACACATCACGACTATTATTTGATGTAGTCAATATTTACTTATAAGTAACCACATATTTACTTCTTCTGTTGTCATACATATCTTCCTGCATCTCTGAGTTTCCATCTGGGATCATTTTCCGTTTGAATTTTCTTCAATATTCCTTGTAGTGCAACTTGCTGCTGACAGATTCTCTTATTTTTGTCTGAAAATATCTTGTTTTACGTTCGTATTTGAAGGATATTTTCACAGGGAATTTCAATGCTAGGTTGGCAGTTAATTTTGTAGAACTTTGAAATTTTTCTATTGTTTTCTGTCTTCCATAAACTTTTTTTTTTTTTTTGAGAAGTGGGGAGTCTTATTGTTGTTTCTTTAATGGCAATATTTTTATTTTCTCTAGCTGCTTTTAGGGTTTTTTTTTTTTTCTCTGTCTTATCTTTTGTTTTCCACAAATTTATTATGATGTACCCAGAAGTGTGTGTGTGTTTCTTCCACTTTATGTTTTTCGGTGATTTTTGAATCTGAGATTTAATGCCCATCAGTTTTGATAAATTCTCACAAAGCATCTCCATATATATATATATTCTTTCTGCCCTATTTTTGCTCTTTTTCTTGTGGGATTCCAATACTTAACATGGTAGACTGATTTACATCTCCCATAAGTTTCATGTTGTTTTTTGTGTCTTTTCCATCTTTTTGGCCTTCAGTGTTTCTACCTGGGTTTTACTTCTAGCTTTTTGTTTACTAATTATCTCTTTAGCTGGATTCTAATTTGCTTTTAAACTGGTCCATTGAGTTTTAAATTTCAGTTATTATATTTTTCAGTTCTACAATGTTGATTTGATTATTTTTGCCACAATTCTCACCTAGCCATTTAACTTCTTAGACATATTAATTATAGGACTGTTTATGTTTTAAGTTCCTGCCTAACAATTACAACATATGGTTCTCCTGAGGGTCTCTCTCTACTTAATAAAAGATAATAAAAGACAAAAGGAGAAATAAACAATTGTTATCCTTTTGTGTGGCTGGTATTGGATACTAGATATTAGATATAAAATATCGATACAATAATTTGAGCCTCGGCTTGATGTTCTCTTCCTCCTGAGAGAATTTGGTTTTTGCTCCTGGCATTTGGTTAGGGCTAGGAATAGATCACTTAAATCCAGTTAGAAAAGGAGATATTTTAAAACTAGTTTCAGTCTTTGTGAGAGGTGGTGTAATTCCTTACCCTTGCTGATAACCATCTCAACTGAAAGCCTGGTGTGATTACTAGGGCTTTTCCCCTTAGTGGGCCCTGAATTTAAATTTGTTTCCTTTCTTCCTTGTGAGAATGTCAAAAATACTTTTTAGGTTCCATGTCATTCAGCCATAATTTTCTGCTCTTCTTCTCAGACTGAGCTTTACTTTGGAACTGTCAAATGCCTTGAAATGTCAAATGCCAGGGATCAGGCTTACCTCTTTGGTTTCCCTTCTCTCTGGGGTCATGTTCACAGGAGCCCTTATTGCATTGGTAGCTCTACAGGCCTTCAAATAATTGTTTTATGGTATTTTGTCTAGATGCTTAATTCAATTAAACCACATGAAATTTGCTGTTTTCACTTATCAAAGCTGGTTGTGTATTGGCAATATCATATGGTCCAACCAAAGGTGTTCCCAGGGGGAGGTCTGGTCTGAAACAAACTGATTTTTTACTACTATTTTCTACTACTAGGGTTAACCAAAAGCTGTGGGACCAGGTGCAAAAGATGAATAATACATTTATTCATATATAACATATATTGTGATCAAAGACTATTCTTGTGTGGAGTAAGGTATGCTTATTTTTTGTTTGTGTCCAATTTAGATGACAAGTCAGCCGCACCAGAAATCCCAATGTAAAGAAAAATTATCTGCATAGCCGGAAACATTATTACGAGGAAACGGTCCTTAAAATTTTCTTGCAATTTATATTTCTCCTTTCTTTTTTTTGTAGGACTGCTTATGGATGCCCAAATGCATTAGGTTTGGGTGGTTTCTGCCCTATACGCCAACAGATAACGAGTACGGTGCTTGGAAGCGTCATTACATTGCGTGTGTGTCGAGCTTAGATTGGCTAATACCTAGGGAAGCCTCTGCTGTCTATGGGACCCTGAACGAGCCCAAAACAGAAGATGAGGAGCTGCTGGAGAGACAAAGAGAAAAGTGCTTAAGAAAAATAATCTGGGAGAAAATTGCACTACGTAAGAGTAAGTAGCATTTTAAAATGATATCTTACCCAACTATTGTAGAAACAAATGGATTTACATACAGATTCCCAACTGGAGGATAGCTAAGTCTTCCTGGAAGAGCATGTAGGTGGTGTTCTCTAAAGCAAGCTCTTCCCCTCCCCGCCCCCTCCCCGTATATTTCAAGTTCATGAGTAAGAAAAAAGATTTCAGATGAGATACAGAAAGTCCAATATCGGTGCCTCCGTATTCCTCTGGTTACCATCCGGTTTATGAGATGAAAACAACAGCAACAAGGAGAGGGAACAAGGAACGTAGGCAAAAACAAGGAAATAGGTGCAGGAGAGAAGAATTGAGATTAGCAACAGAGGGGAGAAGTGAAAGTGGGATTGGAAGCAGGAAGAACAGCATTAAAAAAGAAAAGTAGGAAGGGAAGAAGAGTAAGAGCCTCTCTCAGTGAAGCCTTCTGATTTGCACAGTGCACAACAGAAAAACAAAAGTGACTGGAGTCCTGCCATCTTTTTTTCACTGACTCACCCTCTGTGAGATCATAACAAACGGGAGATTACTTGAAGCCAAGAAGAAGGGCAGAAATGGTTGTGAAACCTGTAAATCGATTAACTGCTTTCCACAAGAAAAGAGGTGTTGGTTCTCTGAGCTTTGTTTCTTGACCTGACAGGACTAGTAACTTGGAGCCACAACTTGGAGCCGAGAGGATAAGAAATCCAAATAGAGTCTGTAAAAAGGGCTATAATTATTGCCATTTGGAATAGTGCCCTGGTACAGCTTTATTTTTGATGCCTTTATCTATGTAGACTTGGCCAAGAGAAGCATGAAGTAAACTACAGAGGCCGCTGCTGTTTGTTTTTCAGAGGAGTTATTCAAAGTTCGACCCCCTTGGGTGAGCGGAACATGCTGCTCTAGATTGTTAAAATCCAAATGCCAGCCACGGCTCTCCCAGGCTCTGAGGGATCGAGTGGGATTACATGAAGCTTTGGAGAAACAGCTAATTTTGGCATCCTTACAAGCTTTGCCCAAGCGGTAAGCAAACCTCCATCTCCTGAAGGCTCAGGACCATCCCATGATACCAAGAATTCATTCTAGAATAATTTAGCTAACTCGCAGGGAGCTTGTATAATCATCTGGCTCATATCCTATGAGATGGCAAAAGAAATAACTCTTTAATCTTCAAAAGCAGTGGTCTTTGACATGTTTTCCGAGGGAAATCTGTAACATTCAAATTTTATATTTCAAATATTCTTGGCCCTGCAAAAAGGCAGTTTTGTAGTACATTTTCTGTGCAATTTATTGAGCAAAAGTAATATTTTTGTTTTCAGAATTGATTTTCCTGGAGTAAGTGTATCCAAATGGGAATCTGGGACTAAGGGTAAGAGAATGGAGACATTATTTAGAAAGCTGGGAGAACCAGATGATCTAGGAAATTTTTAAATCTCTCAGCTATTCTTTTAAAATGTCATTTTGAACCCCTCAGTATGTCACTACATTCATTTTAAGTGCCCAACAAAGCTAAATAAGTTCCAGGAGACCTTTCCAGTATCCCATGAATGGAGGAAGAGAGGCCCAGAAGCCAGCTCTGGCCCCACCCCACCCAGGAGCCCCATTTGCTGTTGTCCCCCAAAACTGCAGGGAGTGACTGAGTTCTGAAAGGCCACGTGCCTTGTTCAGTATAACTGATGCCCAGACAACACTTTGGTGCTCAGTTACCAAAATCCAGTTAATAGGAAATTTACATTTCACTTATTCCCTTCTTTTCCCTACAGAAGCAATGTTTCTGGAAGCCATTCCTACCCTTCATTATTGAAGAAGACTTGGCGTGGAGTTCAGAAAAATGATGACAGCTCTTCAAATGCTTCGCAGCCCCACTTCTTACTGATATCATCTCGGATTCCTGCATTTGAGGTAAGAGTATGTTAGGAGGCCTGCCCTTTTCTGAATCAGGTATTTTGTTTTGTTTTGTTTTTCATCTAGATGAGAGGATGTGTAACAATCTTTTGGCCTCCATAGGTATGAAAATGATTCCTCTTCTAAAAGGAAAATGGTCTAAGTGGAAATTTACAGACCCAGAGCACTTTTAAAAATCAGAAGCAATGAAGATAACCATAAGTCAAAATTACTTTAAAAAAAGCATTAAAGGGGCGCCTGGGTGGCTCAGTGGGTTAAAACCTCTGCCTTCAGCTCAGGTTATGGTCCCAGAGTCTGGGATCAAGCCCCGCATCGGGCTCTCTGCTCAGCGGGGAGCCTGCTTCCTCCTCTCTCTCTCTGCCTGCCTCTCAGCCTACTTGTGATCTCTATCTGTCAAATAAATAAATGAAATCTTTTTAAAATAAATAAATAAATGAAGTATTAAAGGCCAAAACTACCTTCCATTTAGTTAAGTATCTGGTGAATTCTTATTGAACTGAATTTGTTGCACTTATCCCCCAAAAGAGCAAGGTGATTAAGGATTATTTTAAAACCTCTTTGCAATGCCCAAGGAATGAAATACTATCATATAACCATGATTTCTCACAAGAAAAAGTCAGAAATCCTATTTTGTGGTCTATTCAGGGAGGTGCCATTAAATAATGTTCTTTTTATAATGAAGTTATATATTTTGATTTGAATATAAGTAATAAAAATAAAGGAAGCACAATGAAGACATAGAAGCATGTATTTTTATAGACACATGAGTATGTGTATATGCATATATGACACCATGGACATACGACACACATGTGTGTCTATGACATGCACACATATGTGTGTATATATGACACACAAAGAGGGACATATGTAAGGGATGACATTCCGTAGGTTCTATTCATTGGCCTACTTAGAAAGTTTTAACATAATTCCTCCTTGTAACAAAATGGTTGCTTTCAATATACAAAATCAGTCTTCTTTCTGGGCATCTAAAAATTGACTCAGATCATTTATAACCAGTCAGCTCCGTGGATCCATATGAAAGCAAGATCAGAGTTTTGATCTCCGTGTGGGCCCCAAATAGTTTCCTAATGTTTAATAATGGGCATCAGGCTGGGCACAAAGGATAACCCGTGACAGAGTATGGGTGAAAAATCTAGTTCAAAGTAAGTTCATTCTCCTATTTGTCTTCTTTACATAAGTCTATGCCATGATTACTTTTTTTTTTTATTATGAATGTGTTGGGTGCTTAGGCAAAAAGCAGGACATAACCAGGTGGTAGTCCTCTGCTCAATTTGAACTGTGACTTTCAGGAAGTTGCATGAGGTTTGGGAGAAAAAAAAAAAACAATTGACTTTAATGACTTTCCAAACTATCTCCTGCTAATGAATTAACATTACCATAATGAAAAGTTTATTTGGTTGCTGAGTTCAAAGCACAGTGGTTTTCGTATTTATTTAAATGGAAAATATTTAATCAATCAATATTGATAATTCAGAAATTCATGATTAAGAGGAAAACTTTAAATCTATTTTAAACATCCATTGCAAAATCATATTCTCTCAATTTGATTATTTTTTTAAGAGCTGCATCAGTGTCTCTTCATGAGTATGTACAATGATAAAAAGGCTGGAAGAAAATAATTTAACTTGTTTTAATATTTATCTCTGAGTGCTGGAGTTACAAGTTTACTTAATTTTCTTCTCATAATTAAAAAAGAAATAAAATCATTGAAAAAGAAACCAACAAATGATAAAGCTTATCTTCCTCTTTCTATAATTTCTGGAAAAAAAGTGTTTAAAAATCACAGCAGATTACATACCCATTGTATTTATTTTATGAATAAATATTCTAAAATAATGGGCTTTGGTTTCATTTTCTAGATGGTGGTGGACAGCATTAAGGCAGGTATCATTTTTGTGGTGTACGAACATAGCGGCTTAACCTTGGAGAGCCTGCTTTATCTCATAGAAAAAGCTTTGGACGGGCAGAAGGTACAGAGTATGGGGATATTTAGTGATGGAGACAGCAGAGAAATCAATTTACTCCAAGGTAAGCCTGGAGATTGAAAGCAACAACCAACTTGGCACGAATGTGGTGTTTGTCTACATGTATGACCTTCAGAACACTATTTAAGTTTCAGTTTGCTAACAGAGTTGATATCCCAGCTCAAAGCAGTCATACAGGAGGAGTTCTCTCTTATTCAAGGGAGGGTGGGCCCTTTTGTTCTATTCAGGCCTTCAATGGATTGGTGAGACCCACTCATACTGGGAAGAGTAATCTGCTTTACTTACTGTCTAGTCAAACATTAGCCTTATTCCCAAACACTCTCACAGACACATCCAAAATTCTGTTTGTCCAAATATCTGAGCACCCCCATGGCCCAGTCAAGATGACATGTAAAATTAAGCATCACACCATTAAATAAGAACTTCCTTTTTCCCTCTTATTCCCACCCCTAAGAACTACCATTCTACTTTCTGTTCCTATGAATTTGACTACTTTACATACCTTACATAAGTGACTACTTTACATACCTTACATAAGTGAAGCATACAGTATTTCACTTTGTGATTGGCTTATTTTACTTAACATAATGCCATCAATTGTCATCCATGTTGTAGCTTAAGACAGGATTTCCTTCACTTTTTAAGGCTGAATAATATTCCATTGTATGTACAGACCACATTTTGTTTATCCTTTCATTTGTTGACGGCCATTTAGCTTGCTTCCACCTCTTGGCTATCGGGAATAGCACTATTATGAACACCGAGTGTGCAGACAGTTCTTTGAGATTCTACTTTAAATTGCTTTGGATATATATCCATACATGGGATTGCAGAATTATATGGTAATTTTATTTTTAATGTTTTGAGGAACCTCCATACTATTTTCCATGTGGCTATATCATTTTCCACTCCCACCAACAGTGCACAAGGGCTCCAATTTCTTTACATCCTCACCAACATTTGTTATATTCTGTGTTTTTATTTGTTTTTATTTGACAGTAACTATCTTGATGGGTTTAAGGTGATATTCATTATGGCTTTGATTTGCATTTGTCTACTGATTAGTGATGTTGAGCATTTTTTCGTAGGCATATTGGCTATTTGTATATCTTCTTTATCTACATCTATTGAAGTCCTTTGCCCATTTTCTGATGGGTTTATTTGATATTCTCCATTGAGTTTAGACATACTTTATATATAGTCTAGATATTAATCCTATCAGATGCTTGCAAATATTTTGTCTGTTCTGTATGTTGCCTTTTACTCTGTTTATTATGTTCTTTGGTGCACAAAAGCTTTAAGTTTGATGAAAGTGTAACAATTTTAATAGCAGCAAACCCCAAGATCTGTGAGTTGGTGTACACAAACAGCATTTGTTATATTTCCAAATGGCTTATCCCACAAAGAAAAGGATTGGCTGATACCATTAACTCTTTAAGGATCATCTTTTAAAAATGTCAATGGTTATGATTCTCAGAAGGAAGGAGATGATGACTGTTTCAGAATTAAATTTTCAGCTTCTACTCTTCTTTATACTATAATTTACATCTTTCCTTGTTATACCTAAGATAGAATGGTTTTAAGGTTTACTAGCATGAAATCTTCCATCTTTGTGAGAGGAGGGGAGAAAGGGAATAAGATGGTCAAGGATCCAGCTGGCGGAGACCCCCTAAAATGGCACAGTGGGTACCTGAATCACCCATCAAATACTGTCTCTGTGGCTACGTTATCCAGTGATCTGTCCCAGCTGCTAACTTGGGAAACAAGCAGGGAAGCCTGGTGCTCTGCCGGGGCCAACTGCTCCATCTGGGGAAATCCCAAGAGGGCTGTATGATTGGAAAGTTTAGCTCCTGGCTGGGTTTGTCAACACCGTTGTGGAACAAACTTGGATAAATTCCTGGCAAGCAAAGTGCGTTGTCTCTTGAGTGCAAGAGACAAGGGTTTGGAAAAAAGACAGGAAAAAAACTCATCTTGGGTGCCAGTAGCCAGGGGAAGTGGCAGGCTCAACCCTTAACGACTGACCTCTCCACCTGCAGATGGACACTGGAGTTTTATGGAGACAAGTTCAGCGGGGTACGTGCCAGGGAGCAGGCAGGCAGCAAGTGATCGTGAGTAGGGGCAGGGATAGCCCACGATCACAGGCAGGGAAAGGGACCTGGGGGTATGTGGTCTTCTAGGCATTCCATTGCTATCAGGGCTTTTCCTTCTGACTGGAATGCTCCAGTCATTGCAAAACATCTCATCAATGCCTCGAGAAAGTGCAAAAAGGAATATGCATAATGGGTTTTCGTTGAAGCATGAGTTAAGCAGTCTTGTCTATTTCTGGTTTTAACTCTTGGGGCCTATAGCTGAGCAAGAAGACTTGCTTACAGCTAGAATTCAGCATGCTTGGAATAGTTTTAGTAAATTTTATTAACAAAATAAACTACTTTTGATTTATTGTTATTTTGTCTTGTCTTGTTTAGTTTACCTATGCCTGAAGCAAGTTGTATTCCACATCAAATTTTATATATTCGCCCAAAAGTAAAGCACAGCACTAGTTGTTGTGTGGGGTTTATATTTATGATTAATTACATGGTAGCTTTTCTCTAAATGACGGAGGAGAGGTATTGATTACAGATTTATACTGTAGTGTAGTAGGCTTACCTCTCATGGAGTAGAAGGACCCGTTAGGGTTTTCTAACATCTCAGACTTTTTGTTCTGCACATGAGAAAGATTTCCAAACTTTTCCTTTTGTTTTCTTATTTATTTATTTATTAAGGAGGGTTGGGGGAGAGAGAGAGAGAGATAGTAACGGGAGAGAGAGAGAATCTTAAGTAGGCTCCATGCCCATCACAGAGCAGATGCAGGGTTGAGTCTCACACTCTGAGATCATGACCTGAATGGAATTCAAGAGTTGAATGCTTAACCGACTGAGCCACCCAGGCGTCCCGCACTGTTTTTTTGTTGTTGTTGTTTAAATCAAGAGTAACATAACAAAATAACTGAAAACTAAAGTTTCTCTTTTAATAATTGTTGTGTTTCCCCAGGAGCTTTTGTCTTAAAACCAACAACAAAATGAAATCTCTTACTCCAAGCATCTGAAGAGGTCCTTCCATTCTGTATCTAGATGTCTCAATCGAAAGAAGTGAAGTGTTGGGATTCTTGCCTGACTTTGTTTTCACTTTGTTCCTGGGATTTAAGAATTCAGAGTCTCTGGGACACCTTTAGAAATGGGTCTAGACACATAGAGAGTCACTGAATCATCATACAGAATTCCCAGGAAGTAAGAGCTTCAGTGATGTTTACCACCTTTTGGGAGTCTTCTGTTCTGAATAACTTTTTTTTTTTTTCTGACATCTTCACTTTGCAACTTGGTGGCAAAAGTGGCAGGACGTGACTGGCCATCTACCCCAGACCCTGCTGGGAGCCTGCTAATGCACACTGCTGCTCAGTGAACGCAGAGAGACAAGGTCCTAAAACTAAGCGCACAGCGTCCAGTAAATCCAGAACGTGAAGGAGAGTGTGGGCCATGCAGGAGCCCTTTTGTGGCCCTAATATGGTGTAGCATGAGAGCATGGGCAAGCTCCAGATCAGGCTCTTATGAGCAGTCTCTAGCTTTTTTTTTTTTTTTTTAAAGATTTTATTTATTTATTTGGCAGACAGAGACCACAAGTAGGCAGAGAGGCAGGCAGAGAGAGGGGAGGAAGCAGGCTCCCTGCTGAGCTGAGAGCCTGATGCGAGGCTCGATCCCAGGACCCTGGGATCATGACCCGAGCTGAAGGCAGAGGCTTTAACCCACTGAGCCACCCAGACGCCCCCAGACTCTAGCTTTTTGAATTAGGATTGCATTTTCCCAGAGTGTAAGAGTTTCTGCTCATGATAAAGTTACAAACTAATATGACATTTTGAGTTTTTCCTCAGGTTATACAATTGGTATTGGAAACTTATTGAGACCTGAAGTGAGAGACTTCTGGGAGAAACTAGGAAGCTGTGTGGCCCCTGAAGAAGAAGGGGGTCATGTGGACCTCTTTGTACCTCTTGGAGCATCAGGTCAGTTTTCAAAAGCAGTGGTCATGCCTACCCCCAATGATATTTTGGGAATTTTTGAAATGCCTTCAGTTCAAATAATTCAGTCACATTTTACTCTTTTTTTTCTTTTTCTCTTACACCTCATACCCTCAGGTATTTAAGGGGAAAAGAGCTGGGGTTAGTTTGTCTGAGGAAACTGTCCCTGCAGAATAAGGTTACTAGTGACCTGAGCCAGCCAGGGATATTATCTGTAGCTCTTCTGGAAAATATAATAAAACCAGCCTCCGCTACACAGGGGAAAATGTCTGAACCCATAATCAACTGGTCTGAGAAAAGCCTCCCTGCTGTGTTCTGAACCTAGAAGGAGTGAGCATGAACTTGGTTTCAAGACCAAGGACCTTGGGCTTGCGTCCCATGCATGCCACTTGAGCTGTGTGGCCTTAGGCAAGTTTGTGGACCTGTGTCCTCATATGAAAGTTAGTATAGTAGCACCTTACAAGACTTGTATCAAAATAATGTAAATACATATAATAAATACACTTAAAAATACAATAAAAATAAAGACTTGGGGCACCTGGGTGGCTCAGTGGGTTAAGCCGCTGCCTTCGGCTCAGGTCATGATCTCAGAGTCCTGGGATCGAGTCCCGCATCGGGCTCCCACTGAGCAGGGAGCCTGCTTCCCTCTCTCTCTCTCTCTGCCTGCCTCTCTGTCTACTGTGATCTCTGTCTGTCAAATAAATAAATAAAAATCTTTAAAAAAAAATAAAGACTTAAATAATATTTGAATATTAAAAACAGCCAAGTGCTTGGTAAAGAGGAGACTGGTTGTTGATCCCAGAGGTCTGATATCATTTTAAGTGCCCATCTGTCTAATATCAGTCCCTAGAACTCAAAGTTGATTTCAGTACTTGAAGAGAAACTCTGGAAACATTAAGACAAATTCACTTTTTAGATATCTGTTCAATAAAAGCTCTGCATTCATGGGCTTTTTTTTTTTTTTTAATGCCAAGCAGAGCAAGGCAGAGGGAGTATAAAATTAAATTTTCTCAAACAGTTTCTTATTACCATTCCTTAGGGAACTGTGAGTTTTAAAGTTCGCTCTAATCCTCGCATTTCCCTGAACTGTTTGTACATGCCAAGTATGCCTCTGGCAGGCTTCAACCAGGGGAAAAGGAAAAACAAAAGGATGAGAAGGGGTTTAAAAGAAAACAAATTATAAAATCATAAAAAAAAGTTTTACAATTAATGTAATCTTAACTAAAGACAATATGCATAGAAAAATCTAGGAAGAAATATAACACAATTATTAACAGCATCTATCTCCAGATGTGTTTTTCAGGTTTCCTACTTTTGAAATCAGAATATGGAGGGTGGGATTCCTCTGTTTAAAACCTGTGCGTGCGTGGGGGAGGGCGGCAGGATATAGATAAGGGTTTGGAAGGATACATACGAAATGTATTAACAACAGTTGGATAAGGGACTTTTCTTTCTTTTTATTATTTTTCCTTTTCTTTTATCTCCAGTAAACTAGTATTACTTTTGTAAGGAAAGCATAGCAATTTTTTTTTAAAGATTTTATTTTTTTAAGTAATCTCTACACCCAACGAGGGTCTCAAACTTAGAACCCAGAGATCAAGGGTCACACACTCCACCAACTGAGCCAGCCAGGAGCCCCGCAAAGGAAAATTTTTAACTGGAGTAGAAGAAAAAGAAAGGATTTGGGAAAGTAAGGCATTGAAAGGGATCAGGAATAGGGCAAAAGGGGGGAAAGAACAATAGATTTCGTGACTTAAAAATTGTCTCAAGCGAAATCTTGAGTTGATGGCACTGAACAGCAAATTTTTCACCACCATTTTGGCCCCTAAATCATCCCCTGAACTCATCAAACACAATTTCCACCTGGACAAGCCATCAAGACCCTGGTTCAGATGAAAGACCTCGGCTTCTCAGTCCAAAAATCTCTTTTCTGCCACCTCAGGCATCACTCAGGAGCTTATCATCCCAGTAGCTGTAAGTAAGGCCTCCGAGAGCTTGATCTCCAACATTTTTCTCTGAGTACCACCTCCAAAACATGCACCAAATATTCCAAACATCCATGTTCCAAATACTCCTACTGTGTCAGCCCTTTGCCTCAAGACCTCCAATGCACACACTCGCACGTTTCCACTCTTTTGTCTCCACGCCTCCATCCTCTGCTCCTTCTTTGTTAATCCTGGATTCAATGGTTGTCATTATCATTACTCTGTTGCAAAGAATCTGAACTTCTTTGTCTCCCTTTCTCGGGCTGAACTCCAGTGCTCCTTAAACACCACCGTCTGTATGCTCTCCGCTGCCTGCACGAAGCAGCCGGGTTGAAAACAGTGCTGTGGCTTTTCTTATTCATCTAACCTGACTTCACTGCCATAAATATCAAATGCGATTGCGGCACTGACAACTAATCCCCCCAACCCTCCCTTGGTAAATTTCTTTCCCGCTCTCTGAGAGGACTGACTACATCACCCCCTCCCCTCCTACGTCCATCTCTCGAGAACCTTTCTCTCAGCTGTTGACCTCACATTTTACTGCCCTGAGAAAACGCCTGACTTTCCCTCCCATCACCAAACCCACCACAAACCCCACCTCTTACCTTCATTCTCTGTCTTTTCTTCTGTCCCGACGGAAGAAGCAGCTCTGCTCAAGTCAGCACCCACCGGGGCTCTGTATCCCACCCCCTTTCACCTCCTCACGACCACATTCCCACACTCCGCTCTCTCCGACAGCCTCAACCCTCCCTCTTTCTTCGGTCATTCCTATCAAACCAGGAACACCTGTAGTGCCAGCTCCTATGCTAGAAAAGAGAGAAAGCGAGACCATATACTTTCCCTCACCTGTATACACTCAACCTAGATACACCTGCATAGTGACTGTACCCCGGGTTCTCAAGTGGTAATATCTGTCTGAGTCACCTAGAAGGCTTATTGAAGTACACACCACTGGATCTCATCCTAGCACTTCTCACTCACCACGTCTGGCATGGGGGCTGAGAATTTTCATTTCTGACGAGTTCCCAGGCGCTGCTGCTGCTGCTGCTGCTGCTTAGCGAGGCTCTACTCCAGATTCTCTCTCTCCCCCTCTCCCTCTTCCCCTCCCCCTGCTCACTCGCCGTCTCTCTCTAAAATAAATAATAAAATAAATAAAATTTTAAAAAAATTTCAAGCCGCTTTATCAAGGTCTAAATAATGTAAGATAAATTGTACATATTTAAAGTGTGCATTTAGATAAATTTTGACATGTGAAAATATTTTATGTGAAACCATAAAAGAATCAAGATAAGGAACATAGTCACCGCTCTTCAAATTTTCCTCATGCCAGTCTGCAGTTTTTTCCTCCTGCTTCTCCCTATCCCCATCCTGAATTAACCACATTGAGAAAGATTCCTCTCTTTCACGATGCATTAGTTTGTATTTTATAGGATTTTCTATAAATGGAACCATACACCGTGCATTCTTCTTTGTCAGGCTTATTTCACTCAAAAGAATTATTTTAGATTCCTCTGTTTGATGCTTGTATCAATGGCTCCTTGTTTTTTTTTTATTGCTGGGAATTATTGCATTGTACGTATATACCACAATTTGTTTATTTAGTCACTTGTTGATAGATATTTGAGTTCTTTCCAGTTCCCAGGTCCTAACACAGAAAGTAGCTATGAAACTATGTGTGAACATATGCTTTTATTTCTCTTGGATAAATACCTAGGAGTGGAATGGCTGGGTCAATATGATAGGTGTTAATTTTTTAAACACTGGCTGAACTGTTTTCCAGAGTAGTCGTATAATTTTACATTTCCACAAGCAATGTATGAGAACTCTAGTTGCATAGTATCCCACATGGGTATGTAGTCTTGCTAATGTTAGCGGTGCGCGTGGGAGTGCCGGAGTATCTCATTGGGGTTTGAATTTGCATTTACCTCATGACTGATGATGCTGAACATCTTTTCATGCACTTACCTGCCACTCATTGGTCTTCGTTTGTGGGTTGTCTGTCCGAATCTTCTGCTCATTTTTAAAATTAGGTTGTTTTCTTACTGAGAACTCCTTATGTATTCTAGAAAAGGCATTTACAAAATATTTTCTCTCACTCTGTGACTTATGTTTTTCTTCTCCGAACGGTCCCTTTTGAAGAGATGAAGTTCTTAATTTTTGTGAAGTCAAATTTATTTTTTTTTTAGGTTATACTTTTAATGTTGTATCTGGACACTATCTGACTGAAGTTCGTTCACAAGATTTTCTTTATTTTAGAATTAAAGAATTTCTTCTACACTACTTATAGTTTTGACTTTTAGATTTCTGAGCCGTTGACTTATTTGTTTGTTCATAGAGTTTTAGAAGTATGGATTGAAGTTTCGTGTTGGTTTTTTTTTTTAAACTCATGGATATCTCATTTTTCTAGCACCATTCCTTGTAAAGACTATCCTTTTCTCAGTGCATTTGATTTGCATCTTTGTTGAAACCAACTGACTACACAGATGTAGATATACCTAGGGACTCTATTTGATTTCTGTGATCCATTCCAATTAAAAGATTAGACCCCAATACATGAGAGACATCCCAACCTTTCAGCCACTGCCATCTTGTTCCAACCAATTTGGAGTAATTGTTTATTCTTAGACCACAAAGAATTAAAAAATATAACCCAGGGTATTAATTTCGATCAAAGTAATTCCTTCTATATGATGAATCCAATCTTTATGCCGGGTCGCTGAAGATGGGGTGAAATTAATGCCACACTCAAGTCTGACCATCATATTGAGCGGTTCCAACAGTTTTAAATTTGTCCTCTTATGAGACATCTCCTTTGAGTCAGACTATTTTAGAAAATATGCGTAGACTTTTCTCTGTCTCTGTCCTGAGTATTCCGACTTTGAAAATATGCACCAGGTCAGTCTTCCCGCACGGTCTCTCCACTCTGTTGTTTAGTCCTCGTTAATTAAGTGTCTGGACTTCAGCACTTAGTGGTGGGCTATAAAGTGCTTACGGGCTGTTCCATAGGGATTTGAATTGAAGATGAGAGATCCTAGAGGTCTTGCTTGGCCAGCTTAGCGTTCCTAAGTAATACTTAACGGTTCCAAGGAAAAACCTGTGAGTAAACCAATGAAAGTGTTTTTGACTCTGCAGAGGCAGGACTGGAAGTTCTTTCCCAGCTGTCTCAACTAACTGGCACGTTCTTTACTGCGCCTACTGGAATTGCAACCGGCTCTTACCAGCACAGTAAGTGTATATGGGGGCTGAGCACGTGACTGTCTTCCATTCCCTCTCAAAAGGAATGCTGTCACTACCCAAACTGTGTCATTTCCCACTGCCCACTGTCCTATCAAGTGCTTAGAAAGGGATTATTTATTACAAATATTTGCTTCAAACCATCATGTACACAAACCCTGTTGAAAACATCGTTTTTAATAGTTAAAGATGAATAGTTGCTGATCTAGAGAAATAACAAGGACCAAGAGCAATTCTTCTTAGTGAGACGGAATCAATGTGGTTTCCTTTGGAAATAAGAGCGGCAGCTCTGAAAAGAGAGTGAAGGCTTGATCAGGTTCCAGTTCAACTGCATTATCTGAGAGGAAGAACAAGGATAAAATATACACCTGGAATTAGTTTCACTTAGATACTGAAGCTACAGATATTAAATGCGCATGTAACATTGGCTAACCAACAAAAAAACCACACTGCTCTGCTAAAGTAACAAGAACCATTTTCCCCTTTAAAACTCCCTGGCCTCCTATTACATAGGGTTTGGGACCACGTAGAAACCACATAAAGCAAGACGTCGCTAATCCCATATTTGAAGGGGCTTTCAAACCTGGGAAGAACTGGCATGATTGGAAACCTGTAAGGGAAAAGATTTCACGTATCTACAGAAAAGCACATTGACCTGTTAGATTTTTGTAGCAGAAGTCACTTATTAATTTCAGCTCTGTAGCTGCATGACCAAGTGCTAGACAACACACTGGGCCTCCTGTGGAGAGGACGGCAGCCTTGCATCGGGGAGCAGGGAGCAAACACTGTTCTTTATGGGGCAGCTCTTCTTCCTTTTCTCCTCCTCTAACTTCTCTTCCTTCTGTTCATCTTCCTTTTCTTTCATCTTCTTAGTTTTCTTCTAGGAAAGCATGTCATAAAGAGTTGCTCTTGTTTATCAGTAAAAAGGGGGAAGGGGAATCAAATAAGGCTATCTATCCATTGAGGACACAAAATCAGATTTAACATGTCCCAGCATCATCCAGTAATTGACTTCCAAGGAGAATTTCTTTAAGCACCCACTATAGTCATGTAGAGAAACTTAGAGAGAGAGAGAGAGAGCCCAACCCGACATGATGTAAGGAAGCCATAGGTTTGGCTCGCCCAAGATGACTTTGGATAGCATGGTGGGGAAACCAGACAGAGTGGGGGTTTCTTGTATGTTCATTTTAGGATCTAAAGAAAAAGCAGCACCTTCTTGCCCACTCTGCTTCCTGATATACAAGTCCCACCGCTATTCAATTTTGATTTCAAATGTAACATGTCAACCTTATGTGTCAAAGAACAGATAGGCAGCATTTGAAATCATTCCTTCTTGAACTTCTTATTTTACCTTTGAAGGCAGATGATGGGTGTTTCTCTTAGTCTTCTAATGAGAGAGAGGAATAAGCCTGCTGTAAACACAACTTAGTTTTTGTTGTACTGTAAACAAGAAGAATTCTTTCATCGAAGCTCCGACCTGCAATACTAAAAGGAGAAAATGATGTCAGTTCTAGGTGATTGGCTGGGACGACCGTGGGAAAGGGATACCTGCTCCATCTACTTCAGGGAATCAAAGCTGCAGATGTGGTCCAGTCTCACGGATTTTCTGGAAGACACCTTGAAATCAGTAAGGAAACAGTTAAGTCCTCTTTTCAAGGAGTTACAGAAGAACATCAGTGCCAGGATAATAGGTAAGAACTCTCGCTGCTTCTCTTGCAGTTTCATCATGAAGGTCCTTTGTAACTGGAGGGAATTCCAGGGCAGGAAGGGCTGGAGCAAATGTTGGCTTCCATACCTGTTCGGTAAAACTTTCTTTCCTTTGTTTTTCATATCTCCTTTCAAAGTTAATGACTGTCCACTGACAACAAGTATATTCATCTTCAAAATGCTGAAGCTAGTTCCTTTTAAATAGCGGCGCTTGACTAATCCTATGCCAGTCAGTGGGTTGACTAGACAAAGCTCACAGAGTGTTTGCTAAACCAGAGGGCTCTGCCCTTCTTCTCACCCCAGCCTGCTCTAAAAGTTAAGCTCCTCTTAGACACAGCACCCACTACTTAAATTGTTCTACGATTATGCTCTATGCATTTTCTATATAAAATATTCAGTTTGGTGGGGGCTCCCCGGACCTCTGCTGAACCTATTGGACATCACTGAATTTATCATCCCATTTGCAGTCCCTACACAGGACAAATCTATCATAATAGAGTCTTGGAAGCCATTTTCTGTGTCAACCAGAGCTTCCCCTAAATCAGTCTATTCTTTAAGATGAAATTTTTGGTTTGTTTTATTTTGTTTACTTATCATCTGGCTAAATGACCACCACCCCCATCTTTTTTGATAGATTTTTTATTTATTTACTTGACAGACAGAGATCACAAGTAGGCAGAGAGGCAGGTGGGGTGGGGGGTGAAGCAAGCTCCCCGCTGAGCAGAGAGTCCGATGTGGGGCTCTATCCCAGGATCCTGGGATCATGACCTGAGCCGAAGGCAAAGGCTTAACCCACTGAGCCACCCAGGCGCCTCCACCGCATCCATCTTTAACCACCTATTTATCTTAGCCCTAACTCTTCCCATCTGACTAAAATACCCTTGAAATTAAGTCATTATTTAATTACGTCTCACTTCCTTCTCCCCTCCTTGCCCTACTTCCTGTTGAGGTCCTATCACCACAATGACTGTCTACACAATGGGTTTTTGCATGTAGATATTTCATGTCAGTGCATGTCCTACATCACTTTACATAAATGCCTCCAAATCAGGGAGATGTCTTCTTGACTTTATGTACTATCTGCTTGACCACACTTAGTAGATGTTCAGCCAGTATTTTTAAAAGTTTATAAGGCTATATAGAAATGATTTCTCCTGGTTTTTTATACAGATAATTAAGGACCAAAGAGAAAAGCAGAAAAAAATTTAGGTTTTTTTCAAGATAGAAGTATTCTTTGATGATATTTGTAAGAAATGAAAAATTAGATGGAATAAAAATATTTGCATATCAATGCACATTGTTCAAAGCATTAAAAATATAAAAAGATGTCTGTGTAACTATAGTTGTATGTTATTTGCTGTAGACTCAAAGTATTTAAGTCTTGAACTCAAAGATACAGGGGTGTGAGGAGGAAATTTTGGTGGGAAGGAGAATCTAAAATTGAAACTTATAGGGTCTATAATGTTCACATGTTCTCTCCTTATTGTCCAGTTTATAGATTCTATTTAATATAGTTTCACCAGGGTGGGTAGTTGTTAATATGCTTTACATTTGGTTACTCTTGCTCAATTCATATTTTATCATGGTAGATAATCCCCATGGCATAGTAGAATTTTAACTTTTATGCTTCACATTTTTTTAATACACTAAAAAGCAACTGTGAGGAATAAGTTGTTTTCTTGATCACATCTCATGATCACATCTTTATTAATCAATAAATTAATTCCAAGGCATATGGCCTTATATATTTACAGGGCAATTTACTTCTGACAACATGCATGTGGCTAACATTCTGAATAACCAAGAAATTGCACAAACTCTGGCAGATGGATTGATGGAACTTTCAAAAGAAAATTCTGTGAGTGTTTCCTTGAAGAAAGCAAACTTTAAAAACCTAACACTTAAGTACATTTTTAGTTTGTGCTGATTTTTTTTTTTTAACCAGTTTATCCCTTGGGAGACACAATTTCCTCTGAGAAATTACATCAGGTAATTCAGAAACAGCCACTGAGAGATTCTGGGCCCAAGATTTGTATTAGGTAAACAAAACAAACAAATATAGGGGCACCTGGGTGGCTCAGTTGGTTATGCATCAGCTTTCAGCTCAGGTCATGATCCCAGGGTCCTGGGATGGAGCCCCATGTGGGCAGCTAGGAGCCTGCTTCTCCCTCTCTATCTCCCCCTCCCCCTGCTCAAGTTCTCCCTATCTCGTTCAAATAAATAACTAAAATCTTTTTTAAAAAAACAGTCAAACAGGAAAAATTTTCTAGGTTATTTAAAACATATTTGCATTGTGCACTGTTTTCAATCTTATGATTAATTTCAGTCAGAAGTGCCTTCCTTGGGGTGCCTGGGTGGCTCAGTGGGTTAAGTCTCTGCCTTTAGCTCAGGTCATGAACTCAGGGTCCTGGAATCAAGCCCCACATGGGGGGGCGAGGTCTCTGCTCAGCAGGGAGCCTGCTTCCCCCTCTCTCTCTGCCTGCTCTCTTCCTACTTGTGATCTCTCTCTCTGTCACATAAATAAATAAAATCTTTAAAAATAAAAAGAAAGAAGTGACTTCCTTAAATAACATGTTAGTGGCTTTATGATTCACATAAACATTACTCAAGAGTTTAAACCATTAATAGTATGATAGGAAAAACAAGTAAGCATGAAACCGATAGAAAATGATGAAGGGCAAAAAAGGCTAGCTGAGACAGGAGGGGAAAGAGAACACAAAAGAACAGAAATAAGCAAATCAATAATTTGGTTGGTGACAGGCATTGGGAAAGCGTGAAGATGCATTTTTTTTCAGACACCAGTCTTGGCTCTTCTTCCAGAAAAGTCAGTCCATGCATCAGGAAATAGTGAGGGGAGACAGTTTCCAAGACCTCTGCCCTGAGACAACAGCAAGGCTCTAGGACCACAGACTATGCGGCTCTGTTCTGGGGAAGTGGAGAACAGGCTAGGAACAGGGACAATAGTAATGTACCTGATGCCACGGAATGATCCTCAATCCTTCTCTTCCACTGTAGTTAATTCTACTTTGTGGATGAATTTACCATCGCCTTTGTACGTGTTCTTTATCTACCAGAGGTCTGCTCTGGTTTCAAGTTGGCTGCCTGGGGAAGCAGCAGGCATCTCTGGAGCTAGCTGTGCACAGTGTGGAGGCTGAGAAGCTGCAGGTGGCCATGATCTGTCTACCCTGAAGACCCAGCTCCTCACTGTTCCAGCAACCCATCGGCAGCCGGGGGAGTAAAATGACCAAGGATTCTCATAGGGATGACCCCGAGATCTCCTGAAAGACCAGACCAAAGAATTTCTAAACATTGTTTGGTATAGGTCCAGTGTTCTTACTGCCAACCGAATTGTTTTAAAATAATTTTGGGGCGCCTGGGTGGCTCAGTGGGTTAAAGCCTCTGCCTTTTGCTCAGGTCACCATCCTAGGTTCCTGGGATCGAGCCCTGCATCTGCATCGGGCTCTCTGCTCAGTGAGGAGCCTGCTTCCCCCTCTCTCTCTCTGCCTGCCTCTCTTCCTACTTGTGACCTCTGTCTGTCAAATAAATAAATAAAATCTGTAAAAATAAAATAAAATAAAATAATTTTATATGACGTCATTTCATGGGTACTCAAACCTGTAGCCTGAGATGCAACCACATGTGGGGGTGTCCTAGACTGTTCTGCACTGTCATCCTACTGCAAGGGCCCCTTCCATGCTTCTCTCCCCCACCCTGAGAAAGCAGGCTCCCCTCTGTCACATTCCTCATCTGGCCTTGAGACTGATGTGGGCCAACCTGGGCCACTTTGGTTCTGACCATCTTGAGACCTTCCCACAAGACCTTGGCATCCTAATTGGATTGTGACAATAAGAGAACTGCAATTACTACAAAGTCCCATTTACAGATCTTGACTGAAAAATACTTTGTTTTCTAGACTATCATTTAGGTAGAAAGAAGAAAACGCTACTAAAAATATGTTCTCTTTTCTGCTGTACCTGTATTGACCTGTTTTGCAGGTGAATGCTTTAACCGAAAATTCTTTTTTCTTTTGATGTGTTGTGGGGGTGAATTTTTTAGGACAAACCTCTGGAGTTTTTGTCCAGTTTTCTGCTGAAGCGGTGTGGTAAAGGGAGCAAGGATTTTGAAGAAAATGTTATTCCAACAAAATGTGATCCAAAGGCAGCGTTCAGTTTACTCCTGAAGGTAAAGTGACTGCTGCAATTTTATGCCATTATTTTGTTGCACAGTTAAACACCTGAGGTTAAGAAATTTGTAAACAGAAAGAAAGAAAGAAAGAAAGAAAGAAAGAAAGAAAGAAAGAAAGAAAGAAAGGAAATTTGTAAACAATAATGATAATTCTACTTGGAAAGCCTTCAACTTGTCATTTCTCCTAAGAGCTTCCCTTTCACGGATTATTATTTTTAAAAAGGGTGTTTTGTAGTTTCACACCGAGAGTGACATTAAGCCACCTCTGAGCGGAAGCCGCCTCACCGACTGGGGTAGCACGGCGGGGTGGCAGGAGGCACCCAGGCACCATTGGCATGGATCCGCTCTCTGGGCAGAGCCCTGGCACAGACGAAAGAGAGTGTTTTCATTTGCAGCTTAGGACACATTTTTGGTGAAATAAGGGCACGTTCTTCTTTTCTTAGTTGAGATTCCAATACTTAAAAGGAAAAAAAAAGTGGCTTTGAAAACCAGTTCTTCAAGCAAACAAGAATAATTTTGCCAGTAGTACGTTCAGAACCCAGCCATCCCCACTTGGTTCCGTGAAATAATCAGGATTCGGAAAACACAGAAAGTTGCCTTGTCATTCAGAGAGCTGGTTGCTATGAAAATGTCATTTCAGAACCACGTGATGCTCATAGAAAAATCAGCTCTAGGATGATTGAAGGCTGGGGATGCCGCCCCCAGCCCCATGGAAACCATTGGTAGGAATACACCTGGGAGTTCTATCAAGCAGAAAAATAATTTGTTGCCCTATTAACCTGCTATCCTGGAAGCTTCTGCTCACATGCCTTTTAAGACAGCACAGTGCAGGGAAGGGCAAACAAGGGGGGCTGCTGGGTGCAGCGTCCCCTCGGCCGTGCTGCAGACCTGCTCAGCAACATGGCAGGCCCGCAGGTGTGCGCCTGTTACCAGGGAAGGATCCTTGCTTTCACTGTCCTCCCCGCCAAGGTGACTTATATTTCCCAAGCATAAGCTTCCTTTCCAAGAAGAGTCCTAACACATTTTCAGGGACATCTGAGCCTTTTTAAGCCAGAGCCCTGCTTGCTTCATGTGCCTTGCGCTAGGTCGGGAAACTCTCATGGGCCATGCACCAGTCAGGATTCTCCAGAGAACCAGAACAAATAGTATATGTATGTGTGTATGTGTGTGTGTGTGTGTGTTTGTGTATATATATATATTTATAATTTATATGTATGTATATATGTATGCTATATATAGACTAGTATATAATACCTATACCATATATACTATACTATGTATAGTATATCATATAATATTATATAGTATGTAGAATACTATATACATAGTTTACTATGTATACACATATGTGCTAATAGCATACATATATATACATATAAACATATATACACATATATGCTAATAGCATACACATATATACATGTATGTATATATAACACAGATTTGTTATAAGAAATTGGCTCACATAATTAT
This sequence comes from Neogale vison, assembly GCF_020171115.1. Taxonomy (NCBI): domain Eukaryota; kingdom Metazoa; phylum Chordata; class Mammalia; order Carnivora; family Mustelidae; genus Neogale; species Neogale vison. The sequence goes on along the minus strand of NC_058091.1, from coordinate 63,111,325 downwards.
GGAAGCTAAGAAGTCATAAAATCTGCAGGGTGAGCCTACAAGCTGGAGATACACCCAGGAAAGCCAATAGTACAGTTCTAGTCCAAAAGCTGGCAGGCTCAAGACCCAGGAAGAGCTGATGTTCCAGCTCAAGTCCAAAGGCAGGAGAAAACCAGTTATCTCAGTTTGAAGGCTATCAGGCAGGGGGAATTCTCTCTTACTTGAGGGAGGTCCAGGCTTTTCATTCTATGGTCATTCAACTAATTGCATCAGGCCCACCCACATTACGGAGGGGCAAGGAGCATCACTCAGTCTACCTATTTCAGTGGCAATCTGATCAAAAACACCCTCACAGACACACCCAGAGTGATTTGACCAAATGTCTTGGCACCCCGTGGCCCAGTCAAGTTGACACGAAATTAACCATCCCAGACAGTTTCTCAGGTAGCAGTTAACTGTGTGCCCCCCGCCCCACCTCTTGGTCTTCCCAGTTCCGTTCTCTAAGTATTGATAGGAATGCAAAGGGACGCCTGGGTGGCGCAGTTGGTTGGATAGGAATGCAAGGCCCTGTGTTGTACCCTGGAAGCAGACAACACAGTAAGACAGTCACTGCGTTGAGGTCGATAAAGCCTGCACAGAAGTGGATGATACATGGGATGATCGGTGCCTGGTACCGGGGTGCACAGGAGGGAATCGCAACGCCAAAGTGGGTATTCAATCGAGATTTTTCCTTTTGCTTCTCGAGACCTTTTACCTTATTATGGCAGCTGCTATCTTTTGAGATAGGTGGGGACTAGTCTCCCAAAAAGGTGGATGTTATCTCCATTCATCCTTCAGCCTGTGAACGCCTTTGGAAAACAGCTCTCTGGGCTCTCGAACCACCGGTGTGCTCCTGCTTCCCAAACGGGGATGCCCAATGTGCAACTGCACCCCACAGGGTCCAAATTCCTCTGATGCCCTCACAAAGTCTGCGTCATTCCTGACTCCCTGGAAACCTTTCTGAAGTTCTTCCCCGCGCCCCCCCCTTTATTCTTAAGGGTGCAGCTGTCACCCCCAACCCCAGACACATAGACCCCAGGAATGTTCCTCTTTGAAGCCTGAACACTAGAAGGAGGCAGAGGGGGCAAAATGATCAGCACTTCCTCCTCTGAAGTGTTTCTTTTCCATTTGTAAGACAATTGGCAAGACCCATGTCTGGAAACTCTGAAACCTCAAAGAATGGTCACTAGGAGCATTTCCTCTCAAAGACACTTGCATTCTTTCCTCTGGAAGATAAGATGCACTTTGAGTTGGGTCTTTCCAACTTGCTATTGACCTAAACACCTGATCACTTGAATAAAATAGTATAGTAGGTTTGGACTTGAAGTTGCCTTGCTGCAGGAAAACAGGCCTGCTAGTGTGACATCACCCACCTGTAATAAATCTGCAGAAGTGGAAGACTGTAATGCCTAGGATTTCTTAAAAAAAAAAGAAAAAAATCAAATTACGAAAAATATGTATTAGATTCTTATTTGGTTTTCTATCATTTAACACTTAAGAGGTTGTGCACAAAGCCCATGAAACAAAATTGGGGACATATACCAATTTCTTCAACAATTAAGATAAAATAAAGAAAACTGAGTTTCTGCACACATTAGAGTTTATTTTTTAAACGGTAGATATTTACTCTGAAGGGCACACAAACTCATAGCCCTAGGATGGGCAGTAATGGCTTCTACTGAGAGAACTGTTTTAAAGACCCTTCCATAGGAGTCCCATCAGAGAGCTTGATTGCCAAACCCAGGACCAGAGACACACACATGGAGCTGTGTGTGAAGGCATGACCAGACAGGGCCTTCCCTCCCTCCAGAAGGCCCAGACTCTACCCATACAAGTACATACAGATAGGTGTGTATGTGTGCCTGTCTGTCTGTGTACCTACCGTCTGTCCAGTCAGATCCTACCCATCCACTACTGCCCAGTCCGTACTCACTCCCGGCTTGGCCTAGCTGGGGTGTGTACCCTGATACTCTACAGCCACAGTGAGAGGCCACAGCCAGAATCGTAGTGGTCCCTGAGTTCTACCTGTCATTTGCACAACTACTTCTGGCCCCTAATTTAGGGGCTGAGTGTCTTCTGGGAGAAGCATCAGCAATAACTAGGATGTATCTGGAAAAGGCAGACAAGGTAGGAAAATTCGCACCATGTAATCAGAGGTCTCAGAGAGAGAACCTAGGCAAAGGCCCACCAACCCCAAAATAAGAGTTCCGTTATAAATGTGCCAAGTTTGCATTCCTATTACTTCCTCTGAATTCATACCTGAAAACGAAGTAAGGAATGCCATCTTTATCTAAAAATCATCTAGGGGCGACTGGTGGCTTAGTCAGTGAAACGTCTGACCTTTGATCTCACTGCAGGTCTGGTCTCAGGATGGTGAGATCGAGCGTGGAGTCCGCACTGGGCTGGAGCCTGTTCGAGATTCTCTCTCTGGCTCCCCCAGCACCCCCTTACCCTTACCCCTACCCCCCACCTTCTCTTGGGGGAAAAAAATGCAAACTGGGGAGAAGGCTGCCTGCTGCACTGAGGGACCCTGGCTCTTCCACAAAGGCTTTGGGCAGACATAAAGCACGGCTGCAGATACAAAATGAAAATTCCGTTTTGTCTGAGGAGAGTAGGGCAAAACAAAAACGTCTTGGCTATTAATTGATGTTTTTCTTCCAGTCTCACCCGTAGATCTCAAGGGGTTACCATGAGTAGTTTTGTCCCTGACCGGGAAGGGCAGCTGTGAGAATCGGGAATGTCAACCTCGGGGGCCATTGTTCCATTGTTTGGGTGGAGCCTGCAGCCGCAGGTGGGACTGTTGTGTTGTGTTTTGTTTTGAGAGATAGAGCCGAGAAGTTGGGGCAGAGGGAATGTGAGAGAGAAAATCTTAAGCAGGCTCCTTGCCCAGTACGGATCCTGACACAGGGCTGCACCTCACGACCCTGAGATCATGACCTGAGCCGAAACCAAGAGTCAGTGGCTTATCCCACTTAGCCACCCAGGCGCCCCAGGACTGTTTTTTCTAATGTGCTAATTTATATGGAAGCCACAAGAACAGCTAACAAGGAAAGTGAAGAAGGAATAAGCTATATTTAAATGTGGAAACAGGTCTAGAGAGAGCGTGAGAACTGTTTCTGACACATTTTCATTAGCTAAAAAAAGGGGTGGATTTTACAAAGTGCTGAGCTTTCTTCTGGCAATTTCAAAAGATAAGCCATTTGTCCTGGTGACAAGGGACGGGATGAGGCAGAAGCCGGGATTGGGCGGGATTCCTTGAGCGTCAGTCCCCTGCCTCCCCGGGGAAAAGGGGGCTGCCCTGAATTTTGTTTGTCAAGTATAATGTAGTTCTTGGGAAGCTGAAGGTTATCATTTTTTTTTCTCAACATAAGATTTAATATAAGAAAGTCATTGCATGTGTCAAGTGCTTCATTCATTGTATTCAGGGTACAGCGTGGTTCAGTGCAGACAGCTACTGGAGCCTCCTAAGGGCACAGCACGCACTGGCCGTTCAGACAGCACAAGGCCTGCCCCCAAATAATCAGCTTTGCATTGAATCTTCAGGAAAGAAACGTTCTAGAAGACAAACCACAGGACACAAAATCAAGTCTCAGCAACAACGATCCAAATTTGGAGATGCTGATTAAACTGGTAAGCCCACCCTACACAGTGAGAATCTTTATTATGGTTAATTTTTTTTTTCTTGAAAGTTTCCCTTAGGGAAATTAAAAAACAACAACAACAACAACAACAACAACAACAACAAAAAAACAAAATCAATCCTAAATATAATTGAGGGGGGAATCCAAGGGTAGATTTTTCTTTTGAGTAAGTCCTGGTCTGAAAAGAAGTCGAACCAAGAGGACCAAGTGTGTGTCTTGGGAGCAAGAGCCATCTTGGTGTTACTTGGATCTTCTAGTAGGACACGAAGACAGGATTTAAAGCAATGGGTCACAGTTTCTAACTACCCCACTGACAGGTGGTCTGACTTCAAAGGCTGGGTATGACCCAAATAAAATTCAGGGCCCTGTCTTTCTGTTTGCAAAGGGTAGAGCAGGGAGGAGGCTGCGGGCAGACAGAGGCTCGGGCCTGTCCTGTCCTCCGGCACCGCACACACTTTTCACCCCTCCCCTCGTGAAAGAATTCATCATGGTATTTTCCTTCTCAGAATCCTTTAAGGTAGACGTTAACAACCCCATTTTGTAGATGAGGAACTCAAGTTAGAACACTTAACGGACTTCCCTAAGGGCCGACAGCCAGGGGACAGAGACTCGTGAATCCCTCAGGCCCCAAAGCTCAATCCCGGGCTCCTTCCCCACCGTCCCCCCAACACTGAGCAAATCCACCTGCTGCTCACGGCACAGGTGTGGACCTCGTGGCATGGGCTTTCGCACACCCTCAGATCCACCCCCAGGAATCACCAAGGCCACGGGGGCTCAGGTCGTGCCGTGAGTATGACAGCATCTCCTCTCACTATTGGTCATAAACACCTGACGTTTGTTTTAAGACAACAACAAAAGGTTCCAAATGGAAACCTTTATTCCAAATGATTATCAATATTGGAGAATGCCAATATTTAAAAAAAAAAATTGTACACATAAAAATGTAACATGGGTTCCCAGTCAGCTGCCAGATGGGATATAATTTTTTTTAACTCCTTAGATAAAACTTAACCAAGAACAGTGTGTTTATAGTATTTCATGGAGTGAGTCACTGCCTGACTGTTCAGCCCGTCATTTCTCTACCACCTTGGACTTTTCAGGGTTTTTGAGGCTGTAGCCCAGTAACCTTTGAGTTCCTCATGTCTTTCTTTCTTTCTTTTTTTTTTTTTTAAAGATTTTATTTATTTACCTGACAGAGAGAGAGATCACAAGTAGGCAGAGAGGCAGGCAGAGAAAGAGGGGGAAGCAGGCTCCCTGCTGAGCAGAGAGCCCGATACGGGACTCAATCCCAGGACCCTGAGATCATGACCTGAGCCGAAGGCAGCGGCTTAACCCACTGAGCCACCCAGGCGCCCCTCCTCATGCCTTTCTACAGGAGAAAAAGCTCCGGATGGACTCAGCTGAGAAGCGATGGAGAGTCGCCGGGGAACTCTTACGGAGCGAGAGAAAATACGTGCAGACGCTGGCAATTGTGAGAGATGTCTACGTGTCGCCCCTGAAAGCAGCCTTGTCATCAAACAGAGCGATTCTCAGTGCTGCAAACATCCACATCATTTTCTCAGATATTTTGCAGATTTTAAGTCTCAATAGGTAAACGCTGAAGAGGCACTTTTTCAAATACGCATGATGCCATTGGAAGAACCCACACTTAGTTGTTTCAAACGCTGTACCAAGGGGCCCCTTCGTGGAGCCCCTAATCGTCTCAGAAGAGAGGGCTCTCGCCACAGGGCTGCGACCGATAGTGAGGAGGCCCCGGGGCAACCCCCGCCCCATTTCCACACCACAGTTCCCGGAGGGGGGCTCAGGGCCTGGGGGTTCTCTATTCCATACACCGTTCACCCCGAAGCAGGAGGAAGGAGAACGGTCTGGCACCGTTCTTAGCAGTGTTCAGTTGAGCAAAGGGAAAGAAAACAAGGGGTTTCATGGGCTACTGGGCTGAGAGAACCAAGACCGGGGGTCAGCTGACTGACAGTATATTGTTTCAAGAATGATCACACAGAAAAGTGATCATGGGTGCGGGCACAGATACACCGGGCCACCCCGCCCGTAACTCTCTGGGTAACTCGGATGCTCCTCACCCTCCCTGGGCCCCAGGCCCTGCAGAAGGAAGAGGTCGGACTAGGCGTCGTCCCTGTTTCAAGGCCTGTGCGGGCTGAATGACGGGTGACACCAGGTCCACAGCAGTGGGCCGATCAGGAGTTACAGCATTTGAAGTGAGTTGAGCCCTCTCCTCTGAGGACTGTAAGAAACCTTCCCCGTTTGCCTGGCTGGCCACGTGGGAGTGGGACAGTCAAGGGTCAGCCCTGTGGAGGCCAGCCTGGGGCTCCGACTCAGGGAATTAAGAGGAAGAGGCAAGACTCTACCAGAGTCAACCTCCTCCCTCACACCCCCGCCCCCCGCCCCTCCTCCCTTCCAGGCGCATCTGCCCTGCTCTGTGTCAAACAGACAGATCGGACAAAAGCCTGGCCAGGCCGCACCAACGACAACTAATTTATTTTCATTTTTTTAAGTTTCTAGGTTATCCCAGGCCCCTATTTCACAGGCTTCTTTTCTCATACGGCAGGCAGTTTCTAGACCTTCTGAGAGACAGACTGCAGGAGTGGAGCCCAGCCCACTGCGTGGGAGAACTATTCCTCAAGTTTGGAAGCCAGCTGAACACCTATACCAATTTCTTCAACAATTACCCGGTTGTTCTGAGAACTATAGAGAAGGTAATGATTGAGTTATCACCCAGGTCTGAATGAGACTTTCTGAGCTTGGAAGGAACTTTTGTGTTCCTTCCTAAGGACTAGGATTAACAGGAAAGACTTCTTCCCCACTCTTAGCTTCCAGGTGACGGGGGCCCCTGACCGACTTAATTTTGTATCACTAAGAGTTAACACAGTGCTTGATTCGGTGGGACCCAAGAACTTGTTGTTGGGCTGAGCTAATCCTACAAACTGTCAGGTTTTCATCTACCTGCCCCAATACTCTGTGGTTCAGTTACAGAGAAATGTTTTACAATGGGTTGAAGCAGGAGCGAGAGCCTTGATTCTACTCTGCCAACACAGTGCTCTGCAGCTTGGATGAGTTCAAGGCTCTTATGGAGAAAAAGAATTAAAAATCCATACGCTTCTTGGAATAAGGACACTCTGTTTCTGAAATCTCACTATGAAATAAGGATTTCTTTGTCTTCCATTGCTTGGAGAATTCGTGATAAACAATTTTTCCCTTCCTGACTTAAGCTGTATGTAGTCTGGGCAGGAATCTTTAGCTCCCTTCTGTGCCACTCACCGCTTTTGCTGGACTCTCTTCTGAAGGCAATGAGCTCTCTTTCTTCCTCTTCAATGTGCGTCAAAAGTGGAGAAGAGTGTCCCTTGCACTTCTGCTAGCATCCACTATATTCACTTGGACCGTGTCCACCTGTCCGGACTGAGGCCCTCAGGGGCAGGCCTGGATGCCTGGAGGCCTCTGGACAAGTCCTAACCTCAGACGTCTCCCTTTGTAGTATCATTTTTACCCCACAAAGGGAGTTTAAATACTGCTGGACAATGATTATGTGAAAGTTGAGTGAATAAGGCCATTGCAGAGAACCAACCTTTAGGACAAGAATGGAAGCAAAGTGTCACATAATATTATAAATTGATACTAAAATTGTTATAGTTAGGGATAGTAGTGATATCCATTTCACTAGCATGGGGTGTGCAGATAAATAGTCAGTAAATGTGAGCTGTTAATATTACACCCCGTGACTATTTGATGCATTCCTGGCATCTCTGAGGCACTTCTGTACTGAGACAAATGAGGTCACTTCCTGAGTGCTCCAACGGTGATAAAAGGATACACTTTAAAACAGATATTTAGCAGAGTGGAGCCCCCTTATGATGTTACTATGGAAAACACAGTTAACTGCAGCATTACAGTGAATACTATTAATAGTTTCTTACTGTGGAGATAGCATTTACTGCCTGACGGGCAGGATCCTTATGGATAGAATTGTTGCCCTCACCCACAAGAGTTAGGTAGCATAATCCATGCAAAAGCTCAGGCTTGGAGAAGTTAAATAACTTGACAGGGCCTCGTAGAATTAGATAGAATTCAATTAGAATTGTAATGTTAATCCAGGCCTAGCTGGTGGCAAAGTCCATTTTGTCTATACCGATTAAGTTTACGGAATAGGGTTAATTTACGATATAATTAATACACTGTGCTTAGTATATTAGTAAGTCTCGATAGGACTAGTCTTACTTGGGTTCAAGGTAGTTGTTGCCCTTTTGCTTTGAGTGCTTCATAGATCATGCTTGTCTGGCGGAACAGAAGGCTTGTCAACTGTACTACAGAGCAAAATTTTGACATAATGCTCTCCTTTAGTCCAGAGAAATGACACCAGCATTCCGAGCTTTCCTGAAAAGACATGATAAGACCGTTGTTACCAAAATGTTGAGGTAAGTTCTGAGGGGGTGCACCGCGGGGGTGCCCCAAGGACATGGCACACTTTGGCCTTCAGAGAGCGACCAGGGTTCCCTTTTCTCTGCCTCATACAGCCTCCCGGAGCTGCTTTTGTACCCATCGCGAAGATTTGAAGAGTATATGAATCTTCTCTATGCTCTGAGGCTTCACACTCCCGCAGGACACGCTGACCGTGGGAGCCTGACTGCTGCCATTGACCAACTCAAAACATACAAAAGTTACATAGATGAGGTTGGGGGCTGATGAGCGTTCATGTCCTTTACAAATGTTACAATACTTGTCGTACTGACTCAAAGATCCTAAAATACCTTATCCCTTCGTGGCATACTTCAAAGTCTTTTCTCCTCTTAATGTGAAATGATTGGGTTCAGTGATTTTGAGCACTAAGAGGGTCTATTCAAAGCCAAACAACATGAGACAGAATGTTTTCAGATACCTGGATAAGTGCAATAAAACTTTTATTAATATGAAAGTGTGAAGAATTGAATATTTGGATTGATTTTTCTAGACAACAAAAAGAAAAAAAAGTAAAATCCTTTGTTTTTGAGGGTACATCTTATGAATGAACTTTCCTGCCTCAGTAAAGATCGCAATCATAATTATTCTCTGAAAGAATTCAGCATCTTGGAAGATAGTACTATCATTCTGAAAATATTGTTGTGATGTGCATATTACACAGGCATCTGGGCTGAATGTAGACCGATAACCTCTTTTGCCCTGAAGATTGTGAACGCAGTCTTGTCACTTACCTCTTTGTCTTCAAACACTGGGGGCACAAAATTGAGATTCTTATTAAAGTGTATGAAAATCCTGAGCCGTGTACAAGAGCCATAAAATATTTAAATCTATTTTTACATATAAAAATTTCATAATTTCAGTTTGCCTAAAATCCTTTTGTTTACTAGATGAAGCACAACATCACTATGAAAGATCAGCTGTCAGAAATACAGAGAATCGTCTGGGGATGCCCGGTACGTATTCTGATGTACTCACTGCATCTCATGCTCATGAATATATCCTCAAGTTACTGGCAAAAGGAGGCTTGTGATTTCGATTCAGCTACCATCTGTTGAATGCCTGCTGCATGCTGTGTGCTGGCAAGCTTTCCCAGTTCACATCCTTGCTAGCTCTAAAGAGGCATATGAGAAGACACACAAGTGGACTTGATCCCATCCCATAACTTTGCTGCAGTCTTAGCTCCTTAACTGGTACTTCTGTGAACATGACCTCCTTTTGGGAAAGGGACCATGTATTCTATTGTTTTATATCTTCCTATACATAGTGCCTGGTGTAGGATTCTGTGCCCTGAGGATATCTGAAAAAATTTTTAGGCGTTAGTTGTTCACTATAGAATATCATCTGGTCCCAGTCTACCTTCTCTCTTACTGCCTTGCCTTCCACTTCATGATCAGATGATGCAAATCTACTTATTCTCCAATAATGTTAGCCTTTCTCCACACATTTGTGCTTTGCCCGTGCTTTTCCTTCTTGAAATTGCCTTTCTCACTCCACTGGGTAAACTATTCATCCTTTAAAAATCCAGTTCAATCATCATCTTCCTTGTAAAGTTTCCCCAATATCTCCAGCTGTGAGCCCCTCTCTCCAAGCCCCATCTTGGGTATCCTGAAGCACCCTGAACATCTCTGTCAGACTTTTTTACAAACCTGTTAACGTCATCAGACATGAGCTACAATTTACTTGTCATCTAATGTTTGGCATATAGTAGGAGCTCAATATATGAATTATGTTGAACTAAAGTACCAATTTGAAACATTTTTATTTGGTCAAATTGGGGAAACAAGTTGGAGCTGTTTTATTAGAATTCAGATCTGCACATTTTGGTAGGGAGAGTGGAGTTTGGATTACAAAAAGTCCAAAATCTTGGAACTCACAGAGTTGGAATTTATCTCTCGATCACTGTTTACATCAAGTGATCATCTCATGGCTAGATCAGTACAAGGGTCTAACTTCTGAATTTTTAACAATCCATTCACTTCCTTTTCTTCAAAGACCCCATCTTACCTGCTCCCATCCCCTCTTTTTTTTTTAATACTAGAAAGACTTAAAGCATTTATATATAAAACAGTAATTTCAGTAGTTTTAAAAATTAGACAACACCCTCAAATATAGTTTTAATTGTAAAGTCTGTGGTCTTTCTAAAAAAAAAAACCTGTTTTGTCAATAATAAAAACATTCACTTTTTCATAATTAAACTGAGTTCTACTCAACACAGCTTCTGGGATATAAAACAGTTCTTCAGTGGGATACTTTTTATTTTCTCCAAATTTATGAATGTTTCTGATTTTGTTTTTTATTTCATAGACTCTTTTAGAAGAAAGCAGATATCTGATTAGGGTCCAAGATGTAGCCCAACTTCACTGCTGTGATGAGGCAGTAAGTTTCTCTTTAAGGTAAGCATTGAACTGTCCTATGGCTGTGACTATGTCTTGCTTATCTTGTACCTGGGATCCAGTACAATGGATGACCTAAGTCTGCAACAGATCTTTGCACTGGACTGAAAACTTAAACATACATTCCCCGGCAGCTTTATTACCCTATTCACATTCAAGGCAGCTACTAGATGGAATGGGAGAAAACATATAATCTCTGCCAGAACCACAAACTGCATAGAAGCAGGAATTCTGAGGTTGGTCATTTTCCTACTGAAAGGAGAGCCAAGTGTTGTGAGTGTCACACACTAGTGATTTCCTCACCTATAAGAAGGAGAAGACCAGTTAATTATCCTGATAGTTATTGAGGTTAGTATTACAAAGGTCTCACCAAGAGACCATCATTATATTGAGGTCTCACCATTTCTGGTTTGCACAGCGTTTACAGCAATGTAAGAACAAAAGACAGGTGACAATTTCCATAAGCTAGCATCCCCTTTCTTCTTTTAGAACAAGGATGAACAAACTTTTTCTGTAAAGGGTCAGATCATAAATATCCTAGGTCTTGTTGCCCAGATTATTTTACTACTTCACGATTATAACATAAAAACAGCAAAAATCATGATATAGCATAAATAATACAGCACATAAGTGAACAAGTGTGGCTGTGTTACAATAAAACTTTATTCACAAAACAAATGGTGGGGCCATAATTTGCTGATACCTATATTAGAAAATTGTTTGCAAAACTATGTTCTCAATATTAATGGCAAAGATGACAATTCAACAACTAACCAAATGGAGAGAATTCAACTCCTTTAATTTATCCAACTCCAATAAAAGAAATAAAAATTGATTTGTCTATTATTTCAGTGAATATTTCCCATAGGTGTAGGTCAGGGAGTGGTTGGAAGAATCCCAATGCTTTCACCTCTATTCTTGCCTAGAGTAGTTCTAAATGAAAAGTCATGCAATTGTGTCACTTTTCTCATGATCAGTATTTTTGTTTTATTTGTTTTGTTGTTTTTGTTCACTCGCGATAGAAACGAGCTGCAGTGATGGAAGGAAACTAGCTATCAAACCAACAATTCTAAACACCCTGGTGTAGTAGGAGACATGCTAGGATTATCCCAGGTTTTTTTTTTTAATTAGAATTTATTTTACCTTCATGTATTCATGAAGGTAACACTCTCCTTTTATGTAAGCCTGAGTTTCTGAACTACATAATTTACCTTTTCTCTAAAGAACTTCTTTTAACATTTCTTGCTAGGCAGATCTACTGGCAATGAATTTTGATTTTTGTTTGAGAATCTTTATTTCTCTTCCCCTTTTGAAGAATAATTTTGCTGGCTACAGAATCTGGGTTGCTGGGTTCTGTTCTTTCAACACTTATTCTACTTTACTCTCTTCTGAGGAGACATCCAATGCAATTCTTGTTCTTCTTTGGTAAAGTGGGTTTTTTCTTTTGTTTGTTTTGTTTTGGTTTAGTTTTGTTTTTGTTGTTTGGGTTCTTTCAAGATTTTATCTTTGTCTTTGATTTTCTGGAGTTTGAATGTAATATGCCTACTTGGTATTTTTTTGGTATTCACCCTGCTTGGTATTCTCTAAACTTTCTGGATCTGTGATTTGGTAACTGTCAATAATTTTAGAAAATTCTCAGCCATTATCACTTCAAGTATTTCTTCTGTTCCTTTCTCTTTGTTCTCCATGTGATATTCCCATTAGACCTATGTACACTTTTTGTAGTTGTCCCAGATTTCTTGGTTAATCTGTTCCTTTCTTTTTCAGTATTTTTTTCCTCTTTGCTTTTCACTTGGTAAGTTTCTATTGATGTATCTTCAGGCTCATTGATTCTTTCCTCAGCTATGTCCAGGAGGTTAACAAGCCCATCAAAGGCATTATTCATTTCCATTTCAGCGTTTTTAATTTCTACAATTTCTTTTTAATTATTTCTTAGAGTTTCCATTTCTTTATTTTACTAATCTGTTCTTTTGTTGCATGTTGTAACTTTTTCATTAGCGTCCTTGACTTATTTATTGTAAATATTTCAAATTCCTGGTCTAATAATTCCAACAACATCCCTGCCATATAAGTCTAGTTCTGATGATTGCCTTATCAAACTGTTCTTCTTTCTCTTAGCATGACTTGTAATTTTTTGTTGAAAGCTAGACGTAATGTATTAAGTGAAAGGAACTGAGGCAAATAGGTCTTCAGTGTGAGGTTTTATGTTTATATGACTAGATGTTAGCCTGTGTTTACTATTGTAACTGTGGTGTCACAGGCTACAATTTATTTTGGTGTTCTTGTTTTTGTCTCCCTTGCTGCCATTGAGTTTCCCTAGAGACCCCTTAAATAGGGGTCCGAGTCTTCTAGTTCTTTTTAGCTATAATCCCTTGTCATTATAAGGAATTCTGTTGATGTGGTATCAAATGGAAAAAGAGGAGAAGGGAAGAGTTCTATAGTTTCATGGTTAGGTCTCAGTTTTTTAGTGAGCTTGTGCCCCAGGCTGGGACTTTCACAAATGTTTTTCATTCCTTTCTGTTTGTTTTGTTTCCTTCCATTTTGTGTACTGTCTCTAAGAGACAGGAAGGCTAGAAGGGGCTGGAAGTAGGTGTTTCCCTTCCCCCATATTGGTTAGATTCTGGTAAAATAGTTTCCCCTGAGGGAAGTCTTTTGGTAAGGAGAAGAGAGCTCTGCAGGCACATTTCAGAAAGGCTACCTTTCCTCTCCCTATCAGGATGGATGAAAACATTTTTCTTTGATCTTCACAGTGAGAGCCTGGTGTGGCTCCTGGAAGTAAAACATATGCCAGTTTTAAATTTGTGCTAGTAGGGACAGAATGGTCCCCTCAGGCTAGGCTTCCAGGAGTTCTTAATCTCTTAAAACTAGTTCACTGCTCCAGTGGGGAGGTTCTGCCTCCAGTAAGCTGTGTTTCTCTGTATCAGTGTGTCTCTCTAGCTTTGGGGGTGCTAGTTTACCTTGTGGCTTTGATTCTCTGACGGTGCAAGGAAGAGCTGTTGATGCTGAGTTTTTCAGCTTCCTTTTTGTTGTGAGGATGGAAGTTAGGACTTGCAAGCTCTTTATGTATCCAACCAGAAACCAAAGGGCTCAGTTATTAGAATTTAGCATTTGGGCAAAGAGAATACATTTAAAAATTTGAGGATCATGGGAGAATACTAAATTATTTTACAATCTAATTATGAGGTATATGTATGTTAAAATAGACACCATCTCAGTGATTTGTCAAGCAATAAATTTAAATGTAACTTTACATTAACTTTTCAATTAGCAATAATCGCGCCTCGGATAAACCTCATTGGCTACGATACTACCACTGCGCAAAGCTTACATTAACTTTTAAAATTCAGTAAGTGCAAGATAGGTTCATATTCCAAAAGATATTACAGAATACTTAGTCTGTAACTTTGTTTTCTATCATTTTGGAAAGTCACCTAAAACTCAGGAAATTCCATTCCCGTGACTTCCATTAGAGATTTCTACTCAGAGGAAACTGTTTATATTTATACATAAAATACTGACTTACATGAGTATAATGCTTTATAATTTACCATATTTTCTATTAATGCTTTTTACTTATTTATTGTAGTAATCTCTACACCTAATGTGTGGCTCAAACTCACAGCCCCCAAGATCAAGAGTCACACGCTCTTCCAACTGAGCCAGCCAGGTGACCCCACCATATTCTTTATTCTCTCATTTGATACACATTACAGTCACTTCCTGAGGCAAGTAGGTCTGGAATCATGTTATGGGTGGGAATCTGGATTTAAGTAAGTTCTCTGAGGCTACAGAATAAGTGCTGGTCCAAAATTCAGAACCAAGTCTCAGTGCTCTGTCTACTGACGAGACCAGCAGGTTAGAAAGATGAACTGAACCTTCCTCATAATAAACCTACCAACTAAGCAGTGAGTACTAAACAAACTACTGATAAACAAGAGCTCAGAACAAAATCAGTAAATACTTGCACCATAAAAAGAAAAAAATTCCTCCAGGTAGAGATGAAGTCACAGTGTCATTTTAGAGCTAAGACATTTGAAGTTATTTGTCCCTCTGTCAATATAGCCCACATATTGGGGATAGCTTAAGCTTTTAGAATATATTATGCAATTTGGAACTTTCATTATATCGTTTTTTCCGAAAACACCAATTTTCACTTATGTGGTTTTCAGCCTGCTGGTTTTTACGTAGACTTTTGTTGTTGTTCCCCTTTCCTTCCCTTGATGCTGAGGTGACAAAAGGCGGAGCCCTCGAGGACTGGTGAGCAGTGGCATGGCTTTGAATCACCAAAGGGGGACATCCACTTCTCAGACCAAGTCCTCTTGAGGAGAAACCCTACTACACTGCCAAAAATGCATATTGTAAACTTTTTTTTTTAGGCTCAACCCAAGGGGCCTACAGTACGTTACTGGGGCAGCTATGTATTGGGGACTTCCCAGAGATATTGGACTCTGGCTCTGAATTGGCTCTTAGCCTGGAAACTCAGAAAGCCTGTAATCCTCAAGTCAGTGTGGTTGTATAGAAGCTACAGTTTTGACCCAGGTCAGCTCAGAGAACCTATGGCTCGCTGTTGTCTGCTCATGCCCAAGGTTGTAAAATTCCTTTCAAGGTTTTCTGTATTTATAGAAATTGGGTACTTCAGCATTTTGGCCTTCTAATACAATAAACAACAATAAAACATTTCTAGAATGATGTTAGGAATTTAAACTATCACAGACCTGTTACATTTTGCTGAGTCATTTGACCTATTTCTGAACAAGGAAAGAAATCCTATCCAAGTTCATGGAGAAAAAACTCTACCCTTACAGTTGGTTCTTTTGAATATGAGAAGTGGCTTTCTGAAACGTTATTAGGATCCATAGTTTCCACTTCCTTTGCTCTATTATATCAATATGAGAGATGAAATTATTTACTTTTACATATGTAGAGGAGTTACTATGTTTTTTAGTGTGTCTCGTTTTTGGATGAAAATTGTTGAAGATCTTGAAGGGCTTTATTTATTTACAAGAATGGTATCCACTCATTTTAGGGAGAGAGCATGAGTGGTGGGAGGAGCAGAGATGAGAGGGACAGAGAGACTCCACACTGAGCACGACGTGGGGCTGGATACCACCGCCCTGAAATCATGACCTGAGCCAAAATCAAGAGTCGGACACTTAACTGATTGAACCACCCAGGAGCCTGTGGAAGGGCTTAACTTAGTAAATGGCTTTTGGAAATCTTTTTTCTAGATGGAACTCAGATTTATATTAAATAGCATTCTCAAGAAATAATTGATTGAAATAATGAAAACCTGTGTGTTTTCAAGCCTCTTTCCCTGTTTATGTCCTCTGAGGACAAGTGGCCTCAACTCCGAGTTAATAATGTGCCTGCTTTTGCTTTTCCCTGGGTCCAACCACCCGCTCGATCCACGTGGGTCACAAAACTGGAATTCTTTCATTTATTTCTGCCCTCGGGGTTACCACTTCCGAACGAAAAAATGATTCTTTACCTTTCAAAGGCACTTCTTTAAAGCAAACTTGTATTATATTCTTTGTTAATTCAGTTTAATAGAGCATTTTTTTTATAGCTTTGAACATTTCTCTAAACTGGTATGATAGGAGAAATAATTGTTCGTATCAATAGTATGGTAAAATTGCTAAACAAAAAGAGGGCAAGAATACGGGTGGGGGTCTTTTACCTAGAGTGGCCATTCACCACATACAGACAATTACACACAGATTGGGAAATACCTCTTCCCTTTCTAGCCTCCTCTTTCCCTCATCCCTAGTTCTGTAGGCACCATTACTGTCAGAATATCCTACCAACTTGATCTATAATATTGCTTCTTGCAAGTGTATATGTCAGTGTGTGTGAAGCACCCACTCCTTCCAGCCTAAATCACAGCCACACAGAAATGGGAAGGAAATGCATGAAAAAGGAAAAGCTGGCTCCAGCGGTTGGGCATTTCTGTTTATCCATACACCTAACAGAGCCAAGACCTCATTAATACTCTCTGAATAGCTGAACCTGAAATAGAGTCTTCAAAAATTTTTAAGTCCTGGGGAATGCCTGGGTGGCACAGTCATTAAGCATCTTCCTTCAGCCCAGGTCATGATTCCAGGGTCCTTCCTGGAATCGAGCATTGGAGCATCGGACTCTCTGCTCGGCGGGAAGCCTGCTTCTCCCTCCACCCCCTCTGCTAGTGTTCCCTCTCTCACTGTGTCTCTCTGTCAAATAAATAAATACAATCTTAAAAAAAAATGTTTCAGTCCTGGATCCCAGTCCTTCACCTAGCATGACATGGTTGTAACTAATACATGATTTAACTGCCTCACTCCTCAAAATGTGGTCTGCACATCAGCATCGTCAGGCAGCTGTTAGAGATGCAGAAACGCTCACACTACTCTAGTTCTACTACCTTCAAACTGCATTTTAACAAAAATCTCTAGGTAATTTAGAGGGACATTAAAGTTTGTATTATGTACAAGTCAGAGCCATTATTATATAAAGTGGATTCTAAGTGGCAATTATAGTAGCATTTAAGGACAGCAATCGGAGGTTTTTGATAAAAATACATAAAACCTTTGACCAATCAATCCTACCTGCCCACCACAGCCCACCCCATCCTCGCAAGCCTATCTGATAGAAATAACAACACATGTAAGGGATTTGATTGTAAATAAAGATCAGTTTATTCGAACATTGCACATAGTGGCCATAAAGAACAAGTGAAAGGAAGGAGAAAAGAAGGGAGGAAAAAGACCCAAGCCTGTACACACCAATGGACACCAAAAGGGGAAGAGTGGAATCAATGATGTCTATACACACCATAAAGTATTATTTGGCCATTAAAAACAATAAATTAAAGGGGCACCTGGGTGGCTTAGTCGGTTAAGCATCTGAGCATTTCAGCTCAGGTCATGATCTCAGGGTCCTGGGATCAAGCCCTGCATTGAACTCCCCACTCAGTGTAGGGCCTGCTGGAGATTCTCTCTGCCCCTCTCTCCACTTAGGTTCTTTCAGATAAATAAATAAATAAATAAATAAATAAAGCAAGCCATACCAGTTAACTTGAAGTGATTTCCATTGCTAAGTGAGGAAAAATAGAAAAAAAAAGTGTGGATATTACCATTTTTGTAAAATAATGGCAACCTACCTGTAAATAGATGTGTATATATGTACATATGTGTGTGATTACCTGAGCAAGTAAGAAAACAAAGACAGACAGGTAGGAGTTGGGTAATTTGGGTGACCTGAGTGAAGGGAGGAGGGACCCAAGCAAACAGAAAAAGTAAAACAAAAAAGGACACTTAAAAAAGCCAATGGTATGAATTGTTGCCACTTTAGTGTTTATGTAAAAGTTTATGTAGACTTCAAATGGCAATTAAAAAAAAATAGTGAAAATTAAAAATAAGACTTCCTCTGAACACCAAGCCAGTATATGGACTCCCTTCCTTCGAGCAAGTGAGGGTTGCCTTAAACTTCTAAGAGAAAAAAGACTTTGGTTATCCTCCCAACATGGGGGGAAGGAGGCTAGAGACACTGGGAAGTGGGTGCTCTCCCACTCCGCTCCTCCCCAACACATTGCTTGACTCCCTGGTGAGTACTCACACAAGCAAACCCAAAGGGGAGTACACTGGTGCCTGCCAAGCACAAGACCCTGGCTCCAATAACACAACAGTGTAATGAGGGTAACAGACGGAGGCTGAGGGCATGCCTGTTGATAAACATGCCTACAGCTGACCATCATAGCAACCTCCGTGAAAATGAAGAGTTAACTCTCACCTTTCATACTGATGAAGTATGTTATCTATTGATTGCCCTCCAACCATAATTAGGAAAATTTTAATTTCCTACCTAGTAGTTAAATGCTTTTCTTTTCCCGGTTGTGTACTTAAGACACCTTATGTCATATTGGTTCTTGTGCTTTTCTCTACCCCAACCTGTTACACTGAGGTCGAAACCAAACCAAACAGAAACTTTCCCTAGATTGCCCAAATACATCAGACACAAAATACCAAACTTGACAGAAGTTTAACACAGCTCTAGCATGATTCACGTTGAAAAGGAGGAAAAGTTCATTGTCTCTTTCCTCCACATTCCCACACTGAATGCTTATCCAGTGGGTAGTAAGTTCAAAGCATTCCACTGGAGCCTGGAGGCCCCCCCACAGGAGTGGCCTGAGAGACAGAAGAGACTATTTACACCAGGAGAAAAACTACTGAGAACTCCAATGAGCCATTTCAACCTGTCTACAGCGGGTAAAACCACCAACTATTGGCTTATCAATGCCAAGACGGTGAATTGTATAACAAAGCATGTGTGAATGCCTACTATGTAACCCTTCTCCACTTTAACACAGGTCCTATGAACACACCCGTGACCTCAGTCTTTTCCTCTTCAATGATGCACTGCTTGTTTCTAGTCGGGGCACAGTTCATACTCCGTTTGAGAGGACTTCAAAATCAACCTACCAGTTCATTGCATCAGTGGCCCTTCATAGGTTACTTGTAGAGGACATTCCAGATTCTAAATGTATGTATTCTTTTTCTTCCAAGAGTTAAAGACTTTTAGAAACCCGTATTACATAATACTCATTAACTATTAAAATATAATGTAGGAAAAGTACTGGAATGTTCATTTCAAAGTTTGCAAATAGTTCTCCAAATAATTTTAGGATTTCATTAATGTAAACTTGCATCTATCGGAAATAGCAAAAAAAAAAAAAAAGGAATGCTGGCAAAATGGCATTGTCAGACAGGTACCCTACATATTAGGAAAACAACTTTCAAAAATCACAAAGGGAAGCACGAACCCACATCATCCTGAGCTCTTTGAAGCCATCTGACAGGAGAGCCACTACCCACCACAGCTTGTAAATGTTACAATTTTATACTTTTACCTATCACTTTTCCATTTTACTAGGACTCAATACTGCCTATAGATTTTACTATTTTAGATTTTTATATGCTGTTTCCATTCCATTAAGATGAAGTGATTATTACAGCGATTACTACAGATTATTACAGTGAAGTGTACCTTTGCTTCCATAAGTTCATATTCAAGTTGATAGTTCTTCTGTAACTGACAGATTTGCAAAGGATGTTTAGTAACAAACATTTCATTCATTAATAACCTCAACAGAATTATCATGTTATGAAAAGAAATCCTACTTAAAAATACTATGCCTATTTTTAGTTATTACCTACACTTCACTTGTCAAGCTTAAAAGGATCCTTCTCTTTTCTCAGTTTTTGTTAGGCAATCTGAATGGAAGAGCTCTCATTCTAATACTCTTCACTGCATGGCGAGGCAGGACTTAAGGTTAAAGCTAGAATAAAGGTCTTATTGAAGGAACTCACCCTTTAAGAAAGGATTCCTTCCCTTTAGTTTTAGCCTCATTTTAAATCTGAGCCTGAGAAAAAATGAACACCAAAGGGGACCATTGTTTCTACGTGTTTTCCACCTAGAAAACAAACTCAGCTGAGTTAGTTATCTATAATCACCGGGAATGGTTAAAGAGGGTAGGACATCTGCTTTCAATCTCCCTTTAGTCAGCTGTGGTCTGTGTCAAAACATCACTCTGTAACCCGCTAGACAGCTGGCACTCAGCTACATAGTTGGCTTAATTCCAACAAGGTGATCCAGGCCTAGCTCTCAGCATCTCTACCTGCACCAACTCTTAGTGTAGACCTTTACTGTCCTCCTTCTGGAGGGACTGAGACAAAGAGTTAAAGAACATGACATCATCTCTACCAGTCTTTAAAAATAACTGCTATTAGAATTACACAATCACAAAGATTATTTTAGATTATATTTGAATTATTCAGGATTTTTAGGAAGTTATATTCTAAACTGGACTTGTATCTTTTGGAATCCCTTTTTAGTTTACAAAAAGTTCTTAAAGATGACTTGGTCAATTGTTGAATTTTGTAACATTTTCTTTTCTTTTGATTGTGACCTGCCAAGATTCATTAGTGGACCTCAAATATTTTTACAGATATCAAGAATGCATTTATTCTTTATGGTCCAAAACGTGAATGGATTTGTGCTACAGAGGTTGAGGATGATAAATTCCTATGGTTGTCAGTACTTCAAAGTGCAATCAAAAGTAGTATGGAGAAGTAAGAAAAATATTATGGGTGCTAATTCTCCCTGGCAAAGACCGAGAGATCCCTGTTTCAGAAGATCCAGTAGGAAGCAGAATGATTTCTCACGGATGGGGAGAATGAATTAGGATGATCCATAAAGTCCCTCCTAACTTTTAAACTTTATCATCTATGTTCAACTATGCAAAGAAATGTACAGAAGAACAACTTGAGTCCAAAATTTTGAAGCACTTCTTTTGGTGGTTATTTTTCATAGGCAGTAAAATTTGACAGAACAAAGATAATTGCATATTTTAAGTTTTGTTTTATGAGCTAATGAAAAAGTCAGAATAAAAACGTTTTTCTTAAATAATCAGTCTAGAGAAATATTTTGTTGACTTACCAATCATATCTTTATAAATTTTCATGATATAATTATTGATTTTAAAATGTGTATAAAAATATAAATGGCAATTTGGCAAAAAACCTGTCACATGTCTTTCATATGAATATATTCTTCCAGAGAGCATTAAAAATAAATTCCTACAAAGTACTAAAAAGTTTCCTGTGATTTTGAAGTGTTTTTTTGGTTGCAAAATTAAAATTTTTAGACCCTCTAAGTAAGAGGTTTTAAAAAGTTAAATTAGACATTGCTAAATTAGAAGGCTGTTGGGGGAAAAAAAAATCAACACAAAATTCCTTAAAGATACAAAAATAAAGGGCTCCTGGGTGGCTCATTGGTTAAGCATCTGCTTTAGGCTCAGGTTGTGATCCTAGGGTCCTGGGACCAGTTCTACATCAAGCTCCCTGCTTAGTAGGGGGTCTGCTTCTCCCTCTACCAATCCCTGTTGCTTGTGATCGCTCTCTCTTAAGTAAATATATAAAAGATTTTTTAAAAAGAAACAAATATAAAGAATTCAAGACAATTCTGTTTGAAGAGAAACAGCAAAACACATGTTTGGTAGTCTTTTTTATCTTTAAAACCTTCATTTAATTATTTAACAAACTGAAGCCATAACCTGTTAGCCACTTGGAAACTTCTGCTAATGTATGCAGTAATAGTAATATTTTTTACTTAGAGTTGATATTGATCTTGGAAACTTTACTTGTCAGTTTCCTTTTTGTTTCATATTCTCCTTTAAGATAGTAAAAATCTACTAGTACAGTCTAGGATTGTGAACTGGGCTATTTTAAACATTTTCTTTTTCCAGTAAACAAATAAATTCCTTATAATTCTTAAAAATTTAAATTCTTGCTAAAAAATGTAGAGAAGCTAAAATATTGTGCTGTTTTTTAGTGTAAAATCACACCTTGATTCTGTTACGATATATCCATGCAGCCTAACATCTATGATCCCATAGAATAAACTATTAAAGGGAGTGTCTGCAATGAATGCAGTGAATGCAAATTTACATATATGATCAAAATGTATATATCATATAATATGAAACAAATCCTAAGACATTTTTTCAACCTGAATAGGACACACTTCAGAAGCTCTGTTAATAGGAAAAACCAGTCTCTATGACCAAAGATTGGATGACAAAATAGCTGAAGGTAAACTAGAAATCTCAAGGAATTTCCATTTATTCTGTGAATAATTAATGCCCTCAAAAGTTTTAAAATATTATTATTTGAAAATAATCTATGTAGCAACTGATAGGCATAAGTTTCTAACTAAGACTTAAGTGCATAAATCATGCAAAAAATGATGATGTTTGCATGTGGACAGTACTTATGTCGTTGAGGTTCAACACTTTCCCTTTGCTTCTACGGGACAATTAAGACCTTACTTCATAGCTATTTCATAAGTTTACATGACTGCTGAGTTAAAATCTCACACACAACAATTTAGTTTACTGGCGAAACTGCTCAATTTTCACTGGGAAAATTATAAAATCTGACCTCCAAGTTGAAGCCTGAAAGTACCACATGACTCCTAAAGAATGCTGTTCACGGTTAAAGAATGCCTCATCCAATACAGTTCTTTAAAATAAAAAATTCAGTAGGAAACTCATTTTTAAGATTTTTACAAAATATAGATGCTTCGTGTAAAATACTAAACCTAAAAGACAAATTGACAATTTATTTTTTTGACTTCTTTTGCAAATATTTCAGTCTTTGCTTGAGACACAAATGGGAAGGCCATTCTGTAAATCAAATCAGTGTGAGGTTCTGGCCACTTAAGTATCCTGGACCAATGTTATGTATTCCTGACACTATGGAGCAAGGGTGGGCTATGCCAACAAACACAATATATCCTCCAGGAAAAGTCATCCTGACCCTTTTATTGTTGAAATTAAAAAATAAAACATACTTAAATACAGGTGAACATATAGGGCAAAACAGAATCATAAAATTTAATGTTGAATTAAGCAGTGAGCTGAATGTTTGGGTCTCCAAACTGGCTTGAACCCAAAACTGCTTAAAAATGGGTATGTTCACAGTTAACGGCAATTGGCTTATAGGTGAGAGAATGGTCGAAGCTGTTCCAGTTGAACTTCCAGAGAAATTCTCTCCTCAAGAACATCCTGAAAAAGATGCAAAGTTATGTTTCAAAGTATATAAAAATGAAGGCACATCTAACAACAACTCAGCATCAAGAAAACAATTTATATTTGTTAAGACAAAGGGAGAGTCACTCATTTTAAGAGGATACTTCAACTTAGCAAGGAGTTTCTTTATATGTCAGTACTATTAAAATATGATCTTAAAATCTTTTTCTTACTAAATAAATCAGGGTAATAAAATGTTTTTTAATTATCAGAGAAAAGCCAATATTTGCAAATGATGTTACTAATGCATGCATTTTGCATAAAGCCTACCCCCTGCAGGAACAGTAGATGAACCAATTAACACAGATTTTTTCCCCGGTGATGTTATCTGGTCCTGATAACTCCTGAACCTCATCTGACTTTTGGTTTCACAAAGAATAAATTTATTCTGCAATCAGAATTTCTTACCACTATTGATTGTGAACAGTCTTTTCAGATAGCCAGCAAATCCTAACTCAACTTTTTTTTCTCGAACATGCTGATAGTTTTTTAACCAGAACCATTTCCTATTTTGTACCATACTTCCTATTTTCTTTTCAAGATAGAGAGAAAAGTGATTTTAAAAATAGCTCCTATATACATGTTTCTATAGGCGCCTTTATTTCTTTAGAAAAACAAGTGTCAACAAAATTTTCATTATCAAAGTAAGGTACTAGTAAGCTTATCCTTAGTTTTATAGTCTTCCTTTACAACAGACCAAATTCATAATCACAGAGTAACTATAAATATTTTCTCTGATCAAAGAGCTACACAAAAATATCATTCATTCACAGATATTTATCAAATCCTAACATGCGCTAGATTTTTAGGGATAGAGACAATATGGTTACAAATTTATCTAGGGAGTCCTCACTCACTTCTGACGTCCTGCTTGAGCATTAATACATCCCTCTCTCTTTTCTCTCATTGTATTTTGGTTTGGAATTTGGAACGAACACACACACACACACACACGTGGGGGGGGGCACCCTGAACAGAAAAAATTATGACTTTCAGTGAGCTCATTTTAGTAGGGAAAAGAGACAAAAGGTACCATAGATAATAATACCAGATAGTGTGATAAACGCTGGATGAGGGATACCAACAGAATATTATGGGAACAAACTAACTCTGCATTCATTTTACACTTTCATGGACTCTTCTCTTGTCTTTGTGGTTTATAACCTTGCTACTCAAAGTGGGACCAACAGTCCAGCAGCATTTCTATCATCTGGAAGCTTATGAGAAATGCAGAATCCTCAGGTCCCTTTCCATATTTAATATGAATCAGAATTTGCATTTTAACACGACCCCTGACTAACTATATACACTGAGATGTGAGAGTCACTGATTTATAAGATATAAATACTTAATGTTGGTAAGCCATAAATGATTCTAGCTCATTTTTATTTGCAGAGATTCAAAGAAATCAGAGTGGTAAGAAAGAAAAACATATCCATTCCTCTCAAGTGTAAATGATGGGAGTACACATGGCCCATAAGCATCACTTCTACCTAAGGCTTGTCTTTCCTTTTTCACATGCAAAATGATCTCAACTGTCCCCATCTTCTTTAGACCAGTTTATCTCTCTTTAAGAGACTCTGAGTTGTCTTTGATAAAAGGATAAACCAACAATACTCAAGTCATCTTAGAATTAAGTAAGAGTATAGGGAACCACATATATCGTCTTGGTGGTGCTCAAGGTCACATTTCCTCTCTTGGGTTTCATTATGAAAGTTCAGGAACATTACAGGAACAGTGATGCCATATATATATATTATATATATTATAATTATATAAAATATAATATATATTAAGAGTTTTATATATTATATATAACATAATTATATATTGTATAATATATAATTATGTTATATATACATATATAAATAAATAAAGACAATCAGATCAAAATTGAGTATACAAAATTCCTTCAAATACACAAAGATTCAACGGTGTAAAAAACATTTTAGATACACATTTCTCTTCCTGCCTAGGAAGTTTCATACTAGCTTAAAAATGCTGGATCACTTCTAAGCTCCAGTTAACTGAGATGTTCTGAGTCCATGGAATTCCCCAAGTAAAGATTCAGAATACCTTTAATTGTTGCTGCAATTCACTATTCAATCTGGCCAAAACTGTGTTGGTTTCCTTATTGCGTCTAATTGATGCCTGAATTGCTTTCTTATCTTTTCCAACAGACCTGAGAAGGTAAGAGGGCAAGAAAATATGACTGTCATTTATCTTTAAACTCTCTCCATTCTTCCCTGACCTCTCTCTAAATCCAGAAAGTAGAGGGAACATCTTTTGCCTTAATAGCATAGCTCAACAGCATTAGCTCAGTTTCAGTGGTCAACCCAAAGTATCTAAGTTTCTGAAGATTAAGTTTTATTGTTTTTGTTCTCTTTCTTTTTCTGTATAATCACCTGACTTTTAGTCCAGAGCAGGTAACCATTTTTCTATCAACAACCACATAGTAAATATTTCAATCTGTGGGCCACATGATTTCTGTAGCATATTCTTGTTTTTGGTTTCTTTTTCTCTTTTCCTCTCCCTTCTCTTTTTTACACCACACATAAAAGCTATTTTTAGCTCTGGGCCTTAAGAAAACAGGCCACGGGATGAATTTGGCCCACAAACCCTAGTTGGCTGATTCCTGGTTCAGGGCAACCAGAGTTAAAATCTTACTGTTACTCTATACTAATTTAAAAAAACAAAAACAAAAACAAAAAAAAACAAAACAAAACACTCTGCTCTAGGGTTTGCATTAGGTTGTTAAAACGAAGCTGGAATTGAGCCAGATAACAGAAAGGGGGAAAGTGGGGAGAATATTACAACTACTCAAAAAACTCTCAAAGAGGAGCACCTGGGACCCTCTGCTCAACTAGAGAGCCAGTCTGACCATAATTTCCTTCACTCTGATACGTTAAGTGCTGTGCTTTTTGCCCCTTTTGTCTAGGGACAGCTCTGATTACCTAGGAATTGAAGGCTGTGATGCAAGCACAGCAGCTAAGACACCTGTCTTCTGTGTGTGTTCATCAACTTCTGGCTTTAATTCATCTTCTGATTTCAATCTTCTTCGAACAGGTTTAGGTGGTGGAGCAAGAGGTGTGGTGCCTTTGCTCTACAAGAAAAGAAGTCCACAATGGGGATGTCTTCAAGACATTCACAGTTACTCAGCACTTTACAACATCATTTGCTTTCTTTACACTGCTTCTTCTCCAAAAATTAAAAGTCACCTGACCCACTTTTTAAAAAAAAATATTTTATTTGTTTATTTGACAGAGAGAGAGATCAAAATAGGCAGAGAGGCAGGCAAAGAGAGGCGGAAAGCAGGGCTCGATCCCAGGACCTTGAGATCATGACCTGAGCTGAAGGCAGAGGCTTAACCCACTGAGCCATCCAGGTGTCCCACCTGTCCCACTTTAAAACAATTTATGTATTTTTAACATGGCTAAGTTCAATTTCAATGTGAAAGGGTGTTCCTGAGTTGACATCACAACTGTGAAATATACCTAACCAGACACTTTTTAAAAAAAGGGTGACATAAGCTCCTTGAGGCCTAAATCTGACTCAAAACTGTAATATTCATGATTTAAATATTAACAAGGAAGATGTTTAATATATATACTGTTTAATAAATATAAACGGGTGTCTCCAGGGGCCCCTGGGTGGCATAGTAGGTTAAGCATCTGACTTTGGCTCAGGTCAGGATCTCAGCGTCCTGGAATTGGGCTCTGTGTCGGGTTTCCTGCTCAGTGGGGAGCCTGCTTCTCCCTCTCTCTCTGAGCTCCACCTTGTGCTTTCTCTCTCAAATAATCTCTTAAAAAAAAAAAAAGGAGGGGGGAGTCTCCAGAAATATCCATCCATTACCATTATAGGATTTCCTAGTCAAAAATACTAAAATGTGTTTCTTCTTTTAAGATTTTATTTATTTATCTGACAGAGAGAGAGACAGCGAGAAGGAACACAAACAGGGGAAGTGGGAGAGGGAGAAGGAAGCTTCCTGATGAGCACGGAGCCTTGATTGCAGGGCTCGATCCCAGGACGCAGGGATCATGACTTGAGCCAAAGGCAGACGCTTAACAACTGAGCCATCCTGGTGCCCCTAAAATATGTCATCTTAATAAAGCAATTTATAAAGAAATAGAAAGCTAGGCAATTCTTTAAAAACAATAACTAAGATGCACAAAAATTATAATGCCCAAATACGAGTGGACACTGTTAAAAATTCTGTATTTTCCCTCAACAGATTCAAATGTTATTTTGGTATTTACCATAACCTGATCTGTTAATAAATAAAATGACAATCAACTGCCATATCTTTGGTTAAATACTATTTTTAATTTGTTGCTGTGAGCTGACAAAAATAAAATTCACTATTTAAAAAATATCACAAAAATATGGTAAAAAATAGTGTCGAGAGAGTAGTTTAAGCACTCTCAGAAGCACATGCTGTAATAGCTACTGGGAATGTCTGGGTGATAACAGGAAAAAAAATTACCAAAACTTTTCTTTCAGTGGAAAAACATGCAAATACCTATAATTAACTTCGCAATGCACAAACCAAATAAGGACTGACTTACATACATAGATGGATGGGCAGTATGTGATAATGCAAGTATAGTAAAATATTAATGGTACAGTCATGGTGTGGGTTTACTGATCTATATAATATAAAATTCTCTCAATTTTATTTTATATTTAAACATTTTCATAATAAAATGTTGGGAAAACGTTTTGGGAAAAATTATTCCCAAAACGTCAAAAAAAGAGCACAACGCCCTTAGAGGGTTGGTAATTTTTCTCTATGACACTTATGACTGCAATAAAAAAAATGGAGTTTGACCAATAAGGAAGTTGTACTTTCCAAATGTGGAAAAATGTCATCACCATATAAATTCTGAGAACCTAAGGCATATACTAGATGACAGACCATCACCTCCTAGAATTTTTAAACAGGCAGACTCCGTTCTGAAACAGACCAAATATATTACAGTTAAAGGCAGTGGAATGGCTTAGATACTAGCAGTTCACTTCATTTCTAAGATCTTGGTCACCTTTAAAATCTTACAAAGTGAAAATGATGTCATATAACTTTTTATGTGTACAAAATAATCAATATTATAGAAGACATCACATACCACATTGGCGGGAACACTAGCAGCTGTCTTTTCTTCAATTTTACTATCTGTTTTGGCAACTCGAAGAGAACTTGCAGAATCAGAAGCTTTTTCAACCTAGAGATGAATATATTATCATTCCTAATTATACATAAGCAGTATACAATTATGCATAAATATGTATGTTAACAAATTGGAGAGTAAAATGTTAAGAAAATATTCATTCTCATAATAAGGATTGTGAGAAAACCCTGTAAAAATGGCCACTCTCTATAGTAGAAGGGCGGAGAGCAGGAGAGGGCTGAGGATGCAGCCCAGCACTGTTTGGAAAGTTCTTGTGGTGGGGGCAGGGGGATGCCTCTGCCCTAGAGACGTGAGTACCAGTACCCTGTACACACCTGTACTTCCCCTCAGGCCCTCCCCTGCCTTCCTGATAGTGTAGGCCATACCCCAAGAGGCCCCAGGGCCAGATAAAAAGTTTCAGGCTCAAAGAAGTGGCTAGCAGAAGTTCCTGCCACTAGATCTGAAGAGCATCTCCTAAACACTGTCTGTAAAGATGGAATCTGGCAGCCCGTGGTCTGTAGGTCTAACTAATGTGACTCACATCGTATGCATGGAGTGTAGCTAGGGTAACCATAGCCATCTGTTACATGCAAATCTTCACCAAATCACACATCAGATGCGAGCCCCTGAGCAGTGTTTTAAGCATGCCCGGAGGGTTGTTTGTGCCTTTTCCCATGACAGCTAGCTTCTACCCAGATTCTGATTTTTTTTTTAATGATATTTATTCATTTATTATTTATTTATTGATTTGATGGGGAGACAGAGAGAGAGAGATAGATATAACAAGTAGGCAGAGAGGCAGGCAGAGAGTGAGGGGGAAGCAGGCTCCCTGCCAAGCCGAGAACTTGATGCAGGGCTAGATTCCAGAACCTTGAGATCATGACCCAAGCCAAAGAAAGAGGCTTAATCGACTGAGACACCCAGGCACCCCACCACATTCTGATTATTAGGCATTATACTGTAACCAGCAGGTATCCAAGGCCAATTAACTAATTAAGAAGCACAGACTCAGGGAATATAAATTCTCTAAAGCAGCAGCAGATATTTTACTCGCCGATGTCCACTTTGGTATCCGCTCTTTTAGAGGTTCCTCTGCTTACAGACCTGCTTATGAATATAATGTGGGAAGAGTTTCCCAGCAGAAAATTAAATAAGCCCTTAAAACTGACCGGTAAGACCTCTGGATGTTTCTCGGCTTCATCATCTTGTTCTTCATTGACGTTTGATGCAGCAAATACTTCAAATTGGCTGAAATCTGCAAAATTTGGTTGCTCTGGTATCTGCTGAGGTGAGGTACTAGTGTGAGTGATTAGGCCATCGGCATCCACTGGGCGATGCACAACGGGACCAGGAGCCTACACAATGGGTCACACATGGAGGAACACACTTCATTAATCTATCACTGTCAGCAACCTTCTTCTTTGAAAATATACTGCAGAGATGCTTTGTTATCTGTAAATTCAGGGAGATGAGTGACAGTAGCATCTACCTCTAAAAACTGTAAGTGGAATGCTGAGACACTCAAAAAATTAAGATGATAAACCTTCAGTAAGAAAGATACTTTTGCAAATTCTTACTGCAAAGAAAGTACATTAAAGGAGAGGAAGGGTCTGGTCTTACTCTTTGACTCTGTACTTGCATCTAACTTTTTTTCTTAATTAGGCTACTGCGCAACAGTCTGTGCTTTTAACAAGTCTTTTTTTTTTTTTTTTTTTTAATGTTTCTGGAAAGGTTATCTTGAAGTGTGAAAACCACTGCTCTAACTACCCTCCCAACACTTCAGTGTACTTCCCTCCAGTTCGTCCTCCCCTCCTTTGCCAGAGCAATCCTTCTAAAATCTTTAGTACAAATGTAACTTCTGGCCAAGCACTATGGAAATTACAGTGAATGAACAAATAAGTCGGATGCCCTAATGAAGCAGTACAGCGCAGGATAAGAGACAAGTACACGAGGACTTAAGACAATGTGAGTTTATGACAGCAGAAAAGTACAAGGTGCTACAGGAAGAAATCTTCAGGCTCTTCCCTGCTTACCCTTTAAAAATTCTCTCTCCTATAAGACTTCTGTCCTTAGTATGATACAGAGATACTCTGCCCCTTTCCCACCTCTTCAGCCTCAATCCCCATCATTTGGCGGCCCTGAATGAACTCTTGTTCCCTGGAATATGCCAGGCCACATCATTCCTTCTGAGAGGAGTGCCCTCTTGATCTCTCAAGTCTCTGCTTGAAGTCTCACTTCCTTCATTTTACTTAACACCTTTCCAATGTGATCCTTGACTTTACTGGTTAGTCAAGCTGTGCTGAAGCATTTCATAAATATATCTAGCACAGCCCTTCTACTGTAACTGTTGTTTGTAGGTCTGTTTTCCCCACTGGATTGGTTCTTGAGTCAAGTGACCAACTCACTGGGTTTCACAGTTCAACCCAAGACAAGTATTCTTGCTGAGAGTTTAGATAAACAAAATATTCAAATTTCAGTATCTTTGATGATTAAGAAACCATCTTTTTAACTTCAAATAATCAACTTCATTGTAGGAATCTAACTCAGAAAAATCAACCAAATTCATTCATGTAAAAGGCAGTTGGCCAGTCAGTCAAATAAAAAACTATCAGCTATAATCCAGAATCTGTCTTAGAACCTACTAGATGGAAACAATTTCAACCTGGCAGGGATGAAGTGGCCAACTTACATTTCCTTTACGGACGGAGTAACATCTTCAGGAAGTTGCAGTGAGGTCACGGAGCCTCTGCTAGACCCAGGACATGTCCTGGGTCTACATAGGGACATATAGACAGGGACATCTCCTATCTCCCAACCCACTGTTCTCTCCACTAAACCTTCCATTAGCAAGACATTAGCATTTGGTCCACTTTTAAAGTTTCTTTCTAATCATTATTCTTGACTTCCAAAATAAGACTTAGCTTCCCTGAATAAAATGCTCATTAAGAATGACAATTAGGTAATTCCTAATGTTTAAAATAATTCTAGAGTAGAAGCAAACCCTAACAAATATAACTGGTCAGTAATGAATACATTGGAGAATTACCTGTGAGGGCTGTGGTCTTGGAGGCACTGCAGGAGGATGGGCAACAACTCCAGCCTGTTGTTGTCCTAAGTAAATACACAGATCATCTTTTTAGTAAATACATACTCTGCTAGTAGAACAAATAGGCGGAGTGAATATGATCAAATGAAAAAGACTGCTAAGAATGCCTGGTAAGTATCAGGAGGCATTTGGTATCCTGTAAAACTATCTAGGTATGACCTAATGACCAAGACTAACGGCCTTTTGTCAGACCTCATATCTTTCTTTCTTTTTTTTTAGGGAGTTGTTTTGTGTGTAGCCCAATGTGGTGCCTGAACATATGATCCAGAGATCAAGACCTGAGGTGAAATCAAGAGTTGGACGCTGAACTGACTGAGCCACCAGGCTCTCTATCTCAGACCACATTTCTCTTGTTCTATTGCACAAGACATTCTTGACAAGCTTGTTTCCATAATATTAACCATTCTTGGCTTTCTTCTATTTCTGAATGTTCTTCAGCTATAAAATATGCAGACTTCCAAATTTTCTCTTTACATTTAATACTTCACTCAATCATTTCTATGTAAATGATTCTCAAATAATATAATCTTTCTTAGCCCACAGATCCAATGGCCTTCTATTATATCCTCTTTTCCTCATCATTCCAAAACCGTAACATCCAAAAACAGAACATCATCACCCTCTGCTCCTAACTTTTCTATACTGATCAAGATTTATTAATAACAATAAAACCAAGTTATATAAAAATTAAAACCTTGGAATAAGTTATGAGACTTTTCTCTCCTTTGTCAGCCGACTGAAGACCTATCAGCTTTCTCTTCTTGATCTCTCCACATGCTGGTTTTAAAATCTCTTGCAGCATCTCTCAGAGGTTCCTATCTTTATCATGAAAACTCAAACACATTAAGGGAAAAAAACTTCCTCTCATCTGACACCTTTTAAACTCAAAATTTCTCTTCAGATAATTAAAAAAAATAAGACACAGTAAGAGAATATAAAATAAAATGTGCTCTTTAACAAACTTTAAAATCAAATAATAGATTATTATGGTTCTCTAACCCTTACCTGTGGTGACTGCAAAGGTCCGATTCATATCTAAAGAGGATGATCTGGAATGAGAAGGCTGTGGCCTTGGAGGGGGAGGTGGTGGTGCAGTATTATCAGGCGACGTTCCTGAATGAGACCTATAAAATTCATCCCATTACAACTGGTCATGCTATAGGTAGTGGAGCTTTTTTCCTTTTAAGCTTTCAAATTTGGCTAAACAGTTAAAGGATCTTACTGATGTGACAATTTTCTCAAGTGGCATGTAAGTATTACAGTGAATAAGGACAAGATTGTTTGATATGCATTAAAAAAGTAATTATTCAAATAATCTTTTTATGAAGCATAATTATGTATTTTTTCAAATTTCAAAAAATTTGAAAAGGAAGTTCATTATTAAACATGATAAACTCCATAGACACAAACCTAGTAACATTTTCCCATTCAATTAAAGATAGTATTAGTTTGGAAAACCATTTTCACAAAATGGAAACTTTACTTTCAGACATGGTTAGCTTTCACCTTATTTAAAGTCTGAAGTTTGGTAAGCGGAAATAGAATCTGGCTCAACTACGTGAGGTGCCCATTTCTGTGTCCCCACAGGCAATCTCATTATAATGGTGGCTGTGCTCATTCTGGACCCGCTCTAGAGATTCACATGTTTGCCACCAAAGTCTTCTGTATTACGAAAAGAGTCACATGGACTCTGGGAATCTGATCCTCATTTACAGGGATAAAAAGGAAAATAAAATCCAAGATGACTGAAGAGAAGTAATTATACAAAGAAGCAGTCTGAGTCTGGAATTTCTTCCAAGATGCTATACTACTAGTCTCTCTTTATATTCTCCAAGCATGTGGCAAAAGGATACTTAGTATGTATAAAGATGAGGGGAAAAAGATGCTTCTGTCCTGCACACAATTTTTAGCGGATGCTTAAGCCCTTGTAGACAAATCCCTTGCCACCTTCATCCTATCCCATACCTTTTTTATTTATGCCTGAGAAGTTATATGTAACGCAGATCTCCAGGGTAGGTAGGGAGCCCAACACCAGGTGTGTGCTTCTAGATGACATCTTAAAATACAGAATTCTGTGGGCACTTGCCATAAGGCTATACAAGGAAATCTGTACATTTATTACTTAAACGGACTCTCAACTGCTGACTTACAAAAAGGACTATATTAAACTGCTAATCCTAACTATAACTCTTTTTAGGCCTTCCAGAGGATACCATGGGAACAATAAGGGCTCCTCCTGCTTTCCTATTCAAGTTGAAAAAGAATCAAAATTATTTTCTTTCTACTTAAATCAACAGGTAACTTAACAGCCTTCAGAGAACTGAAGAATAGAGGAAAATAATTCATACTTGGCTCTAAAAGAATTCTTAATATTAAAATGTAACGAGATATTTTAATATGCTTTTTATTGACAGAAATACTGACCTTTGATGAGTTACATTGTTTCCAATCTGTTCTGGGTCCGAAGTAAAAGAGTCTGAACTACTGTACCCATCTGCTGATAAATGGAATATATCCTATTTAATAGCAATTTTTTATTCACTTCTTACCCTATATACTCTAAACAAATATAATAATTATTATTTCAAATCAAAGATATTTAAAGACTGGCTAATAGGTTAACAGTTCATCTGAGTGTTATTAAATGTAAAAAAATTACATACAAATCATGTTAAACATGACATATTTAAGTTACAATCTAGGAAAGTTAATATAGGAATAAAAAATTGCTTAAACAATAATAAAATTTTTGAGATAAGCCAGATATTTCCCATTTTTCACCTCAGAAAATATCTTTTCCACATCCTCAAAATCTTATGAAGGAGCAAAGTCCAAGAGGCAGACTAATGGCTGTGACGCAATGACAAATTTTAAAATAGAAAATCAGGGACAATGTAATGGAACACTGCTATTTACTTTCAAGGATTACAAACTGAAGAGACTGGTTATTTGGTTCAGAATGTGTCCCTTTCCTTTTTCTTAGCAAATAACTGAATTGTTTAATTGGTACAGAAAGGATGCTAAAACTAACATATTTCCATGTGGATGTACCAAGAGGCATCTCAAACTTGAGATGTCTAAAACTCAACTTCTGTTTATCCCCCCAACAAACCTACTGTTACCCCAGCTTTCCTCAATTCCCAGTGGCTCAGACCAAAATTCCCTGAATTGCCCATGACCTCCCAGCCCCATCCTGTATCACACAGGTAAACAAATCCTATGCTCTTTTCTTACAAAATACAGCCAGAATCTGACCACTTCTTAGCATTTCTACTCCTACCACCATAGGCCAAGCCGTCCTCTTCTCTTGCCTGTATTATTCTTATTGTTTTTTAAATGGCCTTTCCTGCTTTGATTCTTGCTTTCTTGGGACCTATTACCAATACAGCATAGTGATCCTCGTTAAAAAAGGAAGGTCAGAGCAGAGCACATCTCCATTCAAAATCTTCTAATGGCTTTTTGTCTCATTCAGTAAAAGCCACTCTTACACTGCTCCCCGATTATTCCTCTACCACTTGCTACTTCTGCCAGCCAAATATGTTGATTCTTTTTTTTTTTTTTTTAAAGATTTTACTTATTTGAGTAAAATCTTGAGACAGCAAGAGAGCAGGGGGAGAGGAAGAGGGAGGAGGCGGCTTCTGATCCCAGGACCCTGGGATCATGACCTGAGCCAAAGGCAGACACTTAACGACTGAGCCACCCAGGCGTCCCAGATGCTAACTGATTATATTCCAGGTGTTTGCCTGCTGATCCCAGCAGAAGGCAGTTGTCTAAGCAGGGCTTCACATGTGCTGTTTCCTATGCCTGAAACGTCTTCCTTCAGATATTCATAGCCGAGTCCCTCATCTCCTTCAAGTTTTAATCCAAATGTCTTCTTTTGGTAAGGTCTTCTTTGACCACCTTATTTAAAATGTCACTCCCTCTTCCTTTTCCCAGCTTTTATTCTTATCAAGTGTATTTATCTCCTAAGACAGGAGTTAAGATTTTTTTTTTCTCTTACATCCCTTACAGAATGGAAGCTCCACAAAGGCAAAGATTTTCCTTCTGTTTTAACTGCTAAATCTCAAGTGTCTAGAACAGAGCCTGCCATATGCTATTCTTTTAACATATGCTGAATAAAAGCATGTACACACAATTTCCTGTGAGACAAAGGAGTGAGGGGGAAAGAGTCCATGGACTAAATGTGGTTAACCAAGAGGGATGACAAACAGAAGCAGGTCCAGCAGGCAATAAGTAACCATTTACTCATACAGAGGGTAGGGTATTTAAAAGGGTTGACTCATCTCCACTTTACTCAGTAAAAGTAATATGAAATAGCTATACATTTGAATTATTCAGATTCTAAGTCCAGACTTAATCAACTTCAAATGGAAACTGTAATACTATTTTTCTGCTTACCTACAGTATTTCCAGAAGCAAATTTCACCGATGAATTTATCTTACTTTCCTCTGACAGGTCAGATGGTTTCACAAGTAATGGGCTAGTGGGATTAGTATGATCTAATAGAAAATTAATAGGTAGAAGTACAAGAACTGAATTAATAAATTCGTAAACTTCAGAGTATAAGGCTTCATTTATATATTCCAAAGAAGTAGCAGATAAACCTCAGGAGATACAACACAAAATAGCATTTTCAATAAAAATATATAAGCTTTTTCATATAGAATTTTGTTTTCTGTCATACAGAAGATAGGGTATAACAAAAAAGTCAATTTACATGTTCATATTCTGTTAATTTTTCCCTTCAGAGTAATTGCTTAAGACACCACACAAATGGTTGTAAAATTAAGTAATTTATGATGCTGACTTACAGAGAAAATAAATAACTTTTGAGAAAATAAATATACTTCTAACTAAAGCATTTAATCTAAAATGAGGAGAAACTTCAAGAGTTTAAGCAAAACAATGTCAAAGCCAAAATTTATTTTAACATATATCTTCTCCGTTAAAATCTGAACGTACTTTAAATCTAAGTTCATAGCAGTCGTCGTAAGAACCCACAGGGTTGGGGCATATGGGTGGCTCAGCCAGTTAAGTAACCGACTCTTGATTTCAGCTCAGGTCCTGATCTCAGGGTCTTGTGACAGGAGTCCTGCGTTCTGCATGGAGACTCTTTAAGATCCTCTCTCTCTTTCCTTCTGCCCCTCCCATTTCTCCTTCCCCACCCTGCCCCCACTTACATGTACTCTAAAATAACTAAATAAAATCTTTAAAAAAATACAACCCACAGGGTATTAGAAAAGTCACATTGCCAAGTGTTCTTATTTTTTAAACTTTATAACATAAATTAACAGTTTCCCTTTTCTTAAAATTTTTTAAAAGATTTATTTGAGAGAGAAGAGAAAGTGTGCTGGAGAAGTGACAGAGGGGGTGGGGGGAAGACAGAGAGAGAGAGAAAGAATCCTCATGCAGACTCCCTGCTGAGCTTGGAGGCTAACACAGGGCTGGATCCCAAGATCCCACAATCATGACCTGAGCCAAAATCAATAGTCAGGTGCCCAAATGACTGAACCATTCAGGAACCCCTCAACAGTTTCCCTTTTGCAACTGTCATATTAACTGAACAACATATACAAGCATACATATATATGTACATATATATGTATACTTCTAGAAAGTACCATTAAAAAAATAAAAAATTATGTAAGAAATTCGAGCCCTCAAAGAATAATTATTTGTGTATTTCAGTTAGATGCTAGTCTAAACTATAATCCAGCAACAGCTTCCTTACCACTGCCAGTTCTTTTCAGTTCCATTTCCTGCATGTGGATTTTGCTTGGAGTCATACGAATGGGAACTGGATGAACAATAGCAGTATCCTAAAGACAGATGGGAGGAAATACAGACTTTGTATTAAAAATGCCAAGCTGATACCACGAAATAATCAAAACTAACAACACTTTAAATAGACTTTTTTATTTATGCTAAGGCAAGCATGAAAATAAATTTCTTAATTATAAGTTTTAGAATTACATGTGAAAAATCAAGTTCATTATGTGTGCCTAATAATCTGACGACTTTTATAAAAAGTGCATTTTAACTTTTGAGTGGTTAAAGATTTGAGTGAAAAAAATAAGATCTATAAAACTACCTAAGGTTGAAGACAATATTCAAAGGCAAAGTGTAAGATGATCTCATGATATTATAAAATCTGAACCTTTGAGGTTAAAGCAAACTATTTCATGAGAACCCAAAGACTAACAGACTGAACTTTTTTTTCCTAAACTGCCGCAAAAAATTTGACATTCACTTTTTTCCCCATATAAAACAAAGGTAATATTGCTTGCTATATCGTAAGTCATCATGATACACAGTTTCTGCAGATTAGTCCTACAGAGCTATTTAAAATTTCCACAATGGCATCCATTTTTAAAGGGGCATAAGTAAATCCTCCTCTTTAACATTCCAGTATTTTTCTTAAACCTTTTCATGACTGAAATATATCTGATATTCCTTAACTTCGTGAGTGGCAAGTCTAGTTAGCGGATTAAGGAAACTGGTAGTAGAGACTTTTTGAAAAGAATGCAAACAGCTAAGTAAGAAGAGAGAACAAAGATAAAAGCCTCTCAGAAAGAGAACAAAATGAGAAAGGTGCTCCTGGGGCCATGTGCAGGCCTGGTCCTGGGAGCTGAGACCCACCGGAGAAGAACCAGAATAGGATGGAGCGTTTGCCTTAACAGCAAGAGACCAGTACTGGTAAGGGGGCTCAGCTCCTTCTGTGAGGTGTCAGTTCATATTTTGTATATGCTGCAGCTAAGGACAGAACTTGAGATCCTTAAATTCTGAGTATCTAGTTATGAGTTATGTTTATGATTCAGTGTGAAGGATAATGACTTTTCAGTTTAAGTCAGACACCATTTTTGGTTGAAAGTACCAGGTAACACAAAGCTTCTGCTAGAGGAAGTTCCATTCTAGCATACTGTCTCATATTTGACAGGTCTCCCTGGCTTACTGTCATAATCTCTACATTTAATCAATTTATAACAAATTCTTTGTTGCAATTATACTGATAGATCCATTCACAGTAATTTTCTGCCCCCACACCAGCAAGATTGTGGACAGAGCTCTGACATTTCCCTTACAACTCTAAAATTAGAAAGATTAATATTATAGTTAGAAAGATGAATATTATAGCTAGATAAAAGTTTAAATTTCTCACAAAATAATGAGTTACTCTCAGGAAAATATTTTTAACAATACACTTAAGATGTTCTTTGTTGTAGTTATGGTTATAAAAAAACAGCTTTAGGAGTAACTACTACTTTCTTAACTCACAATTTTAGTGGCAGAAATAAATGCCCTAAGAATCAATAAGCCTTATAAGGCAAGATCAAAGGAGAAAGAAATGATAATTCATGAGTCAATAAATTCTTATTCCAAAACCCAAACAAGCTAGGAAAAAACATGCAAAAAAATTTTAGTAGATGTTTTAATTAGCAATATTCATCTAATATATGTTCTCTGGGTGTATAAAATCAGATATATAAAACTTTTAACAGTTGGAACTATAAAGTAACCTATTCATATATTTCCAGTACAATACATGGAAGGCATGATAATCACTCAAAGAAAAGAAAATCGTAACTGTTCCAGCCATCCTCCAAATAATCTGCATGTTTCTAGGCACATGAATTCTGTATCACATACTTCAGCCATGCTACCACTGGCTGTTGTGAGCCTGCGACAGTTCTAGTCCAGCAGGTCTGGCTGCCAGCAGGACACGGCAATTCCTTGCCGGGCTCTTCACAGATGACAGGCCTAACCTCCAGCTAGCATATATATCAGAAACTCCATCTGTGATTGTGATTTGCAGGATAGAGAGCTTTGACCCTAAGTGCTTCGACATTCAAATGAAGAACCATGAATGCCCATATGCTTCTGTGTCCTGAGCCATCACATGCTCCAAATTAGGATCCTCCAATTTAAAAATAGAGAAAAAAGTATAAAGACTGACTAGCAGTCTCTGCCCAGTTTCTTCTACCTATTCAAATCACCTCATCAACTTTAGGAAACCCATTCCTAATCACTCATCGCACATTTATGTCATATATTTGGGCACCTGATTTTATGTATACTTTATTGAATGCATTATGCTCATCTATTGTATTTTCTCTTTGCCTTAAATCCAATTATCTTGTCCAAGTCCAGCCTCTCTACTTCTCATTTCTGTGTCACTCATTTCTCTTGCTCTCTCTTGACCCTTTGCATTGTTGCCTGAGTGATCTTTCCCAACTGCCTCTTTCTCATCCCCATCTTGTCATGGTACTCCTGGCGGGCTCCTCATGTCTATGAGACTAAGTTCAGATCCTCAGTCTATCACACAAAGATCTTTCCAGTCTGGTCTCAACCACACTTAGCCCTGTCATCCCCCCCATCAACATGTCTCCTCTATACTTGCAGCACACTCAACAGATCCTGCCTGTGATATTCTCTCTGCTTGTAATGCACTTGTCCACTTCTGTCAATTCATAGTTTCTTTCAAAACTCAGCATACAAACATTAACCTCTTTTGTGAAAACTTTCCCAAATACACTGGGCTAAGTGAGCCCATAGTTCTCTGTGGCTGAACAACTTTGTTCACAGCCATATATAATTATCAAAATGAGCTATACTATAACCACCAACTTATCATGATTAAGCTGTGGTTTACTTAAGAGTGGAATTTTTTTGACATTTTATACTCCTAGAGAATATCATAGGCACCCAGAAGAACGCTCTACCAAACCAGGTGAGTTAGCTGGCCATAATCAGTAATCAAACGAGCTTCCTTTTTATACCCTGAATTACTCAGTTCTATAGCACTCAAGATCAGGCATAAATCACAGAAAAGACTAGTGCATTACACTTCTTATCAGTATAGAATTTAGCAGCAGAAGCAGATTCTACCAGAGGCTATTAATGATAAGCAGTTCAACAAAAGCAATCAAGTTTCTAGAAATGAGGTATCAGAAGCTTAATTTCACTACAATTCTGGGAGCCTAATAATTATCCATTTCCGTTTATATGTGAGATCCCTGCACTGTGTGATACAGATGTCTCTAAGTGCTACAGAGAAGTGTGGGGCTTTTCATAGACTTCCACTTAACTGAGCAAATGGCTGATTACCAAATTTTAGCTTTTTAAAAATATTCCATTACATATTTTCAACACTGCAAGGTATGTAAATTCATATTAGAACTGCTGTGGCATTTTTCTTTAGGTGATTCTCTTCTAATCTGTATGGACTGTATTTACTCACAATTATTTACAGAAGACTTGCAAAGGATCATTTGGGATTATGGGTATAGGCTGTGTTCTGTAGAAGGCACTTTGCCAGGTAAGTATCAAATGAAGGATAAGAACTTAGATCCTCAATGAGAGCAAGCATTCTCCTAATGGCAAGTTTAAAGTAATATCACTAGTTGGGGAACAACGTTAAGATTTAAGTTTATCACCATGAAAGAAAAAAGATATTTCTAGGTACCAGATTATAAATATTTAAGACTGCCAACTTTATCAAGTTTAGAGATCTAAATTCAGGTTTAAAATAGCAATTAACCAGGGCACTTGGGGCTCAGTGGGTTAAAGCCTCTGCCTTCGACTCAGGTTATGATCCCAGGGTCCTGGGATCGAGTCCCGCATTGGGCTCTCTGCTCAGCAGGGAGCCTGCTTCCCTTCCTCTCTCTCTGCCTGTCTCTCTGCCTACTTGTGATCTCTGTGTGTCAAATAAATAAATAAAATCTTTTTAAAAAATAAATAAAATAAAATAGCAATTAACCATTTTTAATTTCCTACAGCCTCCTGCCACACTACAGATGACAAAAGAAAGTACTGAGCCATATAACTTTAAACACTAGAGCTAGAATTCACAAATTTGGATATTTTTTCTAAGAGGTTACAAGAACATCACTATGATGAAGTCAAATATTTCCTGGCACTTCCTGCCAGTTACAAATCAGTTTATTCTGTCTCTGAGTTCTAGGTTTTCATATATATTATTCTTTCCTGGCCTGACCAAAAAAAAAATCGTAATACCATCAATGTTTATTTTCACCATCTCTTAAGGGCTGGAGAATAAAACAGAACAGTTCTGTTTTCCTACATTAAACTTGCCTTTCCAATAAAGCACTTTTATTAAGTATTTTAAATAAAGTTAACTTGACCATGTAAGTGTGAGATAAGAATAATATGGAGAAATAAACCCTAGAGCAAAGGTAAACTTTCTTTTAGTTTATAGCCCCTGTCACTTCCCAAGAGACCTTAATTAAAACTGCTAATAAGAAGCAGAAATCATTAAAAAAAAAAAAAAAAAAAGAAGCAGAAATCATGTTTTGCTTTTTTATTCCTCCTTAAGTTTCAGGTTGAAACCAAACATTAATGCCCTCAAAATAACAATGAGAAAAGCAAAGGGCACAGATGATCTACATATTAATTAATAAACTATGAAATAGACACTTAAAATACTTCCATACTTAATCTGTTTGAAATCACTGTAACAGCATCCTATTTCAGATAACTGTTTAAAATTATAAAGCAAAGATAAGATCCATTAATTTAAACTATTGAAGATGAACTATCTTTACATGCCATTTCTCCCAAATCCACATCAAATAAGGCGTTACTACATTTGATTCAAAATTAATGGCTCTTTGATCAGAAACATCTCAAAAGATGTCCCTTTCTCTGTATCTTTTCACTCAACTCATTAAAAAAAAAAAATCCTATCCTTACTCTTTTCTTTCCTTCCTACTTCCTCTTTTCTTTCGAAAGGTGACTATTAGTATGGCCCCTCTTTAAGAGAAAAAAATAAAAATAAAAGGAAAAGGAAAAGGAGGAGTGAAGAGTGAAAAGAATGATTAACAGCTAAGGTTTTAAAGATTTCAAATAATCTGAGGGACAGGTAAGTCTATATGAAATTAATTCTGTGGGGACAGAATTTATTCTTTAAATCAGGATGTGAACTTTGTAGCATTTTCAAAGCAACACAGTGAGCCACAGGAAGACAAGACAGAGGCTCCCTTGCACAATGGGAATCTGTGACCAACAACTCTGTATTTTTTTTGCTGAACTGGATTCTCTTTAACAGAACTCAACATACTAGTTAAGTCAAAGCCATTCTAACTGGACTGTTAAAATGAAAGATGACATTGCATATTTACATACAAAGTACATATTACATGATGTGTAAGCATACAAATAAAATAGTGTTTACTAAGGGTCACTACACTGAGATACACAGTATATGTTTACTAGAACATACACTTAACTGGCAAATGAAAACAAGGTCAGCTAAATCAATTTTCACAAAATGCTTCCTTAGACACATATACTAGGTTTTAAAAACACACAGTTTTCTCTTATCAAAATAACTAGAAAATACAAAAAATGTGATTAAAAAAAAATCTTTCCACCATTAAGCACACAAAAATTGAAAGCCTGCCACCATTTCCCTCTAAGCACTCCACTCAATCATGCATATCACCTAAAAACCATAATGAATGGAAATTTGGGTTAATAAAATTAATTTCAAACAAGCAAGCTAAGTGATTGACTTACAGGATCAGCTGGTGCAATGTTAGAATCAAATTGGGTCAGAGTTTGTGAGCTTGAAGAGCGTTCACTAAATGTCTCCCACTGCTGAACAGACAGAGGAGAGACAAGTCAGCATGATGAGAAAGATGGAGTAAAAGATCATTGGAGAAGATTTAGCAAAGTAATTCAGAGGTTGCACTGCAAGTTGTATTTCAGAGGCCTAACAAAATTCTGTAATTTCTATTTTTCCATAAACATTTTATTCTTATCTATGCTGGGTCATCTTATAATGTAAGGTGAGCAGCTTCACATCAAATGTCTAATAACAATTTATCACAATCTCAATGGAAGAGATTCCAAGTCTCACAGAGTTAAAACTCAAAACATAATATAGGAACAGAGTCTAGGTGGTATAAATGGCAACAAAGTAAAAATGTAAAGGGGTTTGTCTTGACTAGAGAAAAGAATTACTTCAAATCCTTCTTTCAAAGTTCTAATGTTAATGGATTAATTTGGTGACGCTAATGAATCCTGGTACCAAAGTTTTGGTCAAAACAAAGCAAGTCAGTGTGACTTGCCAGTGCGACCCCTGAAAGATGATTCTATTATGGACGTGCACATATTTTATACATGTGTCTAGATATTTAATAAAATATAATAGAGATAAAATGATTTTTGGAATTAATCTATGTTTGAGCTTATGCCAACCTGCAGCAAGTCAGCCCCTGCCATAAGCACTGCGCACAGGGCCATGCTGGACCACAAGACAGAGCTGCCAGTCGGGCGCCATCCCCACCCCATGCCAGAAAAATCAGAATGCGGCCACAATGAGAGCAAATCAAGCATCGGAGTACGTGTTACATAGAAAAGATGGATTTGATATGAAATATTAACCCTCTAAAAGAGGTACACACACAAATAGCATACCTCTTAAAACAGGTGGAGTGATAAGTCAATATTAATTTTAGTAAGTTCCATTTGTTTTGAAGATCTCAGTAATAAAATAGCATAAGATTTTTATATTGAGACTGGATTAAAATTATCATTAATATTTGCTTAAGAATTATCAGTTATCCTCTAAAGAAGGAAAAACATCTACACATATACAATATATACATACAAATGTTTACACACAGACACACCTACTCTAGTAATCAAAATCCTTTCTATAATTCAGTATGGAAAAGTAGACATTTTTATGCTTCAAAGTTCGACTTACTATTTAAAATAGTGATATTCAATTTGAGAAGACATGTAGAAATTAAATATTAGCAAATGTGTTGCTGAAAATTATTTACAAAAATAGATAATAAAATTTTCAACAACCTAATCCTGATGCATTCAAAGTGATTCTTAAAGAAAGCCCACAATAACTCACTTTTAGCATGATGTTAGTGTAGTTTCCTCAGTAATTATTGTTGCAGGGGTAGTGAAGGAATTTTAAAAATCCTAATTCTCTAATTGTGGAGAAAAATTTAGATGTAGAAGACTTTTGCCCAAGAAAAGGCACCACCTATCCTATTTGGTAACACAAAGTGTTACTTGGTTTTTAAGACTGTATGTAAATTTCCTGGAGAGCACAGACACCCTGATCTTTGTAACTTTAGTATAATGGCTCAGAACACAGGCTCTACAACCAAACTACTGGAATCCTAGTTATGCTGTATGACCTTAGGCAAGTTATTTAACCTGTGTGTCAGTTTTCCCATCTGTAACATGAGACTAATAATGCCTAG
Organism: Neogale vison; assembly: GCF_020171115.1. Lineage (NCBI taxonomy): Eukaryota > Metazoa > Chordata > Mammalia > Carnivora > Mustelidae > Neogale > Neogale vison. The sequence goes on along the minus strand of NC_058091.1, from coordinate 63,066,665 downwards.
ATCATAGACTGTCATGCAGATGTAAAAGTTAATACACGTAGAGAGCTTTCTGAGCAGAGCTGGCACATCAGAAGTGCTCCATAGATGTTAGGGATTATTATTAGTGTTACCCAGTGCCTCCTTCAGATTCACAGGTGCTTAGTAAGTATTTGCTGAGAGAGTATTAGTGCTTTGTGGTAGAAAGTTAAAACAGATAATTTAAATTCCATATTGTAAGTAGGTATCTTTTGTAAGTATTATTGTTGGAAGGATTCAAAATTAATGTTAGTTTTATTAACATTCTGGTTTTCCACATGCAGTAAAAAAAAAAAAATAATGACATTCATGATCTTTTTAGCAAATACTACAAAATGAAACTTGCTAGGAATATTTAAGGAAAAATGCAACTACTGGAATCAGAATCTGGAAGGGACTCCATTCCTAGGCTTGAACAATCATATCACAATTTTACCTAGAATGAAGATGGGCTTTAGAACTGAGTTGCTTCTTAGAGAGTTGCTTTTATTTATGAACTGGTACCAAGGGAATATAAACATTTTTAATCTGATAGTACTTTTAAAAAATGACAAATGAATAAATACAGCAAAAATTAGTGATCTCAAGAAAATTGAGCCTACTCTTTATAAAGCCTCAGTACTACTAAATTCTTCTAAGGCTTAACTCCTCCCTCTAAAAAAAAAAAAATACTTAAACGGCTGTTTTATGATACATGTGTTATAATGTCTGACACCAGTATCTGTGATCATGTCCTAAAAGAGCAGTTAAGTATTTTAAACTGGCCAGTTACTTCTCTGCTTTTCAACTGCCCAAAATTAACTAGTGTCACTTTAATCCAGTGCTTTTCAGCCTTTAAAATACATGTAAATTATAGAAAGCTTAGACTCTTTTTCTTGAAAGTCAACAATCTTTTAGATTTGTAGCACTATAACGGTGATATTAAAAACTATAAGGAAAAAATTAACTTGTTCACAAAGAAAACTGCCCTAACAGCCAGGAACAGTGGTTTTCAATAGGAGCTCTACAGAGCACTAAGGTTTAACAGCCTGGGGGCCTCAGACAATCTCTTTCTAATCAGAGGGGCCCTACTTCTATTGTTTTCTATAAAGGAATTCCAAAGTGATAAGGGAGCAATTCCGTTTTGCATGCTGTGCCTCATCTTACAGGACTTTTCTTTAACCACTGCATTTAACAGTGAAATCATTTCCATTCTGTATTGCATAGAACTGAATTATTATAAATAGCCTGGGTTGTAGAAAGTGCATTTTTCACGTGGAAAGCTGGATTAGCAACTTCTCACATACCACTTCAAAAGCTAAGATTCCAAATATATTAATTATCACAGACTCTGCTACAGGAATGAGAAGGCAGTGTGATACGGTGGGCGCCACAGCTGACTGAATGTCAAAGGATCTGTATTTAAATCTTACCTCTAGTTCCTCACTGGCAATGAGATATTTTGGCCAAGATATCCACCCCTTTGTTGACATCATGCGTCTGCCCCATCTAACTCACACAAGGTTTTAGCAGTAATGAGTGGTGGAAACCAAACGATAGTATTTATTATGAAAAAGTACTTTGAAAAACTCAGTCACGTAATTATAAACATTTATCACAGTCAAAACTGGGTATGTTCTCTCAATTGTGCATGCACACCAAAAGAGCTATATGCTGAAATTACTCTGTCTGGAACTTCTTACCTTAAAACAGTTTAAGTTAGTAAAAGAAAAGGGAAGCTCTGCTAACCTCACTGCTCTGATTCAACTCAGGCCAAGTCTGGTTTAGTGACGGCATTGATGGAGACTTGCTTGGAGGTGCTTCTGCAGGAGAGCCTGAATAACCTACCTCACCTGGCTGATCCCCAACATCTGCAATTGAAAAATAGAGAAATTCTCTATAAACAATATATTTTAGTTTAGGAATATGTACTTATAAAAGAAATCCTAACAGAAGATTTTCACGAGTAGTAATTTATAGTCTAACTTCCCTTTCCTTATGTTCCCCAAATAAACATTTTAACAATCAGTCATGTAATACTTGTTCTCTACTTGAAACCATAGCTTTCCATGAAAATAAAATGCAGTTAGGCATAAATAGAAAAAAAAAAAGTGTTACACATAACAATAACTCAATAGGGCACATGCTTTGAATCGTTTTCCAAAATCTTATCACAGTTCCCAAAGTGTATTTCATGGAATATTAATCATTAAGGTGCTTTAAAAAATTAGGCTTTCTGTTCAAATTAATATGGGGATATTCCAATTTCCTGATGGACCTTCCCCCCATGCATATCTGTATATCAAAGACTTGTAATGTCCTACAGAGAATAAATAAATTTTATTTAAATCAGGTTTTTCCCAAACCCAGACCTTTTTTTATCAAATGAAATCCCTCCATATTCCCTTGGAATATAATTTGGGAACTGCTGATTTATAACTAATTCACTCACATTTTCTCTACAAATCTCCTGTTACAAAAAAGCAGCATCTATTGGCAAGACAGCAAAAGGAAAAAAGACTCCCAGGCGTGGGCAAAGAGCAAAGTGAATGAGCCAACTTTTATCACTACATTACATTACAATGTAAAAACAGAAGGAATTTCAATGGCAACTGAATTCTGAATCCAATCTTCCCAAATTTTACAATCCCAGTCTGGAAATCACATAAATTGCCAAATTAATGGTGAATACCTAATCTGCTGAGAACTTGTATAAAAAATAAGGTTCTAAAATCTATCACTATCCCACTGTTTGACCATGAGCAAGTTGAATAAAACAGCACCTGAGTTTCTCCATCAGAAAAAGACATTTGCCATTAAATGTTAACACTGTACTTTAAATTCCTAAACAGAGAGCCATATAATAATTTCGCAGTGTAAACATTTTTACCTTTCTATTCATTAGTAAATTCTTTACATTTTAGTACTTAACACATACTAGGACCTAATACATACTATGCACTCAAGTATTTATCTGAGTTCCTTTCAGGTTCTCTTTCATTTTAAATTCATTCTTCTTTACTGTTATTTTCCTAAAACAAAAACTACCTATTGTTTGAAAAAGTTCTCAACATTTCCTTGCCCTATTTGTGTTACATGTCTATCTCAAAATACTTTCCCCATCTACTTATCCTGAAATGACTTCTTTATAGTCCCATCAAACTGAGAGTTCTAATTTACAGAACAGCATCATATCTTGATAAATTTTTGTTTTCTAAGATCAAGAATAATTGCTTTTTTTTCCTTAATTCTATCCCTTTCTCAATAAGTGCATCAGAGTGGTACGGAACCAACACTTCCGATAACAGTCAATGAAGACTCAAAGCTCTTAGAGAAAGACTAATGAAAAAATTATTTATGATAAATAGCAGCAGAAAATCCCTCGTTGGAGTAGCTTGTGGGTTTCAGTGTAAATGACAATTATAGATTTTTTTTTCTAAGATAACCAGTGGAAAGGAACTTAAGAAAAGGAAGATAATGGCTATAAATTTGACTATTTTAACTGAAAGTGAAATGAAGGTGGTACATGAAGAAATGTCTTATAGAGAGCCCCCAAAGCAGGTATTCATATGAAGAAAAATAGAATTAAAATAGTATTACCTACACAGAAAGATTAATTTTCAAAAGAACCTACTTAAAGTCGGACTGTATCAATTAAGCTTTAAATGTCACCTTAGGGCAAACTGGGGCGGCAGTTTGGATTCCAGACCTTCCTCCTGCCAGTCTTTCACTTCCGAATCTAGAATCCGACTGTACCCCATCCCCACCTCATGGCAATTACAATTTGGGGTAGATTGTGGAAATCTCTTTGATTCACTGGGTACAAAGTTGCAGTGGGTCCAGCCTCATGAGGGTGAGGACTAAAATACTACTCACCCAAATAATTACACATCATCATTATTCTAAGTGTTATTTTCCTAGAGTAGCAGTGCTCAAACTGTGGTCCACAAACTCCTGGGTGTCCCTAACACTCTTTTGTGTGTGTGTGGGGGGGGGCGGGTCTGAAAAGTCAGAGTGGTTTTTGTAATGATAATAATGCTTTTTTTCTGTGTTGGCACCTACAGTGAGGATGCAAAAGCAATGGTAGGTAAAACTGCTGGCTTATCAGCAAGAATCAAGGCGGTGGCACCAAAATATTAGTCATTATATTCTTTACTCCCACACATTCTAGTTAAAATAAACAAACATGCATGGCAACTTCACTGAAGAATGCTCACAACTATCACAGTAAAAATTATTTTTATTAAACCTCAACTCTGAAAACACATCTTCTTAGTACTTTGTATGGCAAAAAGGGGAAATACATATAAAGCACTCTGCTTTGCATCAAGGATTATGGTTGTCTCAAGGAAAGGTACTTGTGTGATTCAGCTGTCAGCTGAACAGGCTACTTTTTTCATGGAACACCATTTTTCTTGAAAGAACAGCTGATAAACTATAATTATTCAGATTTGGGTATTAGGCAGGCATTTTCTCAAAAATGAATTTAGTGAGCTTGACATTTCAAGGAAACCAACTGTCTTCAGTACTTGTTAGAAATGACAAAGTTTGAGCTTTCAGCAAAAATAAGAATTTTGGAAAATGTGAGTCCATGTCCATACTCAAGAGCTTCCTAATCCTTCTTTGAGATTGGTTAAATTAACAAATATGCTTTTTTGATATAATAAAACATCCCAACGTTTCAAAGATTTGTATAATTCAATGAACTGATATTTTACAATCAACGCACTTGCTACAAAATCATGCAATGGGGTAAAAGATTCATTCAAAGTGTAAGACAGACCTATGGATTTTAATGTAACAGTACAAACAACTCATTAATGTGATTTCAGCTTTCGCAATGAAATCAACCTTTAAAAAATTATCACCTGCTGAGTTTGGGGGTAATACCAAAGAATATCTGTAATTATCTGAAAACAGTCCTCCCTTTTACCATGGAGGCCACATTTCCTTCACGTACCAGAAAATGGCAACCTTTTTCTACAGAGGGCCAGACAGTAAATATTTTAGGCTTTGCAGGCTACGAACATGGTCTCTGTTGCAACTATTCAATTGCTGCAGTGCAAAAAAAGCAGTCATCGATAATTCGGGAAGGAATGAGCCTGGTTTGTGTTACAGTAAAATTTCATCTACAGAAACTAAAATTTGAATTTCATAGAATTTTCATGTGTCATAAAATATGGTTTTTCCCCCAGTGATTAAAAACAACACACTACCACTACTCCATTTGTGGGCTACAAAGGGGACTGGATTTGGTCCTCAGCCCATAGTTTGCCAATTCCTGATACACGTCAAACAAAATAACGCATCTAACAGACTGAATGCAGAAACAAGTATGAGAATCTAGCTGTCTTCTATTAAGCGAGATATTAAAGAGCATTGCAAAGATGTAAAACAGTATCACCCTTTTTATAATGATTTCTTTTTAATTTTGGAGAACACAGTTATTTTCCTAAAAATATCTGTCAATACGTAAAAGGCTTACAATTATTATTTTAAAATAAAGGATGAAATTTATCAGTTTTAATTTCTAATACAGTAACTATTTTTTTATAGAGGTAATTATTGATAGAGCTAATCCATGTAAACAGAGGCTCTTCCTGGTCCACGATAATTTTTAAGAATGTGAAAGGGTCCTAAGACTAAAAGTTCGAAAATTCACTGTCCTAGAAAATCCAAAAATTATTTCTAGAATAAATTCACAAAATTACACATTGCTTCTTTCCTGCTTCATATACAGAACAACAAATGGTTGTAGAAAAAGAGCAAATTACCTAATGTTCTAGAAAGGTAATATCCTAATACTCATGAGTCCGAGGAGAAGAATCAGGTGCATAAATAAACTTGCACCTCCTTCAACTTGGCTCCCTATAAACTCCAACAAAGAGCTTCCTGCCCACCCACAGAAGTTAGTCTTTCAGACCGTATCCTTACGGAGGCAGGGGTGTAGTTTTACTCTTACCTGATGCAGTGTTCCAACCTAGCCTCCTGCTGGAACACTGTGTCAACCCTGCCTCCCTCCTGACGGTTCTGCTCTGCCCCTGACATCATCAGAGCATCAGGGCTGAAAAAGAAGAGCATGAGCCTAAATTATTTGTTAAGGCAAACCCCAAAAGGGCTTTTATGCAAAAAGTATCTCCATGTATGAAAGTGTGTCTGGAAGATACAACGCAGTGTGGTCACACTGACATACTGTCAATCTACATTTAAAGTTAGAAACGTGGGCACCTGGGTGGCTCAGTCAGTTAAGCGACTGCCTTTGGCTCAGGTTATGATCCCAGGGTCCTGGGATCAAGCCCTGCCATCAGGCTCCCTGCTCAGTGGAGAACCTGCTTCTCCCTCTCTCTCTGCCTACTTGAGCTATCTCTCTGTCGAATGAATGAATGAATAAATAAATAAATTTTTTTAAAAAAACTTCCCATTAAAAAAATAATAAAGTTAGAAATGATAATATTAAAAGAGCGCAAACTGCATTTTTAAGATCACACTATAAAATAAAAACACCGTCAGTGGTTTTCATCCTTCTAGCCTCCAAACATTCTGAAGTTGCCAGATTCAGTTTAGTACAGTACACCAGCTAGCTGAACCACCTCTTTCTTAAAGAGCATCAGTTCTATTCTAGGTTTTTCTCAGTAATACACTCAACATGCTAGTACTGTTTCAAAAATGACTGCAGGCTGGGCGCCTGGGTGGCTCAGCTGGTTAAACAACTGCCTTCCACTCAGATCATGATCCCAGAATCTCAGGATCGAGTCCTGCATTAGGCTCCCAGTGCCACACGGAGTCTGCTTCTCCCTCTGACCTTCTCCCCTCTCGTTCTCTCAAATAAATAAAGAAAATCTTAAAAAAAAGAAAAGAAAATGACTGCCAGCTATTATTAATCTTATAGAAATATATACACTCCCTAAAGTCTTACAGTTTAAAACTTAATTTTGCTTTCAAGTAGCCAAATAAATCTAGGAAGAATTCTTCAATCATGAAGCCTCAAGTTGCAAACTCATTTAATAGCTTTATAAAAGCAAAAGCAACTACATTTTTTTTAAAAAAAGATTTATTTATTTGACAGACAGAGATCACAAGTAGGCAGAGAAAGAGGGGGAAGCAGGCTCCTCGCTGCAGAGAGCCTGTTGAGGGGCTCGATCCCAGGACCCCAGGATCATGACCCGAGCCAAAGGCAGAGACCCTCACCCACTGAGCCACCCAGACACCCCGCAACTACATGTTTTATTTGAAATGTGAATATTATGCTTACCTAAAAAAGTTCTTATATAAAAAATAAACAGATTTGGACAAATTTTAAGTCTTCAAGGAAAACTACTAATGGTACCTTTTTCATTCACATTTAAAACATAGCGATAAGCAGGGGTGCTTGGGGGGCTCAGTCAGTTAAGCATCTGCCTTTGGCTCAGTGATCTCAGGGTCCAGAGATTGAGGCCTGGGTCGGGCTCCCTGTTTAGTGGGGAGTCAAGCACTACCTCTCCCTCTGCCCTCCATCCTCATGCTTGCTCTCTCTCTCACTTGCTCTTTCTCATGCACTTGCTCTGTGTTTCTCTCTCAAATAAATCATTAAAAAAAAAAAAAAGATTGGGATAAGCAATGAAAATGCAAAAGAAATTAAAGAATTTAAGATATGCTTTGTTCTGAATGGTATCATATCCATCAAAAACTACATTCTATTTGAAAAATTAATTTTAATTTTCAACAGTCCACAAAATGGAAACTTATTCAGTAACAGAACTTGATATAGTCTATGTAGAAGTTTCTCAGTTTTTTCCCCAAGGATTTTTTTTTTTTTTAAAGTGAAGGTAAAAATGGGTGTAACAAGGTTTGAAAGAAACAAAACATTGACCCAAAATCCAATTAAATTGTAGCCTACTCTTTTTTTTTTTTTTTGGGCAGAACTGGTCAGCATTTTATAGGCGCTACTATTTGACTTAGTTACTATACTTTAAAGATTATTAACTATAGCTAGGAGGCTCTCATTATCCAAATACAGCTAAAAATGAAGAAGCCTACTTAATGTTAATCCACTTAAGATAATTAGAATTTCATAATGAAAAATAACTCAATTAGTTATTGTTTTCAAAACTTACAGAGAACATTGTAAAAATGAGTATAAAGACTGAAGAATAAAAGATGTTACAATTCTGGGGTGTAATCTAGTGGCATAATTAATAAAAACATGAACTCAATCAGTAAGCATTTATGGATGGCCTGTACATAAGCACAGTAAATAAAGATACAGTATTGAGCAAGATGACAAAGCTCCCATTTATTTCCCAGCTGTTAGAAAGTCCTGTTTCTAACAGAGAAAGACAGATGTCCTTCACTTTGCTTTTAAGTTTTGCAGCACAATTGTAAAGAAAAAATACAAAATTTGTCCTTTAAAAAAAATAATTAAAAGTATCAGTAATTATTCCCAAGGACTATTATGAATCCCCTGATAGGTAAATCATAATCTTTTAAAGCCCCTATTGGGTCATCCTTGTAGAAATTTTCTCCTTCAAATATTATCTAGTCTTATTAATGTCTTCACCAGGAATTTGAGGAGTTTTAATTATTTTGACCAGTTTCATTAAATGGTACATTTTTGCCAATATCTGTAACTGTCCTGATTTGTCAGCTACAACATCTGGAAAGAAATGACACCAGCATTAAGAATGTGTGTGTGGGGGCGCCTGGGTGGCTCAGTGGGTTAAGCCGCTGCCTTCGGCTCAGGTCATGATCTCAGGGTCCTGGGATCGAGGCCCGCATCGGGCTCTCTGCTCAGCAGGGAGCCTGCTTCCTCCTCTCTCTCTGCCTGCCTCTCTGCCTGCTTTTGATCTCTCTCTGTCAAATAAATAAATAAAATCTTTAAAAAAAAAAAAAAAAAAAAAAAGAATGTGTGTGTGTGGGGGCCTGGGTGGCTCAGTTGGTTAAGCGACTGCTTTCAGTTCAGGTCATGATCCTGGAGTCCCAGGATCAAGTCCCGCATCGGGCTCCCAGCTCCACGGGGAGTCTGCTTCTCTCTGACCTTCTGCTCACTCATACTCTCTCTCAAATAAATAAATAAAATATTAAAAAAACAAAAACAAAAACAAAAAAACGTGTGTAGGGGCAGTGCATGGAGAGGGAGTGCTTGAAGCAATTCCTAAGTGTAAAGCTGATGATGAATACTTGCAGTGCCTATTTTCATGATTTTTCCTCTGCAACTAAAGGTACTTGGGAGAGTGAATTTTCAAAAATAATGATTTAGAATTGTTTATATAAAATAAAGATATATGTACCCTTTTTTTTTTTTTTTTTAAACAGCACAATTTTAAAGGTGAAGTCAAGAAACTACCCAAAAATCCATCACTAAGACACGGGTTAAATTAAGGTGCATCTATATTATGGAATACATGGTATGATAAGGAATGTGACATCCCTGTATGTGACAAAGTATAAAGATGTTCAGCACTATTTAAAAAAAATCAAGGATATACAGTGTGATTGTACTTGGTGAAAACAGTTATCTCCATGTGTTGTTTGTATTGGCTTTTCTATGCTAAAAGTTTCTGGATGAACAGAAAACTCAACAAGTGATTTTAGCACAAGTTAGTCTCAAGTATGGATTTTTGGTAAACTATTCATAAAAAGTCTGTGGCTTTTAACAATATTCCTAACAGAAGGCCTGCAAGGAGTTTTAGGACCCACATTATATACCATATCAGCAACAATGAACATGCTCCAATTTACTATGTGAAGAAGTGATGATGGAGGAAGAGACAGAATAGGGAACAATTCCTCTCCCGCTCTGAGCATCTCAAGCAGACATGACTGATTTGCTCGTGAGTACTGGGTTATAAAGACAGGAAAGAGTTTTAAAAACAAATGGCTCAGCTATTTAGTTATTTCCAAAATGTGAACGCCTACCTAAATATTCAGTTTGCACCCTACTAGATGCTGAAACCTAATGAACAAGACTGATTCAGTTACTACCCACTTGGATCCTCCAGGCTAGTTTGAGAGAAAGAGATTTACCAAATAATCACAAAAGCTGTGTGCCAAATAGCAACTATGCTCCAAAGCAGAATCTCTGTGAACTGAGTTGAAGTATACAGCATCTAAGTATGTTTGGTTTTGTTCTTTTAAGATATAGCGTGTTGTGGCAGATTAGCAGGTCACTCTGTTTTTTTAAGTAGATAACCATTCTTAGAAGATGAACATTCTTTCTTGAATAACAGCTTCAGAAAGGTGTTTCCTTAGATGAATTTTGGTATGCTCTTTTTTTTTTTTTTCCGGTAAGACAATAAAAACAAAGTCTCCCTTTGTATTTACTCTAGCTGCCAAATTCAGTGCTGATCTTAAATATTTAAATATTTCAGTGCAGGCCCAAATAAGCACTCTACCTATGATCATTAGTTGTTCTGTTTTATCGGCTATTTAATCCTATGAACCTGGTCAAATAATTTTCAAAAAATTATAAATCTCCCCAAGCCATGTTTACATGCCTACAGAAAGCCTAGTCTGGTTACTTCAAGTGGCTGTAATTCAAGTCAAGTCACCACTAGTCACCACTACTATTTATTTTTTGATAAGTTATTTAAATTGCCAATACAGAATACCTGCAGAGCTAATATTTTAGTATGTCCCAACATCACAAACTTATAGTAACAGTTATATTTCAAAGATAGAAATGTGTTAAAAATATCCTACTTTAAAAATGGCACACTTAACATTAATTCACTCAATAATTTATTTGCTGACCAATTAATTAAGTACACCCCTGGCAAAGTGCTATGTCCTTAGGATACTACAATGAGTATGATGCATTTCCTGTTTTTTTAAGGGGCTCAGTGAGGTAGCAGAAAGAGGAAAAAAAGAACAAGATTTAGTGTGATGTGTGCCATAATAAGCAGCATGTAAGTGATGTTGCAAGAGATCACAGAAAATAGAAGGTAACATTTGCCTGTCAGTCAGAAAGCCTCCAAAGGGGGAATACCTGAAATAAATTCTCAGATCAGCCAAAAGAAACCATTTGGGTATGTCCCTTTTAGTATCTAAACTTCTAAAGTGAACTTCTAAAAACACAGCTATTTTAAATTACTTTTGTGGATACTGATGGATCCACAGTGTCACGCAGTAATTTCTATATTCAAAGGACTTTGTGGACTGTGAACCTCAGCCTTATCAGAGGTAGGTAAAAAAAGATTAATCAGTTTCTCCCACCCCAAAATTAACAGAACTCTAAATTTACCATTTGTAAGTAGGCAAAGCAGATCTGAATTTAATATTGTGTAGTCAAATGTTTATAATAAATTTGATCAGAAAAACCACATAGTATTATGCTGGAATGGGAAAAAATTATTTGATCTTTGGGAACCTTTAAGAAGTTAAAATTAGAGCAAAAGTGTACAGATACATGCAGGCAAAAAAATCCGTATCTCTTGGCTAAACAGATTTAATTAACAGATGTAAAAAAAAAAAAAAAAAAAAAAAGAATGCCCATAAACAAAATTCTTCAATCATGAGCCCTAAAATTCAGTCCGTAGACCAAGTTTACGAAGACCCAGAATTTATTTAAATTAAAAACAAAAAACAATGGGGTGCCTAGGTGGCTCAGTCAGTTAAAAAGTATCTGCTTTGGCTCAGGTCACAATTTTAGTTAGGGATCTGGGACAGACCCCGGGAGCCCAGGCCTCCAGCTCCCCGTTCAGCAGGGAGTCTGCTTCTGCCTCGCCCTCTGCCCCTCCCTCCCCAACTCATGCTCTTTCATTCTCTTTCTCAAATAAGTAAAATCTTTAAAAACAAAACAAATTCCACTGACTACATGCAATAGCCAGATTTACCAATCTGAATGCAACAGATAACAGGTTCAGACAAGTCTCTAGAGAATAATGTAACAGAATAAACTTGAATTATTTTCTTGTATTAGTATGCTATCAGTTTTCAAAGAATTAATGTCACAGAAAAATTCCAAATCCAAGGCCCAATTTTTAAAATGATACACCAAGTACAAAGCTACTAAATTTCTTCCCCCTTTGGCTACTATCAAATAAGCTAGACACAACTCTTTTCATTCATTTCTTAATTGGGTAAATCAAAGTACTGTGAAGCAAAATTACCAACAAAAATACTTAGCTCTCAGCTCAAGTTAGAGGATACCTAATAACTACCTGAAATGATTGGGAAAATCCTAGGATTCTCATAAGATAATGTTCAAAAAAACATAAAATCAATGCTAAAGTTTGTAATCAATTTATTCGTTGATAAAAGGTCAGTGTACAATTCAGGTCCTGAAACATGAATGGCATCAAATCCACATTTCAGGTGGAGAAACAGAAGGAAAAAACAGAGTAAGTGGTAAGAACTTGCCCAGGGTCACAGGAATAATTGGCAAAACTAGAAGCAGACTCAGATTCCTAACACCAAGGATACTGTTCTCTTTGTGACATTCATAATATGCATATGATTCCTTCTGTATGATTCAGGCAATAAGGTCAGATTATGTGTCTTTCTGGGTTAAACGACACTACCTAATAGATGAAGGCCCTTTTGAGAGCTAAATTCTGTTTTAATTTTTCTTTTAAAAGTATAGATTTCCTTCTATCATAACATCCAAAAGAAAACTGACATAAGAAAACTGAAAATGGTAATTTTTAATTAGGCTCATTAAGAATTTAACGTTAAGATTTCCTTTATTCATTCTGAATTTTACTCATTTCTTTACCCTTTAAAAGTTCTGCTTCCTTTTAAAGAAAGTTACCAGTTAATATGGGCATTTACAAAAGCATTCTTGTAAACATGGTAACAAAAATAGCACTATCTATAATCAAACACAAAATTTCCAGACTTCTTTAGTCAGAAGAAAAGAGTTGGGCTTTTGAAAGGAAAATGCTTGCACACTGCATTGGTCTTATGATAAACCAGGCATAGTCCTTCAACGAATTAAGATGCATTCGATGGAAAAATGCTGATAATGCAGACAGGCTACCTCGCCCACCCCAGACAATATATAATGCAATTATAGGGTGGCAAACAAACAAATACTGTGAAATGCTCTCCAAATCTCAGGAAGTCAAAAGTTAAACCGAAATAGTGGCATGTATTATTTGTCTCTTTAAAACTGACTAAACAGGGATGCCTGAGTGGCTCAGTCAGTTAGGCATCTGTCTTCTTTTCAGGTCATGGTCCCAGATTCTAGAACTGAGTCCTGCATCAGGCTCCCTACTCAGCCAAGAGCCTGCTTTGCCTTCTGCCTGCCACTTCCCTTGCTTGTGCTCTGTCTCTCTCTCTCTGACAAATAAATAAAATCTTTTTAAAAATAAATAAATAAAACCTAAATAAAACAAACCATTAATTCAAGTTCAGCCTATAGAGCACATTCGGATGGCAAACCTACTTACTCTTAATGAAATGTCTATGTTCTTAAGTCTTTTTTTTTTTTTTTCGTTTTAAGATTTTATTTATTTGATGGAGACACAGCGAGAGGGGGGACACAAGCAGGGGCAGTGGGAGAGGTAGAAGCAGGCTTCCCGCCAAGCAGGGAGCCCGATTCGGGGCTTGATCCCAAGACCCTGGGATCATGACCTGAGCTGAAGGCAGATGCTTAACGACTGAGCCACCCAGGCACTCCTGTGTTCTTACGTTTTAACAACTATCCTGATTTTGCTTTAAGAATTGTGTTGAGGTGTCTGGATAGCTCAGTTGGCTGAACATCTGACTCCTGGTTTTGGTTCAGGTCATGATCTTGGGGTCATGGGACTGGCCCTAAATGGGCTTTGTGGTCAGCACAGAATCTGCTAGAGATTCTCCCCCTCTCCCTACTCGCACACACTCTCTCTCACTCTCTCTGTCTTGCAAATAAATAAATAAATAAAATCTTAAAAAAGGAAAAAAAGAATCAAGTGCTATGTTTATCAAGGCCTGTAACCAGGTCCCTTCGGCTCCCGATCTTACCTGCTGAGTCCTCCAAATCAATCAGTTTGGGCATTAGGCTTTCAGGGAGTTTTTCTGGTAAGTCATAGCCATTCTTCCTAGCAACTACCAGATGAAAAGCAGCACAAAACTCATCCAGTGTCAATGCTCCATCTTTATCAAAGTCTGAAAGTTCCCTAGAAGACAAACTTACTATAAATATAATCATCTGCTTTGGATCTCTTTACATCTCAAAAAGAAGCAAAAGAAACCCTTTTCCAGAAAAAGTACCAAAAAATTTTTTTTAAATCCCATAGATGGGAAGAAGTATAAAAAAGTGAATACAGAAAACTGACTGCAAAATGTAGGCAGTGGGCATATGGACGTTCAAGGCACAATTCCTTAAACTTCTCTGAATACTTGAAATTCTTATAATAGAATGCTAAAAAACAGCTTAAATAAGTAAAACCACCAAAAAATGAACTTTAATCCATATGCATTTTTAAGTAACAGGATTTAATTTAAAGGCACGCCTATTTAGTAAGTCCCTGAAAATTTTTAAACCTTCATTTTTATTATCAAAGGTACATGTATCTACTTTAAAGCATCCAAAAGAATTATAAGGCTTGATATTAAAAAAAAAAGCCCCCCCATTCTTCCACTTTCTAGATGAAGAAGCAACCACTTTTGTATTTAACACGTTAACACTAGAAATAGCATGTATACATTGCCAGTTCTTGATTTTTCAGTTTAGGCATTATCCACCTTCCTTCTACTATAGCACTCTATGCTACTAAAAACTCTACTAATGAAATAATTTAAAGTAGAAATAACATTTATGTTTATCTGAGAATTGTTTTTTAAAAGTAATTTGTGATTATAATTTGTTTAGACTGACTAATTCCAACTACATAGCAGCTATTCAAAGACTTAGTTTGGATTAAAGTGGGAGCTAAGCACTGTTCTTAAGCTCATGACTTAGGATAGGTATAGGTATAGCTAATAGTATGGGTATAAGCTTGTTAAAAACCAGATGGGCTACATATAACTATGGATGAACCAGTTAGCTTTTATTCCAAGCATTATGCTAGCAACAAGAAACAGTGGATACAACTTAAAGAATTTTAGCACTTTTTAATGAACCACTGTACTGGCATCACTTATTTCTTTTCCAGAGAGTGAGACAAAAGCTGACCATTACTGAGTTCTTTGAGAACATATTCTTGAAAAGGTTACTCTAATAGTTTATTTTTTAAGGTTTGAAAATCTACTTGCTGGAAGCCCCTCTGAAACAACCCATATTACACAACTGATATGAAATACCACACTTACCAAATGTGAGAAAGTTCAAGAATAGGAAGTTTTGATTTTGTAAAAAACTCTTTAGCTGCAGATCCTGAAATATTAAAACAGTGTTGTTTAATGTTATGCTGAACTTACACACCCAAGAATAAAATGTGAGGTTAAGACTTTTATCATTGTTGCAAAAGGTAGGAACCTTAATATGTGTGTATGTCATGTTTTCTTCTCCAGTGATTATAAACTCTTTAGATAAACAATTTGAGAATTATCATTTATAATCTCTGACCAATAAAACCATGCCTTTGAAATTATGAAATTGAGACTCTGTCCTGTCCCATCCAGAAGAATTTGTTTTTAACAACTCACCTGGAATAAATCCGTTTAGATCAGGCTGAATGGTTTTAAACTGATTTACATAATACTGTCTTTGTTCATCTGTTATTTTCCAGGGATCATCATAACTACTGGATTGCCTACGAATTTCATTGGCAGTTGTAGCTGATGCTACAGTTCGTACTGTTGTCTGGTCCTGTAATGAAACATTTATTTCCTCAGTACAGTATCTATCTATATAATTATATGGACCAAGATTGCTAGGTTATTTATCTTTGAAATTAAAACTT
The DNA here is from genome assembly GCF_020171115.1 of Neogale vison. Lineage (NCBI taxonomy): Eukaryota > Metazoa > Chordata > Mammalia > Carnivora > Mustelidae > Neogale > Neogale vison. The sequence goes on along the minus strand of NC_058091.1, from coordinate 63,050,868 downwards.
ACTTTTTGTGGATGTTTAAAATATAAGAAGTCTTCACAAAGTCATCACCAAACCACATATTTGTTATACTCAGGTTACTGAATGTTTCTGCACAATGATTATATAAGTGCGTAAAATGATAGCAGTGTGTAAGCAACAGAAAGTTATGAAAAATGTGCTAAGAAAGCCAAGCAAATATATTCCTAGGCACAGAAAACTTTCAAAACTTCGTTGAATAATTAGAAAATCAGCCAAAACTTTTATTGAAACATTCCACTGATAACAGACTTTAAGACACAGAGCAGAGTTTCATGTTCTATAAAGAGTGAACTTGCATTTACAAAATTTGCAATAGCAAAATATATATTAAAAAAAAAATGACTGCAGCAATACTCTGAATGAAGCAAACAAAAATGCAATACCAATAAAATGTCACACCTGGACAGAAGCAGGATGCATGGTTAAAAGAGTACTGGTTGGTGGAGTATCTGCAAAACTGACCCAAGTTTCTTGTGGTGGAGGTGGAGGTGGAGAGTGCCCCGACCACACTGCGTCAGCAGCAGCAGAACCTGGAAAGAGAACGGTACACATGCTGGCTCACTTCTAGAGAAAAAAACAGTTACCGGGTTTGTACTATAACTCCTCATACACGTATTATAAATGTTTTCTTTCAAACTCTAACTTTGAAGAAATGTTAATGATTTCCAAAGTGAATGTCTTCTGTCAACTTAAAATTATACCTCTTTTAAATGGTTACTGTACTTTCCTTGTCAATACTGGAACTAATATAATACATAACTTCTATTCTGGGAAATCATTATTTGTTTCATCTTCAGAGAATCTGGTATCTATAAACTTTTGTCTAAGCATCACATGAATAAGTAAATGCAATTACCATTGTTCAAAGTGATGCATCTACTTACAAACTTTCATGGTTGGCTTTTGCTTCTAATTAAGGTGCTTAATTTATAATTAAAAATTGCCTTGGAGGCAACTCTTAAAGGAATAGTATCACGTTTCCTTCAATTTACCACCCTTAATAAATAACCGTCACTTCTAAAGAGTTTCAAAATACCTGATTGTGCTTCCCCAAAGGGAGACCAAAATGGCCCAGGTCCTGCAAGAGGCCTCTCGCTATTTCCCCCACTGGGGTGACGGCTGTGCTTCCTCCATGTGTGTGGAGAAGTTGGTGGGGACTGCTGGGGTGAAACTACGGGAGATGCAGGTTCCTGGAGAGAATATTATTAAGACTTAAAATTTTTTAAGGTGACATTTTCATTAATAAGATACCATTAAATGCTTTATTGTAAACATCTATACAGGCCATCAACTGGTAACACATTCAGGCACATGAATACCTGCTGATCTGTAGATGTACGAGGCTGGACAGTATCATGGCTTACAGATCCCTTTTTCACTTGTCCTCTTCCAGGTGGTGGGGGAATTACACCGGAGTAAGACCCTTGATTTTCAGAATCTGAAGAATATGAGGCTGCATGGCGAGATTCCTGTTCATTCTTTGAAGCAACAAATCTTGGCAGAGGAAGGTCCTTTACTGTTAACCACAGAAATAATTATTACTTTAAAATGAAAAAGAGCACACGTTAAAACTGAAATATGAATTAGATATTAGAAAGAATTTTTAAAAAATGGATACAGACACATATGTTTACCACTCCCTTTCACTGTTTAGGGAGACTCTAACCTAGAAAGTAGTAGAACACTAAACTGTCCTTCTAAAGGCAATAACAATAGCTATAATAAATATCCTATCTGGCTCTGTGCTTGCAACTAAGGCAACAAGGTGCCAAGGTCACTGACAATAACTGACAAGGGTCTGAAGCCAGGACAGTCTGACCTGAAGGTCTAGACAATTTCTTTTCTGCTCATACTGATTATCTTTAGATGTTAGAGCTCAGCTGTTAAGTTAAGGAGAGAATATATCACTAGATTGAGACTAGATTAATCTAGACACTTCACAGCACAAATTCCTGAAAATATTTTACTGTTCCCCTACCAACACCATGGTACAAGGCATGATAGCTGTCCACTTTAATCTGGCTTGTGACATTTCTAATAAACAGAGAAGAAAGAAAACCAAGAACTTCTCTGCAGATCAGTCATAGATCAGTCACACCTTTAGAATGGAAAACACACACAGAAGCAGAATTTTTAGCAGAAAGTATACTTCCCTTCACCATGACTATACTATCTTCATCTCTCTTGAATCTCCATACTAAGGAGTTGGAAATACTAAGCTTATTCAGTATTTATGGAAAAGAATTCAAAATTATTTGAAAAGAATTCATATTCTCAATTCTAGAAGAATGATGTGAGGCAAAACAGAGGTTCAAAATGAAAACCTCACATTGACCAATAAACTGAACCTGGTGCTTAAAACTATTTATAAAAATTTCAAAATTACAGAAAGCCTCAAGTTTTCTCTTTCCTCTTTTCCCTATGACAACCACAGAACTCTGCATTTAAATGCTACCTTTATAGAATTTCTACTGACTTCGGCATCAATAAGCCTCCCAATCACAGAAAAACTAATTATCCTAGGTGACACTTCTAAGGTAGTCAAGTGTCTGTGTGTAGGTTTTAGTCTGCCAATATTTTACCTTTGTCTCTATCCAAATCAGAAAGTTTTGGTTAACTTTCTAATTTCAAATGCACAGTCTTCCCAAACAAAAAACCACAAAGAATTATGTAGTTTTATATGTATTAGAAAAGAAGAAAATAAGGAAGGCACATAAGAAGGTGGTCAGTCACTACAATCCATCATTTACTTTGATAAAATTATTCACCCAAAATCTCTCTAAGCAACTTTCAGTGAATTCTGAAAAATCACCACTATTAACAATTTTTATATGACCATCAAATATGTATTAAGTACATGCATACCATAACAGGTTTAAGACAGAGATATTTTTCTAATACTCACCAATGAACCAATGTATGAAGCTAGAGAGAATGCTAAAATGTCAGGAAGACTCAACAATTCTACAATTCTACTGACTTTACTTCGTTTGTGAGCATAAGTCTATTTTCATTTCAGCTACTAATGTATTCCATATTCACCTGTATTTATACTTTCCACTCTTAAAGGGAAACCAGACTGGGCAACAGCTACAAGTTTCAAAGCGATATAGAACTGACTTCTTCCAAAATAACCAAGTCTCGTTGCACCACAAAGCTCCATAATCTATAAAAGAACACAATGTTAATATTAAGTTTTATGATACTAATTCTCCAAATAAGCAGGTATTTAACTTCTGTTTATAATTTCTCCAAAATATACAGCTGACATGTAGTATATTACACTCAAATGACGACCAGCTTCCTCACGTTTCAGGTTTAAGAGTCTGAAAATAAAAAGGCACTGACCTTATAATAAGAAGGTTATGGTTCTCCTACTTGGTAAAATCCATATGATAAAGAAATTTTATTTTATTAGAATGACTATTTACTCTTAAGAGTTCTATTTTTCAGAAACAATGTATCATCTACTTTTCATAAACACTGTGCATACAACAGGGCCAAAAGTTCCTGCAACTAATAGATTATTATGCAGCCATTTTAAGTAATAGTCATAAAATGACACAGTAAGTGGAAAAAAGTAGGATACCTACTTTAAAAACAAAATCACAAACACATAAAAACACAAACACAAAACACATAAACACAAATCTGAAAAAAATCAGAGATATACAAATCTATCAGCCATTTTGTTAGGAGAGATTTAAGAGCAGGGTTTTTCCTCTTATTTCCCAGATTGTATTTAATGTGGCTATACTACTTTCCCTTAAAACAATTTTTGCTTTGCATTTTTTAAAAAGATTTTATTTATGTATTTGACAGAGAGAAATCACAAGTAGGCAGAGAGGCAGGCAGGCTCCCTGCTGGGCAGAAAGCTGGATGCGGGGGTTCGATCCCAGGAACCTGGGATATCATGACCTGAGCCGGAAGGCAGAGGCTTTAACCCACTGAGCCACCCAGGTACCCCTGCTTTGCATTTTTTAAAGCACGAAGGTCTTCAAGGATCTACACCCTCATTCCAGTCATTTGACCAGTATTTCTAGACTGGCTATGACAAATACGTGACAGACTAGAAAAAAGCAGCTTCAGTTAGGAAATTAAATGACAACTGCAAAAGTTGGAATAATGTCTACTGTACAGACATTATAATCTCAAAATAAACACTAAGTATCCTTGTCTTATCTTCTCAAAAGATACAAATTCCTGTAGAAAGGGAGCATATTTGCCTCTTTTCTTTTTCCTGAAACACTCAAAGATTAGGGTACCTAGATGTTAGGTAACAATTCACAAGTATTTACTAGAATTGCAAAAAAGCACCCACAAACAGTTAAGCAATGTGTCACAATCACAATAACCACAAGAGAAGACATTTTTATGTTGATTGATCAGCAATGGAGGAAGTTCCTGATTCTGCCACTAAGGGGCATCACTTCAGTGTAAATTTAAAGGGCAAGGAGGATAAAAGGCCAGGTTCATACTAGGGAACTAGGAGGAAAATGAGGGTAAGAGTTAAGAAGGCCACAGAGCCTTGAAAGATGTGCAGGCATTTTGTTATGATTTCTGTCCCTTTCCACGATTCTTTTCTGCCCAGTTGGCACCCTGTAAAGGATCATTATACATCTCAGATACTTCTGCTTATAAAATAAATCTAAAACATCTAAAATATGCCCTGTATCTATGTTTGATAAAGGGAAGACCTCAAAGGAAATCACAGGTAATTGCTTTGTTTATCCTAGTTATAACGTGTTTCAGGCATCAGTCAGAAGGAGATGCCGAAGGAACAAAAGTGCAGAGGAGGGAGTTCAGAAGCAGGGAGCATGTTGTAAAGATGTGCTCCACAACTGAACCAGACAAGCCAGGTGATGACTAAAGCTAAGGGAGTAAATAAGACTGCCTGCAAGCCCAGAGCAGGGAAAGGGAATGGTGGAGAACACCAAAACCTAAGAGTAGGTGTAAAAAGGAGCCTATGAAAGAAGCAGTGGGGGAAAAGTACCACATAAGGAGGAAATCAAGGGTGGAAAGAGGTTCTGGAAGGTGGGAACAAACCTTAAAGAAAATCGTTATTGCTCATACAAATTCATGTACAAAGATGTTCACAGCAAGAAGCAACCTAAACTTAACACAAGAACAGATACAGTTGATTATTAAACAAGCACATAATGTGATACCCATACAACAGTTAAAACTCACTGCTTACAGTATTAATGTTATGGAAACAAAAAGCAAGATACAAAGCAAGCATATAAAAGTATAATCCCAGTTTCATTAAGATATGTACATATAAATGGTAGAGAATATGCCAGTGATTATTTCTGGGTACTGAGATTAAGGGATTTTTCTAGTTTTTCTTTATATGAGTCTGTATCTACTACCAAAAATATTTTATATTATTTAGTCAGAAAACTAATAATTTCCAAACAAAAGAATTAGTGGGGCCAAATGAAAAAGGAAAGAAAACACACTCTATTTTATGATTAGGAGGTCTTTGCCACTTAAGCACTAGTACAGATGTAGTAGGGTAAAATCTCATTTGCAATGGATTAAGGAATAAACATGAGGACTGTAAGCGGAGAAAGACAGGTTAGCATGCTTGGCTCTCGGAGAAAATAAGTTTAGAAGAGTAATCTTGATTCTCCTAAGTCTCAGAGCTAGCCAGTGGAAGAACTGGCTCAAGAAGCCAGGTCCTTTGATTACAAACCCAAAGCTCTTTCTAAGGGGCTTGGGGGGCAGGAGGGGGGTGCGTAGAAAAGCAAGAAGGGATACTATATTTCTACGCAATCAGATGTAACAAAATTCTAAGACGCCCTGTCAGGAAAGGGGAATGAGATTTTGAAAAGGGAGATAAAAGGGCTCAAAGGCAAAATATTTGCAGTTATTTCTCTATAACTAATCCTGGCTACATCATCTACAGAACTCACTTTGTGGCCCAAGTCAGGCATATGTGTCACTGATGTCTATCTTTCCGAGCTATTCCAATTAGAGAGGCCACTAGCTCTTGAAACAGCAGAGGCGGAAAGGAGCTGTAACATACAAACTTACAAAAACGATCCCTGATGAAACAGTATCAGGTTTGATTTATCATCACAACCTTGTGAATTAGGCAAAATTTGTCTCTTAAAAAATATGTGGAATAATTCCTAGAAGCAGAGCACTGGACCAAAGTATATATATACTTAAAAATGCATTCACTATTGCCATTGCCTTTCAAAAAGGTTATTGAAATTTTTTCTCCCACTATTAATATGAGTGTTTGTTTCGTATTTTCTCCATTAACCTGAAAAGATTACTCACACACGTACATGGAGTTTTTTGACTACATGTATTACACAGTTTCATACAGCTATTCCTTACTTTAGTTTTTATAATATTCAAATATATGATATAGGGGTACCTGGGGACTCAACTGGTTAAGCACCTACCTTCAACTCAGGTCATTATCTCAGGGTCCCAGGAGCTGCCTGAATCAGGCTCCCTGCTAGGCAAGGAGCCTGCTTCTCCTTCTCCCTCTGCTCCCCACCCCTCACCCGCCAACATGCTCTCTCTTTTTCTCTCTCTTGCTAACAAATAAATAAAATCTTTTTAAAATAAATAATAGAATCAATAAATATCTGATAGATTTATTAGCCCAGCCCTCAATGATTTTTTTTGTTTAGAATTTACTGGAATATTCTCATATTGCTTATTTCTCCAAATACTATTTAAAATCATTTATCAAAATAAACAGATTTTAACTGGAATGGCAATATATCCTAACTTTAACAAGATCACCTCCAGTGTTCTACCATTAAGCCTGATATTGGCTAACACTCTGCAACACCTTTTTACGTTAAGAAACTATTCAGCTATAGGGAATCTGGGTGGCTCAGTCAGTTAAACATCCAACTCTTGATTTCAGCTAAGGTCAAGAGATGGAGCCTCAGGTAGGGCTTTGTGCTGAATGTGGACCCTACTTAAGATTCTCTCTTCCTCTCTCTCTGCCCCTACCCTGAGTGTGCACAAGCATGTGCTCCCCCCACCCCGCAATAAAAGAATGAATGAATGACTGAATGAAATATTTTTAAAAAGAAAAACTATTCAGCAAGTTCCACGTCTCTCTCCCTCTGCGCCTACCCCCAACCTGTGTGCATAGTATGCTCTCTCTTTCTCAATGAATGAATGAAATATTTTTAAAAAGGAAGAAAACTATTCAGCTAGTTCCACCCGTCTAAGAGCTTTGTTTGGGGTTTTGTTTTCAAAAACCACAAACATATTAATTTTATTGTGTGTACTTTGGGGCAGAAAATTAAAAGGTCATAATTTTTCTCCTTGGTCTATTAATATTCATAATTCTTTTTAAAATTTTTTTTAAAGATTTTATTTATTTGACAGACAAAAATCACAAGTAGGCAGAGAGGCAGAGAGAGAAAAGGAAGCAGGTTCTCTGCTGAGCAGAGAGCCCGATGAGGGGCTTGATTCCAGGACCCTGGGATCATGACCTGAGCCAAAGGCAGAGGCTTGAACCCACTGAGCCACCCAGGCGCCCCAATATTCATAATTCTATTAACAGAATTCCTAACACCAAACCATCTTTTGATCCCTAAAATGAATTTCATTTAGTCATGGTGTATATTACTGTTTCAAATAATATTTATAAAATTTTAACCACAATCTTAAAATGATTAGGCCCACAGAAACACAAGAAAACAAGAACCCCCAAACCCCTATCTATATCTGAAAGGTTTGGAAACAGTGCTCTGTTGGCTTTGTAAACAGAACAAACAAGTTTTACTCTTCTCCTCTCTGCTCCGAAATACTTTAAATAGATTTAGAACCATATGTTCTATAAAGATTCAGAAGAATTCACCTATGACATGGGCTGAGCAGTATCTCTGATGTGTGTCTCACCTTCTTACAGGTCAGGTGGAATGAACCAGCTTAGTCTATCTTTAAAATGTTTGATAATTTCTTAAAAATCATTTATCACCTCCAAATTTTGAAATTTACTATTAATTCAGCATATTCAAAGTAGTCTCACTTTTTAAATTGTCTTTCTATGGTAACTTGCCCTTAGTCTGAATTATGTGTATTTATGAGCATGCGTACACAGCTGCCTAATGTTGAGAATCACTTAAAGCCCCTGTTAGGATATGGATTCCCAGACCAACCCCATTAGATTGTAATTTACCTAGGAAACCCAGGACCAGCTAGTGTTGCTGGTATACTACCAATGGCTACTGAAAACCATTAAGCTTTATTTTCATAACATTGTAAAATGTACATGTTCATGGTAAAATAAATAAATGGTATTTAAGGATATGAACTTAAAAATTCCTACAATCTCTATCAGAATAACAACTCTTTTCATATGTTCTTCCCATCTTTTCCACATGTATTCAAATAAATGAGTGCACATACTTAACATATACTTTTTACACATATAGGGTCATACTGTAAATGACTCTTTTCATATAATATTACTTGAAGATCTTTTTATATCAGCATAGGTCTTTTTCATTTTTTTTACATAGCATTCCATGCATGGACATACCTATTACAAATTAATCAATCCCCTGCTGATACACACGGGTTTTTCTAGCTTTCTATTACAAATAATGCTGTAAACATTTCCACCCATGTATCCTAGTGCACTTGTAAAACTGTAGGACAAATTTCTAGAAACAGAATACACTTTAAAATATAACACAGTCAAGTACACCAAAAAAACTCTGAATGACTGTACCATCTTACTGACCAGCAAAGAACTTAGTTAGCTATGTGGTCTGAGACAGAAGAGAAAAGGGCCGAAAGTTTTCATTAATTTTATTGGCTTCAGAAGGATATCAATCCTAAATAAGTCAGTATTGACTTTTTTCCCTGAATGCTCTGTTCCATAATACTTATCAAAGCCACTAACTTCCAGGAAGAAAAGTTAAACTAGATTATAGCTCATTTTAATATGTATAGAGATCAACGTGGTTAGGGAATCATTCTGTATCATATAGTACTTGAGCAAGTTTTATTACTTTACTGTGTCCGAATTTCCTTCTACGTTAACTGGGGGAAATAATATACTACCTCTTCTGATTGCTGTGAGCATTCAATGAGGCTGTATTTAATAAAACACTAAAGTGTCTGGTCCACAATACAATTATTATTTTTTATTTACTCCTGATCATAATGCTCTTTATTCTGAGACTTGAGAGACTAAGTCATTATTGAAAACCACATTTTCCTGAGAGCTAAGAATTAATGCCTTTAAGCCTCAAAGTGCGTTTTATTATAATTTTTGATGGAAAGTCTTCTAAAATACAGGATGCTTTCAAGCCTTCATAAGTATTTTGAAGTTCGTTTAAGACAATACACTGAGCACAGGAAATTACCTCCTCTCTCTTCAGGAATCTTATTAAAATGAGAGTAAGGAAATAAATCCACAAAAATTAGTGAGAGAGAAGGGGAAACAATGAACAGGCAGGAAATCTCAACAAATGTTAGCAATCAGAAAGCAGATGGAGTCATGCCTAATAGAGTAGGTGGAAAAAATCAGTGCCAACAATACCTACAGAGAAGAATTTGCCCCGTAAAATCCAGGGACTCGCCTGGGTGGCTCAGTGGATTAAGCCGCTGCCTTCGGCTCAGGTCATCTCAGTGTCCTGGGATCGAGCCCCACATCGGGCTCTCTGCTCCGCAGGAAGCAGGCTTGCTTCCCCTTCTCTCTCTGCCTGACTGTCTGCCTACTTGTGATCTCTCTGTCTGTCAAATAAATAAATAAAATCTTTAAAAAAATAAAATAAAATAAAATCCAGGGACTCACCTAAAAATGGTATGCAGGGGTATGCCTGGAGTGAGACCAGGTATGACTAAGGGTGAGATTGGGAGAGAGATCAAGATCCCTATCTCTACAGCTGCTCACAGAATATTAGCAACCAGACTTTACCCTCCAAATATAAATAAACAAAAAACTGGAAGTTATATCTCTAAAGAAATCTAGGGAAGTACTAGGTCAGCTGATATGGACAAGGGCTGCTGTCCCAGAGAAAAGCTCCTATTTCTAGCATTTAGTAATCCAGTAAGTGTCAGCATCTGGCCCACTCCTTCCTTTTTTTTTTTAATTTTAAAGATTTTATTTATTTATTTGACAGAGAGAGAGAGAGAGAGAGACAGCGAGAGAGGAACACAAGCAGGGGGAGTGGGAGAGAGAGAAGCAGGCTACGCTGTGCAGGGAGCCCTGATGGCAGAGCTCAATTAGGACCCTGGGATCATGACCTGAGCTGAAGCCAGATGCTTAACGACTGAGCCACTCAGGTGTCCCTGGTCCACTCCTTCCAAAGGCAGGCAGTCTTTTAAGGAACTAAATGCAAGAACAAAGAGCTCAGTTATTCTATTGTTGCATTAAACATAAACAGGTTACCAGAGATCAATAAGCAACAGAGGAAAACCTACATAATGAAAGAAAACTGTCAAATTTAAAATAGGAAAAACCTCTGGGAGAAATATAAAATTCAAGAGAGAAAGAGCACTTAAAAATACTCTAGTGAGTATCCTCTGACAGATTGAACATAGTAATGCATCCATAAAACAATAACAGGATACTATGAAAAGGAACAACCAAAGAATAAGATGTCTAGAGATACACAGAGTTCAAAGGAAATACTAGAAAATAGAGAAAAATTTCTCCAAAAGTAGGAAGGGGCAAGGTGAATTAGAAAATGAGAGAAAAACAGCATTAATTTGGAAGACTAACATTTTTATTAAATGAGGTCTACAAAAAAATGCAGAGAAAATAGAAGACTCATAATTAGAAAACAAGAGATTTTCCCCAAATCTAAAGACACAAGCTTTCAGATTGATAGTCTACTCAGGGCTCAACACAATGGGTTAAGGAATTCCTAAACACATTTCTGTGAAGCTTCAGAACAGCAAGGATAAAACGAAGATCCTCAGAGCATCCAGAAAATGTGTAAATGAAGTGGAGAAGGGGGAGAGGTACTGATCACTGAGAAGAAATACTAACTGGACTGGAATCAGACTTCTCATCAGTTAACACTGAATCAGAAAACAACAAAGCAACACCCTCAAGTTTCTAAAAAAAAATTCTTTTATTTTTTTTAAGATTTTATTTATTTATTTGACAGATAGAAATCACAAGTAGGCAGAGAGGCAGGCAGAGAGAGAAGGGGAAGCAGGCTCCCCGCCAAGCAGACAGCCCAATGCAGGGCTCGAGCCCGCTGGGATCATGACCTGAGCTGAAGGCAGAGGTTTTAACCCACTGAACCACCCAGGCACCCCGAAAAAATTATTTTCAACATAGAATTCTGTATCCAAACTAGCATGAAGATGATGGAAAGAACACTTTCGTGAATGCAGATCTAAATAAAGTTTATCTCCTATGAACTCTTTCTTGAGAAAACATTTGAGGATGTTTTTCAGCAAAATTTAGATACAGAGCCTCCAGAAAAAAGCAGCTAAGCATCAAGAAAACAGGGAAATAAGGCTGCAGGATGACAACTATACAAATAACCTGGAGAGCAACCAGTCCAAATTAGAAGAGAATGACAGAAAGCTCCAAGAAGATTTCAGAAAAAATAAAAGGGAAGGAATGGATACAAAGGCAAACAGGGTTTGGGGGGTGGGGGGCGGGAATGATCCAGGGTCCTCGGATGGAGCCCCGCACCCTAAGCAGGAAGCCTGCTTCTCTCTCTCCCTCTGCCTGCCCCTCTCCTTGCTTGTGTGCTCTCTCTCTGTCGAATAAATAAAATTCTAAAAAACAAAACCAAACAAAACATAGTACTATAGTACTGGATCTGCACTAAAAATATTTATGTCTTCATAATGTAGACACACTTTGCTTTTCAACTTTTAGATTCAATCTAAAGTCAAAACATATTAAATTAAGAATTATGATTTTAGAACAAGGTGCAAATATTCTCAGTACTGAATATGTAAAAGTATAGCTTACAAGTTCAGAGAGAAGGATAAGAAAGCTGAAGGGAAAAAGGCATGGACTTCTGGGTTTTGGTCTAGTACATAAGAAGCTTAGAAGTCAACACTCCATCCTAACAAGCAAAAAGCTAAACAGACTAAAAAACCAAGAACTCTTCTTAGATCTGTGAGAAAAGTCAGGTCACAGAGCAAACTGCTGCCCCTGAAATTGGAGACCAACACAAGGCAAATACAGAGAATCACAACTTACTGGAGGCAAAACCCATCAGCATCAACTTCCTTGAAACCCAAGATGAAATACAGGAAAGGGGAAGGAGAGGAAATTGTTGCACTTTTCATAAAGCCCTTATAATCCTTGGTTTTTTTAATCCTATGCAGATATTATTTTGATGAAAACAAAAATGTATTTTTGAAGGATCTAATAAGCAGACTCATATTTTTAGCAATACAGATTTTATAAACAAATTAGTATATTATACTATATTGTAATTATATATTCAAAGCTCCTAAGAAAAAGTGGAATGTTTTTCTTCACCTAATGAACTAACACTATTCACAGAATTTTTGTTTTCTCCTGTTCTTTTTAATCATTTGTGACTTGTTCCCTGTTGCCAAGCTCTTTCTTTTACTCTATCAGCAGGCTTTCTAGTTGCTGGCCTTCTGCCTTGCACACCATGGCTTAGAAATAGAACCAACCTTTTAAAACTGCATAAAAACAAGAATAAATAGCTCTTTAATAATAACTCAAAGAGCTCACCAAAGAGCAAAGAACACGAGTATTTTTTTACTTCCAGATATACAAATACAGTGGTGGAAGTACATCTGTTGGTAGGGGAGGGGCATTAACATTTATTGAGAACACATAATGCTAACCACAGTCCTAATTACTCAAAGTGTTCCCCATCTAATCCTAAAGATAATGTGGCAGAATTGGTATTATTATCATTTTAAAGAGGAAGAAAGAATCAGACTGGCCAAGTAACAAAGGCCAGAGGGCCTAAACGGCAGAGCTATAATTCAAAGTTATGCCTTTAATCTTCCACCAAGACATGCTGTACATTGTCCTTTTCCCAGGATAATGTTGGCTTCCTCAGGGCAAGTACCCTCACTAGCTGCTAAAGCATGTCTTATAGTCCAGAGTGCCTAGAACATAGTAACAACAAAAAGCAGTGTAAATGTGTAAGAGAGGCTCTTACATCCTAGGCTCAGAACAGGAGGTACGGGAATGCTAGCAACAATAAAGGTATATAGAAGTTGTTTCTTTTTTGAAATGAAAAAAGATCAAAGTAGATGCCAAATTACATATCTGAGCTTGAATCCATGAGCTGAATTACAAAATATAAAAACTCAGAAAAACAGAATGAGAATTATATTGAAACTAGATAATATGGAGAAGCATCCTAGAAAGCCGCCTATATTCTCCCCAAGATGAAATTTTATGCATGTTTAATACAGTTGACTCTTGAACAACACAGGGATTAGGAGAGCCAAACCCCCACACAGTCAAAAATACACTTAAACTTCTGAATTCCCAAAAACTTAACTAAAAATCTACTGTGGACCAGAAGCCTCATCAATAACATGAAGTTGATTAACACGTATTTTCTATGTTAAATGTTTATACTTTGTATTTTTGCAATAAAGTAAGCTAGAGAAAGGAAAATGTTAAGAAAACCATAAGAGAAAAAAATTTACAATACTGTGCCTGTGTTAATAAAAAAAAAATGTATAAGTGAACCCACTCAATTCAAACCCATATTGTTCAAGGGTCAACTGTACAATAAAACAGAATAGAAAATAAGATTCTCCCTTTAGAGCACCTGGGTGGTTCAGTCCATTAAATGACTGCCTCGGCTCAGGGCATGATCCCAGGGTCTTGGGATCAAGCCCCGTCTGGGGCTCCCTGCTCAGCAGTAGCCAGCTTCTCCTTCTACCCCTCACCCTGCTTTTGCTCTCTCTTTCACATGCTGTCAAATACATAACTGAAATTTTCAAGAAAAAAAAAAAAAAGATCCTCTCTTTAATAGTCATTATCAGGTTAAAAATGAGGTGACTCTATTGCTTTCATTTTTTGGTTAAATGTGACTGAATCAGTGGCAAAGCTGACTATATTTTTGCTGGTCTGAAAGCCCAGGGAGCTTGGTCTACATGTATGCACTACACTGGCTACCAATCAGTGTCATTGTCTTGTTCCAGTAACTTGTTAGACTAGTCCGTACACCTCTAAGACTCATTAGCTTTACTAACATGGGAATATCTATAATGAAGATTCACATTTACTAGAGAAATTAAAGTAGGAAAAGTAGGGAACAATTATACTCAGAGTACCTATCATTAGGAAGCCTGTTTACTTGTTATCATACTTAATGATCAAACAATTCTCTAATATTGGCTACCATTATCCTCAGTTAATAGGAAAGGAAACTGAGGCTAATAAGTGGCAGAGCCAGGATTCAAAGCCTTATTAGTCTAAGTCCAAAGCTCTCTGTTCCCAATTGTCTCCAAGGCATAGCTAAACAGAACTCTTTAACATTGGCATGCTTATGGAGCAGTAGTTCCAAAAATGTATTTCAAAGAACAGCAGTCAAGTTGAAGACTCAGGAGCTGAGTTAAGTTGAGAGATACTGCAGCCCCTGTGGAGACTACACAAAGCAGTTTTAGACCATAAGAGGCACTAAAAAAAAACTCTACAGCCTAGAAATAAACCCCTTTTTGGTTCAGATTCTATTAAAATGCTTCATAACTAGTGGTTCACAGATCAGATGCTTGGAATAAAACACTTTGGGAATCAATGCTGTAGACCCTAGAGCAGTGATTTTCACAGTTTTTTAGTCTTAGGATCACTTATACATGTTTAAAAAGTTACTGAGAAAAAATATTTTTAAATAAATAGAAAGTACTGAGAATTCCCCCAAAGCTTTTGTTTTTGTAGGTTGTATTTATTGGTATTTGCCATATTAGAATTTGAATTGGGAAATTTAAGAACATGTATGTATAAATTCATATAAAAATAAGAATCTGATTACATTTAACATAAAATTTTATGAAAATAACTATTTTCCAAACCTAAAAAACTGAGTGAAGGAGTGCCTGGCTGGCTCAGTAGGTAGAGCATATGACTCATGATCCTGAAATCAAGAGTTCGAGCCCCATGTTGGGCACTGAGATTAAAAACAAAAACAAAGGGCACCTAGAAGGCTCAGTTGGTAAAGTGTCTGCCTTCAGTTTGGGTCATGATCCCGGCACCCTGGGATCTAATCCCATGTTGGGCTCCCTCCTCAGCTAGGCGTCTGCTTCTCCCTCTGCCCTTCCCACCACTCACGTGCTCTCTCCCTCAAGAATAAAATCTTTAAAACAAACAAAAAAACCGAGTGAAAATAGTGTTTGTTTTATATATATGCAAATTATCCTTAATGTCCAGTTTAGGTAAAGATTCTCATACCTGCCTCACATTTGATTCATCCCAAAATGCTGCTTTGTTTTAAATATAAGAAAACACTCTCACTTCATAGGGATATGTACTGAAAACAGAGGATTTATATAGCCTTGTCAGATAATTCTCATTTTGTGTTTTGACACTACACAAAACTCAACAAATAGTAATTGCTGAAAGTTTAGTTGCAATATGGAATCCAAAGCCGTATCATATCTTTTGCACAGCTTACATTAAAATGCATTGGTGTACCAGGTACACTGCACCCTTCACGGGTCTTTAGGGTCTTTAGTAAACTACTAGTTCATTGAGCTATGGAGCTCTTCTAAAAGTAGATACATTTCATTTATAAAATATTTTAAAAACAACATTGTTAAAATATCACCATCAATTTCATCAGAAAAGTCATTAAATATTCAGAAACAGTCAAGCACTTAGTTGCAGACAAAAGTTTTTCAAAAATCCTAATTTTTGTCAGAAAGCTTGAATTTCACCATTAGTAATAAAAAGCAATAGTTGTTTTAAGTGACACGCACAACTTTCTTCACTTGCAGGAAAATAGCTGCCCATTATTCAAGCTGGCCATTCCTTCAAGAAAAACGGTGTTTCATGAAAAAAACAAAACAGTACAGTACAGCTCACAACTCAAAAGAAGTACTTTCCCTCAAGACAATCATCATACTTTATTTAGCATGCAGGAGAAGTGCTTTATGCACTTACATTTCTTCTCACAAAATACTAAAAAGAAATATGCTCAGATTAAGCCTTAATAAAATTATTTTCTATACACAGAACATTACTTTTTTTTTAAATTTTTTTTATTAACATATAATGTATTATTAGCCCCAGGGGTACAGGTCTGTGAGTCGCCAGGTTTACACACTTCACAGCACTCACCATAGCACATACCTTCCGCAATGTACATAACCCAACCACCCTCTCCCTACCCGCCTCCCCCCGGCAACCCTTAGTTTGTTTTATAAACAGAACATTCTTTTTTTTAAATAATTTTTAAATTTTTTTATAAATATATAATGTATTATTAGCCCCAGGGGTACAGGTCTACACACAGAACATTCCTAATTGAAACTGGCTTCTTCACTGCACAGCAGTAAAGAACACGATACTAGTAAATCTGGTAAATGCACTCATCTGTGCTAAGGGAACACCAGTTTTATCTGCCACTACTTTGCACTACCAATGCAAATGTCAACACACAAAAAAGGGCAAAAACCAGCTTACTATTAGTATGAAAATAATTTTGACCTCACCTACCAGGGGTCTGCCGACCAAACTTTGAGAAATGGTGTTACAGAGCATACCCTCTTCTTCTACAGAGTTAAAATAGAGAACAGTGATAAGAGGACCTCTTCCTTTGTCAGCAATGCTATCTGCCCCTGGCTCCAGAAAAGCCACTGGAAACACAATGTCTATAGGTGCAAGCAAGTAGCATAAATTAGTGAAACTGGCCAGGTGGGGGGACATGGTGAACCTAAGGAGAGCACATGTGAAGGAAACTGCTATTAAGCTCTAGCTAACTACTATTATAGAAGACTATCTGCCAAATGAAGCCATCTTCAGATTCCTGAAGCTGGAAATCTGGAATTTTCTGATCTGTTCTCATTTTTAAAAGTTAATGTGGAATCAAAATAATTTTTAAAGCATATGCTGACAAACTAAAATATGTGGACCACCTATTTACATGTTCTGTCCCCAAAGGGTATTCTATAGTTAACACTACAAAAATGGCATAAAATAAACAGCAAACCTTCAATAATGTCCATTCAGGTCCCCTAGCAAGCAGAGTAAAAAAAAAAAATTGAAACCAAATTTCATGAACAATAACCACACACACAGGCATTATTATATATTAACCTGTCCTGTTTATATAATGGTCCAAGCTAAGACTCTGAATGCAGAGAAAAATCTTCTTCTAAGGCCATTAATAAATCATTATATAATGGTTTTATATAAGATCCTGTTATCTGGCAAATTGACTCAAGGTACTGAGAAAACTGAAGAGTAACCAGGGGAAATTAATTCTAAGATAACGTGTTACCTCATCCTTCACTGGTCTGTCAGGTACAGTTCTTAAAACTCATTCCCACAGTTTAACTAATACAGGAATTCTGAAACACCTCTTCCTCTTTTCTTTCAGTAAATCAAGACTGCTCCTTAGGCACCTAGGTGGCTCAAATGGTTAAGTGTCTGCTTTCTGCTCAGCTCATGATCCTAAGTCTTGGGATGGAGCTTCACTTCCCATCAGCACATCAGGCTCCGCTCAGTGGGGAGCCTGCTTCTCCCTCTGCCTGCTGCTCCTCCTGCTTGTGCCCTCTCTGTCAAATAAATAGATAAAATCTTAAAAGTTAAAAAAAAAAAAAAAAAAAGACTGCTCCTGCTTCCTGCTTCACGGACCTTGCACTTGCTGTACCCTCTGTATGTTTACCACTCAGATTTTTGCTTGGCTGGCTTCTGCCAGTCAGGTCTCAGCTCAAGTGTCTTAATTTCAGAGACCTTCTAGAGCACCCTACTGTTTATTTATTGTCAACATCTCCCAGAAGAATGAGACTCCAGAGAATAAGGAAGATCTCTTACATTCCCTGCACCTAGAACAACCCCAGATGTGCAAGTATTAATATGTTTGTTGGCTGGGAGAATAAATGAAAGAATTATTTTTTACTCAACTTTGCTGCAATCTCTGTCCACTCCCATACACAAGGCTACCAGATTGAGAATCCTAATATAGAGCTCCAAATAATGTTTATTATTTTCAAAAGAACAAACTTCTAAGTCCAGCGTCCACGACTCTCCAAATTATAGCCCCCAAATTCTTTCTAAGTCTTACTTTGGCCAATCTAGACTAGATTACCCTATTTTCATGCTTTTGCCTTTCTCTCGCCAGATCACTTATGTCTGACTATTAAATTTATATCCCTTCCTTCACAAACACCGTTAAGAGCCTCCTTCCTGTAACACTGTCCATCCTTCCTACTACTCCATAAGTGAATGACTTTTTCTTTGGACTTGTACTCTAGCTTCTACCATCGGAATCCCTTGAATTATCTGTGTAATTGTTAGCCAACCACACACTTCTGATACCTCCTCTCTCTACTAAGATCCTTGGGACCAGAGAGTATGACTTAATCATACTGGAACCAAGGCAAGATCTGGCATTGTACTGAGCACTTAGTGCTGAAGGAACTGCTCCCTCATCATGCCCAAACCCTCCTGATGTACCAAATTCATTCTACTAGTCTTCATCTGAATTAAATCGTGTGTGTGTGTGTGTGTGTGTGTGTGTGAGAGAGAGAGACAGAGAGAGATAATTAAATCTTTCTGATTGGAAAGATCATTTTTACCATTTCTTTAAAAGTTAAATATTTTCTACTTAAAAGTTAAATATTTTCTAACAGTAAACACTGTTTGCTTTGTGCAAAGTAATTTGGATTACACATGATCCATGCACATTTGCACATCCCCTTCACCACTAGAGTACACTGTGGAAAGCAGAAAAGGCGGAAAAAAAAAAAAAAAGCAATGGCAAAGAAGATAGGGGCATACATCAAAGCCCAGCCCTTCCATTATGACTTCACTTCCTTTCAAACACTGCTGTCCACACAGAGTATGCTTAGTTTATTTATAAACTATGTGGACACACTAATATGTAGTATTTTCCTTTGTTATAAAAGCAATTTAAATACACAACCCATCCAACTAATGAGTAAGTCCTATCTATTACTACCCTCATGAAGTACATATGCATTCCTAAGGGACTTTAGCTAACACTTTGTGACCAACTTAATCCACTGCCAACTCCACTGCCAATTCCCTAGTAACTCAAATCTAAAGTGAACGCAATCTTACCAAGCTTTCCGAGATACTTAGAAGTTGTAGCAGAGCAAACACCCCATCTCACTTTTGCTACAGTTCTTTCTTACCCAAAACCATTAGTGCTTATTGCTCTGCTTACACAACTCAAATCCTCTTTCATTTAAAACCTAAGGTTCAAGACCACTTTGCTTCTTTGCTTTCACCTAAGATTTTACCTTATTCTGTAAATAAAAAGACATTCTCTTGATTCTTTTCTGTCACCTCTACCTTCATGCATAACTTCCATTTCATATTTCAGCCTCTTTTCTATCCTCTTAAGTATGAGTTCTCCAAGTTTTTCCTCAATAGTATGTCCTTAGACAAAATAAAATTGTCTACACATTGTTTTGTTGACAACAGCACACAATATTTTATAAAGCACCTCAAAAATAAGTGTATCAGTCTTTTCTTGAGCCTTTATTCTATATCAGGCACTGAAATATCGGATAAGTACTGGATAAATATTAATTCCCTTTCTATGTTTGTAAAAGGTATACTTTTCAATACAAAGAAAAACTACGAATGTCTCCTATAACTTTTCAACAGAGTTTAAATATATTCTATGCTTTAACCTACTGATATTATCGTAGAAATTTATCAAAAGAACACACCGTAACAGATTATTGCTATAGGACCTAGAAGCTTATTAGTATTTAGAAGGCAGGTTTTATTCTACTTGCTAAAGAATGGGTTGAGTTAAACAGTAAACAGAAAAGAAGACTGAGGGGTGCCTGGGTGGCTCAGTTGGTTAAGCCCCTGCCTTCGGCTCAGGTCAGGATACCAGAGTCCCAGGATCAAGTCTCACATCATCAGGCCCCCTGCTTGGCAGGGAGTCTGTTTCTCCCTCTACCCCTCATCCTGCTCATGCTCCCTCTCTCTCAAATAAATAAATAAAATCTTGGAAGGATGGAAGCAGGAAGGAAAGAAGGTGGAGACAGTTTTTTTAAAAAGGGAAAGACAGGGCGGAGTGGTGGAGAGGAAGAGGAAGAGAATCTCAAGCAGCTTCACGCACCCGGCTCCATTTCACAACCCTAACATCACGACCTGAGCTGAAATCAAGAGTCAAACACTTGGGGCACCTGGGTGGCTCAGCTGGTTAAGCTGCTGCTACCTTCAGCTCAGGTCATGATTCCAGGGTCCTGGGATCAAGTCCCACATCAGGCTCCCTGCTCAGCAGAGAGCCGGCTTCTCTCTTTCCCTCTGCCTGCTGCTCTGCTTACTTGTGCTATTTCTCTGTCAGATAAATAAATAAAATCTTAAAAAAAAAAAAAAAAGTCAAACACAAATGACTGAGCCACCCAAGCACATCGGATTTTTAAATTTTATGGAGTTCTTAATCTGAACTTCTGGATAGTATAGATAATTAAAGAGATTCCTTTCAGCAATATATGACCATAGATTTTACTTGCTTTGGGCCATATACACTCCCGTTAACAGTTCAACTGTGGTAAAGATAGTACATATAGACCAATAAATATTTTATAGCTTATAATCAGTATCAGTCATTAGTTATCTAAACAAAACACTTCGGATAGCCTCTAAACATAAGAAGTCTGATATGAAAAACAGTATGCCTATAAAGTTCATTGGCAGTTCAAGTCCCAAATTCCCAATTAAAATTTTTTTTTTGTATTTTCCACATCAACAACAAAAAACTTAAAAAAAGAAACTAAAACAGACTAAAGGTAAGGAGAAAAACAACAAAAACGCAAAAGTAATTTTGAAAAATACCATAAACCATCTAAAACTTAAGCTTAAAATAGTAGTATATGCCTTTAGAAAATATTATTGGGGCATGGGAATAGTCTCGTAAAATAAATCCAGCCAGTAAACTATACTTAGAGTGACTATAAAATGTACAGTCAACCTGGGACATCTACAAGAGTGAGAGGGGGTGCTATTTATACCTGGACAAGAGGTATGAGCTAGACTGTCTCAAGCAAACCCAGACTTGTAACTGCCCTTCTAAAACACTCTAAATGATAAATGATCCCATTTAACCAGTAAGATGCGTCAGGTGACAGGAAAAGCCAACACTTCTTAACGATATGGTTGTATTAAATATTAATTTTTGATTAAGGAGTAATGTTTTTCAGGAACTGTTACTAGTAATCAAACCCCTGTCATTGTTTTCTTACATGGAGGCCTAATGGACTATTCTAAAGCCACAGCAACTCCTGATTTATCAAACTAAAAAAATAATAATAATAAAAGGTAAACATTTAAATACTGTGGGCCAGGTATCATTCTAAGAACTTAACAAATTAGCTCATTCGGTCTCCACAAAGGGAACTTTCATTCCTGAAAGACAGAGCCTTTTACCCTATTTTATTTATTTTTATTTTTTTCAAAGATTCCATCCATTTGTCAGAGAGAGAGAGAGTGTGTGCACACAAGCAAGAGGAGCAGCAGGCAGAGGGAGAAACAGGCTCCCTGCTGAGCAAGGAGCCTGATGCAGGACTCGATCCTAGGACCCTGGGATAAGACCCGAGCTAAAGGCTGACACTCAACCCACCGAGCCACCCCGGTAAGAAAATGAAAGCACAGAGAAGCGGAATTAAGTGTGGGAAGCTAGGATTCCACAATGTGTCCTTACCCACAGCACTCTGTTACTACTACTGCAGTTACTGGGAGGACTGGGGGCCCATTATTTTTCATTAACACACAGAACAGAGGGGAGCTCAGAAGTGTCTGCAGTCTGTGAGCAGTCTGAGTGGACACTCAGCACCTGTGATGTAACTCTGATATATACTCTTCTGTACGACTGGTCAGGCATCAGCAAACACAGACCTGGGAACTTGCTGTTACTTGTGATAAACAGAAACCATTCATTCCACTCAGGATAACATTCTTACCCTGTGCCACAGGCTACTGCAGGTTGTTACAGGACAAATGACAATACTGATGATTATAATAAGCTAACAGTAATAGCATATGTACATTTATGTCAGGTACCCATCCATGCTCAGTAACATGTTAACCAATATAATCATCCTCGCAACTCTGAGGTAGGTACAGTTTTACAGATGAGAAAACTGACACCCAGGAAAGCCTGCTGAAGGACACACAGTAACCTGATAGAACACAGATGGAAACCCATGCTCTTAACCACTACATTATTTTTTTTTAAATTTTATTTATTTACTTGACAGAGATCACAGGTAGGCAGAGAGACAGGTAGAGAGAGAGAGGAGGAAGCAGGCTCCCCGCTGAGCAGAGAGCCAGATGCAGGACTCGATCCCAGGACCCTGAGATCATGACCCGAGCTGAAGGCAGAGGCTTAACCCACTGAGCCACCCAGGAGCCCCAACCACTACATTATTTTATAAAGGATAACATTTGTCAGTGGTAAATTCACATAATAAGGTAAATTAAACCAAAGCTTTACTATGTTACATCATAAAACAAAGCGTTTCTGGTTTTCTGGTGGGTAGACCACAAGCTCAAGTGTTGATAACTGCTTGTTATGTGACTATACGTAAGTTACATAATATATCACAACCTCCCTCCAAAACAAAAGAATGGTCTAGATTCTAGCTCTAAGATCCCTTCTAGTGCAAACACTATTTCTCTGAATACAAGTTTCATATCAAGTCCATAATTACAACGCAAACTAATCTTTGAAAACATCTAATTTTCAAAAATCTGTTTCTGCCAAAGTACCAAAGATTTCTAGCTATGTGCCACCTTTAAAAAATGACACAGACGTATATTTAAATGTGAGTTGTTATGATGAGCACAAATAAAAGGAGTTAAATTCACCGCTTGAATTGGGGATTTAAGTGGAAATAATTAAGTTACTTGCTAAAACTGGTCCTGTACTCTAGCTCCAAAGGAAAAATATCTGGTATAAAATCAAGCATCAGTATTTTTATTTTGTAAACGAGTATTTTATCATATTTTTGGATTAAATATTTGATAGCGAAAACTTTTTGCACTTGTTCTGTGTCATGTCTTAGGGTCAATTTTCCCCTCTATCAGTACAGTACCAACTGAATTACTCAAGAAAAATTGGGGGGGGGGAGAAAAAAATAGGTAAATTTGGCTTACCACATCTGTTTTTACAACCAACATCCTAGGAACTAATCCACAGAATTTAAAAACACTACCTGGGGCGCCTGGGTGGCTCAGTGGGTTAAAACCTCTGCCTTCGGCTCAGGTCATGATCCCAGGGTACTGGGATTGAGTCCCACATCTGGGCTCTCTGCTCAGCAGGGAGCCTGCTTCCTCCTCTATCTCTCTTCCTGCCTCTCTGCCTACTTGTGATCTGTCTGTCAAATAAATAAATAAATAAATAAATCTTTTTTTAAAAATTAAAAAAAAATAAAAACACTACCTGTCCTAAAACCAGGTATGTTTTATAAAATAGATAAAAATTAAAAAAAAATAGTGGCAAATATTATCATGAAACTAATATGAACCCATGATACCACCTTAAAGAAACAGTGATATATATACATATATATCTCAAATGTTCTGTGTTATTTTACTCAATTAGAAAGTATAGTAACATACAGAAACTCACAGTGATTGAACATTCATCCCTCCAGTTCTTTGGGATTAAATCTTTTGAGTTTAACTGCACGCTGCAATCACTTTAGGGTATAGAAAGCTCAAAGCAGTTTTCCTAAAGACCTCCTTATTATCCCTTGCCAGTGTACCATGGTCCCAGTGCAACAATGCTTTATACTCAACAGGTGTTTAATAAACATATACAAATATCACAAAACACCTTCCTTCCCCTAGTCAGAATGATGATAACAAAGAAAAAGGTTCTTGGGATCTTCCAAGATGCTACAACCTCCCAAAGGAAATAAAAACAACAGTATCTAATGGCTATCTAGAACCACTCCATGTACCAGGCACAATTCTGAGTATTTTACGAATTAATTTAGTCCTCAAAACAATCCTATGAGGCAAGTGCTATATTATTCCCAACACGCAGAAGAAAACTAATGTCCAGGGAAACTAAGGCCCATAGTATTTAAGTAATTGCTTGAGAGTAAGAAATCATACGAATTAAACTATGTCTTTAAAATCGTATCAAAGATTTTTAGTTGACTAAATGAGGAAATAAATACTAAAGAAAATAACGAAACTGATAAAGATATCAAACCACCTCAAACAACCCTAAAAAGTAGGAATTGTTATATTCATTTTACAAATCAAAATAGGCAAAGAAAGTTCTTGCCCAAGATCATAGACTAAAAATCAGCCGGGCCAAAATATGAATCTAGCTTTTTTTTTTTTTTTTTTTTAAGATTTGACAGAGAGAGCGCACATGCTCCCCATGACCCCGGGACCATGACCTGAGCAGAAGGTAGCCGTTTAACTGACTGAGCCATCCAGGGGTCTCTGAATCTAGCTTTGAGAAACTCTAAAGTCTGGCTTCTTCCATTAAGCCACTATTTCCCAAACTTGAGGCATCCTCACATCACCTTCACAGATTCTGCCCATTCATGGGCTACTTGTTCTATTAAGTTCTTAGTATTTCTTCGTTACGTCAGGACTTAGGAGAAGTTAATACATCTTTAAAAAGATTTATTTGTTTGTTTGTTTGGGTTTTTTTAAAAGATTTTATTTATTTATTTGACAGAGAGAGATCACAAGTAGGCAGAGAGGCAGGCAGAGAGAGAGGAGGAAGCAGGCTCCCTGCTGAGCAGAGAGCCCGATGTGGGACTCAATCCCAGGACCCTGAGATCATGACCTGAGCAGAAGGCAGCGGCTTAACCCACTGAGCCACCCAGGCGCCCCAGATTTATTTATTTTAAAGAGAGTGCTAGTGGGGAAGGGGCAAAGGGACAGGTACAGAATCCTTAAGCACTCCATGCTGAACACAGACCCCGACTCAGGGCATGATCTCAAAACCCCGAGATCATAACCTGAGCCCAGGACCCTCAGATCATGACCTGAGCCCAAACCAAGAGTCAGGCACTTAACCAACTGAGCCACAGGTGCCCCTTAAAACCCTAATTTAAAAGGAACTTGTATCACAATATAAATAAAAAATAAGTATCACTTGAAATAAACAGAAGATAACAGAAACAATAACAAGTTAAGGAAAACAAAACTGTTACTTAATTTCAGCTAAATAACACTATCTGCAAAATATGCTTGTGGATCCATCAAGGTCTGCCTGTAAGAGAGTAATGTGTTAGGAAGGTGTTAAAAAATATTAGTAGCAAACTGAAATTTCTCCTTCACCAGACCTGGAAAACAACTGAAAAGGGAACAGCTTTCTTACTGTGTGCTTTCACATCTTGGTGGGTGTATATCCAACATTTTAGGAATCAAATGTTTTCTACTGCCTCCCTTAAACCAAGTATGCACCCATGCCTGCAGTCTTTCTTATACTCACATTTTAGAGAATGCTCTAACACAAAAAGAAGGCAGACTGGTTATTATAATTAGTAGCACTATACGAATACCTCATCAAAATGTTCTCTGAAGCACTCCATACAGTGTTCAAAGTACATAGTGGACCCTGGGAAGCACACAAAGTTCTAACACACATTCCGCCCCCCCAACCCGCCAACAAAGGAACTTCTGACCTAGTTGTAAACACAACACACGATTGAAAAAGATAAGCCATGATATAAGGCTGTAATTTTATACCTCAGAATGGCTGGTGTCTTGAATACAAAGATTTGTAATCAAATGGAGCTGGATTTGAATCCCAGTTACTGTTGAGCACATAACCTCTGAAACCCCAGGTTTCTCAGCTATAAAACAGAAATAACAACTGTCCTCTAAGTTTAAAATTAATCATACGCCAAAAAAGCTCAACATCTGGCTCATAATGGATGCTACATAATTAGGACTTGATACTGTAAGAATTACAGAGGGATTACTACTGGTTGAAAAGTATTATTGGGTGGGGGTGGGGGGATGGGGGCAGTGATCTGGACCTTAAAGAATGCACAGGTTTTTTGCTAAGTCTAAACAAGGTAGGCATTCTAATTTCAGGGGGCCGGGGCAGGGTGGGGTCAGTGCAACAACAGGTCAAAGCAGAGATTACAGTGGTGGCTAGGCAGCAAACTGGACAGAACTCAACAGTGAGGGCTCTGAATGTGACTAATTTTTACTGAGCATTTTGAAGAGTGTCATATAATGTTTTAGAAATTCACTTATGTACTCTTTAACAATTACAGAAAAGCTAGTTGAGAATCAGGAGGCTACTGCAGTAGTTAAGCAATAAGCTGGTAAGAGCTCAGATGGGTAATGCAAAAGATAGAAAAAAATGATCAGCTGACATCTTTCAAAGAAAATCTGAAGGATCTCACAGGTTGGACATAAGGAAAAGAAGTAAAACCTAATTCTGAACAAGAGAAAGAGACACAGTATGAAGAGAGGATGCTAAAGACATATAATAACAGAATAATTCAGGATCATGGTGAGCAGGGAAAAAAAAGAGAATACCCACCAAGAAGTAATTCAGTGTCAATTGCAAGGGAAATCCTTAAAGAGAGTAAGAACCCTCTCTTCTTTTTTTTTTTTTTTTTAAGATTTTATTTATTTATTTGACAGACAAAGATCACAAGCAGGCAGAGAGGCAGGCAGAGAGAGAGGAGGAAGCAGGCTCCCTGCTGAGCAGAGAGCCCAGATGTGGGACTCAATCCCAGGACCCTGAGATCATGACCTGAGCCAAAGGCAGAGGCTTTAACCCACTGAGCCACCCAGATGCCCCAAGAACCCTCTCTTAAAAACAAAAAAAGAATATCCTTTTTTAAAAGGGAGAGTCGGGGTAATATGAAAGTTAGGTTACTAGTGGTTAAGAAGAGTATACAGGCAGTAGAGAAGAATCTGGGTCATTTGTTACTTGGCAGTAAAAGGAAGAAAAATAGGGAAGGCAGCTCCATGGGTGTACAGGGTCAAACGAATAGAGGAAGCAAAAAAAAGAGCACTATGTAGAAAATAGCCTTGAAACAATTAGTAACTATGACAATACCACTCTGGCCATTTGTTACATGCAAATGAGAAACAGGACATTTGGATTCACTCTAGAATCAAGTCTTAGGGGGAATTTGCAGAGAAGTGATGAGGAAACTAAGAGGTTTCTTTCTCCAAGGTTCAAAACCATGGGCAGTAACAGAAGAGCTGACCACAAATTCCCTTCCTCTGGCGAGTAAATCCTTAGCTTTTTGCAGAGAGGCAGAGAAAACATTAGGCCCTGATGTTTCAAAGGTTTCCCATGAGCAATTTCTCTTATTCCTGTGAGATTTATACAGACCAAGACAAACAGTGTAACCTGTCATTCTGACGTGGCACAAGTCTTAGTGGCCTGTGCTAGGGAATGTGCTATCAGTGTGTGATACTGTGTATGCCTCGAGCCCTCATCTTTAGGTGGGTCTGTGGTCTTCCACCTTCAGCCAGGTACACTGAACTTGACTGAAGTTGTGCTTTATTCCACTTTATAAAAGCAAGTATATGCTGTAGTGCCAAGATATCCAGATTCTACCATAATTTCTTTACCTGCCCACCAATTCCTAGTTTTGTTTCTCGGTAAACTTCTTATAGTCACTCTGCTATAAAAAAAGAAATGCGGGGAGAGAGGGGAAGGTTGTGAAAGGGATGAAGGGAACTGGCAATGTTGGTCAGCAAAGCACTAAAGTCAGAGCTCAGAGAATTCTGTGCTATTTGTTCCTGTTCTTGCCACCTCCTCTTCTCTTCTCATGCCCAGAATGTTGGCTGGGGTGGGCAGAGAGAGTACCCATAGTGCTGGCAGAGGAACATCCAAGGCTTCAAGCTTCACCACCCCCACTTTTTACTTCCCTGCGTGAGGAGTCCAGACTTGCCTTAATTCATCATCCCAATCACGTCTATGAAAGCACAGCAATAAGCAGGGCAAAGCAACTGCCTTACCCGAAAAAGCTGGCTATGTTTTCTAAACATCCACTATGTGCTTTTGCTGCTCTAGACATCATGAGATCACGAAATAAAAAGAAACCTGAATTTTATTCAGTTTGCTTACAATACTGTCGAGATGTAAATCTATTGGAAAAGCAGCTAAACAATGACATAAATGTGCAAAGAGCAACCTAGTGCGAAACACATACAAAAGTATGGGTAGGAAACCAATTCAAGTCTCAGATTGAGGGTGAGGTTGTTCAAATTAGATTTCCAAATCTACAAAAGTTGATTCATGTTCTGAAAAAGAGGGAGGATGGAAGTTAGGGGAGGGTACTGCAGATAAAGAAAGTAGCACAATGAGAGGATACTGACACAGAACAAGTAACTGAGAAACAGAAAACAGATTTGTTGGGTGGGAACACAGAGTCCATGTTAAGAGAATAATCAGAAACAAGACTGCGAAATGTGGGGGTGAGTTGGTAGGTAACCTGAAGGCTGGTAGACAGGAATACACAGATTTGATAGGTCTGTTGCTGGGGCAGGCATTTTATGAGAATGCTATGCTTTACCTCCCAAAGTGTCAACTAAATTAAATTAGAAACTACTGACCTATTTCCTTATTTAGATTGTCTACCACTTCCTGTTTATTGTCAAATTCAAAAATTAGAAATTTTACCTCTGAAGGACAGAGAAACTTGTGAGTTTACTTCTAAAGTGAACCATGATCATCTTTACAAATTAAGAGAAATGCCTTAAGTTGAGGTACAGTGCTTTAAAGAAAAATTATTAATATGCGTGCTCACTTTATCTGATTTGACTCACCTGAACAACTTCAAAAGTATTAACTAGCATACTCAGTGTAATTCAAAGAAATTCAAAGAAATCCTTGTTGTTCGAAATTTTTAAAGTAGTATGGTAAAATCATGACATTAGGCTAGGACCCATCAATGTACTGATGACAAATGAAGGCCTGAAGTGCCAATTAACTAGTGCAGGAGGTTTCGGATGCCTATCATGAACAGGGATGTGAGGGAAACAAATAAGAATAAATTAATATTTGCTCTCAAGTTGCTTGCCATTCTTCAAGCAAAAGATATACACATGAACAGGAGGCTGTATACAAGTTGTATGCAAATGCAAACATATAGAACAGTGTGGGAAAACTACAGGAGGATTATCTTGTTGGGATAATTAGGGAAAATTAAGAAGCAGGATGTCAAATTAAAGCAAAACAAAACAAAGCAGCAGTAGTATATTATAAAGTTTCTGAATTATTATTGCAAATATGTCTCTAGTTCCATGGAAGACAATAGAACATTACAGAGATGTTCTTGATGACTCAGATTACTTAGATAAGTATTATATTATGTTTGGGATAAAGATTATAAAGGAAACCAAAGGACTTTAAGAGATGAGTTAGTCTGGGGCACCTGGGAGTCGCTCAGTCGGTTAAGCGGCTGCCTTTGGCTCAGGTCATGCTCCCAGAGTCCTGGGATCGGGTCCTGCATCAGGCTCCCTGCTCCACAGAGAGCCTGCTCCCTCTGCCTGCCGTACTGCCTACTTGTGCTCTCTATCTTTCTGTCAAATAAGTAAATAAACAAATACATCTTTTTAAAAAATGAGTTAGTTTGCATCTTATCTCAATATAGAAATGAACTAATCATGAAAAAGATTTGTTCTGGATACCAAGGAAGAATAAATAAAATCTCAGTAACAACGTGGAGAATGTACAAGAAAAATCCAGACAGAGTTAACCAAAAGTCTAAATCAAAAAATATTTTTGAAAGTAATACACAAACTTGTCAGCAAGTAATCTGACTCCCACTCTTAGACCTCCGTGAAACCCAATACTAAGTTTTGTAGCATGTGACAGACTACTCTTTTATTTCCTTGCTCCTTTGCTCATTTCCCTCCAACGCCCTAAGCAGCTACCACAGGCTTCCTCATTACCTTTCTTGTACTCTACAAAGTCATCCTGGCTGATCTTTTTCATATCTATGGCATAAGCCACTGCTTCTGTTTTAAGGAGATCCAAACCATGTTTTCATGAACTTTCTCCCAAGTTTCAGTCCTCTTTAGCTAATAAGCAGGACCTCAAAAAGGTGAGATGAATGAACTCACTTTAGAGGAGATCTTGACTAACTTTGCTTTAGCAAATAAAACGATCTATTACGATGTTCTTTGTTTTTATATAAATGTTTCACGTAAAAATCGTTTTGAATTGTATCCCTTTATTTTTTTAAAAATTTTTATTTATTTGAGATGAGATAGGCAGAGGGAATAGCAGGCAGGCACAAGGAGAAGCAGGCTCCCCGATGGTCAAGGAACCCGATGCGGAACTTGATCCCAGGACCCTACGATCTGACCCGAGCCGAAGACAGACTCTTAACTGACTTAGCCACCCAGGCATCCCATATCCCTTTATTTTAATAAAATTATTAATAAACTTAGCAGACTACTAAAAATAATCAGTTATCTAAATAAATGTAGCAGGGGCGCCTGGGTGGCTCAGTGGGTTAAGCCGTTGCCTTCGGCTCAGGTCATGATCTCAGGGTCCTGGGATTGAGTCCCGCATTGGGCTTTCTGCTCAGCAGGGAGCCTGCTTCCCCCTCTCTCTCTCTGCCTGCCTCTCCATCTACTTGTGATCTCTCTCTATCAAATAAATAAATAAAATCTTAAAAAAAATAAAAATAAATAAATGTAGCATAAGAACCTTTTTTAAGTTTTATTTGCAAAACATTTGAAGACATCTGCCTGAAGGACATAGGCAAAGAGGACTTGCAGCTGTTAGATTCTGAATGGACTCACACTACTAGGGGCCAACTGCAAGCACGTATGGGCCTCTCAACATGGTCTGTAAAAGTCAAGTAGTTTCAAAGAAGAAATGTGGGGATTTAGAGTATTTTAGATATGTTAGAAGTCAAAGACATGAACATGGAAGTGAGATAATAAGTTTTAATCATATAATACTTAGAAAGTAGAACATAGTGCTTACAAACAGGACTACTTAAATCTTAACTACCATTTACCAGCTGTGTGATCTTGGAGAAGTTACTTACCCTTTCCGTGTCTTCATTTTAAAAACAGGGATTATAAACTGTACCCACATTGAGAATTAAATGAATTAATACTAGTAAAGGGGTGAAACAGTAGCTGGCATATAGTCGGCACTACACAACAGTATGTGTTATATTGTTATTATTTTATTATTATTATTATAGTATTAAAGTTAGTGATAAGCAAAAATACTTAAAAAAAAAAAAAGATAAATTTATGCTCGCTCATTCAATAAATATTCATTCAACAAATATTTACCCCAAAATGTGTCTGGGATACGATCATGAACTCAACAGGAACAGTTACCCTGTTAGAGTGTTGGAGCTTAGGAGAAAAGATTTAAGTTTACCAGAAGGGCAGGAGCCAGGTCTCTTTCACTCAGCTCTAAACACTCAGTGCCATGGATGCATACACTGGTGTTTAATAGTGATTCCTGAATTAATGAATAATGTTATTATAGAATAGTAAATAGGAAAAAAATATATTTTGAATATACAGTGAGCAGGATTCAATAGTACCATCCCCTAAATAAAATGGTATAGCAATGCTACAGCTACAGGGTTACTGACCTTCAAGGAATTTGTTCACAAATCTTTACGAATTCATTAATTCTAGAGTAACATAAAATCATACATCTTCTTATTAATGAAATGGGAATAACAATACCTGACAGGCTTATTATAAGGATTAAATGAGATCCTGTGTTAAACAAGAACCACAAAGCTGCAATGAGATGCTGATGGCAACTTGTAGGCTTGACTATTCTAGCTCCAAGAGTCACTCCTCAGCTAAGATGCAATCACACTATGTATGGATGACTGTGGGGACTGCCTGCAAATAGCTAGCAAACCCCTTAAATTAAACATGCAAATGCTTCTGGGTTTACCCAACATCCAAGGTTCAAATTTTTGGAGGCTATCCTAATTTCAGGGAAGTGTTATACTTCCACATCCACCTTGCCTTGCTAATGGTCTCAAGAATATTTCAAAAAAACTCTGAGGTCTTAAGTGAAAATACCTAAATCTCTATGACAACACTGCAATTTACCATTGACCGTGAAAGAACATTTCAAATATAATGAAGTCTGCAATCTTCATTGTCAGTGAATGGCCTCATTCAGAAACCACCATCAAGTCTGCACAAGCTTTAAGGCTACCCAGCTGTTACTTACTCTCAAGCTTTGAAATCCCCACGGAATCTTGCTAACACAGATGGACTGAGCATGGCATCTCACTGAGCACATCCAAAATTCAGCACAATGTCTCCCCACAAAACTATAGAATCCTCCTCACTTCTCTATTTGTTAATGGTTACCACCATTCTGTAAGCTACATAAACATTAAAATCATCCTTTATTATCGTTTTTGGTGGTACACTGCATTTCAGGAGGACAAATCCTCTAATTCCATAGTAAAAGGGTGAAACAAATGGCATTACTGATAGGATCAAAGGATTGGGGGCAGTTATTATTAACTTCATGCAACAAAAATAATAAAAGATATAAATCTAGGCTTAGAAGAAATATGGAGAGATTTTTGCTATTAAAGCCAAGATCCTATAAATTTTGAGTATTCTCATAAAGCAGAGCTTGTCTGCATGAAACTTATTTGATCACCCTCTTAGAACCAGGTACTTTGCTGCATGTTTACACTTCACTTTGGTATTATGAAAACTTCTGATATTATCTGGTATTATCCTCAGTCTACAAATGAGGAAATGGGAGTCTTCAAGAGAGGTTAAGTTACTTGTTCAGGGTAAGAGAGTTAATAAGTACCAAGTAGAGATTCAAATCTAGAATCGTCACATTCCTATTTTGACTATACTGTACTCAATACTTGTTGACATAGACTATTGTAAAAGTGTTACAATTAAATATTTTTCTATGAAATACAATTAAGTGCCCTAAAAAATACAAATTCTTTTTTTTTTTAAGACGGGGAGAGAGAGAAGAAGGGGGAGGGGCAGACAGAAGGAGAGGGAGAATCTTAAGCAGGCTGCAAGCCCAGCAGAGCCTGAAGGGGGGGGCTCTATCCTACATGCCTGAGATCATGGCCTGAGCTGAAATCAAGAACCAGATGCTTAACCAACTGAGCCACGCAGGTGCTCCAAATATGAACTCTTCTAAATCAACTATTAAAAAATACAGTATCAATTAACACTTGAGTTTAAACAAACCTCTGATCCTTCTAGTCATAAATGAGACATGAAGAAAAATCAATAATACTTAGTTTCTGGCCAAAAATTTCTCTTTCCAAGGATATAGAGATATCTATTTCTACATACAACATTTGACATAATTATCCATGGACAAGAAGCAATAATCACTCTAAGAACAGTATTTTGAGCTATTTTTCATCCAACACAGTATATCATCCGATTGTGTGGATTGGGTCTCATATCTACTTATGCAAACTCAGCCTGGATACAAAAATTCAGAAACACAAAGACACCAAATCAGCGCTTCAAAGTAACATTAAAAGCTTTTAGTCAATGGAACACCTGGGTGCTCAGTCAAGCATCTGCTCAGGTCATGATCCCAGGGTGTTGGATTGAGTTTCACATCGGGCTCCTTGCTCAGCTGGGTGACTGCTTCTCCCTCTGCCAACTGTTCCCCCTGCCTGTGCTCTCACTCTCTCTTCGACAAATAAATAAAGTCTTAAAAAAAAAAAAAAAAGATTTTAGCCTACTAAAAGATTCATGACACTGATTATTTATTTTATTTTTTTTTAAGATTAATTTATTTGAGAGCGAGCGAGCAAGAGGGGGATGCCTGGGTGGCTCAGTTGGTTGTGCATCTGCATTTGGCTTGGGTCATGATCCCAGCGTCCTGGGATAGAGCAACCTGCTCAGGAGGGAGTCTGCTTCTCCCTGTCTCTCCCCTAGCTTGTGCTCTCACTCACTCTCTCTCTCCGAAATAAATAAAATCTTAAAAAGAAAGAGAGAGAAACAGGAAGAGAATGTGCATGTGCACACATGCAGGGAAGGGACTGTGAGAGGCAGTGGGAAAAGAAGAGAAAATCTTAACCAGAGTCGGCACTGAGCTCCAGACCGAGTCAGGACTCCATCCCAGGACACTGAGATTATGGCCTGAGTGGAGACCAAGAGTCCCAACAGTGATTATTTTAATAGAAGACAACCGGAAGTAGTGCTTCCTGTAGATTAAAACTACTATTTGATTAAATTATGACTTAGAAAGTACGATTATCTCAAACTCAGATTATTTTGGAGCATTGTTTCTGCGATTTTCCAAAAAATTAGGATATCTGAATTAAGTGTCTATAAATTCAGCATAACACTCACAGCCAACAGAAACTGCTTTTAACTTAAATTCAATTAGCCAAAATATAGTATATCATTAGTTTCAGATGTAGTGTTCAATAATTCATCAGTTGCATTTAACACCCAGTGCTCATCACATCATGTGAAACTGGTCTTAATTCATTTTAAGTCACAACTTTTTCAGCCCCTTCTAAACCTATTAAATAATGTACAAAGTAAAAAA
The DNA here is from genome assembly GCF_020171115.1 of Neogale vison. Taxonomy (NCBI): domain Eukaryota; kingdom Metazoa; phylum Chordata; class Mammalia; order Carnivora; family Mustelidae; genus Neogale; species Neogale vison. Next base: position 63,016,219 of record NC_058091.1, on the reverse strand, counting down.
TCCAGTACATATAAGGCAGGCAGAGCCAGCACACAGAAAACAGTGAATAAATGTAAGCCAGAATTATTATTCCAATACTGGTGCTGATACTGAGGTTTTGGAATTAGAACTGTATTTTGCAGACAGTAGATGGTCCTTTATTCTCATCCTACCTTCACATCCTCCAAGGTGACTACTTCATACATTTCCCTCATCCTGCAAAACTGTTTTCAAAAAAATTTGCAGTTTTGAGGTATACTTTATATACCATAAAATATAACCATGGGTAAGTGCATGATTCACTGAATTTTAAGAAAATTCATGGAGTCGTGCATCATCATCACAACCCAATGTCAGAACTTTACCATCACCCCATTTTCCTCCAGTGTTTCCACTCCTACCCTGACCTTAGGTAACCACTATTCTGTATAGGCACATATTCCTTTGTATCTGGTTTCTATCACTTACCATGTTTTTGACATCAATCTTTGCTGTAGTATTTTGTAATTTGTTCCTTTTTTTTTTTTTTACAGAATCATGTTTCACTATATGGATATACCATGTTTTGTTTACCCATTCATCATATGATGGGCAGCTAGACTGCTTTCCAATTTTTGACTGCAATGAATAAGGCTGCTAACAGACATTTACAATTCTTCATTTGTAGACGTTTTCATTTCTTTTTTTTAAAGATTTTATTTATTTATTTGACAGAGAGAGATCACAAGTAGGCAGAGAGGCAGGCAGAGAGAGAGGAGGAAGCAGGCTCCCTGCTGAGCAGAGAGCCCGGTGTGGGGCTTGATCCCAAGACCCTGAGATCATGACCTGAGCCGAAGGCAGCAGCATTTTCATTTCTTTTGAGTAGATCCCTTTGAGTGGAACTGCTAATTCATATGATAAGCTTATGTGTAACTTTTTAAGAAACAGCCAAACTGTTTTCCAAAATGGCTATACCTTTTACATTTCCAAGGGCAGTGCAGAAGGGTTCCAGTTTCTCCACAATACCATGTAATGTCAGTCTTTTTAATTATAGTCATTCTGGTGGGTGTGATAGCATCATTGTGGTTTAATCTGAATTTCCTTAATGACTAATGATGTTGAACACCTTTTCATATGCTTATTGGCCATTTACACTGTCTCCTTTGGTGAAATACCCATTAAAATCTTTTGCTCATTTTTATTGGTTTTTTCCCTTTATTACAGGTTGTAAAATTTATATATATATATATATATTCTAGATTAAAGACCTTTACAGTGTTTGTAATATGCAACTACTTTGTGCCAATCTGTGGCTTGTCTTTTTACTTTCTTAAGTAACCTCTGAGGTGCTGAAGTTTTTAAACATTTTAATGAAGTCTAATTTGTCAGTATTTTCTTTTATGATTCATGCTTTTGGTGTCATCTAAGAACTCTGCCTAACACAAGGCCATAAAGATTTTCTCTAATGTCTCCTAGAATTTACAGTTTTAGATTTTATAATTAAGTCTATGATCTATTCTGAAAAAATTTTTGTGTATGGTGTGAAGTATATACAATAATATGTCCAAGTCCATTTTTTTAAAACATAAAGATATCTAATTGTCCAAGCACCATTTGTTGAAAAGACTATACTTCCCTCATTAAACTGTCCTAGAACTTTTTAAATAACCAGGTAATCATAAATAAGGGTTCATTTCTGGACTCTCATTTCTGTTCTATTAATTTTTGTGCTTAGTCTTTTTTCAAAAATTTTTTTCTGATGGGCAACAGTTTCATTTTTAAAAAATATTTTTATTTCTTTTTCATACAGAGGGAGAGAGAGAGAGGCAGGCAGAGGGAGATGCTGGCTCCCCACTGAACAAGGAGCCAGAAGCAGGACTGGATCCCAGGACCCTGGGACTATGACCGGAGCCAAAGGCAGACACTTAACTGACCTAGCCACCCAGGTGTCCCTCATGCTTATTAGTCTTATTCCAACCACACTGTCTTGATTACAGTAGATTACAGTAAATTTTAAAATTAGGTAGGGCAAATCTCCTATTTTATGTTTTCAAAATTGTTTAGGCTACTCTGGGTCCTTTGTATTTCCTTATAAATTTTAGGCTCTGCTTTACAACTTCTACAAAAATATCTAGTAGGATTTTAATAGGGATTCTACTGTATCTACAGTTAAGTTTGGGGACAACTGCCATCTTAACAACATCAATCTTCCAACCTATGAACACAGACTATGTCCCCATTTATTTATTTACAGATTTATTTATTTATTTGAGAGAGAGAAAGCAAGAGCAGGAGGGCGGAGGGAGAGGGAGAGATACTCAAACACACTCCGCAATCAGCATCGAGCACAATGCGGGGCTTCATCTCCCAGGCCTGAGATTGGGAACTGTGCTGAAACCATAAACTGGATACTTAACCAACAGTGCCACCCAGGCACCCCTTCTTATTTATTTAAATCTTCAGTATCTCTTAGTAATGTCTGTAGTATAAAAATTTTGGTGCTTTTTTAAAAGAGATTTTATTTTTAAGTAATCTCTATATTCATTGTGGGGCTCGAACTTACAACCCCGAGATCAAGAGTTGCATGCTCTACCAGCTGAGTCATCCAGGTGCCTCATCTTTTGTTAAATTTGTTCCTAAATATTTATTCTTTTTGATGCTACTGTAAATAGATTTTTGTTACTTTCATATTCAGACTGTTCCCACTACTAAACTGCTAATCTTGCCTGAGTTTGTAAAAAAAAGTAGAAACTATGAGGCTAGACTGTCCTAATTTTCCTCTACTGAACCTATGTACTTACTTAGTTCTATATCCATGCTCTTCCTCCTTCTCCCCTTTCAAAATTGAGGAAGGGATCCCTCTTCTGTTAAGACCATCCTGTACAGTCAGGATTCAGAACAATCTTGGCTTTTTCAATACTCTCTCTCCTCATCTTCCTTTCTTCCCTTGTTAATCTTAACAACTGAAATCATGCTGCAGTATTTTTAATACTCAAAAAAGTAACAAAAAGAGAATTCCTTTATATCCTCATATACCTCCAGCTTCTACCCCTTGTCTATTTTCTTCCATCTGCAAACATCTTTAAAAAGCTATCTACACACCCTATCCCTAATTCCTGGGCCATCCGGTTTCCCTTAAGTCACTCTAATCTGGCTTCCACCTCTACCAGTCCATGAAACTGGCTCATCAAAGTTACTGATGACCTTTAGACTACCAAACCAACAGCCATATTTCTGCCCACATCTTCTCAACCCCTGGGCCAAACTCAATACAGTTAATATTCTTTTCTTGAAATAACTCACATTACTTAGGATCCATGACATAATCCAATATACATCCCTAATTTCCCTACAACCACTCTGTCCTTCTTAGCCTCCTTTCTAGAGGCCCTCCAGTTTCCCCAACTTAGAAATGTGCTGCACTCCTCAGGTTCTACTTCTAGTCAATCCTTCTTTCCTCTCTATAGTCTCTTGCTTCTTGTCCTCCCTGATTTTTTCATGGCTTTTAAGTATCACTAATAATATATTGGTAATCTTGAAACTGACATCTCCAAACCAAATATCTCTGATCCTCTCTGAGAACCTATGACTAAAAAAAACAAACAAAAAAACTTCTGAATTTACCATTACCTCTCCACCAGAAAACAAAACAAAACAAAACAAAAAAGCCTCTCTTCTATCCATTCGATAATGGTGACTTCCAGCAGTATCTCTTGAGTTCTCCCTTCTCTCCCTTATGCTCATTACCCAATCCATTATCATGTCCTCCTAGTTATGCTGCCTCAAAAAATCTGAAATATGTCCTCTCCTCTCAATCCCATTGCCACTTCACTAATCTAAGACATCATCATCTCCTATCTGAGTTACTGCATATCCACTGCCAATCTGTTTGTCCCGTATTCTCTTCTCTACACAGCAGGGTAATCTTTAAAAAAATGTAATTCAGATGATGCTACTCTCTTAATAAAAACTCTTCATAATTTCATACCCAAACTCCTCATCGCTGTGTACAAGGCCCTGCAGTATGTAGTCTCTACCATGTCCATGCACCCCCATCAAGGTGCTCCAGCTTCTCATTTCCCCAGGCACATTAAGCCCTTCAAGCTTCAGGCCCTTCACGTGCTTTCCCTCTCTGTGAAACATCTCATTCTCTCTCCCTTATCTCTGTCCATGTCTCCTCAGAGGAACCTTCCCTTACAACTAAGTAGGTCCCTGGAGTGTGCAATGATTTTATATTAACCATACACAGTTCTTTTAACATCAACATTAATGTTAACATTAACATAATCCATGAAGGCAGGAAAGATTTCTGAGTTTTTACCACTGCTGTAGACACACACCCCTGAATAAAAATACACACACACACACACATATATACACACACACATACAGGTGTATATTAAATAGTGGCCATCAAGAAGTAGTAATGAAAATATATAAAACTGACTTAAGAAAGATGTTACATTTAGCACTTCACAGGTCCGCTCTTCTTCAAAACTTTAATATAGAGGTTCATGGGATGTGCTTGACTAAACTGGGGGAAGGCTAGCAACCTCCAATTATAGGCACAATTTTGTGAACTGTGTTTTCTAAGCAGATGTCTAGTATGTGCACCAGAAATTCAAAGGAAACTGCAATCCAAAAACGTCAGAAGATAAATAATCTAATAAATGGCTTCATCATTTAACAAGGTAGACTCAAATTCAACAAGAAGTCAGTTCTTGAAATAAAGATACAATATTTTGGGGGGATGCCTGGGTGGCTCAGTCAGTTAAATGTATGCCTTCAGCTCAGATCATGATCCTGGAGTCCGAGGACTGGACCCCACCTAGGGCTCCCTGTGCAGTGGGAAGTCTGTTTCTGCCTCTCCTTCTGTCCCCCCAACCGCACCTTGTGTTCTCTATCTTGTCCTCCCAAATAAATAAATAAAATCTTAAAATATATATAGTATTTTTTAAGACCTAAGTCCTATAATCTACTAAATCTCAATGAAACTTAGTGTACGGTATGAACTTAAAAAAAGATTTCTGAGCCAAAGTTATTATGTCCTGATTTTTATGTCATGCCTATATATACAACCCACCAGACATGGATTCTTTATATAGAAGTAAAGGAGGGAAAAGATGAATGAAGATTTAAATCTATCACAGGAAAGGCTATAGAAAATGAAACATACATGAAGGAAAACGAGAAATGTCAAGTCTTATCACCCATGTCAAATTTTCACTGGCCAAATAGCTGAAGAATTAGGAACCACGGACCTTACAACCCTTTAATTAGTTCCTGCTCGTGTGTGTGTGCGCGTCTGTGTATATACACTCATGTATATATACACATATAGTCATTTCAGCATTCCAGGCTGAGATTCTCTTCAAAAGAATGTAACAAAGTAATGTGTTAAAACCATGGAGCAACTAATTTCAAGACTGTGTTCTGTTCTTAAAGGTGTGGCTGGCTAGAAGGGCCATTTTGACACTACAACACAAGGCCCATTTTGACACTATAACACCTTTGAAAAACCCAATCCAATCACTTCAGGCTGTGAGAAGAAAAATCCAAGACATTAAGTGATCTGTTCAAGTCACAAGGCTAGCTAAAGACAGGACCAGAATTTGCCTCCCATGTTTAGTGCTCCTTATTACCAGCCTCTCTCTTACAGCTCCATCAAAATCCTAAGCATGAGCTCCCCAAATACTGAGACTCTAACTCTAGACTATTAATTTAAAAGACTAAAACTAGCATAATATGATATAGGAAAAATAAACTTAAAAAGTAAGTATGACACTACAAAAAGCCATTAAGTAGGACTTCTCTCACTAACAGTATGCTGTTTTTCAATCATGTACAGAAAGTGTCTGATTAAAGGCAAGATTTTTGTAGTTTGTTATAATTATTTTAGTGATTCAGAAATTACAAATAAGAAATCACTACCCCAAAATAACAAACCTGACATTTACTTGTATTACCTTTATAACTTTCAATAACAAATGAAACTCTGCTTCCCTATTTTAATATTATCACTAATGAGTAGATCTTATAATTGAACAAAATTAGAAAGACAAAATGGTTTCTATTTCACTGTTGTCATTTTTCACCCATTAAATTAATGTGTTATTCAAATATTCTACCAAGATGTTGTTCAACACAAATGACCTTAAAGATTTCTTGAGCTTCATGAATAGGGGTACATTGGTTATAACCTTCAATGAAAGAACTGTTAGTACTAGAACCTTTTATCAAGCTGTTATGCAAAGTCTATATGAAGTTTTAAAATATTTCCCCAAATGGAGGCTTTAAGTAAAAGCTAAGAAAACATACTCATTAATGTAGTAGCATACTTTCCATAATCTTAAAAAAATAAATTACTTCTGATTGTTAAGTCAATAAATATTTATTCTTTGCTCAGCAAAGGGCAAAATTCCTCATGATTAAATTCTATGAACCAAATTTTTCTCCGCCCAGTCCTGTTCCCCTCTCCTGTGGAGCACAATTCTATAAAGCTTTAGTTCATTCACTTTGTCTGTTGACACACTGTCTCCAAAACAAACCTTCACACTCAGCACCAGTCTTACTCGACTATTCCAAAACCAGTGTAATGAATATACTTCAAAATGTCTGTCTGACAGTTGTAATGTAAATTGTATCTCTGTATGCACAGGATACCAACTACAAGATCTTCTTCCTATTTCTCTTAAGTGGCTGTGCCTCAAGACAGCAGCATACATATAACTATTCACTATGCAAAGAGGAAATCCATACATAACTCAAAATCAAACAATCTTAAATCTCTGCTCTTCAGAAGAACTATGGGCAAACCAATCACATGAACAGTGAAAGGAAAAAGTTGAAAGGTAGAAAAGAATAATGGTAAAGGAGAGATGCTTTATTCACTAACAAATTATTTAATTTCTCTATCACATTCCTGTTAATAAATAAAAAATAATATCCACTTCACTGGTTCTTGTAAGAATCAAATGAGTTCTTGCATGAAAATGACTTGCCCAGTGAAAGGCACATAACACACACTCAATAAATGCCAGCTCCTTCCTCCTTCAGTCCTCAGCCCTCTGTTCTTTGTTCTTTATCCTCATTCCCCCAGATGACTCAGCCTTCTCATGATTTTTATTAACAAATGCTGAAAGCTACTACATTAATCAAAGCCCTGATGTGTACACGCATGCTCACAGTGTAAGCAGCTGTCCATCCCCTGACCCTGAAATACTTGGGTGAGAAAGGCAGAGGAAGATGCCCAAATACCTGAATTTCACTGTAAGAACAAGTACTTGGTGTGGACAAATGTCCACGAGTTTCCAACTATCTCCTAGAGACTTCCACCACCACCTCAAAAGGCGGGAAATCAAAGTTACCAGAATCTTTTTTAAAATCGGGCTCTCTTTCTGCCCCTTTTCTAAGTGGTGAGTGGTGTCCAAGAGAGTCCAATCCTTGCTCTATTCTTCCCTCTAAGCATCACCCAGGCCATCAAGCCTACCTAATTTCTAGCCTCAATTTCGGTCCCACTGTTACCACCAGAGTCCAGGTGAGGATTTCTCAATCTCAGAACCACTGGCTGACATCTGGGCCCAGATACACCTTAGTTGTGGGGGCTCTCCTTGCACTGTAGGATGTCTAGCAGCATCACTGGCCTCTCTCCCCTAGATGCCAGTAGAACTGCTCCCTCCCTGCAAGTTACGACAACCAAAAAGGTCTCCAGACAGTGCCAAATGCCTCCGGGGAGACAAAATCATCCTCCCCACAATGTCCCCCAGTCCTGCATTTGAGCACCATGACCCAGTTCCTCACCACTTCATAAATGCAACAGAGAATGGATCCCCAAATTCATCTCCAGCTTCTTCCCTCTAACTCCAGTTGCACTGATCTCCTGAAAGTCTTGTAAAGCACAGCTTTTATGAGTCACTTCTCTTAAACTACACCTCCCTGTTACCTTTACAATTAGTTCAAAGCTCTCCACCCAGCCTTGATAATCTGGCCTCAATTCAACACTATCCAACAAAGCACCTCACAGAGTGTCTACCCAGCAGCCCTTCAGTAACTCAGACCTGTTCATCCAGATCTGTTTCCTATTCTACAGCTGTCACCTGGATCTGGATGCCCATTACCCTGCAACTGTAGGAGACCACTGCATGAGCCTCCTTCCGCTGACTCTACCTTTCCTCACTTTAGGTCAAAAGCCAACAAGTGGGGCACCTGGGTGGCTCAGTGGGTTAAGCCTCTGCCTTCGGCTCAGGTCATGATCTCAGGGTCCTGGGATCGAGCCTCGAATCGGGTTCTCTGCTCAGCAGGGAGCCTGCCTCCCTTCCTCTCTCTCTGCCTACTTGTGGTCTCTGTCAAATAAATAAATAAAATCTTTAAAAAAAAAAAAAAGCCAACAAGTTTCCACTACCTACTGAAATATGAAATCTTCTGCATGTTCTTTAGGGTCTTTCTTAATATAATATGGTCTCTTTCTAATTCTGTGTTCCATTATCCCTAAGACACACTCCAGCTTCAGCAAAACCTATCTGCTACTCCTTGAAAAGACTCCTACACTTTCTACCTTCCGTCATGTTTTCTGTCGGGAAGTCCTCCATCCCACTGCCCTCACTCCACACTAATTTAAAGTCCCATCTCAATTAAATCAAAGACACTTTCCTGATCATACCTCCTTCGTACCTCTCCTACATATTCACATGGTATTTTATGTTACACGTGTGTATTCGGGTAGTTTACAAGGTCCTTGAGAGATTCTCACTTCTCTTTCCATGTCCTGCAAATGCCTAGCCCAGTTAAGTAGCTGACTCAATACACTCGAGTTGACCCGAATGTTCCTCACTTAGAAAGCAACAGGCAGCTGTGTTTTCGGACAATCCCAAACACGCTTAAGAGAACTAAATCCATAGTCCCCTTTTGTCTCACATTTTATGTCTTAGGCAGATTTTTAAGTAAACTGCCTTCAAGATACCCAAAATACTATTTAGTATATACTACTCTAAGAGTTTTGTTTCAGGGAGGTACTAAAGCTTCTAACTCGTAACTGAATTCTGAATATTTATGCTATTTAAGCCCTTTCTTTATATTGAAAGGCAACCGGAATTTATTTTCAAATGTTAACAAAACTGAGCAAAATGTAAAAATAACTTGATTAAACATATGTCAAGCAAAGGTTAATTAATACTGATTTGTCTATCCTAAATAATATGCTAAAATTCCAAAAATCTTCTGGCACCATTAAAAAAAAGTAATAGTTTATTTCAGCTCCTCTCCACCCCAAAAACATAAAGGAACTAAAACTTGAAAAGTTTCGCCTTAATTTTAGTTCCTAAATGACTTGAAAGTATGTTTTTCAATTGCCAGGAAAAAGGGCAATAGCATTAATGAGCATGTCCTGACCAGACCTCTAAAAGTCTAACTCCAAAGCCATATGAGGTGAGCAAAGTCACCTCATTCTTAGCTGGGGTCAGCAAACTACAGTCCCGGTTTCATGCGCCCTTGAGGTAAGAATGGTTTTTACATTTTTAAAGGGTTGCAAAAACAAAAACAAAGAATAGTGGAGAGACACTGTGGCCCCCGAAGTCTAAAACATTTAATCTCTGTCCCTTTTCAATATTACAAAATTTTGAATCTCCCACAGGTTAGTATCTAAGATACCCAACTTCTCCTCCCAAGTTTTTTAAAAAACCAATATAAAACATTCAAGATTATGCAAAAGAGCAGAACTCATTCAACTAAGTCATAGTTAATGCACAGGCAAGTTCTAAAACAGAGAGACTTTTGTGGACATTTTTATACTTCCAGAATTTTTGTTAGAAGGAACCTGCCTGACTCTCACTCTTTAAATGACCACATCTGCACTTTAATAAGAGTGGAAGTGCCTGGCCCAAAGTCCCACTGCTGGTGAACAAGAAAATGGGGTCAAAGACCCGGGCCTCAAAGCTCCTGATTCAGTGCTCTCTGCAGTATACTACATTATACCCATGCATATGGCTTTAAGTTTTGGAGATGTGGGTAAGTGGCCTGGATCATCATAAAAATGAAAACTTAAAACCTGTTCCCAATATGCTGTTTAGATAGACTAGCAACCATGAATCATTAAACAGAGTAACAAGAATGTTCACTACATACACTAGATAAGAACTTCTAGGAAACCTCCTTTTTAAAAAACAGATGTGATAGACAAAGCTCGAAATTTACTCTGCTTGGTCCTCTAGTGCTACAGATCGGATTTAGGCAAATATGCACGTTTGAGTTCCAGCTGCTCAATACTTATCTCCCAACCCGAATCCACAAGTTCCACCGAATGTTACCGAATGGCAATGGAAAACTGTCCAGTTTACATCAGCCACACTAACTACAAGTTCTTTCCATACATATCTACTTGAAAACTACTCAAATTTTTGATCTCCCCAAGAATTCAGCTTCCTTAAGAAAACTGCTTCTTTGTGGCGTCTGCTGGCTAATTCAAGAATTTAAAAAAAAAAAAAAAATACCTATACCGGTAACTTTACGACTCTGCAGGAACCGAAGAGTCCTGTTATACACACCAGGATCTAGGATTCAAAGATATGGTCACAATCCAAGATCCTTCATCTGAAGTTGCTCTTCCAATGCTGAAAAACACATTCTGAGGGGCAGCCGAGAGATAATGGACTTGGTCTCTTCAGATTTAATACACAGACGTCCGCCCCCCCCAACCCCCACCATGTCCCTGCGTGACTTTTGTCCTCTAACAGCGACCCCTCCCCCTCGACCGCGGCACGAGTCTGGGCCGCCCGAGCACCTGCGGCCCCAGCCCGGGGGTACAAGCCTACTGCCGGCGCTGCTGGAAACGGCGCCCACCCCCCACTCCCGGAGGCGGACGGCCCGAGGCCGGAGCCGCCGGGAAGCGAGCGGTCGGCGTCCGGCAGAGCCCAGGACGCGTCTGGAGGCGAGGGCGGCGGCGTTACCTGGAGGACCACGTCGTTGGGCAGCTGCGCGGCCCGGAATAGCTCCAGCACCCGCCCGTTGGCCGCCACCTTCTTGGTGCTCTCGATGTCGCAGTAGGAGAAGAGATCCGAGTAGTATTTCTGCTCCGCATCGCTCAGCGTTAAGCCTTCCATCTTCGCCTCCGGCTCACGGCCGCCCCGCCCCGCATGCAAAACCTGGGACCCGGCCCCACGACCCCGGGACAGCGGGGGCTGCGCGCGGCCCGGCCTCCTCCTGGCCCCGCGAAGCAGCTGGGAGCCCCAACCCCGGCCTCACGCGCGCTGGGGGCGCCCGAGCAACAGGGCCCGGAGGTCGCGAGGAGGGGGCCCGACGGGGCTCGGCGCGCCGCCGCCTGCGAGGCCCCGCGCAGTCCCGGGCTCGGCTCGGCGCGCGGCTCGGGCTCGGGCTCCGGCTCGGAGGCCGAGGGGAGGGCACGGGCAAGGAGGCGGGGGCCGCGGCGGCGCGAGGCAGGGGCGGACTCCGCCCCCGCCCCCGCCGCGGGTTCGAGTCTCCCCGGCTCCCTGCAGCGTCCCCCACCCCTCAAGACTCCCCGCCTCGGCTTCCCCTTCCGTCCACGCCCCCGCAGCGGCGGCACTTCCCGGAAAGTTGTGGGGCTGCGAGTCTAAAGTTTCGGGGGCTCAGCTGAGCGTGGCCGCCGCTCCGCCTCCCTCCGCCGCCATTTACTGCGCCCCGGCCCGGCCCCCGACGCGCCCGCACCAACACTGACAGCGGCGGCCGCGCTCCAGACCCGGATGTGAGGCCGGGAAGAGAGAGCGCGAGAGGGAGAGAAACACCCACCGGGCTGGCTCGGCCGCTCCCGGGAGAGAGGGGCCGCAGCGCCCCCTGGTGGCCGGAGCCCCGCGGCGGAAGGCCGGGCGGCTCGTGGGTGTGGGGGGCGGAGGGAGAGGAGGAGCTGAGACCCCGGGGACGCGAGGACTAGGGGCCCACAGCAGCAGCTCCTTAACACCAAGGAAACTTACATACCCGTTGCTGTTTAGATTGTTTCGAAGCTTCTGACACTAAAGGTTTAATAAACATTCTTTGAAAGAGGAACATTGTTCAGGTTATTACTATTGTATCTGTTTGTACCTTCTAGATGTCAGATGTTACTGAGAATAAATGCAGTATTTCTATGTGCTCCAAAGAGCTATGAAGATTCAGTCTATCTGGGAACTCTCATACTGACACTAACATTAAGGCTTAACTCCCACTCTTGTTCGAAAACGTGTCGACCTGAGAAACAAAATTTGCTGAATAGAGAGAAAAACTGGCAAAGTTTTCTTCTATGTAAAAGGTCGTCCCGGCCACCGGGAACTTAGAGCCACAGATACATACCATCAACTTTGTAACCTGGTGTGGGCCCTGGGCTGACCTCAGGGGCTCCTGGCCCCTCAATTTCTTCCTTTTCAAAAATCATGCACTGTTCTGATCGGCACCCACCTGAGAGGGGAGAGTCGTTAAGATAGCTCAAGTAGAAGAGTTTATACTTAGCAAGTACAAATTATTTCAAAAACAGTGCTGAGGCTCTTTGTTGCACAGATTTTTTCCATTTTGGTTTTTATTTTATCTTCTGTGTGTTGCTCCTTAGAGTTCTGATCCTACAAATGGCCCATGGGAGGAAATCATTACAGGTTCCCAATCCTTTACCCATAATTCCAGAATCAAAAAGCACTGAAAACCCAAAAGTCTTTTTGCAGCACTTCGGCAGCAAAACCTGCCCTGTTTCATTTGGAGACAAAAATCTTAATTCACATGAAGCTATTTATAGTCTTATTTGTGCCATATAGAGTCAATCTTTACTCATTTTACTCCAGACCTTAATGGGATGTTAGTACACAGTTCCAGGCTTTTTAAAGTTATTACCTTTTTAAAATATATATATATATATATATATATATATATATATATTTTTTTTTTAAAGATTTTATTTATTTATTTGACAGAGAGAGATGGTGAGAGAGAAACACAAGCAGTGGTAGTGGGATGGGGAGAAACAGGCCTCCTGCTGAGCAGAGAGCCTGACAGGGGGCTCGAATAAAGGGCTCTGGGATCATGACCTGAGCCGAAGGCAAACACTTAGCAACTGAGCCACCCAGGCACCCAAGATATTTTATTTTAAATAATTTTTTACCTTTCTTTAAAATATAGATAGATACACACGACTATGGAGCAGTAAATACCTTCTAACTTGATCAGTAGCATTTTTGGTATAGAAAAAAAAAAAAATATATATATATATATATATATATATCACACCATTAAGCTCAAGTTGCCTCACCTCTGCTGTAGGTAACCAGACCCCACAGATGGCTTATCTTCCAAAAGTGTAGATAGGAGGAGCACAGTGGGTTAGGGATTGGATCTCAGCAGTCTTCAGCAGGGAGCCTGGGTAGTTCAGTGGGTTAAGTGGCTACATTTGGCTCAGGGGATTGAGCCCCACCTCCGACTTACTGTGGACTCTGTTTCTACCTCTCCCTCTGTCCCTTTCATGCTGTCTCTCTCTCTCTCTCAAATACATAAAATAAAATTTTCTTTTTCTGCATCTTTTTCTCCACCACCTTTCTTGGCCTTGAAGGTCTTTTCTGCCCCAGGGCCTTTGTTCCTGCTACCTGAAATACTCTTCCCACAGACTTTTTTCATGACTTGTTCTCTCACACCATTCAGGTCCTTATTCATTTGTCACTTACCCCAGAGAGAACTTCCTCTCAACACCTGATGCAAAACAGCCCTACCACCATGCTCTATCCCCCCAACTCTGAATTATTTTTCTTTATAGTCCTTTTCACTACCTGACATTAAAGTATACATCTGTTTACACTTTTAATAGTTATTGAGTGCTTACTATGTTTCAGGCACTGTTCTAAAACTTTATGCTAATTACCACATTAATCACAACAATCCTATGAAGTAGGCACTTAGTATTTTTATTGGACAAATAAGGAAACTGAGCCACAAATGAGTTAAATAACTTACAAGTCACATTGCTATTAAGTGCCTGGATCTGGGATTTAAAAACCCCAGGAAATCTCAATTCCGAAATCGCTGTTTTATAGAGCTTTTCTTACTTGTTTATTAAGTCTCCCCAACTACCACCCCTGTATTTACCAGAAAATACTTGCTCATTGCCGTGGCTCGAACACCTAATATCTGGCACATGATGCTCACCAAGAGTTATTTGTTGTATGAATGAATGAGCAAATGAACTAATGATGTGATGAGCAAATCAGTACTCTAATCTCCTAATTTGGCTCCCTTAATTCCAGCAACTTTCAACCCTACTCCTCTTTAGCAACATAAAATACTTGCAGGATTGTTTCCCTTCCAAGTTCTGGAATTCTGAGATTTCCTTCTCAGTCCATAAGGACTTTTACTCTCACTTCCCAGTCCTTGAATAAACCTGGTCCTTCTAACCTGCAGGTTCTTATTTCCCAATCCCAACACATATTTCACACATTCAAGGGTACATTGAGCACTTTGGACCAGTACAAAATTGCATGATCTTGTCCTTGAGATCATCCATCTAGGGATCTCCTAGTCATGACATGTCAAGGACACCGGGCTAGCACCCTGGATTCCCTCATGCATTGTCCTTCCCCACTACTCCTTGCCAGATGCTAAACTCGAACTGGCTACAACATATGAGTTACTGGACATTGTGGAGGACTCTTTCTATGGTCCCAATGTTCTGTGAGGCCTTCCTGATGTAATAGGATAGAGTGGGAATTTTCCTGTTGATGAGCAAGACCAAGCAGAGAACAAAAAGTTGCCCATACCACATGAACCCCTATACAGAAGTGTTTACTTAGAAGCATCGAAATGGGCCCTGTCGCCAGCAACCACTGCCTCAGCCCCAGACCCACTCCCCAAGCTCGTAAAGGAGTCCTCAACATCACTCATCTTGTGAAGAGCACAGGGGTTGTGTGAGCGTCCTTCCAAACAAACACATATTCCCCCACAGAGTCAGGCGCTCATAAACACAGGGGAGCCCTGCTCTAGGCGAGCCTGTCTTCTGTATTCTGGGTGGGTTTGGTATTGGAGAGTTTGACAGTTTCACAAATGGAAGAGATTTTTCTCTCTATCTGTCCCTTAAATGTGTATTTCCAGGTATGAAAGGGGAAAAAAATACCATTTAACACATGCTCTTTGAGGTCAAGTCTAATTTTTTTTCCTAGTATACATTTCTAGACATATCAATTTTAAAAAGTGACATCATGAGAAAGTTATTTTAAAACAGATGGTCCATATTATATAGTTACAAATGTAAAGATGCTGGTTTTCAGGGAACGATCTAATAGTTGATTACTGCCAGCAAATGCATCAACTATCATTTAACTGGAAATCTCTAGGCTTTTAAAATAAATTGTATACAGTAAAATCCATTGTTTCTGGTAAACAGTTCTGTGAGTTTTGACAAATGCATATAGTTGTGTACCCATCACCAACATCAAGATCCAGGGCCTCTCTGTGATCCCCCCCAAATTCCTTTGCGGTGCCCCTCGACTCTGCCTCCACACTCAGCCCCTGGCAACCACTGATTTGATTTCTGCTTCTACACTTTTGCCTCTTCCAGAACGTCCTATATGGAATTCTGTGGTGGGTAGCCTTTTGAATCTGGATTTTTTTCATGTAACATAATGTATTTAAGATTCTTCCACATTCTTACTTCTTTAATGGTTCATTTTTTGAAAATTGCCACATAGTAATCTATCGTATGAATGATTGTAGCTTGTTCATCTATTCACCAGATGAAGGACATTTGGGTGTTTCCAATTTTCGGTGATTACTAATAAAGATGCTATAAACATGTATGTAAGTTTTTTGTGCAAACTTAAGTCTTCATTTTCTTCTTGGGTAAATACCTGGGAGAGGGATGGTTGGGTCATATGTTAAGTATATGTTTAACTTTAAAAAATGCCAAACTCTTCTCCAAAATGGTTATGCCAGCTTGCCTTCCCCCAAACAAGGTACAGAATTTTAGTTTCTCTATATCCTCACACACCATTCTAATGTCTTTCTAATGAACAGCACTTTCTCGATGTGATTTTAAGTTGCATTTCCCCAGTGACAGATGACATGGAGCACCTTTTCATGTGCTTGTTTTCCATCTGAATATCTTCTCTGATGAAGTGTCTATTCAAGACTTTTCCTGTGTTTTATTGGGTTATTTGTTTCCTTATGGTTGAGTTTTGAAAATTCTTTGTATATTTTTGATACAAGCCTTTGTCAGATGCATGATTTGCCAGTATTTACTACAGTCTGGGGCTTGCCTTCTTCTTCTTCTTCTTCTTCTTTTTTTTTTTTTTTTTCAGAATAGGATTGTTAGTCCAGCTCAGGGGTGATCATAAAAGACATTATTGAGGGGAGATCCATTGGAGAGAGTTTCATTTTAGTGCGTCTGGTCATTAACTTTGTATCAGAAGATTGCCCAAGATAAGAATATACATTTAAATCCATAAGAAGAATGGCAACTGGTTGGGCTGATAGGACAGGGACATGAAAGAAAGCAGTTTGGAAGATCAGGAAGGAGGTGGTCTAATGGAAAAACATGTAGTTGAACCTATGGAAAGTGGTGTGAAGTATGACTATCTTTGAATATCTTTGAGTTCATGACAACCCAGGGGATGAAATGGCCTGGCTAGCTGACGGCAGGTGGCCTCTGCAAACAGCCACCCCGGTGTTGACACACTGGCTTGGGAACCAAATAGCAACAATGGAAGGCATGTGTGGGCCCCACAGGATGGGTTTCCACTTACCAAGTTCAAATGTCCACCTGCCAGCAAGAACTGAGTGTAGCTCAGCTCAGCTTGGTGTCAGCTCAACACCAAGTTGAGCTTCTGATGCAGCATCAACCCTCAAGGGAGACCAGTCAGATACGTGGTGACAAGTTGATTAATCTGTACCAGAATCAAGCATATTCTAGACATAAATTTGGTTTTCTGTGTGCAGAGCCTCAGCTGGCAATGCTAGCTGAGGGTCTAAGCATTTTTATCACCAACTAGAATCTATGTAACATCATTCCAGACTGAGATATTCCCTTTCTGGTAATACAAGTGTCTTACCGTAGGACCCACTGGGCTGCTTATACATCACATCATCCAGAAGCTGCTGATGTCAGAGAGTATGCAATGGCCTTTTGAAGTGCAGTTGCTGTGTCAGCTTGGAGATGATACTCCACAAATATGGAACCCTATATTCCAGGACACAATATGCACACTAAATTAGCGGCCTGCTATATTACCCCATCTCCAGTAGGTAGCCTGACCAGATGGGATATGGAACCAATGGGTAGAATTCAAGCTGGCCCCATTTGCCTTTGCCCTCAGCAACCTACTTTGGGGAGTTTGAACTTCCCATCCTCTCAATTCTAGATTTTGTGCATCTGGAAGTCCTGACTCCCAAAGGGGAGTGCCTCCACTAGGAGACTTAGGATGAGCCCCACCAAATTTGAAGCTACAAATGGTGTCCAGTCACTCAGGGCACCTCCTGACAATAGATTAGTACAAAAGAAAAGAATCAATGTACCAGAGGTTAATTGAACCTACTAATCAGGAGAAAACAGTGCAGTGTGTATTTTACACAACTTAAGTAGGAAAGAATAAGTTTCACACCCAGAAGACCACAGTGCTATATCCTGGTAGTCCTCTGTTCAGTTTAAATGATAAATGAACAAGTGTAACTGGCACAGTCTGAAAAGAGTATGGTGACAAGGGTCTCAGACCACTTAGGGATGGTCTGTGTCACCTTACAAGGCAAGTCTCTTGGAGCTGCGGAGGTGTTAGCAGAGGTCAGAGGTATCTGGAAGGAGAAGTAGGGAGGAGACGATGAATATTGGATGTGGCCTTGAAATGAGCTGCAATGGTGGCAGGTAAGGTTTACTCCACTAACTTTCCTCTTGTAAAAATTGCCGGGAAACACCCGTAAGAATCCCAGGGGAGCTGTTCCCTTATGGGTAATTACATCGTGTGAAGCAAACGGATCTGAGTGCTGTTAGTATGGACTATGGTAGTTGCTGGGGCATGCTACCCAGATTTATGGCCCCTCAGGACTGAGATACTGGTCTTTTAACTGTTAGGAATGTTGGGGGGCCAGGGGCTCACAGCTGAATCCCTCTTCAGGAATTGCCCTGGGGAGAAAGAAGTTGCCCCACCTATGGTGTCCTGGGACCAGCACATGAGCCAGCAGATATAGGAGACTAAAGGTCCCTGCCTTTTTTTTTTTTTTTAAGATTTTATTTATTTATTTATTTGAGAGAGAGCGAGAGAGCAAGAGACAGAGAGAGAGAGCATAAGCAGGGAGAGAGGCAGGCAGAGAGAGGGAGAAGCAGGTTTCCCCTGAGCAAGGAGCCGGATACAGGACTAGACCTGAGTAGAAAGCAGACACTTAACTGACTGAGTCACCTAAATGCCCAGGTCCTTGCATTGTTTTGAGACAACTTAAGAGCCATCTCAGCCCCAGAGCTCCTCCAGGAATTAGTTAACGCCTCTGCCATTACCACATTGCGGATCCCCCTCTGGCCAATTATGGGCTTTTTCCACTTCATTTCTGTATGTGTGCTGTTCTGACAACAATTATCAATGAACTTCCTGTACCCGAATCTTCATTTCAGTGTGTTTCCTGGGGAAACCAACTTGAGCCACCCACACACTTCTGCTCCTATTAAGTTGAGTTACTTAGTGCTTACCAGCCTGTTGTACTTATTGCTGTAATTGTTACCATTGGATTAAAGGTTATGTAAGCAAATTAATTCAAAAAACAGGAAGATGGTGTTTGTTTTTTTTTTAAAGATTTTATTTATTTGAGAGTGACAGAGAGTGCAAGTGCGGGCGCATGCACGTGCTCACGGGGTTGGGGGCAGGAGGGAGGGGCAGAAGGAGAGGGAGGAGCAGACGCTCTACCTGCTGAGCACAGAGCCTGATGTGGGGCTCCATCTGTGGACTCCAGGATCAGGACCTGAGCCAAAGGTAGACTCTTAACCAACTGAGCCATGCCGGTGTACCGGTTCTTGTTTCTCTAAAAACCAAAAATGATGTTTTGGGATGGCATGAGGACAGTAAGTTGCTAATAAATGTTGCTGTTGAATTGACTGTGGAACTCATGAAGAAAGACCGGGGACTGGAAGCAAACATGGTACCCTATCTATGTGCTGGGCACACGGCCGATTCAGTGTGTGCTTCTTGTTTGATTGTGTAGAATCTGGAGTGGATGGTAGTTTCCTATCTGTAATCAAAACTTTTGGTTTTTTTGTTTTTGAAAAATCTCTTACTGTTTTTATAGAAATATACGCACTTATTGTGAAAACAAAATAACTCAGGACAGAATGAAGAAAAAAAAAATAGAAATTACCTGGAATCCTGCCATCTGCCGGCAACCTCTATTAACATTTGGGTGAATATTCCTAACATCATTTGTTTAAAATAGACACAAAATGGGGGCACCTAGGTGGCACAGTTGGTTAAGACGACCCTTGGTTTCCACTCAGGTGGTGAATGCAGGGTCATGTTATTGTGACCATGGCTCCGAGCTCAGCGTGGAGTCTGCTTGGGATTCTCTCCCTCTCCCTTTGGCCCTCCCACTCACACTCTCTCTCCCTTTAAAATAAATAAATAAATCTTTTAAAGATTTATTTATTTATTTATTTGACAGACAGAGATCACAAGTAGGCAGAGAGGCAGGCAGAGAGAGAGGAGGAAGCAGGCTCCCTCCTGAGCAGAGAGCCCGATGCGGGACTCGATCCCAGGATCCTGTGACCATGACCTGAGCCTAAGGCAGAGGCTTTAACCCACTGAGCCACCCAGGCGCCCCAATAAATAAATCTTTTAAAAAATAAAATAAAATACACACAAAATGATAGGCATACAAGCATACAATATCAAATAAAAGGATGGATTATATGTGTGTAAATATATATACACATCCATTATATATATATGTACATGTGTACATTATACATACACATTACTCCTTACTATATAGTCAAATATATCACTTGAATGGATGCATTATTACATATTGTGTATGTAATATTATATATGTGTGTATATGTATAATTCATTCCTTTATCTGCCGTTGTATGCTTCTTTCTTTTCTTTTTTTTTAAGATTTTATTTATTTATTTATTTGAGAGAGAGACAGTGAGAGAGAGCATGAACGAGGAGAGGGAGAAGCAGACTCCCCAAGGAGCTGAGAGCCCAATGCAGGACTCCATCCCGGGACTCTGGGATCATGACCTAAGCTGAAGGCAGCTGTCCAACCAACTGAGCCACCCAAGCGTCCCTGTATGCCTATTTCTTAATAATCCTTTGTAGCAGGTCTTTTTCACTCAAGATTATATTTATAAAAAGAGTTGTCCTTTTCTCTTAACTTAATTTGAATCTTATTTCTTTTCCTTTTTAGGAGCCAGCAATATAAATGATATAATCAGATTAACAGATTGGAAAAAAACAACTGTATCCTCCAGAAACCACTTAAGGCAATCTTGCACTTTATTACCAATGGGATCTACCTAACTACCTAACTAGAAGGGAATCATAAAATGATTATTTATTGGATGTTGTAGTTGTAAATCAGTGTTTCCATAATGAGATAGAAAATGTCAAATAAATTTAAGATTTCATATTACCATGAGGTTCATCAGGAGCAAACGCAGAGAGATCTACACAAAATTGTTGACAAAGCAAAAATAAATCAATTTTTATATAAATAGAATTCATGGAAGAGATTAGCCAAAAATGAAAAAGCACTTTTCTCCAAATAAAAATCAACCCAACAAATATTTATTACTTTTTCCATGGAGGGCAGTTTTCCCCTCTAAATTTCTTTTATAAACATTCTCAATTAGTGTTTTCTCAATATTATGAATTTTTAACATAGAAAAGACCAAAATGGTTTTACCTATTCTTTGTAATACTAAAGCATGTAGAAGTAGTTGTGAAAAGTACCAAACACATGTTCCTTGCCACTAGCAACATTTCCTTTTCTTTACTTCCTTTTTCTTTTCTTTTTTAAAGATTTATTTATTTATCTGAGGGAGAGAGAGAGAGCTAAGCAGAGGGAAAGGCAGAGGGAGAGAGAGAGAGAGTCTTAAGCAGACTCTGTGCTGAGCACGGAGCCAGGAATGGCACTGGATTCAAAGACCTTAAGGTTATTACTGGAGCGGAAATCAAGAGTCAGACCTTAACTGACTGAGCCACCCAGGCGCCCCCAACTCGTAGTATTTTCTAAAGTAAAAATTCTGCCCTTGAGTGGAGTCATCTCCAACACGTCAACTCTTTAAACTATTGACTAAACAAAAGTAAAACAAGATAATCCACCTTTTATTTTATTTCCACAGCCTTTATTAATTTCTGTTAACTTTCATCCCCCTGCCCTGGAAATATTTTAGAGTCATGCATTCCATAACTGTCCATGGTGCTTAAGAACTACAATGTTTCTGCTTTGTGATATCTTTTTCCATTTAAACCCTATGTCATGCTTTGCTGTTGTCAATATGTCATTCTCTGAGGATGCTTAGAGGTCATCTCTGTGCAGCCTTAAAAACTAAAAATGTGTACAGCACAAATCTTAATGGCTGTAGAAATAGGAAGGTATCAAGGTGTAATAAAAACACAATGGTCCTCGTTGGAGGCCAAATGCATCTGGCTTTGAAACCTGATTCCGGCAATTATTAGCCTGGTAATCTAGGACAGGTTTAATATCTCTCAGCCTCACAGACTTCCTCTGTAAAATGGGATGGGTTAGTTGACCAGTGCAAGGATAAGAAATAATGACTATAAAAAGTTGTTATCCAGCTGGTGCTTAATAACTACCAGCTATTATCAATGGCAAACATGATCAATTAAAATCTGGATTGTTTTTTTGGCCACCTGGTGGCTCAGTCCATCAAGCATCTGCCTTTGTTTGGCTCAGGTCATGATGTCAGGGTCCTGGGATCGAGCCCCACCTTGTGTTCCGTGCTCAGCAGAGAGTCTGCTTCTCCCTCACCCTCTGCTACTCCCACCCACTAATGCTCTTTCTCTCTCTCTCTCTCTTGCTTTCTCTCAAATAAAATCTTAAAAAAATAAAATCTGGATTGTTTCAAATTTTGTTCTTGCTCTTTGTTTGAACAATTCAAACACCCAGGGGCCATCTCTTTTATTAAGATATAAATAATTATTTAAAACATCATTAATAACTATCATATACATTTCCTCCTAGTCTTTATGTTGTTACTATCCTGTAAAGCCTCTAGATAAATAGAACCCGATCTGTATCTAGTGATCTGGGACATTTAACAAGTGTTACAACTAGTAAGCATTTAATGCTTAAGATCTACTTATCTTTTTTTTTAAAATAATTATTTCTATACAGGCACATAAGTATAGTGGGATCAAACATTTTAAACACCACAAGTGGCTTTTAATTTCCTCTAATGAATATAATCTTCCTCCGTAGTTGCATGGAGTTTAACTTAATTTTACAATTATCATATCTCAGGATCTTTCCATTAAAGTGTAATCATTTAAGTAGTTCAGTATTTCACTTAAATGCTCAGCCCTTCACATTTCTTCCTCTTTTCTCTGCTCTCCTCCCAGATGTCATGGGGATGTATATGAGGGGAGGGGATGAAGACACCTCACATGATTTCTTGACTGTAAGAGAGAAGGGGCCTTATATCTGCAAGCTGGAGTCCCTGTGTTATCCTCTGGTTCCCCTGCAAGGTGACTGGTGTGACCTGATCCCCAAGTCTATGTTGAGGTACCTTTAGAGTTAGCTAGTCCAGTCTGAACTTTTAAGGCATCAGGCGGGTATCACAAAATCCCTTTAACTCTAATCCTTAAGTCTCTGTATTGGTGGGCTCTGTCATTCACCAGCCCTCCCACTGACAGTTCCACTTGTCCATATAGAATATTGGTGGGGGCATGATGGGGGGGGTAGATTGTTTCTTAGAACTGAAACTTAGGTCTTGGGCAGATGGCTTGATTATCTATTGTTGCATTACATATTACCCCCAAACTGAATGACACGAAAAATGACCTTGTGAGTCAAGGATTTGGGGAGGGGTTGACAGGCAGTTAGCTTTTGTGATCTATGCATAGTCATCTGAAGGCCTGACTGGGCTAACTGTCCAGGATGACTCATTCATATGGGTAGTAGTTAATGCTGCCTGTTGTCTGGGAGCCCATCAAGGATTATCTCCTGAAGCATCTTATGGCCACTCCATTTGCTTGGCTTCTTACAGCATGATGGCTGGGTTTTAAAAGAGCACCTAAAGAATGAGTGCCCCAAGAGATAAAGGCAGAAATCATTCAGCATCATTTTAGTGCATTCTGTTGATCATAGGTAGGTCATGAATGCCAGCCCTGATTTAATGAGAGCATTATATACCGCCTCTTGATGGAAGGACCCAATGTTTTCCATTATAATGAATAAGCCATGTAAAATGATTTGTCTTTGAATATCATATGTACTATAACTGACAAAAAATGAACACAACTAAACTGCAGATTTACTTCAGAATGGGTTTCTCTCTTTTACTTAATCTCCCATCTTTCTGTTGTGGGCACTATCCTCTATTGTCACTTCCCTATCAAGATTGTATTTGTCTCCAAATTAACTGGACAGTCTTTCTCTTTACCATGGGAATGATCACCTATGGAACCATCTGACATTTTTGCATGGTGTTTCTTTGCCAATTTATCAGTTTCTTCCTGGATTATTGGCCCATTGAGATCTTCTTTTTCTTATTAAGTAAATCTTTTTTCTCAGAAATGTATCCATTGCATTGAGATTAAAATTGACATCAATCTTTTTCATGTGTCTTTTGTGAGTATTTTAAAGGAAGAACATAATTATGTTTCAGGATAAAAGGTAAGTTTAACTCGTTTCTTGGGTAATTTAAAAATAGACTTATGGTGTCTTAAAAAAACTTTTTAAAAATTTCATCATGAAATGTACTACTTGGTCAATAGCAAAGCTGATTTTACCAAGATAGGTTTATTTCAGCTAAGAGCTATAAAATTAACTGTCTGCTTTCTGTGGTGTATGCTAAAGAAACCCATCAAAGGTCAATACAACAAGAAGTCGATAAGCACACTAAGGTTCAGTCTCGGGTGCCAGGACTCACAACAGCCATGTTTTCTAGAACAATACTTTCACTTAAAGACAGAAAGCTATTTTACCAAAGTAACCCAATAAACCAGTTTATTCACTCAAAGACAATAATTTTCAAAGGATTATTTATGAGGAAGGCAGTCACTAGAATAACAATTGTATGTACAAAGAGAAATAAGCCAAAACAGAGAAATGCAGGAAAGGAGTCAAAACAAAATGTTTCCCTGAAATTGCCTGATCACCAAAATGAAGTCTGTTGTTTATTTGCTTAGTTGGGTTTAGTGTTTATTGTTGATAATTGTATTTGTAAAATTTGGGACCCTTAAAAAAACAGTTGCTTTAACTTTCTACCTTACTGTACAGGCTAGAACATACCTGGTCTGTGGGAAAGTTGGGTCCTCCCACCTCAATCAAGATGTGTTCCCTAACTAGCCAACCCATTTCAAGGGACACGGCTGAAGAACAGGGGCAGTAATTTTGTTGTCAGCATGTCTATGAATAATTAGTTTCCACAAATTCAGTATTACAGGTTCCTCTTTTATGAACAGAATTCTCCCAACTAATTAACGAACTTCTTTCTTCCTCTTTCCTTCCCTTTTCTCTGTTCTTCCTTTTTCTCCGTCCTCCCTCCCTGTCATTCATCAATTATTAAATATTTACTCTGTCAGGCAGCATGCTAAGTTTGAGGATTTGAGGAAAATGTTTCTTGCCTTGAAAGAGGTAGGAAGCTTAGTGAGGGTGACATTCACTAGGAGTAAATAATACAGTGTAGTGGATGGTCTAGGAGATAGAAGTAGAATTCTCTTAGGCTGTACAGAAATTTGTCCTATACAGACCTGGAGTGGAGAAAAGTAAGTTCAAGTTAGTCTTAGATGCTATGGGCCTCTCCTTTAGGAGGAACTGTGGGGTGATTATCAATTCTGTGACAGATAGAACAAGAGAAGTGAGAATTAAGATAAAAATGATGACATTTCAGGGCGCCTGGTGGCTCAGTCATTTAAGCCTCTGACTCTTGGTTTCAGCTCTAGTCGTGATCTTGGGGATTGAGCCCCAAGTTGAGCTTCATGCTCAGTGGGGAGCCTGCTTGAGATTCTCTTTCTCTCCCTCTCCCTCTGCCCCTCACCTCAGGTTCTCTCTCGCTGGAATAATAAATGGATAATTTTTTTTTTTAAGTGATGACATTTCAAATTAAGTCCCCTGAGATGGGACAATGGAGCCTGGAATTGGAAATGATGCTGAAGGCAAGGTAAGTGAAAGTGAGAAAAAGGAAGAGAAGGGTGGAAGAGAGTTACACAGGATAAATTAGTTCTAGCAATCTGCTGTACAGCATATATTTGCACCTAACAACACAATATTATGCACTTAAAATTTCAAGCGGGTAGAACTCTAAAAAAAACTTTGAAACAACAGCAATATTGCCACCAATCTTTGTGTTGACCAGGCTGAACTGAGAGTGGTGTCTACTTCTTCATACCAGGCTGATTCCAGAATCTACCTGACGTTTTCATTTTTATAATTCCTACTCCTTTGCCTTCATCATTTTAAGAAAAAGTTCGGGGGTTTTGGAAATTAAACCAGTACCTGATCTTTCTGCAATGAGACCACTAGAGCTAAATTAAGGGAGTTGTTTGTTGTGACTAGCTTTGGAAAAGAGAATCACCACTTACTTTATTTTTTACACCCAGGTATTTTCTGCCTGTTTCCTTTACATTTGTCTTTCATTCTGTTTTTTTAGGACCTTCATTGGCATGTATTCCTCTTTTTTACCTTCTCTGTTTTAATTCAAGGGGAACCTGGCTGGCTCTGTCTGAAAAGCATGACTTTTGATCTCAGGGTCGTGAATTTAAGCCACACGTGGGATATGGAGATTACTTAAAAATAAATAAATAAAATGTCTTATTTCATAGTTCATAAGAAAAAATGTGTAGGTAGAATAGAAAGTGAAAAGAAAGTGAATAGAAAGGCAGCTTTTATTCACAAATTGATGAGACAGTAGTCATTCAGACTCTACTGTGAAAGCATATTTAATGCAAATACTTCAATGTTATACATAAGTAATTTTAAGGATGCAGTTCAAGTTTGGGTTTTATATCAGATCTGCATATATATGGTTCTCCGGGTCCAATTCTTTTTTTTAAAGATTTTATTTATTTATTTGACAGAGAGAGATCACAAGTAGACAGAGAGGCAGGCAGAGAGAGAGAGAGAGAGAGAGAGAGAGAGAGAAGCAGGCTCCCTGCTGAGCAGAGAGCCAGATGCAGGACTATCCCAGGGACCTGAGATCATGACCTGAGCCGAAGGCAGCGGCTTAACCCACTGAGCACCCAGGCGCCCCTTGGGGTCCAATTTTAAGATTAGTAAAGTCAATTTGAAGCTGCTTACTTTGTTTTATTTTGTTTTAGTTTAATTTTATTTTTTCAGTGTTCCAAGATTCATTATTTATGCACCACACCTGGCGCTCAAGTACAGTTTTCACTATTAAAACTGTACGATGTTAACTAACAGAATAGCAGTCTTCAAAGATCTCTTCATTCCGTGCTCATACATTTGTTTGCTAATTTTTCTTTTTGTAGCTGCTCTTCAAGTTATAGTTGTTATGCACTGAGTTCCCTCTGCCTCTCACCCAACTCCTTTATCTTAGCCTTTCTATACTTTTCCATTCTCTTCTGACATGCGTTTATTTAAGGTTTCAATATGTCTCTAACCCTCTAAAGGTTCAAGAGTTGTCTGGGTTCTGTAGGGTTTTTAAGACAACTTGAAGGCATTGCACATACCTATAAATTCCTGCCGTGAAAACAGTTTGGTAATTTCAGTTCACTTCGAGCCGACATTTATTGAGCATCTTCTATCTGTTAATAACTGTACTAGAAACTGAGTACAGAATGTTGCCACTGAGAAATTTATAGTCTGGTGGAGGAGACAAATACACACTTCTTAAAATTTTCCTGTTCCGGGGCACCTGGGTGGCTCAGTGGTTAAGCCGCTGCCTTCGGCTTGGGTCATGATCCCAGGGTCCTGGGATCGAGCCCAGCATCGGGCTCTCTGCTCCGCGGGGAGCCTGCTTCCTCCTCTCTCTCTCTGCCTGCCTCTCTGCCTACTTGTGATCTCTGTCTGTCAAATAAATAAATAAATTCTTTAAAAAAAAAAAATTTCCGGGGACGCCTGGGTGGCGCAGTTGGCTGGACAACTGCCTTCGGCTCAGGGCGTGATCCTGGAGTCCCGGGATCGAGTCCCACATCAGGCTCCCAGCTCCATGGGGAGTCTGCTTCGCTCTCTGACCTTCTCCTCGCTCATGCTCTCTCTCACTGTCTCTCTCAAATAAATAAATAAAATCTTTAAAAAAAAAAAAAAATTTCCTGTTCCCTGTGTTGAACTTTCTGTCGGTGCCCCTCCCTACCCCCACACTCCACCTCTCAGTCTCAAGTTGGCTGTGTTCCCAATTTGAGGATGTCTGGTTCTCCTTTACTGGCCTTTGATCCCCTTTGATGTGAACATTTTGCAGTAGTGTGTGAACTTTTTAGGCTGCTTATTATGAAAGCCTTGTTTTCCCCTCCTTGTCTGCCCTAGAGAGATGAAATGCAAATATTTCACCACACCTCCACCAAAGATTTGAAATTAAGCTTTCCTTTCTCTCAAGGAGAGCTACATTTTCTGTTTTTAATTAACATATTCATTTCTACACGATCAGGTCTATTGTGAAGATGCCACAGGAGAAGACGGTGACATGAAAGAAGACAATGCTCCAGAGGGAAACAGAGAGTGGGGGAGGAGGGATTTTCCAGTGTGAGGAGCTCATCGGAGGACTCCTTAGGAGTGTGGGAGTTGATCCTAAGGAAGCAGTCTAGAAAACTTCGGGCCCTTGTTCAGAAAAGCAGGGTGAGCCAACAGAAACGACTGCCAAGAGGGGCAGTGTTTAAGGTCACAATAATCATGAGTCTCAGAAGCCCTAATTTCATTGGAGAGGCCCCTTGTCTAGCTCAGGGACCAAACAGCCCCCTCTCTGTCCACACCAGAGACTGCCTAGCATAAACAGTAGAGATAAATGGGAGCATCTGATTAAGTGAACGTCACCATACAGCAAATTTGAGGTATTTTCAAAAGTATGTGTCATTTAGGAAAGGTTTAGAAGATTATGGAGCCTGGAAAAAAATTGATGTAAATATATAATGATACACACTAAATTAATAGTGATAAACTTAATTAGAGTCATTTCTAATTAAACATACACATACTTAACATTTACGATCATTAAAAGGCAACGATACTTAACTTTACGATCATTAAAAAGCAGAATAACATTAACTTTCAACAAGAAAGTTCTTGTAATACCAATGCTTCACTGATAACAAAGTGACCTTCCTGATATGGCCACCTTCCGACCCTTTGCTGGTAGAAATGCAAATAGGTGCTTTGACGAGTATTGGCAACCAGTCTTCCTAGCATCTGATCTCAAATCTTGGCGTGCTGATGGCTGGTTCCCTGTGTGTACAGAGGGCCCCTCTGCCCTTAATTGGTTTGGAAAATAAGCCTGGGTTTAGCTAACTGTCAGAGGCTCTCTACTCACAGGGAACAGAACAATAGTTTAACAACTATAAACAGAAGCTTCTGAAGACCGTTATAGAAAACTGAAAAGGGAGAGTTTGATAAGAGACTTCTATTATCTCAGCTCAAGCATTATCTAGTAGATATTTTTTCAACAGAGTGGATGGTCCTCGAGAGCAGACCGAAAATCCCTGTTGGAGATGAGTGACCACTCCAATTCATAGTAGGTACTCAATAAATGTCTGTTTAATGGATAAAATTACCAGTGGCAAATATAACCGAACTGACAAAATATTAGTATTAAAGTCTTTCATTACTGTAACACACCTTGCTTTCTTTTGTCTCACAAGCTTTGAATCCCTATTACTCTTTCAGGAATTTGACAATTTTCTAGGAAAATCCATATTGTTTTGTCTTTATTTCTGTCCTTATAAAAGTCACTTGGTAAAAAGCAATCTGATTTTGCAAGTACAGTAATCTGCAAATTGTAGATGCCTCTACGTGGGTAACTAATCTAACTTTCTTATAGTTACAGTTCCTACTACATAATAATATTGATATTTCAAAGATAATCTTCTATACACATCAGTTGGTTAACATGAGCCAGTCTTCCTGGTATGTGTCAAACTTGGAGGACCACCGGAAGCCGCTTAACTGCTCAGAAGAGAAGCCTATCTAGAAGCATCTGGATGTTTGCATTTTTAAATCAAAATCTAAAGGCTTGAGTGACATAACCTGTCAAAATCCATCAGACTTTATAAGTGCAAGGAAGTAATTAGCTATTTTAAGAAAATTTGTCACAATAAAAACCACATTCTGAGTTCCTAAGAAATCAGCGAAGAGACTGGAATTAGTCCTATAAAGGAATCTCTATTTACCAAATAATTCTTTTATTTAGAGCATCACAGTTTGATCAACACTGCTAAGACAAGAAAGGAGCAAGAATAGTGTAGGTGCCTTCTGCACACATTTTTGTTGTTTCATCCCTTAAATAAGTACATGGAACAACCACCAAAATGATTTAAAATTTACACATAGATCTTCTAAATTTATATTGACGAAACATCAAATCACATTTTTCTGAAAATTTTCTCAGGAAGATTGAATAAATGTGTGTGACAAATACTAGTAATCGACAGCAAAAAGATAGATATTATGAAGAATTTTCCCATGTAATTAATATCATTTAAAATTTGCATGATACTGTAAACTACAATACCAATGAAACTGTCTTTGTCCCATTAAAAATGTACGCAACTAATGTTTACATTATTTTAGTAGCTTATTTCAATTGAGTAGGATCCAGAGTCGTTGATCCTGAGGGTAGAGACTGGACATTAATTTCACGATAAAAGGACAGTGGAAATAAAAAATATAAATGCTGAGGGGTGCCTGGCTGGTTCAGCCAGTAGAGGATCTGACTCTTGATCTTAAGGTTGTTAGTTCAAGCCCCATATTGGATTGTGGAACCTACTTAAAAAAAGAGGGGGGTGCCTGGGTGACTTAGTTTGTAAGCATCTGCCTTTGTCTCATGTCATGATCCCAGGGTCATGGGATCAAGCCCCGCATTTGGCTCCCTATTCAGCATGAAGTCTGCTTTTCCCTCTCCGACTCCCCCTTCTTGTGTTCCCTCTCTCACTGTGTCTCTCTGTCAAATAAATAAATAAAATCTTTAAAAAAAGAAATATATATGCATATATATGCACACATATATGCTGATAATTATAGGTGCTCAATACATACTCAATTTTTAAAATTACCTCTTCCCTAGAAACTTGTTTAAATTTCAGTGAAACTGAAAAAGATCTAGACTACAATGGCTAAGATGGCTGGTTTATACAACTAATCTTTCATTTTAAATAGCCCTGAGAGGAGTCAAGAGGTTAGATAGTCAGCCCTCCAGTTCATTCTACTAAGTAATTGTTGAGCGCCCACTCCTTGCCAGGCGCGGTGCCAAGCATTGCAAAGGATACAAAATGAATAAGACACCGTCCACCGTCAAGAACTTTAAAGTCTACCAAAGGGGAATCACTATGGTACAAGTTCCAAGACAAATTTCAATAAATGTGCTTTTTAAAACAATAGACTGTAGCATTTTTTGTCTTCTCTAGAGGGTTTTGTCATAATTCACATCACAGAGAAGAAATTGCTCTGAGCTTAGTTTCATGGATAGAGATTCATGGTGGGGAGAGAGAGAGAGGAAGGAAGGAAGGAAGGAAGGTGGGAGGAAGAGAAGAAAGAAGGAAAGAAGAAAGAAAGGAAGGAAGGAAGGAAGGAAAAAAAAGAAAAGAAAAGAAAAGAAAAAAGAAAAGAAGGAAGGGAGGGAGTGAAGAAGAAAAAGGAAGAAGAAAGAAAAACAGGCGAATTCTAAAGCCTCTTTCAGGTCTTCCAAGCTACTCAACGGCCAAAGAAGGTGCTTTTTTCAGCAGAGCACATTTAGGAGACTTTGAAGTTTGGACTAGAAAGCTAACCTGCTCTGCATAATAAAGAAGGGAACTGGAGGTTCTGGAGCCTGAGAAGTGAGACCTTGGCCCACAGACAGGGCGGTGTGAGGACAGTGCCTGGCAGCAGGTAGGAGCCTGGAACTGCAGGGAAAGGGGCCAGTGAGCAATCCAGAGATAGGGCAGTGAAAGGACTTTTAAACACAATATCTCATATTCTATTATAAATTGCCTGCTTTCCTTTAATATAAATTGCTTCTATCCTTAAACTTGAAGATACTGGCAGCTTTATGGGGCTTAAACCCACACTTTTTTTTTTTTTTTTTAAGTAGGCTCATTGCCCAATGTGGGGCTTCAACTCAAGTCCCTGAGATCAAGAGTCCCATGTTCTCCCACCCGAGCCAGCCAGGCACACCAACACACTCTTTTTTTTTTTTTTAAGAAGCACGGCAATGGGCCCATGCTCATTGCTCATTGGTCTTTTTTTTTTTTTTTTAAAGAATTTATTTATTTATTTGACAGACAGAGATCACAAGTAGGCAGAGAGGCAGGCAGAGAGAGGAGGAAGCAGGCTCCCTGCTGAGCAGAGAGCCCAATGTGGGGCTCGATCCCAGGACCCTGGATCATGACCTGAGCTGAAGGCAGAGGCTTTAACCCACTGAGCCACCCAGGCGCCCCTACACTCTTTCTTTAAAGGAAAAGATGTTATTATACAGAGAATAACAAATACACACAAGCATATGCAAATACATGTAAATATCTACATGCAGGGGAATTTGTATGTGGGGTTGTAAAACCCATAAACAAGTGGATTTGGCCATCCTTGGACAACCAGGTAAAAGCGCTGCTCACAACTGTGTATCACTATGAAAAAAACATCAAAACTCCATTCCAACTGTATTTCACTTGTGCAATCTATTTTTAATAAACTTTGTATGGATTTTTAAAAAATTCACATCAGGCATGCCTGGGTGGCTCAGTTGTTAGGTGTCTGCTTTCAGCTCAGGTCAGGATCCCAGGGACCTGGATCCCTCTGGCTCCCTGCTATGCTCTCTCTCTGTCAAATAAAAAAATAAAATCTTAAAAAAATTTTTTTCACATCATGTTGTAAATTATAGCTGTCCTGACATTCTTCACCTAATGCCAAATGTTGGTTAGGGAGGTGGGAAAAAATTGGAGTGTGTTTGCAGTGAATTAAAGGGATGGAGCTCTTCCATGCCTTTTTTTTTTTTTTTAACATTCATGAAATGTGAGATGTAATTAGGATTAGAGAACTCAGAACCAGCAGAAAGCAGGAGAACGTACATTCTGAGAATATGCAAAAATATAAGTCAGAGCACTGGATTGGAGTAGTGAACCTGAATTGATTTTATTAAGTTTCAAAAGACTATGGTAAAATTTGCATTTCAGAAGGTGGCATGAGATTACAGTCCCACAAGATGTGCAGAGTGCGGGAGGGCTCTCAAAGGGGGATAGGACACATTCAGGGCAAGAGGAGTGGAATGAAGGAAGAGAACAGGGCTGGGCATGTTTTCTACATTAGTTCACTTCCTTTTGCCATGAACAGGGATGCTTAAAAGAGACAAGATTTTATTTAATCATTACAGCAATCCAGCAAGTTGGTTTTGTTCTAATTTTTAGGTTAGGAAACTGAGGCACCTAGAATATAGCTCCATTCCCAAGGATGCCCACAGTCAGGACTAGAGCCAGGATGGTGACTGGGTCACCTCTGCTTTATACCACACGTGGAATTTTATTCAAGAGCAAGCATTCAAGTTCGATCTTGGAGTTCAGTAGACAAAGATATCATGGGGGACCAGGAGGGGAGACTCATCAGCAAAGGGAACGATCTGAGCAAAGGCAAGAAACTGGGGATTTGGTGGTTTCAGGCCAGGAAAAGAAGTACAAGGTTGTATGCCAAAGCACACAGGAAGTGCCAACTACACATTTACAGAAAAAAACTAATCTACATCTCATCCCCATCCTAGACTCTGGACCAGGTACAGGAAAAGGGTGGAATTCAATTTGACTGATTCATGGTTTTCACAGATGGTTTTGGGTGGTCAGGAATCTGGAAGGTAGTAGAAGCTGTGGACGGTTTTAAAGGGCACGGTGAGAAGTGAATACTCAATAATTCACTAGACCATCAGGAAACTCTGAAGGGTTAACGTACCAGATTACAGCTGTACTGTCAGAGAGTTAACCTGGCAGAAAGATGAAGGATGGACTGGAGCAGGGCATCCCAGACTTGAATGTAATGCCAACGCAGTGTCTGTCAGTCTGAGATTCTGTATGTCTAAGAAGTTCTCTCCCTTAGAGATTCCGACACAGAGAGGCTGGTTGGGCTGGGGGATCTGAGCCCTCCATACAGGGGAATACCAGAGGACTGTGTTCTAGGCTGGGGTTTGGGGATCAAGAAGAGAATTGTAGACTTGTCCTGAGGACTTCTTTTTTTTAGAGTCCCAGGTAGTAAAAGGGGTTCAGTGAAGGAGTTAGAGAAGGAAGAAATGGCAACAGGAGGAGCACTGAGATAGCTCTTTGACCATCCCTTGATGCTGGCAAGTGTCTGAGCTGGTGAGCTGTTCCTACTTCCCCAGCCTTCCTGTGTTTACTTGCGTGGTGGTGGTTGCTGTTGGTCCCACTTCTCTCCCACCGCTAATTAAAGGAAGTTGAGGCTGTCTACTCCAGCCTTTCCCAGAGTCCCCTCAAAAAGTGAGAGTGCCCATCAGCTTGACACTCTTTGCTGACATGCTGCTGAGAGCTTTTGGGTGTGCAGACTGGGGACCTGACCCCTGATTTTCTTCCCCGCGGCCCTGAACTTCCTGTTGTTTCCTTAACTCAATCACCAGTCCTGGACCTAGTGGCAAGATCTGCTTCTGTTCCTGCATCTGGTCCAGTGTACAGTGAGGGGATGGGGGTGGGGGGAGAGCCAGTTCTGCTCTGTTAATGTTTATTTAGTGTTTGATGTGCTGGGCACACAACCATGTATCATCTTCTCTCCTGGTTGCAACCTCTGGACCAGAACTCCCAACTCCAAACCACTTTAAGTTGCGCTTCTTTTGCATTCAGCCTTACAATATCACTTCCTTCCCAGGAGACATTAGTTGACCCTGTTTCCTTCATCCCCCTCCGCCTCCTGCTTGCTCCCTGGCATCCAGCCTGAGGGCTCCACTTCTTCCTGATTTCCAGAAGCCTAGACTTCAAGGAGATGGTACACCTGAGCCATTTACTTTCCCTTACTGGGTAATGATCACCATCACAGCCACGGGGATTGGTGACAATGCCAAGTGCTACAGAGAGCTGCATGGCAGTGAGAACTGGGAGCAGGTCATTGTGTTTGCCAGTTGGGAGTCATTAGTGACCTTAGACTAGAGAGAGTAGCTTTAGTAAAAGAGTGAAGCAAAAGCCAGATTACAAGTAGTAAAATAAATTTTGGATGGTGCGGGATTGAAGTGGCAAGTTGAAAGTGTTCCTTGAGGAAATTTGTTGAGAAGAAAAGAAAACAAAAGCCCAAGCAAGCAGCAGGATAGAGGATCATGGGGAGGAACTGTGAATGACCCAGAGGATTAATCATTTTGAGGCGAGAACTTAGGTTTCTTGTCAGAAAAGTAGGAGGCCTAGAACAGAAGTAATTTGCAAAAAAAATTTTTTTTTTTGGTTGTGGGCTTAGGAGTGGAAGGAAAGTTTTTTGATTTTTGGGGGGTTCATCTATAAGAGCTCTGTCCAATAGAACTTTCTGGGAAAACAGAAATGTTCTGTGCCATACAAGATAGTAGCTGTTAACCACTTGTGGCTGTTGAACACTTGAGATGACGCTACTGTGACCAAAGATCTGAATTTTTAATGTTATTTCGATTAATTTAAATATAAATGAAAATATCCATACGGGGCTAGTAGCTAATTATTGTACAAGGCAGATCTATGGAGTTGCTATTGTCTATGGTAGACATATTTTGGGAGTGATTCCTCTCCCATAGCTCCTCGGTAGAGAAATTACCTCATTTACAGGTTTTGGAATCAGTAGTCATAATAACTGGACACACCAGATTTAACTGGAGGTATTAATCAATAATTATCAATCCAAACTGGGTAGTTAGATACTTTTTCAAGAACCTGAAACTAAAATACTTAAAGACTGCATTCATTTGCCTGTCTCTAGAGGCATTTGAATTTACAACTTCTGTACTAAAGCAACCTATGCTGATTGGAATTTCAGGCATAAATTATGGTGATAAAGGAGACACTTTGGGAAAAAGAGACCTTCCTGAGCACCTTCCAAGTCTTACAATGTTGCTGAGTCCCTACCCTGCCTCAATATCAGATTTTCCTCTGATCATCCTAGGAAAGTGCTCCTACCTCCTACCACAGTCAACATGAATGACAAAGCCTGGGCAGAGACTAAACAGATCCTTTACATTCTATGGGATCAACTAAAAAGACAGTAGTAACTGTAGCAGCTGAAAAACAAAAGTTCCTTGGAACTCCTTGGAGCAACTGCTGCTGCAAGATTTCTCTGGCTGCTGGCTTCCCAGGCTTGACCAGACCAGTGGTTCTCAACCTCGACTGCACATCAGAATCACCTTGGGACCTTCAAACATTGATGTCACAGAGATTATGATTTAATTAGCTTAAGTAGGTCCTGGGCACTACTTCTTTTTTTCTTTTTTTTTCTTCTTTTTTTTTTTTTTTTAAAGATTTTATTTATTCACCTGACAGAGAGAAATCACAAGTAGATGGAGAGGCAGGCAGAGAGAGAGAGGGAAACAGGCTCCCTGCTGAGCAGAGAGCCCGATGTGGGACTCGATCCCAGGACCCCGAGACCATGACCCGAGCCGAAGGCAGCGGCCCAACCCACTGAGCCACCCACGCGCCCCCTGGGCACTACTTCTTAAAGGTTGGTAAGTGATTCTAATGTGTAGCTAAGTTACTACCACTGTCATTCTCTGTGCCTTAACCTCTTTCACACCAGGCCTTGGTAACCCTCAGACAACACCTTGGATGTTTGGTCTAGAAATCACATTTCTCAGTGCCCACCTTGCCATCTGACATCACCATGCTTGTCTGGGTGCTCTTGGCACACAGCATTTAACCTTTTGTGACTCATTTCAATGATCTTGAAATTTTAACTCTCACCTGGCAACACAGACCATTTGGCTCAGGCTCAATAAAGGATAATGTAGTCTCTCTCTTCCTGGAGCTGCAACAAAGACTCAGGAAAAAGAAAGTAGAAGAACTGAAAACCAAATGAAACAAATCTACAAGAGAAGGCTGAACTATGGATAGGGTGACCAGTTGTCCTAAATTGACTAGGGCTGTCCCAGATTTTACTTTTGATGCTGTCCTTTGATGCATAGACATTTCTCATTTTTATGAAATTCAGGTTATCTATTTTTCCTTTGTTTGCTTGTGCTTTAGGTGTTATATGTAAGAAAATGTTGCCTGATCCTGGTCATGAAAATTTACACCTATGTGTTCTAAGAGATGTATAGTTTCCACTCCTACATTTATGTCTTTGATCCATTTTAAATTTTGCATATTATATGAAAGAGGGATCCAAGTAATTATTTTCCTTATGGATTTCCAGTGGTCCAGTACCATTTGTTGAAAATACCATTCTCTCCCCATTGAATGGTCTTGGCACCCTTACAAAAAGAATCAATTGACCATACATGGATGAGTTTATTTCTGGACTGTAAATTCTATTCCATTTTCTATATATCTTAGTACCACTTACTGTACCTTTGTAGTAAGTTTTACATTACTTACTATCGGTTTGTAGCAAGCTTTCAAATCAGGGTATGTGAGTCCTCCAAATTCTTTTGGCTCGATCAGCTTGTTAAAAAAAATGTTAGAATTTTGATAGGGATTGCCTTCAATCTGTAGATCATTTGGGGAAATATTGCCATCTTCACAATATTAAACCTTCCACTTTATGAATACAGGGTGGTTTTCTGTTTATTTAGATCTTCAAAATTTTTTCTCTCAACAATATTTTGTATAAGTGTACAAGTTTGTGCTTCTTTAAACTTATTCCTAAGATTTTTATTCTTTTCACCTTACTTTTATTCTTTTCACCTTCACTTTCAGATTATTCATTGCTAGTATGTAGAAACACAACTAAACGGGTGTCTTCGTGGTTCAGTTGATTAAGCATCTGCCTTAGGCTCAGGGTCCTGGGATCGAGCCCTGCGTCCTAGGGCTCCCTGCTCAGTGGGGAATCTGCTTGTCCCTCTTCCCCTCCCTCTTGCTCATGCTCTCTCTCTCTCTCTCTACCTCAAATAAGTAACTAAAATATTGTTTAAAAAGGAAAAAGAAAAATATCTTAAAAAAAGAAATACAACTGGTTTTTACACTGATATACCCTGTAACCCTGCTGAACTGGTTTATTGTCTCTAATAGCTTTTTTAGTTTTTTCTTTAGCAGACGTTCTTGTCTTGTTCCTGATCTTAGGAAACATGCTTTCAGCTTTTTACAATTAAGTATGATGCTAGCTATGAGTTTTTGTGGTTGCCCTTATTACGACTAGGTTAAGAAAATTCTCTTCTTTTCCTAGTTTGTTGAGGGTTTCTATTGCAGAAGAGTATTGCATCTTAGCAAATGCTTTTTTCCCATCTACTGAGTTGATTACATGGATTTCCCCCTCCATTCTATTAATAAATTGTAGTCTATTGATTATTTTCCATTTGTTGAGCCTATTTTGCATTCCTGGAATAAATCCCCCTTGATTATGATACATAATCCTTTTCCATTACTTTTTGAGTAAAAAATTTTTACTTTTACTTTACTTTTACTTTATTGTGTCACCCCAATCGCTGAAATAGTACCACAATTGGATCCCGAGTTAATGCCCAAGACACACAATCATCATTAATGATACTATCATCTTTAAAACTAACATGAGCACAATGTGATGACAATTTGAAATAGAATAATGGTCCAACTGAGAAATCTCACTTACAGAACGAGATAAAACTTAAAGACTCTTATCCATAGGGAACTTTTAAATATTTGGATGTTGTTGAATAATCCATACATTCCTGGAATAGACCTTGCTTGGTCAAGATCTATTCTTTATATATTTTTAATTTTTTAAATGTTTAATGTTTTATTTTTAGTGTTTTATTAAGAAAGAACACAGTCACAAGAGAAAAAAAATTAGTGTCCAGCTTAGGTGACTTCGCCAAATAAAACATGTTTAACCAGTGAGTAGATCAAGAAGCAGAGCATCATCACCACCCTGAAGGCCCCTGTCATGCCCCCTTTTAGTGACCCCACCACCCAGCAGAGATAACCACTACCCTAACTTTTAATACCACTGATTAGTTTTGCCTGCTTTTAAAACTTTATGTAAAAAGAAGATTAGTCAGGAGCATTTCACTCAATATCATGTTGATGAGGTTCATCTATATTGGTGCATGTAGTTACTGGTCGTGTCTTTTCCTTGGTGAATTATTTTCCAGCTTAAAATATGCCACAATTTATTAACTATCCCAATGTTATTGGACATTTATGTAGCTTTAGTTTAAAAATATTATGAATAGTGCTACTGTGACTATTTCTGTCGTATCCTTTGATGAATTTTTGTGCCTTCTCTTGGGCATATACTCGGGTTAGAATTGCTGTCCTCAAGATTTCTTACAAGTAGTGCTTTCTTTTCATTACGAAGGAGAAAACTGTGTTTTTAAAATGAATACCTCAATTTGTCATGAACTTTAAATATAATTATAATTTTTCTCATTCTAGGACCATGTAATTTCTTAAGTGAAATTATTAGCATATATGTCATGCTTTATTCTGGAATTGTCTATAGCTGCATTAACTAAAACAATAGCCACTAGCCATATAAGGCTACTGAGTCCCTGAAATGTACTATAAGTGTAAAATACACTGTAGACTTCAAAGCCTTAATACAAAGCAAAGAATGTATAATCTCATTAATAAGTTTTATAAGTGGTAATGACAGTATTTTGCATATACTGGGTTAGAACATATTATTAAAGTTAATTTCACATTTTTTAACATAGCTAATACAAAATTTTAAATTACATATTGGCTCACAATTATATTTCTATTGGACAGTCCTAGTCTATATTTTGCAATTAAATAAATGGATAAAGATTGCCTTAATATTTCTTATTTATTTACTTATTTGAGAGATGGACAGAGAGAAAGAACAAGAGAGAGAGAGAGACAGAACACAAGCAGGGGAAGCAGGAGAGGAAGAAGCAGGCTCCCCACTGAGCAGGGAGCCCAACGTGGGGCTCCATCACAGGACCCTGGGACCATGACCTAAGCCGAAGGCAGATGCCCAACCAACCAGGTGCCGCCGTCTTTATATTTCATATGTACTTTACTGAAAGTTCTTCTTCTTCGTCTTTTTTTTTTTTTAAGATTTTATTTACTTATTTATTTGATAGAGAGAGAGATTACAATTTTGCAGAGTGGCAGGCAGGTGGGGAAGCAGGCTCCCTGCTGAGCAGAGAGCCCCATGCAGGCCTTGATCCCAGAACCACGAGATCATGACCAAGCCAAAGACAGAGGCTTAACCCACTGAGCCACCTAGGTGCCCTGAAAGTTCTTCTTGACAAAATCATGCTGTAGGCTACTTTGTACGCTCCAATACTGATACACTGATGCTGGTATATCCTCGATATTTAATAAATACTTCTTAACTGTTTAATAAACTATTTTTTTGCTTTTTAAGTTAAAGTTTTTGTTTGTTTTTTAAGTTATATTTCTACATCATTTAGCTACATGATGATAACATTCCTAAGGGAAGAAAAAATGGCAAATGTCTATATAGAAATGGAAATAATAGGAATTGGGTATGAATTGCAAATGGGTATGAATTAAAAATATGAATTGGCAAACATTTTAATATTTTTCATCAAAAACAACTTTCTTGAATTGTAATTCCTTATAGATGCACATGAAGTTTATGTTACACTTAGTGTAGCATATGTATAAAGACTATCCATTTTTATATGAATAGGGAATTTTCCTTGTTTAGGTGAAACATTTCCTTTTTTGCCCAATGTTAGAGTCCTGTGAAACAGTAATTACTTAATTGTAATGGGTAGCACACTACAGACTGATTATTCATTTCACTGGATATTATCCAGATGAAGAACTATGACCACTGCCACAGGCCGAAGAGACACGTCCTGCTTGGAGAACTGCTAAACAGGTTAATTTCTTGAGTTGTAATTTTGCATTATGTTGACTTTGAAAGATATTAAAGTGTGACTTTTGAACTTTGTTTTTTAGTGAGAAAAAGATAGGCCCCAAAGGATCTCAGAGGCACCGTATACTTCATCTGATATGGGAAACATAAGCTGAATCAGAATCTTTTGGTGGTAGGGAACAGAGACCCATTCAAAGTGATGCCCAGAGTAATAGGTGTTTACTATGAAAGGGTAACTAGAATACAATTTGGAAAGTGGATGGATCCAGTGTGGCCTTCGGGACCTGGGTACTAATATCCCCCTGGGGAGCAGGGGTTTGTTGCTCTTATTTCCATCCCTGGGTCTCAGCTTCACTTAGAGTTTGCTTCTACCATTTCTGCCCCCCCCACCTGCCCCCCACTTCATCCCAGGGGGTTTCTGCTTACTCCAGTGTTTTGCTTTCTGGAGGCCCATTTTCTCTACTCCAGCCTCAAGCTCTCTCAGCTTCAGCTTTTCTATGGCATAGCCCATTCTGTGCTCTCTTCTTTCAATTTCCAGGGGAGAATCCTATTGGCTTACTTAATTATCAGCATCCCAGTTCGGTGTGAATTGCTTGTTCCAGGTCACCTTCTAGGATGATGGCCAGTTTATGGGTTGTGTGCCCTTGGGTCACATGATCACCCTTAATCTAATCAGCTCTCAGGAGGTGTGTGGTGCTTTTTGGGGTTATTTGTGCAACCTTCGCCTTAGGAATAGTTTGAGCCATTTCAGCAGAGCCTCAGTTTCCTTTTTAAAGGGATTCTGGGTATAGCAAGCATCTCTCTTCTTTCTCTTTTTGGCGCGGGAGTAAAACACACTTAGTAAAATAACAGTGACTAAAATAAAGGAAGTATAAATAGCTCTATTGAACTATGCAGTTAAACGTAGGAAATAATGAATGAAGAAGAGAAGAAAGTTATGCTCACTCAGGATCAAGAACTAGCATTGTCCAAATAAAATTTCTTTGCAATAGAACAAGTTGGTTTTTAAGAACGCTCCCCCCCCCCCAATCAGACTGTGCCATTTCGTAGTTTTACGGAGACCCCTGCTCCTGGCATACAGAACCAATGTCACGTTCCTTCTAGACCCCAGCAGTCATCACATTGGGGGCGCTCATTTCTAACGTTAGGAGATCCTGGCAGGAAATCTATGGCCAGGATCAGAGGCGGGGGTTGGGGATCATCGGCACCGAGTGGCGCAGGGGAAAGGTGGCAGTTATCGAAGTTGGAGTCCTATTCCTAGAAGCCTCGGGCGTCCTGCCACCTGCCTGGAGTCGGCCCGCTTCCCGGGCGTCTCCTCCGCTGAGTTTCCTCCTCATAGGCTTGTCCCTGGGAGTGTGGGCGGCCCCTTCCTCGAGCGCTTAAACTCTTACCTCCCACCCCCCCTCCTCCACACCAGCCTTTCTTTTCTGCCTCAGTCACTTCCTTCCTCAGCCTCTTCCTCCTCGGTGTGTTGAAGAAGATAACCGGGTCCGGACCGCCGCTGCCCCAGCTTTCCCGAGGAAAAGAGAAAGAGGCGGATAGGTGAGTGGGTCTCTCGGGAAGGTGACAGGCAGGTGTAAAGGACGGACGGAGGTGTGCGGTGGAGGGCAGGCGGACGGGCGATCGGGGGCTGCGGGTGGGGAGATGGGGCCGGGAGGGGCCGAGGCGCGTGGAGATTGCAACTGGAATTGGGCTGAGACCCCGCGCTTGGGGCCAGGTGGGCGCGCCCTCACGCCCCCGCGTCTCCCGCCGACTTCCGCATCGGCTCACGTGACATTGTGCCGGCCCGGGGCGACCTGGAAGCCGGCGGCAAGGCGAAGGTTTCCGCTGCGGTGCGGCTCGGCAGCTTTGCACTTGCAGGGGGCGCGGGGGCGCGTTCTGCACTGCCCGGCGGGGAAGGGCTCGGCGCGAGGGGCGAGGCTTCCCCGGGAGACTGCGGTGGCCCCCGCACCGGGGAGCCTGCGGCGCGGGCGGTGGGGTGCGGCACCCTACGCTCCAGATCGTGGGGGTGGAGGGTAGGGGGAGCCCCGGGATCAGTCCCGGGATCAGTCCATTTCCGTCTCCCGGTTGGGGTGCTGGCTTTCGCGGCTCGCCGGGGCGCACCGGCCACCGGGGAGCGCGGGCGGGCGGCGCTGGCGCGGGACCCGCGGAGACAAAGGCTTCCGGGATGCGGCCCTTCCTTCGGGGGCAGCCCCGGAGCCCGCCATGCGGCCTCGGTGCCCCCAGTCCTGCGCTCCCTAACCCTGCACTGGTGCGGGTGGTGACCATGTGGTGACCTGCAAGGGGCAGGAGCTTGGGACCCCTTCCGGGCCAGCTCCCAAACTTGGAGCAGGGATGACCAAATATGGAGCGTGTGCGCGCCAGCGGGCAGGCAGGAAGGAACCCAAGTCATCCCTTGACCCACACCAGCTGCTAGTCAGAGATTGCAAGGACATCTGAGAAACGTGGCCAGCCCCAGGGCGTGGGTGCGGCGCAGGCTGCTGATTCCCAGGCGTCCCCACTCCAGCAGGCTTTATTCCTCGAACGTTCAAAAATCTCCATGTATCGCCTCTAAACTTAAGCAAAACAAAACAAAAACTATAAAAAGGCCCTGAAATATATTCTTAAGTGTGTATTGATGGTGGAGCATTTCGGGATATGGCCCAATTCCCTGACATTCCGCTTTCTTTGTGATTCCCACGCACAATGCCTAATTAGATCCTGACACAGTTAGAAGACCCGACCAGCATTTGCCACTGCCTTGCCTTGAGCTCCCACTGAAAACCTTTCTTCCCCTTAGACTTGCTCTGCGGATGGCCTCTTTTCATTGTTCTTCATCTTGCTGCTTATTCTGGTCCCAGCCTTCTGTATTTTATACAGTGTCATGGGCCTTAAGGATTGTGTAACAACAATGAGTATTGCCCCGCTTTGTCCCCTCTAAATAATAAAATGAATAAATAAATCATGCCAAATTATGTGTGCTAGCAGTAGTTCCTAAGTCTATTGTTTTCCTACTTGCATGGGTCTGGGCTGGGAGCCTTTCTTGCTTTGTAACTGTTCTGCCTTGGTGTGTACTTAGCATGTAATATTCCATACAAACACAACTCACTATTTTTTTTTTAAAGATTTTATTTTATTTATTTGAGAGAGAGAGACAGTGAGAGAGAGAATGAGCGAGGAGAAGGTCAGAGAGCGAAGCAGACTCCCCATGGAGCTGGGAGCCCGATGTGGGACTCCATCCCGGGACTCCAGGATCACGCCCTGAGCCGGAGGCAGTCGTCCAACCAACTGCGCCACCCAAGCGTCCCACAACTCACTATTATATTTAGCATACTTTGCATAATGACTGGGAAGAAGATGAGGAAGAGGAAAAGAAAAAAATAGAATGATGTAAAAACAGCATTTAATTGTGAGGAGTTCTCTGACCCAGTTTCATTATCCATAAAATGGGTGTTTTAAAATATTTTATTTTAAATATTTTATTTATTTATTTGGCAGAGAGGGAGAGCATAAGTGAGGGGAGCAGCAGAGGGAGAGGGAGAAGATGCCAGGGGCTTCATGCCAGGACCCTGGGATCATGACCTGAGCTGAGGGCAGATGCTTAACTGAATGAGGCACCCAGGTGACCCCTCCCTTTTTAGATTTTTATTTATACATTTGAGAGAGCACAGGTGGGAGTGGGTGCCGGCGCAGAGGTAGGGGAGCTGAGAGAGAAGCAGACTCTTTGCTGAGCAGGGAGCCTGATGTGGGACTCAATCCCAGGATCTCGGAATCATGACCCAAGCTGAAGGCAGATGCTTAACCAACTGAGCCACCCAGCACCCCCTGTAAAATGTGTTTAAATAATGCATACTTTGCAAGGTTTCTTAGGATTACATGAATTAACATAGGTAAGCAGTCTTGTGTGTAGCTGATTATAAAGATGCTGGTTGCCTTCTTTCTTTAAATTAGATCTGCCTATATCTGCTTAATATTATGCAGGTTTTCACACTACTTAATAGTGGCGTTTCCTCTTTGAGTGTCATTATTAAAGGAGAGCTAGGTCTGAAGTGTGCTGCTGATTTTGGTGGGGGCAGTTTTAAAGAGATAAATGTTCAGAGTTGGAGGAAAACAGAAAACCTGAGAATTGGAGAGGACCATAATCCCCTTGGACATTTCATTCTCCTTTCCGTTTAGGCTAATTTCTTCACTGACCCTCACAGATCTATACTACTTCCATCAGTATTGTCAGTAACAGGTACAAACTTTATTCATTCCTAGAAAGTTTTGATTGTTAGGAAATTCCTTTCTTATATGGCTCCCAAATCTGTCTATTACATCTATCTATCCTACCCGATACAGCAGCATGAAACAATGCTATCACATAAATACATAAAAGAAGCTTTAATTTAAAGAAAATAGTTGCAGGTCCTCTCTAGACTGACTTTATGGCTCAAGATTCCTTAGAGTACAGGTAACAGAAACTCAATCAAACCAGCACAAGCAAAGCCAGAAAAGACTGATTGGTTCATGCAACCGGAAAGGCCAGGGTCATATACAGACACAATCATTGTATCATGGCTGGGCTTTTCTTAGTGTTAACTTCATTCCTGAAATGAATGACCTCTTTTCACATGGTCATAGTTTACATTAGGGACTCTAAACTGACATCTTAGAACCTAATAGGAAAATGTTGTTTTACTGATCTGGCAAAGTCTGAGGGTTGAAGCTCATTGTTTAGGATGGGATCACAGACCTTGTGCCCCAAATCAATTATTCTGGCTCTGACCTACTCCTGGAATTTAGGGAGAGACTCTACTGAAATCCA
Source organism: Neogale vison (assembly GCF_020171115.1). NCBI lineage: Eukaryota > Metazoa > Chordata > Mammalia > Carnivora > Mustelidae > Neogale > Neogale vison. The sequence goes on along the minus strand of NC_058091.1, from coordinate 62,971,260 downwards.
TTGGTTTAGAACAGGAAGGAAAAGACTGGATCCAAACAAAAATTAGACTTCTTGAGCCAGAGTGGGGAATGGAGCTAGGTAAGTAAAAATGTCACCTGTCCATCACCCTAACATCTATAGGGTTTTTTTTCTACTATTATTTTCATGGCTTATCTTTCTGTTGTGCCTTCTGATTGTATTTTAACTTTTTAGCATCTCTCAAATTATCTCAAATTGAATATAATGTTATGGATGTAATTTGACCAACACAAAGCTCTCAATATTTGGAAACTAATTTTTGATACTGAATTTTATGTAGATGCATTGACCCAAGATTTTGCATCTTACTGTAATAAAGATTTTTTTTTTTTGTGGAAAAGGTAGTTTTATTAAAGCACGGAAATAGGACCCATGAGCAGAAAGAGCTATTGCCATAATAAACACTTCTTAAATTATAATATTTGCACAAATAACATAGCAGATAGTAAGGGTGCTTTCAATTAGGAACTGATGGAAAACCTGGGGTACCGGTCAGTATCACTTAAACTTGGATTTCATTCTTCTTTTTCAAGGTTACTTGGAGTTAGTTACAATCTGTCTGGATACAATTGTTTCTTCCAAATCATCACTCCAAAGTAAACAATTCATACAACCCCACTTTTTTAGTCCCTTATTTGTTTGGGAAACAGACCCGAATTGATGCATGTTCTTCTGTCAGTCGCTCATACTTTCTGACTCTCCTGTTCCATTTTCCCTGAGTTACTGCCTTTATAAGGAAACTCTCTACCGCCTTTACTTCTTTGACCCTGCATGGTTGGCGTTCTCTCCTCCACATCCACCTGCTCTTTCCCTATTTCTTGCTCCCCCTTCCTTTCTGTAGGTGTTTGCCATGCCCCTTTACCTCCCTTTTCTGTCTCTGAACACTCTTGCTCCAAATCAGCAACTCTGTGGTGACAGTTTCCACAGACAGAGTTTCATCCCCCTCCATGCTCTTGTCCTTTCAGCTTGAAACCAGTATTTTTTTTAAAAGATTTATTTATTTGACAGAGAGAGATCACAAGTAGGCAGAGAGGCTGGCAGAGGCGGGGGATGGGGGGTGGGGGGGTGGGGGGAGAGAAGCAGGCTCCCCACTGAGCAGAAGGATGTGGGGCTTGATCCCAGGAGTCTGGGATCATGATCTGAGCAGAAGGCAGAGGCTTTAATCCACTGAGCCACCCAGGTGTCCCTGAAACCAGTATTTATTGAGCCTGTGCTCTTGGTGCCAGATGTCACCCAGCAGTGAACATTATAGTCAGATTCCTGCGTCAAAGGTCTTTACCATCTCATGGTGAAAACCGAGAAACTGGTAGTTCCAGCCAAGTGCAATGGAGAGAGTGCACAGTGGTATGAGGGAGGGCTCCACCCCCAGGGTTTCAGGGCAGGCTTCCTGGAGGAAGTCGCATCTAAGTTGGAACTGGATGTGTGGGAGTTAGCTGCAAGAAAGAGGAATAGCACTAACCTGGGTCAAAAACTCAGGATGTGTGAAGGTTGGGGGTGGGAGAGCCCGGGGTGTTTGAGGAACAAAAAGAAAGTCCATGGAGCTGCAGCTCCGAGCTCAAGGGGGTAGGGTGGAAGAGGCTACAACAGTGTGCGGAACCCAGGCTGGAGAGGACCTAGAGAACCAAGGTAGGTCTCATAGCTCCTGTTAGTCCTGGACTCTTCCCCATTGGAGATGACTGGTCCTTACCCCTAGCTCTCTCCACTGCAGTCAGGCTGTCCTGGGCACTGCCCAGGGAAGGATGCCCTGCCCTCCGTGTGACCCATGGGCATCATGGTGCTAACCTGACAGAATTCAGGTTGCCCTGTATTGGTCTTCTTTCCCCACCAGACCGCAGGCTCTGGGAAGGTTGGAAGTGTGTTCCTTTCTCTTGGTACTCCAGCTTCTAGCTAGTTGCCTCAGGTGTGCTGTGATTTTTCTCCTTTGCTTTTGTGCTTTTGCATGCACTCTTCCCCACTCATAGAGCACTCTTTGCCAACTCTACCTGTCCACTTGTCTCCAACTGTCTACTTGTCCACTTGACCTCTACAAAATCTTCAGTGGCTTCCTCCTTTATGCTCCCATAACGCCTTGGACCCACCACTTAGAGAATGCTGTCACATTGCCATTATTCATTCTAGGTCTTTCTCTGCTTCTGGACAGTGAGTTTTGGGTGCAGAGCAGAGCATCCTGAGGATGGGCTCAGAGGTTAGTAGTGGGTGCTGCCTTCTCCTCAGTATCCTGTGTAGAATAAGAGTAGGGTCAGCACAAAGGGGCAATTATAAAGACAGAAGGGAAATGGAGGTGTTCTGGTGTCCTGTACATCACACAAGTATTTTTAGGAAGAGGGATGTGGTAAATTAACAATGACAAATGCAACATGGCGGGGGGAAGGAGGGGTACGTGGGTGGCTCAATTGGTTAAGTGGTTGCCTTTGGCTCAGGTCATGATTTCAGGGTCCTGGGATCGAGCCCTGTGTCAGCTCCCTGCTCAGGGAGCCTGCTTCTCCCTCTCCCTCTGCCTCTCCCCCTGCTTGTTCTCTCTCACTCTGTCTCTCTGTCAAATAAATAAATAAAATCTTAAGAAAAAGAAAAAAGAAAGAAAGAAATGGCCCTTGAATTTAGCAAGATGTGCTTAATGGGATAAAGAAATGGTAATAATATAGCATTTTGTTCTCTCTCAGGCTGCAATGAATGTGGATCACGAAATTAACCTCTTAGTGGAGGAAATTCATCGTCTGGGTTCAAAAAGTAAGTATTCTAACACAGCCGCAGTATTCTGAGTTTATCTCAGAGCAGGTAGGAACAGATTTTTTGGTAGAAGCCTATGAAGAAGTCACCCAGGACCTCATGACATAGTTACGGCAGCTCTGCCCTCAGCTGGGGAGTGATTTCTGGAGACAAAGCCTTTGGGGTATTGTGATTCTGATGCAAGGAATGGTTGAGATATTCCATCAACCCTTGAATGGAAAGAAAATTGCTATGCTTCTTTAGTCTGGCTGCATTGAAATCTGGCAATTGAATCGTGTTCAATTTTTTTTTTTTTTAAGATTTTATTTATTTATTTGACGGACAGATCACAAGTAGGCAGAGAGGCAGGCAGAGAGAGAGGAAGGGAAGCAGACTCCCCGCTGAGCAGAAAGCCCGATGTGGGACTCTATCCCAGGACCCTGAGATCATGACCTGAGCTAAAGGCAGAGGCTTAACCCAATGAGCCACCCAGGCACCCCTCGTGTTCAAATTTTTATGTCACATTATTAAAATTTATTTTTTTTTGCTCTATCTTTTTTTATTTTCTATTTTTTTTAGATTATTTGTTTCTTTATTTGGAAGAGAGATGGAAAAAAAGCACAAGTAGACAGAATGGCAGGCAAAGGGAAAGGAAGAAGCAGGCTCTCTGCTGTGCAGGGAGCCCAACATAGGGCTTGATCCCAGGACTTTGGAATCATGACCTGCACCAAAGGCAAATGTTTATTTTCTGCTTTATCTTGCCACTGTCTTACAAACTTCCAAATTACTAGGGACTCAGATACAGATTATACTAAATTGTCTTTATTTTCTCCAAATTCTTGAGTTTTGTATAACCAGGTATTTATGTACATGTAACTAAAAGAACCCTTTACATAGTTTTTTTTAAAAGTTTTTTTAAAGACTTTATTTATTTATTTGACAGAGAGAGAGAGAGAGCGAGAGAGCGTGCACAAATAGGCAGAGCAGCAGGCAGAGGAAGGGGAGAAGCAGGCTCTCCACTCAGTTCCAGGACCCTGGGATCATGACCTGAGCTAAAGGCAGGTGCTTAACTGACTGAGCCACCCAGGTGTCTCTGATTTATTTTAGAGAGAGGGGAGAGAGAGAGTTTATAAGCTGGGGGCGGGGCAGAAGAAGAAGAAGAGGGAGAAAATCTCAAGCCAACTTCCCACTGAGCACAGAGCTGGATTCAGACTTGACCCATGACCCTGAGATCATGACCTACAACAAAATCAAGAGTCAGACACTCAACTGACAGGCACACAGTAAGAACTTGTATGGCCGAAGTCAAGAAGTATATTGCCTGTGTTCTCCTCTAGGATTTTGATGGTTTCCTGTCTCATATTTAGGTCTTTCATCCATTTTGAATTTATTTTAGGCATGTTGTAAGAAACTGGTCCAGTTTCATTCTACATTTTTTTTTTAATCAGCTTTTTCTTCAGCAACATAGAAGCAGCTACCTTGAAATTAGTGCCATGTGAAATTGGCAGTATTAGTGTCCTTTTCTAAGTTGTAATTAAAGTAACTATTATGTTTGTAGCTTTAGGTATTTGTGCATATCAGATAAGATATACTGGAGTGCAGGAAAATTCTGAAAATTGTAAGAGCAATAAACATATTCAGCAACAACTAAGATAATGGAACTCAAAGTTTTAAAATTACATCATATAAAAATTAAATAAAATTATGTCATTTTAAGTGAAAAACAGCTTTAAAAAGTACCTCGTTAGAGTTGTTTTTTCATTATAGCTTGTGAATTTTCTCACTTATAACTCAGTCTGCTTTTGAATCACAAATCACTTGAAAGAAGACCAACTTGGAAAATTCCATTGAACAATTAGTATCAAATGTCCTCTGTACTAATTCTCCATTGTTATTGCAAATCTTCTTTTCTTCTTCTTTTTTTTTTTTTTTTTTTTTAAGATTTTATGTATTTGAAAGAGAGAGAGAGAGAAAGAGGGAGAGCACGCGCACAGCAGGGAGAGGTAGAGAGATAGGGAGAGGGAGAGGGAGAAGCAGACTCCCCACTGAGCAGAGAGCCTGATGCAGGACTCGATCCCTGGACCCTGGGATCATGACCTGAGCCAGAGGCAGACACCCTACTGACTGGGCCACCCAAGTGCCCTGTGAAACTTATTTTCAATAGTGAAAGAAACCTGTGTTCCTCATTTCTACTTTTCCAGCTTTCTACCTCTGTGAGGTCATGTTGCTCTTGGGAGTAGTACTAGTGTTTAGATTATTAAAGATATTATGGATATATTTTTGAGTGATTTGTAGGATTTTCTTCTCTCCTAGATCTGTCTCCATGTTAGCCAAGTGTTTATTGGTCAGCTTAATTGCATTTAAAATTCTGACCTTTACCCTAGAACAGTTATTTTAGTAGGGCAGACTGAACCTGCATTTAAAATTAGCAGCTTTACAAACTAGAAGACTACACGGTAATTATCACATTTCTGTAAGGATGAAATGTTTTGAACTTTGCAGCTTCCCTAAGCCTCCCTTATTTACCTGTTCCTGGAAATGAATGACTTCTTGAGCTGGAAAGCATCTATGGAGATAAGTTATCTCTGGACAGGTTATGGTTATTTATGTAAGTTGTGTCTGGGATAATTTTGACTAAATTAGCATTTAGGAGAATCATTTTTAGACTAATCTAAATATAATGTATTAGGTGAAGCTGGAAATGGATAAATTTAGTTTTATCTATTTTTCTTTTTCTCCAGATTTTTACTTTAATTCTAGTTAGTTAACCTATTTATCTATTTCTTTTAAAATGAAATTCTTTAAAGTCTTTCATTTTTCATCCAGTGGAAAAACGTTAAGTGGACAAAGATTATTTGGAGATTTAAATTCTTTCATTGAACAAATATTTCTTGAGTGCTGTCTTTGTGCTCAAGTGCTGGCCATGTGAAAATAAACAAAATTCCATCTCAGCCCCTGTGGGCCTCTCTAGGTAGCGGGAAGACAGACAAATGAGCTGGAAGCACGTATGGGGAACTGGTTAGGAGCATGGGCTCTGGAGTCAGATTCTCTGGGAATGAATCCCAGTTCCCCTACCACTTACCGTGTGACCTTGGGCATATCAGTAACCATTTTTATGCCTTGGTTTCCTTATTTGGCTAATAATATTCTAGTTCAATGATTCAAAGACACTTTTTACCCCAAACTTTAACATCTCTAAAATAAGAATGCATCTTATAATCCATGTTGTGCTGTAGTTAAATTGGCAGTTTAAGTGGAACATGAAATAATGGTGCTTCCTGCAATGAATTTCCTTGCCTTCCATGAAATCAGGAGTAAGGGAGTTTTAATTACTATAAAATGCATTGACCAGTTCTAGGAGCAGAGCAAGGACTCTATACATATCAATACATATTAGCTTTTATTACTATAATTGCTGGTGAGTGCTTTGATATATGCTTAGTCGTATAAGAAGTTACTGACACGACTGAGGGAATCACAGAGTACCCCTCAAAAGAAGTGACATTTGAGCCCATTCTTGAAGAAAAAGACCTAGCTGGAGAAAGGGCTCTGGGATGCTGGGCAGAGGGCTCCACATGGGCAAAACTGCCAGGGCAGGATCTGTCATGTCACCTTGGGTACTAGCAAGTCATTGATTTTTGATTGGATCAAGAGGTGCATAGAGCAATATGTCAGGAGACCAGGCAAGAAAGAGTGCAAGGGTCAAGGATGAAGGGTCTTATCTGGAACGCCAAAGGCATTTGAAGGTGGTAGGGAGCCCCTGAAAGATTAGAGTAGGAGAGTATCCATTAGGGGTACCTGGCTGGCTTAGTGTGTGGAGTGTGTGACTCTTGATCTCAGGGTTGTGAGTTCAAGCCCCACCGTGGGGGTAGAGTTTATAAAAAAAAAAGAACATCAAACAGATTTGCATCTTAAAGGTTTCTTTCACAGATTGTATTCTGCACCAATATGGAGGGTGTGCTGGGGACAAAAATGCAGAAAGGGAGGGTGGAGAGGAAGTCTTGCAGTTATCTGCATGAGAATCAATTCTGGCCTGAACCAAGAAATTAATCGTCCATGGAGAAGAGGCTAGAGCAACAGAAGATACAAAGGAAATGGAATCACTTATAAGATTGAGGAGTGAGTGGGCAGAACTCCCAAGATGACATCCAGGTTTCTGCCTTTTCTGCCTTTAAAAAATATAACCTGGGAGTGTCTGGGTGGCTCAGTCTCTTGAGCATCGCTCTTGGTTTCCGCTCAGGTCATGATCTCATGGCTCGTGAGATCAAGCCCCATTTCTGCCTCCTTACTCAGCAGGGAGTCTGCTTGAAGATTCTCTCCCTATGCACCCCCCCAACTCTCTCTCTCAAATTAAAATAAATCTTTTTTTAAAAATGAAAAGCTCCATGTTTCACTCCCTTTCAAAGCCAGCACCGGTGCTGCCTCCTTCAGGAAGTCTTCCCTTCCCGTTCTAGCCCAGAGTCCTCCTGCCCTTCTCCAAACTGCAGGATGTCCTGTGTTGGCTACTTACTGGACGTCCAGTCACATGCTCCTTTGTCCTGTTTCTTTACTTATTATGTGTGTATTTCTTATTTCCCTGTGGGAACTGAAGCCATTTCTTTGAAAGCTAGAAAGTGATTCTCTACTTCCTCTACTTGCCTCCAGTGCCCAGCACAGTAGGAGCACACTAAGTCTCAGGTTAGAAGTTCTAGCAGGGGATCATGGGAACTCAAGAAGCCCTGGCCAAGGAACAGTCCCGCTCACTGGATGGCCATGTCCTTGGGAGCGGGCACAGCTATTGGAGGGGAGAATGTGAAGCGGTGCTGAAGGAAGGGAGTCAGAAGGTTAGCCAGGTAGATCAAGGGAATCAACCAACAACGGGGAAGTGTTTCGTAGTATTCTTATCTACAGGTTTCCAGTTGATGGATTTTTAATCAAAGATCCACCTTTCATTTATTTCATTTTTTTAAAAAAAGACTTTTTTTTTAGAGCTGTTTCAGAATACAATAAGATTGAGAGGAAAGTACAGAGATTTCCTGTATTCCTGCTATTTCCACACATGCATAGCCTCCCCCATTATCAACACCCCCCAGCAGAATTGCACATTGGTTATAATTGATCATCTACAGGTATATATCATCAACTACAGTTCATAGTTTGTGGTTCACTCTTAGTATTGTATGTTCTATGGGTTTGGATAAATGTTTAATGACATGTATCCATCATTATAGTATACCGAGTATACTCACTGATCTAAAAATCCTCTGTGCTCTGCCTGTTCATCTTTCCCCTGCCCCAACCCCTGAAATCCGCTGATCTTTTTATTTAGCTTTGTCTTTTTTCATAGTTTTGCTTTTCCCAGAATGTCCTATAGTTGGAATCATACAGCATATAACCTTTTCAGATTGCCTTCTTTCTCTTAGTAATACATATTTAAGGTTCCACCATATCTTTTCATGGCTTGATGGTTCATTTCATTTAGGGTTTACCTTAATTTTTAACATCTGTATTAAGAACTGGTCTCCAAACTGGATAATCTAGAGATCTGGTAAATACAGATATCTTCATTTTTAAGGTCACCAGTCCTACCCTGGGGCTCTGAGTGTGTTTAGAATACACTTAGAGAAATGCTGCTCCTGACCCAAACTTTCTCGTTTTTTTTTTTTTTTTTTTTTTAATTGATTCAGCAACACCACAATTAAACATGTAGGAGCACCTGGGTGACTCAGTCAGTTAAGTGTCTGACTCTTGATTTCAGCTCAGGTTATGATCTCAGGGTACTGGGATCAAGCCCCACTTCTTTGGCCTCTGCTCTCCATGGGGAGCCTGCTGAAGGAGTCTCTCTCTCCCTCTCCCCTAACTCATGAGCTTGCATGCGCATAATACATGGACACACACACTCTTTCACTCTAATAAATAAGTAAATCTTTTTTTTTTTTTAAAAATCAAAATGTAAACAGAGGGAATTTGGACCACAGTAGTAACACTGTAACACATTCACTTTTTGTAAGTCAGTTTTGGTTCACTTCTAGTCTTTGTCCAGATGATCCTAAGGGTAGGAGGTGTGCAAATACGTTGCATTTATTTCTTCACTTTTGCATCTGGCAAGAGATGGCATTGAATTTATGAGTGTGAACTGTAAAATTGTCATCTTGGTTAACACAGAGTTAGATGTTTTTTGATTAAGTAAATCTGCCATATATGGGGTAAGACTTTGCATTGGCTAACATTGTATTTGCTCAAATTAGATGCTGATGGGAAGTTAAGTGTGAAATTTGGGGTCCTCTTCCGAGACGACAAATGTGCCAACCTCTTCGAAGCACTGGTGGGAACTCTCAAAGCTGCAAAACGAAGAAAGATTGTTACGTACCCAGGAGAGCTACTTTTGCAAGGTGTTCATGATGATGTAGACATTATATTGCTACAGGATTAATGTGGTTTTGTATATCTTTGCTTATTGTTATTTTTTGTTTCCAGTAAACTGGAAAATTAAGTCAAAGGCCAAACATGAGCATACTTAATGTATTTTTATAGGACTTTGTAAACAAAAGGAGACTCTTATTTTAAAGGTCTGTTTTTTTTTATACCTTGAAAGAAAATTTATGCATTACACTGTAAAATAAACAAAACCCATTATTTTTTTCTCAGGAATCTGATTGGAAAAATGTTGGCATTGAGGCTTTTTTGGTGGGGGTGCAATGGTGTTTCATAAATCCTTCTTAGACAATTTCTACAGACATTTGACATGCCATAAAAGCAAGAGGCAAAACTGAAGACCAGCTCTCACAAGGAATATTGTAATGTTTATGTAATAAAAATGTGTAACTATGTTAAACCTTTCTGATTGCCTTATTTGGTCACTTAAGATTTATGAGCCTCTTAGAAGTTTTTGCGTCGAGTTTAGATAACTGCAATAAAAGTTACCATAATTTGAAGGAAAATTTCCTTAAAACTACAGAATTTTTAAAGTAGGGATGTGTTATGATTGGGCCCTGTAACAAATTATTTAGTGTCTGTTATGTGCTTACCACTGAGTTAGGGGACATGCCAAAAGAAACAAAACCTAAAAATTCCACTCTCTAATGAGATTAGTTGGGTCCACCTGAAACACTACAGAAATGTCTATAAAAGCCTGTTGAAGCCTCTGGTACAGAATCGAAAATGATACAGAATCTCAAGGAGGGTAAAATCTGTGAAAACCATTCGAGTTGGAAAAGGTATCCTAGAAGAGTTAGGATCTGCATGATTGCAGTTGATTATTCATCGAGGAGAAAGATGGGATGGACAAGGGTGAAGGCTCTGGCAAGGTAAATTAAAGCAAGGGATCACGGATTAGCAAGTCTCGCTCTTGTGAAAGGTCAGATACCAGATTGCCTAGACTGTTAGGGAGAGAGGTGATTCAGGTTGGATAAGTAAGGTAGAACCTGGGAAACCGTGGAGAGGAGTGTGAACAGAAATTGGAGTAGGGAAACTGCTTTATGAAAGTGATGTTTTGTGGGGTGCCTGGGTGGCTCAGTGGGTTAAAGCCTCTGCCTTCAGCTCAGGTCATGATCTCAGGGTCCTGGGATCGAGTCCCGCATCGGGCTCTCTGCTCAGCAGGGAGCCTGCTTCCTCCTCTCTCTCTCTGCCTACTTGTGATCTCTGTCAAATAAATAAATAAAATCTAAAAAAAAAAAAAAGAAAGAAAGAAAGTGATGTTTTGTGAAGGTGACTCTGGCTCTGGTGACTAGGGAAGATTTTGGAGAGCAAAGATGCTGTCAGACAAGCCAACTAAAACACTGCTCAGAATCCATGGGGGCAGGGATCATGGAAAAGCAGAAGGAAGATGGACTCCAAGTGCATTTTTAAAGAAGCTGAAACTCTCATCAATGCACTTTCAGTTGCGACAAGACCCCAGTTCCAACTAGATTAAACAACAGTAGTATTCACCAGCACCTCATAGTCATTGTTAATATTTATTGAGCATTTGCTGTGCTGATCCTCATCCAACCCTGTGAGATAGGTATTAATATTATCTCCCATTCTATAGATGAGGCAAGAGTTACACAGAGATGTTAAATAGCTTGCCCAAGTTCACCTAGCTAGAAATGGGCAAGTCAAAATCATCTAACCGGCAAGTACCAGGATGGGATGGACTTCAGGCATGGCTGGCCTTAGGGTTTCGAGCAATATCAAACTCTCTGGCTTTTTGTATAGGTACTGATGCCTTCTTTGGTTTGGTCTCATTCTCTTTCGACTTTATTAATTCTTTTTAAAGATTTTATCTATTTATTTGACAAAGAGAGCGAGAGACCAGAAGCAGGGGGAGTAGCAGAAGGAAAGGAAGAAGCGGACTCCCTGCTGAACAGGGAGCATGATGTGGGGCTCTATCCCAGGACCCTGGAATCATGACCTGAGCCGAAGGCAGATGCTTAACCATCCGAGCCACCCAGGTGCTCCCATTTCTACTTTAAATAGGCTTCTGCATAGAGCCAGGAGGATGCCTGCTTGTAGTTGCAAATTCACATACTTCTAGATTAGCAACCCTAGTGGAAAGAGAATTTGTTATGCCTAATTATGAATTCTGGAAGAGGAGCTCTGGCCCCACCTGCAGCATAAACCTACCCCTTTGACCAATAACATTTACCATAGGAATAAGGTATGATGGATGACTTGACAAGCCTAGGTTACAAGCTTGTTTTCAAGTGAGGACGTGGTAGGTGCTATGCTTTACAGCCTCACCTCAAGTAGGAGAAGGGTAGTTCCCTTAAAAAAAAAAAAAAAAAATGGATGCTGGGTATACAGGAGCAACATAAGTTCACTACAAATACAAGTGACCTTTTGAAGGATGAATTCTTGAACTGCACAGCAGAAAATAAAAGATAAAGGAGAAGGTTTGGTTAAAAGCCACATCAGATGAGGGATCAGTGACTGAGAATAATTTGTTAGACAGAAATTGGATGGAACAGGTCTTAGAGTTTCATATGGGCTTGGGGAACTTGAAGTGGGTAGTGTGGGAATGTATATAGAAAGCAAGTGAGGATTTGGTTCTGGAACTTGGGGGAGGTTCAGGAGTATAAACAGGCTTCAGAGGGGTGCCTGAGTGGCTCAGTGGGTTGAGCATCTGCCTTTGGCTTGGGTCATGATCCCAAGGTCCTAGGATCGAGTCCTGCATCCATCAAGGCTCATCAGGGAGCTTGCTTCTCCCTCTGCCTGCTCTGCCTGCCATCCCCCTGCTTGCGCTCTCTCTGACAAATAAATAAAGTCTTTTTTAAAAAGTTAAAAAAATAAACAGGCTTGAGAATTATGGTTCAAGATTGATTTCATCTCAATTTTGGTATGTACAGATAACCATAGTTCTGCCTTTATGATGATCATTAACTTGACATTTTTATTACCAGGCACTTGGAAAAGACCTATAATCTACAGGATTTGTAACAGCCTAGGGTAAGAAACTGAAGCAAGCCTCAGAGGAAACCAGTTGGGGAAACTCAGTTTGTGGAGAGGAGGCTGCCCTCACAGAATCAAAGACTGCAGAAGTGAGTTGAGCTAGTCACTCAATCTGTCCTTTTGTTTAGCATCTTCTTGGTCTATATCAAACAAAGTTTCAAAGTTGCAAACGATAATGATGGAGAATTTGGTACATTTCCCAGAAAAGATATATCTGTATGATTGTTTAGTCATTTTGAGAATATTGACACCATAGCATTCTTATCTGCTGCTAAGATCCATGATAGTTTTACATATTTTCCTATAGATTTGAGATGGTCAGTTCCTTTGTAATGACTTCATATTTGGATAGTTCTCTCTTATATGGATCATGGCCTTAAAAGTTAAAAACAATTAATTTGATTTCTTTAAGCCAGTTTCACAGTGAAAATAATCTTTCTTGATCATAAACTACATTCCAGTTGTCTCAGTAACGGGTGTCATTGGCTATAGGTGGGTGGGGTTGGAAATTATGAACAGCTGTATACGAGCGTTTCTTCATGCAACAAAAATGCATAGCATCTACTTTTTCCAAGTCACTATGGTAGGCATTAGGGATTATTAAAGCAAAGCAAAATAAGAATAAGTAAAATTTGATTCTAGTCTTCAAAGAGAAGCAAATGATTTGCACAATATAGATAAAATATAGAAGCAGCTTTGGGTAGATGATTACAGGAGACAAGCATACTAATGATGAATTGTTCCAGGGGGAGACTGGGATGAAGTGAAGTTTGTCTTAAAGCAGCAGAAATTGAAAAGGTCCTTCCTGGTGGAGTGGTTACAAAGGGAAAGAAAGGCAAGTAGCTTAAGGTGAGGAAGGAAAGGAATATTGTGAATGAGGCTAGAAAAGAAGGTTGGGGCATTATTCTGAATTCAAGACAGAGGAAACAATTCTAAGTGTATGTCTTAAAAATGGTGAATTATAAAGAACTCTAAAAAAATCTTATATAAAATAATGTGACTTTAATTATGAAGTGACTTTAACTTGTAAGTTCCCTAAGCGTGTTATTTTGTATATCATGATTATAGAAGACAATCTATAATTACAGTTTATCATCTTTACAGAGAGTGACTGTTAATTGAAGAAGTGATGAAAATAACCACTTTTTCATACTCAGATTTCCTTAATTTCCCATTGTAAGAAATCCAAGCACCCCTTGTGTCCTGGAGAGATGGTTTGAAAATACGTCACAGAATGGTTGGTTTGAGGAATTTGTCGTAATTGAACAGCAACATCCCAGATTTCCCTGGGGTCTGAGCTGCTTCCTCTGGTTCCAGACAATAAGAAGAGAAAAGCCTATGGACTGACAGACAAAATACAAACATATGTGATGGGAAAGGAACAAGCCCACTTTATTGTGTGACATGTGGTATTGGACTCATTAATTTATTGCCTCATATATCTAGACAAAGTCAAGAGAGAGACATGTATCTTAATTTATTTATAATCAAATAGTCTTAGAGTTTCCTCTTTCTTAACAAAAGATATAAATAACTCTTCAAAGAAAACTCACTCCTCAGAAGACGTTTTTGATGAGATATCAAAAATGACCATATTTTTCCTGAAGATGAGTCCATATGACAACCCCTTTCTTGTGGTTTTTGTTTATCTCTACAGCCTCAAAAAAAGGTTTCTCTAACCCACCCACCCCCCCCCCCCGGCCTAGGTCTCTTTTTCTTTTAGTGAGAATCAGGGAGAATTTAGTGAGTGTTTTAGTGAGACATTTTTTTTGGTGAGAAGTAATAGGGACAAACTTAGCTAGCTAACAGGGATTAACTATCAGAATTTATACTGAGCAATTAGGACGATAAAGTTATTCACTGAAATCCAAGAGAGTGAAATGGGCCATGGTGGGGGTTTCTGGAGATGAGGGACTCCTAAGACAGAATAGCTTCTGTAGTTTTTCAACGTCTCAGTGCTCCAGAGATTTGGATTCCGTAGATCAAGAAGGGCCCAAGCATTTCCATGAGGAAGCATCTCCCAGACAGATTCCGATAGGCAGCTCTCAGGAAGAATCCCTCCTGGGCTGCCTTCCAGCTCCCTTGTTAATACCACTCAGCTGTGTTCCCAGAGCCACTTTCCATTTGCTTCTCCTCCTGCTTCCAATTAGCTTCCTCGTCCTCTGTCTTTTCTCTAATTCATAGCTTCTACTTAACTTTTACTTTGCTCCCTCATTACTTTGACTTACTAGTGTCTGTTCTTGCCTCTAGCTGTCTCACGGGCTGTGTGTCTGGTTGTGTAAATTAAAATGCTTAATAGGATGAGTCTGACTAGCTCAGTTTGCCCTCAGCTGTCAGACTTTTTGTGCCAGTCTACCCCATAGATCATTGGACAACTCAGAAATTGATTTGGTCAGCTGCACTTGCCTGGGCCAATCAGTTATGACTAGGTCGACAGGGGGCAAGGGTGGCGGGCATATAGTTCAGAGCGGCTGCTTATAACAAGGTCTGGGCATGGAGCTTCCTGAGATGTGCCTGGGGATCTGGGAGGCAATGTGATCCCGTTCTAACAATTTCTTCAGAGATTCTCTGTGATTTATGATAGACATGAAGACAGTACTTTTCAATTTGGAGGATATGGCCACCCCTTTTAGGCATAAAAATATTCCCTATACACATTAGTTGTTCTTTTAGAATCCATGATTAAGAACATACATAATACAGGGGTGCCTGTCTGGCTCAGTCAGTTGAAGGTCTGCTTTGGCTCAGGTCATGATCCCGGAGTCCTGAGATCAAGCCCCGAAATCAGGCTCTCTGCTCAGTAGAGAGCCTGCTTCTCCTTCTGCCCCTCACCCAGCTCATGTATGCTCATGTACTCTTTCTTTTTCTCTCAAATAAATGAATAAAATCTAAAAAAAAAAAAGAAAAGAAAAGAAAAAAAAAAGAAAATACTTAATACAAAACATACAAAATACAAAAAACTACGAGGACTTCAGCCAAAGTTTTAAGAGTTTGTATGTTATTACAAGAGTAGTGCTTACACTTTAAAGATAATAGTACGTTTATTATGTATATAAGGCCTATCAATTATCTACAGAAAATGCTTGGTGCTGGTATGGTTTCCTGGACTCCATGAACTAGCTCTGTGGCTTCTTATAGGTGTTCTGCTCACAGATTAGGAATGATTTTGTGTACAATAGCATTATATCAGGAAAGCCTGTATTTGAGCCTCAGGGTTCACTACTCACTAACTTCATTTCTCAGAGTCAGTGGTGGTTCTACATTTCCTCCTCTTGAACCTTGGCAGACTTGTGACTATTTCAACAAGTAGAATGCAGTGGGAGTAAGGCCAGTGATTCCTCGGGGTTGGTCATAGATGGCCAAAGAGCAACTACCTGGCACATACAATGCAGAATTCACAGGGAGGCAGGGCTTCAGGGATAGCTTGATCAAGCAAATCAGTGATGTCCCCAAGATCCTGTTTTGTTTTATTTCTTTCTGTTTCTCCATTCTGACTTCTGTGATATCAGTTTTATTGATTTCATTCTACATCTTTCCTCTGGTCAAAAAAAAAAAAAAAGTGCCAATAAATCCTGGGGTGACATGGCCCTTTAGTTTTTTTAAAGATTTATTTATTTATTTGAGGGGGGAGGATGGGAGATAGAGTCCCAAGCAGACTCCATGGGAGTCTGGTATCCCACATCCCTGAGGTCATGACCTGAGCTGAAACCAAGAGAGAAGCTTAACTGTGACACCCAGGCACCTCTATTTATTTATTTGAGAGAGAGAAAGAGAAAGAGAAAGAGAGAGAGAGAGAGAGAACATGCCCGTGGGCATGCATGCTCCAATGGGGAGAAGGGCAGAGGGAGAGAAACTCGGGCAGACTCTCTGCTGAGCTCCAAGCCCTGTGGAGGTAGAGGTCTGGGGGGAGAGCTTGATCTCACAACCCTGAGATCATGATCTGAGCAGAAATCAAAAGTTGGATTCTCAACAGACTGAACCACCCAGGCACCTCTCCAATTCTTTTTTTGAAGGATAGCATTCTGCTCCTGTTTCGTGTCTCATCTCTCTAAGGATATTGTGGTTTCATTGATGTTTTCTTCTCCTTTCTCTATTGTCTCTTTCAACTGAGGTCCTTTTTCAATTTGTTTGTATCTCTAGTTTTATGTATTTTTCCTGGAATATTCCCTCAAACAACTTAGAATTCTTTAATAATTAATAATTTATATTCTATTAATATTCCAGGAGGCTTTGGAACAATGGGCAGTTTTTACCAACTTATACTAGTGAGATTTGCTATATGGTAATCAGATGTCAGGTGAGTTTTCACTGTAAAAATCCCAAATATCAATGTTGTAGGGCTCCCCTCCCCCAACACACACCTGAAGCCATCTTCTCCTGAGAAGAATTCACCTATTTTCTACCTGGATGTGCCTCATAGACACCAGCATTCTGGGAAAAGAGTAAGGGAATAGGCTGATGGTCCAGCTCTTCAATCAGCAAATTTTGTTGATTCTTCAGTTTTCATTTCTGCTCTCTGCCATATCTGGGGTTCTCTGGTATGGAGATACTTCCTTTCCATTTTCTCAGAGACCTTGGTCTCTATATATTGGAGAGGATGGATAGTTTTCTGGTTTTATGGAAAAGGTCTACCTGCTCACTGTGTAGATGATCCATTGCTCTCCCTAGTTTCAATTACATATTTCATTTCCACCTTAAAGTTTCCCAGGAGAACCATCTTCAGAGCCTTTCCAGGGCTCTCTGCAGGTGGCTTGGCTCAATTTCTCCTGGCATCCCTATCCACAGGTGCTTAGGTGGCAGCTTTCTCAAATCTAGTATCATTCTTCCATCTGGTTTCCAAATTCCAGAGATTATTAATGTTGCTCATCAGGTATCGTATCCTCTCACATTTTCTTTGTGCTTGTGAATTTGTGGCTTTTTCTACTTATTTGTTGCAGTTAAGAAGAGTAAGAGAATATTTAAAAATTAATCAATTTACTATATTTAACTGGAAAATCTCTCCCTTTTTCTTATTCCTAAAGTGTTTTCTCTAATCTTTTTTGCTCTGAGACTCTCAGATCTAAAATGTAGGAAACCCAGAGTTCATTTTTAGCTCTACTTTGTCATCAGCTGTGTTGGAGGTCACTGTCATGCCAATTTTCCAGCATGTAATATGTCTGCAGCCTTCTCAAGGCAAGCTTTGCCTGATTCTTGCTATGTCTGAATCCTTCAGCTTCCAGATCATCCAGGCAGAGATGATCGGGAAAGGAGGAGTGGGGTAGCAGGAGAAAACCAGGAAGAGCTCATCCGTGAAAAATGTGGGATTTAGGACACTGGGAATACAATCTAGGCTTATCATGTTTTATTTCATGTGAGTATGCTCTGAAGAAACAGAAGAAGAGGAAGTGTAAGAAGAAAAGGAGAATAGCAAATCATATCAAGAAATGGTAGGTCTTGCAAAATTAAAAAAAACGAGAGTAGAACACATAAGATAATTATTTAGGGACTGCTTACAGAATTTATTGGGACAACTTTACCTAATTGTCAAGCAATTCAATAACAATTATGTGTCTCATTAAATAGGAGCCAGATTAACTTTGTGGAGTGCACTATTTGATTAGAATAGTCAGCAGTCTACACAAAATTTAATACCTATTGTTTGTTGATGTTGTAATCAGCAGAGAAGGAGCTTGCTGACAGCTGGCTGCAGAAAGGCAAAGGGTACCAGTGCCAAGAACCCAAGAGAAAGGTGAGGAATTTTTGGAGCTGGAGTCAAACACAGAGTTCGGGACTCCACCATTGCAGCCAGGAGGCATTCAGCAAATCAAAGAAATTGATCCTTACCTTGGAGTGGTGGGCAAATCTGTGCCTTCCTCTCTTCTCATTTGTAAGGTTGGAGAAATTAATAATAACAATAATAACAACAATAATACCTAACTCTTAGGATTGTTGTGAAAATTCAATGTCTAAAATATAGTAACTGTTCAATAAATGTTGGTGCTATTATTATTATTTTTTTTAAGTTTTTATTTATTTACTTGAGAGAGAGAGTGCACAAAGGCAGGGGAAGGGTCAGAGGGAGAGGGAGAAGCAGACTCCCTGAGCAGAGAACCCAGTGCGGAGCTCCAACCCAGGGCCCCATAATCATGACCTGAACTGAAGGCAGACACTTAACTAACTGAGCCACCCAAGCGCCCCACTATTTGTCTTGGCAGGGACATTTTTATTAGAGTTGTAATTGTTACCATTATTTGTTTCCACGCTGTAGTGAGAATAACCTGAGCATCAAGGACAACAATGCAAACAGGGGAAGGGGTCAAGGTCAAGGTCTCATAGCATCAGCCTTCAAGGGGAGGAAACAAGTCTTGCTTCAAGTCAGAGGCCTAACTCCAGAGACAAATCTACAAATGGTAGTTTTTCTTTTGGTGGATTCTTGCTTGGAGGCGAAATCTCTACCTTATATTACACATCATACCTTTGTCCATCCTATGCTGACTTTGTCTTTTTGTTCACTGATGACACAGCAGTACCTAGAATAGTACTTACTGGCTTCATAAATAGTTGTTGAATGAATGGATGAGTGAAAGGTGGGCCGAATGATGGATTTAGCAGAACTTGGTTGTTGTTCTGGGTATCAGGAGAATGCTCACGTCCCATGGTCATTTACAGCTTAATAAGAACGAATATGGGTTGGCAGGTACACTTCTTTGATTTGGCTGTGTGCTCTAGTTTTTTTTTTTTTTTTAATCAGCATTTTGTCAGCTTTTATTATACAGTGTTTGGATGATAAATGAGTACTTTCTCACAGAAAGGTAACACATGGCTCCTGCGTTTTATGAAATAACAAACCCTTCATTTCATTACTAGATTTTTAGAATATGTTTCATAATTAGAGAAATAAAAATGAGAGTCTGCAAGGCTAAGCCAAAATTGAAAAGTTTTGGAATGAATCCAGAACCATCTAGTCTTAGGCTTGTGCATATTTGGTGACCAGAGCCCTATATATACAGGAGCTAGTGATGTTGGGGGAGGTAGGAGGGCTAGAGACAGGATGGTCACAATTTTCCTAGAGAGCTGAGTCCTATAGAAGTTTCCACCATAAATGGACCTGGTTGAAGAGGCTGTTGTTGAGTAAACAACAACAAGATGATTAAAGAACCAGAGTAGGGAATGGTACATTTGGATAAGAGTTTGGACAACTTTTATTTTGGAATAACAATAAGTTTGGAAGTCTGGGGGGACTCCAACTTCTGGGGGGAGAGAGAAGAAATGACAAAGGTCAAGTAGACAGTAGGATAAGAAAGAAAGGAGGATGTAGGGGATGTAGGGTAGAGATACCAGTATAACCAAGACCTATGGGCAATGTGTGTCCTAAAGGAACAGTTGTTCGCATGTTCCAGGTTTTTACCATAATTTTCAAAATGGGGTCCATTGCAGGGTCTTCTTGAGCAACTTCCAACTTGTCTAAATCTGCCAGGTATTTCTTTGTGCCTAAGGACAAGCAAGTTTCGTTTTATGTAGGGCTAAGAGATGCTTACTAGCATAGTAACCTGCTAAAAACTAATGGTTGCCAACTATAGTTATTTGTAAGCGAAATATAATGCCTCCTAAAATTGATGAAAAGCAGCTAATTCAGTAGGATACTGATGAGTCTGGTTGGCACTCGGGGGTGCACAGGCTGTAGAGCTCAAATTGCACACGTGGAATGATGGTCGGAATTCCCACGCCTGTTTGAAGGGACATTTTGTTTAATGGTGTATAATCAGTGTTTTATTGCATTGCTCAGGATTTCCAATTGCTCCCATTCTGACTCCTTAACAAAAAAATGTGAATTTAGCTTCATTATTATAAATTTGTTTGTTTTTTATTTTAAAACATTTTGTTTGATTTATATTTTGTTTATTATGTTAAAATAAAAAATAAACTGATAGCAGCCTTGAAAATTCCCTGGGCAGATGAAAACTAGTTTAGTCATACGAACAAAGCTCAATTTAGCTTACATTGTAAGACCAGCCTGACCTGGGTCGTTTCTTGCTTATGCTTCTAGAAATCACAAACAAAAAAAAACTGTTTTTCAAAATTGATATGAGGTAACCACTAGCCCATTCCCTATCATTTAAGAAAATCCTCGTCTTCTTTTAATTCTAATTCTAATATTATAACCAATCACTATGAAGAATGAACAATCATTGCTTTCTCATTAACAATCTCGTACAATATATGCCAGAGTCTCAGTCCATGGTTTGATTGGCATACTCCCTGTTTGCAAACTGTCTCTTTGGTGGATACACAGTAAACTTTTAACAATTGCTACTTCAGTGAGTTATTTTTTTTTACTTCTGTTATTTATGAACTTTTGACAATCAGAACACTTGCAAATAGTGACACATATTTGAGGCAATGGTATTTGTGGCTGACAATTTTTTCTACAACTGGGCTTTGGCATACAAACAATCTAATACTAGAGAAGATGTGCCCACCTGGGTACCTGTTCCAGCAAAGGGAGGAGGGTTATGACCTCTGCTATCATCTCCCCTGGAGGAAAAATCGTGGACCCATAGGACATCTTGTCATAATTTTCCCTTGTTCAAAGTGCAAAAGGAGATGTTTCTTCCCAATTTATTTATAGAAGCACAAATATCAAAAGAACAGGTATTTCTTAAAAAGAGTTTTAAGCCAGAGATTTGCAGGTGCTACATTTTCTCTTTCACTGGTGTAGGCTGTCTCCAGGGCAGGTGTGAAAATATTGTGGCATACCTCTTTTACCAACAGTGGTCACAGCCCATCTGGGAGAAAAAATCAGTGCATGGCAATCCCTGACACCCTACGACTCAATTAGGAGATCTCCCGAGAATGGCCCATTTCCTTCTGTTTACATTCTCATCCGCTACACTATCACCCCCTTTCATGCTAAAGTAGAAACCCCCTCAAGGCAAGGATTAAAAAAATTTTTGTAAAGAAGGGTTTGTTTTAGTCTCTTTAGTTCAGAGGTGCATCCTTCCTTAGTGCTTTAAACAGTACCTGGCATTTAGTAGGCACACAATAGACATTTGTTGAGTAAATGAATGAATGTCCTCCACCTCATGCACCACGGATGAAGGTGATGGTAACAGCTAACATTTCTTATTCTTTTATATTTAGCAATATACTAAGCACTTTACATGCATTTTTTTTTAAAAGATTTTATTTATTCACTTGACAGAGAGAAATCACAAGTAGACGGAGAGGCAGGCAGAGAGAGAGAGAGAGAGAGAAGCAGGCTCCCTGCTGAGCAGAGAGCCCCATGCGGGACTCGATCCCAGGACCCTGAGATCATGACCTGAGCCGAAGGCAGCGACTTAACCCACTGAGCCACCCAGGCTCCCTACATACATTATTTTATTTAATCTTCACAACACCCACAAAATAGGTACTACTACTACTACTATCTTTCTTCTCACTTTATATTCTGAGGTTTAGGGGAATCTAGTAACTTCCCAAAGGGACTCAGCTAGGAAGTAGCTCTCCATCACTCTTCCACATTGTCCTCAAGAAGTTTACAATTAGGAAGTTAAAGTAGAAGTATGTGAAACAGGGGCGCCTGGGTGGCTCAGCGGGTTAGGCGTCATGACGCCTTTGGCTTGGGTCATGATCCCAGCATCCTGGGATCGAGCCTCACATTGTCGGGTTCCCAGTTCTATGGGGAGCCTACTTCTCCCTCTCCCTCTGCCGCTGCCCCTGCTTGTGCTTGATCTCTTCCTCTCTGTCAAATAAATAGATAAATAATCTTAAAAAGAAAAAAAGGGTGTGAATCTTACTGCTGTTTCTATCAGTGCTGTTACTTTCCATTTGGAGCTTAAGAATCACCTGGAAGTCTTGTTAAAAGGCAGGTTGTGTTTCAGCAGAGTCTGGACTGGGACTGCACGTCTGAGAAGCTCCCAGGTGATGTGCTTCCTGCTGGCACCAGACCGTGCTTTGAGAAACAGTGCGCTCTCTTCCCTTTCCCAGGCATTGCTTATGTTATAGGCT
Organism: Neogale vison; assembly: GCF_020171115.1. Lineage (NCBI taxonomy): Eukaryota > Metazoa > Chordata > Mammalia > Carnivora > Mustelidae > Neogale > Neogale vison. The sequence continues at coordinate 62,949,141 of NC_058091.1, read as the reverse complement.
TCTGGGTTCCTCAAGTATCTTTTATGAGATGAGTCCCACCTTCCTGGTTCTTACAATATCCAGGAAAATTTGGAATTGCTCTTACCTTAGAAATTTTGAAAACAGATTAGCTTTAAAAATGAAAATACAGTGATTTATTTTGCTTTTGAGTTTTCTAGAATATCTGATAAAGCACATGTCTCATGTGTACAGTCCAATAAATTTTTACACATGTATACACACACACATATCAAGATATAAAACACTGCTGGCCTAGGAAGATTCCCTCAGGCCCCTTCTTAGGGACGATTACTCCCTCAAGGAACCACACTTCTGACGTCAGTCACCATAAATGAGTTCTGCCTGTTTTTCAACTTCATACAAATGGAATGGGTAAGAGCAAACAATAGGAGCTCCTGGCTTGTGCTCCCCAGGTGCCAGAACCACTCCCCAGCTGGCTTCCCTGAGGTGTTACCAGTGGGGGCCCCTCAGAGAGGTCCTCTGTGACTCCTTCTGGGGACTCCAGAACAGACCAGACACCTGTCAGTTGGCCTTTTATTTCTCTCTTCCCTCAGCTAAGAAGATAGAGCCTCCAAGATGCTGTGGCCCCGCCCCCACCCCCCCACCCAGCCCGCAATTTCAGATCCTCTCCTGTCATGGTTGTGGGAAGAATTCCCCATGAGGGACAGGGAGGGAGGTCACCATCCTTCCTCCCCTTCCTTGCCCCTCTGCTTGCCTCTCCTTTCTCCATCTCTTCTCTCTTTCTTTCTTCAACCCATCTGCCCTCTCTTCCTCCTTCCCTCTTTCCTTCCTTTTTCTTTGTTTCCTTCCACCATCTGTCTGGATCTCCCCTCACTGTCATCCTGGAAGCAAGTTTTCTCACCAACAACTTGTGAAAGCACATCTCTCCTGCCTCCATTCTTCTGGTGAGGGTTCCCATTCCTGGGCCTGGGGTGGCCTGGAGAGTCCCAGTGCTACGGCTGAGCCAGGCTGCGGCAGGGGCTCCAAGATAGTGTTGACAGGAGCCTTGGGAGGCAGACCTGAAGGCCAAGGGTGGAGGAGGTGAGCCAAGAGCAGTTTTCCTTCCTTTTCTAGCCCCTTCTCTTTGGGTGTCACTTCTCTTTTTAAAGAAGGTAAATGGGGAGGAGGAATGTAGCAAGAAGAGAAGTCTCTCTGTTAACTCCTTCCTGACCCCTTCTTCTTACTCTATCCATTTCTGTCCAGTTCCCGCTCTCTGCGAGGAATCATGGACAATCCTGCCTATCTCTCCCCCTGGGAAAGACTTGATCTGAATTAGAAGCGGGGGGCTATGCTTGGTGGGGGGAGAATGAGAAGGGAGACACACTGAACTGGGGCAGGAAGGTGGGAAAGGTGCTTCTGTGTAAAAGAGTAAGGTTGAGCCTTTTCTGAAGTGACATCCCTGGACTCAGTTTCACACTGTGTCCCGAGGGGTACGGAGAGATGACCTCACTATAGGTACTGGGCACCACATTCCTGGGGCTTTGTGACCTGCCACTTTTTTCAATTAAGTTAATCATATGAAAATTAAAAATAAATGCTCAGTGAAATTAAGGAAATCGTTTTTCAAGTCCAGACCTCTTTCTTGACGTATCTATCACACCAGGGTTTCTAGCATTGTACAGAGGACCTTTAAAAATAGTTGCTAATCACTGCATATTATAGGGAAACAAAGACTGGCCAGATGTTTCAGACTCGGGGCTAATTTTAATATAGTCAAACATAAATCTGTGCATGATTATTTCTTCTCAAGTCTGAGTAGATAATCAACACATAAGGCATGATGCTGCCTGTATTAAGATGATTAAATGAACAATTCACATAATTAGTGTTCAATTATCATCCCCAAATGTTTATTAAATGCTGACATATTGATGGAGCTGTGGTTAGACCCTACATAAGCCAAATTAATGAGACAGGTAACTACCCAGGCACCTTTCACTATTCCAAAAAAACCATGATGTTAACATGACATACAAAATAATGACACTGCTAGGCATGGCATTTTTAGAAAGTTCTGGGATAATTCCATTTTACTACTAGCTTTTGTGAAGATACTAATTTCAACAAAGCTATGAAATCTGTAAACAATTATGTTAGCTGTAACAGGATTGATTTAGGGTATAGTTTGGGTTAAATATATATAAATTTCAAAAAATATATCTATTACATGTTATAAATATAAAACATATATTAAAATATGTATTATATATTATAATATATGGTACATATTTATTATATACTTATATAAAATACATAATTCATATAAAAAGCGATTTTTCTACTTTCTCATAGAGATTGTAGCATTTTAAATTCCCATTTCTCAGAAGAGAATAAAATGATTATTAAATCAATTTTTATTAAGTTCTTTCTTTACATGTTCTAGCAAGGGAGGAGTGAAATCAGGAAAACCTTAGAGTGGGATGTGAACTGAGGCTTAAAAGAAGAATAGGTGTCTGCCCTGATGTCTTCATGAGGGACGAAGGTTATTTTGAAAGTAAGTGGGCAGAGAGAAAAGGTCTGAACACAACAGACAACTTAGCGTAGCTCAGTTTGTCTGGAGTGAAGAGTAGAAGAGACAAAGTCAGGGCAAGCCAGAGTCAGAGCATATCCTAGGACCCAGGGTTTCATTTGAAGGAGTTGGTGCTTCATTCTGCCGCCAGCTGACGCCATTTAAACCTTTGGTGGCAAGCAAGCTGAGACTCTAACAAGAAAACAGTGCCATGGGGAAATGGGCAAGGACTTGAACGAGGCAGTGGTGGTAGGGACAGAGAAACTGGGAAAGGTAGAGATGTGAGGGAGATAAAATCATCACACACCCAGTGGGTGAGGGGAGCACTGGAAAATGATCCAGGTGTCTGGGTTGGTTCAGATGTCAAGGCTGCGGTTTCGCTAAGAAGACGGAGGTGTGGTCTGCTGCTGTTCTGTGGCTGTGATGCGGCTGGGGTGAAGGCTCCTCCTAGCTTTCTGCTCCGCCTGCTTTCACATGGGCCCCCATCATGGTGCTCTAGTGCTGTTACTGCAGGAAGCACGAGCTACTCCGCGCACCGCACGGGAGGGACGGGGTTGGATGAAGAAGGGTGAAGGACAAAAGGCTGAATCTGGGGGCGCCTGGGTGGCTCAGTGGGTTAAGCCTCTGCCTTTGGCTTGGTCATGATCTCAGGGTCCTGGAATCGAGTCCTGCATTGGGCTCTCTGCTCAGCAGGGAGCCTGCTTCCCCCTCTCTCTCTCTGCCTGCCTCTCTGCTACTTGTGATCTCTGTCAAATAAATAAACAAATCTTAAAAAAGAAAAAAGAAAAAAAGGCTGAATTTGCCCCACCTAACGAGCTTTCCTGCAGTCCCACCCCTGTGTTTATGATACACATTAGTCAGAACTCTTTTGGATAGCTACCCTTAGTTGTAAGGGAATTTTAAACTGGGTATATTTCCTTTCTGAACTAAACAATGGTTCCATTAGTGAAAAATGGGGAGTGAGTGAACAACAGAGGTGTATTCCACGGGGGATTTTTTTTTCCCCCTTAAAATATTTTGTTTATTTGACAGAGAGAGAGAGAGCAGAAACGGGGAGAGGGAGAAGCAGACTCCCTGCTGAGCAGGGAGCCAGATGCAGGGCTCTCCTGGGACCAAGAACTGAGTCAAAGGCAGATGCTTAACAGACTGAGCCACCCACGTACCCCTCCATGGGTAGTCAGGTGGATGTTGGTTTCATGCACCGAGAAAGGCCATGCAGGAAGAGTAGCAGGACTGAGTGGAGACATGTGAGTTCAGTTAGGGATGTGCTGTTTGAGGTAAACTGGGAGTCACCCAGCTGTGCTATTCAGCTCACATCTCAAAATCATGAAAAAGCATGACTGATGATAATTTTGGGAGTCCTTGTCCTATACATAGCAGTTGGCCTTTCTCATCATCCTAACTCTCACTGATTACAAGCCTGGTTCCTTTTGATGTTAAATCAGATTGGTTATTTGGTTTTTACTAGCAGTCATCTTCACACTGGGGTGCTCTGCGGTGGAGAAGACTTTCCAAGGGGCATATAAGCACAGACGATTTTCAGGGAATCAATGTCCAGGTTCTCACTTCCAAGCATACTCTTATTTGAATTTGATCTTCCTGAGAACTGGCTGGCATGTTTACCAGGGTTCTTCCTTTTGGCCTCTCCTTTCCCAGAAATCCTTCTCCCACTTTAAAGAGAAAGACATACTTCTACTGAGCCAGAACGTCATATTTTATCACTTGACTACAGATTTGTCATGAGAAATGTGTCACTTGTTTTATAATTCATTGTAAAAATGAATAATTAATTTTATTACCATTACGTGTTTATATTCTCAACTATCTTTTAACAATCTATTTTGTAAGACACACTTCATCATTTATTTCTCAAGAATTTTCTTGACAAAAAAGAATTTCCATGATATTCCTTAAATTCCAGATTAAAATATTTACTTGAATTGATAACTGAAGTCAGGTTTCTGAAGAGATTGCTTATGATATGACTGATTTTTCCAGTTGGTTAGATGGTGACTATTTCCCCCAAATTTAGTAAGCTAAATCTGTTGTTTTAGCTCATCAAAACTTAGATAAAAATATATTTAAAACATGTGATAAGAATGCTTTTATTATTAATTATGACTATGCAAAGATATACTGTTAAAGAAGTTTTATGTTCCAAATCCTTCTGAATATATCTTATTTTAGAAAATTCCTCTAAGTCAAAAGTTATATATATATATATTTATATATATATATATAAAATTAATAGCCATTTAATAAGTCTTGGCAAAGCTTTCTTGGTGAAAGAGCTAATATCTGGATAAAAATGTGGTGGCAAGCCAAGTGGTTTCCAATTCTTTTTTTACAAAAATTGAAGGTAAGCATAATCAAGCTGTCATTTGATAGAACATGAAAAATAATTTAATGACAAATCACCAGGTGATTTTGACATAAAACTTAGAAAGAATTCAAAGAATTAATGACTTTGTTTCAGCAAAATCTTTTCTATTCCTTCATACATATTTCTAAACAAGATTTCCTAGTCCTTGAAGGAAAGGAGAAGTGAATTGGGGTAAATTGGAGGGGGATATAAACCATGAGAGAATGTGGACTCTGAAAAACAAACTGAGGTATTGGGGGGAGGTTGGGGGGTTGGGTGAGCCTCGTGGCGGGTATTAAGAAGGGCACGTATTTCATGGAGCAGTAAGTGTAGTGCATAAACAATGAATCTTGGAATACTGAGAAAATAAAAAATTAAAGATTGCTTAGTCCTTACATTTACAAAAATGAAAACTAGGAAAAGAAATATACCAAATCTTTCTCATACTGGTAGCAGTAATATTCACAGGTGACTATATGAACTAATTTTTTAAATGCAGCCTCATTCATCTTATTAAGAGATACATTTCCAAGAAAAAAATTATTTTATGTTTAATAATTATCTATTGAAAGTGTCAGCATATCAATGTTGTTTTGATCAGCTGTGTACTAGTAATTATAATGACAGAACATTTTAACATTTAGAGCATTATGTGCACATACAATAAAAAATGTTCAATTTATATACACATTTATGTTGCAGATAAGATAATATGGTGATCTATAAAACAGTTTCAAGCTTAGAATGATATTGCATTTGGATAAATTTATGCGGAGGAGGGAGAAAAGAGTTAGCCAGGAACAAACTAAAATTTCTGACTGCTAAAAGGAACTTCTTGTTCATATGTTTTTAAAAACAGATACTTGTGGGTATCAAATGGCTAGGATATTTAGATTCCTTTGGCTACTTTAAACAGAGTGACCTAACAGTTTTAAAAAATGCATCAATATTTAATGCAAACTGGAAACTATATTCCATGCAGCTATTAAACCTTATAATAACAAACACTCCTGGAATCAGCTTTAAAATATGTGAAGGGATACATAGTTTTAGAAAATCTTTGTGTCAACACATAAAATTTTTAGGGTGTGGAGCAAAATGTAGTTTGAAGACCACTGTCATTCAGGAGAGCTGGTCCCTCAGACAGACTCTCCAGGGTTCCAGGCCCCACATGGGTGGGCTACATACAAGACACTCCTGGTTCCTCTGCCTGCACCTTTCACAGAGTTGGGTTAACCCCCAGGCCCAACACTTTTTCTAGAAGGCAGTGTTATTGTCAAGAGCCCTTTTAGGGTCTAGCTGGTCAAAAAGCTAGTTCTGAAGACATTCTGAGATCATGAGACATAACCAGAGTGACTGAAGGATGGCTGGAGAAGACAATCCAGGATTAGCCTGGAAGCCATCCAACAACAGAGGCTCATGGCCCAAGTCTTCTCCTGAAATTGAAGACTGTGTGTGCCATTCAAGAGAAAGAGAACACATCAGGAAGAGCTTGTCCAGATATCCATGGAGGGGAGTCAGGGGCTCTGAAAATGGAACCCGACAGCCATCCCTTGAGTCTTCCAGGTCTGAATAAACACAATAATGCTGTTTGGCACAACTGATTACTTCAAAAGAGTAAGAAAGAGATGCTTTTAACTACAAGAAAATGTAGAAGATATTATGAGAAGAGTCTCTGATAGATTTGCCAAAATGTAATGTTATCATTTTGTTATAGTTCCTTTAGCTCTTTCCCAATTAATTTCTAACTCTACCAGCAATATATTGGAAGTTTTTTTAAGCTTAGGAGAACTTGATATGTGAGATAGATTTTAAAAAAAGAAATATGTGGGTTGCTCATTGAGCGCCTGAAACTTATGTTTTACAGTGAATTTCTAGTCCTTAGTTGTGTGGGTTTCATAAAAATATACAGTTGGAGTCTCTCATTTTCACACTATGGCTAGGTTGATCCTTGAAGTCCATGAAGTATTATCAGTATGCTCAAGAAACTCGTTTCCAGGTGACTAGCTCAAACCCAGCTTATTATGATGACTCGCAAGGCTGCAAAATAATTACTATTCATGATGTTCACCAACACATAGTAAAACCACCATTAAAGTAATTTAAAACACTGTCTGAGTCCAGAGTTTTGTGATGAGCTCCACTCACGAGTCCAGACAACTGCACGAATAAGAGTGAGAGTGGGTGCTGTCTTAAGTGCTTTCCTGGGCTGCACACACCTCACTTGTTTCCTTCGCTTTGCATCCCATTGGGACTTAGGTGTTTGACATGTATTTGCCAGCATTGTGATAAGCAGGTGCCATACTCCCTCCAACTAGAATCAGAGGATTTCATATTTGTGATCATAAGCCAAAGGAAGAGAAACTTTTTTTTTTTTTAATAAAATTGGGCCAGTACACACACACACACACACACACACACACACACACTCTACTGGGATGAATGGTGTCCCCTCTGAATTCATGTTCACCTGGAATTTAGAATGTGACCTGGTTTGGAAGTAGGCGTTACTGATGTACTAAGTTAAGATAAAGTCATGTTGGATTAGGCTAGACCCTTCATCTATATGACCGAAGTCATCATAGAAACAGAAGAGACACAGAGACAAAAATGAGCCCAGGAAAGAAGGTCATGTGAAGACAGGGACAGAGATTGGAGCTATACAACTATAAGTTAAGAACAATCAAGGGTTGCCAGCAACCACCAGAAGCTAGGAAGAGGCAATGAAGGATTCTTCTCTAGAGCTTTCAGAGGGAACATGGTTGTGCCAATACCACCCAGTTTGTGGTGCTGTGTTATCTCTCTCCTGGGACACCTGGATGGATCAGTTGGTTAAACACCCGCCTTCAGCTCAACTCCTAATCCCACGGTCCTGGGATGGAGCCCCACTTTGGACTCTCTGCTCAGCAGGAAGCCTGCTTCTCCCTCTCCCTCTGCCAGCCACTCCTCCTGCTTATATTCTCTCTCTCTTTCTCTCTGTCAAATAAATAAATAAATAAACAAACAAATACATAAAAATATATAATAAAATATATCAAAATATATAAATAAATAAAATATATAAAAATAAAATATATAAAATATAAAATATATAAAATACATAAATATATATAATATGTATGTATATAACATATACAAATATACAGTATTTGCACAAAATAATGCTCACCTATATTGTAAGCAATATAGTGTGATATTTTATTTTGTGGTATACTCTGTTATGTTTTGTTTAAGTTTCTGTTAAGACTGGGCTATGATGGGGGCGCCTGGGTGGCTCAGTGGGTTAAGCCGCTGCCTTCGGCTCAGGTCATGATCTCGGGATCCTGGGATCGAGTCCCGCATCAGGCTCTCTGCTCAGCAGGGAGCCTGCTTCCCTCTCTCTCTCTGCCTGCCTCTCCATCTACTTGTGATTTCTCTCTGTCAAATAAATAAATAAAATTTAAAAAAAAAAAGACTGGGCTATGATGATATTGATTTCATTAGGATGTCATGTTTTCTTCAATAAATCTTCAGGATGGAAAGCACTGGACTAGCTACTCCTAAAGGAAAGAGAATACATAATGTATTGGAAAATACCAAGAGTGTTTAATCATTAATGCAAGAAAAAGCCACCATAGTCACTTGCATTATGTTTCATATTACTAATACTTTAATTAAAGACCCCCAAAGGAGTTGAAGTATTAATGTGCTTTCCGAAGTGTGTGAATATTTCTTTGCCAGGATTCAGTGGCTCCACTCAGAGCACAAATAGGAAACCCAATTTTCTACCCAATTCAGAGACACCTGAAGCTACACTAATAGAGTCTGGTATAACTGTACACCTTTAAGTTTTAAAGTGAGAGAGACTGATTTTCAGCCACGTCCTAACACTTACTTTAAGAGAAGTTAATAAATATCTCTGAATTTCACCTTTTTCATCTGAGAAATAATGATGATAATACTGTCTACTTCGCATCATGTGCAGTGTTAGGCATAGAGAAAATACACAATATATGAATTGTCTTCTAGTCTTCATTTATACTAATGTGTTCAGAGAAGGAGTCAATGGAAAGATCATGAGGACACCAGAGTCTGAGATGAGGGAAGAGATGGAAATAAAGACACCATAGGGATGACCACAGATGTACAGAAATGCAAGACCCTAGGGGTTATAGTAGTAACAACCACAATTATTATTAAAAATATGCCATTATTGGTACCACTACAGTGAGTAGTAAGGATGACAATTATTACAAGTGGTTATAATTTTTATTTTTTTTCTAATTTTTATTTCCAGTTTAGTCAAATTTTGCCATCAGTTCTGCTAGTCATTAACTTTTGTATTTGCTTCTACATTAGTATAGTAAATCACAAAGTGAATACAAGATAAACTTTTGTAACAAAGCAACTTAAATATACAGTGGCCTGAATAAGACAACAGTATGACTTTGTCATGTAACAGTTTGGAATTAATCAGGTCAGGGCCAGTGGGAGGCTCTGCCATACCCAATATGTGTCTTCTCCTTCCCAGAGATCCTCATCTCCCAAACAGCAGAAAGGTGGGGAGGGCAGGAGAGCATATGGCTTCTTTTGGGGGGATACCATTCTAAAGAGGCATAAATTTCTTCTATCCACATTCGATTGCCCCAAATTTAATAATATGATGACACCAACTGTGCAGTCTGCTGAGAGATATATTTTATAGCTTGGCAGTTGTATGCTCCTGGCACTTGGGAATTCTATCATTAAAGGAAGAGATGGATTTGGTGGACAGTTAGTCTCGGCCACAGTTCTCCCCACTTGCCTTCTCTGTATGCATATTCTTCTTTCCACTCACTGAACACATTTACTCCCTCCCTAAAGGGGACAGTTCAAATTCCCTTCCAGTAACTACAACTGGTTCAAAATCCAAGAGCTCTGGGTCATATGCAGTCCTCTCCAATCAGGCTACAGGTAGATCTTTTGGCTTTTTGACCACAAATGAATAGGCAAGTGTTCTCCCCTCCACTTACCCCCAAAATACAATGGAGTAGAAGACACAGGGTAACTTCAATTAATACTATCATTTGGAAAAGAGAAGGACAGGAAGCACCTGGTGGTCATTGGTCAATGGGAATGATGAATTCTTGCTAGGTGGGAGCTGTGGACTTGGGCCCTGGAAAATTCCAGAACCCCCTTATGCACTTGAATGGAAATTTTGTGAATGTCAGTGTGCAGCAATAGGCAAGGGCAGGCAATTCAGAATGAGCTCACACAATTATAAAGAACCAGTACTGGATGAGCAACAGGGGAGAGAGACTAAAGAGGCCTTATAATTTATTATCAATCTAGGGGCAAATTTGGGTTTTCTGGACCTACTCTGGCATAGAACAGGTGTCATTTACTTCTTTCCAGATAAATGGCAGGATGATGAGATGAATGTGCCATGTCTGGTTTTGTTGCCTTAATAACACCATCTCCATGTAATAAATATAGTAGCAAGATTGCTGTGCTGCCGCCACGGCCAGGAAGACTCACTACCAATGCTATTATTAACACCGCAACCCTCTCCACAATGAAATCTGGGTGAAGTGGTTGCCTGTTGCAATGTATCAAATGGTAATTTTATAGGCTGGGAGATGGAAAAACTTAATTCAACTTCCTGGGCACCTTACTCTGAACACAGTGTTGTCTTAAGGGGTTATCTGGCTCATTCACTGTTTTGTTTCCCATGGATCACAGTTAAATAATCATAACAGACCTAATTGTTTGACTGTGTCCCAAGAAATTTTCTTGTAACCTTATAAAATTACATGAATGGCTACATGTAACAAAATGCCAGCCTATTTTTAAGCCTGCAACCTCAGAACAAACAAAAGAGCACCACAGAAGATTAAGCACACTTTTCGTAGGTTGAGCACTGTCCACAGATCTGAATCTGAGTACATTTGTGGGCAAATATGGGTCATGAGTAAAGGAAGACTTGAGAAGGTTATTTCACGAGAGAACTAAAGGCAAGTTCTCTCCATTGGTCTCAAAAGAGAAAAAAGACGGGTCCCTTCTATGATCGAATAAATGGAATGTCCTGAGTGTTAACAATAGTTACATTGCTATTCACAGTAGAGGTTCTACCTAGGGAAATCTGAATGGGGTCGAAGGTTAGGAAGATGAAGAAGGACTTCTTACTGTATGTATGTCCCTGTGTGTGTCAGTGTCTCTCTCTTAACACACACACACACATGCATACACACATTTTTTCTTTACCTAGTTTTGGGAGGCAAAGTCCCTTGATAGCTTAGGTTTGGACTTTGGAGGCAAGCCCCACTGTGGCCTCATTTTGGGACTCTGCTAAAGTTATTTAACTGCTCTGAACTTCAACTAGATTATTGGAGGTTATTATTATCATACCAGGTTCTTAGAGTTGTTGAAGGAGTAAATGAGGTGCTTGAGGTGTTGAGGGAGTAAATGAGTCTATAAGGTGGCTTGGCGAGGAACAGGGCACATAGTACATTCTCACTAAACATAAGCTATTTCTTTTATTCTCGCAGAATGATTACAAACTACAGTGTGTCACTTTAATGGACTGAAATTGTGTTTAAAATTTTAAAGGGTTGGTTTTGGGAGGAAACAGCATTAAGAATCAGAATACCCCAATCTGTTACTACCAGGGCACTTATAAATATCTCATGATAAAATAATGAGAAAATGGTGTTTACTATCAGCCCCAAAGTTTAAGTCTATATTTTGCAGTTAACTTAGATGCTTAAAGAGCAGCATCAGCTCTTTTGTATAGTGTCATTACATTAAATATATTGGAAGATATATTAAGTAGGTTATCATATTGTGACGAATGTGTAACCCACATGCAAAAGGGCACAGCATGAAAAGTAACGGAATTTTTTAAGTATTGAAAAGGGGTTTCTGCAGGAATAGCAGTTAGGGAACTGGTTGCAAGATCTGCATATTAAGTAAAAGTCTTTTTGTTCCTTGCCCTGAAGCTGTGGAAGAAGAGAGACCTTTTCAAAAGGGATCCAAGAAGCAACTTTAGAGAAAGGAGTCAAATATTCCTAAGGGACTTAATCCTCCCCTCCAGAAACCACGGTGATGGTAGAAATAGCTCTTTCCAGAAACGTGTGAGCAGGAACCCAAGATTCTGGAGGACAACAGGAACCCCAATGGTAAGGAACCCCCAGAGGGTAGGAAGGCACCAGAGGCTGAGGAAGGCCAGAAAGAGGCTGTGGTGCTGGAGTCAAGGTGTTTTTCCTTGGAAGATTGTCTCTGGGCCCCACTGCACAGAAGGAAATCATAGTTTTGAGAAGGTGGAAGGACGGACAAAGAATCACAGATGAAACCAGGAATCCTACCTTTGGGATTTCACAGAGAGATCAGTGCACTCAGTGGAGGGTTTAGTATTATAGATGAATGGATGTGAACACCCGCTGTAAGAGGAAGTATAAAAACATTGAAGTAAGCATGGTCGTCTGAGGAAAGCCAAAAAGTCCAAGGGAATTTGGGGAGAATCTTGTGAGATCATGACTACCATAAGAGACAGAGTAATCTGGCCAGATCAAGCCTACAGTCTAGGAGAGGAGAAGGCCGAGGACAATGACTGGGACGGAGGCTGTGTCCCCACGGACCTGTGGCTGGAAATGAGTATGAAAGTCTGTGGGGACTGTGGGCAAGTCACTCCTGTATACGACTTTTTATTGATACCGATATATATCTGAATTAAAAGCTGGGCAAATCTATAGTGTAGGCTGGATTCCTATCAGTTGATTTCTTTACCTTTTCAGTTTCTGAAAGAAGGAATCCTGTTCAGATATTTCAATAGCATCAGTTTCATTCAGAGGAAACTAGATGAAAGTAAACAACTACCCCTCAATGTATCCAGAAGATGATCTATTTGGAGAAGTAGTATGTGCCATTGTAATCATAAGAGAGCACATATTTTGGAATCAGCCAGATCCAGGTCTGAGACCCATCTCTAGCACTAGCTGGAGATGTAGGCACATTTTTAACATATGCTGGCATTATTATATAAGGATAGTGATGACAACCTTACAGCGTTGTTTGCTTTTTAAAATTAAATAACCTTATACATGTCAAGTATTTGGAACAGTGTCGATGCCCAGTAAATGTTCATCCTTTCCTCGTGATTTTTGACCTTTCTGAGAAATGCAGACCCAGAAGCAGGTTTGATGGGCAGCCTGATGGGGATGACCCGGGCCATGAATTGCCAAGTCATAAGTCTTTCCAAAGGGCTGCTGAGGTTTCCAGAATCAGGTTGTCTGGGCTCAGATCCACTCAGTAGAGGTTTGACATTGGACAAATTACTTATCCTCTCTGTGAGTTGAATTTCTTCTATATCAGTGAAGGTAGTAATAGCTCACAAGATGGTTTTGAGAGTTAAATTTAATCTTTACCTAAAGCACCTAGGATGATCTGAGAAAGGCAGAACTGGGGTGAAGTTGATGGAGAAAAAGTCCTCAGAAGGTTAAGATCTGTTACAGCAGTCTCCCGAATTGCCTAGTTAGGCCTTGGTCAATGGTAGCACTGGTGGGTAGCATGCTGATTGCCATGCCCCCTACTACTAGTCCCTGTGGATGATTCTAAGCAGGCCATAGAAGCCCTTGAGAGAGACATTGTGGCATAGGTCAGAACCTGGGAATGGCCTCTTCTACTCCAATATAATGCCCTCCTTTCTGCTAGAGCCAATCTCTTTGCACTCTAGTCCCCCATGGCCAGCTCTTGATGTGTAACCTTTACTTAAAGTCCCACTCAATGTTTATTTCTTCGTTGCTTATTTTCTCTTCTCCCCACTGAAATGTAAGGCTTCTGAGAGCAGAGACGTTGAATTACCTACTTCTCTGTCCCCAGAGCTTAGAGCAGAACCTGGCACAATGTCGATGTGTAGACGGTCAAGAATTCTTACTGAATGAATATATGCATTCCTCTTCTGATCACGCTAGATGATTTCTGACACTTGTATCCAAGGTGTTATAATTCATCCAGTCTCTTTTGGGTGAAAGTAACAGGAAACCAAAACTCAATGGCTTCATTGAAAGAGGAAATCTATTAGCTCCTATAACCAAGAGGTCTGAGGGTTGAGTCTGTAGCCTCAAACAAGGTAATCAGGACCCGGTAGCCCTGCTTTCCGTTGTGTTTGGTATCATAGGTTTGAGATAAATATTTGTGTGCGGGGTGCCTGTGTGGCTCAGTGGGTTAAAGTCTCTGCCATCGGCTCAGGTCATGATCCCAGGGTCCTGGGATCGAGCCCTGCGTCGGACAGTCTGCTCAGCAGGGAGCCTGCTCCCCTTCCTGTCTCTCTGCCTGACTCTCTGCCTACTTTTGATCTTTCTTTCTCTGTCAAATAAATAAAATCTTAAAAAAAAAAAAAAGATTTGTGTGCAGGAAGTTTATCGGGGAACGTTCTTGGCATAAACATGTGCAAGTAGAATGAAGAAAGCAGGACTGAGCAGAGGGAGGCAGCTGATTCTGTAGCTCTGGATAACTACTTAGGGCTGCTTCACTTGGAGGAAAGGGGTCTGGGCCTTTATAAACCGCCCCCCCCCACCGTCCACATTATGCAGTCATTGGGCCAGGTGGCTATTTGACTGAGGGTATGCCATGGAGAGCCGTTACTTGCCAAGATTCCAAGCAACTAGGGAAATAAATGTTCCAGTTCTAAAGCAATGATCTGGGCAGAGTGCCATGCACCCAGTTGGTTGACTTTCTTCTCAGGCACTGTCTTTCCATGTGCCACCGACGAGGGCCACCAGCAGCAAGATTTACAGGATCCTCAGCAGCTGCCATTTTTCCTGGTTGATACAGTGAAAGTCCCAGTGAGAACGTTACTTGGCTTGATCTGAGCTGTGTCCCCATCCCTGAACCAAGCATAATGCCAGAGAGTTGTGCTTTTTCTGATTGTTCAGGCTGAATTATAGGCTACCCTTGCCCTACAACTAGTGGGGATTACTGTAACGATTTCAGTTCAGGAAGAAAGCAATGGATACTAAGCAGGTAGATCATCTAGTTGCCTAAATGACCTTATTACGGGTTGAATTGTGTCCCCCTTAGATTCATATGAAGTCCTAACCCACCAAGCTCTCAGAATGTGACCTCAGTTTGAGGTAGAGTTTTTACAGAGACAATCAAATTCAAAGGAGGTCCCTGGGGTAGGCCTGAATCCAACACGACTTGTGTCATTATAAGGAGGTGAAATTTGGACACACATAACTGTACAGAGAGAATGTCATGGGACCCTGAAGATGGATGGCCATCTGCAAGCCAAGGAGAGAGGCCTGGAACAGCTCGCTCCCTCCCAGCTCTCAGAAGGAACCATCCCTGCCAACACCTGCCTTCAGACTTCTAGCATCCAAAACCATGAGACCATAAACGTCTGTTGTTTAAACCACCCAATTTATGGTCTTTTTTTAATGGCCTCACGAGCAAACTAATACAAACCTGGGCCATTAAAATTTTTAGGCCACAAGATTTCCTGAAGTCATAACCCAGATAATAAAAGAGGTTATTTGTCCTGTAATTTTGGCTGCCCGGGAATTTAGTAGATTGAAAGATCGAATTGCTCAGTGAGAGCAGCTCATTCTGCTTGGAAGAAGTGCGGTCTATTTTAGCTATTCTCCCCAGACCCTCTCAACTATGACTTCATGAGAAGATTGAGCTTTAAAGCATTTGGTGTCTACACCCAAGGAACATCTCTTTGTCTGCAGTGGCGCTAGTCATGTCTCATTGGAAGGATAATTGAGAAAAGTCACTCTCATCAGATTCTGTAGGGCTTCATTTTCTCATAGAACCCCTCTTGAGAAAGGTCACTGGACTAGTGGTCCAAGTGTTCTCTTTTTGTGCTACCAAACCCATCAAGTCACACACCTGTGCTTTGACATCAGTTTTAATGCATGTACCGGGCAGTTGCCTCGGCTCGACAAGCTGAAGTCATTGAAAAAAAAGCAATGGGAAGATGATGCCACTGCCTCTGTCTTCTTATGGCACCATAGCCCTCATCTCGTGTTGGGAGCATCCCTTCCGATGGTATAGAGCTGCATCCAGTCAGAGAAAGCCAGGACAGAGTGGAGACAATGTCAGCAAAATATTGAAGGCCTTCACATTCTCCTACTTCTTATATAGGTCACTTTGGTAAAGTTAACCCAAGAGTAGAAAATGTACAAGTTCAAACGATGACAGGCCTGAATAGAGGAGGTATTATAGAATTCAGTACAGACTTAAGAATCTGACTTTTAAAGTCTTCATAAAGGCAAAGATATTCTCGGCTCTGTTTTGTACCTGGATGGGTCATTTTGTACAGGCTGACTTCTCAACTATTTCTTCCTTTGGATAAAAACCCCAACAAGCCCCAAGAATTGCTGATATTCTTTATTCCCCTGAGGGCCTCTCTAATTAGAATTTTGTTGTAGTTTTTTTGTTCACATGAATTACTTTTTTTTTTTTTTACTTCTTTGAGCTTATACAATTTCATATTTAGTTTTTCTTACTTAAACCTAAGAATTTTTTCATTAGTAACAATGCTTTGTAAACATCATTTTTAATGGTTTAATAGCATACATTCTGTGAATATATCAAGTTATTTAAAATAATTTCTCCATAGCTGGGCATTTAATCTATTTTCAATTTTTTATGCTTATAAATAAATAACAACTATAATAACCTTTCGTGGATATGTCTGCTGACATTTCAAATTATTTCTTAAGATAGATTCTTAAAAGCAAAATAAGTATATCATAGGATTTGAACATTTTTGTCCTCATTATCTTTTGTTGCAAATATAATAATTGTTTATTATAAAGCAGTCATGAAATACAGGAGATTTAGCTGATACTTTTCTCTTAAAAAGTGATTAATATATAATCTCCCTTCCAAACAAATAAACCATATCTTACTGAAATTATCTAGACTTTTATTCCCTGATAGTCATTATTATGCTTCTATTTTCTTAAAAAGTTTTCTTACTAATTATATTGAACCTTGAAATCACCTTATCAACAATCATTTCAACTTAACTCTAAGTTGTACAAATAGCTTTGCACCCAGTGTTTTTTACTTCTTGCTTTTCTGAGAATGTCTCTTCTTTCCTACTTGATTCATAAGGTCACAGTGGGAGCAGCCATGTTCCCATACGTGACTTTGTCACTCAAGCTATAGTGGATTGTGTCAGAGGTGAAGCTCTGACCCAAATTAGGATATGAACTCCATTCCCTGAGAAAGCTAAGAGTTGGATTAGGAGATTCAAGCTTCAGTTCGCTGTTCGGTTTCTCTCCTGGGGGAAGGAGTTATAAACTCATTTTTCACCTGTTAGAATGATTCAGATAAATAAATTTTTAATATTTATTTATTATTTCATTTTTAAAGTAGACTCCAAAGCCCATTGTAAGGCCTGAACACAGGACTTGAGATCAAGAGTCAAGCGCTCTTACCAACTGAGCCAGTCAGGTGCTCCTCAGATAAATTTTTTAATGCTTTCTTGGGTTCACGAGGAAGAATGAGAAATTCCTAAATGCCAAAGACTAAAAGTAGTAAAAGCACAAGCTAAATTTGTCACAGCCTAGATTAAGGTATGCTCAGATTCCATATCAGATTAAGAGCTTGAATTTTAATGTCTTTATAATGACCAGAGACATTCTTGACAAGCTATTTTGACAGTGGTCTCTCGGAATCTGCTTATTCTTTTTTTTTTTTTTAGCTTATAAACAACAGCAGAAATTTATTTTTCGCCATTCCAGAGCTGGCAGGTTCGAGATCAAGACACCAGCTGATTTGATGACTTGTGAAGGCCTACTTTCTGATTCATAAATGGCACCTATTGCTATGTCCTCATGGGGGGGGGAGGGGAAGGGCCAAAGGAGATTTCTTTCTTTTTCTTTTTTAAAATTTTTAATTTTTTATTAACATATCACAGCACTCACCATAGCACATACCTTCCCCAATGTCCATAACCCAACCACCCTCTCCCTAACCCCTCTTCCTACCCCGGCCACCCTCAGTTTGTTTTGTGAGATTAAGAGTCTCTTATGGTTTATCTCCCTCCCAGTCCCATCTTGTTTCGTTTTTCCCTTCCCTACCCCCCAAACCGCCCACTTTGCCTCTCAACTTCCTCATATCAGGGAGATCATATGATAATTGTCTTTCTCTGATTGACTTACTTCACTCAGCATAATACCTTATAGTTCCATCCATGTCGTCGCAAATGGCAAGATTTCATTTCTTTTGATGGCTGCATAGTATTCCATTGTATATATACCACATCTTCTTTATCCATTCATCTGTTGATGGACATCTAGGTTCTTTCCATAGTTTGGCTATTGTGGACATTGCTGCTGGGATCTGTTTATTCTTAAACCAAGCCAAGTCTCATTAGATATATTTTAATAGCTGGAAAGTCTAGTGGCTTCACATTACCATTGATTTTTATTTTTATAAAGTTAATCTCAAATAAAAAGTAAATCTCAAAAAAAAAGTTAATCTCGGGACATCTGGGTGGCTCAGTCTGTTAAGCGGCTGCCTTCGACTCAGGTCATGATCCCAGGGTCCAGAGTTCAAGTCCCGCATCGGGCTCCTTGCTCAGTGGGGAGCCTTCTTTCTCTCCCTCTGCTTGCCACTCTGCCTGCTTGTGCTCTCTCTCTATCTCTCTGTCAAATAAATATATAAAAATCTCTTTAAGAAAGTTAATCTCACTCATTTTTTTTTCTAGCTAAAAATCAAAATTATTTTAAGATCCTACTCCAAATTCCATTACAATTGCAAGAAAGAAAGAGAGATACATGTTTAGGAGGCTGGCTTAGATGTTCCAGGTTTTTAACTCATTACCATGATGAGTGCCCCAAGATTTATTCCAGCTCACTACCTTATCTCACTCCAAGCTTGGAGTTCTTTTTTTTTTAATATTTAATTTTTAAAACAAGCTTTTTTATTATGTACAGTTAGCCAATATATAGCACATCATTAATTTTTGATGTAGTGTTCAACAATTCATTAGTTGCATATAACAGCCAGTGTTCATCACAAACTTGGAGTTCTATTAGTTTTCTACTAAGGACTTCGTGAGAGGTGTCCTCCTCCGATCTAAATTTTGTTTTGAGTCGCATGTCTTTATTGTAGTTTCTTTGTCAACTTGATCTTATTTGCTGTCTTCCAGAAATTCTGAAGAATTTCTGGATAGCTAATAGTATTCTTTCATGTATTCTCCTCCATAGATCTTTTATAGAATTCAACGAGATTTGGGATGAAATGGTGATAAACATGTGCTCAGTCTGTCATCTTAACCTAGAAGAACTTTTTAAGTTTGTGTGTGTGTGCATGGATAGGTATAATAAATACATTTATTTTAAAAAGATAAATAATGTGGCACCTGGGTGGCTCAGCCAGCTAAGCATCTGCCTTCAGTTCAGGTCATGATTTCAGTGTTCTAGGGTTGAGTCCAGCATGAGGCTGTCTGCTCAGCAGGGATTCTGTTTTTCCCTTTCCCTCTGTGCTTGTGTTCTCAAATAAATAAATAAAATCTTAAAAAAAAATACATCACACACCAACAGGGAAATGCAAATCAAAACCACAATGAGATATCATCACCTCACACCTCAGAATGGCTAAAATCAAAACACAAGAACTAACAAGTGTTGGTGAGGATGTGGAGAAAAAGGAACCCTCTCGCACTATTGGTGGGAATGCAAAGGGGTGCAGCCACTTGAAAACACTATAGGGGATCCCCCAAAAATTAAAAATTAAAAATAGAACTACCCAACTATCCAGCAATCACACCACTGGGTATTTACCCAAAGAATAAAAAAAAAACTAATTCAAAGGGATACATACACCTCTATGTTTATAGTATCATTATTTACAATACCCTAGGTATGGAAGCAGCCCAAGTGCCCACTGACGAATGAATAGGTAAAGAAGATAGAATATTACTCAGCCATAAAAAAAATAAAATATTGCCATTGGTGACAACATAGATGGAACTACAGAGTATAATACTAAGCAAAATAAGTCTGTCAAAGACAAATACCATGTGATCTTACACAATGTGGAATTTAAGAAACAAATGAGTAAAAGGGGAAAAAGAGAAAGCAAGAAACAAACTCTATTTTTTTTCCCCCAAGAAACAGACTTTTAACTGTAGAGAACAAACTTGTGGTTACCAGAGGGGAGGTGGGTAGGGGATGAGTGAATTAGGTGTTAGGGATTAGGGAGGGCACAATATAGACATGAGCACCAGGTGATGTATGGAATTGTTGAATCACTGTGTTGTACACCTGAAACTAAGAAGACATTGTATGTTGACTAACTAGAATTAAGATAAAAACTTTAATTTATGTATTATACATACATATATGTCTCATATATGACATATATATGACACACACATATATAAATATATGATGAAACTGCTTTCCATGAAGGTTTTACAAATGTACATTTCCATTAGCTGAGTATACTAAAATTTCCATTTTAGTATAGCATCTCCATAACTGGATTTTATGAAATAAACACATAAAACTCTATGCCATTTCATAGATACAGTATCTACATTTACAAATGCCATCATTTTTAGTAAGGTGAAAATTTTAACCTAACATTATGCCATGAAAAAATTGTAAACATATACAAAAGTGAAGAGAATTGTACAAAGAATCCTTAGGGCTCATCATCCAGCTTTGACAATTACTGATTATTTCAGTGATGAAGATAAAAAGTTTCATTAAACATATAATAGCTATTATATTTCTTTCCTTGTGAAGTGTCTGTTTAATTCTAATAACTATTTGTCTTTTGGGATTTTGGTGTTTTTCTTTTGAAAATTTATGAACTTAGAAATTAAGGCTATTTCTTTTTTGTCATAATCATTGTAAAATAGTTCTATCACATATTTTCCTTTTAATTATCTATTTTGTCATACTGAATTTTAAAAAATTTTAGTTTGGTAAATGGTATGAGGTGTGGCCTTTATGTGAATTAAAAAAAATGTTTTTTAAGATTTCATTTATTTATTTGAGAGAGAGAGAGACAGAGACAGAGCGTGAGCAGGATGGGGGAGGCAGAGGGAGAGGGAGAAGCGACTCCCCACTAAGCAGGGAGACATGGGGTTCTATTCCAGGATCCCGAGATCATGACTTGAGCCTAAGGCAGCCACATAACCAAAAGAACCACCCACATGCCCCAAGTTAAAAATTTTAAAATAGGGGCGCCTGGGTGGCTCAGTTGGGTTAACATTTGCTTTCAGTTCAGGTCATGTTTCCAGGGTCCTGGGATTGAGTCCTGCAACAGTCTCCCTACTCAATGGGGAGTCTGCTTCTCCCCATCCCTCTGCTGCTCCCCCTGCTTGTGCTCTCTCTCTCTCTTTCTCAAATAAATAAATAATAAAAATATGTTAAAAATGTTTTTAAATAAATTTTTCATCATATTTTTAAGTGCTAAAACAAATTTTTTAAAAAAGATTTTACTTATTTATTTGAGAGATAGTGAGAGAGAGCACAAGTGGGGAGGAGTGGAAGAAGCAGGCTCTTCAAGAGCAGGGAGCACAATGCGGGGTTTGATCCCAGGAAACTGGATCATGATCTGAGCCAAAGACAGATGCTTACCTGACTGTACTACCCAGGCCCCTCAGTGCTAAAAATGTTAACATCACCTTTATTTTGGAATAATATTGCAGGAAGGCAAATATATGGATAATATTTTTAGATTTTAAGATTTCCCTGCATTTTTTTGGTAAAGGAAGTTTACTACAGCATTATCTTTATGAAAAATAGACTATATATTTGGAACAAGTTTCGATTTACAGAAAAGTTGTAAAAATAATACAGAGAGTTCTCATAAACCTTATATCCAGTTTCCCCTATTATTGCCATTTTACATTAATAAAGTACACTCATCAAAACTGATGAACAAATCCTGATACATTATTACTAACAAAAGCCTACTTTATTCAGATTTCCTTAGTTTTTTTTTTTTAAAAGATTTTATTTATTCATTTGACAGACAGAGATCAGAAGTAGGCAGAGCAGCAGGCAGAGAGAGAGGGAGAAGCAGGCTCCCCGCTGAGCAGAGAGCCCAATGGGGGGCTTGATCCCAGGACCCTGAGAGCGTGACCTGAGCCGAAGGCAGAAGCTTAATCCACTGAGCCACCCAGGTGCCCCTGGATTTCCTTAGTTTTTACTAACACCCTTTTTCTGTTCCAGGATTACATCCAGGAAACCGTATTACATTTAGTCATTATGTCTCCTTATATTCTGGTTGGCTATTATAGTCTCTTTGAATTTCCTTGTTTTTGATGATATTGACAGATTTGAGAACTTGTCAGGTATTTTGTAGAATGTCCCTCTATTGGAATTTATCTGGTACAATTCTCAAGATTAGACTGGGGTTATGGGTTTTGGGGAGGAAAGTTACCAAGGTAAGGTGCCACTTTCATCACATTTAATCAGTAATACATATTATTAACATAACTCATCATTGATGCTGACTTGGTCACCTGGCTGAGGTAGTGTTTAATCATGTTTCTCTACTGTAAGGTTATTTTTGTTCCCCTTTCCATGCTGTGTTCTTTAGAAGGGAGTCACTATGCAAAGTCCACATGTAAGAAGTGGGGGCACATATGCCCCTACCTTGAGGGTGGAGTGTCTTCATAAGTTGGAATTATCTGCATGGAATTTTTTCTTCCTCCCCCTATTATTTATGTATTAAATCATTTACATATATTAATATGAAATCAAGAATATTTATTTTATTCTTCAATTTATAATCTAATACTACTTTATGTTTTTGGCACAAATTATTGGCCACTGGGAGTTCTTTTGTTGGCTCCTGTGTTTTTTTGCCCTACCTTCATCACTCTGTTCAAGTATGTGTGCATGTGTTAGCACTTCTTTTATTTATGGTTTTACTAAATGTTCCAGGCCCATCTTTTATATTTTCTACTCTAATCTTAGAATCAGTCACTTCACCAAGGAGCCCTTTTCCATTTTATTGGAAAATAATATTAGAAACCAAGATCTGGGTGCTACTAGGATATTGTTGCTTCTGGGACCTCTCAGTGGAGTGTGAGGACATATATGTGTATATGCTAATCTGTATATATATACATATCTAGGCATATTTCTAACCATCTGTATCTGTATGAAGCTAAACATAAAAAGAATGCATACTGAGATCTCCAATGTTAATCCATTACCACATGGATCTTCTAGGCACCTACCTCCCCTTGCTTACCTCTCACTCCAACAGTCAGAAATCAGGCCCCCACTGCTAACCATCCATTTACTTAATTGTTCAAATCCAGTATATCTGTATAGCAGTAGCAGAATTGTTAAATTAAACCCTGTGGGAAACAACTTTATCAATCGGAGTACAGAGCTATAGATAGTTTCCTTTGCCTTAATTTTACAAATTCTATTCATTTCCAAAATTTGAGGTCAGCACTCCATAACCTCTTTCAGTGAGGTTGTTTCATATATTTGCAAAGTAGTTAAATTGTTTTGTCATATTCTGCATTCTATCCTGGGACACTCTCCCCCAAGATAGTTTTGATTAAATTTGCATAGACTCTTTTTTCTTTCTTTCTTTCTTTTTTTTTTTTTTTGCACTCTTTTTGTTTCTAGACTTACTGAAAAAAAAAAAAACTTTTCTTTTCATCTGATTTATAAGGCTTTCTTTATCACATAATAAGTTCCTATGTCTGCCATAACTTGCTTCTTTGCTTGCTGTGTGGTACCATGAACCTCCTAAACTAGAAATTAACATAAGAATTGATCTCAAATCAGAGAAGAGAAAAACATAAAACTCCCTTGGAGGCACTGTCCTTTAATCTAGGCTGAATGGGATTTCAACAGAATAAAACCTGTTAAAACAAATTCACTGGCATACACAGAAAGTTGTAAAACAAACAGGGAAACAAGCTACCATGGGGGAGAGCCAGCAGGTGCAACAAATAAGATTCATGCCCCCAGGAATTTGAAATGTAAGATGAAAAATGAAATAAAATATGAAAAAGAGTATAATTAATTCAGTCTGTAAAACAAATAGTAATGTCTATTTGTGGAGTTAAAAACAAGGTTTACTAGAAACAGTTCTATGTAAGATGGGGGAGTTTATTAGAGTGTCAGTATTTCAAGTACTTTTACTGTCAAATATGAAATCTAAGATAGTAATTAATTTAGATTTTATGAAGTATCTATAGGTAAAGTAGTTCTGCAGAGGACTCATTCTAGATCTTGATGAAAATGAAGACTTTGCCTAATAAACTGTGTACTAGTTACATTTTACTGTCATGAACTCTAAACATAATAGAACATCAGACAGACAGATATTCAGTGAACTTCTCATGTCTCCTTCAGTGTTTCACAGACGTGCTTGTATTGGGCAATACTATTCTGCCTGTTGAAAGTAGAGCAATGTTTATGAAGCCTCTTAGTACCTCAGTTTCTCAACTTCAACGTAATCAGTTTTCATAGTTTCATGCCACCTTTATATAGTTATGTCATCGAATAGTTCTGGGCACAGAAGTTGTGTCATGATGTTTAGTCTGTAGTAACCTGCAGACAGTCATTGGGGTTTCAAATTTGAGGAGCAGTTAGGTATGGCAAGTTTGCCCATAACCTACCAGAGCATGGTAAAATTTAAGAAAAGGTGAAGTAAAGTAGTAGTAGGAGGAAGAGGAGGAGGAGGAGGAGGAATATAAGGTAAGACCTCCAAAAGACTTGAAAAAGAAAAGGGAATCTAAAAAATTAAATACACTGAAATGAGAGATAGACAGATCCACACAGGAAAGGAGGGAAAGAAAAAGAGAGAGAGAATATCAACCAATAGTTTAAAAAATCTACCTATAAACATAAACCAAGCACATGAAGCCAAAATGATTTTATAAGCAACTTCTGAATTTTCAAGCAACAGAACAGAATTTCCATCTTATATATAATATTCCAGAGAGCAGTGAAATAGAAACAATCTCACCGCTTATTTTATGAGAATAAGGTAACCTTGATTTCAAGAACTGAACAAGAAAGGAGAATTATTAGGTAAATGTACCAGAAGACACAGGTAGGTATAAATGTTACTAGATGAGCGAGGTTTAACTACATCATCGACTCTTCCAGCAGGGGGGGCCCATGGACAGTATCCTCATGGCAGCTTCTTTCCAATGGTTGAGTAGTTGCAACTGCTAGATCAGGTCCCTATCTGAGAATTTAACTGTTTTAGTCTCTCACAGTATAGAATTGGTACCTATTATGAGTTGAATTATGTCCTCCTGGTCAAAATATGCTTAATTCCTAAACCCCAATATCTGTCAATATGACCTTATTTAGGAATAGGTTCTTTGCAGATGATGAAGTTAAGATGAGGTTATTAGGGTTGGCCCTAATACTATGTGATTGGTGTTCTTATTACACAGGAGATATTTGGACATAAACACAGTCACACCGGGAGAACACCATGTGAAAAGAGTATTTACAAGATTCAGACTTCCAGAGGGTAGAAGACTCTCTTTCAGAGCCCTCAGAAAGGGCTAATTCTGCTAACACCTTGATTTTAGACTTCCAGCCTCCAGAACTTTGAGGAAATACATTTGTATTATTTGCACTATTTTAAGCCACCTAGTTTATGGTTCTTGGTTATAGCTTCCCTAGGAAACTAATCCAGTATCTAAACTTTAGTTCCAAGGCTAAATTCCCCCCACCCTATGACAAGCTTGGACGGGGCCAAGATGGCATAAAGATATTCCTGGTTCCCATTCCTCTGTTACATTAGTGGTCTTCCAGATACCCATGCCCAATGGTAGACATAGTTGTCCAGTCTGCTATTGAAGTATTTTATAGACATCATGAGGTAGAGGCTTCAGAGAGGGCGTTATATAGAATGCCACTACTTTCCCCCAATATCATATCTTGATAGAAGTCTCCTCTGGGTCTTGGAGGAGTGCAGCACTCAAGCCCACTCCTATATAACTCAGAGAAGGTAGAATACTGATTCTCAACTGTGCAGTGTGAAGGTGGGATACCCTCTTATCATGATTAATATCAGAGATTAATATCTCTGGGAATGGATGAACTACACAATTTTTTTTAAAACATCTTCATTAATTTATTGCTTTTAGTCATGATTTTCCATTTTTTATCTTTTTATTTTATGAAATAATTATAGAGTCACAAGAAGTTACTTTTCCAATTATTTTGAAATTTTGAATAGATCTATAAGAGGGTACATTAGTATGCTAGGGCTGCCAGAACCAAGAACCACAAACTGGGTGGCTTAAAACAACAAAATCCGGGCGCCTGGGTGGCTCAGTGGGTTAAGCCTCTGCCTTCGGCTCAGGTCATGGTCTCAGGGTCCTGGGATCGAGCCCCGCATTGGGTTCTCTGCTCAGTGGGGAGCCTGCTTCCCTTCCTCTCTCTCTGCCTGCTGCTCTGCCTACTTGTGATCTCTGTCAAATAAATAAAATCTTTATGAGACTGACGCGCTAATAAATAAAATCTTTAAAACAACAACAACAACAACAACAAAATCCATTGTCTTATGGTTCTGGGAGCTTGAAGTCCAAGACTGAGGTATCAACAGCTTTGGTTACTTTGGAGGGAGAACTTGTTCCAGGCCTCTCACCTAGTTTCTGGTGGTTTGCTGACCATCTTTGGCATTCTGGACTTGTGGACGCATCACTCTGACCTCTGCCTTCATCTTCAAATGTTCATAGTTCCTTCATAGTTCTTCATAGTTCCTGTGTGACATGTCTCTGTCCAAATTTCCCCTTTTAATAAGGATACAGTCATGTGGGATTAAGGTCCTCCTTACCGACCTCATCTTAACTTGATCATTTGCAAAGACTACATTTCTAAACAAGGTTACATCCACAGATAGTGAGGATTAGGACTTCAATAAAAGGTGGGGGGGAAGGACACAGTTCAACCCAAAACAGAGTATATAAGCTTTTTATGTGTATTAAAAGTAGAAAGGGGGGCGCCTGGGTGGCTCAGTGGGTTAAAGCCACTGCCTTCAGCTCAGGTCATGATCCAGGGTCCTGGGATCGAGCCCCGCATCGGGCTCTCTGCTCCGCGGGAAGCCTACTTCCTCCCCTCTCTCTCTCTGCCTGCCTCTCTGCCTGCCTCTCTGCCTACTTGTGATTCCTCTCTCTCCGTCAAATAAATAAAATCTTAAAAATAAATAAATAAATAAATAAAAGTAGAAAGGGTTTACAAGGTTGAGAACTTCAAAGCTTAAAAGGTGTACTGCAGGGGCACCTGGGTGGCTCAGTCTGTTCCATCTGTCTTCCTTCCGCTCAGGTCATGATCCCTGGGTCCTGGCATCTAGCCCTGCGTTGGGCTCCCTGCTCAGCGAGGAGTCTTATTCTCCCTCTCCCTCTGCCCCTCCCCCACACTCGTGCTCACATGTGCTTGTGCTCTCTCTCTGTCTCAAATAAATAGTAAATAAGTAAATAAGTAAATACTTTTTCTAAAAAAAGGTGTATTGAGAGAGGGAAAGAGACAGACTCCATAAAAATCTGCTTTTCCTCCCATTTTTGGAACCAGAACTACCCCTCAAGCAATAAAAACTCCCTGGATGGAGAGCTCTGGGGGCTCCAACACAGAACACTATGTTCCTTGGGTCTTTGCTTTAGTTAAGAGATAGACCAGAAAGATGAGCTTAAGGAAAAAATATGGAACAAAGGCTGGTGGGTACAAGCCAGTAAGTAGTTTTGGGGTCTGGCTGGTGACAAAAATGTATCTCCTGCTGGAGCTACAGCTGCTGATCTTTAAGTGTTGATTGGACAATCCCCAAGGAAGGGATGTTTCAGGAAGGTCATGTTTGATTTTCAAGCAAGTCTCATTAAAATTTCACTGTCAATTAATTAACCAGCAGTTTCTTTATATATCTCATAAACTATCC
This sequence comes from Neogale vison, assembly GCF_020171115.1. NCBI lineage: Eukaryota > Metazoa > Chordata > Mammalia > Carnivora > Mustelidae > Neogale > Neogale vison. The sequence continues at coordinate 62,921,410 of NC_058091.1, read as the reverse complement.
ACGTTTGACTCCATTCTCTCTTGAAAAGAAATTACTTAGGGGTGCGGTGCCTGGTGGTTCAGTCCGATAAACATCTGCCTTCAGCTCAGGGTCCTGGAATTGAGCCCTTTGTCAGCCTCCCTGCTCAGTGGGGAGTCTGTTTCTCCCTCTCCTTCTGCCCCTCTCTCTACTCATGCTCTTTCTCTCTCTCTCTAAAAAAAAAAAAAAAAAAATCTTAAAAAAAAGAGAAAATATTTAAAAGAGAATGAGAAATATTTTACAATTGTTAAAAAGAAACTAGTATAACTTAAAATATTATTAGATTCTAAATTTCAGTGAAAATGTCTTAGTAAAGTATCTTTTCCCCTATGGCCATGGGACTATCATCATAGGACATTTAAGAGCTATCCACTGTGTTGGTTGATATGGGGAAACTTTATAAGATCTTGAAGTTATTTTTCACTGAATGGGGTCAGAGTAACCTTTGGGCTGCTGAAAATAAGGAGTGGAAGTTGCTAAGGGTATGAATTTCCATTCATTGTGCTCCTGGAAAGATAATATGCAGTGGGAAGAAAGAGAGAACAGTGATCTTTGAGCTCAATATTTCTAAACCTTTGAGAGCAGATCCAGGCTTAAATGGATACAGTGATAAGTACAAAACTTAATTCAAGCCATTTAATGATTTTCCATTAAGATTATTTCAATTCAATTACAATGAAATTTAATTAGTATTTATTGAGTGCCTTGAGGAAACAAAGTTTTGATCATGGGTTTCTTGGTATTCCTTGATAGTTCTCAGTTAAAAGCTCTGTTCCAGCTCTGGACATAATTCACTCTTACTCTGCTAAGTCCCTGACCTAATCTTGGCTCCTCTATTCTCGTAATAAAATTATACTCTGTTCTCTTTTGAAACTCTGCTTAGGCTTCATCTTCTTTAAAAGCCTTTCCAGTCTAATACCAACAGATGCCTGTTGCGATGTTTTATTCACACAATTCCTGTAATACAAGCAGAAATATAGACTCTTTCTTTTTTTCTAAGATTTAAGATTTTCTTTTTTTAAGAATCTAAAATGTAGATTCCCAAGAAGAGACAGTCTTCTGCCCAACTTGTATTCTCCAGACTCCTCCCAGACACCCACAACGCACCCCCAAATCAGTGGCTCTCAGTCCTGGCTGCAGATTAGAATTAACGTGGGGAACTTTAAAGTTCTTTGTAGGAAGTTTAAGAAAAACATTTAATTTGGGAGCTCTTTGCCAGGCTAACTAAACCATCATCTCTGAGGGTGAGACTCTCAATGAATTTTTTATTTTTGTCTTTTTAAATTTCTAGGCCATTTTATTTTTTTTCCTCCCCTCTCCATGGCCCTAATTTCTAGGTCTGTTTAATATTTGCCCAAGGAAGAGACTATTTAAAAAAACAACTCAACAGGGTACATTTGAAGCTTTATTTGGCTTTATTAAGCAATTCATAAATATGGTATATAGGAAGCAGAGAGGTGCTCCCAGGTGTCAGAACATGGAAAGTTTTTATCGGAAGGAGGGTGGGGCAAGGAAACTATTAGCAAAAGAAAAGGATTGTCTGCTTACCCTTGGGGAGAGCGGGGAAAGAAAATTGTCCTGCAGGTTACTTCATCCAGCTTTGGGGGTTGGAGAAGGCCCCTGAGGCAGATTACTCCCTTGGCATTGATCAGAGAATTCCAGACTGACCAGTTAAGACTAAATTTCTGGGGTTGGTTGAAACTGCAGTTAGGTTAGGTATTAAGGCCCAATCCCGGGCCAAGTCCCACCATTTCTGGAGCTTGTAGTTTTCTCTTTAACAAGATTCTCTGTCTTACGCAAATCAGGACTCTTTACGAACCCGGATATGTCTATATCTCAGCCTGTTTTTCTCTGCCTTTGCGATTGTAAATTTCATAGGCTCAAGAGTTTTAAAGTTAAAAGGTACCTCAGAGGGCATTTCTTCATATTCATTTTTAGAAATCTCCTGCAAAGGATCCAGTTTACTCACCCATACATGGAAGATAATTTTGAAAAATTTCAAGACTTTGTAAGATGACGATGTTTGGAGATAATTATATAAAAAAGCAAACTTTATGTGGAACAGCAGCCCGAAGCATGCCCACATGTCCCCGGAGTGGCTGTGCGATAGTGGGCATACCTGGGCTCTGATGGCAGGAGACTCTTGCAAGTTTGGCCCTTGGGATGTTGGGCAAGTCTCAGTTCTTGCTATTTAAACCACTTCCTTATTTTTATTTCAATTTTTTTTAAAAGGTTTTATTTATTTTTTGACAGACAGAGGTCAGAAGTAGTCAGACGGGCAGGCTGAGAGGGAGAAGCAGGCTCCCCGCTGAGCAGAGAGCCCAATGTGGGGCTCCATCTCAGGACCCGGAGACCCTGACCTGAGCCGAAGGCGGAGGCTTTAACCCACTGAGCCACCCAGGTGCCCCTAAACCATTCCTTATTTTTAAAAAAAATGTGGAGGATAATGCCCCTGGGCTTGTTTAGGGTTGAAATTGGATAAATATTTATAAAAGTGGGTGATATATAGTTTGATTGCTTTTAATAGTTGTAAAAATTGTGGCTCAGTGGTTAAGCCGCTGCCTTCGGCTCAGGTCATGATCTCAGGGTCCTGGGATCGAGCCCCGCATCAGGCTCTCTGCTCAGCAGGGAGCCTGCTTCCTCCTCTCTCTCTGCCTGCCTCTCTGCCTGCTTGTGCTCTCTCTGTCAAATAAATAAAAATAAAATCTTTAAAAAAAAAATAGTTGTAAAAATTGCCAGAACTTTCTTTCACTGACCTTAAAAGAGAAAGTGAAAAAGAATTAGTTATTTTGCATTTGAATAGGTACTTCTTACTTCTGTCAGTTCTTTAAATATCTCAGATTCCCAGCATAATCTCTCTTAATTTTGCCAGTTGGATTAAAAAAATGTATCTGGAGTGCTTCCTAGAGTTCATTGCTGTCCTCAATTCTGCTCTATTCTTTGAAGCCTGTGAAAGAAATGTAAACTCCATTATTGTTCCCTAAAGGCATTTAGTATGTTAGTAACCTATGGGAGAACTAATCTATGTTAAAAATACATCCTTCTAAAAATTTTTTTAGAGAAAGAAAAAAAGAAGAATTAATTACATGATGAGAATAAATCTCTTTTATGAATTTATTGTTACCAAAACCCAAAGCAGGTAGAGGACATGGTGCTTTACCCATCACACATGAGGAAGGAGAGTTGAAAACCCAGCAGCAGTGGGGCGACTGTAAAGCATTGGCTGTTGTGACTGCAGGTTCCTGACGGGCTTCTTTCAGTTTGAGCCTCAAGGAGAGCAAATATCAACACTTTTCTGTTTTGTCCAGAAGAAGTACCAGGGCAGCCTATCAGAGAAAATAAAAAACAAGAGAAGATAAGATCTTAGCTAGAGTATCTAGGGCAAGCATTTGCTTTTAACCTCAGAACCAAGAGGAAGTGGTAGCTTGTCAGAGTGTTGTTTGCGAAGGCTGAAGTTCTGCTCGAGCCTGGAGCAATGCAGATGTCTCCCAAGGCCTCTGATAATAAGTGACAATTTCAACATCAAGTTTATTGGGCTAAAAATAAAACGGAAAGAAATGCCATCCCCTAATATTTTCAGGGAAAAGATTCTTGGAGAAATTATTTCCCTATGTCTCTTACTCTTAAAGCCTTTAACCTGCTTGATCTTAGGCTGGGGAGATTACTGAAATCAGAACAACATGAGAAACTGAATGATGACAGTTGAGTCAAGTTAGAAAAAGTATCACATTGTACTTAGTGGTGCCATACCCTTAAATCTTGACTACATATACTAAGTCTTCGTATGCAAGTCCCTTGCATGTAAATTGGAATAATGATTTATGCTATTTGCCTTGATCCAGAAGATGTTGTTGGTTATAAAACTATATATTATTAAAAAGAAAATGACAGGTCCAAGGTGGAGCCACGCGCTCCCAGGACAGAAAACCAAGACTTAATTTCAATTTCAACCTCTCTAAGGAGTGGAAGTTTTAATTCAATCAATCTGGAATATATATGTGTATATATACATATATATGTGTATATATATATATATATATATATATATATATATTTTTTTTTTTTTTTGGTCAACACCAAAGCATAATTTATCACTGGAGGCCCTCTCCCTGCAAGGGAAAATGAGGTTATCTGCATGAAAAGACCCCCTACCACTTCCTCTAAGGGAAGGTGACCTTGCCTGCAATCCTTTCTTTTCTTTTGCTAATAACGTCTTGCCCCTCCTCCTTCACATAAAAACTTGACATTTTGTACAACACCTCCTGAGCTCTCCTCTGCTCGTCAGATGAATTTTATTTTACCTTTTTAAATTCCCTACTATTTGGACCCAAGATAGCTCAGATTGTCACTCTGTCTGCATGATGGCTTCTCTACAGATTATAACATAGCAGCCTCCAGATAGCAAAACCGTGACCCATGGATAGGAATTATGTAGGTGAAGTATTCACTTGAGAACTCTCTGGGAGCTAAAAATGTACAGCAATGTAGTAGGCTACCTTCCAGTGGGCTTAGCTCACTGTTATGGGAAGTATGGAAGCTAAGCCTAAATGATCATCTGCTCACGAAGTTGTGGAAGGAATTCTGGGGCTCTGGAGGAGGTAGACTGCAAGGTCTCTGACCAATATAAGGTTATATGACTTTGAACTAAATTTGACAGAAAACTTTGGTTTCTGCCACCTTTTTTTTTTTCCACCCAAATTTTTGTTTAAATTCTATTTAGAACATACAGTACAATATTGGTTTTGGGAGTGGTTTCTGCTGCCTTTCTCATTTTAGATGATAAAGAAAGCCATCCAGGTACTTACGAATAAAAACACTAATTTAAATGTGAGATAATGAAGAGTATGGTCTATTTGTAAGCTGAGCCCTCTCAAGCTCTACTGGGGGTTTGTTAAAGAGCAAAAATTCAACTGAGTAAATTTGAAGATCTAATTGGCTTTATTAAGTGATGGATGATTCTGGCAATATCCTGTATAGCAAGCAGCAGCAGGAGCTTTGAGGAGTTGTACAAGATGGAAGATTTTTTTACAGGAAGGAGGGTGGAGCAAGAAGTCATTGGCAAAAGTGAAAAGAAACAAAACAAAACAAAACTATTCCAGGCAAGGCTACCTTAAGGGAGAGGCCAAGGTGGCTTACCTCATCTTCCTTTGGGGGATGAAGAGGGCCCATTTGACAGGTTATCTCACTGGTGCTGATTAGAAGATTCCTGACTGACTAGGTAGGACTATATCTGGGTGAGGGGCTTAAAAATGCAATTAGGTGAGGAATATATTAAGCTTTGATTTGGTGGCTGGACATAAGTGACGCCATTTTGGTCCTGTGGTTTTCTTTTTAACAGATTCCTTAGACGACTGTGTGAGTACTTTTAAAAACTGAAATGTCACTCAGCTTTATTGTCTCAGATTCCTTTCCCGTGTATTCCCTGGTCCCTCTTCTGTCTTACTTTGCCAGTGTGTTCTGTTTCATGTCTTACCTATTCATTAGATCCATTATACCCAATTACAAGATACTTTCATGGTGGATTGATTTTCATGGCAGACTCCAGTGAAATTGCATACATCAGTTCACCAATAACCTTTGCAGCCCGGAGTCCTGTGCTCTGTATCTACTTCAGACATTAGGAGAGACACAAAGGGTCTATCATTGGTGCTTTGCATGAGAAGTACATTGCATAAAACATAATTTATCTCCTTAATTCTTTGTGAGCTCTTTCAAAGCTGATTTCCAAGTTTATTCCTTACCCAAAAAGGTGAGGCTGCAGATAAAATAGAGTCCTCTTCCCCAGTGCCTGGGCATGGCACATGTTGGGATAACAGCTGGCACGGGGGATATTAATAAACAGCCATTGTCCTTGCACCTGGCTGGGGGATCGCAGTCAAAGCCTATAACCAGTGCAGCTGCACAGGGGCTTGTCAGATTATTTGGAGCCACAGAAATGAGAAAAATAATTATTTAGAAATACATAGTATACTAGCCTCCATGAAATACTTAAAATACTAAGAAAAGGTAAATGAAGTACACAGTAAAATAAAACTATTTTGAATCATCTCCAAACTACTGAATCCACTTGCCCATTATCATAAAGATAAAGAACATTGATTGTAGAGAAAAATAAAATAGAAGAGCTATTTGAGTAGCATAAAAATATGGGGCTAATATTGGTATTGGAATATGTACAAATGCCATGTAGCTTCAGTTGTTCAGAGGTTCCACTAGGATACCCAATCTAAGTAAATTAAGTTAGGGTGTGCTCCGCTGGATAAATTAAGTACAGAAAAGTGTGAGGGGCATTGAGGGGTGGGAGAGTTTGGGTTCTGCCAGCAAGCAGGGAAGGTCGTGCCGGTAAAATGGCTGTGGAAATAGAGTGGAGGGGGGTCTACTTTTGAGAGACTGTAGAGGCAGAATCCGTAGGATCTGGAAACTCAACGGATAAAGTAAATAAAGTGAGGTGGAGACAAAGATGCCTTCAGCCTTTTAGTTACTTGTACTGCTTCCTCACGGTGTTAAGGAAAACACTGCAGATGAATGCACCGATCCTCTCATGGCAGCCTCTGTTCTTGGTCCTCTACAGCTGGGAAGTAGGATTGAACGCTACTATTGATTCCACCAAAGAAAATCCACTTTATAAGCCAGCGTTCAGTGGCTGGTCCTATCCATGGCGGTGGGGGAGAGTGTGTGTGTGTGTGTAGACTGGGCAGATGGAAGGTGGCTACAGTTCATTATATGAGGTGGGTCTCCTCCTTCAAATACCTTCTTCAAATATCACTCTGCGCTGCCTGCGTCGCTCTAGTTCATGGTCTCCTGTCCCCGTCTTTCCTCCTCCATCCCATGGATAAAACCTCCAGCCTCCTCCCTTTCTTGGTTCCCGCTGCACTTACTCTCCACTCTCTGATACACAGAAATGCACCTCACCTCAACCCCTCCTCACCCATCACCTCCTACAGTCTGCAGGTGTCTGTGATTCTGAAGATGACTTCATTCACACTCAACAAACAAGATCCTTAAACTGAAAGATCCATCCCCTTTACAGGACCGCCGATGGATTTTAAACACCCGATTTTATTTCTGTCACACACAAAAATGTTCTCAAGCTTGGTATCTAAAGCCCTGCTCCGTGAAGATTTTAAATATCCTTTTGTAATCTCAGCAACCCATCACATGTCCTAGGAGATAGAGAAGTCGATGCAAATGTTTCCGAGTGCTCTCTGACCGGTGGTTGTCAAGTAGGATCTCCCCTGATTTTGCATCTGTGCCAATCCTTCTCATTTTGTGCATTTTTATTTGTAGAGGTTTAACATTATCCTCTGTTATTTGGTGTTAGCCCCAGGCTCAGTGTTATGGAGGTGACTCTTTCTGCCACTCACCTCCATGGTCCACGGAAGCCACTCTATACCTATGGATGTGGAAGTTAGTCACAGTATAAGAGAAGCCAGAAAATGCTACTCCCCTTTCATACTTGGCTGAACACTGAAGAAAAATACGATCTTCATAAAACCAAACACAGAAGCATTTTCCATTCTTCCTGCTTTTCCTTTCCTTCAATATATATCTTGTCACCTCTTTTTATTGAATGGATTAGAAATTCAAGACTTTCTCTTTGATGTCAAAAATTTCATTTTATTTTTTATGTTGAGAACTTCTTTTCTGTTTGCTCTTTTCTTTTTCTGTTATTTGGTAGAAATATAACTCTTGACCATATCATTTTTTTAAAAATGCAATTCAACAGAGAACTATAACTAATCCCCAAAGAATTCCTTTAGTTCTGTAGTCTTGGATTTCTTGGGGATCCTACTTTAAACTTGATACAACTATAAACCCTCACTGATTCTGTGAGCACCCACCCTTCAGGTAGGTAAACTCTATTTTTTCAATTTATTATTTATTGTATTTAATAACAAGAGTGAGCCAAGATACGTAAACGACAAAGAAAATAAGAATCTTTCAATGAAAGTTGGTTGTTTTTTTTTTTTTTTTAAGATTTCATTTTTAGGTAATCTCTACACCCAATGTGGGGCTCAAACTCACAACCTCGAGACCAAAGCTCGCATACTCCACCAACTCAGCCAGCCATGTGCCCCGAAGGTGTGTTTTGATTTTTTTTAGTGTGAATTTTGCTGTGATGAAGATGCCCTTCTTTTTTTTTTTTTTTTTTTAAGATTTTTAGTTATTTATTTGATAGAGAGAGATCACAAGTAGGCAGAGAGGCAGGCAGAGAGAGAGGAGGAAGCAGGCTCTCCACCGAGCAGAGAGCCCGATGTGGGGCTCGATCCCAGGACCCTGAGATCATGACCTGAGCTGAAGGCAGAGGCTTAAACCACTGAGCCACCCAGGCGCCCCTGAAGATGCCCTTCTAAAACAGCATTCCATCCATAATAAATATTGGAATTCTAAGAAAGTTAGGTGTTTACAACAAAACCTGTATTTCTTTTGGAAATTGAATAGAGGCTGCCAGAGTCTCTCCTTGGCGGTGATGTCTGCTCCAACCTTGAATAATGAAATTGCACCTGGCCCTCCCCGCTACCGTTCTCCCACAGCTCTTTATGCATATTTCTATTACTGTACCTATCATGTTATAATGGAACTTTCTGCTTAAGTGAATTTCTATAAAATTGCTTTTACTGAACTGCTTTTAAAGACTTTGATGATAAGCCATCAGTCCATACTTTGATGTGCTGTAAGAAATAGCTCCACTTTATCTGGTGTAAGGATATTTCTGAGGATATTGTCAGTATTTTCATAGCATTTTATTTGCAGGACACTTGAGGGTTTGTTTGGGCCTTATAGCAGGACTAGTTATGTTCTTCCTGAGCAATTAGTCTGCTGTTACCTGGTGGAACCTGTAGATTGTATAACTGGTTATGTTTCTCCTTTTAAAGAGAATGATGAAAAGCTTAGAACCAATTTCCCGGTGGATCCTTAGCAAATACAGGTAGGCCTTCATTGTATTTATTTTGTGTGTTTAGCCTACCTCTGTTGAGTTCCTTTTTGCCTCATCTTTCTTATTTGCTTCTAATATACTTTATTTTCTTAAGTTGTGCATCTCTTTGTTCTCTGTAAGAACTTTTAAAGAAAAGCATGAAAATAAACATACATCTGCATCTTTCTCTCACCAGGCTGTGGGCTCCTTGAGTGGACTGGATTGTTTTTACATCACTTTGTGTTTGGAACTGGCACAGAACTTCATCGTAGGCTTAGTGAATGTTTTTGAAGATAATGGCCAACGAAGTTGCCATTATGGAACAGAAAAGAATCATCTGTTCATTTGAACAATGATAGTTTTCTTTTTCATGGTAAAAAAAAGGGGAAATACTGTGAATCAAACTGTTACTTATAGACAAAAAGTTGGAAGATGTTTCTTATGTGAGTCAAGGATGAAAAGATGGACTAAATAAAAAGTTCCTTCTTTTTAACCTGTTGTTGCTGTGGTCATGAATCTTGTGTGGCCTATAAACGAAGGGAAAAGAAAGGTGTTTGCTGTCTGTCTGGTGCACAACATCATGCAAAACTGGTACTAGATAAATACATGTTGAGTTAAGTCTACTTCTCTGGATGTTAGGTGGGGAAACAGAGTATCTAAAATCCTTGGCAGAAAATGTCTGGCCCTTCTTTTGTCTCAAACAGGAACCTAAAAATGTCTTAGGAAACCACTGAAGTAGGATTGCCAACCTAATTCAGAGTCGGTAATGGGATAATGTCTTTAATGGTAAGATGTCCAGTTTTACCTAGAACTTTCAAGTCTTGATGAATAGTAAATTAACTTTGTCCTTTAAAGCAAACAAAGCAACATAATAAATATTGGGTTCTCTTTTACCTTTCTGGGATTCCTTAGAATAGAAGATGCTCATGACTTACTTGTAACTTGAAATCCATGGTATCCATCCGAACAGAGCAAGGTGATGATGAAGCTGCCTTTTTTTTTTTTTTAAATCAAAGATTTTTGTCTTTAAGTTCTATGGATGCATCCCTAAAAATGTCTGCCATGTGCATCCTTTCCTCCTCATTCCCCTGTTAAACCATCCAGTCCCAAACTTTCAAGATCTCATCCCAGCAATGATACAATAGATTTTTCAGCTGGCTTCCCTGTCACTACTTTTTTCTATCAGTTCAATCCTGAATGTTACTGTTAGACTATTCTTCTAAAAATAATGTTTTCACCATATCATTTTTTAAAAGATTTTATTTATTTATTTGAGGGAGAGCTCTAGGCAGCTGCGGTGTGGAGGGGGTGCTGTCAGAGGGAGAAGCTGACTCCCCACTGAACAGGAAACCCAGGGCAAGGCTCCATCCCAGGACCCAGAGATCAGGATCTGAGCCAAAGGCAGACGCTTACCTGCCTGAGCCACCTAGGTACCCCTCATTGCAATAATTTCTGTCCACACAAATCAACATCAAGTTTTTGGGTAAAGGGGCACCTGGGTGGCTCAGTGGGTTAAGCCTCTGTTTTCGGCTCGCGTCATGGTCTCGGGGTCCTGGGATTGAGCCCCGTGTCAGCTTCTCTGCTGGGTGGGGAGCCTGCTTGCCCCTCTCTCTCTGCCTGCCTCTCTGCCTACTTGTGATCTCAATCTCTGTCAAATAAATAAATAAAATCTTAAAAAAAAAAAAATTCTTGGGTAAAGCACAAGGTCTCATTCTGGCTTCCAGTTGTGTACACCAGAGTGCGCTCTGTGGCAATCTTAAGCATCCTGTCTGGGTCCCCGGTCTTGACTGCCCCTTTAAGGTACCCATATTTGCATGCAACAGGAAATAGGGTGTGGTTTGTTCTTGAATGAGACAAAAGTTGAGGGCCAAAAGCAGCTTATCCTTGACCTAGAACCGGCACTGCATTTAGAAAAAAAGCTTGTTTACAGTTAAAACCTAGACCGTTAAGTAGCATTTATAGTTAGAAGGAAGAAAATAAACAGCAACTGTGAATACAAACTTTAAATGCTCCTGCTAATATAATAGCTGTGATTTACTGAGAGCTTACTATGTGCTAGGCACTACCTATTGTCTAACTTAACTGTTAAATAGATACTATTATTATCCATATTTCACAAATGTGTTCCCCAAGGTCATGCAGCTAGTAAGCCAAGACTGAAAACAAGGAAGTTTGGCTGCCTGGATAGTCTCCTAACCAGAAAACTAAAATAACTTTTAATAGAACCGAAATCCAGTGTCCACCCTAAAAACCTAAGAAATGGCTGCTCTAGGAAATAACAAAGCATGTTTTGGGCCCATATGCAAGAAGAAATTGCCTCTATCTGGAAGGAAAAGATTATTTCTGAATAAAAGTGTGCTCTAGCATGAGCCCAAACCTGGCACGGGTGATCCTCTTGTTCTCCCAGTTTATTTTGGCCTAGCTCCTTCACCTGTTGTCCAGACGTTTCTTTTCACCAAGAAAACCCACTGTTTAGTGAGGGCAACCTTTTATTCCATATCGAACTGCTGACCTCAGTCACCACAATTTTGAGGGTGTTGGGGGATTACTTCGGAGTGGGGTCCATGCTATGATCCTTGGTGGCAGCCTCTGGGCTAAACCCAGTCAGTTCATTTTAACTATGCAAAAAATGGTGCAAGCCAGAAAGACTGTGGAATCGATGTGTCGGCATTTCAAGGAGATGCTTCCAATAGAAATGTGACCGTAATATACAAGTAGAGAGCCCTGACCAGGCAGTCCACCCGATACAGGAAATGCCCATGATTAGAATTCAGACAGAAAAAACAAAACAAAACAAAACAAAACCAAACCACTTTGAACACAGGATGTTGCCTCAGTTTTCTGTTGCAGTGTGGACAAGCCCTGCTGGCTCCCAGAGCTGACTATGCACACTTCTTCCCAGCCTTGAGGGCAGTGGCTCATCACTGGTAGCCTAAAATTGGCCATGGTAGGAGTATTCAGACCACAGGCTCCCTCCTTCCGCCCCCCTCAGTGGTTTAACAATAGCACACCATTGAAATTACCCCAATAGTTGCTTAAAACAGCAGCTCTGTATTATTTCTCCCAGTTCCGTGGATTGACTGGGCTCATCTGGGCAATCTGTTCCGCATGGTGAAGCGAGGGTGACTCATACGGCCGCTTTTTGCTGGAAGAGGATTTCTCAACCCTCTCACTACATTTGGGGCTAGGGAATTATTTGTTGTGGAGGCTGCTCTGTGCACTGTAGGATTTTAGCAGCATCCTTGGCCTCGACCTACTGGATGCTAATAGTTGACAGCCAGAACTGTCCGTAGGGGCAGAAGAGCCCAGGCTGAGAACTACTGAGCCAGAAGCCTGGTGGAGGCTGAAACCTCAAAGATGACTCCCAGGAATGGTAAAATTGAACGGGGTTGCTTATGTCAAGGGTTTTAAGATGGAGTTAGGAGCCTATTAAGGGGGGTGGGCCTTATGCATGTCCTCACTGGTGGAAGCCTGAACTTTTGAACTGGGCCAGACCACAAATATTCCAAGGACTCAGTCAGAACACCTGCAACTTGCTACGGTAAGAGATTTTGCTTAGTGATAGCCTTAGCAACCAATTATGTTCAGTCAAGGTTAGCTTTCTGCTGCCAACACCAATCAAAAATTCTTTGTAAATGATGTATACAAGCCTTCCCTTTTTGCTTGAAAAGCTCCTGACTTTTACTCCTGAATGGGACACTATTTAGTTTGCTACCCAAATCTGTATACCCTGAACTGCAAATCTTTGATCCCATATAAATGCTCTGGCTAATTATTGGTTCCTTAGGTTGACACTTCTCATCTTCCAGGTGTCTGGGATCCTTTGTTAAAAAGATATTTGTTCACGATACTTGTTAAAGATGTTAACCCAAGATATTTATTCACGATATTTGTTAAAGATGTTAACCCAGTGTTTATCTAGGGGGACCACTACAATGGAGTTTGTAGTAAGGGAGTGAGAGTAGGCTTAGCTTTGAATACAACAAGGAACAGTGGGAATTTAAAGCCAAGGAGCAGGGTGTGGGGTCCGTGGATGGAAAAATCACCAAGAGAAATATCAGGGTTTGGAACCCTGGCTAAACTAGCTTGACAGGATTCTTGTTGAAGGAAGCCAGAGTGATAAGAGACTGAGGGTGATCAGGTATTAAGAGGAGGTATTTTCAATAGACTAATTCAGCAGGGTTTTTGATAAAACGGAGTGAGCAGACCAAGGACAGAGCCTAGGGTTAGGACTTCTTCAAAAAGAGGAACCGGAGGAGCCTGATGCAAGTTTGGGTCAAGGAGAGAGTCTTTGGGACGCCTGGGTGGCTCAGTTGGTTGGACGACTGCCTTCGGCTCAGGGCGTGATCCTGGAGTCCCGGGATCGAGTCCCACATCAGGCTCCCAGCTCCATGGGGAGTCTGCTTCGCTCTCTGACCTTCTCCTCGCTCATGCTCTCTCTCACTGTCTCTCTCTCAAATAAATAAATAAAATCTTTAAAAAAAAAAAAAAAAAAAAGGAGAGAGTCTTTGTTGGGCGCCTGGGTGGCTCAGTGGGTTAAAGCCTTAGCCTTCAGCTCAGGTCATGATCCCAGGGTTCTGGGATCAAGCCCCACACTGGGCTCTCTGCTCAGCGGGGAGCCTGCTTCCTCCTCTCTCTCTGCCTGCCTCTCTGCCTACTTGTGATCTCTCTGTCAAATAAATAAATAAAATCTTTAAAAAAAAAAAAAAGGAGAGAGTCTTTGTCACCACCTCCATTTGGCCTGTCATAATTCCACAGCATGATGGATGGCTTTAAGAGAATACGAGCAAAAGCTAAAGGAATGGAACCATCCTGTGTTTCTTGCTGATCAAAGCAAGTCCCAAGGCCAGATCAGATTCAAGGGGAGGGAAAATAGACTCCACGTGTTGGGGAGAGGAGTAACCAACTCATGGCCATCTCTAATCTGTGCAGTACCATATTTGCATTCAAGGATTCAGTATGAATATTCTGCAGAAGGAAGGGAAATTTTGAGAGAGAATTCTATTGAACATCAATCAAAATGAACTCCAAAAACAGACATAAAAGCCCTTATCTAGACCAAATGATTATCCATGTGATGCTAAAGAGGAGAACCGTATCATATACAGAGAGTACAAAGCAATATATTTTTAGATTCTATAGTTCTGTTACATCAAAGATTTGTAACAAAAGTTGGAATTTGCTTCTCTGGTTAGAATATTGGTAATGATGTCTTTCCACTAGAAAAAAAAAGTAGTCCTTACTAGGTTGTTGACATAAATTTTTGTTCTTTGATGGAACAATGATAACATTATTGATGTTTCTGAAAATGGAAGCAGTATTGTGAGTGTTCAACTATTTTACATTAGTATTCAATGCATTTATATCACTATAAATGTTGGAGATTGCAGAGTTTTAAAGATATTTCTCAAGACATTTTCTAAAGACCTGGTTGTTTATGAGAAGGATCCAGTGCCTATCTTTTCACTTGAATTTTTGCCAGTGCATCCTCACCTGAATGCTAAAGATAGAAGTAGGTATTTTTTGCTCTAAGGCACTCTCCCAAAAAAAGTATTTAGCAGAACTCTAGTTTCACAGAATGTTAATGGGTATTGCATGCAAAAGGATCTATGGGTTGTATAAGCTTGGGAAATTCTAAATTGCGAGTAGGCTGGTTTCTTTATTGCTGGATTTTTTAGGGTCTTCACTACGGTCATGTATATTATGAGTATTAAAGTACACAGGGTTTCCTAGACTTACTTAGCCATAGAAATAGAGGCATGTCTTACATAACTAGTGTTCTTCAGGGCACTCTTGGTAGAACTTGTTCTAAGTAGAAATAAAGGAGGAGGAGGAATCTTGAAACAATTCTATTCAAGCTCAATCAAAATTAACTCAACAAACAGGCAGAGCGTAGCCTTAGCACTTAAAAAATAGGTGTCTGTGAAGCCGGCCCTCTGTCCAATAATGTATTACACTGTTGGGTTTGTTCCATGCATCAGTAGAGTTTTGAATACAGAGGACTGAAACAGTTTAAATAAAGATTATTTTGCAGAAGTTATTTTAGATGCATGAAATTGACTCATCCAAGATCACCAAAGATTAATTAGTTGAAACAGTAATTTAGAAAGGAAGAACCAGAATAAGTGCAGACCTTTTCTCTCTTCTTGTCTTATTAGCAAATAACAATTGTATATATTTACAATGTACAAAGACCAATGTTTTGACATATGTATATACTGTGAAATGATTACCACAATCCCCCCTCATCTTATAAAATAAATCTGAAGCCCTTAGGAATTAGAATTTGGATTGTAAGCAATATATTAACTTAGCTGTGGTAGGCAGCTTCTAGGATGGTTTTCACTGATCCCCGTCCCCTGGTATTTATGCCCTTGTAAAACCCCCTCCCTCTGAGCGTGTGCTGAACCCGGTGACTAGCTTCTTGCTTCTGGTATTAGGTTACAGAAGAGACTGTCTTCTGTCTTGCTTATCCTTCTCTTGCTCACTTGTATGAGGCCAGCTGCTCTCTGCAGAAGCTCATATGATAAGGAACTAAGGGAGGCCTCTGGCCAGTTACCCTGAGGAACTGAATCCGGCCAACAACCTCAGGAGTGAGTCTGGACATGGATTCTCCCTGAGCTGAGTTTCGACATAACTGCAGTCTTATGAGAGATCTGAGCCTGAGGACCCAGCTAAACCATGCCTAGATTCCTGACACAGAAATTGTGAGATAATACATGTGTGTTTTTCTGAGCTGCTACGTTGTAGGGTAATTTGTTAGGCAGCAATAGATAATTAGTGCAGAATTAAAAGACGTACTTTTGTAAAAGGTTTTATTTATTTGAGAGAGAGAGAGAGAGAATGAGAGAGAGCACAAAGGGGAAGGGGCAGGCTGAGGGAGAAGCCAACTCCCTGCCCAGCAGGAAGCCCAAGGCAGGTCTCAATCCTGGCACTTCCAGGATCATGACCTGAGCCAAAGGCAGTCGCTTAACCAACTGAGCCACCCAGGCACCCTAGAAAAGGCACTTAGAGAGGGTCAGTGTTGTATTATCCAAGTCAAACCTTGCAGGTAGCCAAAAGAAGGACTAAAGTGTTGTGGTTAAATTGTGCTTTTGAATGACAGCATAGAAAAATACTTATTTAATTGGGGAAAAACCTGGAGGATCCAGGTGAAATCTAGGTGATACAAATCTGAATTTTCAGTGCTACTTCCAGGGGAGGTATCAGACATACAAGGTGTAGAAATTGATAATTGCCTGGCCACTGTGATTGCTGAAGAAGCTATTGCTATGATAGGGTCCCTTGCTATAAAAGCTTGCCTCAAACACAGCCACCCGTTTTGGTTTAAATATTTTAGCTACTGGGGAAGGATGTTATGTCTGCCCAGAGCATAGTAGTGTTGGTTTAGAAGGCTTCCTCCCTACCCCCCTTTTTTTCTTGAGGTCTGGTTTGGATTACTTCTTTTGGGTGTCCTTCTATGTGTTCTTGAATTCCACAACTATGAATCAAACACTAGTGCTAGGTATTGATTTAGGCACTAAGGATTCTTATTTTAGTTTATTTTTAAGATTTTATTTTTATGTAATCCCCATATCCAGCACAGGCCTCGAACCCACAACCATGAGATCAAGAGTGTCACACTCCACCAACTGAGCCAGCCAGGGACCCCTGCACTGAGGATTCCATGGAAAAATCCTCACTCTCTTGAAACTTCCATACTAGTGAGGAAAGAGAGAAAGTAACAAAGCAAATACAAGTAATTAGGTAGTATCAGCAAAAAGAAGGAAGAGAGAGAGAGAAGGATGGTGAGTTCTAGCTTCTGTACCAGTTATCAAGGTCTGGACTATAACCAGCTATATGTCCATTGCTGCACTGTGCCCACTGTGATCTGCTTTACAACTGTACCCAAGAACACCAGAGTCTCTATGGCTTCCTCTCTTCCCTCTGTAAGTGCTATTCTCATTCTTGCTTTCATGTCCTTTTATTATTAATTTATTTTTTAAGTTTATTTATTTATTTTTTAGTAATCTCTACACCCAATGTGTGGCTCAAACTCACAATCCCTGAGATCAAGAGTCACATACTCTTCCAAGTAAACCAGCCAAGTGCCCCTGCTCTCATGCCCTTTTAAAAGACTGATCTTCATGGCTTTCTCATGAAGACTTCTTTGATAATTTTGCCTCCATTAACCCCTCTGTCTTCTGGGGATCTGAGGAGACCATTACCCCTCTAAAATAAAAGGTACCGAAACAA
This sequence comes from Neogale vison, assembly GCF_020171115.1. Taxonomy (NCBI): domain Eukaryota; kingdom Metazoa; phylum Chordata; class Mammalia; order Carnivora; family Mustelidae; genus Neogale; species Neogale vison. Next base: position 62,904,240 of record NC_058091.1, on the reverse strand, counting down.
AACAAAACACAACTTACCCATCTTTTTTGTTTTCTTTGTTTCAGGTTGATAGTTGATTTTTACTTTTTCCTTTGTGTGTGTATGTGTGTGTGTTTTAAAGATTTTATTTATTTTTGAGAGAGAGAGAGAGAGAGAGAGAGAGAGAAAGAGAGTGCATGAACAGTGGGGAAGGGCAGAGGAAGAAGCAGACTTCCTGCTGAGCAGGGAACTCAATGTGGGGCTCACCCAGGACCCCAAGATCATGACCTGAGCTGAAGGCAGAGGCTCAACCAACTGAGCCACCCAGGCTCATCTTTTGTGTTTGTTGCTTTGTTGTACATCCCTCCTCTTCACCAATAGAATTTCAGGTTTTTGAGTTTGGTGAGTTTTTACACTAAAACTCAATATATAAGTATGTATGGAATATGCAAGCAAAACAATCTTGATGGTAGCTTCATTAGAAGAAATATGAAAGACAAAAGATATGATGTCTGTCTTTGCAGAATTTAATATATATTTGGAGAGAGAAAATGCTCTTCCTTAGGTGGGAAAACCATGGAAAGACAGCTCATATAAATCAAATACTTCATGGTATGTTATGGCAAGTGGCTTCCAAATAATTTCGGGTTGCAACCACAATGAGAAATGGACTATACAACATGACTCTCTATGTATATACATATTTTCATGTGTGCATATAAGTGGAATTTTGCAAAAATAATATGTTTTACAGAACAATACTTAATTTCTATATGGAATACATTCTGATGTTTCCTCTTCTGTTCCAGTTTTCAAGAAATGCTGGTGGAAACCCTCTGAACTGATCTCACAAAGAACAAGACCCCCATTTTGGAAAACATTGGTATAGCCAGGTGGTAGAAACACAGAGGTGTGAAGTAAAAGATTATTGAATGGTATGAGTCCAGGGATGTTGCCCTGGAAAAGATAATTGATATATCTCTTAAAAGGAGTGCTTTATTTAAATTATTGGGATCCATGACAGTGTTGATGCTGAGTTGGGACAATAGTATGGGCAAAGAAGGCACAGAGGTTAGAGTAAGATGCAAGTTCAGGGATTTGAAGATCAGAATTCTGGTCTTCTATATGACTGCTTTTATAGATTATGGAAATAATATAAAAGTTAAACTAAAGGCCTAAAAACAAATTATGAGGATACATATTTGAGAAAAATGTTACTATTGATAATTGGGAAGGTTTAATAGGAGAGCAGATCTATGGCATTTAATAATTCATACCATTATTTGCATTAGTATTCCCTTTTGTAAAAATTCTTTATAATCAGAATTATTACCATTCCTCAAAGTAAACCTCTGGGCATAGGAAAGACTATTTCTAGAAGAAGAAACTGGTGCATACAGATAATAGGCATTGTTCAGGGTATGTTTACTTGAAGTGACTTTAGTAGATCAGGCTAATTCTAGCCCAAAGGACTTAGTTGACCCCAAGAGTTTAGAAGACAGGTACACATGTCAAGCAAAAATGGAAATAGAACAAGAACATTGAAACAATGACCACTTATTCTGATGCAGTCTGAAGATTGGCTTGTCTCTTTTCTCGGGGGTATAAATTGTTTATATTGTATATTGTTGTATATTGTTGCTGTGTTTTACTCAGTTTTGTGAAGACCTGGGTATGGAGTGGGTGATGAACTTTGGGGGAAGGAAACATTGGGTATAGGTATACTTAAAAAAAAAAATTATTTCAGTGTGCATGGGTTGATCAGAGAAATTAAAAAAGGGAAGCCCGGTGTGGATATACAGAGCATAGGGGCTCCCATGGTTTCCTAGAGTTCTTCATATTTCCTTCTAGAAGCATCTGAGGGGAGGGCTTTGTGTCATCATCCATCTTTTGCTCTTTAGATAGGTTTTCTCCTTTTCTCTCTCCTTCAGAAATGGTGTGAAAAGAGAAAGATAAAAGGGCTAGGATTCCAAGGAAATTCCACATGTTGTATGGAAGTAGGAAATGGAGTCCCTAAATTTATTTAAAAATTTTGTTCCTAATATCTTCATTTTAGTACTTTTTTTCAGAATAAAATTGCAACTGTTGCCTCTGCATCAAATTTGACTAAGGCTAAAAATAGATGAGCAAGGTTAAACGTGGAAGAAGTGGCCCAGCATCTCCTTCCTCCTTTTGATTTTGTTTTCGTTTGAATGAGAAGGAGGTGGCTTACACAATGAACAAGAACAACAACTGACTGGATGACTGTGTGCTTTGAGCCAATTATGATATTTTTGTGGGAAAGCTTCCAGTTCTTAAGTCTCAGTTATGTAGAGGTGGGAGGCAGCTGGTGTGAATATCTGTCTGCAGGGTACATGTATACTTATTCTGATCCAATATGGCATGACAGCAATGTGCTTATTCAAGAAAATAGTTATCTCAGTTTTCTTGTATTCTAACACAAAACTTCTTCATTCTCGCCACTCAAAAGAAAAAGAAAAAAAAAAAAAAAGCCAAAGCCAAGGTCACCAAAATACTGTGAGATTGCTAAGTTGCCTTCAGTGAAGGACCCTAGTAATGAAATTAACCTACATCCGAACTGGCCACATTAACTCATTATCTCTGTCCCCAGCTCCTCCCTGCTCAAGTCTCCATTTAACCAACCACTGGCAGCATTTCCTCCAGTTTTCAGAATTTTTTGACTTCACAGGTCCAGGTGGTGATCAAATCCTGTTGCATATACCTTCAAAGCATTTGTCCATTCATTTATTGATGTAGTTTTCATGCATTTAATAAATACTTACTGTGTACCATACACTGCGCTAAGTACCAAGGATACAGTGATCACTAAGATAGACACAATGTCTGCCATAATAGGGCTGGTAGTACAGTGGGGCCCCAGACAGACGAGTAAACAGGCATTTTCTTTCTTTCTTTTTTTTTTTTTTTTAAAGATTTTATGTATTTATTTGACAGAGAGAAATCACAAGTAGATGGAGAGGCAGGCAGAGAGAGAGAGGGAAGCAGGCTCCCTGCTGAGCAGAGAGTCCAAAGCGGGACTCGATCCCAGGACCCCGAGATCATGACCTGAGCCGAAGGCAGCGGCTTAACCCACTGAGCCACCCAGGCGCCCTTAAACAGGCATTTTCAATACCTTTCTGTGCAGGCTGTTTTGGTGGGGAAGATACTGGGAGCACAGGGGGCAAATCTAGCCTTCGGCTAACAGAGGAGACTTCCTAGATAATTGATGATTTAGTTGAGACTTCAAGGTTCAGAAAAATGTAGCCAGAAGAACGTAGGCTCCTCCATTCAACAGATTTGTACTGACTGCTTTCTGTGGGTCAGTCTTTCTGTTAGATTCTGAAGAGTTAGGTAGAAAGATAGACTCAATCCCTGCTCTTCTAGTGCTTAGAGGAAGTCGGGTTAGGGTAGAAATAGATGTAAAAATATAGGAACGAAATATCTATCTAATGTAACCATCAGTATATACTAGGGAATTAAAGGGTTCATCGTTTTCCTGCTGAAAAGTCTAACCAGCAATTGCTCCTAAGTATCCACCATTCCTCCTTGTAGCTCCAAGCTCTGCTATGGGCTCTGTTCCCAGTCAGAATCCCTCCATTAGGTGAGAAGCACGGGGAGGGTTCTCTTCCTTGTGCTTTCCTGCCTGTCTCTTTGGGCCTTTCAACACAGCCACCAAGCCTTTACTGGAGAGCTGGGTTAATTAAAAAAGATTACACTATAGGAGGGGGAAAACTGTAAATTGTCAGCTAAAATACTTTTTCCTTTATAGTTCATGAAAAAAGAATCTAATTTATACACTCAACAAATACAAGCTAGCTATTGTTCCCTGAGGTGCCCAAGACTGATAAAATCTACTACCTGTGGAGCTTCATGTGAGTAAGAAGGAGATGGATAGAAAAAAAGTAAACATGTACATTGACAACTTAATGAGAGATGGATGAAACAAACAAACAGTGATACTTCTGATAGCTCCTCCGGGAAGGTGTTTCTGTTACAACATCCTGAAGGAAATGCGCTTGATTTGGGACCTGAGGTTTGGGAAGGAGCTGGTCTGTGAAAAGACAATAAAGTTGCAGAAATGCGAGCCCATGTAAAACTCTCCCCACGGGTCTTTCTCCTGCCCTCATGTCTTTGCCTCCCTTCACAGGTGTCCCGTTCTAACCTTAGCCTGCTCACAACGCAGCCATCTCTTTTTCAGGACAGCTCAGCCCTATCCGTGGGGTTTGGGTTTTCCCCTCACCCGCTTTGTGATCACAGGCAACGTTTAGTTTCATCCCTGGATGGTGGGTCCTGATTGTATGAACTACTTTCACCACCACACTGTGCCGGGTTCTCATCAGGGACTCTGCTGTTCATTTCCATTGTCTGGGAACTCAATCTTGCACCTGTAATTACCGAACCTAGAACTGATGTTGAAGGGGAAGGTGTTTTGACGGATTACTAATCCGAAATCCTTTGTTTTCACTTCTTGTTCTAGTTACCCGCCTATTTTTCCGGACCATATTGTTCTAAGACTTGATCACATGAAGGTCAGGAGGCGACGGAATAACTACTTGAGACGCTCCCGGATTGGCTTAGGGGGCGACTTCACGTAGCTCGCTTCGCAGATGCCCAGCAGCTCCGCAAGCCCGCGGTGAGGGCGCCAGGATGACGTCACTCGAAAGTGGCCGGCTCAGCGCGAGCCTGACGTCACGCGGGCGGGCCAGTCCGTCGTGAGGTCACCTGGTGGGCGCGGCCAGGCCGAATCCCCAGTGTCGTCACGGGCGGGGGCGGGGCCAGAGCGTGTCAGCGGAGCCGAATCAAAACAAGCCGGAGACCCGCCTTTTCCCTCCGGCTCGGGAGCGTCCCGCTCGCGTCCCGAGCCCGCGGCGCTCGCGCGGCTGCGAGCCTCGGGTGGCCGCGCGCCGGCTCCAGGAAGCCGGAGAGGGCGCGGCGGCCGGGATGGCGCGGCGCGGGCCGCGCGGCTAGACGGGCGCCGGAGGAGCCGCCGGTCCGCGCCCTCCATTCTCTGCCTCCCGGAGCCCGCTCCGCGCGGCCCGGGAGCGGCCGTGCGGCGGGGAGTCGCCTTCGCTGACGCCGGGCACCTGGACGCTCGCGAGATGCCCAACCCCAAAAACAGCAAAGGCGGCCGCAAAAACAAGCGCGCCAACAGCAGCGGGGACGAGCAGGAAAATGGAGCCGGGGCCCTGGCAGCGGCGGGCGCGGCGGGCGCGGCGGCCGGGGGGGGCCTGGCGGCGGCGGCCGGCTGCGGAGCGGCGGCGGCGGGAGCGCCGGGCACCGGGGGCGCGGCGGGCACCGGAGGCGCGGGAACTGGCGCCGCCAACGCCGCGGTCGCCGCGGGGGCTGCAGCCGCGGGCGACGCCAAGAACGGTAAGACGGGGCTGGCGGGGCGAGCGCCAACTTCCTCCCGGACGGGGACGGCGCGGTGGCGGGGCGCGGGCGGTGCGTGGACAATGCGAGAGTCAGGAAGTGCTCACCCCGCCTCTCCGCCCCGCGGCGGCTGCCCCTTCCCGGTCCCCACGCCTGGCGGCGGCGGTAACGATTCATCGGCCCCTTCCTGGGGTCTCTGCCGCTCCCGGGTCGCGCGCCTGGGGTCGGCTGCGCCTCGGACTCCCGACTCCTTCTCCGACTCCGAGGGGCGCCCGGGTGCTCGGTGGCGGCCGTGCTCCCCTCGGGCCCTGCGGGTCCTGGCGGGACCAAGTGTGTGCCCCGGGCCGTGGGGGAAGGGCGGGGGAAGAAGAGAGCTGCCCAAGTTGAGAAGAGGGATCCGATTGGAAACTTAGACACCAGTTCGTTCTTCCCGGTGTCCCCCTCAGCTCGCCGTCTTTCCTTGCGAATGAGGAAGAGCCTTAAATCCCTGCAGATCCGGGCTTGCTGCGGCAACTGCCACAGGTGAAGAGGCCCCGAGACATTTTTACTGTAGGGCGTGTGCGTGTGTGCGTGTGTGTGCTGGCGCGCGCGCTCTTTAATTCTCTTGCTCGCTTGAGGAAGGAAGAGAATCTGAACTTGACTTCCGTTCTCAGACCCGAGTTAAAAAAAAAAGAACCTCTGTATGATTCTGTTTCACAGTTTTAGAAGGAAGCCAACTAATCTTAGGCAGTGCCTGAATGCACCTTTGGAGGGGCACGTAGGGAAGAGTGGACAGGATTGCCGTTGTCACTGCACAGGCATGGCTTTCGTTACACGGTGCCCGGCAAACACTTCTTTTCTTGGACAGTTCTTGGAATTCCTCTGTTCAGGCGGTTTTTCAGAGAAGGGAATAGAGGTATATTTAATGAAGGGAGATTAGGATTTTTGTATCTGGCTTTTAACTTGTAGTTTTTCAGCTTTTGAAGCCATTCTTTATGCAGATCAGTCACTTTTTAAACGGCCACCTGCACTTAGAAGAACCCCACAGTGCTCTGAACATAGGAGATTGAAGTGTAGCCTGTTAAGAACAGAACCATAGGCCCCAGTGGCTGTGTGTCTGCAATATTGAAATAAGGTTTTTCTTTTTTCTAGGAATAGACATTCTGGTTTTGAATGTGTGATAATGCAGTTTTTGGTCAGGCTGTCTTCTCCATGTTCTTTTGTTTTCCAAGCTCTCCACCTCATTTTGGTATTGATGTGGCAGAGGGAAAGGAAGACAGACTTGTGGCTTAGCCCTTTAGAGCTCTGCCTTCTTGGGAACGTTGGTCTTTCTCAGACTTGATTTCCTCAACTTTAAAATTGAAAAAATATTATATATATTATTACATTGGCTCCCTCATAGGGTTATGGTGAGGCTTGGAGTGTCACTTTTTTGCCCAATTTGCTCTTCTTGTTTAAAGTCTTGTTATGTTTCAAATGTGCTTACTAAATTTCCTCAAGGAAAGTGATCAATGAGTGATAGCTGTCATTCACTTTTTCAAAAACTATTAAACACTTACAGTGTTACCACTACTGTGCTAAGTATTAAAAGGTACAGTGGTAGGGACGCCTGGGTGGCTCAGTTGGTTAAGCAGCTGCCTTCGGCTCAGGTCATGATCCCAGCGTCCTGGGATCGAGTCCCACATCGGGCTCCTTGCTTGGCAGGGAGCCTGCTTCTCCCTCTGCCTCTGCCTGCCATTCTGTCTACCTGTGCTCGCTCTCTCTCCCTCTCTCTCTCTGACAAATAAAATCTTTAAAAAAAAAAAAAAAAGGTACAGTGGTAATCAAGAGAGGACATCCTGGTCCTCAAGGAGCTTGCATTCCAGGTCTGATGGTGGTGTGGCTTGCCCTTTATTTTTTTTTTTTTGGTCTGTATGGAAGCTTCAAGTTCTCTGTTCCCTTATTCTCCAAAAGATTAGACTACTTTCACAGAACTCTATCTCTGAAACTAATAATACATTCCATGTTAATTAAATAAAAAAAATTCTTTAGAAAAAAGATTAGACAACTTTAAGGTGGTGTGAAGAAATTTTTTTCTCAGGCTGGTGATACCTCCTTCTTTGTAAACGTCAAGCTAGTTACGATGTCCTGATTATTTCCTTGGAAATGGCAAACTCAGGTATATTTAGCAGTTCTGTATATGTCTGTGTGAAGCTGTGTGTTTCTGATTTGGCGCTTGTTTTAGGAAATGAATGGGGAAAAAAGGGAGGAAATGGGCCAAACATTGCCATAGTCAGGGTTAGAGAAGGTACAAACTTTGATCCGTGAGCTGTATTTTATGATGCCACATTTGGTTCTAACGTCGTATCCTGTCTCAGTGAATGATCCACCTTAATTTGAAGAACTTCTCACCGGAGTTGATACCTGAACATGGATGCTAAGGCCTTCTGTGTGCAAAACCGATAAGTAAAGTAAGGAAATTATAAATGCTTCCTCCTCCTCCCCATGTAACACTGTACTTTATAATGTTGGGATGGGAGAGGTGGTATGGGTGAATTTTAAAGGAAGGGGCAATAGATATGCAGATTCTCAAGAATCAACCAATAAGGCCAATTATTTTTGAATTTTGGAATGACGTCAGTTGGACTAGTATAGTATTTCTTTTTTTATTTATTTTTTATTTTTTTATTTTTTTAATTTTTTTTTTTTAGATTTTATTTATTTATTTGACAGAGAGAGATCACAAGTAGGCAGAGAGGCAGTCAGAGAGAGAGAGGAGGAAGCAGGCTCCCTGCCGAGCAGAGAGCCCGATGCGGGACTCGATCCCAGGACCCTGAGATCATGACCTGAGCCGAAGGCAGCGGCTTAACCCACTGAGCCACCCAGGCACCCCAGTATTTCTTTTTTTAAAAAAGATTTATTTATTGAGAGAGTGAGAGAATAAGCAGGGAGAACAGCAGAGGGAGAGGGAGAAGCAGACACCCTGCTGAGCAGGGAGTCCAATCTTTTTTTGTTTTTTTATTTAAGATTTTATTTATTTATTTATTTATTTAAGAGAGAGAGAGAGAGAGAGAGAGAGAACAAGCAAGAAGAGCAGAGGCAGAGGGACAGCAGGCTTCCATTAGAGCATGGAGCCCAATGGGGGACTCAGGCTGGATCCTAGGGCTCTGGGATCATGACTTGAGCTGAAGGCAGACACTTAACTGACTGAACCACCCAGGGGCCCCAGTTTTTGTTGTTGTTGTTCTTTTTCTTTGTTTTTTTTTTTTGTTTTTTTTTTTTAAAGATTATTTACTTGAGAGAGAGAGCATGTATGAGTGGTGTGGGGTTGGGGAGGGTCAGAGGGAGAGGAAGAAGCAGACTTCCCACTGAGCAGGGAGCCTGACAACATGGGATTCACTCCCAGACAATTCGATCCCAGATGGCAAGATCCTGACCTGGGGGGAAGGCAGACGCTTGACTGCTTAAGTGACTTAAGTATACCCCAGTATAGTATTTCTAAGTATATTCAATTTTTTTTTAACTGTGACATTAGATTTTGTAGTTATGAATATTGCAAATCAAATAATTCTAAGGATGTAATCTGAATTCTGTTAAAATTTTAAAGGGTTTGTTTTCATTGTGCAACTTCGTTGTGATCTGCATATGCAAGCATGCCAATTTCATGAAGTTAATAGTAGTTGTAGCTTGTATTTGTTTGGAGTTTATAGAATTGTTTTATGTCTTGTAGTTCTTGGGCATTATGGCCACCAGGGAAGGGTGCTATTAGTTCTTAGTTGTTCACTGCCTGTCAGTAGGTATAAATAGCTGCTTAATCGATAAAAGAGGACTGCTAGTTAGGGAAAGCTGGGGAAGCTATGGTAGCATTGTAGGTGAAGAAGTTGAACTGGTTGCAGTTGTGCATCTTGAGTAAGATGAATATTAATCGCAAGGACTTTGTATGCCTAATAAGTTTCTTAGTACCTTTTTAGATCCTGGTTTATGAAGCTTTTTGTAGGAATTGGAGTAAAAGATGAAGTGCCATCCTATTCCTACATAGTAAACATCTGTGCACATACTGTAGCATTTTGATTGTAGGTGGACAAGATTTGCCAATCATTATTTTTAGGATCTAGTAATCATGCAGTCAGTTATAACTATGCAGTTTCATTCTGGAATTCTGGTTCCATTGCGCCACTGCTTTTTTGCTTAAGGCCTAAAAAAATATGAACCCTTGATCACAGTACCTAGTTTTCAGTGGGCCTGGATCCCAGATCCTTTTATTAATTCCTGTTTTATGGATGATGATGGTTCATCACGCCACTCATTCCTGACTGCCACCAGAGCCCCTGGGTAGCTGAATCTGCCTTTAATCCATTCAACAGCACTTTCTAGTAAATGGAGTTAGTTTGTATGGTGATTGGTTGTGCATTTGGTAGGCATAGATTCCTGTACTGGTTCCTCAAATTATTTGCCATATGATCTCAGGCAAGTCATTTGACTTCTTTGAGACTCAGTTTCTGCATATTTATAATGGGATTACAGTACCTACCCATACATATACAGTAAGACCTATAACATATATTACAGACGTATTACTTATATACACATATATGTTGTTTGACTTATAATATGAGCTTACTAAGTTAATTTGGCAGATTCTGGAAATAGTCTTTGAAACAGAGATTTTATGTGTAGGAATTTTACTGGAAATGCGCTAGCTGGGCAGTGAGGGAAGCAGGATTGAACAGAGGGAGGAATTGAACTGCTCTGCAGTTGCAGCTGAGACTTCTGGAGCTGGGATGGTCCTGCAGAGTTATCTCACCTTGAGACATGGAGGCAGGGCCTTTAAACTCACCGCCCCCACCTCGACTGGTCATTTGGACATGGGTTGCCCCCAGAAAGAAGGTATATGACCTGGGAAGTGGCATCTCTTAGTTAGCCTCTGGAGAGGTTTCTGCTTTGAGGGAAGCTCTTTTAATTGCCCTAGCATTATCTCTTTCTTCACTTAGAACACTAGTGCTGTTCACCTAAGACAGAGGTGTGGAATAGTTCTCACTCCTCTTTATGGATCAGGTCGGGAGTTTACTACCAGTCTGACATTGTTTTGATGGGAAACGTGTTCCGAATTCCGTACATCTTTACAAGTAGATTTTTGGAACCCTATAAACAAGATTTGTGCTTTTCTGCATACTTAGGCCAGTAAACACGTTTAGTATAACCCCAGGTTTGTAGTATATTTCAAATAGTTTCTTTTTTTAGGTGCTTACTTGAATTCTTACTACATTTAAATTATCTAGTGGTGCCTGGGTGGCTCAGTTGTTAAGCGTCTGCCTTCCGCTCAGGTCCTGATCCCAGGGTCCTGGGATCGAGCCCTGCATCAGGCTCCCTGCTCTGCAGGAAGCCTGCTTCGTCTCCCACTCCTCCTGCTTGTGTTTCCTCTCTCGCTGTGTCTCTCTCTGTGTCAAATAAAATCTTTAAAAGAATTCACACAAAAAATAAATTACATTTTTCAGAAGAAAAATGAGTGTTTGCCTGCTGTTTATTTTCAAATCAAGGAGTATTAATTGCAGGTCTAAGATATGTTGAGTGCGGTTGTCATCTTGGAAGACATTTTCTTGCCTTATTTAGAAGTTCCTTTTGTCAGGTCTTTAAAAATATCTTCTACTTTTGGTCTTTGCCTTTTAAAATCCACCTTTGTAATGGGGGATTGGTAGAAAATATTGCCTCATCCATCAAAGATTCATCTTGTGCACTTTTAAGAAGTATTCTGTATTCTGCTAATGGAGTTTTGCGCACAGTCCTTACTCTTTCCTTCTTGTTAGAGGACCTGAGTTTAAATTCTAGAAACTAAACCTTCAATGTCAGCTTTCCTGCAAGTCCAAGAATATATATCATTCCATAGAGAATTGAAAACAGGAGATAAAACTGGGAAGACTCTTGAAGCTTAATCCTCCTATGAATTTACCCTAGGCTTAGCTATGAACAATTTAAAAGACTTGAAGGCATCAAAAGGAAAACTTAAGGAGGAAAAAAACCTGTTCTGACTGATTTTGTGAGGTCTTTGGCATTTTTAAGGGATTGATTTAATTAAAAGTGTTTTGTTATTTCATTATTTAACAGTAATAAAATGACCATTAAAAAAATGAAGAAGATTGGTGAAGTTCTCTTTGCCCATCTAGTCAAGCACATCCTCCTACCACTGAGATCACTATTGTTAACATTTGGATGCATATTCTTGGACACTTTTAATTTTTTCTCTTACAAAATTTTCAAAAATATGTATACAGTTTTTAAAAAGGATTATATATTACATAATCTGTGTTTTACATATGCAGTATTTTGTAGACATTTTGGCAGAGTAGTAAGTACACCGGTACATCACCATTTTAATGACTGCATAACATGCCATCATATGTTTGCATCTTGGATAATTTGATCATTCTACTGTTATCTGACCTTTAGTGTCTTATTTATACATCTGTAGGCATTACCCAATTACCTCTGGACTTGCTGTGTCAAAGGATAGGCATTTTTTTAAAAAAATTGCTTAATACATGGTGACAGATTGTCTCATAGAAAACTTAGAGCAGTTTGATCCCACTGTGGCCAGTGTGTCCTTTCCCCATAGCCTCACTAGTCTCTAGGGACTGTTGCTTTAAAGGCATGCTGGAGAATTGCTGGTATCCCTGACCGTCTCAGCAGTAAGAGGGCCCCAGTAGGATCAAGAGCCAGGAAAGGATGCTACCACACTTGAGGGGATTTTCCAAAGCTGCATTTATCTGTTTTGGGGACTTCTGTGTTCTTTAGTGATTTGGTGGCTAACAAGGATTCAGTAAGATATCCAGTAGTGGTGAGTGGTTTTTTAGCAGTTGGTAATAATGAAGGTGAAAACATAGGCTTTTGAAATTCTGTCTGTACCATTATTCTAATCTTAAGAAATAAGGCCTAAAATTTTTAAAGTTTTAGTAAGTGTGTGGTCTGAACAGGCGTGGGTGCAAACCTAGGTGCCCTAGTTTACTAGCAGAGTGACTTGGGGCAAGTTATGTAACCTTTCTCAGACTTCTTTTTCCAAACACAATCCTTTAGAGTGTTTCTGAAGATGAAGAAAAACTGTATTAAAGATCTTGGCTCAGAGCCTGGCAGATATGGCACTCTCTGTAATAGCTTTGTAAGTTTTGTGATTGGTTCAACTTTATTCAATTACAAGATTTTTAAAATTATTCTACGTTGAGAACAGACACCAGGAGACAATAAGGTGGTGAAGGGTCTTTGAACATTAATATAGGAAAAGACTGATTTCATACAGGTTGTTATTCAGGCCCTGATTTGATTACAAGTGATCTGTTCTTCCTCATCATCTCTCTCTGATTAAAGTTTACCTGGAAAAATCAGATGATTTAACAGAAAAGAAAAATGTACAAAGCAAAATGTGACAATTGTTACGTCCTCCTTTCTTCACTTATTTATTCATCTCATATATTGAGGGCCTGCTATTTGTCAGGCACTGTGTTGGGCTCTGGGATTACAAGGACAAAAGAAGTGGCTCCAAGGGGCTTGTGGTCTACTTGGGAGCCTCTATAGAAACCAGTACATATAGGTTATTACATGTACACTACACATGGGTAGCTTAGAAATAAAGAGCCAGAGCTTCTGAGGTGATAAAAATTTGGATTAAAGATGGGGATTGTGGGGCCCCTAGGTGGCTAGCCAGTTAACTCTGACTCTTGGTTTCAGCTCAGGTTGTGATCTCATGGGTCATGAGATTGAGCCCATGTCAGACTCTGCGCTCAGCGAGGAGTCTGCTGGAGATTCTCTCTCCCTCTCTCTCCCCAACCCCACAAATAAATAAATCTTTAAAAATAAGAAAGAGATGAATTTGTATTACTATGATATGGAGAAGTGAAATAAACGTGGAGTTGAAGAGTAGCTGAAAGGAGGTAAGGAGCTCAGGGTATTCTTTGGGGATCGGTCAGTGCTTAATATTACTAACATAATAGTATTAATATCCCCTCTCTCCAGTCCTCAGCTAGAACGTTCATCAGTTCGAGTGTTTATTTGTTTGCTTATTCCTTGTTTTGTTTGTTCATGTATGTACACCCATTTTTCTAAATATTTATTATGTGCCTATTGTCTCTTCTATGATTGGAAGTTTAATGTTGAATTATAGTTGAACGCATCAGAACCTACATTCCTACAGGCTCATAGTGATGTTGGGACAGAGACATGTGAGCACCATGAGGTATGATAATGTGCTACGGATGCCCAGTGGAGAAAATGATGTTTCCTGGAGGAGAGGATATTTGAGCTGAGCCCTGCTGGAAGAGAAGCAGTTAGCTCTGAAAGCAAAGAAAGAAACTTAAGTTCTGGTTGTTGCCAGGAGTTTGTGACTGGTCTTAGGTGCAGTGGTAGGACAGGAGGCTGGAAAGGGAATGGGACCTGACAGTCAAATCTGGATGTTTTGTAGCCAGGAAAGGACCATCGTGGAAGTTTGTAAGCAGACACATACATGGTCAACTGTACCTGCAAAGGGCACATGTTCATTTATTTGGTTTGCCATCATTGGTTGCTGACAAGCTGATAAAGTTGTAATTTCAATAGAGTGGTATTTTAGCAATTTTTCTTTGATACAACTAGTCAAGGATTATTGGCCCAGCCTGCCATGGACCCTTGATTTTGGTTTTTCGGTAAAGCAGTGGGCACAGTACCCCAAGGCTGCTGTGTGGAGAGTCTGTCTTCATTGTGGGCACCAGCATCCCTGTACTTTCTCAGCTATGGGAGGTTAGCTACTTGAGGTTAACTTAAGAGAACCAGCTGCTGATGGTGTGGTTGGGGCCATCTGAGCAGAAAGGGTTTTCTCTGGAGGGAGAGTTGTCCCTATGATTTATTTTTCATACCCTGTAGGAAATGTATATATATCTCTGTGCCAGGTTGGATTAATTTTCTTGGCTTGTCATTGTATTTTTATCATCATTGGATCAGTTTTAAAACTCTGGTTGGGTGTGGCTCTCATTGTTTTGTACAAAGTATCTTTGTATATATGTGTGTGTGTCTTAATTCTGTATATTTGAGAAAGCTTCCAGTTCTCAGTGGTTGGTGAAATAGCAATTTGCTTTATTTAATCAACAGATGTTTCAGTTTGATTGTACTAGAGTGTTTTTATAAATGGCAAAGGGTAGTGTTTCTAATGCTTAATTATTATATGTCCTGATTTATTAGAAGTAGAAAAGGGACACAAATTCTTTCTGCTAAATTATAAGGATAATACCTGAAAACAATCTAAGAGTTAGAAACAGATTCAGAGGAAGTTTAAAGAGAAGAGGAAGACTTAAAGAGGAAGTATAAAATGTTAATTATATAATTGCTTTGACTGCAATTAATAAGGTTAGCATGATTTTCGTAAATACTCCTATGTAATCAGTAGATTTAAATTGTCAGGAGGAAAAGATTTTCCTCCATTCTCTTAGGTGTAATGATTGGGGTCTGGAAATTAAGCCAACCAAAGATAAATTAATAAGAGAAAAGATGGATTTAATCACAGGAAAAGAATTCAACTCAAAGTGGGGGTGGGGGGTTAGAATTTGTGGCTTATATACCACCTTCACAGGAGAAGGGGAGGAGAAAACAGATGACTTTTTTTTTTTTTTTTTAAGATTTTATTTATTTATTTGACAGAGAGAGATCACAAGTAGATGGAGAGGCAGGCAGAGAGAGAGAGGAGGAAGCAGGCATCCTGCTGAGCAGAGAGCCTGATGGGGGACTCCATCCCAGGATCCCGGGATCATGACCTGAGCCGAAGGCAGCGTTTTAACCCACTGAGCCACCCAGTCGCCCAACAGATGACTTCTTAATAAGAGAAGGGGAAAGGAAGATGGACACCTTAGGAAAAGAAATAGCTTCTAGAAAGATAAATGGGCCCTTAGAAAATATAGGGAGATGATAGTTTTGTGACAATGTCTGCTTAGTTGTGTGTGGAGACTTTTCTCTGGTAGGAGTCAGTCTTCCTTGATTGCTCCTAGGAGGAGACTTAAATCAGTTCTTTTGAGAGGCTCTGCATTTAGGCAGATAAGAGATTTCAGGAACTCAAGTGTCTTCAGCTGAAAATAATTTTTAGGCTACAGTGGCCCATTCTTGATCTCTTCAAAATATTTTACAGTTCAGATCACATTACCCCCCTAATAACAATTACTGGTAGTCGGGTTGCAAAAGACAGTGTCATAATTCAGGATTTCTAATTTCTACTTGTTGGAAATTTATTAGAAATAGATGGTCTTAAAGCATATGCCTTTAGAAAACTGAGAAAAAGGGTAAGTTTAGGCAAAAGTTAACAGGTATCAAATTGCTTATATAGGTAAGGAACCTATTTGCCAGATTTAAAATGTAGATTTTTCCCTAGGGATAAGCTCAAGTTTGATGATACTTCAGATCATGCCCTTTCAAGTTATAAAAGCATCTCAGGAGAGTCTTTTGACACTGATGTTGAAATCGAATCATAAACTCTTTAAGATTTCTAAATGAGCACTCTGGAATATATTTTTTTCAGTATAATATTTAGTAGAACTCGTAATACAACCTTTTTTTTTTTAAGATTTTATTTTTTATTTGACAGAGATCACAAGTTGGCAGAGAGGCAGGCAGAGAGAGAGAGGAAGGGAAGCAGTCTCCCCCCACACCCGCCCCCAACCCCAGGACCCTGGGATCATGATCTGAGCTGAAGCTAGAGGCTTTAACCCACTTAACCCACTGAGCCACCCAGGTGCCCCAGAACTCTAATACAGCTTCTTTTTTTTTTTTTTTTTTTTTCTTAAAGTGATTCATTACTTGTGTTTCAGTTCCTGACGAAGCTCAGTGTCTGCAGAAATGGAAACTGGGGAATATACAGAATCAGGTTCTGGCTATTTCTGATTGGCAGCGTGTGCAGTTTGTAATCTGAGAGGCTGAGCTGGGGTTGGTTGGTGATGGTTGTTACTGAACCCACTCAGTGCTGCCAGAAGCCACAGAGAGAGCCTGGCCTTGAGAAATAGAAATGTGAATATCTAACATCAGGGGCCACTCCAAGAATGACTCCAGGTGGTTTCCAGCCCCTCAGACCTGTTCTTCGTGGTGGTGCTCACATGTTGCAGTGCTGTTGGCCTTGTGTTGGTATGGTGCCACTATACGAGGCCTTTAGTGTTAAGTCTGCAGATAATGTCTTGCTTCCAGAGCAAATTGGGTAAAATTCCTGGGTGCAAGTTGTGTTGGGGCTGCAGAACCCATAGAATCCACAGAAAGGAGAAGAAGCTGCTTCCAGCAGCAGTTGGAACAGTGGTGATGCCACAACTGCCCTTTATTTTATTATTTTTTTAAAAAGATTATTTATTCATTTGACAGAGATCACAACTAGGCGGAGAGGCAGGCAGAGAGAGAGGAGGAAGCAGGCTCCCCACTGAGCAGAGAGCCCAATGTGGGGCTCCATCCCAGGACCCTGGGATCATGACCTGAGCTGAAGGCAAAGGCTTTAACCCACTGAGCCACCCAGGCGCCCCCACAACTGCCCTTTATTGAGTGCTCTCTAGGAGCCAGCTAAGCACCCAGCAGTGGGCAGTCTGCACTTGAGGAAGAGGATACTAAGCTCCAGATATGGCCTCTCTCCCTTTTTGCAGAAGAGGCGTGTTTTGGTTACGGAGACGTGGCTGACCCAGATGCCACAGTTTGATTCTGTGTAGTATCAGGCCCTTCTTGATGGACACCCGTGCATGTGTATAAATAATGAACACACTTTTAAGTAGAGGACTTAAATGCAGTATAAAAACATCAAAGAAGCAAGAGGGCTATTTAAATTATTTTAAAATGGCCTTGTGTTTATCATTTGGGTACTTAAACTGAAATTAAATTTGGGAAACAAAACACTTGACCAAGGAAGCACTTCGTTCATGCATTTTCCATTCATGTTTGTCTGATTCCTTCTCTTTATGATGGAAGGATTTCCTGGTCTTGGAATTGTGGGGCTTGTGAACATTTGAACTGACACTGTCTTTAATGAACTGTAGTTCATGACTAGGGTGTGATTATCTTCTCTAGGCTAAAGTCCTAGATGTGGGATCACTGGTCATGAGACTTTTTTTTTTTTTTTTTAAGATTTTATTTATTTATTTGAGAGTGGGGGAGCGGGGAGCACAAGCAAGGGGAGCTGCAGGCAGAGGGAGAGGGAGCAGACTCCCTGCTGAATAGGGAGCCTAATGTGGGACTCCATCCTGGGACCCTGGGATCATGACCAACTGAGCCACCCAGGAGCCCAAGGCATGTGGTTTTTAAGGCTTCGAGACAAAGCGCCAAACTAGAGTGCCCTAAAGTGCCCTCTAGAAAGGGTTTACCAGTTTGCGACCCCTGGGGTACGCCTTTCTTCACAGTCCTCAGCATGGATTTTGGGTTTTGATGATCATTTTCATCTCCACTCATCAGATAGGTGAAAAATTACATCTCATTGTTATTTTTATTTGCATTTGGTGGATTGTCACTGAATGAGTGCCTTTATACGTATACTACTCATTTGTGGTGTTTTCCCCTTTGTGTTTTTTGTTCATTTTACTATTTGTGTTCTTACTGATTTGCACCTAGTTTTTATATATTCAGGATACTTTTTTGATGTACATTTTCCCTGGTTTATTGTTTATCTTTTGTCTTATTTCAGGTGTCCTTGCTGGTTAGAAATGTTATGGTTTTGTATGATCACAGAACATCCATATAGAGAGAGAACTCGAGAGAAATGTAGGGAGTTTGAGGGAAGGAGCCTGTTTTGACAGTACTCTCAGGAAAAGCAGTGTGGGCCTGGCATAAGGTTAATCACTTGGATATCAGTGCACAGCAGTGCTCTTATGGTAGTGAGGTTCTGTTTCCTTTTTGTATTTAATTTTTGAGGTCTGTTTTCACAGAATTGGTTGCAGTTCCTACTGCCTTCCCTGACCCTTTACTTCCTGACTGCTGTTGTCGGGTTGACAGCTGGGCTGCAGTGCTCAATACCTGTCATGTCTTACACATTTCTAAAATCCCTTGCAGTTTTTATTCTAGCTCCTTAGGACTTTGAAACTTGTAGATAAAGGTTATCTATCCATTAGTTACTTATCACCTCTTCTCAAGAATAAAGCTGCAAACTCAGACCTCTTAAGGCTAAATTGCCCTTAAGTTCTTTGTGATAACACACTTAAATGCCAAATCACAAGAAAGTTCTCATTTTTCTCATTGTGGCACTTGGATTGAAATTACATTTGTATGTTAGTAAGATGAAGATACAGTTTTGAGTCCAACCAAAATTTATTTGCACCCCTATGCATCCTGCTGATCTTGTCAGCCCTCGTGCTTCTCACAGGGCTGTGATTTGAGAGAGGTTCCCAAACTCACCTCTTGTTCCAGAGAGTGTGAAATTTGACAGACATAGGTCATAACTTGAGATCTGGCATTTTGCAAGACCAGTGAACTTTTCTCTGTGCAAATGTTCTGTTTTTAAAGATTTTATTTATTTATCTGTCTATTTACTTTTTGGAGAGAGAGAGTGATCTAAAGACCCCAAGATCATGACCTGAGCTGAAATCAAGAGTCAGAGCCACCCAGGTTCCCCTCAGCCCAAATGCTCTTATCTGTAGAAAATAAAGATGTTATGAAATACTGTTTGTGACTGTTTGCAAACGAAGTGTGGAGCTATTTGAAAAAGCGAATTGTTGGGTCGTGATTTGGGGGTCGTAGTGTTTTCTGGGTGAATTTTTTGTGGTAGTGTGGCTGCTTCCCACTGTGTTGAATGCACACTCTGATCTATTGAAGAACCCAGGGCAGGCCTTAGCTTTCCCCTCCTTGAGTTCGCAGCTAATGTTATTCTTCCAAAATCCTTATTCGGGGAGCCTTTAGTTTCTTTACACATTCAGGTCTAGGAGATCTGCTGTGTAGATTTTCTAGGAGAATCTTTAGTGCTTGCCTGTTGTTCTCAGGGCAAGTCCAGCTTCTTGAGGGAGGAGCTCTTCAGACTTTATGCAAGGACTCTCTGACCCCATGATGAGGAAGGACTGTGGTGAAGCCTTGGGCAGGGTTCTTTTCACCAGAGTGAGGATAGCTGACTGGGGGATTGTTCTGTTGGGGTCTGTGAATCATCTTGTCCCCAGGTTTCATCATAACAGCAAATGCCACTATGAGTTTAACCATTTTGTTAATAGGGATTTGCTTTTGGCTATTGTGCTGCATGATTTATGTGTGTGCACCTATATCTGTAATCATGCCTCACTCAGTTTGTACCTTGATTCACTCAGGCCTTTCTGCTTTTTGTTCTTTACCGGCCTCTAGGGTCCTATGGAGTGGGAGTTTAAGTGTTGCTGTAAAAGCATTTGAAATGCTTACATGTAGCTTCTGTTTGTTTTCTTACCTCCCTTTAAGATTTTGCATTTTTATTTTATTTTATTTAAAAGATTTTATTTGTCAGAGAGAGAGAGAGAGAGAAAATGAGCACAAGCAGGGAGAACAGCAGGCACAGGGAGAAGCAGGGTTAGCACGGGGCCCAATGTGGGACTTGATCCCAGGACCTCGAGATCATGACCTGAGCCGAAGGCAGATGCTTAAGTGACTGAGCCACCCAGGTGTCCCTAGATTTTACATTTTAAATTACATTGAAGAATTTTGGATATATCAAACTATATAATGGATTTTATCAAAACAAGTTATATAGGCATATGATGCTTGGTATGTGTAAGTATTAATGTATGCATGCATGTGTATCAATATGTTTATATTGAATGATTGTTTTTCTTGAGATTTGGTTGATTTAAAAACACTTTGTAAACTTCGTCCTTGAGATAATCAGATTAGAAACTTTTGACTAAATCCCTTTTTATCATAACTTTTTAATCTTTGATGAGTTATGTGGTGACTTGGAAAAATTTTTAAGGAATTAATTGGAAATGTTTTTCTCTTGACAGATTGGAAATACTATTTAGAATTCATTTAGTATATAATCATATACATTTATATGTATTTATATATATTTCAGTAGAATTATATTTACTCTGACATTCTCTAATAGCAAAAAGAAATTTCCAGATATTTTTGGTAACTTTATAAATGACATATATTTTTTTTCCCCTCTAGTTTAGAAATAAATAGTTTTGAGTCTTTGAGAGTGGCCGTACTATCAAATTAATCTTTGTTCCACAGAAGTAATTGGAAAAGGAGTGAATGTCTAGTTAGAATGACATCACTGACTTAATATCTCAGTGGGGGTCTATAACTTTGAGTTTGCTTAGCAGTAGAAAATCTTTTGAAATACCGTCTTGAAAATAAGTCATATTACAGCAGGTTGTATTGAGTGTGAATATGTCATAAACTGCTGGGCCAGGACATAGACATGACTGATTCTTGACTCTAGTTTTTATTTTTACTGAGGTATGTGTAAGACTTAGACATGCTCTCTCCTTTGACAAGTCTTTCCTTGTTGCAACAGATTCTGTAACTTGCTTGTTGGTTGCTGATGCAGCATTTCAGAAATAGACTAGTGTGGCCCCCAGGCAAAGGCTTTGTCTTTTCTCCTTGGATCCCAGCAGAGTGATTTCCCAGCTGGAAGGGATCTCTAT
Organism: Neogale vison; assembly: GCF_020171115.1. Classification (NCBI taxonomy): domain Eukaryota; kingdom Metazoa; phylum Chordata; class Mammalia; order Carnivora; family Mustelidae; genus Neogale; species Neogale vison. The sequence continues at coordinate 62,883,388 of NC_058091.1, read as the reverse complement.
AAAGCATTTTCCCAGGTTTATTTTGAAGGGAATACAAGGGAGCAGAAAGTGTATTTTTCAGGGAACTCAACAGGGCAGAAAAGGCGTGTGGAAAACAAAGGAGTATAAGGATTTAGTTTAGTTCGGGGTTTGGGTAGGGTAGGGAAATGAATTTTGTTACCGTGTGCTGTGATTTTATGATTTAAATATACTAGTCTTAAATAATCTCAAGAGTTGGTATGTTGACCCAGTCTGTTGAACCAACCAGAGATCAAGCAAGACAGGCTGAGCTTCTCTTTCTCAACGTCTGCATGTTTTTTCTGCAGTAGTCTGCATACCAATAGAATGGATAAAAGGGTGTGTTTCTTTACATATTTTCCAAGAAAATTGCTTTATTCTTGTTAATGACAATGTAAGCCTTTGCTCATGACCTTTTTTTTTTTTTTTGAGTTTAGCAATTCTGTTAAGAGTAGAATTATCACACTTTTTTTTTTCTTTTCTTTCATTTTTTAATTTTTTAATTTTTTTAGGATTTATTTATCTTAGAGCCTGTATGAGTGAGGTGGGGGGCAAAAGGAGATGGAGAGACTCACTCCTTAAGTAGACTCCTTGATCCCAGGACCCTGAGATTGTGACCTGAGCTGAAATAAAGATTCAGATGCTCAACCGAGCCACCCTTGCACCCCTCTCTATCTTTGTTTTTAAGGAGTGCAAAGATGGGGTCAGGAAACCTTTATATTTTAACTGGGTTTAAGCACTTGCTTCTTTAATTTGGATTACCTTATGCCTAGTTTTAAGGTAAGTCTGAGTGTTAATATGAGTATTGAACGTTTTGAATAAGTTTTTGGGTCATCAGATCACAGTGAGTAGTGCTGTAATTTTGAATGAGACGCTGTTCCAAATTATGGTACTACTTATGATCTGATTACACAAAGCTTATTGGTCACTGCCTCTTCTTATAAGGTGGCTTTTATGCAGTTTATTGATCTGTGTACAGTATGGGTAAGAGTGGAAGAGGGAAGGCCATGTACTAGCTAGATGACCCAGGGCAGATCATTAAAGGATCCCGTGTAGGCTCAGGAAATATTTATATAATATGGATGAAGAGATTGCCTTATTTCTATTCTGTGGAACTGGGTATTTTTAAGAAGCATTCTGGAAAACGATGGAACCATTATCTTTATTACGATAGCCTAAACCAGGCATATTTAGTTCTCTGTCCTTTGGGATTTTGATGTGGCCGCTGTTAGAAAAGGAAGAACAAATTTTCTGCTTTATAGTCATTATCAATACAGATTTTTGCCAATAACAGAATGTTAAAGCCAGAATAGAAATGAAAAAATAGGTACAGTAGAAGCCTGTAGCTTTCAATTTAGTGTGAGCTTGAGGCTAGGTAGGCTGTGGGTTTTAATTGAAAGTAAGGAAAGAGTAGGTCTAAGAGAATAAACAATGTATTGAGAGAACGTTAAAAACCCAAGTTGTACAATATAGTTGAAGAGCTCTTTTTTTTTTTAATGTAAAACTTCCATGTTTATTTGTGTAGAGTGATTGTCTGAGTAAAAACATGTGTTTAAACCCTATTCAAAGCATAAAAACATGTTTAATTGAATGTAACCACCATGTACTCAATTTGCTACCCACTTTGGAGCAGTCTCAGCTACTAAAATAACATAAGGAAGGATAAACTAAATTGGAGGTTAAGACAGATGTGCTTATGTGAGCTTATTTATGCTCCTATATTAATTAAAACAAGTTGACAAAATATTTTTGTATTTTCTCTTTATATATAAGACTTAGTGTCTTTTTTTATGTAGTAGAGAAAAGGATCTCAAAATACTTAAGAAAGAAAACTTTTTAGTTTTCACCTAAAGAATACTCAATCAAGAAATGATAAGCACATATGATCTCCCTGATATGAGGAAGTGGTGATGCAACATGGGGGCTTAAGTGGGTAGGAGAAGAATCCATGAAACAAGATGGGACAGGGAGGGAGACAAACCATAAGTGACTCTTAATCTCATGAAACAAACTGTGGGTTGCTGGGGGGAGGGGGGTTAGGAGAAGGGGGGTGGGGTTATGGACATTGGGGACGGTATGTGCTTTTGGGTAAATTGGAAGGGGAGGTGAACCGTGAGAGACTATGGACTCTGAAAAACAATCTGAGGCGTTTGAAGTGGCGGGGGGGTGGGAGGTTGGGGTACCAGGTGGTGGGTATTATAGAGGGCACAGCTTGCATGGAGCACTGGGTGTGGTGAAAAAATAATGAATACTGTTTTTCTGAAAATAAATAAATTGGAAAAAAAAAAGAAATGATAAGCAAACACATAGTGAATTTGAGGTGTGGTGTGGGGCAGTGGGGGCTCTAGTTAGCTTTTCGCAGTCTTTGTCCACTCGTTCCCCTCTAATCTGCTTTCTGTGCTGCAGCCACAGTGAGAGACCATGGCTGAAGCAGAGTCTTCGCTTTTGGGCCTGTTGGGTGATCAGATGGGAAGGCCAGACTAGGGCCTAATCATGGAACTTCTTGACCCCACTCAGAGGAGTTGGGGCTTCAGTCTGGGAGTTTCTGAGTTGCCTGAATGTGTGTATGATGTAATCATAGTGTGATTTTGCAGAGTGGTAGTCAGACATTTTTGCTTGTGTGACCCTTAAAAAAATTCGAAAACACAGTTCCTCTTGCACATTTAATGTCATTACACACAGTTTTTTTTTTTTAAAGGTTTGAATAAATACAGAGGCTGTCATTTCCAAATATATTGTAAACATCATTTAAATGTATTTAAAGAGAATTCCAGTATCATAGAACTTGTAACCATTTACCAGCTATTAAAAAATAGTAGTCAGAAATTTTACAACTTTTCTTGATTTCTGTTCAATTCTTACCCAGAATTTGATTCTAAGACCAAGTATGACTTTTATTGATTATTCTGTCATATTTTTCTGTAACAAAGTATGTGTATAAACTTAAGTTTATATTAAGAAGCACTTATGTAATGGTAGGGTAAGAACCTCAAGAAATCTGCTTCTCCATAAAAGCAGTGAGAACAAAGGTGAAAATGATTAAACCCAACTTTTTCAGAACTCTGGTTGTTAACCATAGGCTTGTAGTAATCCTTGGAGTGTATATTCAAGGAAAAGCACTGAATCAGAGTAAGAACAGTGAATTTTGTGTTTTAACTTGCTCTATTCCCACTCCCTCTTGCTGGCTCCATGGTAGCTTTAAACAAGTAGCCTAGTAGGCATTGGAGGTGTAAGAACAGGTTTGGAACTTCCCCAAAAGCCCGAGCTCCAGACTGTTGTCACTATTTACTTGTCTGGAAGCTCCCCACTAAAGGCTCATTTATAGGGCTTGTCTTTATTTGACCTGGCTCAAAGATTGCCAGTGGTAAAGTCCTGTTCTTAGGATATCTATTGAAAACAATCAGCAGCAACTGTTTAACGTCACAACTGCCTGTGTCAGTGATACCAGTTGGGGCAAACAACAGATTGGCCAAAAACCTTAAAAAGAAAATCTTGGGAATGAGTTGTCCATAGGTGGCTCACGAAAAGCGCTGATATATTCATATATTCCAGTGCTCTAGAAGACTGTGCCCATGGGCAGGGTGTATGCAGGCCAAGGAGATACTGGAAGCGGGCTTCAGTTCTCACCTCTGGCCTTGAGGTTCTGTACTAGCAGCAAGTAATGGTTGAGATGGTTGTGAACTGTTGAAGCATTGAAGGCAGGTCCCAGCACATACTCAGCCCCTTGCTGAAGGGTGGAAGACTCAGTTATTACCTCAGTTACCACTAAACTAACTGAGCAGAGACTTCAGTGGCTGCACATGACCCAAACAAAACAAAACAAAACAAAAAAACAGATTTCACAGAATTAGTCCAAGAAAATCACTAAACAAACAAACAGCGATAGTAATAACAGCATGTCCTGTGAGGAGAGGGAATCTGGTTTTCAGAGTTTCCACCCTATATTTTTTAAAGTGTTCAGTTTTCAACAAAAATAAAATACTGAAGTATGGCTTATGGTCTTGTTCACCACTTGACATCTCTGTGCTAAACTCTGCACTGGCCACATAATAGGTGTTCAGAAACATAATTTGAATTGATGTGCAGTGATTAGCGGGGTAGTCATACTTAGGTGATTTTTTAGAGCTGCTAGTATTTCCTTTCTTCCGTTGTAAGTGTTTAACCCTAAGACAAACCCTGGCATTTTCATCACATCTCCTAGAACAGGGTCCTTGCTAAATGACCCCATACATTTGCCCAAATGTGTGTTGATTTAGTATCCTGGAAAATTTGAAGTCTCTTTCTTTAGGCAATTATGTACAGTAAACCTGCTGAGAAAACTTGACTTATTCAGAAACCAGATCATTTTGAGATGTCTCCTATGTGAAATCTATCTTTATAGTTTGAATTTTTAAAGCATTTAGGAATAAAACTATTATACTTTTTTTTTTTCCAGACATCCAGATCTCTAGTGACCTACAGTCGAGTACTCACATTGTATTGTATTTGACGTCTTTATTTAATGGTTCAGAGGATTTTGGTGTGTCAGACCTAGTGAATTAAGACTGTCAGCACATGCTCATTTAAAAAATCTGGCTTCAAATCCGTAATATTTGCAGATGACAGACTTTTACTATTTTCATGATCAATTGTGACGTTGAAGATACTCAGGGTTGTCATTACTGTATTGATGTTCCCTGGTTCATTCCAGGAGCAGGAAAAAGGAAACTGGAAGTACTGATGTCATCACATCTATGCACAGAGTGTTATCAGTATTTCCCATTTCCAAATACTCATTTGTGTATATTTTTCATCATTCTCTTTTTACTCCAGCATCTGAAAAAAGATGAAATAAACCTGCTAGACTGGCAAGCTTCAGACTCCTGTGTCCCTGCCAGGAGAAGATGTGGACCGATGTAACATTGATGCCAGCCAGGGAGGCAGGGGCTGACGAAGGTCTTTGAGAATGTGGTCAGAATTCTGAACGGTGATGACAGAGTGCTGCAGATGCTAATGCTGAGCTGGCCAACCTTCAAAGAGTGACACCTGAAAGAGAACCCATAAAGTAAACAGTTGTTTAGTGGCAATTGTGAACAAGGCCAGAAATGACTGGGGTTCACAGTGGATTAGGAAGTTAAAACTTAATTGTTAAGGAACCTGGTTAGCAAAACCATATTTCCCTTTCAAGGACTAGTTTGGGTTTATAATAGGTTGAAAGCCCTTGTCTTTCTGGTTGTCTCACAGTTTTCTGTTTTAAATATATAAGAACATAAGCAGTTTTCCTATGAAAGAGCATTTTGGGTTTTCTGCTCTAGAGCAAGTGAAAGTAAAATGGAAGGGCTTTTTTTTGATTTGTTTTTCACTGTGGAAATAGCATGTAGATAGACGTATGCACATGGACACATGTACATGTGTCTAAACTTACAAAGAGAAAGTTGTATCTATAGTTCTTCATAGATAAACTCTTGCACATATGTGAGTGCGTGTACCTTATTTCAATAGACATCTGTTATAAATTTATAGTTTTTATATATGAGTACATGTAGCTGTCATTATATTCATGGTCAATGAATATAATTTTTTCTTATTAAAGCAAGTTGCCATTATAATTGCTAATGCCCCTGATAAAAACTAGATAGCTTCAATAATCTTTCTTTATTTTATATATAGAGAGAGTGAGTGTGGGGGGAGGGTGGGGAGAGGGAGAAGGAGAGAAGCAGACTCCCCACTGAGGGTGCAGCCTCAGTCCCACCACCCCAAAACCACAGCCTGAACTGAAATCAAGAGTGGGACACTCAGCTGACTGAGCCATCCAGGCATCCCCTACATTGACATTTCTTAAGTAGTCAACCTAGGATGATGAAATTTGCTGGACTCCTGTCATTGTCATTGGTTATGTGATCCAGGTGTAGATTCAGATTATGTGGCCACTTCTTAATAATGTGTCATTTCTCAGTTCATTGCTCTTTGTCTGCCTTTCCTCATAGATCTAGTCTCTGAGGTAAATATGAGACTCTCCTTTTCATATTTGTAGGACATGAATTCCCAGGTTTGATATGTGAGGGAGGAGAATAGGTGAAGGTAGTGGTCTTGAGAAGAGTTACGTGAAGACAAGACTGGTCCCACCTGAGGATGATAGCACCCTGAGAAGTCTGGCCTTGGTTAGAGCCAAGGAGAGGACCTTTAACAGAAGACAAGGCAGGATAGAGTTGGGAGCAACCTGAGCCCGTTTCTCTATTGTCTCAGTTTCACCAGTGAGGCTGGGAGCAGGTAGGGGGAGGTAGGGGGAGAGGCACCTGCATGGACCAGGTCGACTGAGGGCTGGGTTGGCCGTCAGAATAGAGTGAACGGAGCAGCCCAGGCTGTATGTGAGAGAAGAGAAATGCTGACAGAGAAACCAGGTGAGAGAAAAATATGTGGAGACCTGGGTGTGAATAGTAAAGTCTGAGGGTGAGGGAGCTGAGCCAAGGGGAGGGAGAGGAGGGGTGAGCAGTGGATGAGGTGAGTAGTTCAAGGATGGAGAGCACTTGGCTTGTCCGCAAGGTGCCTCTCTGAGGAGTAGAGCCAGGGGCATGGGAGAGAGGGTTACCCTCCTGAAAGGTGCTGTGTTTGTGGGACCCCTGGGTTATCTGGCCTTCCCTCTTCCTTCACACTCTTCTCTGGTTGCCTTTGAAAAATCAGGAGGGGAGGGAGTGCCTTGACACCCATCAAGTACAGATTTTAATATCTACTAGGCAAAACTGATTGGAAAGTTAGGAGAGAGATGGCGAATGGGTTTTTTCTTTGTCATCATCTATACTCTCCTTCACTGTAAAATACAGTGTTTTTCAAAAATACATGTGATACTATGAGATAGATCATAAATGAGAATATTCATACTAGGAGCGGTATTATTAGGAAGATAATAGATATCCTGAGTCATTGCAAGAGGTAGGTCACAAATAGGGCTTTCATATTTCCAGCACACAGAGGGAAGAAGCAAACAGAAGTAGTGCTGTACTTTATAATGTCCGTCAGGTTAAAAAACAAAAACATTCACTTAGCTGTTTATGAAACATTGTCAAATAATACTAAGCAATGTCCTCGACAGCGTCCTTTTATAAATAAAATACATTTATTAGGTTTGCATGTGTCATTAAAAGCAGTCTGTCCAGAGAATGAAATAATGTCGTCTAGGTAACCAATTCTGTGACACCTAGCTTAGCTGAGGGATAGCTTTTCTCTAGCACAGGAGTCACATATGTAGACACCTCCAGAGTCCTGGAGTGAGTAAGTGTGAATGGGGCTGGAGTGGAGGCCTGGATGACCTGGAGAGGACGAGATGCACTTAACAGGCATTCGGGTTTATCTTCTATTACAAAAAGCCCTGTGTGGGTTTAAAAAGTCATACTACAGGCCAAAGTGCCCCACGGGAACTCTGATCTTAGAGTGTGTGGAAATCACCTATGAAATCCTTCTTAAAAATTGTTTCTCTCAGTTGAACTTTTGGAAAATGCAGAACAGCAATGAGTTATGGGTTTTATTCTCTGACAGGTGCCTAGTCTGTAGATGACCTGTATTTCCAGTTTATCATGCAGCCGTATGTTTTTACCTATTGGACAGACTAGGGAGGAGGTAAAGCCATTTGTCTTTTCAGCTGAGGCCACTGGAAATTATAGGGGAGGAAAACTTTTCCCTTCTTCCCTTCCAGGTTCTTTGGCGGGCCTAATAACTAATTTGATATAAGACAGATTAACAGGAGAAAAACAAGTTTAATTACATATGTTTGGGAGCCCCACAAAGACGGGAGAGGCTCTCTTGCAGTCAGGCAATCGAAGTTTATATGCCACCCCAAGCTAAAGAGAGGTAGGTGTAGGAGTCTGGGACTTCAGAGGGGAGGAAAACAATTTAAGAAGATGAGAAGAACAAGTATTCGGTAAATGAATGTTTACCCTGCAGAGAGGTCTTTCTTATGTAAAAAAAGAAAAAAGTGATTTTTGGTAATAGCTCTCCTCCTGGTACAGACTCTGTTCTAATTTTTTTTTTTTTTTTTTTAAAGATAAGTTGGGGCGGTAAGAAGCTCTTCTTGAGTCTGTTGTGCCTTGGTTATCTTAAGCTCAAAATAATTTGCATGCCAAAGTGGCACATTATGAGGTGGCCTGCCTTGAGCCACATTAGAATCTAGAGGTAAGGGGAGAAGGCCAATGCCACTCTTTCGTCTCCAGGTACCCTTTTGGGTCCACCAGGAGAGAAGAGGTGGGCCATCATTTTGGAAATGGTGTGCTAGAACTTAGATGGGAAATGGGTATCACATATAAAAAAAATATGTAAGAGTTTTGGTTATGGCCACCTTTTGAACATTTATGCTGGTGAAGGATAGGACATTGACAAAGATAATCAAGTTCTAAGTTCTTTAAAATTGGAGTATAGTACTGACAGATGACCTGAGGTCTTTTCCGGAGTCTTTAAAAATGGGACTGTTAAAAAAGGCAATCGTCTCAATGGGAGAAGATATCTGCAGATGATATATCTGATAAAGTGTTGATATCCAGTATATATATATATATGGAGAGTTTACACAGCTCAGCACCAAAAACAACAAACAATCTAATGAAAAAATACACAGAGGACTTGATAGACATTTTTTGAAGAAGACATGTAGGTGGCCAACAGACACATGAAAAGATGTGTCTGAGAAATGCAAATCATCAGAGAAATGCAAACCAAAACCACAATGAGACTATCACTGCACACCTGTTAGAATGGCTGGAGTCAGAAAGACAAGGAGCGACAACTGTTGGTAAGGACATGGAGAAAAGGTGGGGATGTAAATTGATACAGCCACTGTGCAAAACAGTATGGAGGTCCCTCAAAAAATTAAAAGCAGAACGAATATGATCTATTCATTCGTCTATTGGTTATTTACCTATGAAAACAAAAATACCAGTTCAAAAAGGTATTGCACCCCTATGTTTATTGAAGCATTATCTACAATAGCCAAGATATGGGAGCAACCCAAGTGTTCATTCGTAGAAGAATGGATAAAGAAGATGTGGCTAATATATACAATGGAATATCAGTCCTAAAAAAAGGTGAGATCTTCCCATTTGCAGCAACATGGATGGACCTATAGTGTATTATGCTAAGTGAAATAAGTCAGAGAAAGACAAATACCATTTGATTTCAGTTATATGTGGAATCTAAAAAATGAATAAACAAACAGACTCTGAAATATGGAGAACAGACTGGTTAAATACGGGGCGTGGGTGAAGGGATGGCATAATAGATAAATGGGATTAAGAAGTACAAACTTCCAGTTCTAAAATAAGTCATGGAGATGAAAAGTACAGTATAGTCTGTAATGCTGTGGTAGTTTTGTATGGTGACAGATGGTGACCGCACTTACCTGGTGCACACCAATTAATGTATAGAATTGTTGAATCAGTGCGTTGCGCACTTGAAACTAATAAAAACATTGCATGTCAGTTATACCTCAATACTAAAAGAAATGGAATAGTTCAACAATTGGGTAGTTTTTCTGCAGTTACATACAAATACGCGTAGACTCATGCAAATGCACACATACTTAATCTGGAGTTGTGTTCCCAATTTATGATACGTGATTTGGTTCTGAAAGCTCTGGAACCTACCTGTTCTTCAGGGTCAGTGCAGGCAGTACATGTAATGCTAGGGTGCTGTGTGGTTCTCTGTGATCCAGCACCCTCAAGATCAAAAAAAATCTCCAAGCAAAAGAAAAGGCAGCCTGCTAATTTATTTCCTAATACAGTGTGATCCCATTATATGCAAATTAAATTATGCAAATTTCAAGTAATGCCACAAATAACTATTAATAAAAGCTTCACAGGATGTGCAGAATTTCAGTGGATACATTCCCCCAAATTGTGCATCAAGCTATGTCATATTTTCAAAGCTGGCAGGTCAACTGGATTGTAAAAATGCTTTGATACCCACTGGCATCACCTTTTCTTGTAAAGAGAAATACCTACTAACCCTTGGCAATATTATTTGAACTCTTTGTTGTTTATAGAACTTCTTTAAGGATTTTGGTGACATTTGCATTATTATTTTAAAATTAGGTATTATAATTTAAGTCTTTATCTTGCAGAATATCCAGGTGTACTAGTACTGGTGCTGAAGAAATCTTGCAAATCAGTAACTTTTGAACAGAAATGTGATAAAACACAGGATGATATGCCATGCTATCAATTTATGAGCTACAACTGAGAAATGCTAGAGATAATGCTGATATTAAAAAGCAACAATAAAGAAAAATATAACACAGTGACTGTAGATTTATGTGTTCTGAGAATGCATTCCTCACACCCTTCCTCCAGACTGTGGGATAATCAGTTCTGAATTATGTGAGTTCTTCAGGGATACATCCTATGAATCAAATGCAGCCATGCTTTATGAAACCCTGTTACCCAGACTTGGAAAAGATTGCTTAGGTTGAAAGAATAGCAAGGTACTTATTCGTTTGATGTGCAGTAGAACATCTTTAAGGGCCTCAAAGAAGAAAATTTTGCATCTATTTCTTTAAAACTTGTCAGTAAATACTTAGTGAATTTTTTTTTTTTTTTGCATGCCACCCTGCTCTGTTGTGGGGAAGAAGTGCATTTCTGGCACTTATTTATGTATGGGGAAAGGTGGATGGTCATTTCTTGCTTGTAGGTTTGCATTAAATGATTTCAAAGTTCTTTGGTTTTTACATCAAGTAATATAAAGTGATAGGGCTTTTTATAACAGTTGCTTATGTTTAAATGGTGGCTGTTCTGTGCCAGGCTCTGTGTGAACTGCTTTAATAACCCCTTTAATCCACATGGCAGCTCTTTGAGATAAGTACTGTTATTTCTGCCGTTCTACACGTTAAGAAGACAAGCACAGGGAAGTCAAGTGACTTGCCAAAGATCCTAAAACTACTAAGTTGCAGAGCTGAGAGTCAAATCCAGGCTGGTTCGCTCCAGAGTCTCTGTCCTCATTGACCAATCTCAGCCCTCTAGGAAGCTGGAGTTGAGGATCTTCTAGGCAGAAATTTCATACCCTGAGGAGAATTTGCTCTGAAAACCAGGGGATGAGGCTGAATGTGACCAAGTGCCCACCTTAGATTTCATCTAGGAAGCCTTGCTTGACTTCAACCCCCCGCCCCCCTCCCCGCCAACCTGCTGAACTCCCCACCTGCTTGTGATGCTTGCAACTATTTTAAGAGGGGTGAAAACATTTAATTTTGCAGTTAAAAAGCTGACAGTAGCTGTGTCTGTCTGGTGTTTGGGCCTCCTGTTAGTGTGAATGGGTGTGTCAAAGGGTTTGGGTTTGTTGGGCGGCCACATAAATGACTGCTCTCAGATCTTCCCTTTTAATAGGTGTGGGAGGCAGGATACAGGATGAGAAGACCGGGAAGAGTGACAGACCTTGCCCAAGTGATGTCAGCCTAGCTATCTTCTTGTCCAGACTTGAAACTGAGAGAGACTTCTGTCCGGAATGAGGTGATCCCTAATTGTTTTCACTTGGGCAGGGAGAGGTAGAAGCTGGGTCCTGAACACCTGACAATGGAGCTGTAAAGATGTGCTGTACGGTTTATAGACTTTCGTGCGAGCAGTGCTGACTGCACAAAGGAGCATCTTCTCGTATTGCTTGTCAGGCTGTCCCAGCTTTGTTGAGTGTCCTTAGGGATGTACGTGACACAGGCCCTTGCTTACCACACCGTTCCCTTCTCCCCCTCTCTCACGAATGGTTTTGTTGTATCAGATCAGTCTATATTTTATTTAGACCTTTTCCTTTGTGCAACTGCAATTCTTAAGAGCTAGGAATTTTATAAATGTAGAGACCACGTTCAGGAAGCAATCACGTGCATTTCTATAAGACCGCTCATTTGTGGGGTAGCCTGGGTGGCTCTGTCAGTTAAGCATCTCCCTTAGGCTCAGGTCATGATCTCAGGGTCCTGGGATCGAGCCCCACATTGGGCTCTGTGCTCAGTGGTGTTTGCTTCTCCCTCTTCTTTTGCCTCCTCCCCGCTGCTGTGCCCTGTCTCTCTTTCCCTCTCAAATAAACAAGTAAAATCTTAAAAAAAAAAAAAAGAAAGAAAGAAAGAAAAGACTGCTTGCTTGTTATAGGTATGATCTGAAGGGCGCTCATGCTCTTTCTTAAGTTCTCAAATCTTTTCCTGTATGTTTTAGTTAACTGTAAGATGTTGGAAATTAAAAAAGAGGCACGGCCTCATTGGTTACTTTCTGAACCCCTTTTGTGGGTCCAAACATTAGATAGAAAACGTAGGAGGTCTCTTACAGCAGTTTGCTTTTAGTCATGGAGCATCTAGGATCCAGTTAGAGGAGAGGTGGGTGGCATGGGAGAGCTGTCAGGGAACCTCACAGAGTGCTTCCACGTTTATTTGCAGCAAAAGAAGGCAAGCATTTTTGTCCTCACTTTACAGATGAGGAAGCAAGAAACTGCTTCATGTCAAACAGCTGATCACCCAGACCCTGCTCACACTCTTCCCAGCTGCCTCTCCATTGTGGACAGTGGGAGAGTGAGGGCAAGTTTGAACTAAGCCTTGAAGTGTGGAGGCTAGCCCGAGGCCTCATCCGGAGGCTGCGGGAGCTGTAAAAGCCAGTCAGAAGCTGGTGCGCTACCCAGGCACACCCCCGCGCCCCCCCCCCCCCCCCCCCCCCCCGTTACTCACCCTGTTCCTTGGAGCCTCGCCCTCGGGCTGGAGGTGTGTAACAGGGTGAGGTGTCTGTTGCACATCATATTTGGTCTCAAGCCCTAGTCTTTGTTTTTGAGGCTTAGCCACAAAGACCGCATCAGAGTGGCCGAGATGTAAACAAGCAGGCTGGCAGGTTGGCGTGGGAGCGCTTCATGGCTGAGCCCTGGAGGGCAGAAGGCAGGTGAGGACGAGCGGTGTTAGAGAGACAGGGACGTGGAGCTGCACTGCCTCCTCTGTGATTCCCACCGAGATTTCTCTGGGAGCTCTTAGCACCATTTGTGGATTCTTCCAGCTCAAAAGACCCAGGACTATGGAGTGCTCAATATTGTTTACATGATGCATTTGCAGCTTTTTGAGGAAGATAGAAATAGGACTTTCCTTCTCTTAACCTATCTTTTTTCATGCGAAAATACTTTGAAAGGAATTATCAAGCCAACCTCAGCATTTAAAATTTTACATTTTGGGTGTTGTAAATGCAGAGGTAGAGTTTGGCTGTCCTTCAGTTTGACTTCAGGAGGCCTGGCTTAGAGAGCGCTTTGGCTGCTCTCCTACATTTCAGAGACATTCCCTCCAAGGCTGTGTCTCTGAAGTGTTGAAGATAAAAGCAACTGAACTTTGTTTAATTGACTTATTAACATTTTAAAGGACACTAAAGGTCACAGCCCAGGTGACTGCAGTTAATTTACTCAGTTTACAGACCATTCTTCTAAGTCTTATGCTTAAATACATGTAGGTCTTTCTGTTTAGGATTTCAGGTTGCTTTCTTCTTTCTTCTCTGCTGGTCACATTGGGTTTTGTGTGCCTGTTTTAAGGTCACTTTATTCGGCCTGGCATGTGTGTTAGGCCTAGGCCCGGTGATGCCAGGAACACAAGGATGAGTAAGAGGCATCCTCCTTGGAGGCCTCAACCTGGTGGGATCACAGTGGGGACTCAAATAAGGTTCAGGCCAGACTGCTCTGGAGAAGGGATGGTTCTGGTGAAATCCGTGTGTAGAGGTGCCTTGAAGGATGGGAAGAAGGGGCGAAGGTTTACCAGGTGCCAGGCCCTGCTCTGGGTGCCACCTGTGTAGAATTTCTCCTTATAACAACCATATAAAGTACATTCTGTTGTTGTCTGCCTTCTGTACAGGAAATTAAGATGAAAAAGAAGGAACTTGTCCAAGGACCCACAGCTCAACAGTGGTACTGCTGGCTGAGAGTCTATGCTGTGAGGCACTGCATGAGGCCAGTGGGATTTGGACCAATGAAGATTAGGGGCTATGGACTCCCAGGCAGTAGATGGGGGAGCTACAGTTATTGAAGGAGCTGAGGCAGACCAGTTGGGTAGGGCCTTGTGATTGATGCCCTGGAGTCCCACACTGAAGGGGATGATTGTAACGTCCCATTGTTCTAGGTTTTGGGGTCCCTGTGCTGGTGCAGCATTGTATTTGTAATGCAGTGGCCAGTGGGGAAGTTGTGAAGGTTTTTGAGTCCTGGAGTTACAGAGGTTCTTGACTTCTGCTCTTCATACTAGCCTGGGTTTTTGGCATTCATTCCCTGAGTAGGTGAACGTGTAGGTCTCAGCCCTTGCTGGCCTCTTCCCATTGTTTTTCCTTCCCTTCCTTGTTTCTGGGAAGAGTGTTCTAGAAGATCATCTGAACTGCTTCTACTTCTTTACCTCATCATCCAGTCTTCACCATTACCTTTGATCTATCCTGTGTCATCCCACTGGAACTGTTGCTATTAAGGAGTCTGACTGGCTGACTGATCATTCTGGTGAGGTCTTTTCCGTCTTTGATTTGCCTAGTAGCTTCCGACCAGGGGCAGTTTTGCTCCGTCTCTTCTCCCTTGGATATCCCTTGGATATCCCCTGGATAGCTGGCAATGTGTAGAGACACTTTTGGGTGTCAACAGTTGTTTTGAGTCAGCCCTCTGTTCTTAAAACTTTCCATTTGCCTTGATAGAATTCTCTCCTGGCTTGTCTTACAGTGAATCCTCCGTTCATTCCTTACCGTCTTCTGTAGAGGATTCTTCTTCAGCCTTTTTATGTTGCTTCTCAGGATTCTTTTCCTCTCCTCATATGCCTCTTGGGTGAGCTCCTCAGTCCAGGGATTTAACTTCCATCTCTGGCTGTGTGGCTACCCATCTGTTTGCAGGCTCCAGGTCTTTGGACTCCAGTCGTGTCTTTCTCCACCTCATTGGTACAGGTATTTTCAATTCAGCAGGTCTGAAATAAGGCCAGCCCAAAGTTGTCTTTGTCCATTTGTCCAAACTTGCCTCTCCCATGTTTGCTGTCTGTTAGCGTTTGCTCCCCTTCAACAGTGAGCGCCATTTGACTCTGCTGCTGCTGTTGCTCAGGCACGCACACATGTCTCACCTGGATTACTGCCTCTCTGCCCCTCAACTCTGCAGCCTCATGTCTCACACTGCTACCAGGGGGAGCTTTCCAGAACAGAACTCTGAGGGTTCTCTGCTATAACAGATAAAGTCTGAGGTGAGCTTGGCATGTGCAACCTTCTAGACCACCCCTTTGGTTCCAACTAAGGAGTATTACTGCTCTCCAGAAAGCCCTTTTGAAAATGTTATGGGCATTGGAGTAACTGGGATCCACTGGAATCTCCATAAATCCTATTTACTTCTTAAGAGAGGGGTTCTACTTTGTGTCACCAACTTTTCCCTCCTTTTGGGGAAACTGACCATTTATTTATTTTAAAAAAGATTTTATTTATTTATTCCACAGAGAGAGAGATCACAAGTAGGCAGAGAGGCAGGCCGGGGTGAGGGGGTGGGGAAGCAGGTGCCCTACTGAGCAGGGAGCCCCATGTGGGGCTCGATCCCAGGACCCTGGGATCATGACCAGAGCTGAAGGCAGAGGCCCAATCCATGAGCCACCCAGGCGCCCTGGAAACTGGCCTTTTAGATGGCCTGTGGGGCATGTGATTAAATAGGGTATAACTATCTTGGTGTTCCTAGTTTCTGTCCTGATAGCTTTAGGAGAATTCTGGTTTTTTCCTTCATGTCCTGGCAGTGCAGTTCTGTGTAGACCAACAATTAGGTTGACCAGATAGATATTCCTGCCATTAGGTATCAGACCATTCTAGAAGGGAATTGGGGATGAGGGATTTCTGTTTTCTAATTTTTCTGTGGTATTCAGTATAACCTAACACTTGTGATAAAAGACTTTCAGGGTCCTTTTGGAGCTGGTAGGTTAAGTGGCTTCATCATATTATTTCCTAGTTCACTGGAGTGATTCCTCTCTAAGAACCTTGGAACTGCCTGTCATTACACCCACATCTTAGGAAAACCTCATAGTACACTACAATGTTGGAAGTACTGACATACAGCTAATTGCACTTTGAAGGATTTGGACTTTTTGAAGCTTACTGGTGTGTTTTTCAGCAGATAACAAATATCTGAAAATAAATTCCCCTGGCACAACATAATACCAGAAGAAAGTAGTCAGTGTTTTTTAATCTTGTCTGGTGTGACTCCAGCGGTGGAAATCGTGACAACATAAAACTGTACTGTTGGCACGAATGGGCTCATGGGGATGGTAGCTTTGCTCTCTCCAGCGTGGTGCCCGCTGGAATCCCAGCTCCTGCGTGCTAAACCTCTTTCTTTGCGTGTTTCTCCGCAGAAGCCCCGTGTGCCACGCCCCTGATCTGCAGCTTCGGGAGGCCGGTGGACCTGGACAAGGACGACTACCAGAAGGTGGTATGCAACAACGAGCATTGCCCCTACAGCAGCTGGATGCACCTGCAGTGTTTCTACGAGTGGGAGAGCAGCATCCTGGTCCAGTTTAACTGCATTGGCCGCGCACGCAGCTGGAACGAGAAGCAGTGCCGGCAGAACATGTGGACAAAGAAGGGCTACGACCTGGCTTTTCGCTTCTGCTCCTGCCGCTGTGGACAGGGCCACTTAAAAAAGGACACGGACTGGTATCAGGTGAAGCGGATGCAGGATGAGAAAAAGAAGAAATCTGGGTCAGAGAAGAACACAGGGAGACCCCCCGGTGAAGCGGGGGAGGAGGCCAAAAAGTGCCGGCCGCCCAACAAGCCCCAGAAAGGCCTGAGCCACGACCTCCCCCGGCGGCACTCCATGGACCGGCAGAACTCCCAGGAGAAGGCGGTCGGGGCAGCATCCTACGGGGCACGCTCCCCCTGCGCCTCCCCGGGCCAGTCCCCGCCCACCGGCTACTCCATCCTCTCCCCTGCCCACTTCAGCGGCCCTCGCTCCTCGAGATACCTCGGGGAATTCCTAAAGAATGCCATCCATCTGGAGCCTCACAAAAAGGCCATGGCTGGGGGCCATGTGTTCCGAAACACCCACTTTGACTACAGTCCGGCTGGGTTATCGGTTCACCGGGGGGGCCACTTTGATGCTCCCGTGCAGTTCCTGCGGCGCCTGGACCTGTCCGAGCTGCTCACGCACATCCCTAGGCATAAGTTGAACACTTTCCACGTGCGGATGGAAGACGATGCCCAGATGGGCCAGGGCGAGGATCTGCGGAAGTTCATCCTTGCAGCCCTCAGTGCCAGCCACAGGAATGTTGTAAACTGCGCTCTGTGCCACCGGGCACTCCCGGTGTTCGAACAGTTCCCTTTGGTGGACGGAACTCTGTTCTTAAGCCCCTCGAGACACGATGAGATTGAATATGATGTCCCGTGTCATCTTCAAGGTACAGGTGTTCATCCACCTTGCCTGTTTTCCGTTTGTTAAAAGCCGAGAAGCAGGATGGGCTTGCTCTCTTCTGGCTTCAGTGTAATGGCGGGTACCTCTTGTTCTAGTTGGGTGCCCGGCACTGTTGGGGTGTTAAGGCTTTGCCCCTTGAGGTGGTGGAGGGGGTGCTGGTACCAGTTTGTACATTTTGTGCAGTGACTCTTGATGTCACTGTACCAAATACAGTTGTCCTGGTGGGCCATTTTATGTTTTTGTTCTGCTGTCATTTGAAGGGAGGATTCCTCATGTACAGTTTTCCTTCACTGGGAGGGATTTGAGTAGGAATTGCATAACTATATCACTTGGTGTAAAACAGCTGCTTTTGCAACCTGTGTTAATGTGCCCAGCATGCTGTGTATTCTCTTTGATCCTTGTAAATGTAAGGGAGTAACAGAAGAGGGTCAGGGAGGGCCAGTGTGTTTTTCAGATGAGCTGAATTAATCTTGAAGTTTATGGAAAATCAGGCTTTCCTGATAACAGCAAAAGGAAAGTGGACGATTATTGGAAGCTGAGGCATCACCCTTCTGGCGAAGACAGAGAGCTTAGTGCTGTGGATGACATTCAAGGGCACAGGGATATTTCAGCCAGACTTGAATGGGTGTAGGTCAGGATAAGTGAGCAATTGGTAAATTTGTGTGAAATTACTGAATTTATATAAAGGTGAGATACATGAAGTGTAACATGTTTATAACTTCAGAAGTGTGCTAAAAAAACCCCATGGTGGAATCAATATATCTCTACTTGTCTTTGTCCCACACCCCCTGTTGTTTCAGTTCTCAGAGATAGTGTTTTTCAATTATGACTGATTCTTAGGTTTTTATTTTTATTTTTATTTTAAAGGAGTTTATTTATTTGTCAAAGAGAGGCAGAGAACAAGCAGGGGGAGCTGCAGACAGAGGGAGAAGCAGACTCCCTCCTGAGTAAGGAGCCAGCCATGGGACTTGATCCCAGGACCCAAAGATCATGAGCAGAAGGCAGATGCTTAACTGATTGAACCACCCAGGCATCCCACCATTGTAATTTTAAAACTGCCGTCTTCATATCCAGTTTTAGATGTTGTCTGTTGACTTAAGGTGGATGACTGTGCTTTCTTAAATTTTCCCATTTCTCTCAGGATAATGTATCACAATTCCTGGTGAAATCCTTGATGTTTTTACTGCTTTGATTATGTAAATATCTAGTGTTGAGCATGAAGTGTAGGTGTATTTCCTATCATATAGTATATTCTAGGATGTCTTTTGTTTTGTTATTACAGTTGATAATTGTTTCACAATTTCATTTGCTTATTAGTCTTCTTGGAACCATTGGCTGGTTGCTCTCCAGCAACTTCCACAAAGCTTTCAAATCATTTGCACATACCTGTCCTCCATTTAATGAACTTCTTTTTGTAGAAATTAAATTCCCTTCATGGAACCTTTCATCTTCCTGCTCCAGTCTGGCTGTACTTATTAGCTGCTATACTGCATGGCTGCCTTTCTAGGAATTCTTTGCTTACTTTTCTGTTGTTTGTCTTCTGTTTCCTAGATATCATGTTTTCTTTTTTCTTGGTTTATTTCCTCAGTTTGTTAAGAAACATTCCCAGGAGGTTTCTGAGAAAGGAAGCATGGGCTTAGGTATTTTCAGACTTTGAAAGTCTGATAATGTCTTGATTCTGTCTTCACACTTGATTGCTATTTGGTTGGGTAGAGTCTTCCAAGTTACAAATATTTTCCCCTTAGGATTTTGAAGGCATTTCTTTCTTCACTATATCTGGTCTTCCAGTGTCAGTGTTGAGAAGTCAGTATTTTACTGCTGTCCCTTTGCTCTCTCCTCCGATCCCCTGAGGTTTTAAGATTTTCTCTTTTTCCCTAGTGTTCTGAAGTTTCACCATGACACAGGTCTTCCTCTCCACCCCCATTCATTGTGCAGTGTGCTTTCTTGGATTTTTGGCTGTGTAAATATTTCATAGTCTTCAGTTTGGGGAGATTTTCTTCTGGTTTCTTTCTCTGATCATTTCCTCTTTCATTTTCAAATACAGCTGTGGAACTGTTAGTCAGATATTGGACCTCTTAAGTTTAATCTTTTTTTTTTTTTTTTTTTTTAAAGATAGAGGGAGACCTTACACATCCTATTGCTTATCTTTCGGAAGATTTCTTTGGCTTTATATGTCAGGATTTTTACTGAATTCAAGATTTTCTGTTCTATAAATACATAAATTATAATTTCCAAGAGCACTTTTTAATAGCATTTTGTTCTTGTTTCATGGATGCAGGTTCCTATTTTAACTGTCCCCTCAACAGGAAAGAAGAAGTGAGGTTGAGGGGAGTGGTCTTATTCCTTTTCTAAAATTTCACCTAACCTTTTAGCCCTTTAGCCTTTGTTAAAATCAGACTGATCCAGAACTTAGTGTTTGAAACCAGGGATGATTTATGATTTCTCATAGTTCTGTGGGTTGGTTGGTTCAGATGATCCCTGACATGTGTCTGACAGTTGGCCGACTGGCTGGCCTGGCAGGGGCCCTCCACTGGAATGAATGGCTTATCCCGGTTTGGTGTGGTCTTTTATCTTCCAGTGGGTTAGACTGGGCTTTTTCCTGCATTCAGGGGGTGAGAAGGTGGGGCCTGCTCTCTCAAGAGGCGTAAGCTTGGAACCGAGTATCATCACTTCCATCACATTGTGGTTTTCAAAATAAGTTGTAAGGCTAGCCCAGATTTAGGAGATGATTATTAAATAGACTACTTCTTGATGGAAGAAGTTGCATAGAATGTTTGGTTACTTGTCTACTCCACTGTTTCCCTTTTGGCGCCTCATTTCACTGCTTGTGTCCAGTTTCAGAGCTGAGTCATTTAAAATTTCTTCATCTGATTTTGTGACCTCCTGTTTTGGTTTAGGTTTGCAGGTATCTTAGTTTCCCAGAAGATGGAGCTTGTGTTTTGTTTCTTGTTCTTTATACTGGTTGGGGTTAATTTTCGAGGGAAGTAGGTAGAAACTACTTTCACTTTAAGACTGGAAATATTCTCTGTGAAGATGAAAGGAGAGTACAGGGGTTCAGCATAAACGAGAGGACTGTTGTTCTTATTCTATCTGTGATGACAGATTCTTTTCACTTACATCAGTGAATCAAATTTATGTATTCCATGCCTGGGCTGGTTGCTATCAATCCTTGCCTTCCATCTGAGGTTAGTAAAATGCTCTTACAAAAATGGAACTACCTTCACCAGTCCTAACTTTACCACCATCTATGGAATGAGTAACACCTGGGTATGATGTACTTGAAGCATCCTGTAATTTCCAATGAGAAAGGGGCCACTGGGTAGTTAAAGGAGGCAATGTGAAGGCAGATGTCAGAAGGTGGATGGGATTTTGTTACCAAGAGGGTCTGGCTGTGTAAGGCCTTTGTTGATAGGACAGAGGCAATCTGAGCAAAGGAATGGTGGTTTAAAAGTTGAAACAGAACTGGGGAGAAGAGATTGGTGAGAGTGGAGGTTCTCCAGTGGAAAATGAGTAGGGTAGGTAGGGAGAATGGATTATGGGTGTCCTTTCAAGCCACAGTAAGGGCTTTGTCATGTTCTTTAAGAGAGGAAGAGTCTAATTTTTTTTTTTTTTTTTAAGAGCAGATGATCACCTGGGGGCAGGGAAGTTGTTTGAAAGGATTGGGGGTGGGGGGACACCTTTCTCCAGAGAGGTGGAACTTAAATCTCCTGCCTAGATGGCAGCAGATGAGAGATTGCTGGGTGATGACAGTGGGAACTGAAAGGTAGGAATATCCACAAGAGGTTGTTTTAAAGAAAAAATTGTGGCTTTGGGGATAACTTGCCTGTAGAGGATGAAGCTGCATCCTGGTGGGCTCACTTTGGCTCTAGAGCGGATAAAGGATGCTATCATGGACGGGATTGGAGAACACTGGGAAGGAGACCTGTCTTAGGGGAAGGAAGATGAGGGCATTGGGTGGAGATGTCTGTCTAGCAAGCACTGTTAGAAATAAGCATCTGGCATGAAAACTGGGGAGCTTATTTTAAAACAGGGTGGTTCAGATCTTAAGATTAGAGCATTCTTGAATAGGAAGAGAAGAGAAAGAAAAGGAAGAATGTGTGACAGAGCCCAAGATCACGTGTAAAGGGTACCTTTCAGAGAATGGTTGGAAAAAGGTGAAGATTAGATAGACCTGAGAAACAAGAGTGTGTGTGTGTGTGTGTGTGTGAGAGAGAGAGAGAGAGAGAGAGAGAAAGAGAGAGAACATGGTTCTCACTGTTGAGGAGGAAGAGAGAGCCTTGTAAGCAAATGAAATGGAAAGTTACCCTGTCAGTACTATTTACCTCTTTCCAGAGGGTAAGGAGCAGGCTCGTCCTAACCATAGAAAGGTGACGAGCCATGGTTTGGCTCCTGGCAAGGAGCGGCGCATTCTGAAGGAGTACGTGTTCTGAGTATAGCGTATAGCACTGTGGCGCTCCCTGATGCCTATGTAGAGAGCAGCAATGTTGCTATTGTACACCGTCTAGGTGGATCCTGGACATGCCCAATCTTTCCTAATGACTTGAATCCTAAACCTTTCCATGCAAACAAGGGTGACCTCTTTTCCTTTGCAAGCATTTGATGTTAACAAATGATGGAGAAATGGGGTTGTTTCTCTTAAGAGCCCAGTAGATAATAAGACTTTGTACTCCATTTAAATCACCACTTACAAGTTAGATATGATTCTGGTTCCTAAATTAAATACGGTGAGGCTGAGCAGTTTTGGAGACAGGGACAGTTAACACAGTAATTGTGGCTGTGGGATAATTCTGGGCCACCAGTACCAAGGCAGACTGTTGACTTTCCTATGGTGGGAATTGTCAGTGGATGAAAGCCCATGGCCGCAGACTGGCGTTGTTGGTTCAGGTTCTGTGCCACACACAGGCTTCTGGGCTGAGAGTCCTGCATGACCATTGGTTGGTTTGTAGGATTTGTGGCTTGGTCATTTGAATTTGGATGTCCATATTATAAACCTGGCAGTACTTTTTAGAAAAGTGAATTGAAGCCCTATTAAAGATACAACTTTGGAGTATGTGTCCCATTGACAGTTGTAATTCATCATTATTCTAAAAGGACAGCTTGGGGATATGGGCTGAATATGACCTATTTTGCTACTTATTTTATCTGAATGGTAACATGTTTGCTTATAATTGATAGATCAGCTAGTGTTTTAGCCCCGATGATGGCCATTCTCAGCACTGTGTCTTCTGTGCACAGGGAGGCTCATGCACCTGTATGCGGTGTGCGTGGACTGCCTGGAAGGGGTTCATAAGATCATCTGCATCAAGTGTAAGTCGCGGTGGGACGGCAGCTGGCACCAGCTGGGCACCATGTATACCTACGACATCCTGGCTGCCTCTCCGTGCTGTCAGGTTGGTATCGACACCCTAGAGCGAGTTGCACGTGAACTCCGGCTTCTGCCCCCTGGCGAATGCAGAGGAGGTAGAGCCGCACCATCGTTCGTTCAGGAGAGGGCGAGGAAGATAGCAAGTGGCTCTACCACCTCATCCCCGAGTCCAGGAATGATGGCTAATTTACCATGGTTTGACGAAGCTATTGCTGGGATACTCTACGGCCATTGTGGGGGGGTATTGTAGAATAGGGGGTATTGTAGAATAATATATAATTAATGGGAAATATTTTTAGGGTATTAAGTAAAAAAGGTAGTTTATAAAATGGTGTAACAGTATGCTTCTTTTTGTAAAAAGTGACTACAGAAAGGGATCTGCTAACCTATAAGCCCGAGGTTGTGTCTGCGTGCTGGGATGCTAAGTGGTTCCTGTTGCTTATATTTTCTTGTTTTGTGTGACTAACATATACTTAGGTTCTAATAAGAAAAAGTTATTTATTTATTTATTACGATTTTATTTATTTGACAGAGATCACAAGTAGGCAGAGAGGTAGGCAGAGAGAGAGGAAGGGAAGCAGACTCCCTGCTCAGCAGGGAGCCCGATGCTGGCCTGGATCCCAGGACCCTGGGATCATGACCTGAGCCGATGGCAGAGGCTTTAACCCCAGATGCACCAAGAAGAAGTCATTTAAAAGGAAGAAGAAACTTTACTTTCTTTGGTGGACAGCATTTTCTTTTTGCTTCCTTTCTGTGGGGTAGCACAGTTACACAGGAACTGCCTTCTTCTACTGTGTTGGAGGCTATCGTGAAATGTTTGTAATCCTTAAAGCATTGCTGAGAGGAAGCATTTCCCGAAGTTTAGCTGTCACTAGAGGAAAGGGAGGTAGTAGTCCGGGAAAACACGTTAAATAAGTTCATGGAAACACAGGAGGCAAAACAAAATCCTTGGAAGTATCTTGGTTCATTTCCAAGTGCTTGGAGGAAAAGAGAGCCTTGTTTTAGAATTCCTTCATGTTCATGGGTAGGAGATAATTTTACTTTGCTCTTTAGTCTCCAAGCCTGGCTTTAATACAAATAACTATTAAGCACTTCATTAGTTACTACATAGCTTTGTATCTTTAGCACTATGGTGTGATTTTTAAAAAAAGAATATCCTGTGATAAGCTGTGCAGGTTGAAGAAAAAGGTTGGCCGAGCGGGTGCTTCAGCCATACTTTGTCTATACTAGTGTTCTCAGAAAAGAGCTATGGTCAGGAGAGACCTAAATGGCCATCCATAGCTTGTCGTTTGGTTCCAGACAGGGCTGACTTTTCTCGTATGCTATTCTAATATATTGACCACATTTCCATTTTAAAATTCCATTAGCCTTGGAAATGAGATCTCAAAAGTCTTTTTAGCTGCGCCCTGTAGCATTTTGTAATACTCAACTGTGCTACAGCGCCAGCTCTTGGATGAGAGAAACAGAAGGAAGTGGCTCCTCTCGTTGACACACACAAGAGAGGGTTCTCTTTTAAAGAAGTAAGGAGGGGATGCCTGGGTGGCTTAGTTGGTTAAGTCTGCTTCTCCCTCTGACCTTCTCCCCTCTCATGTTCTCTCTCTCTCATTCTCTATCTCCCATAAATAAATAAAATATTTTAAAAAAAAAGAAGTAAGGAAGGAAAAGAGTTTGGGGCCGTTCCTTGCTGCTAGAAAGGACGTGGGAGAGCTAGGTTAGCCTCCTTGTTTTCCACACGCAGTGGGGGTCTTCACAAATGTGGCATAGCCATGCTAAAACGTCTAACTCCCTGTCTGCTCCTCTTTCTGCTATACCACTGAGAGACAGTGGGATTATTTCCTTATCTTTAGGGAGGAGAGCAGAATGGCATCCTGCCATAGCCAGCATGGTGGTATTCACTATGTATTTCTTCCTTAAAACAATGTGAGCCCAGACCTCTATTTTCTGGCCTTGAATTAAAAGTGGAAAACAATGTTTGATTACTCTTTGGCTTAAAAAAAAAAAAAAAGTCAGTTAACTACAGTTCACTCTTGAACAACACAGGGGGTAGGGGTACTGACCCCATGTGTGGTCGAAAATCTGCCTGTAACTTTTAACTCCCCAAACACTTAAATACGAACAGCCTACTGTTGACCAGAAGCCTTACTGATAACATGAATGGTTAATTGACACGTATTTTGTGTAAGTATTTTATACTGTATTCGTACAATAAAGCAAAGGAAAGAAAATGTTATAAAGAAAATAATAAGGAAAAGAAAATAAATTTATAGTCCTGTACTGTATTTATTTTTAAAAAGCTGCTCATAAGTGGACCTGTGCAGTTCAACCCATGTTGTTCAAGGGCAACTGTGTATTCACTGGGAAGGTGTAAATGTTAGACGCTATTAAGGAATCCAGGAAGGTCTTCTACTAAGACTTTGAGCCAAAAAGAAGCTTAATGGTTAATTATTTGAAAGGAATAACAGATTAAAGAGAATGATTAAAGAGAGAGGTTTGCCCAGAATTTCACTTTTGTTGTTCAGAGTGATTAGTCAGCTAAACGGGAATTTATCTTAGCCACAGAAAGGTTGTCTGTGTCATAACTAAGAATGTGGGCTCTGGAATAAGCTTCTTTGGTCCAGTCCTCAGTCTTTCTGCTTCATAACTATGTGGCCTTGGGCATGTTGCTATCAGTCTGTGCCTGTGTCTTCATCTAAATTCACAGACCACCACGTAACTCCCATGAGTGTGTTGAGGACAAAATGAGATTATACTTTTTATTACATTTTTGGAATGAATCTAAATTGAGAGTCTGTTGTATCTATCGTTTCTGGTTATTCCTTTAAGTTCTTGGACCTTGCGCTAAAAGATTCTAGTCTTGTGCTGTTAGACACCCAGGCACAAAGGAAGATCTAGTGTGTGGTGGTTTCCTGAAGCCTCAGGATCCACAGAGCACTTCTTCCTGGATTGTTAATTTTGCTGGAGTATTTTCGGGAAATTTTATTTTTACATCAAAGGAAACAAGTGTAGTAAGGAGCAGAATGCAAAAATGTGTATGAATTTTTAAAATAAACTCAGCCCAGTCCATGAAGTTTCATGAGGCTTTGAATGAGGGGAGTCAGCTTCAGCATCTTCTTACAGTCCAGGGGGAGGAGTGTAGGGGAGCCTCCGTGCAGCAGTTCAGGCCCTGCGGGTTGGGAATTTTCCTCCTACAAGTAGGTGAAAGTGCTCAGGGTGCTGCAGGTCAGAGGGAAAGAGGAGTCAGTCTGTCAGACAGATGATGAATGTGTGAATGTGTATCTTCCGCTCTGCCTCCCCTGCGTTTGCTAACAAGAGAGACAGACTCCCAGCTCACCTCCGGAGCAGTTCCTCAGACCTCATGGTGTTGCGTTTTGGCGTGGGTGGCGGTGACATCGTGGCGAGGCGGCGGGAAGGGCGCGGTGGCTGACCCGTCTGTGTTTCGCCCACAGGCCCGCCTGAACTGTAAGCACTGCGGGAAGCCCGTGATCGACGTGCGGATTGGGATGCAGTACTTCTCCGAGTACAGCAACGTCCAACAGTGTCCGCACTGTGGGAACCTGGACTACCATTTCGTGAAGCCATTTTCCTCCTTCAAAGTTCTTGAAGCTTATTGATGAAAGCTTTGCTTTAGGAATAGCTATTTTATTGACTTTTATTTCTTTATTACATATCTTTTATAGGGAAACATTCTGTGACATGACTTTCTTTTCTAATTTAAAGGAGAGTTCCTTTGTGTATGTGTGTCACTAAAATGGGCTTGGCCCCTTGCCCTCTCTTGACTCCTGTGTTGATCTGTGGTCCTGACTGGAGCCCAAATGGATAATCCCCGTGAGTCTGGGGTAGAGGTTCACTCTCACTAAGAGTCTCTCGGACAGCTTTTAAGGTGGTGGGGAGGATAGGGTGG
Organism: Neogale vison; assembly: GCF_020171115.1. Classification (NCBI taxonomy): domain Eukaryota; kingdom Metazoa; phylum Chordata; class Mammalia; order Carnivora; family Mustelidae; genus Neogale; species Neogale vison. The sequence continues at coordinate 62,856,776 of NC_058091.1, read as the reverse complement.
ATTTAGTTAAAGGGATTATGGGATTATCAACTAAAAGCCTGGTGGGAGTTGGAAAGAAGCTCTTATTAAAATGTTAACTGTCTAAAGACCCACTTTTAGATCTGCTCTGGGCCTTGAGAAGAACATGGGACAGTGACTATAAGTCTGTGCCTGGAGCGCTGGGAGTGCACTAGTCTGTCTTGGCTCAGGGTTGTGCCGGCACACTGACCTGCAGATGATTGGAAAGCAGACACGAGTGGTGTTTCTATCACTCTGTGATTAGGCAGGCAGTTTTCACACTGAAAATTATATCCAAATTATAAGACATAGGAAAACTAGTGGTGTTGCAAATGTTTTTAGGTAAACTGACCTGTAACAGAGAGAACATACCGAATGAATTTGGAAGTGATGCACATGGACTCAAGGGGGCAAGATCAGGTGGAACCCTGTCTTTGGAATTGTGTCTTTGAAGTTGGTCAGATGAGCTCTTAAGGAGAACCCATGAATGACATGATTTGGGTGGTACTGATTTATCTAGGTTGCACTGTCCAAGGGCCATTTGATGTCAGATTCTTCTCACAGGTAAATCTCACAGCCATAGACCCTAACTGGTGAAATTCAGAACCATCATCACTATGCTTTTTCTTCCACAAAATTGTTATGGCCACATTTTACCCATTTAATGCTGAGCTTCCCAAGAAGGAAAGGAAAAAATTTGACCCCAAGAAGGAAAGGAAAAAAATTGCTTTGTGAGGATATGAGGAAAGGAATAATAATTTCAATATTTCTTTTTAAAGTGTGTTTTCATTTCTCAAAACACGGATTGTAATATATAACAGTATTTTGAAAATAGATCATTCTGAAGCTCTCCATGATACTTCACCATTAGTGAAACAAGATGATAATTTGTATAACTTGATTAGTCAGAGCATTGGGCTTTCCAAAATACAGCCTTTTGTGATTAGAGCTTGATGATTTAAATAGACTGACACCCTATACCATCATAGAATTGGAATTGGAATATGATTTCTCAAAAATGGATTTGGTAATTTCAAGTATTGTACACATATATGCTAATAGAAAGCTGAAAATACATCTGTTTTATGGGTAGCCAAATTTGGGGTGATGTGAACAGTTTGTATTACTCATGTGGTTTATACCTTTTTTTTTTTTTTTTTCTCAGAACAGCTGTTTTACCTCTGAGAAGTTTTTAGGTATTACTGCAAGCAAGTTTGAGTTCTACTATATGAAATATTTGATTTTTTTTTTTTTGAAACAACAGAGCATTGAAGAACCAATATATCAGCTAATATTCTTATCTTTCAGTTTGGATGATTGTAACTCGGTTTACTGCCTCTCATTTGGTGGTTGATGGTCTGAAAAATATTTCACAGTGGGGGGAAATGCTCAATGCCTCTACGAAGCAGCGAATCGATATTGGCCTGAAAAAGGCCTATAGAACAGAGCTCTTGCTGATGTGTCCTTAATACACAGAGCTGTATTTGTGAGTTAACTGGTGCCCCACTGATTCTCTCATGTACCCAAGTATAAAAATTCGTAGGTTTCTCGTGTCTTGAGGTAATATTTGAGTTTCAGTTCTGAATTTCAGACGGATAATAAAATATTTGTAATGCTGTTTTTTAATGCACCTAAAATTTTATAGAGAAACCTGCTTATTATTATTGTTCTGGATCTTAAAGGTTATGTATAAATCATGTTCACAAGCCCCTTAGTCTAAAACTGCTGTAATTGTGGTATCTGATGCATTCAGTATTTTCTTCTTCTACTGGTTCGTACTCTCCAAAAAATAAGTAGGAGGAGTTTTCCCTGTAATTGAATAAAATTTGCTTTTGGCCTTTACTTGAACCACAAAGTAAGGATTCTGTGGATGCTGCGGTTCTGAAAAAGGAGAGGGATAGGTATCATCCCTATAGGATGATTCTCCCTATAGGAGAATATTGTTTGCCTTTAAGGCATCACATTCTCTTCTAAAGTAGCAAATCTGGCTTATTTGAGAATGAAATATAATGAGTATGCAACAATGTGGAGAATAAATCTTATTTTGGAAATCTGCTATTCTTAGTATTTTCACCAGATTTTCTCAAAGTACTTTGCTCCGAATACATCAGTGGAAATTAGAGTATGTCAAAAAAGATGACTATTTTGTTGTGGTTTGGATATTAAAGGATATTAGTCACCCAAGAGACCCATTTTTCTGTATTTCTGATAGACAGTGTTCAATAAAATAAACCACTCATAAGTGATTAATAATTTCAAAGTGATTTTTTTCACCTGTTCTAACTTTTTAAAAAAATCATTTATTTTTTTAAGAGTTCTGTACCTGGAACAAATAAAATTTTACCTGCTTCAGTTCAGTGAGAAACCATTTCTGATGGCTTTATCGTTTCTCTTTAGGCTGACTCAGTTCTCCATTCTCTTCTGGCTGCACATGAAGCAAGTGATAATACCGAGTTTATCAACTACTTGATTAAAAGATAGACATTGGCCATGAAATTGGGCAGTGGGATGAATTATTCCATTCAAACTAAGCCAGAGCTCTCCCTCGTCTTTAATTTCCAGGTTTTGCAGAAGTTGTTTATTTTCAGATTAAAAAGTATTTTCATTGCTTTTGGGGGGAAATTAACTCATCAGGAAGGAATATTATTAGGTGTTTAAATACTAAAACTAACAGGCTGATGCATAACTTAGTAGACCATGAAGACTAATTTGCTGAAATTTTGTGTTTTGTCCCCTAAGACCAACGCCTCACGTACAGTTGGTTCTCCTGTGCCCAGGTCGGGACCTCTGCGTGGCTTCTCCTCTTTGGTCTCCTGGTTGCAGCTCTTGAGCAGTTTCAGTTGGTTGTTTGGGAGGACTTGAGGAGAAAGCGCTCCTGTTCAGTGTTTTGGTTCCTTTAATAGGATGCTGCCTAACCCAGCTCATCTCTATGTCCTTTGACTTCATTATTACTCCAGGTAATTGAAAGAAAACATAATGGATGGGCATCGTTAAAACCAGCTCAAAAATATATTCTTGTCCTAAAGATTTCTTGTCAAGATGTCTTGGATTGCACTTTTGTTGAGGGAAGATAGTGTAAATAGTTAAAGAATGTGGATAAAACTGAAACAATTTGGTTATGGAATTGTGTGTGGTGTTTGAAGGTTTCTGTTTGTGAAATGTATGTATTAAAAATAAAATCTCAGAAGCTAACGTTGTACTCTCTCTTCAGTATGTCACTTTATTTTTTTGTCTGGGCTTCAGGGTTTTGGGGCTTGGGCCTATTTGATCAGAATAGATAGTAGGGAAGCCTTTCTGGTGTTTGAGCACAGTCTGTTCTCGGTCACTGCTGCCGGTCATGAGAACCGCAGCCTCTTTATGCTGTTCAATGGCGGCGGGTCACATGCAGCCTACCTTCGCGATACAATAAGCCTTCTATAGAACAGAGTTACTTCCATGGAGATGGTCCAGAGTTAATTGTTCTGGTTATAGGGAGCTCTATTGAATGGGTAGACAGTCCTAGTGTCCTAGTCTACAGAGTTTTCTTGGGTTCCCATCCCTGTAACAATTTTTATAATGAGAAGACTTTATCATATGCTGCTTCATTTTAAGAAAATGAAAACTGAGTTATGATGAAACCTCTTGCAACTTTGCACTGTGGTCAGGTATGTTTTAGCTTTTAAAATCTCATTGTCCATTTCATTTCCACTGTCATTCTCAGCTAGTGGATTGAAATCCACAAAAACACTGGAACACAGGAGAAGAGGTGGAAATGTGAGTGAGGGACATGTCTCCAGTCTGCCAGTGGATTCAAAGGCTTGTCTTCCCACTTACTACAGACATCTGAGGCATAAATTTTATTTTATTTGAAGCCATAAGGACTCGGGATCCTATGGTTTCTGCAAGCGTAATTTACTCAACAAAATTCCTTTGCAGTTGTAAGAAAAATACAGTTCTTAACTGTGGCAGAGCAGAAAGAGGAAATGAAGTTAAGCAGTGATTGATAGGAATTAAGTTTAATGGGAGAAGAATCTTGTTTGTTTGTAGTGGTTTCCATTTCTTTAAATCTGGCTTATATTGTTTTCACTTAAATTTAGCAGCAATTAAATTCCTAATTATGCAGGCTGTTTTCTTGAGTGAAGAGGTAAATTTTGGGAGGAAAAAAAGCTTGCCTTGAGTTTGTGTGCTTTCCATGTTTTGCTAGCTGGCCATAGTTGGGATAAACCTTATTTAATGAATATGAAATACCTTTGAAGATAGTTACTATTTTAAATAATTTTTTTCAAGGAATATTTTTTCCTGTAGTGGCAGCCTATAGCACTGTGGTAATGACTTCATACAAACTCCGTCTAGTATTGCTATGCCTCAGGGGTGGCAAAATAAAAATTAACAAAGTACTTTGATGGAGTTCAGTAGGATGACACTGTTTACATTTGTTGGTGTTCAGCGAATGGAATCTGCCGCCATTACATCATTTCATCATTTTCTGGTGAGGGATACTATGCCAAGTGATTCTGATACACAAGATCAAAAATTTAGATCATATCTTAAAATCAAGTTTAGAGCTACCTAGTTACATGTCTCATAAATATAAGAGTAAAAACCCATAGCCATAAAAGTCTAGAATTTAGAGATGCCAGAATTTAGCACAAGGGTTATGTTTTCAGTTGTATTCACAATAGTATATGTTTGTTAATTGCATCACTATTGTACTTATTTTAGAGAGAAATGGAGGCTTAGAGAATTAAAATCTACATAATAAATTCACGTTGTTAATGGCTGAGAATTTTTAATTTTATTTATTTATTTATTTATTTATTTATTTTACATGTTTTTTTCTCCAATTTATTTATTTTCAGAAAAATAGTATTATTTTTTCACCACACCCAGTGCTCCATACAAGCCGTGACTTCTATAATACCCACCACCTGGTACCCCAACCTCCCACCCCCCCCCCCCACTTCAAAGCCCTCAGATTGTTTTTCAGAGTCCATAGTCTCTCATGGTTCACTTCCCCTTCCAATTTACCCAAAAGCACATACCCTCCCCCATGTCCATAACCCTACCCCCCTTCTCCCAACTCCCCTCCCCCCAGCAACCCACAGTTTGTTTCATGAGATTAAGAGTCACTTATGGTTTGTCTCCCTCCCTATCCCATCTTGTTTCATGGATTCTTCTCCTACCCACTTAAGCCCCCATGTTGCATCACCACTTCCTCATATCAGGGAGATCATATGATAGTTGTCTTTCTCCGCTTGACTTATTTCGCTAAGCATGATACGCTCTAGTTCCATCCACGTTGTCGCAAATGGCAAGATTTCATTTCTTTTGATGGCTGCATAGTATTCCATTGTGTATATATACCACTTCTTCTTTATCCATTCATCTGTTGATGGACATCTAGGTTCTTTCCATAGTTTGGCTATTGTGGACATTGCTGCTATAAACATTCAGGTGCACGTGCCCCTTTGGATCACTACGTTTGTATCTTTAGGGTAAATACCCAGTAGTGCAATTGCTGGGTCATAGGGCAGTTCTATTTTCAACATTTTGAGGAACCTCCATGCTGTTTTCCAGAGTGGTTGCACCAGCTTGCATTCCCACCAACAGTGTAGGAGGGCTCCCCTTTCTCCGCATCCTCACCAGCATCTATCATTTCCTGACTTGTTGATTTTAGCCATTCTGACTGGTGTGAGGTGATATCTCATTGTGGTTTTGATTTGTATTTCCCTGATGCCGAGTGATATGGAGCACTTTTTCATGTGTCTGTTGGCCATCTGGATGTCTTCTTTGCAGAAACGTCTGTTCATGTCCTCTGCCCATTTCTTGATTGGATTATTTGTTTTTTGGGTGTAGAGTTTGTTAAGTTCTTTATAGATTTTGGACACTAGTCCTTTATCTGATATGTCGTTTGCAAATATCTTCTCCCATTCTGTCAGTTGTCTTTTGATTTTGTTCACTGTTTCCTTTGCTGTGCAAAAGCTTTTGATCTTGATGAAATCCCAATAGTTCATTTTTGCCTTTGCTTCCCTTGCCTTTGGCGATGTTCCTAGGAAGATGTTGCTGCGGCTGAGGTCGAAGAGGTTGCTGCCTGTGTTCTCCTCAAGGATTTTGATGGATTCCTTTCTCACATAGAGGTTCTTAATCCATTTTGAGTCTATTTTTGTGTGTGGTGTAAGGAAATGGTCCAATTTCATTTTTCTGCAGGTGGCTGTCCAATTTTCCCAACACCATTTATTAAAGAGGCTGTCTTTTTTCCATTGGACATTCTTTCCTGCTTTGTCAAAGATTAGTTGACCATAGAGTTGAGGGTCTATTTCTGGGCTCTCTATTCTGTTCCATTGATCTATGTGTCTGTTTTTGTGCCAGTACCATGCTGTCTTGATGATGACAGCTTTGTAATAGAGCTTGAAGTCCGGAATTGTGATGCCACCAACTTTGGCTTTCTTTTTCAATATCCCTTTGGCTATTCGAGGTCTTTTCTGGTTCCATATAAATTTTAAATTTATTTGTTCCATTTCTTTGAAAAAGATGGATGGTACTTTGATAGGAATTGCATTAAATGTGTAGATTGCTTTAGGTAGCATTGACATTTTCACAATATTTATTCTTCTAATCCAGGAGCATGGAACATTTTTCCATTTCTTTGTGTCTTCCTCAATTTCTTTCATGAGTACTTTATAGTTTTCTGAGTATAGATTCTTAGCCTCTTTGGTTAGGTTTATTCCTAGGTATTTTATGGTTTGGGGTGCAATTGTAAACGGGATTGACTCCTTAATTTCTCTTTCTTCTGTCTTGTTGTTGGTGTAGAGAAATGCAACTGATTTCTGTGCATTGATCTTATATCCTGACACTTTACTAAATTCCTGTACAAGTTCTAGCAGTTTTGGAGTGGAGTCTTTTGGGTTTTCCACATAGAGTATCATATCATCTGCGAAGAGTGATACTTTGACTTCTTCTTTGCCGATTTGGATGCCTTTAATTTCCTTCTGTTGTCTGATTGCTGAGGCTAGGACTTCTAGTACTATGTTGAGTAGCAGTGGTGATAATGGACATCCCTGCCGTGTTCCTGACCTTAGTGGAAAAGCTTTCAGTTTTTCTCCATTGAGAATGATATTTGCGGTGGGTTTTTCATAGATGGCTTTGATGATATTGAGGTATGTGCCCTCTATCCCTACACTTTGAAGAGTTTTGATCAGGAAGGGATGCTGTACTTTGTCGAATGCTTTTTCAGCATCTATTGAGAGTATCATATGGTTCTTGTTCTTTCTTTTATTGATGTGTTGTATCACATTGACTGATTTGCGGATGTTGAACCAACCTTGCAGCCCTGGGATAAATCCCATTTGGTCGTGGTGAATAATCCTTTTAATGTACTGTTGAATCCTATTGGCTACTATTTTGGTGAGAATTTTCGCATCTGTGTTCATCAAGGATATTGGTCTATAGCTCTCTTTTTTGATGGGATCCTTGTTTGGTTTTGGGATCAAGGTGATGCTGGCCTCATAAAATGAGTTTCGAAGTTTTCCTTCCATTTCTATTTTTTGGAACAGTTTCAGGAGAATAGGAATTAGTTCTTCTTTAAATGTTTGGTAGAATTCTCCCGGGAAGCCGTCTGGCCCTGGGCTTTTGTTTGTTTGGAGATTTTTAATGACTGTTTCAATCTCCTTACTGGTTATGGGTCTGTTCAGGCTTTCTATTTCTTCCTGGTTCAATTTTGGTAGTTTATATGTTTCTAGGAATGCATCCATTTCTTCCAGATTGTCAAATTTGTTGGCGTAGAGTTGCTCATAGTATGTTCTTATAATAGTTTGTATTTCTTTGGTGTTAGTTGTGATCTCTCCTCTTTCATTCATGATTTTATTTATTTGGGTCCTTTCTCTTTTCTTTTTGATAAGTCTGGCCAGGGTTTTATCAATTTTATTAATTCTTTCAAAGAACCAGCTCCTAGTTTCGTTGATTTGTTCGATTGTTTTTTTAGTTTCTATTTCATTGATTTCTGCTCTGATCTTTATGATTTCTCTTCTCCTGCTGGGCTTAGGGTTTCTTTCTTGTTCTTTCTCCAGCTCCTTTAGGTGTAGCGTTAGGTTGTGTACCTGAGACCTTTCTTGTTTCTTGAGAAAAGCTTGTACTGCTATATATTTTCCTCTCAGGACTGCCTTTGTTGTGTCCCACAGATTTTGAACCGTTGTATTTTCATTATCATTTGTTTCCATGATTTTTTTCAATTCTTCTTTAATTTCCTGGTTGACCCATTCATTCTTTAGAAGGATGCTGTTTAGTCTCCATGTATTTGGGTTCTTTCCCAACTTCCTCTTGTGGTTGAGTTCTAGCTTCAGAGCATTGTGGTCTGAAAATATGCAGGGAATGATCCCAATCTTTTGATATTGGTTGAGTCCTGATTTAGGACCGAGGATGTGATCTATTCTGGAGAATGTTCCATGTGCACTAGAGAAGAATGTGTATTCTTTTGCTTTGGGATGAAATGTTCTGAATATATCTGTGATGTCCATCTCGTCCAGTGTATCATTTAAGGCCTTTATTTCCCTGTTGATCTTTTGCTTGGATGCTCTGTCCATTTCAGTGAGGGGACTGTTAAAGTCCCCTACTATTATTGTATTATTGTTGATGTGTTTCTTTGATTTTGTTATTAATTGGTTTATATAGTTGGCTGCTCCCACATTGGGGGCATAGATATTTAAAATTGTTAGATCTTCTTGTTGGACAGACCCTTTGAGTATGATATAGTGTCTTTCCTCATCTCTTATTATAGTCATTGGCTTAAAATCTAATTGATCTGATATAAGGATTGCCACTCCTGCTTTTTTCTGATGTCCATTAGCATGGTAAATTCTTTTCCACCCCCTCACTTTAAATCTGGAGGTGTCTTCGGGCTTAAAATGAGTTTCTTGGAGGCAACATATAGATGGGTTTTGTTTTTTTATCCATTCTGATACCCTGTGTCTTTTGATTGGGGCATTTAGGCCATTAACATTCAGGGTAACTATTGAGAGATATGATTTTAGTGCCATTGTATTGCCTGTAAGGTGACTGTTACTGTATATTGTCTCTGTTCCTTTCTGATCTACCACTTGTAGGCTCTCTCTTTGCTTAGAGGACCCCTTTCAGTATTTCCTGTAGAGCTGGTTTGGTGTTTGCAAATTATTTCAGTTTTTGTTTGTCCTGGAAGCTTTTAATCTCTCCTTCTATTTTCAATGATAGCCTAGCTGGATATAGTATTCTTGGCTGCATGTTTTTCTCGTTTAGTGCTCTGAAAATATCATGCCAGCTCTTTCTGGCCTTCCAGGTCTCTGTGGATAAGTCAGCTGCCAATCTAATACTTTTACCATTGTATGTTACAGACTTCTTTTCCCGGGCTGTTTTCAGGATTTGCTCTTTGTCACTAAGGCTTGTAAATTTCACTATTAGGTGACGGGGTGTGGGCCTATTCTCATTGATTATGAGGGGCGTTCTCTGAACCTCCTGAATTTTGATGCTCATTCCCTTTGCCATATTGGGGAAATTCTCCCCAATAATTCTCTCCAGTATACCTTCTGCTCCCCTCTCTCTTTCTTCTTCTTCTTCTGGAATCCCAATTATTCTAATGTTGTTTTGTCTTATGGTGTCACTTATCTCTCGAATTCTCCCCTCGTGGTCCAGTAGCTGTTTGTCCCTCTTTTGCTCAGCTTCTTTATTCTCTGTCATTTGGTCTTCTATATCGCTAATTCTTTCTTCTGCCTCATTTATCCTAGCATTGAGAGCCTCCATTTTTGATTGCACCTCATTAATAGCTTTTTTTTTATTTCAACTTGGTTAGATTTTAGTTCTTTTATTTCTCCAGAAAGGGCTTTTATATCTCTGGAGAGGGTTTCTCTAATATCTTCCATGCCTTTTTCAAGCCCGGCTAGAACCTTGAGAATTGTCATTTTGAACTCTAGATCTGACATATTACCAATATCTGTATTGATTAGGTCCCTAGCCTTCGGTACTGCCTCTTGTTCTTTTTTTTGTTGTGAATTTTTCCGCCTTGTCATTTTGTCCAGCTAAGAGTATATAAAGGAGCAAGTAAAATACTAAAAGGGTGGCAACAATCCCAGGAAAATATGCTTTAACCAAATCAGAAGAGATCCCAAATCGTGAGGGGGGATTTTTCCCCCCTCACGATTGGTTGAGGGATCTCCTCTGATTGGTATCTCCTCTGATTGGGATCTCCCAATCTCTTCTGATTAGGATCTCTTCTGATTTGGGGATAAAAAGAGGTTCAAAAAGAAAAAAAGAAAAAAAAAGAATTAAAAATAAGAGATTGAATTAAAAATTCAATCAAGAATTAAAAAAAGAATTAAAAAAAGAGATTGAAGAGATTGGGATCTCTTCTGATTTGGGGATAAAAAGAGGTTCAAAAATAAAGAAAAAAAAAGGAAAAAAAAGAATTAAAAAAAAGAAAACGAATAAAGAAAAGTATAAAAAAGAAAAAATATATATTTATATATATTAGATAAACTAGTTTAAAAACGTTAAAAAAGAAAAGGGCAAAATTAAAAAAATTTTTAGCAGAAGAAGAGAAAAAAATGAAAAAGAAAAAAATTAAATTAACTGCAAGACTAAAAAATCACAGGGAGAAAGTCATGAGTTCCGTGGTTTGTTTTCTCCTCCTCTGGAATTCTGCTGCTCTCCTTGGTATTGAAACTGCACTCCTTGGTAGGTGAACTTGGTCTTGCCTGGATTTCTTGTTGATCTTCTGGAGGAGGGGCCTGGTGTAGTGATTCTCAAGTGTCTTTGCCCCAGGCGGAATTACACCGCCCTTACCAGGGGCCGGGCTGAGTGATCTGCTCGGCTTTGCTTTCAGGAGCTTTTGTTCCCTGAGCGCTTTCCGTAGAGTTCCGGAGGACAGGAATACAAATGGCGGCCTCCTGGTCTCTGGCCCGGAGGAGCCGAGAGCCCGGGGCCCCGCTCCCCAGTGCGCCCTCAGCGAACAGCTCCCAGTAATTCCGTCTGCCTGACCTCCGGCCGCGCTCCGAGCTCACCGATCCTGCGACCGGTTCAAGGTAACCCCGAGCTGCGAGCTTACTGTCGGCTCTATCTCTGCAGCCGGCTTTCCCGTTCCAATATCCGCAAGCTCTGCAACTCTCAGACACCCCCGATCCTTCTGTGACCCTGCGGGACCTGAGGCCACGCCGACCCCGCGTGGGCTTCGCCCCGTTTTAGCCTCCGGAGCAATGTCCCTCAGCGGAACAGACTTTTAAAAGTCCTGATTTTGTGCTCCGTTGCTCCGCCGCTTGCCGGGAGCTGGCCCCTCCCCCCGGGGTCTATCTTCCCGTCGCTTTGGATTCACTTCTCCGCCAGTCCTACCTTTCAGAAAGTGGTTGTTTTTCTGTTTCTAGAATTGCTGTTCTTCTTCTCTTCGATCTGCCGATGGATTTGCAGGTGTTTGCAATCTTTAGACAAGCTCTCTAGCTGATCTCCTGCTAGCTGAAGTAGTCTCAGCCTGCTACTTCTCCGCCATCTTGACTCCTCCCCCTATTTATTTATTTGACAGAGAGAGATCACAAGTAGGCAGAGAGGCAGGCAGAGAGAGAGAGAGAGGAGGAAGCAGGCTCCCTGCTGAGCAGAGAGCCCGATGCGGGACTCAATCTCAGGACCCTGAGATCATGACCTGAGCCGATGGCAGTAGCTTAACCCACTGAGCCACCCAGGTGCCCAATGGCTGAGAATATTAAGTCTGGGTTTCTTCTCCTAGCCCTCCAAATAATATCAATGGATGGGTACTTTGCTTAGAGGTGAGAGAGAACTTTGGGTTTATTTTCACAAGACAGTAGGTGTAAAAGATATAGCCCTCGTTTTAGCCAGACAGGTCCTAAAATGGCAGTAATTCTGAGTGTTTTCCCTGGGCTGTTGTATAAGGGTGATACGTACTTTTGAAAGCATCCCTTCTTTTTAGAAGAAAAAACCAAAGAGGAACACTTTTATAAAAGGGAAAAGTAATATTTGAAATCAGTAATTGTGTCCTTTGCCTCATTTTTGTGCATTAATTTCTTGACATGTGTTCCCTTTTATTTGAACATTGCTTGAGGATATAAGGTGACATTTTAACAGTCTGCACTAAGAATTCACCATTTTATTCACTTTGGGATCTGACTTTGAGTTGTTTGATTCCAACATGTCCAGCTGTCAGATTTGATAGCATTGGTCTCTGCAATTTGGGCAGGGTTTTCCTTTTTGACTAACTTTTCAAACAGTTTCTCTTGGTGTGTTTCATTTCTGGTTTCTCACTATTTTGTCTGAAGCTCTAGTATCTCAGACTTTTTTTTTTTTTTACGGTTTTATTTATTTGACAGAAATAGAGCACAAGCAGGGGGAGCAGCAGGCAGAGGGAGAGGGAGAAGCTGAGCAGGGAGCCTGATGTGGGTCTTGATTTCAGGACCCTGAGATCATGATCCAAGCCAAAGGCAGATGCTTAACCCACTGAGCCACCCAGGTGCCCCTCTGAGGCTTTTTTGAGTTTTATTTGTATTCCACACAGGCTTAGGGGGAAAATGCTGGTTACATGTTTCTTTTAGTGACTTAAGATTTTTTATGGTCTAGGGGCTATCTCTTGAGCTAATATGTAGCAATACTCCAAATTATTGCAAAACCATGAGTTGGCAATCAGTGCCTTATTCTTGTTTTCATCATGTTAACAAATCACATATTTTCTGAAGCTCTGTTGACATAGCATGTGGTTGATGAAAAAGTAAAGCTAAGGTGAAGCCCCTAGGCTAGAGTTTGTCTGAGGCTCCAGACCCCCATGGCTCTAAAAAGAGAGTGGTTTGGGCAGGGAGCAAAATGGCAGTCCTGAGGGCTATTGTGAATATTTCAAAAAGCTTAACAGGGATGTAATGAGACTGCACAGGATACCTAAAAGGTCAATTTATTTTTGGCAGGAGTTACAGCAACCCTGGTTATCTCATCAAATGCTGGCAGTAGCACATATCTCTGATGAATAATATATGAGAATACAAATGAATTATTACCCAATAAATGCTGTTCATTTTATAGATATAACCTTTCAGAATAGGCTAGGGTCAAGTTAGGTGAGGGTGGTCTTTGGTGGAGTCAGAGTTTGGAAAATGCCATTTTTTAGATGTGTCTACTTTTTATAATCCTTTTCCTTTTACCTATTGTGATAGTTTTGCCTTATTTTTTCATACCTGCCCATCTCTTTCCTGCCTTGTTCTTTCTCCTGACTATCCTATTGTATCAAGGTTCTTAACCACTGGAATAATGGTAAAAGCCTCCTGATAAACCCAGGCATGACTTAGTCAATAAATTTAAAAAGTTAGTTAAAAATATAGATTCCTATAATTGCCATTGATACAAGTTAGTTGATCACTAGAGGAATCAAGTAGACCTATATTTACATATGCGGCCAATTGTTTTTTGACAAAGGTGTAAAGAGAATTTAGCGAAGAAATGGCAGTGCTGGAATAATTTGATATCCATATGCATAAAAACAAAAACTAAACCTGGGTTTTTACTCACACCATATTAAAAAAAAATTCAAAGTGGGTAATACATCTAAGTGTAAAATCTATAAAAAGATTCTGCTCAGCAAAGGAAACAATAAGACTAAAAGGCAACCTACGGAATGGGAGAAGGTATTCACAAATGATATATCTGATAAAGGATTAGTATCCAAAACATTTATTTATTTAAAATATTTTATTTATTTGCCAGAGCGAGAGAGACAGAGAGAGAGAGAGAGAGAGAGTACACACAAGCAGGCAGAGAGGCAGGCAGAGGCAGCGAGAGAACCTGGCTCCCCTCGGAGCAGGGAGCCGGATGCAGGACTTGATCCCAGGACCCCAGGATCATGACCTGAGCCGAAGGCAGCGGCTTAACCAACTGAGCCACCCAGGTGTCCCTAGTATCCCAAACATTTAAAGAACTGACACTACTCAACACCCAAAGACCGAATAACCCAATTAAAAAATGGGCAGAAGACATTTCTCTAAAAGAGACTTAGAAATGGCCAGCACACACAAAAATGCTCAGCATCACTCATTATCAGGGAATGAGAATGGAAACTACAAAGAATTATCACTTCATATCTGTCAAAATGGTTAAAATCAACAACAGAAGAAAAAAAGTACCTGCGAGGATATGGAGAAAAAGGGAGAAAAACAAACAAATGCAGCCACTGTGGAAGACAGTATGAAGTTTCCTCAAAAAATTAAAAGTAGGACTACCCTATGATCCAGTAATTATACTACTGGGTATTTACCCCCCCAGAATACAAAAACTAATTCAAAGGGATACATGCACTCCTATGTCTACTGCAGCATCATTTATAATAGCCAGACTTCGAAAGCAGCCCAAGTGCCCATTGATTAGATGAATAGATAAGGAAGATGTGTGTGTACACACACACACACACACACACACACACTAGCATATTATTCAGCCATAAAAGTAGGATGAAATCTTGCCATTGACAACAACATGGATAAAGCCAAGAGTATAATGAAGGCTAAGTGAAATAAGTCAGAGAATGGCAAACTGATCACTCACATGTGGAATTTAAGAAAAACCAAACGAGCAAAATGAAGAAAAAAAGAGATCAAGAAACAGACTTTTAACTGTAGAGAACAAACTGATGGTTCAGAGAGGCAATGGGTGGAGGGATGAGTGGAATGGGGGATGGGGATTAAAGAATACAGTTATGATGAAAAAGAAAATCTCCCACCAAAACAATGTAAAATCTTAAGATGGATGATTTGGATTTTATTAAAATTAAGAACTTCTTAAAGATATTAAGAGAATGAAGATGAACTACAGACTGGAAGAAAAGGACTTGTTATCCAGAATCTATGAAGAATTCCCAAAATGTAAAAACAACAACAAAAAGACACAATTTTAAAAAGGGCAAAATATTGGAACAGGCACTTTGCCAAAAAAAAAAAATGATAAATGAATACATGATAAAACATTCAACATAATAGTCATTAGGAGCATTCCAATTGAAACCACAACGAAACACCACTACATACCCATTGGAAGGACTCTGATTATAGAGGGAATACAAATACAAATTGTTGGCAAAGTTGCCAGGTCCTGAAGCGAACTCTCATTCACTGCTGATGGCAAACAGTCTGGCAATTTCCTAAAAAGCTAAGCATGCCTGTGCTATGTCCCAGCCGTTCCACTCTGTATTTACCCAAAAGAAATGAAAGCATGTCCACACACAGACTTGTTCACGAATGTTTATAGCAGCTTTATTTGTCACAGCCACAGAACAGAAACAACCCAAATGTCCATCGGCCAGAGAATGGATGAACAGAATGTGGGATATGTATACAGGAGAGCATCACTCAGCCATAAAAAGGAGCAAAGTATGGATAACATAAAAAGTCAAAGTAATCACGCTGCAGTGGAAGAAACTAGAGGAAAAGAGAATACTTACCTTATGATGCCATTTATTAAAACTCAAGAAAATGCAAGCAAATCTGTAGTGTGCTCTCAGTAGTTGCCTGGGGCCGGGCTGAGGGGTATAAATGGGGAGGGGAGAGAGAAAATGATGACAAAGGGGTTGGAGGAAACTTTGAGCAATTGATGTGTACATCACCTTGATTGTGATGACGATTTCACAGATGTATACATCTTTTGAAACTTACCATATACCTAAAATGTGTGAGTTATTGTATATTAATTATACTTCATAAAGCAGAAGAAATATTCTCCCCAAGGGATGACCTATGCCGTAACATTTTATTTAAATTAAAATAACAAGTGCACATTCATGACAGATTCTGTTTGTTTTAATGTGTGATTTCTGCAATTATGGCACCATGCTGCCTTTGCTGCAAAATCTTTTGTGATGTATTCTCTAAGAATACTTCCTCAGAGTTTTCTTTAAAATGGAACAAGAGGGGTGCCTGAGTGGCTCAACGGGTTAAGCTTAAGCCTCTGCCTTCAGCTCAGGTCATGATCCCGGGGTCCTGGGATCCAGCATGGCATCAGGCTCCCTGCTTGGCGGGGAGCCTGCTTCTCCCTCTCCCACTCCCCCTGCTTGTGTTCCTTCTCTCGCTGTGTCTCTCTCTGTCAAATAAATAGATAAAATCTTTAAAAATAAATAAAAAAATAAATAAATGGAACAAGAACTTCAAGACACACGAGTAACCCTTTACCCTTTTGGGATTTCTGTCCCATATTCTTTTACTGTCTTATTCCAACATTTAATTCAACAGTGTGTGCGTGTGTGTGTGTGTGTGTGTGAGAGAGAGAGAGAGAGAGAGAGAGAAAATTGCCTTATTTCCAAACATCCTACTGAGTTATTGAAATGGTATTTTCTTTTTATAATTATATGTGATTGGTGCATGTACTATTTTTATTAAATTACATTATTGCAGGGACAAAAAGAACAGGCACAAACAAGTTTGGGAATAAACATGGGCTAAGTTTTGGTTAGCACACAACTGTCCGGGGCGCAGGGTAGGGGTGCGTGGGAACTGTGTGCAGGGAAGCCAGGAGCCACAGGCATTCATCACTGTGCAGCTTTATGACATGAGCTAGAGTCCGTGCCTTTGTCGGACTGGCTAAGCAAACGTCCGTTGAGAAGGAGTCTACCGCTCAAGCTCTCAGTGCTTCCTTTCCTCATCTGTAATGATGAAGAGTCCCCACCTGGGGCCAGGGGTGTTATGAAGGGTTAGGTGAAGCAGTGTAAACAAAAGGCTCTCTGCAGTCCCTGGCATGTCGTAAGTGCTGACAACGTGTCTTCTTACTGTCACGTGTGTTATCTCATTGTCCGTATTCTCACAATGGTAGGACAGGAAAGACCTCTGAGATCGGCTCATGCTGTGTATTTTACAGGAGAGGAAGATGGCTAAACACATCAGCATACAGGACTGAAGGTCTTGTATGCCACCAAAAGTGGGTAATCCTAAGGAGGAGGCTCCCTGGGGCCTTCTCCCTAAAGGGCTCCTGGAAACCTAGGGAGCAAGCTCTCTCATCAGGTGGAGGAATTGCAGACCTTACCAGACCCCTAACAGAGCTTCTGAGAGCAGCCTTCCTCGTTCAGAAGGCTGGTCATTTTCAATAGCTGTGAACATTTTAAAATCAGTGAGTGTGTGAAGCAAGGCAGCAAGGTAAGAAGGCAGCTGAGAAGGTTGTGGGATGAATAAACAGAGGAAATCTGACTTACGGAGGTGGATTAGAAATTTTGTGAAAGCTGTATTTGGTTTTCTCCACTTAGGTTTAGCTTCACACTGAGACCTGCGCTTCCAAAACCTACGTCTTCCTTGGCTGGAAAATAATTCATTTCTCCCCCTGGCTGGTGAAAAGGAACAACTGGCCATAGGTTTTGTTACAGCGATTGCTTCTTCCTTTGGAGTGTGCCCACGAAGGATGGCATCCACACTCCTGACTTAGTGCAGCGAATGCCACTTGCAAGTGGTCAGCCTTGCTTGTAATGCGGTAGAACAGATCATGGTCGTTCTGTGCTCCTCAGGATAGCGCCTTCAGTGTCAGGGGTTTGCTCCCACTGGTCCCATCTGGCGTGGGGGATCTAGGTTGCAAGATGCACCTGCCGAAATGCTGCAGGTCATTAACCGCTGACAGGCATCTGAGTTCGCTCCGCAGAGTAGGGCCGGTGTCTGCCAGCACTGATGCCGGTCTGAGAGGCAGGAGGCCTGGGTTTGAACTGTGCCCCGTACACTCAGGCAAACCACTCCATCTTTTGGATCCTGCTTTCTGTTATAGCATGAAAATACAAATACCAACTGTCTAATATTCTTAGAGTGAGATTTAATGAGTTTTAATAGGGTAAATGAATTTATAAGCTCTTCAGTGAGATATAGACATGTTATTAAAAGGAGCAAGTCAGTGATATTCCATTTAATTCTATTTTAAATATTTTTATTTATTTGAGAGAGAGCATGAGAGCAAGAGTATGAGTGGTGGTGGGAGGAGAGAGGAAGAGCAGAGGGAGAGGGATACGCAGATCCCACACTGAGCATACGGAGCCTGATGGGGGCCTCGATCTCATGATCCTGAGATCATGACCCAAGCTGAAATCAAGAGTCTGATGCTTACCGTACTGAGTCACCCAGGCACCCCAATTCTACTTTAAAAAGAGTACCATTGGGCACCTTGGTGGCTTGGATGGCTGGGTGTCTGCCTTTGGCTCGAATCATGAGCCCGGGGTCCTGGGATCGAGTCCCACCTCGGGCTCCCTGCTCAGTGGGGAGCCTATTTCTCCCTCTGCCTCTCTCTCTCTCTGTCTGTCATGAATAAACAAATGAAATCTTAAAAAAAAAAAAAAGAGTAGCATTTATCCTGGATGCCTTTGATCCTGGGTGTTAAATAGCTGTGACTGTGTCACTAATTATTCTTTCATATGTCAACCTTGACATGCTAAATTCTAGCCAGTTCAGCTTGTATTGAGATATACTGTTTATTGAACACATACTATGTACACATACTTTTTGGTAAAAAAGAAATTACGACTATTCAGAAGGCTGATCTTCTTCAATAGTAGTGAAAATTTTTTAAAAACTTACTGAATTCTACTTTTGAAGTGTCATCATTCCATGAGAAGTGACGAGCTCCTTGAGGTTATGTACACCCAAAATAGTTCTTGCTGAGAATTACTGTGTTCATTGGTGATCTACCCTAACCCTGAAATGAAAGTTTAAATGTAGATCCTTTTTAAAAGAAATGATTGAAATTCTAACAAAGCATTTGACTTCTAAGGTTTGCATTTTTAGGTTAAGAAGATTTTTATTAGACTGAAAGAAGTCTGAAAGAAATTTCATTCCTGGCATATCTGTCATTTACATTTTGTCAGGTTTATTAGTGCATATGCAGAACATTGTGTGCAGAGAAACAAGAGTTTTTTTAAAAAATTGTATTGGAATCTTAGTCATTTTCCAGATGCCTTTAATCTTGTGTCTCTGTAGGTAGGATATGGGCTGTTGTTCTTATTCTTTTGGAATTGGGATTTCTTTTTTCTTTTTTTTTTTTTAACATTAAACATTTATATGATGCCTAGGGTAAGAAGCACTAGTAATGTTTTATTATAGTTTTGGGGGTAAAAACATTGCAGAAGCAGTGATAGGCAAATTCTGTTTCTATTCTCCCCCTTTATGATTTTTTGTAAAGTTGATGTGCATATTCAGATTTGCATTACTGGAAGTTTTAAGAAAATATCTCTAGCAAACTAAGCTACATGAGAAAGCTTATTCAAAATTGCTAAGTTTTAAAATTCAAAAGAGACTACTTTATCTAAGAAGAATAGTGTTTAAAATGGTCAAGTTGAAATTTTTGTTATTAGAATGGCCTCTATTTTGAGATTGGAGCAAGTACTTAGGCACTTTTAGTTTTCCTGGTTTACACATAATTTCAGTTAACAAGATACTAAATATGACTCTGAAGATTTCAATATCTATTATTACACCCAAAAGAAAGGAAACCAGAAAGGTCTTGAAGTAAATGGAGTTCTTGGCTTGTGGAGATGTGCTCATTTTTGAATGTATGTGCTTCCAGGTCACATTTCCAACATGGGTCAAGAAAGCTTTCAACTCTTCAAAGGCAATACTGTCTTTGCAGCCGGTGGTGGGGTGTGGTGGGGAGGTGCAGGTATGTGGTCTGGAGGGCAGAGCCAGATGGAAACAGAGCTCTGACCGATTGCAATGTTAGCATTTAGCAAAGATGATTTGTTGGCATTAAGTTGCTCAGATGTGGAGCACGGAGAACTTGCTAGGCTGTCGTGCTTTGGAAGCTATGTGATGGCACTCCATGTAGATGTCATTGATTATGCTCTCCTTAAGGGTAGGGACTATGTTTTCAACATTGTGTATTCATAGTGTCTAGTACAGGGTCTTACCCATTAGCTATCTGTTACATGTTAAGTGAACATACTGGAAATTTTCCATGTCAGAGACATAAATGAGCAGCTGTGGGGGAATTCAGACAATTTTTTCCTTTTCACCTAGTATACTCTTCGTTATATGTATTTTGCATTTTTGATGCCTGCTCCTTTGGGGATTCCTTTCGGAAAATCTAATATCAAAATATTGAAAGTAAAGAAAATATCTGGGTCATAAGGACTGACCTGTGTTCTGGGTCACTGGTAAAAATCACTTCATCTTTTACACCTTTAGGATAAAAGTGATCATGTTTAAGATTATTTAGATAGTTAAGATTAAAAAAATTAGGAATGTCAGAAATAGAAGGTGCCTTAAATGTCTTTTCTGGAAAGAGAGGGAAACAGCACAAGGATTGTTTCGAATCAAGAACTCTTGAACTGGGCCACTCAGTACAGTAGCCGCTAGCCATGTGTGGTCATTCAAATTAAATTAACAAAATTTTTTTTTAAAGATTTTATTTGTTTATTTGACAGACAGAGATCACAAGTAGGCAGAGAGGCAGGCAGAGAGAGAGAGGGGAGGAAGCAGGCTCCCCGCCGAACAGAGAGCCCGATGTGGGGCTTGATCCCAGAACCCTGGGACCATGACCCGAGCCGAAGGCAGAGGCTTTAACCCACTGAGCCACCCAGGCGCCCCTAAATTAACAAATTTTTAAGTTAAAAGTTCACTTCCTGGGGCACCTGGGTGGCTCAGTGTGTTAAGCCTCTCCCTTTGGCACACACAGGTCATGATCTCAGAGTCCTGGGATCGAGTTCCGCATCGGGTTCCCTGCTGAGCAGGGAGCCTGCTTCCTCCTCTCCCTCTACTACTCCCCCGACTTGTGCTTTTTCTCCTTCTCTCACTCTCTGTCAAATCAATAAATTCTTAAAAAAAAAAAAAAAGTTCACTTCCTAAGTTGTGCTAGCCATATCTCAAATTCTCAATAGCCATATGTGGCTAGTGGCCACCATCCTGGATAGCACCCATTATAAAACATTTCCATCACTGGAGAAAGTTCTATCAGATTGTGCTGGACTAGACTTTTTCCGCCAAAGCTCTTTCTTCTCCACTTAGTGAATGGGTGCCTCGTGATGGGCCCTTCAATCTATCATATATTTCAATAAATGATTTAAAACTGGAAACAATGTGTGAAAGGATTTTGTTACTTATTATTCATTTTTGGTTATCCTAGGAGGGAGGTGTATTCAGAGCTCAGGGAGGGTAAATATGGTTCATTAGATGTTAATAGCCTGAAGTTAACAGCCCCAGAACCATGTCCCTGAGAAGGAGCAGAAAAGGCCTTATTTGGCCCTTGTCTGCCTCATGGGAAAATTAAGCCAGGTTAATTTCAGGTCTGTGTCAGGTAACTTCTGAAGCTGGCATTCTTAACATTCCTGCTCAGTTTAGTTTCTTCTATGAGCCACTAAACATATACTTAATTTAGTTTTAAATAATCTAATATTGATGGTTTTTTTTTGGACTTGGTAATGCTTTATGAACCTTTTATCACACTTAATAGGAAATAATTTTTCTTTTGTGTTTCTGATAGATCACGATTACTATTGGATTCTAATTGTAACGGGCAAGTAAGTGGAGACCATCTTGGTTTTTACTCTTGGTTTATTTATTCAACTAATTAATGTTTCAGATAGCCTTTAGAGTCACAGGTGTTGTAGATTCACTTAATTACTTAATGCCAGCTAAGGGCTGTAAACAGCATCGAGGGAAGTAAAATCCTGGAGAAAGTCTTGGATCAGAGAATCAGCTCTTAAAAGCCGTAAATCAAGTGTCCCTTTCTTTATGAAGCCTACCCTGACCACTTCATTTAAATTGGTCCTCAGGCGTTCCTGGTTTCCCTTTTCCTGAACTACTTTTTAATAGCATTTATAACCTTCTGACTCATTTACTGTGCTTTTTAAAAAATGTGTCTCTCTCCACTAAAATCTAAGCCTCTTGAGGGAACAGGGGTTTTTTTTCCTTTTTTTTTTTAAAAAAAATTTTTTTTTTTTAAAGGAGGGAGAAATGGGGAGGAGGGCAAGTGTCTGTTTCACTGGTATATATGAGATATCTAGAACAATGCTTATCACATAGTAGATGCTCAAGAAATAGTTACTGAAAAATGAATATAAGCCCAAGGAGTGATGTTTCCATTTGATCCTTCCATTACAACTATCGAGAAGTTCACACTGACTTCCATCTGTTAAAACCAGTGGTCCTCTCTCAATTCTCATCATACTTAAATTGTGAATAGCATTTAATATAGTGATCACTCCCTCTTCCAGGACACTGCATTACTGCCCATTTTAGTTTTTCCTCCTACCTTACTGGCTAGCTTCTTCTCAATCCCTCCTTAGCAGGTTCTTCTTTATCTCCCTGGTCTCTTAACAACCAGTGCCTCAGTGTGCAGGCTTCTTTGTTCCATCTATGCTCATTGCCTTGGTGATCTCATCCTGTCTCATGGCTTTATAGATATATTAGCTAAGACTTCTCCCCTAAACTCTAGACTGCATTAGTTTAAAAGAGCATAACCCCCAAATTTCAGTGGCTTATACTGACAAACATTTATTTCTTGTTCATGGATTCGCAGTTCAGCTGCATCTCAGCTCCATGCTATGGGTTGGGTTCAGATTTTCTTTGTTCCATAGATGGCTCATCACTCCTTGTCTTCTCATTCTCAGATCCCTCAGACCAGCTTAAGGTATCACCTCTATCTGGTCTGAACTAGTCTCATAGCAGAGAGGGAGCAAGAGGGCAGGTGGAAATTTTTGATGCCTCTAAATGTGGTATATATCACATCTCCTCACATTCTATTGACCAAAGTCATGTGGCCAAGACTGAAGTCAGTGTGACAAGGAAGTGTATTCCATCAACTGGAGAAGTGAATTATTTTGAACAATAACATAACCCAGCAGAATGTGTATTATACATTTTAAGTTTAACATGTCCAGTACAGGGGTGCCTGGGTGCAGTGGCTTAAAGCCTCTGCCTTCAGCTCGGGTCATGATCCCAGGGTCCTGGGATCGAGCCCAGCAACAGGCTCTCTGATCCACAGGGAGCCTGCCTCCTCCTCTCTCTCTCTCTGCTGCTGCTCGGCCTACTTGTGATCTCTGTCTGTCAAGTAAATAAATAAAATCTTAAAAAAAAAAAAAAAGAAAGAAAAAACGTGTCCAATAGAGTTCCTGATCTTCCCTCCACAACATTCCCTTCTTGCATTCCTGCCCATTTCAATTACTGGCAACTCCAGTTGCTTAGACCAGAATGCTTGGAATGATGCCAGACTCTTTCCTTCCCCCCCATATTCAATATTCAGTGTTTTTGAAAATCTTGTCAACTCAGCCATCAAAATATGTCTAGAATCTAATCACTTCACACAGCCCAGTGCTACCGTGTGGTACAAGTCCTTCCTCACAGTTGTCTTGCTCAGCTTACTGGGATAGCTTTCTAGCCCATCTTACTGTGCCTGTCTTGCTTTCTCAGTGTATTTTCAACATGACAGCTCTGCTGGAAACTGTGTAATGTTTCCTTTTTCGTCCTCAGAGTAAAAGTCAACATCTTTAAAATGGCCAATGAGAAATGACATGATCTGGCTCCCAATTATTTCTCTAAAGGCCAAGTATTCCACTCCTTCCCTTATCCACTCTGTTTCAGTGATGTCTCTCCTTGCTATTCTTCTAACATACTGATGTGTTCCCATGTATATTAGTTTCTTGCTATTCCTTTAACATACTGATGTGTTTCCATGTATATTAGTTTTCTCTGCTATAACACATAACTACGAACAGTGGCTTTAAACAACGCAAATTTAGTATCTTAGAATTCTGTAGGTCTGAAGTCTGACACAGGTCTTGTTGAGCTAAACTCAAGGTGCTGGCTGAGCTGCATCCCTTTCTGGGGGTTCTGGAGGAGACTCTGTTCCCTTGCCCTTCCAGCTTCTGGAGGCTGTCTATTTTCCTCAACTCGTGGCCCTCTTCCTCCATTTTCAAAGTCAGCAATGGTGGGCTGAGTCTTCCTCACATTGTATCCCTCTGATATCATTTTATACCTCCCTCTTCTATTTTAAGGACCTTTGTGAGTACATTAGGCTCTCCCAAGAATCCAGACCACTCTCCCTATTTTAAAGTCAGCTAAGTAGCAAATTTGCCATATAACATTATCACAGGTTCTGGGGATTAGGACTTGGATATCTTTGGGGGAACTATTATTTTAGCCACAATACCCCTTCACCCCCTCATGGAGCTGCTGCTGCTGCTTCTCCTTTTTAAATGATTTAATTATTTATTTGAGAGAGCAGGGGTCGTGGGGAGAGAAAGAGAGAGAGAGAGAAAACAGCAGGAGGGAGAGGCAGAGGGAGAGGGAGATGCAGACTCCACACTGAGCAGGGAGCCCAATGCGGGACCTGATCCCAGGACTGTGTGACCACAGCCTCAACCTGAAGGCAGAAGCTTAACTGACTGAGCCACTCAGGCACCCCGGGAACTACTTGTACCTGTTGCTATTCTCTGCCTGAGCTACTCTCCTTTCATGTACTTGCAAATCATGCCCTCTCCTATGGTTGTCTTCATGTACTCCTCTGTTGTCTTCTCAGGTCTTTTCTGATCGCAGAAAATTGCAACTCCTATCTAACATTCCTTTCCCTTTCCAGCTTTATTTTCCTTCAGGGCACTTAGAACTAACTAACATGCATTTATGTATCATACTGAATGTCTGTTTTCCCCACTAACATGTAAGCTCCATGAAGACAGAGATTTTTTTTCTCTTTTGTTCTCTGCTGTATGTCAGCATCTGGAATGGTACCTGGCACATAGTAAGCAGACAATAGATGTTTATTGAGAGAATGAATGAAGAGTTTTCATTTTCATCAGCTGGAAGTATGATTCATTACAATCAACTAAAGAAATCAGTCAAACACTAACTGACAAATATTCCTTGAGAATTATGTCAGTAAGAAGATGTAAAGCAAATGGTCTCTGTGGTTTAGGAAGATTATGAATCACAGGAAACTGTGGAAACCTAAATAGATATTAGGTGGTAAAGTTATATGAGGCAAAAAAGTTTTTCTTCTGGAAATTCATACTGTCTCTCAGTAAGTCCATCTCTGGCAGTTTCTTCAATCATTGTTCCAAGAAGGGCCTACTTAATATTCAGCCTACCCTTTCTTTACTAAAAGCCCATGATTTTCTTGAGGGAGCCAGAGTATTGGTTACCTTTTTTTCAGGCTCCCTTGCATCTGTGGGTAGCTAATGAGTCATCTGTGGCAGTCTCGGGTTGGCTACTAGCGAACTCCTTCAGGGAGGCCCTGCTCAACTGGAAGGTCCCTTTGGGCCTTCTCCCTTTTCTCCTTCTTCCTTCCTGGAATAAGAATGTTTATCAGAAGCACCAGAAACCATCTTTACCATGATGTGAATGTAAGGAAAGAAGCCAACTGTTAAAGACGATGAATCAGAAAGTTAGAAGGAGCCTGGGTGCCTGAAGACCATGGAGCTGGCATCTGAGTCCTGGGGTACCTACATCATGATCTGCTCTAATGTGAGATTAATAAGCTGCTCTGCTGGTTATTTTTCCTTTGCAGCCCTCTCCCCCACATCCATTCTCCACTCTGTCTTCCATGATCTGTACTCTAGGAGGCTCCCTTGCCCTTTGACTTCTGGTTGGGTTTGGCCCACTGAGGCCCTTGGCAGATCAATGGGGAAAAGAGAATGATCATTTTTTTTCTGTTCCCACCCTGCTTACATTGTTTCTGTTCTAGTGGAGGCTCTGTTCCTCTGTGGCCTGAGGTCCTGCCCAGTGCTCTCTTTCCCTGGCTTCAGCTTTGATGGGCTCCAGTAACACAATTTCTCCATTGTCCCTTTGGTCTAGAGATGGCAATGGCCTTCTGCTCTCGCTAACCCCATGGAACTTCCCCACCCATTCACCTAATCCTTATTGATTTCCTTAATCCGGCCATACCTCTGTAATGATGTCTTCCTTAAATTTTGTTCTGGTTAAACCCCTTTGAATGTGCCATCTGTTTTATGCTAGGATCCCTGATGTGTAGAACTTCATGTTTCATGCCTCCTGCTATCCACAGCTGACTGAGCCTTCAGTGCCATGTTGTTTGATAAATATCTATTGTTAGCCTAGATTCACACTCAATTCATCAAAAATGGTCACATTGTTGGTCTGATCTTTGCCTTAACTTTTCTTTACAAAATATACCATTTTACTTAACTTTCTATTCTAATCCTCCTGCTTTATGTTGCTCACTAAATTTTTTTCCTAAACCTCAACCTTAGCTGGCACTCTAGGACTGTGATTACCCTGATGTCTTGCGGGCAGCCATCTTCTACCTGATTTCCTTTTACTGGGCAGGAAGTCAAGATGGTTTGTTGCATCTCTTGAGCACTGGCCATGTGTTGGGCCCCGGGGTCTAGTGGTGAATGAGACAGATGGTTCCACCTGTCATGCAGCTACTTCAACTGGCCACAAAGCCAAATTCTAGACAGATGCTTACTTATCTGACCTAGTCTATATAGGAGAATTGACCGTCACGGGAGCACATCATGGGGCACGTAATCCAGTCTGAGGGATATGGGCAGGGGAGTTGAGGAGATGATGTTTAAGGGAAGACAAGAGTAAAGGCTGAGTAAGTAAGATAGCTAAGCCAAGGTGGGGGTGGGATCAGGATGAGCTTTCTCCGTAGCAGATGCAGAACATACAGAGGCTTGATAAAGAGTAGCATGGTATGTTCTGGACTTGAGAGAAGTCTGATATAGTTGGAGCAATGTTGGGTAAGGGTGGTGGTGTGGGTGAAGGTCAGAATTTATAACACCTGTGATACTTTATTAAGGATTTGAGACTAGCTCAAGGTGGTCCTAAGAATGTGCTTCACAGACCTCCAGTGACCAGGAGAGAAACCAAGAGTCCAGCTACCACGAGTTGAAATTCCTCACCGTGTTGGCTCTGAGCCATGCTTGCACTGGTGGCTCCCAGGCAGTGGCTGAGCACAGCGCGGTGATCAAGGCGGGGCCTTTCCTGGGAGACTCAGCGTGACTGAAAGGCCATCTTTAGCTCCCAGACTCCCGTGGAGCCTGCCCTACCTTCCTGAGACTGCATGGAAGGCCAGGTGCCCCCCATACCGGGCTCCCCTCTGTCATTCCCTGGGAGTCTGACTGCATTCTGCCCCACCGCCTCCAGCTCCAACAGCCTCCTCTGCCTCCGTAATTTTCTCTCACAGGCATTTCTGCTTATAACATCCTTGCACGTTCAATCCCATCTCATCTAGGATCTGGGCAGCCCCTCTGAGAGGGACATTTACTAACTGGGCCATGTCAGATGAGAGGGTATATAGGAGAAATAGAAAACCATCTCGTTTGCTGTGTGGCTGAAGTACCTTGATCTTCAGCTAGGATCCTTCTCACAACACCATGGAGGGACTCTGAGCAGGAAAAAGCAAGGTAAGTGTAGGGTTTTGTTTCTGTTTTAGTTTGAACAGTTCAGAGTTTTGTTCATTTTGTTTTGAACACGCATTATGCCCTGAATTTATAGTGAATGGGTTCCTTTCTATTGGTTCTCGTAAAGTGTGGTTTTCTGGGTGGAGTAGGCTGCCAATGAACCCAAGTAGCTTTCCTTTTGGCTTCTTTCTTTTTCTGATCATTTCTCATCATACATGTCTTGAAGCTACCTTGGCTCTTAGAGTGCTCTGTGTGCCCGCCATGTACATTAACTCTCTTGGCCAGAGTTTTACCCTTAACTTGCTGTTTACAACGATGCCAACAACATGCTGGGTAACACTGTAGACTTTCGTTTTGCCATGCTAACAGCTGTGGGGCCTTGCGTTTTGAACAGTACCCATTCCCTTGATGTCCGCCATATCCCCTTTCTTGTAGATTCACATGTATGTGGCCAAAGGAACAACTTCATGTTTTCTATAAGGGCCAGAGAAAAATCAGTGGGGCCTCTGCTCTTCCCCTTTGAGTTGGTCATTTGGTCTTTTCCTGGAAGATAGTGGGTTGAGAAGGCACGTTTAAGTGTTTAAGAAAAGTTCTCATTGCTGTGAGTAATGATGGATGTGGGAAATGCGGGGATGCTGGTGACCCCATGATGAGATCCTAGAAGTGGAGAGAGTGGAGAAGAGTATTTACAACATAAAGTCAGTAGGGTGTGGTGATTATTATGTTTGGTGGGAGGAAGGATAACTATTGGGTTTCCAGTTTTCTCCTTTCTCTGTTAACAAGTATTTACTGAGTGACAGGTCCTCCAGTCCAACCTGGACCTCATGGCCCAGTGCTTCACTTCCTGTCTTGCTAACATTATCCTGCTTACTCCTTGTATCCTGGCTGGCATTTGTATCCTGGAGCACCTCCTTGGGGCCTCACACAGCCTGGGAAGCTACCGGAGGGGCCCCCAAACCCATGGATTTGGGGGATACTTCATCTTCCTGGTCTTTGTCCAGGTCTCAAAGGCTCTACCATTTTGTTCTTTTTTCTTTCTTTTTTTTTTTTTTAAAGATTTTATTTATTTATTTGAGAGAGAGAGACAGTGAGAGAGAGCATGAGCGAGGAGAAGGTCAGAGAGAGAAGCAGAATCCCCATGGAGCTGGGAGCCTGATGTGGGACTCGATCCCGGGACTCCAGGATCACGCCCTGAGCCGAAGGCAGTCGTCCAACCAACTGAGCCACCCAGGCGTCCCGTTGTTCTTTTTTCATTAGTCTCCAAGGCATGTACTTCGTGGCAGGTTTTATTTATTTATTTAAAAGCCCTTTATTCCTGGGGCGCCTGCGTGGCTCAGTGGGTTAAGCCGCTGTCTTCGGCTCAGGTCATGATCTCAGGGTCCTGGGATCGAGTCCCGCATCGGGCTCTCTGCTCAGCAGGGGGCCTGCTTCCCTTCCTCTCTCTCTGCCTGCCTCTCTGCCTGCCTCTCTGCCTACTTGTGATCTCTCTCTGTCAAATAAATAAATAAAATCTTTAAAAAACAAACAAACAAACAAACAAAACCTCTTTATTCTCTTTAACCACCTCCCATCACTGCTTTTGCTTCCTGTTCACAGGGACGACCTTGCCTTTGACTCCACATTGAAATTCAAGGCAACAAATGAAAAATCCTTCAACTTCTTGCTGCCAAGTTCCCAAACTACACAGCATCTGTAACTTTATTCCTTCTTTCTTATCTTTAAATGATTGGCTCTTTTCCTTTCTAATGTTAGTATCTGTTCCCCGTTTTCTTCCTCTGCCTCAGAGATTCTCCACCCTGATTCTTCCACATCTCCCTGTCTGTTGACTCCTCAAGATTTGGTTGAGTTATTTGTTTGGCCCTGTGAAAGAAGGACTCACACCCGGAAAGCATGACCCTCTTCTCAAACTGGCTGAATGAAACGTTTTAGGACAAACACTGGACAGCCAGCCTGGAGAGGGGCCAGAGACCAGCCTCAAAGCTTAAAGCACCAGAGAAAATCAAATGCTTCCTACTTAGTGAGAATTAACCTTTCATGTGTGCTCTGGCCCCTCACCTCCCACAGGAACCACACCATAACACACTGCTTCCTCTCCCAACAGTGATATGTATTCCTTTATTTTTTTTTTCTGTTTTATTTTTAAGTCATCTCTACATCTAATGTGGGGCTTGAACTCACAACCCCGAGATCAAGAGATGCACACTCACAGACAGAGCCAGCTAGGTGCCCCCCAGTGATATGTATTTTTAATTTTGTCGTTTTCTTTGGATTGAAATGACAGTATAGAAGATTTCCATCTGAAAGTTTCTCAGTCCTATCTAGTTATACAGGTCAGTTGAGAAACCTGAAACTGACTTTATGAATAACCTAATTGGCAATGATCATATCCACGTGTATGTGGTCGCACATTTTATCTTTTTTTTTTTAAAGATTTTATTTATTCATTTAATCGGACAGAGATCACAAGTAGGCAGAGAGGTGGGTAGAAGGAGAGGAAGGGAAGCAGGCTCCCTGCTGAGCAGAGATTCCGATGTGGGGCTCCATCCCAGGACCCTGGGATCATGACCTGAGCCGAAGGCAGAGGCTTTAACCCACTGAGCCACCCAGCGCCCCTGCACATTTTATCTTATTGGGCTCACCTGGGGCTGTTTCACAGGTGCAAACTGTGCCTCTGGTTTAGCTGAAACCATCCCCAGCTTCTCAGAAACCTTGATAAAGTCTTCCACAGTTGCATAAATTGGACATTTCAGGAATTTCAAACTTTGTATGATCCTCTGATTCTTCTACTTTTTTGTTTTTATTTTCATTAATGCAACAGGACTTAAATGAACTTTGATCTTTCTTTTAAAGATTATTAAATTTTTCAGGTGGCTCAGTCAGTTAAGCAGCTGCTTTCAGCTCAGGCTATGATCCCAAGGTCCTGAGATGGAGTTCTGCATTGGGCTTCCTGCTCAGTGGGGGTGGGCCTGCTTCTCCCTCTCCCTCTGCCTTCGCCCCCTGTTCATGCTTGCTTTCTCTCTCTCTCTCAAATACATAAATAAAGTCTTAAAAGAAAAAAGCCATTTAGGTGTGTATACATACAGATCTCTTCAAGGCTCATCCCCTTCCCTACACCACAGGATGGGATCTCCTGGAATGCATGTGAAATTGCAGGTTGACTTATCTGGAAGACTTTATACTGATCATTGAAAATCTTAAACATTCTTCCCTGGAATTTACATTTACCTTCACTGACCAGTCTTTCTCTCCCCTTTCACAGCCTAATTTAAAGAATTGTCTGGATTTTCTGTCGTTAGCACTTGACTTACTACGATCTCACTTCCACTCTTACTGCTTGGAGGAAATTGCTCTGATCAAGGAAGCCAGTGTGCCATTGTAGTTAAATACAAGCTATGCCTTTGCTCCTTAGCCTAACCTCTCAGTGCCTCTCAGTAGCTGCTGCACTCCCTTTCTCCTTGAAACAGGTCCTTCCCTTGGTTTCCATAACAACGCACTCTCCAGATTTTCTTTCTACTTCTTTGGCCTCACAGACATTCTCTACCCACCTCTACCGTCTTCTAATACCATCTGTGGTAGAGAGAAGAAAGAGATGGCAGAGCAGTCTGATAACTCTGCCAAGACATCATCACCCACCAACTGTCCTTTCTTTATCATTCTAATTTTCTCATCTAAGGACTGCAGATAGCTGACCGCTGAAGGGGGTTTGAGGCCACCTCTTAAGAATGTTCTGCAAAGATGGTCCAGATTCAAGACTGGGGGATGCTTTGTCATTTGTACTCCTATCTTGGGGTTTTAGTTGAAATTGGGGCAACAGGCAAAAAAAAAATCTTGGGGCACCTGGGTGACTCAGTGGGTTAAAGTCTCTGCCTTCAGCTCAGGTCATGATCCCAGGGTCCTGGGATCAAGCCCCGCACTGGGCTCTCTCCTGACGGACAGCCTGCTTCCCTTCCTCTCTCTCTGCCTGCCTCTCTGCCTACTTGTGATCTCTGTCTGTCAAATAAATAAATAAATAAATAAATCTTAAAAGAAAATCTCATTTAATGTCCTATTAGACATGTGATTATTTAAAAAATGTTCTCTTTGGGGGCACCTGAGTGGCTCAGTCCGCTGAGTGTCCTACTCTTGATTTTGGCTCAGGTCATGATCTCAAGATCCTGAGTTTGAGCCCCATGTCGGGTTCGGTGCTCAGTGGGAAGTCTGCTTGAGGATTCTCTTTCTCCCTCTCCCCCACCTCAAAAAAATGAATAAATCTTACAAAAAAAATGCTCTCCTTTAAGTCTTGCTTTTCAATCCAAACTGTTCTTTTCTATAAACTTTAAATGCATCTCTACTGCTGTTTGACAAGCTAGACAGTTTGCTGAAGCAAAATTTTCATTAGTCTCTCAGTTTTTGAATTATTCTTGATGGACAGGGGAATGTGTCCTTGAATGAGTGAATCACTAAGTGAGAAATGAGCATTAGTTAGTTCTTAGAGTCAGGATGAGTTCAAGAAAAAAATAGGGTAGGTTGATCTCATATTTCTTAATAGGTTGTTAGGTAGTTCGGGGCAGCATTTACAAATATTGTGAATACATGCTTCTACAAGAGATTTGACAAGAATTCTCACAGAATTCTTGTGAACGTGATAAAAACATAGTCTTGGAAGCAAGGACAATTGTGATTGAGTGACAGTGTGTAGCATGTAGATTCATAACTGACATCTCTGTGGAAGAGGTTTTCTAGTGTTGTTCTGTGTGTGTGTGCGTGCGTGCCCACGTATATGAATGTGTTTCCTTGTTACGGAAGGCAGTCTAGTCAGGTGAGTGTGGGCGGTGGATCAAGTCATTCCTGGGTATGGATGAGGATCTGTAGATAGACTGCTGGAGGGCACAGCACAGCTCTTGGCATGAGAAAGCCCTCAGTAAACGTTAGCTACATGTGTTACTCACACGTCATTAGCTGTGTTTTGTAAAGATGTAGCCAGTATGTTTAGCCAACTTGCAGGTGACATGGAGCACGAGAGATGCTAAATACTCTGAATGACAAAATCAGATTGGGAATGATTTTAAAAACTGGAATGATCATGAAGTGACATCTGTCAAAGATAAATATAAAATATACTTGGAGGCCTCAAAAGCCAACTGAGATAGGATGGGGATAGCATACCCCCGCCCCATTTTAAAAAAATACTTATTTACTTGAGAGACAGAGTGAGAGAAAGAGAGAGAGCATAGGGGGCGGGAGAGAATCTTAAACAGACCCCATGCTGAGATGGAGCCTGACACTGGGCTTGATCCCACAACCCTGTGATCATGACCTGAGTCAAAACCAAGAGTCCAATGCTTAACCAACTGAGTCACCTGGGTGCCCCAGGGATGGCAAATTTATTGAGAACCTTCAGGTCAGCATGGGTCAGGATGTGATTTAGAAATACAGAATCTCAAACTACATTCTCTACTATGTACCCACTAGAAATAATATTAGTTAAATGAAATAAAATAAAAATTTAGTTCCTCAGTTTTAATAACCGCAATCCAAACACTAAACAGCCAAGAGAGGCTAGTGGCTCCTGAGTAGGACAGGGCAACTATACAACATTTCTGTCATCACAGAGAGTTGTGTTGGACAGCGCTGGTCTAGAATGCTGGCTGTGGTCATGCTTTCAACATGGCACTGGTCAAACCACATCAAGGATATGGTAATGTTAGGATGTGGGGAACACATTCAGAGGGGCATAGACCAAATGGGGCATGTCAAAATAGAGGGCCCGGGGAAGGAGAGGGATAAGAACCATGTTGTATGAGATGTGTTGAAAGGCCTGGCTGATTAGCTGGGAGAAGAGCCAGCACCTCCTTTAGGCTAAGCACCAAAGCCGTCACGTGGAAGAGAAATCAGATGCTCCTGTGGCCTAAGGGGGTGGACCGAGGACCATGAGCAGAAGTTAGAGGAGGTGGGAATCATTGCCCTATGCAGAACCCGTAATTCAGAGAGCTTCTGTTGTCAGACCACCTGTGTTCAAATCGTGAGTCATCTCCTGCTTGTTGGATGACCCCGGGCAGCCTCTGAACTTCCCTAAGCCTCGGTTCCTCATGTGCAGAGCAGGGTAATATCTGTATCTTCCTTAGCAGCGTGATTGAGGAGAATAAGCTATTATATATACGAAACAGTGTCTAACAAATGTAGGCTGTTACTACATCATATTCTGGCTGATATAGGGAAGAATCATCCAAATAACAAGCGAGCTGCTTTGAAGGAAGTTCCCATCACTAAAGTGTTTTAAAGTGTTGATGACCTTTTGGCAGGGAGTCTAGAGGGCCCTGGAGCTCAGAGTGAGGTCAGAGATTGAACAGACGTTTTGAGATTCCTGCCCATATTGGCATCTGTGATTATTTTATTTTATTAATCCCAGAGTCTCTCAGTGGGGGAGGGCCCCCTCGGGGTGTTCAGTTTGGCTGCCCAGCTGTGCATGTGTGAACGAGTCACCAGATTGGGTTCTGGACTTCCTAGAGTGTTTACTTACTAACTTACGTAAATATGTACGCATGTATTTCAAGTAAGATTTTTCTGATGTCATTAGACGTTAAAAATATCGACAAACGTATTTCATCGGTCAGAAATGTGCTATTAACACATGGAGAAGAGTTTGGGAATCCAGGGCAAGGATTTAGCCTCTGAGAGTTGTCATGGCAAGATTTTATGAGAGCCGACCCAGAGGATGCTTACAGCGCCGGCAACGCAGCTATTTTGAGAACAACATTCCAAATATATCATGTGTTAATTGGTGACTCAAAAAGCCCAATAATAAAGAAGTCATCATGACTTCTTCCTCTAAGCTTTGTGACTGTGTCCCTCAAATTGCAAACTTAGAATCAGTCCTGGCTGGGTTTCTTGAGTGCGTGCTGTCAGTCGTGGAATTCAAACATGGGTTCCTCATCCTTCCATTGTTTGTCGACGCGAGGCCATTCATCCTTCTGTCCTGTGCCTCCCTGGGGTCCAGCACCCGGTTAAGGACCTAATGACTGTTTTGTGTTAAACTCTGCATTTGCTGGCTCGCCCACTTCTCACTTAAGTGGAATGCAGCCTGGATCCCAACTGCAGTTTGGTTTCGTTTGTTCAGAGCAGAATAAACTTCCTTGAGACTTTTTCAGCCTAGCTGTGGTCAGCAGTCACTGAAGTTGGCAGAAGATGAGGCCTACTTAATCGCTGTACAAAGGTGGTTTTCAGCGCCGTTGCTGGGTGACAAGCAGGCCTGGGCTGGCCGCGTGGCTGGCTATACCCCCAGTGCTCCAGTAGGTGGCGCTCCCGTCCTCTCTGTGCCGAAGCTGGTGGGAACGGAGGCTGCGGATTTGGGCGGGCGGGAATGCAAATCATCAACTCAAAGCAGCTCTGGTGGGCAGGCAGCTGTTCGAGCCCATATCAGTGCGCGGAGAGTTGCTGCCGTCTGTCCCTGTTCCCAGGGACAGTTTCAGAGTAAAGGCCTTTGGAAGCTGACTGGGAGACTGGAGACCAGGGGCAAAGCCGCTGGCTAAAATAAGCGGGTTAGGATTCAGTTATCTGCTTCCCGGCAGATAGTTGGTTCAGGGAGCAGCTTGGAAGCTGAGGCCACCCGCTCCAACCCCCCTCTCCCTCCACCCCGGCTCTTCCCTCCCGGCAGGGCTCTGGAAAATCTCATCAAAATGGGCAACTCTCTAAAGCCTCATCTTGGAACTCAGATAGTGAAAATTAAGAATATCTTGAACCACTGACAGAATTGTACATTTCATCCCTTTGTGCTGGCTTCTCCCAGTCAGTCTTGATTTCCAACGTTCTGTCTTATTGCCGGTAGAGAAGAATATTGGCCTTTGTCATAAAGTGCTTCTACTTGGGTTTAGAAAATATTGCCACCATAATTAACCTCTGTTTTCTGACAGCTGAGTTTCAACCAAGTTATGGACTGCCTTCCTGGAAAATTCATGTGTGTGAGTCTAACCCTCAGTGAGCTGGCATTAGGAGGTGGGGCCTTTGGGAGGTGATTAGGTCATGGGGTGGAGCCCACATGACTAAATTCTTGCTGTTATAAAAGATGCTCAGGAGAGCTTTCTTGCCCCTTCTGCCACATGAAGACACAGTGAGAAGATGGCCACCTATGCACCAGGAAGCAGGCTTTCACCAGACACAATCCGTCAGCACCTGGATCGTAGACTTCCCACCCTCCTTTTATATGATTAATAAATTTCTGTTGTTTACAAGCCACTTAGTCTATGACAATTTTTATAGCAGCCTGAATGGACTAAGATTACCAACAATGCGCTCCCCACCCCCTTCTCTCTAATTCAAACCTGTTAAATTCTTATACAAATTGATGGGAACCCACCAGTCAGTAGGGTTTGGTTGTGTCTAGTCTTTTAGTTTATGGGAGGAGTATCTTTCCCGTTAGCAAATCCTTACCCACTGTAAGAGAGAGGCACTAGCTGAATCGCTTGAAAATTTAAGTGGATACAAAGCAACTTCTCAGAGGATGGATGCACAGGTTGGGATTATCTGACAATTGCCTAGCACATACACTGCTACCACCAATGGGGGAGGGGGGTATCTTTAGTTTCTTCAGGCACACTTTCCTGCTGCATCAGCTGTGGCCTCCGACTCTTTGGCACATGGACTAAAACTTATTTCTCTCCCTTCAAACCTTGGTTGATATTTAATATTTTTATTATATAATAATAAAGGTCAAAATATTAGCTAAAACAACAATAAAGACCCCTCATGGTTGCTTCTTATAAGAAACAGAAACTCGAAGGAGACAAAGTCATTGGAATCATTTAATTTTAGAGCTCACAGGAAATACAATGAATCTCCAGAATCTCAAGAAAATAAAATTGTTGTTCATAAGACAAGCTGGGTGGGAATTCTACTTTTGGTAAAGGTGGAATCACTTGTTGCAGGGCAAACTTCCCTCCAAGAACAACTAGAAACGCTGGAGAAAATACATACAACATCTGTTTGAAGGCATTGGAAAACTACCCGGGGAGCAAAATTTTGAGGTGACAGGTTCTCAAGAAAAGGAAAACAAGAAGAAGAACTACAATAACCACCGAACAAAACCAGTGATGATGAGACTTGTTTTCCCCTCAGGCACGTGCAAATATCCAAACTGTGGCTGAGAGGCTCAGAAGCTAAGTAAAGCTTCCTGCAGTTTTATGAAGTATCAGAAACAAAAATTAGAGTTTAGCGTGAGCCAATGATTTAGGGTCCTGGCAAACACTCCAGGCTTTTGGTTGGGACCCTTAAATGACTATACCATAAGCCATAAGAAACGGATGACTCTTTAAAAAGGCAGAAGTCCAACTTCAAATCACTTCAATTTATGGCTGGATGAGGTAATCTGCTCCACCGTAACTGCCTCTTAGAAGCAAAAATAAGCTCCCTTCAGGAAGATGACCCTATCCAGAACTTTA
Organism: Neogale vison; assembly: GCF_020171115.1. Taxonomy (NCBI): domain Eukaryota; kingdom Metazoa; phylum Chordata; class Mammalia; order Carnivora; family Mustelidae; genus Neogale; species Neogale vison. Next base: position 62,820,077 of record NC_058091.1, on the reverse strand, counting down.
GTTTTTAAAAAATTTTTAATAAAGAATGTCCTGTATCCAAATAGAAATCATCCAGTATAAACCAAAGGGAGGAAACCCTGAAGTGATCCAGATATTGCAATGATCAGGCAAGGACATTAAAATAATTATGATTAGTATGTTCAAGAACTTAAATGATGAGATAGAGAATTGCACAGGAAACTATAAAAAAATCCAATGCAATTTCTGAATTTGAACATTCGTATCTTTTATCTGTGATTAAGAATAGCTTAACATGGCTTAGATATAGTTGAAAAGAGAGATCATAAACTGGAAGGTCAATCAAAGGACATAGAAAGGGACTGGATGGAGTTAAATGTACTAAGGTTTTGCTTTGGGCAGGAAATGGTGAATGTAATACTATTTATTAGACTTGACTAAGTTAAAGGTAAATGTTGAAATCTCCATGGTAACCACTAAAAGCATAATGAAAGATTGTATAATTAAAAACAATTAATCAAGGGGGGAAATGGGGTAATAAAAATAATAAACATTCATAGTCCAAAAGAAGATATGAAAAGAAAGTGTGTGTGTGTGGGAGAAACACAAAGCAGATGGAATAAATTTAAAACAAATAGCAAGACAGTGAGTTTACATTTATATATAACAGTTAAAACATTATATGTAAAGGTATAAAAAATTCTCTTTAAAAGGCAAATCATCAGATTGGACAAAATACAATAAATAAACTAAAAACCAAAACAAAACAAAACTCAAATCAGTGTTGTATACACGTGCATGGTGCAAATTATAAGATTTTAGGAAAGTTGAAAATAAAAGGATGGAAAAAGATATAGCATGTATATATTAACCAAGTGAAAGCTCAGTTACTTATATATCAGACAAAGTACTCTTAAAAGTAGCAAACATTTTAAAGATAAAAACAAATTTTATAATAAGGAAATGTTCATTCCAATGTAAGGGTATCATAATCATACACCTAGTAAGATACAAGGCAATACTTGAAGAACAAACTGGAGAAATATAAAAATACATAGTTATATTAAATAAAAACTTAAAAAATAACATGCAATTATAGTAGGATATTTTAACACACTTCTCTCAGTAACTAATAGAACTAGTGACCTAAAAATCAATAAGTTAATCAATCAAACAGGATGAAGATTTGAACATGACCTATAAAACTGACCTATTTGGTCTAGATAGAACATTGCCCTCAACAACTGCACATAGAACCCTTACCAAAATTGACCATCTGCTGGGCTATGAAGTTCCAACATATTTTCAAATAAATCACATAGAATATGGATTATGATCATAGCAGAATTAAGCTGCTAATTCAAAAATAAAGATACATAGAAAATTTTCTGTTTAGAAAGGAATAAATACACTTTTAAACATATGTCAGAGAGTGGGTACCTGGGTGGCTCAGCTGGTTAAGTGACTGCCTTCGGCTCAAGTCATGATCCAGGAGTCCTAGGATCAAGTCCCTCATTGGGCTCCCAGCTCCACAGGCTGTCTGCTTCTCCCTCTGACCTTCTCCCCTCTCATTCTCTCTCTCTCTCTCAAGTAAATAAATAAAATCTTAAAGAAAATATGTCAGAGAAAAAATAACATTAGAAAATATGTTGAATGGTAACAAATAAAGTAGATCAAAACTTGTGGGATGTAGGGAAAAGCCATTTGTAGGTAGTTTTAAATACATATGTTAGAAAACAGGAAAGGAAGGAAATTGGTGATCTAAACATCTATCACAAGGGGTTAGAGAAAGAACAGCAAATTAAACATCTAGAAATTGACACAAATTAATAAAACAGAAAACAAAATGTACAACAGAGAAAATAAAATAGATAAAACCAAAAGCCAATAGTTGGTTTTGTGAACACTATACTATAATTAAGAACACTTGGGTAAGACTAATAAAAGACACAGAGAGAAGGCATAAATTCTCACTATCAGGAGTAATAAATATTATAGATACTGAAGAATTTTTAAAAAATTTAAAAAGATATCATGAACAATTTGTGCCAATAAAATTGATAACTTAGATGCAAAGGATTAATATCTTGAAAAATATAGTCCCCAATAACTGATTTTAAAAAAATGGGCAATCTATGAAAGAAAATTAAATCTCTAACTTAAATCCCAGATAGCTTAACTGAAGAATTCTTTTAAATGTTTAAGGAAAGAACATTTACCATATTCAGTAAGAATATTTCCTCAAAGAAGAGGAAAGCAAGGAAACTTCCCAACTCAAAATGACAAGGATATTATAAGAGAATTAAGATTAATTAAAATTAATCTCTTTCATGAACATAGATGCAAAAATCCTAAACAAAATATAAGCAAACCAAATTAATAATGTGAAAAGGATGTTACTTCACGACCACATTGAGTTTATTCCAAAGTTAATGCAACACTTTAAATAAATGTATTTTAAATGTCCTCACAAAACACCAAATTAAATTTAATGAAAAATGAGCAAACACACCAGAAAATGATAAAATATTGAAAAATAATCAAAGAGACATAAATAAGTGGAGATCTTTACCACGTTAATGGATTGGAAAACTCAATATCATAAAAATATAAATTCTTCCCAAATGGATTTATCAATTTAATCCAATCCTCATGAAAATCCCAGCATGTGTAGGTGTATATGTATGTAGATTGATAAATTGGTTCTAATTTACACATGGAAATAAAATTTAAGAATAGCCAACACTATCTTGAAGAACAACAAAGTAGAAGACCTGGATTATTGCCTATAAAGACTTATTATAAAGTTACAGTACTTACCTCTGAAACTAATAATACACTATATGTTAATTAACTGAACTTAAATTAAAAAAGAGCTACAGTCATTATAACAATGTATTGGTGCAAGGAGAAATAAATCAGGGGAACAGAAGGGGAAGTCTAGAAAAAGACCTACCCACTAATGGATGTTCAGTTTACAACTAAGATCATTAAAAATGCAGTGGAGGAAAATGTTTTGCTTAAGTAAGTGATGCTTGATGAATGGAGTATTCATGCAGAAAAAAATTAATCTGAGTCTCTACATCACTTTCTCTTAAAAATTCATTTTGGGTAGGTTGTGGATCTAAATGTAAAAGGTAAAAGAATAAAGCTTCTAGAGGATAACATGAAAGAACAGCTTCTTAATTTTGAGGTTGACAAAGATTTCTTAAACAGCAAACACATGTATTTGTCAAAGAGATAAAGATTGATAAATTAGACATCATTAAATTGACAAATTCTGCTTATCAAAATGTATCATTATGAGAATTAAAGCCACAGAGCCACAGAGGAGAAGAATTTATTATTACATTAATTAGTAAAGTCTTTCTAGAAGTACAAAGAACTCTATGAATGAACAAGAAAAAAACCCAGATGACTTAATATGAAAAAAAGTGGGGGGAAATCACAAATGTGCTTTTCACAAAAGAGGATCTCCCCACTTGGCCAATGACTATAAGAAAAGATGGTTCAACCTCAGTTATCCAGGAGAGGCAAATTAAAGCTACAGTGAGATACACCCAACTAGCCAAGGTTAAAATGGCTGATGATCCCAGGAGGAGGACAAGGAGGAACTGGAACTCTCATGCCCTGGTAGTTGAAACAATTGGTACAATCTCTTTGGAAAACTATTTGGTATATGTCATACAGCCTCACAATTTCTGGAAGTATACACCTAGGAAATCACACAGCAACATTATTTGTAGTAGCCAATCATTGGGAACAATCTGAATGTCAGTCAACATTAGAATGGATAGATAAGTTGTGGTGGAGTCCTACAATTGATTACTATAGGACAATGAAAATAAATGAATTGCTCTTACAAGTGTAACAACGCTTGGACACATGGACACAGTTGCAGCAAAAAACAAGGCAGACACAAAATAACACTTAACAAAGTAAAAAACAAGACAAAACAAGACATACACGCATACACACACAGAGGCAGAAACAAATCCATGTTGTTATTCATCAGGGCAATGGTTTCCTCTGGAGAACAGGGTGGGGGGTAGTGATTGAGAAGGGAAGGGGGATCTTCTAAAATGCTGGGTGGTGTTTTATTTCTTGACCTGGGTGGTGGGTTACATGGAAAAATTTATGTTGTACTAGTTCATCATTTTTGTGATAAGAGGTTTCTAAAGAGAAGCTGAAAAATTAAAGTGAGAAATGAGATTTTTAAAACATTTTGATATACATTCAGTTATTACAATTTTAACCTCTTTTCTTGGTGTGCCACACTTCACCTAGTTGAACTTCTCCTCGTCTTTGTGACTCAGAGCTCTTTGATTGTGAATGACAGCAACCTGACTCACATCCTCTTCACAAAAAGGGAAACTATTTGATCTGAAAAGACCAAACTGGATCCAGGGCCCAAATAGGGTTACCAGGTTTCTGTTTCTCCTCATTTTTCAACTCCACTCATTCCCCCTGGACTTTATCCTGCCCCCACAGGCCATCTCCATGTGGGCAGCAGAAAGAATCAACCGCTCAGTTAGACTGGACCCGTCGTGGTGAATTTAGGCACATTGGGTTGGTGGGGTTTCTGTGCCTACAAACCCCGAGATAACATAGGAGCCAAAACAGTGTGGCTGCCATGCAGCCACTCCAGCTTCAGGACAAGTCAAATAACCTCCTGCCCCTCTTTAAAGCGGATTGTTTATTGTTCCCGAAGCTCCTCTGTGGAAATCCTGGAGCTACCACTGGCTGAACCAAATCCTGCAGCAAGTGCTCTCTAGCTCTAGGCCCAGCCCTGAGGCCAGACCTGGCCTGGAGGACTAGGACTCTGTGATTGTTGGCCCCATCCTGGAGGACTAGGACTCTGTGATTGTTGGCCCCATCCAGATTATATGTATCTGGAACAAAGTGCTTCCTCCAGGGAAAAGATGCAGGTAGGCAAGAGCCATATGTCTGTTCTTGGCCAAATAATGTTTGTTTTTGCACATTAGAAAAACTGAGTATGAGCTGCCAAATTGCCCTTCCAAAGAACTCCTACAAATGGACAAGAAAAAGATGGTCCCATATTGTACCAACAATTCTTTTTAAAGAATTTATTTATATTTGAGAGATAGAGAGAGAGAGCATGAGCAGGGAGACGGGGGAGGGAGAAAGAGATTCCCCACTGAGAGGGGAGCCCAACTTGGGGCTCAGTCGCAGGACCCTGGGTCATGACATGAGCCAAAGTCAGATGCTTAACCGAATGAGCCAACCAGGCGTCCCTGTACCAACAGTTTTTGAGTGTATCCATTTGCTCTTATCCTTGCTAAAATAGAATATTATGAATATTTACATTTTTGTCAGTCTAATGGGCAAAAGTGATAGAATATCTCCCTTCTCTTACTGGCCTCTTGTGTTTTGGTCATTTACATTTCTTCTTCTATGAACTGCCCATCATATTTCATGCCAGTGGTATGCAAATGTGGGCTATATAGTGGGAGTGATCGTCCCTGGAAGTGAGGACAACTTTCCACTGGTGTTATTCAGGATTGCATGGTGGTGGGAAAAAGAAGACTGACTAGTGGTTGGTTTCATTACTGTTTTTACGTTCTCCATAGACACTAACCCTGTCTCCCATCACCTGTATCTGGCAGGCTGCTCCCTCAACCTCTTCCACCTCCTTCCGGGTTGTTTTGTCTTTTCCTATTGCTTTCTGTGATTTCTACTTGTATCCTGAATATTAATGCTTTGTTCTATTTGTTGTGACTATTTTTCCCCATTCTGTTCTTGTCTCAAATTTTGTTTATGTTTAGTTGTTTTGTTTCCTTTAACTCTTGAAGATCATCAGTTAACTCGTATGGCAGGCAATTAATTTGTTATAAAAAAGCTCTCACTCTCATTCCTTTGAGTATTGCTTTAAATTTCTCCCAGACTGATTTGGAGGATTTCTGAATCTGTTTTCTAATAACAGGCAAGGGAGAAGCCAGATGGTCCAGCTATGACAACACCACTAGTCAATACTAGATATTTTGGGAGGTGAATTGTATCATAGCAAAAAATCTCTCTGCACAAAGGATGAGTCATGGGCATGACTGGCTGATTGGCTGGTAGCATCTGCAATCATGTCTGGTTTGCTACCTTCATTTATGATTAAAACATAAATGGATTGTTGAGGGTTTTGAAGGGGCGAGGTGTGGGAGGTTGGGGTACCAGGTGGTGGGTATTATAGAGGGCACGGATTGCATGGAGCACTGGGTGTGGTGCAAAAATAATGAATACTCTTATGCTGAAAATAAATTAAAAAAAATTAAAATAAAATAAAATATAAAAAAAAAAACCATAAATGGATTGGATATTTTCCCTTTGGTTTTTAATTCAGAGAAGCAGTCTTAATATTCAGCAGCTTAGTTTCAGCTGGCTGATAGTTTAGTGAAGACATATATATATAATATATGTCTGCCATATATATATATATATATATATGTTTTCTACTGCCTCCTGTGTTCCCTGCTCAAGCTGTGGCTAGTCTATGAGAATATCTCCAGACATACCCAGAGCCTTGGCTGAGGCTGAGAGTTGTACATCAATGGGGGTATCACCCAGGGCTGATAGTGTGTGCAATTATTTCAAAAGCACCTGCCCCCACACCTGAAGCTTCACCCACCTGCCTGTTTGCTTAGAAGGCAGACTGTCAGCCAAAAAAGAACAAGCCCTTTGCCACTGTAAACAAAAGTGGACTGGTCATGTGAAGAAATGCCTGCAACAAGCCATGATCCTGTGAAAACCAAGCTAGCCCCATGCCTCAAATCACATCTGTGGCTTTGAGATTCTAGTTCTCAGTCTTCTCATGCACACATCATAAACTTGCACACAACAACACACACGTATATTGGCTCATGTTGATTTTTTTAATGGGTAAATACTGTCACAAGTACTTGTGAACCTTCACATAGAACTATGTGCACATGGCACACACAAAAAACTATACACATATTCCGGCACATATTACATACATTGGCTTATACGTACCCTCACCTACAAGTATGCACTCAAATACATTCACATAAATAACTATACACACCTTCCATAAAACCCTCCTTCTCGACCAGGAACATAACTTTTCCACTTGGAGGTCTGGGTACCATTTGTGGTAAAAATGCTGCTGAAGGTCACTGTCCTGCTTTTTGGTTGCAGAAGGTTTAGTGGGGTGTGGGGCCTCTCAGCATCTCTTGAAGACTCTTCCCTTGGTACTGAGTGCCCAGGAATCCTCAGACTCAACCAGGCCTTCTGGTCCTGAGCCAATAGAGTCAAGTTATACGGGTATAGACCCTTATACATAGACGGTCTTTAGGATTTGTTGAAGAACTCCAAGAATTTGTGATTTCTTCCTTAATACTTCTTCTAATTTTTAAAATTAAAAGAATTTCTTTTATTTGGGTAATATCTTGTCTCTTTCCCCTTGCCTGATTTCGAATAGAAGTGCCCAAGGTGATGTGCAGATCTCTTAGAATACAGCTCTCCCTGGGCTGTGGAAAGCCCTATAGAAGTTCTTAAGTCTCTTGAGGATTTAATCAGAGATGCCAAAACCCTCAGGCATCATCCAGTCTAAGGCTCTCATTTTATAAGGTGAATGAACTGAAGCCCAGAGATGTTATTTTTTCAAAGTCACCCAGTCATCTAGGGACTCTATGGCCTGATTCCTGGACTTGTGTTATCCCTTTCCACCTTGCTTACACTTAAGCTTAGACTTAACTTTTTGATAAGGATTTAAGAAAACAAGTGATTGAACATGAATTCCTTTACACTAAGTATTAAAATAGTCTGTGAGGGATTATACTGGGTTGGGCAGAATTTGGCTATCTTCTAATAAATCTGGCCTATGATATCACATCTGACATATGTTTAGCCTCATGACTTTGGGTGCGATGAAAGGCATCCTTGTTGTGCTATTCCTATAAATTTGAACCCTGACTTTCAAGTCTTCTTAGTATATGGGTTCTCTGATTACTCCATGGCTGCTTGCATCTGCCTGGTCGATGTCAGATCAATCTCAAGTTCACATTGGTTTTTAGCCTGGCTCTATTTTATGGATATGCTATAGCTAATGCTGGTGACCATCATTTCATTAGAGCAACAAAAGCACTAACTGTCTTGTTAATGTCAAAGAGTGTAAATTTATTTTAGAACATTGACCTTTATTTAGCCAAGTCTATGATTTGTGGTGTTATATGCTTCTTGTCACTTCATAAACCTGAGTTTGACCCTTTCTCTTATTTTCTCAGTTACCGCATTTGTTTGTCTCTAGAGTTGGTTATTTCTTTCTTTTTTGAGCTGTGTCAAATTCACTCTAGCTATGTCCAGATTTACTTGGAAATGTTTATACATGTGGTGGAACATCCAAGTGCAAGGCATAGCACGACTTTTCCAAACAACGTTTGAGAATGCTGTGTATTTGTATTTGCATAGTCTTGTTTATTCTATAAATAGCATAATATACTTCCGTGTGTATATATGGTAAAGTGTGTAAGAGTTGAGTACATAGTGTAAACACTCAAATCTGGCAGCCGTTAATAGCTGTTACTCTCAATTGAACTACTGTCCCCTTCCCCAAAGACAAACTAAATCATGTTAAATAAAAAAGAGAGAGGATATAAAATATACGATGATAGAGAGAATGCTGACCCTGGTTAAGTTAGGGTGATGGAATTAGAGATAATTGTCTCTTCTCTCTGTTTTCTACACATCCCATGATATAATTTTATTATTATTATTATTATTTTTTTACAGAAAAAGAATGCATTTATTATTTTAGAAGAAAGGCAAATAAGAAGAAAAACACTAAAGCAACCACACTGAGAAACATGTCTGTAAGAATCCCCTGGGAGGAAGCTGTGTTAATGCTGTCATGGCTCTTGCTCCCGGGGGGGTCTTGCTTTCACAAAAGGGCCCATCCACCCATGTGTCTCTTCCTTTTATTGCTCTTAAAGTTTTATCCTTTTTATTTTTCATTTTTGTATGAGCTCTCAGATTGAAAGTCTCTTTTTCTCGCTTCTTTCCCTCTCTTACCCTAATGTCTTCTTACTTGGCTTCTGTGATGGTTTTGTGTTATTTGACATAAAATGTCATACTGACTGTCAGCCCCGAAATAACGAGTTTTATACCTCGGTATGTTTTAATTTTGACATGAGGTAATTGAACGTTAGGATATATCACTTTGTAAAACATTGATCTTGTTTCTTATCTCCTGGTAGAGTGAATCAGCTTCTGTGGATAATTTTTGTGCCATGAATCAATGAACTTGTGGGTTTATTTTGCTAATTAAGTGTTTCTATCAAATATCCTTATCTATACAGGAAATGATTTCTTCTCATAGTTTGTCCTTGTCAGGAAAGGAATAGTAATATCTTTTGAAAAAACGGGTATAAATTCACCAACAGGAACAGCATCAGATCTAGGACAAATTTTATACTCATGTGTTTATGTGTGCATGTGCATCCACGTGTGTTTGTGGGAACACTCACACACAGTAGCAACTGGTATTTTTTTTTTAAAGATTTTATTTATTTATTTGACAGACAGAGATCACAAGTAGGCAGAGAGGCAGGCAGAGAGAGAGGAAGGGACGCGGGCTTCCTGCTGAGCAGAGAGCCCGATGCAGGGCTCCCTCCCAGGATCCTGAGATCATGAGCTGAGCTGGAGTTGAAGGCAGAGGCTTTAACCCACTGAGTCACCCAGGTGCCCCAACAACTGGTATTTGTAGAACTTCTCTTGGGCTACTATCAAGGAGACTTCCCTTCAAGTATGGAAGATACAGTTTCACAGGACTGAGAAAAATCTTTAGTAACATCATTTATGAATGCTTCTATTCAAGTGGAATGCCCTTATGGTTGATCTAATGATAACTTTAACTTTTAGGTTGTTAAGTTCAGAAATATAAACGGTTTAAACCTTGTGAAAATTTACCCATATACCCTACTTGCCTAGTCTAAATCTTTCTTGCCAGTTTATGAAGGCAACACATTTTAGAGACCAGAGTCATCATTTTTATTTCCTATCTTCTCTTAGGGAATTCTTTCCATATTACATAAGCTCTGTAAGCAAGGTGGGGCTTGAACTCATGATCCCGAGGTCATGAGTCTCATGCTCTTCTGACTTAGCCAGTGAGGCACCCTAATTCTTTATATTTTAAGTTACTTTTATTTTTCCAAATTGCTGGATAAAACTGCCAATTAGAGGAGAAGGAGCTGAGAACATTTTCCTGAAATGATTTCTCCCCTAATGATATCTTAGTCTTATTGAAAAGCAGCTTCTGTTTTAGAGCAAATACATAATACTTCATTATCTCAAAAAGAGAGAGAGGGAGAGAGAGAGAGAGAGAGAGAATGAAAGAGCTATTTTAAAAGTAGCTCTAGATATATCTAGATAGTTACACATTTTAAAAATTTATATCTATCCCAGGCAAAAAAAGGAGCTTTAATCTTTTTTTTTTTTTTCATTTTAGCTAAATATTTCTCTTCTCTGAGCGTACTAGGAAATGTTTTGTTCAAGAAACCCCTCCTGGATCAGTATAGATTGGGAAGAGAGAAAAGCAAAAGGCAGAATAATCAGGCCTCTTGGGTCTTACTAGGGAAACTCTTGGAGCAGTTAGAAAGACTGGGTAGAGGGTGCCTGGGTGGTTCAGTTGGTTAAGCCGCTGCCTTAGGCTCAGGTCATGATCCTGCAGTCCCGGGATCAAGTCTCACATTGGGCTCCCGGCTTTGCAGGGAATCTTCTCCCGCAGACCTCTCTCTTCTCATGCTCTCTCTCTCTCTCTCAAATAATAAATAAAACCTTAAAAAAAAAAAAAGACCAGGTAGAAGTAAAATGAGCTGACACTTTCCACACCTGTTCCCTTACTCCTCAGAGTGTTTCTGAGAGCTCACATGGCAGGGAAACCCCTGGAAACAGTCTCACTGGAGACGGGCACTGAAGAGGAACACAGGCCACGTGATCACTGCTGGCAGCTGAGGGCCAGGCAGAGGAGTTGGGGTTTTGCTCTCTCATTAGTTCTGGGCAGTCATGTTCTCTCTCTCTCTTCTTTCCCTCCTTCTCTTTCTTTCACTGTGCATGCATGTGCGCGCGCGCACACACACACACACACACACACACTCCACAAGATGATCAAAGTGTTCATTATATGTATGTTCTACTCAGAGGCCAAAAATGTCATCACCAACAAAATAAAGCCAGACTCTTTCTTAGGTATTATTGACCCATGGAAGTAACAAAAGTAGGCATTTGGGAAGAGAAGTAACTTTAATAGGTACATAAATTACATTTTTTTAATTTAGAAAACACAAACAATACTGGTGTTTCTGGAAAGTAGACTTGGCATCTCTAGAAGTAGTTACATGAACTTGATAAAGAATAGAAGTTCCTTATTCTTTCAGATCTTATGAGTTATTGTTATAATTCATAAGGCCGAATTTTAATACAAAGGACTATAATAAAACAGTCTTTGAATATTAAAATAATCCTTCCAGAGCCTATATTAAGCTTTGCAAATTTTAGGCAAGGTATTGCATTGAAACTCAACCCAAGATATACACAGTATTAAGTAATGTGTTGCTGTAAAAGATTTTTGGATGGAAAAAAAAAAGAACTTCAGGTATTAGAATATTTGATTTACTGGATTTTGGCTCCTGTTTCTTGTGCAAAGCATTCAGACTGAGACTTTACTATGATTATCTAATCTGACTCTGTTCTTGGAAGTTTAGCTTCTGTAAATAGTGGGAAAGGAGACCCTCCTGGATTGTTATGGTGAGCATTTGGCTGTGAAAGAAATGAATGTTTAAATCTCTAAGATTTCCAGTAATGTTGAATTTGGCTGGATCATCTGTGGTTATAGTATTTCAAGCCTTTAAAAGTCCATGGAAAAAAAATAAATAAAAATATGTGGTTTCTCAAACAGTGATATACTTTTTTTTTCTTGATTAGCATTTTGTTTTACCCTCAATGTCTCCTTCAAACAAGTATATGCAGTTTACAATATTTGGAGCATCTGGTTGCTGCCTACAAGTGCTTTGTGTCCCCTGGCAGAAAGCCCCCTGTGACACTGAAGAATGGATTTCCAGAGGAAGAGTAGAGAATCTTGCCTTCATCCATTTTTCTATTTGAATTCAACTTTTAAGGTAGGGCTGGGTTAGACTTTTTTTTTTTTTTTTCATTTTCTCCCTCCTCTTCCCCTTTTTCTCTTCTTTGCCCTCCTGTTCTCCCTTGCTTCCAGTTTCACTGTTCCAGTCTCCCTCTACCCTAGGTTGAGTAACTTATGCCATCAGTGGTATTAGAGGTTCTTGTCCAGCAAGGGTAATGTAATACTCATGTAGACAACCCCAGGGTCTCTAGCTTTTGCCTTCTTCTGAGTCCTTACATATTTTTCAAACCATTTTGAGTAGGGACCCATTTGTTCTTTGTAGAGAATTCCAAAAAGCAGATAATGTGTTGGTTTGTATGCCTCATCACTCATATTGAGATCCTGTGTGGACTTCTGTTTTGGAAAAATAATAGCTTTTAGTTAGCAATAATTGAGATGAAGGCTGGGTAAAATTTCCTGTCAAGTCTGGGGTGGGAAGAAGTTGGAAAAAATGTGCAGGTGCTTTGAGAATATACATGAAAGCCATGATGGCAAGAAGTGGTGGGAAACCCTCTGGAAAGAGAGCAGTAGATGACAGTGAGGGAGCTAGGGACCTGGTAGGGGCAGGTGAACATTCTTTCTCAAGACTCCTATAGCACAGGAGGCAGGAGTAAAAGCATAGCCTTCTGTCAGTCTGAGGACCCTCAGTCCCGCCATGCCCTGGCTCACAACCCACTTCCAGTCCTTTCCATGCAGGTAGCCATGAGTCCCTGCCTCACTATATGGGATGGCAAGGCAATATGCTGAGTTGTGTCTGAGAGGCATCTGGAAGAGGTGAGTAGTCTATAGCTGTGACTGTTCCCCTTTTCTGCTTACAACCTCTTGTGACAACTTTGTGTCTATGTGTTCTGCACACTCACAATGTGTGCAGAGTGCTGTTTGGACATTTGATCAATTGGCCAATTGGTTGGATTTATTGATCTACCATTCGGTTACTTGCTTTTGCCCAACATTATGTGGCCTAAATACTTGCATTCTCAACCTACTTCTGATTCACAGAGCACTAGTCTACTCTCACCCCAAGCAAATAGATGGTTTTTTTGATTACCATCTAAATATTTTACCTGACAGAACTCCAAAAAGGGATGAAATGTATGTGTAATACATATATATGTGTGTATGTGTATATATGTATATGTGTATATATTTGTATGTATATATATAAAAATATATGTGTATATATAAAATACACACATGTATATATAGGCACATAAACTCATATATGTATATATTCACACACATATGTATACACTCTGAAACATACATATATATGTATATACATTCAGACACAGCCATATGTATGCATATATTAGGTAGATACTTAAATGGAACCTGGACATCCATTACTTGCTATGCAGCCTATCAATAAAATGAAACATCACATTTTTCTATATTTACATATTGTAGTGGAAGTGTTGAAACACCAAATCTAATTGTTGATTAAGAAACTGAAATAAATACCATCTCAGTGAAGAACTAATATGAATTTTCTATTTGTATGTTTTGTTGCCATTTGGGCAAATTATACTATCAACCCGTGTTAAACGGAAAAGCTGCAAATGGGTTATAAATTGAGAACAAATAGCCCAGGCTAAGAGTGCTCTGCACAACCTTTGAAAATGTCTTGATTCTAATTAAGTCTCTTCCCTTAGACAATCCTAGCCCTTAATGCCTTTTCAGAAGACAATCTATTATGACGAAGATGTACCGGCAGGAAGAAGAGCTTCGGAAGCACAGCGACACAGCGAAGCTTAGTCTACTCCTTCCAGGTTGGTGTCGGCCCCTTCGGGCAGCCCCTTTGCCGCTGCTTCCGGTGGGGGTAGGGGCAGCCCCTCTGCCGCCCCCGCTTCCGGTGGGGGTGGGGGCAGCCCCTCTGCCGCTGCTTCCGGTGGGGGTGGGGGCGGCGGCCTTCTGGGCCCACATGCGGGCACCCCAGCTGGAGTTTGCTCAGCTGGCCTGGCTGGTGGAGCCCGACCCTTTGTCTCCATTGCTGGGAGGGGAGCCTCGGCGGGGGACTGCCGGGCCTGACTGGAAGCTTCTGCCTCCGGCTTCTGGGGCGGCTGGTCAGCCTGGGCTGCTGCAGGGAGACCCGGGTTTTGGGCCTGTGCTCCCGACCCCGCGGGGGGATTCCCGGGCCTGGAGGGCAGTTCTGCCTCAGGGCTTCCTTCGGCTTCCGCAGGAGGAGTTGGGGGAGGCCGGGAAGGGCATAAAGGGCTCCAAGGGGACTGTTCCGGCTCCTGCAGGGCCGAGTCAGCACCCCCTTGAGGACTGCCGAATTCCGGTTGGCTTTCTCTGGCCAGGTCAGGGGTTGACTCTGGGTGATGAATGACCAGGAAGGCTGTGGCCAGGTTTTTCACAGCGTTGTGAACGCTCTCGGCTTCCTTTGTATCAACCCCCACGACCCCAGACACGGTGGACTCGGGCTCTTCGTCGGAGGTGTGCTGACCTCGGTCATCCGTTTCAGGCATTTTTGCGTCTCTAATTTTCTTGTACAGTTCATTTCTCTCTTCTTGTAAAGCTCGACAGAGGTTCTCCAGCCTCCCGATTTTCATGACGAAGCACTCATATTCTTTAGCTCTCAGTGCTTTCTGTGATTTGAAAATAGTAGAAAGCGCGGGGGGAGGGAGGGGGGCGAGGGGAGGGAGGGTGGGGGGGGGGAGAAGCATAAAACAACAAAGCAAAATTGTCAGGATGCTCTCTGGAGACGAGCAAAACCATTTGCCCAGGAATCTGTCTACCAGACTCTGGGGCCTGACCGCTAGAGGTGGCTGGACAGACACCTGGTTGGGGCATCACAGCTGTTTCTCCATTGTGTGTGAGACTCTGGTAGAGTTTGAATCACCATATCCTTTCCTTTGGGAGAGGAAGAGGGCAAAGCTTCTCTTTGCTCCAGTCCAGGGCCTCCAAAATCTCAAAGTACATGCATTTTTCTGCCTGCAAGACTGAGACGTCTTCCAGTGGCACAATGAGATGGAGGGGGACGTGGCTGTCAGCACTACCTCATCTAGTCTAGAGATAAACTGCTGTATGCGATTCCAGCAACTGTTTGATTTATGTTGGTGAATAATAAGCTCATCTCTTTGGAATTGGTTGCAATTTCGGACGAATTGTTAGAAGAGTAATTATAACGACAGAAACTCCCCACACACTAATTCATGATGCTGCCTGCTCAAACTGTTCAGTTCTTCTCTTTTTCTGTACAAAATGTTGGTGTGTTTGTGCATGAAATCATTCCTAATCCTCTTACTCTTCGCCCCCACCTTTGTGCTACTTGGTACCCTTTAAGACTTTTTTTTCTTTTTTCTTTCTTTCTTTCTTTCTTTTTTTTTTTTTGCTTCTTGATACGGAGAGACCTTTCCCTGTAAGCTCTGCTTCTTAGATCCAGGACCATGTATCTTTGCCTCAACATCTACAGAGCTTGACATACTATCTGTAATTAAGTGGCTATTGGAAGAATTAAACAATACATCCCCACATGTGTCTATAAAGTAGTACATACCCTGAGTACTCAGGCTGCTGTCTTCCCTCATAGGTTCAAATCAACTCACTAATATATTCTGCACCTGCTATGTGCCAGGCACTGGGGAAATTCAAAGACAAGTAAGATGCTTGTCCTGTCTTTAAGGAATGCAGCTGGGCAGGCATGGAGCTGATTTGAGGACAGCTTTGGACTCGGCAAGTAGGCAGGTGACTTAGGGTCACAAAGCTCTTTGTGAATCTGGACCCGATTCAATTTTGCTCTAAATATTTTTATTATAATTTCATAGGTCACATCTCAGAAAAAAATCAGCTCTTTTTCAAAGATTATAATTTGTACTATTCAATCATAATAATCTTCTTAGTATGAGTATTTGGACTGAACAGAGGAAAAAAAGTTGGGGGAAGTCTTCTTACCTCTTCAATCATGTCCAGCAGAGCTTTGTTGCAGTTCTCAAACCGGGCTTTCCACATGGCTGTGTCCTTCTCTAACTTCTTCATTTTCTTAGTTGTCTACAGAAATTGGAATATTTTAATGTTAATCCAAAAGACTTAATATATCAAAAAAGACTATTAGTTCCATATGTGATGCTAAGAAAAGTCCTTTTGTTTCTAGCTGCTGAAGCAAACAGGTCTGATGTTGCAGAATGAAGATTGAGTGGGGAGAGTCATATATATTTATGAATCATCTAGGTCAGTGTTGAACGAACTCATTTGGACCAGAGCCCATTCAGGAAGAAGGAAGCTCCTTAAGTCTGCCCTTCTTTTGTCACTGTATTTTCCTTAGTTTAAAGTAAAAGTAGTTTTATTTAGTCACAGGAATAAGCTTGCAATTTAGATTTCTTTCTTTTTTCTTTTTCTTTCTTTCTTTTTTTTTTTTTTTTACATTATTGAGTAAGAAACTACCAGTGGGAAAGCTAAACAGGCTCTTTACCATTAAAATGTTGATACTATCTGGGCACATCTGAAAAGTTGCTATGCAAAGACAGTTCTTTATTTTCTCAGTCTTTACATTTAAAAAAATTTCTTAGTTGAATACTAGTAAGTTATCATACAGTGTAATGTTAGTTTTAGGTGTACAGTATAGTATAGTGGTTCCACACTTCCATCCATTACCCCGTGCTCCTGACAACAAGTGCCCTCCTGCATTCCCATCACATATTTCACCCATCGCCCGATGCATCTCCCTTCTGGTAACTATCAGTTTGTTCTCTTTAGTTAAGAGTCTGTTTTGCCTCCCCCCCACCCCGGCCTTTTCCCCCTTTGCTCCTTTGTTTTATTTCTTAAATTCCATGTGTGAGTGAAATCACATGGTGTTTGTCTGTGACTGACTTACCTCACTTAGCATAATACTCTTTAGCTCCATCCATGTTGTTGCAAATGTCATGAGTTCATTCTTTTTCCTATCTGAGTAATATTCCATTGCATGTATAAATATACCTCATCTTCTTTATCCATTCATCAGTCAATAGACACTTGGGCTGTTTCCATAATTTGGCTATTGTAGATAATGCTGCCATAAACATTAAGGTGTTTGTTTTCCTTTGAATTAGATTTTTCTGTTCTTTGGGTAAATACCTGGTACTGCAATTGCTGGATTATAAGGCAGTTCTATTTTTAACTCTCCGAGGAATCTTCATACTGTTTCCCACAGTGTCTGCACCAGTTTGCATTCCCACCCACTGTGCAGAGGGTTCTCCTTTCTCCACATCCTTGCCAACACCTGTTGTTTCCTGAGTTGTTAATTTTAGCCATGCTGACTGGTGTGAGATGATATTTCTTTGTAGTTTTGATTTGCATTACCTTGATGAGTGATGTTGCGCATGTTTTCATGTGTCTGTTGGCCATCTGGATGTCTTCTTTGTGAAAATGTCTGTTCACATCATCTGCCCATTTTTAATCAGGTTATTCATTTTTGGGCTGTTGAGTTTTAAAAGTTCTTAATCTATTTTGGAAACAAACCCTTAATCAGGTATGTCATTTGCAAATATCTTCTCCCATTCCATGGTTATCTTTTAGTTTTGTTGACCATTTCCTTCACTGTGCAGAAGCTTTTTATTTTGATGTATTGATGTATTCCCTATAGTTTATTTTTGCTTTTATTGCCCTTGCCTTAGGAAATGTATCTAAGAAGCTGCTCCAGCCAATGTCAAAAAAGTTACTGCCTGTGTTCTCTTCTAGGATTGTTATGGTTTCAGGTCTCCTATTTAGGTCTTTAATTCATTTTGAGTTTATTTTTGTGTATGGTATAAGAAAATGGTCCAGTTTCATTCTTTTGCATGTTGCTGTCCAGTTTTACCAAAATCATTTGTTGAAGAGACATTCTTTCCCCCATTAGATTTTCTTTCCTGCTTTGTCAAAGATTAATTGACCAAAAATTGTGTGTGTATTTCTGGATTTTCTATTCTATTCTATTGATCTATGTGTCTGTTTTTGTGCCAGTACCATATCCTTTTGATTACTACAGCTTTGTAATATAACTTAAAATCTGGAATTGTTATGCCTCCAGCTTTGTTTTTCTTTTTCAAGATTGCTTTGACTATCTCAGGTCTTTTGTTGTTCCATATAAATTTTAGGATTGTTCTAGCTCTGTGAAAAATGCTGTAGGTGTTTTGATGCATTAAATGTGTAGATTTGCTTTGGGTATATAGAAATTTTAACAATATTTGTTCTTCTGATCCATGAGCATGGTAGGTCTTTCAATTTCTTTGTGTCATCTTCAGATTCTTTTTTTTTTTAAAGAATTTATTTATTTATTTGTGAGAGAGAGAGGGAGAGAGCACAAGAGAACACAAACAGGGAGAGCAGCAGAGGGAGAGGGAGAAGCAGACTCCCCATTGAGCAGGGAGCTGGCTGTGGGGCTTGATCTTAGGACCCTGGAATCATGCCCCTGTCATCTTCTGTTTCTTCCATCAGTGTTTTATAGTTTCGGAGTACAGGTCTTTTACCTCTTCAGTTAGATTTATTCCTAGGTATTGCATAGTTTTTGGTGCTTGTAAGTGGAATTGTTTCCTCCCTCCCTCCCTCCCTTCCTTCCTTCCTTTCATTAACATATAATGTATTATTTGCTTCAGGGGGACAGGTCTGTGAATCATCAGTCTTATACATTTCACAGCACTTACCATAGCACATACCCTCCCCAATGCCCATAACCCAGCCACCCCATCCCTACCCTCCCACCCTCAGCAACCCTCAGTTTGTTTTGTGAGATTAAGAGTCTCTTATGGTTTGTCTCCCTCCCAGTCCCATCTTGTTCATTTTTTCCCTCCCTACCCCCCATGACCCCCCACCCTGCCTCTCAAATTCCTCATATCAGAGAGATCATATGATAATTGTCTTTCTCTGATTGACTTATTTTGCTTAGCATACTACCCTCTAGTTACATCCACGTCATTGCAAACAGCAAAATTTTTTGATGGCTGCATAGTATTCCATTATATACATACCACATCTTCTTTATCCATTCATCTGTTGAATGGACATCTAGGTTCTTTCCATAGTTTGGCTATTTGGACATTGCTGCTATAAGCATTCAGGTGCATGTGCCCCTTCAGATCACTACATTTGTATCTTTAGGGTAAATACCCAGCAGTGTGATTGCTGGGTCATAAGGTAGCCCTATTTTCAACTTTTTGAGGAACTTCTATACTGTTTTCCAGACTGGCAGCATCAGCTTGCATTCCCACCAACAGTGTAGGAGGGTTCCCCTTTCTTCACATCCTTGCCAACATCTGTCCTTTCCTGGCTTGTTGATTTTAGCCATTCTGACTAGTGTGAGGTGGTATCTCGCTCTGGTTTTGATTTGTATTTCCCTGATGCTGAGTGATATTGAACACTTTTTCATGTCTATTGGCCATTTGGATATCTTCTTTGCAGAAATGTCTGTTCATGTATTTTGCCCATTTCTTGATTGGATTATTTGTTCTTTGGATGTTGAGTTTGATAAGTTCTTTATAGATTTGGGGTACTAGTCCTTTATCTGGTATGTCATTTGCAAATATCTTCTCCCATTCTGTCAGTCATCTTTTGGTTTTGTTGACTGTTCCCTTTGCTGTGCAAAAGCTTTTGATCTTGATGAAGTCCCAATAGTTCATTTTTGCCCTAGCTTCCTTTGCCTGTGGTGATGTTTTTAGGAAGAAGTTGCTGTGGCTGAGGTTGAAGAAGTTATTGCTTGTGTTCTCCTGAAGGATTTTGATGGATTCCTGTCTCATTTATTTGAGTCTATTTTTGTGTGTGGTGTAAGGAAATGGTCCAGTTTTATTTTTCTGCATATGTCTGTCCAATTTTCCCAATATCATTTGTTAAAGAGACTATCTTTTCTCCATTGGACATTCTTTCCTGCTTGTCTAAGATTAGGTGACCATAGAGTTCAGAGTCCATTTCTGGGCTTTCTATTCTGTTCCATTGATTTATGTGTCTGTTTTTGTGCCAGTACCATACTGTCTTGATGATAACAGCTTTGTAATAGAGCTTGAAGTCTGGATTTGTGATGCTACCAACTTTGGTTTTCTTTTTCAACATTTGTCTGGCTCTTTGGGGTCTTTTTTGGTTTCATGCAAATTTTAGGGTTATTTGTTCCATTTCTTTGAAAAAAAATGATGGTATTTTGCTGGGGATTGCATTAAATGTGTAGATTGCTTTAGGTAGCATAGACATTTTCACAGTATTTTTTCTTCTAATCCATGAGCATGGAACATTTTTCCTTTTCTTTGTGCCTTCCTCAATTTGTCATGAGTACTTTATAGTTTTCTGAGTCCAAATTCTTTGTCTCTTTGGTTAGGTTTATTCCTAGGTATCTGTGGTTTTGGATGCAATTGTAAATGGAATTGACTCCTTAATTTCTCTTTCTTCTGTCTTGCTGTTGGTGTATAGAAATGCAAATGATTTCTGTGCATTAATTTTATATCCTGACACTTTACTGAATTCCTGTATGAGTTGTATGAGTTTGGAGTGGAGTCTTTTGGGTTTTCCACATAAAGTATCATATCATCTGCAAAGAGCGAGAGTTTGACTTCTTTGCCGATTTGGATAACTTTTGTTTCTTTTTTGTTGTCTGATAACTGTGGCTAGGACTTCTAGTACTATGTTAAATAGCATTGGTGATAGTGGACAGCCCTGCCATGTTCCTGACCTTAGGTGAAAAGCTCTTAGTTTTTTCCCTATCGGGAATGATATTTGCTGTGGGTTTTCCTCATCGAGAATGATATTCTCCGTGGTTTTTCATAGATGGCTTTTATGATATTTTCATAGATGGTTTTTATGATATGATATTGAGGTATGTATCCTCTATGCCTACACTGTGAAGAGTTTTGATCAAGAAAGAATGCTATACTTTGTCAAATGTTCTTTTAGCATCTATTGAGAGTATCATATAGTTCTTGTTCTTTCTTTCATTAATGTATTGTATCACATTGATTTGCAGATGTTGAACCAACCTTGTAGCTCAGGAATAAATCCCGCTTGGTCATGGTGAATAATCCTTTTAATGTAATTTTGGATCCTATTGGCTACTATTTTGGTGAGAATTTTTGTATCCATTTTCATCAAAGATATTGTTCTGTAATTCTCCTTTTGGATGGGGTCTTTGGTTTTGGGATAAAGGTAATGCTTCCTCATAAAATGAGTTTGGGAGTTTTCTTTCCATTTCTATTTTTTGGAATAATTTCAGGAAAATAGGTATTAATTCTTCTTTAAGTGTTTGGTAGAATTCGCCTGGGAAGCTCTCTGGTACTGGGCTCTTGCTTGTTGAAAATTTTTGATTACTGCTTCAGTCTCTTTACTGGTTATCAGTCTATTCAGGTTTTCTATTTTTCCTGGTTCAGTTTTGGTAGTTTACATGTTTCTAGGAATGCATCCATTTCTTCCAGATTGTCAAATTTCCTTGTGTATAGTTGCTCATTATATGTTCTTATAATTATATTTCTTTGTTGCAGGTTGTGATCTCTCCTCTTTCATTCATGATTTTATTAATTTTGGTCCTTTTTCTTTTCTTTTTGATAAGTCTGGCCAGGTGTTTATCAATCTGATTAATTCATATAAAGAACCAACAAAAGTTTTGTTGATTTGTTCTACTGTTCTGTTTGTTTCATTGATTTCTACTATGATCTTTATTATTTGTCTTCTCCTGCTGGGTTTAGGCTTTTCTTGCTGTTCTTTCTCTAGCTCCTTTTGGTGTAGGGTTAGGTTGTATACTTGAGACCTTTTCATTTCTTGAGAAAGACTTGTATCACTATATACTTTCCTCTCAGGACTGCTTTTGCTGTGTTCCAAAGATTTTGAACAGTTGTGCTTTCATTTTCATTTGTTTCCACGAATTTTTTCAATTCTTCTTTAATTTTCTGCTTCACCCATTCATTCTTTAGTAGGATGCTCTTCAGCCTCCATGTATTTGAGTTCTTTCCAACTTTACTCTTGTGGTTGAGTTCTAGTTTCAAAGCATTGTAGCTCAAAAATATACAGGGAATGATCCTAGTCTTTTGGTACCGGTTGAGACCTGATTTGTGATCTAGGATGTGATCTATTCTGGAGAATGTTCTGTATGCACTAGAGAAGAATATGTATTCTCTTGCTTTGGGATTGAATATTCTGAATATATCTCTAATATCCATTGGGTCCAGTGTATCATTTAAAGCCTTGATTTCCTTGTTGATCTTTTGCTTAGATGATCTATTTCAGTGAAGGGGGTGTTAAAGTCACCTACTATTATTGTATTATTGTCTCTGTGTTTCTTTGATTTTGTTATTAATTGGTTTATATAATTGGTTGCTCTCTTGTTAGGGGCATAGATATTTAAAATTGTTAGATCTTCTTGTTAGACCGTTTAAGTATGATATAGTGTACTTCTCATCTCTTATTATCGTCTTTGGCTTAAAATCTAACTTATCTGATATAAGGATTGCCACCCCAGCTTTTTTTTGACATCCATTAGCATGGTAAATCATTTTCCACCCCCTCACTTTAAATCTGGAAGTGTCTTTGCATCTAAAAAGTTTCTTGAATTTCTTTGAGTCTAAAATGAGTTTCTTGCAGACAACATATCGATAGGTTTTGTTTTGTTTTATCACCCATTCTGATACCTGTGTCTTTTGATTGGGGCATTTAGCCCATTTACATTCAGGATAACAATTGAGAGATATGAATTTAGTGCCATTGTATTTCCTGTAAGGTGATAGTTATTGTATATTATCTCTGTTCCTTTCTGGTCTGTTACTTTTATGCTCTCTCTTTCTTATTGAAATATTGAAAGGACTTTTTTCAATATTTCCTGTAGGGCTGATTTGGTGTTTGCAAATTCTTTTAGTTGTTGTTTGTCCTGGAAGCTTTTAATCTCTCATTCTATTTTCAATGACAGCCAACCTGGATATAGTATTCTTGGCTGTATATTTTTCTCGTTTAGTGCTCTGAATATATCATGCCAGTCCTTTCTGGCCTGCCAGGTCTCTGTGGATAGGTCTGCTGCCAATCTAATAGTTCTACCATTGTATATTACAGTCCTCTTGTCCCGAGCTTCTTTCAGGACTTTTCTTTTTGTGACTGAGACTTGTTAGTTTTACTATTAGGTAATGTGGTGTTGACCTATTTTTTGTTTATTTTGGGAGGTTCTCTGTGCCTCCTGGAGTTTGATGCTTGTTCCCTTCACCAAATTAGGGAAATTCTCTATTATAATTTGCTCCAATATTTCTTCTGCCCCTGCCCCCCTTTTTCTTCTTCTTCTGGGATCCCAATTATTCTAATATTGTTTCGTTTTATGGTATCACTTATCTCTCAGATTCTCCCCTCGTGGTCCAATAGTTGTTTATCTTTCTTTTTCTCAGCTTCTTTATTTTCCATCACTTGTTCTTTTATATCACTAATTATTTCTTCTGCTTCATTTATCCTAGCAGTAAGAGCCTTCATTTTTTATTGTCTGTCATTAAGAGTTTTTTATTTCAACTTGGTTAGATTTTAGTTCTTATATTTCTCCAGAAAGGGATTTTTTAGTATCTTCCAAGCTTATTTCGAGACCAGCTATCACCTTGATATTCATCATCTGACATCTTACTAATGTCATTGATTAGGTCATTAGCTGTTGGTACTGCCTCTTGTTCTTTTTTCTAAGGTGAATTTTTCTGCCTTGTCATTTTATCCAGGTAAGAATAGATGAGTGAGAGAACAAAATACTAAAAGGGTAGGAATGACTCCAGAAAAATATACATTAAACAAATTGAAAGAGACCTAAAACCGAGGGGTGAAGAAAGGAGGAGAAAAATTATATATATATATATATATATATACACACACACACACACACATATATATTATATATACTATATATATTTATATATAGTATATATACATTATATATGTATATATTATATAATATAGTATACATATAGTATATTATATATATTATATGTATGAGTATATATATACACATACATACATACATACATATTAGAATGGTGAATAGAACAGGGCCATACACTTGATTTTGGGTGTATTTTGCTCTGTTAGAAGAAACTGTATCCCAAAATTTTAAAGAAAGAAAAACTTATATACAAAAATAAGTTTAAATACAATGAAAGGATAGAATATGACTATAAGAATGAAAATTTAAGAAGATTATTGAAAAGGTAATGATAAGATAAAATGGTTTAAAAACGTTAAAATAGGGGTCCCTGGATGGCTCAGTGGATTAAAACCTCTGCCTTCGGCTCAGGTCATGATCCCAGGATTCTGGGATCGAGCCCTGCATCGGGTTCTCTGCCCAGCAGGGAACCTGCTTCCTCCTGTCTCTCTGCCTGCTTCTCTGCCTACTTGTGATCTCTGTCTGTCAAATAAATAAATAAAATCTTAAAAAAAATTAAAAACGTTAAAATATGGAAGAGGAAAAATAAAAAAATATAGAATAAGAAAAAAATAAAAAATTGTAACTTTGAAAGACTAAAGAATCATGGGAAAGAAGCCACGAATTCTATGTGCTGTATTCCCGTAGCTCTGAAGTTTTGCAGGTCTTATTGATTGGAGAACTTGGTCTTAGCTGGATGTTCTTGCTGATCTTCTGGGGGAGGGGCCTGTTGCCATGATTCTCAAATGTCTTTGCCCAAGGCAGAATTGCTGCCCTTGCCAGGGGCCAGGCTAAGCAATCTGTTTGGTTTTGCTCTTGGGAGTTTTTGTTCCCTGAATGCTTTCTGTACTGCTTTGGAGGACAAGAATGAAAATGGTGCCCTCCCAATCTCCAGCCCCTTATGAACTTAGAGCTCTGGGCCCCACTCCTTAATGCACCCTCAGAGAAAAGCAGTCAATCCCTCCCACCTCCCTCGTCTCCAGCCACACTCTGAGCTCACCTGGCCTGTGACTGAGTGTTTCTTTATTTCTTTTTTATTTTTTTTAAAGATTTTATGTATTTATTTATTTGACAGAGAGAGAGAGAGAGAGATCACAAGTAGGCAAAGAGGCAGGCAGAGTGAGAGAGGGGTCAGCAGGCTCTCCACTGAGCAGAGAGCCCGATGTGGGGCTCTATCCCAGGACCCTGAGATCATGACCTGAGCCAAAGTCAGAGGCCTAACCCCTGAGCCACCCAGGCACCCTGACCAAGTGTTTCTATCTCTGGTGCACAGCCCCATTCAGAGTTTCTAAAACCAGCAGATTCCTGCCACTTGTTCCCGTGCCACTCCTCCCAGAGGACAAAGGAAAGGATCTCTCCAGATTTGCCACTTTTGGGGTCACTGCTTAAAGAGCAGTAGCTTGACTGTGCCTCAGATCACAGTTTAAGGTAACCCCAAGCTGAAAGCATCTCCGCCCCCGGCTCCTTCTCTGTAGCCAGCTTCCCCGCTCTGATTCCTGGGTGCTCTGCTGCTCTCAGACAGCACTGGTCTTTTTGTGATCCCGTGGGTCCTGAGGCCACACTGTCCCTAGGAGGGCTCCACCCCTGCTTAGCCTCTGGAATGACATTTCTCAGTGGAGTAGATTCCTAAAAGTTCCAATTTTGTGTACTGCTTCTCTACTGCTTGCTGGGAGCTGGCTCCCCGCCCCCCCGCAGTTTCTCTTCCCTATGTTGTCTCGGATTCACTTCTCTACACATCCTACCTTCCAGAAAGTGGTCAATTTTCTGTTCCTAGCATTGCTGCTCTTCTTTTCAATCTCTTGTTGAATTTGTAGCTGTTCAGGATGGTTTGGTAACCATCTAGCTGAACTCCTGGGACCTGATGATATATATGTCTCCTCCTCTGCCATCTTGCTCCAATACTGATTGGGATTGTTTTCTTAATATCTCTTTCTGTTGATTCATTATTGGTGTAGAGAAATGCAACATATTCTGTGTGTTGATTTTATATTCTCTGACTTTACTGAATTCATTGATCATTTCTAGCGGTTTTTTGGTGGAGTCTTTTGGGTTTTCTATACGTAGTGTCATGTCATCTGCAAATAGTGGAAGTCTGACTTCTCCCTTTCTGATTTGGATGCATTTTATACCCTTTTGCTGTCTGATGCCTGTGGCTAGAACTTCCAGTACTATGTTGAATGAAAGTGGTGAGAGTGGACATCTTTGTCTTGTTGCTGACTGTAGAGCAAAAGCTTTCAGTTATTCCTCACTTAGGGTAATATTAGCTGTGGGTTTTCATATATGGCCTTTATTATGTTGAGGTATGTTCCTTCTGAACCTGCTTTGTTGAGGATTTTTAGCATGAGTGGATGTTATACTTTGTCAAGTGCTTTTTCTGCATCTATTGAAATGATCATACATGTTTCTTGTCCTTTCTTTTGTTAATGTGATGTATCACATTGATTGCTTTGGAAGTATTGAACCACCCTTACAACACAAGAATAAATCCCACTTGATCATGGTGAATGATTTTTTAAATGTATTGTTGGGTTTGGTATGCTAATATTTTATTGAGAATTTTTTATCTGTGTTCATTTGAAAGTTGGCCTGTCGGTTTTTTTTTTTTTTTTTTTTTAGTGATGTCTTTATCTGATATTGGTATTGGGATAATGCTGGCTTTGTTGAATGAGTTTGGAAGTTTTTCTTCCTCTTCTATTTTTTGGAATAGTTTGAGAAGAATAGGTATTAACTTTTCTCTAAATGTTTGTTAGAATTTGGCTGTGAAACCATCTGGTTCAGACTTTTGTTTATTGGGAGTATTTTAGTTACTAATTCAATTTCTTTGGTGGTTATGTCTGCTTCTTCCTGTTTCAGTTTTGATAATTTATATGTTTCGAGGAATTTCTCCATTTCTTAGTTGTCCAATTTGTTGGCATATAGTTTTTCAGTGTTTTCTTATAATTGTTTATATTTCTGTGGTGTTGGTTGTTATTTCTCCTCTTTCATCCTTGATTTTACTTATTTGGGTCCTTTCCTCTTGTTTTTGGTAAGTCTCGTTAGAGGTATATCAATTTTATTAATTTTTTCAAAGAACCAACTCCTGCTTTCATTGGTCTATTCTATTGTTTTTTTTAAGTTTCTATATCATTTATTTGTGCTCTAATCTTTATTCTTCTTATTAATTATGTTAATTATTATTTTAAAAGAAAAGCAGACTACCACATACAGCACCTCATTTGGATGTGTCTGGAGTCTTGGAAGCTTGACTACCCCACCTTTGCCTACAAATGGACCTTGAGAGCTTATCTGGGTTCTAGCAGGGGAGTGCAACTGCTGGTATGTCCCTGACTAAAGAATGTCCCTCTTCTATTGCGACACCCACCTACCCGCCACATCCACTGAATCAACCCTCGTGATCAATGGGGTGATAGATGTTGCAGCCAGATCACCCTCACATCCTCTGCTCTAATCTTTATTATTTTCTTCCTTCTGCAGGTGTTAGGCCTTTTTGTTCTTTTTATAGCTCCTTTAGGTGTAAGATGAGGTTGATTATCTGCTATTTTCCTCGCTTCTTGAGATAGGCTTGTACTGTTGTATACTTCCCTGTTAGGACCACTTTTACCACATCCCAAAGGTTTTGGTTTCATTTTCATTTGTTTCCATGTATTTTGAAATTTCTTCTTTGATTTCCGGTTGACCCTTTCATTGTTTAGTAGACTGCTGTTTAATGTCTATGTACTTATGGTCTTTCCAAAATTTTTCTTGTCTTTGATTTCATAACATTGTGGTCAGAAAAGGTACATGGAATGACTTCAATATTTTTGTATTTATTGAGGCCTATTTTATGATCTAATATGTGCTCTATTCTGGAGAATGTTCCATGTGCACTTGGAAAGAGTATATATTCTGCTGTTTTAGGATGGAATATTCTGAATATATCTATTAAGTCCATCTGGTGTAGTGTTTCATTCATAGCCACTGTTTCCTTGTATGTTTTCTGTTTAGATGATCTGTGCCTTGATGTAACTTAAAGTCCCCTACTTTTTTTGTATTATTATTGATTAGTTCCTTTTTTTTTTGTTATGCGTTGTTTTATATATTTGTGTGATTCTATGTTGGGTGTATAAATATTTACCATTATTATATCTTCTTGTTGGATTGTCCCACTTATTATTTATATAGAGCCCCCCCTTTTTTTTCTTTCTTGTTACAGTCTTTGTTTTAAAGTCTAGTTGGTCTAATACAACTTTTGTTACTCCAGCTTTCTTCTGACATCCATTTGCATGATAAATATTTCTCCACCCCCTCACTTTCAATATGCAGGTGTTTTAGGTCTAAAAATGAGTCTCTTGTAGGCAGAAGATAGATGGGTCTTGTTTTTTTAATTCATTCTGACTCCTGTGTCTTTTGGTTGGAGCATTTAGTTAATTTACATTCAAATAAATTATTTATAATAGATATGTATTTTTGCCACTTCGTTACTTGCTTTGTGGTTGTTTCTGGAGATTTTCTCTGATCCTTTGTTGTCTCTCTCTTTCATGTTTTGCTGATTTTCTTTAGTGATGTATTTGGATTTCTCTTTGTTCTTTGCATGTTTATTAGTGATTTTTGATATATGATGATTAGGTTCATATATAACCTCTTCTGCAAATAGCAGTCTATATTAAGATGATGGTCATTCAGGATTGAACTCATTCTTTTCTCCTGTCCTTCCTACGTTTTAGATATATGTTATTATATTTTATACCTTTTTAGTGAGAGTTCCTCAGTTGATTTTTATGGAAATACTCATTTTCACTGCTTTTGTGTTTCCTGCCTTTATACTCTCACTTTAGGTCTCACCTTTGGACTCAAAGAGTTACCTTTAATATTTCTTGCAGAGTTGGTTTAGGGGTCATGAACTTCTTTAGTTTCTGTTTGTCTTGGAAACTCTTTCTCTCTTTCCATTCTGAATGATAGCCTTCCTGGATTGTGTATTCTTAGGAGCAGATTTTTCCCATTTAGCACTTTGAATGTATCATGCCACTGCCTTCTGGCTTGCCAAGTTTCTGTTGAGAAAGCTCCAGCTAGCCTTATGGCTTTTCCTTTGTAAGTTAAGGACTTTGTCTTGCTGCTTTTTAAGATTTTTTTTCTTTATCACTATATTTTGCAAATATAATTACAGTGTGTTTTGGTGTTGGCCTGGCCTACTTTTGTTTTTTTTGTTTTTTGTTTTTTGTTTTTTTTTTTTTCAATTTATTTATTTTCAGAAAAACATTATTCATTATTTTTTCACCACACCCAGTGCTCCATGCAAGCCGTACCCTCTATAATACCCACCACCTGGTACCCCAACCTCCCACCCCCCCGCCACTTCAAACCCCTCAGATTGTTTTTCAGAGTCCATAGTCTCTCATGGTTCACCTCCCCTTCCAATTTACCCAAATTCCCTACTTCTCTCTAACGCCCCTTGTCCTCCATGCTATTTGTTATGCTCCACAAATAAGTGAAACCATATGATAATTGACTCTCTCTGCTTGACTTATTTCACTCAGCATAATCTCTTCCAGTCCCGTCCATGTTGCTACAAAAGTTGGGTGTTCATCCTTTCTGATGCATACTTTTGTTTATTTTAATGAGAGTTCTCTGTGTCTCTTGGATCTGGGTATCTGCTTCCTTCCCCAGATTTGGGAGGTTTTCAGCTATTATTTCCTCAGATAAATTTTCTGTCCCCTTTTCTCTCTCTTCTTCTTCTGGGACTCCTATAATACGAATGTTATTACATTTGATGGAGTCACAGATTAAGTTGATTCTCATGTTGCATGAGTCTTCTTTCTCTCTTGTTCAGCTTCTTTACTTTCTATTACTTTGTCTTCCAGGTCACTAATTTGTCCTTCTGCTTCTTCCAGCTTGATGTTCATTGCAACAAGCCTATTTCTAATCTCATTCATTGCATTCTTCATCTCTGATTCTTTTCAAACTCTTTCATCTCTGTGATTTGATGAAAAGATATCACTGGTGTCTTCTCTTCTTTTCTCAAGCCAGTGAGTATTCTTATGATTGTTGCTTTAAGTTCTCCATCAGGCATGTTACTTATATCTGTTTTGCTTGGGTCTCTGACTGTGGTCTCATCTTATTCTTTCATTTTGGATCAATTTCTCCATCTTCACATTTTGTCTAAGTCTTCTTCTCAGTGTTATAAAGGCCAGTTATGTCTTCTGCTCCTGAAAATAAGGGCCTTATAAAGCAAAGGTCATTTAGTGCCCAGAGCCTGGTGCTTCAGGGAAGGTCTCCAGTGTGTGCTGTGGTGGCTGGTGTCTGTGCTGTGCTGCTTCCTGCAGGTAGCTCTGCATTTATGCTGAGGGGCAGAGGAGGAAAATGGTGCTGGCCAGCTCCTTTGTTCCTGGAGAGGTGTTTCAGTGAACGCTGCCCCTCAGGGACACACTCTGAGAAGAGTGAATAATCTCCTCACTGTGTGCCCCAGGTGCTCTTCACATTGCTGTTTCCACATTGTCTACCCTGGTTTTTTTGTGTGCTTCTCTCCAGCCAAGACTGCTGGCCTTAAAAGTCCAAGCTTTAAGACCCACTGGTTGCAAGAACTCACAAAATTTAGCCCCTCTCATTTTCCAAGCCAATGGCTTGGGGAAATGCTCTCCTTATGCATTCCCCTGTGTGCTCCTCTCTGTCACTCTCTCACCTTTCTCTATGACCACAGCTCCCTCTGTACTTCCTACATTCTTTGATTTGGCCCTCATTTCCTTTTAGTTGTAGAGTTCATTCTGTCAGTCTTCATATCAATTTCTAGGGTATTTAGGATGGTTTGATAGCTATCTAGTTGTGTTTGTAGGATGACATGAACCTGGGATCCTCTTACTCCACTACCGTCTTCCTGCTCCCTGTCTTTGCATTTGTAGAGTGTGGTGGGATTCATATAATGCGATTACGTGCACTATTAACTTCATCCTTGAAACAGTCTCATAAGGAAGGTTCTGTTTGCACCTCCACTGATCAGTGGGGAAACTGAGGCTCAAAGAGGTGAAAGAATATTCAGGTGAGTTAGCAGAAGAGTGGGACTAGAGTTATTTCATTCCATTTAATACAAAATATGTGGAGTATCTGCTGGTCACCCGTAAGGAGCTGGGTATAGAAGATACAGAAGTTAATAAAATGCAGCCCCTCTTTTTTGAGCCTGAAACTTTTTGTTGGATCTCTGCTCTGCTTGGACGAAGTGAAGGTCAGGCATGTAATCAGGTGCAGTTTCTCTGGATGAACCATACCTGGACACTTGCTGCTCTGTGCCATGCTGTCTGAGGCTGTGTATGCCTGGAGGCCAGAGACTGGGCTCAGGCTGTTAGCCCCTGGGCTCTATAGAGAAGCTAGGAGAGACTTGAATGGCTTTTAATTTTGAGCATCTTAACAACTTAGTAGTTTAGATACTTTTTAAAGTCAGCAACCTCTTTAAAAATTTGATGAAATCTATGGAACCACACTCAAAGAAATACAATATGCAAATCAGTTTGTGTGTGTGTGTGTGTGTGCGCGCGCTAATTCTCAAGTTGACTTTAAAAGTCTATAAATAAATTCCAGATTAAAAGTTCCTGTTTTAATATTTATTCCAATTTCAAAAATAATTTTGAAATAAGCAAAAAGACTTTTCTACTCTAATATTTATTCTAGTCTTAACACTCCATAGTGAAAAAAAGATTTTTGAAAAACAGAGCCATCTTGGAGTGAATAAGTTATAATTTTAACAAGTATTCACCTATTTATGTTGGTTAACTGAATTGTGAAATTTATCATATAATTTAAAGAAAAAAAATTTTAAATTTTATTTATTTATTAAAGAGAGTGAGCGAGTGAGAGAGCATGAGCAGAGGGAGAGGGAGAAGCAGACTACCTGCTAAACAGAGAGCCTGATGTGGGCCTTGATCCCAGGATTCTGGGATTATGATCTGAGCTGAAGGCAGATGCTTAATTGTGCCACCCAGATGCCCCAAGAAAATGTCTTTAAAAGGATGCTTTGTGCACTTGAAAAAAGTTAATGCCAGTGCCTGTTAAGAAACACAGTTCTGATACTGATTTTATTTTGGGAAAATATTGTATTGAATAAAATTTAAACATTATGTCTAATAATAATATTTAGCACCTTATATTTGTAAAAGATTATAAGAAAGTTTAAAACCCTTGAAAGGCACATTAATTTATATTTGAACTTCACAATCTTGTAAAATAGGGAACGGAAATGGTATCTTAATGTGTAGATAAGAAAAATAAAATTGGAAAGAAGTTAAGTGGATTGTCTAGTGCTACTTGAGGAGTGACAACACACCTAGAATTTGAATTCAGGCTTCCTTCTCAATCAAGGTACTGCTAATTATAACGTACTACATATATTCTCTTCTAAGAAGGATTGCATGAAATGGTTTTTCTATTCTAAAATTCTCCTGTTGCATATTTTTATGAAAGTTGTTTTTTCAATCTCTAAAAATAAGATTAAAAAAATTAGTATAAACAATATAGTGCTAAATTGCCAGCTGTTGTCTTCCCCCCACCCCACCCCTTAGCTCTCTATGGCCTAAAAAAAGGAAAATATTCTTTCTCAGAGTGAAAATGTATCCTAGTGTTTTTGGACTCTTTCTGAGATTAATTCACCAGAAAAATACTTACCAATAAAAAATACAGTCTAAATCTTATTTGCATGTGTAAATGTTTCATTATTTTATAAAATGCACTGAAGTATCTTAATGAGAGAAAAATACCCCCCAAAATACCCAAAAAACCCAAAGGAGAATTGCCTGTCAAAGTAGAAAACATTAGGATTTTGTGGGGGATAAGTAATACTCACTTTATCCATTTCCTGTTTGAAAGTGGCAAACACTTCATTGCTTTTTGTTAGTGTGTTCTGGAACTCTTCAAATCTTCCAGAGTAGAGGGTAAGCTGTAAATATGAAAAAAAAGTGGATCCATTTTAGGGTTGCTTTCAGAATGCTTCCAGAACAAAACAACATGTCGTTGTTCATTATTTGAGAAGAAAAATGACTTAAGGGAATTCTCAATACAATATTAGTAGTATGTTCAGTTTTTTAATTTACTATGAGAATAACCTAAGTCAGTATGACTGAAGTACATTTTTAAGGAAAAATGAAAAAATAGCATGTGTCATTGCCATTTCATTATATCATAACTTTTACCAACAAACTTTTATTGAGCACTGAACTACGTATTGACTCTATGTACAAACACATTTAACACTTGACTACTGTTTTTGAGAGTCTTGTGCTCCTGATAGGAAGATAGTCTCAAAGACAGCTTGACTGTGGGACAGTGAATACAAAGTGCCAGCTCCATTAAGGATAGTGCCAGTCAGAGAAGGAAGTGAACATGGCAGGTGATCACGTGAGCCTTGTTTTTGTGGAGAAGGCGAGCCTTACACTTACCTGGAGTGCGAATGTATACGAATGAAAAGAAGTGGTAGAGAAGGTGGACCAGACATGGATGGCTGCCATTATACAGCTTGGTCCACACTGAGCAGCCGCCCTTTACATTTTAGTCAAGTTGGTTTTGTATGTTTATGAATACAGTGTTCTAGCCAATAGCAGTTAAATGTCCCTTTTCATCAAAATCAGTTTATTATGCCAGTTTTCTACAGATGGAAAGAACGAGTCTTGAGGAAGGAATGCCTTTTCTAATATGCATACAATGCTAGACATCATATGGGTTAGGGTTGGCAAGTGTGTGGCTCACCATGGGAGTGGTACCTAGTACCTCTATCCACATCCTTATTCCAAGGCTTGTGTTTGGGGTAGGAATAAAGCAGGGCAGGGAAAAAGAGTGTGTTGCTAGAGATAGTAATGCAATAATAAAATGTTGTTTTCAAAAATGATTTTAGAATAGCATGCTTTGAGTGAGTGGAGATTTAATATAGATGGTACATGTTAGTAAAGCCTGAATTTTCAAATGAGTATTTGGTACTGTTGGATGCCTGGAGCAGCTCCAACTCCTCAAATGGGCACCAGATGACTAGCTGGTGGTACTTGTGACACTGTCATTTCAAAAGCAGAAAAAAATGAATGACTGGAAGCCAATAGATTGGAGAGTTCTCAGTCTTGGGGGTGAGAGGTAGAGAGAGTATGGGACTGAACTCCTAGAACCCAGAAAATCTGCTTATCTAGAATGGCTTATTCTCAAATGTTTTAGAATAGCAGAGCTTTTACCATAGTAAACAAGAACAATGAAATGATAATATAAAACCTCTCCACAGGATAAATTTTCCCAAAGTCAAACAATGGCTGACCATCACCTTAAAATCACACCTTAGCTCTGTGAATATGTGACAGGGCAACTCTAGTGGTCTAAAATTTGTTTCTCGTGATTCCTTGGCACACAGGTTAAAGAAGCCTGAGTAAAGGAGCATCAGGGAAGTCATGGCCAGGAAGGTACACCAGGGTTTTACACACACACACACACACACACACACAGCACATAAGACAATCCTTACGTGTTAACTCATTATGTGCAACACACTATTTACCTATTCAATTCTGTTTTGTTTTTGTTTTTGTTTTTCAAAGTACTGGCTGGGATCCACTGAGTTGATTTCAGGGCCCTGAGTAGGTCAAGCCCCGTAATCTGAGAATAAGCTTGTATGGGACTGGCTACCTACTCTGCACATGATCTAGTGGTCTAGGGTGGGAACAGCTACTCCAGGATGATCTTCACCTTCTATTGCAAAATCCGTTCCTTTGCATTCTTGGTCCTATCTCCTGTTAAGCTTCTTTTTTTGACTTTCTCTCCTTTCTTTTCCACACTGCTCAGTAATTCCTGAAGAGTTACAGGAGGGTGGCAGATATTCCAGTCTCTTGGGCAGGTCCTTCCAAACCCACTCTTGCAGTCCTGGAGTCTCAGACTGCCCACAGGAGGAGCGGGAGTGGGCGCATGCGCCGCCCACCTCCTGGGCACAACCTTGTCAGTATCAGCAGGGACAGCCGCACCCAGCTTGGTCAGCTTGTGCCCTTCCTTTGGGCAGAACGTTCTTTCGGGTGTATACGTTGGGCAGATTTTGTTTCTCTTCCTCTTGTTTTCTTGTGGGATGGAGAAGGCAGACACACCCCGAGTGCCAGGAAGTGGTATCGCATTTCATTACCCCTTCTCCTGGCTTTTTCCTAGGGACCGTTTCTTTCTTTTCTTTTTTTTTTTTTTTCCCTCAACTTTCTTTCTTAATTATATGTAATATAAGATTTACCATCTCAGTCATTTTAAGTGCACAGTTCAGTATTGTTACTTCTATTCACATTGTTATGTAACCGATTTCCAGAACTATTTCATCTTGCAAAACTGAAACTCAACACCCATGAAACCGTTAAAGTACTCGTTTCCCTTCTTAGAACTATTTTTCATACTCAGCTTTTCTTCCTATTTGACCTCTTTGTTGTAGGTGGCAAAAGCTGTGTGGATTATACTTTTCTCAGGTAACCAACCCTAAGGCTCTTAACTTACATTAACTAAAAAGGGGCACTTCCTGTTTACTTTATGCCAGTTTGCTTGGTAGTACCTCCCCTCTCACTACTATGCTGACATGGTGCATGTTTGGTTTCATGTGTCATATGCCTGCTCTTATTTTGGTATTTCAGAGAGGCATGGAAGGGACATCCAGAGGTCATCCACAGTACTTCTGCCAGAGGCAGAAATAGGACCAAACCATTTTAGGGTCAGTGAAAACAACAATTTGCTCCAACATTTTCACTTTTAAGTGAGTGAGCAACACATACCCTCTTTTAATGGAGCACCGAATTTTAATGACAAACTTTCATAGCATATAGGGAATAGAAGCATGTCTAGGAATCGTCTTAGCAAACCTGTGAGATTTGTTTGGGGAACAAGTCCAGTTATTACAGTAGTTGCAGAGTAATCTCCTCTTATCCTCTCTATGGAAGGTGAGGACTTCAGGGTTTAAAGGCTATGATTACTGTCTTTAACAATTTACTCGGTGATCTTCCCCCTTGGGCCATATTTTTGTGGCTGCGTCATTAGTACTGCTGACTTTCCACATCCACCATCTTCATCCGTATCGATCCAGTGAACACTCTATTTGTAGTGACAATTGCATCCCATTGATCATTTCTGACATTTACTCTGTTGCCTTGGTTTGTATAATTGAGAGCCAGACATCACTTCCCTAAGTGAAAACCATGCCCCAAACCGGCAAGCTGTTGTTTTACGGCTGAAAGTGACTTTGTCTAGTAAAACACAATCTGTCTTTGTTATTTCCCTTGCTCAGCCCATAGTAGTGGTCTCAATGGACTTAAGACCTTTGTCTCTGACCACCCCGCTCCTTCAAAGAAACTGTAAAACCAAAGGAAGTGTTCAAAGGCTAAGTACACTGACCTGTAGTAGATTTTGTTTCTCAAGGTTTAAAGGTTTTAAAAATATAATGTTGCTACTTTTCAAGAAGAACTTTAAACATGATTTGACATAGGGCTTGGGGACCTCTATATTCTTCTTGAAGATTAAATTATTACTGGAGTTTTGAAAAGTGCCTTGAAGACAAGAGACATACAAGGGAGGGTCCTTGCAGAGAACCCTCATGATGGAAAGTAGAGGATAAGTCAAGGTTAACCCAGCTTGGGGTCACTTGCTTCAATCCTGGAAGTTCTCTGCCTTCAAGAACTAGAGCTGGACAGGGTCTGGAGATCACCTTTTCTAGCTGTTCTGCAATTTTTTTTGCCCCTACAGACTCCTTTTGTCTACATCCCTATGTAGATCCTTACATATGAAATAATAGTTGTATTAGCTCATACACTAATTGTTAGCATTTTAATTAAAATTATCATTATCACTAGATTGCAAATTTAATTAGGCAGGGACTTTTGATTCTCTTATTGACTAGTATATCTCCAACACCTAGAATCTGGCCGAGCACTGAGTGGGTACTCAATCAATACTGGTTGAATTAATTATACTTCTTATGGGCCAGGCATGGAGCTAAGTGCTTTGCATGCATAACTTGAAAACAAACTGCGTATATTACATATTCATTTACTCATTTTCCTTTTATAAACTTAACCAAACACGTGAATAATTGCCATCCATAGCTGCTGAGGGAGTGCTGATAGAATGTCGAAAACAACTCTATGTTAGACAGTAGCTGATGCCTTGTATGCTGTTATGTTTTGGAAATACTGAAAATTGATGAGGCTCCCAGAGGTCGGAGAACTCCAGCTTGGGATCACTGAGGTATTACAGTATTCTTGTTTTATGGACAAAGAAATTTAGGTGTAGAGAGGTTCAGATGAATTGCACAAGGTCAGACAAGTTCTGAGCAGAAGAGCCAGGACTCTGATCTTGGTCCCTGGACTCAGTCACTCAGTCCAGTACTGAGGGACAAGTGAGGAACATGGGCACATCTAAAACCCCTGGTAGAAGCTTTTTCAAATTTGAGGGGGTATTGGTGGGATATTGGATCACACCTTTATGTTTTATTCTACAGGTCTTTAAATGTGTAGATGCCAGCTGAAGACATGACTCTAGCCCAGAGTCTAGTGGTATTAACCTACCCTTCTCAGGCTCATTATCACCATTTAGTATAGAGGAGTAGAGATTGCTTGTTACGAGCAATGAAGAGCTTCAGATATCATCTATTGTACCCTCCAAGGCTCTGTGTTGTGAATGGGGCAGAGAAAGGGCCAGGAGTCCCGCCCTGATTCTCTGGACTGTCTCCAAGACTGTGAGGTCACACCTCCTCTCCTCCTGCCCACCTCTGGTTAGAGTGACCACTGCCTACCACTCACCCCACAACCATGATGTGGTGGCTCTGTACTAACCTAAAGGATGAGCTTGAGTTGTAACTCTAGAGTTGAGTCTTTTAACTCTGGATCCTTTGATTTTATTGAGAGTAGGAAACATGCTTCAAATTCCTATGTATTCAGTATTTAAAAACAATTTTGATGGGTTATTTTTGAGGGAAAACAATTATCATTGCATTCTGTTCACACATTGGAAAAGTCTGCTTTAGGAAGTTTAGATATGAAAATGCTATCTGTGTTTTTATCTGCAGTGATAAGATTTGTGATTTTGTCTCTTACTTTTCTTATTTGCCTCTTTTTTTTTTTAAGATTTTATTTATTTATTTGGCAGACAGAGACAACAAGTAGGCAGAGAGGCAGGCAAAGAGAGAGAGAGGGG
The DNA here is from genome assembly GCF_020171115.1 of Neogale vison. Lineage (NCBI taxonomy): Eukaryota > Metazoa > Chordata > Mammalia > Carnivora > Mustelidae > Neogale > Neogale vison. The sequence continues at coordinate 62,782,032 of NC_058091.1, read as the reverse complement.
AGGAAGCAGGCTCTCCACTAAGCAGAGAGCCTGATGTGGGGCTTGATCCTAGGATCCTGGGATCATGACCTGAGCCAAAGACAGAGGCTTTAACGCACTGAGCCACCCAAGTCCCCTCTTATTTGCCTCTTTAAAAATGAACAAGTATCCATTGAACTTGTTCATTCAGGCAATGAACAAGTTTTTGGTTTTTTGTTTTTTTTTTAAAGATTTTATTTATTTTTTTGACAGAGAGAAATCACAAGTAGACAGAGAAGCAGGCAGAGAGAGAGAGAGGGAAGCAGGCTCCCCGCTGAGCAGAGAGCCCCATGCAGGACTCGATCCCAGGACTCCGAGATCATGACCCGAGCCAAAGGCAGCGGCTCAACCCACCGAGCCACCCAGGCGCCCCCCGGTTTTGTTTTTTATAGTGAATAAGGATATAGCAGTCTGCACATAAATATTTACAAGTGAATTAAGCAAATCTGAAATTAATGCTGCCCAGCTTGGAAGGCTTGTGATTTCCTCACGTATTTTGAGTTTATTTGCTCTCTGGGACTTATAGTCCTTGTAGCTCTGGGACTCCCAGTGGGGGAACTAGCACCACTCTATAGCTCAGCCCTGGGATGCTGGAACACGACATCTGGAACACGACAGGGAATGTTTGCTGGAAGGGCAGAGCCCCAGGGGCATGGAAAAGATGGACAGAATCATCTGTTACCTGAGGCTTTATTCTTGAGTCTGAAATAGGAATTCTTACAGTCTCCTCAGAACACACACATGACATCACAAATCCAAATCAAAATTGTTCCCTGCTTGTCTGTTGTTTCTAGTCATTAACCACTGTCAAGTCCAACTTCTGATAGCACAAAATTTTGGTGCTGACTTTATTTTTCTAATTTCCTTTTGTTATAAATCATATCTAGCAAGCAAGGATATTATAGAGGGTACATTTGATCAGTTTACATTTATTCTTGCTTTAGTAAGGTAACAGGGAGGAGAGAGAGAGGATGTTTTATGAACAGATAGGCAGGAACCTGGACACCAGCTCATTCCAACTGGCCATCTCAGGGCCCTCGCTTGTGTGTCAGCAAACCATCTGACTGGATGTTATGTGGAGCATTTATTTTTCTTAGAGATAATATTGTGCTTTTCTTTTTATTTTAAAATAATAAATATGAAGTTAGGGTTCATTTCTAAGTCCTGTACCCCCTGGCCCTGCCACACATGAGGCCTGGTACACACTAGCTTTGCTTCACACCCCATGCATTGTTGTCCCCCCTTCACCTGAGCCTGTAGGACTGTCTCTTGTTCCTTCAGCACTTTGGCCTGAAGTTTCCACTCTGCTGCCTGGTTCAGCAACTGTGAGGAGAGAGAATGCATGGAAAGATTGTCAAATTGCCCTTTACATCACCATGTGGTGATAATTTGTGTCTAAAACTTAATGACTTGCTAACTAACCCTCTTAAGTAATTTTTTGGCAACTTTGCAAAGTATCTAGGAAAGCTAAGAAAGCAGCTAAACAGTTGGATTCTCCACTGAAAATCTGGTTCTAATGGATAAAAAAGAGAAAAACAACCCACAACTCAAGCATGAATTACACAAAACTTAACCTCCCACCAAATTCTGGAACCTCCTCTAGCAATCCTGTTCAACCGTCATTCAGCCTTTGCTCGAACATTTCCAGAACACCTCCACCTGAATCATTGGGGTGAGCAGCTGTTTCTTTAGAGTAAACTCAAAGTTGTCCTCCTAGACCATGGTTCTCCACCGCTGCATGCATCAGAATCTGCTAAGGAGCATGATAAAAAGCAGATTCCCCTCAAACAATGTCAACTGGGAAGTACACGGTGTGATTACAGTCCATAGTGAGAGCAAATCCCCAAGACAGTTTGGTTGTTGGTGTTTCATGGATTACATTTTCAGAAACACTGGGTTAGAATTTTGACCTGTTATGCCAAATCTTATAGAAGATTTACTCAGTAAGTCTTATCCCTCTTCCAGGAGACAGCCTTTCATACAACCAAGGCCCTCATATCAAAGATGGTAAAAATTGGGAGCTGATGGGTTGAATTGAAAATGTTGTTCTAGGTATAAAAATCACACACACATATGTAAGACATGTTATTTTTGGGGTGCCTAGGTGGCTCAGTCAGTTAAGTACCTGACTTTTGATTTTGGCTCAGGTCAGGATTTCAGGGTTGTGAGATGGAGCCCTGCATTGGGCTCTGCACTCAGTGGAAGTATGGTTCTTCCTTCTCCCTCTGGCCCTCCCCCTGCTTGTGCTCTCTCACTTCAAGGAAATAAATAAATAAATAAATAAATAAATAAAAGAAACCTATCTTTATAAAAATAAAAACCATGTTATTTCAACTTAAGATGCCTATTTATTGGTTTTGATAGAGGGCTGTGGCCTTTGTTTGGGGTATGGGTCTTCTGATTAGAATTCAGAGAAGCTATTTGTTGTTTGTTTTGTTTTTATAAAGATTATGTCCATAATGTGCCACATACAATTTATATATATATGTATATATACATATATATATATATATATATATATATTTTACTTTTTAAAACAATAGTACTAGAACCTACAGACCTAAAGGTATTACGAAGAAGCTTGATTGGGTAATTTTCTGGAGTTGTAGAGCTTTCTCCCAGTCTTTTATAGCTACTCCGACTCCAAAAATAACACGTTTTGTGCTATTTGTCTATATTTCATCTTTCAAAGCCTTAAGCATAGTTTTCATAGAAACAACTTTCTTTTCACACTTACATTTCATCAGTTTCTTTGTCGTTCTGTTGGTTTTCATAATACAAAAGCAAGAATAACTGAAAGAAAAGTTTTGGGAGCAAAGAGCTGATTCTTGGTCACTGCCATCTTACTGAACTTGGGAACCCATGTATAGACACTCAAATGGCTGTCTAGGCACAGATGCGGTGGGCATCTTTAGTGTGTTTACAGAGAGAATGATGGACATCATGGATTAATCTGGCTAGTCAATTAGGTGGCCATCAGCTTACGAAGTTTCTGGTATATATGAAGACAGGCTGATTTATTTTTTCCTTTTTCTTTGCTCCTATTTTTAAAAATGTCCACTTTTTGCAATCAGAACAAAAAACAATAAAGTCATCATTTTAAAAAACTTGGAAGCATCTTTTTTAGTATTCAAGTTTATCTTTTTCTCTTGGCTCAACCTCTCCATTTGTAAAATGGATTCTATCTGTTCCTCTATGCCTCTCAGCAAGCTACGAAAGTTAATTGTTGTAGGAGTGAAATCAACTCATCCCATGGAGGACTGGGGTGGATGTGGAGTCCAAGACCTGTAGGCTCCTCTCTGGCCATCTGATCCCCTGCTTCAATGAGCAGGCTGAGGAGCCCAGTGGTGACTGGTGGTTCCCTGACCAAGAGGGAAGAAGGTGGCTGCCTGTTCCGCTTGGGATGAAAGAACCCTCCAGCTTTGACTTGATATTTCACTGCTTTCAGTAAGAAGCATCACAGCTGGAACCTGAAGAACTGAGGGGGCTACTTTTTTTGGCCTCAAATCTGCTGCTTTGCTACATGAGGATAGGAAAAAAGGGTAGCACGCTAGTTTCTTGCTAAGGCTGGGTCACCTCAAAACTGCCCCTAGTCTCTTTCAAACGAAGCTCTGCCTAGTTAGTCTTCTGTCAGGTCTTATGTTATATATCAAAGATACTGCTATCCTGAAGGGAGCATAGTTTTCCTAAGAGGATAATTATGCCAATGGTGACATATCAGTTTTCTTGGATTCTGACTAATAATTAGATGCTTTATTTCTTATTTTGAGAGCCAGTTGGAGGTGGATTTAACAACATACTTTTTAAAAAGGTTTTATTTATTTGAGAGAGAGTGAGAGCAAGAGGGATCACGGAGAGAGAGAAGCAGACTCGCTGCTGAGCAGGGAGTGTGATGTGGGACCTGATCCCACCACCCTGGGATCATGACCCGAACTGAAGGCAGACACTTGCTGACTGAACCACCCAGGTGCCCCAACTTAACCTTTTTTATTAAGAGCCCATGGACTTCTGATTTGAGATTATCCAGTGTCTATCAGGTTATGTTCTCCAAAATTCGTCCTTTGTTGCTATGTTTGGAAACTGAAGTTATGATTAAATTACTCTTCTAACAAACTGAAGTGATTTTAGTCTGGTTTTAGGTAATCGCAGAATTTATGGTCAGTTGTTAAATGGCCAAATTTGAATGTTTGGTCCACTGATTGCATTTTAACTCTCTCTCCCCAGCGACAGACACACACTTTGATGCATGCCTCTGAAACACACCTCTGAGTGTGATGTACAATCACAGAGCTTAGGTTTTGGAGACAGACACACTGGAGATGTGATGTGTTGGAAGTGTGACCAACACATCTTGATCACTTAGCAGTGTGTGACCTTAAACAAGTCACATATCTTCTATAAGTCTCAGTTCTTGCATCAGCAGAACGGCCCTACAGCTGTTTTCAGAATGTTTGGAATTAGTGAGATGTCATTAAAAGCCACCACTTAGTTTCTTATACCCCAACCTCAGAAGCCATCCCTGACTGTTCCCTTTCCTCACTATCACCATCTTTAGTTCAGAGCAATGACTGTTGGTTTTGCACTGAAAACTTCTATCCATGTCCAGCTCCCCAACTGGACATTGCCATGTCCCCAACCCAAGCCGCCATCAGGTTTCTTCCGTATTGCTGGAGTAGACTCCTTGTCCCTCTTCAATTCATTTTTCGCCCAGAAGCAAGGTCATCTGTTAACAGATGTAAGGCAGATCATGTCATTTCCTTAGCTAAAACTACCTAGACTTTCTCAGTATGTTTAGGGTAAAATCCAAACTACTTTTCAAGCTTAAAAAGCTATACAACTTGGCCACTGGTCACCCTATCTAGAGTAGCTCTCTCCTTCTGCCCCTTTTCAGTTCCCCATTTCCCTAATAGCACCAATTATTATCTGAAATTTTCCTTCATTTTTGCTTGCTTATTGCCTGTCCTGTCTTAGTTAGATTCTAGTCTCCGTGCTGGGATATGGCCTTCTTGGTCTTGCTCACTGTTATCCCCCAGCACCTAGATGATGCTTAGTATAAGATAGGTGCTTGAAAAAGGCTTGTTGAATGGATGCATGATGATTTTATGTCAAAAACCATGTAGGTACCATGCCTTCTGTGGGCTGGCCAATGTAGTTCTCTAGGGAAACTCAGCTCCCTCCATCAGTCTAGTGCTCTGTGACTGTGGTCAAAAACAACTTTCTCAGAGGTTCTCTGACCCCCAAGTACACCAGACAAGCACACTGATAAGTACATATTCCTTCTCGCGTTTGTGTCGCTCCTCGGCTTCCTTCATCATTTCTTGGGCCTGTTCCAGTTTCGCATCCACCAGCTTCTGCTGCAGTTCTCTGTGTTTAAATATTTTGTCCAGATGCTAAGAGAAAAGAAATGGCACATATCAAGCTTTACCTATTACTGGTGCTGAGAAATGTAAGATAAAAAAGTAATATCAGCACACATGTTTTATAGGTTTTGAGATTTAAAGAAAAGGAAGGTAGGGTGAATAAATGCACTGGCATCACTTATGGCTTTGTATAAAATCGTAAATTAGTAAAACCCCCTGCATTTAGCTCTATGCAAAGTAGTAGCTACAAAAGGTTGAGGTGCAGAGTTCAGTAATGTTAGCTCCAGAAGCTCCCAACTTTGTCTAAATGTAGCAACTACTAAGTATGATGCTGCGTATTATGCTAGAGGGCAGACTGATGTATACTGCAAGAGCACAGCACCATCTCTCAGTATTTTGGCAATTTCTGAAACTGGTTTTAATCATATTCATATAATTTATCATAGTGAATTCTCTTCCACATTCTTGTCTCAAGGGTTGTAAGGCAGCTTTGGGGGACCAGTCTGTGGCCCAGGGTCTGGGACTGAGAGGAAGCCCCTCCCCACTTCAACTCTGTTGCTCTGGTGAGCAAGATGAAGGCCAAGGGTCATGGATGAATTGATATGCAAATGTGCTCCTACCTCCTCTACATCTTTTGACCTCTCGCCTAGCTTAGTGAAGAGAAGCTTCAAATTCTACTTCAGTGTAAATGTCCTGGTCATTAGGAGGTCCCACTGACAAGAGGACCTATGGAATTCTAGCCTTGGGGCTTATCTAGAACAAATTCCAAGAATGTACAACTGGTCTACCAGGCCATTCTTATCTGGGAATCTCTCTGAAGAGTACGGAAAAAATTTTTTCTTTTTTCTTTTTAAGCTTCTTCCCTTTTGCTTTTGCCTGAACCTCCACTATGGAGTAGGATTGATCTTGGTGACAAGGTGAAATGTAGCATGGCATTTTGACTTACTGTGAGGGACTTCTTGGTTTACCTATTGTTTCTGTGTGCTATTGGCTCAGTTTTTCTCTTGATAAAATCTTAGCATGTTGTCAGCAGAGCCACTCTGATTATGTTCTGTGACATTTAAGGCAGACTTTTAAAATTTGGGTGGGATGGGGTAAATAATATGATATATAAAAACCCTGAGAAGGCTTCTGGAAAAATTATATTAAGATATAATTTTGGAATAATAAAGTATCCTCATAGTCTCCCTAATGTAAAATACTGAAAACAAAACTCTTTTGGTTTTTGTGACTATAGGTAAGTGATTTAATCTCAACCTCTGCTTCCCACCCATATAATGTGGATATGGTATTATCTAATGCATAAGATTGTTGAAACAATGAAATGACATATTATATGTAAAGTATAGTACTCAGCAGCTTTCCTAGCACAAACTCAGTGCTGAATAAGTAATACCATTAATATTATAATTATTATATTATTAATACTACTATTGGTTTGTGGGACATATAGAACACAGACTGTGTAGATGACATTTAGATGACATGATGATTGTTAAGAAGAAGTCTGTGAGATATTTCCTGGCTCTGTACAAAGTGTTTTTAAAAAGCTGAGACATACTATTTTCAAAGGTAACTGTGCTCATGACCTACTATTTCCTATTTATTGCCTTTGCTTTGCAGTGATTCCAGTTTTAGAGAAATCCCATATGGCTTTCAGCCAGGTATTTTGCAATACCACCTGTTTTTATTTTGGCTAGTAAAAGAAATCCAATCCTAAACATTAACCAATTAAGAGGGCTGGCCATAACTTTCTTATTAACCAAGTCCCCCACCTTTACAGCCCAGATCTGGATCTATATATAGTGCCCCTAAGTTGTTTGATGTGGTTCTCACCTCCTCTCTGAGCTCATACTGATCAATGATGCTTTTCAGTTTCTCTGCAAGCTCTGTGTTCTCCTGACACAGCTTCATATTTCTCTCACTCTGCTGTTCAATCTGGGCCTGGATATCTGTCAGAGTGGTCTGGAAATGACTTGTGATCTCCTTCCTTTTCTCTTCTTCCTCTCGTGCCCGCTGAAGGGTTTCCTCCTGTGGATAAAAAGCAAAGTTTCTTGTTATGCTGGTTTATGTGCATCCAGATTTATAGAACTCAGTGTTAGGTAAGTGAAAGGAGATCAGTGTGGAGCATTAAGAAGGACATTTTTTTCTGTTCTCTGGAGCTAAACTTATTCAGGACCAAAATAAATATATGAGGATAAGTTTCAGTTGTAAATACACAGTTGCCCAGAGAAGGTGCAATGAGGGTCTTGAACTTGATAGTTAGTGATGAATAGGCTCGTTTTAAAGATGACGGGTCTCCCATTGAGTGCTGAGTGCCTATACTGTACCAATTTCTATCAAACATGCAGTAGGTAGGTTTTGATCTCTTGGCTGTGGCCTGGAAAAAAGGCCACTCAGCTTTACTGATTGTTGAGACAGATCCTATGTTATCTTAGGTTTGGTATAGAAAGAAGAATAATAGATCTTATATTCCTTTATTAAAAAAACAAAACAAAGCAAAAACTATGGCATGTTAAACACATAATTGTATTATCCAAGTTTTGTAAATACAAGTGATCACAATATTAAACTTTTTCTTAGTAAGAAAAACCTTCATCAGCAAGCTTGAAAAGAAAACAAGTTTAGCTAAATAGCTATAGATCAATTTTAGCAATTCAGAAATGTAAAAAGAAATCTTAGAAAATTTGCTGGATATTTTATTTCTGAAAGAACAATCAGGCCATGTGTCACATAGGGTAATTGAAATGTTCAATATAGATTTTGAATTTGAAAGCAATTTTAAGTTCCAAATTTTCTTTAACTCTCAAATGAAACATCTAATTTCCCCCTCTTCAAGAATTGGAAATTAACTTTTATATCATTTCTGTTCTCTTTTCTCCTAAATCAAAACCCTCCCTTCATTGCTAACTACCAACAATGTGCCCAAATTTCCCCCATATCTATATTGAGAATTATTTGCTTTGTGATGATTCCTCTCATTCTTTTAGAATCAAAGGGTTTAATCTTGCTATATCATACCAAAGATAGAGACACTGCTGAAAAATGATATAGGCATTTTAGGATGCCTTTCAGTTCTGACTAATTGTTATTATGAAAGCTTGCTTCATGGTTGGCAAGTAAAATTATACTGCATTTAGTTGCCTTCTGTGATCAAATTATGTAACAGGATTTTTAAAAAGAAATAAATGATTTAAATAGAAGTAATTGTGCAAATCCTTATTATGATAGTAGAATAATGTGATCAAAATAAAAACTGATGCTAAGAATTATGCTCTGAAAATACATTAACTTACCATTAGGTATCCTCTTTCCTCTACAGTATTAACATATTCTCTACTCCAATAAATCTCCTGATATCTGAATCATAATTAAGTCACAAAAACATTTCTTAGGGGTATTATAGGAAATACCTGCATATTCTAATCTGAAGATATTAACTGAGATGTTATTTCCATGATCTTTGTATGCCAATACTCACTATATATATTTCACTGAGCATGATTATAGCCATTTGGTAAGAGTCATTGAATATATACATATATATATGTATATATTCAATTTTTTATTGTCTCCTTACTGCTTTAGCTTAGCTTAGAAGTCAACAGGTTTCTGTACATTGACTTTGTATCCTGCCATGTTACTGAATTGCTGTATGGGTTCTAGTAGTTTGGGGGTGGAGTCTTTTGGATTTTCCATATAAAGAATCATGTCCTCTGTGAAGAGAGAGAGTTTGAATTCTTCATTACCAATTTGGATACCTTTTATTTCTCTTTGTTGTCTGATTGATGTTGCTAGGACTTCTAATACTATGTTGAACAAGAGAGGTGAGAGTGGGCATCCTTGTCATGTCCCTGAGCTCAACAGGAAGGCTGCGAGCTTTTTCCCATTGATGATGATATTTGCTGTGGGTCTTTCAAAGATAGATTTTATGAAGTTCAGGAATGTTCCCTCTATCCCTATACTTTGAAGCGTTTTAATCAGGAACGGATGCTGGATTTTGTCAAATGCTTTTTCTGCATCAATTGAGAGGACCATGTGTTTCTTCTCTCTTCTCTTATTGATTTGTTCTATCACACTGATTGATTTGTGAATGTTGAACCATCCTTGCAGCCCAAGGATGAATCCCACCTGGTCATGGTAGATAATCTTTTTAATGTGCTGTTGGATTCTGTTTGCTAGGATCTTGTTGAGAATCTTAGCATCCATATTCATCAGTGATATTGGTCTGAAATTCTCCTTTTTGGTGTGGTCTTTGCCTGCTTTGGGGCTCAGGGTAATGCTGGCTTCATAAAAAGAGTCTGGAAGTTTTCCTTCTGTTTCAATTTTTTTGAAACAGCTTCAGAAGAATAGGTGTTATTTCTTCTTTGAAAGTTTGGTAGAATTCTCCAGGGAATCTGTCAGGTCCTGGGCTCTTGTTTTTTGGGAGGTTTTTGATCACTGCTTCAATCTCATTACTAGATATCAGTCTATTCAGGTTGTCAATTTCTTCCTGGTTCAATTTTGGGAGTTTATAGTTTTCCAAAGTCAATGTACAGAAATCAGTGTCTTTTTTATACACTAACAATGAAAATACAGAAAGGTAAATTAGAGAATTGATTCCATTTACTATAGCACCAAGAACCATAAGATACCTGGGAATAAACCCAACCAAAGAGGTAAAGGATCTGTACTCAAGGAACTACAGAAGAGTCATGAAAGAAATTGAAGAAGACACAAAAAGATGGAAGACCATTCCATGTTCTTGGATCAGAAGAATAAACATTGTTAAAATGTCTATACTGCCTAGAGCAATCTATACTTTTAATGCCATTCCGATCAAAATTCCACTGGTATTTTTCAAAGAGTTGGAGCAAATAATCCTAAAACTTGTTTGGAATCAGAAGAGACCCCTAATTGCTAAGGAAATGTTGAAAAACAAAAATAAAACTGGCGGCATCACGTTACCAGATTTCAAGCTTTACTACAAAGCTGTGATCACCAAGACAGCATGGTACTGGCATAAAAACAGACACATAGACCAGTGGAACAGAGGAGAGAGCCCATAGGTGAGAACCTATGGACCTTCAACTCTATAGTCAAATAATCTTTGACAAAGCAGGGAAAAAATACACAGTGGAAAAAGGCAGTCTCTTCAATAAATGGTGCTGGGAAAATTGGACAGTTACATGTAGAATGAAACTCGACCATTCTCTTACACCGTACACAAAGATAAACTTGAAATGGATAAAAGACCTCAACATGAGACAGGAATCCATCAGAATCTTAGAGGAGAACATAGGCAGTAACCTCTTTGATATCAGCCACAGCAACTTCTTTCAAGATATGTCTCCAAAGGCAAAGAAAACAAAAGGGAAAATGAACTTTTGGGACTTCATCAAGATCAAAAGCTTCTGCACAGCAAAGGAAACAGTCAACAAAACAAAGAGACAACCCACGGAATGGGAGAAGATATTTGCAAATGACAGTACAGACAAAAGGTTGATATCCAGGATCTATAAAGAACTTTTCGGGGGAGGAGTCAAGATGGCGGGGAAGTAGCAGGCTAAGACTACTTCAGATAGCAGGAGATCAGCTAGATAGCTTATCTAAAGAGTGCAAACACCTACAAATCCATCGGCAGATCGAAGAGAAGAAGAGCAATTCTAGAAACAGAAAATCAACCACTTTCTGAAAGGTAGGACTGGTGGAGAAGTGAATCCAAAGTGACAGGAAGATAGACCCCAGGGGGAGGGGCCAGCTCCTGGCAAGTGGCGGAGCAATGGAGCACAAAATCAGGACTTTTAAAAGTCTGTTCCACTGAGGGACATTGCTCCAGAGGCTAAACCGGGCTGAAGCCCAAGCGGGGTCAGCGTGGCCTCAGGTCCTGCAGGGTCACAGAAGGATCGGGGGTGGCTGAGTGTAGCAGAGTTTACAGGTATTAGAACGGGGAAGCCGGCTACAGAGACAGAGCCAACAGTGAGCTCACAGCTTGGGGTTACCTTGAACTGGTTGCAGGCCCAGTGAGCTCGGAGCACGGCCAGAGGTCAGGCAGACGGGAGTTACTGGGCACTGTTCTCTGATGGTGCACTGAGGAGTGGAGCCCCGGGCTCTCGGCTCCTCCGAGCCAGAGACCAGGAGGCCACCATTTGTATTCCTGTCCTCCAGAACTCTATGAAAAGCGCTCAGGGAACAAAAGCTCCCGAAAGCAAACCCGAGTGGATCACTCAGCCCGGCTCCATGTAGGGCGGTGCAGTTCCACCTGGGGCAAAGACACTTGAGAATCACTACAACAGGCCCCTCCCCCAGAAGATTAACAAGAAATCCAGCCAAGACCAAGTTCACCTACCAAGGAGTGCAGTTTCAATACCAAGGAGAGCAGCAGAATTCCAGAGGAGGAGAAAGCAAAGCACAGAACTCATGGCTTTCTCCCTATGATTCTTTAGTCTTGCAGTTAATTTAACTTTTTTTTTTATTCACTTTTTTTCTCTTCTTCTGCTAAAATATTTTTAACTTTTACCCTTTTCTTTTTTAAAGTTTTTTTAACTAGTTATCTAATATATATATATATTTCTTTTTTATACTTTTCTTTTTTTTTTAAAGATTTATTTATTTATTTATTTGACAGAGAGAAATCACAAGTAGACAGAGAGGCAGGCAGAGAGAGAGAGAGGGAAGCAGGCCCCCTGCTGAGCTGAGAGCCCGATGTGGGACTCGATCCCAGGACCCTAAGATCATGACCCGAGCTGAAGGCAGCGGCTCAACCCACTGAGCCACCCAGGTGCCCCTCTTTTTTATACTTTTCTATATTTGTTTTCTTTTCTTAATTCTTTTCTTTTCTTTTCTTTTTTTCCTTTCTTCTTTCTTTCATTCTGAACCTCTTTTTATCCCTTTTCTCCCTCCTCACGTTTTTGGATCTCTTCTGATTTGGTTAAAGCATATTTTCCTGGGATTGTTGCCACCCTTTTAGTATTTTACTTGCTCCTTCATATACTCTTAGCTGGACAAAATGACAAGGCGGAAAAATTCACCACAAAAAAAAAAAGAACAAGAGGCAGTACCGAAGGCTAGGGACCTAATCAACACAGACATTGGTAATATGTCTGATCTAGAGTTCAGAATGACAATTCTCAAGGTTCTAGTCGGGCTCGAAAAAGGCATGGAAGATATTAGAGAAACCCTCTCGGGAGATATAAAAGCCCTTTCTGGAGAAATAAAAGAACTAAAATCTAACCAAGTTGAAATAAAAAAAAAGCTATTAATGAGGTGCAATCAAAAATGGAGGCTTCTCACTGCTAGGACAAATGAGGCAGAAGAAAGAATTAGCGATATAGAAGACCAAATGACAGAGAATAAAGAAGATGAGCAAAAGAGGGACAAACAGCTACTGGACCACGAGGGGAGGATTCGAGAGATAAGTGACACCATAAGACAAAACAACACTAGAATAATTGGGATTCCAGAAGAAGAAGAAAGAGAGAGGGGAGCAGAAGGTATACTGGAGAGAATTATTGGAGAGAATTTCCCCAATATGGCAAAGGGAACAAGCATCAAAATTCAGGAGGTTCATAGAACGCCCCTCAAAATCAATAAGAATAGGCCCACACCCCATCACCTAATAGTAAAATTTACAAGTCTTAGTGACAAAGAGAAAATCCTGAAAGCAGCCCAGGTAAAGAAGTCTGTAACATACAATGGTAAAAATATTAGATTGGCAGCAGACTTATCCACAGAGACCTGGCAGGCCAGAAAGAGCTGGCATGATATTTTCAGAGCACTAAACGAGAAAAACATGCAGCCAAGAATACTATATCCAGCTAGGCTATCATTGAAAATAGAAGGAGAGATTAAAAGCTTCCAGGACAAACAAAAACTGAAAGAATTTGCAAACACCAAACCAGCTCTACATGAAATATTGAAAAGGGTCCTCTAAGCAAAGAGAGAGCCTACAAGTGGTAGATCAGAAAGGAACAGAGACAATATACAGTAACAGTCACCTTACAGGCAATACAATGGCACTAAATTCATATCTCTCAATAGTTACCCTGAATGTTAATGGCCTAAATGCCCCAATCAAAAGACACAGGGTATCAGAATGGATAAAAAAACAAACCCATCTATATGTTGCCTCCAAGAAACTCATTTTAAGCCCAAAGACACCTCCAGATTTAAAGTGAGGGGGTGGAAAAGAATTTACCATGCTAATGGACATCAGAAGAAAGCTGGGGTGGCAGTCCTTCTATCAGATCAATTAGATTTTAAGCCAAAGACTATAATAAGAGATGAGGAAGGACACTATATCATACTCAAAGGGTCTGTCCAACAAGAAGACCTAACAATTTTAAATATCTATGCCCCCAACGTGGGAGCAGCCAACTATATAAACCAATTAATAACAAAATCAAAGAAACACATTGACAATAATACAATAATAGTAGGGGAATTTAACACTCTCCTCATTGAAATGGACAGATTATCCAAGCAAAAGATCAACAAGGAAATAAAGGCCTTAAATGACACACTGGACCAGATGGACATCACAGATCTATTCAGAACATTTCATCCCAAAGCAACAGAATACACATTCTTCTCTAGTGCACATGGAACATTCTCCAGAATAGATCACATCCTCGGTCCCAAATCAGGACTCAACTGGAATCAAAAGATTGGGATCATACCCTGCATATTTTCAGACCACAACGCTCTGAAGCTAGAACTCAGCCACAAGAGGAAGTTTGGAAAGTACCCAAATACATGGAGACTAAACAGCATCCTTCTAAAGAATGAATGGGTCAACCAGGAAATTACAGAAGAATTGAAAAAACTCATGGAAACAAATGATAATGAAAACACAACTGTTCAAAATCTGTGAGACACAACAAAGGCAGTCCTGAGAGGATAATATAAAGCAATACAAGCCTTTCTCAAGAAACAAGAAAGGTCTCAAGTACACAACCTAACCCTACACCTAAAGGAACTGGAGAAAGAACAAGAAAGAAACCCTAAGCCTAGCAGGAGAAGAGAAATCATAAAGATCAGAGCAGAAATCAATGAAATAGAAACTAAAAAAACAATAGAAAAAAATCAATGAAACTAGGAGCTGGTTCTTTGAAAGAATTAATAAAATTGATAAACCCCTGGCCAGACTTATCCAAAAGAAAAGAGAAAGGACCCAAATAAATAAAATCATGAATGAAAGAGGAGAGATCACAACTAACACCAAAGAAATACAAACAATTATAAGAACATACTATGAGCAACTCTACGCCAACAAATTTGACAATCTGGAAGAAATGGATGCATTCCTAGAAACATATAAAGTACCACAACTGAACCAGGAAGAAATAGAAAGCCTGAACAGACCCATAACCAGTAAGGAGATTGAAACAGTCATTAAAAATCTCCAAACAAACAAAAGCCCAGGACCAGATGGCTTCCCGGGGGAATTCTACCAAACATTTAAAGAAGAACTAATTCCTATTCTCCTGAAACTGTTCCAAAAAATAGAAATGGAAGGAAAACTTCCAAACACATTTTATGAGGCCAGCATCACCTTGATCCCACAACCAGACAAGGATCCCATCAAAAAAGAGAGCTATCGACCAATATCCTTGATGAACACAGATGCAAAAATTCTCACCAAAATACTAGCCAATAGGATCCAACAGTACATTAAAAGGATTATTCACCACGACCAAGTGGGATTTATCCCAGGGCTGCAAGGTTGGTTCAACATCCGCAAATCAGCCAATGTGATACAACACATCAATAAAAGAAAGAACAAGAACCATATGATACTCTCAATAGATGCTGAAAAAGCATTCGACAAAGTACAGCATCCCTTCCTGATCAAAACTCTTCAAAGTGTAGGGATAGAGGGCACATACCTGAATATTATCAAAGCCTTCTATGAAAAACCCACCGCAAATATCATTCTCAATGGAGAAAAACTGAAAGCTTTTCCACTAAGGTCAGGAACACGGCAGGGATGTCCATTATCACCACTGCTATTCAACATAGTACTAGAAGTCCTAGCCTCAGCAATCAGACAACAAAAAGAAATTAAAGGCATCCAAATCGGCAAAGAAGAAGTCAAACTACCACTCTTCGCAGATGATATGATACTCTATGTGGAAAACCCAAAAGACTCCACTCCAAAACTGCTAGAACTTGTACAGGAATTCAGTAAAGTGTCAGGATATAAAATCAATCCACAGAAATCAGTTGCATTTCTCTACACCAACAACAGGACAGAAGAAAGAGGAATTAATGAGTCAATCCCATTTACAATTGCACCTATAACCATAAGATACCTAGGAATAAACCTAACCAAAGAGGCACAGGATCTATACTCAGAAAACTATAAAGTACTCATGAAAGAAATTTACGAAGACACAAAGAAATGTAAAAACGTTCCATGCTCCTGGATTGGAAGAATAAATATCATGAAAATGTCTATGCTACCTAAAGCAATCCATGCATTTAATGAAATTCCTATCAAAGTACTATCCATATTTTTCAAAGAAATGAACAAATAATTGTAAAATTTTTATGGAACCAGAAAAGACCTCGAATAACCAAAGGAATAGTGAAAAAGAAAGCCAAAGTTGATGGCATCACAATTCTGGACTTCAAGCTCTATTACAAAGCTGTCATCATCAAGACAGCATGGTACTGGCACAAAAACAGACACATAGATCAATGGAACAGAATAGAAAGCCCAGAAATAGACCCTCAACTCTATGGTCAACTAATCTTCGACAAAGCAGGAAAGAATGTCCAATGGAAAAAAGACAGCCTCTTCAATAAATGATGTTGGGAAAATCGGACAGCCACATGCAGAAAAATGAAATTGGACCATTTCCTTACACCACACACGAAAATAGACTCAAAATGGATGAAGGACCTCAGTGTGAGAAAGGAATCCATCCAAATCCTTGAGGAGAACACAGGCAGCAACCTCTTCGACCTCAGCCACAGCAACATCTTCCTAGGAATATCGCCAAAGGCAAGGGAAGCAAGGGAAAAAATGAACTATTGGGATTTCATCAAGATCAAAAGCTTTTGCACAGCAAAGGAAACAGTGAACAAAACCAAAAGACATCTGACAGAATGGGAGAAGATATTTGCAAACGACATATCAGATAAAGGACTAGTGTCCAAAATCTATAAAGAACTTAGCAAACTCAACACCCAAAGAACAAATAATCCAATCAAGAAATGGGCAGAGGACATGAACAGACATTTCTGCAATGAAGACATCCAGATGGCCAACAGACACATGAAAAAGTGCTCCATATCACTCGGCATCAGGGAAATACAAATCAAAACCACAATGAGATATCACCTCTCACCAGTCAGAATGGCTAAAATCAACAAGTCAGGAATGACAGATGCTGGCGAGGATGTGGAGAAAGGGGAGCCCTCCTACACTGTTGGTGGGAATGCAAGCTGGTGCAACCACTCTGGAAAACAGCATGGATGTTCCTCAAAATGTTGAAAATAGAACTGCCCTATGACCCAGCAATTGCACTACTGGGTATTTACCCTAAAGATACAAACGTAGTGATCCGAAGGGGCACGTGCACCTGAACGTTTATGGCAGCAATGTCCACAATAGCCAAACTATGGAAAGAACCTAGATGTCCATCAACAGATGAATGGATAAAGAAGAAGTGGTATAAATACACAATGGAATACTATGCAGCCATCAAAAGAAATGAAATCTTGCCATTTGTGACAATGTGGATGGAACTAGAGCGTATCATGCTTAGTGAAATAAGACAAGCGGAGAAAGACAACTATCATATGATCTCTCTGATATGAGGAAGTGGTGATGCAACATGGGGGCTTAAGCGGGTAGGAGAAGATTAAATGAAACAAGAGGGGATTGGGAGGGAGACAAACCATAAGTGACTTTTAATCTCACAAAACAAACTGAGGTCTGCTGGGGGTAGGGGGGTTGGGAGAAGGGGGTGGGGTTATGGACATTGGGGAGGGTATGTGCTTTGGTGAGTGCTGTGAAGTATGTAAACCTGGCGATTCAAGACCTGTACCCCTGGGGATAAAAATATATGTTTATAAAAAATAAAAAATTAAAAAAAATACCAATATCGAAGAAAAAAAAAGAACTTCTCAAACTCAACACACACAAAACAGATAATCATATAAAAAATGGGCAGAAGATATGAACAGACACTTCTCCAATGAAGACATACAAATGGCTATCAGACACATGAAAAAATGTTTATCATCACTAGCCATTAGGGAGATTCAAATTAAAACCACATTGAGATACCACCTTACACCAGTTAGAATGGCCAAAATTAGCAAGACAGGAAACAACGTGTGTTGGAGAGGATGTGGAGAAAGGGGAGCCCTCTTAACTATTGGTGGGAATACAAGTTGGTGCAGCCACTTTGGAAAACAGTGTGGAGATTCCTCAGGAAATTAAAAAGAGAGCTTCCTTATGACCCTGCTTTTGCACTACTGGGTATTTACCCCAAAGATACAGGTGTAGTGAAAAGAAGGGCCATCTGTACCCCAATGTTTATAGCAGCATTGGCCACGGTTGCCAAATTTTGCCAAACTGAAAGAACCAAGATGCCCTTCAACGGACGAATGGATAAGGAAGATGTGGTCCATATACATTATGGAATATTATGCCTCCATCAGAAAGGAAGAATACCCAACTTTTGTAGCAACATGGACAGGACTGGAAGAGATGATGCTGAGTGAAATAAGTCAAGCAGAGAGAGTCAATTATCATATGGTTTCACTTATTTGTGGAGCATAAGAAATAACATGGAGGACATGGGGAGATGGAGAGAAGAAGGAAGTTGAGGGAAATTGGAAGGGGACGTGAACCATGAGAGACTATGGACTCTGAAAAACAACCTGAGGGTTTTGAAGGGGCAGGAGGTGGGAGGTTGGGGGAACCAGGTGGTGAGTATTAAGGAGGGCACGTATTGCATGGAGCACTGGGTATGGTACAAAAACAATGAATACTGTTACGGTGAAAAGAAATTTAAAAAAAAATGCAGGAAAAAAAAAAGAAGAAGAAGAAGTCAATAGGTTCCTAGCTGTAGAACTATAGACCATGATCTGAATGCCATTTGCATTTATAACTATTGCATCCATGAATGAATGAGTAAATGAAAGAAACACCTCAGGATAATCCGCAAGTTTGAGCTTGTCACTGGCAACTGGCTACAGAAAGAAGGTGTGGGTGTTAAGATGGTTTAAACACAGGCCAAACCATTATAGTGCTGAATCCTGGCTCACAAAGTAGCATTTTGCATTTCACAGTACACCGTTTCTCATTGAAAGAAAAAAATCTAGTGAAATCTTATAAAATTTGACTCTTTTGGGAAAGAATTTGTAATCATTTGGATGATGTCAGAGAAAAAAATTTCCTTATCAAGTACATTATTCAAAATGGAAATTAATAACGCAAATAAGATTGAAGGGAAAAATCTGAAATTACTAAGGAAACAGACTGTGCAAGTAGCACTGTGCATCTTAGAACTGGTGCTGTGCCTGGCACACCATTCGTAGATATCCAGTGATGCTCATTCAGTGAATCAGTAAGTTATTAATTTACAGACAGGCATGAGTCACATGGACTAGGTGAGTCTTATAGTCCTTTCCATGTTAAAATTCTATGATACTCTGATAACAAATCCTACTTATTTACTAAAATCATATTCCCCAAAACACTTACCCATCTCTAACTAGCCAGTTCTTTTTCAGTAGTTCGAAGATCACATTTATTGCTTCAAATATATGAGTATTTTATTGAAATAAACCCATGTCTCAGACTTCCATTTGTCTCTTTTTACATGATCCTAAATTGTGAGCTTTTGTGTTTTTTTTTTAATTTACTGAAGAATCAGTTTTAATAAAGAATAGTAATAGTTGCTATTTGTCTGTGTGTGTGTGTGTGTGTGTGTGTGTGTGTGTGTGTAAAAGTCTGGCATGCATTCTTTTTCTATATCTTCCCAAGTTCCTAACACATGGATTTTAGATGCAGATATACTTAGGTTTACTAGTATGGCCAAGGAAGCTCATACTGCTTTGACACTTCTATGCATAATAAGTATAAGGCATGGACAAAATGCAAGAAATAACTATTTAAAAACACTGGAAAACTGGGGTGCCTGGGTAGCTCAGTGGGTTAAAGCCTCTGCCTTCGGCTCAGGTCATGATCTCAGGGTCCTGGGATCGAGCCCCGCATTGGGCTCTCTCTCCTCAGTGGGGAGCCTGCTTCCTCCTCTCTCTCTGCCTGCCTCTCTGCCTACCTGTGATCTCTCTCTGTCAAATAAATAAATAAAATCTTTAAAAAAAAAAACACTGGAGAACTGGAGATAGAGTCAGGCAAAATCTAGAGGGAAGCTAACACCTATAAATAGGGAATGGTATACTCTAAGGTTCTCTCTCTCTTTTTCTAGCTTGTATCTTGAATGCAGACTGAAATTAGCATCTGCATGGGATGGGTAAAACTCTCACAGAAAACCTACCTACCATTTTTCCTATGTGAAGAATGAAGCACTCTGGGCAGCTATAGCTCCTGGAAGATGACGGGAGAGTCCCAAAAAAGAGAGTGAGAGAAAGAGAGAAAAAGAAAAAGAACCCTAAATTCTGTGAATAAATTCTGCTCAAATTTTTGGCTGACCCTGAAACACACATGTGCAGGTTAGACTCAAAGCAGCCTAATGAGAAAAAAAGAAATGAACTGAGTTTGAGCTGCTGCCCAAGAGAGGGAATTTGTAATTTGACTCTAATCAAGTTAAATGCCTGCTTAAAAAGAATGACAACAACATTCTCAGGGAGTGTAATGGTATAGTTGTAGTACAGTTGCTCCACAACACAACAGCTGCAACATCCAGGATACAGTCTAGAATGACTAGATGTATGAAGAGTTAAGAAAATGTGGCCCATTCTTATAAGGAAAGATAATAAGAGGAAGCCTATTTCATAGTGACCCAGATGTGGAATTAGCAAATGAGAATTTAAAAACAGGTATTATAAGTATGCTTAATAACTATAAAGGAAAATACTATCTTAATGAATGAAAAGATTGGAAATCTCAAGAGAGGAAAAAAAAATCTGTAAGAAAGAACCAAATGGAAATTCTGGAGTTAAAGCAGCAAAATATGAAATTTTCAGATCACTGGGTAGACTTAGAGGAGAATGGAGATGACAGAGAAAAGAATCAGTGAGTGTCATTCTAGACCAATATAAATGATCTAATCTGAAGATAGAAGAAAGAAGATTGGTGAAAAACATACAAGAGACTGAAGGACTTGTGGGACAATAGGAAAAGGTCTAACGGGGTGCCTGGGTGGCTCAGGTCATGATCCCTTTATAAATGTAATGCATATGACAATAATAGTTTGAAGGGGGGGCAGTAAATGGACCTATTTAGGTCGCAGTGTTTCTCTGCATTATATAAAGTGAGACACTATTAGCTCTAGCTAGACTGGAAAGTTACAAATGTTTAAGTAATCACAGACCAACTACTGAAAATACAAAGAAGTATAACTTGAAATCCAAGAGATAAATTAGTATGGAAATTTTTTTTTAAAGATTTATTTATTTATTTATTTGACAGAGAGAAATCACAAGTAGATGGAGAGGCAGGCAGAGAGAGAGAGAGGGAAGCAGGCTCCCTGCTGAGCAGAGAGCCCAATGTGGGACTCGATCCCAGGACCCTGAGATCATGACCTGAGCCGAAGGCAGCGGCTTAACCCACTGAGCCACCTAGGCGCCCCAGTATGGAATCTTTAAAATATTCAAATAATCCAAAAGAAGTTGGGAAAAAAAAATAGAGGACCAGAAAACAGAGAGGGCAAATAGTGAATAAATAATAAAATAGTAGAAGCCTATCTAACCACACTAATAATTACACTGTATGTTAATGGAGTAGTACTCTAACAGATATCATAAGAATGAAAATAAACAAGATCTAACTATATTCTGTCTATAAGAGGTTCACTTTATATATAAAGGCGAGGTTTGGAAATAAGGATGGAAGGAGATACACCATGCAAACAGCATGGGTGGTTCAGTGGTAGAATTCTCGCCTGCCACCATGCAAACAGTAAGAGTAAGAAAACTGGAGGGGCTTTACTGATATCAGTTAATGTAGACATCAAGAAAAAGATCATTACTGAAGGACATTTCACAGCGATTAAACAATTTATCAAGGAGACAGAACAATCACAAATGTCAAATTAATACTTCAAAATACATGAAGCAAACAGTTACATAATTAAAAGGAGAAGTAGACAGTTTCCCAATTATACTAGGAGATTTTAATTATATTAGGAGATTTTCTTAGTAATTGATAGAACAACTGGACAAAAATTCAGTAAAAACCTAAATGATCTAAGGCTAATTGTTGCTTTTGCAAAATTATACCTGACATTTGAAGAACATACCTTCTTTCCAAGTGTGTATAGTATGTTCATTGAGAGATCATATATCATGGGCCATAAAAATTAAGCAACACTTCTAAATAATCCATGGGTCAAAGAAAAACTGAGGAGGGAACTCGGAAAATATTTTGAATCTGAAGCCTGATTTTGATACTTAATATATGCATGACCTTGGGACAACTGATTTAGATTGCCAAGTCTCAGTTTATTCAGCAACAAGATGGAGCTATTAATATTAACCCTTGCAAGGTTGTTGTGAAGATCAAATAAAACAACATAGGTAAGGCACTTAGCACATGTTCTAGTGTAATAATGATACTTAATTTCATTGCCAGTAACTGGAGGCCATTAGTGAGGGTGTGTGGCTATATGTATCGGGTCTCCTTAACTTCCATCATTCTGTCTTTGAATGCTACTCAAAGAGCCCAAGCCACATGATCCCATCTTTTAATTAAGTAATTATTTAATTACTTTTAGAAGGGGGAGGGGCAGCAGGAGAGAGAAAATCTTAAGTAGGCTCCCCGCCCAGCCTGTAGCCCAACATCGGGCTGGATCTCATGACCCTGAACTCACCACCTGAGTCAAAGTCAAGAGTTAACCAATGGATCCACCTAGGCATCCTATCCCATTCTTCAAATATCCTTGTTGATAACCTTTCTACTCTTATCTGATTTAATTTTTATCTCCTTACAATATAACACTACTTATGTAAACACACAGTGCTATTTACTTGAATATGTATCTCAAGTACAGAATAATGCTCTCATCCCCAGGCCCCCATTTAACCTGCATTTCTGACTGCCCCCAGAGCAATGACTGAATAGACGCCAGATGCCCTTCTCCTACAACTTATGATCTAAGGGTTATAGTTTACCAGGCTGGCCTTCCATTTCCCAGATATCAGAAACCGATCTGGAATATGAAGAGCCATGATTCTCTTCTAGTTTTTTTCCCAACCCTGTTGTGCAGACTCAGCAGTGATCTTAATCTCTTGCTTCTTAAAGGATCGCCTTCTAAATGCATGTAATAATAACTATCTCATGGAAATGTTGGTGTCTAATTAATTATTGTTTGTCAAAACATTTAAGATCTTCAACTGGAAAGGGGATTGTGGATGCCTGTAGTATTATCTTGGAGAGCCCTGATTCTTGCTTCATTGAATGGAGCTAGTGTCTATATGTAATCAAATTAGGCACACTGCTACAGTCTTATGCTGTAATTAATGAAATCCATGCAGACTGAATGAAGTGATCAGTCCATTATCTTTAGATTGAATAATTAAGTCTGAAGAGCTTCAGTGGTTTTCCAAGTAGCTTCTTTTTCAGCTGACTTTTGACTTTTTGGCTCTCAATCTTGCTGTTTAATGTCAGTTAGCTTTATGTCAATTTTTCTCGTGTCCTGCAGATTTCATTATAATACAAAAACTGTTGTATTTTTATAAATTTGTATTTTAAACAGTAGAGCTGAGTCTTACCTTAAATAATAAAACAAACTTGAAGTAATAAAAAAGTAAGGGGGATGGCACACATTTTATTGGGAGCCTGCTCTGGGTCAGCACCCTATGTATATGACCTCATTTAATTTTTCCCTGACCACACAGTAATATAATATAATCCCCATTTTAAGGATGAGAAAATAGCCTTGGGGAGTTAAAATAACTTATTATAAGTCAGAAACTCATGCTCTTTCCATGAGTGGGAGAAGCCTGTGTCTATGCAGCATGCCAAAAAGTGTGTTTTTCAGAGCGGTGGTGATACATACCTTCAGTGTCTTGTTGTGTCTCTGCAACTCCCGGCATAGACTCTCCAGTTTGCTCCTTGCGAGGACAGCTCTGCTATGCTCGCTTTGTAACTGGTCCTTTTCCTTTTGGATTTGTACCTGTTTCTTTTGTAAGAGCTTTAACTTCTTTTGCTCAGTGCGGTGTTCGTCCAGCTAGACACAAGGGGTGCAAACATGAAAGAAAATGGCAGGAATCGCTTTTGAGTTGACAGAAAAGCAGCAAAAGAGGAAATACCTAAAGACCACTCTGTGGTCGTTGGAAACATTTTTTTTGTTGTTGTTATCATGGCCAACCCTCTGCAGTCAAATAAATCTCATAAATGGGACTTTGCGATACTTGTAGATACAGCTTTTAGAACATATCTTTTATAGCTTTTCCCTTATCATTATAACAATCCCTTCTTACTCTGATCTTCTTTTTGCTCTTCAGAAATCATTTCCTTTCTCTTGAGTCTCTCCAGTGCCACTGGTCAATAGGGAAGGGCACATCTTGGAATCTGTAGGCTCTCAGAATTCATGATAATGTCTTGTCTTGGTGCAGTGGTCCACAGTGTGTCTGCTTGGTGTATATTTGGTCTCACAATTCTTTCTCAAAACAAACTTAGAGCAATTTTTTTTTTTAATAAGAAAGCACAAAACAGCTTCCTGGTAAAATGGAAGATGAAGTCTGTGGTTTGTGAAACAGGGGGAGAAGAGAAAAGACCTCTCAACTACCCAGCATCGGCAATTTCCCCTCAACTTCAGAAGTAGAAGCTGCACAGTTCAACAGCATGAATGGCAAGTATCCTTAACATGCCCTGCCCTCCGACCACCCTACCTCCACCCTCCATGCTTATGGCCAACACATCATGACATGCGTGCTTTTGTCAACCTTAGCTGGGGTCTCTTCTCACACTCCTCCAGCAGCTACCACAAAGTATTAGGATTGACATGGAAAATGAAGCCCGCGTGCCATGGGATGTTCCATCTTGGGGTGCTGTACTTCTGGGATAGAGTTGCAAGATAAAATGTGCGACATCCAGTTACATTTGAATTTCAAATAATTAAGAAATTAAATTTTAGTAAAAGCATATAAAAAATATCGCATTGGACACTTTTAGTGAAAAAAAAAATTATTTATCTGAAACGCAAATGTAACTGGGTGTCCTGTATTTTCGTTTGCTGAATTTGGCAATGTTGAATGGAATTCTAGTTCCAGTAAGGGGAGTTTGGGGATCAATCAATCAATCCACCCGAGACAGCACACTCCAGGCATGTTGATCTCAGGTGGACAGTCAGTGAGGCTGTCTGCAAAGATGGCTCTTCGTCCAGAGCCTTTGCTTTGCTGGACTCAGTTCCCTGAGTGCCCGAATGATGCTTAATCCAGGAGGGTGTTTGTCCTGATTATGACCTTATTGGCTCAAGGGGAGGAAAAGCCTTGAGAGACTGTTGGGGCTTTTGGACCCCAGGTGTTCCTTGTGCCCTCAAGAGCCTGATGCAAGCGATGACACACATGATATGAACACTCATGTATGCCTCGTTTCCATGTCTTCAAAAAGTATTTGTTCTTTTTGAACTAGCCAAACAAGACTGTCACATTCTCTTCAATTCACATCTTATATCTTTCTCCCTTCCTCCTGCCACACAGTGATCATTGCTGGAGTAAGCTGGGGATATTCATACATGGTATTCTAGCATCACATTTATGGGCAATTTTTATTTATTAGTGAGAATAGCATCAGGAAAAATTGAACCCATATTGCTATAAACATTGATTGAAATTGATTTCCTTCTTGAGATTCAATTGGACAATCATTGGTATTTTATTATATGCTTCTTGTGCTAACCTCCTGTTAATAGGACGGATGAGTTTTTTCATTTTGGACCATAGTTATATTTGTGCTTATATTTGGATTTTTTTCCTTTTCTTTTCTTTCTCTTTCTTTCTTTCTTTTTTTTTTTTTTTTTAGAGAGAAAATTTGGGGGAACAGGCAGAGGAAGAGGGAGAGAGAGAATTTCAGGCAGACTCCCTACTGGGCACAGAGCTCCAGGCACAGTTCCATCTCATGACCCTGAGATCATGACCTGAGCAAAAATCAAGAGTTGGATGCTTGACCCACTGAGTCACCCAGGTGCCTCCCCTCTTTTGTATTTCAATATTTTTAATTAAATTTTTTTTATTTTTAAATTTTTTTTATTTTTTATTTTATTTTATTTTTTTAAAGATTTGATTTATTTATTTGACAGACAGAGATCACAAGTAGGCAGAAAGGCAGGCAGAGAGTGAGAGGAGGAAGCAAGCTCCCTGTGGAATATAAAGCCCGATGCGGGGCTTGATCCCAAGACCCCGGGATCAAGACCTGAGCCGAAGGCAGAGGCTTTAACCCACTGAGCCACCCAGGTACCCCTAAAAAATTTTTTTAGAGAGAGAGTATATCTGGATTTTGAATGACCTATTATCTCTTTCTGAAATTTACATATTGTTACATATTCTGAAATTTACATATTGATTTAGACTTTGGGCCACGTAATTTCTTGTTGTGGGGGGCTATCTTGGGCATTGCAGGCTCTTTAGCCACATCCTTGTCCCCAGCCTACTGGATGCCAGTATCACCCCCTACAATCGTAGCATTCATAACATCTCCAGACAGACATCGACTACTGCACCTGGTGGGGGAGCACTGCCCCATATGGATTTACCTGAGCACCAGGAGGAGGATACCCTACGTGGGTTTCGTAAGTTGGAAGAGATGACTGCACTTGCTTATCAACCAGGTAATGTTCTAGTTTTATTGCAAAATTATATACCTTTGACATTTAGCTAGGTCTCTCTTGAATGCTCTAAATAAAAACCCTTAACTTTCTGACAATTTTTTAAAGCCTGTGGCTAATTTTATTCAAATACTTCAGACTTGTGAATACATATATGGTTTTTTTTTAAGATTTTATTTATTTATATGACAGTTGGAGATCACAAGTAGGCAGAGAGGCAGAGAGAGAGAGAGGTGGAAGCAGGCTCCCCACTGAGCAGAGAGCCCCATGTAGGACTTGATCCCAGGACCCTGGAATCCCGACCCGAGCCAAAGGCAGAGGCTTTAATCCATTGAGCCACCCAGGTGCCCCCATATATGGTTTCTTAATGAATGAAAATGAACATATGGCAACCAAATCAACTTCAGTCAGATTTCTTCCTGGCTTAGTGATTTAATGATGCAATTAGACATCACAGTGCTTCTATACTATTGTGACAGGCATATTAGATTTTTATCTGCTATTTTTCTTGCTCTCCCTTTTTTATTAAGTTAAAAATAAATTAATGCCAATTATTAAATCAGAATAGTATTAGTGATTTGTTGTAACTACATTAAAACTGAGGACACTTAGAAAAAGTACTTCTTCCAGATACCATGTGGTATCTTTTTAAATAAATGTATCCTTATTTGTTAATGAAAACAATAGTAGGTGATATTATAGGATTCAGAATCTGGAAAGGTGAGTGAGCTAGAGTGGTAGTTTGATTCACAGCTTTGAATTTGATGATTTATTCTATGTTAACACTTACATGTCAGACACATTTTATATTAATATCCAAATCAGTGAGCAATGAAATGGGTTTTTGTCTCCAAGTAAAAGATTGAAATTATTCACAATTTTTCCTTTCTGAAAAGGAAATTTAATGGGTTTTTGGCCAATTTTCTCCTATTCATTTTTTCTAGAATGACCTTTTGGATTTTAAAGTTTATTATAGGACATGATATAAATGCCATTGTACAGTAAGTGAGACTTGAGTTGAGCAGGCTCTCTGGAAAGATCACCTTCATCGGGTGACTCCTGACTGGGAAGGTGAGTAGGTAGAGGAAGTTCCTAGGGTGAACAGCTGTGGCTCAGGAAGAGAATCTCAGGCAGACAGGACAAGTGATGCTTCTCTGATGTGCTGCTGAGGGCTGCAGCCCCTCCCACAGCTTCCCATATGGCTGGAACGCTGCCCAGTCTAGTCAAGTATGGAGCATGGCACTAGAAATATGAATGGCTTTGGTAAAAGGAGGTAAATCAGAGGAGCAAAGGGAAAACGATATGGGAAAGTACCAAAGAGATCAAGGATGGACCCAGAAAGGGGGCCTTATTTTGGGGAAAAATATTTTTGAAACCAAACTTATTGTATGGCATTGAAACTGCTCATGGATGGTTAATAGCTAATGTTAAACAAGCTGTGATAAAAACAAATTGAAACACTTGATACTCATTTTATAAATTTTTGCCATTCTTTTGGAAACTACTATGACCATTTAAAAAACACCTGAAAAACCAAAAGGCATTCATGTAGTTTGATTCAGTAATCCCAATTCTGGATTGGGATCATGGATCATAAAACGAAGGAGAAGGAACAGATCTAATGCATGACGATGTGTAGTGCAGCAGTATTTGGTAAAGTAAACAGTAGAAGGAATCCAGTGTCCCCAAATCAGAGAACCAGGAGATAATGGCCACTCCATGGAGAATGACACAACTATTACAAAATATAATTATAAAGACTCTAAACTGCATGGGAGATTGTCCATTGTATAAGTCATCAAAACTGGATACCAAATCATGTATCAACCTTATAATAGT
The DNA here is from genome assembly GCF_020171115.1 of Neogale vison. Lineage (NCBI taxonomy): Eukaryota > Metazoa > Chordata > Mammalia > Carnivora > Mustelidae > Neogale > Neogale vison. The sequence continues at coordinate 62,753,867 of NC_058091.1, read as the reverse complement.
AATTGTTATAAAAATTATATCTTCTTCTATAGCAGAACTGGGAATGAAGACAGATAAAGTTTGTGTTTTAGGTTATGGGATTAGTGATATATTTGCTTGTGTCTGCAGCTTTTCTCATATCATCATGATATGGGGTTTACATGATTAAAAAATAATTAAAAATTGTTGGCATAGTTAAACAACCAGCCACTGACTCAGGGTTTCGGAGTCCCTATGGGCTTATTGCAGGACTGTTCAGCCCAAGAAGATGAGGCAAGGTGACAGAAGAAAGGGAGGAACATAACCGCAGGACGGGAGTTAGAAAAAGAAAGAAAACAAGTCACTTGTTAAACTCCAGTCCATCAATAGGGTTAAGATGAGGGGGTTGTGTGCCTGAAGTTCATTCAGTTTTGGAGGCTTTCTTTTAAAAACAAAGCACACAGAAACAACCCTCAAAATTAAGAAAAGAGAATTGCATCCAGAGCCTCAGAGGGGCCCATGCTCGTGAGAGGCTCTGAACCAAACTTCATTAGCTGCAAGGTAGATCTGCCTTCAGCCTGCCGCTTGGAGGAAGTGTTTTGCTCTGTGGACGTAGTGTCATTCTCCTGTCACTGCTTGTCCAAAAGACATAAGTGAGTGAAAATATTTTTTTAAAGAAAGAAAATACCTTTTTTATTAAATAAAGAAAATATTTTTTTAAAGGCAACCAGAGGGATGCCTGGGTGGCTCAGTCTGTTAAGTGTCTGCCTTTGACTCAGATCATGATCCCAGCATGCTGGCATCGAGCCCTGCCTTGGGTTCCCTGCTCTTTGGGTAGCCTGCTTCTCCCTCTGCCCCTTCCCCTGCTTGTGCTCTCTCTCTCTCTCTCTGACAAATAAATAAATAAAATCTTAAAACAAAAAAAGGAAGCCAATGGGAAGGAGGAGCACACTGGATAGCGTCATGTGAGAGGATGTCACATCCCTGTGGAGGGTCGCACACCTTGGGGAGTAGTGCCCAGACCTCAAATGGCACTCCTCTCACAGAGAGGTTGGTTTCACTGAACCCTCCTCTTTTTCCAAACTGACCCATTGGAAGAGTACTGGTGGGGAGGCAGTGCCCTTCACGGATTCTCTGATGTCTCTGAGCGGCTTCCCTGCCTCCCAATGGCCTTATTCAGAGGGACCCTGCCTGGGGAGGACCTAGAACTAGGCATAAAGCAACCCACATCAAACACTGCTACAGTGGGGTGGGGAGAAGAATGTAGATCAAAGAGGAAATATGAATGGTTGAATGACTGACTGACTGAATGAATAGAGTTTTCAAGCTCAAATGAAAAGGGGTCACAAGCTGAGGGTAGGAAAAACTCATCCCTCTGCCTTCCTGAGGGGGCTCCTCAAAATACCTAGGCACAAGAACTGAATGAAAGTTTGCCTTTAGGTAGAGTATATTTCTGTGTTCTTACAAACCCTAAAAGAACTTTAAAATATCTGCAATTTTCAATGATCTCTAATTCTCTCTTCTGTTCCCCAAATTATACATATAATTGAAGGCTAGACTCCAATAGACTCCAGCGCTATCCTCTTTCTTGGTTGTGCTGTTTTTCCTCAGTTTTTCTCTCTCTCTTTTTTTTAAATTCTGCTTTTATGGATTCTCGCTTTGGCTTGTGTGAGGTAACCAGCTATGTCTCTAATGAGGTCCCCGAAAAATGAATGGCCTTTTCTCAGCTCCAACCAGGGCCTGAACCTCTTTGACACAAAGAGCTCATCTTACCAATTCAGCATACTTCTTGAATAAAAAATCCAATTTTTCTTCAGGTGTTTGCAGCTTGTTCAGATTTTGCATCAACACATTGGCTTCTTTGCCTTTAAAGAAAACAAAACCCATCAAGACATTTAGAAAAACGTTTTGAAAATATTCAAAAGAATAAAAAATGCTGACTTTGTATAAGTCACCTGTTTTCCCTCATTGGTTAATTTAAAAAAAAAGAGGCAGAGCAGCCAATCAAAACTTCTGATGCCCACCGAACTGCCCGCATTGATGCGTGCGGTTCTAGACTTCCAGTCCAAAGCACAGAGTCTGGACAGTTTCGTCTGCCATTTTTGGGTTTTGTTTTTTGCTTTCAGTACTTTTTTTCTCTCTTTTGGGGGGTAACCAGTTGTCTTGTTTTTCTGTGTGAATGCATTCTGTGAGGTTTGGATGAGAATGTTCCACTCATATTTCCTACGTAGCAGAGAATTAAATCAACATAGAAGGAAAACCAAGTTAAAACTTGGAGGGCCTTATCCACAGGCCTTTTTGGGTCTCTTGTGATAATGGGTTCAGCCTTCCTGGCCCTTCCTTCCTCCCACCCAGGCTTAATCTTTGTTGACAGTCTCCTTTTCTGATCCCACTTGGAGTTTATGCTACATTTTAAGACTCATCTGTTCGTGATTATTTGATGGTGAATCTCAGATTCTTCTCTTTCCTCATTGTTCTTCCCTTTGTCTTCTTCAGCTCAGCCTCCCCATTTGCCTTTCTGTGGGTCTGGAAATCTTGTTTTAAAGTAGCCATTGGGCTGAGTGTTGGAAGGGAGGAGAGGGACCCTGGGGCCTGCATGTACCCCTGATGCTGTCTTTTCCAAATTGTCTGATCAAGGTGGAACAGAGTGACAGCCAGTCTGTCTACTTAGAATAGGAAGGTCAATCCACACAGTAGAGGCCATGTTTCCTGATGTAAATCTATGTGAGAATATTAACAACTTTGACAACCTTTCCCTAAGAACAGGCATTTCCCTTTTGCTAGAGTATTTGCTTTTATCCTGGAGAGGCATGAAACTAAGCTTGCCAGATGAAATACAGGACATGAGACATGATTATACTAAAAAATTTTTGCATTGTTTACTGAAGTTCAAATTCTTCTTGGCATACTGTATTTTTATTTGCTATATCTGCTAACTCTAATGGCATCAAAGAATTTTAGGTCTAGAAGGACTTTAAAGAAGATTCAGACAAATGGTTAATTTTATAGATTAAACATCCAAGGCCCAGCGAAGTCCAAAGTTACATAATTAACACTGGCAGAGTCAAGGCTGGAATCCTAGGTTTGTCTACTTGCTCTAAATCACTTCATTCCCATGTGGAATTCGGATGCCAGGAAACTCAGAGAAATAAAAGGAAACTTTTTCTTAAAAAACATGACCTCATTGCTAACAGCTGGTTTTGTCCATCTCTGCCCAGTGAGTCAGTTCAGATTAGAGACATGGCCTAAGACGGGGAGAAGGTGGGTGTGAGAGGCATCCCACCAGCTTTCCAATTACAGGCCTGTGACATATCGAGCCAAGTTTAAACTGGTCATCACTGCTGCCCCATCTCCCCTGTGCCTGTGCTCAGAGTTAGTTCTTAAGCAACCAGGAGAGATGTGCATTGGTCGGGACATCCCTTCCCCATTGTCTTCAGTCTGGGAAAAGGGCCCCATGAAGACTGTTGTCCTGAGTGAGTGCCATCTATTAGAGGAAAGAGATTGCTGTGGATCAGATTTGGCCCAGAACCAAGATCACGTTTGGTCCATGGCAAGTTCTCAGTAAATGTTGGTAATAGTGGAACAAAGCAAAGCCAATATGTGCACATTAGTAGCAGGTGAATTAAATAAACACTGTCCTGAAGACAACTCTGTGATTGACTTTGTGAATGACAGATCTTACTCTCACCTCTGCCATTGAATATATGCTTAGGAAACCTCTCAGTGTGGTTATGGTCACATAAAACCATTATGTGTCTCATTTGAGGGAGATAGAAACATTTGAGTGAGTACAATAAGTCTCTTTTTCTCTCTACACCAAGTATCTTAACTTTTTATTTTCTTTAACCATGAGAAGAGGGTTTTGTTTTGGGCACCCTCATGGAGATCTTTCTGCTCTCACATCCTGTTATTTTGCCTAAAAGGTCAACATTCAGAAGCATCAATTTATCCTTCAAAAATGATTTTGCCCTTCAACAAAAACTACACAAATATCCAGGAACTTGGAGATAGGCATGCACAGAATGAATAAATTTGTGACTTCAGGGAGCTTAATTTTTAGGCTTTCATTGGTTTGCCAGACTAGAATGCTGTGTGGTATTATCATGGAGAAGAGAACTAGGAAAGGGATTGCTCATCTTCTATTAGAGGCTGTAATTACATTTCCACAGAAATGAGGTCATTTGGTGATAGTGTCAGACACGAGAGACAAACTGACTTTTTGTCAGAGACATTTTATTAGGAACGAGTGACTTGTCTTTCCCCCAGTGTGTCCTTCCAAAGCAGTGTGATTGTGAGATTAGTCATAAAAAACGTGAGGGACAGACCTGAAGTCCCCATTGAAAATGGTGAAGGCACACGAAGGGCATACGGCCCTCCCTCCACAAAACACTCAGTTGAGTAGTAAGTCTACAAGGGGGTAGGGCCACATGTGCAACAAGAACGGCTGTGTCACACATGGCTATGACCAAAGGCACAGTTGTAGGCCGAGGGAGTATTATACTACAAAGGAAAGATTTTTATATCAAAGAAATTAAAACACTTAAATTGAGATAATGAAGTCAGCTATATAAATGAGGATGGGAATGTTTCTTAAACTTTTGGCGTAGTGATAAGTTTATGCAGATTTGATAAGTGTTTAAACCCTGACTTTTCTCTACCAAAATTATCTTCTAGAAATTTGGGGCTAAAATTTGGTCTTGGACACACAAGTGTGTCTCTCTTCTCCCTCCCTGCTTTCTATGTGTTATGGCAGAATCTTAAAGCTAGAAAAGATCGTGAATATTCTGTTTCAAATGTTAGACCCAGATTCAAATTTCAATGTTAATTATGTTTTCTAACACAATTTAAAAATAGTGACTCTGTTACAAATAATTTATGAGTATCTATAGATATCTTTTGAGAGAAATAAGATTTGTGTATGTTGATTATAAGGACAGTGTATTTAAATTCACACTGGACTAAGGATAAGGACTAGACCCTGGGTTCTAGAACAGACTGTGTCACTGACTAGTTGACACAGTAACCCTTTTTATAGACTCTTCAACTCTCTAGGCCTAAATTTTCCTCTCTATAAAATTATTAAGTTGACTAAATGGGTTCTGAGTTTAGCATTTAAGATTTGTTGATTCCATGACTGGAATAAATTTAACCATTTTTAGCTTGATTTAGACGACAATAAAATTAACAATGTTTGGATGGTATATTTGTCTTTCCAAAATATTTTGGGGAAAAAAACAACAGACTTCTAAAACTTATCAGGATTCTCTTATCCCTCATTTTTACTTCTCATAGTCTGGTTTTTGTTTGTTTTGCTTGGTTTTAATGGCTTATCAGTTTTGAAAATACTGCCTACTCTGTATTTTCTAGTTACACTGTTTTTATTTGGCCAACATTTTATATCTTTTGTGTTTTAGTCACCTTGTTTTTTGTTTTTTTTTTTATGTACTTGGAACTTTTCCCTCTCACCCAGTTGGGGAGTGGACCTGGACTTCTTATTAGGTCAGTTGATATGTTTGAATTATTATTTCTTGACTCTAACTATAAAGAAAACTTTCTTAAAAGGAAAAAAAACCTTTAAGAGTCTAAAAATGAAGAGATTATTCCAGGGAAAACAAAATAAAACAAAACTTTATAATGAAAAAGAAAAATACCAGGAAGAACAGTAAGAAATGAATACATCTATTCCTAATTCTGATCAGAAGAAAGTGCTAATTACTTTGCTCAAGTTATATTCTTCTGTCCCAACTGACCTATTTCTTTAAATCTCTCTCTCTGTTTAGGACCTGGTCTAAAATCTAACTTCCCTGTGAATCTACTCATGAACCTTGCCATCTCTGTTGATTCCTCTTTTCCCTGAATTCTTCTGGTCTCCTACTATCTCTTCCAAAAGTTTAGCAGCTGTATTAAGGCAAGAGTTTATTCCCCTTTCGCAGTGAAACTAGAAATCAAGCTAAAAATGGAAGAAACAAATCATCTGGGAAAGTACCCCTTCTAAGGAAGAGTAAGCAAATGGCTTTCTAAAGACATTTTGGAATCCACCATCTTAGTCAAGCTCCTCAGTAGGTACAACTGAAAGTCATCTGTAACTGAAGGCAAAACCATTAACTGAGCTATGGTAAATGCTCCTTAACCAACATACCAATTAGTTTGTATGTATCTTCAGTCCTGCAATATTAGTGACTTCAGTTATGCCCCCTTGCTTCCTTTATGACTCATCTCACAATCACATCAACTAGTTGAGTAACCTTTTTTTTGTAGACTCTTAAACTCTCTAAGCTTCAATTTCCCTGTCTATAAAATTAGTGGGTTGACTAGATGTATTCTGAACTCAGACTGGACCTGTGGATCAGCTTTGTTTTCTTCCCAGGCTTATGCTTCAAACCTCTGATTTCCTATTCAATCGGTTATCAACCGGAATATCAGAAAGTATTTTATATTTTATCCTTGTTCTGTGCTTATTACTATGTGGTGCTTGTGCGGCTCACGTACTGTTGGCAGAGAAGTGATTAATAAGAATCTGTGAGTCTGGAGGTTGGGGTGGGAGAGGTGAGGGAGATACTTAAGACGTGTCAGTTACTTAAGATGTGTCTCTGTTTTTGTCTCTTTCAGTTCAGATGCCAAGGGGAAAGTGGCTCTATCCACTATAGAGATTTAAAAACATTCCTCTAACTGCTTTGGTGTACAGTGTGTTGATTGTGGGGAGCATATGAAATCTCTCAGGGAAAAACAAGTCCTGGGTACTTGGGTTGTAGAGACATTTCCCAAATAATCAAAGGTGTTCTGTGAAAGAAGGGTCTCTTTGGTCCAATTAGTCCAGAAAATATTGTAAACTATGCCCATCTATAGTGGAGATTTTCATTGTATATAGAAAAAGTCAAAGAATTGTAGCAGTAAGTAATCTTTAACTTTTTCTGAAATCTTAAATATGCCAAAGTATGTACTATGGAGAATTTTGGGTTAGAGAGCCAGAATATTTCATCATCTCAAAAATACCAATAAAGCAGATATTATCAGATAAACATGAAATAATGGAAGACTCATCTTTGATCAAGTAGCTAAGCAAAATCTAAGGATATATTTTCAGGTGCTGGTAAAATGATTTACTAAAATTCTATAAAAGGTACAAATAGATTCTAAAGAAGACCACCGTCAGCACTTCACATTTTCTTCAAAAGGGTGGAAGAAGAACTTTCTGAAACAGAAGAATCATTGTTTCTGCAGTCTATATCAAAATTGCCCCTGGTGCTTTGGTTCCACTCAAATCCTCCCAATTCTGAATTTCTGTGCTCAGGAACAGCATTATTCATAAATTCTGTATTTGGTTCTAACGCACAGTTAAGTTTGAAAACTACTGGTATGGAAGTCCGTTAAAGCTACTTACTTATAGGTAGCTGAAATCATGTTTAAAATGGTGGTTATATATTTCGATCAGCCTAAAAATGTTTAAGCCATAATGTAGCTGAAATGTTACAGTGCCTAGAAGAATATTCCAATGGTGTTCAGAGACACATGTAGTTAGGGTGGACACAAGTGGGCACTGGCTTCACAAACATTGGTTCTGATCAAACATTCAGTTGAAATCTGGTAACTTGGAGAGAGTGGTGGAATTAGAGTTGTGGAATGTTTTCTTTCTCTACAGTTCTTTTGATAATTGGGTAATTGGATCATCACTATAGATTTTGAAATAACTCATGGAAGACAGAGAAGAAACCGCAGTTGGTCATCTTTAATTTTACCCCTACTTTTTTTCATATCCCCTCAATACAACACATACATATTCCTCTGTAGAAATAATTATAAAGTGATAAAGCAAAAAGAATTTTCCATTAAGAACACTTGAAATCATAACTCTCCATGATGTGATTTTGTACTGTCCTTTTTAAAATTTTTTTTTAAAATTTATTTAATTGACAGACAGAGATCACAAATAGGCAGAGAGAGAGAGGAGGAAGCAGGCTTACCGCTGAGCAGAGAGCCTGATGTGGGGCTCGATCCCAGGACTCTGGGATCATGACCTGAGCCGAAGGCAGAGGCCCCAACCCACTGAGCCACCCAGGCGCCCGGATTTTGTACTGTCTTATGGGAAGTTTAATGATGGCTAATACAAAGGGACGTTTCTGAAATGCCTTGCGAGATAAGGAAAAACAGCTTTTGAACATAGAGCAACTTTATTCTCTTTCCCAAATATCCAGAACCCTTGAGTGATTCCAGTTTTGCACTTTGCAACTTGGTAGTTATTTTTAAAGTATTATTTGGGTTATTTTATTCTTTATGTTGGGTGAGTCAAATGTCCTATTTAAATGTGTCTTTTAGCCCTTCTTGAAAACTATGCCCACAATGGGTTTTAAGTAAGGTAGTGATATCCCACGCCAGCAGACATATTTTGGGGATTTATAGATACCTGGTTATTAGAATCTAAACCCAGTTCTGACTCCAGTGCCCATGACATTTCACTTTGCCACACTATCTTCAAGAAATGAGTAAGACATTATAGCTGCCCCTGATAGATTTTCTACCTCCCTTGGGAGGCAGGTATATAAACAAATGATTGATGCAGAAAATTTAATGGAGAAGTAAGAAAGGTGATGCTAATTCTTACTGAGCATGTCTGGGAATGTACCATATAGAAAGTGGTATTTGTACAGAGTGTCACAGTGAAATTCACCAAGGAAGACAGGCAGAGGGGTTCTCCTATGTACAGTAACATGCTTTCAACCTAGCAAATAAATTAACTCAATCTTTCTTTCACAGCCATTTTTGGTGTAAAATTCCACATGGTCACCTAAAATTTTCCCATGCCTGTTCTTAGCAGTATCCTATAAAACATACTAGATTACAATTACAATTAGAAAAACAAGGTTTTTCTCTCCATGCTTAGAGCTCCTTAACCAAAGGGTCTTGATGACTTATTCATCTTTGTTTACTTAGTACAGTACCTCATAAAGATGAGGTATTAATACATATTTGCTGAATCAATAAACTAATGAGAATAAAAATATTTTGTGCAATTTTTGACATTCTATAATTGATACCTTTTGAAGAGTTTTGTGAAATAAAAATATTTTATATAGTAATAGAACATACAACTCAGCAATCTAATAATCATTTTACATATAAACAATCTCTGTATTTATATTTTGTTTAAATCCAGATTCCACTAGCTTTGTTTTAAGCAATTTCCCTTTCATTTACTTGTTCGTTCATCCTTATAACAAATATTTATTGATCACCTGGCATGTGTCATCCACTATCTTAAACACTAGGCATCCAGTGATGTCTGAATACACACACAGTCCCTGTTCTTGAGCTAAAACCAGCTAGGGAAAGGGAAGACATGCATTAAGCAAATATCACAAAAAGTAACATTCTCATATACTGCTAAATTCTCAGAAGGAAAGATACAAGATACAACAGAAATGGAAAACAAGAAGACCTTATCTAGAGTTGGGCTAAGAAAATGCCACTTGAATTGTGAACTAAATGCTAAGTTAAGTGCCCAAAGGGCTGAACATGTAGGGATTTCTAAGTAGAGAAAATAGGATATATGTGGATATATATGTTCAAACCACTGATAGAGAAGATCAGAATGATTAGCCATTAGTCAGTAGTAGTGGTGGTGGTGATAGGGGCAGAGAGTCCAGGAAGCAGATGCTGTGTAGAGTGATGGGAGGTAAAGCTAGGGAAACTAATTTGGGTTAGACCATTAGGGCCCGAGAGACCATGTTAAGAATTTTAGTCTTTGTCCTAAGAACAGTGAGAAACCACTGGGGAAACAGGGTAGGTGAGTAATATGTTCAAAAGTTCACTTCTCTCTGAGAGGATGCGGCTAAGCACCAAGTATAGCAAAGGAAGTGTAGGGAGACCCTACAGGAAGCTGTTACAGTAATCCAAAAATGAGATGCAGCTTTTAGTAAAGGTTGGAGGAAGTGCCCCTTCTTGATGAAGGAATCATCAAAGGAAAGTCATGCATTAGAACATAACTACTTGCCTAGTCCTTTAAGGATTTTCTTTTCCAATTTTTGCTCTTTATTGCTGACAGGCTCTTTGGTTGTGGTTGGTTCTCCAGAAGACAAGTGTTCTCTCTCCGTCTCTTCAGTGACCTCATCACCATCCAAATCCTCATTGTCCAGTGGTTCTATGTTCTCAGGTGGCTCCTTTGTCTTGGCGGGACCCTCTTTTTCAGTAGCAGACCCATAGGTGTTAATGATGTCTTCCAGTTGTCGATTTAGTTCCTCAGAGATATCTTGAACTCCCTGTTCAGACTGCACACCTGCCTTATCCTCCGTTGTTTGGAGTGTGGTTGAGGAATCCTTATCATCTTGCTTCTCCAGGCCATTTTGACTCAGTAATGATGAACTGTCCCCTGGAGGTGTTGACTGGGGTTCTCCTGAGAGCTGTACAGAGTGATTCACCTCCATACTGGGAGTAGTATCTAGTGGTAAGCATAGTCAAGTTTTATATAGTTAACCCAGTTATATGTAAAAGGTATGGATATTCCCAAAAGGCCACCTACTAATTACAATTTCTAACATAAAATGAATGTACTTTCACAAACCCTTGATGTTGCAATTAGTTAGGTAGAAACAGTGGGAGACATTTTTCCAAAGCAATTCACACTATTAGCATATTTTTGGTTTTGGTCTTTAATTCCAGTAGACATTCCTTTCACTGACATTAATGGAATAATTCAAGATATTGTTTTTCATTTTATATTTATCATATTGCTTAAGCCAACTTGTGTTACCCCTCTCTTACATTATTCTATGTAGACTTATGGTCATTGTAAGTATAGAGATGTCTATACTTAAAATGTTTAAAGTGGTGTTATTTTTTTTCAAAGTTAAAACATTTAATACAAGAGCCACAGAGCTTACTAAAAGCACTCATAACAACAGCAGTCCTAAACTCTATTCTAGTTCATAAGTGAAGATTTGATAAATATGAGTACATTGATATAAATGAATTATTATACTATATACAGGAAATACTTTCTTGTTTTTCAAGTATTTTCCTTTTCTCAAATGAGCAACACATAATTATCCATCAATAAAATATGTTTTCTGAGGTTCAAACTAGCTTCATTTTTGAAATAAAATGGAGAATGGAGGAAGGTAATAATTAACCAACAAACTAGTTTGGAACCATGGTGATGGTCAAGATAATAATTTATTGAATTTCTATAATACTTTTTTGTTCCAATATAAAAACTGAATTTCTTTTAGGAAAAGAAAAAGATTATAACTCTTTTTTTTTCTCAGTCAAGAAGCTCTAGGATAACTGTAATTTTAAGAAATAGCAATGTTTAATGAATAGGGAGGGAATGAACTTGAGAAATAATCCATATAATATGGCCTCTTTGGAAATACGGGCTGAAGTCCAAGCTGAGTCAAAGAATTCCAGGATTTCTGGCTATCTCCATTTCTCGGGTTGCAATAAAGTTGACCTAGGCCTTTAAGTGATGGTGCATTTTATTTATAAATGGTGCGTAATGGTCATGCTGCTAATTAACAGCATAAAAATATGATGGGGTTCTCATAATGCATAGGTTTTGCTGTTGCAGTGGCCTGAGAGGAAAAACAAAACATACTGTTCCCCATACTGCACAGCTTCCTCTTTTGTTCTCAGGGCAGGGGCTGTCAAGTGCTTGGACTCCAACAAGAACGGAAAATTCAACCTACAGTCCTAGGCCGCCCACTTAAGTACTCATTCACTTTGAAGGAAGTACTTTTTTCTCTTGCCCACTTGAATGCACCAACTTTATGATTAAACGATGCAGTAAACAGCCTTATTGTTTCCGTCACTGGCATTTCTTTATCCTGACCCCTACTTGCTGGGTACACTCATCTATATATAACTTACCCTCCCCTAAATCGGAGAGAGATACATGGCACCTGCTGTCCAGCCAGAAGTTATTTTAAGCTCTTCTAAAAGGAGCCATGGCATTTAGCCCTTCTTCTTTGCAAATCAAGGGAAGAGAATCCTTTTAAAATCAAAACTAAAAGCAGTAAACATGTACTGGCTTAAATACATATGTGGGTTTTAAAGTGTTAGGGAGGCTTCTGAGGATGGAATAAAATCTAAAGTCAACCCCAACTTCAAAGCAATGAATTTAAAACTGACTTTCCACAGAAGTTTAAGTATGGCTAGTTTAACTGCAAAAGTTGGGTTGTATTTGATTTATTCTTCATTCCTCAGAGGCCACAGCCAATGGTGTTTTTAATATTAATTCCATGGATATCCTTTAAACTCATAGCCCACATTTACTTTAAAACAGAATAACTGAATCTTTGTAAACCACAAGACAATTCAATTCCTAAAAGTAGCCTCAAGATAAATCAACAAAAAGGAAAAAAAAAAGTCAAAGAATTCCGCTACTTTTAAATTGTTCCTTACCATATTAATTAATTAACAGCAAGAAATTATTTCTAAATTTTATCTTCTTAATACACTTTATTGCTTTTTTTTTTCCTTCTTGAGAATTTTTCACTTGTATGGGGAATCCAGCAGATTATCACCCACATACCTTCCTGAGTAACACATTTCAATTATAAATAAAACAATGGAAAGTTCTTCCACAGTTCACGGGCAATCTCAAAGTTGCAAGTTTCGAACACCACAAACCGCACCCTGCAACTTCTTATAGGGCTTGGAGGAGTGTTTGTCGCACTTACCAGAAGACAAGGAGCTAAGCGAAAAGAGGAGAGTCAGGAGGCTGCGAAAAGCTAGTCAGAGAAGCTGCAACAGCCAGCCGGAGAACGGCAGGCAGCTGTGTTCTTACACAGGAGAGAGAAACGACACACACTCACAGGCACCAAAGCAACAGGAGAGCAGGGAGGGGGTGGGGAAGGAAAGGAACAGTGTATGACACAGCAAGAGAGAAATACACCAACTTTCAGTAGCTGCCTCCTGGGCAAGTATCTGAGGAAAGAGAAGCAGCTGGTAGATCATATCAGACTCTCCATGTTTTGTCCTTTAAAAAATTAAAACTCTCACTATAGGCTCCTCTGTAAGTATAATTTTTCACTGTTCTTTTGGGCAAAGATCATATTTTCTTATTTCTTAGTTTATTTCCAGTGTGGTCCATGATTCATCTTCTTTTTTTCCCCTTCTTATGCAAGTCTAATTAGCATCAGATTTCTCATAGGAATCTTGGCAGGGGGAATCCAATGGCATAACAAAAAGGAGGTGGGAGAACTACTTGAATTCTGATGTCTTCAGTTTGTTTGTAAAGTTTGAAATACTAGTGGAGGTGGCTCTCTTGGGGCTGGGTTTGGTGGCATCTTCAGAAACATGGTAATTGATGTAATTGGCCTCACATCCCACACCTTAAGCATGTTACCGCCTTCATCGCAGATAAGCCCTTGGGGAGGTAGTCACTTTCTTCCTGAGTTGGAGCCTTTTCCACCAGCTGCTCTTCCAAGTTTTTCCATCCCTCCTATGTCTTCAATTTGCTCCTTAATCCTTCTCAGGAAAAGAACCTTCTCTTCATTCACCCTAAAATGCCCCTTTCTCTTACCTTACATCTATGCCCTTTTCCTTCTGTTTCTAGAGAACATGGGTCCTCCATCAGACTTCCTGCTCTTGGGACTGGCTTGGCATAATGACACCCATTGTGGTATGCAGAATAATGCCACCAGAGAAATGTCCATATCCTAATCCCAGGAACTGGTAATATGCTCCTTTACAAGATGAAAGAGACATTGAGACTATGCATATGTGATTAAACCAAGGATCTTGAGATGAGGGATTATCCATAATTATCTGGGTGGGCCCTGTTTTAATCACAAGGGTCCTTAAAGATAAAAGAGGGAAGTTGGAGGGTCAGAGTCAGAAAAAAACTCCAAAAGAGGTCAGAGTGATGTGGGGCCAGAAACAGGGATTTGGGAAATTTCTAGAAGCTAGGAGAAGGAAGAAAGTGGATTATTCTCTAGATCCTCCAGAAGGAATGCAATTCTGCTGACACCTGATTCTAGTTCAGTGAAACCCATTGTGGAGTTCTTACCTCCAAAACTGTAAAACAATAAGTTTGTGTTGTTTTAAAGCTGCTAGATTCATGGTAAATTGTTACAGTAGTAAAGAAGAACTAAAATATTCCATCCCCAAACAATTTCTCACACCTTTCTCTGAGTTCAGGGGAGGTATAAGTTATATATAGATAACTGTTCCCAACAATAAGTATCATTTGATGATAGGGTTGGTAAACTAAAATGGGTGAGAGAAAAAAGTACTTCTTTCTAAATTAATGTGTCCTTGGTGAGGGCCACAAATGGGTGGCATACTGGAGTGCATTAAACAGATATAGTTAGATATCTCAGTGAATACAAAAAGTAAGTCCGTTCTCAAATTTAAGTAATGTATGAATTAGCAGAATAATTTAATGTTAAAATTAATAAAGGAAAAAAGAGAACTTACCATGATTGAAATAAGTTATTTTATTATCCATATGTACTATATGTATCAGTATGTACTAATGTAAAAATAGATATAAACTTCTGCTTATAGTTATTAGATGATACAAATTTTAAATATATATTATTTTAAAAGCCCAACAAAACAAATATGGACCATTCAAATGAATCTTACTTTTATGTGACAGATAATATTTGCTGAACCCAAATTGCTACTTGCAACATGAATATGGTACTGCCTGCTGGTCCTCTTCTAGAGTGTGCCTTATGAAATGACTTGATTTCTTCAACACTTGGTCCATCCACATGGTTACATAGTTTTCATACACATTACCTGTTATCATTTCAACTGGACTTCCTTTGATACAAATATATCATTTATAGCTCTTTCTTACTTTCTTGCTATTATTAAAGTAATGCTACTTGAATACTCTCACCCTGGCCATAACCCTAACCCTAATCCTAATCCTAGATCTGAGAAAAAAAAATATAAAAAAGAATGGAATATTACTCAGCCACAAAAAAGAAATGAAATCTTACTATTTGCAATGACATGAATGGAGCTAGGAAGTATGATGTTCAGTGAAATAAGTCAGTCAGTGAAAGACAAATACCATATGATTTCACTCATATGTGGAATTTAGAAAACAAAACACATAAACAGAGCAGGGGGTGGGGGGAGAGAAAGAAAGAGAGAGGCAAACCAAGAAACAGACTCTTAATTGTAGAAACCAAACTGCTGGTTACCAGAGGGGAGGTGGGGGTATGAGTTAAATAAGTGATGGGAATTAAGGAGTGTGCTTGTGGTAAGCAAGGGTGTTGTATGGAAGTGCTGAGTGACAATATTATACACCTGAAACTAATATTACACTATATGTTAACTAACTGGAATTGAAATAAAAACTTAAAAAAAAGTTGCACTACTTCGAGCTAAGTTGATAGATACACACGTGATAGTGATGGCACCAAATGCCAGTTATCTAGGTGATCCAGGACAGACTTATACATTTTCAATTATTATTGAAATGAATACAAACACACAAACTTGTAGCTCTCTAGAACCCATCTGTAGCATGGTAGAGGCCCAAAGAACTGGGCCTTAATTAGTTAATAATAATAGTATTATTATTATGGGTCTTACTTAATAAATTAATAATAGTATTTTACCTTTTTTTAAAAAAAAGATTTATTTATTTATTTTTGTGAGTGAAGTGGGTGAGGCAGAAGGAGAGGGGAGTGGGAGGGAGAATCTCAAGCCGCCTCCCTACTGAGCACAGAGCTTGACACAGGGCTTGATCATAACCTGAGCTAAAAAATCAAGAGTCTGACACTTCACTGACTGAGCCACCCAGATACCCCAGAACTCAGTGATTTTCCTTTGAGCTATTGTAAGGATTTTTTTTGGAAAATAACATTTTAATTTTTATGCAAATGGTATAAGAAAATAGAAAGTCTAATTTCTAATACCAATACAAAAAGTTTATCACAAGAAACAATAATCCCTTGTCCCTCTCTCCACCCTGTTCCTGCAACCTTGTCATGTTCCCCAGGGATAGTAATATTAAACCAATACAGGTATTTCTTTTGTTGTTTACTTTTTCCTTTATAAATAAGACACCTAGATTGTTGCCTGTCAGCTCGTCAGTTTTTGACATTACCTACTGTCTTCCCATAATAATAAAGATTTTAACTATACCCCATTTCCCTCGTTTTCTTCATAAAATATAACTCATTTTAAATTAATATTCTATATTTTCATTGTTGAAATATGTTCACTGCTAAATTGGGTAAAGCACTGTGATTATATATAATTCCATTCTTTTGTAACTTTTAGTTTTTCCTGGAGTTAATGATTACCTTTTCTTTTCATTTATTTAGTATTGAGAGTACTCTGTATTCCCCAAACTGCACAAAAGTTCTGTAAAATGCCTTGTTAAGCAATTTTCTCCAAGGTAAAATCTCTCAGAAAATTTATACATTCTAGTATCTTCTTGGAGATATCACCACCACATACAAACATCCCCAGAGACTTGACTTCTTGCTAACACAAGAAGGACTTTAAGGACTTCTTGGTGCACAGTCTTGGCTTGCTGCACAGCTGTGGTCCTAGCACTTCCCCTGATGTCATCCTGGGAATTCGCTTTATTTCTCTCTTGTTTCCTGATTCCCATTCTTCCTCTTTTGTGTTACACTTCCTCATCTAGTGAAACATATTGTATGCTGGCTTTCTGAGAAAGCATTTATGGGGGACTTTGTATGTCTCAAATACCTTTTTTGCTACCATTATACTTACTTGATTGCTTGGCTGGATGTAAACTTTTTTACAAAATGTAAAAAACAAACAAACAAAAAAAAACCCCTTTTTTTAATAAAGCTTTTTTTTTTACTTATTTATTGAATTTTTAAAGGCTCAATCCCTTGTTTTTTTAGGTTTCTAGTTTTTTTTTCCTTGAAAGTAGAGTCATTTTTATTCTTGATCTCTTGTATGATCCTTTTTTCTTTTTTTCTCTTTGTGGAACCTTTAGAATCTTCTCTTTATCCCTTATATCTGAAGTTTCACAATGATAAAATTTGCTGTGCATCTTTTTCATTTATTGTATTGGATGCTTAATGGGTTTTTAAATCTAGAGACTAATAACTTTAACTTCTTTCTCCCTTTATCATTGTTGCTCACCTTCTTCCTCCTCTGGGCCTCATATCCCTGAACATAGAGTCTTTCTGGTTAAGATTCCCCAGAGAACAATCCTTATGTATCCCGAAAAGGTGGAGAGAAGTTACTTTACTTTGTGAGGTGGGATTGTGGACCCTTGGGTTTGACTCTTCATTCCCTTAGTTAAAAACCAAAGAGTAAAACCCAACAAAACAAAACAAAACAAAACAACCCAGCCCTACTACTACTTTTGATAGTACCTCTATTTGTTGAGTATTAACCTCAAATTCTTTAGTCTTTTCAAAGTCTATCAGGAAAATTATTTGTTTCTAACTCTGCTGCTACCTTTCCCTCAGCTCACTAACCCATTTCTGTTAAGCATCCTTTTTCTGTTCGATTATTTACCATTCTGTTTTTTGTTCTAATCCTCATTCATTATGGTTTGGGGTTTACGGATTCAATTTTTCTGGTTTCATTGGTGTTATAAGTTTTTATGTCTTGTTCTTATTTTCTATAGAGTTTTGGAGGAAAAAAAAGATCAGAAAGATTTTTATAAAGCCATCTTGGAGTCAGGAAGATCTATTTAACCATCACAGTTGTTCAATGATGAAATGAACTAGCAGCCAAAATCAAAAGCTTCAGTACCAGAAATATCTCATAAAGCCTTGATTTTTTCTTTCTTTTAGATATACTGAAGAAGAAACTTCTGCATGGGGTGCAGGAAAATTAGATGAAATGACTCGTTTAAGACCTTTACCAAATATGTATTTATTAATTCTATAGTTCTTTACTGTGAATTTAAGAGAGGTAGAAATCATTTAATAATTAAGATTATAAGTGTGAAACTCAGGCAGTTGCATATGGATTCCAGATCTGTCTTTTACTTAGACTATATTTTATTTATTTATTTATTTTAAGTAGGCTCCTTGTCCAGTATAGGGCTTGAATTTATAACACTGAGATAAAAAGTTTCATGCTCTTCAGACTAAGCCAGCCAGGTGCCCCCTTAGACTATATTTTAACTTCTTCAACTTCAATTTTCTTCTCTGTAAAATGGGACTACCTATTTTATATGGCTGTTTTGAGACCAACATAGAAAATATGGTCTATATAATCAACACGTAATCTGTGTAAACTGATTCAAATAATGACATGTTGAAGTGAAACCCGTGAAATGGAAATTAATATTTTCTACACGAATAGCATTTTGAAATTGTTGCTATCTAGAAGCAAAGTTAAATGTGAGAATCTATTATATTATATCTTGGTCATGGTATATACTTGGCCTGGATTAGACTGGCTTGGGGTGAGAAGCAAATCTTTGTACATTCTGTTCCTACTCACCAGACAACACCTCTGTGTTTCTGGAAAAGGAGAAAATGCAGGATTGTGGTCAACAGAAATAATTTCCACTCAGTCTAAATACAAAAACCTATGTAGCAAATTACAATGTTCGATTCTTGTGGTGATGCCTCTTTAATTTGTACTTCTTGTGTTCAGTTGGTCTCCAGAAGCAAAATTTATGATTTACATCCTATGAAAAGCCTTTGGTTTTATTACTTCTAAACAAGAATTAACTAAACAGGATTATCTCTAGAAAGGGCAATGTGAACTAGCTTTCATGAATAAAATAAATCATTTGAAATTTGCATAAATATTGGGTGCTACACTTGTGCTTGGAAAGAGCTCCACTTCTTCAATAGCCTTATTTGATTACACTTAAATTTTTTTCATGATAATAATTTAATCATGAATTTCTTCTTATAAATAATGCAGATACATTTTAGAGTAAGCTTCTTTACACTGATTCTCTGTTTAATCTGAATTAACAAGATTTTGCTTCATGCACTGTACAAGGGAGATTTGGCTTGTGTCAATATTTTGTTCAAGGAAGGTCAGAATGAAGTCTGTCACATGTATAATTTTGGCTCTCTCATCTTTGAAAATCCCCCTCTTTACCAAATTGCTGAATATAGTAGAGATCTGGGAGCATAGGGCTTTGTGTTGTCTTGTTCATTTAGAATGTGTCCACTGAGGGTAAAACTGAATTTTAATAGCTGTCAAGGGCTGCAGCAACGACATTGTCCTGAAATGGGCTTTACCATTCCAGCCTCTGAGTGCCTGCTTGAAGGACACATGGTTGAAGCATGGAGACATTTTTCTCCTTAGTCCTGTCTAAAACATGTGTCATCAGCGATTTGCCCAGCAGAGTTCCAGGATGTTCCTCAGGTAAGTGTCTGTTTATTGCTGCAGACCAATAGGAAAATACTGCTGACGTTTGATACTCATAACATAACTATGGGGTCAGATGCTCCTGAACTCCAGGGGCTTCATAACTTTTGGTGTCTCACTTCCTCTGGCTCATGGTCCCTACAGAAAACTCGGGCTATACATCCCATTTGAAAGAACTGTGGTCACTAAATTAATGGCAACAAGAAGGCAATGATACAGATTGAAAATACCAATTGCTGATGATCCCATCTTTAAGGTTGCCAAGCCACCAGTGGTTTTGGGCTGTGACTCCCTGTCAGGTATATCCCCCCTCCCAACATTTCCCCTCTTCTCATTCCTTCTTGTTCTGGGATTTGATGACTTCTGTGGCATCTGTAGAATCTTGGCAAGGAAAGGGACCTCACAGATCATCTTGCCATCTCCCTTGGATTCAGGGGTTTTGTCCAGAGCCACCTGACCTGCTGCTAGGTAGATGACATTTTGGTGAAAAAACAAAACAAAACAAAACAGCCCTTCCTAATAAGACAGCACTACTTGTCAAGTATTAAAGAAAGGAATAAAGTCTTCCAAAATGATAGATCTGTGGTGTTTTACCCCAAGCAATTGTGCCTCCTTTCAAAGGTTTGACAAAGGCTTGTCTTTCAAAAACTCTTTTTTGAGGTTCAGTAACTAATGACTACAAGGTTCATTTTTCTTTTCTCTGTTTAGTATCAAAGGTTCTTTTGATTCTCCTCTGTGAGGGTCATGGGTTCTTCTCTCCCCTACCTGAGTGTCATAAGGCACCCTTTCCCCTGCTGATTACAGAGAATTCCCAGAAAGGGTTTAAGGTTGAACTTGTGTTTAAGAAAAGCCTGTCATTTTGATGTGTTAAAAAATAGGGGTGTGGTGGTCACCTAGTTATAAGCTGGTGAGTTCTCTTCTCCTTCCTTCTTGCAATGTAGTTCTTCTTAGAAAGTCTGGACCTATTTTTAAATTCTAAGTATGTAGCCTTTTCCTCCACAATAATTTGATGTGGTTTTGATAGGATCTAGAACAACATAGACCCTGAGAATGGCAGAGGTGATCAGCGGGATAGGACTGAGTGAGCAAATGCTTAGACCACTGTCACTTTTCTATCCTCCTTATTATGTCTCCTCCCTACGTCCCTTTTGTGGTATGGGATGCCTAGGCTTTATTGTTTTGGAGTCAGACCATTAACTGAGTTTGTCTATCTGCCTATCTAATCTTTAAGAGCCTTTTCAGCTCTTAATAATCTTTTATGTGACTCGTTTTCCTAGTCTAGAGTCTAGATTCATTTACCGTTTGTGCTCCTTAGTTCAGTTTCAAGGACTGGGAAGGAAGCACCTCACCTCTTCTATTCATTTTTAAACCATTTAGTGGAACCCATTCAATATCCATTCAGCATTTAATTAATCAGTAATGGTGCCAAACTGTAGTTGGATCCTGTCAGAGCTGGCTTGTTGTTTAGCCCCAGGGGTCATCAATGTAACTAAAGGGTCTCCCCAGCTTTGTATGTCGTGGTGGTCCTACGTTCAACCTGGACTGTGGCCAGATGGAATCATGGTATCTGGAAAGGACAAATTCCTATTTGCCTTTCTCATAGGTATCTAAGAGAGTTTTGCTAAAGCATTAAAAACATGATGGGGTGTGCCTGATTGGCTCAGGCAGTTGAGTGTCTGACTCTTGATCTTGGGTCTTGATCTCAGGGTTGTGAATTCAAGCTCACAATGGGTGTGGAGCCTACTAAAAAAATAAAGATAAAAATAGATAAAGTAACAAAAAAATAAAAACACGAAGGGTAATTCAAGGGAATCATCTTGGGGATCTGTATAGCATCCCTGAGGGCAAAAGGTCATATCTTTTAGCACTTTAAAGGGGAAAATGTCAACTATTATTAAAAAGTAGTGATACCTGATTGTTGGGGTTGTCAGTGCCCAGGTCAACTTCTGCAATCTCTGCTGTTGTTCTTTGCGCTGTATCTACTTTCCTATGACATCCCACAAGCCATCCCTCCTCTAGGGATGCCAGGAAGACTTCTATCATTTGTCTAGAAATAAGAAGCTCCTGTGGCATGATCACTATTTCCCTGTAGATTAGGAGAGGACAGTGTAACACTAACGGGTTTGGGTCCTCACCAAAAGAAGTAATGTCCTGCAGTGTCCCACACTGAATGGGACAGAGAGCCCTCACCAGAAGAAACCTGTTCATGGAAATTGGTGCTTGAACATGGGCCAAACACTGCCTGAACACAAAACAAAACAAGCTACTGATATAACTTTTCAAAATTCAAATTTTGAAATCCAGAGATCTTAGAATCTGAAGAACGAAAAATTTTGCAGGGTGGGGGGAGGCAACAACAAGCCAAAAATTTTTTTTTAAGGATTTTTTTCATTTATTGGAGAGAGAGAGAAAAAAAGAGAGAGAGAGTGTTTGCAAGAGAGAGTGGTGAGCATGAGTCAGGGGGAAGGGCAGAGGGAGAGGGAGAAGCAGACTTCTTGCTGAGTTGGGAGCCCTAGGACAAAGGGCTCAATCCCAGGACCCTGAGATCATGACCCGAGCCGAAGGCAGACACTTAACCGCTTAACCAACTGAGTCACCCAGGTGCCCCAACAAGCCAACAATTAAAAAAACAAAAAACAAAAAACATACACTTAATTGAAATAATGAAGTTTATTGGTCAAAGCATGTATAAAGAATTTGTATTTGAATATTTTGTTTGAATGAAGTTATATGTCTTTAGCTAAAAAATAGGATGGCAACATAAATGTATGTAGATGAAGTTAAATGTTATATGAATTAAGCTGCTTCAAATAAATTTTTTTTATATATCATAAACGTAAGGTCAAAAAGAGACATTTGACTTTGTGCTAATAAGAAAACTTAAGGCTGAGGAAGATATAGGAAGCTTGGGCCTGAGTCAAATTTTGAGAGGAGAAAAAAGTGGCAGTTTAAAATCTGTCCTCATAGCAAAAACCCCAGCTCTAGAAAGATAAGGGTTGAATAACAGCAACAACAAAAATGTAATCTGGTGGGTTTCCTATACTACTTATTCCTAAATTGGGTAATTCTGTATTGAAAATCTGTTAAATTTTGAAGTGTAATCATACCTACAGGGTATAATGAGACTGGAAAATTTAATGTGATTTTGTGTTTTTTTCTGTAAGGTTAAATGACACAAGATTAGACTTCTGCATAAAAACAAGTGAAAGTATACAATTATGTTAGGTAAATGTACATAGTATTTCTATTGAACTCCTTATTTTTGTTATATTCTGCTTATCTTCTGATATCTCAAAGTCATTTTTGGAAGCTTGTGTTCCTAACATATTAAGTAATGGGTACTTTTATTTATTCAAAGGCCCCTGAGAAACTCGAGTTCTATTCCAGTGTCACCTGTAATTAAAGACATGTGTTCTTGATAAATGAAAATTTATCAAGAGATATATTCAAAACACATGAATTTTTGATCATAGGTTAAAGGAGAGACTTTGTGTCTAAACCTCAAAAGCCCAAATTTACACATCATGGTATTTGCACACAAAGTCTTTCCTTGATCTCCCTACAGAAAATTAAACACTTTCAGCTGACCTGGCCCTGGATGGAAGTGGAACTGGGAGGATCAGTTGGGCTCAAAAAATGCAAATAAAACACTCCATGATATGTTAATTTGCTATGGAAATGAAGAAATAGTGTATAGTATATATAAGGATGTGCTTGTGGCTCAGGAAAAAGGGAAAGATACATTTAAAAAGTATCAGGGGAAAGGCAAAATTTAGGAGAGCTAAAATTTAATTAAATGTGTGAAATAGAAATTACTAGAAATTAAAGAGGAGTAAGAAGGATCAATTTGTCCAGCACGCACTTAGATAATGAATTTATACTTCTAATTGCTCATAAAGTCATAGTGGATCAGAGGTCAAAACTCTTCCCATCCTCTCAGAGTGGACTGGGCTAGTTTTGGGGCTCTCTTCCAAAGCTGAATATTGGCACCAAGAAAGAAGTAGTTACCCAAAGCCTCCTCTTCCTCCGACACAGAATTGGCAGCTGTGAGGATGCCAAGACCTCAGACTCAAAACCAGTTGAGACAAGTGAAACTTAAACCATTTGTCAAACAAGCATCTCACAGCTATGAAGAATGAAGCCTTCAGAATGAACTTAGAACCAAGTACCTGGAATGCACATCTTTTCTGGGATCATGCTCTCAAAATAAAAGTGACTACATACAGAATGGTGAGCTTCATTCAAGACTTTATTGTTCATATTGATATTGGGATGTATCTTTTGGAAGTCTTAGTCAAATAAAGAAAAGAAGTTATTCTTATGTAAGAGAAAATGTGCTACGATTATAGAATTCATCAAATTACAGAGGAACATTGTAATTTTAGAACAGGATTAGAAATATCAGTATAAACTTTAAAAGAAAACTTTTGAGGCACCTGGGTGGCTCAGTTGGTTACATGTCTAACTCTTGATTTCAGCTCAGGTCATGATCTCAGGGTCCTGGGATCGAGCCCCACATCAGGCTCCTCTCTCTCTCTCTCTCTCCAAAATAAATAAATAAATCTTCAAAAGAAGATTAAAAAAAAAAAAAAGAAAGAAAACTTTTGTAGCTTTGATATTGAAATAACCTAGGAACAATGTTACCCCATGTTGTACCCTATTACTCAGTTCTTGGTGTCTCTATTTTTTCATTAAAAGAAACTAAAGATCTTTGGAGAAACATCTGTCTATGCATGGTCTAGACATATAGCTTGGACAGTTTGGATCCTCTTCTGCCAGAAAGCAAGAAATCTTTCAAAATAAATGAAGTCATATCAGAAAGACAGGAACCTGCTTAAATGAAGCTACCACTAGTCAAAGTTGTGACATTAAAAAAGCCAAAGTTGTAACAAATCATCTAGTCAACTTACATACATTTAATCTATTAAAAAACCATGATTCCCTAATGATGAACAAAAAGGAAAAAAATCACATGAAGTATTTGAAAGAAGATGAAGGGAGTAGAATTTATTACTGCTAAGCCTTGTTTTTTACTCAGCATTATTGACTTGTTTATTGTACCTGTAAAGATTACAGAAATTAGCTGATCCTCAATGTATCAGTTCGATGGCATCTTCTGACACAAGGTAAGAATGTCAGTAGAAAGACTCCATAACTTGTGGCTATAAGTCAGTTAATCGCCAAATTCCAAAATTCATTTGCATCACTTTTTAAACGATGCAAATGGGAATGAATGTGTCCTGTGCAAATGTCTTTGAAGGAAAATGGAAAAGGCAAATGCCACCACAGGGAGCAAAAGAAGGTCATTTCAAAAGATGGAGCAGGACAAGAAGATTTGAAGGGGCAACAGCAAGGCTGTCGGCTGAGCTTGCTCGTGCACATTGAAACAAAACCCAGGAAGACAACAGGATAGGACAAATCTTCAGACAAAAATAAAGGCAAGCAAAAGTGAAAAGTTTGAGATGGCTCACTAAGAAACAATAGAAGACTGCCTGCAGAAACCAGAGAAGCTAAAAGTGAAGAGCAGTTAGTATCATATACCAGCTCTCACCTATGGTCCTTGGATGTCTCTTCTTGCTAATCCAGAGGTATTTGTACCAATTCTTTATAAATGCAAATTATTGGTAGCTCTAGAAAGACTTTTTTAAATTAATTTAAAAATTTTTTTATAAACATATAATGTATTATTAGCCCCAGGGGTACAGGTCTGTAAATCGCCAGGTTTACACACTTCACAGTACTCACCATAGCACATACCCTCCCCAATGTCCATAACCCCACAACCCTATCCCTCCCCCACCCCCCCCGTCACATTAAGATTCTTTTATGGTTTGCCTCCCTCCCAATCCCATCTTGTTTCATTTATTCTTTTTCTACCCCCCAAACCCCCCACGTTGCATCTCCATTTCCTCATATCAGGGAGATCATATGATAGTTGTCTTTCTCCGATTGACTTATTTCGCTAAGCATAATACCCTCTAGTTCCATCCAAGTTGTTGCAAATGGCAAGATTTCATTTCTTTTGACGGCTGCATGGTATTCCATTATATATATATATAAAAAATATATTCTCTTCTATTTATTTATATTTATTATATATTCTATATATTCGATATATATTCTATATTTCTATATTCTATATATTCTATATTATATATTCTATTTATTTATTTATAGACAGAGATCACAAGTAGGCAGAGAGGCAGGCAGTGGGGGCGGGGGAAGCAGGCTCCCCACTGAACAGAGAGCCCAATATGGGGCTTGATCCCAGGACCCTGGGATCATGACCTGAGCCAAAGGCAGAGGCTTTAACTCACTGAGCCACCCAGGTGCCCCAAGGAAGACATTTTAAAGGAGAAAAAAATTCCACCCCTTATTTTACTTGCCCCCCCTTTTTAACATATTTAAGTAGGTGCCTTTTTTCCCCCCTTTCACTGAAAATATTCTTTAAAAAGTGAATGATTATCTTTTGTGTTAAGTTAATACTCCATAGACTGCAGAAGGGCAGTTTGAATAGCCTACAATAGGTGGTGTAACTAAAGAAAAATTTGAAGTCATAATCATGTATTCGGCATGACAAGTATTTCAAATGATTTACTTTTTTAAAATCCATTTTTAAAGTAGAATCATTTCCCTCAATGCCTGCTCCCTGTTCTTAGTTTTTTCATTCGAACTGTGACATCTTTGTTGCTGGTACTCTAGTTTTCCTTATTACTTTTTTCATGTGCTGTCAAAAGAGTAGAAATTTTTGTGTATATGCATTAAAATACAAGTTGGAGGGATATTAGATCTAACAGCTCATCAATATTTTAAAATACCAGTATTTGAGATCCTCTATTTAAGAACAATTTGCCTACAAATTTTAAGATAGAAAGCTGCTGAAAAAATTGCTATGGATTATAACTCATGAATTTTTAAACATTCAGTGTTTATATTAAGAATTATTTACAAGTAGCTTCATAACATCTATGGACTGATCAAGGAACACAAATTTCAATTATGTAAAAAATTAAATGGAAAAAGCATCTACATATTTTATATTTTCAATTTGTAAGTCTTTAGAGGCAAAGAGTTATTTACATAGCTTAAGAATCCCAAGCACATCAAACAGATCATCCTGGACAAGATCTGTAGATTTCTAAAGGTAGATGGAAGAATTAGAAATTGTTTATAATATAAATCTAGGAAAGTGAGCTGGGTGATCACTTCTCTCAGAGTCGTGAAATTATGAACATGGTTACTATAAATAGAGTTTTGCATTAATCCTCTGGTCTTGAGAAGGATCCAGATCCTTCATTTGTCTCTAACAGTAAATGATTTCTATTGATTAGAAAGGGAATCATCTTTCTCAATATGTATACACCTTTCAATCCCCCGTAGACTTAGAATTAAGCAGAGAA
Source organism: Neogale vison (assembly GCF_020171115.1). NCBI lineage: Eukaryota > Metazoa > Chordata > Mammalia > Carnivora > Mustelidae > Neogale > Neogale vison. Next base: position 62,727,219 of record NC_058091.1, on the reverse strand, counting down.
AAACTTAAAAGGGTCAAAACAATATATTAATATGAGCATCAAGTAGGCACTGTTAGATCTATCTAGGAGAATAGCCATGATTGCAGCCTTTCATCCAATTTCATTACAGTGATCTATTTTGCCTAGAACCCCACTGGACTGTGTTTCTTGGGAACAAAGATGGTGTCTTTTATCTCAGCATCAGATGGCAGAAAAAATTCAGTATGTTTATTCTTATCTAACAAATAATATGGGAATTTCTTCTTGAAATTCTGCTTAAAATTTAGAGCTTAGAGCTATAAATTTCTTAGAATGACTGATAAACAATGATACTTCTACATACAAAGGAGGGGAAAAATAAACTGGTAATTTTGTTTTCTTTAGTGATGCATTTAAAAGTTATTTCCTTTCCTTCCTTGGAGATCCTGACAATAAGAAACCATCTTAGAGGCTGCTGTGCACAGGGTGATTTGAGAAGTCCTCCTTGGTGAAGTGATATTTGAGATGAAATTCAAATGATCAGAAAGAATTAGCCATTCCAAGACCAGCGCAGAGAGTCCAGGCAAAGGGAGAGCAGGTACCCACTTAGCATTCTTATCCTTGACTTGGGCCTTCCCCTTTGCCTTCCTTACTCAGGCCCTGTGTTCCCTCAACCTTTTTTTCTTTTTAGACCATGGAAACTGACAATCAATTTGGAGTAAAAAAAAAAAAAATCAATCATTACAGACGGGATACGGGACAGTCTTTAGCATTATTAAACAGAATACTTTGTGTCTTAGCATGAGGCATTTGTAGCTGGGTTCCTCCAGCCATGCCCAGAGATATCCCAAGGGAAATGGTTAGATTCTTCACTTTGAAATGCCCATTAAAGTGACACATCCCCAAAAAGAAGGTATCTATCCCAAAAACAAATTTCCAGTCCTACCATTCAGTCTATCAGATAAAAATTTCTGGCAGTTAAAGTATTACTATTCTATTCCTCTTTCCAATTATGAAGCTTTCAGGGCCATATTCCCAATTAGTAGCCAGCTACCCAATGAAGAAGTATTTTAATTATTAAAAAAAATATTTTTTTGCACTGGCAAATAAACTGCCATTCTGTTTCACTGCCAGACACTGTCAGGTCTAACTGTATTTTTTAGTAAATGCTAATATATCACAACCAATGAAATAATTATTTAAATAACAGTTAATTTAGAGCTAAGGTAAGAACACAAGTTTCCCAGGCTCTAGATGAGCTAGCCAATCCTATACCTTTCTGCCCACCACAATGTCTTGTGTCATTGAGGACACTGGTTGACAATGTGGCCCTAATGTTTTTTTGAAATCTTGATCAGTAGAAGCTGGAGAAACTTTTTAAAAAGTAGCAAACTTTCAGGACCCCTACGTGGCATAGTCAGTTGAGGGCCCAACTCTTGGTTTTGGCCCAGGTCATCATCTCAGGCTGTGAGGTGGAGCCCTGTGGGGAGACCCTGTCTGGAGCCCCCACCTGGAGCCCCTCCTCTGGCTCCATGCTCAGCTGGTCATCTGCTTGAGATTCTCTCTCCCTCTGCCTCTCCACCACCCCTCCCTCAAATAAATAAATCTTAAAAAAAAAAAAAAAAAAGAATCCAGGATGACTAATACAGTACTATTCTGTTTGGTGTCATTGTTCTGATGGGGTCTTTATGCAAGGCCCTTCCTATCGTCAAGGACAGGACCTTCCTGTGAAGATGTTTCTTCTTCAGTCATCTTTGAGCAAAAGGAACAGATCTTAGGACCTTACACTTAAAGAAGGGTAAAAAAAAAAAAATCATTCCTTCTCAACTTGTCTTGAGTGATCTGGACTCTTAGGTACAGTTATATTCAGAGCATTTCTGGGGTTAGAATAACCTGACCCTTACTATGTTCACTCTGTCTGGGAGCACCCATATGGACCCTGAAAGTAAGTTGAGACTAAACTGTGAGGGTAGCTTCCTCTAGTAGCATTTGTAGCATTTGTAAGATGCGTTTCTGAGAGTGCTACATATCAAAGAAACTACAGTATCCTTTCATCATTTTGTTGCAGTTTGAACTTAGCTGCATCCCTTAGTTAAGGGAAAAGTCTGTCCCCTAGGCTGGTTAGGTGTTACCAATGGCCATTTTCCACAGTGGTGCTGCTCCTACAGAATGGAGATCTTAGGACTCCTATCAGGAGAATGGAAAGGGAAAGAGTGCCTTGGCTGGGAGTTTGGGCCAGAAAGACCACAGGCAGGATCTGTTGTGGAGCATATATGACAAAGCTCAGTGGTGCTTTCAGAAACAACTGGGGGCAGTTGATATGGGAAAGTTCAAGCTGTTAAGGTAAATTCTGGGTACTAACATAGCTGAGAACTTATTTTTTAAGACTCCTGTGTTGCAGGTAGCCCTAGTATTCATTTATAAGACTTTTCTTCTCTACAAAATGGGATTTCAAACCTTACAATAATTTTATCTGGAACAATACTACGTATTTTTAAAAATTTTTAATTTTTTTTAAAGAACTTGTTACAAGCATGAAAGAGAGTAAATTATGAGTAAAACTCATGATCTTCGAATTCTTTGGATAAGTCAGCATCCATGTAATTATTTGTTTGTCATCTCTTATTACTTATATGAATGACATAATAAAGAAACAACTTCTGAATACAAATTTTATACAAGTAGAATATTTATGGCATCCCAGAGAAGTTTGAGTTTCAGATTCCGTTTAAGTTGAATGTATTACAAAAACTGTGAAACACAAGGATGGATATCTAGGCAAGGGGGTTTGAAATTCTTCTGAGAATAAAACAAATGATAAAAGGAAAATAATTTATTCTGGCATGAACAAAAGGTATGCCGGCCAGTTTTTTAAAAAAAAAAAACACACAGTTCCTTTTTTATAACTTTAGAAATAAGCCATTTAATCGAGAGAACTATAGTGAATACTATTTTAGACAAAGAATTTACAGAGAAAACTTGGATTATGAGATTAAAGTTACAGACTGAAAAGAAACAGAATGGGCAGGTTTTTATCAATGGAAAGAAATTAAAAAACCAAGTTTTATACAGAAATAATAGTAAAATCTCTTTCACTGAAATAATAAGTTAAAATGACAGGGTGAAAATACATTTGGTAAGAATATATAGAGAATAATGCAAAAATGTTGTAGGGAAGTTTCTACCTATGGCAGAGTAGTTTATATCAGATTAACTCCCTTCCCCTAAAAAGAACAATGAAAAAAAAAGTATTAAAATTTAAACTCATCCCTCCCAGCTTTTGGAGACATCAGAGAATAACTGAGGTTATTAGGATTAGTGGGATCAAATCCTGGAAACAAGAGCAATGCATTGATGCAAACATGACCTTCTTTACTGGTGGTCCTCTCAAGCCTTTTTCTGATAGGTAAGTGGCACAGGTGAGAGGATAAATGGAAAGAGAAGTCTTAGAACTTTTATTATGCTCACAAAATTGAGTAGGCAGGAGTTGGGGTTCCATATGGCCAAGGTAGCTAAGATTTGAGAAGTTAAGACCTTGGAATAAAGGGAATTGCAAGGAAGTGAGTCCATTATTCTGCAATTATTTTTCTTTGGGGTATTTGGTAAGTTGCACAGGGTGAGAATGTGAGCAACAAAGCAGAAAATGTAAACTAACTTAGGATAGTTTCACAGTGTTTCAGAGACACAAACACTCTGTGTTTCAGAGACACAAACACTCTATTTAGATATTTCCAAAGATGTCTTGGATTTTAATAATTTCAGTCCCCTATTGGATCAAAGTGATTAACAACATCTTTGTCTCCTAGGAAACAAACAAACAAACAAACAAAATACCCAACTTCTTCTTCTTTTTTTTTTTTAATGTATTATTGGCCCCAGGGGTACAGATCTGTGAGTTGCCAGGTTTACACACTTCACAGCACTCACCACAGCACATACCCTCCCCAATGTCTATATCCCCACCACCCTCTCCCAACCTCCCTTCCCCCAGCAACCCTCAGTTTGTTTTGTGAGATTAATAGTCTCTTATGGTTTGTCTCCCTCCCGATACCATCTTGTTTCATTTATTCTTTTCCTACCACCCAAACCCCCTACGTTGCATCTCCACTTCCTCATATCAGGGAGACCATATGATAGTTGTCTTTCTCCGATTGACTTATTTCACTAAGCATAATACCCTCTAGTTCCATCCATATCGTCGCAAATGGCAAGATTTCATTTCTTTTGATGGCTGCAGAGTGTTCCCTTGTATATATACCACATCTTCTTTATCCAGTCATCTGTTGATGGACATCTAGGTTCTTTCCATAGTTTGGCTATTTGGACATTGCTGCCATAAACATTCGGGTGCACTTGCCCCTTCGGATCACTATGTTTGTATCTTTAGGGTAAATACCCAGTAGTGCAATTGCTGGGTCATAGGGTAGTCTATTTTCAACTTTTTTTTTTCAAGATTTTATTTATTCATTTGATAGACAGAGATCACAAGTAGGCAGAGGCAGGCAGAAAGAGAAGGGGGGAAGCAGGCTCTCTGCTGAGTGAAGAGCCCGATGCATGACTCGATCCCAGGACCCTGAGACCATGACCTGAGTTGCAGGCAGAGGCTTAACCCACTGAGCCACCCTGGTGTCCCTATTTTCAACTTTTTGAGGAACCTCTATGCTGCTTTCCAGAGTGGTTGCACCAGCTTGCATTCCCACCAACAGTGTAGGAGGGTTCCCCTTTCTCCGCATCCTCACCAGCATCTGTCATTTCCTGACTTGTTAATTTTAGCCATTCTAACTGGTGTGAGGTGGTATCTCATTGTGGTTTTGATTTGTATTTCCCTGATGCTGAGTGATGTGGAGGATTTTTTCATGTGTCTGTTGGCAACCTGGATGTATTCTTTGCAGAAATAACTGTTCATGTCCTCTGTGCATTTCCTGATTGGATTATTTGTTCTTTGGGTGTTGGGTTTGCTAAGCTCTTTATAGATTTTGGATACTAGCCCTTTATCTGATATGTCATTTGCAAATATCTTCTCCCATTATGTCAGTTGTCTTTTGGTTTTCTTTACTGTTCCCTTTGCTGTGCAAAAGCTTTTGATCTTGAAATTCCAATAGTTCATTTTGGCCTTTGCTTCCCTTCGCTTTGGCGATGTTCCTAGGCAGAAGTTGCTGCGGTTGAGGTCGAAGAGGTTGCTGCCTGTGTTCTCCTCAAGGATTTGAATGGATTCCTTTCTCACATTCATCCATTTTGAGTCTATTTTCATGTGTGGTATAACGAAATTGTCCAGTTTCATTTTTCTGCATGTGGCTGTTCAGTTTTCCCAATAACATTTGTTGAAGAGGCTGTCTTTTTTCCATTGGACAGTCTTTCCTGCTTTGTTGAAGATAAGTTGACCATAGAGTTGAGGGTCTATTTCTGGGCTCTCTATTCTGTTCCATTGATCTATATGTCTGTTTTTATGCCAGTACCATACTGTCTTGATGATGACAGCTTTGTAATAGAGCTTAAAGTCCGGAATTGTGATGCCACTAATTTTGGCTTTCTTTTTCAATATCCCTTTGGCTATTCAAGGTCTTTTCTGGTTCCATATAAATTTTAGGATTATTTGTTCCATTTCTTTGAAAAAAATGGATGAGATTTTGATGGGGATTGCATTAAATGTGTAGATTGCTTTAGGTGGCATAGACATTTTCACAATATTTGTTCTTCCAATCCAGGAGCATGGAGCATTTTTCCATTTCTTTGTGTCTTCCTCAATTTCTTTCATGAGTACTTTATAGTTTTCTGAGTATAGATTCTTTGCCTCTTTGGTTGGGTTTATTCCTAGGTATCTTATGGTTTTGAGTGCAATTGTAAATGGGATTGACTTCTTAATTTCTCTTTCTTCTGTCTTGTTGTTGGTGTAAAGAAATGCAACTGATTTCTGTGCATTGATTTTATATCCTGACACTTTACTGAATTCCTGTACAAGTTCTAGCAGTTTTGGAGTGGAGTCTTTTGGGATTTCAACATATAGTATCATATCATCTGCAAAGAGTGATAGTTTGGCTTCTTTGCTGATTTGTATGCCTTTAATTTCTTTTTGTTGTCTGATTGCTGAGGCTAGGACTTCTAGTACTATATTGAATAGCAGTGGTGATAATGGACATCCCTGCCGTGTTCCTGACCTTAGCGGAAAAGCTTTCAGTTTTTCTCCAGTGAGAATGATATTTGCAGTGGGTTTTTCATAGATGGCTTTGATAATATTGAGGTATGTGCCCTCTATCCCTACACTTTGACGAGTTTTGATCAGGAAGGGATGCTATACTTTGTCAAATGCTTTTTCAGCATCTATTGAGAGTATCATCTGGTACTTGTTCTTTCTTTTATTAATGTGTTGTATCACATTGATTGATTTGCGGATGTTGAACCAACCTTGCAGCCCTGGAATAAATCCCACTTGGTCGTGGTGAATAATCCTTTTAATGTACTGTTGGATCCTATTGGCTAGTGTTTTGGTGAGAATTTTTTTTACATCTGTGTTCATCAAGGATATTGGTCTGTAATTCTCTTTTTTGATAAGATCCTTGTCTGGTTTTGGGATCAAGGTGATGTTGGCCTTATACAATGGGTTTGGAAGTTTCCCTTCCATTTCTATTTTTTGGAACAGTTTCAGGAGAATAGGAATTAATTCTTCTTTAAATGTTTGGTAGAATTCCCCTGGGAAGCTATCTTGCCCTGGGATTTTGTTTATTTGGAGATTTTTGATGACTGTTTCAATCTCCTTATTGGTTGTGGGTCTGTTCAGGTTTTCTATTTCCTCCTGGTTCAGTTGTGGTAGTTTATATGTCTCTAGGAATGCATCTATTTCTTCCAGATTGTCAAATTTGTTGGCATAGAGTTGCTCATAGTATGTTCTTATAATTGTTTGTATTTCTTTGGTGTTAGTTGTGATCTCTCCTCTTTCATTCATGATTTTATTTATTTGCTTCCTTTCTCTTCTTTTTGATAAGTCTGGCCAGTGGTTTATCAATCTCATTAATTCTTTCAAAGAACCAGCTCCTAATTTCATTGATTTGTTCTATTGTTTTGTTTCGTTTTGTTTCTCTTTCATTGATTTCTGCTCTGATCTTTATTATTTCTCTTCTCCTGCTGGGTTTAGGCTTTCTTTGTTGTTCTTTCTCCAGCTCTTTTAGGTGTAGGGTTAGGTTGTGTATTTGAGACCTTTCTTATTTCTTGAGAAAGGCTTGTATTGCTATATATTTTCCTCTTAGGACTGCCTTTGTTGTGTCCCACAGATTTTGAACAGTTGTGTTTTCATTATCATTTGTTTCCATGAGTTTTTTCAATTCTTCTGTAATTTCCTGGTTGACCCATTCATTCTTTAGAAGGATGCTGTTTAGTCTCCATGTATTTGGGTACTTTCCAAACTTCCTCTTGTGGCTGAGTTCTAGCTTCAGAGCGTTGTGGTCTGAAAATATGCAGGGTATGATCCCAATCTTTTGATATTGGTTGAGTCCTGATTTAGGACCGAGGATGTGATCTATTCTGGAGAATGTTCCATGTGCACTAGAGAAGAATGTGTATTCTGTTGCTTTGGGATGAAATGTTCTGAATAGATCTGTGATGTCCATCTGGTCCAGTGTGTCATTTAAGGCCTTTATTTTCTTGTTGATCTTTTGCTTGGATGATCTGTCCATTTCAGTGAGGAGAGTGTTAAAGTCCCCTACTATTATTGTATTATTGTCGATGTGTTTCTTTGATTTTGTTATTAATTGGTTTATATTGTTGGCTGCTCCCATGTTAGGGGCATAGATATTTAAAATTGTTAGGTCTTCTTGTTGGACAGACCCTTTGAGTATGATATAGTGTCCTTCCTCATCTCTTATTATAGTCTTTGGCTTAAAATCTAATTGATCTGATAGAAGATTGCCACCCCAGCTTTATTCTGATGTCCATTAGCATGGTACATTGTTTTCCACCCCCTCACTTTAAATCTGGAGGTGTCTTCGGTCTTGTAGGCAACATATTGATGGGTTTTGTTTTTTTATCCATTCTGATACCCTGTGTCTTTTGATTGGGGCAGTTAGGCCATTTACATTCAGGGTAACTATTGAGAGATACCAGTTTAGTGCCATTGTATTGCCTGTAAGGCGACTGTTACTATATATTGTCTCTGTTCTTTCTGATCTACTACTTTTAGGCTCTCTCTTTACTTAGAGGACCCCTTTCAATATTTCCTGTAGAGCTGGTTTGGTGTTTGCAAAGTCTTTCAGTTTTTGTTTGTCCTGGAAGCTTTTGATCTCTCCTACCATTTTCAATGATAGCCTAGCTGGATATAGTATTCTTGGCTTCATGATTTTCTAGTTTCATGGTCTGAATATATCATGCCAGTTCTTTCTGGCCTGCCAGGTCTCTGTGGATAAGTCCACTACCAATCTACTATTTTCACCATTGTATGCTACAGACTTCTTTTTCGGGCTGCTTTCACGATTTTCTCTTTGTTGCTAAGACTTGTAAATTTTACTATTAGGTGACGGGGTGTGGACCTATTCTTACTGATTTTGAGGGGGGTTCTCTGCACCTCCTGGAGTTTGATGCTTATTCCCTCTGCCATATTAGGGAAATTCTCTACAATAATTCTCTCCAATATGTCTTCTGCTCCCCTCTCTCTTTCTTCTTCTTCTGGAATCCCAATTATTCTAATGTTGTGTCATCTTATGGTGTCACTTATCTCTCGAATTCTCCCCTCGTGGTCCAGTATTTATTTGTCTCTTTTTTGCTCAGCTTCTTTGTTCTCTGTCATTTGGTCTTCTGTATCACTAATTCTCTCTTCTGCCTTATTTATCCTAGCAGGAAGAGCCTCCATTTTTGATTGCACCTCCTTAATAGCTTTTTTGATTTTAACTTTGTTAGATTTTAGTTCTTTTATTTCTCCAGAAAGTGTTTTTATCTATCTGGAGAGGGTTTCCCTAATATCTTCCATGCCTTTTTTGAGCCCAGCTAGAATGTTGAGAATCGTCATTCTGAACTCTAGATCTGACATTATTACCAATGTCCATATTGATTAGGTCCCTAGCCTTCAGTACTGCCTCTTGTTCTTTTTTTTTTTTTTTTTTTTTTGTGGTGAGTTTTCTGCCTTGTCATTTTGTCCAGATAAGAATATATGAAGGAGCAAATAAAATACTAAAAGGGTGGCAAAGACCCCAGGGAAATGTGCTTTAACCAAATCAGAAGAGACCCCCAAATGATGGAGAGGATAAAGGGGATAAAAAGAAGTTCAGAAAAAAAATTAAAAGAAAAAAAGCAAACAAATAAAGAAAAAATATAAAAAAGGACAAAAATATATATATATTAGACTGGTGACTAGAACAGGGTCACCCTCTTAATTTTGGGAGTATTTTGGTCTCTTAGAAGAAACTGCCTCCCAAAATTTTAAAGAATGAAAAACATATATAAGGGTGAACACAATGAAGGGATGGAATATGCCTATAAAGATGAAAATAAAAAAAATTTTTTTTTTAATTTCTAAAAAAGTAGTTGATAAAGTAAGTTGGTTGGGAGAATAAAGAAAAAGAAGGTGGAGGGAATTTGCTCAGGCTGGAGACTAGAATAAGCCCTGAGCTAGATTTAGGGTATATTTTGATCTATTAGAAGAAGTTGTACCCCAAATTTTTTAGAAGAAAACACCCTATGTGTATACAAAAAATAAAGTTAGATACAATGAAGGATAAAATATGAATATAATAATGAAGGTTCAAAAAATATTATTATTATTTTTTTAATGAAAGGTATTGTTAAGATAAACTACTTAAAAAACATTAAAAGAAGAAAAGCTAAAAGTTTAAAAAAATTAAGCAGAAGAAAAAAATAAAATTAAAAAGAAATTTAATTAACTGCAAGACTAAAGAATCATAAGGAGAAAGCAATGAATTTCATGCTTTGCTTTCTCCTCCTCTGGAATTCCGCTGTTCTCCTTGGTAACTTGGTCTTTGCTAGATTTCTTGTTGATCTTCTGGGGGAGGGGCGTGTTGTAGTGATTCTCAAGTGTCTTTGCCTGAGGCAGAATTGCACCACCCTTACCAGGGGCCAGGCTAAGTAATCTGCTCAGGTTTCCTTTCGGGAGCTTTTGTTCCCTGAATGTTTTCTGTAGATTTCTGGAGGACAGGAATGAAAACGGCAGCCTCCCAATCTCTGGCCCAGAGGAGCTGATAGCTCAGGGCCCCACTCCTCAGTGTGCCCTCAGAGAAGAGTGCTCAATCACTCCCATCTCCCTGGCCTCCGGCAGCTCTCCGAGCTCACCTAGCCTGTGACCAAGCGTCTCTGGCACACAGCTCTACCTGGAGTCTCCGAACCCCGCAGATACCTGAGGTCTTCCGGGGGGGTGTCTCCCCAGATCTTGTGGGGACCCCACTCACAGAGCAGTGGCCTTTGCCACTGATTACGGTTCAAGATAACTCCGAGTTGAGAGATCACTCCTTGGTTCTGTCTCTGTAGCCAGCTTCCCCGCTCTAATACCTGCGAGTTCTGCAACACTCATCCACCCCCAATCCTTCTGTGACCCCACGTGGGCTTCACCCCGGTTTAGTTTCTGGAGCAATGTCCCTCAGTGGAGCAGACTTTTAAAAGTCCTGATTTTGTGCTCCGTTGTTCCGCCACTTGCCAGGAGCCAGCCCCTCCCCCCCCACGGTCTGTCTTCCCGTCGCTTTGGATTCACTTCTCTGCCGGTCCTACCTTTCAGAAAGTGGTTGATTTTCTGTTTCTAGAATTGTTACTCTTCTTCTCTTCAGTCTCCTGTTGGATTTGTATGTGTTTGCAATGGTTTGATAAGCTATCTAGCTGATCTCCTGCTACCTGATATCATCCCAGCCTGCTACTTCTCTGCCATCTTGACTTCTCTCCACACCCAACTTCTTTTAAGGAGGATGTTATCCAGAGCCTATATAGTTCACTGTTCACAATGACTGGCATTCAATAAAAATTATTAGACATTCCGGGAAACAGGATAAAATGGCCAGAACAAAAGTAAATCAAAGCAAACAGACTTTTGGTTGATCTATGTATTAGAGTTATCACACAGAAACTTTTAAATAATTGTGATTAATATTTAAGAAAATTGATAAAAAGAGAATTCCACAGGAAGGCTGGAACCTATAAACACAATCCAATCAAGATTTGGAAAACACAAATATCAAAATTAGATCTCATCAGACAAATTTAATTTAAATTAGAGCAGAGAAGATTACTGAGCTGCCAAGTGAAAGTGTTAAATGAAGGGATGCCTGGGTGGCTTGGTTAAGCATCTGCCTTCTGCTCAGGTCTGATCTCAGGATCCTCTGTAATTCAGTTCCACATTGGGATCCCTGCTCAGTGGGGAGTCTGCTTCTGCCTCTCCCTTTGCTGCTGCCCCCCCCAACCCTGCTCATGTACTCTCTCTCTCTCTCAAACAAATAAAATCTTTTTTAAAAAAAGTGTAAAGTGAAAAAGACAAAAAATACAAAAGAGAACAAGATATATCTAACAAATGGTGAGAAATTCTTTCGTATGTGTATTTAGAGCCCCAGAAGGAGAAGAAGGAGAGAATGGGGAATAAGTAGTTAATGAGCATCGTCCAAAACTGATGCAAGATATCAAGCAAAGATTCAAGAATCTTTATAAAACCCAAGCATACCTAGGTAACTTATAGTAAAACTGCCTAAAATTAAAGACAAAAAGGAAATATTAAAAGTATTCAGAGGACAAAACACATCTTTTCCAAGGAGTGATGAAAGCCAGAGGATAATGGAATGCTATTTTTAACATGCTGTAAGAAAACACTGCCAACTTAGAATTCTGCAGGCAGCAAAACTATCTTTCGAAAGTGAAGATACGATAAAGACATGTTTTTCAGACAAAAATCTGAGAATATTTATTGCCAGTAAATCCACATTAACATTGATTAAGGTAGAGAGACTCTCAAATATTAAGTTATAAATGGATAGACTAAAATGATGAATTCACTAAAAGTAGTTAATTTTTTAGGGGGATCTGAGAAAATGCAGCTTGTTCAGGATTTATTATGTTTTGATGAGTACTGCACATTAATAAATCACAATCTGGGCCACTTTTTAAAAATCTGAAGAATTTGACAAAGAATTATAACAGGAAACAATAGGCAAATTTAGAAAGTCTTAGCAATAAACAGCACACTAAAATGGCCATTAGGTGGGTAAAAAGTCAAAAGATTATCAGTTTAAAAAACACATTTCTACTACCTTATAAATATTTTGCTTATGTCAATAATACAGAACTAAAATATTTCATAATTTGTAGCGGATTCAGTGCTTCATGTCTTTTTTTAAATAAATTTTCTTAAAGTGATTAAAATCTAATGTTTTAAATTATTCAGTCTTTTAAGTAAATATGAATGCCCTGTACCAACTTTCCTCCCCTCCTCTTAAATAAGAGTTACCTAAGAAACAGCTTTTAATTGGTAATTAAGTCTATGCGTTTTCCAAAATATTACATAAGACATAGGTCCTATTTTACCAACGTGGGAGTATAAATTTGATCTCATATCTATTAAAATTTAATTTGAAAATTAAAATTATAATAATTTTGAGCATTTATTCATTCTTTCTTTAGGTTTTCTGCTTCCAAGTAACTTCTAAAAACCACAAAGAATATTTACAGTGAAAGAGACAATCTCCTTTATTGCTAACTGGTTATGACTTGCCAGTTTCAGTCCTGGAGAAACACAGTTGTTGCCAGTGAACTGTTCCTTTCCTACATGTTATTCTCACCAAAAATCCAATTCTTGGACATGGGTTAGAGAAGAGGCACTGGAAATCTGAGGGAAATTTTTCTCATATTTCAGTTTTACTAAGAATGCAGAAGAATCTTAGCTGTAAATGTTTTTCCATTTTTTTCTTCCAGAAATCATACAGAGCAATGAGGAAGGTGGGAAAACATTTCACATTTGACCTTAATGAAATTAAACTATAACAGAGAATATAGCTACAGAGCCAGCAGACATTAAAAAGATAATGAGAGAACACCACCCAAAAAAATCCATGTGCATAAATTTGATAATGTACGTGAAATGGACCAAATTTTAAAAATCCCAGAACTACCCAAACTCACCTGAGAAGAAATAGATAACTTGAACAGTCCTATAACTATGAAAGATATTAAATTTGCTGGATGAAATCTGAAAAAGGAATGTCTAGTTTCATGTTGTTTCACTTGCAAATTACATTGAAATTTAAAGAAATAACACCAATTCTGCATAATCTCAGAAAATCAAAGAGGAGAGAATGCCTCCCAATGCAGTTTATGAGATCAATGTTATTCTGATGCTAACACCAGACAAAGATGGTACCCAAAAAAGAAAAACAAGAGGAAATGATGTAAAAATAATCTACACAATATTAGCAAACTGAATTCATTAATATGTAAAAAGAATAATACAGTACAACCAAGTGAGGTTTATCCCAGGAAGGCAAGACTGGCTCAATATTTGGAAACCAATCAGTGCAATCTGCCATATAAATAGTCTGAAGAGTTGATAGAGAAAAAAGCATTTGACAAAATTCAACACCTATTTATGATAAAAACCTATACATGAATTTTGTAGAATTCTTCACAGTGACAAAATACTGAAAATAAAATGTCTTTCAGTGGATAAATGGATAAATACACACTGGTATATCTAGATTATGGAATACTACTAAGCAGTAAAAAAGGACCAACTATGAATACATATAACAACTTGGATCTAAGGCATTATTCTGAGTGAAAGAATCCAGTCTCAAAAGCTTGTATACAGGATTCCAATGATATGACATTTTCTAAATGACAAAACTGTAATGGCAGAGAACAGATTAGTGGTTGCCAGGGGTTAAGGGTAGGGAAGGTAGGATTGTAAAGAGATAGCACAGGGGAGATTTTAGGGATGATGGAATGGTTCTGTATATAGATTATGGTGGTGTTTATACAAATACGTGTTAAGTCTTGTGGAAATGGACTTTTATATATTGGGATTTTATATAATCCCACAAGTTCAATATTATTCTTTTAAAAATAATTTAAAAACACATTACAGCCACATGGTCATCAAGAAACAAATCCTACAAACTCTGTATTATATGGAAATATGGCCAAAAGTAATTGAGATCAGTGAATCTTCATGGAAATCTTTTTTTTCCAATTTATTTATTTTCAGATAAACAGTATTCATTATTTTTTCACCACACCCAGTGCTCCAAGCAAGCCGTGCCCTCTATAATACCCACCACCTGGTACCCCAACCTCCCACCCCCCCGCCACTCTTCATGGAAATCTTTGATAAAGTATTGTGTTATAGAGGAGAATGGACAGTGTGAAAATGGGCAGTGAGGAAGATATTGGAAATTACCATCAATATTCACTTTCAAAAGAAAAGGGCACTCCTCTGAGTGAGCAGGACTGAGAACAAATAGGAATAATTACTGAAGGAGATAGAGACTATGCCATGGCACATGCAGAGATGGGGGACAAATGTGGCAGACCTCAGAAAGTACCACTTTCTGAAAGGGAACACATGGGTTTATTTCCCTGGATAACAGTAGCCAGTGAAGAGATCATCACTCCCATCCACACTTCACTGGCCAACACCAGTCATTTGGCTTCAACTTTCAGGGGAAGTACATATCTACCTTGGGAAAAATGACCACCACAATCCACCTTTCTGGTAATTAAATTCAGGCTACTTTGCTTCCTGCATGCAAAATATACTCAGCTCTTCTCTGGGGGTAATATCTTTAAAGTCCCACTCAGTCACAGTATGAAATTCAAATTCCAGTGTCTTCAGTGTGGGGTTGTTTCTTCATTAGGGGATGGTTCATAGGGGTCTCTAAATCAAATCCAAGTGTGGCTCCTCTTGATCAGGAAACCTAAAAGAACTAGATGACAATATTATCTGTTTCCTACTCCAGATTGCAGTAATGGACAAATGGCGAGGGGCAGAGGAAAAGGGAGAGAGAGAATCTTAACCAGGCTCCATGCCCAGAACAGAGCCTGATTTGGGGCTTTATCTTACAACCCTGAGATCATCACCTGAACGGAAATCAAGAGTTGACTGCTTAACTGACTCAGCCACCCAAGTACTCCTTGATAACACATTCGTAATGCACTGATGTAAAATTGACCAAGATTTCTGGAGGTCAATATGGCAAAATGTAATAAAAGCTTTAAAAATATTCATTACCAGGATTTAGTTATTTTTATTCTAATAATTTATCTTGAATAAATAATCAGAGGATGCTGAAATATTTCTAGTCATAAGAATGTTCATTACAGGCTTATTTATAATAACAAAAATTAGAAGCAACTGAAATACCCACAGGATAAAAATAGAATTATTACACATTTATGAATAGGAAAGTTTTGTAGCTCTTAAGGACCATTTAATGACATGGGTTCATGCTCATGATATAAGATCAAGGGGTAAGGTGAGTTTAAAACTGTCGTTTTTCACCTTGAGATCATGCTAAATGAAGTCAGACAGAAAAAGACAAATACTGTATGATCTCACTTATATGTAGAATAAAAAAAAAACCCTACAAAAAACAAGCTCAAAGATAAAGAGAACAGATTAGTGGTTGTCAGAGGAAGAGTTTGGGGTGGGGAGTGACATGTGTGAAGGGGATCAAAGGTACAAATTTCTAAACTAAAACAAATAAGTCATGGGGATATAATGTGCAGGATGGTGACTTTTATTAACAATATTATATTGCATAATAGAAAGTAGCTAAGAGAGTAAATTATAAAAGTTCTCAACAGAAGAAAAGAAATTGTAACTATGCATGGTAACAGATGTTAACTAGACTTATTGGTGTCATCATTTCTTAATATGAGCAAATATTAAATCATTATGTTGTATACCTGAAACTAATATAAAATGTCAATTATTCATCAGTTAAAAAATTGTTATTGTAGAATGAAATGTACCTTTGTAGATATACACAAATGTTTATGTATACAGACACAGGGTAAAAAAATGTGAGGAAGCATGCTACATGGGTGGAATTATGGATAATTTTAATTTTTCTACACATACTTCTGTGGTTTTCATTTTTTTCCAAGAAAAGTCTGTTACTTTCATGAAAACTTTACTAAATATAAAATGTAAATTGTAACATCAGTGGAAGAAAGCATATGTAGGGTTAGAATGGGAAGGAATTTTATGACAATTAAGAAAATACTCTACTTCATGTATAGTTCATTTGATCCTCCAATATCCTAGAGAAGAAATCTGGGCGGGTTTTTTAATTTCCTCTTAACAGGTGCCTAAAGCTATCTTCAGATAGTTGAATTATCTAAAACACTGCACTGAATGGGTAGCAGCGCCAGAGATAGGACTTCTAGTCTAGAAGTTTTTACACCATTTTATGCCATTCTCTTCTATAGCAGACACTACTAGTGGTCTACATAGAATTTATAAAAATCTGTATTCTGGCCTCCCTTACCCCTTGGCTTATTAAATGAAACATAATCACATCAGCCCACTCAGGAGCATTTACTTTGGGCAGGGAATTTTCCAAACATATTATCTCATTTATTCATCACACCAATGTCTATGTAAGAGCTATTATTGTTTTCATTTTCGGAGGGCAAATTTATGGCAGAGATTAATCAACTTGCCCAAGTTAATTGACTTCCCAAGACCTCGCATCTATGAATGGTGGAGACAGGAATCTCATCCAGGAGTTTGCTTTCAGAGCCAGTATCTCTTTTCCTCTCCATTTGTGTAGGCAGGAGTCACTGGGTGGCACTGCCTGTAGAGCTCTTCTGCCCTTTTCTGCTTTCACCTTCTTCCTGCCTGAAATGGGTATACTGCCAGGAGCTATGGCAGCCATATTGCACCTCTGAGGCAAATGTGGAGATGGAAGCCATGTGTTCGGGATGGTGAAACAGAGAGGAAAAGGAACAGGGTCTCTGTTGATATCATAGATTGCCTACTAGCTCTGGAAGACTTACTTCCAGTTGTTTACGTTCTTTAAGATACTGTTATTTGGGCTTTCTACTGTATCCAGTGGATTGTATTCTAACTGACACACAGCCTTTCAACGTGGGAGCCTTGCAGAGCTCAGTGGTCGGACCTCTTTTCTGTCTATACTGACTCCACCTAAATGCTTCCACCCCATCACCCTTTTGAACTCCAGATTTATATATCCAACTGTCTACTGACATCTCCACCTGGGCATATTTGTTGGACATAAACAATTTAACATGTCCAACATGTATCATCGTTTAAAATTCCTTTCCAGAGAAGTTCCTCCTCCAGTCCTCTACATTATGGAAAATGGAAACTCCATTCTTCTAGTGACTCAGACCAAACGACTCCCCTCTTTCTTTCCCTTCTCACATCTGATCCAGCACCAAGTCCTCTCAGTTCTTTTTTCAGAATTCAACCACTTCTCATCTCTTCATTGCTATCACCCTGCCATAATCATCATTATCCCCTGAATTATTAAGATAGTGTCTTGTTACCTGCATCTGCCCTTACTTGTTACCTTCTTCTGCCCTTGCCTCCTTCCATCTACTTTCAATCCAGCCGTCAGTGTGATCTTGTTAAAATGTAGATTATGTTGCATTACTGTTACGCTTAAATCCTCCAGTGGTTTCCTATCCCTTCAAAGTAAAAGTCAAAGGCCATAAACTCTGTAAAGACTGGTCCCCTGTGACCTCATGACCTCACTCACCTCTCTCATTTATTCCACTGCAGCCATGCTCCCTACCTCGTTTTTCTACCAACAAACACTCCAACACCCTGCATTGAGCTTCTGCATTTGTTGTTTACTCTGTCTTAAAACCTGTTTTCACAGATGTCTATAAGGAGAGATCCTTTCCTTTCTCCATTTCTTCCTATGAAACTTACCTTACTAGCAAATGCTTCCTTGTCACCTCTTTAAAATATCAATATTCCCCACCCCCAGCTTTGTATCTTCATGGTTCATTTTGCTTTACTCTTTAGAACTCATCTAACACACTGTATATCATACTTACTTACTTTGCTTGTTCTTTATCTTCTCTTCTAATCTGCGTGTTGCGTGGAGCAGGAATTTTTGTCAGTTTTTTCCCCCATGCTGAATCCTATGTAAACATTCGCTCACCGAACAGCGAGTGTCCCAGGACAGAGAATCTTGCGGTAATTACTTTTTGGATGTCCGTTCCCCTAAATCCCTTATGCCCTCTAGATCTTTCCTCATTTTCAAATATTAAGCCAGGATTTCTGTGAGAGATCAGGAGGAATGTCAGTTGTCTTTTCAGTAAGAAGCTTCCTTTTGGGTAAGTGACTATGTTTTTTCTTCACTTAAAGACATAGGAAGTAATTTTCTCAGTGTTGATGTTTGGGTCCGCACAAGATGAAGTAGAGACTTGGATTGATTAGTGTATGGTTAGGACCTCTTTTTTTGCAAGGAACTTCTAGAGATTGATTATAGTAACCCAAGAAAAAACATTTGTTTACTGTTCAACTTACTTATATAACAATGGGCACATACGTGGACTTGAGTTGGGGATGAATGGGAAAGTCACCAAGAATCATGAGATGAGGCACATAGTTTGTGTCTCATTGTCTTCCCTCTGCACATCTGCTCCACTTTTCTCTCTAGACTTACTTACTAACTTCCGTTGCTTACTCATAATTTCTGTTTCCTCTTCAGTTTGCAAAGGCTTTATAGTCTACTACAGAACTTCCTTTCACATCTGCTCCCATCCTTCACTTCTGACTGATTCAGCCCCTATTTCTCAAAATTGGTCCATTCTAGTTTCCAGTAGGGGATACTCCATGGATTGCCTTTGTCAGGGCCCATCCCATGTCCAGTCTGTGCCTGCAGGGTTATACACCAAAATATATCCTCAGAAGCTTTGAGCAGAGAAGGTGAATAGGAGTCCCCCACCCCCGCCACCCCATCCTGTTTATTGTCATCTCCATACAGATGGAGATGACATAACCCTACTTTTTACTTTAAAAAGCACTCTGGGAGCACCTGGCTGGCTCAGTTGGTTAATTGTCTGCCTTTGGCTTGGGTCTTGGGATTGAGTCCTGCATGGGGCTCCTTGCTCAGCAGGGTGTCTGCTTCTCCCTCTGTGATCACTCTCTCTCTCTCTCTCTGTCAAATAGATAAAACCTTTGAAAAACAAAACAAAAACAAAGAAAAGCACTCTGGGACATGGACATTAAATTATGATTTCTACTTTGTTCACCATATCCTAGCACAAAATGTTAAACATGCAGCCTGAGCTTAAATTTGGTTTGGGAAACCCCAGGCCAAAGTTTGTCCAACTTCCTCTCAAGCTCAAGGGACAGAGAGTCTTTGTTTGACTAGTGTACTTAATTTATACTTATTTTTGTCTCTGTTTGACTGGTGTACTTAGTGTCTATTTATTTTTGTACTGTAACTAGTTTAGGACCACAGTTTATGAAATGCCTTGCTCCTTATGTTATTGTTTCTGGAAAGGAAAGTTCTATTAAATTGTTTTAATTTGAATATAGAATGATTTTTTAATGATTAAGGTCTATTTTGAAAAAAAAAAAATCCTGAGTTGAATTCAAAGGTATGTCAATACTTCCCAGAGTCAAGAATATTAGACTGTTGTTCTTGATCAGATAGCATAGAGAAAATTCTGGTATATTCATATTCTTATCTCACAGATGAACCAGTGCTGGAGTCTTGTCTTCTGCTGCCATAAAGAAACAGATATGGTGGGATTGGGAAGGAGACAGACCATAAGTGATTCTTAATCTCACAGAACAAACTGAGGGTTGCTGGGGGGAGGGGGGTTGGGAGATGGGGGGGTGGGGTTATGGACATTGGGGAGGGTAGGTGCTTTGGTGAATGCTGTGAAGTGTGTAAACCTGGCGATTCACAGACCTGTACCCCTGGAGATAAAAATATAAGTTTATAAAAAATAAAAAAAAATTATTAAAAAAATTTTATTTATTAAAAAAAAACAGATATGGAATAATATGTGGGTAAGAGCAGAGCCCCACAAATTAGTCACATGTTGTGACTTAGTGACATTAGTCACACAGAGCATCATCTGTGACTAGAAGATAAAATAAGTTCCTTTTATGATACTATGTTTGATCGCTAATGTTCTGAAAAAAGCTAATCTGTGTTTTTCACAGTGAAAACTAAAATATATATCCTTTAAAGAAATAAAAGGCTGAACCCAACTGTAGAAATTATATTTACTTTGTAAATCAAATTTGATGCTAGCCTCTGCGTCTGTGGTCAGAGACCGAAACAATTTACTAACTGCAAGAGTCACTTCCTCATTCTTCAAGGGGTGTTAATTTTTATGCCCACTTATAACCACCATTTCCTTCAAATGCAAACACACAGAGTCAAACAATCTGACATTTAATTGTCAAATATTTTACATTGCAGTAAAACGATTGTTTATTTAAAAATCCTTGATCTAAGCTGAATCATTCCCCAAGTCAGTAGTACCTCCTATTTATGAGGAAAAGAAAATGAAATGTTCTTAGGTTAATCAAGAACTAGGAGATATTTACTCCAGGCAAGACCGATGTGGTGGCATCAGAACAGCCCCCGTCCCATACTTCTCAGTCCCAGTGTCTCAGATGGGGAATATTTCCTTCTCCCACCAGAGCCTTGGGATCCTGTCTAAACTTCACACCGGCTTCAACCACACTGCTTTCTCCCTTCCCTCCTCCATGGAATGGCCACCTTTACCACTGCTCATCTATGAGAAAGTCCCCAGTGCTTGTCTGCCTGCTTGGCTTTATCTTCCCTAAGCTGATGGCTGCATGAGGGCAGGAGAGGTATTTCCTCTATTCACTTTTGTATACCCAGCCTTAGTACAATAAATATTTGTTGACTAAGGAGAGAACAACTCAGCCTCTGATAGCACCAAGCAGCCATGGACTTATTATCTCTCTTTTGAAAAACTCACTTTACTAAAAGTTATGACCAAAAACACATACATAAATTTCTATTTCAGTCAAGTAACAATGAGAGACTAAGAGCAATTAGTCCGTCATATCTATTGCTCTCTGCCTTATTATTGGCTTTATTTGACTGATCTGGTGGTTTAAACAGGTGTTCATTTCTGTACCATGTTTCTGCACTCCTCTCTCACTCTTTAAGCTGAGCCTTACTGGTCTTTCAGTTCCTTAAAAGTGCCAGGATCTTTCTTGCCTCTGGCCCTTCTGCCAGCTTTTTCTCTGCTAAGAATATTCTCCCTCTTGCCCTCCTTGACTTTGCTAACTCATACAGCTCTTCCAGAGTCCAGCACAAATGTCATTTTCTCTGAGTTGTTTTGCCTGATCCCCTGATATATATTGCCTTCCCTGTGTTCTTCCTCTTCACATCTTGTTTTTGAATTCTGCATAGCACTTCTCATTTTAACATATTTATGTTTATATATATAGATATTTATCTGGCCTGAATATTTATTTGTACATTTATCTGACATTTTTGTTCTGTGTGTTTAATATCTGTCTCCATTTGGTAGGAAGTTCCATAAGAATAAGGTTGCAAATGCAATGCCTAATACATAGCGAGTACTTAATAAATATTTGTTGGAAGAATGAACACACTGCTAGATGAATAGAGTGTCCCCTTCCTCCCTCAGAGTTGCATGTATGTTAAAAGGGTTGAACTTCCCTTGGAGAGAGGGAAACCATTTTTTTTCCCCTGATAACAGTATATATACAATATAAATCAAGCAATGAATAAAGGCAAAATTTAGAGTAGCAATATCAGAAGACATGGGACATTTCATTTCAGGTTACTTCATTTACTATTAATCACCATTTAGATGTGTTTCCTTATCTGTTTTTAGGGAAAAGCTTCAGCCTTTTCTTTACGGTTTATAAACCTCCACGCTACTCTCCAGTTTCACAATGGTTTTGGCTTTAGTACCAGAAAGTTCGTATACATGATTTTTTTTCAACTTTAATTTAACTGTATGTAAATTAAGAAGGTAACATATATTTAAAATATGTTACTTTACCCTTACTTCCAAATAAAACTTGGAAATTTCATACTATTTGGATATTTCCCAGATATTAGACAAAGCAATTAATATGAAAAATGAAAGAACGACCAGAATTTTAATAGAAATAAATTTACTGCCACAGAAGTCTAACATTGTATCATTAATGCAATACAGTATGTAAATATAATTTAACCTAAATTTGGTAATATATACTTTTAGTTTCCTAGTAGACAAGACCAAAAGGAAGTCTAGTGGATTCTAGAGGTCTCTTTCGATATTATGGAAGAAATATCTATATACTGTAAGAAAACAAACAAGCAAATGGTATTCTTGACATCGTAAAGCAGGCAGAAATTGTGTTCCAGGGGGAATTCCTGACATGGATCCATACAGAGGAGCAATGATAACACAGTGGACATTACCTTTAAATATTATTTTATATAAGACACAAAAAGTTCTATGAATCAGACCATTTTTATATATTGGCTATTGACAGATACTGAAAGGATAGTGTTAAACTTTTGCAAAGACTTTTCAGGGAGGAGTTAAGATACTATGTGGATGTTGCTTTTTAAGAGATGAACTAATTTGAGAGAAAAGCAAAGTTTATTAAGAAAAGAGATTAAGTAGAAATCAATACTTTTCCAAATATTACTTATGATAATGGACCCTAAAATGAACAGAAAAAAATCATTCTTTTCTATGTCTTCTACTCAAGTTTCCACCCTGAATTTCTGGGTTCAGTAGGGCATTATTCTAAATCTGATTTTGGTTAGAATTATATTTTAAGAATGATTTGCCAAACATACCATTATCTGCAGGATCAACTGACTTGATATGCAGATTTTTCTTCCTATTGTCCGTATGGCCATCTTCCTATTCAGAAGGCTGGATAGATGCTATTTAGCTAAGATCTAAATAATATCCTTTACACACACACCTGCATACATATATACACAAAAACTGAAAGGGTTAAAATGTACTAAATTTTGAAAACATTAAAAATTAAAACTCTGTCTTTCAGAATATTACTCTTATCTCTTCTCATTCTGCCAGCATGTTAAGAATTTAAAGGCTGGTTTCTTTGATACCAAGATCATACAAGTGGGAAGAACACCATTTAAAGTGATTAACAAATACCAATATGATTCTGACTTTAATTTGAATACTTCATGCGAATGAAGGAAAAATAAAGTAGTATTTTGTGGTTAGATGGTCATCTTTTTTTCCCCCTTACAACACAGTGAGAAACCCAGACCTGGCATCTGAAATCTGTCCTATACTTTCAAAAGAATAAAATTCTCTAAAGAATTTGTAACTTGGAGTGACAGCAGAATTATCTTTTATATATAAGATTGATTTCATAAAATCCATTCTGAGGAAACTATACTTGAGATATTAATGACAGTGAAGAATTGGCCAGGATTGAGACATGTCACTCAAGACAGTTTCTTTCTTTTTTTTTTTTTCTTTTTTAAGGATTGATTGATTGATTGATTGATTTTAAAGAGAGAGCAAGAACAAGCACAAGTAGGAGGGGCAGAGGGAGAGCAAGAGAGAATCTCAAGCAGACTGTGCACTGAACGTGGAAACCAATGTGGGGCTTGATCTCACAACCCTGAGATCAGGATCTGGGCTGAAACCAAGAGTCAGATGTTTTGGACACCTGGGTAGCTCAGTCATTAAGGGTCTGCCTTTGGCTCAGGTCATGATCCCGGCACTTGGGATTGACTCTGGTGTTGAGACCCATGTTAGGCTCCCTGCTCTGCTGGAAGCCTTCTTCTCCCTCCCCCACTCCCCCCACTTGTGTTCCCTCCCTTGCTGTCAAATAAATAAGTAAAATCTTGAAAAAAAAAAGGCAGACACTTAACTGACTATGCCACCCAGACACCCTACTCTCAAGACAGTTTCTAAAGGATTCTGTAAGCAGAAGGGTGTCTTTGAGTCAACATTCCTCTTGAGGTGACTGAGTAACTATCATCATCCAGCTATAAATGTTTGTTCAAATAAACTATTAAATGGGAAAAATGCCTTGGAATTATAGAATGAGGAGACATGATTATGACCTGTAAAGCTGTGTAAAATAACAGTAAAATCATTGGTCAAAACTGGAATTTGCGGGGGCACTTGGGTGGCTTAGTCGGTTAAGCCTCTGCCTTCAGCTCAGGTCATGATCCCAGGGTCCTGGGATGGAGCCCTGCATCAGGCTCTCTGCTCAGCGGGAAGCCTGCTTCCCCCCTCTCTCTCTGCCTGTCTCTCTGCCTACTTGTGATCTCTGTCTCTCTCTCTGTCAAATAAAATCTTTAAAAAAACAAAAAACAAAAAACTGGAATTTGTGGTTTTATTTTTATGATGCTCTTGTGAAAGCCATAACATGGAAACTATGTTCCTAATCTACCCTTATTATTGATCCTATTGTCTCTATTCAAGATCCTTCATTATAGTTCTTTTTAAAAAAAGTATTTGAATTTAATACATTGCAACTTTGCTATAAAACGGATAGTTGTATACACAACTTATAAACTACACATAGCTATTTATGCTTGTGTTTGTTTTCTCTAAGGTTAATGAAAGTTCCCTTCCAAAACTTGTTTATAACAATCTTATCAAGATATAAAATGCGTATGTTTTTTGTTGAGCAGTGGAGAAGCTCAAATGCCAATTAGGATTTTTTTTTTCATTGCAAATATTTGAAGGTTGAACTGACACCATTTAATGTTTCTTTTGATGAAATGGAGCAAATTTTAGGTATTGCTTAATTCTGTGCTCAAACAGTACCACTAGGGTCCCTTCCTAGCATCTACTCTGGGCCCTCAATGGACTAAGATCCATAGTATTCTTCTCTTAAGTTCTGCAGAAAGAGAATCACTTTCTGTAGTTTCCTCATACTTCTGGAGATGCTCACACACTCTTTCTGGACCTCACTTTGGGTTACTGGGCCCGTCCCATGCTTCAACCAATCACTAGGGTTATGTGGAGTACATGGCAAAATGAGCAACTTGGCTGAGTCCCCACATCTGAAGTAAAGTGACTATTCCCACACACATGCTATAGGGATGAGTTTGTTCCCTCAAAGGAAAATTGGAGTACTCTTACTTACCACCATAAGGGAGATGGGATGCTCTGGGCAAAAAGAACAAAAATATTTACTCTAAGATGGAATGTGGTTGTTCCAAGCATAAGGCTAGCCAGTATTTGAAGGCAATGACCTTATAGGCGTTTTCATGAACCCTTTCCTCTCATCTAGGTCTTCAGAAATAAAGGACATTCATATCAGCTGAGATTTTAAATTTTGGTGTATCATGTTCAAGAAATACTGATTCAAAGAACTTTTCTTTTTTCTTTTTTTTTTTTTTTTTTAATTTATTTGTCAGAGAGAGAGGGAGAGAGAGCGAGCACAGGCAGACAGAGAGGCAGGCAGAGGCAGAGGGAGAAGCAGGCTCCCTGCCGAGCAAGGAGCCCGATGTGGGACTCGATCCCAGGACGCTGGGATCATGACCTGAGCCAAAGGCAGCTGCTTAACCAACTGAGCCACCCAGGCGTCCCAGAACTTTTCTTAATAGTCCAGATATTCTTGTGGAACACAGTTATCCTAGAAAAGGTAACCAAGTGTTTATATGGTAAGGACTTCCATATATGTATAAAGTTTCCTTCAACTGTTGAACAGGTTTCTCATGTATCAACTAACAATGATATTGTGTGATCCAGTCTGTGTCTTGGGACAACTGTAAAGTATCTTGATTTGGAAATATATACACCCCACAATCACATTGACAACATGGTCTAATCACTTAGAAGTGTATCTTTTGGGGAAACTAAAGGTCTCACATTTCAGTCATTTGGTCAACAAAGTCCCTATCTGAAATTCACTAATGGGGAGATAGATTTATTTTTCAATGTCAAGTTTATAATATGAAGAATTTCTTTTCACAGCCAATAGTTACCTGTTTTTTTTTTAAATATTTTTAATTCTTGGCTCCCAGATTCTAAGGACGAAGTGAATAGCCTAACTAAATTAGCTGATTCTGCATAAGCCCAAAGAGAAGAGTTCTATTTTAGAAAAATAATTTAATTCTAAATCTGTGTCTCAAGAAATGTCATGTATAGGTTTTAGCTGTGAAACTGTTCTAAGAATCTAGTGGTATTCCCTATGGTCTTGATTGTGTTCTTCCCGAAAAGTTTCAATTTAATCGAAGAAAGGTTTGGGTCTTTTGAAAACAGCAAGAAAATCAATTATCAGGGTTTCAATTTTCTCCGGGCAATTTTCACCATTTCAGCATGCCCAAGAGAGAAACGGCCTATAATTTTGTTATGCTGAAGAATTTGGCAAGCTAGCTAATGGTCTTACTAAAAGTAAAGAAATCCCTTTGGTGGCGTATATGCAGGAAGTTATGTCTGAATCATTTGAAGCCATTGTAGAGAAGCTTTTGTTCTTGAAGAGATCCATGGGGATTTTCTTGAGAAGAAAGATGTCTGAATATTCTTAAACCTTGGACAGATTTATCAAATTCGCAGTTTCATTTAAACCTTTGCCAAATGTGACTCATCTTCCAACAAACAGACCATTCCCTAGGCGTCCTCATCTTCAAAAATCAACACTAAAAATCATCTTATGTTTCTTTCATGGCTGCGATGATGAAATCTGTCTCAAAAGAAAAATATTTGTATTGATTTTATAATCTTAGAGGCTATAACATACGGGTAAGGCTGGTACTTAGAAACATACAGAAAGGTTTTTGGGACGGTTGTTTTTTTGTTCTTGAGGCAGGTCAGGGGAAGCTGGATGGTGAATGGAGTAGCCTGAAAACATGAGTCGAGGTAAAACACAAGAACAAATGAAACTGAAATCATTGAACACTGGCGAATACGTAAGGAGATCAGATCAGGCGACAGCAGCAAATGAGTAAATTTCAAATCCAGAAATATCTTTAATAAGAAGTTCTATTAGTTGTCTCCAAACAGAGGTAGGTGAAATAATAATGTCCAAAAGGCGGGGCCATTAGCTCTGCAGGCACTTAGAACTCGTCTCAACAAAGCCCCTGCAAGATTTATGCAGTGAGTAATACTGTAGACAGAAGCTGAAAAAGCAAGTATAAATATTCTCCTGACTCCCTCTGACCGCCATCTAATCATGTGCAGCCCATTCAAAACTCCTGCGGCCTCTTTCCTGCCAATTTGACTACACTTCTCCTTGACCAGAAAACTGATCATTAGGTATGAAAGCCTCCTTTTTTGGAGGGTACACATCACCTGACATTCTACTAGATGCTTATTATTTTAAATAAAAGGTGTTAAACACTTGCTAAGGGCAGGTGTTCACAGATGCTCTCTCATATTTGAAGATCATTGTAATCTCTCCTTTTACGTAAGAGGCCATATTGCCCAGACTCCAGAAGGCTGAACTGGACTTCAAACCCTGGGCTACCTCTTTAGAAAGAGAGTGAACATGGGTTTGGATTCAAATAAATTTGGATGTAAATCTGGGTTAGGTTCCTATTTCTGTTCCAGAGCCTTCAATCAGCTTGTTCCATAACCTCCTTTATCCTTGCAGTAGAATTATTTTAAATTCTAGCCTGAGACCCTTATCTAGGAACTTATAGAATTCACTCCATTCCTGTCTGAATGAAACCATCCAGGAACCTGGTTCCTCCTAGCAGGAAAGGAAGCTGTTTTAATGGATGCAAATGTATCAGTCTGGACCCTAATTGTGCATGAAATACAACTTTAAGAATTCTTTTATTATCTTTATGAATTTAAGAAATTAATATCTGTCATAAATGTTAATTTCCACCAGCTAGTGAAAAATTTAATTTGGCCAATTCAGAATAAACTTAATCAAATCAGGATTTTAAAAAAATATTATTTCAGGATTAATTCATTCAACTTAGGCTTCTTCCCCTAAATACCAATCTTGCCCAGGGGATATCTAATTTTAAGGAGGTGTCATAGATGATGTTACCCCTATTTGTGTGCATTTCTCCTTATCCTGAGAAGGGAAGCAGCAAGGTAGAAAGTGTTAAAACAGTGGCTACTAATTTATAAAGGAGTGTTGGGAGAGGTTATTGGGAGAGGTCATTGAGAAGATGTGACTACCAGTTGACCCCTGAGTGGGACCTGGGCAATCAGGTCCCCCACCCCTGGAATGTGGGTTCCACTTTCCTTTCTTGCTCCCAGAGGCTGTTCTAAGGACACAACCTTGGGACAGTGATTTCTTGAGAACATCTGCAAGGCTTACATGACTGAACCTAGTTAGGTGTTCTTCATAAAGTTTTAAGTTTGGCTAACAGATATAGGGATCCGCTCATCTTGCTGTCCAAGACAAGCTTTGTATGTAAGTTCCCTTTGCTTTTTAAATCTGCCTCTTACCAACCTGGAGTGGTCACCTCTTTGTTCAGTCTCTCTGTGCCCTCTGAGTACAGAGGCGGGTTTCAGATTTCACCCACGAAACTCCAGAGAGCATTTCAAAGCAACAAGGAGTGAGCAAGACTATCTTGTAGGATATAAGCCTGGAAATGTTTATTTTCATTTAAGTGCCAAATTGTATAACACCAGTTCTAAGGGAGACCTTGAAACTGTGCCAGCAGAAGCCACCATAAATTTGGCAGTGGCTGCTATAACCTTGAGGCAAAGTAGGTCTTTGCCACTGGATCAAAAGAGAGTCTCTGTGAAGCTATGGGCTTTTGGAGCTTCCTTTGTAATTAAAGATTATTAGAGGATCAGAATTTTGCTTAGAAGCTTCTCTATAGCAATAAAAAAAAAACACACACACACACACACAGTACATTTAACATTAGGGATTTGACTGCCCATTTGCTTTAAGATTATTCTAAGATGGACAGTTTTGGGAAATAGCTAGAGTTCACCCAAAGCGATCACTGTGATTCTAAATGATCGCTGATAAAATAGTGCCATTTTGTGGGATGTGTGCAAGAATTTGAGTAACAATGATACTGCATATAAGAAGCAGTAGTAGCTTGGCACATGTGCTAACTTGAACTGGGGGTAATTCTAGAAAATTATCACGGTCAGCTTAATGTGTTGATTCCATAGCTCATATATCAAGCCCCAAGCCAGCGGTTGTCCATCTTTGACAACAGATTTGATAATTTGTGGTCTTTGGCAGATAGAATTTGTGGACATTTGTCTCCCAGATTAACTCCCAGGGTTGTAAAAACAGAGAAGAGGAAAAATAAACTTTATAAAGTTTTTGGATGGTGACTCAAAGTAAATTTTATGCAATTGGGGAACATTAGCTTGCAAGATTTTTATTAACAGCTTTATTGAGGTATAATTGACATAAAAGAAAATGCACATAATTAAAGTATAAAATTTGTAAGTTTTGACATTTATATAAATTGGTGAGCCAATCCACAGTCAAGGTAATGAAAATACCCATTTTATTTCCAGAAGATTCTCCATGCCTCTTGGTAATAATTAGACTATTATAAATTATATAGACTATTATAGATTATTCACTGTTTTCTAAACATTTACGTAAATGGAGCACAGTATGTATTCTTTCCTCTCTGCCTTTTTTCACTGAACATAATTGTTTTGAGATCCATCCATGTTATTGTGTCTCTCAATAGTTCATTTGTTTTTATATTTGATGCGTGTCCCATTATATGGGTATACTGCAAATTATTTACCCAATTCACCTGTCCATGGACACAGGTGTGTTTTCCAGGTTTTTGCTACGACAAACTGCTATGCACATTCATATACAAGACTTCGTGTGCACATATGCTTTGTTTGCCTTGAGTAAATATTTAGGTGTAGAAAAACTGCATTGTATGGTTGGGATATAGTTAGTTTTTAAGAAATGGCCAAGCTATTTTTCAAAATGGTTGTACAATTTTACATCATTTCACGTTTTCGTCAGCAATGTTTGGGAGTCCTAATTCCTCCACAACCTCACCAACACTCATATGGTCACTGTTTTTAATTTTAGCCATTTTATTAACTATGTGGGAGGGTCTCATTGTGTCTTTAATTTGTATTTCCCTAATGACTAGTGATATTGAACATCTTTTGGCTCTATTTACCATCTGTGTATTTTCTTTGGTGAAGAATTTTTTCAATCAAGTCTTTTCCCATTTTTTAATTGGGTTGTTTGAAAGTTCTTTATGTAATCTAAACACATGTGTTTTTTCATATATATGATTTATAAATATTTTGGTCAGTGGCTTCTTACTCTCTTCGTGTCTTTCAAAGAGAGTAATTTCTGAGCGATTTAAAAAAAATTACTTTTGGGCTTCTATCTAAGAAATCTTGTTAAACTTAAGATTACAAAGATATAGCTCTGTTTTCTTCTGGAAGTCACATAGTTGTAAGATTTCTTTTAGATTTGTGATCTCATTTGAGTTAATTAGTATTTATAGTGAGATGTATGGATTAAAGTCCATATTTTTGCATACTAATACTCAATTATTCCAGCATATTTGTTGAAAAGATTATCTTGTCTCCTTTGCATCTGTGTTGAAAATTAGTTTTCCATGTATCTGTTGGTCCATTTCTGGACTCTATTCTGTTCCAGTAATGCTTTGTCTGTCTTTATGTTAAACACATACCATTTAATTACCGTAGATTTGTACTAGGTCTTGAAATATGGTTGTGAGAGTTCTCCAACTTTGTGCCTTTTTTTTCAAAAATTTTGGCTATTTTTTGGCAATTTTTTCAAATTTGTTTTGGCTATTCCAGTTTCTATATATTTCCTTTAAATTTGGTATTGAAATAAACTTGACAATTTCCACAAGAAGGTCTGCTGGGGTTTTGATAAGGATTGCATTGAATCTATAGATCAGTTTGAGGGGAATTGGTATCATAGCAATATTGAGTTTTCCAACCCAGGAACATGGTCTTACCACTTCATATACGTAAGAATTCTACTACATCCCCCAGGAATGTTTTATTGTTTTCATTGTACAAGTTTCCCACATCTTTTGTTAGACTTATCCCTATTTCACATTTTGATGTTATCATTAGCGGTATTGCTTTTTAAAATTTCTGATTGTTTATTACTAGTATAAAGAACTTCACCTGATTTTCGTATATTGATCTTGCATGCTGAGTCTACTTGCTAGTTCTAGTAGCTTTTTATCAATTCCATAAAATTTTCTACAGACAATCTTGTCATCTACGAATAGATTTTACTTCTGCCTCTTCAATTTGGATGTCTTTCATTTATTTATTTTTTCTTTTTACCTTCTGTGCTGGAAAGAACCTCTAATAAAATGATGGCTAAAATTGGGGAGGGTGGACATTTTTGTCTCATTTTTGGTCATAGAAGAAAGACATTTGTTTTTCATTATTAAGAATGAAGTTAGCTTAAGAATTATTAAGAATGAAGTTAAGTTTTTCATAGATGTCCTTTTCCCCTTTATTAGGTTGAAAAAGTTCCCTTGCTGTGAATTTTTACCAGGAATGGAAATTGGATTTTATTAAATGCTTTTTCTGCATTTATTTAAATTATCATGTGTTTTTTTTCTTTTTATTTTGTTGATATAGTGAATTATATTAATTGATTTTTAAATGATAAACCATTGTTGGATTTGTGGGATAACGTCCTCCCCCTTGGTCCTTGTAGCCTATTAACATATTTTTGAATTCAATTTGCTAAAATCCCTGTTGAGGGGCGCCTGGGTGGCTCAGTGGGTTAAGCCACTGCCTTCGGCTCAGATGATCTCAGGGTCCTGGGATGGAGCTCCGCTTCCTCCTCTCTCTGCGCCTGCCTCTCTGCCTGCTTGTGATCTCTCTCTGTCAAATAAATAAATAAAATATTAAAAAAAAAATCCCTGTTGAGTAATTTTACATGCATGTCATGAGAGGTATTACTCTGTAGTGTTCTTATCTTGAAGTCTTCGTCTTGTGTTAGTATAAGGTAATGCTTGCTTCACTGAGTTAGGAAGTATTCCTTCTTCATTGACCTTCTGCAATATTTTGTGATTGGTATTGTTTCTTTCTTAATAGTCTGGCAAATTTTACCTGTAAAAATATCTGTGCCTGAAGTTTCTCTGTGGGAAAGTTTTTAGCTCCAAACTCAATTTCTTTGAAAGACATAGGACTGTTCAGGTTACCTGTTTTTTCTGAAGTTTGTGTATTTCAAGGAATTTTTCTATTTCTTCTAAGCTGTCAAATGTATTGGCATGAAGTTTTTCATAATATTACTTTATTGTTCTTTTAATAATGGTAGAATCTAGACTGTTATTACATCTATTTATGGAATTTGGTGATTTGTGACTACTTTCTTTATTTTCCTGATTAGCCTGGCTAGAGATTTTCTAATTTCATTGTTTTTTAATTTTATTTTTTTAATAATTTTATTTAATTTTTTAATTTTATTGCTTTTTGTTTCATTTACTTTCTCTGCTGGGTTTGTGTTTCTATTTCATTGCTTTCTGATCTGATTCATTTTTTCTCCCTCTGTTACTTGAGTTTCACTTTCTAATACTATAAATTTCCCCTAAGTACCTTTTAAAACACATCTCACAAATTTGGAAATAGTTTATTTTTATTTTTACTTAGTTTAAAATACTTTCTAATTCCTTGTTGACTTATTATTTGTTTCATGGGTTATTTAGAATTGTGTTATTTAGTGTTTAAATATTTGAAATTTTCTAAAGATCTTCTAGTCATTGATTTCTAATAACTATATTATGGTCAGAGATCATCCTTTGTATAACTTGAATCTTTTAAATTTATTGAGACACTTTTTTTTTTTAAGATTTTATTTATTTATCAGAGAGAAAGAGGAGGAGAGAGCAAGCACAGGCAGACAGAATGGCAGGCAGAGTCAGAGGGAGAAGCAGGTTCCCTGCGGAGCAAGGAGCCCAATGCGGGACTCGATCCCAGGACGCCGGGATCATGACCTGAGCCGAAGGCAGCTGCTTAACCAACTGAGCCACCCAGGCGTCCCAGTTGAGACACTTTTTTATAGCCCAAAATATGGTCTATCTTGTTCAGTGTTTCATGAGCACTTAAAAAAAAGATATATTCTGCTTTTGTACATTGGAGTGTTCTAAAATATCAGTTAAATAGAATTGATGGATTATGTTGTTAACTCTTCTTTGACTTTGCAGATTTTCTGTCTATTTTTCTGTCAACTATTGAGAGAAGAATATTGAAATCTCCAACTATTGTGGATTAGTCCACTTTGTAGTTCTCTCAGTTTCTGCTTCAAGTATTTTGTTATCAATTATATAAATATTTATATTTTAATACCTTCTTTAGGTATTACCTCTTTTATCCTTATGAAAAAAACCTTTGAAAAAGCTGATAATACTCTGCTTTGACATCTATTCTGCCTGATACTCATACAGCTTTCTCTTACTTCGGGGTAGCAGGGTACATCTTTTTCTATCATTTTCTATGCAGTGCTTATATGCAGCATATAGGTGGGTCTTACATTGAAAAATTTTTTTGATTTGACAGTCTCTACCTTTTTTTTAAAAAAAAGATTTTATTTATTTACACGACAGAGATCACAAGTAGGCAGAAAGGCAGGCAGAGAGAGCGAGGAGGAAGCAGGCTCCCCGCCAAGGAGAGAGCCCGATGAGGGGCTTGATCCCAGGACGCTGGGATCATGACTTGAGCCAAAAGCAGAGGCTTTAACCCTCTGAACCACCCAGGCACCCCAGTCTCTACCTTTTAACTGGGATGTTTTGACAATTAAGTTACTGGGGCGCTTTGGTGTTAGTTAAGCTGAAGCCTATCATTTTGCCATTTGTTTTCTATTTGTTCTAATTCTTCTGTTTTCCTTTTTGTCTTCTTATCTTTGCCTGAAATTTTTCTTTTAACATTTCTTATGTAGCAAGTCTGTGGATGATGAATTTTTTTCATCTTTTGTACATCTGAAAGTCTTTATTTCACCTTATTTCTTAAAAAATATTTTGCTTAGTGTAGAATTCTAGGTGGACAGGTTTTCTCTTTTGTTTTTTTCTGTCAATACATTAAAGATGTTGCTTCAGTGTCTTCTCATGTGCAGTGTTTCCTACACGAAATCTGCTATCATCTCTCTATCTTTATTTCTCTGTACTTAACAAGTCTTTTTTGTTTTTTGTTTTTTGGGGTTTTTTTTTTTTTTGCTTTATTCTTGCTTTTACAATTTTCTTTCTATCACTGGTTCAGTAAATTCAATTATGATGTATTTTGGTGTATTCTCTTTTCCTAAATCTTGTTTCTTGGATTCATTGAGCTTGGGTATGCAGATATATAGTTTTCACCTAATTTGGAAAATTATCGGTCATTGTTTCTTCAAATTTCTTTCTGTCACCCATTCTTACAGAGACTTCTACTACATACATAAATATGGTACCTTCAAGTTGTCCACAGCTCACTGACACTCTTATTATTTTTTCTCTTTCTCTGCTTTATTTTGGATAGTTTCCATTGCTATGTCTTCAAACCACTGAGTTTTTCTTCTGCAATTTCTGCAGCTTTCTTCTGCAACTCTTTAAAATAATTTTTTACTGTGGTAAAAAACACATCACATAAAATTTACCATCTTACCTATTTTTAAGTACATAGTTCAATAGTGTTAAGAATATCCACATTGTTGCGAAGCATCTTACCTATTTTTCTAACCTACTCTTAATTCCATTTGATTTGTTTTTCATCTCATTGCTAAAATTTTTATCACCAGAAATTTGATTTAGGTCTTTTCTATATCATCTGTGTCGGTCCTTTTGATCATATGGAAACGCAACTCTTTTAATGTCCTTCTCTGCTAATTTTAATACTTGGTTGTTTTCAGTTGATTGACTTTCCTCCTCATTAAGGGTTGTATGTTGTTTCTTTGCATGCCTCATAATCTTTTATGGAATGCTGGACATTGTAGATTTTTTTCTCATTCTGTGATGGATATTCTTATATTAGTGAAAATATTTTCAAACATTGTTCTGGGATGCAGTTAGGTTACTTGAAAATATTTGATTCTTTCATGAATTGCTTTTAAGATGTGGTCAGCAGTCCTAGTGTAAGGTTTTGTCAAGGTTAATCATCCCACACTACTGAAGCAAGATGCTTTACCAAATAGTTTGTGAATTATGAAGTATTTCAGTCTAGTTAGTGGGAACAGGCACTCTTCCCAGTCCTGGGTGAACACTAAGCATGGTGAGTTCTAATCCTTCTGGGTGGTTCTTTCCCAGCCGCAGTCTCTAGTACTTTGCCTGTCAACTCTAGCTACCTTTTTTTCCTGAGACTCTAAATTCCATCTCCTTGATGCAAGAGGTCTGCTTTGAGTTCCTGGGTTCTTTTTCTGTGCCGTGGCCTGGAAATTCCTTAATTTCCACGCGAAGGCAATCACAAGATTTACCTGATTTCTTCCTCATTTCTCAGTCATTGATGTTTTTTTCCTGATGCCCAGGGTTAGGCAAGAGAGTAAATCTAGTATGTTACTCTATCTAAGCAGAAGACCATGGTGCCAATTTTTGTCACAGGCTTAGACTTACTGGGATTCTATCTGTTTATCATTCTATCTGTTAGTCATTCTATATTGCTTTTCCTGTAATCAGCAAATAATGTTTATGAGAAGATATGACAAGATAAAGTTTTGTAAGAGAACACAATATCACCAAGAATTTTTTGTAGCACAGATCTGATCAGAAAGTTCAAGACATGAATGAATAAAATACTATTTTCTCAGGAAAAATAGTTTTCTTTATTTTTGGAATATGCAATGAAATAATATTTTAGTCCCAACATATGATTCATCTTTCTAGCAGAGCCAAGAACCTCAAACATAAGAGATAAGCAAGGCCCTGAGGAATGATATTTTGGATAGTTTCTATTGCTATGCTTTCAAACACACTAAGTTTTTCTTCTGCAATTTCTAATCAACTCTTTAAAATAATTTTAAAATTATTTTAATTTAATTTAATTTACATTTTTAAGTTATTATTGAGCCAAACAGAAGTTGCCTGGCTCAGCAGTCCTGGTGTGTGGCAGGAAGGTCAGAGCTGAAACTGGCTAAGTCCTCCACACTGTGGCAATCTCCTCTTTAA
The DNA here is from genome assembly GCF_020171115.1 of Neogale vison. Classification (NCBI taxonomy): domain Eukaryota; kingdom Metazoa; phylum Chordata; class Mammalia; order Carnivora; family Mustelidae; genus Neogale; species Neogale vison. Next base: position 62,691,301 of record NC_058091.1, on the reverse strand, counting down.
ATAAAGAAACCATTTATAATATACATGAACAAACTATAGAAACAAGACCGAAAATTTCAATTCAGAAATGGCATCTCATTAGAGGAAACGACTATACAGTTTTTATTGTTCATTGGTTTTAGGATATTGTAAGTGGGAACAGTCTTTGATTAATTTCTTGAAGTAAGAGTTGATGCAAGTGCCAAATGTTCTTCTGTTCCAATGTACTAACACATGGTAAGCCCTGTGTAATGTCAACTATTATTATATATTTAAACAATGAAAAGTAATTCAGCAGACTGTAATCTGCATCCATGGCAATGCACATTTCTGTAGCATGCCCCAAATGTTCTCCATTGTACTATTCTTTTTTTTTTTAAGATTTTATTTTATTTTTTTAAATAATCTCTACACCCAATGGTGGGCTTGAATTTACAACCCTGAGATCAAGAGTTGGATGCCTAATGACTGAGCCAGCCAGGCACCTCTCCATTGCACCAGTACTCTGAGTTGAGTTTACTGTGTTGCAACATTGTAGTCTTTCCTGTGCCTTCTCTTTACATTTATTTACCTTGTACATGGCCAATACATGTAATGACAGCGTTCTAGAAAATGAAGCAAAGAAATCTCATATTGGGCATTAAAATTTGAGATTTACATTTACTAGACAAGTCTTCAAAGAAAGAGTTGTTAGGGATTGGTGGTAGTCAATTGAGAAGTATACTATAAACATAAAAGCAACAGGGGAGGTCTGAGCAGAAATTAAACAAATGGGGCTGGGAAAACATGTGTTCCAGAAACCTGTCATGGGGAAAATAAAAAAGGAGTCAGTACCAACTGCTAACACTGGGGAATGCATCCCTCTGGGAACCACGTAGTAACGATGTCAGCCATAGCTGAGGAAATTAACACTCTTATTTCCAAATGTACATCCCTTCTACTTGATTCAATCATACTATTTTGATCTTTAAAATCCCCGTTTTAGGGGCACTTGGGTAGCTCTGTTGGTTAAGCATCCAACTCTTGATTTTGGCTCAGGTCATGGTATCAGGGTTGTGAGATTCTCTCTCTCTCTCTGCTCCTCTCAAATAAATAAGTAAATAAATAAATAGATGGATAAATAAATATAATCCCTGTTTAAGACAGGATAGGTTGAGTTACACTAGAAATAAAAAACTCCCCATTCTCTGCAGCTGAGCACAACAATTATTTCTTATCAATGCACAGTCAGCTGTTGGTCCATGTGACTCCCCAGGACAACTGCCATCCATGTGGTTTTTCAGTGACTGAAGCATAATCCTGTAACCTGGAACTCAGGATCTTTTAAAGATTTATTTATTATTTGAGAGAGAGGGAAACAGAGAGCATGTATGAGTGGTAGGGGAGGGGCGGAAGGAGAGAGAAAAAGAGAGAGACTCTCAAGCAAACTCCCCAACGAGCATGGAGCCTGACTTGGGACATGATCTCGGGATCCTGAGATCATGACCTGAGCCCAAATCAAGATTCAGACACTTAACCAAGTGAGCCACCCAAGGCATGCCCGGGACCTCTTCAGTTAAAGGTCAGAGGATGACAGAGACTGCACTAGCCTGGAAGATATGCTGTCACTTCTGCTCACATTTTACTGGACAGAATTAATCACATCACTCCACCCAGTTACAAAGGAACCGAACAGTAGAATCCTCTGTGAATAGGGAAGAAAAGGAGGCTTGGATGTTGGAGAATGCTGGTACTCACCTTCTTGCACCCAAGGGCTGGTGTATAGACTGCCCCAGGCCTGACTTAGTCTTTGGTTTGGCTTTGCTAACCCTCATCTTTGCTAACCCTAACCTTTCTAGCTTTGGGTTAAATGATGATTTGCTTCCCATGTAACTCTACCATGAGGCTGTAAACTCTGCAGTACTCCTGCTGTCTTATTTCCCCATGCCCTATGCACACAGTACCCAGTATCTAGTTAGTCTAATATTTGTAAATAAATAACTGCTTTGGATAGTAACAGAAGCATCTTCAAATGTCCTTCTTGATACTGTCAGTGATTTCTGTTTTACTAGCTTTGGAAACATTCTAGCCTCATAAACAAACATTTCATAAGTGGCAAATGGGGAGCTGGGAGACATTTACACGCCTGTAGGGCACAGGTACTGTGGATTGTCAACCACTCTTCCACTTCCTGACATGGGGTAGTGTTTCCTTTGCTCATCATTCCTGCAGATAATATTGTTATGTTTAAGAAAGACTATTTAAAATTTCCCTTCAACTTTTTTCCTGACTGTAAAGGTGACATGTATACATCATAGAGCACCTGGAAAGTTCATCAAATATAAAGAAGTCTTTGTTTCAGTGTTCGAAAACTATTGCATTTTTACAGGTTTGCATTCAGACTTTTATCAATACATTTTTTAAAAAAAAGATTTTATTTATTTATTTGACAGATAGAGATTACAAGTAGTCAGAGAAACAGGCAGAGAGAGGAGGAAGCCGACTCCCTGCTCAGCAGAGAGCCCGATGCGGGGCTTGATCTCAGGACCTTGGGATCCTGACCTGAGCTGAAGGCAGAGGCTTAATGCACTGAGCCACCTAGGCACCCCTATCGATATACATCTTTACGTGGTTGAAATCAAACAGTAAATGAATTTTTATACTGAACTTTAAATTTTTTTGTCACAGAATTTTTACTTTTCATTAAAGTCTGCTAAAGGGTCATTTCTAATGACAGCACTTTTCTTTCATGTTTAAACCATAATTTACAGAATCATCCCCTTAATAGTGGATATTTTCACTACATAAAAAATAAATACTGTAATCAATAAACATTTATATGTTGGACTATTTTCTTAGGATAGATTCATACAAGAAAAGCAGATAAATTGAAAGACATGAGCATTTATACACAATCATAAGTCGCTTTTAAATTAGTCATTAGTTTTAAACAAATGCTTAGGAGTAATTTAAACAGCTTACTATTTTCTCAGTCAGGAATATGGAATATGAGCTCTAGGGAGTTTTAAATACTTAGTCTTTTTATGTAGCAGTTAGAAGAAAAAAATCTTTTAAAAGTAGTTTCTATACGATCAGCATTATCTCATTGGGTGGGACCGTAATAACATGCCCAGAATTTCCACACTGCCTTCTATAGCAGGTTCTTAACATTCAAGAGAGAGACAGCTGAACCCATCTGGAATTTTTCAAGTTACAAAAGTACTTTAACATACAGTTTTCCCCCCACAAATTTCCATATTTGCACTGGCTAACGTTCTAGCTGAAATAGTTTCTTCAATCACTTTTTCTTCTTTCATATCCAATAAATATGGCAGAGTCTTTCACATAATAGAGTCACTAATGACCAGATCAAGAGTCACATGGCCAAATTCAAGATTCCACTCTTTAATATATTTAAAACTTTATTTTTCTGACTAATAATTATTACTTTCTTAGTTCTCTTAACGTTGTCTTCAATTTTTCCAACAGCACTTGCATATGGCTTGCTTTGGCCCGAGGTGTCCATGTTTAACAAAGAAACCAAGTTTCTATGGCTCAATGTCAATTTTTGCTGATGAGAAGGGAACTACAAAGCCTGAACAAATTAGTTATTGGACAGTCCAGGTGCTCATACGTGCTGAGTGACTATCTCAGGTATCATCCTTGAATATCCACTAATTCAAAATGACAATCTACTGAATATGTCAGAGACTACGTGTGGATGCATAGCCATGACAATTAAATTTGTACATTCCAATGATCCCCCATGATTTTTCAAAGCACATTAATAAAGGGAACAGTTATAATTATCCCCTTTGTCTAGAAGAAGAAGCTGAAGCCAATGAGGGTATAATTGTCTTGGCCAAGGTCAGATAGTCCATAAGTGAGACTGCTGGGATGAGACTCAGATGCAAGAATAGAGCACTTTAGAAACTGAATCTTCATTATATCCAGGAACAGATGGAATAGAGCTGAGTAAGACATTATTCTTGAGAGTCAATGAGATGTAAATATAGGTGGAAACAAGAGTAGACAAGACAATAGGAAATCAAATCATCCTACGGAATAATCCTTACTGAATAATGACTGCACAAGAGATGACCTCAATTCACTCATGAAGGGAAGAGAAAATGAACTGATGTTTTTGCCATATGCTGGCTGAAGACGTGTGTAGGAAATAGCAAGCTGATTTGAGTTGAAAGCACATGGCAGGAGCTGGCAGCCCAATTTCTTTTCCCATCAATTTTTACCCCCACCCCTACCTGTACCCCACAAGGGACCTGCCAAAGTAGACATCCAAAATAAGTGTATCTCAGCTACGAATACAATGTTGTGCCATACAACTGAGTAGAAAAGAAAATAGGTTTCTGATAGAATCTAGCTTTTATCTCCTGGGAAATAGTAAATTGTAAATAAGATCCTAGATAGAAGATAAGGATATTTATTACCTGGAAAGTTATACATATTTGTCTGTCCAAATATGGATATAATTAATTGGACAAACTTCTTTCTGTTTTTCTAATTTAAGGTTTAAGTTCAAATACATCATTTCTGAATAATACATGCAATAATACAAATTCTGCTTGGTTAAGATTGATGACATTTACTGAGTCCAAAACTAATTGTGCTACTGGAACTAAAAATATCGCTTATCTTATTACTAAATTATTCTCAATTTGGTAGCCTTCAGAGACAGAATCCCATCAACAGTCTATGTAAATTCTAATAGTTTATAGGACTGCAGTGGAAGTAGGACTACATTTTCATTTCTACTCTAATATGTAGGACCTCTAGATCTCAGTTTCTCCATCTGTGAAAGGGGGGTACAATGATATTTATCCTTTCTGCCTCCCAGGATTAGGTAAGGATCAAATAAGGTAAGAGTCATGTCCCTAAAACACTACCGTTGATATAAGATATTATTATCAATGTTCGTATGATATTACTGGCTATAGATTAGCTCTCTTTCTCCACAGCTTGTTTGTGAGGCTGGAGTGTGGTCAGTTCACGTTGACCATATAAGGAGTACATTAGAGATGAGACTCTGGCGCAGGGCAAAGGGCAGTCTCTTTTCCCCCAAACCAAACCTGAGTTCCCAGTAGAATTTTGTGCGTTCACTTGGGTTGATTATTCTATTTTTTTATGTGAAAAGTAGGAGATGATAAAGGGGCTTAACAAATAGAAGAAAGGTTTCTATGGCAAATGTAGATAGGCTTCACGTACATTTTCTTATCTATCCCAGCTCAGAGATATCTTCCCATCCATCCTTCCATCCATCCAATGAATATTTACGAATCATCTACCATATGCCAATTTGGGCTTCCTTTTAGTTTTTCTCCTATGAGCACACTGATAAATTTATGAAAATGATTGCTTAAATTGCATGTGTCCAATGAGACTGAATTCTTTAAGGGCAGGAAATATGCCTTATAGTTTTATTCTGTCCTCTGTAATGCTTAGGATAGTGCTGGGAAAATTTAAGGAGCCATTAAACAGTTACTGAGTTTTTCTTAAAGGGCCATATATTATTTTTATGGTTGATGATTTTTAAAAAGCACTTTGTGGCAGGTTGAGCTTCTCATGGGTGGCCTCTGAGATGGAGATTAGCAGGCTGGGACTTGAGTGGGAAGTGCTGTTGGAAGCAATGCCTGTGAAAGGGAAGGGAAAGGAAGGGAACCAAGGGGATGAGGAGAAGATGGCCTTTGATGCAGCCGCCGTGAAATCCTCAGCCCACTCCATGGCAAGCTCTGACGCTAGGATGGCCTTTCAGAGTTGTCCTGAGTTGGGGCAAGGGAGCCAGGCCTTTGTACCAAACATTAACCCGTCATTGGAGGCAGGCTGCCATGGGAAAGGGATATGACCTTGGGCAAAGTAATGAGACCATTCTGAAAGAGAGTTGTCTGCTGTGAGAAGTCCACTGACAGCATTCCGAGCAACTGAGGGAATAGGTTCTTCAGTCCTGGAGGGAAATCTGGGCTGCACCCATTGCTAATTGTAGTATTTGTGGAAGAGGATACTGGAAGCTTCATCTGAGAGGGAAAAAAGTGAATTTCACTGCTGGCACTTTATATACCTCATGTTGTTCATCAAAAAGAACAATTTTTAAGTCACTCACCAGTATAGGTCTAAAATAGAAGTTCCCCTTCAAACATCATTTCAATGACACATTTAAAAAAAAACCCAAATGGGGATGAAATTTGTGTTAGTATGTATTAGTCAGGGTGATTTGGTTTCACGTAATTGAACCCAACTAAAATTAGTTCAGAAACAGGAAATTGTATAGTCTCATGTAACCAAACTCCAGGAAAGGCAAAATTGCAAGTAGACCTCAGGGACTTAGATGGTAACAGATCACTTTTTTGTCTCTGCATCTCTCTTCATATTGTCTTCATTGTCCCATTTGCTTCTTCCATACAGCTGGAAATATGACTCACAGCAGTTTCCAGGCTCAATTTCATCACTGGAGAGGGATTAAAACTTGATTTCTCTATTGTGAAGTTAAAAACTTCCTGGGAAAGGTTTTTACTGGGTCAAGTGTTATCTGTGGACAAATTAGCTGCAACCAGGAAGATAAGGTATGATGATTGGTTCAATGCAGTCTATCTGGATAGCCCTAACTAGTCCCTATGGCCAAGTAAGATCATGGGACTTCTTGAGTTTATGTACATGACTGGAATGCAGAAGGGAACATTTTAAGGAAGGGTATGACAAGCAATGAGTGGATAGAACAAAACATGTAGTGTATTAGATTTCTCTTATCCCCTTGTTTCAATCTTACCAGGCTAATGTCATTTTCTTTTTGGTTTTGGCATACAGTCAGTGCATCTAATCATGGAAATAGACCACATAGCTAACTATCAGTACATTGTTCATAAATATTAGGTTCTGTTCATTTTGCACTGAGATTAATCACCTGCCAACATGTACATGATTTTCTTGGTTCAGAGAAATTGCTTATTAATCATATTAACCAGGGGATTTTTTAAGAGCTAGAAATGAAGACATAATGATTATATACTTCTTTTTAAGAGGATATTTATTTATATTAACAAGTATCACTTTATAGAAGGCATTACCACCTTTATCAAATAAACCTACTCTGAGTGATTTATAATATAATTTTGTTGGCTATACATATTTTTCATATGAAGCAGACCTATTTGAAAATATAACAATTTTAAAAGTAGTCCTGTTCAGTTCCTGGAAAAAAAAAAAAAATCTCTGCCTTCACTTCCAGAAAGGATCCACTTAGCCTTTAACTTTTCTAGTGTTAGACTTGCTGGTCCAATATCTATCTACTCCACCTCCAGGTGTCAGTTTAAGCCAACTGTGTTACTTCCATCCCACGGTAAAACCAGTCTCAGTGCTTGGTTCACAAAGGGCTGTGTGATATGATACACAGTGGAATGGATGTTTCTGTGAAAAGTTTTCTCTTCCACAGAAGGCAGGGAGCTTTTCTTTTGGACACTGTTGGGTCTATATGTCACGTATGCTCTCCCAGTGCCACCTGTCACCAGTCCGAGTGAGGCCAACACTGAGGATAACCCAATAGAAAGATAAGAACCCAAGTCCCTGTTGACATTGTTGAATCAGTGAATTAACCAACCTCCGAGTCTTTCCTTCCATTGACATCCATCAGGATGGCTGATACATCTCCTTATGCTGTAAGCCAAAATCAGAATTTCTGTTACTTGTAGCTGCATATTTCTTAATGCATATATAGTGGTCCCTCCCAGTCTATGGGGGGTATGTTCCAAGACCCCCAGGGGATGCCTGAAGCCACGAATAATACTAGACCTCTATATATTCTATGTTTTTTCCTAGGTTCAATTTACAAATTTGACACAGTAGGAGAGTAACAATAATAACTGCTAATAAGATAGAACAATTGTAACAATATACTATAATAATGGTTGAGTGTAGTCTCTGTCTCAAAATATCTTATTGTACCATACCCACCCTTCTTCTTCTCTTGATGATGAGAAATGATAAAATGCCTATGTGATGAGATGTAGTGAAGTGAATGACGTAGATATCAAAACTTAGAGTTAGGCTCCTGTTGATTTTTTGACATACTTCTGGACCATGTTGACAGTAGGTAACTAAAACCATGGTTAGTGAAGCCACAGTACAAATAAAGGGGGACTACTCTAATTGCAAAGTATGAAAGAGGAGCTTATTATGATATAATTATAGTATTGTGTGATAAATACAAATAAATAGAGGTATCTACAATGCATAGGGGTGTCAAAAAGTAGAGACTCATATGAAAAGGTCTTTTGGAGAAGAAGACACTTGAAATGGATTTTGAAGGACACCTCAACAAGGGGATGAAGATGAGGAGAGCCTTCCAGGCAAATGGAGCAACATATGCAAGATCATAGAGTCATAAAATAGGTGTTCCTGTTTAAATCACTCAAATTAGAGCAAAAGAAAAGTCTGGGGATAACTCATAGGAACAATGTACAGATGGATGTCACAGACACTGAATTGGGGAATTAGAAATCTGTTGGGGACAGATGTATCTTCTCTCTCCCTCTGTATTTGGGGTCATATGATCTCTTAGTATTACTTTGTTCTGACTGAGTTTTCCTTTCCAGTGGACTTCTAAAGGCTAGTTTCTCTGGTCTTTAATATGAGTATATGACCCTAAACGGACATCCTGGACTCACCTCAAGACGATTTCAGTTTAAACACTATGGTGATCTGACTATAGTTTCCCTGTCTCTTGGCTGGGATTTTTCTGGCCAGCCAATGTACTAGCCTTTGGCTAGCTACTTGCCTATGGTCCAATCATTCATGTCATTGGGAGATAGGGTAATTATGATATGAACATGACTACTTCGATGAACCATTTCAGTTGGTTTGAGTAATAGGATCAAATCTATATCTTAGAATAACTCTTCCTGAAGCAAGAAGCTTGGATGGTAGGGAGTAAAATCAGAGGAAGTGAGACCAGATAGGAAGTTATTGTGGTCAAAGTAAGAAATAGTGTCTGACCTAAGACAATAGGAGGGGGATAGAGAGGAGAGTGATACAACAAAGGTGAGATGAATTCATTCACTCATTGACTCATTCATTTATTCAACAAATATTTATTCTTCTGGGTATATGAACAACGTAGACAACAATTCCTACCCTCATAGGGCTCATAATTTAAAGTACAGACAGAATCAGGAAATAATTTGAGTAAGTAAATTATGTATTATGCAAGATAGTGGTAAGTGCTATTCAGTTATGATAGTTATTTGTCAAATCGCCCCCAAACTCTCCATTTTTATTATCGTTATGGATTCTGTGGGCAGGGATTCAGAAAGGGTACCAGGAGCATGGTTTATCTCTGTTCTATAGCATCTGACATCTGGGGCTTCTGCTGGAAAGACTTAACAGCTAAGGACAACTCAGTGCTGGAGAATGGAAGCACGTGGAGGTGTCTTCACGTGCCACCACACTGGTGGTTGTTACTGGCAATCAGGAGGGCGTGTGGTGGCAGACGCACCTATACATGGCTTTTCTAAGTAGCCTGATTTCCTCACGGTATGACAGCCTCAGAAGAGTTGGGCTTCTTATATTGCAGCTAAGGGCTCCAAGGGCAAGTATCCCAAGAGAACTACAAGGAAACTCTATGGTGTTTTCTGACTCAGCCTCTGAAGCTGTGTGGTAGATTCAGGGAATCCACCTTTTGATGAGATGAGTGTCTAGGACTTTACAGATTGATTTGAAAACAACCATGAGGGCTCTGGAGAAAAACTGGGCAGGATCAAAGGATAGGGAATGCCGGGGCGGGGGGGGGGGGGGGAACAGGAGGTAGCTTTCCATTTTAATTAATGTGGTCATTGAAGAAGCAAAGGGATGTTTAGGAAGGAGAGCTCATTTCGGGCAGAGGGGACAGCAAGGGCAAAGAACTTATTGAATGCATTGACCAATTAGATTGAAGGGAGCTGAGGTGGATAAAAAGGAAGAAATCTAGGATTTCTAGACTTCTGTCTCATGAATCTAAAAAAAAAAAAATGGTTGTTTCATTACCAGGAATGTAACACAGGGGGCAAAGGAGAGAGGACTGAATGAGCTTTGGACACAATGTGCTTAAATGCTTATCAGAAGTCGTTGTCGTGGTGTGTGTGTGTGTGTGTGTGTGTGTGTGTGTGTGTGTTCATTCAGTAGCAGGCAGAATGTGGGAAGGAAGCTGAGGCTGAAGATCCAAGTATTGGAATCCTCAGTATTAGAACTCTTTCTGATGGTATCAACTTTTAGGAATTTATGGAATTGGCAAGTAGGGTGAGGTGAGAAGTCTGGTGAACATAACACTTAAGGGAAGAGCAAAGGGCTTAATTTAAGACATCGAACTGGACTGGCTTGAGACATAAGAGGATAGAAACAGGAGAGGGGAATGATTTAAGGGTCGGCGAAAGGCAGAGAAAGATGTAGCAACCTTCAAATCTCTTTCAGACTGGTGTCCAAGAACCTACCATTCAAAATTTACTCCTTCAGTTTAAATGTTGTATGCTCTCCAGAGTTTCTCTCCTACGATAGAAATGTTCCTAGTAAGGCAGAAAATTGAGCCACTGGTACTTGAGTGAAGGACAGGCAGGGTGAGGGCACTTTGGAAAGGGAAGGGGATTGAGGGGTGGGAAAGTGGGGAGCTGTTCAAAGATACATATTGTTCATTTCCAATATCTATCAGACTGAGTCATGGTGTCTTGGCAGAGCGTGTTGAGGCGTTGAGGCTTATCTTGAATTTTGAGTTATAATAGATCCCATGGAATATTTTACATTTTAATAAATAAAACAAACAGCAAGGGCAGGAGGCAAGTTCAAGTCCATGACAATCTAGTCTAGTAGGTGACTTAAGTATAAGTATGAACTTATGGACCTTCAGCTACACCTAGTGGCCAAGTAGTGAAAGGCACAGATATTTTGTTTTAATAGTCGATCATGGTTCTTCAGCTGACCTTCTTCTCCTTTACATGTCAGTCAATAATTATTTCTTGGGTAATTATGCATTATAGTGTACAGTTTCCTCTGTATAATTATTTTCAAAGATGTTATTTGTCATCTAGCTAGATAATCGATTCCCCAAACTGGAGGACTATGATGGTATAAAAAAGAAAGAGACTGTGTGTGTGTTGAGAAGCTGGGGGAAAAAAATATAAAAGGGGATAGATGTGTACCTCTTACCTGCTTGAAAACTCACAGTATTTAGCACCTGCTAGGTTCCTCTATTTTAGCTTTATATATAGGATTGTCTTTTCCAGAAAATAAACAAGAATAACAGTGATGATGATGATGGCCCAGGAAGAGCTGTTTGAAGGAAAGAGAGCCCAAATATTTATTCTGCATCTGGTATTTATGGGGTTTGAAAAATGAAATTAACCTGTAAGTAAATAGAGCAGAACCTGAAAGAAGAATTGATCAAATTATTTCCAAAGCATAATATAAATACTTCAACCACTGTACCAGCCAAGAATGTTACATAGTCACCTATATCTTTGCAAGTGGCAATTTTTTTTTTTTTTTGCATTTGCTTTCAGATTGAGAAATCCCAGTAGCAGTAGCCAACTTGAGCGTTTATTATAGCAATGAAGGGAGGCATTCAGGGAGATGATTCCAACCATTGAAGAGTTGACCTGAATGGCAACACATTCCGGGAATCTCATTTATCTTGGAAAAACAATGGCAAGAAGCAATGTAAAGATTTTGAAGAGGTTTTATGATATTCTACTGCACTTTTCCAGAGGAAGAAAATAATAGGAATGGGTTTATGTTTCCCTCTTGAGAATTTGAATACATGATATATTAATTAAACATATATCTTCATTTTACTGATGGAGGAACTTGAGCCAACCCAGTGATTAAGTTACGCAGCTATTTGGTTGCAGAGCTAAGACAGCAACCCATGGTCTTTACTCCTCCTGTACTATTCTCTTTACTACAATTATTAGCGGAAAAGTTTTCTATTTCCATAAAAGACCAAAGCAAGAGGAAGGGGTTTATATGTCTATCAAGAAAGTTTAGATAGATTGAGGAAGCTTATTTAAGTGTAAAGTAACTAAATACTGTATTTTCCTTATTTTGAGATGTATCTATTTTTTACATGCTATTTTTCTGATATCAGCCTGATTCTTACGAACTATGTTAAATCATAGTTGCTTCCAGGTATGTCAAGTTGTGAGCTTGTCCGTCTACCTGGAACAATCTAGCCATTGACATTCTGATTTAATAGGTTATGAAATTGACAAAGCTAAGGTGTTCCCTTAATCTGCAGAAGAAACTTTACTATCCAGCAATCTGTAGTTCAGTTAAGAAATAAAAAGCAAAATCAAAACTTAAATCACTTGTACTATTTCATTTGACTTGAAGTGTGAACGAGGTGAAGCTGTTAAGAAGGGAGGAGGCAGACTTGCCACCTACACTACTCTTGCACTATTGGGGCGAAACTTAAATTTAGGAGAATCTTTAGACTGGATGTGAGAAGTATAGACCCAAATGTGAATGCCAAAAAGAAATGGTAGGTCTCTGTACAGAAAGCTCCATGTCATAGTTCTGTTAGTATACTTCATCATTTGTGTATATATAATGTAGTGCTTTTTTTCCCCCCTGAAGCACATTACGAAACTGACTGATGAGCTTATAATCGCGACGTCCAAGGATAAGAGTAGTTTGGTGTGGAATGGTAGTGTTACTATTAGAAGTGAGGTCTGGGAAACCACTCAGCCTCCTCCCAGCTGTATTGCCTTTGAACAATTTACTTCCTCTCCAAATAACAGTTTCCTTATCTGCTACTGGAATAAGGACAGGAACGTTGCAGGAATAGTGTGAGGATCAAAGAAGATTCCGTACATAAAGAACCCATCACCATGCCTGTTGCATAGTAGGTGCTCAGCAAAGTCAGCTCAGTCACGGCACGCTTAACAAAATGATTTGTTAGGTAATGCTGGCGAAAGGGTGAATATCTCTGGTTTGGTAAAAAACATGTAGCCTAAACAGTATTTCTTACCAGTTTAAAGTCCATGCCCCATTTGTCAAGAAAATTTTTAAAACGTGCTACTGAAATAATATGTATTTAAACCTTTTTCCAAAGACATAATAGTAGGCTTTTATGGTTTTTCAGGTTACTGCTGGATACCTTCTCCCCATTCTGATCTGCCTCCTAGAGGGGTGGCCCCACTCAGCTGAGAACCTTTGTCCTGAAGCATGGTGGCAGACAGGGATCTAAGAAAACATATAGATATTTATTTTAGGTTCATGTTAGGAGCATAGCAGTGCAATCACCTTTCACCTACCAGCTCCATTGTCCATATATTTGCTAAACACATAAGATCAAGAGAAGAAATATGGAACTAGTCATTATATGGCATCTAGGATCTTCCTTCAAAGAGTTATTCCAAACAAATATTATGGGGCTATATTTCCAAGGTGACCTAAGAATTTTTTTTTTTTTTTTTTTAGATTTTATTTATTTATTTGACAGACAGAGACGCAGGTTGGGGGTGGGGGGCGGGGTGTGGGAGCAGGCTCACCGCTGAGCACATAGCCCAATGCAGGGCTCCATCCCAGGACCCTGAGATCATGACCTGAGCCAAAGGCAGAGGCTTAACCCACTGAGCCACCCAGGCACCCCTGACCTAAGGATTTTTATGCACAAGTTAAGTCCTGTGTGTTTGGCAGCAAGGGGATATTGTCATGAAGCAAAGGGAGAAGAAAACAAAACAGAACAAAGGTGGGTTACCAGAAATTTAAAAAGCCCTGTACTCAAGCTAGTTAAAGAAACCACAAGGCCAAATTTTTTTATCAGTCCCTAGGGAGACACAAAGAGAAAAGGCTTCAACAACCCTGATCACATTTCCTCCACTCTAGCATCCTGTCCCCTACAAGTGTTCATAAAATAATATCACACCCTGGAGTTGCCTGTCCTCTGACGACTTTTTTCTGGTTTCATGCCAGTTTGACTTTTACTCAAGCCTAAATCTCGCTCCCCACCCAGCTGTCAAGAATAGACCCACAGGACTCTTTAGCACCATTAACTTTTCAAAAGCTACTTGCCTATTTGCATATCTCCTGCAAGGCAGACCACACTACCCTTGCCTGGCCACAAGCCCCTTTGGAGCCAGAATCCCTTGTCTGCTTTGTTCAGCAACCCAAATGGGATCAAGGAACCGCTCCACTGTAGAGGGAAGAAGGGGAAGGATTCCAGGGTGGAGCACATTGGTAATACCACAGGAAAATTCCAAGAATCCTGGGAAGCAATGTCCTCACCCACATTGTTCCCTGCCTCACTAATCTTTCAGATTAGTTCAGCCTCATGAGAACCAACAACATAAAGGCACACTCATCGTTTGCCTTGTGTCTGCTTTAGTTCACTCTGCATGTCTTGGTTTAGTCGAGCAGATTCCTCAAAAAGTACCCCCAGCTGGCTCTTGGGGCCGGCTCTGACAACTTTAATGCTCATCTTGGGCAAAGAAGCAGCTGATAAGGATCCAGGCACTAAAGAGCCGTTATTTGTTCCGAGATGGAATGAAAGGTGTTGGCTGATATTTTTTCCCAAGGACCAACATGGATTCAGATTCTCAATACAGTAGAGCCCAATTGCTCTTAGCCTTTCTTTTATTATGTTCATAAGTAGCAAAATACTGTGGGAATTCACACTGACAGCTCTTAGAGTCTTTTCAGTTCAGTATTTAGCATTCCTTATGAATTTAAGTTCTCCAATGAGGGGGAAAAGATCTTTATTTCGGGTATCTTAATATTTTTCAAAAGTGTATGTGAGTCTTATTTACCATAAAGCAAACTACACTATTTATGAGCAGTACTGTAGTTGATAGAGAAACGTCCTTATATTTCTTTTTCCAATTTAAATGAGAAGTATTGCCACCAGGAAAAACAACCATTTCTCTCCTCTCTAGGTAAAAATAGGTCGAGTAATTTAAGCCAGTCCATGGCAATTAAAATTCTGACATTGCCATTGTTTCTTCTATTCTGGGGGGAAAGGGCAAACAGAACACATGATAATAGGGGCTCTTTGGCTAAGTCACTTACGTGCTACCTCTTGTTCTTGCTTCAACCTGCCTGGGAACTCTGATTCTGATGATAGTGGTCCAGGACCAAAATGATAAATACCATCTCTGAAGCTGTGTAACACTTCTCTTCTGCTAGCAAAAACAGTATGGTTGGAGAGGAGAAAAGTGCCAATCACTTGGGTCCTAAATTTCTTGAATTCTAAATGTATTTATTTTTTGGAGACAATGTTATCTGCCAAGCTTATTTTAAAGTAAATTTTACTGAATCAATTAGACAGCAACACTCATTCTCATTAAATATCCTGTGGCCCTTTCACAAGATTAGAGTCTGTGGCTTGGTCACATTCCAACACAGATAACTGCATTCTGCATTCCTAGATAGTTCCCTCCACCTTTGCAAACCCTTACCGTCAGACGCATTATTTGCACTGGTCCAAAATCAACAGTTCTGTTGTGGGGGTACAGAATATAGGCTTTAACTGACAGGCTAAAACAATGCACATTTTACTTTTATAAGAGAAAATTCCTTAGCCGATGCCTACCTTGAAATGTGAGGCAAATCTCAATTGTGCACATTTCATCCTAAGTTAAGGTCTTTTTTGGTAAGTAAAACACTCTTAATTGCATAAAGGGAGTTTACTTTGGACTCTTCTTTGCTAAAAATTTTGTTGCTCAAATATGTGCTCTTTCCTTCAAGAAAGAAAACGAAGCATTCAGAAATGGTCAACAAACAAACAGTATAACAACAACAAAAAAATCCCTTTTGGGCAAACGGCTTTCCTTTGACCTTCTAAATAAATTCCACAAGGGGGCGAAAACACCTAATGGTCT
Source organism: Neogale vison (assembly GCF_020171115.1). NCBI lineage: Eukaryota > Metazoa > Chordata > Mammalia > Carnivora > Mustelidae > Neogale > Neogale vison. The sequence goes on along the minus strand of NC_058091.1, from coordinate 62,675,495 downwards.
GGGACCGCAAAGTTTATATTTCAAAGTCGGCCACCCATAATAGATTAGTGGATTAATATTTTGCTCTAAAGGATCTGGCCTTTAATGTTGACATCAATTTATAGCTATCCCAGGCGTTTACAGTAGTAAAAGTCACGGAGACCATAAACTTCACAATAGATGTCAGCCTTCTGGTACTAGTGCTCTAGCCTAGCACCCCATAAACAGTGGTGATTAGGTAACTGTCCTTCAAAGACCCATCCATAGTTGTAACGGCTTTATCAGCCCTGGCGAAAATACTGCCACCAGGATTTTAGCAGCCACAAGGCAGACGGACAAGTTTTTATCAATGTGTCATTTTTCTGATGTGTTTCTATGATGTTCTTGCTTATCACTGATCTCATCTTGAAAATCAAGCATGGAGTGTCTATTTGTGGGCAAAGATTATAGAACAGAAGCTCTCTTGTACCATATGAGAACTTTTTGAAAAACAGCCAAGGTACAGAGGTCAAATTTCCCCATATGCTATAAGCAACTTGGTAGGAAGCAAGACCACAAAGGGTTTTGCAAATGTCCGCCAGTAGCCCGGTGATCTAGGTCACTGTACAGGTTTCATTAATCAGGTTGTTCAAACAAGGAGTTATTTTTCCTCTGCTTAAGAGACCTGCCAGTATCACATAGAATCTGCTCAATTCTTGATCAAGAAAGAGTTTGCATGGAATAGAGATCATTCAAATGAACGGGAGCAGGGGGAGGTTTGTATTTGCACTGAGGAGAAATTAGGCTTTGAAAAACCAGCTCCTCTGTTCGAGTCCTCTGTTCTGGCAGAGATGGGCTCAGGATCTAATAATAGTTCCTTGGGCTCTGCATCTCCACATACGTGTTCCGGTGTTAGAGCAGCAGGAGGAATTTAGGGACAGAGCAGGTGTTGTGGCTTATTTTCTGGCAGAATAAATTGCAAAGGGTGGTGGCAAGACTATTCTTTTGCGTCTTTCTTTATGCAAAAAAAAAAAAGCCTCCAATAGCTTTCCTTTTTTCCTGGCACAAGTGAAAAACAACAAGAATTGCTGTATTAATATGTATGCAAACATATTTTTTCACTTGAGCCTCTAGGAAAAAAAAAGAAAAAGAAAAACTTACTGCAAAAATGCTTAGCCAGGAAGATTTACTGCTGATTGCAGATTTAGTATTGACATATTTTAGCTGAAGAAAACTTCAGCTCAAACTATTAATGTGAGAAATCTGGATGTTTTTAAAAATGGGGGGAAAAGTTTCAAATGATTTTGTATTTTCAGAGGGATTATTTATTTAGAACGTAATTTTGAATAAGGAAGTGTCAATTTAGAGGTATAAAGAGCCCAGTGGAATGTGCATCTTAATTTTAATGGCTTGCCTTGGAAATAGAATTATAGAATGTAGGTGATCTGAATTATTCTGAAACCAGCCTTTCCGCCAGACTCACTGTAATTTAACACTTCTGTTTCCTTCTCTGATTTTTTTATTATGAAATACGGGATTTAAGATTAGAATCTGAGAGTCTAAATGAAATGCTCTTTTAAAGTATTATTTGTGAGTTTTTCCTCCACCTCTATTTCTTTACATCTCCAGTGGGTCAAATATAATAAAAGACTGTATTCTTTCTTGAATGTGGATGTATTACTTTTATAAGATAAGCTAGGAAAACATGAAAGGGAAAACAAAATTCCACCTTCAAATTGGGATAACTTGAGAATTCAACTATATGACTTATCATGTAAGGCAAAACTCGACACCTACTTAACCATAATTATGTCTTTGACAATACATTTAGGTAAAATTTAAACGATCTTATCCTTATGTCCTTTGCACCCCTTTCCTGTTAACAGAAAAAGCTCAGAATTCTGGAGAACAGGGCATGCTTGAGAGGGAACATCTTGTGAAGACTGTAATTTGACCTTTGAATCAACCTCCCTGTGTAAATTTTAAGTATTGTAGAACAAAATAGAGCGCCTCAAGGTGGAATTCTGCCCCCTCTCCCTCTTAGGACTATAAACCAGTCAGAAGCTATTTCAGAGATTAAGCTGGAAAATGTGTGCCTCTCCTTAGGACTTTTGCTAAGAAATAAAATTCGTCACTAGAGATAAAGGCAGATTTATGTTTAATGCCATCCTCATCAATCTCCCAGTATATTATCCCGATCTACTTTCATTGACGTAGTTGAATCAGGTGTCACCAGAAACACTTGGTTTTCCCCCCTCCCACACTGTGAAGAAAATATTTATGATATTTAGTGTTACAAACCTTAACTCTGGAGAACACTTGAAAATGATGGCAATTAAGGAAAAAAAAATGCTCTTTGACAACTTTGCAGCTTCTGATTAAAGCACACCAAGAGGCATGTTGCAATGGTAACAATGAAGCATTATGCCAATTATGTTAAATCCTGCTCTCCACTTAAGCTCATCATGACCTGTTTTAGTGTCCTGTAATTTATCCTTTGGAATGCTTACTCTCATCAATAAAGTGTTCAAGAAGAGGAAAAAAGCCACGGAAAGGAACCACCCCCCCCCCAATGACTTCTAGAAAACATGTATTTCTTAACTTTTTATTGACATTGGCAAATTAAAATAGAATAAATTAACAAGTATTTTTTCAAAAAAATGTTTTGTACAAAAATACTGTCAAAATTTCCTAAAAAGCTTTCAACACAGTAGTATCTTTTCATGTACTGAATATAACTATTAGCACAGTGTCAAAAATGTTGAAGACAGAAACAAAATAAAAATCTGTGAAATGTTTGCCACTGACGACATTCCACACCCTATTATTGTCTGTACATATGGGGGAGGGGGACAGCCAACTTGAAAGTGAACAGTATGACTTTTCCTGATCCAGAACGGTTTGGCCCACATCTGTTTAATCTTCCAGTTTAGCATATTAAAAAAATTAGGCTGTACTCAAATGCATAGTTAAAAAAATGAAGCGAGATGGCAGAGTTTGTGCAGTATTATCTGCCCTTCAGAGTTCATGCAACCAACTAATGCAATTTTTCCTTTCACTCGTAAATCTGAATGCAGTTCAGTCATTTGAAACCATCTACAAAATCCACAAGATTAAGCAGTTTGCCAAGATTAATATCTAACAGTTGAGCACTGGAGAAAGTGAGGAACTAAGGAGTAAAAACAAACAACAAAAAAGACCAAGTTAGCTAGATATTTCAACTACATAAGGGAGGTGAATGTCAAGGCTACAAAAACGAAACAAAAACAGAAAAAAAGAAGTGGCAGCAATTCTTTTAAACCAATTTGTACAAGTTTATAGTTTACTTTGTTTCCAAGTTCTCAAACCTTTCAAGATCTGAAAAGTGAGATACTGTGTCTAAGGGAATGTTTTTTAATTCACACCGAAGTTGGGGGGGCGGGGTGGGGAGGGTTTGATTCTTTTTGCCGGGGTTTCGATCAAGTCAACAGCTTACTCTGCTGGGCTGCTGTTTGCACACGAAGTCCGTCATAAAATCAAACTCGTTTTGCCCCAGCCAGAGTTCGGGCAGCTCCTTGATGCGGTCCAAACCCATTTCTATCACTAAGGACATAAGCACTTCCTCGTCGATGAAATCAGTGTCTATGACATTGGGCGGCAGCATTGCAGCAGGGACGTGGGCCACGGAGGCGGGCATGTTGCTGCCGCTGCCGCCGCCGCTGCCGCCGCCGCTGTTGCCGCTGCCCGCGCCGCCACCCGAGGTGCCGCCCGAGCCGCCGGGGGTGCTGCTGCCGCCCGAGCCGCCGGGGGTGCTGCTGCCGCCGCTGTGCTTGGGGTTGCAATCTCGGAAGTGCTGGTTTGTCCCGTTCATCTGGTGGCCTGCAGCAGGGTGCAAATCCGGCATGTAGTGGTTGTGGGGGTAGGGGTGATGGTTGAAATACTGGTTGTTGAGCTTCTGCAGCTGCATGCTGGCCGGCAGGGAGCCTCCCTGGCTGGCCACCGGGGGTCCCATGAACTGGGAGTTGTTAAACCTGGCCGCGGGGGCCAGCGCACTCGGGGGGTGCCCGCCGTTCACAGTCCCCGGCCCCATCGCATGCCTGATGCCGCTCGTGGCATTCATGTTGCCCGCGCCGTAGTGTATGTGCTCGCCCATTAGGGCGTTGAAGGCGTGCTGGGGCTGCTGCTGCTGGTGGTGATGGGGGCTCGGGAACTGCCCCATGCCCATGCGATGGGCAGGGTGGTGGTGCAGCCCATTGGTGCCGTCGGGGAAGCGCCCGTGGTTCATGGCCATCATATGGTCTGCCATTTCCAGTCCTGGAAGTGAAGAGAGCAGACTAGATTAGGACCCGCGCCACACGTGCAGCCCACCGCGGCGCACCCCACTTTTTCTCGCCTCTGGCCCCTAGGCTCCCCGGACGCACGTCGACTGCGAAATCGCTCGCCCTCCCTGCGATCCTACTAGTAGCTTGTGCAGCCGGGCTCGCCACCACAGCGGACCTGCCACCCACAAGAGATGGGCGCTCAACAAACAGCCCCTTCCCCTGTGCTCCGGCAGGCGGACCCGAGCCCACACCCCCCTCTGCTCCCCGAAGTCGCCTAATAAAGGAAGTGCCCCGTAGCCCTGCCGCGAACTTCAGGCATTAAATCAACCCTCCTCATCCTGTTGTTGCACATCCTGTTGTTATTCCCCAGCTCCGCCTCACGCTCTTCCTCCGGGCAAACCCAGCCCTCAGAGGACTGGGCTGGCAGGCGCCCCAGCCAGCTTCGCCCGCCGCGCTCACCTTCCGTCTCTGCGATTTCTGCTCCGAAGACCGAGGGCGGGATCGTCGGGTCCAGGACCGGCTCAGCAGCACATAGAGGGGGCCTTTCTGGTGTGCAGGGCGCTCGCTGTCGCGATGTCGGCACCAAAGTCTTGCAGTGGCCGCTGAGGCAGAATCGGAGCCGTTCCCTTTTATTTCCCCTCTGCTGCCCTCACAGCTCGGTAAGACCGCCCGGCAGCTGCCAACAATGAGCTGTGTTTCTTAGGGCTTTGGCCACAGTTAATATAAGGGATTTCAGGAAGGGCGGAGCGAGCCTCCCGGGCGGGCGGTAGCAAAACGCGGACTCCGGAGCCCCAGGCACGCCGGACCGGGTAGGCGAGCCGCGTCCCCGCGGCCGGAGGCACGTGCGCAGAGGCTGCGGGCCCAGGCCCCGCCTCGCTGCGGCCGACTCTGGTTTCCTCCCGCCCCATAAACGCGGATCAGCCCGGCTGCCCCCGGAGCGGGGAGAAAATGACCTCTGGAGCGCCAGCCCGAAAGTAGCGCCAGCCCTGAAAGGAGCGAGGAAAACGCACCGCTCCCCTCTGGTCGGATCCCCCACTCCCAGCTCTCCCGCTTGGCTCAGCTAGCGATCTGGGGTGCCTTCTACGGGAAAAAGGGGTTCTCTCAGCGCCCCCTTCCTCCGTAGTGCCCTTAGGCCTCCCCGGCTTTGCAACACCCCCCATTGCACGCCCCCCACCCCGGGCCGCGAAGAATGGCTGTGTTCTCCGAGTGGGGTTTTAAATCCCGGGACAGAAAATGCCCCCTTTCCCGAGCATACTTTGCTGGGCTGTGCCTTTGTGTTTTTACAGGGGCACTGGGTAATCCTGATCTAGATATTCGGCGTGCGGACGCATTTGTTTCCCCCTACTCCTTTCAAGGACAGAAGCTGGGGGCGGGGAGCGGCAGCGGCTGCAGGTGGACCGAGCGCGCTCGCGGACCCGCTGCCTCCGCTCCCGCTCTTGGGACTCCGGTCCGCGCTTTCGGGCCCGCTCGCCGCTCCCGGGGTACGTGTGCTTCTGCTAAGTTTGCGTTTGCAGCTCTTGGTAGCTTTGGCATCCGAGCTGAGGCGTCTCTGCTCTGTAAACAAACTCAGCGATCCTCGTCCCCAGATCCACCTTTTTGCACATACACAGTTTCTTGCTTCTGCTGTTGCCCTTGATCCGGGAGGTGGGGGGTGTGTGCAAACTTGCACAGCCTCCCTCCGGGCTCTGCCTGACGATTTGGGGTTGATTTAGAAGCGAACGGGTTTGTAATTAAGAAATTCGAGGGCTGAGTGAAGCTGCTGTTGCTGAAAAGGGAAAACAAATAGATAACATGGTAATCGCTTTGTAAATAAAGTCGTTCTGGAGGTGGGCACGTAGCTGCACGTCCCGTATGGCACCGTGCGCACACACGCTGCCGGGACTCTTCCTTTTCAGTGAAATTGTTCAGTGGGGCAATAGGCGATAATAATAACCTTGCTTCTCAGGACGCGGCACAAGTAGCCGGGTCGTCCATTTGGCTCATTGACTTGCAAATAAAAAACGCTTACACCGGTCTGGGCTGCTACCCGGTCGGAGCTCTCTTGCTTTCTCACATGGGGAAGCCGAGTTGTTTCCCCAACACCATGATGAGCCTGCTCTTGAGGTTTTATATTGCTCTTTAATGTGCTAAAAGCGAGTTTAACGCTCCGAATAAGGACTTCTGTTCTGAGTTGTTTCTTCATGACTGGATTGCCATTGAAGACTTCCTGCTACGAAGAGCTAGTCCCCCGCCCTCCACGCCTCCTTTTCTCCCTTGTTGCTCACAGGACTTTTTTAGGCCGTATTTTTTGAGGACTGGAAATTCTGATACATACATTTCCCCTTTCAGGAATTTGCAAAAGGAAGCAAATCCTGGTTTCGTTAATCTCTTACCTCTCCGTCTTCCTCTAGTTGCGTATCTAGATATATATACTTAGTGTACAAATATAATATTATATATATATATTTAAACATTGTTACTGTCTTCCTCTCTTTTTCAGTCTCTTCAGCATTTATAACTGTGCAATAATTTCCTTCGTGCCCGTGCAATAATTTTTAAAGCTCAAAAATATTTACTTTTTTGGAGCCTTGTGCACAGAGTACATTGCATTGTTGGTTGCAATAATGCCCTGCTCTCCTGTCCACCCACCACTTTTACTTGTAGGTCATGGACTTGCAGTTGCAGAATCAGAGGCTGGGAAAAAACCTGCAAGTGCCACTTTGTATCAAAAAAATAGGCTCCTGCTGGTCAACCCCAGACTCAAAAATCCTGCCATAGATTGTTTACTTCCCTTCCCTACACTGCTGCGTCTTGCAACACAAGGGCTGACTCTTGAATGTCTAATCTAAATTCCTCTTGGAACCATTAAGGAAAGGTGCAGCTTCATCCAGGCCCAGTGGTTTCACAGGCTATTGGGAAATCTCTTCAAAGGTCACCTCCCCGCCCCCCACCCCTTAAAGGGGAAAAAAAAATTAGTTCTGGGACCAGCTGGTTAAAACACGGCATGCTTTGTGCATTTACTCATCTGTCCAGTGAATGTTCCCCAAGAGCCAGACACTTTCCTAGTGCCTAGAGAAACAACCAATATAGGAACTCATATTCAAAAAGTGGAGATAGACAAACAGGCCTAACAAGCCTCGGGCACACTGTAATAAGTGCAACAACAGCATTCAATGCAAGGACTTCTGGAAATACATTGGAGGGACACCGAACATCGCCTTAGTGGTCTTCAGAAGGCTTCCCAGTGTAGGTGGTACCTAAATTGAGGCCGGAGGATGAGTGGAAGTAGGCCACCAGAGGAGGGGGCAGAGATGAGAGAAGCAAGGTTGGAGAGGTAAATCGGGGCTGGATCTTGTGGTCTTTGGTTCCCAAGCTGAGGAATTCAGGTTGTATCCTGAAGATGAGAAGCAGGTGAAGGCTTGTGAACCAGTGAGATGATCCCATTTTCATTTTAGAGAGATCAGGATAGGACTGTGGAGAATGGATTGAGAAAATAAGCCTGGAAACAGGGAGTCCAGTTAGGGGCGGTTATAGTCATCTAGGGTACGCAGAGCTTTTTGTACCCTGGGCTTTATCCTCTGCAGTGGTCTGTGTGTGACCTTCACAGCGACAGATGGCTATATTAGTTTCCTAGGGCTGTCATGACAAAGTACTACAGAGTTTGTTTACGTCACTCAGGCTTGAAGAGCAGGAACTTATTGTTCCAGTTCTGGAGGCTAGAAGTGCCATTTTCAAGTGTGACCAGGGCTGGTTCTGAGGGTTGTGAGGGAGAATCTATTCCAGGTCTCTCTCCTACAGTTGGGTCATTAGCTGGCCATCATCGCCTGATCTCTGCCTTTATCTCATGGTGTTTTCCTGTGTGCCTCTGTCTAAAATTTCCCCTTTTTCTAAGGACAGCGGTCATATTGGATTAGGGCCTATCCCGATGACCTCACTTTAATTCAATCCCCTCTGCTGAGACCCTATCTTCAGATAAGGTCACATGCTGAAGTACTGGGGGTTAGTTGGGATCCCAGCATATCTTTTCTGGAGTGACACAAATTGGCCTGTAATAGTGATGGAGAAACTGAAAATCACAGGACCCCTGCAACTATGGGGAAAAAGGATGCTGCCTGGAACTCTCTTCCCAGATATCCTGCTGGCCTACACATTCATTTCTTCATGTTTCTGCTCAGACACTACCTCAGTGAGGTCTTCCTGACTGTCCTACCCAAATAGCAAGATCTCTGTTTGTTTTCTTACCCTGTTTTGGTTTTCCTCTTAGCATTTATACTGATATGCTGCATATTGAATTTTTACTATCTTTCCCCTCCTAGAATGGCAGCCTGAGGAGAGTGGACACCTTGCCCGTTTGTTCATTCAGTGTCCAAGATAAGTCCTGGCGTGATTAGTCTTTTCCTGATTAGATGAATGAATGAATGAATGAATGAATGCAGGAAGAGATACTGAGGGAAATTAAATGAAGGATTTACGAAAGGGATATTGGGGGGATATCAGAGTCACCTTTTCTGGAGAAGGTGACTTTCAAGGCAGGAGGGAGAAGAATCTGGAAAGAACAGCAGGGTATCACTGTCTGCATGTGGCTTTTCATCTACTTGAGCAAACCTGTGACCCCTTTGGGAGGATAGCTCATCCGGGGGGTGGGGGGGTACTGACTGTTGAGTTATGGAAGTAGGCTCTTACTGGTGTGAATTTGTTATTGAAACAGAGCTTTTCTGAGGTAAGCTTTGGGCTTCAGGAAACCCTGAGTTGAGGAAAGACTGCCTAAAGGACCTCGCTTCAAAATGTATGTCGAAGAGTTCATACATGTGTTGGTAGGTGCGAGTGGGGCTGGCGGATACAGTGAAGTCCAATACTAGGCTTTCTACTTTACATAAATGATCTCACTTAATCTGTACTCTAACAAGTAGGGATTCTTTTCATCACTTCAGAAGGGAGGATTTTGAGTTTCAGTTAAAAAACGAAACAAAACAACTTACACAAGATGACCCCCATTCTCAGAGCAATTAGGGAAAAGGGAAGAGAAAGAGACAGACACCAGTTGGGCCTTTTGTCCCCTTCCCTTCCTCCTAAGACCTTGGCTGTAGGTCTTAGCTGGTGAGAAAAATGCTACTTTCCCCTTATTTCACCATCTACCTGAGCATGAGTGACTCCCTTTTCTGTCTTGATGTATTTTCTTACTCAGTAGAAATACAGCAGTTATAGGGCAGAGGGAGCAGTCATCCCTAGAGGGGAGAGGGAGCAGACATCCCTACAGGGGAGAGGGAGCAGATGTTTTTATTCAAATGGAGTCTTTAAGCTTGATGAAGTTGATACAACTCATCTGAGGAGTTGGTTAAAATAACGATTCCAGTACATTTTCTCTGGAACTCCTGACTTAGCAGGAGTAGGGCCTGCAGATCTATGTACTTTTTAAAAAGCTTCCAGTTAGTTCTGACGTTTAGATAGGTTTGCGAACCACCGACCTTGTTCCAGGTATAGCATGAGTGTAGTTTACACTCATAAGGCTCTGTCCCTCCCTTCCTCCCCCACCAAGTACCACCATCTCCCTTTGTCTCCCATGATTGGAATTTTGCCCATCGTTGAAGGTTCTGCTCAGGTGACACCTCAATCCCCCAGTGGAAAGAATTTGGCTCCCTTGTTGGTCCCAAGGTACTTTGCTCAGATCTTCCTTTATAACTCATTCTGGCTTGAGTTATGAGTATTTGTACCTTCTCTGTAATGACAGAGACTCCTCAGTGAGCCCCAAGGGGCTGCACAATTTCGTAAGTAGAGTAGCTTGTATTAGTCTGCTCAGGCTGCTGTAACAAAATACCACAGACTGGGTGTTTCAACAACAGATATTATTTTTCTCACAGTTCTGGAGGCTAGAAGTCCAAGATAAAGGAGTCAGCTGATTTGGTTTCTTCCTCTCTCCTTGGCTTGCAGATGGTCAGCTTCTTGTTGTGTCTTCACATGGTCTTTTCTCTGTTTATCTCTGAGTCGAAGCCCCAGCTCTCTCTTTGCTTCAGATTTCATTAGGACCTATCAAAATGGACTCATTTTAATTCAGTGAGGTCTTTGAAGACTTTATATTCAAATATAGTTACATTCTGAGATACTGGGGGATAGGGCTTCAACATGGGATGCAGTTCACCCATAACACACCTCCTGTGTAGATTCATTTTAAGGAATTGACATTTTATTAGTCTACAGGCTCAACAGGAAACTAGAGAACATTCACATTGGTTATGAAGTTGGATGAGATATCTTGGAAGGCAGAAGAAAACTTCAGTGACCTTAACTAATTAGAGAAATGCTCCATTAAAAACAGAATTATATTCAATAGGAAACACTTCAAAGGGCCCATGAGGACAATAACAAATTACATGGGTATTAGGTGGGAAATTACTTGACTAGATATAACAAGTTTAGCAAAGAAGAAGAAGGAGAAGGAGAAAAGAGAGAAAGAAGGAAGGAAGGAAGGAAGGAAAGAAAGAAAGAAAGAAACAAACAAACAAACAAGGTGGGTGCAATCCAGCTGTTGGTTAAGTGGGAGGCAGCAGTGGAATGTGGTTATTAAAAAGGAAACAACTTAGAGTGTGTTGGGAGTGAGGAATAGCACATGATAAAGCTGGAAGTAATCCTTTTGCTACACTTGGCTCTTCTCAAAGATTGTGGTTGGTTTATAACTTTACATTTTAATGAAGTATTACAGAGACTGAAGAAGGTTCATTTAAAAAAGGAGGAATATATTTAAAAAGGGATAGGAAATGGGACTTATAATGGCTATTTAATCTGGGGAAGAAAAGCTGACAGGTGACTTAATACATATGTTCTGGTGTACACATAGGGAAACTAATATGGTGGATCCTTTCCAGATGTTTTCCTTTTCCACTGAGACAAAGAAGAAAGGAAAGCATTTTTAAAAGAGAGCTTGAGATCAGTGGTTTTCAAATTGTGTTCTGTAGACCTTGAGTGTTCTCAGCTTCACTTTTACATGCTTTATATATTAAGGATTTCTCGTTTGATTTTGTTTTAAAACATTGTCCTGATACTAAACAGTTATGAAACTAAAACTTTAGATAACACAAAAATCATAACATTCTAATTCTAGGTGGGACTTTAAAAAGACTCTTATCCACACCCCTTCATTTTCTAAATGAGAAATCTGAGGTCCTGAGAGGTTAAGTGACTTGCCCGTAAAGGACTTCCTTAACATCAGGATTTTAAAACACCAGAGCAGATTATCAGAGGGAACTAAGTCTTTAGGAAGACTTGAGTGAAATAGAATAAGAGATGTGTTGAACGGCTTAAGTCAGCGTTTTCCAACTGGCACTACGTATTATAGGTGGGTGCGTTGCAAAAGACAGTATCAATTTCTACTTTAAAAAAAAGTGGGAAATAAAATCATTTAAAAGTATCTTTTCACTTTGCAATGGAAGTTTAAAGATCCCCGAGTGTGTGCTGAGTGAGCCTACGGAGCTGGTCATAGACATCCCACATCTGACAAGCAGGCCTGTAACTCGTTACTCATCAGAGAGTGACGTTTACTGTGGTACAACTTTGAGTTGCTTCAATTCTCATTCACACAGGGATTTCTTTTTTCCTTTTTCTTCTTTTAGCTTTTTAAAAATTAAATTCAAGTTAGTTAACATGTAGTGTATTATTAGTTTCGGGGGCAGAATTTTGTGATTCATCAGTTGCATATAACACCCAGTGCTTATTACAAGTGCCTTCCTTCATGCCCATCACCCAGTTACCTCATCCCCTCCCTACCTCCTCTCCAGCAATGCTCCGTTTGCTCGCCACAGTTAAGAATCTCTTATGGTTAACCTCTCTCTCTGTTTTTATCTTATTTTTCTTTTAGGTATTTTTTTTTTTTAAGAAAGAAGAGAAATGGCCCTGAATAAAACAAATCAATGAGAAATATAATTGTGATAATTTTTCTGTCTATGACTTAGGAGGACGTTCACCCCATGCAGTGGTTATATTCCTATAATGAAAATTTTTATATAAATTTTATATAAAATTTTTATATAGCACCAATACATAATCTTAGGACTCAAAACTCAGAGGTGAAAGAGAAAATAATTGGTCTTCAATTTATTAGACAGAAAGATTCAACTGCTGCATATAACAATAGTAGAGGTGTGTTTACAAATAAGAGCACCAAACTCTTTTCCTCTATTAGTTACAAACAAAATAAACAAATTCTTTTTAAAAACCCCAGCTGGTTTTTAAGTATAAACTGCAAGAACTAAAAGCATCAAGAAATGAAAGTGTTTTGTGTCGATTTCTGATGTCCCTATAGGTAGTTATATTTCAATCTACGCTTAAGTATGCACTTAGTACAAAATCCAGAGAGAGATATTGTCAATTTTCAGTTTGTCAACAAATGGTGTTTTCCCTTAATAATTGATTCTTTGAAAAAAAAAAATTTCTTCCTCCCTCCCTCCCTCCTTCCCTCCCTCCCTCCCTCCCTTTCTTTCTTTCTTTCTTTCCGGGAGAGAGCATGAACATGAGTGGGAGGGACAGAGGGAGAGGGAGCGGGAGAGAGAATCTCAAGCAGGTTCCATGCTCAGCAGAGAGCCTAATGTGCTCGATCTCACGACCCACAAAATCACAACTTGAGGGGAAACCAAGAGTGGAAATCTTATCCAACTGCACCACCCAGGTGCCCCTCCTTAATAATGGATGCTAAAGAACTCATGCAATAGAAGTCCATGACATAAAACAAAAATATTTTGTTTGTATATTTTTGTGTAGCAAATATTATTAAAGATCGGCTTAAAATAAATTCCACAAAATATACTTCAATAATATACTGTGAACTCTCTTCTTTTATGTAGCGTATGAAAATGTTTTTAAATGACTAAAAGATGCGTAAGTGGCTCCTGAAATAATAGGGAAGAGGACTCACAGGACAGAAGTATTGAAAATTGCTGGTTTAAAATACTGTTTCTCAAAAGTAATATATGGACCCCTTTCAAGAGAAAAACATCTCTAAGGCTCTAAGTGCTTACTTAAATTATTTTTATTTTATTTCTTAAGTATATAAAAATAGAGAACAATGTGACATCCTTGTGTTTATAGCTCCTGTACAAGTGTAATACTAGAACTTATTTACATGCTCAACAAAAAATAAAACTGGAGAGCTCATAAAAATTAAAATTAACAGCATTTAATGGCGGATTTTTGTCAAAATCAAATCATTGCTTGCAAATTTAGCAACAAGAATACATTTTTTTTTTTCCTACCGAGTTTGGCCTTCTGGTGCTGTAGCATGCTGTGCAATGAGATTCTCTTTTTGAACCACTGCAAAAACGTGTGTAAAGCTACCATACTTTACTTGGTTTCCACATGGGGTGAACGTATCACTTACATTTTAAAACCATCTCTATTCTTTTCTTTCTGGTGTTTAATGTTCAAAATAATAAGGCTTGACACCACCACACTTGTAATCACAAATCCAAATTTAAAAGATGATCATTTGGATGATACACAATATGCTTGCAGTAATTTGTTAAAAATTACCGACAAAATGAAAACAAAGAGTTCTTGAAGAGGAAAAAAGAATTCCCCCCACCCCGATACTTTAAATAGTATCAGGCTTTCCTGAACTCCAGTTGAAACAAACAAACATACAAGCAAACAAACTAGTTTTGGTGGTATCCAGCTTTAATAGCAAAAGTACTTTGGATCATATAATGGTTGATTGACTATAAATAATTTGGATCCGTGGCTGAGTCAGGAGAGGGAGTAGAGAGTTTAAACTACTGGGAAGTGGGAAAGTCAGCTATTTTCTTTTAAAAATATGGATTTTCAAGAAACAACAAGTGTTAGGATGTGGAGAGAAAAGGACCCTCGTGCACTGTTAGTGGAAATGGGAACTGGTGTGGCCACTGTGGGAGATGGTATGGAAGTTCCTTAAAAAATTAAAAGTAGAACTACCCTATAATCCAGTAACTGCACTACTTGGTATTTACCCAGAGAATACAAAAACACTAATTTGAAGAAATTATGTTTATTGTAGCATTATTTACAATAGCCAAATTATGGAAGCAGCCCAACTGTCCATTGGTAGGTGAATGGATAATGAAGATGTGTGTGTGTGTGTTTGTGTGTGTGTGTGTGTGTGTGTGTGTATGAATATTACTCAGCCATGAAAAAGAAAAATATCTTGCCTTTTGCAACAACATGTCTGGATCTAGAGAGTAGAATGTTAAGCAAAATAATCCAGTCAGGGGTATCCAGGTGACTCAGTCAGTTAAGCAGCTGCCTTTGGCTCAGGTCATAATTCCAGGATCCTGGGATCAAGCCTCATGTCAAGCTCTTTGCTCAGTGGGAAGCCTGCTTCTGCCTCTCCTTCTGCCTGTCACTCCGCCTGCTTTTGCTCTCTCTCTGTCAAGTGAATTAATAAAATCCTAAAAAAAAAGCCAGTCAGAGAAAGACAAATACCATATGATTTCACTCATATGTGGAATTTAGGAAATAAAACAAATGAACAAAGGAAAAAAAGAGAGAGAGAGAGAGAGAAACCCAAAAACAGATTCTTAACTACAGAAAACTATAGAAAATAAATAGATGGTTATGAGACAGGAGGTGGGTGGGGGCATGGGTAAAATAGGTGAAGGACCTTAACAGTACACTTATCACAATGAATACTGAGTAATGTATAGAATTGTTGAATCACTCTATATATATTTTTTAATATTTTTTAAATATTTTATTTATTTATTTGACAGAGAGAGATCACAAGCAGGCAGAGAGGCAGGCAGAGGGAGAGAGGAAGCAAGCTCCCCGCTGAGCAGAGAGCCTGATGCAGGACTCGATCCCAGGACTCTGAGATCATGACCTGAGCCGAAGGCAGTGGCCTAACCCACTGAGCCACCCAGGCGCCC
Source organism: Neogale vison (assembly GCF_020171115.1). NCBI lineage: Eukaryota > Metazoa > Chordata > Mammalia > Carnivora > Mustelidae > Neogale > Neogale vison. The sequence continues at coordinate 62,660,374 of NC_058091.1, read as the reverse complement.
CTTGAATCACTATATTGTACCCTTGCAACTAATATAACATTGTGTGTTAACTACACTGGAATTTAAAAAAAAAAAACAAACCAGATTTTTTTCCTATATCAAATAAATACATGACCCCAAAGTTGTCTGGGAGTTCAGTCTTCTTTTGCTTGTTGATTCATTTATTCCTTCTTCCATTCATTCAAATGCCTGTGTAATAACTAGATAAGAATGATTTATGTTAGTGTGTCAACTGTTTGTGTTTCAAGTGGTATTTTTGGAGTGCTTGTAGGTACTTTAGTTCTTTAAGTATTTTAAACAATCTTGTTTACACCATTAATTTGTAGGGAGCAAGGGACTTCTAAGCTTGTTAGATATGCAGCCTAGACTGTGGAATCATTATGCAGGGGTACCAGAGAAGCAACCTCAGAACTTGGAGAGAAGATTATCTTCTGGAAGCACAATAAAAGAGCATGAGCATGTGCAAGAGAAGATCAGCATCTTCAACAGGAAAGCCCCCTCTTTGGAGGTCTTCAGAGGCTTCAAAGGGTCCTTTGAGAATTAGTAGTCTTAAGAACTCCATGGGGCGCTGGGTGGCTCAGTGGGTTAAGCCGCTGCCTTCGGCTCGGGTCATGATCTCGAAGTCCTGGGATCGAGTCCCGCATCGGGCTCTCTGCTCAGCGGGGAGCCTGCTTCCCTCTCTCTCTCTGCCTGCCTCTCCATCTACTTGTGATTTCTCTCTGTCAAATAAATACATAAAATCTTAAAAAAAAAAAAAGAAGAATTCCAGGCACTGGGAGGGCATATCCTTGTTGTAAAATAATAAACTGAAATAATAAACTGCACTTCATCAGTCTTTTCAGGTCTATACTGGGAGCCAGTACAGCTCTAGATGGATGGACAGCTAAGCTGAAGACTTTCTGGTGTCATGACCAAAGGAAAGATCCAGGTGCTGAGAAAGATCCTTTGGTCTTCCTCCCTTCCTGTTATCTCTGAACTACAACTATAATGGGTCTGTTGAAATGAGCTAATGTTCTGAACCATCAGGATCCTACTTACCGACCTCTTACAATGCCTTGCCATTCTAGAAGACTATGGTGATTTTGTTCTAGACAGCAGAGGCCTCCCATTATTGCTCCTATTATGTATAATGCCTTGTGATTTTCCTTCGTAGCCCTTCTGACAAAATGGAGTCACACATTTATTTTGTGCACTCCTTGACTACTGTCCTCATGAGGGCAGGGACCATACTTCTATCTCATCCCAGTGTCACAACACTGTATCCCGTGCAAAAACACTACCAGATGCAGAGGGGGTGATCACAAACCTAAACATTTTAATTCTTTTCACCATTGAAGCTAAGCAATTGAGATTTAATTTAAAACTTCCTTTAAAAAAAAATTGAAAATGTTTATCTGTTTTCTAATTGGCTACTCTCTGGACCCTCTAAAAGTGTTCTCTATATAATTGCTAATCTATGCTTAATAATTTAGAAGGATCTAATAAAAAATTATTATTTATGTTGTCACAATGTTTTCAGTCCTTCTGGTGTTCACCACCTTTTCAAGATTCCAAATGCCCCTCCTCCCACCTCCAGAATTTAAACTCTCCTCTTTAGGCCTCTGTTCCTGTGAGTGGTACTCTGGGGTACGCCCCTGCTATCTGGTGCAGCAGGGAGGCACCGTGATGCTCTCTATGAAGTAGGAATTGAGGCATAATTTCCAGAGCATCATAACACCAAAAAGTTGCGCTTTCCATGGACTTTCAAGCTTAGCAGGGAGCATCCTTGAAAAGGAGAGAGACAAAAAAAAAGTGCAGACATAAGGAAAGAAGTCCAGAGCTCATGAGGCTGGGTGAGCTCTGCTCTCTGAGATCTAAGGCGATCTGATACAAGCCGCAAGACTGGAACCCACAAAACGAAACTCATTCAGCCAGTTCTGACAGAGCAGTTTTCCTACGTGTCACCCCTTTCCTCGCACTGCTGCACCACACTGTCCTCCAGCCTGGGGACCAGAACTTATTTTCCTTTGTGTCCTAAATCCTGACACAGTGTGATTTCCAAACAAGCTTTGTGTAACACCCAAACCTATCCCCTTTTTACTGTACTTGGCTGAGAGAGGGACATTAATCCAGGGAAGGAGTGATTTTGATAAGTAAAACTATTCTCAGGAAGTAAAAGTGGTTTCGCCAAAAGATCAGCAACGGTCTTATTTGTTTACATATAGACCTATAATTCAATGACAAGTAGAAACTATGTTCAGGTATACACTAATTTGGTAAACAGCAAATGGGATAACTTGGCTTTACAAACTCTTTGGGAAGGGACTCTTACAGTCACTGAGGATGTTTAAATGGTGCAGAGGTTCACTGAGGTTTGGGTCTGAACCACGATCTGTATTCTCTGATCACCATTGGTGGTTCTCTGTTAGACCCCATCTTGTACAACTGAATCATAATGGTAGTGATTTCCCTTGATGTAGCTATGCTTCTAAAATTGAAAGAGCCCAGGCAGCTAGAGTCAGAAAGTTTTCAGTTTTCTTTAGATGCATCAAGTTACCAACATTTTCAAAAATCTTTACCCAAGGGTCTCTCAATGGATGAATGGGTAAAGAAGATGTGGTATACATATGCGTACACTGGAATGTTATTCCGCCATAAAAAAAGAAGGAAATCTTGCCATTTGCGACAACATGGTTGGATGTTGAGGGTATTATGCTGAGTCAAACATGTCAGACAGAGAAAGAAATGTACTGTTTGATCTCACTTATATGTGGAAACTAAACAAAACAAAACTCAAAACAAAACAAAACAAAAAACCCTAAGCTCATAGATACAGAGAACAGATTGGTGGTTGCCAGAGGCAGGGGGTAGGGGAGTGGAGGGTGGGTGGATTGGGTGAAGGTAGTCAAAAGTTACAAATTTCTAGATATAAAATAAATAAGTCCTGGGGTTATAATGTACAGCATGGTGACTGTGATTAATAATACTGTATAGTGTATTTGAAAGTTGCTAAAAAAAATACACCCTGAAAGTTCTCATCCCAAGAAAAAAATGTGTAGCTGTGTGTGTTTATGAATGTTAATGAGACTTACTGTGGTGATCATTTTGCAATGTATACATATATCAAATCATTATGTGGTACACCTGAAACTAATGTAATGTTATATGTCAACCGTATCTCAGTAAAAATAGTCCTTGACTAGTTTATCTAGTAGTTGGTACACAAAGTGTGATGACAAAATAATGGGAAAGATTTCACAAGCCACATGCAGAAATGTGCTTGATTCTTGCCACACCTTGAATGCTTATAATGAAACCTGAAGTAAACTCATAAGGTTCATGGAATCATAGAAAGTGACAGGTGGGAGGGCCCATGAAAACCATCTAATCCATCCCATTTCTTCTAGAGAATACAGATATTCAGGCTAAGGGAGTTGAAATGACTTGCTCAAGACACAGAGATTCAAGAGCCAGGAAAGGGTGTACAAGATTGTAAGAACCATCTTGTGGAATTCATGCCCTGTTGTGTATGCCTTTATGACAAACCTGAAGAGAACAGCTAGCATTAGAGAAAGCCTCCATGCAGCTGAACCCTTTCCTCACATATGGACCGAAGATGGCCGTTGTGACACTGCCAGTATTCTTAGTTCTCAGGAATCTTTAGAAAGCCAAATCCCTATCAGAACTGGGGCAGTGCATATGTGTAAGTTGTGCTGGTGGCCAGGAGTGTCCTCCGAGGCTGATGAAGCAGCAGGGACCCCGTTCAGACAGAGGTATAAAATCAATCCACTGATAGCATCTTGATATTCTGTGTTCAGATTATTTTATGAGAAGCATTTATAGTAGGCAGAAGCACTGGTTTAAAAAAAGCCAGAAGCAACATGGTGCTCAAGAAGGTGGAAATCAGGATCTACAACTAGGATTCTGGAACACCTAGAGGCAAGCTTACAGTTCTGACTCAAGCAAAGACTGCTCAGTGGACAAATAGAATCTGAGAAAGAAAAATGCCCAATATGGAATATATTGACAAGTTAACCAAGCATTTCTTTTAACTCAGTTGCATCCCTTTATTGGTGCCAGAGTGACCACTTGATCACTGTTCTTTCCAAACTCCCCTTTTTACTATAAAATTCTTTTAATTCTCAGCACATAGAGTATGGTAAGGCATCACTGGAATTTTAAGGTGTAAGTAGACATGAAAGTGAGTGAAACTAGGAAGGACCACGCATATTGAGTGAGATTAGCTATCTAGAGAAATACCTGAAGAGATTATTTATACACATTTCGCTGGAGAGAATAGGAGTCATGTCTAGTCAATGCTGAGCAGGCTCTGAATCTCAGGGAGGCTCTCCTAGGACAATAGAGCAATGATGCCACTTTGGGAAAGCCAGAGTTGCATAAATGATTAGAATCAACTATGAAACCTGAGGTTTAATGAGTTGTCTGAAGAAAAGAGGTTTAACTGAAGGTCAGCATGACATTTAGATGAAATAGAATCTAAAGAGTAAAAATTTGGCTGTCTTTAGCCCACAGATTTTGGTACTACAAATTTTGGTACCTTGAGAAGTGTCATCCACTGTGTGGGGAAGTTTACTCAGTGGTTCTACCATGGTGTCTGTCACTATGTCACTATGTCACTATGATCATTCTTTTCCCTGTGCTGATTCTTTGTCTATCAGTAAGATTTCTGATAAATAATTTAACTTTTAAGAATTAGAACTAGGGCACCTGGGTGGCTCAGTTGCGTAAGCAACTGCCTTCAGCTCAGGTCTTGATCCTGGAGTCCCGGGATTGAGCCCTGCATCCGGCTCCCAGCTCCACCAGGAGTCTGCTTCTCCCTCTGACCTTCTCCCCTCTCATGCTCTCTCTCACTGTCTCTCTCACAAACAAAAAAATAAAATCCTTAAAAAAAAAAAAAAAAAGAATTAGAACAACTAGAAGAAAATATAAGGAATATTTTTAAGATTTTAGGGTAGGGAAAAACTTAAGCAACATATAAAAAGCATAAATTACATGGGAAAAGACTGATGACTTTGATTATGTTAAAATTTAGGTTTCTTTCTTTTTTTTTTTTTTTTAAAGATTTTATTTATTTATTTGAGAGAGAGAGACAGTGAGAGAGAGCATGAGCGAGGAGGTCAGAGAGCGAAGCAGACTCCCCATGGAGCTGGGAGCCCGATGTGGGACTCGGACCCTGGACTCCAGGATCACGCCCTGAGCCGAAGGCAGTCGTCCAACCAACTGAGCCACCCAGGCGTCCCAAAATTTAGGTTTCTGAATGATAAATGAGATAATGTTGAAAGACAAATAGCAGACTACAACAGTCTATTTGTAACACAGATAATATGAAAAGGATTATTACCGAAACTATCTAAACTATGTAAATATGCAAAATATGTAAAAATATGTTTAAGAAATGTTATCAAGTTAATAATAGAAACAAAACCAAAAACACCCAGTAGGAAAAAAATGAACAAGAAATTCCCAGTAAGTCACAGGGAATCCAATGATTAATAAACACATGAGATGATGCTTACATTCACTCGTAATCAGGAAAACTCCAAATAAAATATTAATGAGATTTAGTTTCACTTTCATGAGTTTGGAAAAATTAAAAAGTCTAATACATTTGTTGTTCAGAAATGCGTGGGCAAAAAGGTGGGGAAGCAAACGTAAGTGTTGCTGCGGGAGTGTGGCCTGGTATAGTCATATCAGAAGTCCCACACCCTACAAACTAGAAGGTGTATACTTTAGAGACTCTCTTGTGCATATGTACAGGAAGGGAATGCATAAAATATGCTGTAGCCATACTACAGAAAACTATAAAGCAGTTAAAAGAAATGAGCTAGCTCAGTCTATATAGATATACAAAATGGTTCTTAGAATATTGTGTTTTTTCAGCTTTATTGATGTGTAATTGAGAAATAAAATTGTAAGATATGTTAAAAAAAGAATCAGAATAAGGTGATAACTGCAAAAAGACATTCTATTGGTGGATCTAAGTATTTCAGCCACTGAAAAAGCATGTCCCTTTCCCATTAGAATTTAATAAATTTAGACATGAATATACATTTTAACTGAATCTTGGTTGGGATGTGTCAGACCACAGAGTCTGTGAAGCACTTAAAAAAATTGTTTCTGTACTTGAAACATCATTAGTTGCAGATGTAGAGTTCAGTAATTCATCAGTTGCCTCTAACACCCAGGGCTCACCACATTACATTCTAAAACATGGTGACCACTGCCCACAGCTCATTCTCCATGAAGACTGCACCCTTTGCTTCTGATGCCATTAATGCTAGGGTATCTTGGACCCAGTGTGGCTACCACATTAGCCACCAAACTAGTGATACCTCACTGGAATTGCTCCAGACTCCTACAAGTTAGCCAAGGTAGTAAGATAAACTTACCAGTGCCCTTCAATACATCTGAACCCTAACCCTACAGGCCGTAAGGCTGTACAGGCTATTTAAAACGTTCAGTTGTTTTTGCTTTTGACTTAATTTATTTCAGCAAATGTTGGTAACAATGGGAAGCTCAAGTTGCCATTTTAATTGGCCTTTATATATTATTTTATGTAATAAGAATAGGAAAGTTGACTATGAATTCACTCTATTGGCTACAGGTCCCTCTCCCCAATTCCCCTCCCCTACCAAAAAACAACAAACAACAAACAAACAAACAAAAAACCCACACAGGCACTAAGGGAGAAAAAAATGAATAAAAACGGTCTTTCGTGCTGGCTGTTGGCTGTTACCAGCTGCCACACTGGATTCTTCTCCTTAGACAACACTGTGTCTGGTAACTTAGAAATTGAAAAAGAGTGTGCCCTTGGGGGAAGTAAAAGGAAGGAAACAAGGAGACGGACTTAGTTGCTGAGTGTCCCTTATGTGCCATATACTATGCCACGTGCTTCCATCTACATTTAATTTCAATATTGTTCAATTTCAATTTATTTAATTTCAATATCAACCCTGCTAGAAAGGTATTCTGACCAGAGGCCCAGAGAGCAAAGTGGTTTGCCAGTGTCAGAGGAAGACTGCCCAATTCCACGGTCAGAAGGCTCTCTATTACAGTTTATTATTTTTAAAAAGGACAGTGGGGTGGAATATGACTCCAGACCAAAGTTACGTTTTGCAAAGACAGGGTTGTTTTCTTGTTTCTCCAATTGCAGAAAAACTGCTCCAGAATTCTTTGGCCTTTCATCTTCCTTTTCTTCACTTTGAGGAAAGGACAATAATCAGCATTATCCTGAGTAAAACAAAACAAAATACTCATTCTTTTTCTTTCTACCTTCCACCTTCCCTTCTGACTTGGAATGAAAGAACAGCTTTCAAAGGATACAATAAGACAGAAGAATTTTAACACAAGAATAAAACAGTGAAAGATAAACATCAGAGGAAGAAGAACAATGGATAATGATATCAGTAAACCCTAGGGGAAGCAAATGAGAAAAGAGCTTCCTGGTAGCCAAGGCAAAGGGAGAAAATGTTGTGTCACAGGCCTTTCATTGTCAAATAAGGAAAGAACTACTAGTTCATTAGGAAAGATACACTTTTTTTTTGTTTTGTTATTCTTACCTCTAAAAGAAATTTATCATGTAAGTTACCCTACAAGAAATATTGAATGACGTGAGAAAATACTAGAGAATAGTTTTATTAAAAAAAAAAAAGCTTTGATAAATTTTTTGTCCATTATAGATGTCTTTTTGATGGACAACTCTGGCTGAGAGGTGAATTTTTATGTTCTGGTTGTTTATTCAACATGGCACACTAACTTCTGTTATATTAATCAAAGAAAGTCTTTAATAGCCTTCTTCCATGATACAGTTCAGAATATTTCTCCCGTAGTTTTATAGTGTAGGTAGGCCTCTTTATTCTTGTCCTGCTACATTTTAGATTGAAAATTCCTGTGAGAGAGAACCATGCTGGCTCTTTGTGCTTTGCATAACACACACACACACACACACACACACACACACACTCTACAGCACATAAAGAACATTTCCAAGGGGACTAGATTTTTATGTTCTGTACTTTAAAAAATCCACTATCAATATTTACTTTGGAAATAACAATAATGCAAGACATCTGAATTTTACTCCTTAACCCATATCTCTTCATCTGCCCTATGACCCACTGACATGTTTGTTTCTCTCAATAAAGCTCCTATTTATACTTCCAGATTGAACCATTCATGAGTATTTCTCTCTCTGTGTTTTGTTTCTTGTTTCCTGTGTCAAAAATCAAAACTTTCCACAGGGCACTTACTTTTGCACTTGAATAATCTATTTCTTCTTTTTCACATTTATTAGAATCATCAATGACTATTTTCCTATTAGTGACAGTTCCTCAGCTGTATTTCTACATCTGCTTTCAAGGACAGAGGCATCCATGTTTATATAGAGGTATGTTTATATAGAGGTATGACTTTTTTTTTTTTCTTTTTCATGTAGAGTAAGTTTTACTGAAGTTTGGTGGAAGGCCAAGGGGGAGATTATATTGTAAGAGTGCAACCAATTTACAGCTGATTTCTAATATATCCTGTACAATTGTGGTGAAAGCAACAGGTGTAAACACATTAGAGAAGAGTAAAATTATAGGAAAATTAACTTTCCATTGTAAATAAGTAACTTTCATGGAAAATACAGACATTAAAAAGTAAAAGAAACAAAAAAACCCGCCATTTTCCTAAAGTTGATATTGTAGGATTTTTTTCTTCCACTGCTTTTCAGAAGGTGTTTCCAAGGCCTCCAGAGGAGACTGGGGTGAAAAATATAGGCCCATCCCGGCAGTGGTGATTGCGACACCACGTACCTTGAACTTCCATTTGACTAGAGTTGTGCTGGGAGTTGCTTCTAACGCCCCGGGCTGCAGGCAGCTGCCTTTCTAAATGCCAGTAAGACCAGTCCAACACCAAATTATCACATCTGGGTGGTCTTCAGTAGGGAAAAAAAGCTGTTATTAAGAGGCTGTGAAGAAACCATTTGGGCAAAACACACTAGCTTCAAATATGGCACTTTGCTTCCAGCTCTAAGGGTCCTTTCCTTTTTTTCCCAAATACTTTCTCATTTCCCCACCCCCTTACCTAAGGACTTTTATTTAAAGCTGTTTTAGCTTTCCCTTTCTAAGTATCTATCCAGAAAATTTTTTTATAGTACACCTTTTTAGAGGAGTGGGACAACTGACGGTAGAGTTGTATTCCTGGTGGACAGAATCCCTTTGGCATCATCGCTTCAAGATTCCCTAGCTCTGGTGGTCTCCTTTTTCTCGCTTACACTTCCCAAGCTCCCCATCTCCCTTGGTGGCCTTGCATTAGCCTGAAGTTGGAGACTTCTGGCAAAAGGCAGTTTACAATATGTACTTTTCTTAAAGCCCAGCTGCTGGGGGGTGGAGACCAAGCTGTGAAGACCCAGCTCTGCTGGTGTTCTTGCTTGGCTTGAAGAATTGTCTTCCAAAGATCCCCAAGTGGGGACTGGGAGAGGGAAACTATTTTTCAAGATGCTTGTGCATATCAAATACGACTTCCTAGAGGCTCCTTCTAAGCTGCTTCTGCATTTCAAAGAGGGTTTATTTATCCCATTAGTTAAGTCATCACGTTTAAGGCAAAGAAGCTTTTTACAGGTGTGGAACTCTTTAGAAAGGGCTTTCTATACATTCCCTAGCGTGGAGCTGACAACAAAATTCCCACATTGGTTGCTATGCTAATTCAAAAGATGCTTTGTTGCTCTAAGGAGAAAAACAAACACTTCAGGAAGAGAAGTTCTCACAGAATATTGTAGACCTGGTGTGACTGAACGAAACTAATATTTTTCTTTCCTTAGCAGATTCAATTTGGCAGTCACAGTTATAACTATTACCACTTAGTGATATTAAGTGCCACGGGTGTCATCACAATCATCCCCTAGTTGGCCTTATGCCTTCAGTCTCCTATTTCCTAACTCCATCCCACACAGCTAAAGTGATCTCTCTAAATCGTATCACGTCACTTCTTAACTCCCCACTTAAAATTCTTCAAGGACCCGCAGAAAGCAGGGCCACCTTTTTAGTATGGCGGAGAAACCCTTTGGGCATTGGCTCCTGCCATCTTGCCACCTTCACTCTCCCACAGTCAGTATGCTCTTTAAGAGCAACTGTGTAAGCACCAGCTACCTAGCTCCCAGCATGGAGCAGATATTTTACAGTGCACTTTGATCTTCTTAAGGACTCTGAGAAGGGGGTGTCCCTATTTTACAGATGGGAAAACAGAGACCTAGAGAGGTGAAGAGACTTATGTAAAGTCCTCAGCTTCTAAGTGGTGGAGCCCAGAGTCCCTCCTACGTGGTCTGATGTCTCAGTCTGCGGGTTTAACCACTACACTACACTGCCTCTCCTGCTGAACTGCTAGTTGTTTCTGTACATCCCATTCATTCTTTTCCATGACTTAGGGCTTTTTATGTCCTGTTCCCACTTCCTGGAAAGGCCTATCCCATTTGTTCAACTAGCTGGCTCCCTTTCCACTGTAACGTCTCTGCTCACTTGTTAACTTCTCTGGAAAACTTCCAAGGCTCCCCAGGGCAGTGTTAAGAAACAATGCCTCTGCAGCCATAGTGCTGAATGAGTGTGTGCTGTGAAGTTCTTGTTAAATTGCATTGGGTTTGTTCGCATCTCTATTTTCCTGACTAGACTATGAGCTTTTTGAGGGCAGAGAATCTTGTCTTTGTATCCCCCCATTGCTTCTTCAATGCTTAATACATGACTAATGGTGCTAAATAAATTCTTGTCAAATGAGGTGAATATAGGAATGAATGAACCACGGGGTGCCTGGGTGGTTAAGCATCTGCCTTAGGTTCAGGTCATGATCCTGGGGTCCCTGGGGTGAGCCCCGCATTGGGTTCCCTGCTCAGTGGGAAGTCTGCTTCTCCCTCTCCTTCTGCTCCTCCCCCCGATCTTGCTCTCTTTCTCTCAAATAAATAAATGAATAATCTTAAAAAAAAAATAAAATAAAAAAAGGAAGGAATGGATGGGAGTTAGGGGAATTTAATGCATACAAGTGTTTCTTATTCTTAATCACCCTCTGAAAGTCTGTTCTCTGGTGTGAACGTTCCCGTGAAAGGCTTCTACATCCCTCAGGGTCCTTAAAGATTGTAATGGACACCTTGAGCTATTTTCAGTATTTCAAAAAAGCTAACAGAAACCATTACATTAAGCTGAGATAAGTCCCTATAGGCTAAAAAATAAAATGTCAAGTTTCTTTGCTTTTGGCTAAAATCGTATCAATTTGGTATGGTGATAGAAATTTTCTTTTAATAATCAGAAACTTTGATGGGCAGGAGAGGCTATGGGTAATTAATAGAACAATGTGAAAGTAAGTTATCTGTTACTTAAATACTGCTCATTTCGTAGAAGAAATTTCTCAAAGATTGGAATCATAGGGGAAAACTCCTAATAAATGTTATCCATCATGGTACAAATATGGGAAAGTCTGTGCTTTTGTTAATGGACTCATGAAGCCCACAACCTTCTTATCTGTGCAGAATCTCCTTTCCAGAAAGCTTAGGAAATTATCTTATTATTAGGCAAATATGACTTCTCTGTTGAACATTTTTTTTTAACCTTTCCATTGACAATTGGATGTGAGAGTGATCTGGTTTCTTTATCTGCCATCTGCTGATCATTAGATTTAATATAGCTTATTGAGTTGAACTGATGTTCGTTTAAAAAATTTCATTGTTACCATCTTCCAAAATAAAAGAAAGAAATAATAAAAGATAAGAGAGTAAAGGAGACAAATGAGTTTTTCTCTCTTTCCTATGGCTTCTGGCCAGTCTATTTTGGTTATGAAAACAGCCAGCAGGCTACTTTATCAAAATAAAACCCAAAGTCCCAATTTGCCAGCTCTTTCAGACTCGGTTTAGAATGCACCATTATTATAAATGATTTCATCCCTTCCAGTGAAGGCAAAAGTTCCTTCATTAGTAGTTCTGGCTCTGTCACAAACCTTTCCATGGACTCATTTGGTCTTGTGACTTATTATAAAATTTATAGTGTGTAAACATTGCCATAACCTGTGGAGTAGTAAACTCATCAAACCTTTTGTAATATCTCCTCAATCCCTTGTACTGTTTGGCTGACACTTCTTCCTAGGATTGTAAATATTCTTTCTTTCCTTGCTTACCATCATTTATAGATAAGGTTACTCTTTTCTTCATTTTGGACTCCCAAAGTCAGAGTAATCAAGCTTCATAGAAGACCGCAATCAGGCTTTGAAATTTGCAGCATCAAATTCCATCCCATCTGAAGTGCAGCCGTTACATATCTCCTTGATCTACTTCATCCTCCGAGAAGAAGCTAGAATTTTTGATTCAAAAGCCAAATTGGATTCCATCAGTCCCCTGATTAGAAATCTTTGAGGGCTCCTCATGGCTGCCATTTTCAACTCCAAATTTCTTGATGTGGCATTCAAAGGCCCTTAACAACTTGTCTTCAAGGCTAACTTTTCAGGGCTATTGAGGTTCTTCCCCTCCAACCAATTTGGATACTTGCCTTTCTGCAACATGACATGACCTTTTATACCTAGAATGGTCTTGATTCCTGTATAATTTCTACCTGTCCTCCAGAACTCTGCTCAAATGTTTTTACTTGTGGGAGTATTTACTCATTCTTATAGCACATTATCTTTTAATTTGCATTAGAATTAGTTCTTTCTGCCCCGTCCTCTTTCATTCCTGTGAGCTCTTGGAGGACAGGGATCAGGTTTTACTTATATTTTGAATCTCTAGGGTCAATCACAAGGAAGACTGCAAAACTCAATCAATTCGCAACACTTTTCAGCGTGCAAGGGGGGCACTGTTAATGACTACCTTGAGGTTACAGGTATAAACTGGGCTCACCTGGAAAATACAGGATACATTTCCACCCTGTCTGTCACTCCAGAACTTTCAGTGTCTCCACCTTCATCTACTTTCCAGTTTTATCTTATCCACTCTCCTTCCCTGCCACCCGCATAGTATGGATACTTCATTCCAGCTTTGCCAAACAGCCTTGAGTTCCATGATGGTTTCTGCCATTGCTCTCTTTCTGCCATGTTCCCCACCTGGAAAATTCCTCTTTGTCTTTCAGGATTTTCTTATGCATATTCTTTAGAGAAGCTTCCCCCAATTTTCCCCAGATCAGATTAGGAGATCATTCTGGGATGATTGCCAACAATAAGCATGCGCTGCTTTGTAGTATACCAATTTGCTTGCTTATTTTCTTGCCTTGCACAGTGAGGGTAAGTTGGAGCTCTGTGAGGCAAGGACTGCATCCTATTCCTCTCTGATTTCCAGTCACTCTGTGCTACTGTAATAAATGGCAATTGGATTAAGAATAATTTTGGAATTGCCATAGCTTTTAGGTGGAAAATTCATAAAACTTTTTATAACATCCCTCTGTACTATTTATTTAACATGTATTTCCAAGTCTGAAATTGCTTTTATATTCTGATAAGTGTCACACTACTGTTTGTTAAAATTAATATGTCTGATACTAAATGCCAAATTATGATTTTATTTGAACGTTAACTGATCTTTGGGCTTTTGGGTCACTATTTTTTTTAATAGCTCCTGGACCTAAAATCTTCTAACTAGCATTCTGGCTTTGAAAAATTTTGAGGGGATGCCCAGGATTAATTTTTTTTGAAGAGTGTCAGTTGCACACAAAATATTTTGGGAACTTGGGGGAAAATTCTGTGTTCGTATGTGACTCAATTAGAAAACAAAGCGTAGCTTCTTACCTCATAATTATTCTGTATCTTCTTGGCTCAATTGCAGCCAGTCTTCCTAAATCCTCAGCACCTAAAGGACTGAAATTTGAGAGCAAACACTGGAAATGGGATGAAAACAGGAATGATATATTTCCCATCAGAAGAACTTATGAGGCACATCCCTAACCTTTTTGCTGGTAAAACACCCCCCAAATCATCTACTTCCTCCTCTTCTTTCACTTCGGTTGACGACCAGGAAATGACACCAGTGGCAAAGAGCAAAAGCAGGTCTGATGTGCTACCAGGCCCCGAAGAAAGGGTATTTAGAGAGCAGTTGATGGGTTTGTCCCATTTCCTCCTCATGGCCTGTGGTTTCTCTCATCTGTGGGAACACTCCTTGAATGAGCAAGAAGAATCCCTGAAATGGGTCACAATTTTTAGGGACCTAGCCCTGTGTCTGTCACACTCTGACCTGCTCACAAATGTGGAATGAAAAAGTCATGAAAGCATGCTTGCTTGGCAGTTGTTGTCATGAATTCCATCTGGTGGAGATTTTTGGAGGTCACGAATCTCAGCCATAAGATGAGGAGAGTAGGAAAGAGAAGGAAAAAAAGTGTCAAAGTACTGTACCTGAAGAGAATGAATATCGAAGAGAAGTTTCTGGAATTTTTGCTTAGAATTGCTTTTTTTTTTTTTTTAAGATTTTATTTATTTATTTGACACAGAGAGATCACAAGTAGTCAGAGAGGCAGGCAGAGAGAGGAGGAAGCAGGCTCCCTGCTGAGCAGAGGACTCTGAGATCATGACCTGAGTCGGAGGCCGAGGCTTAACCCACTGAGCCACCCAGGCACCCTAGAATTGCTTTTATGTAGATTCTTCAAGATGCTGCTTCTGCTCCTATTGCTTGTACCCTGCTCTTTTGTACAGCTTATTTAGGAAATACTTTAAAAAAAAAAGTGATGCTCCTCTGTAGAGGGCATCACCAGAGGTGCTAGGAAAACAGATAAAGGATGGGCCCCCTCGCCTGGGTGGCTCAGTGGATTAAGCCGCTGCCTTCCGCTTGGGTCATGATCCCAGGCTTCTGGGACCGAGCCCCGCATAGGGGCTCTCTGCTCAGCAGGGAGCCTGCTTCCCCCTCTGTCTCTGCCTGTCTCTCTGCCTACTTGTGATCTCTCTCTCTGTCAAATAAAATAAATAAAATCTTAAAAAAAAAAAAAAAAAAGATGGGCCCCCTGCCGCTAGCTCAGAACCTCTGTTCCGTTTAACTAGATTCCTAGTTAGAGAGATCCTTCATTTCAGGCCTTGCCTCTGTGCATATGGCTTCAGTGCCCTTTATCTCTTTTGCCCTGGGTGTTTTATGAGCTTCTTCATACCAAATAACAGTGATAGTCCCACAAGGCCCAATTAGTTGAGAGGTTAGTATGTCCTAGGTGCTGTGATAAACACTGTACAAATATTATTTCGCTTAATTCTCGTGTCAACCTGAGGTAAAGATTATTTTTAGGTGGCGAGCCTAAGGTGAAGAGGGGCTGACTGAGTTGCGTGAAGATACGAAGTCACCAGCTGGTAAGCGTGCGGATGGTAGGTCCCTGAAGCCAGCTTCTCAGCTGTCACCCTTTTCAATGGAATCTTCCGCTGGCTTCTGGCAGAAAGGATTAGAACCTTCCTCAGCCCTTCACTCTGAATTTATAACTTGCTCCTTACTGAAGATATCAAATCTCAGACCAGTAGAGTGAAAATCCCTTTCCCGCATACTCTGACTAGGTAAAGCACCACCACCAAGAATTACTGTCGCTATGTACTCATCCTGTTCCCAGGTTCCTAGTCACTCCCTTCCACTGTCCAGCCCTAGTTGGCTGGATGCAGGGGTTCCATCACACCCAACTGACTGCTTTGCTCAGGGCCCTAAAGAGAGTAAAAAATGAAGCTCCCGCCGCCCCTCCCCCACCCGCCCAGGGCAACTGGACAAACAGACGTGACTGAATTATGGGGGGTGGTAACCAGCCGCCAACGGAAACCCCGTAAGAGTTGGTATAGAAACAGACTTCTTACAGTCTCAGATAGAAACGAGGTAATGTAGATTTTGGCAGGAAATTATTATTTTTGACTGATTCTCAAACCCACAGTTTATGCCAAAATTCATTTCCCCACCCCCAACCTACTCCACTTGCTTTTACAAGAACTTTGGACACTCTGAATTATTTTGGAAATTTGGGGAATATTCTGTGTTACTATGTGCAATAGGTTCCTGGGAAATTACTTCAAAGCGTAACTCAAGCGCAGAACAAGTTTTACTTGGATGTCAGACAACCTTCCCAACCAATGTACATCAGAATGCCTGCTTGCTATTTTTTTTAAAGATCTCAACATCTTGCCATCTAACAGTATTTAGATAACAAACAACTGAACAGTGCTTAGAACAGCAATGTCTGCTCATTCTCAGATAAGGTTTCACACCGAGATTTTTTTTTAATTTAAATTTTTTTAAAAAATTACTTTTCAGTGTACTAGAATTCATTGTTTATGCACCACACCCAGTGCTCCATGCAATACGTGGCCTCCACAATACCCACCACCAGGCTGGCCCAACTTCCCACCCCCACCCCTTCAAAACCCTCAGATTGTTTTTCAGAGTCCATAGTCTCTCGTGGTTCATCTCCCCCTCCAATTTCCTCCAACTCCCTTCTCCTCTCCATCTCCCCATGTCCTCCATGCTATTTGTTATGCTCCACAAATAAGTGAAACAACATGATGATTGACTCTCTCTGCTTGACTTATTTCACTCAGCATAATCTCTTCCAGTCCCGTCCATGTTGCTACAAAAGTTAGGTATTCATCCTTTCTGATGGAGGCATAACACTCCATAGTGTATATGGACCACATCTTCCTTATCCATTCATCCGTTGAAGGGCATCTTGGTTCTTTCCACAGTTGGGCGACCATGGCCAGTGCTGCTATGAACATTGGGGTACAGATGACCCTTCTTTTCACTACATCTGTATCTTTGTGGTAAATACCAGTAGCACTCCGAGATTTTTGAAAAGGTACTATGTTAATGGTGCTTTTAGATTCTAGGTCATAGGTTCAAATGCAACCCAGATTAGTGACTATCATATAATATTGATCTTTGTAAAATGAGCCACGGTTCTAACTCGAAGTCTAAGATGTGGTTAGATACATTTAAATATGGCTACCACTTCTGACACCTCGTCAGAAATACTATTTTTAGTGAGCTGGGGTAAAATGCACATTAAATGTTAATCTTAAAAAAATAAAAGTGTTCAAATTTTATCAGACCAAATCATCTTAAAAGATGCACACACACACACACACACACACACGCACCTGTTTCTTTTTGCTTTTACAATTGTATATGCTGATGAGAAATGTTTTACTCAGATGAAAATATCACCAACTGCATAATTTTTATGATCTACATAATTTCAGAGAGTCTGTAGTTTAATATTTTCTACATATAAAGAGCCATTGTGACTGTTTTATTGGGTTTTATATGTTAATATTTACTTTTCCACTAAGAATTTAGAAAATATTTTCCCCTTAATTGGTTATTATTTTCTCAAGAAATTGTCTCCCCTTAAAAATAGTTTTCTAAGATAGAAGGCAATTTTCTTTTCTTCTTCTTCTTCTTCTTCTTTTTTCTTTTTTTAAAGATTTTCTTTATTTGCTAGGTAGAGGGAGGGAGAGAGAGCAAGCGAGCACGAACAGGAGAGCCAGAGGGAGAAGCAGACTTCCTGCTCAGCAGGGAGCCCAACACCGCTCCATTCCAGAACCCTGGGATCATGACCTGAGCTGAAGGCAGCCACTTAACCCACTGAGCCACCCAGGTGCCCCTAGAAGGCAACTTTTCTAGATGAAGATCAAATTTACTCTAGACATTCTCGTTAATCATTCCTTCATTTATGAAGTGAATATTAACTTTGTCCCTACGTAAGCATAGTACTTGCTACGTTAGGTGCTCTAGGAGGCTACAAAGCAATTTAACACATAATCCTCACCATCAAAGAGCTTGCAATCGAGGGAATACAGTGCAGACCCGCAGTACATGTTAAGGAGGATGGAAGAGTATTTGAGATGTCACAAGCCTGTGTGTGATTATGTATTTACTGAATGCCATTGATGGTCCATAAAGGCTCTGAGTTCCTAGGAAGGAGAAATTGCCATGACAAGGAGAGGTTAGACGAGCTCCAGGAGAGGTGGATTAATATCTGGCCTTGAAAGGTAGGAAGTTCTTAGGAGGTTGACAAAAGGTTGGTATTATGCGCCCAGATCAGGGCCCAAGGTTTGAGCAAAAGCCCAGTGATGGGAGTGAGCAAAGTGTAATTTTAAAGAATCAAGGTGCATTCTACTCAGACACGGCAAAGGGCTTGGGTGCTGTGTAGTGTCTTTGGGGCTCAAAATTATCCATGAAGACAGTTCCCGAAACAACATGACAAAGTGTATGAACAATGTGGTGTTGGGACCTGGAGAAGCATGGATGGGTGTTAGAGCTTGAGTTGCCACGTGGCCTCGTAAGAAGTGATGATCCCCAAACATGGTGAACAGTTCTTTCCCTTCTCTCCTTCCCACTACTTTCCTTTTTTTTTTTTTTTTAAATCAATTTATTTATTTTCAGAAAACCAGTATTCATTATTTTTTCACCACACCCAGTGCTCCATGCAAGCCGTGCCCTCTATAATACACACCACCTGGTACCCCAACCTCCCACCCCCCCGCCACTTCAAACCCCTCAGACTGTTTTTCAGAGTCCATAGTCTCTCATGGTTCACCTCCCCTTCCAATTTACCCCAACTCCCTTCTCCTCTCTAACGCCCCTTGTCCTCCATGCTATTTGTTATGCTCCACAAATAAGTGAAACCATATGATAATTGACTCTCTCTGCTTGACTTACTACTTTCCTTTTAAATAAAATGGGGGAAGACAGATAAATAGAAAACGCCATTTTTGCTTTTGTTTTTACTCTCACATGGGTAGTGGTCTAATTTGTCTACTTATAAAGATGTTCCCAAATTCAGAGAGAGGCCCATTCTTTGGTATTTTCAGTGGCGAATGTCTGATTCCAGTTGTAATACACTTCAGTTTGAGACAGCTTTTTTTGCTAGGAAGGTTATATCATTAAAACTTATTTCCTTCCATCTTTCTTCTTCTTCCTAGACTTGAAAATGGTTAAGTCCCTTCCTCAAGCTTTTCTGCGCTACATAGCTTTATTATTTGTTATTTTCTCTAAGAGCT
Organism: Neogale vison; assembly: GCF_020171115.1. Classification (NCBI taxonomy): domain Eukaryota; kingdom Metazoa; phylum Chordata; class Mammalia; order Carnivora; family Mustelidae; genus Neogale; species Neogale vison. Next base: position 62,641,423 of record NC_058091.1, on the reverse strand, counting down.
GTTTCTCAAACTTGGAATCAAGAAGAAAAACTTGATTTCTTCTTAAATGCCGCACATTCTCCATAATCCACTGTAAAAATGTGGGACTAAGGACACTACAGAATACTCCAGGATAGCCTGTATCTTCTGAGAATCAAGGAAAGGCCTCTTGTTTTTCTTTTACTAAATCCATCATGCTTTTGAGGCTAAAGCAGAAACACCAATAGTTTGTGTTGACTGTGACCTCCAGATCATTTTCTTTATGACATCACAAAATGAATCCTGCAATTGTGTGGTTTGTTTTTCTTCCCATGTGAATTACACTATAGAACCTCCATCTGTTTATGTCCACCCACTTCTCCAGCTCATCAAGATCATTTGCACTTCCATCCAGTTTTCCAGAGTGGAATGTACCACACCCGGTTTGATGTCATCCCTGAACTTAATAACCATATTCTCTACCACCATCTCAGTCACTACTAAAAATAGCATCAGGTAAAGACCAATCGCTTTGGAATCCCATGAGGTATGCATCTTGGGGCTGACACTGGACCATTAATAATTACTTACCGAGAAAGGCCTTCTAAACACTTATGAGTCCACCTGATGAGAAGATAATTTCAGCAGCTAGTTCTTTAATTGCCCAATGTCAAGCAAGACAAAACTTAAAACTGACCAATAGTAGAACTGTTTCATATCTTTGCCTTCTACTTGGTTTCATCAATCTTGTCATGCTTCTGAGGAATAGCATTTGACTGACGTGATAGGATTTCTTTTTCCAACGAAACTGCCTCGCATTTTACCCGGCATGTTTCTGTGTGTATATGCGTGCATGTGCCTGTGTGTGTGTGTGTGTGTGTGTGCATGTGTTTGTGTGTGTGTGTGTGTGTTGGTAAGATTGTAATGTATTTCTGGATCTGCACGTTAAAGGTGTTGAGTCTGACTTTTTGAGTTTTCCTCTTTCTCTTTTTAAAGCCCAAGTGTACGTTTCTCTTTTTCAGCCCACAGACACCTCACCTTAAGTTTGCAAAGATAATTGCCCATGATTTTGTGATGACTTCATTGAAATGCCATGCCATGGGGTTTGCCAGCAATTGTTTATTCACTCTGCCTTCCAAGCTTGCAGGTCATGCATTAGCATATGCATTTGTATATAATAATGATTTTCAATTTATTGAGTAGAGTCATCTGCTGAAGCGCTGTAAAAACACAAGGATAAAAGCAATTCCTACCTCACATGTTTGTCACTTAACTGGGATAGACAGGACAATTAAAAAATAAAAACAGAGAGAAAGGAAAAGGTCAGTCAAACTGCCAGACTTTGCTGGCAATTCACTGGTTTTTCTTTGGCACAACCTTTGGACTGGAGCCATTTTGATTTAGAGGAGACCCATTGTAGGAAAAGCCTTCCTGGAATGTGAAAATTTTGACAAGAGGTCTGAAAAAGAAAAGGCAGCTAGTGAGAATCGTTGGAGAGAGAGCATACGTTTATATAGAAACAAACGGATGGTTCTCATCCCTCTGTTCTGTGACAGGGATTTTCAGTGGCTTCAGAAGGAATTCTGTATATGATGGGTATGTAGGGGAAGGGAGATTGTTTAAAAGAGTCAACCCTTGTTTTACCTGGCTGACAAACAAAAGAACCTTCCAGCCACACGAAGTTGGTTGCACAACTCACAACATCTTGGTTATGATAAGGATTGTTGCTAGAGACTGCTGTTTCTGGTGCTTGAATTCTAAAACATTGTTTTCTACAAGCCGTGCTCTTTGTTGGATGTTGTGACTCAGATGCTGATTGTGGTTAATCTGCGCAGAGATGGGAATGGAAATGGAAATGAGTCCAATGGGGAAGGCTGGCTGGGTTTCTCCCTGGCCATCTGCATATAGTTGAGAAAGGTGCGTGCTGGTGTGGCCAGGTCTCGCCATGTAATCTCACGTCACTCCATCTTCACTTTGACTATCTCCATCCCCGTGGCCAAGGATGAAGCCTGACACAGTGTCATCTTTTCTTATGGTCTGCGCTGGGATCTCCACCTCTGAGATCACTCTTGGGACGAGTCAATAAAAGATGGCCATCATCTCCGGGAGCAGTGTGAATATCCCTATAGGAGGCAAAGGGGTGAGTGGTGCCATCTGCTTTATCCTTTTCCCATTAGCTCATTGGACTACTGTATTGTATTTCTTAACAACCAAAAGCCTGGCCCTAAGGACATGAGATTCCACGGCTAACCTGCAAAGTGGAACATGAGAGGAAGAGAGGGGAGATGAAGAGATCACGGCATGCTGAAGGCTGTATAGAGTGTTGTGATGTCCACGAAAGCAGTCTTAGTTATTAAGGGGCCATCCGCAGAAGATGGGCATAGGTGCCAATGATGTGGGCTATGGAAAGGAGAGAATGGGGGGCAGTCCCCGAATTTTGTCCATCCCTGCTTTCTTCTTGTCTTTTCTCCCTTTATTCTCCTGCATGTTTACTATTAAGCCTATAATCATGGCAATATTAAGTGTCAAAGCATTCTGCTTTGTACCAAAGATCTCTGAATGAGGCTACTGTCTATTGTATTATTTGTTGGGTGAAAGGTTAAAGCAAAGTGCTTGTATTTTTTTTATCCAGTTCATTCAGGTTTTAATATAGAGCAGAGGAAAAGACAATGAAGAGTATTGTGCATTAGTACTACTCCCAGCTTCTTGAAGATATTGAGAGGCTATAGCTGTATGTTCTTGCCATAAGTTAAAAGTAAACCTTCCAAGGCCTTGACTGATATCTTTCTCAGGTTGTTTAGAGAACTGAAGTCTTTTGGACATTGGTATGTGGTGAGGTTTGAGCCTTGGCTGGCCTAGAGATAATTACCAAAGCTTGGTTGCTGAATTACAAATCCTACTTACCTAATAGGCACACAATAGCAACTTCCATAATGGAGTAATATATTCCACAGCGGGTGCCAGGGAGGGCAAAGGGAACGTGTTACCCTGTGGTGGATCAACCCACCTCTTTGATACTGGCTGGAAACAGAAGTTGAAACTTGCCACGGATTGCATAAGTGATTCCTTCTGTGCAATTTGTCTAATTACAAATTTTTAAGTGTAGTGATCATTAGCTCCTAGGTGGAGAATTTGTTTTATTTGAATAGAATCCTGGTGATGTTCAGTTCCAAGATATATTTACCCTTTCTCCCAAAAGTGTGGTCAGGTGCTACCTTGGTTTTTGATGCACAGTGCAGGTTGGGGGGATTTTGTCATATTATGCTGAAATGGCATTTCCTGCATTTTGCCATAAGGCTCTCACTTTGCATGTGGGAATGCGTGAACCAGGGGCATGCAGAATTGATGTGGTGAGAGTCCCATGCCCACCCCTGGCAAGGGCTTGTCTTGGCAGGAGCTCCTGCTGAATGTGAAACTGGAAGAGACCGTCTCCAGATAACTCAGAGCCACTTTCTACACTGTTAGGAGTGCTGGGAAGCTTTGTTTGCAAACTCTTGTCTGACTTTTGGCCTTATCACATAACAGGCCTCCATCCATTTGTCTCTGGTGAAACTACACTGAGCTGCTTCTGGTTCTGAATACGCTTGCAGGACCCTTCACTGGCTCACTGATGTCAGGGCTTCTGGTATTCCAAAGGAGTAAACTTTCAGCATAATGTATAACTCCCCTTCGGAAGGGCCTTGTAATCCAATTTAAGAATTGTTTTTGACTAACTTAAAAATGAAAGATCAATTTAGTATGCCAGGAAGAACACAGTCTTTGGAAAGACCAGAATGGACTTCTTGGCTCTGTCTTCCTGATCAAGGTTAAACAGTCTTTCTGAGCTTTGTTTTATTTGGGAGATGGATACACTTATTCCTTTTTTTTATTTTAAAGATTTTATTTATTTATTTGACAGAGATCACAAGTAGGCAGAGAGACAGACAGAGAGAGAGAGAGAGAGAGAGGAGGAAGCGGACTCCCCGCTGAGCAGAGAGCCCAATGTGGAGCTTGATCCCAGGACCCTGGGATCAAGACCTGAGTCAAAGGCAGAGGCTTTAACTCACTGAGCCACCCAGGCGCCCCACACTTATTCCTTCTTAAAGATCATTGAAAGCAGTAAAGGAGGTGATGTATGTAAAGAGACTAACACGGCTTCTAGTTTACATCAGTCACACATCGTGCTGCATTGTGTCCAAGTTGGCTTCCGCTGGCATGTGAACCAGTTGCTAAATTTTCAGAAAGTTCTTGTGCCAGTCAACGTCACTTTGGTAGCTTGAAATCAGCTATGGAAGTACAAATCAGACCTTGTCTTCTCCCTGGAACGCTCGCTGTGGAACACTTACGAGTACACTGTTGGTAACGAATGTTAATCTCCCTTTGCTACAGCCCTAAATTATATTATAGACCTCCGAGCCTTTGTAAAGGGCCAGATAGAATTTGAAATGATCCTATGAAGAAGACTTAAGGATATGGCATTTCTTTCTGAGGTGATGAAAATGTTCTAAAATGGATTGTGGTGATGGTTGTGCATATCTGTGAATGTACTAAAAAGCATTGAATTGTATACTTTAAATGGGTAAACTATATGCTGTGTGAATCAGATCTCTGTAAAGCTGTTACATTACCATGAAGGTTTAATTTATAGACTACAAGACTGATCTAAACCAGGGAAAATATTTTTATGCAACCAATACATTAATTAACTTACAAAAAATGCAAACTGGTTTCAAGCAACAACCTGAAGGGTTCATCTAAAAGGGAATTGCTTGGATTTTGACATCTGTCTTGCCTGTTAAGGAAGTCTTTTTTTCCTTTGTGGTTGTATTCTGGAGAGTTACTGTCTCAGATGAGTAATACCCACCTACCTTACAGGGACTTTATTTTGTTTATGTGTTTAAAGATGTATTTACTTATTTGAGAGTGATAGAGAGAGAGAAGGGCAGAGTGGAAGAAACTTTCAAGCAGACTCACTGCTGACGGTGGAGCCCAATGCAGGGCTTGATCCCATGACCCTGAAATCACAACCTGCGCCAGAATCAAGAGGGGGACGCTCTACCCACTGAGCCCCCCAGGTGCCTCCCCCCACACAGGGATTTTAATTGCCTCTTTGGATGACCAACACTGAACGATTGAATATTTGTCTCCCACTCCACTGGTGTGTATGTTTAGTCTAATAGTTAGGATGATAGTGCTTGTTGATATTGATGTTCATAAAATCTGACATTTTTAGGGACTGGGGAAAGGTTAAGTGAGGGGTGGGGATGGCAATATGGATATCTACAAGTTGTCATTATTAGAACAAAGATAAATGGTGAGTAGATGTAATCTAAAAATAGCAAAGAATTCAAAAGCTGCCTGTGTATGTGTGTGTGTGTTTACCTTTTCAAAGAAGCTTACAAGATACTTTGGGGCACAGAGTGTGGAGGTGAAGATACTTATGTAAAGAGTGACCCATGGTAGCAACTTTCCACTTGATATAATGTTCTTGTGTTCTACCAACACCCAGCAAATTGTTCTGCCTTTCATACTTCCGTGGAATTGCTTTGAAAATGTTACCTTATGCCCTCTGTTAGAAAGAATGTACATATTTGAAGAGGAAAATATCTATGTGATCTGAAATGTTTTATTAAGCATTCAAATGCCTGTCTGAAAAAAAAAAAAGCTGATCCCTTACAGAATAATTACAATCCACTTGCAAGATTATAAAAAAGACCATGCTATGCTGTGATTCTTCTGTAGCGAAATTCAATTTTTAGTTTCTATTAATGCTATTTTTACATTAATATTTGTTTTGTTCTTGCTCATGTTTTATTGCTAGTCATTCTTCGTTTATTTTTGTTTACCGCAGTACTCAGGGATTAGGTTTCAGGGAGAAAAACAAACAAGGAAAAAATACTTCTGAAGTTTCCGTACCACATCAGTTGCTTCAACATAGTAAATACAGGCTAAAAAAATGCCAGGACTCCAGTAGCTCTGCCTTGGTCCTCTGGCGAGGTCCAAATGCTGCAGGAAGGGACTCAGCCGGTAACTGTTTCCACCATCATCCCTTGCCCTACCTGCCCAATTGTGCAATCCTTAGCTTGAGTGTGAGGATGTCATTTTCTCGACAAACACTGGGTCAATTATAAAGTACTCGGCATTGCAGGAGAGCATTTCTTTCTGACCTCCGTCAGCAGGTGCTTGATCTCTGGAAGCCTGGGGATTGATTACCTCCTGGTAACCACAGTTGCCAATCTCACTTAAACATTTGGGGAGAAGAGAAAGGCACAGGGGTGGGCAGTCTTATTGCTCCTGGTGGTCAGATCCATTGATAAATTGCCTCTCGGGGAAGATGGAAAAAGGAGTGTGCAATGATTTGTGTATTCGGGAACTTTCAGGGTCAGGTGAATGCAATGACTTAACTATTGGTTTACCTGACACTTGCCTTTATTTTACTGGAGTTGGTACATGATTTCAATATTAGATCTTTGCGCCTCTTTCTGGGCTTGGAAGAAGATGTCAGTAATTTGCAAATGGCATTTGAGATAATATTTATGAGACTTTATAATACATACATTTACTTATTTCCCATCTTAGAACAAATGACAAATGGCAGATGGAATTAAGAAGACAGACTAGATCTCATGAGGCAGAACTGAGGCCCCTACCAGCCCACAGCATCTCTTATTAGGAGAAAATTCAAATTATCTTTGATATCATTTACAGACAATGTCTAGTCTCCCTTCAATCTAAGTTGCAAATATCTTAATATAGGTTTTTACCTTTATGGAAAACTTCATGTGCCCCCTGTGTTCATCTTCACTTCATTCAAATTCTTAATCATTGATAACTTTAAATACTTCTCATATGGGATTCTGCCTGTCTTTTCCCACCATTTGGAATGGGTTTCCTGGGTGTTATCAGATGTTTCTTTCTATTTTTACCATCTTCCTTTGGAAACAAGGTGATTTTAACTGAATGTAGAGCAAGCGGGCACCATTGATTTCCATCATGACATTGGCACATATTTGCTTTCAATTTTACTGTAATTTAGTAGTGCATTTGCTTGCTTTCTTTTTTTTTAAAACCCTACTGAACACCATGCATACATCTTCATCAAGACGTCTTCCTTAAGCCTAAATCTTTCCCCTGTAAGTTTAGAACTAATTCAGAACTCACCCGAGTGGATGAGTAATTTAAATTGCTACTTCCAACACGCAATACTTTGTACTTGTCTGCTCTGAGTTTCATCTGCCACTGTTTTACCCAATTACTGAGTTTGGATCTGTGTTTCTCACATCCATCTGTATAGATTTAGGGATCCAAATAGTTTTGTTTAGTCGGCAAATTTCAGCTCCTCATTATTTAGTTCATTTTCAAGGGTGTTAATAAATATCCCAAAGGATACCACTCTTACACCAATTGCTGATACCCCACTATTAACTCTTTTCCACGTTGGGAGCTGGTCATTTACGCTTTCATTTCCTCTCTGTATCTTAACTCACTTGTAACTCACGACTGACAGTCTTTTACCCCTTGCCCAGTGGCTGGCAAGTTCCCTTAACAGTCTCTTGTGTAGCACTTCGTCAAAAGCCCTTTGAGAACCTAAATAAATTACATATACTAGTTTTCCTTTATCTACCATTTTGTTGCCTCTGTAAAATTTAGCCTTAAACCTACCGAAGGCTCATAAACAAAATAACAACTTCCAAATGTTCCAGAAAGTTCTCTCCTCCTTTTTGGATAGGGTACTTTATCATCCTAGTGCTGATTTTTCTTGTTTCCCCTAAATATTAATTTTCTGTTTGTATCGTCCCCTCTGCAAACCAAAGACATATTCCTGTCTCCTTTAATGCTGTGATGTAAACAGTAAGATTTCAAGCTACTTTACAAAGTAAATAAATTCCACTGGTTGGCCCCTTTAGAATTGTTGCTAACTCTTTTACTCCTTTGCCAGCTTGGTGGAAGTTTCAAGAAAGCAGATTTTCTCTTTGGTAGTTAACATTTAACATGGTGGTTTCAAGGGCAGGACACCTTGTCAGGACTTTTTTCTATTAAGGTATTTATTTGGGGGATGCATGGGTGGCTCAGTCATTAAGCATCTGCCTTGGGCTCTGGTCATGATCCCAGAGTCCTGGGACTGAGGCCCACATTGGGCTCCCTGCTCAGAGGGAACCCTGCTTCTCCTGCTCCCACTCCCACTGCTTGTGTTCCCTCTCTCACTGTCTCTCTCTCTGTCCAATAAATAAATAAAATCTTCTTTTTAAAAAGATATTTATCTGGGCCATATTCACTCTGCTCCAATAATTCCTCACCTTATAAATTTTTTTTTTTTTAATGAAAAAAAGGGAAAATTTAAAGTGCACAGTAAGTATCCATCAAAAGCTCTCCTTTGTCATCTCCGGGTGTGATCCCTCCCCAGAAGCTTCCCCGTGGTGGCTGCCCCTCATTTTGATGAGGGGTCCGTGGTGCTGGTGCCCTGCAGGGGGGCGGGTGGAGGAGGATAGTGGGGACGCTGCATGCTGGCATTTACATTTACATGCATTTCAAGCCTTACAACAACCTTATGAAGTCTGTGAGGCAATTATTGTTATTATTATTAGTAGTATTAGTATTAGTAGTATTTAATTGTAGAGTAAAGGAGACAAGAAGTACTGTTTGCCCTGGCCATGGGGACCATGGATGACCCTAGACTAGACCCCGAGTTTGCATAGTAGTATTTAATTGTAGAGTAAAGGAGACAAGAAATACAGTTTGCCCTGGCCATGGGGACCATGGATGACCCTAGACTAGACCCCGAGTTTGCATATCCTTCATCTAAGGTCCCTTCTGCTCTTCCGCTTTGCCTTCATGGGCACTTCCATTCCTTTGAGTTGAACGTGTAAAAGATTTAAGCCATTTAAAAAATTACTTGTAGGTTCTTATATACTATCTACATCAAAGCCTTTTCAGGAGATGTGCATTTCTAAATGTGGAGGGGATGTATCCTTGCCCTTTTATATCTTACACCTGCCAAATCTTACCCTTTTGAAATGAAGGACATTTTCATTTTGGATTAATACTAAGACTACATATAAAAGCATTTTGCTCTCTGAGGTAAGCTTTTCTTCAGTGTTTCAACAAACCATTTATACTTTTATCATTTTTTTCCCTATAGAAAAAAAAAATCTCCCTCATTTAAATTGTCACAGCTTGGGAGCCCTGCCTAGAATACATAATAAATGCTTGTAACACTTAAAATGAAAACAAATTTACCAGGGATGGCGGAACGACAACAAAGGGCAAGGAAAATATAAGTGCATGGAAAATACTCTCTCCTACGCGTATATTTTCAGCACTAAGTATTTTTATTGAAATTGCTGTTTCCTGTTCTGTTTGCCTCTTCATCTGGAATTTTTGTTGGTGGGGGGAGGGGACTAAAAATCTAAAGATCCAAAGAGAGAGAGGTGTGTCCTGAGAATTGTTACTTGATTTCTTGGGTTTGGAAGGGAGGATTTGGTGAAGTTCCACTGCATCTGAGCAGAAAACTGATTGACAGGGGTGCCTGGGTGGCTCCGTGGTTTAAAGCCTCTGCCTTTGGCTCAGGTCATGATCCCAGGGTTATGGGATTGAGTCCCACATTGGGCTCTCTGCTCAGCAGGGAACCTGCTTCCTCCTCTCTCTCTGCCTTCCTCTCTGACTACTTATGATCTCTGTCTGTCAAATAAATAAATAAAACCTTAAAAAAAACCCAAAACTGTTTGACAAGTAGCAGCTAGAAAAAGCCTTCTCAGCCTTGGTACTCTTGACATTTGAGGTGAGTACTTTTTTGTAGAGGGGAGAGCTAGTCTGTGTATTGTGGGATGTTTTGCAGCATTCCTAACCTCTGTGTGCTAGATGCTAGTAGCAGAGTCCTCCACAGCTATGACAGCCAAAAGTGTCTACAGATGTGACCTCACACCTCTGGCTTTAGAACCCTGACTTAGAGGCAAGTTTCTCAAGGAAGCGCTTCAGGACTCTGGTAGGGGTTTGGCAAACTTCACACTCCTTCCCATGGGTAATCTCTCCCTAGCCTTGTCTTAATCCCTGGAAATAAATTTGCCTCCAGTGAAGCCTGCTTGCTCACCCAGCCTTTGCTTACACTCCCCATCCCCCCTACCCTCCCGAATCTGAAAGATCCATTTACTCTTGCCAGAGCTAAATAGAATTGACATAAACACTTTGAAAGCTTCCCTATTGGTTGGGTGGAACACATGACATTTCCTGAAAATTCCATGCTCCTCTCTGGTCTTAACCTACTACTCCTCTCTTTTTCCATCCAGTGTGAAAACTATGATAAAGTGAGAACCCGACTGGGAAGCAGCAGACCTCGCTGACCTTGGGTGAGCCAGTCCCTGCTCTGGGCTTTTGTTTTCTTATCCACGCTTTGAAATGGTTGGACTAGGTAATACATCTTCATGGACTTTCAACCCTAGAATACCATGGTCTGAACATTCTAATTTTTTGAGTCTTCTTTAATCTGCCAATTCAGACTTTAGAAGCAACCCCTACCACCTCAATGACACCAATTCACAGAACTGTTTTTGCAAAAACATTTGTTTCGAGTTGTTTATGACAGTATTTCATCTATACCCTCCTCCTCCCAAACCTAACTTTATGAACCCATAATGAGAATTTTGGAAAACTTAGTTGCATCCCTTGAGGTAGACACTCATTTGTTATAATGATTATATCAAGAAATTTTGAGTTTAATCACACTTCACAAGACTACATTGTGCATTGAGATTATAGCAACAAAGTGTGTGAATGAAAACCATATTTCACATACATTAGTTATTTAAAGCAATGGATTAGGAAAAACATTGGTGGGTGGGGAAAGAGTATTTTTAAAAAAAATAGATCAAGTAACTACTACTACCAGATTTATTTGCATTAATTATTTGGATGTAGCATTATTTATTTATTTGGATATAGGCATTTCAAAAATTACAAAAATCTGATTCATTCCTACAAATGTATGCATTCTTTTGCTGCTGCTTTGACAATACTGCTGGGGTTCACTCTTAGGAAGAAAGTGACTTTCGCAGACATTTCTGGCACTACAGGGACAGGAGTGACTGAGATGGGAAAGTTTTCCCTGCCTCTGACTTGCTAGTTGTGTGATCTTGGCCAGGTCAGTTTTCCTCTTTGGGCTCAGTTTCTGCTCTCCTAAAATGGGAGAGTTGAATTTGATCTCTAAGTTCTCTAACAGCTCTAAAATTCAAGGAGTTGGATCAGAAGCGTTGGTGAGGAGCAAGGCTTTGGAACTCAAACTTCTTCAGCAAGTCTGGAGGAGAGCAAGATCCCAGAGCTGGGTCCTGCTGAAGGGGCAGACCATTCTCCTTCCCTCCAGTGGGGAGAGGCAGGCAGGGCTCCTTGCCCTCACTGAGAGGTCTGGAGCTTTGCACACAGCAACCTCCCCACCCCCCGAACCCCAGCTCCGTGTCAGTAGATAAAAAACAGCGGTTCTAGGAAAAGTAGGTGGGACCCTGCTTAGGAAAAAGCACCAACAGTCCCCGGGGAAGGAAGAGAATGACTCATGGGGGAGTCGCATGTTCCTGTAGATGAAGGAGCAAAGAGGGGGTGTTGGTGTGCTGCTCAGTGGGAGGAGAAGTAGGTGGCATGAAGGAGGTATGACTGGAGTGCTCTCATTCCAAAGATTCACAACGAAGCATGGCGTGGCGCCATTCAGAAAGCAGAACCCCAGCTCCTGAAGATCTAGCCATGTCCAGAGCAATCCCGGATTTCTCTATGACCATGAAGTCTTGACTAAAAGAAAGCAGCCATCGGGTTTTCAATGCTGTTAAGGAACTGGCCCAAAGAAATATTTTCCTTCCATACTTCCAGTCTTTCTTGAAGGTGCCCTGGGTGCTTTGCCTCATGATCCTGTTACACACTCCTTTGTCAAACAATATTGACTGAGATGTCATGTGTCAGGTGCTGTGCTAGATGTTTGGAGCACATCCATGAACAGACTGCCTAGTGTTCCTGCTCTCAGGGAGCGTATGGTCTAGCTCAAGAGGCAGATGGTGCCCAGGAAAGATCAGAACAAAGTTACACAGCATGTTAGAAGGTGATGGTACCAAGGGATAAAAAGGAAAAAAAAAAAAAATGGTGGTTTTATTTCATCTTCCACCCTTGCTTTTCCTCTTGCTCCAACATTTGGTATGCTGTTAAGTATTTTTTCCTCATGACAACTTCTTATTTAATTTTTTTCCACTGCTGACATGGCTATCTATCACTTGAGACTAATTCCATACTATGTCATGCCAATTTTATGAGCTGAGCCAGGTTAAAATGCCTTGTATTGCTCACTGACACATTTTCCAAAATTTTCTTTTAATACCTCCATGAGATGGGTAGCAGAGGGTATTATTACCTCCATTTTACGGATGAGGAGACCAAGGTTAAAAAAAATCTCTACAAAGCTTGGCATCTTGCCTTTTTCTCAGTATTCCTTCATAGACTTTTGTAATAGATATTTTTTGCCCTTGTGTGCGTGAGTGTAAAAGTGTTAGTGTAAAAATGTGTGTGTGTGAGTGTAAAAGTGTTAGCAATTTCAAGCAATTGGCTTCAAATAGATATGGGGGAAAAACGAGTCTTCACTGGGAACGTCTAAGATGGTGATTACTTTAAGTAGATACACACATGTTGGTTTTTTGGCATTCTAGGAAAATGACGGTTAAAAAGAAATTTACTTGAATGTGTGCTTGATGGTCGCCACTGTGGTTCTTGATAACAGAGTTATCCTCAGAGGCCACAAGATTTCCTTGGAGGGCAGGTGACCCACCCTGCTCATGAGGGTGAGGAGATTTTTTTTCCCACAGCATGACATCAGTCAAGTGCAAAATCTTTTTTTGTTCTTCTCCAGACTCTAATGATAACTGGTGAATATTAACAAACTGTGCTCCACGCTCTTGTTGCTTACTTGCTGGGATTCAATGGTAACCCATCTTCTGGAAATGAGCCCTGCCCTTGGGTGCAATCTGGGTAAGTCTTCTTTAGAGCGAGAATAGTACAGGAGAATGCAAATGCGAGCGTGAGTACACACACACACACACACACACACACACACACACACACTTTCCAAAAGTTCCTGGGGAGTTTGCCTGTGTACATTCAGATTATATAATTTGACAGGATGTAAAGGTGAAAGGTTTTGTTTTTTTTGTTTTAAGATTTTTATTTATGTATTTGTCAGAGAGAGAGAGAGAGAAGGAGAGAGTACAAGCAGGGAGAGCTTCAGAATGAGGGAGAAGCAGGCTCCCTGTTGATCAAGGAGCCCAATTCGGGACTGGATCCCAGGACTCCAGGATCATGACCCGAGCTGAAGGCAAACCACTGAGTCACCCACGCGTCCCTAAAGGTGAGAGTTTTAACCCTGAATTCCTTTGCTTTGGCCCACACCTTCCCTGCCCCTTGTCCCCAAGCTTGCAAGGGGCATTTTTCTTCTACCATGGGAAACTGTGGCATAGCCTATGTCCCCAGATTGGTTCTCTACAAAAGTTGCTGCATGTTCAGCACCTATGGTCTAATTGCAGTGTTAGTACAACTAGAACATACTAAGGAAAGTCAATTTACTTCCGCTGCTGTTGCAAAAATATGATTATGTAATGTTTCTGAACACCAGCTATAAATGACTTTTATTTTGTAGCTTACCCTCGATAATCTGGAATACTGGTCTCACTGGTAATGTGAAAGACCGGGGCATTTCTCACTCCATGACTTTACCACCGTCTTCTCTTCCTTAGAATATACGCCCAATACCAAATGACTTGCAACAAGTTAAAATTAGGAAGTGTGGCTTCTTGAAGGAAAGATGGGCTTTGACATAAGGGAGTGTAGTGTTTCAAACCTGACATGACATTTTAGGAGTTGTGTGACTTTGGCCTATTTAGGTCACTTCTCTGAAGTTTAGTTTCTTTTTCTATAAAATGGGATAAGGGCCTCTTACAAGTTTTTTTTTTAGGGATTAAAAAGGATAACAGAGAAAGTGCCTGGCATTTAGGTAGAAACGCTCAGAAAATGTTAGTTTTCATCTTCGTTTTCCACCCTCTTCCCCTCCGTTGGATAATAAAGCTTTCTTGGGAATGAAGTTTTTATGTGACAGGTTTATCTCTCCATTAGGACTCCATACAGTAGGAATAGTTTGTGGTGGATCTGTCTGCTCCCCACGTGTGGCTGGTGGAAGACGTATTCTCTTTACCAGTGTGTTGGTTCCAAGATACTCTCATCTTAAGCGGCGGCTGAAGAGGACACCAGGGACGATCTGTTTCAGTACTGCAGTGGGACTGTTTGCCCTTTCCAGTTCATTGGTTTGGGAGTTAAGAGATCAGGTGTGTTCATCCAACTTGAAAGGGTGCTGGATAAAGAACATACCCTTCTGGCTTCATCTCTCATCAATCTCACTTCAGTCTGAAGTACCGTGCCAGAACTTTCCTCACCGTCACTGCCATAGGAGCCGGTTTCTGGCCAAGGACTCAACCTATAGTTGGTTGCTTCTTTCCTTTACTGAGGGCTGGGAAGAGCACAATGACTTCCATACTGAGGAGGTGGTTAGATGACTAGGGGCACTTTGAGAAAGCACAACAGGTCCCACCGAGATCCTGCCTCTTTGAATCAGGTGCAGAGGATAGTATTTGGTAGTCCCGGATGAGAGCTTCTACAGGAGACAGTTACAAACTGGTCATCTTATCCTTATAAGCTGAAGGGTCGGCACCAGCTTCAGAACAAGGCCTCCAGTGTTAGAGAACATCTCCAAGCACATGGAACGCTCTACATGTTGCCTTCCTTGTGAAATGAGAAAAGGCTCTGCAAGAAATAAAACACCGGTGAGGAAAGCTGACAAATCATTAGGAAAAGTAAGATGAGAGTCAGACTCGACATGCTGTACTATCAGAAACATAATGAGAAACAGCTCCATTAACTTTGCGTGAGTAACTAGATGCATATACTCTTAGGACTTAAATCACAAGCAAAGAGGAAATTGCCTAAAGAAGTAAATAATTTCTTGATAGAGCCTTTTATAAATAATCATGGTTTGCCTCTGTTGGATATTTCATGTTTAAATTGTCATCAAAAGTTTTCATTTTAGCAACAAGACATGGGATTGCGTTTTTATGATACATATGAAAAGCTCAGTTCTTAGCAACATCCCTTTAGAATTATTCCTTTAATTCTATTTGCATCTGGAATTCACTGAGGAAACCCAGTAAACCAAACCAAAACAAACCGAGACAAAAATCATACATGATTGTGGGGACTTGTGCTCTTGCAGTGGTAATAACGACCCCTTCACGGTGAAGGTCAGCCTTCTGGGCGCCAGGAGCACACAGGAGAGCAAGTGTCTAGACGGAAGCGGATCTGCCCTGATAGGGCCTACAAAGCAGTAGGAGGATTTCTGTTTGCATCACCTTTCTCACACCGCCTTTTCTTCCTTGCATCAGAGGGCCATCCTCTACTCCATGCTCCCTGATAGATAGATAGATACAGCAGGCAGCCTGAGTCATCTTGCCTGGAGGTGGGGGAAGCTTGCAGGGCACCCTTGGCAACAAGGTGCCAGCTGTGGCCCCTAAATCAGGTGCAATAAGACCGGCCGGGTGGAGGGATCCCTACGGTGGGGAATCCCTGCTATGGAGAGTAAATGCACATCCAGGAACAGGTGCCTGCTGCCTGTAAAGACCGGACAATTGTCAATTTGCATTTGTGATTGCTTTTCCAAAGAGCAGAAACAGCAACAACAACAACAACAAAACACACACACACACACACACACATACACGCAAAGATACAGATTTCAGCTCTCTGCCTGATTCCAGTTCCTTCTTGACATCCATGGCAGAGACTTTCCTTTTAAAAGCAGATCTGAAATGTTCCAAAGGCCCAGGAAGCCAAGGCCAATCTTCCTGGATGTTCAGTCCATTCCCACTCCCCCACCCCCACTTGTCTGGGCTCTGCCACTGGCAGACGGAACCCAGTTCCTCGCCACGCCCTGTCCTTCCCCCTCTAAGCTGCCTCTGTGCAGGCTGCTCTCTCTGCCTTGACAGCCCGCCCCCCGCCCCAGTCCTGCAGTCTTTCCAAGACCCAGATGGGCTGACCCCTTTTCTGGGTAGATTAGAGCTATCTGCTCCTGCTGCCTGTTGCTTTTATTCAGCTTTTGCCACTTTCCATAGTAAGGCTCGTATTTTAGTTACCCAGCCTCGCCCACCAGGTACAAACACCTCCAAAGCCAGGACTTGTCTTAGTCATCTTTTTGTGCGCAAGCCCTGCAGGCAGTAGGAGAGTTTTTCAGCACAGGCAAGGCAAGGTCAATGCTGACGGATACACCTTCTCCTCTCTATTTAGAGCCCGGTGATTCACAGCGTGAAAATAAGAGTTAGTCTTTCAGTCTTCAAACCCCTTGCTACTTTTTGAGTTTTTGCTGTGGTATCATATTGTGTCCAGATCTTAGCTTCCAAAAAGTGTTTACACTTCTGCCCTGTAAGAGTTTAGGCCTGGGAACCTTGGGCTGTATTGTGTCTTTCATTTCAAATCCTGTCCATCAGATTATATTTTCCACATTGGCTTTTCCCTCACAGCCAAAACTAATTCTCAGTGTGTTCAGAGTCAGTGTTGAGTTCGTAAGAAGGGTCCTCTTTGTGCAGCCGGCCCTGGACTGGCATCTGCCAGAGAATTCCAGATTTGTTACCGCTCAGGGCTGGCCTTTTGGTTGGTGCCTAGCGAGGGTGGTTGTTCCTGCCGGCCAAGGACCCTGCTGGAGAAACTGCCAGGCGAAGTGTTTGCTCTTCTTAGGATTTTTACGAATGGATTTTTATATAGTTCAGTGCGGATCAGTAATTTTCCACAGTCAGTGTGCCTCTGCCCCATGGGTAGTTTCCCTTAGGTTGGTAGATTGCCTTCCGATAAGATACAGGCCCAAATAAATTGCTTATGCATTAAGGACCTTTGGGTACCAGGCAAAGAAGACCTTTGGGTACCCCATAGAATGGGGTACAGCAGGAGGCATGAGAGAGCTGAAGAACCCAGTGTGATAGGTGGAATCAGGGTTCCAACGGGTAAGATACTTAAATAACATGCAGGGACCTATGGTTGCTGTGTATACAAATGATCTAACTCCTGGTATGCAGGAATGTGGGTTCATTGGAAACTCATGGAGGTTAGGGTGATCCTGTTGGTGTACTTCCTGGCAAAGCAATACATCTTAAAGAAAGATAACATATTTAGGCGCATACCTGATTACAGCTCCTGTTTACTGAGCTCTTTCTAGGCAAGATGCTTTGTGCTTTACCTTACGTGTATCATTCAGGTGTCACTACAACTCTAAGAGACAGAGCCGATTATTTTCACTTTGCAAATAACTAAAACAAGGCTTCAGGATGTTGCATATCTTATCTTACTTGCATACCAAAATTTTAACTGACAGCTTTTCCAAGTTGTTCTTTTTCTTTGTTTTCCCAAAGACTAAAAGAAGTGAAGCAGGCCAAAAGTTTTTATTTTCACTGCTGACCAAGGACGAGGCTGTTGAAGAAGTCTGCTGGAGAAAAACCCATCAGTTGGGAGGACTGAAACCCTTTGGCAGAGATGTGGGAGGGTGAGCAACAATATTTTCTCTAAGTAAGAGCTGATGTTTTAGGACATAATACATACAGTTTGGTTTGGTTCTGTGGTCCGTAGTAACTTCCCCAATCTCCATGTCTTTATTAAACCCTTTGCACCTGGCAGTTCGCTGACTGGTCTTGAAATTCTTGACCCAAGCCCCGTAAGCAAGCTTCTCTCTCCTGTGAGCATGGCATCAACAGATAGGGACATCAGAAGACCTGGGGGTGAGTAAATTCCTAACACGGAAGAGGGTTGGTCCTAAGCTGCCTGCTCCTGAGACTTCCAATGGGCATGGATCTGTCTGCCTATATGGATGCGTTGTGCTTTTGGTGTTTAATAAATCCTGAGCTGGGGCTGGGGTACAGTTCCAGGTACCCATACATCATCTGGACAAGGCTTGTGCAGCTCTGCTGTTTGGATCTTTCTTCTGCCTTCAATTCCCTGTCTACAGGAAGAGAGAAGAAACCCATTCCGTGTTTGTAGGTTGTGGGGCGGACACCAAAGCCCAGGAGCGTCTCTTAAACTTGCTTGCTTTACCATGATACTTGCTAGGCAACCGCTGGGTGCTCCTTCCCTATCTGCTATTATCCTGGGGTTCAAAGGGGTAGGTGGTGAGGCTGAGAGCAATGGTTGGCTCGGACCAAAGGTTGCAGGGTGGGGCTCGTTTCTTACTGCTCCCTGCAGGGTGTAAAAGGAGGAAGAGGAAAGCCTGTGTGCTTCAGCCCTGAGCTCAGGCGCTAGGAGCATGGTGGGGGGAGGGGTGCACCCCACTGAGTCTGGGAGGCTCATCTTCAGCCCTGGAAAAACTGAGTAAGCACTGGAGAATCAAGAATAGATGAGTAGTAAAACCCCCTTGTAAAAATATCTGCTCATAAAAAGTAGGTCTCCGAAATGGAAATGCCCTGAAAATCTGCAAGTCTGGAAGATAAACTTCTTGAGTTTATCATCCTTAAAAATGTGCATGAGAGCTAGGAGGAGATTCAGAAATAAGTTCGCAGAATCTGGAGAGAAAGAGAGTAGAAATGAGCCCCTGGTAAATTAGATATGAGGATTTCACAAGAGAATATCAGGAAAATTGAGGGAAACATAAATAGTACAGAACACCTGTGATAATGTAATCAAGGGCAATAAATAATAGAGATTTTGAAATGATAAATTATGACAAGTCAAATTGGTAGATTGAAGTAGACTAAAAAGACTAGGAACTGAGTCCAGCCAAGCAGATGTTAAATGTTTAGAATTTAGGAAAGCACTTTGGGTGAGTTCAAAACATTTTACTTGCAAAATTAGTTCAAGATTGATTTGGATATGAACATGCTGGAGATCAGACAACAAACATGGGTTCTCGAGAGATACAAGTCACCCAGCAGAACGGAAGTTATAAAAGGGAGGAAATAATTTTTTAGGTATCTTTTTTTCTGTAGGAAACAATTTTTTTTTCTATTAGAAATAATTTTTATAAGGATCTGATTTTTTTTTTTTTTTAACTAAACTGTGAGGGCATAAAATAAAACAGAAACCAGGAGATGCCAGGAAAAAGGAATAAGCATATTAAATTCTATTTTTGGAAAAAAAAAAAAAAAAAAGAAGCAGCGTGAACTGGGATCTGTTCCATGCTGAAGAGAATCATGGAAGGCAGTGATGCAATCCTAACCATCCATTCATTCTGTAAGCACGTGTTCCAGTCTCCTGGAGGCTGGGCACTCCTCTAGTGCCCAGCGCAGGCCAACCAAACAAAGCCCCTGCCCTGGGGGCAGATGAGCTAACCTTGGTGTTGAGGCAACCTCGGAAGCAGGGCCCGCAGGGTCTAGGGAGGGACGCCTGGAGTCAGTGGGAACTGACTTGAGTCTTACATTGTAATAATAACTGCTTATGTTGTATACTATTTTATACTGTAGGAAGTACCTGCATATATTTATGCTTATGTGGTCCTTGTCACAGCTCTGGGGGCACTGCAGAAAGTGTCAACACTTCTGGGGTCTATTTCACATCACCTCTCTACCATGTTTGACACGATTGGCCACATCTTTTCTTTGTGACATCCTCTCCTCTCCCGACTTCTGGGAGATTTGGTACTCATTGTTTCCCGTCCATCACCCTGGATGCTCCTCAGGTTCTGTCATGGCTCTTTTCCTTTAACCCATCCCATAAATGTCAGTGTCTCTCATGGTGCTGTTTCCTGTTGTCTTCTCCTTTACTTTATACACCGACGCTCATGATTTACTCTACTCTTGAATTGGGAGTGGAGAGCTCAAGAATTGGGACTGGAGAGTCCTTTTGGGGTTGGGGCTGGGGAGGAAAGGCATGGGAGAATTTCAAGGGAATGGTGAGTACAGTTGGAAAAAGCTTCTGCGGGAACTCTGTTTTGAGCACCACTCACCTATATATGTTGATGATTGTATTGTCAGCCAACCTCTCTGCTGAACTCGGGATCTCCTGTCTAGTTTTCCACCAGCGCTTTGTGTTTGGCTGTTTCATCAGAACCTTATGCAAATGTCCCAGATGAAACCTCCTAGTGCCCATTCCCCGACCCAGGTCAGGAACGTGCTGCATTCTCTTCCCTTCTCCCCACACAGCCTTGCTTCCTGCGGCATACAATCAATCTCCACGCCCTTTAAATAATATCTTTTAAAAATCTCTAGAATATGCCCACTTCTCTCTGGTCGCCTTGCCACTGCCATAAGCCAGAAGACCACCATCACTCTCCTAAATTATCGCAACAGGCTCCTAACCTGTTTCCATTCTTCTAGTCTTCAGCTCCTGGTGCACATTTTCCATGCGGCCATTATAGTAACTAACGTAAAACCAAAATCTGGCTATGTAACTCAAGGTCAATAGGTAAACAGGGAGAATGGCCCTTGAAGTTCATTCTCACCAGGCCCTACTTACTTGCGCACCTCACCTCTGGCCATTCCCACTCCGACTTCCCCTGGTCCTCTGCTTTGGCCATACCGTGCGCCTTCCCCAGATGTGCAAGGCTCCCCTCATCTGCCCGCCCAGCCCCTGCCCTGCTTGGCTCATCGCTCCTCTCCCTGAGCCCTCACATTTCAAGTGTCCATCTGGCAAGCTTTCCCGACCCCCTTCCAGCCATGAGTTTACAGCTCCCCTCTTCCTTTGCCTTCATAACCCCTTGGGTGCGGCAGGCCTCTCACATTGCCCTCCTAGAGTATAAAAGGTCTTTGAGGAACAGAACAATTGTTCTACAGGATTTTATACTCAGAGCTCCCAAAATACCGGACACCCCGTTAATGTTTTCTAGATAAATGGTGAGCGCATAGTAAATAGCTAGAGCTCAGAAGAAGACATGGAGGCTAACTCCCATGTGTGAGTGATGGAGTGAGTCTTCTGATCTAGGATTATTTCCCATAAATCATACATTTATGGTCACAGAGACCTTATCAATGTATACAAGTTGGAATGGAATCTTTATAGCATGAGACATTTTACAGGCCTTTCTATTTTTCTGTTTTGCTACAGAACGGTGGTGTTCAATGACAGCAAGGGGATGAAGAGTCAACATGGCTGACAGGACAGGTGCAATAAAGAGAGAAGTGGGCTGGGAATTGGGGCCCTTCCGCCAACTCTCTGTATGTCTCTCCATCTCTCTGTGAACGTAGCTCCTCGCAGGCTTGGCCTCCTGCTGCACCAAATGCGTGGGTAGCTTAGATGATGTTTCCTGTCTACCTCTGTCACTCTATTGTACTGCATGTGTCACAGTGCCCCCAAGCCACTTCCTCCTTCAAAAGCTCAGTGAGCAACCAGTGGGATGTGTCCTGAAGTGTGACACAGAGATTTCTTGACTCAGGGATCCTGGACGGTGCACAGCTGAGGAGGAGCCTGGGCTGACGTCAGATGCAGAAGTTTTTCCCCAGTAGTAGATGGATCCAGTGTGAAGGGTGGGAGGTCATCCTGGCATCTCCCACAGTAGACTGTCCCGAGGGTCTGACCTGTAGTTTGTCCCTGGATGTTGACAGGAAATGCGCTACTTCACATCTTCTATTGAGGAACGCACCCCCAGCAGGGACGTGTCCAGACCCACAGAGGGGTCCCCGACCCTCTCTGCGACCAGCTGCAGCTGGCCGGCTGAGGTGGCATGTGTCACAACCCCAGCCAAACTGAAGACTTGTGGCATGATGTCATGCAAAACCATGAGCTGCCATCAAGCTCTTGAACTGGGAAATACTGAAAGAATAAGGCACCTGACCCTATTCATTCTGGTGGTGGAAACAGGAGCTAAAAAAGACAAGAGAAAGAAGTGCTGAAGTCAGGTCAGAACTGTGGGGTGTCAGGGTAACCTGAAGTTACAAGGAGGCAGAAACTGGAGTTTGCAAAAGCCAAGAGGTTTTACTTATACCTAGGCGTTTCTGAGGGATGAGGTAGGTGATCTGGAGTAAAGAACAAGCAGGTCAGAAAGACGAGAATGGAGTGGACAAGGGAAGACCATGGGGGGTCAAACCCACATGCTCCTACTGCTGGCATCTGGATGGCTGTGTGGGACCTGAACAGTCTTCTGGTCCAACTTCATGCTCAGAACATTCTGGCCCTACCACAGTACCTGTTCTTACTTCTGTGAGGTTCTTTTTCTAGGGTGTATCCTTACCACAACCATTCATTCTTCCCTCATCTATATTTGTGGGACCTAGAAGAACCTGACACAGACACCCTCAAGGCAGAACTTATTTCTGACATGTGGATTTGACCCCCGCCGTCTTTCTCTCCTTGTCCACTCTATTCTTGTCTTAATTCTTTGCTCTGACCATTGGTAGGCATTCGGGGGTCTGAGGATTCAGGTCACTCCTTGTCCATACTCAGGTAATATTTTCATTTGCACAGCAAGGTTCCTTAAAATTGGGACCCAAGTCCCCACACACTGATGCTGAAGGAAATACTGAAATTATAGAGTTCTATAGTCTGGGGCTTATGGACTCTGAGGAAACTCTGGATGGTCTTCAAGGAGGTCTAGACCTCCTCTGAAATGGTATGCAGCGGGTGAATGTGTATGTGTGTGTGCGTGTGAGAGAGAGAGAGAGATGCACTTTTCTGAGGGGGGGTTTCCGTAACTTTAATCACAATCTCAGAGTGATCCATAACAAGTTAAGATCACTCATTTATCACTAGCATAGCTGGGGTACCAAGAGCTCAGTCTCTGGAATCAGAACTGTGGCTGAAATCCCAGCAGTACCACTTACAATCTGGGTAGCCTTGAATATTTCTCTTGCCCTATATCTTATGTTACTCATGCATGAAATGGGTCTACTACCAATAGCACTTACATAGAGGAGTGTTAGGAGGATTGAAAGAGATAACAGACATAATGTGTTTAGCACAGCTCCTGGCATATAGTGAATTCTTAGTGATAGCATGCATTACATTTTTTATTACATTTAATAAGTATAAATGTGACCATTGCTTCATTGTCATGTGTTTTCAAGCTCTGAATATTTATGTTTTATTACCAAACATAATTTTTTTTTTTTGGTCAGAAAACTAGGAGACCAGAGGAAAGGACCAATAAAAAAATACAATTTTTCGAAAACAAAATTTTTGTTCTCTAGTGAAGCATAGCAGGAAATGCTTCTAGGTGGGCACTTGTAGTTTATAAAATATATAAATAAATGTATAAAATACTGACGAGGCAAATGTATCTATTTTATACTGATGATCATCATTTTATATATCACCATAATCATTAATAAAAATGAGATGAATTTAAAGTCAGCTGCTTATAGGTTAGTGAAATATTGAAATGACAGGAGTTTCACTTAACTTGAAGAATTGTTACCACTTATCATACCCACATTTAATACCTGCTGGTTGCCGTGGAAGAATAACTAAGAAACCAAATGTGCTGGCTTGGAGTTTATAGGAATGTTTCAATACAGCTGCTTTCACTTGATTATATTTCTTTAATGCCTGGTTTTTTAAAAAATCCATTTTTTAGGCACGTTTTTGGCATTACCAATTAACTTGCGTAGGACAATGTGTGATCCACAGCATTTTGGACCCTGGCTAGCTATTTTAGAATAAAAACAGAGAGAGCCAAATAAACCTTACAGAAACCATTAGGACAGGTGTTACACGGCGTCCAAATGGGAGAGAGATGACGCCGTCTTCTCAACTGACTTCAACTAAATCCCCAGCCTGTGGAATCAGACTTCCCAGGAATCTGCCTGGACTCTTGGGAGTGGTAGGAAGGACCTCGGGGCAAGAGTGAGCCTGCAATCAGGTGCGGCCATCCAGCTGGTTCCGGCAGGTAACTCTTGGTGAGGCCTCCCTAGTGGAGAAAAATACATCCTCATTGTTCCTGATGGGATGCCCTTGACTTTTCATTTGACAGGTGGTTAGTCAGGTGTATGTGAATAATCATTATACGGGAAACAATCCCAGCAAAAGAAAACCCAACCCAACTCATGAATGTGAAAAATGTCATGTTTCCACAATAATGATGTCCAGTCCGCCTTTTGGAAAGGGAAGAGGCACAGCACCGTCTTCACCAATGCGGCGCAGTGTACTTATTCTACCAAGCGGAAGAAATAAAAGTAGAGAATTTTCTGGTCCTCATCCAGCAGCTCAGGCTCTACTGGTTGGGTCTCTGACCTGCAGTTGCTTTAGCCGGCATGGAGAGCTAGCTGGACTTCACGTCTGGGTAGGACAAATGTGCTGCTACTTGCAGATGTGATTGTACTAGTAGTCATGACGATGACGATGATGATGATGATGATGATGCTTTTAGTTGGGTGCCCTTTTTGATGAATGTTTGCACATAATTTTTATTCTAAAGGGTTCCGATAGCACTCTGGTAGTGGGCTTCTGTCTTACCTCCAAGAGTATGCTCCTTGTGTAGGTTGGCCACACCTGCCCTTGGCCATGCCCGGTTTAGGGCCAGTGGCCAGCACTTTGTTCAGGTGCAAGGCTGATGGACAGCAGCTGTCCGTTCAAACATGTTGAGAACCGATTCTGACCCTCATCCCAATCCTCCCTTAAGACGTCCTCAAGGAGGACACTGGATTGGCACAGTGTCCAGCCCAGGAGAGGAACTAGTTAGGAACTCTATCAATGTTTGGTCAAGCTTTTTGTTATGAATGCATGAATGGCTTTTTCATACAAAGATCAATCTCCTCTTTTTCCCCCTGATTCTCTGTGTATGCTTTTTTCCCCCTTCTTTTGGAGGGGGCCCAAGACAAGTAAGACATTTGGAAAACTCTTTAATGCATTATTGGTACAATAGTTTCTCCCTTATCCCTGGTTGCTTTCCGTGGTTTCAGGTACCCAGGGTTTCATTCAGTCCCTCGTAGTCAACCTCCATCAAGAAGCAGGTGGTCCTCCTTCTGACATAATGGTAGAAAGTCAGTGGTAGCCTGACACTATGTCATGGTGCCTGCACTATTCACCTCTCTTTGTCTCATCACATAGGCACTTCAGCATCTCTCATCATCACAGGAAGGCTAAATACAGTACAATAAAATATTTAGAGGGAGAGAGACCATATTCACATAACTTTTATTGTAGTGTATTATTATAATTGTTCTGTTATAATATTGTTGTTAATCTTTTACTGTGCCTAGTTTGTAAGTCAGCCCTTAGCATAGATATGTATGTATGTATAGGAAAAGACTTAGTATATATAAGGTTGGGGGTTCTTGGAAGGTATCGCTTGCAGATAAGGGGGGCAATTGTGGTTGCTTTTTATGCAACAGAAGACATGAACATTAGTATAATTTCAAATAGTTCCCAATCTGTATACTTTATTTTCATTCCTTTTCTATAAGGTTCTTCCATTGCACTGACTTTTCCTTTCCTAAATTTAGGCATGAGAATGAGACCTCTAAGTGATTCTCTTGGAAATAACAGGACCTCCAGATTGGGTACCAAACCTAGCATTAAATTGAATTTAGAATGGTTATAGTCGTCGTTTTTACAAACTCAATCTAGAGAGGGAAGTGGGGAGGTCTGTGGTGTGGTTTTGTTTAGTCACTCCATCAGAACGATGTTTCCCATAGTCCCTTTCCTGTATGGCTCCAGGTTACTACTGAGCATAAGATATATTTAAAGAAAGGCATAAGTGAAGCAACTCACAGGAGGTGGGCAGGTAGGGGGGTGGTTGGAACTCCAAGCACAATGGCAGGTCTTTTGTTTGGGTGCTGATCTGCTTGCTCACCTTGTGGATCACACAAGGCCCCAGCTCCTCCAGCAAGAGCCACTAGCCAGATGGACATGCCCCCGTGTGGTACATCGCCTTGGCTTCACAGTGCAGATCACCTCTTTGCTGATACTGAGGATGAAGAGAGACAGATGTGAGTTCCAGTTTGTTCTGGTAGGTTCCAGCTGATCGTCTCAGGTTCTAATTTGTCCTTGCTCGTACATCATGTGTTCTCCTTCCTGACTGCTGGTCCAGGCCCGTGGTAACCTTATGCCCAGCACCAGCCACAGAAGCAACTTGTATACATGTACTTTTCCAGCAGCTCCCATACGTGTAAAGTTTAGCTCCTCTCAAAAATCCCTATTATATATTGTTCATGGTAGATTTGTTTCTTTAATTGAACTTTGATTGGTCCACTGTCCTTACCCTAAACAGGTACCGGCAACCCTTTTCAAACAGTGGCTCTGGAGTTTCAGGTGCTCTCTATACTCTCTTGGGGATCACCAACCCTACTCGGGGGAAAGCATGAAGAGCTTTTTCTGTAATTCATCTGGTATGTTAGCTGATCTTGTACTCTTGATTTCATGTAACTCAAGTATTACACTATCCATGGGAGGGAAGTAGCGATGGTGTACGGGGTAAAAATAGACAGTCTTTTGCCATCAAAGAGCCTGACGGTATAGGTCAAGCTTATACACCCAAGGCACAGAAATGGACAGGCTCACATAACTGGGGACATGAGAGAAGTACAGAAAACATGAGGACGGGGTGGAGTAAACCAAGGTAAACACAAGTTATGATTATAACAAATGTTTGTTGAATGACTGTATGAGAGGTGTTTGACATTTTTAAAAAAGATTTTATTTATTTGAGAGAGAGAGAGAGAGAGCACACATGAGTAGGCAGAGGGGAAGAGGGAGAGGGAGAGGGAGAAGCAGACTCCTTGCTGGGCAGGGAGCCTGATGTGGACCTCAGTGGGTGGGGTGGGGGGGTTGGTTCGATCCTAGGACCCTGAGATCAGGACCCACTGAAGTCAGATGCTTAACTGACTGAGCCACTGAGACACCCCTTGACATTTTTGATAAAAAACAAATCCAACAATATTCAACAAGAATATTCAACAAAGAATAATTTTTTGATCTGCTTTTACAATGCCTCCAAAGGACCCTTTTCATTTTCAGATACTGTTCTTTGTGTATACGTACATTAGTTAGGTAGTTGGAATCACAGTACAGCAGCTTTGGTCATTTGTTTTCCCCACTTAGTTTTCATATGCATATGTAGTTTCCATATATATATATGTATATATACATATACATATACATATACATATACATGTATGTATATGTATATATATAGAGAGAGATTGATTGACCTGGATCTCCAGGGAAGCTATGAATACTTTTAAGGAGATTTTAAACTTTTGTTCAAAAATGTGTTGTGATTTCCACTCCAACTCCTGCTTAGATAGTTGGGCACTGAGTGGGACACGAGCTGTTTTGGAAATCAGTTTGACAAACAATTGCTAAAGCAGCCTGTAGCCAAGGTGAGCCCTAAAATGTAAGAGCTGTTGCTAAGGGAACCACTAGGGAGACGTTTAGGGTATAAACTTTGCTACTGTATTTAAATTTCTTGCTAGGGTCCTTGCTTCCTGGACTTGGACGTTTAAACAGTTCCAGTGCAGACAGGAATGTGCGTGGTGACGGCCGTAGCATGGTGGGGGTGGAGGGCACTGCCGGGATCCGGAGCCAGCGTGGCGGCTGGAGAGAAGGGACTAGGGTGGGTCCTGCCTGCCCACCACCAGGGGCACTTTCTGGACTCAGGAATCTGCTAGTCCCAGGGCGAATTAGCTTATGATTGCGGAAGGTCATCCCTGTGCAGCTGCCAAGGTTGCTACCTACCGGGGGCAAGTGTTTTGTAAGCTGGCTAGACACACCTAAATATGTTTAAGCCCAGGAATACAATGAAAATGAAACCTTACATCCAACTCCAATCCATTCAGCTGATAAAAAATGGAGCTGCTTTGGTTGAGTTTTGCCTGTGGGGACTGAGAATTTCTCCTGCTTGGCTTTCACCCCACCCTTACCTTATCCCTTGTTCTTTTTCTCTTGTTCCTGAGGCCCATGTGGTTATAAGAAAAATAGCTTGAAAAATGCAGGTTTAGAACCACGTTAGCTCCTACTTCGTCTTGCGAGGAAATTTGAAGTGTTAATGTTGGAGTCAGATATTTTGCATCTTTTTTATTTTCCTTAATCTCTTTGCAATAATAATGATCCTATAATAGCAAATTCTATAATCGCGAAGTCATCGTTCTTACAACATGCCAGACCCTGTTCTAACCATACATCAGCTCATTTAATCTTTCCAACAACCCTATGAGGAAGCTATTACCATCATCCATCGGCTCTAAAACAGATTTTCCTCTCGCATCTTAGCATCTGTAAAATTGGGATATGTCTTACTTTTAATGGCATGTCATAGTTTAATTGGAAGCGTTTTAAAATTTCTTAATGGAATGTAAAATAATGGTGTGTTTTACAATAGATGATGGCTCAGGTTTCATGAAATACAATATTACTATCCTCATTTTCCAAATGAAGAATGAAGGCACAGAGAGGTCAGGTGACTTGCCCAATATCCCAAACCTTGGCGTTCTGGTTTAGGAGTCCCTGCTCCTAAGCTCCTTGAGCTCATCCTGGCATTCCTCTGTCTCTCCCTGTGCTGCCATGGAGCGGGGAGCATCTTTTGCCTAGAGGCTGCACCATTGCTGACGGTGGATTTCACCCATTGGGTTGAAGACCTCTTCCAGAAGCCCTCCATGATGAGTCCCATGGCCCTGGCAGGGAAGAAACATGAATAGTTTTCATTCAGCCATTCACATTCTGCTGGGATTTACTTATTATATTGCTTTTGCAAATGAAAGGCAGTCTTTTGGAGATGAAGCACAGGGGGGCAAGCTTTGAGCAGAGGAGAGCCTAGAAGTGTAAGGGGTATACTAGAACTGATTCTGACTGGCTTGGAAGAGCTCATACCAGCTGGTTCCTAAATCGTTGGTAGCTTGAAATGAACCATGGTGGAAGTGTTTACATCACAGCCATGGGCAAACATTGTGAATAAGGCCTTTTTGTGTGTTTGTCCTTTTCAGAGGGCCAGTTTATGAGCACATCCCTAGACAAATGCTAAATTATTAACATCCAGCAGAAAGCCCTCATTAGTCAAAACAAAATAGTAGGAGGGGATCCCGTGGGGTAGGTATGAGAAAAGGAAGAGGTATTCTGAAGTTTTCAAAATTAGTCTCAATGTCAAATAATTCCACTATGATTAGAGTTATAGTGTGTGTGTATATTAATTTAGTTTAGCTTCTGTTATGATCTTAGTATCTATAGGTAGGAGACGAAGGATGCATGTGCTATCCATCAGAAGAGCTGGAGAGGAAGAAAAACTACCTAAGGAGGGAGCACTATCTGCTTTTCATTTTGCCCTCCTTGTTGAGAGGGGAGGTTAGTGAACTATTTGTCAAGGGAAGTGGATGGCCAGTGGGGCTTCCAAGGCCATCCCAGAAGCATAGCCCAGAAACTATAACTATTAGATTCTAGAAGGCAGTGCTCAACAGGTAGGGAGGGATCAATAAAGGTTCCTATATAATCACATTTCTTCCATGTGGGTTCTTTTGTTTCTCTTTTTCTCCTTGGTGATTCTCAGTAGAACCCACAAAACAAAAAGAGCTGTGTAATTATCATTAGCAGGAGGAAAGAAGTGAGCTGCTGTGTGCCTTGGCCTGGAAAGAGAAAACTCCAGGGAATAGAGTAGAACACAGCAGGGTTAAAAAGAAACCCAAAGCTGGCCAAGACCTCGAGTTTTTGGACAAGAGGAAAGGAAGATCATGGGAGCTGGCTGGGGTTTGAAGAGAAGCTCTTGGGGCCAAGAGTGAGGGAAGGGAGCTTGAGTCCCCAAACAGGGGCTCTCTGGTCATCCTGGGGCCAGAGAAGACACAGGACATTGGTTGTGGGGGAGGGGAAAGAGAAGGGACAATGACTCTCAGGGCAGACTGGAGTGGGAGGTGAGGGTTATGGCTGCTTTACACGTTGCAAAAGACCTGCCATTTCTCATTTCCAATTTGGGCTATTTTAGGAAAAAAAAAACCAACAAAAATATTTGTGATTCTCCTCTACTTAGAGGTGCCAGTGATTCAACGCAGGCACGGTATCTTCACGGATCACAGGATGGAGAGTAGCCATTGGGCTCTTGGAGACTCCGAAGGAAAGGACAGGCTTCATGAGCTTATGGCCTAAGGGCTGGATAGTAACTTCTAGAATGACCTTCTTGACATCTTCCCCACTCACAAAAAAGGGCTGCTCACAATCTATTAGCAAACTTGGCTCTCATTAATAATTCTTTGAACTGGCAGAGCAATCCTAGCTGATTGAAAATAATTATCAGCCTCTCTAAATGATTAAACAGCATGTTTGGATTTTCACGTGTATCATCATTTTGATTGAATGATGTGTCTGTGTGCGGGACTGTGTATTAACAAGGTATCTCTTCAAAGTAATAATAAATACTTGCTGAAAAAGAGTTGCATATTGCTCGGAGTAAAGGAAAACGAAGTCTAGGGCAGGTGAGCAAAAGAACAAAATTAGGACCTAAAATAAATGATGAGAGACAGACTGGGGCAGAGATAAAGTTTCATGGGAGTAAATGATAAACGCAGAGAAAAATACTTATGACGTTTCACGCATAGCATCAGAAGATTGAAAATTCTGGTCAGCGTCAACAAACAAGCAGTGTAATTAATCTGGAACAGAAAGAATACCACAGATGTTTAAAATTATTTTTTTTTCTACTGACTCAGTCTCCTGCATATTTACAAATTGAAGGTTGCAGATTAATAGCCTCTGAGATTCGTGCCCAGTGGGCCCTGCTCCAGGTTTGTGTTTGCACTCAATGACATCCTTCTGGATTCAGACTCGTTCCCCTAATCAGAATATAAGAAAAATTAAAGCCTAAACCTGCTTTGTCTCATACAGGCCTCCCAAGTGTATTGTGTTAAGGATTCACTCAGCAAGAGTAACAGGCAACAACTCCCACCAGAAAGTGAGGCCTCTCACAGAGGTGATGCACACAGGCTGCTGTTCCTTGTCACGTGATTCGGTTTGCTGCAGCCTCATTCATAACACAGTGATACTAACTCGCGTCCACCTGGTTCATTTGAATTCTGGTTTTGCTGCATGCCTCCATCTGGATTAGCTCAACAGACTTTAAATGCTAGGGAACAGATGATGCAAACGTGGAAGTTCATAACACTCCAAGGACGTTTTATTTCACAACCCAGGGGAGCAGGCAAATATTTCAAGGAGAGGTAAACTAAGTCACCAAGCTGTTTTGCTGGTGGTTTCCAGGTCTCTGGAAGAGTTGGAGGCAAAACAAACAGTAGCATCTTGGGCAGAATGGGAAATTCTGCAGGATGATGTCACAGCCCTACCCTCTTGGAGGTTGTTTTCTTCCTCTCTCTCTCTCTCTTTCTTTCTTTCTTTTTTTTGTTAAAGTAGGCACCGCACCTGGTGTGGAGCCCAATGTGGAGCTTGAACTCACAACCCTGACATGAAGACAAGAGCTGAGGTCAAGAGTTCGATGCTCAACTGACTGAGCCACTTAGGTGCCCCTCTCTCCTCCTCCTCCTTTTTTTTTTTTTTTAGTGCTTGTTAAATGTGAAATTTTTTTTTCTGGAAGGGCAGTGAAAAACAGAGTGACTCCAGTGGTTTAGAAGGAGCCCCATCTTATCCCCGGGAGCATTTCCTGCAAGGAGTGCTGGCTGATGGAAATCAATAGAGCTCCAGTCAAGGACTATGGCGATGAGGGAGTGGCACAGGCGGTTTATGGGGATGTGGGGGTGTTGGCACAGAGACATAGCAACCCCTGCCAGACCTTTTTTAACCTGGAGGGTTCATCATGCCCCTCTGGCTTGAAACACCAAGTCTCATGTGGGGTCTACACATATACCAGCCATCCTATAAACAGGGAAGGCGGATATAATTTGCCAAATGGTGGGTTCCCAGCTATGGCCTTCTACTGCCTGGTTATGAGGTTGGCTGGTCAGAAGCTAAGTCTTTGTTTCTTTATCTCTCGAAGTTAGGAAAATAGGAGATCATGAGACTAGATTGAAATGTTCTCAAAAAAAAAAAAGCCTCATCTCTAAAAGTTATGTACTCACCTTTAAATGTTATCATGTCTTAGTTAGGAGTTTTGTCCACATTTACTTTCAAGATGCAAAAGGTATTCTGAACGCACAGAACAGCACGAGAAAGCGTCAGAGAGATCCTGAGACATCTGTCTACCTAGGAACCAGAATAGGAATAGAAACCAGGTATAAAAATAATTTCTCTGGCCTACAAAAGAGACATTGGGTGGTTACGAGTAATCTGGCCCTTCCCCCTTTGCCTGTGCAAGTCCTCTTAATCATTCTCATCTTTTCTAGTCTCCCAAGTCACTAGGGTAGAGAATATCAGCAATTATGTCTAACAGCCCTCCAATTCCTTCATTTAAGAACCAGCTCTTCTTTACAGAATGTTTCATCAAAATGTGTATTTCCAACCAGGAGGCTCAGCTGTGGCGAGGGAGTGTTTTCCAGATAAAAGCTCTCTGATTGGACAAGAGCGGGCCTCACCCAGGGTGTCCTAAAACTGTCTTATCTCTTAGCACATTTGCTAACTCCTTTTAGACAAAAGAAGGAAACCAAAACAAAATTGGGGCTAACAATATGGTTAGGAAGATAGGGCATCAGCATTGTACTGGAGACACATGTTCCTGTGAAAATGAAAGAAACGCAAAGGGGAGAATTATTCGATGTCCTAATGTGCAGAGTTGGTGGGACTTAAAATGAACCTTCCTCAGTCGACAGATGTGGGACTTGGGAACCACGTGGAGCAAAGCGACTGATTATATTTTCCAAAAACACCTGGCCTCTGATCCAAGAGCTGACTGAAACATTCCAAGGCAGATTTTTCTAGATAGTCCAGAAAAAAAAAAAAAAATCCAGTATTTTCTTTCCTTCCAAAATTCCACTGTTGAGATTGCCCATCAGCCCTTTCTGTTATTCTGATACATTATCAGTTTCTGCTCAGTTTCTCACCCCGACTTGTTCAGGACAGGCCTACTGCTTGGCCAAGTGCTCTAGGCAGGTGACTATCCCACAAGAGAATCTGGAGTCTGGCTCTGGCTAAAGGGGACCC
Organism: Neogale vison; assembly: GCF_020171115.1. Lineage (NCBI taxonomy): Eukaryota > Metazoa > Chordata > Mammalia > Carnivora > Mustelidae > Neogale > Neogale vison. The sequence goes on along the minus strand of NC_058091.1, from coordinate 62,608,519 downwards.
TAACTCCATCTAGGGACAAACCTCTGTCGCTGCCAACATAGGCCTTTATGTTTAGAACTGGGGACCATTTAGCAAACAGGAGTCCAAATTCTAAGTAAGGAGCACCCTGTTCTCTGAAGCTACTCGGCCCCCGGCTCCACCTGGGAGATGCAGGGGAAAGCTATGTCCTTGGGATCCCTTCTCCTGCTACACTCTAAGCTCGCCTCATGCTCTTTCAGCAAATCCACTAGATTGTGTCCTTACTCTCCTTTCCCCCCTCTTTTTTGGAATCTTAATTTCCTAGTCATTTCAGTTTTCTGTGGCTTTCAACTTTCTGCCGTAACCCCAGTTTGACTCTAATCCCCTAATCCCATTTCAACCAAGTATTGAGGTCATTTGTCTCAACTTTCTTCCTCCTGTAGGTTTTTTGTTGTTTTTGTTTTTGTGTTTTTGGATGCTTTGGGAAGTCTCACCCTTTTCCCCAAAAGTACATTTTGCTTATTTGGACAATTAAAAATGCACATCTTCTGGTTTCTAGGAGACTGGTTTCTCCCCGCCCACCCCCCCCCAACCTTTTTTTTAATCACTAAACTTCTTGAAAGAAGTCTATACTTAGCCAATACTTAGTGTCTTCACATCTCATTAATTCCTCAACCCATTACAGTCTGGCTTCCGCCAACACCGCAATTAAAAGGGGTTTCTCACCAGCATCTTTCTCATCAGCCAGTTCAATGGTCTCACTTTTCCTTGTCACCCAAGTTGACATTTATGCAACGTTTGACACGGTTGACCAGCCCGTTCTTATTGAAACTCTTTCCCTTCTCCTCTTTTGATGCCATCAGCTTTGCCTCTCTAAGCTTTCTTCTGGGGCTGCCTCCGCTGGTTCCTCCCACCTTTTGATGTGATTTTTCCAGGGGACCGATCTCCGTTTTGCTCACGGGACACACACTGGCCCTGCTCTTAAGTTGTTCAACAGCCCCAGAGGCGTTCACAGAGTGGTCTGGCTTATCATTTCTCTCAGAACTTGGCTCATAATTCTCAGAACCTAGAGGATATTTATGCGGCCTCCTCCTCCTCCTCCTCCTCCTCATCGTTAAATTCTCTCTGCCTTCGCTCCTGCTGTGTTTCTGGTGTGCCTCGTCCTCTCTCACCCTCCCTGCTTGGAGCCCTCCTGCTCATTATGCCCGGCCAGCCCTCCTGTCGCTTCCACTTCCCCTTCAGAACATTCTCTGTCACTCTCAGGAAGAGTTCCTTGTTATTTCCTTTTGCCTTTTGAAGCATTTTGATAGTGATAATGACTAACATGAATCGAATTCGTAGGTGCCAGTCTCTGATTTAAGCCCTTCTCTTAGCTGATCTCCTTCAATCTGCACAGCAGCCTCTGATGCACTTACTGGGATCATCCGCCATGTTTGAATGAGAAACCCAAGACTCAGTGGGATTAAGTAGTAGGTTCCCACAGCCAAGTTTCAAACCCAGGCATTCTGAGTCCAGGATCCTCATTCTGCCTCCCCGAATAGTAGTAGCTGACTTTCACCGACTGCTGACTTTGTGTGTGGATGTCTGTGTGTTCTCTCATCTCAACCCCAGAACACCCTTAGCAAGTAGTGTAATTCCTGTTTCTATTTTATGAATGAGGAAACTGAGGCACAAATAGACCAAGCAAGTTGCTTAGAACTGCATAACCAGTCAGGAGGCTTTTTATTTGCCTCTGTTATGGAACTTCTTAAATTGTTCTACAATTATCCACTTAGGAGTATACCTGTCACCTTTCTGTCAGCTCCTTGAGTGCCCAGATGATGTCCTTGTCAACTTTTTAGCCCCTGTATCTCGTCACAGAGTGGAAGTTCCATAAATGTGGAGAGAGACACTGATAAACATATTGGCTATTATTGTCTTTGGTCATTTTTCTAGGACAACTGGCTTGCACCCACTTTGTTACATGTTTTCTACAGCAAATCATTTTTGTGTGTGTAGCATTATGAAGCCGAATGTGAAATGCTGTGTCTGCAAACCTTCTTTTTGAGCAAAAATAGTTTCTGTTCCCAAAGGTAAAATAATTGCTGCCCTGACAGTCTGTATCTGCTTTCCTCTCACTTTAGTGTTTAGCTGTTGGGTCCAGATGGAAAGTTGAGTTGAAGAGACCCTTAATCTACTCAGAGAAATACCAAAATTCGCAGAGTAGAAGCCTATGGCAAATGTAAGTCATATCATGGTTTGAAAAGAGACCATTTTCTGTTGAGTGAGGCAGTATCTGCCTGTCTCAGGTACTTGCTTGCTGCCCTCCTTCCCTCCCTCCCACTCCCTCCCCTCTCCTCCCCCCTCCTTCCTTTCCTCTTTCTGTCCTCCCCTCTCTCCATCCCTCCCTCTCTCCCTTTCTCTCCCTCCTTCCCCTTCTTTCCCTCCTTCTCCTTCCCTTCCCTCTTGGTCCCTTTCTATCCCTTCCCTCTCTTTCCCTGTCCTTCCCTTCCCTCCCCTCCCCACCTCCGGTCTCTTCTTTCTTTCCCTCCCTCCCTCCTTCCCTCCTCTCCTCCCCTCCCGACCCCTCTTCTCCTCTCCTCTCCTTTCCCTCCTTCCCTCCTTCTTTCCTCCCCTCCCCTCCCCCTCCTCCCTCCCTTCTTCCTTCCTTCCCTTCTCTTTTTTTCTCCCTTCTTCCCTCCTGCCTCCTTCCACTACCTAGATTTCACTGCATAATGATGTCACATAAAATCCAATATGCATCGCATGTCTAATAATAAAATTTCCATCTCTCCACTCTCTAAAACAGGTTGGTTTTGTAGTTTTTAAACCATAAAATGCAACACTTCGCATCACTAAAGTTTTATATGTATCTATATTTATATACAGATATGATTTTCTTGTTTTCTATATAAAATTACCAAAGTAATACATGTTTATTGTAAAAAATATCCAGAATACAAAGGTATTTTTAGTAAATTTAAAAATCCTTCTTTGCCACGTATCTTCACTTCTATTCCTCTTCTTTTGTATGTGACACTTTTTCTTTGCATTGTAAACATAAATGTGCATAAACACAGGTACATTGGGTTTTTAGGTTTCATAAACTCAGATCATATCCTACATATTGGGTTCAGCACATTTTTCATGTAACAGTATGTCTTTCCATGTCTCTGTTAATAAGTCTACTTCAGTCTCTTTAATGGCTATAGGTGTTCCATGTTAAGAAATACTTTATAAAACAATCCCACTTAGAAGAGCCTATGGATTGGGTTCCACAATGCTAACTATACACATATCCTTGTGCCTGTATGCAACAATTTTGTAGCTAAGTTCCTAGAAATAGAGTTGCTAGGTCAGGGAACATACACAATCAGCCTGATAGACTCTCCTTATGGTAGTTGGTCTCCGGTGACAGCACCCACTGCACCACACCTCCCAAAGTCACATCCTTAGATAGAACCTTCCCACATTAAATCTGGGCTGCCCATGCATACAACTTTAATTGGTATAGTTAAACCTATATATTTTAATCAACATTGAGAATTAGCCTGAATCTCTAACTTCTTTCTGCCCCGCCAAATGACAAGACAGGTAGCATCCTTTTACTTTTCCCTTTCCTCCTCTACTTCCTTTATTTTGATTACATCATTTGGAATTTTCTAGACTTACTCATCTTTAAAACGTTATTCCTGTTTCATATGGTATTTCTTAATAATTGCATTGAGCTTCTTAGCCACATTATCAAAGATAATTCAGACTTAATTATAAGTGCTCATTTTCTTCTTATCCTTTATAACATGTTGTACTTTAAGAAAATTCCTCTTTTGTTTTAAATTCCTCTTTTTGTATTTTGTATTTTATACAACCAGAGGAGATGCCTGGGTGAATCTCAATATCTTTATTTTTATCTGGTTATGAAATCCTACATTCAAGGTCATTTTTTCTTAGATTTAATTTAAAAAGCATTTCTCAATTATCTTTTAGTTCTCAGTCATTGATATGAAATATGATGGCAAACTGATTTTTGTTCTTTTAGGTAATCCTTTTTTCCTCCCCTTAGAAAACTGTTAGATTTTCTCTTTGTCCTTGGAGCTTGGCATTCTCACTAGGATTCATCTGTGTTTTTGTTTGTTTGCTCTTTACAATTTTTTGACTCAGTACTTTGTCAGCCATTTTAAGAAAGGACATTCAGATTCTTGGATCTTAAAGCTCTCATATAAAGGGGATGCTGAATTTTCTTTAGTCATTATTTTTTGCTTGATAGAAAAAAAAAAAGGGACTAACAGAACATGAAGAAAACCAAAACAATAGCCATAGAAGGAGAAATAACATTTGTAGGTCCATAATCTTAAAAAATCTTCTCAATAGTTCTTTGTGTATACTTTATCATGATTAGCTATTCTATTTTTTAATTTTATTAATTTTATTTTATTTTATTTTTTTACAACTAAACAGACTTGAGTATCTAGAAATAACATTGTTCTTTCTGGTCATGAAGTTATAGTTATTTATAGCCAGACCCAATAAACTTTGATTATAGAACTGTTGTATTCCTGAGGGGGAAAAACCTGCTTTCTATGCCCCCAAAACTATATTCTCTCTCATTTCCTTAATAAAATTGGAGATGGGTTTGTCCTAATAATTTGGCCCCATTCAATATAAAATCATTTCAACAGTCTAACAAGTGAATTTAGATTGCATGTTTAGATTGCATGAATTTCTAAAGAATGTATTAATAATATATAACATAACATGCACAATATCAACAAAAAAGCCTAAGTAACATTAAATAGCTTACATGTGTTAAAAGAAAAACAGTGGGTCTGATTGAATGTCCATAGGCTAATCTTTATCAAATGTTGCCCTGTGCTGGGCTCTTCTCCACGCTCCATGTCAATATCCTTCCGTTAATCCTCACATTCACCCTACAAGGCAAGCGCTGTCATGACCCCCAACTTACATAGGACGGAAGTTTGCATAGGGCCACGCAGTTGGCAAATGACTAATTCAGAATTTGAATTCGAGTTGCTGATTCTTTGGGAGTGTTTGCTTAAGGTGCATCAGAGTAAGGAAAGTGTTGGGGAGCCTAATCTTTGTACCTCGTAGTCAGAGAAGATGTTCTGGAGGTGGTGGTTTCCAAAAAGGTTCAGACAGGGGAAGAAGAGAAAAGGCATCTCAGGAAAGGACAATTTTTATGACACAGAAGAGTAAAGAATGTGACCTACTGGAGAGAATTACAGGTTGTTGTGTATGGATTCAATATCTGTGTGGTCGTCAACTTCTCTGAGACATAGTTGATTTGATATTTGGGTTTTATCAGTGTGATAGGTCCATGCAATCATCCACTCAGAGGTTCACATGAGTGGTAAAGGTGATTGGAGTAACAGAGCTGGTAGAAATCTGGTTGTTTTAATCATATAGACATAGCTTTAAGATTTGACTTTTATTATTCCAAATCAGGGCTTAAATTACCCTGGATTTCAGACCCGTAAGAATTCCAAATAGGCTGTCCACTTATGAGTAGGCCCATGTTAAGGAAGAGTGTGAATGAATACCAGAGAGAGAAAATGTTAGTAAGCAGTATACTTTCAATTTTGAGCTGTCAGAGCATTTCCATGCACATAAATGAATCAAGAGCCAGTTGAATAGTTAAGAAAATGCTTTTCACAGAACTCTTTAAAATTTAACAGGTGTCAAAGAAATTCTACTAAAGAAGCTGAAATATACTTTGTGTATGTTTTATGTTCAGTGTTATTGCCCGGCACAAGGACAGAATGTGAGACCAAGTATTTTCATCCTGAGAATGCTTAAATTCCAACTCCAGGTTTGATTTCATCGTGTACTACAAATATCCTGGATGATTAAATTAATTCCTTGTAAAAGAATGCACCCATTCCTATAGATCTCATTCCCGTAGGACATAATGAAAAACTTGCTGTAATGAGTACTATTGTGATTTTATTAAGCCAACCTACTGTATTGCTATGTGTCATGTTTATTTTGTGGGAGCCAGTGCAATTGTGTGTGTTAGGCTTAATTCTGTCTATAATTTGAACCCTTCTCCATCGGAGATCTCTTGATCACTTTACGGCCTTGGTATCCCTTCAAAAACAAAGACCTTATCTCTTCAGCTCTCACTCTGAATTCCATTTGCCTCTGAATTCCAGTCAAAGAAAACGAAATAATCCAATTCCCTGTGAAATTTTTGATGCAATCCGATATTGACATGGATCTCAAGAGCAGTCTATGTGAAAAGCTCGCTCTCCGGCTGGATCGTTGCCCACACTGGTTTTTTTGTATCTGATTCAAAGCTGTTTAAAACACAGTTTCTCTTGAGTCTCTTACATTATCACAGCTTGGCTAAATTGACTTCAGTGGAAAACATCTTGGCATCCCAGCTTCATGAATTTAGGACAAGTAAGGGTTTTGTCAGAGAAAAGTGCTATGATTAGGCACTGATAGGATTTTTAAAGAATGTGATTCAAAACAAAGCTATTGTTTAAGGGACGGCTAAGTTTCTAAGGACTGACTTATAATTTGGAGACCGGCTTGCTTTAGGACTTCAGATTCTTGTGCAACATCAAAGGGGGAATGGAGGATTCAAGGATGAACTCACAAGCCACAACATGTTTCCTGGGGCATGAACATTGTCTTTTTTACTCTGGCCCCTAAATTTTATCCTTCAGTGGCCTCCTGTTACACCAATTCTCTGAACCTCTCATATGGGCACATAATCTATTTATGCTTTTGTGTTGTTTTCAAGTTGTTCGCCTGTTGTCTTGCCTGCACAATCAGATTGAAAGGTTCTGGAGATCAAGGGACATGTTTTCCTACTGTTTTTTGACTATAGCAGCATCTAATTGTGTGCTGAGTTCACGGGAGACTTCTGTCAATCCTTGTAAAGTGGAATGAAATTGACTAAGGAGCCTTGGTCATTCTTGACCCAGGGCCAGGACAGAATCCACAAAATATGTTGGATCTCATTGGCAGTGACCTCACATCTCATTTCTCCATCCAAGTACCCTCCTGCTCCCCCCACTCCAAGCCCCCCAACTTCTTGCTCTTCCCAAAGGCATCTTCATTTTTGCAAAAATTTTAGGTTTTTCTCACTTGTATTGCCTTCTCTTCTTCTTCATGCCAAATCTAGGCATTAAAAGGTATTTTGTCAGTAATTAACAAGTTAGCCGATGATATCCGTGTGGTTGCCTAGTTTCAGCACAGAATTTAATCATTAAGTATATGCTTACAGTCCTAGTAAGTGGCTTTTCAGCATATCAATTTAGTTTTGATTGAGTGTGGTAAAATTATCATTTTTGTTGGCGTTCAACCTTGCTTCCAAAGCCCAAGCTATTTCTTTATTGTTTTGTTTTCTCTTTTCTCTTAAAAAGGTATATTTCCACTGATTCTAAAATCAATAAGTAGTTATTGTAAAGATTTTGGCAAATATAGAAGGACAACAAGAAAAAGAAATTCATCCATAATCTCACCAGCCAAAGATAAATATTTTTAAAGTAATTTTCTTCCAGACTTTTCCTTTGCATATGTATGTACATGATCCTTACTTCATAAGCTTGGATGTATAAGACATGTTTTCTTATTTTCTTAAATTCAAATGAAATCTGACCTTATCCTTAGCCATCCTTTTGGAGAATATTACAATCACCTTGCCAACTTTGAAACAATTTCATTGGTATTACAATTACCTCAAAATTATAAATCAACCCATGAAAAGTAGGTATTTTTATAATATTCACTCTCCCATCTAGGAATATGGTATATCATCTTTATTCAACTTTCTTTTTGTCTTTTGGTAAATTGTTATAAGGGTTTGTTCCCCCTCTTCCCCACACACCCAGGGGCAGGGTGCCGTTGATGGTGTGTAGAAGTCCTACTCTTTTTTCTTTTCTTTTTTGCATTTTTTTTTTTTTTGAGTGACAGAAAGTGTGTGTGCATGTGTGCCAGAGCACAAGTGGGGAGAGGGGCAAATGGCGACAGAGAATCTTAAGCAGAGTCAGGACTCAACACAGGGCTTGAACTCACGCGCCTGAGTTCCTGACCCTGAGATCATGACCTGAGGCAAAACCAAGAGTTGGATGTTTGACAGACTGTGCCACCCAGGTGCCCCTAGATATCCTATTCTTTCCTAAGTTATTTCTGGGTGTTTAACTTTTTATACTTATTTATTTATTTATTTTTAAAGATTTTATTTATTTATTTGACAGACAGAGATCACAAGGAGGCAGAGAGGCAGGCAGAGAGAGAAGGGAAGAAGCAGGCTCTCCGCCAAGCAGAGAGCCGTATGCGGGGCTCGATCCCAGAACTCTGGGATCATGACCTGAGCCGAAGGCAAAGGCTTTAACCCACTGAGCCACCCAGGTGCCCCAGGTGTTTAACTTTTTAAAGTGCAATTGTGAAAAGAAGCTTTTTATCCTTACATTTACTATTATTAATGGCATTATCTAAGAGAGTTGATGAATTTTTTTTAAAATTTATTTATTTTGGAGAGAGAGAGAGAGAGCATGAGTGGGAGGAGCAGAGGGAAAGGGAGAGAAAATCTCAAGCAGAAAGCAAACTTCAGGAGCCCCACACGGGGCTTGATCTCATGAGCTGAGATCCTTACCTGAGCCAAAACCAAGACAGATGCAGGCACTAAACTGACTTCATCCAGGTGCCCTAACAGTAACTGGATTTTTGTATTTACTTTGTCTTCAACTATGTTGGTAAATTTTTTATTAGTTGTATCAATTTTTAGTTTATTCTTTGTAAATTTTAAGTCGACTACAGCACCACTGGCAAATGATAATAGCTATACCTCTTATTTCCATTTCATGTCTTATTGCAGTGGCTAGAATACCAAGAACAAGACTAACAGTGCTGGTATCTCCATTTTAAAGAGATTGACCCCAGTGTTTCACAGATAAATATTATGTTAGCTGCAGTTTTGAGGTACACGTTCCTTTTTGTACCAAGTAATTAGCAATTACCTTTATGTTTTCAGTCAAAATGTTCTTTGATTGAGACTTCCTTAAAAATTTTATAGCCACCTATTTAGAAAGCAATTGTGATGGGAGTAAAAGTGTCATCATGGGTATAATTTACTAGTTTATTGATCATTAATAGGCAGTAGTAGGGTAATTGTAATAATTAACATTTATTATATTTGTTTACATTAGTCAACTTAACCTACTTAGACTTCTTTATGCCATTTATATTCCTGTGTTTATCACTTATATTTGCATTTTCCCTTCTTCTTCCACTGGATCATAATCTTCTTAAGGAATCATATACATGTGTGTGTATATAAAATATATGCACACACATATATATGATTCCTTAAGAAGGATGTGTATATATATAATACATATTATATATTATATACATATTATGTGTATATATAATGTGTATTGTATGTACATATATATGTATTTTATATATACTTTTTATGTATATACACATATATACATACATTTTATATATATATACATATAAAGAGTATATGCGTGTGTGTGCGCACACACACTTTTTTTTGGCAACATCTCACAGTGTTTCTTTTTTTTTTTTTTTAAGATTTTATTTATTTATTTGACAGACAGAGATCACAAGTAGGTAGAGAGGAAGGCGGTGGGGTGGGGGAATCAGGCTCCCTGCTGAGCAGAGAGCCCAATGCAGGGCTCGATCCCAGAATCCTGAGAGCATGACCTGAGCTGAAGGCAGAGGCCTAACCACTGAGCCACTGAGGTGCCCCATAGCATCTCACAGTGTCTTCTAAAGCATTCACTTCCACGGGTATTTGTTGTTGATGACTTTCTAACCTCACAATGACAATGAATAATAGTGACTTAATATTTAATACTTGCTAGTTACCCGGGCAGTTCTAAGAACTTTATATGTCACCTTTCTTATATACAGAACAACCCCTCAAGGTAGATATTAGTGTACTTTTTTCCCCACAAGGTAAACTGAGGCAGTGAGAAAAATTAAGCATTTGCCTCAGGTAGAGCTAGGAAATGATAGAATCTGGATTTGCACCCAGGCATGTTAATCCCAGAACTGTATTCCCTTCCATATATGTTCTTGAAATTGTGTAAGTCATGCTGATAAACTTCTTTAAAGGACATTCTAATCCTAATTATGAGACTGATGCAGCTAAGAGAATGGGGTAAGACTCAAAATGTGTTTCTCTAGAATAGCATTTAATTTTTGTTTTTGTTTTTTCTTCTCAAGATTGAACTTTTGCTTATTCAATATGAAATGGCCCTAAGAATGTTTTATTCAGTAATCTTTATAACCTTTCCTAACCAGAATTACTTTGGTTAATCTCATAAATCTTTGCTTTGCAAAATTCTTTATTTTTGTTGAAAACAAAAATTATTTGATCCCTTTTGGCAAAAGAAATGTTTATAAATGTTCACCATTAGTAAAGTTACAGTGATGATGGCCATGTACTTTGAGCAGTCTAATCCTCAGATAGCTTTCCCAGGGTTTGCTGGCTTACTGTGAAACTTTCTGTACCCTCTTGTGTGCAGGGTGGTGGATGCACAGGAGCCTGGATGGGGAGTAGAGGGATGATGCGCTGGTCCAGCTTAGTACCAGTCACGTGTGAGGCCACTAGAAAACCAGAGAAGTGTTCTTAACTATGTAAAGTGCATGCAAAAAACTAAATAAAATGGGATTAAGATTTCTTCTAGGGTGAGAAATTTGTTATCTATAAGGTTGTGACATTAACCTAATTCAGAAATTGCAAAGATATATTTTTGAGAAACACCAAAACATCAAAATTGTTAAACTATTTTGTCATTCAAAAACTCTTGACATCTTGTTTAATCAACATAGAGTACACTATTTGAAAATCTTAAAAATTACCAATTTAGTATATAATTTAAACATCTTCAATTTTGAGTGACAGAATTATCATTTTTATGTTCCTTTAGAAAATACACATAGTTAATTCCTCTAGCTATACTTTCACTGCAATCATTTTATGTTCCCTGACTTGATCCCATATGTCCACAAATAATTAAAATGATAACAAAACAATAGCCACCTCCCAATTGCACTGTAAAAACAGTATTTTATTTCACTTTTTATTTTTATTTTTTAAATTTTTATTTTCTAAAAGATTTTATTTATTTATTTGACAGAGAGAGAGATCACAAGTAGGCAGAGAGGCAGGCAGGTGGCGGTGGGGGAAGCAGACTCCCTGCTGAGCAGAGAGCCGATGTGGGGCTCCATCCAAGGACCCTGAGATCATGACCTAAGTGGAAGGCAGAGGTCCAACCACTGAGCCATCCAGGTGCCCCAAAACAGTATTTTAGGAAGAACATATTTCAGGTTATCAAACACTCATTTCCACAGTTTCACATCCACCAAAAAAAAGTGATCTTTGCATGTTTTTAATTTCTACTCATTTAGATTATAAATAGTTCTTGGAATTGGTACTTTTCAAAATCATCATGCTTCATTGAAAAAGAACTGACTTTTTCCCACATTCATTTTGTCTCTCTCAGTTGTGTCTACCTTTAGTGTTTTCATTACAGGTTATTTTGGGCTATCTGCATAAAAGATGAATTAGATTGGAAGCCAAATTTCATTACTCCTATTACAAAGATAGGTCCAATAACAGATGCAACAAAATTTAACTATCATTTCCGTCGGGATCACAGATGGTATTGATGTGGAAGACATCTGTGGCACAGGCCAGAGGAGAGATGGTTGGCTTCCTCTTAGAGTCAGGGCAAAGGATGTGGCAAAAAAGATCTGAGGACGCCATAAGGAATTCTAGTGCCACTGTCCTGCTCACACAGCTCATGGTAAATCAATTCTAACAGACTCAGAGACCATCTATGGGGCATCCAGGGACAGGCGGGGGACTGGGTGATCCTGAGTTTTTGTACTTGTTTTCTGGGACAATCTAGAATGAAGAAGAGAGGTGAGAAATCGTTGTACTTAGAAAATAGGAGAGACTTGTATGTAGGAGAAGTGCTTTATCAAGCAAGAATATAGCCACAGCAAGTCTGATTCCTTGCACTACTGCTGAAGAGACTTACATGCCCAGAAATAAATGAAACAGCAACTAAAGAAAAAAAAACCTATGCTGGACAGATGAAAAGGAAAATCATGGGCTAGCACTGGACTACTAATGGAGTGTGTTGACCACAGGATCTAGACACGGGCTCAGATTGTCCATTTACTAATGTAGCAAAGATTATTCAGCATCTATTATGTGCCAGAAACTGTGATAGTTGCCAGGGGACAATGACATGCAAATTAAGCATGGTCCCTAACTTCCCAGAGTTTACTGTCATGTCCAGGAGCATGGATGCATGTTAAGATACTAGCACGAATGTAAAAAAGGTGAATATATAATTGAAACCATTTTTTGTTTTTATCATCTCAATGTTTATATTTGTATAGTCCACCCTTTCTACTGTTATAAGCTATAAAAGTGTAACAATTAGCATTTTACATATATTAACTCATTTAATCCTTACACCACTCTGCGGCAGGTGAACTATTAATATTACCATTTTACAAATGAAAAAGCTGGGGCATAGAAAGATGGAAGTAATTTACCCAAGGTTAAACAGCTGCTCAGCTGGGAGCTGGGAACTGAACCCTGGCAGTGGAGGTCCAGAGTCTGTGCTCTTCGTTGTGACTGAATTGCAGTGATGCAATTTTTTGGTGTTAAATTTTATTCAGGACATTATTATTTATACATTTCCCTTTCATTGGGTCATAATGTCCCTATGGGCTATGTCATTGATGTTTTTCAAATTGCTCTGCATACCTAGACCTTTGGAATGTGTTAGTGATAATTGACCTCACTAGGCAGGCAGCAAGGGTTATCATATTGCATAAATGGTGTTGGCAAACTTCCTTAAATGCAATTTTAATTCTGCTTTATAGCTATAAGGTGACTTCAGTTAACAGGGTTTTAAGGAAGGATAAGCCCTGGGGAAGTAAGGAGGACCCAAGATTATCTTAACTCACACACAGACCAGAAAGTTCTTGGCATTTGGGATATAACAATGCTCCCAGGAGGCTGGCAGGATACTTGGTGAATCAGTAGCATCTCTCACTGGAGGCTATTCTTGGGATGGCACTCGTTTGCCTGCCTTTTCTCCGTAGCTGAGTTCTCTCTCTCCATTGAGTTTTGATAGCACATACCTTCTTATTACGGGTCACTTCCATTGCTTCGTGACATCTACTGCATGTTTGCTGATAGAGTTGCAAGCCTCGGATTTCATTCCCCATGAAATAGTATCCACTGAGACCTGGATTAAGGCACCTAGTTTAAGGCAGAGGTTTGATGTTGGTCCTGCATGAGTTGATGGCTGATCTGGAGCCATTTGCTCTTGTTTGACTCGGGGGCTGACCCCGGTTCATAATTTATGGCCAAGTTGTGATAATACTTAGCATTTGATGAGTCAAGAGCTTTCTGAAAGAAGTTCTGGCTGTGTTAGGCACTCTGAGAATCTGAGAAGGGTGTAGTGAAACTGTCAGACACGTTGCGTTGCTTTTCCAGTATAAACATATTATTGATTTATTTCTGCATTGAATACCTATGTGACCCAAGTCAGTAATTTGTGCGGCTGGCAGGCCAGGGAAGAGGGAAGGAATCTGTTTGTTAGAATAGAAAGAGAACGAGGGAAGAAGGACCATGAAACTGTTAGGATTTCATAAATATTAAATTTTGAAGAAATTTCTAAAAATGGAGTGAATTATGTGGTTAATTGTGAAGTTGTTGATAACAAAGTGATAGGGCAGAAAGGAGCCTCAAGAGATTATATACATCATTTTCCTATACCAAGAGACTAGAGGAGGTGGTTGTCAGCCATTTAAATATTTGTATTCAAGGGAAAACCTCCCAAATCTGCAGGGTGACCTACTCTCAAAGAGACATTAAAATAGAAAGCCCGTGCATTCTCTTTTCCCTATTATCTCTTCCATTACTGTGCTTTATTTTCCTTTATTTTAATAGCTTCCATTGCTGTCTACTACGTGTTCATGTGTGTGTTTGATTGTCATTGCCTTCCCCACCAGAATATAAGCTTTCTGTAGCTCTTTGGTCCACCACTCCATCTCTTGTGACAGAAAGTGCTTGGCCTATGGTTGATGCTTATAAATATTTGTTGAATAAATGAATTAATTAATATATGTATTGAAAGATGTCTGGAAGAATACACACCAAATTGTTAGTGATATCTACTTTTGGGGAATACAGTTGAAAATCTGGGAGAAAACCAAAGGGGGAAAGAGGTGAGAAGGTGGACTTTTATCTTATAAATATCTATATTGTTTACATTTTGCATTACATAACAAAGTGATATTTGACTTGATGTACATTTTAACTTTTTAGGAATGCAGTCATTGCACAAGCAAGTAAAGGTGTAGATAGATATTATGTTGTAATGCAAACATATTTACTAACTGCCTGTAGTCCTTTCCAATGACTGTGTCCAATGCTCTATAGAAATCTGGAAGTTCTTTTTCAGGAAGGGCTCATATTTTAAAAATCTATTTTTAGTATTCCACATATGGTAAGACATTAATATATAATTATTGACTGACATGCTGGGCAAAATGGAACAACACTGATACCAATTTTTATAGTAGCAATATTTTCCAAATGTCCGGAAACAGTCTTTCATCAGTATTCAGCAAAGTAGTAGAATTGCTGATAAGAATGCTTGCAACTATTTAAGAAGCAGTGGATCATAAACAATAAATAGAATCATTTTGTAAGGGTGAAAATGATGCACACATATTGGCTTTAAAAAAAAAACAACTATAGAATTGCAAAATTAAAGATGAAGAGTATATCAGTCAGGGGCCAGGAAAATAGAGCCTGTTCCAGATGTATTTCAGTAAACATATTTATCATGGGGAAATAAATACAAAGGTGTTGGGAAGGCTTAGAAGTCAGACAGGGGAAGGAAGGCAATCCAGAGATTAGCAATAACAGAAATCTTCTATCACCTTTACAGCTGGAGGAATCAAGGGCATTAGATAGTGTTACCTGGGCTCTACCAGATGGGAACTAGCAGCGTCTAGAGACGCAAAGGGAGGGAGATCCAGTAGGGACAGAACAACAGACTGGGACGCTCTCTCATGGAAACTGGTTGGCAGGAGACTTAGTCACTACCAAAGTAGATAGGAGGAAGAATACGCTGGCTTCTCTTTCTACCTCTCTCCCTCACATTTCTCGCTAGTGCCTCCCATTAGCCAAACCCAACAGGAAATCAGTTGGAAGGGATCCTGGGAATTGTAGTTTACAAAGTTATCCCATGAAATATGGTGCAGACTGAAGAACAATCAGGAACAGTTCTGAGAGTAAATAGGCAAATGACCTGAACAAATGATATGATAAAGAGAAAAACATTCTAATCATGCAGTAGTCCAGTTTGGAATAAAATATTTTTAGATGTATTTACTCATATTAATTATTTTGTTAAAGATTTTATTTATAGAGAGAGAGAGTGCAGGCAGGGATAGGGGCATGGGAGGTGTGAGGAGGGGGGAGAGAGAGAGCCTCAAGCAGACTCCCCACTGAGTGAGGAGCCCAGTGCAGGCTCAATCTCTAGACTGGGAGACCACAGCCTGAGCTGAAATCAAGAGCTTGATGCTCAACCAAATGAGCCACCCAGGTGCTCCCATATTAATTATTTTATACAGCATTTATTCAGGTATATTTGGGTGAGAAATAACTGTGGACTGAAGAACAACATTAATTATTTCTCAATCTTCTTAGATTCAGGAATCCTTTTCACAGCAATAGATAATATGGCAATCCTCTATTGATTCTTTATCCCTATATTATTTTAATGATGTGCTATAAAATAAGCACACATTTTTTTACTCACTCAATCTTAGGAATTCTTGTATTGTGACAAAGAATCCAATATTGTAAAAATATTTTTTTTCTGATTTGATCTAAATGGCGAACTAAGAGAGAGACTTTGAGGCTATATTTATAAGCATTTCTCATGAAGAATCTTTCTTGTCCAATAAATTAAAAGCCAAATTAGACATAACTGCCATTATATTTTCTCTTTTTAACTTTGGCTTTTGAAATATTGGAGACATTTCAATGCACTATGTAGGAATTTAAATTAAGTGAATGCACCTTATGGATCTTTTGAGGATCATCTTGAGGTGAATTTGCAGAATTATTATCATTTATTGCTTTTCATCAACTATATAATTGAGGAGATTCTCCCAGTGATTTATATCACCATAAAATACTTGGTCTTATTTCTATTAATTATGATTTGGAAGATGTAGTAAGTATAATGTTAATGAATGTGTTGAATGATGTTGGATTAATTGGAATGACAAAAACGCCTTAAGCAAAGAGTGATAGTTTGAGACTGTTGGCCAAATCAAAGATAAAACTGTTATTTACTCTGTGTCCTTAGAAATCTGACTGGTCCAGAACAAGAAATTAGGTCAAATCAGAGTGGTCCAGAGCAAGATGGTAGGTCAAATTGGACTAGTTCAGAGCAAGAAGTTAAGTCTAATCTTCAATCAACATTCCTGGTATTTTTTGAAAAACCTTTTATTATGGAAATTTCAAACATAAACAAAAGTAACTCAAAGTACTGTTCACCCAGCTTTGACAATTACCAACTCATGACGGGACTTGTTTGCACATATATTTTCTTTTATTTCTCCTTGAACTTCACTGGATTACTTTAAAGGCAATCTGAGACATCATTGATATTGATATTCATCCCTGGTTTTAAGTAGCCTTTTGTTTGGGGTAGGGAGCAGGGGTAGCTCTCCATTTAGTGGTGTAGAAGGAGGGCCAACACCAAATCTATGCATTTCCCATGAATGCCTATTATTGGTAGGCCATGGTGTTGGAAATTACCAGAGAATTACATATCCTTTTTTTTTTTTAAATTATTCCTCCCACAGTGTTTCATATAAACAATCAAAGTTTGTGCCATGCTCAATCACTCTGGAGTCAGACAGCTAAGATTCAAATCTTCCTTCACTAACTCTGATGTTAAGATTTTTTTTTGAGCATGAGTTTTCTCAAAATATCTCTTAGGGTTGTTATCAGAATTAAATTAGGTGATTTTAAAAAATTTTTGTTATTTTTAATTTTTATTTATTTTTTAAATTTCTTTTTTTTTAAATTTCTTTTTAATTTATTTTCAGCATAATAGTATTCATTATTTTTTCACCACACCCAGTGCTCCATGCAATCCGTGCCCTCTATAATACCCACCACCTGGTACCCCAACCTCCCACCCCCCCACCACTTCAAACCCCTCAGATTGTTTTTTAGAGTCCATAGTTTCTCATGGTTTACCTCCCCTTCCAATTTCCCCCAACTTCCTTCTCCTCTCTAACTCCCCATGTCCTCCATGCTATTTGTTATGCTCCACAAATAAGTGAAACCATATGATAATTGACTCTCTCTGCTTGACTTATTTCACTCAGCATAATCTCTTCCAGTCCCGTCCATGTTGCTACAAAAGCTGGGTATTCATCCTTTCTGATGGAAGCATAATACTCCATAGTGTATATGGACCACATCTTCCTTATTCATTTGTCCGTTGAAGGGCATCTTGGTTCTTTCCACAGTTTGGCGACTGTGGCCATTGCTGCTATAAACATTGGGGTACAGATGGCCCTTCTTTTCACTATATCTGTATCTTTGGGGTAAATACCCAGGAGTGCAATTGCAGGGTCGTAGGGAAGTTCTATTTTTAATTTCTTGAGGAATCTTCACGCTGTTCTCCAAAGAGGCTGCACCAACTTGCATTCCCACCTGGGAATGCTTCTTAGGATGGGAAACGTGTTCATTTTCAGAAATTATTACTCTGCATTTAAAAATCCGATTCATGTACAATCATGTGGTTCAAGGTAGAAACATAATGAAATGGGATTTTGGACAGGAATATTTTAGAGATAATTAGGAACGTTACAAAAACTTCCAGAACCTAGAACTTATTCTTCACCAGTAACAGTGACATTGCCCTGGGAATTCTGAAGGGAGGTAGTAGGGGCAGGAGAAGACTTTGTGGAGAAATGAGCAGAGGGAGGGTTCTCTTCTGACTTTATACACCCTCCTTGGAAAATGATATCTCTGTCAACGGCTTCAGTTATTCTCTGCATTGATGACTTTCAGACCTGTGTTTCTGGATCTCTCCATAGCCCAGGTTCAAATATATAATTCCGAGCAGATATCTTGCATACCTGTGTACAAAGCTCCTCATATTCAACATACCTGCGAGAGATCATCTGACATCCCAAACCCACTTTCCCTCTCCTTTTCTTCATCTGTATGAATGGCGCCACCACTCAGTTCGGTGTCCAAGTTAGAAACTTGGGATTCATATTCTTCAGACTAATCAATCATCAGTTCTTGTCCTGTCTGTCTGTTAAAGGTCTCTCAACGTCTCTCTTCCACTGCTCTGCATTATTAGACTTTTTTTTTTTTTTTTTTTTAAATAAGTAAGCTTTACTCCCAATGTGGGGCTTGAATTCACAACTCCATGATCAAGGCTCGCTCATATGCTTCACTGAATGAGCCACCCAATAGACCCAGACTTTTTTTTGGCCAGAACTAGTGCTTATCTTAGCTTTCCTTCACTCCCCATGCTACTATTAGAGACACATTGAATATGCAAATTCAGTATCTCTCTAGTCTCAAGGTCTTAAAGTAACCCCCCCTTTTTTTTTTAAGATTTTATTTTTTTATTTGACAGAGAGGTCACAAGTAGGCAGAGAGGCAGGGGGAAAGAGAGGAAGAAGCAGGCTCCCCGCTGAGCAGAGAGCCTGATGTGGAGCTCCATCCCAGGATCCTGAGATCATGACCTGAGCTGAAGACAGAGGCTTAACCCACTGAGCCACCCAGGCCCCTTAAAAGTAACCCTTTTGTATGACAAACAGGACCCATTGTGAGCACTACTCCTTATGCCCATCTCCTACTATTACTTAATGACATCACCACCTAACTATATGGAGATACATATAGTTCTCCAAACATGCCAAAATGCAGAGTCTGATTCAGAAGGTCTGCTTCAGGTGCAGCCCGAGAGTCTGTACTTCTAATGAGATCCCAGCTGCTGCTACTGATTCACCGACCACACGTTAGGAGCAAGGCTACAGGATCTATTCTTACTCAATTCCTTAATTACCAACTGAGTCACAGCTATTCCTTCCCATTGCCATTCATTCAGGGTTCACTGCTGCATAGCTTTAGCCATTTTCATTCACATAACTAGTCAGTCTCTCTCCAAATCACCTATATGGCCAGATTTTTCTTACCCTTCAAGTCTCAGCTCAAATACAACTTTCATTTGGAAAACCACTCTGACTCTCCCAGGAAGATCTGGACACCTCTCGTCCTATGTGCATTCTTCTTATCTTCTTCTTACATTCTTCTGTGATGGCCCTAACGTTACATCGTACATTCTTGTTTGTCTATTTCCTGGTTCAAAGTGTTCTCAGCATCACTCACAGTGCCAAGCACATGGGAGAAACATAGAAAATCTTTGTCGAAAAATGGAGAGATGACCCCCTTGATGACTTTATGATTGTTTTTTGATATCCTTGCAGCATTGCCAGTACTGTCTGAGGAACAAATAGTTCTAAAGAGTCCTGAAAGTTTCATGGATCACAGACCTTAGAGATGAATCATAATCCTATGTTAATAATGATGCAGTCGTCAGAAGCTAAGGGTCTGGGACTGTCTGTTGTCAAGCTTACTAGAGCAGCCGCTGGGCGTTAAGCTACCATGGTCTTTCCTGCCCCCCACCCCCCAAGGCTTGTAGCCCAGGAAGATGATTTGCCCGCATCTTGGCTGAGTGTCTGTTTCCCATGGAGAGACTCACATTGAACCAGGTTTTAAGGGGCACCTGAGTGGCTCAGTGGGTTAAGCCTCTACCTTCAGCTCAGGTCATGAACCCAGGGTCCTGGGATGGAGCCCCGCATTGGGCTCTCTGCTCAGTGGGAGCCTGCTTCCTCCTCTCTCTCTGCCTGCCTTTCTGCCTACTTGTGATCTCTGTCTGTCAAACAAATAAATAAATAATCTTAAAAAAAAAACCCACAGATTTTAAGACTGATATATATTTTGACAGTCCATTCATTGTGAAAAGACATAGCATTAAGAACCAGAATATTGGAATCCACATGATTAGCCCTTTCCTTGCTGGTACTAAGTTTTAAGGACAGTGAGCTCTTAATTCAGTGATATATATATATATATATATATATATATATATATATATATATATAATTTGTTTTTAGGATGGAATCTGAAAAGTAGGATTTAGATAAACTGGATGAGCAGCAGCATTTGGTTAAGATACCTTGAAACCTCCAAACCATAATAGGAATGATCTTGTGAATGGGACCAGAGAGAGTCTGTGTGTATCCGTTTCCACTGTAAGGATGAACTTTCAGTGGGACTGGAAATGCACAAACTTACAGTCTGATGAGGAAGAGATAGGGAGTGCCTTCCCCAGAGTACTTGGATGGGCCCTACCACTGTTCGTCGCTGGGACTCTTCCTTTCCCTGGCCATGAACCCCTTTTCAGATTGACTTCTCTTCCATAGAGCAATTCTCCCCTTTTAAAGATGACTTTGTGTAACTCTGTCCCGTTCACCTCACTTGTTGCTTTCCGTTACTACCAAGTCCTAGACCAGTAAGACCCCACGTGATGTAAAAGCAAACAAAGAAACAAACCACTCTGCCCTCTGGAGTGAGGACAGGCTGGCCTTACTGATGAAGGGAGTTGATGGCTGTAAGATGTGATACAGGGGTTCTTGAACATCTTTCAGCCCAACTTCGTAGCATAAAAAGGGAAGAAAAATCAATCTTCTTTACCGGATAGTACGCATTCAGTAATTTCTTTTAAGTTGAATGCAAATGCCTCTGGGAGAGGTAGCACTACTCCCTGTCTCCGGGAGTGGATTTTGTGCGTGGATTTCCCGGACAGAGGTGAAGAGTGGAGTACCCATCAGACTATTACAGATCCGAGTGGGTGGGAGGTCTGGAGGGGGTTAAGTTTCTGTTCCAAAGCCTACATGTTAGACTGTACTTTTCTTATATTGCCTTGAAGCTGCTGGGAGAAAGAGAGCCTGCCTGTACAGCAAAGACAGTCCTAGTACGTTCTGAAAAGAGTAGTAAGGGAGAGTCTGAGGACGGAAACTGCATCTTGATGCTAGGGCTATTGGTTCTTGAAATCCGTTATCATGGCAAGTTGAAATTTCCCTCTTTTGGATATAAATGTTCACACCTCTGACAGCTTTCTTTCCTTTCCTGGTAGTAGGGGAGTGACACAGTGACGTGTTTCTCTCTCCTCTGTGTGCATCTCAGTTATCCAGGAGTCTGGCTAAAATGCAGATTCTGATTCAGGAGGTCTGAGTCAGAGTGGGTGCCAAGTTTCTGTATTTTTTTTTAGAAGGTTTTATTTTTAAGTAAGCTGTCTACCCACTGTGGGACTCGAACTTCAAACTCTGAGATCCAGAGTCACATGCTCCATGGAGTTTCTGTATTTCCTGCACAATCCCAGCTGATGCTGCTGGTCCACACAACCAGGGGTGAACAGCAGAGGTGGCACTATCCCTTGAGGCCACTCCCACTACCCCCTCCCCACCCTTAAAGATCAGCTGAAGGAAAAGTTGTCCTTTTCCTTGCCATTTGGTTTGTTTTACTGCTCTCTGGCTTCAGCCATTTCCTTTTGCAGAATGAACCACGTCACATGGTAGGAACCTTTCTCTGTCCTGTGGGTTTGCATGGTCTTGGACACAGTGAGTAACGGGGAAGTGTTAAACAATAGGCATTAGGGGAAAATGAGTGGAGGGAGAAGGTCCTCTCTGGGGGAGAAAGAGAGTGGTGCATGTGTGTGTGTGTGTGTGTGGCCGGGGGTGTTGTAGGGAGGAAAAGGAAATGTGGAAATGTGCGTCTGTGAGAGACCTGTTAACTCATGTCTAAAACAGCATAACACCCCAGCATGGTTGGGCAAGTATGGTAGCAAAATGGAAAAAAAATCTAGGGAATGTTCAAAAATACTTGGGGATAATATAACATCCCCCTGTCATGGTTTCTTTTCTCTTTGCTGGAGCAGGTTGGATATAGTTCTCTGCTGTTCAAAGCTTGTTCTGTTCCCTCTCCTGCCTTGCAGAGATGAAGGGGAAAGCATTACAAAGGGAGAAATTTCTACTGTTTGTGGCCAAACAGTATTGAGGATGTCATTATTCCAGTTTCACTTATGTCTTCTTTCCAAAGTATTATTATGTAATTTCTTTGCAGAAATCCCACTTAACACCCAACCGACCTTCCTGACTTTGCTCTTTCGCTTATTTTAAAACCTCATCTTGGTACAAATTACACATCAATGGTGGAGAATTATTTTTTTCCCTTAAAAATAAAACTGTCCCAGATTTCAGTTGTTAACTTTTTATGTTAAAGACAGCCTCCCCACTTCAATTTTCTTCAGCCAGGAATTCCAAATGCATTTCACATTGATCTTTTGATAGCGTTCTCTTATTTATCAACGTGTCTCCCACAATTATACCTCCTATTATCAGGCTTTAGAAGATGAAGATATTTTAAAATAATTTAAATAGGGGCACCTGGCTGGCTCAGTGGGTTGTGCATCTGACTCTTGATTTCCGCTCAGGTCATGATCTCAGGGTCATGGCATCAAGGCTGTACACTCAGAGCAGAGTCTGCTTGGATTCTCTTTCTGCCCCTCCCCCCTTTTGGGCTCTAAATCAATCAGCGAATAAACATTTTAAAAATAAAATGACATAATGCAAATAATCAAAATCTCCAATGATCACATGGCAGTAGAAACACTTCAAAGAGTTTTCTCTTAGAGAAGTTTTTTTGAAAAACCTAATCTTTTACCAGCCAAAAGACTCAAAGTATTTGGTAATCTGTCTATAAACTAGTTTTCTGTGATATTTTTTCTTTGTGATGGTGGGAAAAACAATATGCAGCAGCAGCAGCAACAACAAAAATAAGAACGTTAAGATGTCTTGTGATTGTGATACATTTCCAATTTTCAAATCCAGATTTAGCTATGTTTTTCTGTTTTTCTATTGGGTTTACATTGCAAGTCTATTTGTGCAGTATTGGAGGTTAGACATCTCTGTGGAAAGTTTGTATTTGTTCAGAAGAAAGTGGCTTCCACGGAGATGTCACTGGGAAATGTTACTTTCTATTGCTGGGACTATTTAGAATTTTATATGTGTAAAGTGCTATACAATCCCATTAGTGGTTATATGCATAAATAACTTAATGACTTGGTTTATTATTGCTATATCCATTTTATAGATGGTAATATAGAGGAATGGATTACAGGGGAGTTGAAATGAGAACCTACAATCACAAAAAGTTTCCAAGACCGTTGTTTTTTAACTGTTGACTGCAAATGTGTCTCTGCGTGTCAAGTATCTGATTTAAAAAATGAAATATCTAAGGACTTAGTGTCCCGGGGCCGTGTCTGGGTTTGTGAAGGAAAAATGAGGAGATGTGAATCAATTACATAATATTACATAGAGAAAAATCGCTGTAGTAAGAAACGCGTATTAGCTCAATGATCTTCTCTAGCGGGAGGAGCTCTGATGGATCATTGCTTGGCCTATTTGTTTTCATAAATATCACTATCCTGCCTGTTATGATGCCAGGAACGGCTACCTTCCACATTTTCCTTATAATTAGGATTCTAATTTTGAAAAATGTGTCTATCGGATTCTTAATGATCATCTTAAGATCACACTGCTATGACCTCAGAGAACCAGTTTTGGAACAAGAGAGTCTATCAGTAGAAAACTTCCAATGAACTGAGTGGAGGTATCTTGACAATTGTGTTCCATTTGACGAAGGCTGTTTGCACTGGCTTTAGAAAATTTAATCTAAAGTGAATGTTCTGATGGGAGCAGTGTGTCTTCATGTGCAGAAGGTGGGTGGGATTCCTCACCCCTCTACCAGATGGTATGGTACCAGGGGTTCCCAATAAAAGCTGGCCTCTAACTTCAATAGGACTCTTGCCGTGGCCTAGTAGAATGTAGACCCTCAATTATTCCTCTCTATGGGGAACAAGCAATCCTGTTGACACCTGAATTGTAGTCCTGTGACACAGTTTTGGACTTCTGACCACCAGAACGGTAAGAAAATGATGTCACTAAATTTGTCCTAGTTTGTTACAGCAGTGATAGGAAATCAGTATGGGTAACTTTTACCTTCACGGGCTCTTTCCTCCATTAAAAAATATTAAAAACTGTATTTTATGATTATGTTGGTACAAAGACATATTAATATCATATAGTAAAACACTCTTTGGCCTAAAGTTCACTTTTTTTTTTCTGATTTTAAAAGAAATTAGAACATTTTTGTGGGTACCTAAAAGTATCATAGGCCAAGTATGCCTGATGAATAGGTTGGTTCTGCCAATGGACATGTCAATCTAATCTTTCCCATCGTTCACCACACTGGATTCAGTGAGCCAAGTACATGCCAACTGGGGAATTTCAGAGATAAAGGCTACTTGTTGGTTTTTTTTTTTGGTCTAATCTCTTTCTGTTCGAATGGGGGAAACTTTTACATTAGATATATATTTTGAGCAGGAAGAAATTATTCAAAGTGTCTCAAGTTACATGATTTCAGTATAGCCCCACACTCACTGTATCCACAGTAAACCCACAATATCTCCTGGTTGAATGAAGACCCTTGTCAGTCTTGTTTCTTGGAATATTATGCCTGATCAATATATCTTTATCTATGTTTGTTGCAAATAGATGACAAAATGGATTATGATTAAAATTTGAAGACAGATGAAATAATATAAATATTCCTTATGTTTAAAGAGCATCTACAGTTTGTGAAACACGTACAGGTACATCATCTCTTTTGATGACATATAAAATCACTTAACAATCTTAGGAGGAAAAATATTATATAATACATAAAAAATAGTAATAATAAATAGTTTTATTTCAAGATAAGTTGTCATTTATAATAATAAGAATGAGTACTTATATCTGACTTCTGTCACTTTGTCCTATGCTCTTATGTGGAGGCAAAAATGTAAACCATAGTCTGTACTCCTTAGTCATATATATTGCTTTCCGTACTTGGCCTCTATGAATAATGATATATTTCAAGCTTATGACCATAAGCCTTAATGCTGCGAGTTGGAAATTACAACATACCTCATTAACTGTTTCCATTTCTCTGACAATTAGAAGCCAGAAAGGCATAATTTCTAGGTAAAAAGCAAGGGAAGTTTGGAGACATGACAAAAAACTTGTGGCCACAGGGCCTTGCTACTTAGAGAACTGGAGAAGGTAAAAATAGCCACACTCCTGAATTCTGATCCTAATTCAGGCTTTGCAGAGTCTACTCTAATTTGGCACCATTCTACATAAGGCTACATCGAAAAGGATTTGTTTCTAGAGATTTTCAGGAAAGTAGCCAATTCAAACCGCTCAACTCTGTGAGATCATTCCTGGCTGGTAGTAAGTTCTTTCCTATCATCGTGGAGCTTGCTTGAGAGCAAAGAATATCTTCGAACCTACTGCTTCTGAATCATACACGTGCTATCTACATGTGCTTACGTCCATCGACACCAGCACCCAGCTCTCTACACCTGCCTTTCACTCCAAGTCCGTGAACTTACTCATAAGCCTGCAAGTGTCCCAGTCAGACCTGTTTAGTCCAGCTCTGAGAAGACAGAGAGGTAAGACAGACTGATACATTCCATCAAATTAATTCCTCATTTCACATTTGAAGTTTTGACAGGATGCCTGACCTCCAATGGCAAGGAGGAGGTCTTTTAGTCTGCTCAAGGGCAACCTCAGCTTCTGATTCTGTCATTCAGAAAAGTGACTTGCCCTTCAGAGATTCTCTTCCATTGTTCTTCCATCTTGAGATCTTCCCTGCCTGGCCCTGGTGAGGTGCCTTTTAAAAAGTCGCCTTCATTCACGCTACACCCCGCCACACCTCCAGGCCCCAGGATACTTGCATCTGAGTTCCCAGCAGTCTTAAAGCCTTGCCAACAGCAGACAGAGGCATCCCGCTGAGCCCTGCGTGGTGAGAAAGCCGCGCCTTGCGCAAGAGTGACCCACTTGGCACAGGGGCAGAGCCATCCTGACGGGCTCCAGAGACTCTTGCATGGGTCCCCTGGGATCGGCCTGTGGAGAACGATTGCAAACAGTCACCCTGCCACAGCGCAGGGTCATCAGCAGAAACCCCAGGAAACAGGGCCCTGTCCCTTGGCATAGGGACTCATTCCTGTAGCATGATTTAGCAGCTGTCAGAATAGAGAGAATACTGCTAGGACCTGAGCTGGGACCATGAGGTGTAAAGAGGTCAAGTTGAAAAAACAGGGGTGGGGGAGGGGCACCTCCATGGCAGAGTCCGTGATAAGCTGCTGACTCTTGGCTTGGCTCAGATTGTGATCTCATGGGTCCTGAGATACACCCTGAGTGGGTCTCCACGCTCAGTGGGGAGTCTCCTGGCTAGATGTTCTCCCTTTACTAACCCCCCCCCCACAGTCACAAGCACCCTCTCTTCCTCTCTTCCCCTCCCCTTACAAATAGATAAGCCAATCTCCAAAAAAGAAAGAAAGAAAGAAAAGAAAGAAAAAAAACAAGTGTGGGTCTAAACCTTCCCCCTCTCCCGCTCCCCCCTTCTCGCCCTGAGAAAATTATTCCAGCGTAAACTTTTCCTTTTAAATTTAGGATATCTTTGTGCAAGAAAAACTACCTTATTACTCAACATTAATAACCCTCACTTTGAACCTTAATTCTGAAAACCACAGAATTTAAAAAATGCCGTAAATAGCTGACATGGGCGTTCTTCCCCTGCTTTCAAAGGAATTGTTTTTGTAATTACTGTGCAGGGTGAGGTTGAATTGTCCCCCACCCCCTGCAGTAAGCAGGACAGTGTAATGAGATATCTCAACACAAAACATCCCTCATATTCAGATTATTTAATTATGGAAAAGTTTCAGTGCATTCCTAATGCTTTTCTCAGTCTTTTATTTTTTAAAGTCGTTGGGTCTCTATTCTAGTTTGGAGTACAAGTAAATGCCTGACATATGGTCTAAGCCAAATTCCAAAATGAAGCAAAAACAGTGCCTGCATATTTGGCAGGAATTTAAACCAGTTCAGGTCAGTGTCTGTTTCTGCCCAAAGAAGAGTTTCTGCATTTACACTGGGCTAGAAAAATAACACAGGAAAACATGGGGAACAACAAGTAATTTTGTAAGTTGCAGTGCCTGGCTGCCCGAAGGATAATGTTTAGAGCAACTCAGGGAATTATGGCCCAAGCTGCAATTTGGGTTTGCATAACATTTTGGGGGGCAGCGAGCAAGAGAAACAAGACTGCGGACCGCATTGTCGTAGGGAAATTGCCTTCTCCCTTCTGAGGCTCTCACCTTGCAAATCACCCTCTCTTACCAAAAGCACATCTTACTTGTTAACTCCTCCCCTGCTCGCTAACCTTTTCAATCATCCCCCTTCTTCATTTCAGAATGGCCTTCGGAACAAAGCAGCGTTTTAAAGCCTTTCCCACTAAAAGTTCGCCCCTCCCCCCGCTTTAAAGAGGCAGTGTGGGGGTAATTTTCTCTTTTTGTAAATTTGTTTTTCTGCAATCTACTCTTCTGAAGCTGTCATTGTTTGGGGGTTGATGGATATTTCTTAGGAGATACCATCATATCGCTTGTTATTGTAACACTTATTGGTGATAAAGTTCAGACTAAAAATTAAGCAGCTGCAATGTAGCAGCACAAATTAGTTTAATGTAAGCAGTCAGGAGCAGCTGGCTGGCTCGGGACTCGAATTTAGCTGTGGGGGGAAGGGTTCTGTGACGCTGACAGTGTTTTTTTCCTCTACATAAACATTTTTGGCTGTTGCAGCTTTTGTGCTGATCATGTGACAGTGTCCCTAGGCAGATAATTTATTTCTGTGGCTTTCATGAGCAATCATTAACCTTCAGACACCGAGTTTGCTTTTTGCTTTGTGGCATTTGTTATTATTATTATTATTTTTTTGTATACTAACTAGTTTAATTCAGAAAGTGTCAGGAGAAAATTACAACCAATTTATAATAGACTGCAATGCATAATACTTATGTTTCTATTAAAGCAGACCTTGCTTACAAAAGCATTCTCATAGCTTAGCTGGCGTGTGTGGATCAGAATAATTATTTCCAGCATGGCTGTCGTGGTGATGCTGCTACCTCAGTGTCCCCTTCTGTTTGTCCGGCTGCTGCAAACTAGCCTTGCAGAAACTCCTTTAGGAGATCAACCCATGGCAATCTCTGTGTGTTCCAAGGAGGGCAGAGCCCCCAGGAGCTGTCCATGGGGCTGGGAACTGGGGTTTGGGGGTGGGCCCTGCTCAGGTCTCTTCTTCCCTCAACAACTGACACACCAGCCTTCAGTCAACAGTGTGGCCGTTTGTATTGAATAACGAGCTAGAATATATGGGGATTGCAAAACAAAGGAAATCAGAAACTGTGTCCTGCATACATCAGAAGGGGGCGGGGGGGGGCAGAAAAGTATCATTCCTAACATCAACTAATCGCGCTGACCCTGTTTTCTGAATTTATCTGTTGTGTCCTCCTCAGATCTGTTTGTACTGCTCAGCCATTTCTGCCAACGAGTAATTCAAGAGTAAAATGCACAGGGTCACTCTTTGGTGTCTATCATACATGATATCTTCAGACACTTTCAGAATGCCGATTATCTCGTGGGTATTGTGTGGGCCCTGTTAGATATTCATTTATTCATTCTCTCATGGTGCAGGGTTGGGGGGGAACACTCAGGACCTACTTGCACAGAGGGATTTGATAAACTGTATTTATAAACCTCAATGGACTGTGTTCAGTGCGAAATAGGAGGAAGAAATGCCCCCTTTTCTTTCTTACTCGGTTAAAATGGTTCAGTGATGAGAGTGGTTCTTAACTGATCCTAATATTTCGTAGGAATAGATGGATGGGTTATAGAGCGTGGCATGAAAATTCCAATTTTCAAAATTTATGATTAAGAGCTCAAAACATGATACAGTCATTCTTTAAACATTTGGAGGCACAGTCAGTGGGCTAGATGTTTACTGTACCAGCTGAAAGAGAGGAAGAGCTTGGCCAAAATGATGGAAGTGAGGAAGGGGACGTGTTTGGATGATCACTGATGTTGCATAAAATGCATGCGAAGGGGCCCACAGGTGTAATTAAAGTCTATGACACCCAGTGTTCTAAGAGTTACATTGTTGCCGTGGTGGGTGGCAGGGGTGGGAGTGGGGGGAACTGGGGCATGGGGAAGATGTGGGAACTTCTTTGTCTTGCCACAAGAGAGAGATTTCTTTCCCAAATATAGGACCCTCCTGTTCTGGACTTCTCCTTCTTCCTAACTTTTCTTGCTCTCTGGATTCCAGCTCATGTGACTGGCACAGCTGTCTTGTGACCTTGGTGCTTTCTCTGGTAAGTGGTTCACTTACTTAGCTGGGGACTTTTGTCTTCAAGGGCCCTTCCTCCGCATCGACGATTGGATTTTGTGACTGCGCTGGTATAGAGATGAGTATAATGCAGGCTGGGTTCACTTTTATGTACTCACTTTTATATCCTTGTACTCTTCTGATTTTACAAGTAACGCAGCTGACACATTTTCATACATGACTAAGAACATTGAGGGCCCTGGGCACCTTGTGTCCTGTGGGTAAGGGAGAAGCTGGCCTGGAGGTTGGCACAAACACATGATTGACCTTTACCCCATGGGGAGCATAATTTGGGTGAGTACAAGTGTGACATAGCACAGGGAGTCTCCTTTCCTCAGGTTAAAGCAAGCACAGTTTGTCACAGACTCTCCCGATGGCTTCAGTGTTTGGGGGAGGGCCCATCCTGGGCAGCTCACTCTTATCCTTCCCTCTGCCCCAGATTGTGAGACTGTTGAACTCCTTCCCAGCCCTCCTCAGCCTCTCTTCAGCCCTATGGGCTTTGTCTGAGCCAGCATCCCCTCGGACCCTATTCTGGAATGCACTCTCCTTTTTTGCACTGCGTATCCCTCAGTGCCAAGTTTTGCACATTCAGAATCCCTGCACTCAAGAGGCCTCTACGCACGCACTTTCCCCCTTGTACAAATATGACCCAACAGGGTTGTGTCGGAGACTCTCTGGATCAGCACACCCTTGTTACTCTCAAATCAGCTTTGTCCTTTTACTCTTTGAAACCCCCTTGACTCGCCACTGCTTTAGCCCCGCCTCACAATTTATGTCCAAATGATCTTGGATAATTTATTCTTTAGCACCAGTTTTCTCATTTATACAGAGTAGATTCATGATAGTCAACGATGCCTTGTGTAGGGACTGTGGGCCAGGTGTTGTCCTAGGGCATTTGCTGATTAATATGCATTCTCTCCTTCCAGCGTGACAAAGACTTGTGAGACATATACTGTCATTAATCCCATTTTACAGGTGGGGAAGCTGAGGCACAAAGAGATTTACTAACTCACGTTTTCCCGGATGGAATGGGATCACATCGGATGCCCACCCAGGCGGTTGCGTGGCAGTGCAGAACTTCTCAGTCCTTATGCTGTGCTGATCTTAGCCTCTTCTGACACCCACCTCAAAGGCTTACTGTGATTCGCTTATGTAGTAAACACGTTTCCCATCTCCTCTGTGCCAGGCATGCATTGGTTGCTGTTTTTAGGAACCTTTCATTACTGCTCAAGGGACGAGTCAGGAGACCCAGAAGGAAAAACAGAAGGGTCAGCTGGTGCATGGCAGGAGCCTCGCCAGTAGCAAGCAGAAAAGGTAGAACAGAGGCTGGGGGTGGATGAGGAGGTCGCTGGGAAGGCTTGTTAGAGGAGAAAAGATTTAGACCTTAAAGGGAGGCTAAATTGTAGGTAAGAGACAAAAGTGGCAGGGAATTTCCAGGCCAAAGCGAAGGTTAGGCCGGAGGCCAGGAATTTTTCTGGTTTCAACTATAAGCTTTAAAATAGTCAACACCTGGCAGTTACAGTTTTGCTGAAAAACTTTGCCCCCTTCTCTGAGTGGGTAGTTAACCAAGTGAGGACTTCAGGCAAGTAGAGAGCTGAGGCCATGATGGGAGTCACAGAAGAAACAGGAGTGAAAGTCCGAGTGACACTGTGGGGTAATGTCATTTATTCTTGTGCCGATCTACTTTGCCATCATCGATTACTGAATCCCATGTTCTAAGCAGAAACTTCTTGTGAGATCAGGTGTGAAGAACCAGCTCCTGTTCTCGAGATCTATCCATAGGGCAAAGGAATAGGGAAATCTGAACAATTACCATCCGATGTGGTCAAGGCGGTTAGAAAAGTAAGTACTAGACGCGGAGGGAGCCCCAGGACAGTGCGGCTGGCCTCCTCTGGTGTTTGGATCAGGGAACACTTCATGTTGGAGGCGCCACTTGAGATGTGTCTCGGAAGAGAAGTAGGTGTTTGCTAACTTAATAAAGTAGAGAGCAGGGCAGCCTAGGTGGGGAGATCAACAGATGCAAACGAGTGAACTTGGGGAGCGGTGACTCATGCAAAGGAAGGACTCCAGCAGTTTGTTCTCGCAGGAGCTTCTGTGCTCCCTGGGGAATTTGGAGTCAAGGTGTGGCTACAGGCCTGGGGAGATCTCAAAGGTAGGGTTTCCAGCAGGGGAGAGTCACCGTCAGTTCACAGCGGCAGGAGATGAAGGGCAGGAAAGAAGGTGGACAGAGGAAGTCCAGTTAGGAGCTCACGGTGATCATTTTGGTGCTAGGTGGTGAGAATCCGACCCCAGGGGGTGCGGCCTGAGGAGGAGGGAATGTGTTTATTGAGTCTGAAGGCGGCCAACCGTATGAATGGACAGGAGGACGCCTGATCCCTGGGTTTCTGGGACTTTGAGCTTTTGGATAAGGTGGAGATTAAAGATGAAGTCAACAGACAATTGCAGTCAATTCTCTGAGTTTATGGCCGTTATGTTCTATAAAATTGCTACAGACGCTGAATTAGAGAATATTGAACCCTTGCGTCTTAGGAGAAATACAGGGTTAGGTTCCTGGCAGCCTCTGGTCACAATATTTTTATCAACTGATGAACATCTAGTCTTGGTTTTTTGTGTGTTTCTATTTAAAAACACTGCATTAGTTAGGGTTCTTCAAAGAAACAGAACCAATAGGAAAAAAAAGTCTATCTATATATCTATATATCTATATCTATATGTACACACACACACACACACACCCCTCCATATATATTTATGGAGATTTGTTATGGCTAACCCAATTGTATAGGCTCAGTCTCACAACTTGCCATCTGTAAGCTGGAGACTCAGGAGAGTTGGTGATGTTATTGCAGCCTGAAAACCAGGGGCATTGATGGAGTCAACTCCAGCCCTAGCTCAGATGTCAGGCAGGGGCAAAAAATGCTGAATTCCCTCTTCTTCTGCCTTCCATTCCACTAGGGCTCTTAGGGGATTGATTGGGTGATGCCCACCCACAGTTGGGGAAGGCAATCCTTCTTTGGAGAGGAAGGAATCAGGAGCAAATCTCATCCTGAAACACCCTCACAGACACGCCCAGAACTCATGTTTAATCTGGGCACCTGAGAGGGCAGTCAAATTGACACATAAAATTAACCATCACAGACACTCTCTTCAATATATATTGTTGATTCATTAACACTGAAATGACAGCCAGTCACACTGTAACTTACGCCTGAACAAAGCTTCCTAATAAATATATTTTCTCCGAAAGGCATATCGTAGTCTTACACTTCACAGCAGTAGACAACACTTCAGTAGTATATTTGGGATGTTCATTTTAAAAGTGAAATCCTCAACAAAACACACAAAAAAATGTTAAAAAGACCAAATAGCACCAAATAGATCGTGTGGAACACTGGTTTTGTCTATGAGAGCTTTACCATTGCCTCATTCTACCTCAGTGGGGCTGTGTGGGTCCAGCATCTTTAATTTTTCTCCCTTCTACACATGTCTGTGATAGACCATGAAAACACCCTGTTTATGGATTAGGAGATTATAGATACATGGCAGCAAATAGACAGATTTGCAATTTGGAAGCCATAAATAACGAACATCTATTGCATTCACTTAAGATTTGAAAATTTTGCTTATGAGTTGCCTTTAAGTCATGCAGTTGAACATCAGCAGAGAAGCTGAGTGGAAGAATAGATACTTGAGATACGTTAGTGTTTAAGTGGCTAAACTTTGCTGACTGTGTAAGAGATTATGGGGTGTACGAGATCGTTTTGGTAGAGTTCAGCACATCATGACGAAGGGCAGAGACAGAGGGACAGTGTTTGTTGTGATCCCAGAGTCAGAGCGTGGGCAGCAGCCTGGAGAAACTCTGGATTCTCATGAAGTGAGCTTCTCCTCCCCCCACTTCCATCCGCACCCTGTGGAGGAATTTGATGTCTGTGGGGTTCTGGATGACGTCTCTCAAGTAGATGGGATTCAAGAGCTTCGCCGTAGAAGTCACTTTCACAGCTCATGCTTCAAGGAAACCAAAAAGTCTCATGGTGGGAAGGGTGTGGGTCAGAACTTGGCAGTGAGCTCTTCGAAGAACCTGTACCCCATGATTTGGGCTGCTCTCTTGATAGGGTAAGACATGTATCAGCTGCTCTGTCCTGGATCCCTTGGATCCCCTTCATATACTACACAGTATAGGCTCAGTCTCACAACTTGCCATCTCACAACTTGCCACAATTTCTTTGAGACACGGGGCTTCAGAGAGCCACACTTTGGGGCCAGTCATCCTACCCTGATGTTCTTCCTTCAGTTTGGGCTTCAGATATTTCCCTTCAACCCTGTCCTTCTCTGTGAACCCCATATCCTATGACCCACGTGTCTGGTGGCCCTTTTGTCTGAGTCTTTTTTTTCCGCCATATCTCCATTCTCACAGACCCAGCTACATAAGCTAAAATAGTTAAGACTTTTTTTTAAAAAAGATTTTATTCATTTATTAGAGAGAGAGAGAGAGAGAGAGAGCGCACAAGCAGGGGGAGGGGCAGCTCACTGATTAGGGAGACTGATGCAGGACAGGATCCCAGGACTCTGAGACCATGACCTGAGCTGAAGGCAGCTCTTTAACCTACTGAGCCCCCCAGGTGCCCCACTAAGACTTAAAAAAATGAGTTAGATTTGGTACCCAGCCATTCAACATTTCCTTCCCTTACCCCCCACCCCATGCTATGAGTTAGGCAATGTGCTAACAGCTACATATATATAGTGACGAGGTATGGTCCCTTTGTTCTCATAACTTATAGCATAGGAACTATGGTCCAGTGAGAGGCAGGCTGGAACCGGGACACCAGGGTTAAGCCCTGGTTGGGCCACCATTTTCAGACATAACACTGGACAAGTCACTTTTTTTTTTTTTTTTTTTTAATTATTTGACAGAGAGAGATCACAAGTAGGCAGAGAGGCAGGCAGAGAGAGAGGAGGAAGCAGGCTCCCTGCTGAGCAGAGAGCCTGATGCGGGACTCGATCCCAGGACCCTGAGATCATGACCTGAGCCGAAGGCAGCGGCCTAACCCACTGAGCCACCCAGGCGCCCCTGGACAAGTCACTTTAACTCTCAGAAACTCTTCCCTATTTGCAAGACAGTGGGTTTTGATTTCTCAATCATTTCGTGGCCCTTTACGTTCAGTGATTCTATAAAGAAAATACTCTCACGTTGTGTTACAGAAGGGTGGCAAATGTTAGCACATTTGATTGCTGCAGGGACGCAAGACCTAATAGAGATCGTCTAAGTTGCTGACAGCTTTGAGCCCCCTACACACAGTATGCCCATCCCCTGCAGAAAGCACAGGGCGATTGTCAATGCTTGCCATGCAACAGTTGAACCCTGAAGTCTTGGATTCTGTAGAGGGATTTACTGAATAGAAGGGAAGATGCCAGCCTTGGGGAGAGGATTTGATAATACCTTGCACGACTGAACAGCAGCTGGAGAGGGGCTCCTCTACCTCTCATTGTTATGCTCCAGTTTAGCAGAATGACTCCATTTGGAAGCCACCGCTGTGCCTTTGTGGGCAGTGGCAAGAGCTCCTGTATTGTCCAGGGTCCCCAAGAACATATTAGAGAGACCAGGAGACCACAATTGAAATACCGACGTTGAGCTACTTTACCAGAGGCAAACACAGCATGGAAATCTGTTGCATGTGCAGTAACTTCTGACAGTCAGCTCTCAGCCTTCTCAGATACAGATCTATGGAGAGTGTGAAGCGAAGCATGAATCCAAATAAATATTGCTTTTCAAATAAATATTAGGCAATACCCCAGGGGAGGCTGCTGGTTCTTCTTCTGTGCAATGCCCATGTGCGGTTCAGTCTTTCCCTGTTAGCAGAAGGAAGCTTAGAGAGATGTCATAGCAATGTTTTTGCTACATTCTCTTATGTCTAGGAGGGGATGTTTTTTAAGGAAAAGAAAAATACCCATCACACAAGAACCCTCTTTTGTTTGTTTTATGGCTAAAGGATGGCTTTATTTAAATTAAGAAACCCTTGTGATACAGGGAGGGAAACAAGGTGAACCCACAGGGTGAGGCAGGGAAGCTGGTCTTGATTGGCTGTTTGACCTTAGAGATGAGAATACATTTGTCTAGCCCGTTCTTTGAATTCAAAGTGCAAATAGCAGTAATTTCTATACCTTTTTCTTACCTTGCACTTTGATTAATCAGGGTAAAGTAGATGGAGTTCTCCAGGAGACGGTTTGCTTTTTGTACAAGCCCACTGAGTAGTATTCACTGGGTTATCAGTAGATTTGAAACTGTGATCAGAACTGAATTGATCCTGAAATATGCGAGTCATTTAGATCTGGGAATACCTGCTCATTATAAAACATGACCAACATTTTAAAGAAGTGGGTGCAAATACTTCTCTGACTTTAGAAACTCTGGTAACTTACATGACAGAGAAGGGATTCGGGTTCCTCGACATTCTCTGCTGATTATTTTCCGTAGTTGTAAAGTGTTCCTTCTTGTTCTTCTGCTTCCTCTCTCTGGTTTTCTGCTTTTTACCCCTCCAGCCTTTTGTTCTTCTTTCCTTGGGGGTTCCTTTCTTACTCACAAGTGTGTGGAATCAGTACTTTAAAACTTAGGGCCACCAGAGGCTGTGGGAGTCAGGTGACAGTCTTTTGTTGGGAATGGCAGAAAGATTATGTTACAGTGTTCTAGTTCCCCAAGGAAAAGAGGCTTTTACCATTCAACAGTTTAGCTGATTAAGGAAGAGCCAGGACTGAGGATCCTGTCTGAAAAGATAACAAACAAAACCCCAAAATGAAGGCCATCTAAAATGCCAAGACATTGTAAAGAGTCTGCTATCAAAGCCACAGCACTCGGGAAAGGCCGAGATAGTGTGGTTTCCATTATTAGGGTTAGCATTATTTTACAAAATGTATGGGGCCCATATGATAAGGTCCATACATAACACTGGCTCTCTTGTGATTTGGCAGATGAATTCTGCTAAATTTGAGGAAAAGTCGGATGGAAAGAGAAACAACGGAGTAAACGGAAAAAACACACACTATCACTCAGTTGAGAAAAGCAGCCCATTGTGAACAAGTAAATGAAATAACTCGAAATCACATGGATTTACTTTTAACATGGTATGGAATTGTTTGCTTTTACTGTTACCAATTCAATTAATTTCACTTCTTTTTTAAAAAGAACCTTTTAAGGTTTAAATGGTCATCTCCTTCAAATGGCCCCTCATATTCTGTCCCCTTTCCAGGCCCTTCTCCTGGGTCACGATCTCCTTTCAGGCATCCCAACATTTGCAGGCAGGCAGATCCTCTCCCGTGAGGGATCCTGAGCTTTTTGCTCATCCCACTATGATAGCAGTTACCCTAGTGCGCATGTCCACTTACGTGCTCTTTGCTGGCAGGAGGCACTTCTTAAAGTCAGTGGTCCCTTCTGAGTCGTCTTCACCCTCTGCACTAGCCCCTTCCCCAGCACTTGCCCCTCTTCATGTGACTGTTGACTTCCTCTTCTTGCAGAAATGTAAGCTCCCAGAGGACGAACACTCTCTCTTTCACCTTGCATTCTTAACATTTACCTTTTGTTACATTAACAAAATGTTACATTAACATTAAATGTAACAAATGTTACATTAACATTTGATCCTTAATGAAAGAAATATTCCACAGGGTGCCTGGGTGGCTCAGTGGGTTCAGCAATTGCCTTCAGCTCAGGTCAGGGTTCCAGGGTCCTGGGATGGAGTCCCACGCCGGGCTCCCTGCTCAGCTGGGATCCTGCTTCTCCCTCTCCCTCAGCCTGCTGCTCGGCCTGCCTTTGCTCTCTGTCTCTGTCAAATATATAAATAAAA
The DNA here is from genome assembly GCF_020171115.1 of Neogale vison. Lineage (NCBI taxonomy): Eukaryota > Metazoa > Chordata > Mammalia > Carnivora > Mustelidae > Neogale > Neogale vison. The sequence goes on along the minus strand of NC_058091.1, from coordinate 62,571,281 downwards.
TCTTCAAAAAAAAATTAAATATTTCACTGTCAATCCAAAAATGTGTTTTTTTAGAATTGTTTATGAAGTAAGTCAAGTTTTAAAAACCTGCATGTTAAGCTTGCAATCAAATTTATCTCTGAATTGCATTCTAAATTGTAAATAGTTCTATCCTTCCACCAATGGTAACCCCAAAGATTCCTTCATTTCCTTACACATGGCGTATTCCCTGCCTGGAATCCTCCACCCACTTCTTATTGGCAAATTCCCCCTCCTTCTTTCCATTCCAACTGGCCTCTGCTTCTTTTCAGTCATCTCCTTCTTTTCTCCTGCCCACCCAATCTGAAACAACTTCCCCTAACGGAATCACTTATCACATCCTGATTTTTCCTTAACATCATTTATCAAAAGTATAAGAGAAAAAAGAAAAGATGTAAGAGATATATTTCTTTAATGGTTTGTTTCTTCGACTAGATTGTTTTCCACATGTGAATAGAGAATTTATATATTTAGTTTAGGATTATATTTCTAGCACTTAGCTCAGTATCTGTATGCAATTAATATTTGTCAAATGGTGATTTTTCTTTTGCTTTTCCTACTGTGTACAAGGTACTGTAGAAATACATAGATAAGTAAGATATTGTTTCTAACCTTAAGGGGAAATCCATATTTCTGATGCCTTTTGGTTGAAGAAGACTCATGGTGCAGAGGATAAGGAAGAATGTGAAGCTCTAGAAATTGAGTAATGAAATGTTTTCTTACCATGACATATATAATAGTTGTACATTTGTACAACTATTGATTAAGAAAATTCATGGTGTAGAAAACTATATATTTATTCAGTAATGTTATTAAATAGGATTAGATGTTGCGAATCAGAGCATTACATTATTTTGAGGGATTGTGGTATATCTGGGGAGAGACACATACTACCACTTTTTGCTAAATTTGAAATTTGGTAGCTACATACATATATCAGTCTCCCTGCACTAACAGCACCAGGGTCCCCAAACTCTGGTTTCTGGGTATCTAGGGCTCAAGATGAAGAAGATCAGTGCCTCAGGGATATTGTCAGAAGGAGAAGGAGGTCCCTGAGTGTGGCTGGAAGGATATCCATTCAGAGATTTGCCAATTTCTAGTCTTCCTGGCATTGACATTTAAGTAGGCCCCTCAGTTTGGCATTTTTAAAAAAAGTCATCTTTCTCTCCAAGGCTATCTGTATTAATTTACTCTTTAAATAACCAGTAGTTGCTCTGTATGTGTTTAGGGATGCCCATGTTTAGTTAAGAGGATACTGTTCTCCTCTATTTGCCTTAAGCTGTGATAGACAGTATGGAAATAAACATTTTGAAAGTACAACAAGCCAAATCATTATGTAATAGGTAAAAGCAAACCCATAAATGATCAAAAAATGCATAAATATTTATAGTGTTTAGCAGCTCAGGTATTGAAATAAAAAAAAAATAAAAGTACTGTCCTCTTTCTTTTAAAATTTTAGTCAGGAAATCTTGAAGTAAAGCAAAGAGGCCTTGTAGGCAATGAAGCTGATGTAACAGCCAACACTTATCCTGGGCCAAAGTGTGTCAGATACCATGCTAAGTGATTTGTAGATATTAATTCATTTAATCTTTATACCAACTGTAGTGGATGCTGTAGTGTGTCCAACAGATCTCCCCTCTAGGACAAAGCGTCTGTTCTCTCATTTCCTGAGGGGTTGTTTGCTGACAGCTTTTATCTCAATTCCTCTCTGGAAATTACCCTTGGCAGAAAGGAACTGCCGGGCCCAAGGTTACATACCCATCCAGGAGTAGCCTCCATCCAGGAGTAGCCTGCATCTAGCGATTGGTCCATTCAGGGGTACGAAGGTCCGGTTGACTTGCCTCGATTCAGGATATGTCTGCCAGGGCCATTCTAGCCTCAGAGCTCTTTGTAGGAGCAGCTGAGGCTCTGCTGCCACCGTGTTCCGGTTCCGCTTCACCGTTTTCTCAGACTGCCTTCCCTCCCTGCCTTTTTGATGTTTTTCCCAAGAGAACTCGCTACACCAATTTTTATCTCAGAATCTGTTTCCTAGGGAATCAGACAGTCACATCAACTTCATAATTTTTCTCATGGTATTGGTCAGGCAACCAAGGCCCAAAGGAAGAGTAATCAGCCCATAGTGACATGGTCAGGGTTCAGACCCCAGTAGTCTAGCTCCAGAACGAGCAATTTTGGCCACTGTGCTCTGTCTTAAAATAGGACAAGGGAAACAGATGGGTTCTGCCTGTGCTGGCTTTGCCTGCTTCTCAGGCTTAGTCTTTCTCTGTGTCCTCTCATCTTTTCCTCTTCCAGTCACGCTGGCCTGCCTGTAGTCCCCATTCCTGGTCCTGAATGAGGGAGCGAATTCCTGAGGTGGTGGGATTGGGATATTGGGATCGAGGCTGGAGATGATTAGAATCTTAGAGGAGGAATTTGACCACCACAAAGAGAAGAAGGAAGAAAATGTGACTGATACTATGGTTAGTCAATAATAATTTATGAAATGTAAGTCTGAGGGTCTCAGCTTGGCGCAAAGCATTTTGTGCTCAGCACTGTGCTAAGTTCTTATTGTGAGGCACACAGGAGATAATGTCTGCATCCTTTGAAATTTATAACCATTTTGAGAAGAGAAAAATGGTGGATAAGAACAAAAGAACAACATGAGATAATATCTGATCAAGAGCAAGATAACGTGACATGTAGTCTAGAGATGTTTGTGAGACGCTTCAGATGAAATGAGGGAACTTTAGCTACAGGAGGTATTATGAAAATGAGATTAATGACTAAGAGTTAGTGGTGAGCTTGTGTTGCATCTCCCTAAGTTGAAAGGGGAAGGAAGATCATTCTTGGCAGGGAAGCAGATGGGATCATGTAAAGAGAGGCGTTGTCTCATTTAATCTCCCATTTCTCTGAGACGAGTGCCGTAATCAGAATTTATGAGAAAGTGGAGGTGCAGAGAGGTAGAGTCACTCGCTGTGACTGGCCGAACTGGTGAGCTGTGGAGCCAAGACCGGAACCCAGACAAGCTGCTCCCAGAGTGTGCGACCTTAATCACCATCCTTCAGAGCACAAGGTTAGCGGTGGATTGGGTTCAGGTTGTGAGGATGTTGAAATTGCAGGCTGCAAGAGTTCAGGGAGATCCGTTAGGCAATCGAAGACCTTCATAATCAGGGAAAAGCATGGGTTTGAAGGCAAAGTGATGAACATTCTCATTCAGTGCTAGTCATTACTAGAAGGGTCGCTTAGCTATTTTAAGGCTCAGTCTTCTCTGTGATAAAAATGGGAATGACAAAACTCAACTCTTAAAGTTGTAGAAAGGACTAAATATAATGTATGTAAAACAATGTGCATAGTACCTGGTATGACTGTGGCAGGTCCTCAGCTACTAGATGGCCATTGCTGTTGTTTCAGTGTAGACTATTAAGCGTGGCTGCAGGCACCTGGAATAGATGGGACCAGAGGACAAAATACTGAAAATGGAATTTTAGGAAGAGATTGCTGCACAGAGTATGATGGGTTGAAAATGGATGGGATGGGGGGAGGGTGTTGGATGCAGGTAAATTGAATACCACAAATTAGGGTTTACCAGTAGAAGAAGGCTACGTGCAGCTGGGCAGTGGTTGCAGGAGCACAGAGGAAGTCGGGGAGACAGAGCCATACCTTAGAGGGAGAGTTGACAAGATACTGAACCTAGGAGACAAGAGAAGAGGCCATGAAAAACAGCTAGATGATCTGATGACCAAAAGGCTAAGAGAAAGGTAATATCATTGAAGGGGAAAATGGGGAAACTGAGGGAGACGCAGTAGTTGGGGACACAGTGGTAAAGTAAAAGCCGAAGTGGAGTAACAGATGGGAACATCATTGAGAAAAATCTGAACAGTGGAATGATAAAAAGAATTAAGAAAGCAAATGGTCCCATTAGTTTTGACCTTGAGAAGTTTGGAATTTCTGCTTGTGGTCTTTCCGGCTACAACTTGGAGGGAAAGAGAGTCAGGGAATGTGGCTGCGTAGAACTGTGACATCCTTGCCTACAAGGGAGCTGAAGTTGGAGGAAGGGCTGAAATTGTGTTTCTAATGGGACAAGATAGAGTCACACATGCAGATGACAGGGGGGTAGATCCTGCTTGCTTGGAAACCAAATCCCTTCCTGTGCGGGTTCGATGGTATTCTTCCTCGGAAACCTACCAATTCCAAGACTGACCCAGTGATTTTTAAGATTTTCACTTGAGGATGTTTTAGAGTAAAATTTCAAGACCACCGTATTCCTTCTGTTCTTTTACTTTAAGAGCAACACGGTGGAATGCCTTGCCTACACCAAAGGGTTCAGAAGAACTATTTCTGTTTTTCCAAAGGGCTTAATATGGAAGCAGCTTATTCTCTCTGAGGAAAATGACACTTTGCAGAGGCCAAATATATTTCCGTAAATTGTGAAGGATAATAATATTGTTCTAATTAAGCTCTTCATGCTCACAGTATAGAGGCCAAGCTGACCTTATACAAATAGGACAGTAGGAGAAAAAAGATGCTACTGTCAAAAATGCTCTCACCTGGAGGATAAATGTCACAAATAGGCAATTGCCAAAAAACTCTAGAGAGGCTAGAAACATCATTCTATTTTTCCAAAAGGATGACTAGATGAATTTGTAAGCTGAGAAACTATAGGGAGCTAGAATCAGGGATTGAATGATTTAGCCATGCTGAGCCAAGTGGTCTTTCTCAGAGTCTAGGATTTCTTATTTTCCAATACCAAAGCCTTAAATCCCTCAGGCAAATAGTCCTAGAAAAAATTTTTCATTATCGGCTCATTAGATGAATTTAACTCTGAGATCTTGAAACGTATTTGTTTTACTGAGTATTAGTGATGCTTTCTAGAAGATTTCCTCATTTTTTTTGTCCTAAAAATGGTCTAGGTCAGGTTCTAATAAAGGCCCATCCTTTTTTTTCCCTTTCTTGTGGACTTATAAAGAAAGATGGAGAACAAAACCCCCAGGAGAAGCCTTTCCTTAGTATATCTGTGAGCCATAATGTTGTCTATTTATGTGTTTTTAAAATACACAGTGAAAGATTATTTCTATATTCAGTGAAATATATTAGCGGTGTGAAGAAGGAAGAACTCACTACCGTACTTAAAATTCAATTAGCTTGACTTCAGGCTTGGTGTGAGATTAGCTTGCATAGTGATTTTTTTTCTCTCCTTAAATGCTCACATTTTATCCTCAACCATTAATATAAATGTTCATGATGAAGGATCAATAAATGCCCTGGAAACTTTTTTTTAATTAAAGAAATTTTGCCTGTTTAAGGAAACAAATGTACTTGGGAAAGAAATATAGTACAATTTCATGCCCATTAACCAGGCATGTACTCATGCTACCTGTGGTTCTTTTGAGAAAACCTCTCATTTGAAGATTCCTAATTTCTGTTCTGTAACATGTTATACAATATTTGACTTCAGAGGGCAATTGTATGGCTTTTTTTGGTGGGTGACTGCAGAGTATGCCAGTCAAGTCTGTGGTGGTAAAAACATTGACCTAGCGTCATACAAGGGCATCTTCCTGAGTGACACTCTTGAACCACAGCAGTTTCCCACTGGAGAATTACCCCTTCAGCTTCTCTCATCTTCCACGGCAGAAGCTCCAAGATGGCCCTCCTGATGGTCTAGATTCTCTTACACTTGGGTTCGTTAGGAATCTATCAGTCCAAATGTTTAATCCACAGAATTCATTTTAAAAGTGGTACCTTACGGGGAGCCCCATGGAACAAAGAACTAATGGTAATGGTGGTGGGAAAGGGCAGAAGGAGTAAGGAGCTAGGGAGAGTAGTGTTAACCTTTTGCTGATTCTTTGGTTTTTTTGTTTTTGTTTTTTGTTTGTTTTTTTGTTTTACAGTCTCGAGGTCTTTTTTTTTTTTTCTTTTTTTTTAAATTTATCATGCCATGAATTAATGGGAAATGGGTTCCAGCAGCTCAGGTTTCTTTCCATCAGTTTCCCCAAAGTGTGCTTCTCTGGGTGGGCAGGCTGGCGCTTCCACTGACCCCCAGAGCTTTCTCTTTGGCTTCCTTCTTTTTCTTCTCATTTTCCTTCATGCGCTTCAGGAAGCTGTCTCGGCTCTTTGAGCACTTAATATGCTCAATACTTACATTGATACTTCTGGCCAGAATCTTGCCCTTAACTTGTTTGTTTACAACACTGCCAACAGCAGGCTGGGTAATACTGTAGACTCTTCCAGTTTTGCCGTGCTAATATTTGCGGGGTGTTCCTCCTCAAACAATCCCCATTCTCTTGATGTCCACAATATCACCTTTCTTGTAGATTCACATGTGCGTGGCCAAAGGAACAACTCCATGTTTCGTAAAAGGCTGGGAGAACATAGAGGTAGTTCCTCTCCTCTTCCCCTTTGTTGTGGCCATTTTGGCAAATTACTGGAAGTTGGTGGTTCTGGCTGAAAGGCTCTTTTACTGATTCTAAGGCCCCCTCGGGCTGATCTCTATTGCTGTTGTCTATGAGGAGGAGAGGGAAAACATCACCCAGATTCTTCTTACCTCATGAGTTTCTGTTCATGAAACAAGAACAATTCCACTTCTGAGAAGAGCCTTTATCCCTCAGGCACTATGTTAGGAATGGACACTAAATCTTGTTTCTCCATCTACCTATGCATGCGTGGAGTTTCTTATGCCTGGAGTAAGTTAGCGTCACTCCTGTCTTTACTCAAGTGTCCAGCAGGGTATGAAAAATGACCCACTCTTATAGAGAATAACCAAGTTCAAGCAGATGATGTATTTCGTTTGTGAAGAAAAGAAAAGGCAATTTCTCATGAGAAGCCCAATATTTTTGTAAAAGTTGAACAGGATGCTACTTAAGAAAATGTCTAGCTGCTTAAATGTAGAATGTGGGGAAGAGTCAAATCCAGGAAGATCCCTTTGCTCTAGCGTCTGTTTATTTTCGCTATATTATGAATTAGATAGTTCTGTTTGCTTTAAGCTTTTGTGTTCCTGTTTTGTTTTTCTGACTTGGTTCTCCTTTGATGATGTGAGTTAAGTCAAATCTGATGACCCTCCTCTTTTCTGACCTGTTTTTTCATTCACATCATTGCTGGTGCAAAGGCAGCTTCGTTTTCACAGATATCGGTTCTTTATTTGTGCACATACTTATATAGCACTTTGATGGATAAATGTTGATGTTTTCTTATACTGCTTTACCTCTTCTATCACTTATCTGGTGGTTGTTATCCCCTCCTCTACTTTCTTGTTGATGTTCCTTTTCAAATGAAAATATCCAAAGAGTACATGAGTTTTTAACCTTGTTCCTGCTTAGGTTTATGAGTATTTTTAAAGAGGAATTAATTGTTTGTTTGTTTGTTTGTTGTTTTGAGAGGGAGAGAGGTAGAGGGCAAGGCAAGGTGAGAGGGAGAGAGAGAATCTTAAGCAGGCTCCATACCCAGTGTGGAGTCGGCCTGGGGCTTGATCTCCTGACCCTAGGATCATGACCTGAGCTGACAGCAAGAGTTGGTTGCTTAACCGGCTAAGCCATCCACGTTCCCCAAGAATTTATTGTTTTAATTTCATTAAAAATATTTCTTGAAAAATTAGTGAAATTATAATTACTTATTGAAATATTTCAAAAATACAGAAGGATAATACAGGGCACAAAGTGAAACTTTCTATATCCCCTTAATCCCACTCCCCAGAGCTAAGAGTTTGACATATATGGTTCCAGTATTTTTCTATGTCTTTACAAATTTACCTTTATATCTATTTATCTATGTATCTATCTTTCAATCAATCGATCATCTATCCATCTAGCTATCTCTCATATTTTCTTAAAACAAATGGAATATACTATATACCCTCAGTTATTATTATTTGCAATAGTTATATTCTAAAAAATTGCTCTAAACACTAAACTAGTGAATACTGAACCATTGCTCCTAGGGGAAATTCAGAGTTAGGTTCCTGTGAGCCTCTGGTCACAACATTTTCATCAACTGATCAATAAAAACACCTGTTTTATGTGTATTTCTGTCTAAAGACATTATATATATATATAATACTATATATATATATAGTATTTTATTTATTTATTTGACAGAGACAGAGAGAGAGAGCAAGAATGTGCAAGCAGGGTGAGCTGCAGAGGGAGAGAGAAGCAGACTCTCTGCTGAGCAGGGATTCTGATGTGGGGCTCAATTCCAGGACCCTGGGATCATGACCTGAGCCACCCGGGTGCCCCTTGATATATACTATTAACTCTTTAATACTGAACTCATGGCCAACAACACTATAACTCAGGTCTGAACAAAGCTTATCTAACACACATATTTTCTTTTATGAACTTCTTGTGCTTAAGAACACCAGATGGTCTTAGGTACTACTTAGGGGGCCATTTTAAACAGTAAAGTCAGGGGAGCTCAGGGTCATTCAGTTGATTAAGCTTCTGCCTTCTGCTCAGGTTATGATCTCAAGGTCCTATGATCAAAGCAGTGCTTGATCAAGCTGAGCTCTCTGCTCAGTGGGGAGCCTGCTTCTCCCTCTCCCACTTCACCCTGACTCCTGCCACTGCACTATGCTCTCACTCTCTCTCATATAAATAAATAAATAAATAAATAAATAAATACTTTTTAAAAAATGGCAAAATCAAATGCAAAAAAATGTAGCAAATAGATCATAGGAAGGACATGTGTTTGTAAAGCAAGAGCTGAAATAAGAAGACAGAGCATCACCTTGTTCAACCTCAGCTGGAAACATGCACATTATGTGATTCAAAATTTTCAATGCTCTATGCATATCTGTGGATGAGTGCCAACATGCTGTGAGCATTGATTTTGGGGTTAGAAATGTATTTTAATGGGTAGGCAGATTCACAAATACAGAATCTATAAATAATGAGGATTGAGTCTGTCTCTCTGCAATGTGTTTTTCTTTCCCTATTCAACAATAATTTATAGACATCCTTCCATGCACTTCAAGTTTGTTGAGAACGTGCCAGGTACTGTGCTTAGTGCTGGGATACTACGTTGAACAAAACAGAACAGAATCTGTGTTCCTAAAGCTTCAGTTTCACTATGGATAGATAATGTAATCCTAGGTAGTGGTAAGTGTGCTGAAGAAAAATAGAACAGTTTTAGGGGTAGAGAATGACAAAGAGAGTGTCAGCTACAGTGGTTAGAGAAAACTTTCTGATGAGGTGACATTTGAACAAGATTTGAATGACTAGCTAGATCAAGAAATGAATGAAGGTTATGCTTTAAGGCTGATCACCCTGTAGTTCCGGGAGGGGTTCTAGCAGTGGTCTTTGTAAAATTGGAAAATAGAATATTTTAACTGCAGTCACATAAGATCACTGCTACTTTCCTCCTTGACTTGCCCTCTGCCATTCTTTTTCTTAAGTTAGGTGTTGTTAATAATGCACATTTCTGGGTATTGGCTAAGGCTGAGGTGTATTGTTCAATGTTTAACAATGGACTCTGAGGAAATGAAAGCCCTGGTTTGTAACACTTCTCACTTTCCATGGTGTAGATACTCCCACCATGGCCAATTTTAAGCTATCAGCATGAGGTCACAGGAAATGCAGTGGGAAGAGATGTTCACTAGTATACCATTACATAGTATTTCCACCATACAGATACAATAGACGTAATTTCAAGAACGTAAATTAACATGTTCCTTTGAACTTGTATTTTCTATAAAGTGGTAGTTAGATATAGACACTTGGTCAGATTTTTCTTTTGACAGACTATGTCATTGGTACTATCACACACATCCGTCAGGGGATCCATAATGTATGTAGTCTTGCCTTAAATAATTTAAGTATTTACCATCCTGAAGGGCGAAGGACAATTATAAGCAATTTATTGAACATGCTTCTGGAACAGTGACTCTATTAAAAACAGGTAAGAATAACTTGCATTTGTTGGAATGACCATAATCTTTTCAGGAAGTAGCATTACTTACCATAGTGATTCAAAGGGGAACATTGGCAGTACAGGCAGAGTAGATTATGTCATTTCTAGTCATTGGTGAATGAGTGAACAATTCAGTGTTTTGTGTTGATCAATGTTGAGGTTAAAGGGTTGAAACTATTTATTACTTCTAGATTTCTCAATTTTAGGGTAAAAGAAATAGTACTGCATTTCCCTGTGCTAAAGACAAAAAAAAAAAAAAGATAAGGCTATCTTGTGCTTGATGCTTTTTGAGCAGTGTTTTTACCCTTTTGACTACCTATGGGATCTCCTCTGTGGTTTGGCCTTAATGTCACCATGAGTATAATTTTTGGCCTCAGCCATTTCAGTTTCTGCAAGTCTTGCTCTCCCCTTCAACTGTGCCCTCCTGAGTTATTATTGACTTGTCTATCTATGGCTCTACTCTACTCTTAAAGCAGACAATCTTTCCTCATTTGCCTTCCAGAATTAACACCACCACCTCCTACTCCCTACTCCCCTCCTACAAACACATATAAACCAGCACATTCTTATTCTTCTGCTATCACAGGTCACTCTAACTTCTGATGTCAAAATTCCATGTGCCTAATATGAGACCTCTGATGTAATATGAAGAAATGAAGGTTAGGAACAGTATCCAGCTTCAAGGGATGGATCTGAAAGGAATGAGGAGAGATCGGAGTATCTCAAGAATGGGTCTGGGATCATCCAGCGCTCATGACACAGGCCCAAACACAAAGTAAATTTCCAAGAGACACAGGAAGAATAATGACTGAGAAAGTGACATTTTTCTTACTGACTTTGGGGTCAAGTTTACGAAAACCTTATGTCAATTCTTTGAAGATGTTTAAGGTTCTGTAAATTCCTAGTATTTCACCCAATGGATATGATTCCAAATATCGCTTGCTGGTTGGAAATACTGGAAAGAGGCAGTGAACTTGTCAAACTGGGCTCCCAGGGGCTCTGAGGGCAATAGAGCAGTGTGTGTGACTGCAAGCAGCCGATGTAGGGGAAAGCTCACATCCTGCACCCATTGCCCAGTGTTACCCATGTCTGAGTCAACTCTCCAAGTCCACATTTGTCAGTAGCTTAGCTCTATTATACTTGGAAGTAATTTTTGAGATGCACACTAATGATGTATAGTGTGCTCACAATGACTAGGCCCATGGACATCCTCCCAAATTATTCTTTACTGTCAATTAGACCCAGCATCTTGAGTATAGGCATGAGGTGGCCACTATTAGTACTTGGCCCAGAGCTCTTCAGAACACTTTTAATAGCCTGTGTCCTCTCCTGACTTCTGTGTTATCTTCTCATTGTCAAGTCCAACTTGAGACTGCCTTCAGAGGCCGCCTGAATCATTTTGGCCCCAAGTGCAAAGAGATACAAATGCCTGGAGGCACAGGTTCCTCAGGGACGGTCCTTAGTCAGTGATAGTATGATAGGAACAGAAGAGGCAGCTCCCTTGCCTCTAGTTGGGACAAACTCTGAGGCAAAATATAGACTAGGAGTTGTGTAGGATCCAGCTGAACCTACACTCTGGGACTTTGCCTGAAATGGTACCCTTATTTGGCTGTTGAAAAAGAAGTTCTTTTTCTTGCCTGTTCCAATTTTCTTCATTCCCTGCTTGGTTTCTTTTGGGAGAACTTCTTAGTAAGTCACCTGTACAGAAGGAATTCTTGTCTCAGGGTCTGGCTCTGGGGAACAAGTGGAATATAAGGGGCTGCACTGAACACTCAAACAGCCGCTGTGGTATAGGACTCCCTGCTCCCATCCTACATGGCCTAGGTCTCAGAGCTTGGTTCTGACCTTGATAATGCTATAGTTTCTCTACTTCTCATGGCTGGAAGCACAAACCCCTTAGGACTAGGACACTGCCAGTGTGATTAAACCCAAATATCTTTTATTTTATTCTTGCCAGTTATCCTTCCTGGGATTACAATCTTCCACTCATTCCTCAACTGTTTAAGAAAATTCTTACATAGGGGGACAGAATTGAGGAAGATCCTCTCTTGCTCCCAGCTGGTTTCTACACAGTTGATCATTGCCTGGAGTCAGCAGGCAATCCCATTCCAGAGATGGGATCTGCTCCTTGGTTTGGAGCTAACTAGTGCCGATGACTTTCAGAACCATACTTGAATTGGCTAGATCCTGGACATACTGTATGGTGGCCATTACAGGGTTGGTCTCAGAGGACAGATTGATCAGCTCAGTTCCTCTTTCTGCTCTACTTGGCATCATTTGCCTCCTAAGCAGCTGGATGGTAGAGCTTCAAGCATGGTGCCTCATCAGTGAATTTATGAGGACAGTAGCTGTGTCTACTTTAACTTAGACACATTAAGTCCCTAACATCTATTGCAGAATCAGTCTCAGTAAATGTGTATTGAATGAACAAATGAATGAGTATTTGCCAAAGTTACTGTAGAAGATTCTATTAACACCTATATTTCTCGGCATATTTGAAACTCTGCTGCTGATACTTGAACACAGTTCAGGGTGTGTCCAACAGGGTGGACAAAGTGGCTTTGGCAGAGGGTACTAAAAACCCGATACACATCCACACACGCACATGATCCTCAGGGCAGCATCATGGGGGATAATAGGCTCTGGTTCAGCTAGTTCTATCACTCTTTAATAATAAGCACTAATATTTACATTGTGTCACTCTGCACCAAGGAGTGTCTTAAGCATTTGAGTTAAAATAACTCACTGTTTAACCTTCCCTACAACCTTATAAGGTAGACTTTATTGTCATCCCCATTGTAGAGATAAGGAAATGGAGGCTAAATGGAGGCAATATGGGGTGGCAGAACTGAGATTTGAACCTGGGAGAGCTGCTTGATTTCTACAATACCCACCAGAGTCTTGGCATAACATCTTTGTTTTACTCTTTCAGTTAATCTTTTATTTTAAAAAAATCAAATAACTTACTCTTTTCAGAATTAAATAAATTAACATCCATGTACTCTTTATACATCTTCCAACAAATACCAACTCATAGACTTTCTGGTTCCATTTACACATCTTTCTGCATTATTAAGTGAATTCCCAGCATATTATATTATTTCCTCCATAAATATTTCAGGGTAGATCTCCAAAAGATAACAGCTCTTGAAAAACTTAAAATCAGGGGCTTCTGGGTGGCTCAGTTGGTTAAGCATATGCATTTGGGCTCAGGTCATGATCTCAGGGTCCTGGGATGGAGTCCCACCTTGGACTCTCTGCTCAGCAGGGAGTCTGCTTCTCCCTCTCCCTCTGCCTGCTGTTCCATCTGCTTGTGCTCTCTTTCTCTGTCAAATAAATAAATAAAATCTTAAAAAACAAAACAAAACAAAACCCACACAAAGTACCATTATCATATCCAAAAATACCTAAAAATCATTCCTCAACATCATTGAACATCCCAGCAATGTTTACATTTTCCAGTTGTTTCTCATAGAATCCCCCCAACAACCTTCATAAATTTGTATGAATTAGAACTCAAACTAAGGTGCTTCAATTGCAGTAGGTTGCTATGTCATTTAAGTTTCTGATAATCTGTGGCTCTCCTTCTCCACAGTTAGATTGGGACAGAATAGAGTTGGTTGTCCTGCAGCTTTCTCAGGAAACTCTTCTCCGTGTAGCTGATTGCATCTTCCTGGTGATGTTTCCTTTTCTCTTCTGTCCCTTGTTTTTACTACGTACTGATGGATCTAGAAGCTTGGTCAGATTCAATTTGGGTTGTTGTGTTTTGTTTTGTTTTGTTTTGGCAACACTACTTCATAAATGGTGGTGTTGTGTCTAATTCTTGCAGAAGACACACACTTTCTGGTAATTCTCTTTTCAACAATTTGGCAGTCATTGATAATTATGCCTAGATTCATTAAGTCATTAGGGGTTGCCAATGGTGCTACTCATTTTTTATACAGAAGGCTTCCATGTAGAGAAACTTCCCTAATTCACTATTTGTTTATGCTGAGTTACAGTTCTTTTAGGCAAAGCAGAATAAATGCTTGATTTCTTCCCTTTACCAGTTTTCAAATAGTGTATTGGTTCTTGATCAACTCATGGATTCAAATAAGTCTTTTTTTCCATCACTTTAAAAAAAATGAACCACTTAAAATTTGTAGAAAAGTTGACAAAGGAAATCCTTTACCTAGATGCACCAGTTGTTAAAATTTTGCCACATCTACTCTCTCTTTCTGTCTCTCTCTCTCTCTTTCTAGGAACTCGTGAAAGCAAGTTGCATTCATCATAGCAGTTCATCCTTAAGTAACTTTTTTTTTTTTTTTAAAGCCATCTCGGCACCCAACATGTGGCTTAAACTGGCAATCCCAAAATCAAAAGTTGAGTGCTCTATCAACTGAGCTGGCCGGTACTCCTTTCCTAAAATACTTCAGTATATATTTTCTAAGAACAAGAATACTTTTCTACATACTCACAATACATTATCCTAAGACATAAATTTACTATTAAGAAAATAATATTTAACAATCCACATACCTTCCCATTTGTCCCATTAATGTCTTTTAAAACTATATTTAAAACTCCAGGAACCAATGACAAATCATGCACGATATTTCACATTCCTATAGTCTTTTAAAATCCTTTTGGTTATTTCCTCTTTTGGGATGGGTACCAAAGTTTGCCTGACTCAGAACCCATTATCCTGCATTATGCTGCCTGGGGACAGGTAGGGTGGGAGAGGGTCCTGTGTGATGCTGTTTACTTCCCTTTGCATCACATCAGGAGGCATGTAAAATCACTTGGTCCCAACACCGGTGGTGTGAAGCCTGATTCTTGGATTAAGTTGAAGAATGGCAGATTTCACAAAAGTAAAGGAAACTTCCCTTTTGTAACTAAGAAGTAACATGTGGCATAGTGTTTTGAGAATGTTTGGACCTCTTACCCTCCCCAAAGGTGTATGCATTTGGGCTCAGCATCCACTTCTGATCTGGCTGGAATCAATGATTACATTCCTAGTTACGCAATGGTGATTTTCTAGTGTGAATATATCTTCTATAGTTGTTGGATATTTTTCTGTGAAAAAAAGGTTTCATTACTCCTCCATTTTTTTGAGTTAACACCATGGACTCGTGGGTTCTTTTTTTGATTCAATGTATCGTAATCTGTTACCACTGTTATTCTTTTTCAGGTCCAAGTTGTTCCAAATTTGACCTATGTGAGCTCCTTCAAGATAGCTCTCCCGTTTCTTTACCATATCCTCACTGATCTTCAGCTCATCCGGGCTTTCTGGCTCAGTCAGATATTCGGGCTCACCTTGTGGCTCAGTCTTTGAGTAGGCATGTTCTCCAATGAACCCTGGTTCTTCTCTGTGGATGATGGACTTTAGAGACGGTGACCGGGGGTCATGTGTCTTTATTGCTACTGGGATGTCATTAGCTCGGGCCCTTTCAGGGAGAAAAACTAGAAGATACCTTTCTTTTTTCTTTTTTGTTAAGTCAAGAATTTATACTCGTCAATCACAGGACTTCTCTACTGTACCACTCCATATTTGTATCTTCTTTCTAGGGCAATGAGAACCTTGGTTCTCAACAGTATGGATACATTTGTTTATTCTCTATATCACATAATCGTCACAGAAGTTTTTCAGGATTGTTAAATCGGTGCTTCTCCCAACAAAAAAACCTATAGTAAAGTTCAAAATTTGTTCACAATTTTTTTTTTTTTTTTTGGTTCTTCAACTCTCTCCCACCAAAATACTGTTTCTCAACTTGGATACTACGGACATTTTGAGCTGTGTAATTATTGTTTCTGGGGGCTGTCATGCGCATTATGGGATATTTAGCCCCATCCCTAACCTCTAGATTTTGGATGCCAGTACTCCCTTTTCAACCCTCAGTTGTGATAATAAATATCTATAGACATCATCAAAAGTCCCCTGGGGGCAAAATCCTCCTCAGTTGAGAACTGCTTCACAAAGAGGCTACAGATGGCTGAGTTACTATTTCCAAAACTACATAAATTAATATTATTATGTTGTTATATTATCAATTTGATAGTGATTTGTTTCAATTTGTGTTCAAACCGGGATTTGCTTTTCTTTGATCGTTTTCAAATTAAAATTTATTTTCCTAATAAATAAAACACATATATGGTTCAAAAGTAAAAACTTGTAAAAAGAAAAAAAAAGATATATATTGTGAAGTCTCATTTCCATCCCTATCCTTGCTGTTATTTTCTGCTGACCAACTACAAATAATTATTTTCATTAATTTCGGGCTTATCTTTCTTACATAAAATGTAGCATATTATATACATTCTCTTTGTAACTTTATTTATGCACTTAAAAATATGTCCTGGATATTACTCCAAAACAATTAAGGGAGATTTTCCTCACCTTTTTTTTTTTTTTTTTTAAAGCTGCTTAGTACTCCATTGTATGTTTGGCTGTTGCATAGCTTAATCCCTTATCTCTCAGAGATGGGCATTTAGGTTGTTTCCAGTATTTTGATAATACAAAATTTTTCCCAGTGAATAACCTTGTGCCTATACTGTTTTGGATTTGTGAAGACATGTCTTTGGGGTAGATTCCTAGAAATGAAATTGTTGGATCAAAGGGAGGGTGTATATGTGGATTTGTTAGATAATGCTAAGTTCTCCCTCACAGAGTTTGTACTAGCTTGCATTCTCAGAAGCAAGATGTGAGGGAATGTATTGTCAAGCTTTGAATTTGCGCCCATCTGATAGGTGAGAAAATATCTCAGTATATAGTTAGTGTAGCACTGACTTGTATTTCTTTCATTATGAGTAAAGTTGAACATCTTTACATATGTTTGTATTCTTTTATATCTTTGTGTGTGTGTGTGTGTGTGTGTGTGAACTTTTATTTTTTGCTCATTCCACGTTAGGTTTTGGGTTGTTTCTGTCCTGGTGTTTTTATAGACATTAATATATTAGGTAGATTAGATCTTTCTTTGTGATACATATTGCAAATATTTTCTCTCAATTTGTCATTAGCTTAAAAATTTTATTTATGATTTTTTGCCAAGCCAAGTTATTTTTTTAAATTTATTTAGCTATGCTTCTCCATGTGTTTTTTTCATGTCTGGATTTGAATCCTAATTAGAAGGCTCCCCGAACATCAGATTATAAAGATATTCACCTATGTTTTCTTTCACTACTTGAATTACTGTTTTACATTTAAATCTCCAATGTATTTGAAGTTTATGCTGATGTACGGATCTAGCTTTAATTTTTTCTAAATAAGTTACATTTTCCTTAACACCATTTAATAAGATCAGTGACCTTACCTTTGGCATGTATTTGGTTCTGCTTTTTTGTTCTATTCCTTGGCCTCTCTATTCATATTAGAGTATCATGTATATATTTTTGTAATTATAGAGACTTTCTAGTGTTTTTAAATCTGGTAGAGTGGTCCTCCCCTGTTCCCACCTGACTATTTTTTAAAAATTTTCAGAGTTTTCATAGCTATTCTTGCCTTTTCTAAAAATATGAATTTTAGAACCAACTTGACTAACTCCAGCAAAGGCTTGTTGGTATTTTTATTAGATTGCATTAAACTTATATAACTCAAGGAGAACTGATCAATATCTTTGTAATGTTGAGTCATCCTATCCAAGAGAAAGGGAAATGTTTCCATTTTTTGAAGTCAACTTCATGCCTTTTAGGATTTAAAGCTTCAAAATCTTCCTCATGTAAGTTTCATTTAAGTTTGTTACTTGTGTTAAATTTATTCCTGATTATTTTATTTCTTTTTTGGCTCTTGCAAAAGCATTAAATTCTCTGATAAGTTGTGGTTGTATATTTAAAGGGCACTGATTTTTATGTATTAATTTTGTATGCTGACATCTTATGGATTCTACTGTTTTGTCTTATCACTGAATGGTTTCCCAGGGATTCCATCATATCATTTACAAATAGAGATAATTTAATTTTTATTTTTAAACTTTTATGGCATGTCCACCTGGAATCCTATTCTATTCTCTAGTGTTCTTTTTGCTGTTAATATGGATTCAAGTTATCATTATCTTTTCTTTTTCAATAATGCACCTGAATGAACCCAAGTATGATGAACTGTAGGCTCTACAGCCTCTCGGGTATGATCCTAGTGACTGTGTTATTGAAAGTAAGAATGTGCCAGTATGTCTTCAGTGGAAGTTGTCACCTTCACCCCCAAGTCAGGTCTTTCACTGCATTTCTAGGTATTTCTCAGATGCTCCTAAACCTGGCTTTGGCTCTGACCTTTTCTTTCTCCTTTTACCTTATATCACGTCACCTGCCAATTCATGAAAATTTCACTTCAACAACTTTTTTCCTTTTCCCTACATCCAATGGCTAATCCAGTTGGTGGGTATATGGCCCAGATCCATTGCTTCCATTGGAGACCTCTGAAGGGCCATCACAGCTTCAGAACCTCCTCTGGGATTGGCTCAGTCCTCTGCTATGAATGCATTTCAGTTTTCCTCTTCTCTCTGCTCACTGCTAACTTCTCCACTGCCTTCAAGATGCTTCTGAAAGTCATCTTGAGTGAAGTTCCTGCACAAACATTTCAGAGTCTTGGTATGTCTCCTGGGGAATCCCACCTGTGACATCTCTTTTTCATGCAGACTGCTCTACCCAGGTTTAGCATTCCCCCGCCCCACCGACTTATTTCTTGCTTAGAATACTGCAAACACTTTCTAACTGGTTTCTGTACTCATGGACCACCCCCCCCACCGCCTTCTATAATTGGCCTACACAACTGTAGACAAATTCTTTATACTCAAGCATAGCTCGAATCAGGCTGTTTTCCCACTCCAAAACCTTGGTGGCTCCCTTGTCCATTTAATAGGTTCTTATTCTTTATTGTGAGCTTCAAGACAAGTCCTAATTTGGCCTCCACTATTTTCATTATCATCCTCAACTCCAGTATAAGTAACCAGTCCTTGACTACTTGCTGTGCTCCAAATATACCATAAAAATTTCTCCTTCCAGAGAACCTAGGTGGCTTAGTCGGTTAAGCTTCTGCCTTCAGCTCAGATCATGATCCCTGGGTCCTGGGATGAAGCCCCATGTTGGGCTCCTTGCTCAGTGGGGAGCCTGCTTCTCCCTCTGCCTCTGTCCCAATCCCTCTGCTTGTGTGTTCTCTCTCTCTCTCTCTCTCTCAAATAAATAAAATCTTAAAAAAAAAATTCTTCCTACATTTGTCTTGGATTTTCTCTCTTATATTATCTTTTTTAAAAAAGATTTTATTTATTTATTAGAGAGAGAGAGATTACAAGTAGGCAGAGAGGCAGACAGAGAAAGAGGGGGAAGCAGGCTCCCTGCCTTGCAGAGAGGCCTATGGAGGGTTCAGTCCCAGGACCTTGGGACCATGACCTGAGCCAAAGGCAAGCTTAACCCACTGAGCCACCCAGACGCCCCTCTTCTATTATCGTTCATAAAATTTCAACTGTATTTCAAGGTCCAGTTCAAATAACACATTCTCTGTTAAGACTTTCTTTATACCTCAATCAAATAAAAAGTCTTCATTGGTCATTCTCAATGCATTTTGTACTTTTCCTTGATATCTTCTTGACTATATTTACTTGTGTGCTTATTGTACCTCTTTATCCCCATTCCTATCCTACTGCATGCACTGATGGAATTCAATCTCCAGAGCAAGGTCTTCCCTAAATCATCATTGTATTGCTTGAAGCAACAAGCACAATTCTTCATACTGGAACTCCATAAATTATTAATAAATACAATTGAATGTGAACTACTAATATGTTTGCATGAACGCTTTTTATCTTCCCACCTTCTCATGTTTGGGGGCAGAGGGCTTCATATGTGGGGCAATATTTCACTAAGATTTTTTGGATGAAATAATATTTACACTATGTTTCTCAGTATAGTTTTCATTGAAGAAAGATCCTTGAATTTTTCTTAAAAAAGTATCTGAAACTAAGGACAAAAGACTGCCCCTGTAGAGTAATAGCTATATCTTTTTAGACATAAACAAGAACTGCCCAGAATTCCTGAGGGTGGAGAGGAGAACCATGAGACCAGATAAATCAGATGATGTAACATCAGATCCATGCTGCAATTTCAAAACGCAGCTGTGGGGCAGGAATCTGGAACCAACCATAAGTTTCTTTTCTTTTCTGTTTTCCTTCTTGTAACTGAGGTGATATGGGTTTTAGTTTCCTTATTGTGTATAGCCGTTTCACCCATATAAAAATAGAGTTTTTCTTTTCCTATGCATCCTCTCTTCATTTTATTAATGAAATCTCTTTCACAGGCCGATGAGCGATGTAATCTAAAGCACTCTCAATTAGTATTCGATATTGCTCCTAACACTGCAATCAGAGACACTGAAAGTAGGGTGCTAATTAAAAATAAGCTTTTGGTGTTAAAAATAATATTTATGGAGGCATTCTGTAGAGAGAAAGAAAGAAAATTGAATGAGATATCATACACCTCAAAATACATTTTTTTAATTTTATCCATCTATTTATGTCATCCTATTACTCAGAATCAGCTAATTACAAGTAGTATAGGACTCGAAATGTACGCTTCTCCTTTTTGGGGTATAGAAGTTTTTTTCACCAAGCAGAGTGTGGTTATGGTTGGATAGAACAGTACAAGGTGGTGTTTACATAGGATCTTTCATTGAAAGGACTTTGAGTGTTTCACAAGCATTGCCTCATGAATCCTTCCAACATCCTCAGGAGGTGAATGGAGTTACTGTTCCCATTTAACTAGTGGAAAACTTAGAAAAGAGAGGGCGAGAGCTTCATATTCATCAGTGACCATACAAATATGACCTGCATAGCTTTTTGGTTCTTGATGTTATAGTTATGCTTGTATAAATGCTAGATTTCTGCTTTGATTTTATGCTGTTGTCCTTTTTCCTTGCTTTTGCATTAGACTGTTTAAAAATTGTCAGATAAAAACTTTGATAAAACTTTCTGTATTATGAAGTCTCATCTTAACACTTCTGCTATTATAGTAATCATACTGTAACAGAGCTTTGTTTTACCTTGTTTATCAGGTGGGTACATTTCTGTTACCTTAGCCACCAAGAATATGGCCACAATCCCAGATTTGAACCAAGACTGGTGCTAGGTGGGGAACTGCTGCCACAAAGCCCATGAACATTGTTTTGTAGAAAACAGCTCTAGCAGGGGCGCCTGGTGGCTTAGTGGGTTAAACATTCTGCCTTCAGCTCAGGTCATGGTGCCAGAGTCCTGGGATCGAGCCTGGTATCTGGCTCTCTGCTTTGTGGGGAGCCTGCTTCCTCTTCTCTCTTTACCCCACCCCCCGCTTATGCTCTCTCTATCTCATTCTCTCTCTATCTGTCAGATAAATAAATACAATCTTAAAAAAGAAAGAAAGAAAGAAAACAGCACTAGTTGAAGCACTCAAGTGATACGTGAAAAGTAAAGCAAGTGATAACAGGACACCGATCCACTGGCATCAGGAAGAGACCATTGTAAGGGGGCGGGGGGAGGGGAGAGGTGGATGCTGAGATTATAGGAAAGATTTTCAGTATTCTCAGGAAAAACAAATTTGCTTAAATGACAGCAGCCAAGTTATTGAAACTGGTTTCTAGTAGTTCTTTTTCACAGTAGTTTGGGAATGTCCTCCACCTTACATAGCTCTGAGACAAGGAACAAAATGGCAGTTCCAGATACGCTAGATTAATTCGCTGTGTTGAGAGTTCTTGGTGAGATTCAGTCAGAATTAAGATGTGGTCTGTATATTGTGTACAATATTGTATATTGTATACAATACAATATTGTATATTGTACACTTCTATTTGTGACTTTATTTTGAAGACAAACATGAGGAATGGTTAAAAAAAAAAAAAGAAAGAAAGAAGTCCCTGAAGTAATATGTATCAGAAAATGAAGATCTCCTCCTTCCCTCAGAAGGGAAATGATTTGTCTTTTATTCAGCTTAAGTCTAGAGTCTAAACCAGTCAGTGAGTGAGATACACATTGGCCCTCTGACAATTGTCAGGTCTTAAAACTTGCTCATGATTTGTTGACAGGAACACCTGGTGACGGCAACAGAGGTGAGTGTAGGAGAGAAGGCATGGGAGCCTCACTGAGCTCCCGTAGCCCTGGTGGAGAGCAGTAGGCAGGGTGCCAGCCAGACCCTATTAACTGGCCCTTGGTAAGTTCCAGGATCTAGTTTTTTTTTTTTTTTTTTAAAGATTTTATTTTTATTTATTTGACAGAGAGAAATCACAAGTAGGCAGAGAGGCAGGCAGAGAGAGAGAGAGGGAAGCAGGCTCCCCGCTGAGCAGAGAGCCCGATGCGGGACTCGATCCCAGGACTCTGAGATCATGACCTGAGCCGAAGGCAGCGGCCCAACCCACTGAGCCACCCAGGATCTAGTTTTTATGGACTCCAGTTGGCATGAAATAAAGATGAAAAAAGGTTCAGTTTGATCATCTCCTTTATACCTATATATAAATATATCCCAAAGAGAATACCTGATTGCACCATTTCTGAAATCCTACACCTGAGTCTTTAAAATCAGCGACTACTCTGAACCCAGGGCTCATTGGTTCATTTGTCATTATGCCAAATCATTTTTGGCTCTCAGAGCTCTTGAAAAACATGTTTTGGAGATTCTGTGTAACATTCTGGGTGGGGTGATTTCTCAAAGGCTCAATCTTAAACACAAAACAGAGCCGTAAGACCAGTGATTAGTACGGATGCAAGAAGTCTGCAGCTATGCTGAATCTGCATAATGTTCAGAAGGCTCTAAGCCCACGCAGGCTTGACCTGTCTGTCACCATGTGCTGACCCAAGAGGGCTGAAGGGTGTGGCTTACACAATCTTTACCCAAATAAACTCCGTTTCTGCAAAAAACGATGAGAATTTATGTAGATTTCTCTTAATTTTCTCTTAAAAATTACAAGTAGTATAGGACTCAAAATGTACGCTTCTCCTTTTTGGGAAAGAAGCATTTTATACATATAGAGTAAGTACATTACCACCCCTGTGTTTATCATTTAGTGTGAGAAAGAAAACTCCTCTAATCCTTTTGAAGCTCCCTATATGTTTTTTCTCCTTTCACCTCACTCCAGATGTAACCACTGTCTTGATTTTTGTGTTTATCTTTCCCATCCTTTTCCTGACAGTTTTCCTTACAGTCCACAAATATATTTGCTGTAAATATATACATATACATACTATATGTTTGTAAAAATATAGAGTAAAACTGTAAGTAAAAGGATATTAGTATACACATATCCCCAACAAAAAATGGTGTTAATTTCATGAGTGTTTTAACTTTAAAGGAAACATATAATATTTTGTGCCTTTTTCTATGATTTGCTTCTGTGTTCAGAATTTTATTTGTGAGATTCATTCATATGTATGTAGCTCATCGGTTCTCTCTGTTGTTGAGTATTTGGTTGCATAAATAAACCACAGTTTATCTATTTACTCCCTTTTTGACTGACAGCCACGTTGTTTCCATATATATATATATATATCTTGATGTTCACAGGCAAAATTTTCTCCAGGGTATAAAAAGTGAAATCACCAATCAATGGAATATGAACATGAGCAACTTTGCCAGGTACCGTCCTCCGTTTTCCAAAATCAGTAAATCAGTTCACACACCCACCAACAGTGGCTCATGGTTCCTATTGCTCCATATCTTCTCCAACCTTTGGTATATTAGACTTTTAAATTCGTGCCAGTTCAGTGGGTGTGAAATGGTATCTTGTAGTGGACTTCGTATTATTTTCCCTTGTTTCTAAAAAGTTGGGGCTTCTGATTATGTGTTTCTCCTTTTGTTAAATGTCTGTTTATTTTTTATGCCCATTTTATTATTTACTGGGATGTTGACTTTTACTTGTCTGTTTTTAGAAGTTATTTCTGGATACAAATGCTTGTTTTGATTATGCATGTATG
This sequence comes from Neogale vison, assembly GCF_020171115.1. Taxonomy (NCBI): domain Eukaryota; kingdom Metazoa; phylum Chordata; class Mammalia; order Carnivora; family Mustelidae; genus Neogale; species Neogale vison. The sequence continues at coordinate 62,547,486 of NC_058091.1, read as the reverse complement.
TTGCAAATATCTTCTTTTGATTCTTATCTTTTCAAATTCTTTTGACATAGTCTGTTACTTCTTTAATTTTTTTTTAACCAAGACAAACAAGTATTTTCTGTTTAATGTTTAAGAAGGTAAAACTAAATTAATTATGATACTCAGAATTTTTATTCAAATATAAGAATTAGAAATGGTGAAATACGTTTGTGTTCATTATTTTATTTTATTTATTTATTTGTGTGTATGTGTTTAAAAGACAAAATGGCAGATATTTGTTTTCTGTTATTCTCTGGCATGGTCTATTAAGAGGATTATATCTGGTGTTAACCAAATGGATTTCTTTATTTATTTAACTGAATGCTATTACCATTTTGGGCATATCCAAAAAGTCTGTAAAAAAATAAAATAGCAACACATGTCTTTCTTTTCAGATCCAATTTCTGGGGAAAGGGCTCTATCCTTGTCTCCCCTTCCTTTTAATTATGCACTCCTTTTCTTCTGGTAATCTGGCTTCCCCTCAACTCATTTGGAAACTGATTTTTCAAAGATCACAAGACCTTGTAATTTCCCAGTTGAATGGCCTCTTATTTAGAATTGCCAGATTTAGCAAATAAAAATACAGAAGTTGGAGTTAGATTTGAATATCAGATAAACAGAGAATAACTTTTTAGTGTGCGTCCTAAATATCTCAATGTATGTCTCCAATATTGCTCCTCATCCCCTATCTCCAAGCACATTCAGTCAAGGGCAAAATACTGTCAGTGCCTCAAGTAGTCATATTAATAATTCTGTCCCAGTGACTGTAATTCTACAGTGAAACAAAGATAGGAAATATGGGTATTTAGCTCATATGATACCCTTATAGAAACAGAGAGCTCTGGTTATGTTTTTTCCTAATCGAATGCTGTTCCACCAGTCTCCCAAGCCTGAGATTTCCCCTCCTGCGGGATTCTCTCAAGGCAGTATGATTGGGGAAGAAGAGGCAGCCTAACATAAATTATCCTAGTGGAAAGTGTTAGAGTCTCAGGGAATGGTTCTGATGAAGAGAATTCAGCTATGAGAAAAACAGAGAAAATTAGGGTGGTGTGTGGGTAGAGGATGGGGAGGAAAAGCGTGGGATTGGGTTTGAGGCTCTCCTCCTCTCTTACCCTAATGCTCCATCACATAAAATTTAGTCTTTCCCTAACTTTTCCTATCCTCTGGAAAGAAATGCTAGAGACAAATAAATATAAACTCCAGAAATGGAAATTAAAGCAACAATAACATATCTTGAAGGGTTTCACACAGATGAGAGAATGTGGTCAAAGCCTTTCTAAATGAATGACTTTTGTTTGATTTGAACTTTTTAAAAAAATATTTTATTTATTTATTTGACAGAGAGAGATCACAAGTAGGCAGAGAGGCAGGCAGAGAGAGAGGGAGGCAGGCTCCCCACTGAGCAGAGAGCCTGATGTGGGGCTCGATCCCAGGACCCTGAGACCATGACCTGAGCCGAAGGCAGAGGCTTAACCCACTGAGCCACCCTGGCACCCCTGATCTGAACTTTTCATTGCAGTAAATTTCCTGATGTGAATGAATTTGAATTACAGATTTTTCATAACTTGAAATTAGAATAGTATACAAAAAACAATGGCAACACTTAACACTTAGAAATAGCCTGGTATGACATAAAGCAGAATTCCTAAAACCAAGAATCACTACTTCCTTCAAGGTTCTGTTTTTAGTCATTGCTTTCAGTGTGGAAATTCAGTTCTTCATTGGAGACCCCTTTAGAAGTCATTTTCTTCTTGAAGCCCTTGTCAGTCTCATGTTTCAATGGGAGGCTCAGAGCAAGTTGGCGTTCTGATTTTGGTCTCACCGTGCAGTAGACTACAGTTTTTCCAAGTCCTGGTCCCCTTGTGCAACCCGACTTCCTTATAGCAGGAGCCCACACCTTATCTGTAGTCACTTCTCCACTGTTCTTGGTGCTGGGTTGAGCTTAAGTTGACTTAAACCTCACTTAGCCTTAAATAAACAATTCATTTTGCTCAGCTTGACAAACATGGTTCTTGCAGGATAGTTATATATTACTAGTAAAATAAATTGGTAATATATTCTATCTGCAAAATTATACTTTGATAATCTGTCTTTGAGTACACATACATTCAAGTTTTGGAACACACTTGAAAGCTTCAAAGGAGACAGTTGAGTACTTGAGTGATAAAGATGTATTTAAAAAGCATGGGTCTAAAAAATGCTTGACCAGCTAAGCAAATGATGGGTCTTTCTCTTGTCTGGAAAGCCAGAAAACTTTTAACACAACCTGACTGCAAGGAGGAAGTTTGAAATACAAGAAAGGTGGCCTTTCCTCCAAAGACTTCAGCTATATATTATCATGGATCCCGATTTATACATGTGGAAACTGATGACATTGAGCAACTTGCCTAAAGGGAGTCACTGACTAGAGCTGGGAAAAATCTCCCAGCTTGTGCTGTAACGCATAGACTGTGTTGACAGAAGTCAGGCTCTGCAGACTGTTTTGTAAGTGTAATGTTAGCATAATGTTAGCAAACAATAAAGCAACATCTGCTACAGACGAGGCCAGAGAAATCAGTTTTTTAAAAGAACAAAATGACCCAAGAGGGAGGAAGTGAATCTGAGAAAGGTGAGCCCTATGGTTGCTAACATTTTCATTAGAAACTTATAGAGAAATAAATGTTCACCCCCTAAGAGTAACTCTCGGGGAACATCTGAGGCACCCCAATTATTCCTGCACAATACCTCTCCATTCCTTGCCTCTAAATAGCCCAGTTTTCTGGTTACCTGACATGGACAAGCTTTACTGAAATGATGGGAGGAGAGGGAAGGAGCCGCGTTTCATGTGGGGAAAGGTGTATGGACACAAATCTAAAATAAAAAATATGCGTGGCATCAAAGAGTGGTTTAAAGAGTGTTCCTCCATAATGTTTCTATGAAGAAAGTAAGCATGCCATTTAGATCATAGCTAGAATATTGAATTGCTACCATTGGCTTTCACAGTTTGAATAAAATATGTAACCAAATCCTAACACTCATTATAAAAACACATATGGAAAATCCTTTTTCATTCAGAGCAGACAACATAGAAGCATTATTTTAGCCACAAAAATGTGTCCCAGTGAATATGACACCAGAGCCCCGGACTGCTGTGCTGCTTTAATTTGCCACACAAGAGCTAGGACTTATTTTTTTTTTTTGCTTCACATTTCTCACAAGGCTCTATTTTAAAGCTCTTAGGCAAGAGGTGATGTGGGGACAGCATTGTATTCATAAAGATTTCAAAGATGTGGAGGTTCCCACCGTCTGACCTATTTTGCCACTCATGCGTTATATACTGTAGAAAGTTTCATGCATACAGCAGACTCATTAATGCCTAATATGTTCTCATATCTCTGCATTCCTCTGTGTGAGTGTATATACATACATGTATATTTTGGGTGCAAATGCATACTTTTTCTAGGTGACAAGATGAATAATCTGAATCGTATCAATTATCCATACATTTTCATTTAAGATCTTAGTCATAGACCTTAAGAATTTACTTTTCAAATCCAGAATTCCTTAAACAAAGAGAATTAACTTAAAATTCAAGAAGGCACCCAAAGAATACAAGAACAAGAATTTGAAAAGATACATGTACCCCTATGTTTATTGCAGCACTAGTTACAATAGCCAAATTATGAAAACAGCCCAAGCATCCATGTATAGATGAATGGATACAGATATATATACATATATATATATATATATATATCTCAACTTTATCCATATATGTATATATGTATACACACACAACGGGATGTTGTTGCTTAGGTATTTATACTCTATATATTTTATTATATATATTGTATTTTATACACACACACACACACACAATGGACTATTATTCACTGTAAAAAGAATGAAATCTTGCCATTTGCAACAACATGGACAGAACTAGAGTGTATTATGCTAAGTGAAATAAGTCAGAGAAAGACAAATACCATATTATTTCACTCATATGTGGAATTTAAGAAACAAAACAAACAAGCAAAGTTAAAAAAAGAGAGAGGCAAAACAAGAAACAGAGTCTTAACTATAGAGAACAAACAGATGATTACCAGAGGGGAGGTGGGTGAGAGGAGGGAGACATAGGTGATGGGGGTTAAGAGTGCACTTATCGGGGCACCTGGATGGCTCAGTGGGTTAAAGCCACTGCCTTCGGCTTAGGTCATGACTCCCAGAGTTCTGGGATGGAGCCCCATATCGGGTTCTTTGCTCGGCAGGGAGCCTGCTTCCTTCTGTCTCTCTGCCTACTTGTGACCTCTGTCTGTCAAATAAATAAATAAAATCTTTAAAAAAAAAAAACGAGTGCGCTTATCTTGGGGAGCACTGAGTAACATAGAGAATTGTTGAATCACTATATCATACACCTGATGCTAATATAACACTGTATACTGGATTTAACTATATTGGAACTAAAATTAAAAAAAAAACTTAAAAAAATAAATAAAATAATGAAGGAGAGGGGAAAAAATAAAATTCAAGAGGGTAACAGGAGTTAATTGTATAAAATATAATGTGCCAGGTTCTCTCTATCATCATTGCCTTGCCAGTCATGAGAAATGTATTTTGGAAGCTTTGTCGATTTTTTTCAGGCCACTAATACATTAGTGTAGTACGAGCCTAAGAATTGATGTGACTATTAAAAGTAGGTAATTTACAGCTTGGAGCAAATTATCTACTAGCCGAATCTCACTTGATATGGTATTATTGCCTTAACCTCAGAACAATCCGAGAGTTGTTTTCTTGAGAAATTAAGGCAATAGGAGGGGATTGGGTTCTGCCCATCATGTCAGTCATTTATCGAGTCTTTCATTTGGCACATCTTTGTGAGTGCCTACTCTAAGCGAGACACTGTCTTATGTGATGGCAGAGAATGTTGGATAAGTTTGACAAGTCCCTCTCTTAGGGGTCCATCTTTGTGTTTTAATGAGGGAGACAGAACAACAAGCAATTGCAAAGATGAAAAGAAGATGATTTCCACTAGTAAGGGGTGATATTAAAAAAAAAATAAAACAAAAACAGAATGGGGCAACTTTTTATGGAGAATGAGGTAAGACTTCTGAAGAAATAACACTTGAACTGAGCTCTGCATGGTAAAAATAAAGCATCTTCTTGAAGGTCTGAGAGGGTGAGTGTTCCAGAAACAGTAAGTTTCAGGCCCCGCACAAGGCCACACCTGGAAAAGTAACCAGGCCTGAGTGGTGGGCCAGGAGGAGGCATGGGATAGAGGATGATGGCAAAGTGGTGGGAGGGACTTGGTTTGGAAGACCATGGTAAAGAGTCTGGACTTCTGTGACAAAAAGTCACTGGAGGGTTTTAAATTAGGCCCCTAGCTTGATTTATGTTTTGAAAGATGACTTGGATTTTTATGTGGAGAACACATTGTTAAGGAATGATGGTAGAAGCAATAATTTTAGCTGACATTCTATTGAGGCCTACATTGGGAGGATAGCAATGGAGATGGAGAGAAGTATCAATGGACAGAACAGGGATGTGTTTTTGGTGAAACCTACAGGATGTTGGGTTAAGGCGAAAAGCATAATTCAGATGGCTCGAATATCTAGGTGTGTCCTGCCGTTCATTCACAGGAGAAGTTGGAGGAGTGGGTTGGGGTGGGTCATGTGGAGGTGATGATGGTCTGGGCAAAAATACAAAGTTCTGTTGGTTAAGTTACATTTGGGATGTTGGTGAAATGCTCAGTTTGAGGTAAGTGATTGGAGGACGAAGGCAGGGGAGTTTCTGGATCACTGAGTCAATGACAGTACACTGGGGAAGCTGGTGGAGATCCCAAAGAGGTGGAAACCATCCTCAAACCAAGGTTTGAAAGACTGGAGTCAGAATTACTAAATCAACTCCCTGCTCTGCCTTATCATTAAAATCTCCTCCTTATCTTTAAAATCCTTTTGGTCCCTCAGGAGGGACAAGTGCCTGGGGCCAAAGGATTAAGGACAATTTGGAAGTGTTTGCAGACTCAACTATAAAAAATACAGTTTCAGCACAACATCCCCACCCGTCCCTTGTAGTGCACCTCGCCCACCAGTCTGTTTTTTTTCTAATCCATTTTAAACCACATTCCATGACAAATGCTCAAGGAAGAAAGCTGGTGGTTCTTGTATTGCTCATTCCACTCATCCTTCCAGGAGAACAGACTATATGTTTGTAACAAACCAGTAGAGCTTTGGGTGGGAAATGTTTTTCTTCCCTGTTATCAGAATGTAGCCAGACTTCAAGAAGACTGGTTATCTATTAGTCTTTGGTATTCTAAACACGTGGGTGTGGACTCCCCACCTGGCTGTGGCTTGCCTGAATTGTAACCAAGATGGTCCCAATTAGGTTGCCTAAATGCCTGAGAAATTATGCTTTTTGGCAGTTCTACCAGAAGCCCAGTGCTTAGGCCAGAATATTAATAGTGTTGTAAATTCATAAAGGACAGAACTGACATCTTCTAAGAATGAAGCAATGAAGTGCAGTGAGTGCTTTAAAGATGAATGTAACAAAAACATAAACTCAGAAATGAGTAAAGGATCATTAGGGAAACAATGCAAATCTAAAGCGTTTTTTAAAAACTCCTTTAAAAAGTCTATCAGGCATAGTTTCAGTTGCATATGCAAAAAATTCTTTTTTCTTGACATTTTGCATTTTTGATCAAAATTCATTTATCAGAATGGGGAAAAAAATTACAGGATTTAGAGAGTCACAGACCTGGGTCAGATACAACCTTTGCTCTCTGGGTTTATGACCTTGGAAAGCACTTCTTTGAGTTTTCACTTACTCACCTAAAAATCGGGGAAATTGTAACAGCCCCTAAAAACATGCATGCCTTGAACCCAGGAATTCTGTTTCTAGGGAATTAACTGAAGGGAAGGATCATAGAAATCTACAAAGACTTATCTATGAAGAGGGTTCATCTGAAGCACATGGGAATTCTTTGAGTAGATTATGACATATCCAAGTAAGAGAATACCAAACAGTGAGTACAGATGATTTTGTAGAAGAAATTTAGTGACACGAAAAACCGTAGTGAAAAATTAGAAAGTTACGCACAGTATGACTAATTTTGGAGGTCAGAGCATATTTATATACTCATTCAGAGAAGAAAGACTAAACCAATAAGCCTGGTACTGTGGTGCAGGTTAGGATGGAGCAGTGGGACCTGGAACGAGGTTTGGTTTCTTCTTTCTACTCTTCTAGATTTTCCAAACTTCTCTCTGTGAGTATGTACTAATTTTATGATTATTAAAGAAGCCTTAGATGGAGACACTGATATCCACCTTATACATTTGTGGTAAGAATTGAATAGCTGAGATGATTTATAAAATACACTGAGTTTAGTGCCTGGGATTTATCTGACTTTCTCAATAACTTTTACCCAGTTTAGTCAGTCATCGTGGATTCAGCTCCAACTGATTTTTGACTTAAAACAAACCCCCAGATACTGCACTTTAAATGGTGAAAACTTGCCACCATGAAGGATATCCAACAGAATGTACCACGTGCTGTGAAGGCAATGTCGTAAGAGATGCACCTGAAATGCTTTACGTACTGTGGTGAGGACTCTACAATTCGCATTTAAACTTCAGATGACTAACTACTTTGGAGTACTGATTTGGACACATAAGCTTTGGATTGTTTGTTTAAAAACCTGTCATTACTATGTAGTCACATAGGGTACATAGATAGATGGAACAATACGTACCTCAAAGTGAGCAATTAGTCTGTCATGATAAATGCCCCCTCTTCCTCAGGCTGATCAAAAGTGTCTTGACAGAGCCTCTTGTGTCATCCCAAAACACTGTGTGAGCCCTGCTGCTTTTTCTTAGGAACATTCTTCATCCTGCAGAAATGTAGAGGGGAGCTTTTGTGGCCATGGCTGAAAGACAGCTGACACGACCCCTATCTCTCTTCCTGGACTGTTTATCCTCCTGAACTCCTCACCCGCCACCCAGGTTACACACAAACACATGAACACACACAAACACAGACACAGGCACGCACGCACACACGCGCAGTCCTTCTTACCGCCTCTGTCCCCTCCTATCTCCCTTCCCGTCTGCTGAGTTAGGAACTCCTCCTTTTTTTTTTTTTTTTTAATCTCTGTTTTAGCATTTGCCACAGAATATTGTAAATACTACTTTGCTTATCTCACTCTTGCCCTGGAGTTCCTTAAAAGATCTGTCATTTTTATTCGTTCTCTCAGAGTCGTCATTTCTTCATCTCTGTTTTCCACGGGCAGAGTGGAAACAGAAAGCCCCGTGTTCATTGCGGGCATTCCTCTGCCTCATGGGGATCGGGTTCCTGGAGCATATTAGGTACCCAAGACTGGAAGCTATTGTGACAATTATATTGTTTATTCACTTCTGTATCCTCGGGGCCTGGTGTAGTGTCTGATATGGAATGAGTGCAAAATACATGTCTGGTGGATTAATGAATTAATTTATAAGTCTACAGGATATGGCTTTCAAATGAAAGAAGAGTGTCTTTTTGTAGTGTTTATAGACTGGGGCTACAGAGCACTTGCCCTGCTCACCCCTTTCCCTGTTGGGTGCTCATGCTGGGGCACTGTCTTTCCTTGGGAAATTAATTGCTGTCATATAGGTATGGCAAATCTATTGACTGTTAAGTCCATGTAGATATGGCTTAATAGAGATAAGAGAATTTCCTCCCTTGATCGTCACCTCCTTAATTTACCCAGTTTTTATTGTCCAGGGCCCAGTGTTCCTGTCTTGTTAACCTCTCCGCTCTCTGAGTCCAGCGACCAGCTCCTGGCTGCAGTAATCTGATCAAGATGACATCAGCTCTACTGCTAACCCCAGATCCCTCTGATCGGTTAGTCCCAATCTATTCGCTTCTCTCCATGTTGACAAAACCAGTGAGCTAATTAGCATTCCATCTCCTACTGGCCCCCTACTTTCTCTGAGGAGGATATTTGTGACTTATTTTAAGCCAGTGGAATCGCTCTAAGAGGTAAGTGCTATTTTTAAGCCTTTGGGGAGCAGGCGAGAAAGAATGATTTAAGGCTGGGGACCATTTCACAATAATATTCCGCAGACATTTCAAATTCGTGGTACGTTTCAGTATATTAAGACACTAGAGGTAAAGGGGTCACCATTCTTGGATACTAAACGCTAAAGCACTCAGTAGCAAATGGCTTTCTTAAAGCAATGCTATAAGGAGCAGGTGACACACATCAGAAGCCATTTGCTGCTTAGGAGAATGTCTTCCTTTTCAGCATCTCCGGAACAGACTGCTGTCTCTTTGCTGTTCGTCTTCACATGGATGCAGAATTTTGTGTTCTTTAATCAGGACCTCTGTCTCTATGTCCTGGTTAGACTTCTTGCCTCCTACCAGTCCTTGCCAGTAGGTAGTTGACCGCTGAACCGTCCTCTCCTCCAAAGATCCTGTATTGGATCTGGGGCTCTGGGTGGCTTTTCAGGGGGAGCAGATCTCCATATGCTGTTGGTGAGGGGAAAGCCCTCTTGATTAATGATCTCACTTGCTTTTATATGCTTTATTTAATTGGATCCTGGGTTCAATTAAATAAATTTGGTCCACCTACCAAAGCACATTTTCCAACTTTCCTTGCCTTTCTTAGGCCATGTGAGTCCAGTGGCTGGGCTCATGGCTTATTGGCAGGGAGAGGGTGTCCCTCTATTTTTTTTATGCTCTTTTTTCCTTCTCTCTACCCCTTGACGAGTTCCAGAAGCTTCCATCTCCAAATAAATGTAAAAGAAAAAAAAATAATGTATATAGCCTTTTCACGATCTTATTTCCTATTTCTTGTAGGGACTAGGCTATGGAGATGGTTGACCCATCCATAGATTAAAAACCAGAAATGAAACAAAAACTCTCAACTTTTTGTAAACTCTTTCTCTTTGTATTTCCTTGTCCGTAAGTTTTACTAGGCCTTGGCTGTGTCCCCCGCCCCCCAAACATTAGCAGTCACAGGCCTCCTCTTCTGCATCACTTAGAACTACTGAAGTGAGGGCAGGTCTGGTCTTCTGCTTACCAGCATTGTAACAAGGTCTTCATTTTATTCCACTTTTAGCGGCAATTCCTTGCCCTGAAGCACAGGGCTTCCCTTCCCGAGAGAGTCTGAAATGTATGTCCCTCTTCCAAAATTATGGGAATCTTAATTTGTAATAAAATCACATGAATGAGTTGTGGTAAGTTTTTGGCAGGATTTGGAAAATAATGGTTTCATTTAAACATGAATCACTAAAATACTGCTTCCTTCACATAGTTAAGTCAAAGCAGCCCTTATTGTTAGAATTAAGAGATTTCTTCCACAAATCTCTGTGCCTTACATAGACTTTTCAGTATGGAGGTCTGGGCACTATAGCACAGAAAATGGTACTCACAAATCGTCTTTTCTCTAAAACATAGAAGAAAGATGCATTGCTTCTCATTACCTTCCTGTGGAGATTTCCAGAGTATCAATGGGCTGATTATGACATGCATGAGTAAATATACCAGAGGTGAAAAAAGGGAGAAGTTGAAGAATGTCGTTTCCCCTGAGGGAGATTTTTTAGTAGTGTGGAGGGCACTGTGGTTGGGAGCTTTGATGGGATAGGAGCTTGGAATGCTCCCCAGGTTCCCTTGTCTTACACAGGACTGCAGTCTGGTGCATATGGCAGTGGTGAATCCACAGATCCATTGACATTATGTGGGTTTAATGAAATATCACTGGGAGCTTTGCTTTGCTGTGGAATCCATTGTTACACCATAGTGCTTCTGAGTCACATTAAGAATAAATACTGTTGTTTTCAAACAGTATTTATTTTTAAACATAAGTAGACTTGACCCTGTTTAAGATGGTGAAGAAAAGGAAAATGCTTTCCCCTTTGGGAACTTTAAGTTTGAAAGACAACATGATTGGAAGTGTGAAGAGTAACTTTGGTTTTTCTGTTCCAAATGAAGGAAATTAAGACACTTTTTGTTCTTGTCCCAATGACACCGATTTTTCCCTTCTGTTGCAAGTTAGTCTTTGGTGATGAGGTGATAAGGAAAATTAAGGAGATGTATGACCTACTTTCATGATAGAGAAAACCAGGCAGCTGACTAGAGAAAATATACCTGATTGGAGAAGAAGGAAAGAAAAGTTTATGACATAAGTACTTTTTTCTTTTAGAGTAGGATGGACTAGTTATAAAATATCAGAGTTTCACTTGTTAGCACATCCTACCCTATTTCTATTAAGACAATTTTTATTAATTGTTGGGCTTGATTCTTTCTTTGAAGTAGGGTCCTATCTACTCCTCAAGAAGAATGCCTTTCACACTGAATGATGTCCAAGGGGTAGAGTCAAGTCCTAAGTGATGATTACCCCAATGGTAAAGTTTCAAAGACTACATTAAAAAATCACATTTGATTCTTCTTTGATTTGGTTAAACATCCAGATGATACGTAGTGCAAAAGAGTACACAGTGAGAAGTCCACTTCCCTTCAACATTCCACAACAATCTAGCTTTTCTCCTAGAGACAATCATTTTTATTGTCTGGCTTTACTACTCTGGAGATGGCCTATTAGAGGCTTCTTTTAAAAAATACTCTTTTAACCTTTCTGGTAATATCAGGTCATGAGGCTCAAATTTTCCCATCAGTGAGAGGTATTTGGACCCCTTTTGGCAGGAGGGAGGGGTATAACGTGAGATTTTCCTTCCAGGATGACAATGTCTTACGACCACCCTGAAAGGTAATACAACCCCATTTTCCATTTTCTGGGATCTGGCAGTGATCCCAGAAAACTGAGATTTGCCTGGTCCAAGGAGTTGTTACTGGTGGAACCAGAGTTCCCACCCAGGCAGCCTGATCTGCTGGTGCCGCCTTTCCACCATCCAGTGATGCTCAACCAGCCCAGGTGGTGTCTTTGGAATGTTAGTCTTCTCTAGTGAGGGTGCATATGGGCATTCTTCTTTTGAAAGCACATTCCCAAACAGTTTATAAGAAAACATCAGTCTTATGCTAGCAAAATCCAGAATTCCAACAAAATAGTACTGTATGAATTTAGATATACACAGACCCGCAAACCTTCCTGACCTCCTCACAGCCCCCCTTCCCAACTTTGATGCCCGGTTTAATGGTTGTCACCACTCACAAGATCTTTCAGGAAGAGGCTGGGCTTAATTTCTTCCCTTCAGCCACAGTAAAACATCCTAAGGCAGGTGATTCAAGGCAGACTTGCTGGAAGGGCCAGGCAATTAGTCATGATTTTTGGTGGTTCGTATCAGCCGACTTGCCATTTTTGCCCCCCTCAGTGCACCCCATTTCATCTTTGAGGTAGTGCTCCTGGCCACAACGACTCTGAGACATCCAGTGTCGTCAGGGACTCTCTTAGTTGCTGGTTTCACTGTCCTGATCATTCTGACTTGTGTACATCCTGATTTGGTTATATGTGGCCCGATTTCTTTGAGGCCCTCTGTGAATTTGGCCATGATGGACATACAACATTTTATTTTAGAATCCTTTTAAATTTTTCATTTTTTAAACAAGATTTTATTGAATTACTTGAGAGAAAGAGAGCACATAGAGGGGGAGGGAGAAGCAAACTCCCTGCTGAGCAGGGAACCTGACACAGGACTCGATCCCAGGACCCTGGGATGATGACCTGAGCCAAAGGCAGACATTTAACACACAGGTACCCCATAGAATTATTTTTTAAATAGTGATCATAAACAGTTTCTGAAGCATTACTAGAAGGACTTGTTATTCCCCTGTTTGCATCACTGTATCACTTTGAACTGTCATTAATAGTTGGTTTGCATTATCTGTATGCTACTACCCCCAACTCTTTAGGGGCAATAACTTGGCGTTCATTTTAGTCCATGTACATAGTTCGGAAAATGACGAAGGAGGGAAGTACTCTTTTTTTTTTTTTTTTTTTAAGATTTTAGTTATTTATTTGACACAGAGGGACACAGTGAGAGAGGGAACACAGGTGGGGTAGTGGGAGAGGGAGAAGCAGGCCTCCCGCCGAGCAGGGAACCCGATGCAGGGCTCGATCCCAGGACCTGCGGACCATGACCCGAGCCGAAGGCAGATGCTTAATGACTGAGCCCCCCAGGCGCCCCTGGAGGGAAGTACTCTTAAAAAAGATTCTTTCTCTGTATCGTTCCAATTTTAGTATATGTGCTGCCGAGCATTAGCATATCATCTGTATTCACAAAAAATGAAGTTCTGCTATTTATCCTTGATCCTGTTCCACAGAAACATTCCTTATAGCTCTAAAGGGGCACCTAAAAATTAAAGCCAATTACTAGCAATGTATATAGGATGCACTTTCTTTTCCTTGTTATGTTCAAAGCACAGAAACATGTCTGACTCAGATTAACATTTCTCATGATTAGAATGAATAGTCATTTAAATTGCTTTGTAACTGTATCAAAGTTTGTTGAAATACACTATTTTCTTTCCTTTTCTCAGTCATGTAAGAAAGAGTAGTCTTGAGAGTAATATTCCTCACTTGTAACGTTAAAAGAGACATTGTATGTAGCATCTCAATTCTCCTCCTAGAAAACATGCCTCAAGATTGCAAGGGATTTGTCATAGAAATTCGGCACTGAAGCGCATTGGTGTTTGAGGCTGGGCATCTCTGGAGACCCATTTGCCTGGGTGTCCTAGGGGAGAGGCCGAGATTGACTTCTCTATTGAAGCCAGACCATTGGCTGTGGTGGGAAAGCTATGGTCTCTGTACATAAGACAAAGCGTTCCCAAGCACGCTCTTGTAGGATGTTCTTACCAGCTGTTATGGACTGAGTGTTTGTGTCTCCTCAAAACTTATATGCTAAATCTACAATGTGATTGTATTTGCAGGTGGGGACTTTGACAGGAAATTGGTTTAGGTGAGGTCTTGATGGGAGGCTCCATGATGAGAAGAGTGCCCTGATAAGAAGAGAAAGAGTTACTGGAGCTCTTTCTCTGTCCACATTATGAGGACACTGAGAAGACAGCCATCTGCAAGCCAGAAGAAGCCCAGAAAACTGGATCAACTGGCCCCTGGATTCTGACGTTCCCAGACTATGGAAATAAACTAAATAAACCTAATAAATAAATTCCTGTGTTTAAACCACCCTGTCTATGGTTTCCTGTGATGGTAGCCTGAGCTGACTAGGACAACTGTGTACTTTAATGCTACTTTAACAGTGACATTTTGACTTATCCTCTTAACTCAGTGTTACTGTTTGCTAGACAGCCCGTCAGGTTCAAAGTCCTCGTGTTAGTCCCTGAAAACAGTTTCTCCTCCAATATCTCCTAGTTCAAAGATTGAATCCTGGTAGATTTCCCTAACCAGGAGTATTTAGTGTTTTCATTTTTGTTTTTAAATTACATCTCCTTGATAATTTATTCATTATACTCAATCAACAACACTATCTTAAAATTCTTTCTTTTCTCTTGTCCATGCATCTCCATTAGAATCTTATCCCTGGGAAGGTTAGGCCTTGTTCTTTTTTGTTCCTCCGTGTATTGCCAGCAGCTAGCTAGCGCAGTACCCAACCCCAACAGGTGCTTAGTGCGTGATGGAGCGAGGAGCACTGCCGGGGTGTGATGAAGGTCAGTGGGTGAGAGAACCTCCGATTCAGGACTAACCTGGTCCTTGAAAAGAGCTCAGGAATTCTTCGGGTGGTGTTTTTCCCCAGGGTGTCTCTTTCCAGCCTCCTCTCCATTCCTTGTCTAGATACTGTCAAACTCATTTCCTTGCTTTGCTTTAAATGGGCTCTTCTAAACTGACCCATGACAAGAAGACTGAACTAATAAAGTAAGCTCCCCAGAACTTCTTTGAAAGAGTTGAGGAATTCTTGGCCGGATTGGTAATCTTAAACAAATTATAATTTATACCCAGAACCAAGAAGAAATCTAGCACAGATCCAGAAGATTATGGTTTCTGATTCTTCTCTGCTTTAGACAGACTATCACATTGGATCACTCAACACTCACATATAGAAAAGAGGGGGAAAATTTCTCCAATAAGCAATTAAGAGCCCTATATAATTGCCTTGCATTATGATGTAAATTTGCATGTAGATAAGGAGAAAAGTGTGGGTGGAGTATATGTAGATTTTCATAATGTATTTGATAATTTGATTTTCAATGGCGTATCCCAATGATTTTCTCACTGGGGGAAAGAGAATGATTAGTCACAGTTGGGGAACCAACTTAAAAATAGGAAATGAAGGGTACTGTAAACAGACAGTTTAGAACGGGGAAGTAGAAAGGGAGCAATGTTCAAGTCCTGCTTTTAACCAGACTTCTTACAAACGAATTTTAGTGTCTACATTTGTGAATAACATAAAACTTCTTGGTTTTGGACAACAAGCTAAAAAAAGAGACAAATGTGTGAAGTGGCGGGGGGGTGGGAGGTTGGGGTACCAGGTGGTGGGTATTATAGAGGGCACAGCTTGCATGGAGCACTGGGTGTGGTGAAAAAATAATGAATACTGTTTTTCTGAAAATAAATAAATTGGGAAAAAAAAAGAGACAAATGCAGAAAGTTCATAAATTGGTGTAAGTAGGGCTACAAATGGGAACTGGGACAATGGAGAGGTTTTAGGTAAACACAGAAACAGAAATGGATATTTATCAAGAGTTTACCATGGGCTGGCCACTCTTCTAAGCACTTGACACCTATTATTTTAGGTAGATTTGTAATCACCATAGGAAGTCCGTGCTTTTGTTATCCTTATTTCATTAATGATGAACGTCAGATAGTTAGTTTGCTGAAGATTACACAAATAGCTTGGATTTCAAGCTGGCGATCCCAGTCAAAATTTGTGTGTTTTACCACTTCTCTGGGGAATCCTTCAGACACATGGAAGATGAAGGGAGTAGAAACCAGGAAAGAGACTAAAGATCAAGAAACTATTCAAAGAGCAAACTCCAAAGAAGAAAGAAGTTTAAAAAAAAAAAAAAAAAAGATTGTGAAATACCAAACTCAATGTTGTCCTATTATCTTGTGTTATAATTAGGATGCATTTACATCTGGACTTTTGTGGGCAATTCTAGTCAGATTAATTTAAGTTGGAACCAACCAACAGAAGAGGATTGGTGATAAAAATGGTGAAAGGAAAGAAAAAATGAAAGTTTGTGAGAAAGACTTTATTTCAGAGATAAATTTTGAGAAAAGGCTAAGATTAATATCTATGACATCATAACTGGCCAAGCAAGTATGGGACATGAAAAGGATGTACTGACTTAGGAATAAACCCCCAGAGTTGGTGTGGGTGGGATATATGATATATATTGCTGTGTTTAAGAAATTACTAAGAATAATTATAAAAACTCCTGAAAATAGAAACAGGTCCAGCCTACAAGGCTGATGCCAAGGAGGGTAGTCATGGGTCTTACCAAGCCAAGCATTTCTCAAGGAAAAAAAAAGAGAGAGAGAGAGAGAGAGAACGCACGCACCGAAGTGGTCAATCATGGCTTTGAAGTCAGACAGGCAAGATTTAAGTCCTCACTCTTCAGTTCACTGAGAAGTTATTTAATCCCTCTGAGATGTGGTTTCATCACCTGCCAACTGTAGATAATCATATTTCACTGGGCAATTGGGCCTGGCACATAATTGGCACTGAAAAAATGTTGGCTGCTAATATGCTTCAGATGACCCTATGCATGTTTTCATGATGTGCTCCCCAAAGACTTTCTCTTCTCTGAGGCTGAAGGTTGTTGGGGGTTTCAGTTGGAGTTTACCTTGAAGTGAGGTTCTTTGGCTCAGCTCTGAACTTCTGTTTGTATCTCTGTATGGACGAGGGGAAATCGCCGTGAACTCTCCAAATCTTGAGACAGTACATACTTTCATGGCCTTCTCTTGTCTAGTAGAGCGGCTTACCTATTTATTTCTTGAGTCCCTTTTCTTAATAGCTTATAATTGATGGTCTCCTCTGTATCTCTTCTGAATTTTGCTTTTTGGTTGCTTGGTTTGTTTTGATGATCCTTTTATGCCCATAAGGTGAAAGGAGAAGGACACTATGTGTTTGCCTTTCTTGTGGAGAGTGGACTCTTTCTTGTTTGCCATCTCTTATCTCCTAGATTGAGAACCCTTGAGTCCAAGGGCCAAACATACTGCAAGTAACAAAAACAAGCATTCTCAAAGAAGCCTTCTGCAATGGAAATGACGAGCCGAGTCAAAGACAAAGTAGAGTGTGTTTATTATGACTCACATGTTGCCCTAGAACTTCAGAGTCTCTGCTCCATTTTGTTTAAATCAAGCATGTCAGGTGATCTGGCCACAAGGACTTAGTGTGACACTAATGTGCATTTTGCTGAAACAAGGTCAGCAGTCAGGGCTGGAAGCTGCACCCTAGGGAATTCAGCTGCAACAGTTGCCCAGAAAATTAGAATTTAGGAAATTATTTCCTAAATTTCAACATTTCTCATTTCTGGGCAACGTCACTTTTTTTTTTTCACTTGCCTTGCGAGGAGGTGACTCTTTTTCAGTTGACAACAGTGAGGATTTGACCAAAGAGAGAAACAGGAAGAAAGAAATTGTCCAGAACTTTGAAATTATGTATTTCCACTTCTATTATATTTATAATTTCAAAGAACTAGAGAAATATTTTGAAAAAGGGATCACCAGCCAAAAAAAATTTACAATGAAAAGCAAATAGTTGATTAGAATTTGAGATTATGACTATTACTTTATTTGTTATTTTTATAAGCTGACATCCACCTTAAAGACATAACTTTGGAAAAATGTATAAAATTAGAAACACATTGACAATAAAGCATGCTCACCCGTCTTAATTTTTACCAAAAAAAAAAAAAAAAAAAAAAAAAAGAAAAAGAAAAAAAGAAAGAAAGAAAGGAAGGGAGGTCACTAAAAAACAGCATAGTTTTGCTTAATCTTCAAAATTTCTTTACATGCTTTAGATGGCATCTCTGGATCCTGGGGCTCACCAACATAGACACCTTGGAAGTGATGCTTCGATATGTCTGGCAACATGGGTTTCTGAGATGGAATTCACCCAGAAATGTAGTCAACATCCATGTTTGCTTTTGATTAAAAAAAAAAAAATTGAATTTAAAAAAGGATGTTTTTAATCCATTAGGGAAATATATCAGAAAATTTCAGCTACATATTAAAGTTTATAGAGAGACAGAGAGAGGGAAGAGAGAGGGGAATGGTGGAGAGTTACTGATGGGGACTGAAATGTGCATATTGAATTAATGATACTCTGGACGGCTACATTTATAGCTGTGTTACCCAATACTTGCAACTATGTTTCTCCTTATCCTTCACAATTGCTAAAAAAGTTGCCAAGGTCACTCATTTTTACTTTTTCTCCCTGAGTTTACCCTTATCTTTTTAAGGCTGGCTTGAAAGTAGATAAGGTACATCTCATACCCAACAATGACAAACAGGAGATGGATAAAAAGGATGAGGGGGGCTGAATCTCATCTTTGGTCCATGAAGCAGATACTACATTCTGGGTGAAACCTTTGTCAGCTGAAGCAAAATGCCTGAGCATTTGCTTTAAAATTTTTACATTCAGTTTTTAAAATTAGCGTCCATTTTGGAGAGACTAGATGAAGTTGTTAATGTGTTCTCCAGCAGTGAAGGAAGGCTCCAGAACCGCCCCAGGGCTGCTTTCCTCACTCAGGGCACCTACTTTGCAAGGTAAGTTCAAATTCCAGGTTCCTTGTTCAACTTGAACAACACTCAAAAGCTGATTGCAAAGATTTTTTAAATTTCTCTCTCTCTCTTTGCTTTTTGTTTTGTTTTGCCTTGTTTTTAATCATCTAATTAAAGAATTCTGGATATAGATTAACTTCTTTCCTTCCCTCCCCCATCCTCCTAGCTGTTTTGACTACCAGGGACTAAGCACCACAGTGCTTTGATGGATTTCCTATTTTGATGGTAAAATCTTTGTTTTTCTTACAAAAAAGATTTTCTTTGCTTCTAATAAAACTCTAATCTTGCCCTTCTGACTCCCCATTCCCAGCATCCCTTCCCTCCATGTTTCAGGAAGGAGCAATTAAGCAATCCTGTCATGTTTCTTCTGAAAGTAGCAAAAAAAAAAGTGTCTCTAAGGCCCCCTGTGCTGCGTCATGACATAAATGCCTTTTCTACACCACCCAGAACATTTGAGTTAAGACAGGAAGCCTGATTCTAAGCCACTATTGAACTAATCCCTGGAAAAACAGAAGTGTAGAAGAAGGGAAGAGCATTGAAGGAAAACAACGTTTTTTGAGTAAAAAGTCCAATCTTTCTGCCCGTTTATAGTTTAAAATGCTGACTCATTGGAATACATTTGAGTTTCAGGTTACAATTTTCTTATAGAGGATTTTGTGATTAAATTCATTGAATAAACCCTTTCTAACTGTTACACGGCATATATGTGGAGAATAAATTCTGTCCCCTTTCAACCCACTCCCCTTCCCATCTTTCAAAACCATTGTTATCTGATTTCTTTTTGCTGAGGGACCCTGGAAACACATTTGCCTTGGAGTCTGAGCACTTGAGCAGCTGAGGGAGGCCTACGTATTCCTGGGCCCTGAGGTGCACAGGGAGAGACAGCTCCAGAGAGCCCAGGGAAAGTGGCATTCCACTGAGTGTATAAGCCCATGCCACACCTTCAGAGACTGGAGGGAGACAGAGACAAGGTTTACCCAGGGAAAGAGATCTCCCTTCCTTCCCCCTACCACATTTCCTTCCTCTGGTGGCGTCGAGCCGCCATTACTGTTTTTCCTGATGACAGGAATTTGGCACTTGACCTGCTCTTCTCCTTAAGACTCAATAAAATGTTAGGAGCAATTCCTTTTGGGAGTAGGGGCCGTTCCTGACACCCATGCCTACTACCCACTTCTGACTCCAGACCTCAGTCTTCTCCTTTTTATCCTCTCCTTGTACCGTCATCTTTGTTTGTCTCTCTACAGAGTGGACCCTACTCCTCCTAGCCACTGGACTCCAGAAATCTTGGCAATCAAGAAGTCTTGTAGCCTCCTGTCTAGCACTTAGGAGATGCACAGTTGTTAACTGAATGAGTAAGTAAACAAACTGTGGGAGCCCACGGAGCTCCTCTGACTCCCTGACCATGCCAGGAAGCCCCATTTATGCTGAGTCAGATAGAGCATGTCAGATACTTCTTAAAACAGGAGATCCGTTGGAGGAGGTGATAGAGGAAAACAGTGATAGAGGTGGCCTCCTGGTAAACCAAGTGAAAGCCTTTGTAAGGGCCAAGAAATAAAAGTAAGCTGGGAATCTCTGTTTTCCTGGAAATGGAATGTTCTCAACCCAGATTCAGGGCTGGCTTGTTTTCTCAGCGTGGGCCAGTCACAGATGCAGTCATGTCAGCCTCTGGAGGTATTTTCCCCTTCCAGTTCTGTGCTGGAGTTGAAGCCATCAAATGCTAGTATGATCTATACCAGTCATCCAGTCATCTCCACAGTTTCTAACTGTGCATTCTAGGAGTAAAAAATTTATCAGCCCCCATCTCCTCTTTCTACATAGCTATAAATTATATGCATGCACTACTTCTTGGCTAATGCATCATGCACATTATAAAATATGACTCATATAAATTAAAAGATGAGACAAAAATATAAATAGAAATTCCAGTGTTTCTTCTCAGCCATGGACGGATCATTGTTGCACCCTCTGTGGCTGGCACACCCCGGTTTGGAGGTCATTATGATAATGTGAACTTCTCCCACCTTATTCAACGTGACTTAATGATTTGGTTCAAGTCAAAGCATGGGGCTGTGGGCTACTTATGCTTCTCTCTGTCTCAGTTTACCTTTCTTGATGATACAGCTTTATTTATCTCACAGAAATATAGAGATTAATGGATGACGGTACACTTGACTCTAAAAGTGAGGTCATTTGTTGGGTCTCTTGTGGATTGATTCCTTCTAACCTGTACTGTTTTCTGGGAAAAATCTTATTTCATTGAATCATGCTGATTCTTCCATTAAGTGCCGACGAGGGTGTCATCTTCATCTTTGAATTGTGGAATTCTGGCCGTTGGAAGAATCTTAGCTGTGACCTCTAGTCTAGTTTTTACCCAGTGACAGGGAAAATGAGCCATAAAGATGATAGGAGGTTTCTTGATTCGGCAGATAATCCCTGTTGCCTGCCAAACTGACCTTTCCTCCTTTTCTCTAATTTTGTTTACTCTCCTCTGAGTGGCCACATGCTTGAAGGCGGCCTGGGCTCCTTCTTCAGCCCCAAGGAGTGTATCTTGATTAGGGTAAGTTAGTCATGGAAATTGCATTCATGAGCCTTGCTAAGTGATTGGGTTTATGCTTAGGCACAGGACATGGTCAGTCCAAACTTCTTAGAAATTTCATTCAGTTTAAAAAAGGGAAACACCTGGTAGATATCGCTTTGCTGTCTCTGCATCTCATCACCTACGTGTGACCTGGATCATTCAGTAGCCGCCTGAGGGGAATGGAGGGACACCCTGTCCAGAACGCATGGCAGAGTAGAGACATGGTCACAAGTCACAGAGCAGCCAACTTAACCATAGTGGGGTCTCCATAACTCTGGGTTTTGTGCAATGAAAAATAATAAATGCCCTCATTGCTTATATCACTACTCTTTGCATCTCCTGATATTTGCAGCCAGATGCATTCTAACTAAAATGCAAAAGTGGGGGGGTTAGAAATGGCAGAAATGGAACAAGAAGCCAGAACTTTAAAATAGCAGGTAATACCCTGCTTGGTTTTATTTACAAATAGCAGATTGAAAGAATTAATTCATCCTGCATGAGAAGGTCAGTTTGTTCCTTTCACTTTAGGAACTTTAGTCCCTGTATACTTAGAATGTTCTGGAAGAATATAAAATTATTTGATATAGGAATTCTCTGCTTCTTTGTTTCTACTGAATGTTTGACTCTGATGACATCTTCATGGGTTTCTTCTGAGAAAACAGTTGCTTTTTAATATTGAGCTTCCCATTCAGGAATACCGAGTTACAGTATAAATTTCATCTATTGGCAAATATAATTTGCCTACGGAGGCCCCGGGCCAACAGTCTCTCAGTGAATTAGTGGCAAAACGCCCGAGTGTGGAATCGCGGTAGTTGTATGTTCAAACTAAAACTCCATTTGCTGCTGGTCCAAGCTGCCTTTGCTGCTGCCGATTAGTTGGGACACTCAGAAATAACCCAGAAGCTTATAAACACAATGAGTGGTTTCAAATCACCCATAGACACCCATAGTAAATGGAAAGCTTTTGTCAACATCTTTAATGGTTTCAGTTGGTAAATTATTAACAGAATGTATGTGGAGTCCTCAGCGTTTCAGATACATTTCCTTTCTGAACAGGAACATTGGAGAAAGTCTCTCCTGCCAACTTGCAAGCAGCAGGTGCCCACTCCCAGCCCCTGTTTCCCTTTCTCCCTCTCTCAGATGGTGTGGAGTCTTCTCTTACTGAGGGGTTTCTCTTCACGTGGCTGAGGGGTTTTTGCTTCTCATACATGCTTACCCTTGTCCAGGCCCTGTCATGTGATTAGTTTCATTCCATTCAACTCCTTTCCTGGCATGTGGGGGAAAGATCACAATTTGGGGGCGGGGGGCAAGCAAAACTGGATTGCGGTTAAGAATCTGCCACTTACTAACTTATTAACTTTTAGTAAATCACTTAACTTCCCTCAGCCTTGTTTTCTTCACCTGTTAATCGGGGACAGTCCTGATGTATGTGTTGTCTGGATCTCCTACGTGTCACAATCGAGAGATACAATCCTCTTGGAGAGGCTGGGTGCCTTATGATTCTCAATATTTACAAATTTTATTGCTCATGTTGATATTTTTCCTTCGAGGGAGGTTGACACACAGCCACTCAAGTGTCCCAGTTCTGACTGACTCAGTAGGCGGGAAGAGTAAGTCCGCATGCCAGTGAGTGGAGTGACCCATTTGATACATTTGCTGGAAAATATAGAGTGTGTTGTGGTTTTTACACTAACAGATGCTGAGAAGCTGATCCTGTTATTTTTCACAGTAACGTTTCCTGGCTTGCACCTGGCATGCTAGGTAATGTCCATATGTTGGTCATACCCAGTATTCAAGGTAGAAAGGCGAAAGGCTCAGCAGAGTAGAGGAAGGGTGAGTGGGAGGGACAGATTATACTTTTTTTTTTTTTTCAAGAGCAGTAGCTATTATACTGTTTTGATTGTATCTGTGGGATAGGAGACACTATCTTGAATCAGAAGACAATAAAAACTGTAGTCTGACTTGATAACACTGGGCAAAATATGGAAATTTTCCCCATCAATGAGGCGGAGATGGGAATCATATCTGCCTATGTGCTACATAGGGCTGCTGTGAGTAATGAATGGGATCACACGCTAAGTTACTAATGCTCGATGACGATGCCACTTGTGTGTATGTATTCATATAACCCAGTTTTGGGTGTACTGAGAAGCCACACATTCAACTGATCACTTATTGATCACTTGTAAAATCACAGTCCTAGGCTGTGAGACAATGAACTCTCAGGTGCTTCGTATCTAGATAAAGAAATGGAGAAGACAAGGGCCCAGAAGATAAGGCAGAGTACAGATGGAAAGGAAATAAAGATGCTAAATATAGACTATCATTGACTATAAATCCTGAAGAGTACAAGTTCCCTGAGACCTGAAAAATTCATAGAAGTTTACTTCGTAGGGAAGGCTGTGGAGAATGACTGTGTTTTGAATTGGAGAAGACAGTCCAGGTGTCTGGTCATCAGGAGCAAAGGCATGTTGAGGAAGCAGGAAGGAAGCCAGATCAGCGAGAACCATCAGCAAGTGGGGACTGGCTGTGTAGCGAAGTTTGCTCATGCATTCTTTTTGTGGGTGCTGCCATCGGCTCCAATAACAATGGAACCTACCTAGTCATTGCTCATAAATTTGTGCTTCTTAGGACAGCAGCTGTGATGAACAGTGCTTGGGGACACCTCATTAACATGTGACATACACTGTGGGCTGGCCTTTCTCTTTGTAAAGAATTATCTGTCGGGGTGCCTGGGTGGTTCAGTCCATGGAGTGTTGGATGCTTGATTTCGGTTCAGATCATGCAGAGTCTCGTAGTTGTGGGATCGAGCCCTGCATCAGGCTCTGCACTCAGTGGGGAGTCTGTTTGAGATTCTCTCCTTCCCTCTTCCTCTGTCCCTCATCCCCCAAAATGAATAAAGAAATTCTTAAAAAGAAAATTTACCTGTTGCTCAGTGACATTTACTGGGCAGTTTTGGGGTGCTGGGCATCAAGAAAGGTTATAAAGAAGGTAGAGAGCACGCAAGATACCTGGCCAAATCATTCTAATTATGCACATAGGATAAAACACAGATGTAAAGAGAAGACATCTTTATAGAACAGGATAGCTGCCTGTGTTAAGAAAGAATGTCTTTTCTTGAGAAACAGCGTAATAGAACACTGGGTGAAATTCCCTGTTGTCAGCACAGGTGGGGTTGTTAAGAAGTTGGTGTGTGTGCAGAACAGTGCTTGGAAAACCTGAAATCATGGTTTGACTGTGCTTCTCCTGCAATACAGAGGCCCACTCAGCCTCAGTGAGCAGTCGGCATGCCTGGCAGGTTACCCATCATATCCTTATCTTGCTGCATCAGGGCAGCATGATGTGTTCAATGATTTCTTCTTTTTAATCCTCTTGCTCATCTTCTTTTTTATTCATGGAATGCATGTCTCCATTTATTCCTCCTTAGCCTGGCTCTTGGTGTAAGTTGGATGGTTTCTGTCCCCCGGGACTGATGATTCTTTTTCCTTGGGACCTTCATAGTGTTTTGGAGAAGGAGCTCTGGATGCTCCCTATTTCTTGCTAAGTGTTGGGGCTGACAACACCCCAAGAGGTGAGTTAGCTCCACCTACAATTCAGAATTACGTGCAGAGAAAATATAAATGGAGATACAAAAAAAAAAAAAAAAAATATGGTGTCAGTCTTGGAAAATGAGAGGAAGTCCCAGCTGTAGATGGTTTTCTATGCGCTCATAAACACAACTAATAGCAACAAGGAGAGCCACCTGTTTCCGGTAAGATACCTGCCAAATCTTTTGGAAGGTGAGGAGGAAAGACTGTTGGGGGTACTGGCTACAGAGGAGCTCCCCACAGCACGAGCTCCCTGGACCAGGGACTGGGTCTCTTTACTTCTCGGCCTAGTACAGCCCTGGGCTCGTCCTAGATGTCCTCTTAAGGCTTTGTGGACAGGAATAAGTGAACAAACTCCAAAAGACTCCAAAAGATGGACTGGAGGTAGCTTCAAGCCTAACTTCCGGATCTAGCAGAGAATTGTTCTGGCTCTGTATTGTCCTTGGACCCATCTCACGTTTTGGTAGTTTGGTGTTTCCCCTGGAATAAAACCACTATTTGAGACCTGAAGCCAGAAAGTAACCGTGCAGCTTCTGCTCAAGAAAAACTACTGGTGGCTACAATGTCTTTTTATTCCCAGAGTTTTTTTTTTCCTCTCAGACTCCTTGCTATTCATATTAGACTTCACTTTAAAATATCCTCAGAATTTTAACATTTACATTTTTTATATGAATTATAGCACTTAGCATGTGAAGCATTCAAAATCCATAGCTACTTATTTTCTAGATAAAAGATGCATAATTTCTCCTTGGACTAAATAGAAAAAAAATAGAAGAAAATTCATATTGTAACTTTGTCATTGTAATGTCCTCAGGGTTATTGCTTTTTTTTTTTTCTTTTTTAAAGAAAGATCTGTTTGTCTCACACTCTATGTAAGAATGGACAGAAGATACTGGCACTTTCTTTGACTACAAAGGAATCATAGTTCATGTCACTCAAACATTTTTTTCTCTCTCCTTTTTACCACCCAAAAAACGGAAGAGAACAAAACAAAAACTTTAAAAAGAAAACAAAATTCACAATAATAGCATCGACAATAAAAATAACAATGAACAAGAGGATTTAGGTGGAATGATACCAAAATTAGATCAGCAAATGAGATTTCAGAATTTCATGTGGCATATATAATTCTAAGTAAGAGATGTTTTCGATGTTGCTACCAAAGGAAAGTGGGAGAGAAAGAAAGACGAAAAGAGAAAAAAAGCAAAACGAAGAATAAGGTGTGTGTGGACCACTTTTTCTCGGCAGGAACACCATGAGCATTTGGGATAAGGTGGTCAGTCATATTTTACAAATACAATAAAAAAATTCTGATAGAGATTGAAAATGGGTTGGATTCCTCTTAATTAATTGTACATTTTATTCCCACTTCCAAAATTCCTAATGTTTTAAACTTTTTTAAGAGAGGATTTCTTTCCTGTGATAGTTTATAAATGTCTCAAAGTGTGGGTGTATGGCAAACCATTCCAAATTTACCCTCAGAGAAATATTCTTTAATTTTGACTGTTCTGGTTCTCCATTTGACTTTTGCATGAGAATCCTCAAGCTTTCTCTGCTCTTCTGTCTTTAAACACACATTCTCTTTGGGTAAACTAATTCATTCTCACGGCTTCACTGCTGTTGATGGCCTATGTTTTACACCCATCACAGACATTTCAACTGCTCTTCAGCCCC
Organism: Neogale vison; assembly: GCF_020171115.1. Lineage (NCBI taxonomy): Eukaryota > Metazoa > Chordata > Mammalia > Carnivora > Mustelidae > Neogale > Neogale vison. The sequence goes on along the minus strand of NC_058091.1, from coordinate 62,520,977 downwards.
GTGTCTTGAGCAGGGGTAAGAAGTCTGACTTTAGACCTATTTTCCTCATTTAAGAAAAATATGATAAAACTCGAATTCAGCTGCTTTTCTCTAGCTCCTTTTAATAAGGTCAATGACACCATCATTTATTGAGTTTTTTAATTTCACAAATATGAGTAGCTTTTTTTTTTTAACCTATGATGCTAAAGTTCTAGAACCAAATAGGCAGAGTCCCCAATCTCATAGAGTATTGTAGTCTATTGTAGTCCAGGGATAGAAATGTATTGATAAAATATTCACACAAATGTATAATGACTAATAGAGATAAAGGCTGTGGACAAACTACAGATACTTACCAGTGTATAATATAGATGTCTCAGTAAAAAATGACTTTCATGCCTGTATTTCCTTTACTCCCATATTTAATCAATCATGAAGACCTATTGGCCACACCCCTATTTTTCAAATTGCAGCTCTGTTAGGGGTCATCGATTTCTGACCTTCAGATTACTCTAGTTGCATCCTCCTTGCAGACCCTCCACATATAGCTGCCATGTTAATATTCTTAAATGTTCATCTCTATCACATCACTCTCCAATCTGAGAATCGTCAACAGTCCCCTAAGGTCTATGGAATCAATTTCAGGTAGATTTCTTTGCCCAAATGCTTTCACTGAACTCATTCAAAACATTTCTGTCACTACCTTCTGATTCAGCTTTACTCGTGCCGTCCTCCACACCCAGGGCTGCCTTCCTCCTCTTTGTTAACTTGCTATTTATTGAAGTCTATGATTTTCAAATTGCGAACCTTGAAGGGAGGGGAAACCCAAGTGAGGAATCCGGAAAGTGGAAAGGGTAAGATCTGGGCTCTGTTCTTATGGCTCTGCACTGGGTTTCTGTGTAAGATTTCATTGGAAGAAAAAGGCCCAACGTGAAGAAATACTTGAAGGTCTATGTAGTATTGCAGTTTCCAATTAAGATTCGTCTTCTCCCAGGAGCTGTTCTTCCTTAAGCCTCTTTTCCACGTTGACTTTTCCCTCTACTTCTAACACTGTGCTCCTGGGTGTGAAGCACTCACTTACCTATTGCCTTGCGTTGCATTTTTAATAAACTGGACTCCTTGAACCCTATTTTTATGCTTCTTTTGCATCCCTCTGGTATGTGTCTTATCTTGGTAAAAATGAGTGAATAAACCAACGAACACGTGTGTACTCGATGGTTATTTTAGCTAGTGAAAAATTTCTGTTTCTAAAATTAGAGTTTCAATCTAGTCTCCATTTTTGGCAACAAAATAAATAGAAATAATATCAAAAGTGACATTCTCGTTGGGTTCTTGGGCTATATGAGGATGAATCTACATAGATGGTCAAGGAAAAAAAAGGAGTGAGGAGGCTGTTGAGAGGAATTGAAAATGGTCTCTCTGAAACTTTTCATTCACTGGGATTGACCTCCTGCCCTGTTCTGTCTTCTTCACTCCCCTCAAAGTTTACATGGGCCTGTTGGCTAATCTGTGACATGGAGTTTCAAACTTTGTATCTTACCTCCTTTAGGACAGAATGGAAATCTCTTGTAAGTCAGTCCAAGGTCTCATTTGGTCAATTGTAATAATGTGAGTTTAATTGAATCACAAATATCGTTAACACTTATTATTCAAGTCTGTTCCTGAACTAGAAGAAAACACCGATCTATCCCAAATTCCCAACTGGGAACAAACAACAAAGAGAACAAGTCCCTGCAGTGACTTCTCCACTGAGCCCAAAAAACCACATCTGATAAGCCATGTAATTTGCTATAGCAATTTGTGCCAAAAATAAAGGCACACTTTTGCAGAGTCGCACATTTCTAAGAAAAACCGAACTCTGCCTCGTGCTAATCCAGCTTTTTCTTTCTTTTTCGAACTTGATGTTCACGGCTACGAAATACCAGGTTGCGTCTTAGTCCCATACATCTATTCTGTTGGCGGCCCTTGGCCAAATGGCGAGGCCCATCCTCTGCCAGTGCCCCCAGGCCTCTCCCGCTGTCACACTGAGCCATGAAGGGTGAGCTAAGGTGACAGCAGTGGTCTGTTTTACAACACCCCAATAACATGATGTCTTTAACAGCACAGCAGAATCTTGGCTGATGGCCCTGGTTAAAGGAAGAGAGGCACAGAATCTTCGAAGTCATCAATTTTAATGAGCGCCGCAACTATTCCAGTAAACGAGATCCCTTTATTTTTGTTTGCTTGACAAAGAAACCTGATACAACCAAGACATTTATTCCTTTTTAGTTCAACACCAGGACAGGAACTCGTTTTTTTCACCACCGGTATTAAGCCCCCAGTGGTGATAAAAATTCCTGTGCTGTCTTCCTGGAGGCAAAGAATAAAAGAAACTACAAGGGGTAGGGGTGGGGGTGGGGTTGGGAAGAACAACAACAACAATACAAACTTCTGAAAACATTCAGGCTTTTCTTTTGGCTCAGAGGTTAAACATGAATTGTTTGAGTTCCCTTGGCCAATGGACCTCATAAACTTGGATAGTTTTGTGGAAGTTACAACAGAAATAAAAAATTTCATATGCATTTTCAAAGGCAAGGAATACTCAGTACTGTTTGCGGGGGTGGGGGGTGGATGGGGAAGAAATAAGCAGATAAAGCCAGAAGAAGATGAGAATTTGCCTAATTTATTTATAACTTAATGAATTAAAATATTTTGAAGGAATATTCTGAATTTTCTGGGCAAATCACACTAGAGGTACTAAGTAATTCCTATAGTTCATAAGGAGATAAACAACAGGTAAATTGCTTGAGATGTTTGTGTATCACAAAGAACAGCAACCTGGCTTTTGTCTCTAATCTTTTTCATCTGTGTGCAAACTCGCTGAACTCTCATTCCAGATCTGGAGGCAACAGGCAGGCATTTGTTTTAACTCCTTAAGTAAACTCAAGTTCTAGAATCGTTAAAGTTGAAAGTCCTTGTACAATTGCTAAATTACACTGCTCATTAGGAAGGGATTCGTAGCAAGGGCAAGCCGTGCCATTCCTTATGATTTTTTCAATCAAAAAAAAAATCTTTCTCTTCTCTCTTAAAAAGTTCTTTAATACAGGGGAAAAAAACAACTCAGAAGAAAAAAATTACGCAAATGGCAAGGTAGTGACAGGACATCTATCAAGGTGGCTCTGAAAATTCCAATTTTTAAAGTGCTATAAAAATATCATTATTAATGATGATTGACTGGGTTTTCAGAGCCGAGATATTTCAAGGCTGCTAAGTTAGAGTGGAGTGAGAAAGCAGGGGTGCTAAAAATGGCTTCAGGGTTCCCTCACTTTGTTTCTTCATTGATTTTTAAGTAACATGTGAGCACACTCAAATTGATGATTTTCATTTTGAATTAGTTTGGCCTCTGTCACGGAGAGCCTTCCATCTTTTCTTGAGTGTCAGTGTCTAATTCTTCTTCATCAAATCCCCAGCAGGAAGATTTGGATCTTATTACTTTTTGTGTTAGAGTTTTACCATTTACAGGAAATTGAGACACAGAGAAAAGGAGAGAGGAATCTATCCACATTTTCAGTTAAACTTACCCAATGGCAGAAGATTGACTTCCCTCCTGGACCTGGGATGGGACAGTCCCAGGAGGTGGGAGAGCTGAGACCCTAATCTAGTACTCCCTTGAGATATTTTGTTTGTTTGCTTGTTTGTTTTTATTTCTTTCAGATTCCTGAAAAATCTTAGCTCTGGGTCTTTGTAAATTGGATACCTTGTACCTGTAGTCTTTATGGACCTAGACGTCCTTTCCATTTTACAGATGGGGAGATTAAGTCTAGGGAAAGCATGTAGGACTGGCAAAACGGTATTAGATTTTGATATGGGTAACTGTTCCCATGAAAGTCTTCTATTTTGCACTGTTTTCAGTCACTGCCAAGACTGGGGAAAATGACAAGGATAGTTTTGTAAAGTGTAACTAAAACATGCTTGAAGAACCTTGCAGAAAGATTGTCCTGTTTAGTGTTTAGGTAAGGCCCAAGGTCCAACTTGAACTTCTCTAAGGACTCAGGGAAAAACACATCAACACTGACAAAATCAACCGTCGACTAAGCAAAAATCTTTTCCTTTCTACCCTTGAAAGCTTCTTAACTCTCAGCCCTCTGCTTTTAACTGTGAGCCTTGCTTCACTGTGTCTGAGGACTCGAACATTCTCCAGTCCTCTGGGAAGACACCAGCTTGTCCTTTGACCATGTGCCAAAGGTGGAAAAAAAGAAGAGCTTCAGAAACTGTGAACCAGGAAATTTTTTGTTTGTTTGTTTTTTTAAAACGAGATTTGCCAACCGTGCCAAGAAATGTTGTCTAAGTTACAGACTATTCGTCTTTATAATCACCGTTCCTTTTTCTTTTCTGAATCCTGCATTTTCAGGGAGGGTAGATAATCTTTGGCATTATCCTCATTGGCCCAGCTAAGTTCTCAGTCCCTTGGGGTCCTACTGACTCTATAAACTTTCAGCTTCTAAATCCAGTGCTGGCTCACCCAGGAAGGGAAAAGGCAAATTGAACAATAAAATTCAAGCTGTAGCTTCCGTTGTAACTCAAGAGCAGAAAATGTTTTTAATGTCCAAGAGCACATAAGTGCCATTAATCACCAAGAATTTATTATTTCTCATTGGGGGCCCCAAAGAAACACTGTTTTGCCCAACTCTATTATTATTTGGAATTTGAAAAGCTTTTCAAAACCTATTACCTGATTGAATATTTACCTAGGGCTAAGAATTTCAGAAGTTCTTTCATAGAACTTACATATGCCAAAAAAGAGAAAGTAGCATTTCTCTTCATTTCTTTTCTTTTTCATTTTTCCCTTGTGTTTCTCTTCCTTTCCTTAGTGACCCTTACTGTGTCAGCCTTTCTCTGCATGATCAGTTTGCTGTGATCTATGGAAAACTCCCACCTCAGGAATTTGAAGCCCGTGGTAAGTCTTTTTATTTTTTGAGTCCAGGCTATAGATTATTTTTGTTTTGAGAAAGTCTCAGAGGCTTGTAATATAGTCCCAGTTTTTTCTTTTTTGAATTGCATAAATAAATTAGACCTTTTTCAGGGGGAGAGATTTTTGCAGGCATAAGGTCAGGATACATTTCTAGTGTATCTCAAAATGTTAAGTATTACTTGGGTGTTCACACAATAAGTTGATAAGATCCTTCCTTCCTTCCTGCCCTCCTTCTCTTCCTTTTCTTTTCTCTCTCATCCCTTCCCTCCTTTTCTTTCTTTCTTTCTTTCTTTCTTTCTTTCTTTCTTTCGATGTTCCTAAGTACAGTAAATCAACATTGAAAGAATGTTATAAACCCATTTGTTGGTAATTCTTAGACTACATTAGAATAATTGATTTGAGGAACCTAAGTAAATATTTACCATAACAAACCCACATTTCCTTTTTCATGTGGAAGAGAGCTGCATTTTCTTTCAAGCACAGAGATCATATCAAAACTTATGTTAAACAACAGGAGCTTCAAATTCATTCTCTGGTTTGGGGGACATAACTTCTTGAGGAGTGAGATGACAGTTAAACTCGAGTATTTAAGACGCAAGGAATAATTTTAAAAAGGTTTCCTTTCCTGGGTTAGGATGAACAACTTGAATAGTGTAGAGCACTGTAGTTTCCTATGCTCCATCCCAGTGGGGAACTGATGGAGGAAGACCACTGCATTTGTTGAAAGCCTATGGTCTGCCAGGCTCCGTATGTATTCTCCCCACAGCACTGCAGGGTGGGTATCGTTATCCTTATTTCAGAGAGGAAGGTACAGAGGTTCAGAGGGTTTAGGTGATCTAATCAATGTTAAAAGCTTAATAAATAGCAGCTCTAGGAAGATCTCTTTGTGACTCCAAATCCATGCTTTTCTCCCATGATAGCCTATTGCTTCCAGTAGGCGAGAAGGCTAATTTAACATCTACCATCACTGCCTATCTACACAGGTAAATGCACAGAGAATACTAACTCTTTTAGTGGTCTGCCAACCGGAGGTGGGAGAGGCCATTGCCTTTGGCTAACCCATCTCTCTAAGAATCTTGAGGATGAACAATGTGTCTTCTTTTTCTCACTGTATTGCCTGAGGGAAATGAGCAGTTCAGAGAGGCCACTCCAGGATTTCACCCAGTGGCTGAGTGCTCAAGCTGAGGACATCCAGCGTATGCAACCACTGTTGTATCAGGTGCAGTGAAATAGACCAGAATCAGCCTGGACATTCCTGTGATCTTCAGCTGTGGTCTTTTTACAAGGCGTTGAGTCAAGACAACCTCAACTGACAGGATCAGAACAAGTTCTTGGTGGGGCAAGGGTGGTTTTGGGCCTAAATGTAGTTGTAAAATAGACTTATTTTATGGGATACAGGCTTCCCTCTGAGAGCTTTTGTCTCTATTACAGAAATCCCTTTCCCTTCAGCACACTGGACCTTCATACTCATTCCACTTTCTCCTTAACACAATCTGATGTGGCAAGCTATCACCTGGAAAGAATCTAATCAATTATATCACTACTTACAGGTATGACTGATGGTGGAATTTCAAGAATCAAGGGAAGCAAGTGAAGAAGAAACTTCAAAGCAGCAGAAGTTTCTTAACACCCTTCGATGTTTAGGATACAAGTGACCACTTATTCAGGAGGCATTCCTGGGTGAGACTGATCCTGGAGGTTTATGGAGAAAGGCTAATGGAGGTGGTAGAAGGGTGCTTGACCAGAGTGTGCCTCTGGAAAAACAAAAACAAAAACAAAAAACCCAAAACCAAACCCCAAAAGTCCTTTTGCTGGCATCTTTTTGTTCTGGTATCTTCCAAGTCAGTCTACTATGTACTCTGACATTTGGATTGAAGTTGACTGTGGGGTTGGGGGTGGTGGTGGTGGTGATGGGGTGGTGGATGGAAGCATTTTCTTTCCTGCAGCTGGATTCTCAGCTCTCTAGAGGGAGACCAAGATGATTCCTTTTGTCATTTTAACTTGGTCAGAGATCCTTCCTAGAGAAGAAGGAGTGATTATGAAGATTGATGGCCTAGACAAGGGAGAAGAAAAATGCAATACAGTTTTTATTTTTTTTATTTATTTATTTTTAAAGATTTTATTTATTTATTTGACAGAGAGAGATTACAAGTAGGCAGAGAGGCAGGCAGAGAGAGAGAGAGGAGGAAGCAGGCTCCCTGCTGAGCAGAGAGCCCGATGCGGGACTCGATCCCAGGACCCTGGGATCATGACCTGAGCCGAAGGCAGCGGTTTAACCCACTGAGCCACCCAGGCGCCCGCAATACAGTTTTTAAAAAGTAGTCTGCAGACTGGCTGTGATGCCAGTAGGATATGATGAGGTTTTCCTAAAGCCTTTTCCATATCTGTTGTTTTATTGAAGTCTAAAACTTTTGGTTGTGGAGTTCTGGAATTTTCCTGGAGTGTCAGCCATTTACCTCCCCTCTTACTGACTGTGGATACCTAGGGCAGAAGGACGTGGCCAATTTGTAACATGATCCGTGGTATATAAAAACATTTTCTAAGAAGGAGCTTTCTTCCACAGCCATTTCAGAAGCACTAATATTTTATCTAGAGGATGAAGAAATACTAAGAGCAAAGCCACTGTTGCAACCTGTGGCAGGGTAAGTAGATAATATGTTTCTTTTGTGCTTGAGGGGTTGGCCAACAATGTTTGTGGTAATTATAACTCATTTCTTGCTTAAAGGAGAAGGTGAAAGGGCTTGAGGAACACCTCTGTGTACTCCACACTGTGAGAAGGATGTGTTGAGAAACTAACACAAAAAATAAGCCAGATGAAAAAAACAAGGAGAAGGAGAAGGGAAATCTTGGTCAACGAGTAGATGTGATAAATTAAGCGGCTTTTCCCATTGGTAGAAATTAGGCTTATTCATACTTCTTTTTGGCTTTGTTTTTAAAATATGCATCCTTCTGTCAGAACACTGCTCTAGTTGTTTTCTACCCATTTCTCTAAGTGTGCCTACCCCCACTGTGTTGTGAACTACATGAGGGTAGGCGTCCTCTTTTTTTGTATCCTTAGCATCATGCTGGATACAGAATAGTTTTGCAATAAGTGACTAATGAATGACTGAAATTATTTTTTATGTTATAGAATTTTAATTTTAAAACAGTCACTTCCCTGGGAATGGGACACTCCTGTGGGTCATCTCAGAGAATTTAGGGGGTGAGTAGAACCAACAAGCTGACCTGAGTAGGGCTAGATTATGGACTAGTTGAGGAACATAATCTCATTTACCATAAATTGACAATCTGGAACATGAATATGGCGATTTGAGCCAAAGGTAATTCCTCAAGGCAAAGAAGAGTATAGAAGATTGAAGACTATAGCCAGATTCCAGAAAGACATGCTCCTGGCAGGGCTGGCTTCATGGGAGTGCAGCCTGTGTAGTCACATGGAATCCTGTATCAGAGGGCCCTGCATGTGGTCTATGGTGTCCTACTGCAGTCTTGAAATTCTTAATAAGGTTTTAAAAGAGACCTACAATTTCACTTTGCAGTGGGCCCTGCAAATTAAGTAGCTAGTCCTGGCTACTACTAAGATGATGGGAGCCACAAGGGCCAAGATCAGAGAAACTGCACCGGTTAGTGTCTGAGCACAGCAGGGGAAGAAGCAAGTACTGGTTGTAAGAACTCATCTTATCTGCCCCCTGAGGGTGTTGCAGGCACTGCATAGGGCAGATTTCCTGGAAGGGTGAATGATAGGACCACTCGTCAAGGAAAGACAGTATCCTCTGGGGGAGGAGTGTTCAGGGAGTTAGGGGGTAATGGGAGAAACAAAAGGAGGGCTTGCAGGGCTGGAAGACTGGGGTAGTCTCAGGAAGAGTGGGGACATACCTGCAAATTCAGAGTGAAATAACCTGAAATACAGAGAAGGAATCTATAGGTATTTATATTCTCTGTTCCCAAATAGGGCCCCCTAGGAATGCCAGAATGACGAACCTGCAAAGCTCCACACCAGGGTCAGATATTAAGATGTGAGTCGTAGAACACACTAAAAATCCACAAAACCTCACCCTAGTTTCTAAGTATACTAGAGAGAAGGGAAGTCAGTGATTACATGCCACGGAAAATAGCTAGGAGAACTCTTGATTTATATAGCTAGGAGATTTCTAGATTTTGGGGGGTAACTTTTTCACATTTGTTGTCATTAAGCCATCTACTTCTCCATAGTAATAAAATGCTACTGTCTTGACCTGGAAGGCCCTGTGTACTTATTCTGGGCTGTAACAAGAAAGGGAGGAAGGGGGGTGAGTCATATTTGTACTCTGTAGAATACCTTAGGCAAAGCCTACCTTATAAAGAAACAAATCATAGGACATGGAGTAGAAGGGCACAGCTTTTCTTGTTTGTTCGTTTTGTTTTTTTGAAGGTTAACTACTTGGGACCCCTATAAGAATGGTGACAACGTGACACAGCTGAGGATGAGCAAGAGGAAATTAAGCTGTGTGGAACTTTATGAGGTTCTTCTCCTGGAGGGTAATTCCAGACATATTCAAGTAGAGGCATTATCCAGGCTCTGAGAGATTCCAAGAGATTCCTAAGCATTCCAAAAATGATGGAAGTCTTATCTCAAGCAAATAAAACCATACATATCCTAATTATTTGATAGTGAACTCTCTGCTGGTTGGGATGAGGTAGTCATGGGTCTACATGCTATAACTTCTCAGAGCAGGCATCCACATATGAGGGAGGAACTGCCAAGATCACCAACCTCACCAATTCCTGCTACTCTGATTGTTGACGTGGGAACAAAAGTTGTTGTCTCAGGATCTGCATCTCTAGGATCAGGTTGGAAAGAGAAAACATGTAAGGTGGGGTAGGGCTTTTTTTTGTCTTCTTTTGGTTTGTGGCTGTGACTCTGGAAGAAGAAGGTGGGTAATGTCTGGTTACATAGAAGGTATCTAAAGGAAAGAATTTTGTCTTCTGGATCATGATAGGACGTCAGTAGGTTGAACTACTGAAAATGGAAATGGGCACTGGATCAAAGCAGAGAACATATTTAACAAAGATGAGTGAATAAAGGGCAGTAAGAAAAACCAAGACCAGCTACCAAGTAGGTAATAAGGACAGTGGGCACGTTAGAGAAAGGGTTTGCATATTAGAGCTGCTCCTTAGTAATTATCACTCTTTCATTTGTTCAGCAAATAATAGAGATATTCACTGAGAACAGTATTTTTGGGGATGGCTGGGTGGCTCTGTGGGTTAAGCATCTGACTCTTGATTTCAGATCAGGTCACGATCTCAGCGTCATGGGATCAAGCCCCATGTTGGGCTCTTCACCAAGCATGGAGTCTGCTTGAGATTCTCTCTCTCCCTCTCCCTTTGCCCTTTCTCCCTGCTTACTCTCACTCTCTCCCTCTCAAAAAAGAAAAAAGAATATTTATGTTCTTAAAAGACTATATATGTCAACACAGAAAAGGAGGTGGCAAAAGAACTCAAAGTTTTAAACCCCCAAAATAAATATACTGTTATTGAGAGGACTAAGATTTAATGGGATAAAACTCAGCCTGAAAATATCAAGAGAAAACCATACTTTATTCAAAAACTGTTATGGGAGAAGGAAAATAGAATAGTACTATATATAACAAAGGTAAATACCTAGTTAGAAACAAAGCTCAAGCAAAAAAGAAATCAACCAATTTGTTGTCATAAAAGAATACCGCTCAAAGCCCTTGGGCAGAGGAAAGATACAAATATTGTTTTTAGGGTTAAAGGTGGTATGAAGTAACTCTGCAGCAAGGAGAGAATTTGACTATCTTTTGGAAAATTAATTTTGATAAAATTAAAGTACTTGATATGTGCTTCACTTTTAATGTTCACATTTTTTATCTCTCAAATGATGTCCTGGACAAGGGCAAATTGTTATTGGTCTGTAATAAGATCAAAGTAAGTATTTGGATACTTTTATAGCAATTTTCATCATCACAACATTTTGATTTTATTTTACAAAATTAAAACCAATCCTTCGCTGCAGATGCTAGAGAGGCATTATCATAGTTCATGATAAAATACAATTCAGAAAATGTACTGCTTTTTGGAATACAGCTTATTGGGAAAGGGATTTTTTTTTTAAAGATTTTATTTATTTAGGGAAAGGGATTTTAAAGAGAAAATGAAAGAACGTGGGAATTTGAGTATATATTTGACTATTATCCCAATGAGAAAAATGAGGGAAATCTTCTCAAAAGTAATGTTATTGTATTAGCAGCACTCTTGATGAGAAAAAGGCGTGACCCCTTTCTACTGAGTATTTATTATATACTAGATAGTTCTATTTAAATTATCTTATTTAATCTTTACCCTTCGGATAAGTGATACTATTCTAGTTTTTATGGAAGGGAGACATAAGGTTCAGTGACTTCAGAGGGTTGCATGGTAGCCCCCCAAAAGGTATGTCCACATCCTAATCCCCAGAACCTGTGAATGTTACCTTATATGGCAAGAGATATAATTAAGAATGTTGAGAGGAGGAGCTTGCCATAAATGGGCCACACATATTCTTATAAGATTGACACACAGAGGAGAAGATGAAGAGGAAACAGACAGAGGGTGGCCATAAGCCAAAACACACACACACACACACAACAACAACAACAACAACAACAACAACAAACAATAATGACTGAGCCACTAGAAGCTGGAGGAGGCAAGGAACAGATTCTCCCTAGAGTCTTTGGAAGGATTGTGGCCTTGCAGACACGTGGTTTCGGCTTCTGGCCTCCGGAATTGTGAGGGAATACATTTCTCTGGCTTAAGCCATTTTGTTTGCAGTAATTTGTTACAACCACTTTAGAAACCTAATATAGTGACTTAAAGAGACTTCTAGAAAATGAAAAATCTATTACTTAATCTCAGGTCTAACTCCAAGTTAGGACATGGTCTCATACACTGGGTTTCAATGTTCATTCCTCTACTCACTATACTTGGCTTTCAAAGTCTTCACTCCTTCTGCTAAAAACAAAGTGTCAAAACCAAATTAACAATGTTATTGTGAGGGTTGAATATGATGCCATATGTGTAAACTTCTTGGAAATTGTAGTGCACTATTCAAGTACTAATTACCAAGACATGCTTCCCCCAGAGAGACTGAAGAGATGACGTTAACCCTTTCCATTGACTACCTGTCTGTTGCTGACGCAATGGCACTGGGTTGCCCACACTCCGGCTATCGCAGATGGCAAAGTGGTTGTACACCTCTCTCTAATGCACCGCCCTAACATCATGTGCCTGTGCACGTCCTGAGCAATTCCTTCCTTCCTCTCTCCCTCCTTTCTTCCTTCCTTCCATCCTAAAAAAATATTTTACTTATTTTTAGAGAGAGAAGGAGAGAGAGAGAGCAAGTGAGGGGAAAGGCAGAGGGAGAGAATCTCAAGCAGACTCCCCACCAAGAGTGGAGCCCAATGGGAGGGGCTCAGTCTCATCCTCTGTGAGCTCACCACTGGAGCTGAAACCAAGAGTCGGCTGCTCAACCCACAGAGCCACCCAGGCACCCCTGAGAAATTTCTACTTGAAAGAAAACCTCAGAGCTACCATGCCAGAAGAAAAGAATTGTTTCCTGCAATGTATATATTTTTTCAGTATTCAGAGGGACAATACTAAATAACTGTGTTCAACAGGTAAGTTCTTTTTCACCTGTTTACTTACACTCTGCCTTGTTCCAGAACAGATTTAAGGTGGATTGTCGACTGATACCATACAAGATGAAATCAAATGAAAAATAAGGGGCGAGGAAAGGAGGACAAGGGGAAAACGAGACACAGAAAACTTAAAGGAAGCCAGGAGTGGGACAGACTGGCTGCCATCGGTAAGGTCCCTTGCCCTCACCAGGGTTGGCTATGCAGTCATCCCTGAGCTTTCTTGTCATTAATAGGAAAAAAGGACTCTAAGTCAAGGTTTCCCCCCCCCGCCCCCAACATCCCCTAGGGTGTGGTTTGAATCTCTCAGGGCACTGCCTATGGCAGATCAAGGCCCCAAAGATCTTGACATTGAGCATCTCAACAATTATTTTCATCTGAATTGAAAATAAATCAGTAAAGCATCAAGGAAATTTGTGTCTCCGAGGAACGTAACTTTCTGATGTAGTATCTGATATAAACTCTCTATAGAATTTATACTTGCAGAAACCATGAACATACTAGCTATGCAGGATTACTGTAAATCAGACCCACCAAAAGCAATGACTTCAGTTTCAGCAACATTCACCCTCAGCCCTTCCTTCTCGGTACTAATCAGGGCAAGCTTGATCTGCGGCCATCTAAGCTGTGTCAGCTTAGAAGACAAGGTTTATTTATTTCTTCACTAGAATGGGGGGAAATACATTGTTTATAGAAAAGTGCCATTAAATTATTAAAATTCAAGTGAAAAAAAAAAAGGCACATGTCTGTTTTTACCCCTACTGAACTCGCTACTTGAAGACTAATTCAGTTACTGTTTTGGCGTGAATTGTGACCTAATTCATCACAGGGAGCCCTTTATGATGTTGCAATGCTTAAAATAAAAACATTTACAAGGACTATATTATACCATTTTGTAGTGAAAATTGATGGTGGGTTCATAACCACTGCTGTCAAGCCACTTTAAACCTGAATTCTCTCTCTCTGCTCTCTGGCAGGGGTTGACAAGCTTTTTCTGCAATGGGCTAGATAATAAATATTTTAGGCTTCATGGACCATGTGTTCTCTGTTGTGACTATTCAGCTCTGGCACTGTGGTGAAAAAACAGCCATAGAAAATCCATAAGCCAATGGGTGTGGCTGCATTCCATTAGAATCTTATTTATAAAAACAGGTAGAGGGGTATCTGGCCCAGAAACCATAGTTTGCTGGCCCCTACTCTATGATGTAGAACTGCCTTTTTTTAAGTTCCTGTTTGAGGCCCTCACCACATTCCAAACTACTTTCCAAGAGCAATGTTAGTTTGATAGTTTACTTCCCTGAAGATGATGGGGAAGCCCCCCTGTTAGGTGAGAAGACATTGCATTTTGCAATCGATCATTGCCACTGGCATGCTAGTTACTTAAAGCATGGCACTCTTTATTGCGTCAGTAAGACAGAAAAACCATGTTCTTGATTTCCAGGCTAGCCTCAGCCTCGATATATCAGCAGCCTCCCAACTTGTCAAGTGCTGGCTTAAACACAGATAAGGGAAATCGCCTACTGGTCACAGTCACTAATTCATGACTCTTGATTTAAAATGTTCAGCTTTGCATGAAGCCAGGTTATAAGAACATTTATTCACAGGTGTACAATGTTACCTTCCATCCTCTACAAGGACCCTCCCAGAATGACAACGTGACACCACAACTTTATCTTTTATTAAGGACATATAGAACAGTGACCACTTGGAGAACATATTTCCTCTCTTGTAAAATTGCTGTTGAAGACACTTTTTGTTAGACTCTTTTGTGTCCTTTATGGGAAACTCTATCAGGGGTCCCTCTTAGAGTTTAGCACCATGACAAAGTGTGTCCATTGTTACACTTCTTGTAATTAACCAGAGAGTGCAGTGTATCTCCTCCCGTGTTGCCTTCCAGTCCAGGATCTTAGCTGTTTCCAAAAAGTGAAGCTAAGTATATGTTCCATTGCACAGATTATATTTAGCCAAGGTTTTCTTTCCCATCCATCTCTCCTTTTTCATTCTTGAGCTCTGCATCTTTTCCTAGTTTTGCTGTATCTGATCCTACTAGCATCTTAATGTAGACTATCAAAGGTTTATAAATAATGAATAAATAATAAACTTGGGGCTTGTTGAAAATGTTAAAGACCACAAAAGGGCATTTTCATCTGTGTTTGAAAATAGAAGAACAAGGAAGTGAGTACCAGGCTGCCGTGGCAGATGGTGTAATGATAACAGATAATAAAACTATTCAATATGTAGCTTGCTTTCAAATTGTGCAGCAAGGAAAGCGGTCTGAAGGCTAGACGGGTAAGAACAAATAGCTACCTTGAATTATTTTTTTTAAGAATCTTTGTTTTTTGGGGACTTTTTCTTTTCTTTTACACCTTGTCTCATTTTATCTTCACCCTGTGAGGTAGTCACAAGTAGTTATTATCCTTCTTTACCCAGGAGGAAACTGTGACTCAGCGTTAAATGACTTGGCCACATCCACAAACAATGCGGGAAGGCAGTGGCCTGCCACTCTATGCAAATGAGTGGAAGTCAGCTAAAGCCTGGTCACATTAAATGAGTTTTAGCTGCTGTCACAGGGGCAAGTGATGCCGGGCCACTCAGAAGGCTGGGGTGTGCTGGGCCAAGAGTAGATGCTCAAAATACCCTTTTTGAATGAGCGAATAGGAACTGAGGACTCATCTCAGGAGTTACTGAGATACTGCAGAGACCAAAGATGAATGAATAAGGCAAATCTCAATCCATTTTTCAAAAAGAGGGAGAGATTCCGCAATCCATAAACAGGTCAGCTTTTCTTAGAGGCCGTCCCAGAACAAAGCAAGAATGGACTCTTAAGCTAATGGTTTGTGAGTATTAACTAAGGAATGTGGTGGTTACTAGGAGTGAACATGGGTTTATAAGGAACGTCATGTTATGCTGGCTTAATTTATTTTCTTGCTTTTGGGATAGAGCTCCTTTAAAAGGATCAGGGGATTGGCTAGGAAAATTAAAATTTCACAATAACATAAAAATAGAATGACTCGTTGAACACTTCCTACATGCCAGGCCCTATTTGCCTTATTTCATTTACCCCCAAAGAATTCTAGCAGGTAGGTAGGTGGTTTATCTCTCTTGTTACAGATAAGAAACAGAGGATCTGTAAGAGCAAGTCGTTTACTCAAAGTCACATTACTAGTGAGTGACTGAGCTGGAACTGAAGCCAGATTTATCTGATTCAAAGCTGTTGACAGTAACAATTACACCATATTGTAATTGACACACAGTGGGCTCATGAGATCTGGAGGCTAAGGGAAGCTAAGGCTACACAGGTTGGGTCATAATACCTTTAAGCAGACTCACAACAGCTTGAAAACAAACCTAGAGCACATGGATTGATATTTTGGCCTTGATCTGCTTAACTTTTGAATCAATGATTCAAAACCAAGGAGAGAACCCAGTCTTATCACCGCTACTAACTAACATTTGCATAATGTGTCCCCTTTTGTGGAACAATTGCTTCTAGCTTGTCACACGTGATTCTCATGCTTTAAGAAGACTTATTACTAGCTCCTACACCCCTCTCCCCATGCCTACCCCCCCATTTTTCTTTACAGTGAGCAGAATTGGAGTTCAAGGAAATCAAATGACTCAATCAGAGTCATATAGTGAATAATCTGGGGACTTCTGTTTTCTGTCACACTGCAACAGATATGGAGTCATGATTAGAAATAATATCAAGACATGCAAATGCCAGATCAAAACCATTGGGATGAAATATGAAGGTGATGAATGTAAAGTCTAATGTTGCAGTAAAAAATGTTTTAGGTTGAATGTTCGAGGTAAGCCAACAGTTCCTTGTGATTACTCACAATGCTAATTTAGTCCTGGCCTGGATGAACGGAAGCATGTCTATATCATGCCACGCAGAACTCCCACTGAACACGGACACTTTCAAAACATATGTGGAGCCTGTATTTCCTTGATTCAGTATTGATCAGAAACTTGGGCTAAGTAAAGAGTACCTAGAGGCAGGTAACTACTGTGAGACTGTGGGTTACATGTGCTGTTGCAAGAGGGGGAGGAAATGAATAGAAATTCTAATTTGTGGCAGACTTTTGAGAATGATCATATGGAAGAGGAAGAATAATATTTTCTTCTGGGTTGGTCTAGGTCTAACAGGTGTAAGTGTTAGAAGGTCAGAGTTTGGCTCCCATAAGGGACTTCTAGCAAGTGATCTGCTCCCAGGGAAATGAGCCTTGTGGTGAAGTTTTAATGCTGTATCATGGGAAGAGTTCCCTCAGGGGCAGCAGTCTTTCTTGCTCTTAGAGCCAAGTAAAAATTATAATGACTTGTGGCTCATCCAATCTAATATTAAGTGACTGTTCCTAAATGTACTCTAGGAGCGTGAGGAAGATTCCCAGTTTGATTTCCACCTGGCTCCAAGGGAGGCCTGGAGTATAATAGATACTCAATAACTATTTATTGAGATGAATCTCCAAAAGGTAGAGGAAAGGACTAAGGGTGAGTGGTGAAATAAGGACCGGGATACATCATTCCTGATGTAATTAACATTCCCTGGGTCATTGTGCGTGAGAGGCAACAGCTAGAAGTCCAGTTCCCAGTGTGTGTACTCACCAGTGTCCTTTCTTGGAATGTGATTCCTCCTGGAATTTCCCCTGACTCAGCCTCTCACTTTGGTTAGGTCTGCTCAAAAGGCACCTCCTCAGAGAGAAGTCTATCTGAACTCCATCACTTAAACTCCATCACTGCCCTGTACCCCTACCCTGCTCTATCACTTCTTAGCATTTTCCATTGCCTGATAATACACAGCCACTCCCCCACCACAATGTCTCCTGTCATTTGAACGTTAGCTCTCTGGTTGCAGAGATTTTATTTTGTTCTTGCTTTTTACGGATTGGATTTCATCTCCTCAAAATTTATGTGTTGAGGTTCTAACCCCCGGTACCTCAGACTGTGGTCTTGTTTGGAAGAGGGGTTGTTGCAGATGTAATTAATTAAGATGAAGTCACACTGAAGGTGAGCCTTAATCCAGCATCACGGGTGCCCTTATTAAAGGGGAAATTTGGACATGGAGACGAGCACACAGGGGGAATGTCATGTGAAAATGAAGGCAGAGGTCCAGGAGATGCTTCTACAAACCAAAGAATGCCAGAGATTGCCAGCAATCCATCAGAAGCTACAAGAAAGGCATGAAACAGTTTCTCCCATGCAGCTCTCAAAAGGAACCAACCCTGCCGACACCTTGGTATTAGGCTTCTGGCCTCCAGAACTCTGAGACACCACATTTTTATTGTTTAGGCTACCTGATTTGTGGTATTTTGTTATAGTAGCCATAGCAAATTATTATACTGCTGCATCTCAGCACCTAGAACTGTGATTAGATTGAGTAGGCATTCGATAAGTATTTTCCAAGTGAATGTTGAATGAATGAATAAATGGGTGAATGAATGAATGTATGCCTCAGGAAAATCATCTATTTTTTTTTCTAATCCTCTGTGTTGTCATTTGTAAAATGACATCTGCTACTGTCTAGAAGATTTATCCAGTTTTCATCTACTCTGCTGCATTCATAAAAAAAAGAACTCTTGTGACAGAAGAATTGATCATATATTAGAAGTTATCACGGAAGCTTATTTAATCTGAATCTCTATTAAAAAATACAGACATGGTTTTAGGATGATTGAAATTTTAATTTGACCTGAGGCAAAAGTCTGAAATGAATAATTTCCTGAGTTCGCTTTTAGATTTCAATCCTGTGTTTTTCCTTGACGAATTTATCTATTTATAGAAATCAGGTCAGCTAGACTGTGTGAGTTATAGGCAATGTTATTTCATTGCACTCGAGGCTCAACTATCTTCCAGAGTAGAATCTTCCTCACTGAGAAATTGGGCCGTCAGCAAAGAAATGGTATCAGAATCATATCAGAGCAGAATATAGAAAATTGTCTTCATGGTTGAGAAGTTTGGGTGTGTCATTACCTGTCACAATATTAAGTTTATCCACGTGCTTCCAAATAATGGGCTTTGAAGAAGGAGCTGGATGAACAGACAATGAGCAGAGCTCCAGAGAGTGATCTGGAGGTGACTCAATTCATTAGCCTGGATTCTCTCTGGAAAACCCTGGCTAGCCAGAGTGAAGCTTACATTTTCTCCTTTGAGACTGGCCTTGGTGGGCTCTCCAGGGCTGACTGACCCAGGTGGTTTTCCAGAAACCTAGTCCTTGCTGCAGAGCTCTTGCCCCATTTCCCTTCTGGTGCACCTACAGGGTCATATTCTGTGAATATGAAATTTTTTCATGAAATTTTTTCAGGTGTCTTATTATTGAAAGTTAATACCCTCCACTTGGCTCTTTTTCCTTCTCCTCTTCCCGAACTCACATTTCCTGAGATGGATCTCCTCTGTAGTAAAAGACATTCATACCTCGGTGTGTAAAACAGATAGATTCGAAGGGGGTGGGGAAGGAGGACACAGAATTTTCCATGCCAACGAGGGGTTCACTCATCTGCCATTGGTAGTCTGCTGGGCCTTATGGGTAGATATTTTAAGCTGGAATTTTAGTGCTTTTGGCTTCATCAACTCTTGGGTTCCTCTTACTATCCTTACTTAGCTCAAGTCCTAGAAGCCCAACACACTGTTAAATATATGAAATTGAAATCAGCAAAGAGCAGAACAAGCCTCTTACTTTCCCACCCCTACCCCAGTTTTGCAAATGGGTCAATAAAAATAGTGTCCTTGATGTGGGCAAGAGTGTAAATTAGTACAGTGAAAACTCAAATAGAAAACAAATCCCCAGAACAGAGACTATTTATATTTTAAATCTTTGGATTACAGAGAGCAGTTAGAAGAAATCTTAAATGTCATCTAATTTAACTCACTTATTTTACAGATTAGGAAACAGGATGTTCTGAGTAAGAGATCTTCTGACTTGCAGACCCTGTCTTCTTCATGTAGCTCTATATTTTCTTATCTTTAGTTTAGTTTTTTTTTTTTTCTTTTAAAATTTCTCCTATGTGCATTACCTCTGTGTGATCGAAGGCAAAAATATTTACAAAATAAGAGGTTGGGTGAATTAATCAAGATCACAGAGCTAACGATGCAAAAGGACTCAGATGAGAGCCCATGTGTCCTGGTTCTTAGTTCAGAGCTCTGAGATTTAACAGAGCATGAAAGCAAGCTCAGTCTGAGTGAGCATTAGAAATTGTGGTCCCTAGACTCTTAGGTAAAGAATAGAGCCTAATATTTGCTATCATTCTCTATGGCAATCACTCTAAATTTCTTTTGGAGGCTGGAGTAATAGTCCCCATTTGAGAGTCCGAGGAATATCAAGGACCCTCTTCCCAGAAAAATGTACATACACAATTTGCACACAGTTCAGGTGATTCACCTAACTTCTTAATTTGAGGACAGGCTCTGAGGAAATGAACCAATGTTCTGAATATTAATGTATGCTAAAGTTTATTGAGTGTCTGCTATGTTCCAGACATTATTCCGAGGTCTTCGTATGCATGTAACACTTGAAGCATCTCCATTTTACAGAAAAAATAGAAATATTTAGAGAACATCTGTTTGTTTCACACTATTTTTTTAAATTATTTATTTATTTGAGAGATAGCGCATGCACAAGCACAGACATGTAGAGGGAGATGAAAAGGGAGAAGCAGGCCTCCCACTGAGCAGGGAGCCCAATGTGGGACTCGATCCCAGGACCCCGGAATCATGACTTGAGGGGAAGGCAGATGCTTAACCTACTGAACCACCCATTGTTCCTGCCCCCATCATGCTTGGAATCCAATGAAGCAGACTGATTGCTTGTTTACGTGGAAATGTGGCATGAGGCAAACAGAGATGGACATCAGTAATAACACATACACACTGAGTGTTAGGAGGATTTAAGAAGGAATTCAAGCCTGGATCACCAAGAAAACAAGTGCAGGGGGGCACCTAATGAGGGGTTGTGGAAGAAGGAAGTATGGCAGACCTTGTGTGGATAGTTAAATCCTGTGCTAGAGGTCAATTTCAAAGCGTAGATCTCAAACTCAAACCAGGTCTATTTGCTCCCAACGTCAGCCCCTGCCATGTTATCGACACAGTTCAGTTCCTCTAACATACTGACTCCTGTGATACTTCATTACATTCCATCCTACTCTCTTCCATGCCTGTAAGGAGTACACCTCCCTAATGTGCCCAAGGCAGGGCTTCTGGGAACTTCTGTGGTGAAGGACTATGTTTCAAAATTTTCAGTCCGTCACACTGTGTTCTGATATTTCTGTTTTTATTTTCTGCTAGGGAATCAACCTGTCACTCCCTCCCCAAAGCCTTGGATCCCAAGTGTGCCCCCCGTGTCTGAATGGGCTCTAAGTAGACACACAGAGAATCTTGGATATCATGGGTTCATATGCCTAATCATTTCCTGCCTCCCCCTAAATGTGGGGAGATTATGTGTCCGACTCTGCCTTAACTGGTGAAAAAATACTCTGTAAATCTACTTCTGAAAAATTACCTAAAAGTGCTTTAGCTCTCACTGTTGCCCCACATCTGCAGAGCCCTGCCCCCAAACAATTGGGCCTTTATTTCTTCTTTCCAGGGCAACAGTTAGCGGAGACACGTGACCTCCCCCCTCCCCGCCCGACCTCACCCCGGGCCTGTGGCTGGAGCCCTGCCTAGCATGGCAAGGGTGGGTACCTAGGCCACATATGACTTGGAATCTGTCGTCCAGCTTATGTACTTGATGTGCCACAGCCAGCGAGCATGCACACACGACACATAGAAACACAGTGTTAATTTCAAGGTCTATTAGAATCCCAGGGCAGTAGAAATAATGGTTGATAGACATAAATGGTTGAAATTGGCAGGTGAAAAAGTCCTATTCTAAAAGCTTCTAGGAGATGTCGACAAACACTGAAAATAAATAAAGACAGGCTACGATAATAAAAATGTACTTGACAATGTGCTTTTGAATGAGCAAAGTGAGGGACTAAAGTGGACAACACGTGACCATGGTTTTTGCAACCACCCCCCGGCCCCCATCCAGAACTACTGATCAAATCAGGCTGAAAACAGGCATCTGCGCATTTGTGTAAAAGGTATTGGAATGCATAGTGTTCTCAACAAATACATTAATAACTTCCAACATCCTCCACTTCTGGACACGATGTAATTAATTTTTGCATTGGGAAAGCAAGATGGTCTGTGGTCTGATATTTTCATTTGAAAGCAAGTGGGAAGACAAAAGCAAACAGGCTTTTTGGCTATGAGAGAATGAATGACCTTCCAAGTAAGGAATTTAAACTGGAGCTTTTGACTTCAGAGGGAATGAAGCTAGAGAACCTTTTGATAGCAGAAATTTAAGGTGGAGAACTCGTCGTGGGCTATGGTACCTCCCCCCCAAGACCCCTGAGCTGCACCCCCTTCCCGATTACACAGACCACTCTCGGGTTCTGACGTCCCTGAACCACTTTTGAGCAGGAAAACATTGTTGTTAACATTTTTTTTTTCTTTTTTTAAGCTGGACTGGCATGCCAGCACATGCTTGAATGCTCTCACAGTTACATATAAACTTTAAAAAGAGGCCCCCTTTCCCCCTAGCCTGACTCATACTCCATGCATCATATAACCAGAGTTTGGAAAGGCTATGAAGAATGCACATGGCAATGGGATATATTTTGTCTGGTTGTGGGAGTGATACAAACAGGTGACCTAATAAGGGGTGGGAGTGCGAAGTTGGGGGGCACAGGTAAGGTGGGGAGGGGTCACAAAAGGCAGAAGGACGGTTTGCTATACTTTTTGGCTATTCCTTAGGACACTTGAGATAACAACCATTGTATTTTAAAGATGGAAGAGATCTTAGAAATCTAAAATGGATATTTGGAGGCATGAACTGCCATTGTAAGATCATAGGGCCCAGCAAAAGATGTGGGAACCAGCCTCTGAACACACTGTGCATCCTTTAGACACTTCCCCTGCCCCCAAAATGTACACATAATATTTCTTTTACAATGTCAAAGTATTTATGGACTCTTTATGTTCATCCCTGAACCTGAGGGTCTGATGGATTTTCTGTTATATTAGGGTTATCAACGGAGCATATAAATAATTGTTCAGATAAACCAGGGTGTAAGTTCTTCCTTTTTACTTAACTGTTTGAGGACAAGCAAGCATACATTGCTTCCAGGCCTCAGTTTCCTGATATATGAAATAGGAATAATAATAGTACCTATTCATAGGTTATCATGAGATGAAACATGGTGTGTTTAAGGAACCTAGGTGCACAGAAAGCCTGGCAGGTGGGAAGGATAAGGCCACGTTGTGACTGTGATTGTTCCCAGTCTCCCTCATTGAGTTCCTGCCCTCCAGGTTGGCTTTTAATGGGCTACTCAAGACCTGGGGCTTCTGAATCTCTTCTTAGCTGTTTTGTTTTACTTTGCCTGCTTCCAGCCTAAATCTATTCGCTTTCTGTCCATGCTCTTTTCCTTAAGGGTCTCTCCATCTCACCACATATAAGGCAGCCAGTGTTAAAATGTCTTAATAATTTTGTTGTGCAGAAATCCATTAGAAGGAAGTGTTAGGAAAATAAGATTGAGCAGAGTGTGCTGGTGAAGTGCTTCTTTGCTGTAACGCAGATCAAACACTAGAAAGAGTGAAAACATTAGGTTTGTTGGAATGGTTTTGAGTCCAGATTATTATTTCATCTTCCCTTTAATAATAATAGGGCAAACAACATGGCTTGGTTTCTTTATAAGCTAATTTTTTAAAAATTTAAACTTTCACTTTGGAAAACTTTTATTTTTTAATATCAGTTTTTCTTTGGTCAGTGTACTTAAATGACTTGTAACTTCTAATGATTCCGCCCACTCTGGGACCCCAATCCTTTCCAATCTGTGTGGAGAAACAGAAAGGTAGCCTCAAGAGGAGGAGAGTTGTTAAAATTACTGAGTAGGGAAACTGCTTACCCCACCCCCACTTCTGATTCATGCTGTCCATTTTTTAGAGTGTTGGATGTTCTCCTGGGGACTGGTACAGGGTGAATGATAGTGAATTTTGGAAACTGAGGGTCAGAAGAAAATTCAGGGTAAGACTCAAAGCTTTTCTTCTACCTGACAAAGGTGGATCTGAGGACCTATAACCTCTCTTGATTTTTTGTGCCAATTCAACTCCTACCCACTTCTACTCGAAAGCAGGACTTCAAGGTACTTCACCACAGAAACCAGAAAGCAACCTTTAAATAGTTCCAGAACAGCCAAAGTCTGCCCTCTCATGAGGCCAACTACTGAGTTTAACTTCACCCACACAAGAATTACATGAGGAGGGCCAGGGGAGTGAGTTTCTGGTTTGCTGATGCTTTAAGATTCGAGACAGTCATTCTCTTCTATGCTATCCTTTCGTTATTGACCTGGTAGGGATGAAAGGGAAGTGCAAACGAGCATCTTCAAGGACTAAGTCTTTTTGGTAGGGATTGTAGTCACGTGACAGTTCCCCCAAAGAGCTGCAATCTGAGGGGACTTAAGAGGGGGCTGCTTTGCAGTGAGAGGCAACCTGGTTCAGTGGGACAATTCTATCATTCTCTCTGCTCTTAGATTTGGGTTCAAAGTCCTCCTTTTTTATATTCTAGCTAAGGAGCCTGGGCAAATTACTCACATCTAGCTGTGTAAACTGTTCTTGATCTATAAGTGGAGATACAGTCAATGTTAGAACCAACCCATATACCATATCTGACACATAGCATCTATTCCCTCATCTTGAGGCAGGGGATTCCATCCTGGGTAGTGACTCTACCAGGGGAGGAGAACATGCCTCCTTATGACAACTTAATATCCAGAATTAGTGGAGATGGAATGAGTGCATGTATGCTGAGAGGTGGTATTTATACTCATTGAAGGCACTCAACTTTTCCTCTAATCTGTTAAAAATATGCTAGAGCCTTTTTTCTCTCCTTTTTCTTGGTGTCTCCTATGGATCTGTACCAAGAAATCATTTAGGCTGGTACAGTGCCCACATATTACCTCTGTCATCCAGGTGATGAGTCAACAGAGTCACCATCCACTGGTTACTAACTTCAGCGTGATACACTAGAAAGAGAATTGAACTGGGTGTTACAAGGAGAAGCATCTATTTTATAAATACACATTAACCCTTTCTCTATCCTGACACTGGGCTGCCTGTTATAGACCAAAAAATGAGGGAATCTGAGGTAACATTGTTGAGTGAGCCTAATGCAGCCTTTCCCAGTTGGAATCCAAGGATTCCCAAAAATTGAGTGCTCCAGAAGAATTCTATTTTTTTAAAAATTTGTTTCAATAATACATTTTAATAGTCATTTTACTCTTATAAAGGCAAAACTTTTTCTTCCCAACTTTACTGAGATATGATAGATAGAATGTCCTGTAATTTACAGGTGATGTCACATTGATTTGATACACTTAGATATGGCAATATGAGTATCACGGCAGTGTCAGCTCACACCTTTATCATGTCACGTAATTACCATTTCTTTTTTGTGGTGAAAACACTCAAGATCTACTCTCTTAGCAACTTTTAAGTGTGTAGTACAGAATTATTATCTGTACTCACAATGCTGTGCATTAGCTCTCCAGAACTTATTCAGCTTCTAACTGGAAGTTTGTACTCAATGACCAACATCTCCCACTTCCTCTACCTACTCCCCAGGCTGTGGAAAGCATCATTATACTCTGTTTATACAAATTTGGCTCTTTTAGATTCCACATCAGTCATACCATGCAGTATGTCTTTCTCCGCCTGGCTTATTTCACATAGCATAAAGTCCTCAAGTTCCAGTCCATGTTGTTGTAAATGGCAGGATTTCCTTTTTTTTTTTTTTTTTTTGTAGTGTAATATTCCATCGTGTAAATATATTACTATGTTTTCATAATCCATTCTTCCATTGACAGATATTTAGGTTGTTCCCATATCTTAGCTACTGTGAATAATGCTTCAGTAAACATGGGGATACAATTATCACCTGTTTTCATTTCCTTTGGATGTATACACAGAGGTAGGATTGCATTTAATAGTCATTTTACTATTATAAAGGCAAAACTTTTTCTTCCCAACTTTACTGAGATATGATAGATAGAATGTCCTGTAATTTTTAAGTTTTTGAGGAACCTCTATACTGTTTTTCATGGTGGTTCCACCAATTTACATTCCCATCAACAGTGCATAGGCTTCCCTTTTCTCTACATCCCCACCAATACTCGTTGTCTCTTGCCATTTTTGATGACAGCCATTCTCATAGATGTGAGATGATAAGTCATTGCGCTTTTGATTTGCATTTCATTATATGTACTTCAGGAAAACATCTATTCAGTTCCTCTGCTTATTTTTTATTTTATTTATTTATTAAAATATTTTATTTATTTATTTGACAGACCAAGATCACAAGTAGGCAGAGAGGCAGGCAGAGAGAGCGAGGAAGGCAAGCAGGCTCCCCACTGAGCAGAGAGCCCGATGCGGGGCTCGATCCCAGGACCCTGGGATCATGTCCTGAGCTGAAGGCAGAGGCTTTAACCCACTGAGCCACCCAGGTACCCCCCTCTGCTTATTTTTTTAAATGAGATTGTTTGTTTGTTTGTTTTTGGTCTTGAATTGTATAGGCTCTTTATATATTTTGGATGCTAGACCCTTATGAGATACATGGTTTGCAAATATTTTCTCCCATTCTGGAGATGGGATCCCATTCCGTTGATGGTTTCCTTTGCTGTGCTTCTTAGTTTGATGTAGTCTCACTTCTTTATTTTTGCCTTTATTACTTATGCTTTTTATATCAAAAAGAACTATTGCTAAAACCCATGTCAAGGAGATTTTTTGTATGTTTTCTTCTAGGAATTCTATACATTTCAGGTTTTACACTTAACTATTTAATCTACTTCAAGTTAAATTTTGTAGTGGTATAAGAGAGGAGTCCAATTTTGTTCTTCTGCACATGGTCATCCACTTTTCCAAACAAAACTTTTTTTTATAACAATAACTCAGATCTGAAAGATACATTCAAAGGTTATGTTAATCTGCTAACTGAGACTATGCATACATGTTCGCAGGATCCTCAAGAAGTTTCCTTTCATTCACGGTACATATGTTATTATAGAAAAACACTGTCAAATGGGTCTGAGTTTTTGTATTCCCTGACCTCTACCTAGGTGGTGTGTGATCTCAGCCAAGACACTCATTTAAACCCACTGGGCCTCAGGATCTTCTTAAAACAAGGTGTCTGGATCAAGGGAACTCTGAAGCTCTTCCAGCTTAAATAGTCTTTGCCTCTATGACTATCCCTCTAACTGGATTGTAGCCTGGATTTCTTTGTAATTCTGGTTCAGAGGAGAGAGCACTGGCCAGACAATGGATCTGTTCTAATTCTCCCTTCAGAAATGATTGCTTTCGAAATGACTGCTTTTAGAAATGATGGAATCATTTTCCTTTTTATATCTTGGGCTTTCCACCTGAGACTTGTAAATGATAACCTAAAAAGAAAACCTTGAAAATAAGTGATAAACATGCTTTAAGGCTTTGAAATATACAACATTATGATGGAGGTGAGGTCTGCAGTGACACTAAGGGAAAGGACAAATGACTATCCCTGTGTTAGTCAGGATGATATAGGTTATGCTATGGCAACAGATAATCCCAAAGATCTACTCGTGTTACAGATCAGTGCAAGTTGGTGGGGCCTCTGCTTATCATAATCACCAAAGGACCCACCACTGGGAACACCATCGAAACTCATGGCTCCCAATATCACTGGAGGAGAGAAACAGGAATTATATATTGTCTCTTAATCACTTTGCTGGCTAATACAAACCACAGGGCTATGGCTAAGTTCACAAGGACAACAATTCTGCTTGTGACATAAAGGAGGATATCTTGAATATTTACGAAATTATTATGATACTAGATCATCACAAATGTAACATCACTGGCATGCTCAGTTTTAAACTTGGAGACTAAAATCCTTTCTGTAATTCCGGGTGGGAATTATTCTAAAATGCAAAACAACAAACAAACCAAAGTTGGTTTTGGATTTGACCAAATACATTTGTCAGAAGAGAGAGCTTTGCTGAAGGGGGTGAAGGAAGAAGAGGAGATTCTGCAGGTGCTGAACTGGTGGGTGCCATGATGGAAGATTAGGCAGGTAAGAGTTCTCAGCCCTGAGAATATGCAGAAGGAACAAAACAAAATTAACTGAAGTGAAGGTTTATGAAGCATGAAAGAACACAGAACAGTGATCAAAGGAACAAATGGTTTATGACAGAAATTCTCTATTAAGTATTCTGACATGGAAGTCACGTTTGTGTTTCAAGTAGAATAATCCTAGATGAGGCACGGGGAAGCAGGCTTAGAATGAAAGAGATGTGTTCACATGGAGGAGAGGTAACAAACAACAAGAAAATCAATCAAGGCTGTGTAGTAACTATTTGAATTTCTATGTTGGGTCCTACAAATTGGTTTTGCTGGTGGCATACCTTAACATTTATGACTTATTGAGATGATCACTTCACAATTTACTCTAACCCAGCGGAATGAATGAAAATTCTAAAAGAGAGGGATATTTGTATCAAAACATGTAATTAGTTGATTACCTGCTTCATAGAGGTAATGATGACTTTGCTTTCATGTGGTATTCTGTCATCAGTCTGGGCGGTGAGTAGTTCTAAATACAGTGGCTTTATAGTTCCTTTGAATACATTGTTCTTAGAATGACATCATGATGTGGGATAAAATATTAATTCCCAAATCACTGAAAACATATATTCAGATGTAAGTATAAAAACATTTTCAAAATGCCGAACATAACTTAAACATATATATATATATATATATATATATATATATATGTTGTCCAGTGCTGGATGACTAGTGATATTTATATTTATTCACATTTTCAATTACTTTTCATTATTGTCCTTTATTTTGGTGTGTCTAGAGCATTAGCTAGCATCGAAATAGAAGTGAAACCCTACAGAGGAGAAAAGACAGCAAATGTTGGTGATAAATTTAAAAATACGAAGAACCTAGGCAGACGGGAGGAGACAAAATTCCTCACGTGTGATATGAATCTTTTGAAATGACTCTGCATGATTTGGAGGCAACAACAATTAGAAGAAAAAAACCTTCAGATTTAGAATGTATACAAGATGCTTAAATTTCTGTTGACTAGGAATGCAGATAGAAATGCACCTGGCATGAAGAAAGAGCACCTCAAAACACCAGACTCAAGACCATGCGTACCATTTGCTGTCAAGTGTCACTTTGTAAGTGACTTTTATGGATGAGAAAGACAATATGTGCATTAATGCTGATAGCAATGATAGAAATTTCCTGGTCTTGACTACACTAATGTCTTTCTTTTCCAAAGTCTGTTACGGGGTGGCACAGCTATGAAGAACTTGCGGTAATGATTGGAAAGAAGGTTTTCTAGCTGTTTGAGATGAACATTGCCTTATGCTTCAGGTCCTGCTTCTGCCTGTGTACAGAATCATAGATGGCAATGAAAAGCCAACCAAAATACAGCTACTGATAGAAGTTATGACCATGTTGCCTCATGACATCCAGTAAGGGCCAGAAAGCAAATGTAGGGGAAGAAAAACATCCTAGAATGATAGAGAGGAGGACTAACAGTTGTTACTCTCCTACTTCTGCCTGCCACCACTCAGTTCTGATCGTGAGGGCTTGGATTATTTCAGGATGCCTGAATGGTGAGGATATGTGCATTCTTCATGGGCCTATGTCCATGGAAAAGTGTATTAATGTTTGAGAAACCCACTGTTATTGGAGAAGGAATGGCATTGTCAAGAAAAGGAGCAAGACGTCAGAAAGTTGCCCAGTTCTTGCCTGGTATATGTGTGTGGACACGAGTTCCCATGCCCATCTGTATCAGCAAACCTAGCGAAGGTGTGTCAAAATGCAGAGAGACACTAGGGTCTGGGACTAGAAGGGCCAGGGCAGTGACTCAGGGATGGGCCTTTCCCTCCTGGAGCCTCAGAAGACCTACTGTTATTGTCTAGTTCTAGATAAGAATTCAGGTTATTATATAACGTATTTTCAAAACATTCTTGTGGGATGGGAAGGTGGGAGCTCTTCGTGGTCCCTCTTGCCAGAGGAGGACGGTAGCACCTGTGAATTTGCTACCTGCGGTGGTAGGGCAGGCTTATCAGGTTCGCCAACCTTGGAGATCCTGTTGGGCAGAGAATATTTTCTTCTCTCTCCACTTTTGTTGTTTACTTAGCAAAAGGCACTCCACCCTCACTGCAAGTTTTGACACCCGCTGATACACTGTATGGCTACTGTACCTTGACTTTCAATTACATTAAATCCTATTATAATCATTTTCTTATAACAAATCCTCTTTAACACCTGAAAAGCTCAGCTCCCATGGGTGTAGTGTTATGCTGTCAAAATAAAAAACAGAGGGATCCTACCGGAATTGCAGTAGTTCTTGCATGTGTTTGAAAATAAGATCAACATAAGGGCCTTAACACACTCTGCATTCAGTTCTGGTAGCAAAAGAGAGAAAAGTTATTCTAAGCCATTCAAATATGGCTTGACCTATAAACCAGTGGCCTTAATTCAGTGATTTTAAACCAATGTGATAGCATGGTAAAATCCTTTCCCTGGGAAAGCCTTTCAGAAGCGAGGTCCAGAATTCCTAATTATTACCATTACAATGGTTAATGTAAGCCGAATATTCTGTATTAGCCCGTTATAAGAACACATTGCGTGGGAAGGTGTTCATTTGTTTGTTTGCTTTATTTCTTTTAATGCTTCTGGTATAGTCACTCAGCTTAATTAAGTTTCAAATTTTTTAGGCAAATGAACACGATGGATCCTCTTTTCTGCCTTGAATGTTTTTGACCAACGTCTTTAAGTATCGCTCAGAAGTCTGTTTTATTATTCCAGCTTTTTAGTGTATTCCACGTGGCTGGTTGCCCCTTTGGGAAAACTCATAATTTTGAGCAACATCTTCAGGGTCGAAGAGGGGCGTGGATGTCTTAGGAAAGACACAGATTCTGCTAGCAGCGTCTTTTCGGTGTTAGTCATGCCTGTTGATTCTACACACAGACATTCTGAATTCCATCCAGGACAGTGAGAGCCCTTTCTGGATCAGCTGGTGGGAGGAAGTCTTTCCAGTTAATCAAACCTACCCTAACAGTCACTGCATTCCATATACAACCAAACAATTGTCTCTGCTTTCATTATTTTCCCACTATGTCGGGCGAACGCGTAGCTCGACTCTTCTGTGTCCACCAGAAGGATCCAATTTCCTCTTTTCCTTTTGAACCTTTCCTTCCAACTGGCAGGTCGGTAAAATCTTAGCCCTTCTGGGGAAAAGCGTGTGCCAGAGTTTAGTCGTTTTCTTGAGGAACAAAATCAAGATTGCGGATGACTATGGTCCCCCTAGATGACAGCTAGGTCTTTTGCTATAACCTGGGAGAGGTAGAGTTCTCTGCTTTCATAACGTAGCTTTGGTTCAGGCCCATCTTTCCAAGCTATGGGTAATGTGAGCTGGAATGGGTCGCAGAGGCTCTGGCAGCTGGCTTAACCTGTTTATATAAAGACGGAACACAGCCACTGATTAAGAGAGCCACCTCCTACTGGTTGGTTTTGGAGGAGAGCCCAGAATTTTCCATGGAGATAGCTTTTAAAAGTTAGGTCAGCATCTCAGTGAAAGATAAGAACACACAAGAAAGCCCTTGTGGGTTTCCCTGTCTTCAGAAGCCCCACTGTTCAGAAAGAGTTAGAATAGATATATTTGGCTAATAAAATGCCTCCACTAGGTTTATCTCCATGGAATGATAACTCTTCTTAGGAGTGATCCTCTGGTCTGAGGATAAAGTGGGTCAGTTTGAGCCAAGTTTCACATTTACCAGTTTATATGTATGGCCCTGGTTCTTCAAGGTAAACTGGTCAGTGACCTAAGATGAATTTGATGTCAGGACATTGTATATGGGAGATTATTTTCATATGGTAGGGACAAGGTTATAAATAACAAGAGACGACTGCTACTCAGTTTAAATCAGCAAATGATTCTAAGGGGAGCAAGTGAGGGGTGGGTAGGAAGCTGAGTGAGGGAAAAAGAACCCGATGGAAGAATTATAGAGAATCAGCACAGAAATGCTAGGACATGAGTGATTCCATGGATTTCACCACCCCTAGTCGAACATACCTGAAGAAGTCCTATTCCTGGAAAACTGAGAAAAATGATCCCAAGTCTTGGTGTGATTTGTAGCAGGAATTCTTCTAGTGGATTGGATTGTGACTCTGCATTTTATTTATTCAGTAGGCACAGACTATTCCTTAAGTTTTCTGTGTGCTTAGAAATAAAGACAAGGGGTAATGCCAAAACACTACTTAAGCTGGATGGAGTCTTCAGTAGCTGGGGCGTGTGCCATTAAATGTGGTGATTGGAGGATATTCCTGCCCTCTAGTCTGTAACTTCCAGAGGTTAAAAAAGGAACATCCCACTTTTATAAAAGGAAAAAAAAAAAGCCCTTTGCATAGATTATTATATAAATAAATCTTCTTAACAAGCACTGCAGTTCTTTTTTTTTCAAAGCACAAAGAGTTATTGTGTGATTTATGTGAAAAGGTTATATAACTGTACTCTGTTACTTTAAATAGTGTTTTTTATTTAAACTGCCAACTTCTTCATCACCAGCAAAGAAAAAAAATGCATATTTGCAAAGCACAAAGGTAATTTTCAAGGACTGTAATTAGCTCATGATAACTTTATCTTTTGTGATGTCTTTGCTGCAGGACAAGAAAAGAAATGGACTTTTTTTTTTTTTTTTCATTGTTAAATCTAAACTGTGGCACCTGCAGTGTGTCAGTTCCATTAGAACCAGGGAGAAAGTTTGAAGTATTATACTTGGTCAGGGGAAAATTGTGGATGGACTAAAGTAACAGATCTTGCAATTTTCACTTGGCTTCATCTTTCCTTTTACAAACATGACAAGGCTCCATTTCCCCTGTTCCTCTGCCCCAACTGACCCTTTATTTCCAAGATAGTAAAAGACCTATTTAAAAACCAAACCGAATACATGAACTGGAAGATAAAAAACAACAATGAAATCATAATAAAAGAAGCTGGGAAAGTAAAGGTAAAAGTATTTGTCTTTAAAAAATGAATAGGATAGAACTCTGGCAAGAGAAAAAAAAAGGAAAAGAAGGAAACAGCCTTTGAGGAAGAGGATGCAAATTAATTTAACTCATCCTAGGAAAAGCAGTTACTAAGAAAAATTTTATTTCCACGAAAAATTCTGTTTTGGGGGGAGGTCTGTTTTATAGGGTGTGCGTGTATGAGAGGGAAAGAGAGAGGGCATATTTGATAATAGGACCTATTTCTGTGATTAGTTGAGACAACAGGAGGTCAGAGTCACAGAATTTCCCCCCCGGTGAAGACTATTTACAAAGAGAGTCTAGGAAGTCTCCTTCCTAGGAAAATAGGCTGTTGTAGGCAGTGGAATTCCCTGAAGTTCTTAGCTATAGTCCATTCCGGGATTTGGAGGAGGGTTTTCTTCTGAGAAGTAAACTCCACCTTAGGAGGCTGCGATCGGGAATTCTAGACCTTATTTATCTCACCAGTGGACTCTAATCACATGAACAACAGGAAAATCTATAAAGCACTTAAAGTCAAGGAATGGCAGTGTGGCAATAGGCACGCAGGGTGTGTTTCCTGTGGCACTATGAGAACAGTATCACCTGTTTGGTCACCGACCCGGTTGCCCAGGTGGCAGTCTGGCAAACAACCAGTCCGAACAACAACAACCTCTTGCAACGGCCTGTGAAATCTTTGGGCATCGCTGTTCTCAGACGTTATCGATCCTTCTCAGTGCAAACGTTAGATTTCAATTTTAATGGGAATAAAAACAACCGATAGGAGACAAGAAATAAATAAATACTTCTAGAGTTCAGGGATCAGATACCCACTTTTAGCAACTCTGCACAGGGAGAAGGCAATTGATTTTTAAAGAGCGCCTTGCAACAAGCAGGAAGAAACGAGACAATAGCTGGCTTTTTCGATATCTTATGTATGGACAACGATGCCAGTCAGTACGCTTTGCAGCAAGAATTCAGTTGGAAGCGTGATTGTTACATCTTTAAAAGTTCTGTAGGATTGTGGAGCCTCTGCCAGGTGAAGTCTGCAGCATTTAGGATTCATTAAATCTTGTTGTCTGGGAAGGTGTCACATACACTGTTTCACAGATCAAATAAGAGAGGACTGAAAGCTAATTTCCCAGCCAGGAAGGAGGAAGTCAATTAAAAACATACAGATGAAGAGTGATCAATTTCCTTCACACTAGAACCCAAAGGAAGTGTTTTGAAATGTGTATTTAAACTAAGAAGTAGAGTACATATCAAAGGGAAAAGAAAAGTTAAACTGAAAGCCAAGCCCAAGTTAGCAATAATGGTACATACAAGAACAGGTGCAACCTTTTCTAAATCCACAACCACCCTCTCCAGCTTTAACACGTGCTGGGAAAATCTCTTCAAACAGAGGATTCTTTCTCTAAGACTTAAGGGCTGTCTTGGGCTTCTAGCAAAGGTTGATGAGTAATAGAAAATCTTCCATGTGCTCAAAATAAGGATCAGACTAAAATTAACCCCACTTGTAGACAGAAGGTAGCCAAGATGACACCGTTATCCATTATGCTGAAAATGAAATGCTTCTCTTTAAACTAAAAGTGCAGAGACAAAAAGTCTTTCAAAATGAATTGTGTGCCAAGTTTTATGCAGGCTGGGTCACTTGGAGGGACACTTCCCTATTTCTGTCTTCTGTGGACTCCATTTAGAACTTGACCAATTAGCCCTCTTTAAGTTTTTTGTTTTTTATAGTCACCTGCTCTAGAAATTCCAACATTTTGTATTTTTAGATGCTGGGGTCAGGGGAAGTGCAAAGAAGGTGACATTTTGTGCCTTCACAAGCAATTCTTTTTGACTTGAGCAGGACATGACACAATGAGTACTGAAAATGTTCCTGCTTCCCATTTTAACCCCTTAGGGTCAGAAACACAAAGTGTAAATACTAGTATATACTCAGGGGGCTCATCCCATCAGAATGAATCCCATTTAGGGGAGACCAGTGGTCCCTGTCAGGAAATTCCTGGAGGTCCTACAAACCACACAATTAGACCGATTTATTTTCTTGATCTGTTGTCATTTAATTGTAATCATAAAAAATAAGGCAAAGAAGCTATTTTCTAATTTGATATCCCCCCCGCCCCGCCCATTCTAAATCAAGTGTTCCGTGAATAGGTTAGCTTTCTAAAGTATGTGTTTTCTCTTTTAAGGAGAGGAAGTGTGTGTTCTATTGGAGGACAGAAACTCCCGTCTTCTCAATTACACTAAAAAATTTAGCCCAAGTCTCTTAGAATAAATCACATATGAGAGGAGGGGAGGATGACTTGAGAGAAAGAATGGAAAAACATACTGAATTGCATAAACATTTTAACTTTCAAATGAATACAGGCAACTCCTCAGTTGTGGTCATTCCTTATTTATGAACAGCTGGGTACACTTAAACTTCACCCCTCTTTGCCTTCTCCTTTAAAAATCAGGAGGGGCTAACCCCTAGAGACCCTCATCTAAAGCCCGAAAGCCATCTCTCCTCATTGCATTTCATTCATTCATTTTTTTCATGCATTTACTCAGTAATATGTAGTGAATACCTATTACGTGGCACGCACAGTAGTAAGCAGATGTAGACCTGGAGCTTACAGTCTAGACTGAAGAGCAGAAACAGTCTTTAATCTAACAATTACATGAATAGATGTTAAACCACAACTCTGATAATGCAATGAGGGAGAAAAAGTCCATAGCACTCTAAGAATAGTAAAGAGGAGAAATTGAAACCGATCCAGGAGTTCAAAGAAGGTTTTCTTGAGGAAGTGATAAAAGCTGAAATGTGAAGGTTGGATAGGAATTCATTCATCCCAGAAGGAAATGGAGAAACTTTCAGGTTAAGTAAGCATATTTGAGGATCTGAGGTGGATTGGGGCATGGGGATGTTAGAGGACCAGTGTGGCAGGGGAGAAGAGGCCAAGGGCAGCCTGGTGACAGCTAAGGCAGGGGAAGAGTCAGACAAATGGATCTGAGGTCAAAGTAGGATTCTGGTTTATCCTAACAGAACTGGGGATCCATGCACCATTTATGGCTTTTATCACAGTGCTGCATGCGGTGAGGAAGAGGGGTCATGGTGGTTTGATAAGTGGTATTAAATGGGGGAAACATGCTCCCTTTCATTTCTCCACCTCAGCTTTTTCCCTACCACTGTACCTTTATCTCAGATCTCCCAGATGCCCTATTTCTGCTTTTTACCCTTGCTCATCCTATTCCTTACTCTAGGGTTCTTCAGACACCTTTACTCTGGGTCTCTGATTCGTTTCTACACCGTGGGGACTCTTGCCCTTTTGGCCAGAGGCCACAAAACCCCCATCTGTAATGCAGAGTTAAGGCAGGTAGGGACAGTTAGGTGAGGCATTGATTCAGGCCCCCTGAAATAGAATCCGAATGTATTTCTGCATAGATCAGTAGTACACATAGTCTTCACTGTCTACTTCACCTATGGGATGGATGACATTGGTTTTGGAAGTCTGTTCTTAGAACATCACATCACATCACAGGATTGTGTTTCTATGGGAAGGTTGACTTTCACAAACAACTTAAAAATGTCGACGCCAAATGCATTTTTCTCATTAGGAGCTGCCTTTATATAAGGAAGTCCTTGTGTGGCGAGTAATGATATTTCCCCCACTTTCTTGTTTTTCATCCTTTACATATTGAACTCAATAGAGTGCTGGGTTAATGAAGAACTAACCAGAGTAACCAGAGAAACTTTGGTCCCAATGATAGGGTTTTGTTTTTGTTTTTGTTTCAGATAGAGAAAGTGAGAACAAGCAGGGAAGGGGCAGAATCTTGAGCAGGACCTAGACCCAGCATGGAGCCCAACATGGGGCTCAATCTCACAGTCCTGAGATATGACTTGAGCTAAAATCAAGAGCTGGATGCTTAACCAACTGAGCCACCCAGTGCTCCCCACCCCCACCTTGACCTTTTTCTGTTTCAACTCTAGCTAGGAGCTGGTTATGTTAATGATTTGATTTGCTAGTTTTGATAAAGTAGCCAGATTTGAACAATTTTTAAATTAAGTGCTGAATGGATATTTAGCTCATTGTGAGCAATGAATCTTTTTGTACTTACTGAATTTTGCAGTACAAGGTATACACCTGTGTTTGGCTTATGGCTGTTTTTCTTGCCCACATTTATCAGCTGTAATTTAAGCTAGCCTGTTTTTTCATTTTCAAAGAGGAATTCTTTTTAAAGCCTCATTCTCTATCTTCCCACATTGGGTAAAGGGAAAGAATTCCTGGGTGAATTATTTATTCAACAAATACTGCTGTGCACTTACTATATGCTAAATTCTACCTTTGCTACCAGTGCTACCATACAAAAGCTGGATGTGATACCTGTTTTTATGGTCATACAATTCACATCAGTGCTGTCCAATAGAAATTTCTGTGATGGTAGAAATGCATTATGTCTACATTGTCCAATACAGTAGGTGGTAGTCACCTGTGGCTATTGAGCACTTAAAATGTGGTCAGGGTGACTGAAGTTCTACATTTTTTGTTTTATTTAATTTTTTTACTATTCTATTTTATTTTATTTTTTTATCATGATAAATGTATTCCCATCCCTATTTTACCCATCCCCCATTCACTTCCCCTCTGGTAACCATCAGTTCTCTATAGTTAAGTGTCTGTTTTCTGGTTTGTCTCTCTTTCCTTTTTTTCCCTTTGCTAATTTGTTTTGTTTCTTAAATTCCACATATGAGTGAGATCATATGGTATTTGTCTTTCTTTGACTTATTTCGCTTAACACTATATTCTCTAGCTCCATCCATGTTGTTGCAAATAGCAAGATTTCATTCTTTTTTAATGGCTGAATAATATTCCAAAGTGTGTGTGTGTGTGTGTGTGTGTGTGTGTGTGTACACCACATCTTCTTTATCCATTCATCTATCAATGGATACTTGGGCTGGCTGTTTCCATAGTTTGGCTATTATAAATAATGCTGCAATAAACCTACAGGTTCATGTATCTCTTTGAATTAGTATTTTTGTATTTTGGGGATAAATACCCAGTAAGATGATTGCTGGACCATAGAGTAGTTCTCTTTTTTATTTTTCGAAGAACCTTCATACTGTTTTCCATAGTGACTGGACCAGTTTGCCTTCCCACCAGCTGTGCAAGAGGGTTCGTTTTCTCCATATCCTCACAATGCTTATTATTTCTTATAGTTTTTATTTTAGCCATTCACACCATTCTATAATCTTATTATAGTTCTGACTTGTATTTCCCTGATGATGAGTGATGTTGAGTACATCTTTTCATGTATCTGTTGGCCATCTGAATGTCTTCTTTGGAGAACTGTCTGTTCATGTCTTCTGACACTTTTAAATTGAATTATTTGTTTTTTGGGTTTGTTGAGTTGTATCAGTTCTTTATATATTTTGGATACTAACCCTTTACTGTATATGTCTTTACTGTATATGTCATTTACAAATATCTTTTCCCATTTAGTTGTTTGCCTTTTAGTTTTATGGATTGTTTTATTCTCTGTGTAGACACTTTTTATTTTGATGTAGTCCTCAGAGTTTATTTTTGTTTTTATTTCACTTACCTCTTTTATTTAATTTTAATTAATTTAAATCAAAATTGAAATAGTCACATGTAGCCGTTGTATTGGATAGTACCTGTTTCGGGGTACAGAGAGACTGGTCTAGTAAGACGTAATGAAGGCAACCAGATGGAGCCTGGGAAAATTATTAACTGCTTACACATTGTAGAACTAAAGGAAAAAGTAACTGAGTTTCCAGGTAATTGCCATTTTAAATAGGAGAAATGTGGGGTAAATGACATGCACACAATCTCCTGGGAAATAAGTTAAAAAGTCTTAATAAAGCTAAAACCTGCTTAAAAAAGATGTTTGACCATTCACTGGCTTTTCTCCAAATTTACACAGATGCATCTACCTATTGCATTCCTCTTAAAAAGAACTCCATGAGGATTTCTAAAACCAAATGCACAGGCACTCTGAGCATTTTGGAAGTCATAGGGGATCCTTACATTATCATTGTGCTAGAAATCATTACTGAGCTGAGCTGCATAACAGGAAAGAAGTTGAGCTTTTAAGGATAAATGGGTCATGCAATGATTTAAATCACCATTGGAAAAAAACGTCTAGCATAAAACGTTTTGTTCTGGAAGAATATCACCCATTTTAGAAACCAGTTCAGAGAAACTCTTTGGCTAGAACAGTCTGTATCAGACAGTTGTTTAAAAGTTGTATGTTGTGTTACTGGTAGCAACAGGCTTCAGAGATATTTTGTAGTTGAAAGTCATCATACCTAGCTTGCAGCTGTTAATCAAAGAAGGAATTAGGAGAAGGAGGGAACACTTTCCTTCATATTCTGAAAAGAACAAGGCCAGGAGAAAGCTTTCTTGGATTGGGAAGAGTGGATCATCAGTGTGGGGTGTGTGTGTGGGGGGGATGGGGGGTAGCAGGAGGGGGTGGTTTTGCAGAAATAGAGGGATGCTCTAAATGTCAGTGATCAACTCATGCCTCGTTTATGTGTGGAGAGACAGTTCAAGACAGAACAGAGCCCTGCAGCTAATGCACAGGGGTTGGAAAGGAAATGAAAGCTGTGTATTTAATTGTTTCTAGAAAGCTAATAAGGGAAAAGAGACCACATACAGATAGAGAGGTGCACCTGGGGTTAGGCCTATGCAAAATCTGGCTTGAAGGCAGTGGATACAGTGTGGATTAAAAAAGCAGCCTCATCTAGTCTGGGGGGGAAGATGAAGGTTAGATTAAATGGTGATAGAGACAGATTTTTTGAAAAGTATTTACGAAAAATTCAACTTTATACTATTTAAGAGTTGTAAAAAATGTAGTATAACTGAAATAATGAGCTATATATATTAAATTTCATTGACTTTGGCCCACTTGTGTCCATCGCAGGAATCTCGATTAAAAAAAAAAAGTTATCTTCTTGCCTTCCACCACCTGGAGAGAGTCTACATCAAATATATTTGCCTAAGACCTTTTCTCCCCCCTCACCTCTATATCTGTTTCCTTATCACTAGAATAAGAGTGTTAATATCTATTTCTGTCTGCTTCACAGAAGTAACAGTCAAACAAGAAAACAAGTGAAAAACATTTGGGAAACTCTAGGACATATGCAAATACAAGCAATTTCATTTATTATTTGAATGGCAAATAATAGCCTGAAAAGTAAATCTGTGCACTTGCACTCAGAGAGTGATTACAAAAAACACTGGGATGGGATTGACATGCCCTACTGTCCAGGTGAAGGAAAATGGCCAATGGAACAAACCAGAGCATGTGAGTCCCATGGGTGTTTATTCACAGTAGGTGGATTTCTAAGTAATTGTGGACTTGTGAGAGAAAAGGCTGCAATAGAAATATTAAGTAAGGCCCAAGTTCTTTTCTTGCCATAATAACAGAAATCTAAAACATGTACATGTTTTTAATTATGGTGCAACCTCTAATGTGTGCATACTGTTAGTTCCAGACACACATATAATTTTTTGTTTGTTCACCAGGCAACTCTAACCACTGTAGAAGATGAGCTAATACAAATCACTCTTGCTCTCCAATTCATAAGAGCCAGGCTGTCCTCTGGTTCTTTGACTTTGAACCATTTATGTACTCCTTCTAGGGTATGGTGTTCTTAAATTTAGAATAAAGTCCACCCAAGGTCTCAGGTTCAAGGATCCCCAAATTCAGGGCACATGAAGAGCTTACTTTAAGAAGAGTTATTACTCAGGGGTGCCTGGGTGGCTCAGTTGGTTGAGCAGCTGCCTTCGGCTCAGGTCATGATTCCGGGGTCCTGGGATCGAGTCCTGCCATCGCGTTCCTTGCTCGGCAGGGAGCCTGCTTCTCCCTCTGCCTCTGCCTGCCTCTTTGTCTGCCTGTGCTCGCTCGTTCTCGCTCTCTCTCTCTCTGTCTCTGACCAATAAATAAATAAAATCTTTAAAAAAAAAAAGAGTTATTACTCAGAAAAGTAGCTGCAATGGGGTTGGATTTTTTTTTTTAAGCTCCTTTTCAGATTAATCCTTTCCTCTTAGTCACTGTAGGCTTTGGGAAAGAAGGTGAGACAATGGGACATGCCTGAGGGGAGGAGTAAGGTCCACAGAGCTCTGCTGAGCATCATGTATACCAGAGGGTCTCTGAACCTCAGGTTCTCAAAGGAAATTCTCCTGATTGGAAAAGAGCAAACTCACATTTCTAAGTGCCAACAACGAACAGGGATGGGACCAGTCACTTTATAGTCCATCATTTTGTCTATTGGGGAATAGCAAGAGTTGAATGATGTCTTTGTTTATGAAATTTGGCTATAAAGTATACAAAGTGAAGTAAAACTCTGCTGGGTGAATCCAATTTCTTATTGACTTTCCCTCACATTAGACACCATCCTTGTGACTCTGGCTGCTTGGCCATCCCTCTCTCCTGGAAGTGTCACTTTTCACGTGCTCAATTATCTTAGCAAATTTGTGTCATCTCAGTCTTAACCAGGCTTACGCGAAGGGATGTCGTCACCATCAGTTTTGTTCCAAATACACATTTTCCCCCTAAGTCTGTGGGAATTAAGATAGTGTCATTGTTTCCAGAGCCAAATGTAAGAAGGCCACGTTTGTGTTTCCGAGTCATCAGATCCTACCTTCTTCATCCCATACATTGGATCTTTGCTGTCTGAGTTTGCATAGGGAGGGAAGCCCCAGGACAAGGGAGGAAATAGGAGCTGCGCCAGCAAGCAGTCAGGCTGGGGCTGTGCATCTGCGGGGCCCAAGTCCAAGGCGACACCCAGGCTGTCCTTGTGGGCCATTTCTTTGCAGAGTCACTAGAATACTTGATTGTTGTGGGTTTTTTTTTTTGTTGTTGTTGTTGTTTTTGTTTTGTATTTTTACAATTTCAGCAGCTCCCATTATGTGGACTTGTTCTCATCCACAGAAGCCCTTTTCCAAACAGTATTGAGAAGACCGATAAAAAGGAAAAGCATTCACTGAAGGGTTCTCAGAAAGAAAGCATTCGATTTCACTACAGGCCAGTGCTGCTGTGATTAGCCCAGGCCCAGCTGACAGCAAGGTTGCCAGGCAGTCCTTGTCCTGCCAAGAGTGCTGGTGGAATGAAGCAACCATGTGGTTTGTGTTACCATTTTTTAGCTTTTTCAGGTTTTGAGAGGAGAACGTCACTGGTGATGATAATTCAGTTTGGAATGAATACATTTTCAGTGCAGCCTTCGGCAACTGCTGATTTGTTTGAAATCCGAAAGTCCATAGTCACGTATTACAATGTGGACTGGATAAAGCACAGGATATGTCAAGATCCTACTACCTAAAATTATGAAGTTTCTGGCCAAATCCTCTTTTAGAAAAGAGAGAATAAAAAATAAAAAGAAAGAAGGAAAGAAAAAAAAAAAATCTCCAGCATCTCTAAGCTGCTACTTACAGCCTTTATAAAGATAGCACAGGAAAAAGAAACCAAACAATAAGCTAAATTCTGCCTTCTACTTACACCATCTTCCCTAAAGTCAGAGTTGATTTTCTTTTTACATGCCTCAAGTTAAAACTTGCCACAGAGCAATCAATTTGTGTAAGCTTATGAGAAAACATAAAATACAAATGTTGTCATTGTAATTTTGTCATTGATTACCTACATTTTTTAGTTAAAAAAAAAGAGAGAATTCTGGGTTTATTCACATGTTGAATTCTCCTCCTATGTATTCTTGGAAATATTCTTCTCAGAAAGTCTGGGACACTAACTTGGAACAAATGATTCAATTCACAGAGAATTTTGCAAAGTCATATGGTTTGCTTGCATTGAGTTTAGTAAAGTACCTTATGAATTAAGCCTTTCCTCAAAGTCACACATCCATTGCCCTCTCAGTAAGACCCATCAAGGTCCCCATGGCATTGTTGCCACTCGTTAGCTTTTCAAGAAACATATTTTTGAAAAACTCACATTTTCCAAAATCATTTTAGCAGAATTCAGGTACCCCTTAGAATGCTATTGCCTTCTTAAAGCATTTTAAGGATTCTGGGAAACCCACTAAGACACTGCACTCCTGGAAACAAGATCTTTCTGTCAGAGATTATAAAGCAGCAGAAACCAGAAAGAATCCATAGCTGGTGCAGTCACACATTTCTGGAAAGGCTTTCAAACAAAGAAGAAATATAACTTGTCAGTCATAATGCCCTGGCCTAAACAAAATGCAGTTTTGCTTAAAGAGACGCTGTCAAACGTAGTCATTTGGGCTCCAAAATTATGCTCCACAAAACACTAAATTAGTTCTGTCAAAACATAACCTTGGTTCTCAAAACATTGTCAGAACTTTCCAAGTTCAATAAAAGAAGGCAGTGTTTGTGGTTTATGAGGACATTGTCTTCTGCATACTCTACGTAGTAACCATCAAGTCATCCATCTGTCTATCCATGCATTCATCCAATGAGCATTATTGAATTTTTATTATGTGCCAGGCACTGTTCTGGACCTAGGACACAAAGGTAAAAGGACACATTCATATTCTCAAGGCCGGTCTTCCTAATGAGGGGATAGATGTGAACAATTATTGTAATCAAATGCCATGACCACTGTAATGGACAGACTGAGCAGGTGAGAAGCTAGAGTGTCGCAAGGGCTGTAATGTTGCATTAATTCAGGATACTCTGGGAGCTAAACTGAAGACGGATCATTCTTTTCAGATACTCTTAATATTCAAAGAAGACCTAATTTCTGAGATACCTTCTTTTTTTTTTTTATGAAATGCACAATTAATGACACTTTCATAGGGAACACACTGCCATAGGGATATACAATTAAGATGTCCAAACCCATGTCTCTAGAAGAGGGAGCTTTCCTGGGAGACGGAAGGGAGGACAGGAGAATATCTGGCAACTGTTGATTGGTATGTTCTCCCACTAGCTGGATCTATGTATTTTTCTTCCTTTTCAAGGAAACAAAAGAGGATACAAATGAATGAGTGACATTATGGTATGGAAAAATCCAAATCTGATCTAATTTACTTAAGGGTAAATATTTTGATACCTCTTATTGTTACAACTTATGTCTGAAAGATTTCAAATAGATTGTGACTACTGGGATGCTTCACTGCAGTTGACAATGCCTTGTTTCAAAAGCTTGTCAGAGACATCCTTGACGGGTTTCCACTCTCCCAAGGTTATATAGTATTTTCATGCATCACCTTGGGAATAGATTACAGAGAGTAAGTATGATTTTATACTTTCATTTTTAATGATGCTATGTGTCACCAGCCATATAAATGATGACAACAAGATCTGCCCTCCTACTCTCCCACCATTAAGAATGAGATGGTATGGTATAGTATGGTTAGACTCAACATTTGTTTATGGCTGGGGAAGGGACCTCTCTGCCACCCAGCACTCTCATAGGGCTCCGATAGGAAATTCTGACGGCAAACCTCATGGTCTCAGGGCAATTCTTCCGAAGGCCTTTGAGTTCCAACAGAACATGTCAAAGGATGTAGTTGATTTGTCCATTAAGCCAGGGGTGGTGGTGGTTGGGGTGCAGAAATCCTGAAATCTGTAAGCTTAGATGACACAAAGACTAGAATAT
The DNA here is from genome assembly GCF_020171115.1 of Neogale vison. Lineage (NCBI taxonomy): Eukaryota > Metazoa > Chordata > Mammalia > Carnivora > Mustelidae > Neogale > Neogale vison. The sequence continues at coordinate 62,476,697 of NC_058091.1, read as the reverse complement.
GTGCCAGACAAGGCACTATTCTTTTCACCTGTGAGGTGAAAATGGCAGAATAGACTAATTATAGTAATTAAAAATAGTAGACTATATGTAGAATTACTAATGATGTAGAATTTCTTATTTCTATCTTTGCATGATCCATTCAATAACAATCAATTGGGGCTGTTTGCTGATCTTTTTCAGTCACCAAGACTGCAAATTAAAAATCCTACGTCAGTGGTGCTTTGGTCCAATTTTTGCCTTCAGTCACTGAGATGCCACCAGTGCTCTAATACACAAATAAACTGTCCTAAAGCCATGAAGAGGCTTTAGACTTTACTAAATTAAAGGTGGGGAGTAAATTTACTTTTTGAAAATCTGATTCTCGAAATCTCCTCGCCATCTGTCTCAGAATTTTCACTGGATGTTTGATGCTGGCCAATGTCACCTTGACTGCAGGCTGTCAGGGAACACTCAGGGGCTCAGCTCATGACCACACTCAGTGGCCAAAGGAGGTAGTTGCTTTTCAGTAGGTCTGTCTGAGCCCACTTGTGCTCCTAGTGCATGCTGCAATAATCCTCTTGTTCATTCTATGCATACAAGTCCATAATCAGTGTCTATTCAGTTAAGTTAAATATATTTTTTTAAGTTGAAAAAACAGCCAACAAAAGAACATTCTTAGTTCTTTAAGTGTATTATATCTGTGAGTTCTGATCCACCAATGGACAGTGATCACGTACCATCAATTGTTGTCCCAGCGGAGCCCCAAAAAATGTCTACTTGGGACCAACAGAAGTGCTCCTGGCCATGTGGTGCTGAGAAGAGCCTTCTGTGCCCTCTGACTGGGAAAGATAGGTCTGGGGTGGAATGGTGAGTCTGTGGATACAGTGTCCTATTTGGGAGGTCTTTTTTTCCATCTCTATTTCCTCTAACTTTCTGATGCCCAAAGGGGTGCTGGCCTTGACTTTCCCATCCATTCCTAAAGGCCTCTTTCCTCAGTGCTAGACTTTGTCTCCACCCTATTCCTTAACTCATTCCCATGCAGAACCCGGTTCTGCTATGGGCACCTCTGATTTCACTGTACAGCTTGGGAGCTGTGTCCCTTTCTTGTTTCTTAGACTGAATGCCTTCAGATCAGGAGTCTTGCTGGGCCCTGGTCTAAACCAGCCTTGCTGCCCTTTCCTTTGTCTTTACCACTCTTCCTGTCTTGGATTTACTCCAGTGTTGCCAGCCCTTACCTGGCTTCCCTTTTGTTTTGGGGTCTGCCCCTCCTGCACGCTCATTTCCTCTTCTCTGTTTCCCTCCTGTGCCTTCCAGTATAATGGGATTGAGTGCTGGCGACAGGCACCTTGGTGTGAATTATTTTATTTGACCCTTTGTTGATAGCCGAAATGAACAATCAGGGAAAATAGAGATAGGAGTTTTGGAAACTTTTAGGGTGAAGCACAGAGAAAGGAAAAAGCAACCTCTGAGGAGACGGGGAAAGACAGGGGCAGGAAATTGTGGAGATAAAGGGCCCATTTGACAGTCTGCCTTCAACTTCTTCACACAGCTTTCCAGCTCTGGTCCCTCTGAACCTGCCAGTGTTTGCCCAGTGCCATTGTTGTTCCTGTGCCCACCCATGTTAATTCTTCCATGCATTCCACACATTGCCAGCTCTGTGCCTGTCATATGGGAACAGCAGCTACAACGGTGAGTAAACTGCGCTTGTGTGGTCTCGTGGGAAAAGAGAGGGGAATCAAATGATCATGCTACAGAGAAAGGTAATGATAAGGGAATTTGTTCAGGTCAGTGCTATCTGGAAAAGTATACCTGGGGAAGTAACAAGGTTGCTGAAATTTATTGGAAATTTAGGCTATAACTCAGTGACTATAGAAAGAAATACTTTTACTGGAAGAAAGAGGAGTCGGAACAAAAGCCCTGTGCTAGAAAGGAACATGGTGTGTGCAAAGAATTGAAAGAAAGCCTGAATGTCTGGGAGGCAGAGTGGGGAGATATATTACAGGATGGGCTAGGGTGTTGAATATAGATTTTTAGAAGCATGTTAAGCACATTTTTCTTTGTCCCAAGATCCATGGGAAGTTATGTGACAGCAGTGTAACAACATGCCACAAAATTAGTGACTTAAAAAACAATAAACATTTAGTGTCACACAGTTTCTGTGAATCAGGAGTCCGGAGCAGCTTAGCTGGGCAGTTCTGATTCAGGCCTTTCATGAGGTTGCAATCAAGATGTAGGCCAAAGCTCTACCATTACCTGGAATCTTGGCTGGAGCTGAGGGTCTCCACAGTGGCTCTCCTACATAGCTGGCACATTGATACTGCTCTTGGTGGGATGTCTCGGCTCTTTTTATATCCACCTCTCCACAGGGCTGCTTGAATATCCACAAACTGTGGCAACTGTCTTCCCCCATATCAACTGATGAGAGGGAGGGAGGAAGTGGGAGAGAGAGACAGCGAAAGAGAGAACATGAGCCAGTCTCATAAATCACATAGGATTGCTGTCACATTCTACTTGTTAGAAGTAAGTCGCTAACTTCTATGAACATTTAAAGGGAGGAAAATTCACCTACACTTTTTGAAAGAAGTAGTGTCAAGGAATCTGGGACATATTTTAAAATCACAAAACCATTAAAGGATGTTAAGCAGGAATGGTGACATAATCAGATTTGCTTTTCAAAAACATTATTCTGCGTGGAAAACAAATGAAATAAGGGCAGTCTTGGTTAATAGATACTAGCGTGATCCAGGTATAAATTGATGGTAGGGTGGAATAAGATGGGGTAAAGATGAAGAGAAACAGAAATGAAAGTTTCAAGATACATGCAGAAGGTAAAATGAGACTTAGCAATTGATTGGACTTGGCAGTTGAACGGGAAGGGATATTATAGATTCCTAGGTTTCTGGTTTGCATAGATGGATATTGTGGCATTTAGTGGTATGGAGAATGCTAAGAGAATGCCAATTTTGGTCTATCAGAGGGAGTGGAGGTAATCATGAGTTTCATTTAAGACATATTACATTTGAACTGTCTTTGAAACATCCAAGTATGGTCGCCAAGTAGTTCCTTGGTCATAAAACTCTGGAACTACGATGATAGTTTTATGCTAGACATATAAATTGGTGAATTATCCATAGGTAATCCATAGATAAGAAGGATATCTCTGGGTTTGTTGAGAATTCTAGAGAAAAAAAAGAATGATATGAAAAGAAAGGAGGGTCTTGAGAGATTGGATTTTTGTCTAGCAAGTATTAACTCTTCTCCTTCCTCTTTTTTTTTTTTTTTCCTATGAGAGAAGTCTACTTCCCTGTTCCATTGGTGCTGGCCTTGACCATGGGATTTGTATTGACCAATGAGGTGTCAGCCGACGGGACAGTAGCAGGTGCTTAAAATATGTGGAGGAACTCCTCTTTTGTGCTCTTTTCTTTTGCTTTGAAAACATGCCTTTGATAGCCACTGGTTTATGGAGAGATTAGCAGATTTGTGCTTAACCTGAAGTGTGGGACCAAACCCAGCTAAGCTTGGCCTGTATCAGTTGAGCCCAATTTACCAATCTATAAGCAAGAAAAAAAAATGTTTATTTTTGTAAGCCAATAAAATGTCAAGATTTTTAGTTTAATTATGCAGCATTGTTTTGGTGATAGCTGACTGGTATGAGGGTCTAGGATTTAGTAGAAAGGAATACTATTTTTTAAAGTCCCTTTATGCATTTTTTTAAGAGCAGTATTTATCTCTGATACATGACTGTATTAACAAAACCTAACATAAAGGCTTGGTGGAATATCTCATGAATACAAGCCTGGATCACAATCTAATGTAGGTATGGGTGTTGATCTATCATGGATTTCTATAAGTCATGCAAACATATTTTGTTTGTTTGTTTGTTTGTTTTTCAAGAGGGAGAGGGGCAGAAGGAGAGGGAGAGAGAGAATCTTAAGCAGGCTCCACACCCACTGCAGAGCCCAATGCCGGTCTTGACCTTATGACACTGAGATCATTACCTGAGCTGAAACCAACACTTAGCTGACTGAGCCAGCCAGGTGGCCCATTGCACCTATATTCTTACCATATAAGCTCCTCCCAGCATGTTTCTTCAAATAACATGAAGAGGTTCCACGAAACTTGGATATAGCACTCATCAAGATCAACAACTGTATCCTTTCCTTTTCCTGGAGTACTTTTTTATTACAGGTTGTAAAGAAATGCTTAAGAAAGTTGATGGTCTATCCATATTCTATGTTAATATCTTAGACCATATTTTATTGTTGTTGTTAAAGCACATTTCAGGAGAACAAATTTTAAAATTAAAAAAAAAAAAGTTATTAGTGGCAATAAACCGGCCTATAAATAGTGTTTCCATGGAATGAAGACAATCAAAGTGGCTCTTTTGGCTACTATCATTTTCATAAAAGCTTTGATTAGTTATGAGGTAATTGTGAGAAATGATGAATTAGCCTCAAAGAAAGAAAAATAGTTTCTCTAGTTTAGCAGCTGTGGATCTTCTGGTAATTGTTGGAATATTCCTTTTTAGTAAACTTAAACCTAGCATTTTTATGTTACAGTGGAATGCTTCATTTGAAATACATATTTTAACTTTTTTATTTATAACATTTTTCTTCAGTGTAACTCTAAACTATAGTTGAGAAGGACAGCCCTTGGATTTATATGTTACCTCTGTTAAAAAGTAAGAAGACTCTATAGGAAAGGCAAAAAAGAGGCTGCATTGAAAATATTTAACTGTCACGTTTTGGTTATTAAAATGTGATTTCCCTCCTGACCAAGGTACTCATCTTAAATGTCCATAAAAATTGTGTGCCTGTGTGCACACAGGACAAGTGTGGTTGTCCAGTGTTTATGAGGGACATGTGAAATTATACCTTGCCTAGTTTGACCACAGTGTGAAATTTTAAAGTATAAACATGATCAAAAAGAAAAGTGGCTTCAAAAACAGAGAAACAACAACATTCCATTCTCCCAGAACCTTTTCAGTCTCTCTGTCAGACAGCTGCCCCCCACTCCCTTCTCCCAGCAATCATTAGAAACAACATCCCATTCCCCACCCAGTCCCCCACTCGCCTGAAAGTAAAGGGCACCATCAATTTTGTGAAAGAAATTGCCAAAATAACAAAACTTACTGGAGTGGATAATTTCTCACAGAACTTGCCAATCAGCTACAGATGCAAATCTGCCTTTCTTATCCCTCACCCTACCCCTGAGCGAGGGAAAACAACCTAAACCTGCAGGAAAAACCCTTTTCAGCCAGAGAATAATACTAACGACACCACCATCTTGGAATATTTTGCTTGTACTTCCCTTCTTCCTTCTTCATTACATAGCTGTGTGTGTGTATGTGTATGTTGTGTCTTTTTGCCTTTTCATTTTGTTCAGCATCCAAAAAGGTTATTTTAGCTGTAAATATCACACAAACATGGTTAAAAAAAGCAAACAAGCAGAAATGTATGAAATTAAAATTGAGTGTTTCTCTCCCCACCCCCTTAGCCCCTTTCCCATTCTCTTAGACTTCCAACGATACAAGTTGTGTGAGGGAAAGAGGGTGTGTGTGTGTATGTGTGTGTGAGAGAAGGGGGTGGGAGGAAGAGAAAGAGTCTTACTATTGTCTTATTTTTAATTTAAGAAAAAAAATATATCATACATGTACAAACTCCTCCCTAGATGTGTCCTCCACCAGAACCCAAAAAACAAATAAACCCCCCAAACCTCTGATACTTAGAAGTCTAAGAGAATTGCTGCTTTAAAAGTCTTTCAAATTAAGCTCATTCCAAAGACTTTCCAGTATAACCAAACAATGAGAAACACTGGTATCCAGCCAGTCACAGCCTCTGCCATCTCTGATTTAATGTAATCTGATGACGATTAAGTCAAAGAGAAGACAAAGGTGGGTTCATATTACAGGAAAACAAACAGACAAGAGATCTCCTCCATTTATTCATATTTAAATTTTCTTATTTTTATCTACTATTTTAGAAAATAAATGTTTATTTTGTTTATGTTTAGGATGATTTTGTTGGTAGGAAAAAGTCCCTTGGGACTTGCATTTTCTTCTTAATTATAAAGGTTTGTGGAATGTTCTCTGAGAACAGAAACCCTTCCTCAAGGAGTTGTTTTTCCTAGAATATTAGGAGGGTCTCTACTAGGTAAGCTTGCAAATGTTTTAAGACTCTCCTTTCCCATCCAAGTTAGCTTAATATGTTTTAGGTCTATTACTTGACTGTTTTTCAAACAGATTGAAAAATTTGCTCACTGAGAGAGCAATGATTAACTAAACCTGTAAACTGCCATTTCACTTGCTATCAATAGCTTGAAAGAAAATCTAAATCCATGACTAATGGCCTGAGAGAGTCAAATACTTGTTTTCAGGAGCCTCTTTAGACCAAAGTGTTATTTTTGAGATCCTTTAGTTTTTTTCTTTTTTCCCCATGTTACACTTTTATCTTTTAAAAAACATAGAGACTCTATTAATAATAAAAAAATATATTCCCAGTCTTTATTCTCTTTTTAACTATACACTTAAGTGTCTGTGGTCAGTTTTTCTCTGAGGAGCTCTTCCTGAATTTGCTGGGAGACAATTGTGGAGAACTGGTTAAGAACTTGGGGCCCGGAGACATTCTCTCCGACTCAAGCCTTATAGGCCATATGGCTTATATTAACTTTCCTAATCTCTTTACACCTCAGTTTTCTCAACTGTAAAATGGGCATAAATTTATAATTACAATGTAAACTTTATAAGGTTGCTGTAACTATTAAGAAAAATGTAAACACAGTTCTTCATATAGTTCTGTTCCATAATGAGCCTCAATGAAGGAAAATTTAAAAAATAATATATATGAAATAAAAAAAATTTAACTTCCAAAGTTCCCACATTTAAAAAAAAATCAAACTATGTGGCCTTGGATAAATAAAGCTTAAATTATACCTCCAGATCATCCTATATCTCAAGGTTTATTATGTTGCCTATGAAGTATAGATTACTGTAGTCTATTCTATACCAGCCAGGATATAACTGACAATCTGGGGATGCCCATGGCAGCTATAAATGTGGAAGACAAGGTCAAAAGAAGTTATGCAGATCGTAGCAAGATTTGCCCAAATGGCCTAGAGAAAAATATGTGTTCATGATTGAATTACTGATTGACAGAGACCAAAAAATGACTAGTATTTGGAGCTTACATTGCTGGATACAGAAACAGAACTCAGGACCAAACAGATTACTACTTTTCCTTTGGATCTGAAAATTTTAAAACCTCAATAGCCAAGACTGTACATTAAAGTTAGAACATAAATTTATATCAGTTCCTTTTCATATGCATTTTGTCCAGAATTGGGGCATTCATTCCTTCTGCAAAAACTGTGTGTATATGTCTTTATTTACTATGGGCCAAACCTAGTAAACCTACTCTCAAGGCTACTGAAGTAAACCTGGTAATTTCACTAGAGTGTTTTGGGGTATTATTGGAGCCCTTCAGAGACATCTACCACTCTTGGTGGGTTGGAGGTAGTGTCTGGTAACATGGTAAGGAAATGACATCTGAAATCATTCTTACAAAGGAGTAACAGTCAGCAGAATTAAAGGGGAGAAGAGGGAGGTAGTGGAGAGACAAAATGAGCAAAGATGCAGATATAATAGATAGGTAGATAGCTGGAGATGGATCCAAGGTCAAAGGAGGGTTTTTAATGAACAGGAGGAGCATGGGGATAGGTTTGGGGAGATGTCAGAGTAAAGAGAAAGATTAAAGGCACAGGAATGGGGGGCTGAATTCTCAAGAGGAGGTGGTAATAGCCTTTAACTGAAGGAAAAGCACCCCACCCACGTGCTGGGGATAGAGAAAAGTCAGATGTGGGGACAAACTCTGATAATTATTACTGATTTCACTCTGATTAGGAAATGGATTTTCCTTTGAACATCAGGGTAGAAAAACCTGTTAGTTTACTTAGAATTTTCCTGAATGCAAAAGGAGTAGGGAAAAAAAGAAAACAGGGAAATGAATTTTGTAGTTAAATACCTGTCAATTCTCTATTTGGAAGATATTAACTTCAAAATTTGTTTTTCTGTTTCATCCATCTTGCAAAAAAGATTTGTTTTGTGTAGGTGTCAGTTGGCTGAAAACATTTTACATTTTTTATAAAAATCTAAGTGGTTTAAAAACTTGTATATACACAAGGCAGGGGCATTCTTTATATTATCAAATATTTGATTTCCTGTGAGGTTAACATTTTCATATTTTTATTTCTCTCTTTTATGAATTGTCAGTTTTGTCACCTGAAAGAAGGCTTTTTATGAAACACCTTCAAGCTAAAATAAAAAATCTAGGATCAAGAGAATTCAGGATGTTCTGATCTAGGGTGGATGAATTGGGAAAGCAAGAAAAAAATAACCAAAACAGAAAAAGCTGCATGGAGATATAGCCTCTCATATATGAAAGAGAATTCCGTGGCTCCTGGTCTAGTCAGTATCAAATGAATTAATCTGATGTGCAATTTCCCTGTGGAATACTCATATAGCATCGGTTTGACCACTTCTAGAAAGAGGAAGCTTGCTGCCACTTGAGGTTGCCCATTCCATTTGGCTAAGCACCTATTTCCAAAAATATCTTTGGTGTGAAAGGGTCAAGATTATTAATATACAATATGAATAGCTCGTTCCTACAGAGAGCTTCCTATATTGCCAGGTTTAGTTCTAAGTGTCTTACATGTATTAAATCATTTAAGGCTCAAAGATTCCTCTTAGGAGGCTATTATTTTCTTTATTTCACAGATGAGGTAAATGAAACTCAGAGATGTTGGATAGATTTATCAATGTTACACAGCTAGTACATAATAGAGCAGGGCATAGCACCCCAAAATTCTAGCTCTGGAGCCCATGCTCTTAACTTCATCAATGTTCTTCCCCTCACTGAGTGAATTTTCCAAAGTTTTTCTTGCACTTAGATTGGTGAAGTAGAATCTAGTGTCACCCACTCAGTTTTTTCCCCTTCTTCATTTTCCAAGGACAGGTCTGCTGTTGCCAGACTATTTGTTTAGACTTTTGTGAGGCAGAACCAGGAACAGTAAAGAGAAGAATAAAAAGCAGATGGGCTAAGAGAAGACATTTCTGAGGAATATGGCACAGAACCAAGAGTATGAGAAATATGTTGGAGGGGAAAAGGAAATTTTAAGAAGAATCACTGGAGATTTTATACTTCATATTGTGCAAGAAATGCAAGGGAGGAAGTAGAATGACTCTTCTGTCCCTTTTTGTTAGCTGGACTGTGTCTCTTGATTATGGCACCATTCTAACACTCGACTATGTAGAGCATGGATTTAGCAGGGTTACACATCTGTATAACCCCAATTTTTCTTCCTGTTAAGTTCTTCTAGAACCATCTGGCTCAGAGATACTCGAGATACTCTTTCAAGTTTTTAAGGATGCTTATCCTATTCATCTTAAATTTTTTTCTTGGCTAAACATTTCTATCAGTTATTTCTTTTTTCCTTTAAAAAAAGCTTATTGTGTATAATTAATATATAATAAACTAAACATGTTGAAAGTGTACAACTAGATTAGTTTTGACATATGGATATACTCACAGATCATCCTCATAGACAAGATAGTGGATGTATCCATCACCCTCAAGACATTTCTTATGACCCTTGTTAATAATACTTTCTCTTCCTTCTATCCTGTCTCAATCCCCAGGAGATGACTGACCTGCTTTCTGTCACTGTAGATTACTTTGTACCTTCTAGAGTTTCATATAAGTAGAATCAATCAATATATAGTATTCTGAGGAGGGTGAATTGGGAAGTCTGGCTTCTTTCACTCAGAATAATTATTTGGAGGTCTATTCCTGTCGTAGGGTATAACAGTAGTCTATTTTTTTGTACTTCTGAATAAAGTTCTGTTGTATGGATATCCCTTATGTGTTTGTTCATTCACCTATTGATGGAATTTGAGCTTTCACCAGTTTTTGGTTATTACAAATAAAACTATTCTGAACATTCATATACAAGTCTTTTTATAGACATACGATTTCATTGTTCTTGGATACATAACTAGGATTGGGATCATTAGATCATATTACATTTAAACTTAAGAACAGCAACAAAACCCCCTGCTAAACAACTTTCCAAAGTGGTTGTACCATTTAAAAAGTCCTACCATCAGTGTATGAGAGTTGCACTTCTGTACCTCCTCATCAACACTCAGATGGATCAGTCTTTAATTATAATAGATGCTTAGTGCTATTTGACTGTGGTTTTAATTTGCATTATTCTAATGACTAATAATGTTAAATATCTTTTCATGTCCTTCTTGGCCATTTGTATACTTTTATTGGTGAATACCTGTTCCACTCTTTTGTCCATCTTTTTAAACTGGATTTTTGTTTTGAAAGATCTTTTTCCTCTCTAGATATAGTTCTTTTATCGGACATATGATTGGAAAATATTTTCTCTAGTCTGTGATTTGTCTTTTCATCCTTTTATCAGTGTTTTTTGAAATGATTTTTAACTTTAATTAAATCCAATTTACCAATTTATTTATTTTATGGACCCTGTTTTTGGTATTTTACCTATGAAATCTTTGTTTAACCAAGGTTCACAAAGAAACTGTTATACTTTAACCTAAAAGCTTTACACTTTTAGATTTTACACTTAGATCTATAATCAATTTTGAATTAATTTTTATATATGCCCTTATATAAGATGGAAGTTCATGTATTTTGCATATAGATATTTAATTATTCCAGCACGATTGAAAGAATATCTTTTGCTACTGGATTGCCTTTGCAACATGATTAAAAATCAGTTATTCATGTATGTAAAATTCTATTTCTTAACTCTATTTCACTGGTTTATCTATCTTTACATGGCTACCTTATCATCTTGATTACTGTAGTTTTATAATAAGTCATATAAAATAAGCCTTTTATAAAAATAATATAATAAGTCAAGAAGAAATCAGGTAGAATTAATTCTCTAACGTTATTCTACATTTTCCAAGTTGTGTTGATTATTTCAGGTCCATCACATTTTCGTATGAATTTTGGAATCAACTTCTCAATATCTACAAAACAACCTGTTGAGATTTTGATTGGGATTGCACTGAACCTAGACTAATTTAGGGAGAATTGACATCATAATGGAGGGTTGCTATCTCTTCCTTTACTTGGGTCTTCTCCAGTATGTCTTAGCAATGTTTTGTAGATACTCAAACATCAGTCTTGCTTATCTGTTGTCAAATTCATTCCTACAAGATTTGCATTTTTAAATAATTTTTAAAATTTTAATTTTCCGGCACCTGGGTGGCTCAGTTAGTTAAGCGTCTGACTTTGGCTGGGTCATGATTCCAGGATCCTGGGATGAGTCCCACATCCAACTCCCTGTTCAGCAGGGAGTCTGCTTCTTTCTCCACCCCTCCCCCTGCTTGTGAGCTCTCTCCCACATCCCCTCTGTCTTTGAATAAATAAATAAAAATATTAAAAAACTTGATTTTCATTTTTTTTGCAAGAATATTGAAAACAGAATTGATTTTTTCTTTGGTGTTCTGCCAATTTGATAAACTTACTATTAGAAATAGCAGCTTTTTCATAGGTTCCAAAGGATTTTTTATGCACTCATTTTTGTATAACAATAAGGAGAAGCTATTACTTCCTTTCTAATCTGGTGCCTTTCTTTTTTATCCTAGTTGTACTATCTAGAACCTTTAGCACAAGGTTAAATAGATATAATAAGTTCAGACATTGCTGTATTTTTCCCGATTTTTTTTTTTTTGATTCAATAAAGTTTTATTTTCCAAAAAGTACAGTTGTTGGATCTTGTTCATGCATCTTCACCAGCAGCTGGGGCATCTCCACCTTTGGTGTTTCTGGTGTAAATTACTTGAGCTCTGTGCTTTGAAACCAGTTTAATAAGTCCTGTACTGGGGTGCCTGGGTGGCTCAGTGGGTTAAAGCCTCTGCCTTCGGCTCAGGTCGTGATCCCAGAGTTCTGGGATCAAGCCCCGCATCCAGCTCTCTGCTCAGCAGTGAGACTGCTTTCTCCCTCTCTCTTTCTGTCTGCCTCTCCGCCTACTTGTGATTCTTAAAAAAAAAAAAAAAAGTCCTGCACGAAGGAGCTCCTGATGGGCTCCCCTGGCCAGGGAACCTCCAATCTTCAGTCTCTCAGAGACAACAGCTGGAGTTACAAGCTTCTAGTTGGGAACTTCTTTACAGAGTTTGTCATATGTTGCTTTGTCAAACAAGACCAAATTACTGAGCTTGTCCCAAACTTTGCCTTTGGACCACTTCTTCTTTTTGGCCTTGCCCCTAGATTTGTGCACTGGGTCTTTGTCTTTTTTGGCCAATTTTCCCGCATCTTTCTTCTTGTCATCCTTGAGGGGCACAGTGAAGCTGGGAGAGCAGCATCCAACCCTACAGCCTCGCTAAGATGTCGGACAAAAATGAAGCTCCACTTCCCCAACTGGCCGAGAAATCTCCCCCCACAGTGAGCGCTTCCGGGGTAAGGGGTGGAGCCTGCGGAGGAAGGTCAGAGGCTCGGGCTGTCCTATAGCCAGGAGGGGACAGTCATTCCGAGCCGCACACTCCCGGCGCTGCCCATGGTTTGCTGGGTTTGCCATTAGTCGTGAGGCAGCCACACGCTGCTATTTCCTGGCTCTGGAACCCAGTAAAGAGACAGAAAACAATCTGCCGGTCTCGAAAGACCCCTCGGCGACTCCGCTAAGCGTGGTGCTTCAGTGCGCAGGCCTATTTTCCTGATCTTAGGAGGAAAGATTTATTTCTTCATCCTTAAATATGATAGTAGTAATAGTTTTTCATGAATAGCTTTTATCAAACTGAGCAAGTTCCCTTCTCTTTCTAATTTGCTGACAGTTTTTAACAGAAATGTATGTTGAGTTTTATTAAATACTTCTGCTTCTATTGAGATGATCATAATGGCTTTTCTTTTCCAGTGTATTAATTTGATAAGTTAAATTAATAGTCTTTCAAATGTTAGATCAAAATTGTTCATCCATGTTGCTTTCCTGGGATGAAGTCCACTTTTTTCATGATGTACTATCTTTTTTATGTATCATTAGACTTGATTTGTGAAAGTTTAAAAAAAAATTAACATTTTTATTTGTGAAGGGTATTGGTATAGAATTTTTTGGACTTCACATCTTATCTACTTTTGGTTTCGGGGGATGAAATCCTCACAGATTGAGATGAGAAGAATTCCTCTTAAATTTTCTAGAAGAATTTCTACAAAATTGTTATTATCTCTTTCTTAAAATTTGAAAGAATTCTCTAGTGAAACTATGTGGGCATGGAATTTTCTTTGTGAGAGATTTTAAATTACCAATTCATTTTCTTTAATAAGTATAACATTATTAAGGTTACTTATTTTTTCAGTGACCTTTGGTCATCTATGTTTTTCAAGGAATTTTTCCATTTCATCTGTGTTGAATTTGTTAGCACAACGTGCAAAGTATTTTCTTATTTTCCTTTTTATGTGTAGAATCTATATTGATATAATGTCTATCATTTCTCATATTGGTAATTTGCATATTCCCTCATTTCTTTGATAAATATGGCTAGTGGTTAATCACTTTTATAGATTTTCTCCCAGAAGCATGTATTTATTTATTTTGTTTTCTGTGTTTCACTGAATTCTTTTGAGATCCTTATTGTTTGTTTCTTTCCATCTACTTTTTTTTTTTTCCTAGTTGGGGGGTGAGAAGACTTTTTGTGCAAAGGACTAGAGGTAATATTTTAGGTTTTGTGAGCCCTACATTCTCTGTCCAGCTACTCAATTCTGCCACCACAGCATGTATGTTGTGGTAGAATATAGAAGAATGAGCATGGCTGTGTTCCAATAAAATTTTATTTCTGCAAAAACAGTCAGCATTCTTGATTCGACCTAAGAGCTATAGTTTCCCAAACACTGTTTTGGTTTCTTATGGTTGGAACTAAGTTAATTGGTTTGAAACCTTATTTTCTAACAGAGTCATTTCGCCCTATAAATTTCCCCATAAAAATATTTTAGCGACATCTTGTAAATTTTCGTATGTCATACTTCTCTTTTCAGTTTAAAATATTTCTTAATTTGCTTCTTCTTTGCCCTTTGGGTTATACAGAAGCTTGTTATTTAGTTTCTGGACATCTATTTTTGATTTCTAATTTAACTCTTCTATATGGTCAGAGCTGACACTTTGTATGACCTAAACCCTCCTTAATTAATTAATTCACTATTAAAGTTTTTGTTTTTAAAGATTTATTTATTTATCTTAGAGAGCGGGAGGAGCAGCAGGAATGGGAGAGAGAAACTTAACCAGACTCCATGCTGAACGTGGAGCCTGATGAGGGACTTTATCCCATGACCCTGAGATAATGACCTGAGCCAAAACCAAAAGTCAGTCACTCAACCAAATTTGCCACCCAGGTGCCCCAATCATCTTAAATTTTTTGAGCCTAGTTTTATCGCCCAGAATATGGTTTGCTTCGTTAAATGTTCCTTGTGGAGTTGAAAAGAATGTGTAAGGGTGCCTGGGTGGCTCAATGGGTTAAGCCACTGCCTTTGGCTCAAGGAGGTGATCCCAGGGTCCTGGGATCAAGCGCCACATCATGCTCTCTGCTCAGCGGGGAGCCTGCTTCACCCTCTTTCTCTGCCTGTCTCTCTGCCTATTTGTGATCTGTCAAATAAATAAATAAATAAAATCTTAAAAAAAATGTGTATTCTACTATTGTTGAGAGAAGAATTCTACAGATGTCAATTAGGTAAATTTGGTTATAGTGTTCTTTGAGTATCCAATGTCTTAAATAATTTTTTTCTACTTGCTCTACCAAATATTGAGAGAAGTAAATGTGTTTATATTTTATTTATTTATTTTTTAAAAAATATAAGGTTTTTATTTAAATTCCAGTTAACATACAGTGTAATATTAATTGCAGGTGTACATTATACTGATTCAACACTTCCATACAACACCCAGTGCTCATTACAGGTGCCTTCCTTAACCCCATCACCTATTTCACCCATCTCCCCACCCCCCCCCTTTGATAACCATCAGTTTGTTTTCTGTAGTTAAGAGTCTGTTTCTTGTTTTTTCTCTCTCTCTCTCTTTTTTTCCCCCTTTGCTTATTTGTTTTGTTTCTTAAATTCTACATATGAATGAAATCATGGTTTTTGTCTTTCTCTGACAGATTTATTTTGCTTAGCATAATACTATAGCCCTGTCTACATTGTAAATGGCAAGATTTCAATATTCCAATGTGAGTAATATTTCAGTGTGTGTGCGTGCGTGCGCACATATGTGTGTATATTATACACCATATATACCATATCTTCTTTATCCATTCACCATTTGATGGACACTTGAGTTGTTTCTATAATTTGGCTATTATTGATAATGCTGCTATAAACATGAGGATGTGTGTATCCCTTTGAATTAGTATGTTTGTACTCTTTGGGTAAATTGTAGTGCAATTGCTGGATCATAGGGTAGTTCTAGTTATAACATTTTGAGGAATTTCGATACTGTTTTCTGGAGTAGCCGCACCAGTTTGCATTCCCACCAATAGTAAAAGAGGGTTGCCTTTACACCACATCCTCACCAACACCTGTTGTGTCTTGTGTTACTGATTTTACAGGTGTGAGGTGATAATTCATTGTAGTTTTGATTTGTGACTATAGTAGTGAGTGATGCTGAGCATCTTTTCATGTGTCTGTTGGCCATATGAAGTTCTTCTTTGGAGAAATGTCTATTTGTGTCTTTCTGCCCGCTTTAAATTGGATTTTTTTTTTTTTAAAGATTTTATTTATTTATCTGACAGAGAGAAATCACAAGTAGATGGAGAGGCAGGCAGAGAGAGAGAGGGAAGCAGGCTCCCTGCTGAGCAGAGAGCCCGACGCGGGACTCGATCCCAGGAGCCTGAGATCATGACCTGAGCCGAAGGCAGTGGCTTAACCCACTGAGCCACCCAGGCGCCCTGGATTATTTGTTTTTTGGGGGTGTTGAATTTTTTTATTTTATTTTTATTTTATTTTTTTTTAAAGATTTTATTTATTTATTTGACAGAGAGAAATCACAAGTAGGCAGAGAGGCAGGCAGAGAGAGAGAGGGGGAAGCAGGCTCCCTGCTGAGCAGAGAGCCCGATGCGGGACTCGATCCCAGGACTCCGAGATCATGACCCGAGCCGAAGGCAGCGGCTTAACCCACTGAGCCACCCAGGCGCCCGGGGGTGTTGAATTTTATAATATTTTTATATATTTTGGGTACTAACAGAGAGAAGTAAATTTAAATCTTTGGTATAGTTTGTATTTCTCTGTTACTTCTTGTAGTTCTTTTAGATTTCATTTCATATATTTTGTAGCTCTGTTATTCAATGCATAAATGTTAACATTTTTATATTTTTTGGATGAATTGGTCCCTAAACCATTAAGAAATTATCATTTTTATCCTTAGATATGTTTTTTTAATTTGATATCCACTATGTTTTATGTTTATATAACCACTTCAATTTTTTTTTTTGGTTAGTGTTTCCATACCATAACCTTTTCCATTCTTTTATTTATAACCTATTTGTGCCTTTATATTTAAAGGGTGTTTCCTCATAGTAGCATAAAATTAGCTCTTACTTTTTTTTTTTTTTGATACAATACTTTTTTTGGTACAATTAATTGTAGTGTTCTTTTCTGATAATTCTAACATCTGCCATTAGTTCTAAGTATGATTCAGTGGAGTTTCCCCCCTTCCTTCTCTTTTTTTCTTCTTTTATATCAATTATTTTTTATTATTTTATTTTATCTCCTTTGTTGGCTTATTATAATTGTTTTCTTATTTTAGTCATTGCTTAATGATTTATAGTATACAATTTAGCTTATCTGTCTACACTTAAAAGATTTTTACCATTTCATAAATAATATGAAGACTTTACTATAGTATACTTCCATTTCATTCCTCCTGAGCTTTGTGGTATTGTTATATACTTTATATTTTTTTTTCTTTTTTTTTTAGTTATTTTTTTTCTCTGTGCTTCGTTTGGGAAGTTTCTATTTCTATTTGTGTAAGTTTGCAAATCTCATTCATTGTATATTTACTAAGACATTATGTAGTTCTCATTTCTTAAAGTTTGTTATGCCTTTACATAAATTCATTTTAGCATGTTGAATTCATTCATCATGATTTCTTCAGTGTCTTTTTCTGTTAATTCTAACATTTGTATTAGTTCTAGGAATGCTGCAGTGGAATTTTCTCCTTGTTTTATCCTATTTTCCTTTGCATATCTGGTAATTTTTGACTGAATGCCAGGCATTGTGAATTTTACTTTCCTGGGTGCTGCATAATTTTATATTCCTAAAAATATTCTTGAACTTAGTTCTTGGATACAGCTAAATAATGTGAAACAGTTTGCATTTATTTGTTCTTTCTTTTAAGATCTGTTAGTCAGAACCAGAGTAACATTTACTCTGGGGTTATTTATTTCCTATTACTGAATCAGGACCCTTTGAATTTACCCATGTCCAATATATTCTAAGATTTTCTAGTCTGGTTCATATGAACTATTTCCAGCCAACTATGAATACCAGAAACTGTTTGCTCTAATCCTTTCAGGTGTTTCTTTCTTCAACATCAAGTAGTTTCCACACATGTATAATCTGGTTAGTATTCTGCTGGTTACTTGAGGAGGGTTTTCTTTCTTTCTTTCTTTCTTTTTTTTTTAAAAGATTTTATTTATTTATTTGACAGAGAGAAATCACAAGTAGATGGAGAGGCAGGCAGAGAGAGAGAAAGGGAAGCAGGCTCCCTGCTGAGCAGAGAGCCCGATGTGGGACTCGATCCCAGGACCCTGAGATTATGACCTGAGCCGAAGGCAGCGGCTTAACCCACTGAGCCACCCAGGCGCCCCTTGAGGAGGGTTTTCTGAAGGTCTAGGAGTTTCTTTCTTTTCATCACTTTCCTCTCTAGTACTTTGCTAGGTGAACTCTAGCTACCATGATCTCTTTGACTCTCAGTCCTGTATTCTCAACTCAGGGTATCTGTCAAGTTTCATCTGGCTTTCCTCACCTTGAGCCACTACCTGATATTACTCTCAAAACAGTAACCAGTAATAATCATAGAATTCACACCTTTTTTTTCTTATCTTCCCTCAAAAATCACTGTTCTTTGGTGCCTATTGTCCATTGTATTAAAAACTTGTGTCATATACTTTATCTAGTTTTCTGGGTTTTGTTTTTGGGCAGGATGGCAAATCTGCTCCCTGTTACTCCATTTAGGTCAGAACAATTTATCTGTTACTTCTTATTCATTACTCTCTGCACTGGGAATTCTCCAGTTTGCCTTTATACCTCTTCAAATGTATTACCTATACCAGAAGACAATATTACAGGTAATTTGAAATATGCAAAGGAAAGTAGAACTTTCTCTGTTATAATCTAGTCCTGATGCTCCCATGAGTGTAGCATAAAGACACATTCCTTTTTATCAGGCTCATCATACTGTGGACTGTCAGTATGTGTACAAAGAAGTAAAACCTCCCAGTATTCCTTACTTGTGTAGCTATAAGCTATACCCCCATCTTGTGTTTGTGCATTTATTTACATTTTTTATTTTTAGTTTGCTGAATTTTAATTTATTTTTTAAATAGAATTTCGCTTGGTTAGATTTTAACCAGGACTACCTAGTTCACAATAGAATAACAGATTTTAGGAGGTATGTAGAATCAAAGTCCGGAGGAAGGAGTAGGGAGAAAAA
The DNA here is from genome assembly GCF_020171115.1 of Neogale vison. NCBI lineage: Eukaryota > Metazoa > Chordata > Mammalia > Carnivora > Mustelidae > Neogale > Neogale vison. The sequence continues at coordinate 62,457,995 of NC_058091.1, read as the reverse complement.
TCAGATTTATAGGAATAGACCTTAAGAACGATTAATAAGGTTGATGATGTAGAGCAAAAATATGATGGTTGTAATAAGGAAAGAAAGAAAGACTGGAAGAAAGAAAATATTAACAAAAACCTTCAACTAGCAAAGACTTAGCTGACATGAACACTCCACAAATATTTTAAATAAATACCTCACTCTTGGTGTGGAACTGGAATGTACTAGTTAGCAAGATCTGAAACAAGGACCTAGAGAGTCCCTGGGTTAAAGTAAAGTGATGAAAAAGAATTGCTGGAAAAAACCATTAATGTTTTGAACCTCTGCCAGGAGGATTGCATAAAAGTGAAGATTGTAGTTGAGATTTTCTACATCTTATCTATGTTGACTATCTTAGTCTTATTCAACTGAACTAAAATTTATTTGAATACTGTAAAGCTACTGTTTATGATGGTTGACAGGAAATAAAACTAGAGGATCATGGTATGCTGGTAAAGAGGCAGTGGGGAAAAGGTAAGACCCAGGTATATCATCTTAATGGAAGCAGTGTTATTCTTGCCATTAATCTGTACAATATCAATGCAAAGTTAACCAAGCAATAAAATGTAGGAATTCATCTAAGTGGCAAATGAGGGTTTTTATGAAGCTGTTTGGTGGCTTGGAGGCAAGCATTTCAACTCTTTGGGATATTGGAGATGTCAGGGTTTGTTTTTAGTAAAATTTTTAATTTATTTACTTATTAGAGAGAGAGAAAGAGTAGTACATGTACGTGAGTGGGACGAGAGGGAAGGGGAAAGAGAAAGAATACCAGGCAGACTAGTGCTGAGTGGGGAGCCTGACGCAAGGCTCCGTTTCACGACTCTGAGATCCTCACCTGAGCTGAAATCCAGAGTGAGTTGCTTAACCCAGGGATCCTGGGGATATCAGTGTTTATTATGACTACATTCAAGAAAGTGTGCTATCTCCTTCTAATAACATGCTACTGGCCATCCTTATGGAAAAGGCCTTCAAAGGGGCAAAGAGAATTTTGGACAGGTAGAAGGAGCAAAGGAATGTGGCCATGACTGAATTTGCTTTTTCTGCATCAGCCAATATGCATTTCATGTGATGGGGAGACATTTTTTAAGTGATTGGTTAGCTTAATCATGATGGGGCCACTCAGAAGAGGAGTAAACTGGAGGTGGAAGAAAAAAAGCCATGCCATCTGCGGAGTAGTTTCCCCTTCTTACTCATGCAGCAGAAATATAAGACCACAACTGATAACTGAGTGACATTATATTTTGAGTCATGGTGTCCCCTAACTTTGGGAATTTTCCTTCCTGCATGGCTACAACAAACTTTTCCTACCCTGCTCCATAGGCTAAAACACACCCAAGTGGCAGACAAGATATTCTAGTCCCATAAATTCCCTTAGAAACTTCTAAGGGAATTTCCATTCAAAAAGCATGTATTGAGCACCTACTGTGCACAAGGCACTATAAGAGATGGCTAAGTTTAAAGTTTCACAAACCAGCATCTTTAATTTTTAGGAGCTATAATTCAGATAAGCAGCTAAAAAGTCATACTGAAGGTGGCAGAAAAGAAAAATAAAAAAAAGATAAAGACTATAAGTAATGAATATAGTATAGTGGAGGCCTAGAGGAGTGAGAAGTGATTTCTTGTTTTGAAATAGAGGGAGGCTTCAGAGAGGAGCTAGAATTTCTTCTTAATTCCAAATAGTGACAAAGATTGAAGAAGAGAATATTATGTAAAATCTTAGGCTAAGAAAATGTGGAGAACATATGTGCAGTGAATGATGGGACAACAATGACATTGAAAGGACATTTCAGGTGAGAATAGGAAACATGCTGGGGTCTACATTAAGCAGGCTGGACTTTGTTCTGTAGGTGAAAGGCAAACCATTGATGGACTCTAACCAGGCGTGATGACATGGTGTAATTTTGCATATGGTAACTATGGTAGCTCCATAATGGTGGACTAGAGAGGGGAGGCAGGAGATCAATCAGGAGAGAGGTGGAGAAATAAGAGCCAGCTCTTAGTGAGAGGAGCAGCAGAGCACCCAGGAAGCTTCATAATGTGACACAGAATCCCAGAGTTCCAAGCCATGACCTTGGGGGAAATTTCTTACTTTCTCTATGCTTCAGTTTCCTCCTCTATAAATCAGAGATCAAAATAGAAGCTCTTTCATAGGTCTGTAACGATTAAATAAATTGATATGTGTAAAACCCTTAGATCTGTGTCTAGCAAACCATAAGCACTCAATAATGTTATATATTATTAGTAAGGCAGTGGTAAGAAGAGACGGTAAGGAGTGGATTTGAAAGTTGTACTATATAATTATGTCATTATTTATATTGGAATTATTTTCAGCTATTTGCCCACAGAACGTAATTCTGTCATTTTGTAAGCAAAGCAAGAAATCAAGTTGTTACCATAGTATTTATTATATTTTATTTCTCCTGACTGATTTCTTCTAGAATATGTTTCAGACTTTGAGATAATATATGAGGTTGCCCCTGAGATATATTAGTTTTAAAAATGAACTTGGAAATGTAACAGGGCCAGTTGAGTTTTGTGGTCAGAGTTAGTTATAACTGAGGTTTGATTATCTATGTCCGTCTATCTATCTAGCAATCATTAATTAATTAATTAATTAATTAATACCTTCTTACATTGCTCCCAATCTACGAGAACTTAAAAATCTCAAGATCTTCGAAGATAAAACCATGTAATTTTCATAACCTCTTTGAAGTAGAGTGTATTAATTTAGGTTTAGAATGATAGTCCAACCAACCCCTGCCCTGCCTTTCTTTCCTGCCTGTGCTCTACCCCGACTTCCTGAATCATTGCTGCAGAACAAGGGAGCTCCCGTCCTGGAGATGTCACCCAGGAGTTGTGTGGGGAATTGGAGAAGACCTTCTTATGTTGCCCTGTGTGCTACTTTGGGATGTTGGGTAAAAGGCATCAGGCAAACTGGGGCTACCAACAGTGAACAGAGAAGCAGCTCTCCTTGTTCAGGACCAGGAAAAGAGGAAAATATGGAGAAAGAATCAATTTTTCTTCACTGTTTCCTGTGCATTCTGAAGTGGACTTATCTGTGGTCTAGACCACACTGAAAATATGAAGGTCATGATAACAGAGACATCTGCAGTCAACATCTAACTGTAAAATGTTTATCTTGATCCATTTTGGGCTTTAATAATAATCCAGGACCTAGGAAAGGAATCATAGGTTAAGTGTCAGTGGGGTGGCAAAATAACCAACGCACCTCTTAGGGAAGAACAGGAGTGTGGGATGTTCTTATGGTTCACGTCTCCTGAGCACTTTCTTGGGGCACCCTTTGACCTTCTCATATCAGGGCCCCCTACTCAGCAACAGACACCTGGCTGCCTCCTTTCCCACCTAAGACAGAGGAAGTGCTCTTAGTGTTCACCCTGAATGCACTCTTGGCTCAGGTGAGTCAATGGCAGAAACAAAGCAATTACGGGATTCTAGACATGCTACTGATACTTTCCTCTCAACTCTGCTGAGAAGAGGTTATCCAGCATCAGAAAGAGATTAATTCATGTTCATGTGCAACCTTTAAAAATAAATATAGAATAATGTTTACTGGCAGGAAAATTTGTTCATGAAATGCTGTTAAGTGCAAAAGCATGTAACAAACATTGTGTCCAGTATGATCCCTACTTGTGAGCCAGATCGAATCAACCATACACACATGCACACTGGGAAGTTGAACCACGTTTAACCTTGACTGCCTCTGTTGGGGAGGAAATATGGGGTTTATTGCATATAAAAAAAGTGTGTGCGTGTATTTATTTTTTTCTATCCATGAAAATCATTTTTAGCTTTCAAAATAAGAAAGACCCTAACCTCCAAATCCACAGCAGCTAAGTGGTTAGAGTAGACCCTCCCCAGATATCCCTTAGAATCTGATTTACATGAATGTGAAGGGATCTGGGAAATAATGCAGTCCTCATTTCCCTTTTGCCTTCCCCTGAAGTCTTTTTATTTTTTATTTTAATTTTTTTCCCACAGAAAACATGGGGTAGCAATCTTCTCCTTCCCTAAGAAGGATCCTGTAGTGTGAGTGACTGAAAATCTAGAAAAGGAGAAGTTGAAGAGAGCCCCCCCATCCCCACACTTTCATGTGCCAATCAGCTTCCTGTACTAACCACCCCTCCCCCATTTTCCTGCCAATATTCCTTTAGGAGGAAGGGGAAAACTGACTGAATTTCTAACACTTGGAGAAATAGCCCACTTCCTACAAAGGTGCCTGTGATTTCAGTGGAAGTGTTGAGTAGGGTGTGGAGGGTGCGTGCTAGAAGAATCTGTCCTTAGTATGTGTCATGTTCTATCCTAACCACTTTCCATCAGTAATGTCACAGGGTTAGTCAGTTTCCTGGCTTTTGCCCTCTCTGGCTTTCCATGATCAACGGCCCCTATGCTTGCTGTGATAATTTTCACTGCACAGCTGACTTTTAAACCGACAACATAAGTAACAGTTACATTTACACAAGAGAAGGTGAGGAAATTTCAGGCAGGTTCCTGTGTTTGCTCATCAACTGACATTATTTGGGCCCCTTCTGAAGAAGGAAAGAAACAGCAGGCCACAGTATAATTTAAACAACAGTGACAAGGAGCCGGTAAAAGCCAGAAAATCCTAAGTGGTGTGGAACCAAGTGTGGGAAACTCTTTCTAGAATTTCACTGATTAACCATTGATAAAATAACAGAAGTCTATTTTTCGCCTCTCAGGGCCCCCTTTATTCACAATCTGAATGTGAAAAGTAAGAAATCCAACTTACCTAAGCTTTACACTGTGCTAATTGTGTGCGAAATGCTGTCATCTGAGAGTGTAGCTTCAAATATCTTTTCTGAAGGACTTGGTGCAGAGCAAGTGCTCTGTCACCTTCTCTCTCCCTTGAGGAGGTTATGAGGAGCACAACAGTGAATTCTTTCATTCTTACTGTTTGTTTTAGGGAGGTATATGACCTTTGCTTTTGGGGCTCATCTTCCTCAACCCCTGCACCAGCAGGGCTCCTCCCTTCCCCATTATCTTCTGGAGACACATTTCCATGTCAAAGACTTCTCTGGAGAAAAAGCTACTTTTTCTTCCACCCCTTGCCTGCTTTGTGCCTGACTTACCTTAACTCCATCCTGCCCAGCCCTGTTCCACATTAGTGATAGCAAGGAGCAGAACCTTATTTAGAAATCAAAACCACGGGGGTGGGGGGGGGGTCTGCTTCTTTGTGTGAAGGATAAGAGCAGTTCAATTGTCCTTGAAAATACCAACTTGTAAGAAAGATCACTATCTCTCGAACTAAACATAGAAATAAGAGATATTCTTCAGTGAAATTTGAGGTTTTCCTTAGGAAAAATGGAATTACTAACACTGTTACACACAACTGAGTAAATCCATGCTGGGCTAATTTAGAAGAATTTCTAAGGAATGAGTGAGTGTAATTTGACTTGTCTTGCATCTGTGGACTGTCTCCTGCTATATTTGTCCAATAGAACTGATAAGTAATTTAGTTGGACACAAAGACAATTCTCCAAGTTGTTACCATGTTTCTAGTCTTCAAAGGTTGGGTAATCCTAAAACCCATTACTGATTTTGACCTTCTGATAGACCTTGGGAATTTTAAACCTATTTACTTCCAGCCATTTGCAAAGATAGAAGGCTTCACTTGGGAACTGTTCTCTGGGATTTTGATCAGTGCTGTTTGGACCCAAGTAAGACATTCTCATGAGGCCACCAAAAACCCAAGAAACTCCTGCACTGATCACCTACCCATGAGGAGACTCGAGCTCATTAACTCTTACCTGACACCGAAGTAGACACATTATTGGGCTTTGGAGAGCACTGGAAGATGGTCTTAGAGACAGAGGAAAAAAATCAAAGTCTTCTGGTTTCTATTTATTTCTCATGCCCCAGAACTTGCCCTCTTCCCTACTACACTAGATTTGAGTCATACTGAAATACTGGGAGTACTTGAACGGGTCTGCTTTTTTCTTTCTCCAGATATTTCACAAAATACCCCTTTTCTTTGGAATGCTCTTCCTCCTCTTTGCTCCTGGCTAACATCCAGTTGGCTAACTCTTGTGTCCAATTAACTCCTGAGTCTTTAAAAACTCTGTTCGTGTTCCTCCTATATAATGTCGCAACTGGCAGGAGAAACAAAACAATCATAGGGAAGAAATATAAGTTTCAGAAGTCCTCCAGTTCCTTGCCTTTTACCTTTTTTTTAATTGCTGGACTTGGAAACAGTAAAGACTTTTTTTTTTTTTTTTTTAAAGTTGATCCATGTCTCTCTGAAACCATAATAAGAATATAGGTCTAAAAGGAATGATTCTATACTAGTAGGACTTTTAAGTGCTCTATATATAAGCCAGTTAAAGAAACATAGGAAGTGGTTCTCACTGTCAACCTAGAGCATTTATTTCCAAAAGATATCTAGGAGATATATAGAATATATAAAACCTTGGTTTAAAATAGTTTATAGTCTAGCTTTGGGATATGGCACTTGTGTTAATTTTCTATTGTTGTGTAACGAATTTCCTACGAACTTGGCAGCTTAAAACAACAGCCATTTATTAGTCCACAGTTCTGTAATTTAGCAGTCACATGGTTCAACCATGTTCTCTGTGTCAGGGTCTCATATTCCAGGTACTGACTGAGCTGAGTTCTTATGAGGCTTGGAGTCTTCTTCCAAGCTCATTCAGTTTCAGGCAGTTGCAGGACAGAGTCTCTGTTTTCTTCCTGGCTGCCAGGGATGGTCCTCAGCAATTAGAAGCCACTCTCATGTCCTTGCTAAGATGAGCACCTCTCTATCTTCAAAGCCAGCATCAGAGAACCCCCCTTGGGTCAAATCCCTCTCACATTTCAAATCTTTTTCACCTGACCCTTTTATGGTCTCCCTGAGGAGTTCAGATAAGGTCAACTGTGACATGGGAAGGGTATCCCACTGTATTCACAAGTCCTACCCACACTCAAGGGGAAGGGATTTTACAAGAGTGTGGGTCATTGTGGGTCATTTTGGCTTTCTTCCTACTTTAATACTCAGTGGATAAGACAGAGTAAGAAGCCCCACTTAAAAGATAGAAAATGTTACATGGATACAGAGTAGGGAGAAAACTTACTGTATGTGCTTAGCATATGGTTGATGTTCTTTCAGTATTTGTTAATATGTGGGAAATACGTATATCCTGAGTGATAATAGTGTATTGAACTATATTAATTGGAATAACTCCATCAATTTTAGTATATGTGCTGCCGAAGCGAGCACGGAATAAACTCCATCAGTCAAAAAAAAAAAAAAACCACAACAACAACCCACTTTTGATCCACAATTTGAGTTGTTTGTTAAGTTTCTGGGTAGGGGAGAGTGGACTCCAAAAGGCAGCATCATGGGAGGGCTGGGTAGGTAAAGAGGCTTCACACATGTAGACATTTTGAGGCATTCTGAGGGGATGAGCCAGATACTTGAGATCCAGAGTAGAGCTCATTCAGGAACCTCAGCAGATAGTTTGGCCTCAAAGACAAGGACACAGAATCAGGCACAAGTTGCCCGGTGTTTTTCTAATTCAGTGAGGTGTTCCACTTACTCACATGAATTACTTAATTTCCATTTAATATGTCACTCCCTTTGAAAGAGTTGATAGGTTTCTCTAAGTAATGTGCTAATAAACTAGCAGCTAGGGAAATAGACCTACCTAAACTGAAATTCAATACTTACTCGTGTTGGCAGTATCTTCCAGTGTTTGGTAAGAGACTGAACTGTGGTCATCGAAAGTACTTTTCTGAAATCACTCAATAAAAACAACAGGGACTCTTCCTTCTTACGTAACTCGATTTGAAGCAATTTCAGAACCTTATGAACAGATCTGTTTAGAGCTGTTCCCATTCTGTTTCACAAATGGAAATAAGCTGAAGTATTCAGAAGAAAATTGACTTGCCCAAGGTCTTAGTAAATCACTCGAAGCAGAGGAAAGCAAATGCAATATCCCCTAATAGTTTTAAAATTTCTCAAGCAGAGACATCAAGGGTATATTGATACTCTAAATTGATGTCTACATATCTAAGTTGGATATTAATTTTATGCATTTCCTTAACAATTCTGCATTGGCTTTCAAAATTCTCTAATATTGAAATCTTTGCCTCTATGCTTTATACAGAAAATCTGGATCATTTATAAAGCAACTTAGTTGTTGAAGATTCAGATAAAGACCAACTGAAGATATATGTTTGGAGATCTTTCAGTTTAACCACTTTTGTTTAATTATTAAATATGTAATTGAGTTATTTGACTGAGGTGGGCTTATTTTAACGTTATGTAAGAAATCTTAAGAACTTCCTCTGCAGTTCTTGGGAAAGAATATTCAAATTATTATTACTTCTTATAGCAAGTTCGGCCCTAAGCACTGCAGAGGCAGTTTAGAAACCCTCTTCCACTGCTTACCACAGTCCTAGCTGTTAAAGGAGAAGTCAGAGAGGCACACAAGTAGAGAAGGATGGCTTATATAACGGAAGGAAATGCAAGTATAGTCCCAGTAAAATTTCAGTTCGCTACAGCTGAAGTAAACAAAGTTATATCTTGTTATGTAAGAGTAAAGGGTGAGTGTAGGGAAATACTTGGAAATCTATGGTCTGTATTTGGTTTTATAATGTTTTTCTCATTCTGATGGTGATGGCTAATTCCCTTTGGAATATCACTTATGGAGATACTTGGAGATGTTTGGGTAAGGTGAATTCCATCACACAAATGCAGCAGGAATGTATTTGGGGAATAATGTGCTAAAATATGACTGTAAGTGACATGATGTGGGATGTTTGTGAAGGACGCTCGTAAACCATGAGTTTGCATGTTTTGAGAACAAATTGCTATTAAACTAGAATATCTTGTGTCTTTTCCTACATTAAGTAGGAAAACATAGAACATTTTAAAATGGTGAGTTTTAAATTAGGAAACAACAGCAAAGTATCTAGAGGGACAGACTATGCCAAAGGAAACCCACAAACCACAAGCTGAGACACTGTTACCATGTGGACTGACCATGACAAAGTGCTCACTCCCTGTCCCCTCACCAGGGCTGCTCCCAGCCCAGTGGCAAATAACATTGTCGTAAAAAAGTCAGGGCACCAAAATGTAGCTACTTTTTGTAGCTAGCTTTCTTCCTAGTGCTTGTTTTCTTTCTTGGCTGCTACAATCCTCTGAGAAAAATGAGAATGAAACGTGACCTTGGTTATTGTAAATCAAGAGCTAGAAGCCAAGGAGAGACTGCTTATCAAAAGGATGGTGGCCAAACTTGGTGGTATTTGCTTTCTCTCTGGTGCTGTCACGGGGAAAGAGAGGTCAGGAAGAAGATCCACATCTAACCAAGCAAGTCTCTCCTTGCTCAAAAGTTTCAGTGCCTAGATGGGAGAGTACTGACGGTCACTATCACTACTTAATGTGGAGGCTTCGGAACTCTGCTGACATCCTGCCAGGTTTTTAAGGCTCTGGGTTGAGAAAGGAAATATTGAGCCATGGGAAAGCCATCAAATCGGGTACAATTCTCTTTTCTCATCTTAATCATCTGCCATGTAGAATGGTTGGGAGAATAAAGAGAAATTGTTCTGTCTTGACAGTGAGCATTTTCACAGATGGTGTCCTGGAACCAAAAAGCATCTGACATTTAGGCTATCTCTTCTTAGTATTTGAGAGAATATCATATCTGTAATGCAGTTGTTGCCTACAGAATTCTTTGTGAAAGTTCCGTTAATGAGAACTGTTTAGCATAAATACTGATGTGTGCCTTGAACCCAATGGACGCGATGTGTGGAAAGCTCTTCTCCTAGACCGATATGTAGCTATTTCCTTCTTGTTCTGTAGGTCTTAGTTTATATGCCATTACCCTGTGAGGTCGTCTGATCCACCCGGCCTGGTCACCCTGAAGACATATTTTATTTTTATCACAACATTGGCCATTACCTGCTATTTTCTTTTATTTTCTGTTCTGCTTGCGGTCTGTCTCCCTGCCTCTCATTTGAATTGAAGGTCTGTGGAGGCGGCCACTTTGTCAGTCTGGTTCATTACTGTTGCCCTGTTTCTAGAACATGGCCAGCCAACGAATGGCGGGCTCTCACTAAATGCTTATGGAATGAAAGAATGAGTCAATTAATGTGCTATACAAAATAGATATATTCTGCCAGGATTGAATTCTTGGTTTTCTAGGTAAAGTTATTTGGTCTTACTATTTTGCCTCTCATCCTCTTTCTATTCACCAATAATGTTAAAATGCATACTGTTGTCCATGTATAAGGGGTTTATATAAGACTTTTTTTCTATGAGCTTAGAAAGGCTTTCTCTGAGAGGGAAGTGAGATTATCAGAGAATTTACTTTTAAAAGAAACAAATGAGAAAAACTGAGAATGGACATGACTAAAAAATACAGAATGGCTCCTAGGCCTGTAAGATTTGCTTGGTAACAGATATAACGTATTATTTTAAAAAAGAAGAAGAATTAGAAGAAGAAGAAGAAGAAGAAGAAGAAGAAGAAGAAGAAGAAGAAGAATGACAAAAGCACTGGTTAGCCATGAACAGAGTAAAAAAAAAAAAAAAAAGAGTCTTGGATGTTGATGGGCCATTGTCTACCGACACACCCAAGTAGCAAACATCTAGGGAGTGGGAAGCCTAGCTAACAGGCCTCTGTTCCGAGAGATGGTTCCATCTGGCCATCTCAGCCTGATGCCATTAAGTATTTGCTTCTTTAACGCTCTTCATTTGGCTTCCCAGGGCCCCAGGCAAACTTTCCAAGGTGATTTGGTTTTGCACACAGGTATGCCTACCGCAGATGTCCTAGCTACATGGACTTGAAGACTTTTCATTCCCTGCAGTGGTCATTGCTCATTCCATGTAATTAATAAATTGCCCTCAGGTTTATAGACCTACCCTGTGAACCCAGTGACTGTGAACTGTCCTCGAGGGAGGTGTGCTGACAGTTCATATTTTGGTGCTGCCTGGGTTCCAGGCAGTGGGTTCCGGGCAATGCTCTGGGTCCTGGTCTGTTCACCAGGATGATGAATGACCTTGCAGCCCACATACTGAACCAAAAATGGTATTTGAAGTTTTGAATGAATGTCCATTGACCATCCATAAAATTACTTAATGAATTAGTAGCTTAACTGAGTGCCGTTTTCTCAATCTCTAGGTCCCAAAGGGATGGGTGTGTGTGAAGTCTAAGTCACTATCCCTCCCTGTCAGCAGAAGGATAATGAATTTGGGGGACAAGCATTAAAAGTTTAGGTCCCTGGCTCATTCGTCCTTGTAATGCCTCTCCTGGAACAGGTCTTAACATGGTGACACAGGGAGAAAGGGGGTGCCTCCAGGGGATACCTCCCCTCACCCTTAAAGCTGTGTAGAGCTCCCCATGCCCGTCTCTAGATTCACAGCAAGCTCCTCAGCAGGGACCAATGCCAGAGTCTGTGGTCCCAGGGTCGAGGGGAACACGAGGAACCTCTGGAGGCAGCCTCTGTTTGCCTGTGTTTGGTTGAAAATAAATATGACCAGACTTGGCAAAAGAACCAGCTGAGTGACTTGTAGCTTGACATCTCCAATCTCTGCCTTCTGAGTCCTTTTCACCAGGGATGGTGTCCTTCCTGATTTCAGTACCTCTCATCTTGCCATTTATGTTTTAATCAACTCTCATTTACATTGATGCCTTACTTCTTTCTAGTACTTTTTTGTTCAAAATGTTATTTCTTACTTAATTTTATTTTGGGACCAGAAAGCCAATGATAAGGAAAGAGACGTCATTTCTTTGTGTCAATATTCATGCTGTAGTTTGGTATAAGTTAAAGCAAGAAGGGCAGACCTTGGTGTCTTTTATGAAGGCAATAGAGTAAAACAGGAATTTTGACTTAAATTTAGGAAAAACTGGTTTCAAAGCTTGTTTTGTTACTCACTACCTGTTTGATTCAGGGCTTGGTTTTTAGCCTCAGTTTTCCCATCTGCTAAATGGCAGTAGTAACTCATTTAGAGTGTGGTTGTGAGGATTAGACAGATAATGAATTTAGGGCTTGGTATGGTCTTTGGCTTGTTGCAAGCCCTGAATACACACTACTATTACTGTTCTATCATTTCAGCACTCACTTTTACTTTTTATTTTTTTAATTTCTTTTCAGTGTTCCTGAATTAATTGTTTGTGCACCATACCCAGTGCTCCATGCAGTACATGCCCTCCATAATACCTACCACCAGGCTCACCAAACCCCCACCTCCCTCCCCTCCAAAATTCTGTTTCTCAGAGTCCACAGTCTCTCATGGTTCATCTCCCCCACCAATTTCCCCCAACTCACTTCTCCTTTCCATCTCCCCATGTCCTCCATGTTATTCCTTATGCTCCAAAAATAAGCGAAACCATATGATAATTAACTCTCTCTGCTTGACTTACTTCACTCAGCATAATCTCTTCCAGTTTCGTCCATGTTGATACAAAAGCTGGGTATTCATCCTTTCTGATGGAGGCATAATACTCCATGGTATATACAACCATATCTTCTTTATCCATTCATCCATTGAAGGGCATCTTGGTTCTTTCCATAGTTTGGCGACTGTGGCCATTGCTTCTATGAACATTGGAGTACAGTGGCCCTTCTTTTCATTACATCTATATCTTTGGGGTAAATACCCAATAGTGCAATTGCAGGGTCATAAGGAAGCTCTATTTTTAATATTTTGAGGAATATCCACACTGCTTTCCAAAGTGGCTGCACCAACTTGCATTCCCACCAACAGTGTAAGAGGGTTCCCCTTTCTCCACAGCCTCTCCAACACACGTTGTTTACTGTCATGTTAATTTTGGTCATTTTAACTGGTGTAAGGTGGTATCTCAATGTAGTTTTGATTTGAATCTCCCTGATGGCTAATGATGATGAACATTTTTTAATGTGTCTATTAGCCATTTGTATGTCTTCTTTGGAGAAGTGTCTGTTCATGTCTTCTGCCCATTTTTTGATGTGATTATCTATTTTGTTTGTGTTGAATTTGAGGAGTTCTTTATAAATCTTGGATATCAGCCCTTTGTCTTTACTGTCATTTGTGAATATCTTCTCCCATTCCGTGGGTTGCCTCTTTGTTTTGTTGACTGTTTCCTTTGCTGCACAGAAGTTTTTGATCTTGATGAAGTCCCAAAAGTTCATTTCCGCTTTTGTTTCCTTTTCAGCACCACTTTTAGATTCTTTTCAGTTTCTTTTCAGTTCTCCTCAGACGAACCCTGCTGACCTTGGCCAGTGAGAACAGCTCCTGGGTTCCAGGGGGAACTCAGCAAAGGTCATGTCTATGCAACCACCTGACCTTTTACTTTCCCATCCTTGCTCTTTTCATTCTCATAGCCCTATCACCTCTCAACCTATATTTCTCACCTCTAAGGTATTGAGCCCTTTCCCCCTATGCCGCATCTCTTTTTTTATGTCCACTCTGTCATGAGATGAATAGAGTAACAATTCTTTAGACACACACTTGATTTAGCAGAGAAGCCATGAATTAATGGATGGAGTTTCCATAAACTTGAGGCCTTAGCCTGGAGTTTGTGGACAGACACAAAGGAGGCAGTGAATAGGGGCTATTCTGAGGAAGGGGAGAGTCTGGTAATGAGAGAACTGGGGAGAAAGAAGGTTAGGAGCAGAACCCAAGAAATGTCAGTCCCAGATATTGGCTGGGCGTGAAACTTAGAGAACCCAGGTTGCTTTGTGATGGACACCATGCTGCCATTTTCCTTGTGTCTCTAGCACCTGACATAGCATTTGATATAAAGCAGATCCTCAAATGTAGCTGGGTAATGATTACTAGGGGGTAAAATCTGGGAACTTTGTTGTTTACACCAAGTGTATGCCTGGAAAGCTGTTGATTCAACTGAATGCTGGTTACAGCCTCCCTAAAAAAGCTTAAAGGCAACCCATTTACTTTGCTTATGTAAAAATTAGATATTAAGAAACACTTTTCGGAGCTGCTTCTGGTTTATTAAGGCTTAGCAACATCATAGTAACCCTCCTCATTACATGTGTATCAGATTAATTTTGTTGTAAGTTTTGTTTGACTGCAATAGCAAACTTTGCTCATGCTTCAGACACATCTACATGGAGCTTTGTGCACAAGTCACAACAGAAGCCCTTCTCAGGGCTGTGTCTTAGACCTCAAGAGCTCCAACTTCATAGAATGTAGCACACATTCCACCTCTGTTCATTCACGAATTTAAGAAAGAAAGAAAAAAAACATACAAAAGAAACAAAAGAAGAGAAAGTACATTGCTCAGAATTAAAGACAGAGCAATGGGAGTCAGAATGAGAACAGCCAGTGCAGAACACTGTGCAGAGCCAACCTCTGGGACATGAATATGAGGCATTTGGAGAAGGGGAGGAGGAACGGTGAGGAGTGGGGCAGGGAGGGGTAGCACCGTGGGGCTGGTGGGAATCCAGCACATTCTCCTTTTCATGATGCACAGGTAATTCCATTGAAATCCTACTAAAGAGATATAGATTTCCATGGCACCCTATTCAGTGCCCTAAATTTGGAGCAAAAAAATCCTGGGAAATTTAATGATCAAAAGCCTCTTTTACTCCCCCACAGTTAAAGGAAGAATAAAAATTAGGTGTGCAAAATTAACTTTCCATCTCAATAGCATTTGTCCTTTTCATTCCCAAACACATGTTTGTAAGCATAGTTTGTGCTTCACTGAATGTTTTTCTTCTAGTTCTTATCAGAGTTTCCCACATCTAACCACTTGCTGAGCTCTGTACATTCTATTTTTTTATTTTTTTCAATAGCTTTCAAATCTTCTGTCTTAGGACAAGTTCACCAGAAGGACATCTCAGGGGAAAGAGTCATGCATGAGTGATTTATTAAGGAGGTTCTTCTAGGAGAAGCAGGTAGGAGACTAAGGGGAGTAAAGACAGGGAAGGGCATGGTTTCAGCTGGTGCCGGGGAGAATTTTGAAGTGTAACTTATGCCTTGGAATTTGTCCCAAGGAGAATCAAAGCAACTAGGCTTTTATGTTTTATATTTTATAGTCACTGGCTGAGGACTGTGGGATTTAAAGGGTTAGTGGTGGTCACAGTGGGGAGGGGGGCATGTGGAGAGTAAATTTGTAGTCACTTTGAGCTCTTTATGCAAGCCCCTCCAATTGTCAAGCAGTGTCTCTAAAGGAGAAGCACAGATGGGGAGAGGAGTATGTGAGCATTCAAACCCAAATGCAGCAAGAGGGGCTACACAGAAATGTTACCAAGGATCTGGGTATTCTTGCTGATTCTTCCTGCCCACCATTGTCCTCCTTTGGTTCATGTCCCTGTGATTATTTCTCTTTTGGTAGATGTCATGGGTTCCTAACCTATATTCTTGGATCCCCACAAGCCTCCTCTAGTCGATCCTTGTGTTCAGCAGTCTTTCTAAATTGCAAACTTAGGGCTAGTCCAGTGCTTAAAGCCCTCAGTCATTGCCTCCTTAATACGGCTTGCCTGATGCTGATGCTCTTGATCTGATCCCTGACCCCAGACTCCTAGGACCATCACCTGACAACCCTGTGGTAGTCCTTGCTGCCCTCTGACCTCTTAGAGCAACGCCCCCTGCTTGGAAAGACCTTTACCCATCTCCTAACCTGGCTCACTGTTATTTTCCTTGGAAGATCCAGCCTAATTTTCTTTTCTTCTCCTTCTTCTCCTCCTCCTCCTCCTCCTTCTCCTCCTCCTCCTCCTTCTTCTTCTTTTAAAGATTTTATTTATTTATTTGACACACAGAGAGAGATCACAAGTAGGCAGAGAGGCAGGCAGAGAGAGAGGGGGGGAAGCAGGCTCCCTGCTGAGCAGAGAGCCTGATGCGGGACTCAATCCCAGGACCCTGAGATCATGACCTGAGCCGAAGGCAAAGGCTTATCCCACTGAGCCACCCAGACCCTCAATCCAGCCTAATTTTCATGGCCTCTGACTTCCCATTACTCTCTGGCCTCACACAGTTAGATTTGCCACATTCTGTTTCCCCACCAGACTGTTTTATTTCCCCATCAGACATTTTTTGAGAGAGTTCTGTGCCTTGTTCATCTCTGATCTCATTGTTTTTGGATTCTAATAGAAGACAAGGTAAAATGAAGGAGGAGTGGGGATCTGTCTTTGCAGGTATCTGCAGAATGAATGTGGTCTGCAGGTTTCAAAAGCCTCATTCTTCATGTGTTAGGTCATGGGAGCCAGGCAGAAGGTCGGTCAGCTCTATGTGCCAAAAAAGGGCTGAAAGTACAATGTCATATGAAGTGCCCCCTGCATGAGGACTGAGGGAATATTATTATCCAAGCCTCAGATGATCACATAGATGTCTCTGGAGATCAGAGGGACCCATTCTCTTATCAGAGATTTTCTGGCTTCCTGATAGTTCTACCTTTCAGGAAAAATTAAAAAAAAAAAAATAATAATGTTGATCCCATGTTCAATTTGGCCATCGTCTATGCCAAAAGTGGCAGAGCAGGGCACCTGGGTGGCTCAGTCAGTTAAGCATCTGCCTTCTGCTCAGGTCATGATCCTAGGTTCCTGGGATTTGTCCCCGCATCGGGCTCCCTGCTCAGCAAGAGTCTGCTTCTCGGGGGGCCTGGGTGGCTCAGTGGGTTAAGCCGCTGCCTTCAGCTCAGGTCATGATCTCAGAGTCCTGGGATAGAGCCCCCACATCGGGCTCTCTGCTCAGCGGGGAGCCTGCTTCCTCCCCTCTCTCTGCCTGTTTCTGTGCCTGCTTGTAATCTCTGTCTGTCACATAAATAAATAAAATCTTTAAAAAAAAAAAAAAAGAGTCTGCTTCTCCCTCTCCTCCCTACTTGTGCTCTCTCTCACTATCTCAGTCACTCTCTCTGTCTCTCTCTCTTTATTTACTTAAGATAAATAAAATCTTAAAACAAAACAAAAAGTGTCAGAGATATTTAAGATTAAATAAAATCTGAGACTGAAATATTTTTGAAGGCCTTGGACCTCAGGCAAAGACCTGTCACTGTGCTAAGTATCAGGTAGGCAAAGATGATGTTATGATTTAAACTGTGCTCCCCCAGATTCATATGTTGAAGTCCTAACCTTCAGTACCCTTCTTGGAAGTAGGGTCATTGCAGATGTAATTACTAAAGATGATGTCACACTGGGGTAGGGTGGGCCCCCAACCCAACTGACTGGTATCCTTACAAAAAGACTGCCATATGAAGAGATAGACATGCACACAGGGAGAGTGCCACGTAAGTATGAAGATGGAGATAGAGGTGAAGCATGTACAAACAGAGTTACCTCAAACATTGCCAGCAAGCCAGCAGAAGCGAGGAGAAAGGCATGGAACAGATTCTTTCTCACAGCCTTCAGAAGGAATCAACCTTGCTGACACCTTGATCTCAAGCTTGTAGCTTCAAGAGCTATGAGACAGTAAGTTTCTGTGGTTAAACCACTCAGTTTGTAGTAATTTGTTATGACATCCTAGCAAAGTAATACACTAATCCCAATCAACTCAGAGACAAACATGAAAGTCATATGTTATGTGATGGGACTCAGAGCAGAGACATGTACAAGGTTCAGATGCCACACAGAAAAGGCTGTGAGTTTTGTGGACATGTACACAGGTCAGGGGCTGGGGGGTGGTTAGGGGTGCTATATAGCGAAGTTTGCAGAGTGGAGGAACTGTTTGAGCTAGGTTTTGAAAGCTAAAGAGGATTCAGACTGATGTCTCTCTACGGCAGTCATGGCATTACAGATAAAGCCAACTACTGTGCAATATTACCCCCATTTCCTCATAATAAGTTTTGGCGGGAGCTGCACAGAGAGGCTAGGGCAGATATGGAAGCCACAGGGCAGAGCAGCCTGGCAGGAGAGGGTAAACAGCCTCTGACCCTGCCAATGGGCTACATGCTGGTCCCCTTCCCCACCTTTTTGTAGCACACCTTTTGTTCTCGCCTACCTTTTATCTTTTTTCCTTTGAGTAAATTTGTTTACTACTCAGAAGAGAACAGGGAAGGACTAGGCCAGTTGCCTGGGGCAGATGGTGCAATGTTAGTAAAGGACAGGCAAAAAGCAGAACTCCTCGGCGCCTGCCTGTTTTTTTTTTTTTTTTTTTTTCTTTTTTTCCCCCTTCACGTTCTCCAGTAAGGCTCTTCAAACTAAATAGTATAAAATAAACATTAATGAAGGGAAATAGAAACACAAGTCAATGGAAAAAAATAGTTAGGGAAGGAACCCCTGACTGATTTAAATGATTTCATGTCTTCAGATCTAAGTGAATTAAATTTCAATTATGAAAGAACTTGCAGAAATGACTGATAAAGCACTGAGGAGAAATTATTTTCAGTTTTTCATTTGTTTGTTTGTTTAGGAAATTTTGGATAATGTGAAATGTGCCTAAAGTCTGGGGAAGAATAAATGTTGCTCTCATATTTAAAGAAATATAAAAGATAAAGTCACAGAAAGTGCAAGTTCATGTTGATTCCTTGCAGGCTTTTTCTTAAATGTTATTTTACCTATCCATAAACAAAAATACAAAGGAGAAAGGAGGGGGGAAGGGACAAAGAGAAAAATGAAGGAAAGGAGCGTTAGTGGGACAAAGAAAAGAGAAGGGGGAATAGAACAGAAAAACCCAAGAAGAGAGAGTCAGAGTTTCCTTCGATTTATTGAAAATTACCTTGGGACGGCTGGGTGGCTCAGTTGGCTAAGGGTCTGCCTTCAGCTCAGGTCATGATCCCAACATCCTGGGATCAAGCCTTGCTTGGGCTCCCTGCTCAGCAAAAAGCCCGTTTTCCCCTCTCCCACTCCCCTTGCTTGTATTCCTTCTCTTGCTTGCTCTCTCTCTGTCAAATAAATAAAATCTTCAAAAAAGAAAAAAAGAAAATTACCTTAATTTTACAGAGTAGACACAACTCAATTTGCTTACTACAGTTGTGACCTCAATAATCCTGCAAAATTTCACGATGGGCTATTAAGTCAATATAATGTATGTCTTGACTAAATAAAGGAGATACCTCATAAGAACCAGAGAAGGTTAATTAAGAAAAAAAAAAAAAAATCATGCTCAACTTGGAGCTCCCTTCCTTTCCAATTTCCTCTGCCTTGTCTTTTCTCATTTCCCCAGAGTGGAATCTACCATCATGTCACCCAGGGATGCAGCACCACCCATACTGGACAGAATGTGTTGGTCAGTCTCCACACTCTACCCATGAATCTCTTTAAATGACTCCTACCAGGAGAACAGGAAGCGCTGGTCGTGGTGTCTCTATCAGTCCCTGAGTTATATTTTTTTGCTCTAAGTTCCTCATCCTGATGCCTCCTTCCTTGGCTTTGTCTCCTTTCAGTACCCATACATCCTGGGCTTCTGAGTTAGCCAGAGTTAGCCACGTTCCCTTTGTTCCTGTTCCGAGAACCTTGCCCATCCTGAGAACTGGCTGGTGGCTTGCTTTTTGTCCATTGACATCTCTAGGGTTTGTTTCCTTGAATGATGAGTGGAACCAAGAAACCTCTGAGAGATCCACCTTCAAGAGGCACACTGCCTTTATGGACTACATCTGTTTTGGATTCTCAGGCTCTTCACCCCCATTGGGATCATTCCTTCTTCTTGAACTCTGTCACTGTAATTCCTTTATTCTGTGATAATTGGACACCAACTCTTTGAAACATATTGTTGCCTTAAGGTTAAAAGAAGGATAAGAATGACGGAGATTTTTATCTTTAAAAAATATATAAGTCCACTCATCTCTGTCTCTTGCTTCAAATCTTCTAAAGGCTTTTCATCACACTTAGTATAAAATCTAAACTCTTTACCATGGCTTGCAAAGATCAACATAATGTGGCCACTGCCTACTTCTGTTCCTAAACAGGTCAAACTTGTTCCTGCCCTAAGGCCTTTGTACTTGCTTGCTCTCTTCCCTTAGATCTTCACATTTCTGGATTTTTCACTTCATGCAAGTTTCAGTTTACATGTAACCTCTAGGAAGAAGCCTTCCTGACTACCTTGTCTGAATCAGCCCTCTTGTCCCCCGCCACTCAATCTTCGTTTTTTTGGGTCTTCCTAAAACTTAATAAATACTCTCAAGAATTAGGGTATATATTTATTTGTTTCCCTTGTTTATTTCCCCTTTCTTGACTCCCAGAATATAAGCTTCATGAAAGCTTATTCCCAGCACCTGGATAGTTCCTGGTACATGGTATGTTCTCAATAAATGTTGGAATGAGTGAATGAATGGATCCCTACTGACTACATGGCCATGGACCAATTGCCTCCATGGGCTTTAATCTCTGTCTCTACCATGTGGTTAACAATTCCCGTCTCAACAGGATTTTGTGAGACTTGAAGGAAATTACACAGGTAAGTTATCTAGAGCAGAGCAGGGAATAGAAAAGGCATACAATAACTCCCAGTTGGGCTTATTATGATATGCTAGTTTCTAAGAAAGGCCATGGGAATACAGAGATGATTCTAATACAGTCCTTTTTCCCAAAGTGCTCAGTTGCTTTGTCTGAACGAGGATTAGAGACTTTGCGTGTTTTGGGCACCACACCTCCTCTGCCCTGCTGAACCTCTTCTGAGCGCCAGACACTCCCCAGGGCCTGTCACACCCAGTACTTGGGTCACCTTCTTGGGCCTGATTATCCACATTGCCTTGTCTTATTCTGAGTAAAGAGCCAAGGTGCAATGATAATCTCCAAGATTACAAAACTAACCTAATTCCCTTTTATGGTTGGAGCTATTAGACAAATACTTGTAGGTGTATTATAGATACTCAGTATCTCTGAATTTCAGTAGAGAATATGACAGCCTTTTATTTTTTGTGTGAATGTTACAGATAAATGTAAGATTATGCCTCTTTGACATTAACAACTATTTAATTAGATAAATCTAAAAATCTACCAGTACTTTCTCAGATCCAAAAGCACCCTTAAGATTACAAATTGTAGTGAAGGTTCATAGAAGGAAGACAGAATCCCCAAGTTAACCCGTCTGTATAAACAGACTTGATTACATAGGGGGTGTCTAATTCATTCACTTCCTTATCAATCAGTCTCTGTCACTTCAACCTGGAGGGTGATGAGCCCCTGAGCTCTATATCTCTATCTTCTAGTTAATTGAACAGAGCAACAAGGTTATCAAATGGTGTTGGTAGCATGACACCATTGTACCCTAAAGAGAAATAAATATTCATGCATGGAAGAAAAATAGCGGATGGACATATACCAAAATGTTAATGCTAGAAATGAAATTTTAGATATTTCTTTTCTTTTTCTATGTTTTTAAACTGTTCCGCTTTGATGGTTTGTGATTTCTGTGAGTGGAAAACAAAATTATACAAATTAGCTACACGCTTATAGGATGGGAGATAGATGACAGCCTGTGAGTGTTCAGGGTCAGGAAGTGCTCAGGAACTGAGCTGTCTGTGTGCCACCAGGTAGGGCCTCCCAGGACATGGACCAGAGCTTCCAGAATGGGGGAGTGGACTGGGGGGTGGTGCTGGCCCTGTGGCACAGAGTGCGCAGTCTCAAGTCTCACCTTTTAAGAGGCTTATTTTGAAGTCAGATGAAGGAAAAATTGGCTTAATTTTAAGAATATATTTTGAATAAGTATAGTTGAGAAAAAAAATGGCCATTTTTTCCACAAAGGGTTTGCCTACACAGGGTAGGGAGCCACACAAGTGACATCTAGTGTGTCTTTCCAGGCTAGAAGCTGTACTGATCAAACTTGTTTCTTTGACTTCTCCATTATTCACAATGTCTCCATGAGATGGGTGTTATTTCTCACCCATGAAGCAGCTGATGCTAAGACAGTTTAACTTGTTTGTTGAATAACCCAGATCTTGTGATGTTTCTGAGCTGGGACTTGAGTCGAGATGTGCTTGGTCCCAAAGCCTCCAGGGTTCTGTGATGACACACTATTTTCTGACACTGTGATTTTGTGTTCCTTGCCTCACTTTCTCTCATCTTCTTTTTGTGTATCTCCTTATTTCTTTCCATAATTTGAGCAACAATGGCATCTGGTGACATATTTGACTTTTATTGAATTCTTGATATTGACATTCAAAGGCAAAGAAATAGATGACTTACTCCTGGATAATAGTACTATTACTTATTATTATTATTACTATTATCTTGACATAGTTGAAGGGGTTCTGGTAATAAAAAAAAATTAGTGATCAATGTCTAGGAGAATCTTAAGATTTTGTATCTAAAGATCACTTTTTCTTTGGGTGGGCAGAGCGAGAGGAAGAGAATCTCAAGCAGACTCCCTGCTGCAAGGGGAGCTTGATGTGGGGCTCGATCTCACAACCTTGATATCATGACCTGAGCTGAAATCAAGAGTTGGATGCTTAACTGACTGAGCCACTCAAGTGACCCTCAGGATCACTATTTTTGAAATGTATATTATGAGGCTTTCAACAAGAAACTAATGGGAGACAATGGGACCAGAAAGCTTCTACTTTGTAATGTGGTTCAGTGCTGTTCTAGTTTTAGGTTCTCCAAATTTCATTTATTTGCAGTGTACACCTTCTTCTTTTTGTGTGGAATTCTCGATTCTTCTGAATCGAGTAGTACTTTGTAGTACTTTTCTGAATCGAAAGTAGTACTTTCCCTCTGTGTCCCTCACCAGGCAATAGCTCTTAATCAGGATGCCTTGATCCTTTGGTATGGTATAAGTTAAATAGCTCCCCAAGACCCACACACGCAGAGCTCATCCTAGAAATTAGTCTGATTGTTAAAAATCCTTGAAGTTGAGACTCCCCGCATTTGAATTATATTGCTGCAGCCATGAACTTAAGAAGAGTGGGTGTATGGGAACAGAACTAAGAAGGACTTTAAGGCTTTGGCGAACTGACCCCTGGACAGCATAACATGGAGGCTTTTATCTTTGATTTAATGCATCTGTCAACTTGATGGGAAGTTGGGGCTATAGATTCTTGCCCTCATGAGCTTCTGAGGGCTTGCAGAAGGAGCCAAGGCATGAAAGTCAAACTCAGGGTAGAGTAAGTCCTAGCCATGCAGCTTAGTCCTAGGCATCCTAGAATCATCTGACTGTATTTTATCATCTATAAAATGGGGTCATAATAACTATACACAAGACTTTTGAGAAGATTGAATGATTAATGATGCAGAAAGAAGGATATGGAAATAAACAGGAAAATAAGAAACAAACAATGGGTGAAAATCCCCCAATCAGGGCTTTGCTTCACAAATCTTTATGCTTGATTTTTACACTGGTCAAACAATTCTGAACTGTTAAGGAGATAGAGATGGAGCCTCATTATCTTGCCAGGCTCAGAAAAACTGTCTTTCAAATTGAGCAGCCTGATTTAATGGCCAAAACAGAAACAAAAGCAAAAAAATGAAACACAAACAAACCTGTGGGATTGCACATGAAAATTAAAGCCAATGGAAATAAACAAAACTGATTAACAAATAGTAAATCACTATTTAATCACATTCTGGGAAAAGCATTTTTGCACTTTATTACAGCCATTCTGTCTTTGAAATTATTGCGTTTTATCAAAAGAGCGTAAAACTTGAGATGTTTGAGATTGAAAAATAATACATTTTTCATGTTTTCACCATGTCAGTGTTGGATTGGCAATGAAGGTAGCTTTTAAAAACCTTAGCTGTGCCTGCAAAGAAGAAATGAAATAAAACATAAATTGCTTCATGAAATAAAGCTAGCTAAGTGATTAATATTTAATAGTATGTGTTATTTATTCTACCATGGAGCAAGAGGCAGAGATGTTTGAAAATGACTGGTTAAATATCAGTCCATTTTATTTAATAAGTGATAGTTTTTTCCTACATTAAATAAAACTTGGCCTACTTATCCAGAACTCACATTTAGGTTTAAATCCAGCTTTGGCTGAATAATCAGAAGCCATAATTGTGGACCAAAGCAGGGAGATTTTTTGGTAAGAATTCTGTGACATGGTTATAGAGAAGACCAAATGGATTTGGTTAAGGCTGGATGACTTACACAAAGTCCAAAGATAAATTTAGTTGAAAATTGGTCACAGGTAGCCTTGCAGTCTCAAAGGGCATTTCTGACTAGACAAACAGCATCTCCCAACATCCCTTCCACTGAAATAAACAGCCAAGTGTTCCCTCGCCACAGGCTGGGTAAATACTAACTAAACTGTCTGCCTGTATGCCAGTAGGAGCAACACTCCCAATTTTTTAGCAAAATATTTTTCCACTCTGGCCATCCAAGAAACTCTCCAAATCCAATACTTTTCAATGGACTTTTAAGGCTTCTCTATTTTTCTCACTATTTATAGCTTTCAGATGTTGGCAGATAGAGACCTGCATTTTCTTCAGAATAAACTTATAAATGATGGTGATGGAGATTCATCATATGCCACATGGTATTAAGTAAGTTTTAAAACAATCCTTCTTCTTATGAATGTAAATACTGACAAAGACTAGAAAACAAATTAGAACCCTCACAGATATTGTATCAGAGGTCTTACTGATATTGCAAAGAATTACACTGAGTGAGAACACTGGGGCTGGGCCAAGAAGGAAAGCCCAGTCTGATTGATTCGGGCTGATGTGTGGAACAGTCCTTAGAGACTCAAGAACAGAAGTCCAGGATGCTCAGTTCTGCCCTCTCAATGCAGATAAGCCTCAGGAAGTCATAAAGGAAATATCAGATGTGTAGAGTATTTAATAAACTTGGTCCTTCTAACAATCCTAGGCAATAGATAAGGTAATTATCCTCTCCAATTCATGGACAAAGAAGCTCAGTTTTAGAGAAATGTCTTACTCGACAGTTAGAATGTGGTAGACACGGAACCAGAGCTAGATCCTCTGATGGCTAACTGTGTTTTCCTTCCACACCGCTCCACACTACAGCTCTAAGTATTTAGCCCACAGGGTTTTACAGTCTTCCTGGGAAGACAATCAATTCACATGAAAGAGCCAGTGAATAATAAAAAAGGAGAAATTGGAGGGATCTATTTAGAGAATGAAAGCCAGAATTCCAGTTGCCAGTAAAGGATCATGTTTGGCTGATTAAGAAGCAATAGTCTGGTATAACTGAAATGTGGAAAAGTTGAGTTTCAGTACTCAGTTCTATGGCTAGACAGCTAGTTGACCTTTGGAGTTCTTGCCTGTAGAGTTATGAGCCTCCCCTGCCCCCACCCCTTCCCCTCTGGTCACTTGATAAGAGAGCCACTATTTTCCCCAAGAACACCTGTGCCAGGATTCATTATGGAGGCAGGACTTGAATGGGGAGACTGTAGCAAAATGGAAGAAAAGTAGAAGGGAAATACTGACAAGAAAAATAGCCTGAGCAAAGTTATGGTGGCAAGGGCCAGTGTGCTGTTTATCTGGGATGGTAAGGAGACATTTGATAGATAGATACAAAACTGTGTGGAATGAATTCCACAAAAATGTGTGGAATGTTCAGCAATTATTAAATCGATGTTATCCATGTAGTTAGTTGGTCTGGACATTACAGGTTAAAATCTATTCAAATTATAGAGATAGTCTTCCTAAGACTTTCTTTCTTTATCTCCTTCATTCTGCCTCTCCCCCTTCCTGCTGCCCAGTATCCTCCCTCCCTCTTTCCCTCCCTCCCTCTCTTTTTTCCTTCCACTGTGCCTGTTGTAGACAGACTACTTTGGAGTATATTTCAGCAGGGGTGGATTTATTTGTCTAAGGCAGGGAGGGTTGTCAAATACAGGCCATGCACACTGCCACACCCCTGCTGTGACAGACAATACTAATCAATCACTGCGCTCTGGGCACAATCTCGGGATTTGTTTCAAAGTACATGGGTTAGTTAGAGTTGGCACAAGTGATGAAGAGCTATTTGCCAAAACAAATCTAGGACACAAATGGATCAAATATGGCTTTCCATTAAAAAAGGTTAAAGTATACTAGAAAGTGTACTTCCTTTACCCTTTCCGAATGCTTCCCTTTTGCTGTTTTGATCTCAGCAAGAACCTCAAGCAAAAAGAGACAGACGTTACTTCAAGTCATAGTGGAGGGCACTGAGACTCTAAAAAGATTTTTTAGAAGGCAAATATGTCTTGTGAATGAGTTTCATTTTTTGAATATTTTGTGAAACAAATTGACTTCTGGACATTTTGATGTTTGCCCTTTTGTAAATTTGAATTTCCCTGGTACTAAAATTTGGTTTCTTAGTTCTAATGCAAATGTATGTGTACCTATATGCAGAGATTATGAGCTCAGTTTCTGGAACCAGAATTGGAATCCCAGCTCTGTCTCTTTCTAGCTGAGTGCCTTTGAACAGGTTAACTTGAACTTTCACAGCTTCAGTTTCTTATTGAAAAAAGGAAGTAAGAATTATTTCTATCATACAGAGTTCTGGTGAAAAGTAAATGAGATAATTTATGTGTAGCACTTAACATAGTATTTGGCATATACTAATAATAAATGTGAGTTCATGTGTGTTGTATGGAGCTGATATTGTCTAGGGTGAATTAAGGACTCTGATGCTCACTGAATTGTTTGGTGAAATGCTACATTTCTTTGCTTTTGTGGGTTTAAGTTAGAGTTTTAATACTACTTGAATTTATGATTTTTGGTGTGCATTTGAACTCCAAGAAAAATGTCCCCTCTTTGGTAGCTGATATATTCAAACCACTAGCAATGGAAGAAAAATAATCTGTCATTGAAGTAGATGAGAGGTGACATGACAGACTGTGCACTCTATCTTAAACACTCATAACATGCAAAATATGGTCTCTATGGAATGAAAGAACTCCTTTAGAGTCTTTGCAGTCCCTTGTATCATGGCTCTCATAGAGCGAAGCCATTATAATTCTAAAATAGCTATGCCTGTTTGGGGAATAAAGCAGGAAGAAGAAAAGGCAGTCTGCACACATAACAATTGATACATTTAAGTTGTTTATAGACATGTGTGCATACATGTGCACAAATGTATGTGGATGTGATGTGTATATACCCACTGCACATACGTACTTGTGGTGTTTTAAATCTGGTGTTTGCCATATTATAACATATTGGCTAGAAGTAAATTCTTTGGAATCTGAAATACTTGACTTTCCTGACTTTACCATTTTACTGGTCATATATTTTATTTTATTTTGTTTTATTTTATTTTATTTACTGGTCATATGTTTTATTTTATTTTATTTAGAGATTTATTTATTTATTATATATATATATAGAGAGAGAGAGAGAGAGAGAGAGATGGAGAGCATGAGCGCACAGGCCAGGGGAGAGGCAGAGGGAGAGAAAGAGAATCCTGAAGCAGACTCCCCGCTGAGCACAGAGCCCAAGGTGGGGCTTCATCCCAGGACCCTGAGATAATGACCTGAGCCAAACCCACAAGTCAGCTGCTTAACTGACTGACCCAGCCAGGTGCCCCCATTATTTGATTTTAGACAAATCTTCCCAAACCCAGTCTTAGGTGACATATTTAGAATGGGGATAAACATACTTTTATAATCTTTCATAGAAAGGATTCATGTAAAATATTATAAGTAAAATGCATAGTAAAATGTTTAACATATATTAATCTCTCAATTTATAGAGCTATTAATAATAATAAATAAATAAAACAAGTAATTAGAATAATGTCTACAGCAAGGAAAACTGGCTTTCAGCTTCATTATTCAATGTCCTGCTTTGATTTGCTTTTATTGAATAATCATTTGGTAGCTTAAGTAATACATCATTCCTTAATTATAACTGTCATGTGAAAACTTTACTGATTCATGCCTCTTCTGAGAACTATAAGCACTTGAGCAAATAATAAACTTCTTGACCCAGAGTTTCCGAATCCAAGAAGAAATCTACCTCATTGTGTGCTGGCATGGCCATTCCTCTTGAAAGGATGAAATCAAATAACGGATTTTACAGGTTCTTGCAAAGCACAAATTGGCCATGCAATTGGAGAACAGATATAAAATTATACACACTTATCAAATACTCATACATTTGTTGACTGACAGGTAACATCTCTAAAGAAGACTAGAATATTAGTACAAACAAATAATTAGCCCCATAGTAGGTTTTGATTACTAAATTTGCTAATTGCTTTTCTCAGTTGGAAGAATTGACTTGTATTTGTTTTTAATAAGAAATTACAGTGCATGCTAAATTTCACCTTTAAAATTCATTGGTTTGGGGGCACCTGGGCAGCTCAGTGGGTTAAGCCTCTGCCTTCGGCTCAGGTCATGATCTCAGTATCCTGGGATCGAGCCCTACATCGGGCTCCCTACTCAGTGGGGAGTCTGCTTCTCCCTCTCCCTCTGCCTGCCTTTCTGCCTACTTGTGATCTCTGTCTCTGTCAAATAAATAAATAAAATATTTAAAAAAAAATAAAATTCATTGGTTTAGAGATAAACAGTATTCCCAAAAGACCTCTCAGTCTTATAACATGTTAGGAAATGTTCAAGATCCATCAAAATGATATGTTTCCATTATAGGAAATGTGCACAGATCCATCAAGATGATAACATTTGGTCAATAGAATCTACTTGGAGTAACCTGATACTGTTGCGTCTCTGTCGCTCATGCTACTGTGTGTGTGGGATCACAAACACAGGTTTCACCAAATGTTCCAGTATATACAGACTCTCTGCTTATCAAAATTTGGAGATGCATTGTAGAACAGAGCCATTTCAATCCTCTTCATACTTTCAATAGGGAAGACAGCCATTGTGATTTACCCAATTTTTTGATGAGAAACAGTGAATCGGTTTAATGGTTTAATTTTAAGAAGAGTGAATTTGGAGTTAGGAGACAACTCTACAGTTCACTTTTATGTATATTTTGCTGATATGTTAAATTTACTATTTCTCCTTATAAAACTGGGCTAATGATAACTACCTCACAGGACACTTATGAAAAATTAATATTACATTAAAAAATCACTTTGTAAATCACAAAATAAAGTAAATTGTAAATTAGTAAAATAGTGTCCTAATCTTTCTTAAGTATCACTGAAACTGAGATCAATTTGTGGTGTTTGCAAAAGTTACCTTTAATCGGGAATTCATCCACCCAGGTTAAATTTAGCCTTGAGCAAAAAAAAAATTCAAATATAAAGATACTTATTTTCAATTTTATTAAAAAATGAGAGTTCAGAGGTATTTTCTATTATTTGCAGGTCCTGATACTATATACTTGGGGATTTGTAAGTAAAAGTTTCCTCTTTCATCTCCCTTGTGATATGGAGGTCTAAAAGTGGGGTCATGGGAAAACATGGGAAGGAGGAAAGTGAGTGAACACAAAGTAAAAGTTAAGGGCAAGAGGTATGTGGTCAGCCACACTTAGGTTGTAATAGACCCTCTGGTACTCACTATTATTGTTTGTAGACAATATTTTTAAAAAGATTTTATCCATTTATTGAGGGGGAGAGAGAGAGCTCATGAGTGGGGAAAGGGGGAGAGGGAGAGTGAGAAACAGACTCCCTGCTGGGCAGGGAGCGCCATGTGAGTCTGATCCTAAGACCTGAAATGGTGACCTGAGCTGAAGGCAGATGCTTAATGGACTGGGCCATGAAGGTACCCTGACAGTACTTCTTAAAGACCTTATCAGAGCTGTTATAACTTGATACCTCCCTACAAATATCATATGAAAAAATTATATGCAAAAATACTGATACTCAACTTGGCACTCAAGTAGTAGGGGAATTCTCTTTTTCTTCCACAAAGAAAAATGTCTAATCTTTAAGTGTACCAGCCAGTAGAGAAAGGAAAAAGAAGAGTGATATTGTCATGATTCTTTCATGGTGCTTGATATAGAATTAGGAGCATAGGGCTATGGGAAATGTTAATAATTGGAGGAGCTGAGAGAAAGTTTCTTTCAATGACCTTGAGTAATGTGGTAACAGAAAGGTCAGTAGTAAAATATGAATGTTCATATATAGTTGACCCTTGAACAACACAGGATTGAACGGCTCAGGTCCACTTATATGCAGATCTTTTTTGATAACTATATTATAGTATTGTAAATATATTTTCTCTTCCTTATTACTTTCTTCATAAAATTTTCTTTTCTCTAGCTAACTTTGTTGTAAGAATACAGTATATAATAATACATATAATGTTTAGTGACTGTTTTTGTTATCAGCAAAACCTCTGGTCAAGAGAGACTGCTCCAATGAAGACATACAAATGGCTATCAGACACATGAAAAAATGTTCATCATCACTAGCTCTCAGGTAGATTCAAATTAAAACCACATTGAGATATCACCTTACACCAGTTACAATGACCAAAATTAACAAGACAGGAAACAACATGTGTTGGAGGGGATGTGGAGAAAGGGGAACCTCTTACACTGTTGGTGGGAATGCAAGTTGGTGCAGCCTCTTTGGAGAACAGTGTGGAGATTCCTCAAGAAATTAAAAATAGAGCTTCTCTATGACCCTGCAATTGCACTACTGGGTATTTACCCCAAAGATACAGATGTAGTGAAAAGAAGGGCCATCTGTACCCCAATGTTTATAGCAGCAATGGCCACGGTCGCCAAACTGTGGAAAGAACCAAGATGCCCTTCAACGGACTAATGGATAAGGAAAATGTGGTCCATGTACACTATGGAGTATTATGACTCCATCAGAAAGGATGAATATCCAACTTTTGTAGCAACATGGACAGGGCTGGAAGAGATTACGCTGAGTGAAATCAGTGAAGCAGAGAGAGTCAATTATCATATGGTTTCACTTATTTGTGGAGCATAACAAATAGCATGGAGGACATGGGGAGTTAGAGAGGAGAAGGAAGTTGGGGGAAATTGGAAGGGGAGGTGAACCATGAGAGACTATGGACTCTGAAAAACAATTTGAGGGGTTTGGAATGGTAGGGGAGTAGGAGGTTGGGGTACCAGGTGGTGAGTATTATAGAGGGCACAGATTGCATGGAGCACTGGGTGTGGTGAAAAAATAATGAATACTGTTATGCTGAAAATAAATAAATTTAATTAAAAAAAAGAGTAGGCTATTAGTTATTAAGTTTTTGAGGAGTCAAAAGTTAGAAGATTTTTAGCTGTAAGGGGTGGTCGTAATCTCAGTGTTGTCCAACGGTCAACTATATATATAGTTTTACTGAGATATAGTTTCGCATCATTATAATTTACCCACTGTAAGTACAGTTTAATGATTTTTCAACCATCTCAACAATTATCCAGTATCAAAACACTCCTATCACCACAAACAAAAAGTTTCCATGGCTTCTTTAGT
This sequence comes from Neogale vison, assembly GCF_020171115.1. NCBI lineage: Eukaryota > Metazoa > Chordata > Mammalia > Carnivora > Mustelidae > Neogale > Neogale vison. The sequence continues at coordinate 62,426,836 of NC_058091.1, read as the reverse complement.
TGTTAATCCCTGCTCCAGAATGCAACTCCAGGGAATCACTATATGCTTTTTGTCTCTACAGTTTTGCCTTTATTTTCTTTTTAAATTAAAAAAATGTTTTTTTAAGATTTATTTATTTGACAGAGACAGAGCAAGCAGAATCAGGGGAAGTGGCAGAAGGAGAAGGAGAAGCAGGGAACCGGATGTGGGGCTTTGAGGGAAGGCAGATGCTTAACTGAATGAGCCACCCAGATGCCCCAGTTTTCCTTCCTGAGAAAGGTCATATAAAAGGAATCTTACAATATACAGTCTTGTGTATGACTTTTTAAAAAATTAGCATAATGGATTGTTGGTTTATTAATACTGTAGATTATCAGTGTTTACTCATTTTTATTGCTGAATAATATTCCATTGAGAAGATATCCCACATTTTGTTAATCCATTCACTAGGTGATGAACATTTGAATTGTTTTCGGACTGGGATTATTATCAAGAGTGCTTCTGTAAACATTCATGTACAAGTATTTGTTTGGACATGTGTTTTTAATATTCTTGGACACATATCTAGGAGTAGAATAAAGTTATGTGGTAAGTGTGTTTAGCTCTTTAAGAAACTAGGAAGTTATTTTCTAATGGTCTAATTTTACTTTTCTACCAGCAATAGATAAGGGATCCTGTTTTTTCATACCCTTGTCAATGCTTGGTATTACCAGTCTGTTGGATTATAGCCATTTTAGTAAATGTGTAGTATAATCCATTGTGATTTTAATTTGCATTTTCCTGATGACTAATGATGTTGAGGATCTTTTCATGTGCTAATTAGCCATTTAAATCTCTTTGTTAAAATATGTACTCAAATCTTTTTTCAGTTTTTAAAAAAATTTTATCTCTTTGTATTATTGAGTTGGAAGAATTCTTTATGTTTTCTTTGTACAAATTTTTTATGAAACATTTGGTTTGTAAATATTTTTTCCCAGTTTGTGGCTTATTTTTTCATTTTCTTAATGGTATTTTTTGAAGAGGAAATTTTTCATTAATAATGTCACCATTTATTGTGTTTTTCTTTATGGATTGTATTTTTGGTATCATATCTAAGAAATCTTTGCTTGACAAAAGGTCACAAAAATTATCTTTTATGTCTTATTCTAGAATATTTAGAGCTTTAGCTCTTATATTTTGAATTAATTTTTGTGTCCAAATTTATTTGTTGACATATGGGTATTCAGTTGTTTCAACATTGCTTGTTGATAAGCCTGCACCTTATTCATTGAATTGTCTGGATATCTTTGTCAAAAATCAGTTGACAGAAGTAAGGGTTTATTTCTGTCTATTCAGGTGCACTGATTGATATGTCTATCTTTAGGTCAATACCACACTGTCCTGATTATTGTAGCTTTTATTACAAGTTTTAAAATGAGCTAGTGTAACTTCTCCAATTTTGTCCTTTTAAAAAATTGATTTGATTATTCTAGTTGCTTTGCATTTCCATATAAGTTTTGGGAGTAGCTTGTCAACTTTTTCAATAAACCATCTGTGATTTTGATAGGGATTTCTGCCTTGTTCTCTCCTATGCTTTTAAAAATCCCATTACGTGAAGATTATTATGGTTGGCATTACCAATTAGTCCCTGACACTCTATTTATTTGTCTTTGGTGACCCCCCTCATTTATTCTTTAGGTTGAATAATATCTATTAATCTTTTTTAAAAAAGATTAATTTATTTATTTGAGAGTGAGGGTCGGAGGTGAGGAGAAGCCAAGCGAAAGAGGCAAGCAGACTCCCTGCTGAGTGTGGAGCACAATGAGGGGCTTGATCTGATGACTCTAAGATCATGGCTTGAGCTGAAATCAAGAGTCAGACACTCAGCCGACTGAGCCACCCAAGTACCTTTATTAATCTATCTTCAAGCATTGATTCTTCTTTCATCTCTAATCTGCTCTTGAGCCCATGTTAGACATTTTTCATTTTAAGTACTATTTTTTCGATTCTTAAGTTTCCGATTGCCTTTTTTTTTTTTTTTTGTAGTGAACATTTCTCTACTAAGACTTCCTAATTGTTGGTGTGTTATTCTGATAGTTTACTTTTATTAATTACACATGAATAAAACTCAATGTTTGTGCCCACTCAGAATTAGGCTCTCTCAACTGCATTCCCCTCTTCCCTCCCATGCAAGGGTCAAATTTTCTTTGATTATCTTATAACTTTTGGCTGAAAACTTGGCATTTTATATACCATAATTGATAATATATTGTAACAACTCTGTGTTCTGATTTACTTTTCTGTTTTTTCCCCTTGGTGTACCTTGTACCTTGTCTGTGTTTAAAATGCAAAATCTACCCCTCTATAAGGAGCTGCTAGTGTCTCTGCATAGTTTTTTATTCTTACTTTGATTTTTCTAAACTGGCTTCATAGGTGTTACCTTTTTATCTGCATAACTTACGGGACAGCCAATAATTTGGCTAGAATTTATACTCAAACACTGTCAGCCCATAAGATATCCACCTTCTGGCAATCAATGTGCATATGGTTTGGGCAGCATGTTCACAATTCAGCTGGTTCTCAAGTTACCCTTGGTTTTAACTTTGAACGGGGTGTTCTCCAATTTCCCCTTTTTATACCTGTAGTTTCCCAGTCAACTATGAGCTTGCAGAAGGCTTATTTAGTCTGTAACTGGTACTCTCTTTTCCAGGATCTTCCATATAATTTCTGTCTATTCACTGCTTGTCCCAAACTTGACCACAGCCTTAAGCTAGTAAAAATGTGGGTTTTTCTCATTTATTCTTTATGCTATTTGCCAGAGTCCTAAGTTTTTCCCCTGTCCCAAAGCAAATTCTTCCTTCTGGTAGCAAAGCTGCTACCAGATTTTCTGCCCAGCTCTGCTTTAGTCACCAAATGAGCAAGGGAAGAGGGCAAAAATGAAAATATCCCCAAGCAAGAAGGTCACAGACTACAGCTACTTTTACCCGAAGCTCTAAAAGTTTTTTAAGAATAAATGCTTCTTAATTTATTATCTGCCTTTGGTCACTTTTGAGACTTCTGACATGGTTGTTCATGATAGTTTTATCCAGATTGCATATGTTTTATTAAGAGAGGATTCTCTGATTTCCTCATGACACTATAGCTAGAAATTCCTTTAAGCCTGAAGGCATATTTTTCTTTTGTAGCAACATGGACGGGACTGGAAGAGATTATGCTGAGTGAAATCAGTCAAGCAGAGAGAGTCAATTATCATATGGTTTCACTCATTTGTGGAGCATAACCAATAGCATGGAGGACAAGGGGCGTTAGAGAGGAGTAGGGAATTTGGGTAAATTGGAAGGGGAGGTGAACCATGAGAGACTATGGAATCTGAAAAACAGTCTGAGGGGTTTGAAGTGGCGGGGGGGTGGGAGGTTGGGGTACCAGGTGGTGGGTATTATAGAGGGCACAGCTTGCATGGAGCACTGGGTGTGGTGAAAAAATAATGAATACTGTTTTTCTGAAAATAAATAAATTGGGAAAAAAAAAGAAAGAAAGAAAGAAAGAAATACCTTGGATCTGAATACAAGTAGTAGTGGCTGTATAATATTGTGGATGTATTAAATGCCACTGAATTGTTCAGTTTAAAAAAAAAAAAAAAAGCCTGAAGGCATATTTTTAATTTTTAAAAATCTTCATTTTAAGAGGTGGTTCTTACCTTCTTCCTTCTCTATATATGCATATACATATTTATTTATGTATATAATGCTAACATTTTAAAGATGTGGAATATTTACCTTGTGAATGGTCCACAGTGACTCCTCTATTCTTGACATTATTGCCTAATTAAGGCTTTTGATTCCCAACAAAAGTGCATTGGAATTAAAGATGCTGAGTTTAATGTGTATTAACTTTTATATGTCTATAATTTACAAATAAATTTATATGGATAAATTTGATTTTTGTTATCTGCCATCTTTATGCTATAATTTATTGGTTTTTTCTCCTTTCAAAAGCATTTTTTCCTGCTTATTTCTAACTTGGAAAAGCATTCTGGGGAAGTATCCTTGGTGATGATACTTCAGGAAATATCTGGTACCTAAAGAAAATGTTTTCCAAACACTATTTAAAAGCTATCTTCCTGTGTATGATACCACCACTACCACATTATCTCATTTCTATTCAAAGTGATAGTGTATATTTAGGACATTTGAAACAAGTATAGAGGGAGCAAAAAAGTTTCACATTTGCTTAAAGTAGTGCCACAAAGTACAACTTTTTTCATCTATTAAGTTTTAATAAATTATAAAAAATTTAAAAAAATCCTAATGAGAAGGCCAATAGTTTCATAGGTTGCCAGGAACAAGAGCGTTAGTGTTAAAACCTGTAGAGGTATACCAAAAAGCTGGATATTCTAGAAGAAATGAATATATTTCTGGAAACATACAAACTACCAAGACTGAATCATGAAGAAATATAATATCTGAACAAATTCATAACTACTAAGGAGATTGAATCAGTAATCCCAATCCTCTCAACAATGAGAAGAGCAGGGCCAGATTGCTTTGCTGGAGAATTCTACCAAACATTTAAAGAATTAACAATTCTCACACTCTTCTGAAAAATCGAATGTGAGAGAATACTTTCAAACTCTATGAGGTCGGCATTACCCTGGTACCAAAAGTAGAGAAAGGTCTACAAGCAAAGAAAACTATAGACCAATATCTCTAATAAATATTGATATAAAAATCCCTCAGTAAAATGCTAGCAAACCAAATTCATTAGTACATTAAAAAGATTTTTACACAAGATCAATCAGGATTTATCTCTGGAATTCAAGGATGATTTAACATATGAAAATCAATTAATGTAAAACACCGTATTAACAGAATAAAGAACAAAAACCACATGATAATCTTAACCAATGCAGAAAAGACATTTGGCAAAATTCAACACACTTTCATTATGAAAAGAGTAAACAAACTAGGAGTAGAAGGGAATTACCTCAATATAATAAAGGTCATATATGAGAAGCATATAGGTAACATCATATTCAAAGTTGAAAAACTGAATGATTTCCCTCTAAGATTATAAACAAGGCAAAGATGCCCACTCCCATCACTTGTATTCTGCATAGTATAGAAAATCTTAGCCATAGCCATCAGACAAGAAAAAAAAGACATCAAAGTTTGAATAGAAAAAGTAAAATTATCTCTTTTTGTATATAATCTAATCATATATAGAAAACTCTAAAGACCTTACACATACACACAGTTAGAACTAAAATAAATTTAGCAAAATTCCATGATATAAAACTAGTTGTGATACAAAACTCAGTTGTATTTCAACAATTAACAATTAACAACCCAAAAAGGAAATTAAGAAAACAATCCTATTTGTATTAGCATTAAGAATAATAAAATATCAAGGAATAATCTTAGCCAAGGAGATGAAAGATTGTACACTGAAAACTACAAACATTGCTGAATAAAATTAAAGAAGACCCAAATAAATGGAAAAGGTTTCCATGTTTATGGATTGGAAGACTTAATATTGTTAAAATTTCCATACTATCCAAAACAATCCACAGATTGAAAGCAATAATTATCTAAAATCATAATGGTATTTTTTTGAAAAATAGAAAAAAAATCTTAAAATTCATACGGAATTTCAAAGGACCTCAAATAGTTAAAATATTCTTGAGAAAGAAAAACAAAGCTGGAGGCCTCATGCATCCTGATTTCAAAGCATAAGTTTTAGTAATCTATAGAATAGAACAGAATAGAGAGTCCAAAAATATACCCTCACGTATATGATCGAATAGTCTTTGACAAGGAGGTCATGGCTACACAATGACAAAAGTATAGTTTGTTTTAACAAATAATGTTGTGAAATCTGGATATCCACATGCAAAAGAAAAAGTTGGACACTTCTAATACTGAATATATAAAAAGTAAATAAAAATGGATTAAAATCCTGAATATAGGACTTGAAAATATGAAACTTCTTAAAGAAAATATAGGGGAAAACTTCATGAGATTGAATTTGGCAATGATTTCTTAGACAATACCAAAAGCGTAGATAACAAAGCAAATAGACAAACAGGACTTGACTGGACATTAAAACTTAGGTGCAGAAAACAAACAAACAAAAAGAATCAGCAGGGCAAAAAGGCAACCTAATGGGAGGAAATATTTGCAAACCATGTATTTGGTAAGAGAATGATATCCAGGAAATAAAAAGAACTCCTTTAATCTAACAATAATGACAAGAACAAACTCCCCAAACAATGCATTAAAAAATGGGCAAAAGACTCAAATAGACATTTCTTTTAAAAAGATATATAAATGACCAACAAGCATATAAAAAATGCTTAGCATCATTAGTAATCCTTGAAATGCCAATTGGAATCATAATGAGATATGTCATATCTCTTAAGGTGGCCACTATCATAAAAATGGAATATAACAGGTGTGGGTAAAGATGGGGAGATATTGTTAGGAATGAAAATGATGCAGGTACTGTGGAAAACAGTATTGAGTTTCCATGAAAAATTAAAAATTGAATTACCATAGGATCCAATAATCCCACTTCTGGGTATATGTCTAAGGGAATTGAAACAGGATCATGAAATGATATTTGCATATCTATGTTCATTGTAGCATTATTCACAATATTTAGGAGGTGGAAGCAACCTAACTATCCACTGATGAATAAATGGTTAAAGAAAATGTAATGTGTCTGTGTGTGTATACATATATACACACATTTAATACTCCAATGCATGTGTGTATTTATATTATTCAACCTTAAAAAAAGAAAGAAATCTTGTCATATGCTACCACATGGATAAAACTTGAGGACATTATAATAAGTGAAATAAGCCAGTTACAAAAAGACAAATACTTCATGATTCCACTTATAGATAAAGTAAAGTAGTCAAACTCTTAGTAAGTAGAATGGTGGTTGCAAGGGTTTGGGAGGAAAGAAAAAAAGGGAGTTGTTGTTGAATAAATACAGAGTTTTAGTTTTGCAAGATGAAAGAGTTTCAGAAATTTGATGCACAACAATGTGCATGTACTTAATACTACTATACTACACATGTAAAAATGCTTAAAATGGTAAATTTATGTTATGTGTTCCTTACCACCCACATACGTGCACACACACACACACACACACACACACAAATCTATGGAGGGCTCTGGTTTTAGCTCTGATATGTAATGCTTGGAGGTTGTCATTCTCATCCTTAGGACAGGAAAGAACTACAAAAACTGAAAATCAAAGACTTTCCTTGGACTGATCAGAGAAATGAGATCTCAGGGTTAACAGCCACCTTGAAAACTGGAGACACAATTGCATTAAAAGGGTTACAGTCATTAAGATGTGATGACTTTGAGCAGAAGTCATGAGAGCCATGAATTTGCAGGCATACTTAAATGGTAAGTTTTGATGAATTACTGGAAGCTGAATTTAGACCAGCTTTGGAGTGAAACCTTCTTGGTGGGGATGGGGAGTGGGGCGGGGGGTAGGCTGCCATCTTTGGAGCAGGCACACTTTTGCTTTGGACTTTCCCTCCAGGAACCTCACAAGGTTCTCAGAGTATTTTTGTGAGAAAGATCCCCTCACAACACTGGCAGAAAGATGGGGAAATGTAATTATTGTAAAACATATCTCAAGCACTTCCATCCGAAGGGCCTACTCTCCACATAAAAGGACAATTTGCAGAGCACAATTCTGAAACCTTATCCCAGATGGTGGAAAGAGTTCCTCCCTACTCTTATCTCCACCAGCCCCCCTGCATTACTTATGAAGGAAAAGAGAAAACATAGTTTTTCTTTGTTTGGAAATGCTTCAATGAAATGGATTGGGAATATTACAGTAAGAGGAGGGGCTGCTAGGGTGGGGGAAAAAAATCTACAGCAGTGAAATAGGGACACAGATGTTCATGAGGCCCACAGGCTGGAGATACAAGCCTACTAAAACCTTGAGACTTAATAAAAAAAAATTATAGAGCCCTCTTCATCTCTCATACTCTGTACTCTGTTGTACCAGATAGATAATATAAACCAAGGGGCGAAGACTCTTAAGAAAGAATGAAAGAGAAATGCAACCTATGGCCAAGGAAAGAATAGGTAGACTTAAAGATAGATTAATAGAGGGATGCCTGGATAGTTCAGTTGGTTAAGCATCTGCCTTAGGTTCATGTCATGATCCCAGGGTTCTGGGATGAAGTCCAGTCTCAGGTTTTCCATTCAGTGGGAAAAAACTCAGTGGGTTTCCCGTTCCTCCTCCCCCTACCCCTGCTCATGCTCTGTTTCTTCCTTTCTCTCTTTCTTTCAAATAAATAAATTAAATCTTTAAAAAAAAAAAAAAGGTTAATAGAGATTTCCCAAACTGAAATACAAGGAGAGAAGATAATGAGGGGAGAAAACTCAGAAAAACAGAAACCTCAAGAACTGTGGGACAATATCAAAGGTATAACATAAGCATAATTGGAATACAGAAAGAAAGAGAAAACTGCATAAAAGAAATATCTGAATTGATAATGGCAGAGAACTTTAAAAAATTAATGACAGACACCAAATCACAGTTAACTGAAAGAACTCCCAATTGCCAAGTATGGCATAATTTGAACAACAAAAAAAATTAATAACTTACTATTATGTTAAAATCCAAAGTATAAAATAAAATGTCCATGAACTCAAACTGATATACATAAGTATTGAGTAAATACGTAAGTTGGTGAGAGCAGTAGACAAATTTCCCATACAGAATTCCAAAGAACTTATACAGCCACTTCTCCATCAAGACAGTAGAGCATAAACTTCCCCCTTCAGAACAAACTGCACATAATTATTTTCTTCCAATGAGCTCAGTATGGGAAGGAGGGAAAAAGAGTAACTTTTGAGGAAAGAAACTGGCTAATGCTACCTCAGCCAGGTGATCACTTCTCAAAAGTGGTAAGTCATGTTGGTAGTCTATACTCTTGACATTGTGTGATGAGAATGACACTTCACCTCTATGGTCTTCCTCCTCCCAACCCACAATCTCTGACTAATCATGCCAAAGACATTGGATCAATCCAAACTGAGAGACATTCTCCCCCCAAATTGGCAAGTTCATTAAAAACAAGGACAGTCTAGAGGTGCCTAAGAAGATATACACCAGAGTTAATGTGGCATCCCAGCTGGGATTCTGGAACAGGAAAAGAATAATGGATAAAAACTCAATAAATCTGAAAGAAATATGGACTTGAGTGAGTAATAAATATCAATATTGGTTCATTTGCTGTGATGGAAATATACAAATTAAAGATTTTAAAGAGAGGAAGCTGGGTGTGGGCTATCTGGAGAACTCTATTATCTTTGCAGCCTCTCTGTAAATGTAAAAGTATTCTAAAATGAAAGTTTATTTAAAAATCCTAAGAACTCTTTCTCATATAATGTATAAAAAAAACAACTCTAGATGGGCCAATATCTTAATGTAAAAGGAAAGCTCTAAAATATTTAGAAGAAAAAATTATCTAGTGACTTTAGAGATAAGTAATGATTTCTGAAACTGGTTGAAAAGAAAGCTTACTATGAAACTTACTATGAAGGTGTGCATATAAGTTGTACATTTCAGAAACCGACAACTTCTGTTTATAAATGCTGCCTTGAAAAATGAAAAGAAAGACCACAATTTGTAAAAACAATATAAATGACCAAGGATTAACATGGAGCACTTTAAAGAACTCCTATTGAATCAATAAAAGTGAGTTTAAGTACTTAGAGTAAAAGTATACAAAATACATTAAGAGGCTTATTGCAGAGAGGAAAGAAAAATGGTTAATATGAAAAGATGCCTAACATTATTAAGAACCTGAGGAATCAAACTTAAAACACAATGAGATGCTATTCCATCACCAAGATTGGTTGATAAAAATTTGGGTAAATATAAAATGTTGACAAGAATGTGGAGTTTTGAGAACTTAGCTGCTGGTGTGATTGTGAAGTTGTACAAGCTTTTAGAAAATTGATTCAGGGGCACCTGGGTGGCTCAGTGGGTTAAGCCTCTGCGTTCGGCTCCGCTCATGATCTCAGGGTCCTGGGATCGAGTTCCACATCAGGCTCTCTGCTTGGCGGGGAGCCTGCTTCCTCCACTCTCTCTCTCTGCCTGCCTCTCTGCCCACTTGTGATCTCTCTCTGTCAAATAAATAAATTGAAAAAGAAAGAAAATTGATTCGGTGGTACTTAGGAAACTGAAAATATACTCTCCCTGCAACCCAGTTATTCCCCTTCTAGGTAAAAACTTGGGAACTTTTGCATGGTATATGTACAGCATGCATAAATAGGAAAACATCGGTTGTAAAGGCAAAGACTTGGAAATAGTGGTTACATGTCTATTGGTATGAGAATGGATAAATTGTTGTCTCTTTGTATGTAGTGAAAATAAACAAAGTGGATGCATCAAAATAGACGAGGCTCAAAAATTATTTTGAATGATAAAAGCTAGTCCTGGAAGACTTCCTACAATGTGATTCCATTTATATAAGGTTCAGGAACATATCAAAACAAACCTGTATTGTGTTTGGACACATATATGTGGTAAAATTATATACATGCCAGAGCACTGAAGAATTCAAATGTCAAACATACTTTTTTTTTTTTTTTTCCTCAGGACTTGTAGCTAAGTTTTATAGTTTTTCTGTCTCTTTCTCTGGCTATAGGATGTCAGTTTTCATTTTTCATTATGTTGAGTATGCTTCTAGCAGTACTCCCCCATGTCCCTGTAATTTGCTGCATTTTATTTTTGGTGGCCTGGGAAACCAGGAAACTAAGCTCGCTAAAATGTTGCATAAGACAAGCAGTCTCCAGATTTGGGCCGAGGGCACTGTCCTATGAGCAAAATGCATGACCTTTTGCGCATAGGCAATGTAACATTCATTTATTTAACAAGCATTTAGCAATTTCCTATCTCATTCCAGACTCTATTCTGGGTTCTAGAAAAATACAGCAATGGACAATAAGATAAAATTCCTGGACTTACATAATTTACAGTCTAGTGGCATCTTTTTGCGCTCTTGCATCTAGTCTAAGTAGACAAGACTGCTTCATAAGGCTAATTTGGGTGAATGAATCATTTATGCAAACACAAACATGTGCGTTCCAATGTGTACATGCAGAAATACAATGTCTGTAGCCATGTGGGTATTAGCTTTATGTGTATGACTATAAACAATGAGTAATTAATTGCTGATTGGCCTGATAATGATGCTATGTGAAGGTACGATGCTATTGTACCATTAGATATATTTTATACCCAAGATTATGTTTGCTACAGATTAACCAAACAAAGAATGCTTGATAGTAAAGCAAAATATTTAAAGGGGGGTATTATTGGTATGCAAAATAGGCAATGTTTCCAAAGTTGGCTTGCAAAACATGAGGAGTGACACCCCAGAGATTCAGGTTATAAATTGATCGTCAAGGGGCATATGTGTTAACAAGGGCAGAGTAAGATTTTCTTTTCTATACATATTTGCCATTAATCACTGATGTTGGGTAAGTTTCTCAGCCTTTATTCTATTTCTTTTAGCTAGTTCTTTATTTTAAAAAAAATTGTTTTCATCTGCTTCTAAGTTTAATATAATGAGGCAAAGAAATAAAATATCCATTCATTCAGGATTGTATATTATGATCTATATTTGTGGTATTTATTATCTGTCTAATAGCAACATGAAGCTATTTAACATCTGAATTCAAAGTCACCCTTCATGGATCATTGTTCCAACTCTGTAACTTTGGTATCTGGTTCCAGAGACATGAACCGATTTCAAATGTCCATCAGTGGTCATTTGAAAACAACTCTTTTTTCACAACGTTCAGACATGAATAGTAGTCTGGAAAGCACTTGAGCACAAGAAGACACTTGCATTTTCTCATGGTATGGTAGTGCGTGGTCTCTGGGCCCATATTCTGATTTCATCGGGTGAAAATAATGATTAATCAATATAAGGGGCTAGGTGGCATTGTAGGTTAATTCACTAGGAGTTAGCATCTCAACTTGGGAGTTTATATAAATATCTGTCTCAAAATGAGCCCAGTGCTGAGATGTTTGTGGTAGACTGGTTTCCCGCTCCCTCCCCTGGTTTAGAACAACACATACTTTAAATAGTTTGATTCAAGTCAGATGATGGTTGTTTCTTCGCAGGAAAATCCCAGCACAGGGTCAGCAGGTGGGTTACAGATTAATGCTGCTGGGACATGCTGGCAGCTGTGCTCCAGGGTTGCTGATGTCTCTACCTCCCTCCTCACAGCCACTCGGGACTTGCCAGTCGCTCCTGGCATTGCTCCTGTGGCTCTAGTTTATTAACTCACTCAAACTGTAGTTGTTTTTTTTTTTAAATTTTTTTAAAATTTATTTATTTATTTATTTATTTATTTTATCGAACTGTAGTTTTGGAAGGCAGTGAAACAAACAGAATCAGCGTAAGCATGGAAGGCACATATAATGTATAAGACTTATGGATAAAAAAGGATCTTATGTGTTAGAGTTCTCAGAGATTAGAGTTACACTGCTTTACAAAGTAAACTCAATGTGGAGGTCATAATGAATGAATCCCTAGATGTTTACTAAACTCCTAAATTAAATTGCATTCTTAAATGTTTTGCAAATACATTGGCTCACCTAATTAAATAGGAATGACTGTATGTTGCTACAGAGGATAGAATATTGAAGCCTTTAGGACTCATTTCAAATTAGCTATCCTTCTTGATTAACGAATTTGGCCCATTCAGGTTTTTTGGCGCTGTGAAGTAATGTTATACAAAGGGGTGACTAAAACAAATATTTTTCATAATATGCAATATAGAATGATGAGTTTGGATTGTTATCTATAGAAAAATGCAATGCATTTACTTACTTTGGAATTTTAATTTTGTAATAAAACATTATACATTTTATTCTTATACATTTTGAGGAAATATTTAAAATATGCTTTTCTATAGTTAAAAATGCTTTTCTACATAGAAAAACAAGAAAAAGATTCATTTGTCTTTATGTGTTATAATAAAAATGTTGTTAACCAAAGCATACAGAAGAATTTACACCTTGAAATCCTAATAACCTTAGAATTAAAAAAAGAAGCATTTGACCATGTACAGATAGTCCAGTATAAAACTCTATTCTACAAGAAAATAAAGTATGAACAAGTCTTATTTTTACCTTCATAGATTATTAATATTTGTTTATTTCCACCTACAATTTAATATTATGTCTAAAAATACTTTTTTAAAAAGTAGCATGAAACAGAACTATGGATTTTATTCATCTAACTCATTCTTCTCCCCACTTCCCAATTTTTGCAACTTCTTAAGGCCTATCCTCTGCTTTTGAAGATAGTAGTACTGACGCCAATGTTTATATCTTGTGAAAGGAGGTCTCCTTTTTAAATTATAAAAATTTTCTTTAAAAACACAGATGCCAGTGTGTTTTTAAAGAAAATTTTTATAATTTAAAAACCTCCTCAGAGGAGAACTAAAAAAAAACCACTTTTTTTCTTTCTGTCGATATTATCTACTTTATTCCCTATTCTTGTCCTGTTAGCATTTATAAGAGCAGATTCTTGGACTGCAAATGTTGCCAGCATACCATTTGCTTATAAGAGACTTTTTCCCTCCCGATTTTCATTAGAAACTTTCTGGATGGCCTGAAGTCATCTAGGTATGGGATAAAGGCAGCTGCTGTTTGTGCCATTGACAAAGACAGGCCTTGGATTATAAACAAATCATTTCCCTATCATTTTATTAAGGGAAAAGCACGTGAAAGGAATGAGAAAGGAAACTACTTCTGGATTCTCAGCACTGTGTGTCTACATTTTCAACTCTTGTGATCATTTCCTAAGACTAAGATTCAGAAGGGAAAGCAATTGCTTTTTTGTATGTTGGTTGTGAGACCTAGTGAATTTTTTTCCAAAGGCCGCTGGGAATCTGAAGGCCTGGGGGGATAATTAGAAGATTTTTAAATTATCTTTTATTTCCCTTTGAAGAATTTTTAAATTTAAAAAATCTTCATGAAAAACAAAAATACTATTAAAACACACACACACACACACACACACACACACACACAACACACAACACAACTCATCTATCTCAGCAGGGGCCCTGAGAGGATTCAGCTAAGATCGCTATTGGAGGGTTTCTTCTTACTGCTCCAATAAGATGGGGAAATTTTAACTGCTGGAATTCTTCCAAGGGAAAATTTTTTTGGGGAAAAAAAAGAACAGAAAAAACATACACACGCACACACGCACGCACGCACACACACACAAACACACACACACCCTCATATATATTCAAGTAACAAAAGACCCTAAATGATCTAAGAAAATGAGTCCTGTTAACCAAAAGTCTCTCTGCTTTGTGGCATCACTTGGTGAGTTGGAGAGGAAAGCTGAAAGATAGTAGCTTGTCTGCAGGTGCATCACTCTGAAAAAGAAAAGGGGATAGATGGGTGGGAAATGAATTTGGCATTCCTGAACAAAGGGAAAATTTGGAAGGGAGGAGAGGAGAAACGAGGTTGCATACCATAAAAAGGAAAAGAAAACATCAAAAAACCCCTGGTGCAACTTGGCTGAAGGTATGTAGAGGGAGGAATATTTCTGCTAAGGTTTAAGGTGTTGGCAGAGACTAGTGAGGATTAATGCCACTTTCTTCCTCCTCCAATAAAGGCTGTATTGCTCATTAACATTAGAGCAAATGCATTCTTCTGGGGGACATCAAATAGGTGTCGAGTTCCACATGTGGATGTAGATGAAAACAGCAGATAGAGGAACTGACCTTGGGGAGTGTGAAGCTGACTTTCTGGTCATAGTGGACAGACCCTTTTCATAGTGTAGGAGCATACTTACGTAAGTGGAAAACTTTTTTAAGAAAGTGATTTATATAAATGATCTTTTCTAAAAAATATTTTATATATTTATTTGACAGAGAGGGAGATCACAAGTAGGCAGAGAGACAGGCAGAGAGAGGGGGAAAGCAGGTTCCCTGCTGAGTAGCGAGCCTGATGCGGGTCTCTATCCCAGGACCCTGAGACCATGACCTGAGCTGAAGGCAGAAGCTTAACCCACTGAGCCATCCAGGTGCCCTATATAAATGATCTTGAAACATCTTTTTCTTCATGCATAGAATTATATTATGAAGCCAGTTTCTAAATGTGGACTGGAATGAAATAACAAAGATGAGTGTCCATTTATATGGAACTCCAGCCAGACAACCTGGAAAGCTATTCACATCCCAGTTGACTCTATGACTGTGGGATAGGAACAGTTGGGATCTTTGGCAATAGGTTTGGAATTAATTTAATTTATGGTAGTTTTAGAGGACCTGAAAAACTGGATCCAGAACTTGCCTTGGCTATATGACCTTATGGAAGTCCAGGCTTTGCTTTGCCATGTAGGAAGTAAGGAATATGCATAAATGACCCCAAAGGTCCCATCCAAATCTAATGTGATGAGTTTATCATTAGAAAAGGTTACTCCTTGAATGACTATAAATGTTGCTTTGATTTTCTCAAGGCCTTAATTTTCCAAATGTTGTATACATTCTGGAAATACTAATCAAGTAGATCCATAGACAACCCTTCATTCTAAAGTGACCTGCTAGCCACAGTAGGGCACTTCTGAAATCTTAATATATTCTCTTCTCAATGGTATTTGGCTTTTGCAAAAAACATTTTATAAATAATTGAAGGATAAAATATAATTAATGAATGTAATAATAGCTATAAAATGCTGAGTGATGAAGGCAACGCTAGTGACAATAAACTAGTTATGATGATGATAATAGTAATAAACCTAATCACAGCAAATCTTCATATCGACAGCACTCGTCATTCATCAGAGAGTTCTAAAACATTATGGCTATTTGAAAAGTGATCAAATTGAAAAATTTCATAATTCTTTAGATACAGAAAAAAGCTCTGCTGACTAATGAGCTGCATTCATTTGTTCAACGAAGGACTGCATTGGTAAAATATTCAGACACAGTCTCATTTTCTTTTTTTTTTTTTTTTTAAGATTTTATTTATTTATTTGTCAGAGAGAGAGAGAGAGAGAGCTCAAGTAGGCAGAGTGGCAGGCAGAGGCAGAAAGAGAAGCAGGCTCCCTGCCAAGCAAGGAGCTTGATGTGTTCAATCCTGGGACTCTGGGATCATGACCTGAGGTGAAGGCAGCAGCTTAACTGACTGAACCAACCAGGCATTCCCCCACAGTCTCATTTTCACGAAGCTTAGTCTTGAGAGAAGGCAAGATATTTATCAAACAAAGATCCAAACAAATGTAAAATTGCAGTGGTGATGTCAGCAGATCCTTCAAGGTTAAGAGGGAAGGCTTCCTCGAGAAAGTGATACCTGGCTGACACCTGAAGGGAGAGTAGAAATTAGCAAGGAAAAGCAGGAAGAGAGTGTTCCTAGCAGAGCCAGCTGTGGCAGATTGAGGCACAGTGAATCAGAGGGACCGAAGAAGGGGCACTGTAGCCTGAACAGACCAATGGGAGTGTAGAGGCCTGAGGTTTGTGAGGCAGAAGCCTAGACCATCCATGGGCTTGTCCTCCATGTTATGGTGGTTTGTTTTGATCATAATAGGTATACTAAACCACTGAAGCTTTTTTTTTTTTTTTTAAGATTTTATTTATTTATTTGACAGACAGAGATCACAAGTAGGCAGAGAGGCAGGCAGAGAGAGAGAGAGGGAAGCAGGCTCCCTGCTGAGCAGAGAACCCCAACGTGGGGCTCCATCCCAGGACCCTGGGACCATGACCTGAGCTGAAGGCAGAGGCTTTAGCCCACTGAGCCACCCAGGTGCCTCAGCCACTGAAACTTTTAAGAAATGGTTTGTAGCAGGGTGGGAGCTGACATGATCATAGTCAAGATTTGGAAAGATCAAAAAAAAAAAAAAAAAGATTTGGAAAGATCACACAAGTTGCACTTTGAAAAACAGATGGGAAGGAGGCCAGTTTGGATACGGGAAGATTAAATAGAAGATGATTGCAGAACTCCAGAAGAAAGTTCATGTAAATTTGGACTAGGAAGGTGATGGTGGATGTAAAAAGAAGTGTCTAAATTTCCAGGACGGAGGCAGTGATTCAATTTTCTTAGCAAATACCTGGCAAGGTTTATGTATAGTTCATTATAGCAACTTTATTGGCAACTCTACTCTTAATTGGAACCTTTCTCTTTTCCCATGTTTGGATTCCTGATAGGGTGAGAAATAAAACGGGATCTCCTCAACTTTCCTTATTAATCACTTTGCCTTCTTCAACTTTGGCTTTTGGGTATGGGATTTCTGGGCCAGGGTCCTCTGGCTTTCCTTAGGCTGATCTGTCTCTCTCAGAAACTGCACGCCAAAGCTGGGCTCTACTATCTGGAGGGCAGCTGGTGCCTTCCATGTTCTGGGATCTACACAGTCTATTCTGCTTAGATTGGGCTTAGTCATATGCTCTTTCAAACCAGAATTATTGGAGTATGTGGAGGTAATGGAAAACCTTGGTGAACATTATCTTTTCTGTGAAAAACAAAAGCTAAAGAAAACATCTACCTATGACCTTTCTACTCTTCCTTCCTGGCAATAATGTTTTCCCTTGGCAGACATGCTTGATTAGTGTATCCCTTCTGCCTAAATCTGATAGTAGGAGGATTACCCTAAATTGTACAAAATAGGAAGAAGCTTTTTTCTTCACTTTTCTTCTTTCTTTCTTTCTTTCTTTCTTTCTTTCCTTTCTTTCTTTCTTTCTTTCTTTCTTTCTTTCTTTCTTTCTTTCTATCTCACTCTTGTTTGAGCTATTTGTTCCAGAAGAATTCTCCTTAGAGAGATTTTTTTCTCTCCCTAAGAAAATATCATTAAGGCTCTGCAGACTATGAATGATAGGCCAAAGGCCCTCGTGTCGGCACGATCTATGAAACAGAGGCTCAATAGCTCTACTATGGCAGGAATTTAGGGCTTCTCTGTTGTTGGCTCTGGAAGAGATAAAAGGAGAAGAAAGTTGAAGAAGATTTAGGAAGAAGGGATCCCAGAAACCTGGATGCAGACTATCCACCTTTTTATAGTCAGTGAGAAATTTCTATGAAGTGAGGACAAATAGGTATCTAGGAAAAGTAATGTCTGAAATTCACAATGCAGATATTTTCAGCTCCGTGCTGTAATTAGTCCTGTTAGCCTAAAACTTTGGTAAAGTCCGTTATGCAAAACAGCTTTTTGTTAGAATTTTTTGTTAGAGTTTCTTTGAGGGAGCAGGAGAGAAGAGATCAGGCCAAACTAGTGAAAATTAGACGAGAGAGAGGAAAGAACAGCTCAGAGGAAGGAGATGGGGAGCAGAGCACAGGGCATGGAATTGGTATCAGAAATTCCTAGTGAGCACTGATGGAAAAATGAATGCATCCTTAATCCCATGTCTCAGATATTCTAAGTCATGTTAAAGAAGGTACCAGAATCTCCCTAGTACCATTTTCCTAGAAATGGAGGCTTGGGTCACTTTACTTGGAGATTAAAGAGTTGTATCAGGGGACTAGAGAATGGGGGGCAGGGCAAGGAGGAAGAGCACTTTGGTTGTAAGTGGTTTCGATGTGTTTCTGGGGTAGAATTAGCAAGATGATGCTCCCTGGACCCCAAACTGCCATGGGATAGATGGTTGCATGATACCTCAGGAGGCACTGGGTACAGACCCAGAACAAGAGACTCATGAACTTGCATATATATATTTGATTGGTAAACTGACTCCTCCAACTTCATCACTATAAAATTCCACAAGAATCACTGCAGATTGCTTATCACTTTTCTCTGCTTTTGTTATTAAAGGAGGTTATAATTTTCAAGTAAAGTAAGAAAACACCCAATTTGCAACAACACTCCAAAAACATCAAGTCATCTCTTTGCAAGACACAGTCACATAACTTTTTGAAAGTTATTGCAATAACTTCTTGTGATAGTATTACTTTTATTTTGCAGATGAAGAAAATTAAGTTTGATGGGGCTGTCTAAACTTTGGCTCCTGTGTTATGGAATCTCAACTTGAACCCAAGACTTTTAACTGCCAATCCAGTGTCTTTTTATCATGCCTATTTTCCTGAATTTATTTTAACCCAAAAGCATTTGAGAGCAGAATTTTTTTTTTCGTTAACTGTCATTTTCCCCATGTCCCAAATTCCATTATCCCATTACAGACAGCTCTGGGTACAGATGCATGCTATGAATCTAACTTGATGACATTATTGTAGTTTACATTAATTTCTTTATAACTGTAAAGTAACATTGAGATATAAAACTAAGAATAGGTTGAGGTTCTTTACTTCAAAATTTATTTTCACGTCCCGTTAATTTTCTCCCCAGTAGGTAAATAATACATCATTTTAGAGAATTGTAAGAACATTCTCATTATAAGTAGTACTTTGGATTTATAAGAGGTTAGGGGAATAGCTTTTCAATCTGGTAATTCTTTTTATGTATTCACTTCCTGTTGGCCCAGAAACTCAGTGAAATGCTACTTGTTCCCTGAAGAAATTATTTCAGATCTCTATATTGATAAGACACCACATATATGCAGGTTTTTCACTTACCATATTAATTCCAGGGAAATAAGAACAAAGTTATGTGAGATTTCATTAAAATTTGGCTTTATTCCTAGTTTCATGGACTAGTGAATGCCCTGAAAGGTCATCTCTTCCAGCCCCTGCCTCAAAATTACATGGTATCTACATAATTAAAAAAATTTTTTTTTCTTTTGCTATTCTTAAATTCTACAATTTACCTTGGTAAACTAAATCTCCAGAAGACCACAGTTTCTACACTAAAACACATCTTTCCTTCCAACTGAAACTAATTTTTTTCCATTCTTACGTGGCATTTTCAATCTAGAACTTTGTGTCCTGCCTCCACTGGAGAAAAAGCTCAGATAGTCAGTCCTCTCTGTGCCAAGATGATTCGTAGATTCTATATCTATAAGAGGTGAGGTTAGCTCTGACTAGACCAGATACTTATGTTTAAAGACCATTTATCTTCTGGGTTTAATTTTCCATTTTCATAGCCACATTAATGGATCTCTTTTAGATTTTTGTGTCTTCCTTATTCATCCTGAAGCTGTAGATTCTAAGATTTTATGTGGCCATGAGTTGGTCTAAACCCTGTTGGGTCAAATGTACATTGCCTTTTATGCTTTAATTCTAGGACAAGTCAGAAAGACTGATCTTCCAAAAAGTATTCATTTTTTTTTTTTTAAATTTAAAAATATTTATGAAGAGCCTATTATGTGCTATTAGTCCTCAGTACCATTCCAGGGTTTGGGTTCTATCAGTGAACAAAAGAAAAAATCTCTGTTCTCTGGGAGCTTATATGACAGATATCCATATATTATATGTATTGTGTGGCATTATTTATGGTCTATAATCTGGAGCATTTACACATCTGAATAGGGTCCCCTTCTCATATCTTTACAAGTTGGAGAGTATGGATGATGGGAACTCCCAGCTCCTGGTTTAGGAGAAAATAAAACTATGAATATATGTTCAAATGAAACACTGTACACAAGGTGGCTACTTGCATTCTGATACTTCCTCGTGTTCAGAAGGCATTTTGTGGGTTCACCCCATGTCTTACCTTCTTAGTATGACATTGTTTCTGGGGAAAAAGTGTTTTGCATCTCAAAAATTGGCTTGTAACCAAACATTTGGGACATACCTAGTTTGTAAAGTAGGAATTTGGGGTCCACCTTACTAAATCTACATAGAGAATGAGTGTGGGTGTATTTTTGCATATTTAGACATACACTCATATATACATATAGCAAAAGCAAGACAGAAACTATTTATTAAACACATAGTTATTGTTTACCTTTTCTGTACAAAAGATGGTGCTGGACTCTTTCTTTCAGTAAGATTAAGGAGTGTATTATAGTTGGGATAAGAGAACCTGTTTCCAAATATGATTTAGAAAGTGACTCATACACTTTCTAGTTGTATAATTTTGGGGAAAACATTTAACTCTTTGAACTTCAGTTTAGTCATCTGAATATTTGGATAGTAATTTCTAAGTTACAGTACTTGCTCTTGTTAGTGTTAAATGAGATGATGTACCAGGTACTTGATAAATGCATATTTTTAAGAGTTAGATAGATCCTGCCCTAGAGGAAGAATCAAACATGTGAATATGTTGTTCTTGTACGAGGCAAGAAGAGATACAGATGCTCGGGTTCAGGGAGGGATAGTATTCAGGATTTCTGACAGAAGGAGGGATTGAGAAAATGTGCTAAAGGAATTGGCATTTGAACAGGATAGGATTTACACATGAGGAAATGGTTAAGAGTAGTTGAAATAGAAGCAAGATCCTAAGTAAGGTGAGATCACAAGTAGTAAATACAGAGAAGTTTAAATAGTTGAGCCGCCCATGCACGCATCTTCTTCATGTTGAGGGGGATATAACACATGTACTGCTATCTTTGTCTTTTCAGTGTGTGCTGTGGGATTTAAGACAGTTACTTTTGACATGAGAACATAGCTCACCCAATATCAAACGTCTAAAAAGACCGGATTTTTCTTTCTGCCTTCTAATCCAATTGCATACTTAAAATCTGAAGAATCACCTTATTTCTAATTGTAAGTATTCCCTGTAATTGTTTTGCATAAGAGTCCTATAATTTCTCTCTCTCTGTCTCTGTCTCTATCTCACTCACACACACACACACACACACACACCCTACTGCCCTCCAGCCACACCAAACTAGTTAGGGCTTCTGACTCACCCAACTTGTTTAATGATTTTATGCTTTTACATAGATTTGCTCTCCGCCTGGAATGCTGCTCTATTTCCCCCTCTGTTTGCTTAAGGGCCCCAACTCTGCCTTCCTGACCAAGTCCAATGCAGTTTTTCTGAAAAGCTGTTCATGGTGTCTATGAGGAAACTAGTTCTTTATGCCTCCCTTGTACCCCAGTATTGGCATTTATGACCCAATACCATAATTAATTTTGTCCCCACCCATCTTCCCTATTATGCTGTGAGATCCCTCAGGGAAAGTCTTATGCTTTAAAGTTCTCATAAAGACTAACTTGTATAGTAGATATGTAGAAAATATTTATTGATTGAATAAGTAAATGAAAAAAAAACAAACCTGAAGTGTTGTGGGACCTTTTTACTTTTTCATCTTTTCTACATCTAGAATGACTGAGTTCAGTTAAGCAGAGTAGAGGATAAAAGGAGTAAAAATGGAAGCGAAGGTGAGGAGGAAAAGTCTGGTGCTTTGATTTGTCTTTTTTGGGCTATTTTATAGAAAAATTATCCAATTCTTAAAACAGTGTCCTCAACCTTGGGTTCACCTGGAATGTTCTTAGAAACTTGGTGCTTGGGTTCCAGTATTAGAAACTTGGATTTAATTTGTGTTCAATAGCCTGAGTATTAACTCCCCATGTGATTCTAATGTACAGACAAACCTGAGACTCCTAATTCTACACAGCACAGACTGTTGTTAGTGCTCCCATCAGAATGAGGCTAAAATGAGTGAATGGATAGGGGTGTACAGTGTGTGTGTGTGTGTGTTTGTGTGTGTCTAAGGTTGGCCGAGGAAATAAATTCATGATGGGCAGGTTAGGAGGTGCTTTTGAATTTATTAATATTTTAGAATTTTTGAAGCTAAGTCAAAAATAAGTAAGACCAGTGTTTATCAAGTATATTTACAAATAGGCCCCCCAAAGAGGTCATTTTGAAGTCAAACTGTTCTGGAAGTGAATTTTCAAAGTCATGCAGCTTTCACTTGAAAGTTGATTCATTTTTAAGCTTCTAATTTCAGACAAAATAAATACACAAGTAGATTATCTAGGTAATTGAAGCCAAACCTATTTTAAGCTCTAATTAGCCCCACTACTGCAGGTGAAAGTGAGTATTTTGAATTATTTAGCTAATTGAGGACAAAGCACAGTTTTTTTTTTTTTAAAGATTTTATTTATTTATCTGACAGAGAAAGATTACAAGTAGGCAGAGAGGCAGGCAGAGAGAGAGAGGAGGAAGCAGGCTCCCTGCCAAGCAGAGAGCCCGATACGGGACTCGATCCCAGGACCCTGAGATCATGACCTGAGCCAAAGGCAGCGGCTTAACCCACTGAGCCACCCAGGCTCCCCCAAAGCACAGTTTTTTAAAATCTGTTTTCTCTGGATAATTTGCAAGTATCATTGCAGGCTTAATATCTTCATTTTCTGAAGAAAATGTAGGCACATGGTGTTGTGATGGGAACTTCACTTGTAGCTAGCTAGCATTTATGCTGCATAATCTAGAGTTTTTCTAAAATATAAGAAATAATTTTTAAAATGTTGTTTTTAAACAAAATATTGGCTGCATAATCCTATATTCCAATCCTAGATCCAGTTGAATACTTTGAACCCCATCCAAGATTATCCAGATTACCCAGAATCAATGATGGGCTCTGATTCTCTCCCTTCACTGGAGCCTGAAATCTCTTGGCACCAAAACTAGGTTTCATCTGAATCAAAGGCTGGAGACTGAAATGCCTCAATAGGATAGAATTGTTTTTATTTCTATTGTTGTTTTAATGTGGGATGCATGAGAACAGTTTTGTTTTGTTTTTTTCTTTCTTTCTTTATTTAAACTTTTCACATGTAAGAAAAAGCTCTGTGGAGCAACAATTCTCATTTCAAAGGGCACTTGTATGGGAAGAGTATTTCTGTTCTTTATTCTGTATTCCAATAAAGGGGCAAAAAGCCATGAGAACTTGCTATAAAAATTCTATAATATATGTTCTGCTATCCTTAGAATGCACCATAGAGTAGACCCATCTTGAACCTTGTCTATGGTAAAAAGGAACTAGGAGATCCTTGTTATTATAATTGTAAGATTCTGAGAAATAAGGTAATATTTGACTAGAGATTAAAAAATAGAAAAAAATAGATATTTGTGGAGACAATTCACTTCATAGCATAAAGTCCTAAATAGGTACTTTGTGCTGATGATACTTTGATAAAAATCTAGTAATGTAACCTGAAATTTTATTTCTAAGTACCGTTTTACTTAAACAGCAAACCTCCATGACTCCTCTATATTCAGTATAGAAATATGAAATGACATAGGTTTCACGTCCTTTCACAGGGTTATCTTTAAAAGTAGCTATTTTAATCCTCATTTACTAAAGAATAATGAGTCACCAAGAGTTGTTCAGTTCTTTCCACTCATCTTATTGATGTCATGAATTTATTAATAAACTCTCTAATATTTCAATCCTTTTACTCCCTCTGGTTTTCACGTTTTGGCTAATGTGAGTCTGGTTGTTCCTGAGAAATGGGCATAGTCTTGGCTTCTGTAATCTCCAGTCTGGTTTCTGGGGACCGTCCTGGGTATCTCCTGCCCCACACCTCCAAAGTATAAGTAATTCTACCATCCTGCTAACGACTGCCATACTAATGATGTTGAGACCAAGAATAATTAGATGTGGGAAATTAAAGGAAAGCCTTCTTACTTTCCTTTAAAAACAGCAAATATTAATTTAATTTCAAATTTGAGAAGGCTTCAGGGTCATCTAATTGTCAGTGTTTAGTGCACATTGCTGCCTTCAATAAAAATCTCTTGTTAGTATTTCCCAGTGTATTTTCAAGAAAATGGGTCTTTGAAAATAATATTCCAGAGAAGTCCTTGGACAGCTTGTACAAGGGTGGTAAGTGATGGTGAGAGATTATGAAAAAAGGTAATTCATTGAATAAACTGTGTGGCAGACACTTTCCTTCTACTTTATGTGCATTAATTCTTTAATTCTCATAACAACCCAAGAGGCAGATACTCTTATAATCCTTTTTCTACAGATCAGGAGAAGAGAGGTTAAGTAAATAGCCCGAGGTCAGCAGCTAGTGAGTGGAAGAGGTGAAATCCAAACCAAAGCATCTGCTTCCAACACTTGGCATCTTAACTATTATGCCATACTATTCTTTTCTAGAAGAGAGACTGTTGTAGTTAGTGGAAATAAGAATTTTTCTTGGAGATTTTATTAATGGCAGAGATATGCATATAAAACCAGATTCCCTAAGGTCTCACAGAACCTTCTCTGTGATGATCTGACATGAGAAGCATTCTAACCCCAAAGGAATATTGACATTTACTTTATTAGAAGTGAATTAACAAATAAAGGATTCAGAATCATAGTTTAATTGCTGACTTCCTATACATCCTGAAAATGTTAATTGCTGGAACTGAACAATTGCACACGGGGCCAGTCAGAGAACAAACTTTAGGTTGACTTGCAATGCTTTATGTTTTTATTTTATCTTATTTATTTATTTTTTAAATGCTACCTTTTCCAGGGAGAAAAATATAGTTACCTTAAGAAAATACATTTTGGAATATAAAAGTCCAGTCTGATATGTATTGCTCAAATCCAAGAGAACTGCATTTATTCAAACTTAAAATCATAAAGTAGAGTTCAACTGAAAATGTGGTCTCATGATAAATAATTAGATTGTAAAGGAGAGAAAATAAAATTTGACAGCAGGCATTTAAAGCTTATTTTTTACATTATAAAATTTTGCAATAGAGTTTTAGAAAAATTTATAAGATACTTGGAGAAATATTAGAAACAATTTTAAATCATAGTTTTTAACAAATGTAAGGGGTTTCATTGTCCAAAAAACATCCATGGTAGATTATATATGTATGTATACACACGCACGCACACACACACACACACACACACACACACACACACAATAGTCAAAGTACTTTAATATTTTAACAGTTGTCTGTTTTTCTTTGTTTCTGACTCAAGAGTTTTTGTTTTCTGACCTCTTCGGGTAGATAATGTTCCTTTAGGCAATCAAATGGATTGAAAGTTTGAGCAGCTATTATATTTTGATCATGACACACAGTTGCTGAGAAATGAGATTCTTTATGATTTGATTGCTGCTAAAATCATAATTTAAAATTTCTGTTCTGTAGTCATGCTTGCTTTCATTTTGATCTGTTCCTTTTTCAATTGGATGCTTGTTTTGAAAATATCTGATGTAGCAACTGAAACTGGTGGGAAATACATGAACTGACGTCTCTACTATTTAAAGTTAAGTGATTCTGCCTTGAAATGTGAATTTTGTGTTGCTCTCCCCTGATAAGAAGAAGATACAGCATTTTTCTCTGTTTTTACTTAGACAGGTATCACATTACCCATGCTTGAGTCTTCCCATACCACTTCCACAAATTTTTGTTGTCTGCCACCTGTCCTTTTATTTATTAAATGTCTTTTTCATTGACTTATGTTTCTACTTAACCATTTTTAAGCAAAGAATTTATGAAATGACAGATGTTATATACTAACTTAATGTTTTCCCATTCCCCATTACTCCCATCACAGTGTTACAGTTCAAAATGCTTTATCTCTGTACCACCTAAAATCAACCAGAGTACTAATATTTGGGTAAAAACTCTCCTGGTATAATCACTGAACATTTAAAGGGAAAGTATTTTTAATTTTTATTTATTTATTTATTTCCTCTTTCTTTGCTTTCTAAAGTTTGGAAATGGTGAACTGACTTGCCAACTGACTCCTTAAGAATTACTTCTCAATCCCCTTTTTTCCAGTGTAGAAAGGATGGATGATCTGTAACTCTTTGTCCAGAGCCAGTCCATGAGTTTTTGGTTATTCTGTCTTGGTTTGTCGTAACTTCACCACTTTCTCTCCTGCTGAAGAAAATATAACAGAATGCAAGTGAGGCAACCTTGATTTTCTGTATTTTTAAGAGTAAATCATTTACAAACTCAGTCTTTAATTATGAGTAGTAAAAAACAATTTCCTTGCAACACGCCCCTCTACTGATTGCAACACCATGCTTGAGAGCCTCTGCTCTTACAAATTAAAAGGTGCTGCCAGAATTTTTATTTGTACTTTAAATTCGCATTCAAGCAGCAGTGTGTGGGGGGTTATTTTTTTTTAACTACAAATGATTGTTTTAATTCCATTCTCTTTAATACCTTCTTTTCTCACTTTCAAAAATATGCTTTTAATCTAGGATTTTTTTTTTTTTTTTTTTTTTTTAAGAAGAGCACTATAATGAGAACTCTGTATGACCTGATAGATTATTATGGGGATTATTCTTGGTAATTATAGGGTAACTAATTCCTCTCAGTTTGCCTGAGACTTTTCTGTTTTTAACACTGAGGTCCCACTTCCTAGAAAATCTCTCACATCTGGGCAGATGGGATAGTTGATCACCCTAAAGCAGGCTAACTTAAATTGAGAATGTGAATGGTTAGGATTTTAGTTGGGTATATAATTTGGTAATCCAAATATTCAAATATGCTGAAATCCTGGACTTCAACCTAATGACCACAGCTAAAAATGGGCAAAGAGATCTCTGTTGCTCAACTTGTCCATTCTCTAATTGCTTCTCTAATGAGCTATCAAAAACACACATCTTAGTCACGTCACCGCATTGCATAATAAGGCTTCCCATTTATTTTTGGGTAAGTCCAAACTCTTGAAAGTGACTCAACTGGCCTTGCTTGATGTAGTCCAATGGTTCTCAAACTTTACTCTTATAAGGCCCACTGAGAAAATTAAAAAAAAATGCACCTTCACTTTAATGTGCCCCTGATTCAAAGGGAATGAATCTGGAGAGGAGGTAAAAGCATTGAAAAAAAAAATTAGAGTGTGTGATTCTCTTTCAGGAGGTCCTTGGACTATGTCTTGAGAAAACCAACCTAGTTCCTGTTTTCATTTTTATATTTATCTCTTGTACTCTCCCCTTCCACTTTATTCTTTGAGCTTACTATAATTTATTTAAGCTTTTCAATGTTTCAGGCCCTCACACAAATGTAGAGTCTTCTACCTGCAGCCCTCTCCCACATTTTTGTTTGCCAATCAGATTTCTACCCAGATATTCCATTCCCCAGGAAGCCTCTGCTGAAGCTCCCGATGAGGTTGATGTCTTCTGGGTGCCCTCTATTAGGACCCCGCCTCCTCCAGACAAGTGCAGAGAGTGCAGTGTCGTAACTGTCTCTTCCTCTTGTGTATCTCCCTTAAACTAAGTTCAGTGCCCATTGAACAGACCCCTCTCATTTATCTTTTTTATTTATCTTATTTATGGTTGTATCTCAGTTTTTGCTCATTGTTGAACCATGTTAAGAGCTCAGAATTACTTATTGAGGAATTAAATTACTTCACCAATGGATAGATTGATGTAACACAAAGCCCTAGATGGGCAGGAACTGAAATTTAGATGCATCTGGTATTGGGTTATCCCCTTCCCCAGCTCTCCTTGTATCTATTGATGTGTTTTGTGTTTTGTGGTGTGTGTGTGTGTGTGTGTGTGTATGTTTTGATTAAGGGAGTACTGAGATTTGGTTGTGGGAAGAGTGTACGGCCACCTGAGGGGGAGGCAAAGGAAGGAGAACTTACAGGATTAGAGAAATGTTGTGGCATTCCTGCCCAGCAGGACCAGAGGGACTGATTTGGAGCATGAGGAGAAAGAGGGGTAGTAGAGAGAGTTTCATCCAAGTCACAGAGGTTCAAGGACAGATGTAAAGCAGATGGAGTCATGGGAACAGGGTGCCACGTACATTCCCTGATACCACACACCACACATACCACATAGATCACACTCATGTATACCACACACATACACCACATACTTCACACATACTAGTCATGTTCCATGCTATACATACACACATACACTATGCATCATACACAGACATACTACATACAGAACACACATTGTACACATACTACTCATATCATATGTACACACACACCATAAATCACATGTGAATATCACACACACATACCACACACACCCCATTCATACCTCACACACACACACCACATATCACACACACATAAGGCTTCTGTGTCTACCACCACCAAGGGCACAGCTTTGTCCCCGAGGCTTTGGGCCACCATTGTCAAGAGCTGGTAGTGCTTTCTTGGAGGGAAACAACAACATAATCTTCCTGTGAACACATGAACCCCTGATCTCCCTGAAAATTCCATGAACAATCCTAAAGATTTAGTGGTGGTGTTGAAGGGAGGGTTATAAGCTGAGATCTTGCATTGACAAACGGGGACTGAATGCTATGGTAATTTGGACTTCACTCATGAAAACTGGATGTTTGAATGAGGCTGAGAATAAATGAAATCCAGCATTTAGAAAGGACCCCAACTGGCAAAACAGGACTTTCTCATGGGACTGGACTGATAGAGCTATGTCTTGGGCTAGCCGACTTTTAAAGTTTTATTGCTTTCTGGACTTTTAATGTAAGTCATTGAATATAAAAGGCCCCACCATTCCTGACAATTGGAAATGGTTGTGGAATTCTTTTCCAGTCCTTGAGAAATGTAAACTGAAGCAGTGGACAGCAGGTCCTCTGACCAATCTGTGTTGAACAACTAGAATGGACCTTGGTGATTGTGATACTAGTGAGGTACTGCAAGATTAGAGGGCGCTGAGCTCCTCTTAGCAACTTGGGAAGTGGTGGGGTGTGAACACACAGCAGATTTCTGCCTGGGAGAGATTCACAACTGTGTAGATGACGAGTGGCCAGAGATGCAGTGTGAACACTGCACGTTTCCTTAAAACAGTATTGACATCCCCTGCTGAATGGTCTGATTATGCTGCATGGCAATGTGCAGACCTCCTCCCTGAGCCCTTCTCTGACTTCCGCACCTTGCCCTGTACTTGTAACAAGGAGAACTTAGTATTTCTGTAGAGGTGTCTTGAAATATGCCTTAAATCTAGGAAGAATGAAAATAAACATTTAAATGAGTAACCACAGTGAACATTTTTTAATGAAATAGCACCTAGTAGTCTGGAATTTTGTTTCCTATCAATGGATGTTAGGTCCTCTTATGTAATTTTCATTGCTGAGTTACATGATTGTAAATTGTTATTTTTGTTGCTATTCAAAATGGGAGAATATTATTCCTGGGCAATGAGGCAGAGGTGGGTGAGGGCAATGAAATTAGAAAGGAGGAGAGGCAACTAGTAACAAAGCAATATATACATTTATTTTAAAGATCACATATTTAACTTTAAAAAAAAAGAGAATGAGGGAAGTGTTCATACCAATTTACTGAAATTTTATAATCTTAACACTGATTAAATTGAATGTTTGAAAGATACCAGAACTCTCATAAATGTATAAAGCCAGGGAGAGCTTATACTTGACTTTCAATTGGGAAACAGAAAAAGGATGCCAAGTGGAACGAGTGGAAACTCCAGAAAACACAGAGAATTAGATGACTTCACCCTCTAGTTAGAAATGAGATGCAGGATAGTGGCTGGTCGGCTCTCTAGCAGAAGGGCAAGAGAATATGAAGTAGTTTCCAAGACCACGAAGTAGGTGAGTTATAGGAGTAAGCTCACAAAAATACCTGGGTGTAAGTGGTTATGTGTCCATCAGTGAGATGGATAATTTGAAACTTCTGAGACTGGGTCAACTGGAAGATTTCTGCTTCTAAAGTTAGCACACCAAACCAGTATGTAATCCAGTTTGATGGAAGAATATATGTGCCTATTCCAAGCTCAAGCCAAAAACAGGGGCCTGTAGGCAAGATTTGGAGGCAAAAATGAAGTGCCCTATTAAAATTTGGACATAAGAATGTATGTCTAGCTGCTGGACTATAAACATATTCAATGGATCACATTAGAAATATGTAAATTTATCTTAATGCAATTCTCAAAGTGGTAGAAATAAGAGGGCTTATCTCTTTATCATGACCATAATAGAATGATCTTAACTTTTAAAGTCACCTCTACCTCACCCTCTCCTAAATTCAGTACTATCATTTAGCCTCAGTTCTTGGTGAAAACACATCATTCCTCTCAAGTATGCCAGCATGGAAAAAATGTGAATCTCCTTGTCTTCAAGTGACTGAATGATGGCAGAATTGTCCATGATATGAAGAAAGATAATAGATGTGAGGACAGAAAGTAATAGAAATTGGTCAGCTACGGAAACATTGAAAAGGTTAAGGGACAAAGGTAAGCCCAACGGTCTTCATCAAAGTGTGGGTCAGGGCAACTTGACCTAGACTGAAAGGCTTAAGTCTATAAGTTATAAGTCTATCTCCTTAAGTGGAGATAAAAGCATAGCCTACAGCTCTGAGAGTTTGATGACAGTCCAACTAAATCACCTTGTTGTATGTAGTTCCATGCTCAACAAATAATAACATATTTTCTAGAAATACTTTAACTTCCCATGTAGATATGTCTATGGAGTGAACTCTATTGAGCATACATAGTCTGTTATGGTTTAGGGCCTAAACTGATATATACAAATTGGCTATTGTGGTTTTCTATACATTAGTCTTTGGGAGCCTTGTTAATGCAAATCTACCCTTGCGTTAGTCCATTTGGCCAACTAGAACAAGATATTATGGGCAGGGTAACAGAAATTTATTTCTTATAGCTTTGCATACTGGGAAATCCAAGAGCAAGGCACTGACATATTACATGTCTGGTAAGGGCCCACTTCCTGGTTCATAGACAGATGTCTATGTCCTCACATGGTGGAAAGGGAAAGTGAGCTCTCTAGGATCCTTTTCTATAAGGATACTAATCCCATTTATAAGGGCTCTACCCTCATGATCCAAGTACCTCCCAAAGGCCTCACCTCCAAATACCAGCACATTGGAGATTACCTTTCAACACATGAATTTGAGGGGGAAGGTGTGGAAATTCAATCTATAGCTACCATAGAAAGGTGAATGATTTCTTAACGGGCTGGAAAATTTAATTTCCATACCATAGGCCGAATGGTCATACCCTAAACTCTGATGAATTCCCCAATTTGGTGCCAGCCTTGTGACTCCTCACTGAGTGGCCAGTTTACCCCATGACATGTGACCTTGCAGCCTACCTTTCTTCAAACTGCTTCAATATGGTTATGGATAGAAAGTTCCTTTCCAGAAATACAATTCCTAGTAGTTGTATATAGAAATTTGATTTGTTAGTAAGCCCGTTTATGAAATATAAATGTGTAGTTATAGTTCAATTTAGGGAAAAGTCTTCTAATTTTTTCTTTTGGGAAGGGATATGTGTTAGCCAGCTTCCAGTGAGCATCAGTGTTCTGTAGTCCCTTTCAGGTGGATGAGGGCTGGTCTGTGTGACAGATAAAATACAGTGGAAGCGAACCTGTGTGATTTTTTAATACTGATTCATAAAACGCACTGTGGTTTCCATCTTACTCTCTCAGATAACCCAGTCTGGAGAAAGCCGGCCACCATATCATGAGGACACCCAAGTGCAGAGAGGCCCACAAAGAGAAGAAGTAACTTGACAGCCGTGTGATGGAGCCATTTTAAAAATAGGTCCTTTAGTTGCGGTCAAGCTTTCAGGCACCTGTATCCCCAGCCAACATAAGACTTTATAACCTTATGAACAGCTCTGAGTTAAAAATGCCTAATCAAGCTGCTCTGGACTTTATGACATAAGAAAACCATAGGAGAGTATAAGCGATTATTATTGTTTTAAGCCACTAAGATTTGAAGTGATTTATTATGCAGCAGCAAATAACTAATACAGAATTTGGTACCCTAAAGTAGGATGATGTTATAAAAACCACAAACAAAAACACAAACAAAACACACAAAAAACAAAGCACAAAATCCCAGAACTGAGAGCCCAAAGAGAGGTGCCAACAACCATGGAAAAACCTTTCCAGACAGAAGGAGGATTAAGCTGCAGTCAAGGAGTTGGCATATGTACTAGAGAAAGAGATCCTGGGCCTTAAGCCTGAGCTAATGCTGTAGTAGGATGAGAATTTTAGTGGCCTTGGGGTGAGGAGAGTGAGTGTGTGGATGACTGAGAGTCAGGTTTTGGGCTGTGGTAGCTTGCCTCCAAGTGGGTGTCTCATGATACTCATTTCCTGCTATTCACACCGGTGTGCAGTCCTCTCTGTATCAGTCTGTCTGTGCTTCTATAAAAGAAGACCACAGACTGAGTGGCTTCTAAATAATAGAAATTTATTTTGCTCAGTTCCAGACTGTGGAAAGTCTAAGACCAGGGTGTTGGTAGATTTGATGTCTGGTGAAGGCCTGCTTCCTGGTTCATGGATAGACATCTTTTACACCGTGCTCACATGTTGGAAAGGGAAAAGGAACTCTCTGAGGTCTCTTTTGTAAGAATGCCAATTCATCTGGGCTCTACTTCAGACTAATTACTTCCTAAAGTTCTTACCTCAAAATACAATCACACTGGGGATTGGGTTTCAACATCTGAAGTTTGGAGGTGGGGCACACAAACATTCAGTTCATAGCACCTTTCCACACTGAATCAACGTTGGCCTGAATGGCCAAAAAATTATGGCAGAGACAATGGCACATATCTTCTGAGGTTGGATCTTAAGAGGACTGGCAGCTCTGTGGGAAGCCAGCTGGCATTATGTAAGGGCACTCAAGCAGCCCTGTGGAGAGACCCTCCTCAAGAGGACTTACCTTGCCAACACCAGCTTACCAATCATGTGACTGAGCTACACTGAAAATGGTTCCTCCATTTCTTTTGGGGGACTGCAGCTCCCGGTGACCTGTGATTGCAAACTCATGGGAAACTTTGATCTGTAACTACCTGACTGAGCCACTCCTGAACTCCTGACCCAGAGAAACCTTAAGTATGTGAATGTTGTTATTTTAAGCCATGAAACATGGATGTGATTGGTTGTATATTGGTAGATAAGTCACATGGAGGTATAAAGATGAATAAGTTTTCTCAGTTACTTAAAATGGATTCAGAATAATACGCCAGACAAATTTGGGTCATAGTCCCATATGGTACCAACAAACACTACCATTGTCATGGGGAAAGGCAATCAATGTTCTTTCTACTAAAGAAATGGTTAATTTGACATTTATAAAGGTTTAGAAATTCATTCATTCATTGCTATCATCACAAAAAAATGAATGATAATAATGGCAAACCTTTACTTTGCAAGTATTATGTCACTTATTTCTCATAACAACCCTATGATGCAGATAATGTTATGATCCCTACATTTTTTTGGATGAGGAAAATGAGATTCAAAGAGTTAAATATAGTGCCCCAAGGGCATACAGCTGTTAAAGGTCAGGTCTTCCTAATGACCAAATTTGTAAGCTCAGTTATCTCCTGACCAGTAAGCTTATAACCTCCTTATACAAAAATTTTGCTTGGGGGATAGAGAGGTTTGAAAGTAAATTATAGAACATAGGTTCTAGCTGCCTAGGGTCTAGAGTCAGAGTGCCGGGGAAGTAGAAGCTGACCACATGAACTCTTTCATTCTATGAGCTATTCTGATTTCAGAATTTCTAGTGTTAGTTTATATAATGGAAATCACATGGATCACACTCTGGTGGTGATACAGGAAGATAAATGACATGACTACATGCTACGACTAATGACTTCTGGGCCTTGATTTCCTGCTTGCATTTCCTAACTGAAGACACTTACTGAGATCACAGGCTGTCACTAAAGTTAAACAAAATAAATCATGGGTTGTAAAATTAAAAACAATAACCCGATTTTATGGCTGTTTTGCTCAGACTGTAAGAGCACTGAGGATAATGGTCACGGCTGAACCAAGCTTAGATATTGCTAAGGCCAATTTTATGCCTTGTCATGCTTTTCATTTTCCTTTGCTTCAAGCTAATGGTAAAACAATTGGAAGATTGCTTTGAATCAAACATACCACAGCAGAAACTTTAAAGAAGAGAATATATTAGCTTAATAGCTCAATAAAGCAAAATTCAAATGTTCCTTTTGGCCAAAGTTTCACTTAATTTCAGCTCAAATTTTCCAGAATATTCTTCAGAAGGTAATGAATTGGCAAATTATTTGCCATTTCTAGTTGCATATTTAAGTGAAGATAAATCT
Organism: Neogale vison; assembly: GCF_020171115.1. Lineage (NCBI taxonomy): Eukaryota > Metazoa > Chordata > Mammalia > Carnivora > Mustelidae > Neogale > Neogale vison. The sequence goes on along the minus strand of NC_058091.1, from coordinate 62,392,039 downwards.
TTACGGTTTTCATATTGAGAAGTTATGGGTGACTACTTCCTTTTATTGGAAATTAAAAATACCTCTATCACCCACAAGCAAAAATGGTGTAGATGTATCTCTGAAGACCTGTATGGAGGGTGGGGAGGTGTAGGAGTGGGGATGGGGTCAGGAAGGGAAGGGGCACAGAATAGAGCCAGAAGAGTATTGAAGCTCAAATTATTGTTACAGCTGGAATCTAGGCAGAGAAGAGGAGTCACATGCCTCTAAATCAAATTAAATCTCTATCCAATTGGGCAGGAGATTGTATCTCAGTCATTTTGATACTCTAGGGTCATCAAAAAGCTAAAATGGTGCTTAAAAAATTGTGAAAGAGTCTCCCAGCTACTAGGGTCCTTGTTTTCTGTACCTTACTGGTCCTTGGATGTGGATGGCTCTGCTGTCTAAATGTGAAGTAGGCTATGATGGTGTTTGCTTCAGCTGTGACACACTTTCCAGGACCCAGCCTTCTAGATCTCCAAGGCAGCCATTTCTTTAAAAAGTTTTGCCACCTTTCAAAGTACTGCCAGAAAATGAGGTATATAGCATCACTACCAATGGGACCCTCCACTCCATTCCCTTTCCAGGGTAATGTCCAGTTACCCATGGCTATTTCTGCACCTTACCTATCAAAAGCACTCACCTCTCTCTACCCTTTCATGACCCTTAGCTTAACCTCTTTAAGGAATCCAAGCTTTCCGAATGGAAAAGTCAGAAAGTGGGCAGAGATATTTTCAGGAACCTTCTACAGCAAAAGTCTTTGAGGTAAGAAGAACAAAGGTCTGGCTGCCTTTTTAGAATAAGGGAAAGGCAAAGAAAAAATTCAGGAATAAACAAAACTTGAATTAATATCTCAATATATTAACCTGCCTTACCATAAGTGTAAAGGCTCCTGGCAAAGGGGTACCAGATAAATAACCACTCACTGACCATACTCAGATTGGCTCCAGAACAGTGAAAGTTCACTTGTTAAATAGTAGCTATAAATTCTTCATAAATACTATTTGGCCATCCTCCTTACTCTGGGCAAAATTCCTTTAGGGAGGATGAGCCAGTGCCATTTTTATATTAAGAGTAAGGGAGAATGAAGGAAGGTGATACGTCAAGGGATTCCCCAGTGGGTTTGGAGTGAGTCCCAAGAGGCAATTGTATACTCTAATCTCCTCAGAGAAGAGCTTCCTAGGATAAATAAATGTTACCTCTGCATCAGTACAGAATATAGCACTTAGTTTGTCACTGTTTGGTTACTGGGTCTATTCCTGGAAAAATCCCCTTGTCCAAAGTTATCGAATGAATTAGCTAAATTCTGGAGAAAGCTGCTCATACGACTGAAAAGGACCCCTCTCTTAAACAACCTAATTTGAACTCTATCCTAGAGACCCTGAGCAACTAGATCTGCATTTTTATAATCTAAGAGTTGAACATGGTCTTGCACAGTTGAGTAACATCTGACCTTGAAATGTGTTGTAAAAGTCATGCTTCCCCCTTGCTGGCTTTGGCGTTATCTGTGCATCAGTGAACACTTTATCATGGTAACACTTTAGGAATGTGTAGAATGGCTAAGGAGCTTGAATGCCACAGCAGTTTCAAGTTTGCTGGGCTCTTGAAACCAGCTCACTGTGTCAATCGTTAGATGACTGTTTTACCACCTATGGTGCAGGAGAACTGATGTTCATGACCATGTCAGTCTCAAGGGCAGTTCAAGGTGTTGGCTAACAAGGCTCTGGGCAGCTGATACTTTCCTCTTTGTGTATATTCTCTCATTGCTACTGAGATAAGCCACAGAAGATGCTTATGTTCTTATTTTCGTTTCAGGGAAGCTATTGCAAGTTGTTTGCAAAGAAGTGGTTGGATTTAACTTTTGAAAATTGAGTGCTATATCATCATGGTTAAGGATACCGGCTTTGGTATCACAGTCCTGGTTTCAATCCAGGCCTGCCCCTTACTAGCTGTGCAGATTTGGAGTCATACTTTGTCTTTTTGAGCCTCAGCCTTTTAATATAGAAGATGGGTAGAATAATACGTTTCTGGACTGTTGAATGTTATATTGAAAGAGATTATGTATGCTATGCCCTTGAAATACTAAACAGTAGGAAGAACTCAAGAACTATTCTATGGCATTGATCACCCTGTCTGTGAACGGAATCACAAATTTACTAAAAGTAGAAATCATACCTCATTTTGTTTTACATTTCTCTTGTCAACAAGAGTGCCAAGGGCATAGCAGTTAGTCAATAAATACTTGCTAATTTCGCTTTTTGTTTTGAAATTACCCTGCTCTCTGGCCCTCCTTTTTCTTTACATTTGGTAGTAAGTCATAGAACATAGAGAAATACTAGAAGTATTTTTTTTTTTTTAAATGTCAGCATCTGGTAGGTTCTTTTAAAAAATGGATTTTTATTATCATAATAAGAACTTCTGACAACAGTCATTAAAAAAAAAAAGTACTCAAATGCATTTAGACAGAGTCTTCTAACTGGTGTTCTTCTAACTGGTCTTCCCAGTTAAGATGAGCACTTCATGTATCTTAATAATCTGCCTGAGGGGTACATCTAGGCTACCTCTATCTTTGCAACTTTGTAGTTATTGATAAAATCCTGACTGGAACTGAGACACGTGTTTATGCAATTGTGGCAGCAGTCTTCATGATGTGTAGTACAAGCAAGGAAGGGGGTTGAAGAAAGGTAACCTCCAGGACAAATGATCCACAGCAGCTCTGTTGATGCCGGGAAATAAGTGTTTCTGTTTGTCATTACTTTAGATGGGAAAGCCTGTGTGAGATTCCAGGTCCAATTTTTGACTGTCTGAAGGGAAAAAAGAAGTTTCCTTAATTAAGGGGATGGTCATGACTGGTTAGTTTTTCAATTCCCCTGAGTTCCTTACCATATTAGGAGAAATGAAAAACACCCCTCAGTCTTGATGGAGAGACAAATATGTGACATTTTTTTTTTTCTTTAGAATGGAACTAAATGTATATATATAAAACACTGCCAGTGAAGAAAATCTAGACTTTAAGGGGTTAATATTGAAAAGGGAAGAAAAGATGAATATTAGGTAGATTTTTTTTTAACATATTAAATACTTTTAATTTTAGAATAGATTTAGGTTTACAGAGAAATTATAAAGATGGATAGAGGATCCCATAAACCCTTCACCCAGTTTCCTCCATTATTGCCATCTTACATTAACACATACATTTGTCATCATTAATGAACCGATATTGATACATTATTATTAACTCAAGTCCATACTTTATTTAAATTTCCTTATATTTGACCCAATTTCCTTTTTCTGTTCCAGGATCCCATCCAGGCTGTTACATTGATACTAAGATTTTTAAAGAGCCAGTTCTGTACCAGATGCACCCATGTCATCATTTCATTTAAGTCTGATACAGAGTGTATAGGGAAGCCCGGTTTTCTTATTTTGAGAATAAGACAGCTGATATCAGAGTGTAATTGACTTTCTCAGAGTAACTAAGACAGTAGTGAAGCAGTGACTCAAACCCGAGCCATCTGGTCTCAATCCCATTTTTCTCTTTCTCAGATCATGCTATCTTTTTTACTTGCAGTGCAATAATCACTTTTACATTTGAAAAATGTACTGCATGTATACTGTTGCATCCACAGTTTGGAAAATGGTTAAAACAGAACTCCCCTCCTTGCACTAACAGAAGTAGAATTTTTTTGTGTGAATTTTCGTCGATTTCTCAAAACCAGAGAGACTTATTTGGGCCACAAAAGTCTAAGTTAGAGCTGCTAACATACAATTGGTCTTTGAACGATAGATGATTTATTGCTGTGTTTAATGATGCCTTGTTTCCTTATTGAAGGTTCCATGTCACAGAAGATGCATCTCAACTTTTATTTCACTCAGAGGTGACATAAAAGAATGTGAGCAAGGTTTTAGGTTGAGTCATATATTGTAGGAGGCTTTCTATTTTTTTTCTAAGCGAACAACAAAGATACTCACAATTCACATCAGAAACAGAACACGTGATTATTGGAAAGGGGATTCACGAGGCTGTTCACAATGTTTAGTTATTTACATGAGACTTCATTGCAATTCAGTTACATGAAATCCCCATCCTAAAGTTCCAGCTCCTCTCAGATGTACAATATCAGTTGCAGTGTGGTTGATAGGAAAATTGTGCCTCCAAAAATTTCAAATGTGCTGTAGATAAGGACCAAAAATATTAATGCAATAGAATAAATGGTTGGCTATTATTTTAAGCAGGTCTTTCTTTTTTTTTTTTTTCCTCTCACACAACTGTATTTCGCCTGCTTAACAATGATCATTTAAAAATCTTAAAGTAGTTTTAGAGGAGCCAAAGGTTTCAATAATAGATTAGAAATATTGGATTGGCTATTTCTTGTGGTTAATAGCAGGTCTGTTGTGGTGACTTAAAATATAAGAGAGTGATAGGAAATATCCTAACAGATATTGCCTCCTTCTCCATGAAGCAAGAAAGTATACAAAAAAGCAAAAAAAAAAAAAAAAGCAAAAAAAGAAAAAAAAACTTGGTTGTTTGTGGTAGGTAGATTTTAATTTGTATCTATACTGTGGTCTTCTCACTTCATTAGGCTTAGAATTTGTGACTGAACAGCAATGTCTGAGCAGCCTGCAGCCTAGTTGGAGATGTCAGAAGCAATTAATTTCACAGATTTAAGATTTTATTATTAAACATATCCTGTCTTTAGTTATCTGAGTGGACAGCCCAATCAAGAACGATATGTATTTCATCATCTCTTCCTTGTTGTGCAATTTTAACAAGGGCTCCAGGAGCATCCCACTTTTCACACCAGGAAGGCAGCAGCTGGATGAACAGTTAAATGGAGCGATCCAAAGTTAGAATATTTACTTCTCTTTCTAATTCCAAATTGTGCTGCAGAGGAAATGAGCTCTGTTAGACATAGTGGTCAGGAATCTGCAAAAAGCCTGAAAATTTTCTTTTTCAGTTATGTTGAAAATTCTCCAAAAGAAGTATCTAAGGGGAGCTTGTAGAATAACAATGACACTTGGTATTAATAAATAATTCCCTCATCTTCATATTTTTGGAAGAGGCATGAGGTAATCTGGTTCCTTTTCTTATGGGATTATGGTCTCAAGATGAGAATGATAACTTCTCTCTCTCTCTTTTTTAATTTCATGACAGACCTTGAAATCATCATAGACCCTAGCCTGGTGTTCCTCATTCAATCAGTGACAGTGGAGACCTGTGGGGTTTCCTTTTTGAGGCATATCATTTTACTATTTCCTCTCCACTTTGACAAATAGTGTAGTTTTTTCTTGCCTGAGCTATTATAATAGCATTCTGGTTGTTTTGCCTAATTCCTTTTTTCAAATAATCACCACAAAGCTTTTAAAAAGAGCAAATTTGATCACAGTTTCCCCCAATTAAAAACCCTCTGAGGGTTCTTACTGCCTTTAGGCATGAGCACAAATTCCCTGGTGAAGATGGTCTTTCACGAAGTCACTTTTGTAGTCTCATCTCTTGGTCTGGTGATAGAGATGCTCAGGTAGCATCAGGTGATTTCCCACTTTTCTTCTACTGAATCTGCTTCCTCAACTTAGAAACTTTCTGGCCTTACTCTCTTAAAGAATACATGAAAACACATATTTTAGAATTCAGTATAATCCTAAAACTTTCCTCTCTCAAGATTTTTCTGACCCCATGGGAAGACAAAACCACTCTCTTCTTTTGGCTCCCTGTGCACAAGTCTTTTATGTGTCCTGTAAAATATTATGGTACAAATTGTTTATAGGTCCACTAGTCTCTCTAGAGATTTAACTCTTTGTATTTAATATGTGAATCAGGTGTCTTTTTCTTTTTATGTATACTGATGTCTAACAGGAGATTAATAAATGTCTGTCCTGCTCTTATTGTGGCTGATCACTGGCTTAGTTTAGGGTAGTGGTGCTCAAACTTACTGAATGTAAGGATTGCCCAGGAGTGGAAAATACTCAATTACTGGAACCCCAAAGTAAATCAAATCTCTGATTCAAAAATACTGAGGAAGGAAACCAGAAGACTGCCATTTCTGTAAGTACTCCACATAATTCTGATGCAGATGTATGAGGAACAAACTTTGAGGAAAATGTGTTGCAGTTATTTATTTCTGTATGACCAGCTCCCTTTCGTAACATAAACAAACTCTTTAGAGGCATTAAAAAAACAACTGTTTTATTATGCCCATGGATTCTGAAGGTCAAGAATTTGTGTAAGACAGGGGACGGATGACTTGGCTTTGTTTCTTGATATCTGGGGTCTTAGCGAGGAAGACCCAGATGTCTAGGGTGACTTGAATGGCTCAGGGCTGGAATAGATAGTCTACAGGATCTCTTTCATTGTGGTTTTCTCACTCACATGTCTGGCTCCTTGGCTTGGATGACTCAAAGTTTGGGTTTGTCAACTAGAGAACCTACATGTGGCTTGAGCCTCTCACAGCATGGCATCTGGTTTCTGATAGGGACTTCCAGGTGAGCAAGCATTCAAAAGAATTAAGCAAGGCCTGGGGGTATAGCTCAGGGGTAGAGCATTTGACTGCAAAAGAATTAAGCAAAAGCTGTAAGGCCTTTAACTTCACTTCCCTTGTTTTTGCATGACTGGGACAATTGCAAGTCCATTCACATTCAAGGTATGTGGATGGAGACCCCACCACTCAATGGGAGAAGTATCACAAACATTGGAGGCCATCTTTTAAAACTGCCATACTGATCTGAACTTTCTTTTTATATATATTCTCCAGTGGATCTGTAAGCTATTTGAGGATAAAAATGGTGTCTTATTTAATTGTGAGGTCTTGGGACCTCAGACAAGCCTTGGTGCTTAATATAAACCCAGTAAATACTTGTTGCTTTTAACCTATCTAAAGGTCAACAACTATAACCCTTCAATTACTGGGTATTATGGGGTATTGATCCAGAGACACTTTTTCAGTAAGAAGTTCTTTGTGCAAGACAAGGGACTTGCCTCATAAAAGTTGGCTGATTGATTTTTCATTGCTACTTGAATCTCACTTCCACCACTTCATGACTCTGTGATCGTGGACAAATTCCTTAAATTCTCACTACTTTGTTTACTGTTACTCATCCTTGATATGGAAAAAATAATCAGAGGTTTGGTGTAAGGATCAAATGAAATAAAGTTCTTTAGTAATGAGATGTAATGGGATTGAACAGACAGCCCTTTCATTAAAAAGTATTCTTATTCTAGCCATCAACTGTTAGTGTTAACCAACCAACCATTAATGTGGATAAACTCAATGAAGTTTTATAGTGAACATACATGGGAAACGCCATGTAGATCGAGAAAAAGAAGTTTATGTACCCCAGAAGCTTCCCCTGTCCTTTTACCAGTCATACTTCATCTTGTTCTTCGCCAGTGTATTCTTCTGACTTCTACCACCACATATTTTTTTGCCTACATTTAAATTTTATGTACATGAAGTCATATACTACATAATCTTTGATGCCTGCTTTTTTTTGTTCCCTATTACATGAGTGAGATTCACCCATGATGTTGCATACAACGGTAATTCCTTCATTTTAATTATTGTATAGCATTCTATTATTATTTATAGATCCCCCTTTGATCAATTTTTAAAGTTTTTGGCTACTATGAATAACGCACCATGGATGTTCTTGTACTTACCCTTTTGTACACATATGTATTCATTTACTGGGCCTATATGTAGTAGAGGAATTTCTAAGTTATGGAGTGAAGACAATTTTCTGTTTTACCTTGCCGTTCTGAAGTGTGCATATATACACATTATCTGAATATGTATGTAAATATGTATATATTTGGACAAGAATCTGCTGTTGAATGCATATATTAAAAATATCTTTCCCCTCTCGGTGCCTTGCTTTTTTATTAATATAATGATAGCTGTAGATGAAGTTTTTAATTTTAATAAAGACCAATTTTTCAATCTTGTCCTTTATATTATTGACATTTGTGTCATGTTTAAGAAATCTTTGTCTAGCCTAAGATTATGGAAATAGTCCTCTATGTTTCATTTTGCCTGAAAGGTGAAATTTAGGTCTTCAGTCACCTGGCATTGATTTTTGTCTGTAGAATATTGTAGATGTCATTACTTTTGTCCCATACGGATAGAAAATTAACTCAGCACCAATTTTTGGAAAGATTGTCTGTTCTCTACACTCTAATTCAGCCAGTCCAGTTTTAGACTCTATTCTGATTAATGGGTCTAATATCTGTCTTTGTCCCAATATCATACAGTTTACTGTCTTAATTACAAGAGCTTTAGGGTAAGTCTTGATACCTAGTAGCTTAAATTCTCCCAGTTCTTTCTTATTCAGGATTGTCTTGGTCATTCTTGGCTCTTCATATTTTCATGTAAGTTTTAGAATTAGCTTGTTGATTTCCACACGCACAATATCCTACTGGGATTTAACTGAATTTTTCTTAAACGTGTTAGTTAACTTGGGGAGAACTGACATTATTACAAATTAAATGGTATCCTAAGAACAGTATATCCCTCCATTTATTTAACACTTCAGAGTTTCCCTCAGTAATATTTTGTTATTTTTAATGTAAAGACCTTCCTTTATTTCAGTAAGTATTTGATTTCTAAGCATTTGATAATTTTAATGAATTGTAGATAGTATCAATTTAACATTTCACTTTTATTATTTTTTTATATATACAAATGTTATTTTTACATGTTTTTAACATCTAGCAACCTTGTCAAATTCATGTAGGAAATTTAATAGCTTACTGTAGATGGTTTTGGGTTTTCTAAATCCACAATCACAGCACCATGAATAGTGATTGTTGTTTCTTCCTTTTTCATCTTAAACATTTTATGCCTTTTCCTTACCTTATCTCATTGATTAGGAATAACAGTAACATGATTTACAGAAGATAGAAGTGAGCATCCTTATTTTTGTATCTGAATGGAAAAGAGTAAAGCTTTTAATATTTAGCTAAGTATGATTTTTGCTGTAAGAGTTTTAGAGATATATTCAATCTAGTTCAGGTTTTCCTTCTATTCCTAATTTGTTATACATTTTTGACATGAACATGTTGAATTTTACCCACTGAATTATATCATTTCAGATGATTATATTTATCTCCCTTATTCTGTTAATGTGAGAAACATTAACTTTTGAATATTAAAATAATACATTCTGTAATAAAAAAGTTGTGATTTATAATCCCTTTTATACATAGCTGGATTTAATTTGCCAATATTTTGTTCAAGACTTGTCACCCATATTCATGAGAAAAATTGGACTATAATTTTCCTTTCCTTAAATGTCTTTGCCAGGTGTTCATGTCAAGATCATACCAGCCTCATAAAGCAACTTGGAAAATGATCTTCCTTTTTTTTTTAGTTGTCTTCATTAGTTTGTGTTAGATTGCTGTTTTTTGGGGTTTTTTTCTTCCCTTCTGAAATGTTGGAAATGATGCAATAATGAAGATACCTGCACCTTAAATTTTCATTGCCAGAGGTTTCTTTATTATGGATATATTTTATTTAATGGGCTATTCAGATTCACTCTCTCTTTCCTGTGTCAGATTGGGTGAGTTGTGTTCTCTAAAGAATTTTTTGGTTTATTTCTGCTATTTATTCAAATGTATTGGCATTAAATTGCTTATAATATTCTTCTCATTATCTGTAATGATTTTAAGATATGTAGAGATGTTTTCCTTCTTATTCCTGCAATTTGGCAATTTGTATCATTTCTTTCTCTCTCTCTTTTTTTATTCTTTCTCTCTTTCACTCCTCCTAGAGGGTATCATTTCAGGAAAGTAACTTTTAATTTTATTGGTTTTATCTGTTGTACCTTTGTTTTTTATTTCATTAATTTGTGCTCTTTTGCATTTCTTCTTTTTTCAAGATTTTATTTGTTTATTTGAGAAAGCATGAGAACATGAGTCCAGAGCAGAGGCAGAGGGAGAGGTAGGCTCCCCATGGAGCAGGGAGCCTGATGCTGAGCTCAATCTCAGGACCCTGAGATCTTAACCTGAGCTGAAGGCTGACACTTAACAGACTGAGCCAGCCAGGGGCCCCAAGCTCTTTATCATTTCTTTGCTTGTATTTTCTTTATTTTTAATTGTTCTTTTTCTTTCTTTTTTCCTGTTCTATGTATCTTTTCCTGTTCTTTATATTTAACTGTTCTTTTCCTACTTCTTGAAGTAGACATCTGGATCACTGTTTTTTGTTTGTTTGTTTTTTGTTGTTGTTGTCATTGTTGTTTTGCCTTTCTTCTTTTTTAATATTTGCACTTATTACCAGAAATCTCCCTCAAAGCAGTGTTTAGCTGCATCGTCCATTTTGATGTCACTTTTTAAAATATCATTCAATTCAAAATATTTTCTAATTTCTTTATTTTAAATTATTTTAGAATAGTATTGGTGAATTTCCAAACATTTCAGAATGTTTTAATTCTCTTTCCTATTGATTTCTGGCAGTAACTATAGTTGGCATAATTTATATCTTCTGAGATGTTTGAGAATTTTTTTTTTTTCTGAGCATATGGTCCACTTTGGCTAATATTTCATGTGGATTTGGGGGAAAAAGAAAAGTGGACTCCAGAATAGTGGGGAATAGTGTTATAGGTCAGTTAGGCTGTTTATTATTCAAATCTTCTATATCTCTGTCAGTTGTTTTTTGGGGTGGTTTTCTTATTCTATCATGTATTAAAAGAAATACATAAAATGGCTCAATTAATTTTGTGATTTTTTTTCTGGTTTTTCTCAGCGCTATTAATATTTGCTTTATAAATTTTTAACTTATATGTATACATTTGTAGAATTGTTACATCTTTTTGATGGATTTACTCTTTTCATGACATGATCCTCTATCTCTAGCAATTCTTGCCTTTAAGTTTGCTTTGGTTGATAATAGCAAAGTTAAGTTGATTTTATCTTGACCTATGTGTTCATGGTAGATAATTTTCATCTTTTTATAATCAATATTTTGTGTCCTTATATTTAAAGGTGTCTTATCTAAATAGCATAAACTTGGGTTTTTAAAGAAAATCTAGTCTAATAATCTTTGTATTTTAATTGGAATTTTTAGTTTATTTATACTTCATGTAATTTGACACATTTGGGTTTAAACTGACCATGTTACTATTTTATATTCATTTTCCATTTACATTTTTAAACTTTTCTTATCTTCTTTTTGTTAATAAAAATTTTTTTATGATTACACTTCTGTCTCTATTAGTTAGCTATGCTTTATTTGTATTTTTAAAATAATTACTTTAGAGGTGTAGTGGCTGAGAGTACAACATTCTTTCTTTATTATAGCCTATTATAATTTAGTACTTTTGCCACTTTATGGAAGATATGAGGTCCCTTAATCATTTTCACGTCATTTACTTCCTCCTACCTTTGTGCTTTCTTCAAGTATGTAACTCTATATGTTTTAAACTTTGTAAGGCACTAATATTGTTTTAAACAATCAATATTCATTTATACTTACCCACTTATTTGTTTTTTTCCTTGGTCTTCATTTCTACCTGTATTCTCCTGCCTCTGGGATTACTTTCCTTTTGCCGGGAAAATGTACTTATCATGTGGATCTCCTGGAGATAAATTTTTTCAGATTTTTTTTTTCCGTCTGAAAATATGTCTTTTATTTTTGCTGGTATAGAATTCTAGGTTGACAGTTATCTTCTTTCAACATTTGAAGGTCGTTAATTCTTTTCTCCCCCTAGTTCATTTAGTTTCTGTTTAAAAGTTAACTGTCAGTTTTATTATTTCTCCTTTTAAGTAATGTACCTTTTTTCCCTGGCTCCTTTTAAACTATTCTTTATCTGCATTGTTTGGTAGTTCAAATATTCAGTGTCTAATTATGTGTCTTGTTGTTGCTGTTGTTTTTTTATGTATTTCTTGCTTTGGGCTTCATGAATATGTGACTTGATGATATAATGTAATTTTGGTAACCCCTTCTTCAAATATTGCTTCTGCTCTATTCTCTCTGTAGACTCCTCTGGGATTCCAATTAGGGACATGTTAAACTCTTTTCTCATGTGCATAGACTGTCTTTCATATTTTCCATCCTTTTTCTTACTGGATATATTGTACTGATTTTTACTAGTCTTCATACCTTGTGTATGTAATATGTTATGGAATCTATTTAATGAATTATTATTTCCAGTTATTTTATTGTTTACTTCTAAAATTTTATTGTCTCATTTCTATTGATTTTAATTCCTTGGTGCATTCTTTATCCTCTTACCTATTTTCTTAAATATAGTAACCACAATGATTTTTAAAATCAGTGTTTGATTAACTCCAAATTCATGTTTATTCGTAGTGTGATTGTTTTTACTGTCTGTGTTTCTATTTTAGATTTTGGCTGTTTGGACTGTCTTTTGGTATCCCTGGTAAATTTAGATTGAAGTTCAGGTATTCTGTGACTACATTATTTTATTTTCTTCCAGAGAGATTTGGGTGTACTTTTGCCCAGTAGTTAAAGGCATGGAAGATCATTTCAATTCAATCACAGGTTAAGATGATACCAGCTCCTGTTTGTGTCCTCTTGTACTGATGTACTTATGATTTGCCTTTACTCCTAGATCTATACTTTCACAAGTCCCAGCTGAAAGTTTGGGGAATTTTTTATAGTCTCTCTTTTTTTTTTTTTTTTTTAAAGATTTTATTTATTTGTCAGAGAGAGGGAGAGAGAGCAAGCACAAGCAGACAGAGAGGAAGGCAGAGGCAGAGGGAGAAGCAGGCTCCCCGCCGAGCAAGGAGCCCCATGTGGGACTCGATCCCAGGACACTGGGATCATGACCTGAGCCGAAGGCAGCTGCTTAACCAACTGAGCCACCCAGGCATCCCTCTTGTCTCCAATATGTAGTATTCTTCAATTTTTATTTCTCCAACATGATACTATTATAGAAATCTTCAAATAGTTTTTTAGGCTTTTAGCTATAGATTTCTGTGGCTCTCACCTTATATAGCTTAGTATTTTTTTTAAATGCTAAAGAAAGAAAAATTTGGTGAAAATGCCAAAATATTGAATTTTCTTCCACGTGATTCCCTTTTCTCTAGAATCTTGGTCCCTTATTTTTGACCAGTTGGTAGCCTTGTAATTCATTTTGGTCTCTATGGACTTAGGGATTTGCTTAAACCTCTAGGCTTCCATTTTCTGCTCAGTTTCTTAGCCGCATACCACTCACTAACAGGCAAATATTTTAAGAAGAAGTGTTGCAGAGAAGATCATGTTCACCTCTGTGCTTTACTTTGTCTCCAGAATATTGGCTTCTCAGGTCCTGATGTTTTGGTGAATTTCTGCTAGCTTCAAACACTTTCGTTTGTAATGTTACTTTTTTTTTTTTTTTTAAATAGAATTGGTCTGTTTTGGATAGGAAAATTATTCTGGCAAGGAGCTCTGTCACAGTTGGAAGTAGTGTTTTCCATATTGAGTACTTTGAGTGCTGCTTTTCAGAGATAAATCTCTCATATTTGACTCTTTTTTTCATGATTTGGAGTATGACTTAGCTTGAGTGTGCTTTCCTATTTTTTTTCTTAGTTCTCATTAGTTGGAAATAATTATGCATATCCTTACATGATCTAGTTTTAATGATCAAATATTGGGGCATCTTATCAAGGGTTGTGGAAAATAAAGGTATTTTGAAAGCAAGGTAAGAAATTAGTTTTTTTTTTTTTTTAATTTCCAAATAATATGTGATTTTATGAGACCCTTTTGGTTTTGGATAGGAAACCCTTTGGTTTTTCATAGGAACTTGTGTCTAAAAAGGAGCACCAGAGATCTCACTCTTGGTAATATTTTTTCCCTCCTTCTTTATAAGCACTGTGGAGAACAAAACAAGTGGCAGTGATTAGGAGGTATGCTATGAGCTCTAAATAACAAAACAGTGGCTTCATGGTCATAGTTACTCGTCTTCCAGTCCTTGCCCCCTTTCCTAACAGTTTCCTAACTAAATGTCTTCCTTGGAAAAGACATTTAGTTGTTTAGGATTCTATTTTTACATTTGTGAAGTGGCCTTCTCTCATAAGACTTTTGTGAGGATTAAATGAAAGACATAAAAGGAAATGAACACAATGTGTAGCACAGGGTTAGGTGCCCAATGAACGTGAATTCTCCCCTGCCTTCCATTCCACAGTGTCACAGTGACAGTGGAAAGTGACTTTTGGGAAAGTACATATATGACTGCCAGCTGTTTGATGGCTAGAAGTCCAGTCCAGTTGGTTAGAACTATGGGACAATGAGGCCTGGGTCATGGATTAAGAATCTGTGCATGCCAGCCAACTTCTTTCTCATTTTTTATTATCTCTCTCTCACTTTCTCTCTCTCTCCTCCTCCCTCACTCCCTCATTATCTTTTTAAAGTGGGCTCTGCACCCTGGATGTAATGAGCACTGGGTATTACATGCAACTGATGAATCACTAGATTCTACCCCTTAAACAAATAATACACTCGATGTTAACTAAATTGAACTTAAATTAAAAAATTAAAAAATAAAATAAAATAAAATAAAATAAAATACAGTGGCCTTTACATTGTGGTTATGAGGTAATAGAGGAAAAAATGTGCACAAGGACCATGAATAGCCACCTCCACTGCAAGGAGAAATGAGTCAGGCCCATCATCTTCACATACGAGGTGCAGTATAGGACATAATATAAAGCTGTTTGAAACTTTCTTCAAGCCTAGTTCTGTCCTGTGGCTTTATGGTAGAAGACAAAGGAGCCCATGGCACCTTTGCAAAGGAACAGAGGTGACCTTGTTACAACCCACATTAACTATACAGTATTTTTAAAGCTTATTCTTAGAGCTAAGGGGCTGAGCAAGCTCTCGCTGAGCAGTTAATGGTTCCATATTTGCCTCCCGAATCTGTGTACTTCTGGTGCATGACTCATTGCTTTCGGGTGCAATAACTTGAACTACATAAAACCAATTTTAATTCTAAATATAATTTTGACTCTTAGGGAAATAATATACAGCATGCATCACTTGAATTACAAAGTAGATAAAAATAGTTGGAATTAGGTTATCATCTGTACGTCAAACAGGGTGATTTCTCAGCTGCATTTTGAATTGTGGCATGTAGCGATTTTACAAGTAAAGCTAATTTAAATATAGCACACAGGCACACAATCCTCTCTAAGGTATTCAGTTAATTGGAGAATGATGCCAGTTTTGTTCTAAGAGTTACTTTTTTTCTTCAGCTTTTTTATTTTAATAAGATTTTATACTTTATTTCTTGAGAGTAACATATTTGCTATCCTCTGGTATCTTACGTAATTTAAGTTGTTACTTTAAATTGGCCGCATTCACCGTGTTAAGAAGAAGACTGACTGTTGTTTGATGGATCATTAGATTTGGTTTTAGGGTTTTCCTCTCCCATTTACATTAATTGGTTTTATGTACCTTGTGCCTTGGTTCTTTTTCCCAGTTCACATAAATATTGATGTCATCTTCAATTGAAAGTTTCAGAAAAGAAATTAGAATGAGAAAGCTGGCTCCAATAGCCATCAGTTGCAAAACCAATTCCAGTCATATCTATCAAAATTAGCTACTTTTTCAGTACATAAAATCCATTTATGCAAAAGGAAAATCAAATAAACTCTCATTAAAAAATCTGTACTGTTTTATCCATTTCCATCATTAAAAAATGACTTTCTACCACTACCAGTCAAATTAAAGTATTTTCCTAATAGCTCATATGAATAATCTACCAGTTTGTAAAATAAGTAATCTTCCTAATTGCTTAACTGTTTAGTCTCTCCATTCATTTTGAGCTTTTACTTTCAGAGTCACCTTATTTAAAATAAGATCATACCGTAACATAGGTTGAAGTTTTAAGCATATCTGTTTAATAAAGATATACTTGGGAGCTATCCTGTAGGACAATGAATGAGGATAAAAACAGTTTCCTGAGAGCTGAGTGCTCTGGAACCTGGAAGCTCTACAGCTAAATTGACCAACACATAAACCTCAAGAAGGGGGAAGTTGTGAGGGTAGTCCTATTTATCTGTCTAGACTTTTCTGACCTACCCCCAAACTGCTTTCTATCCTGCTTTGCTAAAAAGCTCTAAAAACATACTGTCCACTAGAGTAGACAATCTGTGGCTATTGTTTTTAACACAGTTCATATCTAGAGCAGTTTTAGCTTCACAGCAAAATTGAAAGGATGGTCCAGAGAGTTCTCCCATTCCCCTGCCCCCTATATGCTCAGCCTCCCAATATCCAATGACTAATCAGAGTGGTATGTTTGTCACAACTTATGGAACTACATTGAGTGATACATCGTTATTACCCAAGGTCTGCAGTTTACATTACAATTTATTCTTGGTGTTATGCGAGCTATAGGTTTGGACAAATGTATCATGTCATGTACAAAGCAATTATGCTATCATACAAAACTATTTCACTGTTCTAAAAATCCTCTGCACATGATGATTCAACTCTCCTTTACTCCTAACCCTTGGCAACCCCTGTTCTTTTTACTGTCTCCGTAGTTTGCCTTTTCCAGAGTGTTATATCATCAGAATCAAATTGTATGTAGTCTTTTCAGATTGGCTTCTTCCACTTAGTAACATGCTTTTAGGTTTTCTCCATGTCTTTTCATGGCTTAATACGACATTTCTTTTTTAGTACTGAATAATACTCCATTGTCTGGGTGAATCACATTTCATTTATCCATTCAACTACTGAAGGACTTGTAACTCCCAAATTTTGGCAGTTTTGCACCAGGAAGCACAGTTGTTGGGTTGTATGATAAAAGTGTATTTACTTTTGTAAGAAACTGCAAAATTATCTTTCCAAGTGGCTGCATCACTTTGCACTCCTACTCCTAATGAAGGAGAGTTCCAGTTCCTTGGCATTTTGTGCTCATGTTCTGGATTTTGGCAATCTAATATGTGTGTAATGGAATCTTATTGTTTTTATTTGCATTTCCCTGATAACACATGATAGAACATTTTTTTCACATGCTTATTTGTCATCTGTATATCTTTTTTGGTGTGTGGTCCATTCAGGTCATAGGCCTATTTTTTTTTTATTTTTTATTTTATTTTATTTATTTATTTATTTGACAGAGAGAGATCACAGTAGACAGAGAGGCAGGCAGAGAGAGAGAGCGAGAGAGGGAAGCAGGCTCACCGCCAAGCACAGAGCCTGATGCGGGACTCGATCCCAGGACCCTGAGATCATGACCTGAGCCGAAGGCAGCGGCTTAACCCACTGAGCCACCCAGGCGCCCCCATAGGCCTATTTTTAATTGGGTTGTTTGTTTTCTTACTGCTGAATTTTAAGTATTCTTTGTATATTTTTGATAACAGTCCTTCATCTTATATGTCTTTTGTAAATGCTTTTTCTCTATTCTGTGGTTTGTCTTTTTATTCTCTTGACAGTGTCTTTCTTTCATAGAGCAGAAATTTCTAATTTTAATGAAATACTTATCAATCCTTTTCATGTAAGTGTCCAGTTGTTCCTGCACCATTTGTTGAAAGGACTATCTTTTGTCTGTTCTATTGCTTTTGCTCTTTTGTCAAAGATCAGTTACTGTACTTATGTGGGTCTATTTCTGCCCTCTCTATTCTGTTCCATTGATCTATTAGTCTATTCCTTCACAGATACCACACTGTTTTGATTACTGTAGCTTTAGAGTAATTCTTGAAGTTGGGTAGTGCTAGTCTTCCAACTTTGTTCTTCTCCTTCAATATTGTGCTGTGTATTCTGGATCTTTTGCTTTTCCTTTGGAATCAGTTTGTCAATACCACTAAATAGAGAATTTTTACAAAAATTGAGTGACTTTATAGATCAAGTGGGGTGGTACTAAATTCTTGACAATATTTAGTCTTCTTATCTATGAATATGGAATATTTTTAAATTTAATTCTTTAATTTCTTTCATCAGAGTTCCATAGGGTAACTATGGATCTTATGCATATTTTCCTAGGTTTATACTTAAATAATTCATTTTCAGGGTGCTAATATAAATGATATTGTGTTTTAAATGTCAAATTCCATTTGTATATTGCTGGCATATAGGGAAGCTATTGATTTTTGTATACTACTCTTGTATCCTCCAACCTTGCTATAATTGTTTATTAAAGGAATTGTCTTCTGTTTTTTGTTTTGTCAATTATTTTTTTCAGATTTATTTTCTGGAGAGAGAGAAAGAGAGAGTGTGTGCATATGTGTACACATGCACAGAGGGAAGCGGCAGAGGGAGAGAATCTTCAGACGCCCCACTGAGTGAGGGTTCCCCACTCAGGGCTAGATTCAAGCCCAAGAGATCATGACCTGAACTGAAACCACGAGTTAGATGCCCAACCAACCGAATCACCCAGGCACCCCAGGTTTTGTCAGTTCTTTTGTTTTTTTTTTCATATGTGATCATGTCATCTGTGAAAAAAGGCAGTTTTATTTTTTCCTTCCCTATCTATATATCTTTTATTTTTTCTTTTCTTCATATTGCATTAGCTAAGACTTCTAGTACAATATTGAAAATCAATAGTGAGAAGAGGCATACTTGCCTTGTTCCTCCTGAAGGTTTAAATTTCTCTTCAAGTGTGATATTGTAGGTTTTTGGTAGATATTCTTTATCAAGTTGAGGAAGTTCCCCTTAATTCCTAGTTTATCAAGAATTTTTATCATGAGTGAGTGTTAAATTTTGTCAAATGTTTTTTCTGCATCTATTAATATGACCACATGATTTTTATTCCTTAGATTGTTGATATGATAAATTACACACATAGATTTTCAAATGTTGGTCTAGTCTTATATACCTGGGATAAATTCCACCTGGTCATGGCACATAATTATTTTCTTGTGTTATTTGATTTGATTTGCTAATATATTGTTGAGGATTTTTGCATCTTTTTTTTTTTTCCCTTAATCAGATATATTGGTCTGTTGTTTCCTTTTCTTGTTATGTCTTTGCCTGATTTTGGTTTTAGGGTAATGCTGGACTTAGAGAATGAGTTGCAGAGTATCCCTTCAGCTTCTATCTTCTAAAAGAGTATTTTAGACAATTGATATAATTTCTTTCTTAAATGTTTAGTAGCATTCACCAGTGAACTCATCTGAGCCTGGTGTTTTCTGTTTTGAAAGATTATCAATTGATGATTGAACTACTTGAATGGATATAATCTTATTCAGATTGTCTGTTTTTTTCTTGTGTGAATTTTGGTAGATTGTAACTTTTAAGGAATCAGACCTTCTCACCTAGGTTATAAAATTTGTAATCATAGAATTATTTTATTATTTATTTGTTTTGTTTTTAATGTTCATGGGATCTGTTCTGATATCCCCTCTTCCATTGCTGATATTTGTAATTTGTATACTCTCTTTTTTTCTTAGCCTGCCTAGAGGCTTATCAATTTTATTAATCTTTTCAAAGAAACAGTTTTTTGGTTTCATTGATTTTTTTCTATTGATTTCCTCTTTTCAACTTCATTGATTTCCACTTTAATTTTTATTATTTCTTTTATTTTCCTTTCTTTGGATTTAATTTTTCTTTGTTTTTATAGTTTCCCAAGGTGGACGCTTCCATGGTTGATTTTAGATCTTTCTTCATTTCTAATATATGCATTCAACATTATAGATCATCTTCTATGTACTGCTTTCACTGCAGCCCCCAAATTATGTTTTTGTTTTTATTTAATTAAAAATATTTTAAAATTTCTCTTGGGATTTCTTCTTTAATCCATGTGTTATTTATCTTCCAAGTATTTTGGGGTTCTCTAGCTATCTTTCTATTACTGATTTCTAGTTTAATTTCTAGTGTAATTTATAGTCTCAGAGCAGACGTGTTATGATTTCTATTCTTTTAAGTTTGTTAAGGCATGTTTTATGGTCTAGAATGTGGTCTATTCTGGTGTCTTTTCAGAGGTACCTCAGAAGAATGTCTGTTTTGCTGTTGAGTTCGACTGTGTCCTTACTGGGTTTTTGCCTGATGGATCTGTCTATTTCTGATACAGTATGTTGAAGTCTCCAACCACAATAGTGGATTTATCTATTTCTCCTTGCATTTCTACCAGTTTTTGCCTCAGATATTGTGTCACTCTTCTGTTAGGTGCACCCATGTTAAGGATTGTTATATCTTCTTGGAAAATTGATCCCTTAATCATTTTGTAGTGCCCCCTTTAACCCTGAAAACTTTCTTTGTTATGAAATCTGCTTCATCTGAAAGTAATGTAGCTACTTCTATTTATTTTTGATTGGTGTTAGAATCTTCCATCCATTTAATCCCTTTAATCTGTATGTGTCCTTATATTGACAAGGATTTCTTGTAGACAACCAATAGTTGGGTCTTTAGTGATCCACTCTGACCATTTCTGTCTTTTAATTGGTGCATATAGACCATTGATATTCAAAGTGATTATTGATATATTTGGATTAAAATCTCCTGTATTTGTTACTGTATTCTATCTGTTGCCATTATTTTTTTGTTCTCATTTTCTTCTTCCAATGTTTTGCTACTGTTTGTGATTCTAACTGAGCATTTTATATGATTTCATTTTCTCTCTTTTCTTAGCATATCGGGTTTTCTTTTTTTTTTTTTTACTTGTTTTTAGTGATTCCCTAAATTTTGCAAAATTTATAACTAATCCTAGTCCACTTGCAAATAACACTAAACCACTTCATGGGTAAGACAAGTGCCTTCTAATGACAATATAAACCTAATTCTTCCATCCTGTTTCTTGTATCGTTGCTGTAATGCAATATAAATACATATATATATATATATATATATACACACACACACACTTATACATAAGTGTATAAAATTGAATATATTTCCTAGATCTGCAATTAGTCTCTGACATTATTAATTTGAGGAAATGCTCAGTCACTATTGTTTTGAATAGATCCTCTGTTTCTTTCTCTCTTTTTTCTCCTTTTGGTATTCCTAAAATGTATTTTGTAGAAAATATCTACCAAAAGGTATTTTGATATTCCCCTTTTGATATGCCTATGTAACCCCTTTAATAGTTGTACCATGGTCCTTAAACTGTCTATTCTGTTGTACTTTTTCCTTTCTTTTCTTTTCTTTCTTTTCCTTTTTTTTTTTTCTATTGAGATATCCTTAAACTATGAGGTTTTTTCCGTAGCCACATCCAGTCTACTAATAAGCCCATCAAAGGTATTCTTCATTTCTGTTACAGTATTTTTAGTCTCTAGCAATTTTTTTTTTTTTGGCTTTGTTCTTAGAATTTCCATCTCTATGCTTACATTGCCCATCTGTTCTTGCATGCTATTTACTATTCTATTAGAGCCCTTAACATATTAATCATAATTGTTTTGAATTCCTGGTGTGATAATTCCAACATCTCTGCCATTTCTGAGTTCTGGTTTTGATGTTTCTATATCTCTTCAAATTGTGCTTTTTGCTTTTTATTATGCATTGTAGCTTTTTCTTGATGGTTGGACATGGTGTACTGGGTAAAAAGAACGGTTCTAAATATTTTTTTTAGTAATATGGTGGTAAGGTGTGGGGGGAAGGGAGGTATTCTATAGTATTATGATTAGGTCTTGGTCTTTTAGTGAATCTGTGCCTCTCCGCTGTGAACCGTCATTGTTTCTCAGCAGGATCTCTAGAGTGGGCTGGAATTGGGATATTTTTTTTCCTCCATTGGGAAGACTGGAGTCAGCTGCTGTTGGGTATTTGCTTTACTCCAGATCATTAGGCTCTGATAAAGCCCGGGCAGGTTAGGCTCTGGTTAAATAGTTTTTCCTGAGGGCAGACCTTGTCAAGAACAGAATACTCTGGCAGAATGCAAAATTATTTCTTTTCTCCTCCCCCTGCTGGAAGCAGGAGGGGACGTTCCTCTGATTATCACTGTGAGAACCTAATAGAGCCCCTGGGGATAAAAACTCACAAGTCTGCCCCCCCTTCCCTCCAACGCCTGGGTTCCCCCTGACTCCCAGTGATGAGGTCCCCCTAGAGTTTTTAATCTTTCAGAGTTGTTCACATTGAGTGTCTAGCAATTTTTCAATTATAGTTTACATCTTCCTACTTGAGTACTGGTTTCCACAGAGGTTGCAGCTCCTTGGTTTCTGCTCATGTAAGTTGTGATTCTCTGTGTCCTTCTGTTAGTCTTTCCAATTTAGCGGGAAGCAGTTTGCCGGGCAATGTCACTTCTCTTATGGATCTAAGAAGACTTGTTGATTTTTGTTTGTTTAACTTTTTACTTTTTGTTAAGATAGAGTGGTGATTTTTCAAGCTTCTTAGGACAAGAAACTGAAAGTTACCTGGGTATTTAAATTTAATTAAAATTAAATAAAATTTAAAATTCAATTCTGCAGTCATATTAACCACATTTCAAGGACTCTATATCCCCATGTGATTAGTGGCTACCGTGTTGACAGTGTGGGTATAAAACATTTCTGTCATCACTGACAGTCCTATTGTATTACCCTGCTCTCTAGTATCCCATAACTCCTTCTGTTTGGCATGGAAACAAGTGATGAGAATTGGGAAAAATAAAAGAAATAATAAAGCCAAACTATTGACTATATTCAGAGCATTATCCTGGCTTTTTGGAAGGCAAGGATTCTGGCAGTCAGACCCTTAACCATTAATCCGGCTTCCACTGTCATTATTTTATTAATAATGGAGGTATTCATTTTTGTTCCTCATTTCACTTCTTGAGTTCTTTCCTAAAAAGACTTTGCTTACAGTCTCTGACTTATTTAATGGATGATTGTTAACATCCTTTGGCTTTTTATTATGTTTTCCATCTGTGATATATTGTGGCTTATCAGCACACCAGGATATTCACTCACACTTTTAGAGTGCTTTTCAACTACAATTCTGTTGCAGTTTCTTTCTCCTTTTTCAAAATTGAGGAGAGGCTGCCTTTTTAGCTCAGTTGATTATCAGTCTCCAGTTCAACTTGAGAAACACAATCGAACTAGTACTTCAAAGTTCAGCTTGAAAGGACCATGATTCTTGAGAATAGTGATTCCTTTGCAACTTTCTCAGGAGGTAGCTCTTTTCTTTACCACAGCCTCGCTTCAATAGGTTGCAGAAGGTAGGATAGGTGTTCTCCTTGCTCCTCACTTCGACTTGCAAGCCATTATTTCTCCTTCCCCTCCCTAAAATCACAGCTTTGAATCTCAAGTTGTTTGACCATACTCTCTCTGACCATACTGCCTTTCCTTGCTGCCTCATCCACAGAACCCCTGTTTACTTTCATATTTTCTCTGATGCTCCTTGATGTGAGAGGTTTTAACTCATTCCTATATTCTCTCTAGCACTGCTCTCGTCATAAATCCTTATGGCTCCTATACCACTCAGATGATCCATCCATTCCTGGCCTTTCAGTTTCTTATCTACTCTGAATTTAAATAATTGACTACCATGGTCACCCACTAGACTTTGTCACGCTAATACCTTTAACCCTTTCCTAACTACCATTTCAAGCATTCTCTTCTCTGGCTACTACTGCCTACCTTCCTTCTCATTTTCTCTAATCGTTTTACTTCAACAGTACTGTAGGAACTCTAATCCACCTTTTCCAACTGTCCATTATTCCCTTGTATTCTCACCTCTTAGCTTTCATCAACTCCCTTTGCCTCCTTCTTTCTTCCTAATAACTCTTCTGGCAAAACCAAACATGTTGCCATCCAATTCTCTGGTCAGTTCTGCACTGGCTCCAATACAGGCTTGAAAAAAACACCCAATCTTCTCATTTTAAATGTAAGTCTACTGACTTCAGATGGCCCCTCAGTTTTGCCAGATAGTCAGGCTACATCTCCTTGTACATCCATTGGCTCTCTCCTGGATGACTGTTTTATGCATTTTCTTTTATCCTCAAACCTTCACTCTCATGTGGTGATTTTACCAAGACAATAGTAGCAATCAGAAGAAAACTTCCATGAGCTCTGCCATTCCATTCCACCCACTTAGTATATTTGTGTCTATTTCCTCTCCCTTTTCTTCTGTTGCTATGGATGATCCATCTGTGCTCCAAAGGTCACTGTTTTTTATTTCTGTACATGATCAATCCCATCACCTCTTGCTTAGTCAAAGACATTGCTCCAGCATCTCTCCCTTCTCTGTCTCACATTGTCACTATTAGGCAATCTATTGGATTATTCTGCTCAGCATAAAAACATGCTATTATTTCTTCCATCCTTAGAAAAAAAATCTTTTCTTCCCTTCCTGTTTGTCCCCCAGGCCACTACTTCATTTTTCTTCTCCCTTTCATAGCCAAATCACTCAAAAGTGTTTTCTACATTCACAACACTAATTCATCTCCTTTCATTCACTCTTGAACTCTGTTTCAGTCATGTTGTGAAATAAAGTGGTCAATATTTAGTCCCCATCTCATTTGAACCATCAGTGGTGTTTGACACCCTTTCTCCCCTCCCTACTCACTCATTCATTTTTGAAGCTTGTTTCACTTAATTACCAGTAGAATTCAGTCTTCTGCATTCACTTGACTTCATGGGTCTCTCCTGAATTTCTCTTGCTGGTTCCACCTTATCTCCCTGATAATTACATGTCAAACTGCTACAGGGTTATGATCTTGGATAACTCCTTTCTCTTACCTATACTAGCTTCTGTGGAAGTCTCATCTAGTCTAATGCTGTAAATGTTTTTACATGTTGACCATTCATCAATTTCTATCTCTAAACCAGATAATTTTTGCTGAATTTAAGATTAATATATCCATTGGCCTTCTTAATGATAAGCAATAAGCTCACATTTATATGTTTAAAACTCAGTTTTTGGTGGTTCCTACTCTTCACCCTGTTAGATCTTAGTTTCATGTTTTCTTCCTCAAAGGAACATTTCTCCTAGGAAGGAGATCACAAAGAAGTAACTAAGGAAAAGGAAAAAAAAAAGTAGGTATAAAGGTTTTAAGGGACAGAGATGATAGAGGATATACAAGGCAAATTTTATTAACATAAATGAGCAATATTTACCTGAAATAGTCCATGTCCAGTTTTGGAGATGCCACTAATCTCTTCTAAGCTTAAGGGTATAAGAAGAGTTAAGAGCCTATAGCACTGTGGTTAAAGGTATGGGATTTGGAATCAAAATATTGCATCTCTCTTTGAGAGTCATTTCAACAATGACAGTATCTCACTCACAGGGCTTCTGTGAGAATTTAATAATATGGAATACATATTAGAAAGTAAAACCTTAATAAATGTTTAATGTGTGGCGATAATGATGATGATACCCTGCATTAGCTGTATACCAAGTAGAATACTCTGGAACACAGAGGTAGAGGGACCTCATACTTCTTCAGAAAGTTAAAAATTGCTTCGCAGAGGAGGTAACATTTCAGCTGGCCTTTAAAGATGAGCAGGGATCATCATGGAGAGTATGGACAGAAGGCATAGGAGACTAAATGAGCATGTTCAGAAAATATTCTAAGATAAATGTAGTTTGAGTGGGATGGGAAATTATCTGAAGTTGGAAATTTAAAAAAAATATATACTTTATGCTTATTTTAAGACCCCAAATGTTGAATGAACATATTTCTTTACATTGTTATAGCGTCTCTTTATTCTTGTTATGAAAGAAATGAATACTTTTTAGGGAAAATCTGAAAAAATATAGAAAGTATGTATGTATATATATGTGTAGGTATATATGTGTATAACACATCTGTTATAAATATTTATAATTTACAGGTATCCTTTCTAGAGTTAATCTCTATTTTTTTGATATTTTAATATTGCTTTCTAGTCTTTTTCCTATATCCACATGCATTTTTGTATAAATAAATTATAATATGTGAATGGTTTTGAATTCCTTCCTTCCCCCTTAATATTTTATAGTAAATACACATTGTTGAGTGTTTGCAATGTGTCAAACTTTGTACTACTTGTTATGTATATTATTTCTAAATGACAATGCCTTTATAAATGTCATGACAACTTAGAAAGTTGAGATTTTTCATAGAACTAAATAAAGTATTAGAATCAGGATTCAAACTCTAATCTGTCTGACTCCAAAGCACAACCTTATGGCTTTTAAAACATTCATAATGGTATTTAATTGCTACAATATGATATTTCATTGTTAGGAATATAATGTATTTTTAAATATTTCTCTATTATTGGATAATTTGGCTGTTTGCAACTTGTCACTGTTATAAATAATGCCAGTAATGAACATCTTTGGAGTCTGTTATTTCTTGTATTTAGGGCTGATGCATTACAACAGATTCCTAGAATTCATTATTGGGTCAAAAGGAATGAACTCTCAGCATATTGACATTTTGCTTTCCAGAAAAATCCATGGCATTTCTGGTATTCTATAAACAGTTTACTTTAATGAAAATACTCCCTACCTTGATTAATGGGCCACATATACAGTGCATTATTGATCACCTTATAATGAATTCACTATCATAAATGACTCAAGTGCAGTACATTCTTTATTCAACCTGTGATTTGTAAAACAGTCACTGGCCAGAATAAAAATAATTTATAAAGTTGATGTGATTGTAGGTGTAGGTAAAACCCCAGGAAAATATAAATTGTTGAAAAACAAACAAACAAAAAAACCTCTAAATAACAAAAGCTGTAATAATGACAGTAAAATCAACTCCAAATCCCTCTTTCAACCATCTAAATGTGTTTGGTTTCTGAATAAACAATGTGTTATTTTCTAATAAAGAAAAGTTTGCCCTGTGCATTTTGTGAGGGATGACTAGTACTGGGAAGTGAGACTTTGATCACCTTTTCTGTTTCTAGGACATGCTGGTTCATTGGCAGTGACTGAAATTTATCCAAATAGACTTTCAAAGCTCCCAAGAGTTCTAAATTTATCTCACTCAATTTCTTTGGTTTAGAAACTAGTTTGGAAATCTTACAAGGCCAACTTGTCTTCAGTAATTTCTAGTGCTTCTTGTTTGGGGCAGGCTAGAAAAAGCTCTGAAAAGCTGCTAAATTTGGTGCTTGGCAGAAACCATAATACACAGGGAGAAATACATGAAGTGTAAAACCTAAAATATCAAAACTCTTTGACATTTCAAAATAATTTCAAATGTACAGAGATGATAAAATCATAACATCTGCATACATCAGCTGTCTGGACAACCTATATTAAAGAAAGAAAAAAAGGCAGTATTAATGGGATCTATACCAATTATTTTATAAATCTAATGTTTGCATATGAATGGGGTGATTTAGCCCAAGGGAAAAAAGTCTATATATTTTTTTTCCTACTGATTAAAAACAGTGTTGGAATGTGCCAAAAATGAACATTTACTGCATGGACCTGCAAGAAAGACTCATATTGAGATAAAAGATAGAATTGCTTCCAGAAGACCTTGGTTTAAGTCCCAGCTTTACCCATGTTTACTGTTTAAGTCAGGGGCAATTTATTTGAATAGTCTGTATCTTAGTTGTTTTATTTGTAAAATGGAAATAACAATATGTACCTCCCTGAATTGTTCTGAAGATCAAAATGAGACAATGTTCATGAAAACCTTGCAAAACCTCTAAACCCTATGTAAGTATGAGGTGTTATTTTTTTTTAATCTTTGCTAATTGTAAATAAAACTAAGAGTTCCTGAGATTGAGTGTGAGGTTTGCATGAATTTTAACCATTTTCTTTATCTTTTTAATTTGGCAAAGAGTACTTGTTAATTAGATTGGAATGTTGTATATGATTATGTATTAGGTATAGAACTTAGATAGCTGTTAATGAATTATAATTGCCCCTCCCCACTATTTCCCCTTCTTCCAATCTGCCACAGAGGAAATGCACTTTTATTATCCAACTGCACTTTTCAGGTGGCAGGAAAGGGGAGAGTGAAAAATAAATTTTCCTCAATAGCATGGATCTGACCATGGCTTTAAGTACAAAAATAATACATGAGCAGATAATAAAATGGCTGAATTTGAGGGATAAATTTAGACATTCTACTCCCTCCCCCACCTTAAGAAAGTAATGTCACTATGAATAGAGAGTTTGGCAGAGATGAAACAGTAAGAAAATGACTGTTCAGTGTTTGGGGAAATTCCAGGCAAATTGGATATTAAGGGAAAACCCATAGATAGGTATTTGAATCCAGGCCCATTGCTGGTCCTTAGGCTCCCAAGCCAAGTTCCTTGGAAGGATAAGTCAAAAGTGTCCTCTGATACTCAGATGTCCTTTCAAAGGCAGTATGTGCATGGCCAAGAGGAGATTTTGATTATGCTTCTGCTGCCTTTGGCTGGAGAGCTCATGTTACTACTAGTAATAGGCTTTTATTCAAGTATCTGTCTGTGAGTACTTGCAGTCAATGGAAATTGCTAGTGAGTAACAGGGGGATGGATTTGGCATTGCAGTCTGAAGACTGGAACAACTGCTTAGTATTTATTCTGCCTCTAAACCTGTAGTTCAAATATTTGTTCGTCAGCCAGATAACTTTTCCTTGGTAAATATATTTATGAAACCAACTTAAAAATGTTAATTTGTTGTCTTTCAAGATTTTTGACTGCCTTTTTATTTCAGGATTCAATTTACTATGCAAATATGAATTAAATGTTAATCTTCTTTCGCCTTGGGAATACAAGATTTCCCTTTTCTACTTCTTATGATAAAAACATATTCTAATTTTTTAAAAAATTCTAGCTATACAAAAGGTAATAGAATAGTTGTTGTTTGATGGATATAGTGTTTCAGTTTTCCAAGAGGAAAAGAATTCTGGAGATTGGTTGTGCAATAATGTGACTGTGTTTAACATTACTCGACTCTATACTTAAAAATGGTTAAGATGGTAGATTTTTTTTTAACTTGTATTTTATCAAAAAAAATGTTTAAAAAATTTTGTAAAGTTAATGGAATAAGAATGAAAGTATCCCTTTTATCTATGCCTCAATCCTACTTTCCTTCCCAACCCTGGCTGGTCTTTCACAAAGTCTTTCATAGCCCTGTAACCTTGAATGCAGTTACAGACTTTGGGAGCAAGGCAGCCCCATTTTGATCAAAACAAAATTTCACAAAGAATCCCATTAGTAATAGTGGCTAACAGCTTCATTTTTTTTAATGACATCATCTCACAAGTTATTGCCAAATGAATACATTTTTCTGTTCACATTACTTTGGTTACTGATTCATTTTTATTCAATGGAGACATTTTAAGATCATATGAAAGAGTCACAGAAACCATCCCTGGGGTTTTCCCCTACTGTGACAGCCCACTCAGGGACCCAGGAGCACCAGTAAAGGAAAAGAAAACTTACTTAAGCTTGTCATCTAATTATGCTTATTTTCTTTTAGATCGTGTCCTCATCCCCATCTACCTGCTTGTTCCATATTACTGGCGAAATACTAGCAACTTGGGTGCTCGTGGGCCTGCCTAGGGTGGATCTGCCTGAATAACTGTTGCATGTCCTGTTCCTTGTTCTCTGAGTCATCCCTTCCCCAACAGTGTGTTTTTGCCAAGACGGTGCACAAACAAGTTGTTCATTGTTTAATCTGTCAGTGGGGCCGGGGCTTAAAGCTTCTGCAAGCTTCAGGTATTCAATGCTACTCTCTCTTTCTTGTCTTCCCTTTTTAAATGTTTTTGACTTCAGAGAGAATGTCTTCCACACAATTTTCTAAAAGGAGAGGTCTCTGTGTGTAAATTTCCCATGAAAATAAAATATGTATTTTCAGTTCTCTTTATTTGTTGCTAGAGCAAAAAAACATGGGGCACTATGGTTCATACCTGCTTTGCAGCAGTGTGCCCATTAGATGCTTGGGGTGAGTGAGAAGTGTGATGTGGCTGCTAAGGATGCCACTGGACTTTAGATGTTGCCTGGGAGAACCACAGGGGAGCCCATCTCTGGAGCATGGTGGGCTTACCCAGGCATCACCCTGACTTCAGCATCGGGGGCTTGGAATTCCAGGAGTTGGGTGAGGAAACCTGAAAGTGCTCCCATCATTAATTTAATCATATGTATTGAATTCCTAAGACTTTTCTAGGCAATGGGGATTATAGCAGTGGGAAACAAACAAACAAACTGGTCTTTATGGAACTTACATGCTGGTGGGAGGACAGACCATAAACAATCAGACAAATCAATAGGAAGCGATTACATAGTCATATCTGCTAGGAAGAGAACTAAGTTGAGTAAGGGGACTGAGAATAATGGGGGTGCTATATAGAGTGGTCAGGGAAGGCCATTCTGATGAGGTGACAGTGAATAGATACCTGAATGCAGTGAGGGCAGAGGCTGTGTGTTACCTGAAAACAAAGTATTCCAGGCAAGAAAGCAGCATACTAAAAGGTCCTGAGATGGTGTGTGTCTCCCAAATCTCCTGTGTTGAAACCTAATCCCCAGTGTGGTAACATTTGGAGGTGGCCTTTGGAAGATGATTAGGTCATGAGAGGGAGCCCTTATGAATAAGATTAGAGCCCTTACAAGAGAGACCCCAGAAAGCTCCCCCATCCTTCCATGATGTGAAGACAACAGTGAAAAGATAGTTGTTTCTGAACCAGAAAGTAGACTCTCACCAGACCCCGAATCTGTTGGTGACCCAATCTCGGATTTTCCAGTCTCCAGAACTGTGAGAAATAAGTTTCCGTTATTTATAAGTCACCCATTCTATGCTTTTTTGTTACAGCAGTCCAAATGGGCTAGGATGGGTGGGAACATTGGAGTAAGAAAACTTTGAGACGAAAGCAGAACAGGAAATTAACAGTGATAAGAAGTGAGATTGGAGAGAGAAACTTGTGGGGCTTCAGAGGAGCACTGCTTTTGTTCTAAGCCTGATAGGAAGGTGTTGGAAGGTTACCAACACGAAAATGACTGATTTATTTCACCAGACCACTCTAGCTACTGTGCAGAGAAGGTGTGGTAGGGGGACTTGAAGACACCATAGATGTTCAACTGGTAAAGGAAGGTGAAGGGTAGAGAGAGGAACATTACAGTTGCTTCAAATGTTTAAAGTACTTCTATGAGTAGGAAGGATTTTTTCTTTTCTATATCCTCAAATAAAATATGCTGAAGTTATTTTAAAAAAAAGAAATTTTAGTTCAATTCAAAGAAGGACCTACTCTAAATTTACTTTTTCTCTGAATACAGAAGTAACAATTTTTTTAGGAAGTGTGTAAGAAAAGAGTAAAGTATAAATAAAATATACTACTCATAATCCCACTGCTCAAAAATAACTATTAACATTTTCTGTAAGTTTCCAGACTTTTTTCTGTGTATGCAATATGAATTAAAAAATATTTTGTGTCATGCAGATATTGTTATACTGTTCTGTAACTTAACTTTTTACTTACTAATCTACCAGGGGATATTATGCATAATTTTTAAAGAACTGCATACTACTCTTATAAACATGCACCATCATTGTTATAACCATTTTGTATAGTCAAGTGGTTTTTTAGTTTTCTTTCTTTCTTGTTATTAGTAAGTAACATTGCAAAGGACAACCTGGAGTATGCATCATGATGTGTATCTTTGGTAATTTCCGTTGGATAGATTTTTAGGATTACCTGATTTTAAAAGTATGCACACTTTAAAGGCTCATGATTTATATTGTGAAAGTTTATACCGATTTCACACATCTATCAATTAACATGTTTCATTGCTTCCCAGTTTCTTGTCTGAGAAAACTAAATATGGAGCAAGCTCCATTAGGAGGAAGTGATTTCCATGTTCCTGAAGGCACTTTAGTAGGTGTTGGAAAGTTACTTGGATGGGATATTAGCCAGGTAAATCTAGTTGGGTATTTGAAGTGTCAGTGAAGTTTCAGAATTCCTTTCCAGTTTAAGAATGGAGGTAGAGGAAAAGAAAGAAGGAGGAATGTTGAATAATTCTGTTGCCTGTACTCTGTTCTATATATAGATGAATCCGTTGATTTTTGTGATAGTTCACATGAAGCAGTTAAAAAAAAGAAAGAAAGAAAAAGTAAAAACAACAGTGAGGTACTTGTAAACAACTTTCTACAACTTGTTG
Source organism: Neogale vison (assembly GCF_020171115.1). NCBI lineage: Eukaryota > Metazoa > Chordata > Mammalia > Carnivora > Mustelidae > Neogale > Neogale vison. The sequence goes on along the minus strand of NC_058091.1, from coordinate 62,360,151 downwards.
GAAGTTAGAATTAGCAAAGGCCAAGTAGGATAACTGAGGTTGAGGTGTGCTTCAGATAATAGACACTCAATGTAAAATATACTGTTATATAGATGAACAGAAGGGGACTATTAGTTGTTCTTAAACTTTTCTATGTGTAAAACATAGCAACACATAACCCAAATATTACCATCTCCATCATTTATTTAGTGGTCTGTTGACTTAAGTATGCATTAGTTAAAAATATGAAACACACTAATTCTAGGTAGTTTGCTGGATTCAGGGGCTACAACATCAAATAGAACACGATTTCTGCCCTAATGAACTTATTGCCCACAGTGGAAGATGGGCGAGAAATTCAGGAACTTCATTGTGTGAATGCTACTATTAATATTCCACAGCATACACAGCATTTTATTACAAACAGTGGAGAGGTATCACCATACAAAAGTTCATGGGGACAAATCATGCCTAATTTCAGAAAAAAAAATTCTGGACTAAGGATTGGGAGATCTAAGTTTACATTCTTTCTTGGATACTATCTGGTTGGATGAGGTTGGGGAGGTCATTTAACCACATCTGAAATAAATGGGAAAAATTATATTTACTTAACATGGTTTATTTTTAAAAATTGAATAGAATAGTCTGTGAGAGCAACTAGCACAGTGAAAGGCATGCACAAAAGCTTAGTAAATGTTAGTTGAATCATTGAGACATATGAATAGTTTGATAGAATAGATCTTCCCAAAAAGTAATTTCATGCACAGCCCACCAGAAAATCACAGAATGAGACAGTATTTATTGAAACTGGAAATAGATTCTTTTGCTATAACCAATGAATTTTGCCAAATAGTATATCCTACATAAATCTGAGGTTAAGATCATGAATTGTATATGAATTTTCATGAGGTTAGGATGCAAACTCAGATGGATCGCAATTGGATAGAACTCAGGAAGTCAAATAAAAGTTTTCTATTCATAGCACACACTGACAGGAGGAATTTCTCTTTGCTAATTATCTCATGTCCTGAGCAGCAGCACAGAGATGATTGCTTTGTGTCTAATGATTAAGAAGGTCAAGTTAAATTTACAGATAAATAGAGGAAGCATTCAATGTGCCAAAATACCTCTTCAAGGAAGGACAAAAGTGCTCCCAAATAGTGAACGATTAATAGAAGTTATTGTAGGGTATGTCGGTGGGGGAGGTGAAATTCAGGATGTTAGCCTCTCTCGAGATTCTTCTCTGTCTTATTTCAGACTGACTTCTCCCACATGACATCAAGTCTGACAAATAGAGGAAGCCGGTGCTGTCTCCCAGGCTGTACATGGTGCACTGGGGACACAGCAGTGAACAAGACTGCCAAGTACTGGGCGTTGTGAAGCATGGAGTCTAGCAGGAAATACATCTCTTTAAAAATAAGCACCAAGAGGTGACTTTTGTGCAAGTGGAAGTCTAGGAAATTAGGACAGGCTCTGGTGCAAATGGTACCTGGTCTGGAGTGCTTTTGAAACATGGAGTGAGCTCCAAGAAGTATCTTCTTATAAAACTGTGGTCAAAGAGATTATTTTAGTTTTCACGTGGGGGTGGTGGTACAGCAATTACCAGAACTCGTCCTGCTGTTCTGCATGTAGAGGACCAGAGCTATTGATTTGAACTTAATGTCAGTTCAGCCTTAGATCCCCCCACCCCAATAAATAAAGCCAAATGACAAAGGGGAAAACAGCTTCACTAGTAATCAACAAGTGAACAACTCTTTCCTGAAACTATCAAATTAAAGATTTAAGTGATCACATTCAGCACTGACAGCCGTCAAAAAACTCTCGTGGCTGGCAGGAGCAAAAACTGGTACAATCTCTTTTAAAGGCGATTTGGTACTACATGTCAAAAACCTAAAAAACTCCATAGCCTTTGATCCACTGTTAATTCTAAGACTTGATCCTAAAAAAGAATCCAAAATATCGGGAAAAGATAATTTTATACAAATATGCACATCACAGAATTACTTAGAACAATGAAATTATGGAAATAACCTACTGTCTAACAACAGAATCATTGATTAAATTATGTGCATCTCCATGAGATGTGGGACCAATAAAACTGATAGTTATAATGCTTCATTGTAATGTTAAGAGAAAAGCTTACTTTTGGTTTCCCGTGAAAGAAGCAAATCCTAACGCATTTATAAAGTGCTAGCGTTTATTTAACAATTCAGCACATTGTGCCATGTAACATCTAGTACTGTGGGTTTTAGTTTTTAAATATGCACTGTTAATTAATACGATCGTAACTATGTCAAACAAAATAATAAACCTCAAACTTCACAAAACCAAAAAATACTGGAAAGAAATCCACCATTTTGTTAACAATGGTTGACTCTCAGTGGTGGGATGTGTGATGTGTGATTCTTTCCTTTCATTTTTCTTCATTTTCCAAATACCAAAATTAGTGTATATTACTTTTAGAATGGACATATGGACATCAAGCCTGAGGAGGTGTTTTTTTTTTTTTTTTTTTTTAACTTTTCTGAAAAAGCTGTCCTGTTTTCTGGTCTGTTGTCCTGGGTGAAAAGAAAGCCTGAAGCATTGACTTAATAAATAGGCTACTCATTAAAAATAAATAAATAAATAGATAGATAGGCTTCTCATGGTTTAAGAAATTCAGAGAACCATAGAATCCTAGGGTTGAAAGGTCACTAATTTCAAAACATACCACTTTTTCCAGAACAAGAAGACAATTATTGAGTGCCTACTATGTGTAAAACCCCTTTTACATTAATTGCCTATCTGCTTTCCACAGGCAAATTCCTATTCATTCATCCTAGAGAAGAGTCAAGCATCATCTCCCTTATATCCATGTCTTCAGCTTTCTTCAGTCTTCCCCCTTCTCTGCTCCAGGTGATCTGAGCTTGGGCATCTTCTGTATATTTCAGAAGAGATTTTATATTGAGAGCTTTCTGAGGGCAGGATTTGTATCCCTAGCTGCTGGCACACAGTGAACACGTAGACTGTTGAATGAATAAGTGAATGAGTAATTACCGAAGGCACTATTTAGGTGCTCTGGAAAGACGGAAAGCAGGATGAGAAATGGTATTTGCCCTCAAAGACTTTATGAATAATTGTAATGTAAAAAGCTAATTAACAGTGCATATTTAAAAACTAAAAAAGACAGCAATTGATGTCAGATGGCTCAATGTGCTTGTTAAATAAAGGGTAGCATGCAATTAATGCTTTAAGGGTTGTTTCTTTCATTGGAAATAAAAAGATACTGGGAAAGTAAGATACCAAATGGCTCAGATGTACTTTTTCATGATTAAATTATGTGGTTTTGTTTTATGATTTTTTTAATCAGTAAAACAACAGACTATTAATAATGATATCTTCTGCATACATAGATTTAAGAAATTATCAGGGAACCTTTTATAGTTTTTTGTCATGACTAATTTACCAGTTCATTTGTAGCTGAACAAGTGTCAGAAAATGTAATGTCTTCCTTAAAATATATGTTTCTTTTTGATTAAGTTGTGTGCCTGTTAGTCTTTATTAGTTGTTGAGTTATCTACCATATAAGTTGACAAGGTCAGTTCTTCAGAAGGCTTAGGACTGGTAGGAAAGAACTTTATTCACTTTAGTAAGCATGAATATCTAGAAATTACATGTTCTCCTGGGTGGGCAGAAATGGGCTTCTCACTGTTGTCTTCTCCATGAGAGGGGCTATGTATTACTGCAGCAGTGAAGAAAGGAGATCCTCTTATGCACTGTTCTCTTCACCAAGTGGGTGACTTGGCAAGTTTTCTAGATTATGTTTATAGATATAATTTACCTTCCTTTCTCCTTCAACATACAGGTAGGCATGCTAAGGGTAGAACTTTCCAACCTCTCTTGTTCCTCAATGTAAATAATGTAAAAAATTCAAATTATGCTAATTTTTTATTTATGAAAAGTGCTTTTTTTTTTTTCACCTTCTTTAGTCTATAAACATAGGCCACAGCCTTTCAGAGCCCTGAACAGATGGTAGTAGAGCTCAGCTATGTGGATTCTGTACCATGAGCTTCCTGCTAAGATGATTAGGGCATGGTGTGAATTGACTGTATCAGTCTGTAAATATCTCTGAGTAATATAGATATAGACATTTTTCATTATGCATAAAGGATATGTAAAACAAACACCACCTATTAAAATTTTTGGTGCTAACTGTAAACTAAGTAGAATATAAACGTTTCAATGCTGCCTAGGAAAATGTGTCTATGGTCAAGAAGTTACAGAGATATCAACAAAACGAACTTGTTTCTAGTATAGTAGAAAATTGCAAAAAATGAATTTCATACAAACAAGCAAGACATTGAATTACCATAAAGTAATGATCAATTATACATAAAGTTTAATCTTTTATCATAGCATGTGCATTAGGATGGCAGTAAGCTGGGCTGTAGGAATCCACTGTCTTGAGCATTCTTTGTCCATCACCTCAGTGGCTCTTGAGGGTGATGCTGAGATGGTGCTTCATGTCAAATTTGGGAAATGGGGGACTGTTGCAGCATGCAGAAGTCCCGAGAGCTCAGGGGAGCACCATGGTATAATGAGAAAATTATTTATAGTAGAAATCTGAGAACATTTAGAGTGCTAGGGGCATTGACAAACTAGACTTCCCAATAGAGGAAGACAAAGTTGATGTGGAAATTGGAGTATGGGCTACCTAAGGCCAAGATAAAGTTTCAGAGAAGTCCCTGATAAGAATTTTTCAACCCCTGAGTAGCTGCCACATGGCAGAAGGAATAGCCCACAAACAATATTTGTTTTAAAAGACAGAACTCAGGAGGGTGGGTGGAACATTAGGGAGGCAGATTTTGATTTAATATTTGTGTAACTTGTGTTTTGAATGCTACTTTAGGACACAGCATGATGTAGTGAAAAGTCAGACCTATTTCCAAATCCTGTCTAGCTCTGATTCATGATGGCAATATCTACTGTTGAGGCCTAAGGTTGGTCAGGCACATAGAGGAACTTGATGATTTTATGTCACTTCTTTTCCACCCCAGCTGTGGTCTGGTCTTGTTCTCTCTCAAGAAGGAATTTCAGCCCTGGTATGCTGCCCAGAGTCAACTTGTATCTTACTTGTAGTGCAAGCTGAATTCAGTCAATGTTACCCTGTGATCTTAATGTCTTACACAGAGATCTGTTTTATTATTATTTTTTTCCTTTTCTTCAGTGCACTCACTGCATCAAAGGACTCAGTCTGTCTATTGAGTCTTTCAGAGCCTACTGGGATAGAGGGAAGCATGAAAGACTGACAATGTGTTCTATTCAAAATGGCCTTATGTCTGACACCCACTATTGCCTTTAGGTCAAATTTATGTTTCTTGAATCACTCTTCTATTGGTTAGCCTGCCCCCCACTACCTTTACTGGCTTGAAAAGCACATCTGAAGCCTAGGGTTGCTGTAGCTCAGTGCTCAATTTAAGACTCCTGCCACGTAAAGAAAATGTTTTAATAATTAGAGTTAATCTCAAGGGGAATGACGTAGCTCAAGAAAGAATAACCTCTTTCCAAAGGAAACATGCACACAGAGGCTCAACACCCATGTGAGGGATGTGAAGGAAATAATTCTATATGAAGGAAGTGCAGAAGTATAGGCTAAGTCTCCAATAAGGTCCTTCTCATCTATAATGTTTATGGGTCTCTGGGCAATTCTGCCACTATGTTAATACTCCTTACAGGGTAAGTAAGATATCTACAAGCAGCAAGAGTGAGAAGATTGAACAAATGTACACAGGTGCATACACAGGCTCATGGAACCCCTATATAATGCTCTTTTGTCAAGAACTGGTTTGGTTATTTCTTTAGTTTTCTCTTAGGGATTATTTAACCCTGTTAAAAGATGTTCAGCAGCCTTTAGTACACCCAATAACTTAAATATAGAAGGAACTAAATATGTGAATAAGTTAACCTGGAAGATTGCCACTTTCCATTCGTTTACTACCGTACATGACAAGGTATCTTTTTAAGAGTTCATTTGCCTTACCTTTTCAAATGGAGGCCAGAGTTCATGACTAACCTTTTCTTAGTTTTTTGCCCAGCTTCAGAAGATGCTCAGTTAATGATTAAAGTCCACTCTTTCATCCAGGACAGGTTGTAACACTCACTGTGCTTGATCTAAAATGTCTCTGCTATGATCTCTGAGACCTGGGATGGTCATTTTTAATGTGTGAGAATAAGAATTTTGAGTTGTGCAGAATTTTGAATTTTTTTTCCTGTAGCACACAGCTCAGAAGTAAAATGGTTTAGGTTAAAGAAGACCCTGAATTCTCACTCTAGTTCTACCAATTTCTAGCCATATGGTCTTGAACCAATTAATTCACTTCTTTTGAATCTCTGTTTCTTCATCTGCAAATACCATTCAAACTGAGCTATAGTGGTATTATTTGCTTACTGAAGGACAAGGAGATGTTTATGTACTACACTCTAAAGGTCAAACAGATGGGATTATTTTAGATTGAAAGTGCATGTGTAGGAGTCATGCCTTTTGTGAGCCACATAAATCCCATGGGGTCTGGTAACTTGCTGTGCACCCAGCAGGAACCCCAAAAAGGTCTTATGATGGTAATAAACATAGTACCATAAAATAAAGCCACGTTTAACACGAAGAGAAACCTGAGAAAGAAAAAATGAAGGAAAAATCTAGACTTCATTTCTAGATACTTTGAGTGACTTTGGCTAAGTCATGTTACCACTTTCAGGTCTTTAATCAATTTATGGAAAGAACCAAATGCTAACAAAAGGGGGGAGGTATATAATAGAAACAGCAGAAATTACTGAGCCAATGGATAGGAAGTACAGCACTCTGAAATGCATGGCATCTTGAAATTCCTGGCTTCCCACCTCTATTCCCCTTCAAAAGGATAGAATTCCCATAAAAGCTGGTGTGGGATGATGCTAGTAGAGGCATTTATGGGAGTTGTTTAGTAGGATACAGGGTACATTTGAATTGGGAGGGAGCTTACAGATATTTTAAACTAACCTCTTAATTTTATAGATAGGAAAGTTAGTCTCACAGAAGTTATGTGAATTCTTCAAAATTATATAATTTATGAGAGGGTTAGAACGAGATTTATAAGGTTGTGAGCCAGTGGGGAAATTTGTCTCTCTGTTCTGACCTATTTTGCTTATTTTTTAGTTTAAGTGACAGAAGATAATTTTGTTTTCTGAATGTCTTAGTTTTAGATGGCATTCTTAATGCCCTTTCATTTCATTCAGTAGAAACAAAATGAATCTAGAAAGGAATTAGTTTCATAGACTTAATGCCAGCCAGGAGCTGTCCATTGTTGGGCATTGGTTTTACAATCTTGCTACAAGGTACTTGCTGCCCTTAAAGAGATTTCTTTTTCATTCCTTCACATTGTTGATGTTTAGCAAACTTCTTAGAGAAAGACAACACATTGTTAAGATATACATATATATAAAATAAAAATGAATTTGATTCATGACTCATCCCTACAACAGCCTTAACGTAGCACTGCCCAAAGAATAGTTTCCTCCGTTGGACATTAACTGCTGTCAATTTTTCTTTTGTGAAATAAACAGATTCTGTCTTTAAAATAGATATTTTCTCTGTTAAGGAGTTTTTACTCCTTGAAAGCCCTCTGTTCACATCTAGCACTAAAGGACAGAGAGAGTGGTTTCATAGGGAAGAAGGGATAGAAATGAGAGTAGACTCTACTTCCCTCTCCATCTGTGCATGTATGTGGAATAAGGTTTATTATAGCACAGTCCAGAAAACTAGGTGTCAAAGTCAGTGTTTGTGTCATCAAGGAGTCAGGGAGACTCCCTATGCTTCTTGTAATGTCTTGAAGGCTCTTAATCCTTTTGCAAATACATGCTTGGTCATAAGACAAGTCAAAGAAGAGACTTGTGGTCACTTGGATAAAGTTTAACAAAGAGAACTGTCTCTTAATAATACTAAAAAAGAAATTTTCGTTTAGGTCTGGTCTAGGAAACATGCCACTTGGAACTTTTTTTTTTTCTAAAAGCAAAGTGACCCACCCCCCGCCCGGCAAATTTAAGTGAGCAAAGTGGTGGCTTCTGTTTTTAAAGCTACCAACTTTCCACTGATGTCCATTGACATTAAAATTCCCACATACATTCTGCATAAGTGAGGAGAGATTAACTGAGTCCCATTTGACACAGGAAGACACAGGCCAGACAAATGAAAATTGTCCCAGGGGAGTGAATAATCTCTCCAGCCCAGCAAATGATTTCTTTCTATCCTATTGTCTGACTTTCCCAAAACCTGATTTCCAAAATAAATGAATCTATCCCTGAAAAAGGAATACCAACTTTCCAATTGACAATTACAAAAATGCCTTAGTCTGCACATGGGTCTGACAAGTGAGTGTCTAGGTTATAGAAACAGAGATACCCTCTTCCCACTGCGATGTTTGTGTTGATAGGCCCTGTTTGGAAGATTAATTCTCAATGTCATCATTCATGAATTACAGGGAATGAAAAACAAGAGGAAGGAAAGCAGTGAAGGATGTGCTAATGTTATGATGTTTTGATAATATTTTCAAACCCTAAATTTTTCTACCAATCAGACGATGTCATTTAAATTTAAGACTGCAATAACATTGGCTTACAGAAATATTTTCATTTGTGTGATTTCACCCATTCTTGATGCCAGAGTTCAAAAGGGTGTGTAAATAAGGTGGGATGAGTGAAATTGTATCACTGACCACCGCACCAACTGCAAGAGTAGCTCAAAACTGTTAACAAGTCTAAGCTGAGAATGAGCTGAGGCTTGTAAAAAAACCTACTAATTAGTACAAAAATACTTCAAATGCAATACTGAAAAAAAGAACAGTAATGGAGACCCAATCATAGCCCAAATAGTGTAATCTTAATAAATGTCACAGAGAAAACAGTACTAGCTAATTGGGTTTACTGACATCTTCTCCATCAAGGATCTTCACATTGGAAACTCATGAATACGCATCACCCTTATGACTGAACTGAAGTCTTAATCTGGTAAAGTGATGGTAAGGAGATAAATTTTAAAAATCGTGCTAAGTATCTAAACTCAGAAAAGTACATTTTTGGAACACAGAAATTTTTAATATTGCCTCACAAAGTGTGTCTGATATGGAAAACTATAGGAAATACCTCCCCTCTTCTTGGCAACACTAAAACATAAAGAGAAGGTGGTGATCTTAATATAATTTTCTGAAGACTTTCTAGAAAATTATACTACGCTTATCAGTTTGTTTTCATGACTTAGAAGTATTGGGAGTAGAAAATGGTGATAATTAGAAATCAGCACTGACTTATTAAAATAATTCGTGCCAAAACAAACTCATTGCATTTTTATAGTCTTCAGCCCTCAGCGTGGAATTTAATGGAATATCGGGTTATACATGTAGAAAGAAGTGGAACTCAAGTCAGGGGAAAGCGTGTTCATGTGAATTTGTAACTGTTTGAAGAGCTGCATGGAAGGTGTCATAAAATCATCTGTGCTCTGTGGGGAGGTCCCTATGGTTGTGCAACAAGGATATCTTTATTAACAAGTTCAATGAAGAATTAAGAGTAAGTCATGCTTACCAATTCTGTCTCATTCACCAAACTAGGCAATAGAGAGAGTCTATATACTATGTGGCTGAAGGGGTACAAGGCTTGGGACTCAGAGTCGGATTTTGAATTCAATTTGAATTCCAGCTCCATTTCTATTTTCAGTTGTCTGGTCCTTGACCTCCAGTGTCCTCCTTTACAAGCTAACCACTTGGTAGTGGTAGGGGTGTAAAGATTACATGAGTTAATGTACATAAAGTGCTGAACTTGTGCCTGGCACAAGTCAAGGTCTTTTTCCCTTCTCTTTCTCCTCCCCTCTTGCTTGGAATATAGATTTCTAGAATGAATTTAACTGAGTCAGCTAGTGGTTTGGTTTGCACAGAATTAGAATTTTAAATAATGATTGCTATCAGTGCATGAAAATCTGCATTACTTATGTCCTCCAAAGAGGACCTTGTTTGTAGAGGCTTAATTCAAATGTCACTACTTGTAGTTTCTGGCTGATTTTTTCAGTGCTTCTACTTAGCAGAAATTCATACAAATCCCTTGTTATGTGCTATTTCCCCTTCTTTCTACACAAAAGCTAACATAACTTTCTTTCACAAAAGTAATCAATTTGCTTTTCTCACCTAACAGTGTATTCTGGACATCTAGTTACTCATTCTCTGTAATAACCCTCATCAATTGCCGTAGGTTTTGCAGGGTCAGTAGTTTGCCAGGCAGATGGTGAAGGGAGTGACTTTCCAATATGGGGAAACTGGATGTGTCAGAAACCACTTATTCAATTTTTTCAGCAAATGTTTATTTTTTAGTACTCTATGTGCCAGACCATAGGCTGAATATTTTTTGTTCATTATGTCATGTAATCTTCATCACAACTTTATGAGGTAAATAATATCATTATCCTCATTTTACAGATGAGGAAGTTAAGGTTAGAACAACTAAGTACATCATCCAAGGTCAAAAAGTTACTCAGTAGAAAGACAGCTTAAGGGCCGGTATGTTGGGGCGCCTGGGTGGCTCAGTGGGTTAAGCCGCTGCCTTCGGCTCAGGTCATGATCTCAGGGTCCTGGGATTGAGTCCTGCATCGGGCTCTCTGCTCAGCAGGGAGCCTGCTTCCCTCTCTCTCTCTCTGCCTGCCTCTCCGTCTACTTGCGATTTCTCTCTGTCAAATAAATAAATAAAATCTTTAAAAAAAAGAGCCGGTGTGTTTTATTCCAGAGTCATGTTCTTGATCACATGATTGGCTTCCCATATATAGGGCAGGAAATGATCAGAGAGGGTTCTAGATGTGGGAACAGCGTTGTAAAGTCCCCCAGGGGTGAACAAGCATGACATGTAGAGGAACTGAAGCTCTCCTTCTGTTGACAGATCTATGAGTAGTATCAGTGCTTGTATTGTAGGAGCAAAGTAGGAAGCATGGCAGAAGATGAGGCTGAAGATACTGTCATGGCAAGGGATCAGGAACCCAGCAGATATATCTTGTGCTTGGGTCAGATAGCAGTGTGAGCACCTCAGCCTTCAGTGGGAACTTCAGAAGAAACCTGCTTTGTCAGGACCTGAGGCTGGGACTGAGAAAGAACATGTAGGCTATGAGACTACAGGTTGTATGGGGTAATTTGCCACAAGAAAACAATGGACTTAAATGTGCTTTGTGGGTAACCTAGAGTGGGACCTGGGATTTCCCAGACAGTTGGGTGGTGACTGGTGTTCCAGAAACTCTGTAAATCCCAGATCTGGCTCCTGATGGGTTAGGGAAGCATACTGTGGGTAGATCTATCTTTTCTGGTGAATACTAGTTGTGGTGGTCATATAAGCGCAAAGCATCTTCATTTTTACGCTTGGCGCTTATACGACCACAACAACTAGTATTCACCAGAAAAGATAGATCTACCCACAGTATGCTTCCCTAACCCAGCAGGAGCCAGATCTGGGATTTACAGAGTTTCTGGAACACCAGTCACCACCCAACTGTCCCTTTAAATTGATTCAATGTGGGAAGCTCTTCCCTTTACAGTGATTGTCAGCCTCCTTGAAATCCTGTGGTCACATTTAGATAATAAAGAGACATTTTTACTTTAAGCCACCAAACACTATCACATTGGAATCATCAAGATGTCCCATGTAAAATTTGCTATTAGGTAAGCAGAGTAAGATTGACCTCTTCACTCTTTTATCATGTGGTGATTTCTACTTCTCTTCCCTCTTTGGCTAACTTCAGATTTTGAATCCTTCCTACACAGGGGTTGAGGGAAAGTGGAGAGAAAAAGTCCTCAGTCACCTGATCTTCTCTTGATGTTTGAGTATTACCCTCTCTATGAACTTGGGAGGTGGGTGAAAGGAGCTCATTCTATCATAGACACTTTTTGTACATTCGTAGAAGACACTCCTCTCCAACTCACACCCAAATCAATAAGGGTCTCTCACTTATACTTCCTCTTGAGAAAGCTTAGCCTGACTACATAATCATCCTTTAGTCATGATGCATCCAGCATAAGCTCCAACTTCTGCCAACATATGAGTGAACAGCTGGACACTCCTTCTGTAGGGACCTATGATAGCCCTTTGCTGGCTCAGCTCTGTTTAGGCTTCTCCTGCATGCTCCCTCCAGTCTTTGGTCCACACTCATATATTCCTGGCCAGGGTGGTAGGCCTGCTGCCCCATCTCAGTACAGCAGACTCCTTCACATCCCTGTGGAGGACCAGCCCATCTTGTCCTTAGGGTTTTGGGTGGGAATCAGACAGCACTTAAACTGCAGAGGACAAACATCAAGGTCTTGGAGTAGTCCCAGTGAAGTTGCTTTTCTTCAGTATGAGTTTGGGATCAGTCTCTCTACTGCTCTTTCCAGAAAATTCTTCCTTGAGTTATTACTTCAAAGATCTCTAAGTTTGAAGTTAAGGCTGTCTCCTGCTCTCCTGGACCAGAGATGGGTGGTTGTGACTCATAGCAAAGGCGTCTTCAAATAAATCTTCTCCGCTCCAAAAATTCTCTTCTAATCTTCAACTAGACACTTTTACACTTTAATGCGGTTGAGACATCTAAGATTCAACTAAAGTAGATGTTAGTCTCTTACTTTGGAATATTTTTACTTCTTGGTCTATCTCCCTGTTTTGAAATGTGCCTGGAGCTCTATTTTAATATCAGGTATATTATAGATATTCTAACCAAAATGACATCTTTTCCCTCTGCTTCAATCAGAGTGCTCTTTTAAAAGTACATATATGATCTCCTGCTTTGAACCCCTCTATGAGAACCCCTGCAGTCCTGCAGTATGATGAGGAAGACAGAAGTGCACAAGTGCACCCACAAGTCAGTATAAAATCAGATGTATAGAATGCTGAGACAGAGAACAAAGAGGGTGGAATGCTGAGGCAGAGAACAAAGAGAGAAGGGGTGAGTGGGGAGGAGCCAGGCTCTCTGCCTCCCAACCATAGAGCAACAACATATAATCAAGAGGATTAAAAGTATAACTTCTGACCCCACAGTGCCTGGGTTCAAATCTCAGCTCTGTCACCTACTAGCTGGTCGACCTTGTAAAGTTACTTATCCTTTCTGTGTCCTGGTTTCCTCATTTGTAATGGGTATGATAATAGTTCCTGCACATAGTTGTTGTATTAAAGGAATTACTGTTTTTAAAGTGATTGGAAAAAATGCCCGACATACAATAAGTACTACCTAAAATTTCCTAACTAATACCACCCTCTTTGTCTACAGGTCTTGGATCTTTGCCAGACTGACTCAGAATTACCCTTTGTTATTCAGCTAAGCCATGCATCTTCTCTTCTGAGAAGCTTTAAATGATTCTAAACATTCGTTCAGGCATCCCTTTTATGTACTCTCAATGTGTTGTATACATATCACTATCACCACAATTACCCCACTGTATTGTAACTGACCTCTCTGCATAAACTAGAAACACTGTATTGAAAGCAAGGGCCGTATCTGAATCATCATTGTACGACCAGATTATTTGTTACCCATTAAATATGGGATGAATGGATAAATAAATGAATGAGCCATAGAGAAATACTGATAGATAAGGAAATAATTACCAGCTTGCAATTTGATATTTTTCTTTCTTTCAAGATAGGAAGAGTCTTCTCCAGTTTGTTAGGTATCTCACAGAGTCTATGTGACATCATTGCCTCCCAAGTCATTTGTAAAAGAAGGAAGCTTGGACATTCATCTAAGATTTGGATTTACCAGCTGAGTTTGATTAATTATTCCATCTCAGTATTTACCATTTTTATCAAATATATTGAAAACAGAATTCAACAAACATTTGTGGAGTGTCTTTCTGGGCAAATCAACATGACAGATATAAACATGAATAAAATATGGTCCCCTACATCTAGAAACTTATAGTCTAACAGAGAAGACAGACACATAGGAACTTTCGACAGAAGGTGGAATAAAACAAAAATTAAAAGACTGGAATTTCTAAAGAAGAGGGATTTCATTTATTACCATTTCTTTTTAAAATTTTATTTTTTAAAGTGAAGTCTCATTTCCAATTACTTTATCTTTTCTGATTTTTTATTAGCTTTTTTCACCTCTCAAAGTTAACTCTATTAATTGTGCCTGAAGAACAATTTCTTGATGATATAGTTCACACAGATCAAAAGCCCATTTTACAACAGTCCTTTGTTTCTCTTTTTCTAAATGCACTTTTCTCATTTTTTGAATACGCCTAGACTAATTTGTATAACATTTGGGTTCCCTGTATAGGATATCAGTGATGTCAGTGTAGAATTTTAGAACTCAGAAGAAATTCAGAGGTCATGCAGTATTAACTCCCTCTTTCTTTCTCTTTTCATTTTCTTTCTTTCTTCTCTCTCTCTTTCTTTTTCCTCTATTTTATTTTTATTTTTTTTCACAAAAATCTGAAAGAGGCCTAACTTGAACAGCATAGCTAGTTACTAGAATAGGCAAAAGAAACTCTGACATCCTGATGCCCAGTAAAACTCTTTTTTCCATGAATACCACACTGCTTCTAGAATAATTTTAGACTATAGGAAATGCAGTCCTGGGGAAGATATTTATAACAAGTCTCTGGCTCATTTAGCATGTCGTTGTTTGGGATATCCAGCTGCATGCTTTGTTCTTGTCGGTAATAAATTATTTCCTGACAATTTGGTTGACAAACAGGATTCCAGCCCCAGTGATTTGCACACATCTTTTAAAAAAATGATCAGGTTAACTCTTCTAAACAGGCTTTTTGTCCTTCACTTATCTTCGAGCATGAAGAGAAGGAAGAGTCAAGATCTTCAATAAGAGTGTAAATCACACACACGGACAGAACTCTGTTTATATAACATTTAGGGTGAAGGTACCCTTTTATGAGCCTTTGTAATCCAATGGAGATTCTCTGAAAGCCACAAAATCTCTCCTCTGCCCTGAAACTAGCTAAGTTTGCTTTTCTAACTTCCCAGTGGGCAAGGATACAAAGTATGTGGACATTTCAAATGTTTGAAAAGCAAAACAGAATCAGGAGGTGGGGGTGGGGAGGGGAATGTAAGGGTGGCCAATAAGGATTCTTTTACAACTCATATTTCTCTATTGAAAACTGAGATTTCTGGTCACATCAGGGCAGAATAATTGATAGCAGCTGCAGATGGGAAGGTTTGAGCATGCATCTCCCCAGGCAATATTTTCTTTGGTATTCTCTATGGTATGTTGTAAAGTATAGCAGTTCAATATTGAGCCATAGTTTCTCTCCTTAGCTAAGGAGACTAAAACTATTTGTTCATGTTTCTTCACAAGACTTGCCTTGTTCTGTGTTGTTCGTTAGCCCATTTCTGGCGGCCATGACATTTGTCTATCATCAACGTTAGTGATGATGGGGGTACCCTTCTGCAGGATGCGTTAAGCAGCAGAAAGTGAATGAACACAGAATGAAGACAGGTGGGTGCTATCTTGGCAAAAAACTGGCCTCTTGAAGTTAAGAGCCCTTGGCCTGATTAGTGAGGAGCAGACTTTCAAGGAATGCCTTCTCTTTCAGCTGCCATTGTTAATAATAGCAAGATAATGAAGAGCAGGTTGATCTTTGAGATGTTTGATGGTCTTAGCACAAGCAATAAACAAGTTGGAATTTAAGAGATAGTCATGACTTAAAATGGTGAAAAAGAGTCCAGTATATTTCTCCACAGATGGATTGAAAGGAGGAAGAAGGGAATTTTTCCAATATGGACCCTCTTAAAGAGGCAGGTCTCTGATTTCTTTCATAAAATATTTCTTTAAGACCTTCACATCTCTTCCTTTTAGTGAGGAGTTCTCATTTTAAATGCTCTTATTATGATAAATAGGATGGAAAGGGTATGAAAAGGCTATTAAAATAATTATAGAAGTTCAGGTCATAAATTATCTGTTGATTCAGGCTGTCAGCAGGTAAGTCAATTGCTTCAATGTTAAGACTAATTGGCAAGACTAGAGAATTGGTTGTAAATGACTTCAGACATCTGGATCAGATGTAAGCCATCATCTTGGCCAGTGAGATCCAACGTGCACTGACTATTCAGGCCCCATCTGAGCAGTACATGTTAAGTGTTGTTGTGTTGCTGAAATTTTGTATATTGCCACTTTGCTGTAGAGCATGATGGGATAAAGCATGTCCACCATAACGGCATGGATTAATGGTGACTAGCAACCAAGAAGTCTCATCCGAGAGAACACGGCCAAATCAAAAAGTTAACTAGTGAATGTTTACCATGGACTGGGTTCATCAGCTAACTAAATTATTTTCTGATCGCTATGCTCAATGAAACTCACATTTAACCAGTTTTGCATGCTTTCTAACGTGCCTAACCTAAAAACTAGCATTCTGCTCAAACTTTCCCTTCCCTGCCCCTTGCAAAAACACAAGACCAAGAATGGTTTATACTTCCATTTTGGCATGCAAGAATTTATGTATCAGTGAATCGCGTGAAAAGAACCAATAGGTTCTGAAAATAAAGGAACTCCTGAGACTAGAAAAATGCAGGGTCTAGCCAAACCTGGAAATGAAGTCAGCAGCAAGGCACCCTGTTCTGACTTAACCCTCATATCTTTTTGACTCACTTAGCTATTGTGCTCTCTCTGTAAACATTGCTAATTGGTTAAAAAAACAATAAAACCAGGATAGTCAACAAAACTCTGCCTTACTCATTGACTTTGTCTCGTGACCAGCAAAACATTCTCAATGTGACAGTGGGATTATTCACTTCTAGATAAAACTTTTAGTCTTTTACACGAACTTCTGGTAACTTTTTATTTCAACAAAGTAATCATTTGAACTGTAAAACTATACCCATGCCAACTATCTTACGTAGTTCTGTGGTTGCCTGAAAAGGAGGTCTGCAAAAATAAATTTCCTCAATATCTAAAAGTTACACTTTTTAACTTTGAAGCTTTATAAATATTTGATTATTTTTGTTGGAAACATTTATAATTATATTTGAAAACTTTCTGCTTTCTTGAACATACTAAAGAGCATATTAAATACAATGTCTTAGAAATCAGGTATAACTAAATATAAATGTACCAATGCACTTATGGCCCATTAAAAGTTTGGAAAATTTTGCCTTTCAATAAATCTCTTTATTGTCCCAAATTACTGTATTTTATTTGTCGGCTTGTAGCAGTTTTTCTGTTAGCTATTTATCCTTGTCATTGTTGGAGTACTTGCTCTGTTACTCAGTTTTATTCCTTTTCCATTTACAGCTACTAATCTACCATGGTCTAGAAAATACATAGCTAACATTCTTAAAATTGAGAACAGGAGAATAATGCCTTATGAAGTGAATGGGCTTTACCACCTGGATGTCAGGAAAATTAGTTTAGTTCCCCAGAGGGCTTATTTGCTTATGTAATTGAGGGACAAAATTAAAACAAAAACATTATTTGTTTTCAGATGACATTAGACCCTTTATGTGGGGAAATTCTTTGCTATCTGCATAAGTCTACCACTAATGTTCCAAATGTTTGATATTCTGGTGAGTGTAGAATGAATATATCTCTAATACTAAGGTCTCTTATAGGCATGCAAAGTGTGCATTCTAGCAAATATTCTCAGGTGGCTGCAGTGTGAAGGAAATGTGTCAGAAAGTGAATCCTAAAAAGATTGACACATAAATATTGTGGCGTATATGTTTTGTTTTAATATTAACTTAGCTATTTTTAGTTAGAGTGGGTCCAATAACAATCGTCTAGTTATTTGTTTCTGTTTACACATTCTAAAAAGGAGCTTTAAGCCAAAATTCATTGGCAGAGAAAACAATAAATTAAATGAAAATTAGAGATGGACAACTTATTGCCATATAGAAGGATGCATAAATCTCAAAATATTTATAAATATGGGAGGATTCCATGAAATCTCTTGCTGAGCTATTAAAAAATGTTTACCCACTTGATTTAAAATTTTCCCCTCTTGTGGAACAAATGAAACATTTAATGTGTGTTTTGACTTACACTCAATATATTAGCTTTTCTCATTATAAGAGAGCACTTCATCCAAAAATCTCAGGATGCTCTGATGTCTAAGGCATATTACAGACTTCTTAACAAGCATTTGTTTTCTTTTATTTCTGATCCAGGAAGCTTCTTTAAGTAGGTCACAAGTAAACTTGAACTTTAATTGCATTTTGAAATTCAGAGCATCTTCAAGTGGTGACTAAAGTTGAAAAACAATGTATGAAGTACATTGTTTTCTTTTCAAATAGAAACTTTGCAAAGTCATTACTTAGAAAATTGCCCAAGAAGGGGATGTCTGGGTGGCTCAATGGGTTAAAGCCTCTGCCTTCCGCTCAGGTGATGATCCCAGACCCTGGGATCAAGCCCCACTTTGGGCTCTTTGCTCAGCAGGGAGACCGTTTCCCCCTCTCTTTCTGCCTCCCTTTCTGCCTACTTGTGATCTCTGTCTGTCAAATAAATAAATAAAATTTAAAAAAGAAAGAAAGAAAGAGAATTGCCCAAGAGAAATATATGTGAATTTATGTGAATTTATATTCCTTTTAAAAAAATTATTTGGTCAAATTGATTCCTCTTTAACATTTTCTACATTTTTTCTAAGTTTTTAAATTGTATTAAGGCTGTTGACATAGTTGTATGATCCCATCTGCCTCTGTGGGGTGTGCATGTGTGTTTGTGCATGCACGTGTGTGTGTGTGTGTGTGTGTGTGTGTGTGTGTTGGGGGTGGGATGGCTGGAATGTGAAGGGTGGGTCTTGAAGGAGAAAATGGCGGTTTTGAGGTGTGTTTTTGATGATGTGTTCAGGGAGCTGATGTCAACCTTGGGAGTCCATGGCCTTCAGTTTGACTGACAACAGTTATTTCTCTTTTTTCTTCCTTCTTTCCTTTCTTTCTTTCCTCTTTTTTTTTCCTAAAAAAAATTTCCTAACACGTCAAGAGATCGCAGGATCAAATTAGATACACTCAGTGGGAATTGCCTTCGTGTTGCAAAGATCTGTGAGAAGAGTGGATTTAGCCAGCTTCGGAGATAGCTGCTGATTCCTGCTTTGTCATCACATACAGTAGTTTCTTTACCTCTTTCCTGTGGCTAAAAATGAACAACAGTAAGTACAGAAACTATTTGCTCTGCATTCTACCATCTTTCTGTGTATTATGCAACAGTTTGGCTAATCGGGCAGAAAGTTACTGAGTTTGACTCCAAGGAGAGAAGCCAATTATGTGTATCTTATTATAATGTTCAACAAGATCAGCTGCACTTTAAATATTAAAGTAGTGTTCTTTAAGGCACTTTTTCTGACCTTTAATGCAATTCATTTTACAGAACATGAAAAACAAATCACCAGAATAAACTTCCTGAATTGTATTTGTGGGCTAATTCTCAATCTACTTATAAATACTATTAGAAGTATTGGCTAAATGCTACCACATGTTAGGGCAGAATTCTTGGAATCACAATACCATACACATTACAAAATAAATTGAGTTAGCTCTGTCTATCATCCTTAGTTATTTCAACTTTATACTTATTGTGTGTTATGAAGGTTATTTCCCCCTGAAGTACATGTGCTGTGTGTAAATTATTAACTCATTAATTTCTGAGCTCCTTATGCCCCAAGGACACAACAGTTTATTTTTCTCTAGCTTGCTGGTCTCATAAATGTAGAAACTGAAAGACTTATAGCAGGAAGTCAGTATTAGGGCCAAAAATAAAATTCAGGTCTTTTAGCTCTTAGTGCGGGGTTGAAGAGCTTTTGCATAGAAATAAATTATTGCTATTTGTGGGCATGACATCAATTAAGATTAGGAAAATTGTTTTTGACCTGCCATTATTTTTAATTATTTTAAATTGCTTTAAAGCATAAATATGACATTTGGGTTTGGGGGAAACTTACTGCCCTTAGACCAATATCATTCAATTGGAATTTATTCAATGAATTTAGTAATAGACTGGGGGTAGGATAGAGTTTGATGGAGTGAACATAACCAGGTTTGACTCTCCAGTCACATGTGCACCACAAGTCCAGTGGGAACCTCCTGCGTGATGCTTGGTAAAAGAAGGGTCAGGATATAACTAGAACCAAGAGGAACAAGCTCTGAAAAGAAAATAAGCAAGTTTATGATGGCTTTGTATTACATCTTTAAGAATTCTCCAGAGGCTTCTCGAGCGATTTGACATTTTCTGCAAATAAATTTTCTGGTGTTTGTGCTATAATGATATGCTTAATAACAGCTTGTTTTAGGATCATCTGTGTAGAATGCATTACAAATACACTTTGAGGATATGACTATAATAATAAGACAGAAGGTAGCTGAATATAACAATAATTTGACAAATACTAATGAAGAGTTTACCAAAGCAACATTGATTTAAAGGGTGCAGATAAAGCCAAGGAAATAATAGAAGTAAGAACACCCAAATAGATGCAGTTTGTATCTACCATAGAAGCCTTCAGACAATATTTTACATTAAAACATTTTCTTAAAGACCGATTAATTCTTTAAGGAGTCTCTAAGCATTATTGTTACTTTTTTCTGTCCTTAATATGCTCTGAACACCAAAATTGCTGTGAGAATTGGTGCCATTGTAATCATATTCTATAAATATATTCCCAGTTGCATGACTTCACAAATGAAAAGAACAAGACAAACGACCCATGGATAGTGCATAAAGAGAATGCAGTGGTTTTACACTGGGGAGATAGAGGTAAGGGAGAAAAAAAACCCAGGAAACTATATTTTTATTAATGATGTTTTCCCTTTACCTATGTAGATTTGGCATCTCAACTGTGGAAAATTAATGGACAATCATAATTATGAGAGAATTTAAGGCCTAAGTGGTCATTTCCATAGTAGAACACAACTATTGATTGTTTTCCAGAATAGCTAGGTATAGTTAGTTAAGGTCTGTTTGGTAGGGGAAGATGAGTAGTGAGGGTCCTATTGAGGGGTTAATGAGTGATGCTCTTGGTTCTAGTGGTTCTTCTTCCTGGTTGGTCATGAGAATCTTCTGAGAAGCTTTTAAAATAGACTGATGTCCACCATACCTATGTGCTCCCTCACTCTCTCACTGGCCTGTGAGCAACAAGCTTGCTCTAGCCTATTTTTATTCAGTTGAGACTGGAAAACAAACAAAAATGCCATCTTGGGGCAAAATCAGAAGAGCAGATTCTTAGTTTGCAAACTCTGGTCTGGAAACCAGCACTGGAGATTACCTAGAAATAGTGATGAGAGGAAAAGCTGATGGGAATATTGTAATATAGAGGGGACCGAGATAGAAAAGACAATGGATTAACAGGAACAATGGGAGAAAAGCATGCCATTTGTGGACAAATATGTCCAAGGAATTTAATAAAGATATATAGAATGTAAGTGAATATTTCTAAGAGACATATTTTCTTCTATGTATGGATGCAAAATAGATAATTGGTATTTCTAGGTTAAATTCCCCAAAGCCAGCTTTTTCACACTAAATTTCCAACAACTGCTAACAACTTCCACTACGCATTTAGTCAGAAGTCTCTGAAATTGGTACCAGACCAAGAAAGCCCTCAGGCATTCTCAACAGGCCACAATATTCTGGATCAATTAAGAAAGAAAGGAACAAAAGGACTAAATTGGTAAACCATTGGTGAGACTGAGCCTATCTATGAGGTTTCTACTCTGAAACAAAAATAGTTCAAGAGTTAGGCAATTTGTGTGAGGTTTCTGAGGAATCTTTATTTTGCAAGATTTGTAACACTATGTTATTTTGGCTGAGGCTACCATAAAAACAAAGTCATTATTTCAAACCGTGCAATGAAAATCTTTGCACTTTTTCTGTGTTCCAAGCATAGGGAACTACCCATCATTCTACAAATATCTGAGGTCAAATTACCTTTGCTCTAGTTGTTTCTCTTTTTGGAAAATCTTTGCCCCTTCAATACCATCTTTAAAATCTCACTCCAAAAGGCACATTCTCTGTAACACTTCCTATAGTTGATGAAAACGATATCCAGGTATGCTCTCATCCAGAATGCACACTTCTTTAATACGACCTTTTTTCTGTTGTTTTGTTTACTTCTCTCTCTCTCCTCCTGGATAGACAGAGAGTAATTCAAGGAGGATTTATAGCCAGTGTCTTGCAGAGTGTCTGTTTTTAATTGCATTGGAAAGCTAACCCTTCTGTTGGGTAACTAGAACCCCTAATGAGAACTCAACAAATGTTTGTTGCATTAAATCCACACCCTTTGCCTACTTGGAAATTTTCCCTTTGGCCTGTCCCTGTTGAAGCAACTTGAGTTATGTCAGTCGAGTCTGTCCTGTGGTGTGTTTTTGTGAGAGTGTATTCATCAGCCTCAAGGGGTATATGAATCAACTAAAAATATATGAAAACTTTTCTTGTTTTTTGCAGCACATGCATTTGAAGGAAGGAGAAAGAAGGTCTATAACTTTTATTAGATTCTTAAAGTGGTCCAAATTCTAAAGTGATCTAATGAGAAACTGAAGGCTTTCTCACTGAATTCTGAAATAAGATGAGAATGACCATTGTAATTATTGCATCCTTATTGGAAAATAAAAGGCAAAACGTATGATCAGTGGCAGCATGACAATTTACCATAGAACAACATCAAAAAACAACAACTGAAAACAAATGAAACTTTACTAAAACTAATGGAGTTTAGGAAAGTGGCTAGAAAGTAAAAATGAATTCAGCTATAGATAGGCTTTATTATATTAGTGAAGTCACTTGAAAATATCATGAAAAAATCCCATTCATCAACAATAAAATAAATGTAATACATAGAAATTTAATAAGAAATTTGCAAGAGATCTATCAGGAAAATAATATAGCTTTACTGAAAGAATAAAGAAGACTTAATAAAGCTGTCCCATATTCCTTGTTAAGATGACACAACATTGTAAAGAATCCAAGTAAATATGTGTAAATAACTTCAGTCTAGCTAAAAATGCAAATTTACGCAATAATGAGATACATTTTATCTTTCAGATTAGCAAAGCTTAAAAATAGGTGGAGTGGCATATTTTCTCATACATTGTCGATAAGAATGTAAATTGCTATAACATTTTTGGAGGAAACTTAGAAATATGTAGCAATATTTTAACTTTTAACTCCTTAGCTCCGTTTTTAGAAATCTATCTTCTGGGGAATATCCAACCAAGTGACTGTAATATTGACATATCAGAAACATTAAAATATTTTTCACTAAGAATTGGCTAAAAAATTACTTTCCATTTATGTATTTTCCATTTATGTACTTTTCCATTTATGTATTGGATTTTAGTGAAATACTGGACAGACATCAAAAGAATGTGGCAGTTCTATACATCAGACAAAAACATTGTCCTTGATATATTGACAAGTGTACAAAGCAAGTTGAAACACACTGTTTGACATGGCTCTATTTTTGTTTTTCAATAAACAGTGTTTGTGTGTGTGTGTGTGTGTGTGTGTGTAAATGCATGGAAAGAGTCCTAGTAAGAAATAGACCAAATAGTGGCCATCTCTGGGAGCAAAATTTCATTTTTTAATTTGCCCATTGCCACAACTTTTGAAGATTTTTACAATAATGATATATATATATATATATATATATATATATATATATCAGAAACAAGCATGACCATCTATCTATCTATCTATCTATCTCTTCTCTAGGTTTTTGTCTTATGATTGTTGTGGCTTCATCTTTATTTTTCCCAAGCTTAAACTTCAGGATGCAACCCTTTTTAGGGGAACTGCCTAAAGATGGGCCCTTGGGAAGATAGAGAACGTTCATTATTTCAGAGTTGAGCAAAATTAATGATGGAAATAGCAGTGCTAATGACAAGAGAAGGACTGAGATTTTTTTGGTCAGCTTTTACTGTGCTCTCTTCCCCTCCCTTTTATCTTCTGCCTTGAGTGGAAGTCTTAGAATATATGTCATTAAAGTTCATTGACTTATGAAATGCATACATGAAAAAAGGAGAAAAGAGTCCCAAAGATACTTCTCCTCCACCAAAAGAGAAACACAATCCTCAGAACGTCAATGCTTGGCAAGAGCTTCTTTTAGACTTAAATTCGAAATTTTGGATTGAGAGTTTTGCTTGATGAGTAGGGGGGAAAAAAACCTTCCAAATGAAACAAAAATTAAATTGGAAACATCAGAAGTATTTAGAGAGCCTTCATTGTTGGTTTTCAAAGTAGGTACTACCTCCCCATGCCCCTAGAGTTTTTATTAAAATGCTTTTCCAGAACTACCTTTTCAATGCATAACCTATTGGGCATAAAGAAAATGTTCTCATTGTTACCAAATACTGAAGCACCTTGAACAAACCCTATCGTTTCTTTAATTTTATTGCCGTTTTGATTGCGTGATTATTTATTTCAACATTAAGGAATATTTCTGCTTTTAAATTCTCAACCGATCAAGCTCACAATGAGTTATTTTAAAACACATTCCAAATATTTTATTTCGCCCAGCTTCATGTTGACAGGTACAATAGTCCCATCTTAGCTTCTGTTCACACAGGAACACATTCTGAAACCCAATTAATAAAAGGTAGAGCTCTCTAAGCTCTGCAGAGCCCAGCACCCGCTGAGCGAACTGTCAAATGTTTGCCACGGTACTTAGAGCTGTATTATGGCAAAATGAAAAAAAAAAATAAGCATGGGAGTGAAATTAAAAACTCACAATGAAATAGTTGATTAAGAAAATTAAGCCATTTAACACAGACCCATGCGTCTGTCTCCCGGAGGAAGCCTTAGGAGGTAGCCGTGAAGCAGAGCCAGCTACAATGTTTGTCCTCTATGGCGATGACTGCTTAATTTTATTCACAAAGGACTCCTTTGGCATTCATCTAAATTTTCAGACCCCCTTTCAGATTTATTCATAAGTTCCCTTTTTCCCAGTGACCCCAACATACTTGGTGCTGGGAAAGGGTCTGTCAGCAAGTGGCAGATCTGCACCTACACCAGAATGAAACCTTAGGGGTCCTGAGGCCCAATTTTTGGTAGGGACTGGGGCTGAGCTCTCTGTCTCCCTGGGCCAGACATTTTAATTGCTGGGAGTTTTTTTGTTTTGTTTTGTTTTGGTTTTGGTTTTGGTTTCCATGTTTAAGGGAGAAGGGGGAGGCATGTGTGATAAGGGAAGCTTTGAAGGGATAGCGATGAATAGACCTGGCTCAACATT
This sequence comes from Neogale vison, assembly GCF_020171115.1. Classification (NCBI taxonomy): domain Eukaryota; kingdom Metazoa; phylum Chordata; class Mammalia; order Carnivora; family Mustelidae; genus Neogale; species Neogale vison. The sequence goes on along the minus strand of NC_058091.1, from coordinate 62,335,003 downwards.
ACTCCCCCTCCGCTTCCGCTTTGTGTTGATTGTTGAAGTTGTTCTGAGCAAAATCAACCATTTCTGTCTTTTAAATACTGAGTATCATAGCCTTGATCACGTTCATCTTTTTCACCTCGATGGCCAGGAAGCTTGGAACTTCTTTTGAGGACACGCAGCAAGTTTTATCAGCAGAATATCCCTAAACCATGACAACATCTTTACGTGTGAACCGGGATGAGTTTTTTGAAGCGTGTGTGTAGTGTCTTTCACTATGGATGATCCTCACATCAACATCTCTTCAGTAAAAGCAATTCTACTGATGTCTACACAAGGAGTTCCACGACCGTGATTTCTCCCGGTCGGGCTAAATTTGGGTAGAGCCTTGCAGAGTATCTGCCCAAATGAGGGACTGCCCTGTCAATTCCATTGGGCTAGTAAGTGTTGTGATGACAAATAACCAGGAAATCTTAGAGGCTGAAAATTCCAGAGTTTACCTCTTGTCCCTGTGGTCTATTCATCATAGTTTGACAAAGGAGTACTGTCCATTGCAGTCATTCGGGAACCCAGGTGATTAGGGGCTCCATGCTTTCCTGATCGTGGAGACTGGTGGAAAAAAACCACGGCAAACGACACACTGACTCTTACAACTGCCCCGAACACTTGTTACATCTACTGACATTTTACTAGCTGAAGTCAGCCACGGAGCAAGGCCGGTCTCCATAGGGTGGGGAAGTCCAGTCTTCCCATAAGGATGTGCCTGGAATACTGAGAACAACAGTAACAAGTTCCGACAACCGCGCATCCTTAACAAAACAACTCTAAGGAATGATTTTCTCAGCTGACATTTCCCGAGATATTGGGTGACAAAAGCCTCCGAATTGTCTTATTTCCTACGACTCTTTGAAATGCAGTGTTCTCTGCTGGCAGCTAAAAAAATAAGAACTGTCTGCTTTCAAGGACAGACCAGCTGGAGGTAAAATTGATGCTCTATCCTGAAAATGCAGCAGCCTATCAAAACCCCAGAATATTCTCCATAACTAACATTTGTATTGTTTCCATGCATAGACCTTCCTTTTTCCCTTGTCTAGTTACAACAAGCACATATAGGTGTAATGATGGTGTCTTTTATGAGTCACCCTGGCCATTCTTTTGTGACTCCTCCCATCAAAAACATTCAGTGACTCCCAGTGGCATTCCTAACATATTTGACACCTTGACTGGGTCATTTTTATAACACCCTTCCCCCAGCCCCACCGTGTGATGAAATAATTTTCATATGGTAAATAATAATCAGCATCATTTTTTCATCTTCTGTTTTAAAACAACACACAAAATGAATGATTTAATTTTTTTTTAAATATTTTATTTATTTATTTGACAGACAGAGATCACAAGTAGGCAGAAAGAGAGGAAGGGAAGCAGGCTCCCTGCTGAGCAGAAAGCCAGATGTGGGGAAAGCCCGATGTGGGGCTCGATCCCAGGACTCTGGGATCATGACCTGAGCTGAAGGCAGAGGCTTTAACCCATTGAACCACCCAGGTGCCCTGAATGATTTTAATTTTAAAGATTACTCAAATTCATGGGATATTTTATGTGTGAACTAAGATTTGCATTTTTCAGAAGAAAATATTACACTTGTCTTTTGAACTTAAGTAAAAAATAGAAAACTACAAGTGATCCCATAGAATGACATAAGTGAAGTAACTCAAGTTCTGATTTTTTTTGACTCTACAATCCCAGCTATGTCTGCCCAATGCAAACTCAAAAATTCCCAATTTACTCTTGGATTCATGCATCTGAGCATGGGTGTGGTGGGGGACCACCGTAGAGTAGGAGTTTGCTGAAATTACTTGTAGAACACAATGTTTAGGAAAGGGTAATAATTGAAATGTGATCATTCAAACCTTCCCGTGTATTCTTAAAACACAATATTAATGGCAGCAAATGTTTAAAATGAAAATATATACAATATATATATATATTTTTTGAAGAGGAAGGGTATTTGATCACTTCCTTGTTTAGAATTATAGGCATGAGGTGATGATTAAAGTCAGAATGGCTAGGTTTTATTATTGTTCAAAATTTTCTATGCATAGTTCCTTGCTCCACACACCTATTGCCTGTACCCAGGACTACTCCTAACAACACATTTAGTCAGCCACTGGTAACTCCCCATGGTTGACATAATTGGGTGCAAAGCGATGACCCTTAACAAAGTTCTCTATCAATGGCCTCAACCTCTTTTTAGCCTACTCCTCCACAGCTCCTCTCTTGTGAAAATATCCCATCAACTAGAAGAGTGGAAATATCCTGCTCCCTGAACCTGCCTCCTTTCCGCCCCCCCCCCAGTACTTATTTATTCATATTTCTCTCTCTGACAATTTAACTATAAAGAGCACAGGCTAGAGCCAGGATTTTCTGGGTTTAAAATTTCTCTCTGTAGTTTAGAAATTGGGGGATCTTGGGTGAGTTAGAGAAGCTATCTAGGCCTTAGCCTCCCCACCTGCAAAAAAGTAATGACAAAAGCCCTTTTTGCACGTAGTACTGGGTCAGATGAGGACCTAAAATATATGCGGGATTATCTGTTACAATAAATATCTTTTTTCTTTATTTCCCTTGCTAAATTTCACATGTCCAGCACTTACAGAGCTTGGTTCAAAATAGGCCCTCATGGAACTTGACAACTGACTCAAACTGATCAAACCAGATGATATAGAAGCTCCAGAGGTAGACGGTAGAGGCTTGCACTCCAGTTCTTTCTTTAATTACCTCAGCTGTGGGCCTTGAGCATTGTCATGAGAAGAAAATCTTGAATATTTCTTCCTTGGCCTTTGTTCCTCTTCTTCAGCTTTCAAGACCTCCCTCACTTAGAACAAACCCTGCGACCAAACAAGGAGGCTGCAGACCCATCACTGGGAATGGTAACCACACGGGAATCTGGACGAGGCGTCCATTTCACCTTCGGAAACATCTCAGCATTTTGAGCAGCTCAGAGGTCAGGAATGCTGTTGTCATCAGGGTTAGAGCTGCGTCCTGAATAAATACCAAGTAAGGAGGAAGATGACTCAGCCCTCAGAGCTGCCTAAACCTCATACTCCTCTGATATTTTAAGCAACAGAGAGTGGTAAGCAGCTGTCAGATATCTTTGCTTCTTTGTTCAGGCAAAGCTTAGCCTGTTCCATTTAGAAAGAAAATATTCATCATTTCCAGCCAATTTTAACTTCTCCTTTCTTAGAATTGTTACAGCACACATAGTCTGGACCACACAACTTAGTTTTATATAGTTTTGTCTCATTTTCTAATTATTTCCTGATTCCAAGTGGGTATAAGGATAGCTGTGGGAAGAGTCTATACCCTGTACTCCTCTTATATTCTCTCCAAACTTCAAGATTAGTGTTGGGTCCATAGTAGGTGGTGCGAACACCCATTTCATTTGTACAGGACTTTAAAAATGAACAAGTTACTTCTACGGTTCATTCTTGCCTTTGAACTTCACCACAACCCCGTAAAGTTAACTGTTGTTATCTCTGTTTTATCGGCCAGGAAACTAAGGTTCAAAGAGATTAAGGAAGCTGCCAAAGATCATATAACTAGTAATTAGGAGAGCTTGAATATAAATTATTTTTCTGAAAATGTATTTATGTAATATGAACTCCACGAATTAAATATAAATTCTATTAATTCTATCTTAAATTTTGTTTGATGAGACCTTAATTAGAAGACTTTTTAAAATATATATTTAATTTCTTTCAAGGTATTGGATTCCCATCACACACCTCTTTTCCTCTGGCTCTGGAATTTAGAACACCTTTTGCAATTTGTACAGGCATAGAGCTAGAACTTAATTATTTGTACACAGAAGGGTTCATCTGTGCCTAGGTAAAAAGAAATGTCACAGGAGAATTTCTGCCTAACAGAAAACACAAATTCATTTGTATTTTGATTAATATGTTCATAGGAGATATTCAGAGAATTCACACTATGTTGGAGGCGTTATTATTTATCTTATAGTTAAGGAAGGGTCAGCAACTGTGGTTAAAGTGAGTAAAAATGACATAAGTAGTTGAAAGTGTTAGACTCATTTGATTCTATCAACAGCCCTCTATGAGTACCTGCATTTTCTTTCATGGCTGAAGAGTGGTTTTGAACACAAAATTGGGGGAAGTCGGATACTCTGGAAGTTCAATCAAAATAACTCAGTTTTATACACCAAAATGATGCAGGAGGAACTGAAGAGCTACCTAGCTTTTTCATTTTGGTCTCATGTTGCAAATGGACAGTAATTCTGAGACTGATGGAAGACACTTGCCTCAATTATTATGTTATGATTCATAGATTCCTGGTATGGAACATAATTGAGTATTTTGTCTTTAGAGGCTTCCTCCTTCAGTTATTGCTAGCCTAGAGTAAATAAACATCCTATTTATATCAACAAAGTAATAATTTAAGCAAATTAAATGTTAAAGCCCATTAAAACTATAAAAAAAACTTGAATTTCAGTATGGGTAAGTGCAAGTACAACAATTTCATCTTCCTTTGAGAGATTATTGAGTGTGATGTGCAAACATTTCATGTTGCCTGTATAATTAATGTCCTTGGTAATTTACCACACCTTTTACTTTATTCATGAAAATTGTAAAGGATTAACTGTAAATGTATATTTGAAGAAGTCGACTTAATGGATCACCAAAGTAAGGAAAGAGTGGTCCAGGGAGGTGTGAGGAGTAGGAGAGTATTCAGAAGGTCATTATTGTAGCTACAGAGAAGTCTCTGTCTCCTGGTTTAATCCCTCATCCTACTCACTCTGCATTAACCTGGAATAGATCACTGTGCTTCTCTGTTAAAAATAATGTACGGACATTTAGATTGATGATTACTGCCGCATTCAAGGTTCTGTAAATAATGATAACATTACTGTCTGGCACATTATATAAGATCATCTAAATTATAAGTAGAAGATGTATCATGTCGCGATCAAGTCTAATACATGTAATTTACAGGCTTAATTCTCACTGTTGTAAGTGTCTGTTGAAGAGGGCAAGGAAAAATCACTCTTACCCAGACAAATATGGGAAGGCTGTGTCTTTTTCTAAATCTGGAGTTTAACAATTGTGTAATCCAAAGGAAAATCCCTCTCAAGGGGAAAAATGAAATCATTTGCAATCCCCCCTCCCACTAGATTTCATCAAACACATTTTGTGAGCTTAGCATGTGTTGGACACAATGCTGAGTATGATGGCCATTGTGGTAGGAGGTGGAAAAAAAGTTTTGGACATCTGCCTTGCTTTCACTAGTACCACTAGCTCATTGAGGAAAGTGTGACAGTCTGCCTTTTAGTTTTGGCTAGGGAGTATCCTGAAGTGTTATTAAAAATTCTTGTGTTTAACTTTCCTTTTGTCCTCTGAGTTTTATGGTTTTTTGTTGTTGTTCCCTGAAAGCATATTCAGCTAATTTTATTCTTTCTCTTAGATATGACTATCTGCCTTTTAAATATTTTCTCCTCTGCCCAAACAGCTTTATCATTTCTTATCATCTTCTCTCTTTTAGAATATTGCTATATTTTTTTCACATGAAAACTTTGAACTCAATCTTGATAATTTTCCTTCTGTTAGTATTTTGTAAGTTAGTTTGCAAACCTACAACCATCATTACCTCTTGGTGTGCAGAACTCAGTTATTCTTATTTCCACTTCATAGCTTCTAACATATCCAGTAAAGGCCATCCTTTTGTTTTGTTATATTCTTTAGTCCATTTCTCTATATCTTTTCTTTTACAGGCAATCATTAATCATTCCATGTATTAGATTGAACTTTATGCAATTGATATTTATGTAGGTCAAAAACTGTCAAATATCAGCAATTTCATGTGATTCAACCAAATCCGTCTTTCCAAACCATATTTGTTATTGAAATAAATATATATATAAATAATTGAAAATGTGCAATGTTTTATGTATAGGTACGTATCTATTCTAAATGAATGGCGCCAACCCGTATCAAATACCAAGCCTATATAAACCAGGGACTCTTCCTCGGCTCTGTATTCTCTTCCACTGGTATTGACTGCTGCACAATTGTCATGAGGTACAATGACTTTGCTTCTTCCCTGATATTGTTTTCGATGTTCATGGGTCTTTACAGTATTTTTTATAGATTTTAGCTAATATTTAGCAACTGATCCTCTAATATTTTAATTTTTTCCCCTCTCTTAGTCTTCTCAACTGTCCCTTAGATTTTACCAACACTACATATCTGATCTTCGGTTGCATTTTTCTGTTGACTATTATAATTTTAATAGCCAAGAGCTCTTCTATTATGTTTTCTCATTGTTTTTTTGTGATAAAAATCTTGTTCTTGATTCACGGATGCAATATCTTCTCTTACCTTATTAAAAGTAACAGTAGCTTTGCTTCTTTGTTCAGTTTTCTTCTTGCAAAGTCCCTTTTCCTTCAACTTGCTTCTCATCTCTCTCATCCCTCATGCCTGGTCATATTTAAGAGTGCTATTTTGTAAAGTTGACTGGAACTTGTCAACTGTGGACTTTAGTGTAGCCTACTGGCTATCTTGTTAGGGAACGTGCAATATCAGTATCTTAATGCTTCTCCTCTTTGGTTTATCAATGTTCCCAGAGAAAAATCTTCTAATTTCCAGGCTTAATATTATAAGTTGGGGCTATTAGTGTCCTTCACTAAGTAACTAAGAGAGAGAGGAATGGAGATCTCAAATTCAGTGTATCAACTTTCCATTAATTCCACTATTTGAAGCATGCTGTTTCATTTTTCCATTAGATGTGTTGCTCCCAAAGTCAGGGAGTCTTTGTTTTACTATCTCTAGAAAAATCTGCTTCCAGTTCTTCTGTTGGGTGGAGTAGGGTTTCTTACACAGAGTGGAGATGGTCCTATAGACATCTGTTTCATAAACAGTATTAATCAGTCATCTTTTGTTTTGTTTGGTTCTACCTTCACCCTCACTTTTAGAGACGCAGGTGCTGAAAATACCTGAGTGTAAGGGAAGTTTTGTGAAATGAATGAAAGTTTCTCAGATTTGTCTGCTACCAGCTTAGGATTCTCTTTTTTAGCTTGCTAGGCCATTTAATATGCATTCTTCTGTTTCTCATCATCTGAAGCTTTATTGCTATTCTTTCATCCTCTGTTCTCTTTGTCTTTATAGAATTTATGCCTCAAAAGATCCCTTCACCATTGTTTTATGAGGTTTATGGAGGGGGTGGATAAAAGGCACACATCCAATCCCCCATCTTTAACTGGAATTCCCTGCTGTTATCTTTTATTATTTCCTTCTTGTTTCCGTGGTTTACTTGGTCACTCTTTTACTTTGCTTTGAGTAATCAGTACCTCATTTATTTAAATCTTTCTTGGTTCCTGATAAATGTATTTAAAATGAAAATTTATCTCTCAGTACTACTTCCTTAATTTGACCTACAATTTCAGTTATTTAAGTGTAAATGTTCATAATTTTTCATGTGTCTTTCTCTTCATATTACATTTACATTGCATTTTTGGGTAATATTCTATAGTTTCCAGTAACATGGAATTATGAAAGTTGTCACTTACTAATTTTTTATTTTATTGCATTGCAATCGGATCAAAAGATCAATATGATATTGATTTAGGGGGTTATTGAAACTATTTTGTGACCTATTGCTCGGTGGATTTTTTTTTTTTTTTGGATAGTCCATGATTATCTGGGAAAAAAATAAAATAAAACAAAACATGGCCATTCTCTGTTGAGTGAAAAGATTTCCAGATAGTGATACATCAAGTTTATTCATCCTCAAATCGTTTTTACTCTGTATAACTCCTTGGTCCTCCTTCATGGTTCCTCTAGCCTCCCCCAAACCTATAAACTTCCCTTTCTTTTCTAACATCTGTAGGATTACAGAAAGAGCAGCAACTGCAAGAAATTATAATAGTGCTCCATTCTGTGAGTTTGTCTGATCCTTCTCTGTTTTATTAATGCAATGCAATTTTGGCTGTGTGTATTTTTTCCATTTGGCTGTTTGCTACAGGAAGTGTCTGTTCTTTGTTAATTCTTTAAATGGTCTATTCTTAGGTGTTCAGAACACCCTCAGGTTCATGTATAAGTAGTACCTGAGAGTTCATCCTACCAGTATTTTTGGAATTACATTAGATTAAGCGCCTGTCCTGTCCAGATGATTCTTACATTCTAAAATTAAGTAAGCAATTATAGAGAGATAAAGGGGACTTTAAAGAGACTCACATCAAATATTTTCGTTTTACAAGTAGAGAAACTGAGGCCTAGAGAAGTTAAGTAACTTTTCTAAAATTCTACAACTAGCTTATCTAAGCTCCTCTGGTTCGTCAACTGGACCATTAAACATGTTTGTCAACTGGAAATTGAGGATAAAAAATGTCTCCGTGGACCTAATGATAAAATATGATAATGTTTGTGAGAGTATTTTAAGCAACGAGAGGATTTTTTTGATAGCGCAGTAGGTTTCCCGATAGCAGAATTCTTCTGAATGCCTGATGCATATAGTAACTATGATTGCTGTTATTATGTATCAGGCACATGTAAGGGTTTCTGATTTCGGGAATGATTAAATATCCCTCTTCTCTCAGAACTTCTGGTTTGGTAGAGAAGGCATAAACATAAAAGAGAAACCCAGTAGAGTGAGACAAGTGCTTTAAGAGAAGAAAGCTACATGTCAGAGCTTTTCTAGGAAGGGAGTATCCGCCTCACCCAGGAGGTCAGAAAGGCTTCACAGAGGACAGATTATACTCTCCAACACCCCTGAGTCAACACTGAATCCCTTGGTTAAAATGACCATTTCTCCTTTATTCTCTGATGACCATCCCCAGGGCAGTGTGAGGTTTTTTGTTTTGTTTTGTTTTGGTATTTCTACAGAATATTGTGAGTGTGGTGGTGTGGCAGAGAAAGAGGTTTCAGAATTAAGCTGTCCTTGGTTTTTAGAGAGCCTACATAGATCTTGGCAGAAAGGGGAGCCATTGGAAGGAAATATTTATGTGTAGTAGTGGTCTTGTCTTAAGTGTATTAGTGTATTCCTGATTATATTACGTAGGTTTGCTTGCTGGACATTCATAGGAAAACATTTTATTGTAATTAGGTTTAAGGTTGCCATTTCTTTTTATCCGTGGCCATTCCACATCCATGCACTACCATTTTGCTAGTATGTTTATTACAGTGTGATGCTCAGAATCCAGGTAAGGAAGAAAAGTGAGGAAGTTGATGAAGACCCTGAGAGAAATTTGGGAGAGTCACTTAAATGTTCCCTAGATTTGTCTATCTTTTAACATTTTTTCAGATTTTCCTTTATATATTGTTTATTCTCTTTTTTATCCCTACTTTTTACCTCCCTCTTTCTTTCTTTTCCTTCATTCTCTCTCTCTGCCCTATTATTTCTATCCTTGCTTCCTTCCCCCCTCCTTACTTTACTTCCTTCCTCTCTTCCTCCCTTCTCCTTTTCCTCCCTCCCTCTCTCCTTCCTTCCTTCCCTTCCTGCCTATTTTTTTTCTTTCTTTCCTTCAACACAGAGACTACTTTTATATTTTTGTTCCCTTCTAGCAGATCTTTTTGGGTAAAGATGGGGTTATAGCAGTTCAAATTCTGTATCATTACCATTTTCATTGGTAAACCCTGAACTATCTGGGGCTCATTTCAGGCTGTGACAGAATCAAAATTCTAAACATCTAGACTCAGAATTTTTTTTTTTCTGTATTTCAGTAGTTTACACATAATTTATTCAATAAGGACAGAAGTCAATTTTCAAACGATGAAATCATTATCATTATCAACCCAAATAATTGCTCTTTCAATCACTAAACAGAATTAAAAAAAATATTTTATTCATTTGAGACAGAAAGATACAGAGAGAGAGAGAGCATGAATAAGGGGAGAGGTAGAGGGAAGAGACAGAAGCAGACTCCCTGGTGAGCCAGGAGCTCAACATGGGACCCAATCCCAGGACCCTGAGATCATGACCTGAGTGGAAGGCAGACACTTAACCGCCTGAACCACACAGGCACCCCATAAATGAAATTCTATAAGCAGAAAAATGAAGAGCCCATGGCTTCTCATGTTAGTTCAGAATCACTTGGATTTGTATAACTATCATCATTATATCCATCCACAATGGCAGCCCTTGGTTTTTTAATTACTATTTTACATTCTTCTGTAGTTATATACAAGTGGTAGTGGTGATATGACATGTTTTTTGTTCTGAGTTTGTATCACATTTATGTTGTTTTTTGTTTTGTTTTGTTCCAGATTTGTATTATGGTTCTTTTTCCTAATTATTTTTGCCTTTTTTCTTTGAATCAATCATATATATATGATATCAAAGGGGCAGAGAATTGTGTGTTTGTCCAAAATAATATGAAATTATAGTATTACGCAGTTTTAAATGATGAATAAATGTGTTCTTTACTTTCAGCTTGCTTACTTTAATAATTTTAAGTCTATTCTATTTTCTTTTTTAAAGATTTTATTTATTTATTTGATAGACAGACATCACAAGCAGGTAGGGAAGCAGGCAGAGAGAGAGGAGGAAGCAGGGTCCCCGCTGAGCAGAGAGCCCGATGTGGGGCTCGATCCCAGGACCCTGGGATCATGACCCCAGCCAAAGGCAAAGGCTTTAACCCGCTGAGCCACCCAGGTGCCCCAAGTCTATTCTATTTTCTTTTATAAAATGTAAAAAAGTCCAGCATTTTGGCTATGTGTGTGTGTGTGTGTGTGTGTGTGTGTGTGTGTATCGTGGGAATCTCATAGTGATTTCTAGATATTAAGTGGTTTGTTCAATCTGTGAGGAGGCAGAACCAGAATTAAAACTCAGATCTCATGAGTCCTAATATGAATCTTCCTTGACTCACAGAGGATTATGTCCTGATAAATCCATGAGTTGAAAATGTATTGAATACAGCTAACCTATGGAACATGGTAGCTTAGCCTAGCCTGCTTTAAACATGCTCAGATTACTTACTTTAGACTATAATTGTGTAAAATCATCAAACACAAAGCCTATTATATAATCAAGTGTCAAATATCTTATGTAATTTGTCAAATACTAAATTGAAAGTGAAAAACAGAATGGTTGTATGGGCCCAGAATAGTGGGCAGTGTATAGGTTGTTTACCCTCATGATTGCGTGGCTGGCTACGAGCTTCCCAACATCATGAGAGGAGTGTCATACCACATATCACTAATCCTGGAAAAGATCAAAATTCAAAGTACAATTTCTACTGAGTGCATATCATTTTTGTACCATCATAAAGTCAAAAACTCCTAAGTTGAACCATCATAAGCTGGGGATGTCTGTATACTGATCTTTGTTCTCTACTATTCTCCCTTTTGTATAATTAACATACTCAGTTGATTGCCTTGGTCTCTGAAGTTTGAGTATAATAATTTCAAGGTGTGAGTTTAGCTTAACGTGAAAGTTGCAAAGGCACAGATCAGGAATGGTGGAGAACACTACAAATTTGGTAGTCACAAGGTGGGTCTTCTGTATCTGCTCAGCAATCAAGGTGTAAGTCTTGGAACTTAACAATTTATCATCACAATTTTTCCAAACAAAATTACGAAACAAAATATTTTATTAGGTTAAAATAAGTTTGGGTTAGTTTCTCCACCCCACTTCTTTCAAAAATTAACTATAATAATGAAGCTCATTTTCTTGTTATCATAAAATGATAGAGATGGAAAGTCACAAGTGTTCATTTATTTTACTCCCTTGAACTATGATAGTACAAAACTTATCCAAGTAGATGGATACCTACCCTGCTTTGAAATGACTTCATAATCTTAATTCAATTCCAGTAGACAGATATTTAGTTATGCTCTTATAGAGATTAGTAAGAGACGGTCTCCAAATTTTTACAGAGTTTAAAATTTGAAGAAATGTTATGATCAATCCTTTTTATTACAGGCAGATTATGATACTGGTCATCAAATAAATATTAAAAAATTTGTTCTGGAAAATCAGAGTGATAACAGCATCTGTAGCTTAGGGATATCAGGAAAGACTTCTTGGTGGAGGCATTAAGATGAACATTGAACACTGTAGAAATTCAAGGATGTGAGGTGGGGCTAAGGCCTTGAGTATCTAGAATGTGTGACCTGATCAGGGAAGAGGCAAAGTTCACAGTAGGGAAGTCCTGAGAGGTAAATCTGCACAGAGAACAGAGATAGAATGGAGACAAGCTTAAAGGCAAATTGAGAATTTATAATTTATTCGGTTGGACAGTTCTGGGCGATCAATGCAGGATCTTGAGCCAAAGAGCAATCCGATGAGAAGAATACTTTAGAAGGATCAATCTGGTGAGTTGTGTAACAGGAATCAAAAGAGAATGTGAGTGGGAAAAAAGTGGAAACTTTTCAGAGTGGAAAAAAGATGTGAGGAGGGTGGGGATAGAAGGGGATTTGGAGAGAAGTGGTTGATGACAAGAGATTCCCTCGACTTGGAAACTGATTTGAGAAAGGAGCAAAGGAGATAAAGTTAAAAAAAAAAAAAAAGAAAAAAGAAAAAAGAAAAAAAAAGAGACCCCTCCCTAATGTTTCTGGTGGGGGTGGGGCGGGAGGGGTGGGACTGGTAGGCTGGTAGCTCCCTGGGAAGAACAAAGAGGTCTGAGGGGGAGTTTTTGGGGAAAGGGTGAAGGTTGTGGATAGTGAATAAAAGATTGTTTTACATCTAAACTAAAAGCGGCATATGTCAGCTTAAACTACTGGACAAATAAAAGATTTAACACCTGACCTTTTGGTTTTCATGTGGCCTAGGGGATGGTGTTGCCTTTTGCTCATGGTCTGGATTTTATGAGCACGTCCTCACTGAAAAATAAGTAGGACTTTCTTGCAGTTGTAACAATATTCTAATTTCCCGAGCAGGGTTGTGTGTGGGGGAACAATAGCAACAATCCGATAGCAATACCGTGGACAACCGGTGGCCACAATGGTGGTGAGAAAATCCGGTAAGGACAGGGATTTCTCGGCCTTCTGTCGCTCACCATTGCATGAAATGCTGCGCATTATATTGCTTCCCGCCTGGTGACTCCATGCCAAACTTCAGCCGGCCCAGGGTCAGGGCTTGCTGGGGGTGCCGCCGGCTCCATTGTGTGTGCCGCACTGGGATCAAAGCATTCTTTCCCCTTCCTCATCTACCTCTTCTCCCTACTGCTTGTCTGCCTTCTCCTGCAGGGGGTCAGGCTGGCCACATTTGCACGTCTCAATGCCTAGCCCTTTTATACAAAGTTTTCTTTGTTAATCAGGAGAAGTACATGCAAATCCTCTCTATGTACAATGAACTTCTTTGAGAAGAAGGTGTGACAGTGATATAATGACCTGGTGAATTTTCAGGCAAGGAAAATCCAAATATCTTGATTTTATTTTCCAGAGATTAGTATTTGAGGGGTGTGCGTGTGTGTGTTTGTGGGTGTGGAGATGTGTGTCCTTTTGCCCACATTCTTCCTCTGGCAAATAGCGTCTCTGTGGAATAGAGTTCTTGAATTCTCTCCTTTTCCATGTTCATACTGGAATTATCCTTAATACTTGAGTGTCAGTGCCAGGAAGCTTTGTTTTTGTTGAAACTGCAGTATATGGAATCTGTGTGACCTCAGCCTGGTTGATAAGCTTTAATACCTCGTAACCTTGGTGTGTCACTCTGGCCGACCCTGGCTCAGGTCAGGAGGGGTACACGGGCCACCTCTCCGCTGTCATTGATGAAGCCAGATTGAACCGAAACATAGGTACTGCCCTCCTTCATGTTTCTCTGCAAGATATTAATAAAAACACAGTGGCTGTTCGTTCTATTCTTCACTTTTCCTTGTCACTGTTTCTTGCACCAATCAAGTAAACAGTTAGTAATCACTTAATTGAAGTACAGGTAAGTTTGGAAGCAGTCCTCTGAACAATCCAGCAGTCTTTGGATCCGGCTTGCACTTGAAGATCTTCTTGGACGACACACGAGGTAGTTACCAAACATCTGAGAAAAAGAGGGAAAACACAGAGGTCTGTGTTGTGTTTTATTTAATTTCTTTTTCTTTTGTTGGACGGTAAAAGCAAGAAGATGGTCCCTTTATTTGACCTCCTCTCCATGGGAATCGTAACTATAATGGGTTTAATTAACTATGTGGTATTGACGTAATTAGTTATCCTGGTGATTATACTTCTTTAATAAAAGCAGTTCATTTGAGATGCATTGGTGTTCTGGGGTGGCTGAGCCCCACACCCATATTTCATAACTGTCTAGACACTGGAACCATGTGCATATTTTACCAACAACCCTTGAGAGAGGTTATCTTGCATGGCTTAAGGTAATTGGGAACTAATGATTTTGCCCCCTGGTTTCAGACTCACTCTGAGCAGAGAGCAGAGGAACTGTCGGGGGAGGGGCAGCAGCTCATTCTGAGTAAACTGAAAAGGCGGGGGAAGGGCTGGGTCTTGGAAACCATATGCTCTTAGAACTGTTTCTCTTTAAGCTAGCAATCAGAAAGACAGTAACACCAGAGGGAATTTGGGTGTTTCATCTACCGGTGCACTGTATAAATACACTGAAAGAAATGTACACAGTGTATACAGACATATGCTCATATTAACAGGAATCCTGGCTGTACACATGTCTATTAACAGACACGTACTCCAATTCGGTATTAGAAGTAGATCGCTGCTTACATTTGGTCAGCAGGTGACTGGCAATGTTCCTTTCACACAGCGCAGAGGACAATGAAGTCAGACTGTATGGGAAAAAAATAGGGCAAATATAAAGGAAGAAACATATAATGCAAAAATTTCCATATGAACATGTCAATAATAATATCACAAGAAACCCCAAAGAAGAAGAGAACAAAAGCAAAAAGATTATCTAGCTGTGTCTGGACCCGTCCACAATTTAAAAAAAAAAAAATTGTGTCTGAACCCCCTTAGTCTCTTCACTATTCAAACTTGGGAAAGGGAGGAGGAGGGAGAACTGTGGGGGTGGGGGAGACAACGATACGGAGGGAGGGAGAGGGGTTAGAAACCAAGCTGAAATAGACTCTGCCGAGAAATAATAGGTTTTGAGCACAATCTCTTTTGCGGCTCGAAGTGCTATTTCTTTTCCAGTCTGTTTTATTTGACTATTTTTTTTTTCCCCCCCAAAGATGTGCTTTCCCCGTCACCTCTTCCCGCAGCTCTTTATCCTGCAGTGCGGAGCCGCCTCCCCTCCCTGTCTTCCAGTCTAGAGACACACACCGAAATCACCGCGGGCATTTGACTGCTTGATGCAGCGCGGGAAGGAACACCGGGGGTCATCCCAACAGCCAAACCCATAAACAAGCACCATCGCAAAACCCAACAAATGGAAGCGAAGTGCCTCGGTGGAGGTACCTGCCAACAAGACTTGTTCCTCTGCCACGAGGGATGCTCCGGCGAAAGCCTCCATCCCTCATTAAATCAATAAAATCAAATGTCCTTTATTTTAAGCCTCGGCACTATATTCCAGTGGCAAGGAGAGGGGCCCAGGCTTTTCATCTCATTGTTTCAAAACAGATCGTTTGGTTGGAATTGACAAAAGGTTCATTCCTTTACCTTTGTGGAAATGTCAGTAAAAAGGCAGGTGCTGGGCATTTGGACTCTTTTGCTCAGCAGAAGAAAAAAAGAGAGAGAGAGAGAGAGAGAGAGAGGGGAGGGGGAGATCTGTGACAGGCTAACTACATGTACTGAAGCTTTCTAAGACATTTTGTTTAGCTTGATATTGTGCAGCAGTGAGGAGAGAGGTAGGATCTATTGTGTCAGCTGCATGAATCACCGGATTGAAGTCTAACAGCCTCAGATCCTCTTTTATACAGTAGAGGGGAGATTAAAGCAGGGAGCTCATATGTCACAAAATAGAGGTACAATGCAGTTCTGGCTTGCTTAGTGCACTCAGCCAGCATTTGATCCAAATTTAGCCAAAGGAAATGAAGGAACGTGTGCTTGCTGCTATCAGCCAGGGAGGTGACAAATGTGGGGCTGTAATACCCAAATTCCTTTCCCGTTTCCAAAATGTCATCTCTCCTTTGTCAGCTTCATTATGATTGAATCTATGTATAGTCACAGACCAACTGGAAACAAACAAAAAACACCAAACCCTGGCTAAATTATTCTACACCTGCCTCTTCCTAAGCTGGGTAATTGATATGGAGCACAGGGAAGTTTCCTCTCCAGGACTTACAACCTCATTTGTTTAACAAGTATTTGCTGAATGCTACAGTATATTCTAGAAGCTGAAAGGGATACACAAGGGATCTAACACATATCTTGCTACTTCCAAAATCTTGCAGTCTGGCTAAGAAAGCAGGCAGATAGACAGACAGATAAATGCATACAGGCATGCTCCCAGGAACAAAGGCAACGGAGCGTTTTGTTTAATGAGTATCTGAGGGTGCATAAAGGAAAAGTGCTATAGGAATTCAGAAAGAGAGAACTCCGAGCGGAAATTTTTTTGAACACAGAGTAGAGAAAGGGGAACAGCTCATGCTTGGAGTACTGAGCCCTTTGAGAAATATCTTACGTGTGCTGCGTCATGAAACCTAGAGTGTGTACAGAGTTGTATTATTATCATCCCCATAGACAAAGAGACTGGAGCCCAGAGAGATAAGTAACTTGCCCAGAGTCACATGGGTAAAAGAGGCCGAGCAGGATTTTAAACTTTCAGCCTATTTACTCTTCACCACTTCCCCAACCTGCTTGGCAAAAGACTGGAAGGAAGGCTCTCTGAAGGAGGCATCGGCCTAGCATCTCTCCCCTTCCCCCTTGCTAAGTGATTTCTCCACTTGGCCTCACTGAAACTTCCAGCTCCTTAATCTCTGTTTCAGCTGAATTATCGGCCACTTTCTCTGTATTTAGATTTCCTTCCCTGGACAGACTTCATGGTCAAGTCAGTAATAAAACTTTATTTCTAGAAGAAATTTAAGTGGTGGCTTGCTTATGGCCAAGTAGGTTCTTATTTACAGACATGAGATCAAAATTTGTCTTTTGAATCCCAGCCCCATGACCCTTCTGTGGGTTTTGCCACACCGATTACACCCCTGCTATTTGCTTTTCTTCTTGCTTTCTAGAGAGGACCTCCGGCAAGATGGAGGTCCAAGCAGTTCTGGTCATCTGCACGTCAAGGCCCCCAATGACAAGTGAGCAGTCACATCTGCTCCCTGACAGGGCTAGGCATCTCTTTCTGAGACTCTCAGGAGCCATTCCAGGCATTCTCTCTTTCCAAGTCCTCAATACAATTGGTAAATGATCTCCTTTTACATCCTAGTGAAAACACTGACATCAGCTGACATGGGATATCACCTTTTCACCTGAGTAAATTCTCCCTCCCCACTCCCAACTCCCTCACTGCCCAAAAGCCGGAAGAGCTGCCCCTCAAAGGCTTCCCTGCACCAACTTGTAGGATTGCTGAGGGGTTGCTTTGGGGGCTGGCATCCCTCTTAGCTTTCAGGGTTCCCCTCATTCTGTTTCAGAAGTCCAGGGTCCGTATACTATCCTACATTCTTCAGTGAAAATCTGAACTCAGAGAAAGGCCTAAGAAACATGGACTTGTAAAAATCTTTAAGGCTCAATATTATTTTCCTCAGCACAGGAGTTTTTAAAATTTTTACATAATAGGATCAAGGATCCACATATCAAAGAAACACATTTATAATTGTGCGATCTCAGGCACCATGGAAAAGGACTAAGGCATTTGGGGATCAAAGGCCATCAAATCACATCACCTCATGGGTGGGTCATCTCTGTTTGTACATGCACAGCCTGCACTGCTGATTAGCTCGAAGCCAAATCTTCGAACTGAAGAGACTCTCCCCTTCCTTTTACATCAGGACGGACCTTGTTCTTGTGATTTTCTGGCACTTTTTCTGGCTTTTTTTCTTCTCTACGTCTTCATTTTCCATGGCTGAGGATACGTAAGTTTATTCAACTTGATAATTCTTCCTTTGATTCTGTTGCATATGCTGAATGGTTGCTTTTCTCCCCTCTTTTACTGACCAGACTTTAAGTGCATCTTCTATACATTCTCTGCCTCTGTGTCTGAGTGACTGCTTAGTTTTAAAAAAGCTTGATTACTTCAGATCAACAAAATTTCTTATCCTGATACCAGATACTAAGTTCCAATTCTTTCTGATGTCTTTGGAAATTCAGCTCTTCTAATAATCTTGTCTTTTAGAATAATCACTCTCAATCCCATCGGTCCCTCAATTCCTTTTAGAACAAATGCTTTGAATGCTGCTTTAAATCCTGAAATAAACGCATTGACAATGTAACTTTTTTACTCATGTAATTTTAATAATTCAACAGAGTGCCTAAAATATATATAAAACATAGAATTAAAGGAAAGTGATTTATAATAAAATAATATACATCTATATATGGAATTATCATTAATACAATAGATACAAACGCAGGTTGATAGAAATGTGATTCCAGCATCATTAGCAGCACCACCATCCAAAATATGATTCATGAACTGATGATGAAGAAACTTTGATAAAGGTTTCAATAAAGAAAAATAAAGAGCCACCTGGGTGGCTCAGTTGGTTAAACATTGGACTTTTCATTTCTGCTCAGGTCATGATCTCCGTCGTGAGCCTGAGTCTCATGTTAGGCTCCAGACTGGGAATGAAGCCTGCTTGAGATTCTCTCTCTCTCTCTCAATCTCCCACCTCACTCATGCACTCTCTCTCTCTTAAAAAAAAAAAAATATTATAAAGAAGAAAAATTAAGAACGACATAGTAGTTATGTATTTAACAACATGCAAAACCCTACGTATTTTCATGAAATAGATTAGGTCCTACCCTGAAATAATGTAAGCTTTTTTTTTACATGTATGAATGTTCATGAATCATTCAAAAGTTTGTTTAATGCAAGATAATTCTTTATGATGTGTGACTGTGTCAATCATTGCAGGATGCCTAGCATTCCTCCCCCAACTCCCATCACTACATACAATGTAAAAATATCCTCCACTATCTCCGTCAACCCCAAATTTCTAAAATGCCCCTTCCTGGGTGGCGTGGTGCAGCATTCTAGGTTATCTCCTCTCCAGCTAGTGGCATTTCTCTTTTCCTTCTCACGTATCTGATCCCTTTTTTCCTTTGGGTGGGCTGTTTCCCCTTTCTCCTTGTAGTTTTAACTGCGGCCAGTCTTCAAGGTCCTCGCTTACCTATTACACCAGCCCCCCTCCCCCCACCTCTTTCCCTACCTTTTGCTTTGCTTTCTTGAGACATCATTTATATCCAGTATGGTTGACTGATTTGAAGTGTGCACTTAAATGTACACAGCTGTGCAGCCATTACTGCAATCCTGATATAGAATATTTCTATCACTCTAAGAGGTTTCTTCTGCTTCTTTACTTAATCTCCTTTCCACGAACCTAGCCCCTGCCCATCACTCATCAGTCTTCTGTGCCTAGAGTTTCACCTGCTATAGGATTTCTTATAAGTTTAATCATACAGCATTTAGTGTTCGAGGTCTGGCTCCTTTAACTCAACAAAATATTTTAGATAACCATCTGTGTTGTGGATGTTTTACTGATTTGTTCTGAACAGCTAAAAATATATATTTTTATTTCTCTTGGGTAAATACCTATAAGAGGTATGGTCGATACATGTTGTAAGTATATATTTTAATCATAAGACATTGCTTTCAATCTCTTTCAAAGTGGGTGCACCATTTTGAACTCATGCAAGCAATGCATGAGTTCCAGCCTACAACCTCATCAACTCTAGGTATTATCAATTCTTTTGAATTGGAGCAATAGTAGTGGGCTTATGGTGGTATCTCATTGTGGCTTTAATTTACATTTTTTCTAATGCTAACTGATGTTGAGTATCAGTTCACGTGTTTTTTTTCTTTTTTTTCAATGTGAATCCTTTGTGAGCTGTATGTTTTGAAAATATTTGTTGTAGATAATATATAATTGGGTATAACATTTTTATCCTCTCTGACATATTTGCCTTTTAGTTGGAGCACTTAGATCATTTTCATCCAATATACTTATCAATTGATTGAATTTAAAACATCTTGCTTTTTTTTTTCTTTTTATTTCAATTTTTCCTTATCCCTGCCCACCCCACCCCTACTTTTTTTTTTTCCTGTTTTCTTCTGTTGGAATATTTTTATGAATCTTTTTTATTTGTATAGTTGGCTTTTTAGTTATAATTCTGCCTGAATATTTTTTTAAATATACCTTTTGATAATTAATTTTCTCAACCTTTATTTGTCTGAAAAAAGTCTTTACTTCATTTTTACATTTGATTGATATTTTTGCTGGATATAGAATTCTAGGTTTACAGTTTTTGTTTGTTGTTTGTTTGTTTTGTTTTTTATTCCTTAGAGTACTTTATTGGTATCACGTCTATTGATGAGAAGTTATCGGTCTTCATTGTGCTTGTTCCTCTCTCCATAATGTGCCTTTTCTTCTCTGACTGCTTTTAGATTTTCTCTCATTCACTGGTTATCAGCAATTTGATTATAAATCCTTTGGTGTGGTTTTCTTATAATTCTTCTTGGTGGTCATTGACCTCGGATTTGTGGATCTCTGTAGTTTATAATTTTCATCAAATTTGGAGCTTTGGGGGGCCAGTAGTTCTTAAAATATTTTTTAGTATCCCTTCTCTTTTGGGTACTCCAATTACATGTATGTTCATTTGTTTGATATTGTCCTGCAAATTGCTGAAGCCCTGTCTTTTGAGGGTTTTTTAAAGGCTTGTATTCTTTTTTTCTATTCGTTTTGGATAGTTACATCTTTGAGTTAGTGATCTTTTCCTCTACAATATTTATCTATTATTAATCTCATTGGGTGTGTTTTTTATTTCAGATATAGTATTTTTCACCTCTTGAAATTTGGGGTTTATTTTAATTTTTATTGTTTTGTTCTTAACAGGCTATTTTTAGAACAGTTTTAGGTTTACTGCAATATTGAACAGAAGGTACAGAGATTTACCATATATCTTCTACCCCTGCACATGCATACGGGTTTGTTTTTTAAGTCACTTTCATGCTTTATATAGAGAATATATACATATGTTTAAAATATACGTGTGTGTGTGTGTATGTGTGTGTGTGTGTGTGTGTGTATGAGTTATTATAAATTCCTGGTCTCTTAATTCTTTTACATGTGTGAAATCTGTGTATGTTTATATTAATTTATTTTTTCTACTGGTTGTGGGTCATTTTGTTCTTTTCATTTTTTTTTAGATCAGACAATTTTCAATTAGATATCATATATTATGAATATTATATTAATAAATGTTTTCTACTTTTCTTGATGCACATTTACTAGAATCAAATTGGTAGCTTAGGCTTCATTTGAAACTTTTTGGGGGTTTGGTGGGGTGAAATCAAGAGCACACTTCAGTCTAAGACCAATATTCTGATAATCTAAGGCTACTCCTGAACTGTAAGAACACTAGCTCATGTTCTGCATCTATCTACATTGGGTGGTGGGGATATTAACCATGCTTGGTTTTGTGTGAGCACTGGTTGTTGCTTAACCTACTAATTTCCAGTAGATTTTTCTTCAGCCTTTGGTAGTTTCTGCTCTGTATGTGCAGAGAGCACTCCCACAAGTACTTGGGGGGCTCTCTCTGTAGTCCTTGGAACAATCTCTTTGCACCTTCCTCTCTGATATTATGAACTATAGATTTTAGCCACTTTGGCCTCTCTTAACTACAGGCAGAAATGTGGGGGCAATTGTAGGGTTCACTTAATTTGTTTCCTTTTTTTCAGGGATCATAGTCTTAAAATGTGTGCTGTCAAATGTTTCAGAATTCTTGCTTCATATTATTTAATTGTTTAAGATAAGAGTATAAATCTGATACCTGTTTATTCATCATGGTCAGAAGAAAATTTCTCAACTATTCCTGAAGGACCTATCATTCAAACAACACATTATTTGCCTTTGTGGAGCTAAGACCCAAAGATTAATCTCAATCTATGACCTCCTATTTGGCCCTATTGTTAGATTTCTAACTGCCTGTTAGTCAATTCCACATGAGTTTCTTTCTTTCCCTTGTCAAAATTGATAACCTCTTTCTATTTTCCTAGTGTCCACCAAAGGCACTAATATATATATATATATATATATATATATATATATATATATATATTTATATATATATATATATTTTTTTTAACCAGATATTCACGGTCTTAGTATTAAAGTTATTTTGAACTCTTATGCTTCTTCACTTCCCATGGATCATCTGTCACTAAATCCTACAGATTCCTTTAAAATTTCACATCTGTCATGGGCACCTGAATGGCTCAGTCGATGACACATCTGACTCTTGATCTCAGCTCAGGTCATGATCTCAGGGTCCTGAGAAAGAGTCCTATTTTGGGATCCACGCTTAGCGGGGAGTCTCTTTGAGATTTCTCTCCCTCTCTATTGCTGTCTTCTCCCCATCACTCACATGCAGTCTCTCTCTCTAAAAATAAACCTTTAAAAAATGTTTTCACATATGTTTTACTGTCTCTATACCTTTTCCACCACTGTAGTCAAGAACTTTGTCACCTTGTGTTTTTAATATGCAAATATTTTGTAATTCTTTCTCTGCTCTAGTTTCTCCGCACATCAGTTCAATGGCACAAAATATTATCCATTGCCTGAACATGCTTACAAATTAAAGGGTAGAGACTTATACCAAAATATTTGACATTAAATAATTCAGCTCTGACCAGCTTCTTATAGCTTTTATTCCAGTCCTAACTTTATCTTCTATTTCCCACAAAATGCCCACAACGTTCTAGCACATGGTGTCTCCTCAGTTCCTGTAAAATCCAGTTTAATTTCCACTTACAATAGAAAGATTTTAACATGGATATTTCTCTAATATCTGGATTGATATTTTTTTCTTTCTATGCATATCAGCATTTAATCACATAGTGTTGTAGAAGATTAGTACTTGCCTGAGTGTGATCTCCTAAATATTCCATTCATTTTATTCCCATCCATGCTGTCAGAGCATGTTCAGCAGGCAAGAGACCAACCTCTGACCTTCCAACTTCCAACCTTCAGTTAAGCATACAACTTCTTTCTTTATGCTGTATTACCTTTCCTGCCTACATTTTTTTTTTCTAATTAAGTTCTGTATTATGGAGCTAAATGAATCAAACTGAGAAAGTTAAGAAAGAAAGGAGGAAAAAAGGGAACTTTCACTTCTTTGTAACAAGAAAGTAAGGAGAGTTCTTTTTATAGTTAGGTACAGATAAAAAGTACAGATATATAGATGAAGATCTGCTGAAGTACTATAAATATAATTCCAAAAAGATCTCCAAACCTTTTTCAGGTAATTGTAGTGACATGAATATGTATCTATATACCAAGGATCCTATTGTTAAGCACTTTATTCTGGGAAGAAGTATCGATATAGTGATTAAGAGTATGAGGGTGCTCATAAGCTTCTCTGGGTTCAGATATCAGGTCTGAAGCTTGTGAGATATGTGACTGTAGACAATTTGTTCTCTGTTCTTTGACTTCTTCGTGTATAAGATGGAGATAGTATTAATCCTTACTTCACAGAATCATGGTGAGGTTTAAGTGAGATAATCTGTGTCAAGTGGGCTAATGGCAGGAAATTATGTTTGGTAATCTTTTCAAATCTGTTGTTAATTAACAAAGAGAAAAAAGTTTTGCCTGAGATGGTTAGAGTTTCATTCTTTTGATTCAGAAGAAGATTTAATTCTGGCTACGATGCAAAGATTTTGACTGTTGAAAGCAACAGCTGGGTTAGGCATCAGAAATTCACCATCAGTGAAATTGAGTTCATTTAACTTAGACAAGTTTTTGACTGAGCTTTGTCCATGTGTTCTTTTTTTCACAAATATTCTCCTTCAACTACACTTGTCCAGTCCCACAAATTCCAGCAAATTTCAAATCCACAACCCAGTGTGTGGTATATATAGATTGATCTATCTATTTTTCTATGTATCTTTAGAAAGATTAATTGCTTTGAATCTCAGTCAACACACAATTGATCTGACAAAATTGATTTGTCAATTGATTTGAAAAAAAGAAAGAAAAATGTAATCAAAATGGTTATTTAGGTACATGAAAAAATTCTATAATACTTCCTTAGATTTTCCTCTTTTTACTTCTAACTTCAAACAAACATGCTTGTGCAGATGTAGTAATATATAGCTAACCCTACCATTATCTGTGGTATCTTCAGACTGGCTTCTGCTTATCTTGTATCTATCATAATCTCTTATCAAGAAAATGAGTGTTCATCTAAGTAAGCATCTGTCCACTGATCCATTAGTAGCACCTTGACAACATAATCATAATTCTAACCAGAAGGAGTTTAGTAGAGGCTGTTTCAATCAGGAATTCAACATTTTAGAGAGGCATAATGTTTACCAGAAAAGACATCTAGGTCAGAATTCATCACCTCTAATTTTCAGATTCCTAATTTTGTTCTCATCTCACATTGTTCCATCAAACCATCATCAAGCAACACTGATTAAGTATTCCCCCAGCTTACAACAGTGTTAGAATTCTGATGATGTAAATTAATTGGCTATGGTTTCAGTCATTTGGAAATTATCTGAAAGGTATTGCTTCCAAGCCTCTTCATATTTTAATTTTTAACCAGGTTAAATGTTAAAATATGTAATAAACTCCAATTTAATAATAGTCTTATTTTTATTTAGTTAGATTATAGTTAAAACTTAGGGTGTTTTTTAAATAATTTTACAGGTCTTTCATTATTCAGGGATGTAAAACTTGACTGTTCATAGTCAGTGTATAAAATTGGTGTACAAAAGTTGATCAAGAGATGTATTAGAAATAATAATTTTAGAAGAATAAAATTCCAAATTTGGGACTGATCAAATAAAGTCTAAATCAGGTGCATTTTGGTGGTATATCAAAAAATTGTTACTGCCACTTTAACTTAGGCATTATTTTATGCATAAGATAGACTATATAGAGTTAAAGACAGTGTGGTTGGGATTTATTGGTAATTAAACATCTATTGGTCTTTATTATGTGCCAATCACTTTTTTTCCTATACATTATTTCATTTATTTCCCATCACAATTTATTAATTATTATTTTTGCCATGATTTAGATAGGAAATGAGGTTAAATTAATGGCAGATCAAGGATTCTATGCAGTTCTGTCCAATCCTGATGGCCGAACATGACAGTGCATTGTGTATGTGAATATCGTCTATCTCTAGTGGTATAGCAGAAATAAGGTCAAGAATGGCCGTGCTACACTATGGGGTAGATAATACTAACTCATATTCATAAGATGATATATAGTTTACATGGCATAGTCACATTTTATTTATTTTTAATTTCTTTATTTCCTTCAAACCTCATTATATTACTGTGAGATAGTGTTATTATTACCATATCCATTATAAATGAGGAAATTGAGAATGAGGAGTGTTGAATAAATTGCCTAAGTTTGTACAGCTGGTAAGACACAGATCCAAGATAAAACTCGGGCCTCTAACCTAAGGTCCCCTTAGTATATCCACTAGACTTCAGTGCTTCTAAATGTAAACATAACAGCTATCAAAATCAAGCATGTGTGTGCCTACCTGGACTAAATAGAAACTTAAGTTGCTGTTGTTTATTTCCCTCTTGTAAATAAATATATCAAAAGACAATCCTGGTAGACTTTGGGCTACATGGCACCTAAAATATTCCATGAGAAAGTTTTTTAAAAATCTCTGAATTATGAAAATAAAGTATTTGTATACACTAAGCCTGACATAGAGAAGATCAACATCTGGTAAGGATATTGTAATTGGAAAATTAAAATGGGAAGAGAGAATATTTAAAGAGAAATGTCACTGCAGAGTCCTTCACATGCATTCCACAAAAGAGTTAAGAGGGATATATAACTAAAAAGAAAACACCATCAGATTTCCAAAGCACAGGATTTAGCTGTAACTGTTTTATCTAGAGATAGGCCAGATATTTTTTCCTTTCTCATGATTTATAAGGTACTAGAAATAACTTTCCTGTCTAGATTATTTTTGCCATTTGCAGTGACTGCTGTCTTCATCATTAGACTTTATTTTTATGGATTGGAGGTATTATCTCCAAGAAAATTCATAAAAGTGTCCACTTGCCTCCATGGAAATCTATATTGTATATAAATCATTATGAAATTATTTTTAATCACAACTAGTAAGGGAGAAGAGTACATTGCACTAATGTGAGGAAAAGTACACAGAAAAGCTAGAAAGCTATGCCATTCTATTGGAAGGAGAGGCCCAATTTTGGTGCTGGGAGACCATCATTCATTCACTTAGTCATTCAACAAACGCACAAAGAGGTCCTGCCATATATAAGATGCTGTCCTAGGTGCTGAGATACAGCTCCACCAGCTATGAGCTCGTGTTCTCATAGCAACTTGAAAAGAGCAGGGTAGCAGTACGTGCTGTCTCTCTTCCCCCGTCCTCCCAAGCTCTCTGAAAGACATCGTCAAGTCACCAAACCTAAAGTATTTTGGGTCAAATGTATTTCACCTGAAAAAACAAGCAATAAAAAAATACTGATTCTGGAAAGAATACATTTTTGGAAGACACCTTGACTTCTTTTTCCTCTGGGAAGAGTAATGGGTTTCAGGATGCAGAACAGCAAAAAGTAATAGAATAGATTCAAAACATTAGAGCAGAGAATATGTTTGAGAAAGATATTCCACAATCAGGCATATTATCCCAGAAACCAATGAGGGCTTAAGCAATGTGAAATGATACCTCTTACCCTTGAGAGATTCCCCAGATTAACTCAGGTTCTTGTTATGCCAGTATTATTTCTGATACAGCAGTTGCACAGGTGGCAAAATGTCTTTTGCTAACAGGACCGATTCACCATAAGAATTTCACTCATGGGGGATATTTCCCCTGCTTTTCTTTGTCCAAGGAGATAGGGAGAACATGAGATGGAGAATCAGAAGGGGAGACACAGACTCCCTAAATTTTGAGAATGGAATTTTATACGCTTGAAAAGAAGTATATGGTACAATAAATATAGTTTAGAAGAACAGTTCATCAAGTATGGTCTGGGGACTCTTGGGGCTCCTCCAGACTGTTTTGGGATGACATGCTATCAAAACTCTTTTTATAATAAGATCAAAATGTCATCTGCTCTTTTCATTCATTGTCTCGTAAATGGTTGTTGGAATTTTCCAGTGGCTTGACAAGATGTTTGATATCATAACAGATGGAATGTGGAAGTAGATGAGGATCCAGTTACTTCTATTATGCAAGACACTTAAAGTTTTTGTAGAAATGTAAAATAATGCCACATTTCTAACTATTTTTTTTAAAATGTAGCTGTTTTGTAAAAATATGTTATAGGTGATGTGCTTGCTAGAGCTCTTTTAAGACAAATTAGTTTAATTTTTTTACATTATGTTTAATTTCTGTTTTGATGTACATAACATATAACATACAGAGATACAAGCTCCTTGGAGTCCTCAAGAATTTTTAAGATCACAAAGGGGTCCCGAGACCAAAAAAAAAAGAGAGAGAGAGAGAGAGAATTGGTGCCTTATTGTATTAAAGGAAAATAATTTTTCAGACATTCGTTAGAGTGTAAAAGAAGAAAATTAATAAATTAATTAATAAATTAATAAATTAGCTTTTGTTTTTCCTTAAAAGTAGATTGAAAAAAGAAGAAAGAGTGAGAAACAGAAATGGAAGCTCTATATTCCGTGGAATTATGGAAAACCTAAAATTCTGATCTAAAACATTTGAAGAAGAATGGCTAAGTACAGTGAAATTTAGATTAGCATAAGAGAAGAGAAAGTGACACCAGAAGATGACTGCTGCTGAATGCATTGGGCCAAGATGGCAGAATACACAATTCTCCTAATAGGTAGTACATCTTAATTTATCTTCTATTGTGATATAATTCATATGCCATAGAATTCATCTTTTGAAAGTGTACGATTCATTGGTTTTAGTACATTCACAAGTTTGTGTTACCATCACCACTATCTAATTCTAGAATATTTTTGTCACCCAAAGAAACCTGTACCTGTTAGCTGGCATACCTCATTCTCCCCAACCTCTAATCTACTTTCCACCTCTGTGGATTTGTTATTCTGGACATTTTATATAAATGGTATCATATAATATGTAACCTTTGTGTCTGGATTATTTTATTACAATATATTATATTACAACATATTCAAAATTCATCCATGTTGTGGTATGTGTCAGTTTGTCATTCTTTTTTTGGCAAAATAATATTCTATTGTATGGATATACCACAAATTGTCTATCCATTTATTGGTCAGTGGACATTTGGGTTGTTTCTTGGTTTTGTTTTGTTTGTTTTGTTTTACTCTTAAGAATAATGCTACTATGTGAATTTGAGTCTGAATTTTTCCATGGACATGTTTTAATTCTCTTGTGTATGCATCTAGGTATGGATTTTCTGAATCTTATGATAAGTCTGTTTAACTGTTTGGGAACTGCTAAACTGTTTCCAGAGCATCTATGTCATTTTACATTTCTGAGCGATGTATGAGAGTTCCAATTTCTTTGCATCCTCACCAACACTTATCCATCTTTTAAATTATAGGCATCCAGGGCACCTGGGTGGCTCAGTAGGTTTAAGCCTCTGCCTTCAGCTCAGGTCATGATCTCAAGGTCCTGGGATCGAGCCCCTTGTCAGGCTCTCTGCTTAGCAGGGAGCCTACTTCCCCTCTCTGCCTGCCTTTCTGCCTACTTATGGTCTCTCTCTGTCAAATAAATAAATAAAATATTAAAAAAAATAAATTATAGGCATCCTTGTGGGTGTGAAGCAGTACTTTTTGTTTGTGTTTATTTTACTTTTTGTTTGTGTTTCCCTCTTCTCATGTGTTTATCGGTCATTTATATATCCTGTTCAGAGAAATATCTATTCAAATGCTTTGTCTATTTAAAAAAATTTGTTGTCTTTTTATTGCTGAGTTATAGGAGTTTTTATATATTTTAGATATTGTTCATTTATTAGATATATGACAGTAAATATTTTGTACCATTTTTGAGTTGTCTTTTCACTTGTTTGATGCTGTCCTTTAATACACAAAGTTTTACACTTTCATGAAGTCCAACTTAAAGTTTTTCTTTGGGGGCACCTGGGTGGCTCAGTGGTTAAACATCCAACTCTTAGTTTTGACTCAGGTCATGATCTTAAGGTGGTGAGATCCAGCCCTGTGTGAAGCTCCACACACAGTGTTGAGTCTGTTTGAGATTCTCTCTCTTCCTTTCCCTTGCTCCCTCCCCCAAATAAATAAGTAAATCTTTTTTAAAAATGAAGTTTTTCTTTTGTTACTTTGCTTCTGGTATCATATCTAAAAAAAAAATCACTACTTAATCCAAAATTATAAAGAATTTATGCCTATGTTTTCTTCTAAGAACTATGCACTTTCAGCTATATAGATTTAGATCTTTGATCCATTTTAAGTTGGTGTATATGGTATGAGTTAGGGGTTCAACTCTATGATTTTGGATTTGGATATCTATTATTTCCAGTACCATTTGTTGAAAAGACTATTCTTTCCCCCATTGAATTATCTTGTCACCATTGCCAAAAATCAAATGATCATAAATATAAGGATTTCCCCCTCTATACTCTTTATTCTAGTCCATTGACTTATATACCAGTGTTATATTATCTTGATTACTGTTGCATTGTGATAAATTTTGAAATGAGGAAATATGAGTCCTCCCACTTTGTTCTTTTCAGGATTGTTTTGGCTATTCTGAGTCCCTTGAATTTCCAAATAAATTTTTAAGATCAGTGTATCCATTTCTACAAAAAAGAGCAGCCAGGATTTTGATAGGCATTTCATTGAATCTCTATTGGGGATTATTGCTATTTTATCAATCTTGTGGTTTATCCTTTATCCTATTAACACAGTTTATTACATTGATTAATTTTCATATGATAAACAAATCTTGCATTGCTGGGATAAATTTTATTTCATAGCGTATAACTTTTTGTGTGTTTCTGTATTTAATTAGTATTTTGTGGAAGATCTTCGTGTCTATATTCCCAAAGTTTATTGAGCTGTAGTATTCTTGTAGTCTTCAGGTTTGGAATCCAGATAATACTTACTTCATAGAATGAATTGGAAGGTTTACCTTCTCTTCTATTTTTTGGAAGCATTCCCTTTGTGTGTGTGAAGAATTGGTATCAATTATTTCTTAAATATTTGGTGGAATTCACCACTGAAACCATCTCATTCTAAGATTTCTTTTTTCCCCTGTGGGAAATTTTGGATTACTAATTTAATTCAAATCTCTTTGCTTATTATAGTTCTTTTAAAAATTTTTATTTATTCTTTATTTTTTAAAGATTTTATTTATTGCAAGGGAGAGAGAGAGAGGCAGAGAACACAGCAGGGGGAGAGGAAGAGGGAGAAGCAGGCTATCTGCTGAGCAGGGAGCTGGGATGCAGAACATGATCCTCAGACCCTGGGATCATGACCTGAGCCAAAGGCGTATGCTTAACCAACTGAGCCACACAGGTTCCCCATTGAAAATTTTTTATTTATTCTTTAGTAAGTTTCAGCAGCTTATCTCTTTCTCAGAATTAGTCTGTTTCATCTAGGTTATCTAATTTGTTACTAAACAATTTTTCTCATAATCTGTTATTTCTGTATGGTCAGTAGTAATGTCTCCCTTTTCATTCCCGATCTTTGTAATTTCAATTTTCACTCCCCTTTCTTGGTCAATCTACCTAAAAGTTTTTAGTTTTGTTAGTTGACTTTTTCAAAGAACAAACTTGGATTCATTGGTTTTCTCTCCATTTTTTAATTTATTTTTCCCATGATATTTATTATTTGCTTCCTACAACTTTACTGGCATCTCGTTTATTCTTCAAATTTACCTCTAAACAATACTTTAGCTATAGCTCATACATTTTGTTATGCTTGCATTTTCATTCATCTCAAAGTACTTTCTTTTTTTCTTTAATTTTATCTATTTATTTAATTGGGAGAGAGAGAGACAGCGAGAGAGGGAACATAAGCAAGAGGAGTGTGAGAGTGAGAAGCAGGCTTCCCAGGGAGCAGGTAACCTGATGTTGGGCTCAATCCCAGGACCCTGGGATCATGACCTGAGCTGAAGGCAGAGACTTAATGGTTGAGCCACCCAGGTGCCCCTCAAAATGCTTTCTCATATCCCTTGTGACTTCTTCCTTGACCATTTTTTTCTTTTCTGGCATATTGTTTAATTTATGTAATTGTGAGTGTCCCCAATTTTCTTCTGCTATTAATTTCTAGTTCATTGCTATTTGTATGATTCCAATATTTGTACAATTATTGTCTTATTTTAGACCTAACCTATAGGGAATGTTCTGTGTGCACTGAGAAAAAATATGTATCCTGCTATTTTTAGGTGGAGTGTTCTAAAGATGTCTATAAGACTTGTTGATTAATAGTGTTGTTCAAGTCTTACTTGTTGATCTTCCATGTAGTTGTTCTATCCCTTATCGAAAGTGAGTTACTGAAAGCTTCAAATATTATTGTTGACTTCTCTTTTTCTACCTTCAGTTTTGTCAATTTTTACTTTATGCATTTTGGGATTCTTTTGGTAAGTGAATATATGTTTATTTAAGTTGTATCTTCTTGATAGATTGAACTATCATTATAAAATTGTCCTTTTTTTGTTTTCAGTAATCATTTTTGTCTTCAAGTAAATGTTATCTGATAATTATGTCTCCTATAGATGGCATGTACTTGGATCATATTTTTAGTCTACTCTGCCAATCTTTGACCTTAGATGGGCATATTTAATCTACTTGTAGTTAATTTAGTTATTGATAAGGTGTGATTTACATCTGGCATTTTTCTATTTGTCTGCCATGTGTCTTATGTCTTTTTATTCCTCTTTTCCCTTTTCTATTCTTCATTTCACTGCGAGTTCCTCAGAAGTCTATTGACTGTTTTTTTCTCTCTGGCTTATGGTCCGTACTTGCTTGTCATTTTGGGTGTCTCACAATTTTTGTTTAGAAACAAAAGATATATCCTAAATATTCCCTTCTTCAGAGTTTGTTGTTGTTTATTTGTTTTCTGAATGACTCAACTGACCTAACTCTGTAAAGTCAGCATTCTCTGCTGGGTGTGGCGACTGAGTCTGTTGGGTTAGATTAGTGATCAGCAAATGACTGGACAGAGATTTCTACATGTAGAATAAATACAAGAAATGTGTAAGATATCTATAAAGAAATTTGGGGCATTTTCCTGAGTGATGTAAAGACTTAAAGTGAACCTCACAATATTTTTAGATAGGAAGATCAATATAATATAAATATCAGGGTTTTTTTTAAGTAAATATAACACAATAGCAGTAAAATGTCAAGATGATTTTGGAGGATCTAGACAACATGAATCTTGAATTCATATTAAAAAACAAATAAGTAGACAAAATTCTGAATAAAAAAATAACATAAAATGTGGTTATCTAAATTATAACTATGTGGTTATGGTAATAAAAAAAATGGGTAGATAGATCAATAGAACAGAAATAAAAGTCCAGAAATACTTCAGTGCACAGCCCAACATCTCATTTCAGTGGAAATGCACAAATTGAATAAAGTATTGAGTTTTTATTATTGAATAAATTGTGTTTAAAAAAAGGATAGCCATTTGGAAATAAATAATAAATTATAAATATTATAATTTAAAATTATAATATTTTATATAATATATAATAAATTAAAATTATAAATTCATTTTAATAATAAATTATAAATATATAATTCTGACATACTCTACAACAGGAATGAACAGAGTGGCAAGAATTTTTAAGTAAGATATAGATTTCAATAATCACAAAAAGATAAAGATTGAAAGATTATTTGGCATTAAAATTATGCTTAGAGGAAAATCAACATTAATCAAATTAAAAAACAAAAAAGAGAGGAGGAGTCAAGATGGCGGAGAAGTAGCAGGCTAAGACTACTTCAGCTAGCAGGAATCAGCTAGATAGCTTATCTAAAGATTGCAAACACCTGCAAATCCATCGGCAGATGGAAGAGAAGAAGAACAGCAATTCTAGAAACAGAAAAACAACCACTTTGTGAAAGGTAGGACTGGTGGAGAAGTGAATCCAAAGCGACGGGGAAGATAGACCCCAGGGGGAGGGGCCGGCTCCCGGCAAGCGGCGGAGCAACGGAGCACAAAATCAGGACTTTTAAAAGTCTGTTCCGCTGAGGGACATTGCTCCAGAGGCTAAACCGGGGTGAAGCCCACGCGGGATCGGCATGGCCTCAGGTCTCGCAGGGTCACAGAAGGATCGGGGGTGTCTGAATGTTGCAGAGCCTGCGGATATTGGAACGGGAAAGCCGGCTACAGAGACAGAGCCGACAGTAAGCTCAGCTCTGTGTTGCCTTAAACCGGTCGCAGGATCGGTGAGCTCAGAGCGCGGCCGGAGGTTAGGCAGACGGGAGTTACTAGGATCTGTTCACTGAGGGCGCACTGGGGAGCGGGGCCCCGGGCTCTCCGCTCCTCTGAGCCGGAGACCAGGAGGCCGCCATTTGTATTCCCGTCCTCCGGAACTCTACGGAAAGCGCTCAGGGAACAAAAGCTCCTGAAAGCAAAGCCTAGCGGATCACTCAGCCCGGCCCCTGGTAAGGGTGGTGTAATTCCGCCTGGGGCAAAGACACTTGAGAATCACTACAACAGGCCCCTCCCCCAGAAGATCAACAAGAAATCCAGGCAAGACCAAGTTCACCTACCAAGGAGTGCAGTTTCAATACCAAGGAGAGCAGCAGAATTCCAGAGGAGGAGAAAACAAACCATGGAACTCATGGCTTTCTCCCTGTGATTTTTTGGTCTTGCAGTTAATTTAATTTTTTTCTTTTTCATTTTTTTCTCTTCTTCTGCTAAAATATTTCTTAACTTTTACCCTTTTCTTTTTTAACCTTTTTTAACTAGTTTACCTAATATATATATATATATTTTTTTTCTTTTTTATACTTTTCTTTATTCATTTTCTTTTTTTAATTCTTTTTTTTTTTCTTTCTTTATTTTTGAATCTCTTTTTATCCCCAAATCAGAAGAGATCCCAATCGGTGCCTGTAATAAAATATTTTCTTTAAACATAAAAAAAAAAAAAAAGAGATCCCAATCTCTTCAATCTCTTTTTTAATTCTTTTTTTAATTCTTGATTGAATTTTTAACTCAATCTCTTTTTTTAATTCTTTTTTTTTCTTTCTTTCTTTTTGAACCTCTTTTTATCCCCAAATCAGTGGAGATCCCAATCAGAAGAGATTGGGAGACCCAATCAGAGGAGATCCCAATCAGAGGAGATCCCTCACCCAATCGTGAGGGGGCAGAAATCCCCCCTCACGATTTGGGATCTCTTCTGATTTAGTTAAAACATATTTTCCTGGGATTGTTGCCACCCTATTAGTATTTTACTTGCTCCTTCATATACTCTTAGCTGGACAAAATGACAAGGCAGAAAAATTCACAACAAAAAAAAGAACAAGAGGCAGTACCAAAGGCTAGCGACCTAATCAATACAGACATTGGTAATATGTCAGATCTAGAGTTCAAAATGACAATTCTCAAGGTTCTAGCCGGGCTTGAAAAAGGCATGGAAGATATTAGAGAAACCCTCCCCAGAGATATAAAAGCCCTTTCTGGAGAAATAAAAGAACTAAAATCTAACCAAGTTGAAATCAAAAAAGCTATTAATGAGGTTCAATCAAAAATGGAGGCTCTCACTGCTAGGATAAATGAGGCAGAAGAAAGAATTAGCGATATAGAAGACCAAATGACAGAGAATAAAGAAGCTGAGCAAAAGAGGGACAAACAGCTACTGGACCATGAGGGGAGAATTCGAGAGATAAGTGACACCATAAGATGAAACAACATTAGAATAATTGGGATTCCAGAAGAAGAAGAAAGAGAGAGAGGAGCAGAAGGTGTATTGGAGAGAATTATTGGGGAGAATTTCCCCAATATGGCAAAGGGAACGAGCATCAAAATTCAAGAGGTTCAGAGAATGCCCCTCAAAATCAATAAGAATAGGCCCACACCCCATCACCTAATGGTAAAATTTACAAGCCTCAGTGACAAAGAGAAAATCCTGAAAGCAGCCCGGGAAAAGAAGTCTGTAACATACAATGGTAAAAGTATTAGATTGGCAGCTGACTTATCCACAGAGACCTGGCAGGCCAGAAAGAGCTGGCATGATATTTTCAGAGCACTAAACGAGAAAAACATGCAGCCAAGAATACTATATCCAGCTAGGCTATCATTGAAAATAGAAGGAGAGATTAAAAGCTTCCAGGACAAACAAAAACTGAAAGAATTTGCAAACACCAAACCAGCTCTACAGGAAATACTGAAAGGGGTCCTCTAAGCAAAGAGAGAGTCTACAAGTGGTAGATCAGAAAGGAACAGAGACAATATACAGTAACAGTCACCTTACAGGCAATACAATGGCACTAAAATTATATCTCTCAATAGTTACACTGAATGTTAATGGGCTAAATGCCCCAATCAAAAGACACAGGGTATCAGAATGGATAAAAAAACAAAACCCATCTATATGTTGCCTCCAAGAAACTCATTTTAAGCCTGAAGACACCTCCAGATTTAAAGTGAGGGGGTGGAAAAGAATTTACCATGCTAATGGACATCAGAAGAAAGCAGGAGTGGCAATCCTTATATCAGATCAATTAGATTTTAAGCCAAAGACTATAATAAGAGATGAGGAAGGACACTATATCATACTCAAAGGCTCTGTCCAACAAGAAGATCTAACAATTTTAAATATCTATGCCCCCAACGTGGGAGCAGTCAACTATATAAACCAATTAATAACAAATTCAAAGAAACACATCAACAATAATACAATAATAGTAGGGGAATTTAACACTCCCCTCACTGAAATGGACAGATCATACAAACAAAAGATCAACAGGGAAATAAAGGCCTTAAATGATACACTGGATGAGATGGACATCACAGATCTATTCAGAACATTTCATCCCAAAGCAACAGAATACACATTCTTCTCTAGTGCACATGGAACATTCTCCAGAATAGATCACATCCTCGGTCCTAAATCAGGACTCAACCAGTATCAAAAGATTGGGATCATTCCCTGCATATTTTCAGACCACAATGCTCTGAAGCTAGAACTCAACCACAAGAGGAAGTTTGGAAAGTACCCAAATACATGGAGACTAAACAGCATCCTTCTAAAGAATGAATGGGTCAACCGGGAAATTAAAGAAGAATTGAAAAAAATCATGGAAACAAATGATAATGAAAACACAACTGTTCAAAATCTGTGAGACGCAACAAAGGCAGTCCTGAGAGGATAATATAAAGCAATACAAGCCTTTCTCAAGAAACAAGAAAGGTCTCAAGTACACAACCTAACCCTACACCTAAAGGAACTGGAGAAAGAACAAGAAAGAAACCCTAAGCACAGCAGGAGAAGAGAAATCATAAAGATCAGAGCAGAAATCAATGAAATAGAAACCAAAAAAACAATAGAACAAATCAACGAAACTAGGAGCTGGTTCTTTGAAAGAATTAATAAAATTGATAAACCCCTGGCCAGACTTATCAAAAAGAAAAGAGAAAGGACCCAAATAAATAAAATCATGAATGAAAGAGGAGAGATCACAACTAACACCAAAGAAATAAAAACTATTATAAGAACATACTATGAGTAACTCTACGCCAACAAATTTGACAATCTGGAAGAAATGGATGCATTCCTAGAAACATATAAACTACCAAAATTGAACCAGGAAGAAATAGAAAGCCTGAACAGACCCATAACCAGTAAGGAGATTGAAACAGTCATTAAAAATCTCCAAACAAACAAAAGCCCAGGGCCAGACGGCTTCCCGGGGGAATTCTACCAAACATTTAAAGAACTAATTCCTATTCTCCTGAAACTGTTCCAAAAAATAGAAATGGAAGGAAAACTTCCAAACTCATTTTATGAGGCCAGCATCACCTTGATCCCAAAACCAGACAAGGATCCCATCAAAAAAGAGAGCTATAGACCAATATCCTTGATGAACACAGATGCGAAAATTCTCACCAAAATACTAGCCAATAGGATTCAATAGTACATTAAAAGGATTATTCACCACGACCAAGTGGGATTTATCCCAGGGCTGCAAGGTTGGTTCAACATCCGCAAATCAGTCAATGTGATACAACATATCAATAAAAGAAAGAACAAGAACCATATGATACTCTCTATAGATGCTGAAAAAGCATTTGACAAAGTACAGCATCCCTTCCTGATCAAAACTCTTCAAAGTGTAGGGAAAGAGGGCACATACCTCAATATCATCAAAGCCATCTATGAAAAACCCACCTCAAATATCATTCTCAATGGAGAAAAACTGAAAGCTTTTCCACTAAGGTCAGGAACACGGCAGGGATGTCCATTATCACCACTGCTATTCAACATAGTACTAGAAGTCCTAGCCTCAGCAATCAGACAACAAAAGGAAATTAAAGGCATCCAAATCGGCAAAGAAGAAGTCAAATTATCACTCTTCGCAGATGATATGATACTCTATGTGGAAAACCCAAAAGACTCCACTCCAAAACTGCTAGAACTTGTACAGGAATTCAGTAAAGTGTCAGGATATAAGATCAATGCACAGAAATCAGTTGCATTTCTCTACACCAACAACAAGACAGAAGAAAGAAAAATTAAGGAGTCAATCCCATTTACAATTGCACCCCAAACCATAAGATACCTAGGAATAAACCTAACCAAAGAGGCTAAGAATCTATACTCAGAAAACTATAAAGTACTCATGAAAGAAATTGAGGAAGACACAGAGATATGGAAAAATGTTCCATGCTCCTGGATTGGAAGAATAAATACTGTGAAAATGTCTATGCTACCTAAAGCAATCTACAAATTTAATGCAATTCCTATCAAAGTACCATCCATCTTTTTCAAAGAAATGGAACAAATAATTTTAAAATTTATATGGAACCAGAAAAACCTAGAATAGCCAAAGGGATATTGAAAAAGAAAGCCAAAGTTGGTGGCATCACAATTCCGGACTTCAAGCTCTATTACAAAGCTGTCATCATCAAGACAGCATGGTACTGGCACAAAAACAGACACATAGATCAATGGAACAAAATAGAGAGCCCAGAAATAGACCCTCATCTCTATGGTCAACTAATCTTTGACAAAGCAGGAAAGAATATTCAATGGAAAAAAGACAGCCTCTTTAATAAATGGTGTTGGGAAAATTGGACAGCCACATGCAGAAAAATGAAATTGGACCATTTCCTTACACCACACACAAAAATAGACTCAAAATGGATTAAGGACCTCAATGTGAGAAAGGAATCCATCAAAATCCTTGAGGAGAACACAGGCAGCAACCTCTTCCACCTCAGCCGCAGCAACATCTTCCTAGGAACATCGCCAAAGGCAAGGGAAGCAAAGGCAAAAATGAACTATTGGGATTTCATCAAGATCAAAAGCTTTTGCACAGCAAAGGAAACAGTTAACAAAATCAAAAGACAACTGACAGAATGGGAGAAGATATTTGCAAACAACATATCAGATAAAGGACTAGTGTCCAAAATCTATAAAGAACTTAGCAAACTCAACACCCAAAACCAAATAATCCAATCAAGAAATGGGCAGAGGACACGAACAGACATTTCTGCAAAGAAGACTTCGAGATAGCCAACAGACACATGAAAAAGTGCTCCATATCACTCGGCATCAGGGAAATATAAATCAAAACCACAATGAGATATCACCTCACACCAGTCAGAATGGCTAAAATCCACAAGTCAGGAAATGACAGATGCTGGCGAGGATGTGGAAAAAGGGGAACCCTCCTACACTGTTGGTGGGAATGCAAGCCAGTGCAACCACTCTGGAAAAAAGCATGGAGGTTCCTCAAAATGTTGAAAATAGAACTGC
Source organism: Neogale vison (assembly GCF_020171115.1). Taxonomy (NCBI): domain Eukaryota; kingdom Metazoa; phylum Chordata; class Mammalia; order Carnivora; family Mustelidae; genus Neogale; species Neogale vison. The sequence goes on along the minus strand of NC_058091.1, from coordinate 62,296,109 downwards.
CCTATGACCCAGCAATTGCGCTACTGGGTATTTACCCTAAAGATACAAATGTAGTGATCCAAAGGGGCACGTGCACCTGAATGTTTATAGCAGCAATGTCCACAATAGCCAAACTATGGAAAGAACCTAGATGTCCATCAACAGATGAATGGATCAAGAAGATGTGGTATATATACACAATGGAATACTATGCAGCCATCAAAAGAAACGAAATCTTGCCATTTGCGACAACATGGATGGAACTAGAGCGTATCATGCTTAGCGAAATAAGTCAAGCGGAGAAAGACAACTATCATATGATCTCCCTGATATGAGGAAGTGGTGATGCAACATGGGGGCTTAAGTGGGTAGGAGAAGAATCCATGAAACAAGATGGGATAGGGAGGGAGACAAACCATACATGACTCTTAATCTCACGAAACAAACTGTGGGTTGCTGGGGGGAGGGGGGTTGGGAGAAGGGGGGTAGGGTTATGGACATTGGGGAGGGTATGTGCTTTTGGGTAAATTGGAAGGGGAGGTGAACCATGAGAGACTATGGACTCTGAAAAACAATCTGAGGGCTTTGAAGTGGCGGGGGGGGGTGGGAGGTTGGGGTACCAGGTGGTGGGTATTATAGAGGCCACGGCTTGCATGGAGCACTGTGTGTGGTGGAAAAATAATGAATACTGTTTTTCTGAAAATAAATGAATTGGAAAAAAAAACAAAACAAAACAAAAAAGAAACTTGTAGAAAACATTTTACCATTTATAATTTCTATAATGTATTTAGAAAATTTAAAAAAATCAATAACCCAATTAAAGTGAGTGAGGAATATAAGGAAAAATTCAAAGAAAAGAAAATAGAATTGGCTTTTAAAGATGTGACTAGGTACTCAACTTACTCAGAAGAGAAATGCAAATAAACACAACAATAAAAACCATCTTTTACCTATCAGATTGGCAAGGAGCAAATATTTCATAACACTTGTTAGCATGGGTGTGAGAAAACTGGTATGTTTCTGGTGGGAGTGTGAATTAGGACAGCTCTTACTGATCACAACCTGGCAATATTTATACAAATTATTAAAACAAATACCTTTTAGTTTGGCAGTTACACCTTTAAGAATGTACCTAACAAATATGTGTACACATTTGTGAAATAACACACCTACAGAGTTATTCAGTACAGCATTGTTGATAATAACAAAACAATAATAACAACTTGAATATCTGCTTACAGGAGTCTGAATAAATTACATACAAAGATTGCTATACAACTGTGAAAGGAAAGAAAGAATTAAAAAGAAGAAAAGAAAAAAAAAGGAAAGAAAGGAAAAGAAACCCTTTATACATTAGTACAGATCTCCAACATAAATTTAAAATATACAAAATCCAAAGTCAGAATAGTATGTATAGAGTGTGTCACTATTTATGTAAAGAGGGAAAATAATAAATATTTTTACTGCTGTACATCAGGGAAAATACAGAACTACATTCACTGTAGGAATGGGGACTGGATTGAGAGTCCTGGGGGATAGAGCTTTCGCTGCTTAAAGTTTAAACACTTAAACACTGTTCACGCATTACCTATTCAAAATGTAAACCGAGAGCTCATAAACAATTACAACCACCACTAAACAATAAATAGAAGGGAAAAAATAAAAACCTTAGATCCAAAAAATAAAAACCTTAGATCCTTACATTTTGGAGGCAGATAAAATTATTAGACACAGCTAAAAATACAATTAGGGAAAGCAGACATTTGATTAAAAATGAGCAAAATCGGGGTGCCTGGGTTATTCAGTGGTTAAGCGTCTGCCTTTGGCTCAGGTCATGATCCCAGTGTCCTGGGATCAAGCCCCGCATCGGGACCCCTCCTCGGCGGGAAGCCTGCTTTCCCTATCCTAATTCCCCTGCTTGTGTTCTCTCTCTCTCTCTCTCTGTCGCTGAGTCTCTCTATGTCAAATAAATAAATAAATAAATAAATAAAATCTTTTAAAAGAAAATTTCAAAGAATTAGTAGAAAAATGTGAAAACCTCTGCAGTATCAACAGATGGGAAACTGTCAATATCCAGTAAAAAGACAAAATTTCCACTAATACCTTAAAAAATTTCCTGGAATAATTGAAGACATTCTCCAGCTGAGAGAAAACATGTTACAGGAAAAACTGATGTAGGTTGGTTAACGCCAAGTCTTTCCTGAGAAAAATTATTGAATGTAACCATATCAGAACAGTCCTGTGAGCCTCAGGCAAAGGCAGGAAAAATAGAGCCTGATATTTAGGGAGGAAAAACAGTAAGATTGGATTTAAACTTCTCCAGAATCACATCCAGTGCTAGCAACTATGGAGCAATATCTACAAAGTTTTAATGAAAAAGAACATCATCATACTTTATGTCCAGCTATACCACTGTGCAATAATAAAAACCGGTGGAAAATATTGTCAAACATACAAGAAATCAAGAAATATTGTTTCCATAAACATTCTTGTAAAAACTACTGGAGGACAGACTTCAGCCAACCAAAATATGAATTTAAAGTCAAGATACATGGAGTCATGGTGAGTAGTGAATCCGTTTAAACATTCAGCTAATGCTAACAACTGTGGGAATTATGCTTATGGAACTAACTATGACAATTTTACACCATGAAATTGTAGAAATGTTATAACTAATAAAAGCAGAAGGGTGAGAAAATGAGAGGAAGGAGCATATGTAGTTAACATGGCTTAGAGAAGGTCATATTTCATAATGTTTTTAAAAGTGAACTATGAAAATATGGTGAACTTGGAGGAAAATAAGACTGGGACATGACTTGTTCTAATATTAGCTGTGTTCTAATATTAGCCTATTAGGAAGATTTCTTCTCCCTGTCTTTGGTGCATGATTTTAAAAATTTTATATATGAATCTCTAATGGTTTCCACAGTATCTTCTTATGATAGAAGCCAAATAACGGGTTTCTGCCTATCTCAGAAGTCTAATGACCAGATCTTAATCAAGTGAAGATTTCTCTCATGCAAAATGTTGAGTTGTGATCCAGTAATTCCACTTCTGGGTATATATCAAAAAATTGAAAGCACAGGGCTGAAGAGGAATTTGTACATCTAGGATCGTCGAAGCATTGTTCACAATGACTAAGACATGGTGGCAAATGAAGTGTCCATCGATGTATGAACAGACTTTTTTTGAATGTGATATATACATACAATAAATATTATTCAGCCTTCACAAATAAGGAAATTCCGACATATGCTACAACAGGAATGAATCTTGAGGGCATTATGCTTAGTGAAACAAGCCAGTCTCAAAAAGACAAATTCTGCATGATCCCACTTATATGAGGTACTTAAACTAGTCAGAAGCAGAGGGACAGAAAGTAGAATGGTGATTGCCATGGGCCAGGATTAGGGAATAATTGAGAGTTTGTATTTAATGGATATAGTTGAATTATGGAGATAGTGATGATGCTTGCACAATCTTATGAATATATTTAATACCACCTAATTGTACCCTGAAAAATGATTAACATGTTAAATTTTATGTTATGTATATTTTACTATAATATATATATATTTTTAAGTTCAAGGTTAGGCTGTTATATTTGTCAAGCCTCCTAGCTGGAAACATCAGAATCCACTCTACCTAGCTACACAAGAAGGGTGGCTCATGGAATCCTTGGAAGGACCAGTGTTACAAGAAGCAAACTAAGCCTTCAGGAAAGAAACTTCTAAAGAATGTCCCAATTCTGGCCTGATAAAGAAGTTCCTGCCACCATCCCCAGATTCCTGGGTGATACTTCATAGACCAGTCAGCTCCAGTTTTGTAACTGGGGTGAGGATACACTTTTGGCTCAGATCTTGGGTATTGCTTGGTTGAGGATATTGGAGAGTCTATACTGGTGCTCAAGGCAATTCCAGACAAAATTCCCAGGTGTAATTCAGAACACTCACACTACCTGCAACCCTCAGAGGTTAACCCTGACTTTAATATCCAACATGATGGAGCATAGCTCTGTGAATTTATTTCTATGTTCTTCTGGTCAGATTATTCTGCAATCTGCTTCCTACTTTCAATATCCTTCAGCGTCTGCTTTCTTCACTCACCGCCTGACTCCTATTCTTGCATTACTCTTAGGCACCACTAATCCAAGATGTAGGGTATCCCTGAGGCTTACCTGAAGGTTTGAAGACAGTACAGAGCAGAAAATAATTTCACCATTAACAGAAGGCATAGACCATACTTTTTACTACAGTTTTGTGATTGGTGAGGTTATTTAACCAATAAAGCAGAATTATTTTCAAATTTGATGTCAGATAGTGTAGTAGAAATGTCCTGAGCATCTTCCATCTTGGGGACGTTCTCACTGGTCACATTCCTCCACCTGCTGCTCTCTCGACCTTGCTGCTCGCTCTCACCTCTGTCTCAACGACCTTTTCTCAGCAATTCCTACTATTCATGTGCCTCTTATTCTCTTGCATGTGCTGCCAATAGGAACTTAATCTTCCTGATTATCTTTTTGTTTTACAGTTTTCTTCCAAATCATGTCTTAGGGAGGGGGGTTTATTTTTCACACCATAGTAGATTCATTGAATTATTTAAAAAAAAATAAATTTTCCTTCCTCATACAAGTTACACCCTCCTACCTCTGTAAATAAAAGACCTATATCCAGATTTTTTTTTTGTAATAGAGCTACTTTGCCCTCCCCCACATAGTAATATTAAAAAATTAGTGGTAGCGATTGAATGGAAAACTCAAAAAGGGAGAAAAGATGAAATTAAGATTCGATTTTAATAATTTTTGACTTGTATACACAAAACTAGTAGTACATTTGCTGAAAGTCATTGATGGACTTCAGTGTATATTTTATTCCTTGAATTCTGGAAATCAAACTAAATTCATTCCTTTTGATCCTATTTTTATGTATGTAGCCATCTTTCTTTGATCTGATATAGTAACGTCTTCAAATAAAGTCCCTGCTACTTTTCTGGTAATATGGGCAGATTGCCGAAATCTGTAAAATGAAACTAAAATGAGCATCACCATCACCATATCCACATTTTGCTAGTTCTCTAAGACTGGCATTAAGTATGGGACACTCAATATATTGGCAGTAAAATGGGACTTTATCCAAAAAAAAAAAAAAGACAAACCTAGTCATAATCCATGATGATAAATATGGAAGCTGATCTTCATTTTACTTTGGGGCCAGGAAACAGGCAGGATGCAGCTGACATTTCTTAAGCCCTTCCCTGTTTTGCTCAAAAAGAACCTGGAGTAGACTAAAAACTATTGCCCATGTATCAGCAGATTAAAGAGATCAAATTTTTTCTTTGTTTTATTATTTGTATATTTATCAGCGAAAAGAAACTTTGATGCTCTGGAGATTCGTACTCTTCCCACTTTTGGTAGTTTGGCTGAGGGTTGGCTCAGCACGCTTGAGTTAGACTTATCCAAAAATAGGATAGCAGTCACAGGCTGAAAAAGCACCATTTTTAAATACTTCTCCAACCATTGCTACATAGTGTATTGTGGAGTGGGGGATCCTTTCTACTAGAATGCTAGCCATGGGATGTAAATAAGGATCATTTGTGACTGTTCTAAGTGGCAAGATCATGGAGGTCAGGTGACTGTGTGCACTCTACTATTTCTCTGCTTGTAATTTCTCACCATCCCAATAAGTCCTATATCCATACCATGTGGCACCAGTCATTTGTATCTGTCACCCGCTTTGGGCAACAATATTTCACAAATATTTACTGAGTGACTACTTTATTCCAGACACTGTTTTAATTCTTGAGATACTTCAGTGAACAAAACAGAGTTCTGTCCTTCGGGAGCTAAATTCTGGTGGGTGGGGGACAAAACAATAAGTGTGACAGGGAAATTATATAATATGTTAAAAAATAACAGTGTTGGGACGCCTGGGTGGCTCAGTTGGTTAAACAGCTGCCTTCAGCTCGGGTCATGATCTCAGCGTCGTGGGATCGAGTCCCGAATCGGGCTCCTTCCTCGGGAGGGAGGCTGCTTCTTCCCCTGCCTCTGCCTGCCATTCTGTCTGCCTTGCTCGCTCTCTACCCCCCTCTCTCTCTGATAAATAAATAAAATCTTAAAAAAAAACAAAACAGTGTTTTGGAAAATGGAGATGTAGAACAGGGTAAGTGGGTATCAGGTGTTGATGTCAGAATTGGGAAACAGGGATTGATATGTAGCTCTGCTATGAAGAAAATGTAGTATCCATAAATTCTTTAAGGTAGACTTGGTGGAGTTTTTTTCATCCATGTAGCCCTTATGAATAGTAGGTGGCTGAAAACTGCTCATCAACTTTTGCGTTGCAGTTAAGAATACAAAAAATGATCTGTCAGGTCTTACACGTAAGTCACATTACCTCAGCACTTTCCTAACTCAAGGACATTCCTCTGCTTCTGTGAAAAAATACCTGGCGCCTACTTATTTTAAGGAAACCTCATTAGGAAATAATGTTCTATGCCATCACTTTCAATTTCATTAATGTCTCCATTGAAGACTGGGTCACGGTGCTGTTTCCGGCATCTGGCAAAACACTGCAGACAGCTGAAGAGCAGTTGGCCACTACTCACCCAGAAGTAGAGGATTCAACAAACCATCAGTCTATGTTTCAAAATGGATACAGTTCTTGTTGACAAAAAGAAAAGAAACACAGATTTTGCAAAGAATTGGAATGTCTTTTTATATGGTAGCTTTGAAGACTGAGTTCTGTTTGAATTGTGACAATAAGGAGGTATAACTGCTGCTCCTAATCTTCACCTTTATGTTGCCTGTATGAAGATGTGAACAGACAGCTGATGAGCTTTCAGTCAGCCTCCGTTTTAATTAGAGATTATGCCGCTGTACCTGAATGGCCCCAAATTCAGTGGTTTAAAAAAGATAAGTCTCTTTTTGCTTTCAAGCAAAACGTGAGGAGTTTAAGTGATAGGGAAAGATCTGCCATCATCTGGGCATTTTCTAAGCCTGCATGATCAAGTTCAAGGTTCTGTCATGTTCTGAGTTCCAGCTAGCAGGTAGGAGAAAGAGAGCAGAAAAAAGTCACAGACAATATTTGAAAATTCAGACCTGGAAAAGGCAGACATCACTTCCCCTAACAAGGCTTTTGTGAGGAAATGTATCTTTTGCCCATATCTACCTGCAAGGGAGGCTGGGAAACAGAGAGCAGCAATGCAGTCATGGGCTAATTTATGGAAGAAGAGAAGAATGTATTTTCGTGGGCAATTTGCAGTTTTCCTCCACAATCTCTGAATCAGTATAGTATAAGAATGAAGGTTTTATGTTAGAATACATTCATGCATGTGGAAAGGCCATTATAGGATTATGCCAAGAAAAAGCTATACCCATCATGCTTATACCTGGTGTTCCTTTGGAAGCTCTTACAAAGCAACTTAAAAAGTGGTTTGGTAAACACTGCTGATTTTCAGATAATTCCCTTAAAGGTTACAAGAGGGTCTACACATGAAGAATAAACTCAGAAAATTCACGATACACCAAAAAAAAAAAAGAAAGAAAAGAAAGAAAAACCCTTCTAATTTGACTCCATTCATCTAATTTGGGAAGGGCACTCAACTGCTTCAAAGTCCTTGATGTCATGCCTCTTAGTTGATGTAGAGGACAATGACTCCATTTTTTTCTTCCTTTGCAAAAGGACAGGTAGAAATCACTGTCAAATTTATCCTATTTATATTGCTATATTTGTAAGATAATTTAGGGATGGAAGAAAATCTTGACAAAATATTGCTGGAAATCATATGGCTCAACTTAGTGAATCACACTGTTGGCTGACAAATTATTTCTTGGTTGTAAAAGTACTCCAGTTGTTTTTTGCTCCCTAAGGCTGATCTTGACAAACTGTGACTTTCATTGATCCTTGGTGTGGAGTACTTTAGATGACCTGGTTCAATAATGAAAATTAAAACCAACAAAGACTGGTTTGGCAGGCAAGAGAGACATCATCGTGGAATGAATGCATTGAGAGTTTAACCAGATGATAATCCTCCAGCTCATTTCAATATTTTTTTCTTTATAAGTCCATAAGATTTTAATCTGGAATGACCAAGTAGAAGTATTCATTCAGAATAATTATACACAGATAAAAGAAACATCAATTCAAAAGCAAATCTACGTGGTATTAAAAATAGAAGTGATACCTAGGTCCCTTTATTAACATCTGTTTGCTCAGAATGTCTAATAAGAGACAAAACTCTATTTTTATATGCAACTTTATAACAGGCAGACAAAATGATCTCCAAAAGAGCAAATAATGTATTTGTGGAATAAAAGGAATGTAGTGGAAAAGCATTATCACTAGACTGCTCCCAATTTATGGACATTGTTGAGTCATTTGTCTCTGGAGCCCAGTTTCCTCTTTGGTTTAAAATGGGAGACAATTATGCTTATTTTTCTCAAATATCATGACAATCCAATGAGGTAATGCAAGTGAACATGTCCTGTAAAGCATAAAATGCTGTGCACATATGAAGTTTATTTTATTTTCTGTAATTCTAGGACAAATGATTTCTTAAATTGTATCATTGCTGTGCCCTGAATTGTTATTAGGCTGAATATGACTTTCACTTACCCTGTTCGACTGTGTCCACAGTTTTCTCTCACCTCACCTGCTATTCCTGTTCTGTCTATGCTACCCCCCTCCCTGTCAAAATCCTATTTCTCTTATTCCCCAAATGCTAATGCTAGCACCATCTCTCTGCCTACCAGATAAGGAACACTGTCTATTTGTGTTCCCTTGTTAATCTATTGACCTTTAACTACAGTTGCTTTTCATTAAGAGAGGGCATGTACTTTGAGGCAAACATTTTCCACTGGTTTAATTTTAGCTGTAGGAGAGAGAGGAGGTATATCACCAAAAGAGGTGACATACACAGAGAGGAGGAGAAAGACACTCTACAGCACATTCCTCTGGTATCAGCTGGTATTTAATTTCTGTAGCAAAGAGCTATGCTGTACTGTTTTTATGGAAAATATGGAAAGACGTAAAACAATAGAGCATTTCAGCACTCTCCCAGGAGGGTACACTGCTGGAACGTTCGGAGCACAAAATAAAAATCATCTTGAATAGAGGTGTTTCACAGGGTATTTATTAGGATCCCAATTCTACCAGTTTTTAACTGAATAACTTTGGGCACATCAAAAGCTTTCTGAACCTCATTTTCCTTCTCTGTTTGGAAGGGATAACTGTGATTTTTCATATGTGTTTATGATGAGAATTAAAAGTAGTACTGCAGGTCAAAAGCTCTGGTCTAAAGTGAGTGTTTAATACACATTATTTACTTGTACATTTATAAGCAATAACTTTATTTATTTATGAATCTATAGCTCTAAGTGGATATTGGCCATCTGCCTTTACTGAGCTCCTGAGAGCTCAAAAAAGAGGCACACTTCATTTGCGGAAGACTTAAGCTATGGATACATGCAGTATCTTATGAGTACTGGAGTTCAGACTCCTAGGAAAGTGAGATTTACTTCTGCATCATCCATGACTGGCAGACATCCAGCCTCTGATTAAACTGAACAGGGACAGGATGCTCACTCGCTATCAAAGCAGTTCATTCATTTTTAGAACAACTCTCAATATTAGAAAGACCTTGCTTATAGTCCATCGAAATCTACCTCTCCAGAATTCTACCTGTTAATCCTACGTCCTTTAGTACTATAAAGAATGAAGTTGAATCACCATGTTGGTGATGGTGATTTTCATGCAACACCTGTTAAAACACTGAAGACAATATCGTGTTAGACTTAAGTCTTTTCTTGTTTTAATTCTTAAATCGATTATCTTATGATTGAATTTGCAACCCTTTACTAAGCCTAGTTACCCTAGGTGGTTTTTTTTTTTTTAATTTTATCATTTTTTTCTTTATAATGTATCGGAACCAGGTTGGAACACAGCACTGTGTGTGTGGGTCAAATACAATGGGCCTCTTTTCTTTTTTAATTGGCACATAAATGTAATCTTTAAGTTTGCAGTCTATATTTACACTCCACTAGGAGCACCACATGCTTTTTATTCAAAACAGGACACTTTTGAGAGTGGAAGATGTGTTATTAGCAATTACACTTGGGAAACAGACCTATACCAGGATTATTAAGGCTAACAAGGACAAGTTGTCATCCTACATCAAAAGTGTCCTCCCCTTCTGTTACATTCTCTTTCTCTCTCTCTTTTTAAATTCTCACCTAAATGGCCTCTTCTCTAGTTTACTGTGGCAGTTCATGGAATTTTATGCAATTTCATAAGTCTTGGTCTATTGTATTATACTCTAATTACTTTTAATAAATATACTTTTGTAAACCCAATGTTCATTTCTCTATTTCAAATCTCATTAACACACCAGGTTTGTGTACTGTCTTTTGTAAACATTTCAAGTTGCCTTCTTAGAGCATTCTCTATACATTAGAATATAATAATCTGAAACTGTTAATATTACCCTGGTGTTCTACTTTTCTGTGGAAAATATGCTTTACTCTTGAAAACATATGCTTCCCATATATATCTGCTGCTTTTGATTATTCCCAGCTTCATCAATTTATCTGAGTAATTGTCTCTCTTTTTCAAATGTCGGGTTAACACTTTTCAGATCAAGCCTACAAATAATTATATTAAATTACTTTTGTTTAATACTTCATACATTGCAAATTGCATTTGTTTAATACTTCATATGTTGCAAAATTGCTTTTATATTTGCATTTGAGTGTTCCAATAACTCTTGAGAAAGGCTGAAGAAGTATAATTATTTCTTCTTTATAGAAGAAGAAATGCATGACTTAAATCCAGATTTTTTATTGCTATTCTGGTGTTCTGATGCCACAATGTTCTTTTTCTTTGTTATCATTCATTAAATACTCTCAACCTTTGGCCTGCTTTTATCTAATGGCCTTCTGAAAAAAATTAATAGTTATTCAACATCATCTAAGTATTTTAATTTATTAAATCATGAAATTCAACTTGAAGAAAATTTACAAATAGTCCATGGAACTTCATATTTTTTTAAAAAATATTTATTTATTTTAGAGAGAGAATAGGGAGGAGGGGGAGTGTGAGAAGGAGAGAATCTCAAGCAGACTCCTGCTGAGCATGGAGCCCAATGCTGGACTCACAACCCTGAGATCATGATCTGAGCTGAAATCAAGGGTGGGTCACTCAACCAACTGAACCATCCAAGCACCCCAGGTCGGCACCTTTTTGTCTTTCTCCTCAAGGAATCAAAATCATCAGATACAGATTGTCTCTCCTGATATGTATTTTGCCTTATTATTTGTCCCCTTTATTATTTGCTTCATGTGAATAAGAAAAACTGGTAGAGTTTGGTAGGTTCAGAAAGTAAAGCAAGATTTCCACCAGATGTTATACATTATTGTATGTCTACATTATTTTATATCATGTTGACACATGAACCAGTCTAAATTAATTTTCTGAGATTCCCTGTCACTATTAGACCATGGAGATACCTATTTCATTTCAAAGGTATCTTGAACTTGTTAAGCATTCTTAATGTTGTGTGAACCCAGCAACATATTTCTTTAGAAGATCCTGGTTCACCTCATTGGGAAAGTTTCTCATGCCCAATATGTGGATCTAATCACACATGTTTCCTCCCCCTCTTTTTTACATTATTCTGTTCTCCAAAGTCTTGAGGTTAATTTCACTTTCTTCAGTTCATTTTGGTCTTTTTTTCTGTTTTCTCTGTAGCAACCTTTCATATTTTCTAATACATCAAAAAACAGAAACTTTCCTCCAATGTTCATCTTTTTTTCCAAGAGCTATGTTATCTACAATACAAGTTATAGTATAGTTTCCTTCCTGCTGGCCTTTAAGACCAGATGTTGCAGTGAGGACGAGTAGTGGAGATGACCCAGGCTTCCTCAAAAGAGACCTTTAATCTGAATGTTCCAGATCTTTTTCTTACTCATTCTTTTTCATCTCCCTGCTGCCACTGTTCAGTTTTGTTTTTTGGGAAAGATTGGAACCCCAGAGAGAGAAATATGATCACTTTATCTCAAGAATAGTATACTCATGAATACTCTCTTTATGACTCCAAGTCCAGTTCTGATCCATGAAAAGTGAACAGTGTGGCCTTGGACTGGGAGTCCAAATCCCAGCTCTCACAAATTAGCCATGTGACCTTACATTTGCCACATAATCCTTGTGAGCATCAGATTTTTCATCTTTTGAAAGTGAAGGTGTGGAACTAGTTGTTCCCCAGGGTTTTTTCCTATTTTGCATCAGCTAATTACAACCATTAACAAGGCATTTCCTGTGTGGCTTTTGGGTATCACACAGTAGTCTTCTCCTTGGTTAGAAGTGCTTGCTTGTTGACCAGGAGATGGTAATTGATTTTTCAGTGATGTTGCTTAGAAGAGAATGATTTACTTCTTTTCACCTCCTAATGACTGCTCATGAATATTTTTCATTTAATCTTAACATTTGTTTCACATATTACTTTCTAGAGTATTAAATGAATAGAAAAATCACTTAGCTGGAAGAGATTCTTTTTAAGCTTTCACATTTATAACTCGTCATTTAGATTCTGGAACTTTAAAAGATTTGTGGACTTTAATATTCTATACTGTTCATAGCGTGTATGTGTGAAATATTTGTTCATGATAGACTCTAGGTACCTTCGGGGTAAGAAATATGCAGCTCTCAAAGGTAAAAGTCTGTATCTAATATTAGATGGCTTCTGTCTCCTATTTATCACAAGTTTTTTTCCAAATGCCCAATATTTTCTAGGGTCCAATATTTTACAAGTCCTGCAGCATCACCGTGAGATGGGTAACAAACCAATTTATATTTTATAGATACTAAAACTGAGGCACAGAGAAAGCATGTGATCTGCTCTGGCCCTCCAGCAGCTCAGCAAGGAACAGCAGAATAAAGATCAAGAAAAGAAATAACCTAATTCCTCTGTGATTCTCTTTTGCTGAAGATCAGAATACCATAGGGCTGAAAGATTCTCTGAGAAGCTAACAGCCCACTATCTCTTTGTAGTGAAGTCCGTATGTGAATTTATCCAGTAGAGATGTCAAGTTTCTGACTATAATCCATACCAAATATTTAACATTCTTCATTACTAGAACATTCTTCCTTAGATTTCACCATCATCTACAACCATATCCCTGCACTCATCATGTCAAGTCTCAATCCCAGTAATAGCCATCTGATGAGGTTAATACCATAATTCCCCTCCTTCCCTTCAACCCACCCCGCCCAGTTCATTCTACAGGCTGCATCCAGTGATCTTCCTTAAAATAAGATCATTGTGCCACTTGATTTTGTAAGGTGTAAAGACTTTCTGTTTCCCAGTTTCACAGCACGTTTGGTCTATAATTCTCTCCTTGGATTTCAAGGTCATCCACAAATGGGCTTTGCTCATTATTCAGCCATTATTTCACTATCAAAACCCCCATCCTGATGTTCAGCTCTCTCTCTCTCTCTCTCTTTTTTTTTTTTTTTTGGTTTGCCTTCATCAAGATACGGCTTTGCTTTTGCACTTTCTGCTTTTCATCCAGGGTTTCCTTTCCATCTCTTCATCTCCTTACCTAAATTGTACTCCTGTCATGCTCTCCTCAAAGCCTTCATTGACTGCTCTAACTGTAGCAGTCACTTTATAGTGTTATTGAGAATTGTCCTTGTGGTCAGTTTTATCTATCATCACTTTCTCATTGTATTTGTGTGTCATCTTAATTCATCTAAGGCTACTGAGCTTCCTAAAGTGCTAAGATTTTGTCTTCTCTTTGTCTTAACCAATATTGCAAAGCACAATAAATAAAGACCATAAGTAAAACCAAGTTCTCAATAAGTACTAGTTGTTTCCTTGAAATTAAGTGAACTGGATTTGTAAATTCTGTGTGTGTGTGTGTGTGTGTGTGTGTGTGTTGATGAGTGGACTTTTTACTTTTATGGGAAAAAAGCTTGTAGATAAGCAGATGAGTATATGTAGTTTTTTGGATTATTTTGAGGAGAGTCTATCTTCACTTATCACCTGAATTTCAAATTCTTCCCAGAGTACTTTTTCCTTTAAAGGAAAGTTGTTTGGCAAGTATAAGAGCAATATCTTTCCCGTTGAGGTGCTGTGGCCTTGTATTTCCACTCAAATTCCCTGTCATGCTCTGAGTATCTTAAATCCTTGTCTTTCACTCCCTGCAATACAGGACTAAATCTTGCATTTGAATATTGTAGGAACTAAAATGGCGTATGACTAAGGTTCATACTTTATAAATGTCAGGAATTCATTTGAAAATACTGGCATAATAATATACAGTTAAAAAAAATGGGGAACAGACCTCACCATAGAGCAAAATGAAACAGTCTCCATTTTGTGAATATTGTTTTGCTCTAGAAGTTATGTAATATTTGCAGTGTCTCAATCTTAAAATATGAATGTTTCTTCAATTCCATGAGGTTGTGTTTGGAAATGATGAAAACTGTATTACATAAAACAAAAACTCATACATAGGTCCTTTTGAGTCTGAGTTAAAAGATTCTGTTCATCTGACATAGAAGTCTACCCAGCAAAAATTCCTTCTTAGCATCTGCTCAAACTTTGGTTCATGCTCTTTGGAAGATAACTGTTGCAAGGCTCTAATTTTGTAATACTTTTTCTTTATTAAGTTTAAACTTATCCAGAGGAACCTCTACCCACTGCTCCTGCATCTAAGCAGCATTCTTCAATAGAACTTTTTTTCCATGATAGATGCATTCTCTATCTGCACTGTCCAATATGGTAACCACTAGCCACTATCTAGCTTTGGGAACTAGTGACTTGAGAAAATGTATTTTCAATTTAATTTTACTTCATTTAAATTTAAACTTAAGTAATCACATGTGGTGAATGGCTACTGTATTGAGCAATGCGGCTCTAACATTTTGCAGAATGAGCCAACAACCATTTTCATATGCTGACTCTTCAAAAAGTTTAAAAGCAGTTAATCTTTGTATTTTCTTTATAAAGATTTTATTTATTTAATTGACAGAGATCACAAGTAGGCAGAGAGAGAGAGAGGGAAGTAGGCTCCCTGCTGAGCAGAGAGCCCGATGTGGGGCTTGATCAGAGGACCCTGGGATCACGACCTGAGCTGAAGGCAGAGGCTTTAACCCACTGAGCCATCCAGACGCCCTTTGTATTTTCTTTTCAGGACATTTTTGTTTCCTTATTAATAGATATGCACTTTAGAATATATTTTGTTGTGGTTGCTGCTGTTGTTATGATCCCCTCTTTTTTCTAAGATCCCTTCCAATATGTTGATTCTATGATTGTGTCTAGATGTTCCTTGGAGTTGTTTAACAACTGCGGTCTTGATGTACATAGTGTTCTGAACTCATGGAAAGAAACAAATTGCTGAATTTGGAGGCATTTGAAGACACAAGGCACACAAACAGTTCTCAGTTGGGAGTGATTTTGCCCAACAGGGGACATTTGGCTATGTCTGGAGATGTCTTTTGATTGTCATGAACTGAGGGAAGTTGCTTCTGATATCTGATGGATAGAAGGCAGGGGTGCTGCTCAACATGGGCTGGACAGAACCCTTATGACAAAGAATTATCCTGCCAAAGATGTCAATATTGTTGAGGTTGAGAAAGTTTGATTAACATATTGTAAGGAGGAAGTATCATTTATTTAGGCACATAAAAATTTCATTATTTGAAAAGAATTACACACAATTGCTTGCTGAGATGTACCAAGTGTGTGAAGTTTTATACACTGCATGTTTGACTCTGAATTCCCTCTTCCATGTTAAGGGCTCTATGGGGTTAGTGAAAATACTCATGAATTTACTAATCCAAGAATATCTTATGAAGTTTTTTATTCCATCCTTCTTTCCTTCTGAAACTATCATTGTCGATCTTGTTGCTATTTTCATTATGAATCATAATTTTAGTCCCTACCTATGCTTTTATTTTCACAAACACTATCTGCATTGTGACAAAGCTGCTGATCAAATAAGGTCAGTTGAAAATGACATATTGTGATGTCAACTTTTTCAGATAATATTCGATGGGACTCCTTTTTCCTTGGAATATTTTATTTGGTAGTGTGAGGCCAGTTAATCTTTCTCCCTCATCTTGGGGCAGGAAATAATTAATACAACCTGGGAAGAGCCTGGTGAGTCGGTCAGAATGAAACCTGACACCTAGTAAAATGTGCTTTGTTTCCGGTTTCAGCCTTAGTGTGAAATTTCCCTAAGTTCATAGAAAGGTTCATCAAATCTTGGCAAATCTCTTCGTAAACTGGGCAGTGTCAAATTCCAAAAGAAATGTGTAAGTTTTACCTGGATTCAAATTTCAAGTGTTAAAGTTTCAGCAGCCACGCCAGAAGTCTCCTTGCAATATTGAGGAAAATCCCAGGTTCTGTTTTTGATAATTTATTGGAAGAGACAATTGACTGAGAATAAAACTTCCAGGGAGGCACATTTCACGGAAACCCATCCAGACTCTTTAAAACACACTGGAGTTTTCAATGGACCTGGATGCTATCACTGTACCAACAATTTTACATTGTTCATTATCACATCGTATCATAAGGTTCCCACATTCAAAGCCAAGTGAGGGGGAAAACACTCTCCCAGAGGGTTTTGCAAAGTTCACACAAAAGAGAATAATGCATGGGACATTTCCTATCAAATTTCAAAGAGTGGAAGAAAAAGTACAATGATAAGAATCAAGAGAAAGTCCCCAAAATATTATTCATGAAATGAGCTTTAGCAGGCGATGAAGGTAAAGAGAGAAGTCACATTTCCAAGTTCTAATAGTAGTTCTGGACTTTGAAGTAAAAAACGTAGAAAACCTTGTCCTGATTTGAGCAGATTCAATGTTTGATGTACTGCACACATTTTTAAATTTTCCTGCAAAACTTTCATACATCAATTCAGTACCAAAGGGCTGTTTTGTCCAGTTCCCAGGGGCACTAGCAGACAGGCTGATTTTAGTCCTGCTAAGTCAGTGAAGGGAAGCTGCCTTTCCAGTGTATTTCTCCTTTTAAAGGAGCTACATCCTGCCAGGCCTTGGAATCATTATAGCTTCATGATAAAATTTCTGGCAATTTAATTAACACAAAGACATTTGAACAGTTTCTAATGTTTTGTAATCTCCTTCTGAGTACCATATAATCAAGGACATTCAACTGGAACAGAATTAGCCTACTTTAAAGACACCCCAAACAAATTCATACATGCTGAAGTTATTTAATCATTGGTTCTGAGAAATGGATATGGTTAAGAGGATGAACAGAGTTTCTCCATAGTGTATTTGATTGAAGGGAGTGCTCCTATAGAGCTATTGATCTCTGGGATAAATAAAAACACTGGGAGTTAAAATCACATTGATTATTACTAACTACTGCTCCTTTTTCATTGAAAGCAATACAGGGTCCTTCAAATAAGTTCTATAGCCACAAATCAAAGACCATTTTTCCATGTCCAAAACATTGCGGGAAAAATGTTGTTATCAAATCTATCTTTTCAATCACTCCTATAACATAGGTAGCAACCACTGTCAGCAGTGACACGTGCTCACATGAAGAGTAATGATAGGTTATTCTATCTTGGTCTTTTTGGTAATCAAACACTCTGAAATTGTGATTGATCGCTGGCTCAGAGTGAATTTTTTCGAGAGCGATGTTCCAAAAGATTTCCTCAGGCTAGATCTAAAATAGCGCAGTAGAAAATATATATATAAATTTACACCAATAATTGATGCTAAAAACTAATTTTCAAAATATTCCTGAGGAAATCATATAATTCAGTGCAAATTACTAGGGCATTGTTCTAATTGTTTCAATAAAAGTACTGATCTTAAAAATAATCTGGAGTGTTCTGATTTGGCTAGTGGTAAATGGGGGTTATAACCTGGGAAAATTCAAAATCTATTTGACAATGCACTGGCCTCAATATCTTTCTTTGGAATGAAAGAAAGCTGTGAATCAGGGCTTGAATTGATTTGTAACACAAGTACTATGATCGGCTCTCAGCAAACAATAACGGTTCCCTTTGGCCACATGCAGACAATTGGTGGCCCAGTTGGGTGAACTGATTCTTTCTGACATAAGAGAAGAGAGTATGCTTATACGAGGCGAGGAAGAGCTGAGTCATGTCAGCACAGGAATGAGTGATGTGACCAAGTCTGAATCACAATAGGATTTTCTATAGCTTCACTTCCCAGGCCCAGTAAAAGGAAGGACACATTTTTCTCCAGAAAGTCAGAGAACAGCATAACACAGTATTTTCCTAGAGAAGATAGTTTGGTATCCTGCTAAGCTGAGAGTAAAACGAACCTGCCAATTTCACCTACTTAAGCCATCCACTGACATGAGACTAAAGAATTGCTCAACAAAATTAATGGCTAACGCTTTAAAAAACTAAGTGGAAAGAAAATTCTGCACTGAGGGGTAGTCAGTTTGAAATTTATGGCAGTAGAAAGCACTTTAATCAAAGAGCATAGCTGTATTTTAAAAAGATTGGATAATTTTATGATCAATAACAGTATTTGTAAGCCTGTATGCTAAAATGGGGAAAGCAAATCTCATGCTTCGAAGCTGAAGCTAGTTGCTTCAGGTGTCTAGAAGGAATGTTTCCATTACATACATCATTATAACCAGCCCAGGCAAATTCCCATCTATTTCTGCTTTTATGCGAAGCATGAGGAATTGGTCACTGCAAGTGGCTGACGACTAAGTTAAATCTCTGACATGGAGATTGTCTGGGCTCTTTACCCATTAGCTATTAAAGAAGAGAGGTACGAGGTCTGTGTGGGGCTGGGTGGGGCTCAGATGAGGAAGGCAGAATGTTATGAGGAGTTAGTTTCTTCAGATTTGAATAATTTGAAGCTGACAACTGTATTTCCATTACCCTTTGGTACAGCAGTGAGAGAAGGAAGGCAAATGCCAAAGAATGATGTCAGCTAAATGCCCAAGGTTTAACCAAGTGACAGAGAGCCCAGGGGCTCATTCTATTTCCAATACATACTGGCATGAGCAGACAACTCACTAAAATCCCCATCATCTCAGTATGTAATGCCAGTTTTTCTGCAGTGAAATTACGGAGTTGACTTTTATTTTTTTATTTTATTTATTTTTTTTAAAGATTTTATTTATTTATTTGACAGAGAGAGACCACAAGTAGGCAGAGAGGCAGGCAGACAGAGAGAGAGGAGGAAGCAGGCTCCCCGCTGAGCAGAGAGCCTGATGCGGGACTCGATCCCAGGACCCCGAGATCATGACCTGAGCCGAAGGCAGCGGCTTAACCCACTGAGCCACCCAGGCGCCCCGGAGTTGACTTTTAAAATCACTTATAAAAATGTTGGAGGAAGTTTAGTGTAAAAAAGGCTTACCACGACAAATAAGAGTGAAATAGTAATTGTACCCTTGAAGAGACTAATCTAACCAGGTCCTTTGCAGCCCAATTCCAAGAGACTTCATCACTGAAGAGCCCAAAGAACACTGCTGTAAGTGAGTGTGACTCATCAGGATAGATCATAACAGGTATCAAAGATTGCACAATACTGAGGCTGAAAATCACATTATTATTATTGCTCCCCAGCTTAAACTAATACTAGGAAAGGGCTGTCCGATTGATAGTTGTAAGAAGTGTCATTGAATTATTTTTAAGCAGGCTGATTATAACCAAAGGCTTCAGCTTCCTCATCCGTCAAGTGGTGGAATTATAGGCAAATACACTCTATCCCCAGCAGTGATTTCTTATCTATTAAAGGTCTCCTATAAATTGAATATTTTGACTACCAAATGGTGCCCATTAGCACCAATGCATCAGCCATTTTAAATCAATCAGTAATCTATACAACCACAAATAAAGGTGTCTCATTCATTCCACTGGGATCACTGCAGGGGAAAAAAAGAGAGAGAGAGGAATTGGATGCTTTCTTTAGCTAAACTAACCATGGCTAAATAAAAATATATGATCACCATTAGGTTTCTTTATAAGCAAATGCGGCTTGTTCTCTCATCACTATCTTGAGAAACTTAAAGAATAGCAGACTGGAACCCATTTTTCCCAGCAGCATTACCCAGTGCCATGCCTCAGTGGAGAAACCGTGAAATAGGCCGTGTCTCTTGCATGAAGTATGTTGGTAAGTGCTTCCATTACAGGTGAGCTGCGTGTAAATGCAGAAGGGTTGCCTTAATGTCTCCCACCTGGAAACAGGAAATACTCAGTAGTCATTCCCATCTATCTCGTGCTGGGTTTTACATTAATAAGGTAATGCCTTTAAGTTCTCTGAGGTTTCAGGGAGAAAGGCACATTGGGAGAAGAGTTGTTATTATTTCCGAGACCTCCTGTCTCGAGCCAGCTTAAAGGCTGAGGGTCCCAAGGCGGTGCTGTAATAGCAGCACTAATAATGTGCAGTTAAAGCACATCTCACGTGAGGCACTCGGAAGACATTATACACATTTATTCATTAAACCTGAACACACCCCGGAGATAGGTTAACTGCTATTATACCCCTTTATGCTAAAGTAAATGAAAACAAAGGGGGGGGGGAAGCAAGTTAGTCAAGACCATCTGATGAACCTGTAGTAAAACTGTAGTGAAGAAGATGGTGTCCCGCTCCCTAGTGATTCAGTGAAAAGCTTGGCCTCATTTGGCATGAGCATATGCCTGTATGTATATGTTTATTTAATTTTATGCCATCTTGTTCTAGAAATAGCTGGAGAACACTTATAATTATATTTAATACAGCTAGATAACATAAATTGAAAATAAGTGGCTGGAGGAAAAGACCCAAGGAAAATAGGGCTATAAAAATGAGAGGAAGCTGGGATGAAGTGCTGTTTCTGTTTTATGTGACCAATGTTCAGCAAGTGCTCTTATCATTCAACTGTGTATAAATGGTAGTGCATAGCCTCAGTTTCCCCTACCCATGTGTTGTGAGAAGAAAAATTTTTGTGCCCCGAGAAATTAAGGGCTACAGAAAACATTAAAGATTTGTAAGACTAGATTTCAGATTGCTGAGTGGTGAATCAAAGAGTATCATTAGGGCCCGATAGACTCTCAGATCTAGTGGCATCTTTTTGAAAGAGTAAATGGAAGAAAAGTGTGACATTTCCCCAACATCCGGAGTAGTAAACAGCAGAGAGAGTGAGATCAACTAAGAGGAACACTGGTCACTGGCAGCAGAATGCTCTGTTCCCCTTGGAGAGATTGAAGGTCATGGGTGAATTAGTGCCACAAATGGGTCAGTGACTCATGGTCTGGGCAGAGTCTGCAGGTGACAAGGTATTTTGCATCAGCATAGACAGCAACTCATGGGTCAACCTAGGGCTGTAAACATAGTTTGCCTCCATGTAAGGACATCAACCCAGATGAGCAAAATGCCAATCTGAGGAAGGAGGGCAGAGCTGTATGTATATGTGAGATGGCTCTCTCCATCCCTATCCATCAACCTCAGCTCCACTTTGGGAATCCCACAGAGAGAGAAGAAAGACAAGGGTGATGAATGTCTTTGTGTTTGGAAAGTGTGGCTATTCTTTCAGCAGAGGGAAAGGGAATTGACTAGAGTCACCTGAATACAGTGGAATATCCAATGAATGGAAGGAAATTCTTTTTTCTAAGGATTTAACAAGACAAAATATATTTTCATTAGACTAGTATGGTTTTAATTAATGCTTTCTTGGGAAAATGAACTTCTAAACCTTTCTATTTGTAGTCATGACACTAATTTTATCATTATTTTTTTGTTGGTGCATATGTATATATATGTGTTTTGTGTTTTTTTTTTTTTAAGATTTTTATTTATTTATTTGACAGACAGAGATCACAAGTAGACAGAGAGGCAGACAGAGAGAGAGGGGGAAAGCAGGCTCCTTGCCGAGCAGAGAGCCTGATGCAGGGCTCGATCCCAAGACCCTGGGACCATGACCTGAGCGAAGGCAGAGGCTTTAACCCACTGAGCCACCCAGGCGTCCCTATATATGTGTTTTTATGTTGTTGTTTCTTGATGTACTGATCTAGTATATGGAGGTAAGGGTTTTTCCTGTGGTGGAACACCCATGGATGGAATTTAGATATCCGGTGGGAACTTCAGATCCCTTAGTTTCTACAGAAGATCAGCTTGGAGCCCTATTCTGTCTTCATTCTTTCTCTGCATGCATTAAAGCTTTATTTCTCCCAGTTACCTCAGACTTAGGGTCCTGCCTTCACTGAATTAATTTGGTTGAGGTCATTTCACTCTTCCACATATGGTGTCTCTATTCTGCACCATCTCACCAGATGTGAAATTCAGCCTCAATCTCCTCTGAAAATTCTTAACTCTTGAAGAACTTTGGAATATGGTAAATTTGACCTTTTTTTTTTTTTTAATTGGGAGTGAGTTTACATTCCAAAAACACAAACGATTTCAAGTCGGACACTGAAAATTCCGAGTCATTCATTCATTTCTACAATAGTTATTAAGGCCTTACATTATGCCAGGCACAGTTCAAGATGCATAGGGGTTTATCAGTAAATAAAATTGACTAAGATTCCTACCCTCATGGAAATTAAATTACATCAGGTGTTTGAAGAAGCCACTGTACATCTCCAGAGGGTTTCCTGGCTGCTTTGTCTGTACACAGGCTGCAATCTCCCTCAGTTCTTCTGGCTCTTTTCTTCCACACCTCTCCTGAACAAAAACAAAGTGTTCAAACTTTCTCATAAAGAACAATTAACTATTAATGTGGTGCCTTAGTTCTTTTCTTAAATGATACCCTAAATGATATGATAAAGTATTTTCTTAGTCAAAGATACTTATTCCTTTAGTAGTAATTTTGCTAGAAGCGGGGAGAGATAATATTCTTTTACTTCTTTTAATTTACTATAAGCAGCTTAAGATATCAGCTATTCATTAATAGGAAAAGAAACCTCTTCCTTATGGTGCCATTGCTTAGTTTTTAACATTGGTTAGAGAGCAACTTCTCATCCATAAAGTTTTCACTTTTCCGTTTCTGTACTTCCTGCAGTCCAACCAGGATCACAGACATGCTGCATCAGAACACTGCCAGAGTTAAAATGAGGGGAAAATGAAAGTTCTGGTTTTATTCTGTATGTTACCATTCAGGACCACTAGTTTTCTGTTCATAAATAATTTTAATTATTTTAAGAATATTCTCATAAACAAATTAGTCTTTAAAAGGTGAAGAAGCATAGAGAAGCAATCCACCCACTTTCCAATGACCCTGGTAGTTCAATATATGAGCATCCAGCAGTCTCAGTGTTCATATCCAAGGATGACTAACTCTGCTATAGATATGTAGGATAGATGAATGTTCAACAACAAACATATATCCACACAGAATGAGCCCTGACTAGGCAATGTATGTATGAAAATGAAGATAAGTATTATGACAAATCTACTAGAAAAAGAAATGATTCAGAAACTGTAGATATGGGGTTGATGGATATTTTAAAATTCAATTCTCTTCCAAAGAAATGGTTTTACCACAATACAGAAGACTGAAAGATCCCAGACATTGAGTCCCAGAAGAGAAAAACAAAACAAAACACCACTTTTGAGAGAAAAAGTCATAGGAATTCTACTTAATTGAAAAAGGGTAGCTGTCAATATTTGTAGGTAGATTATCACCAGTTAGAGAACTGTCTTAGGAAGAGAAGGATTACCCAGACTTGACAATCTATCTATACAAAACAGTACTGTCTGGAAATGGGCACTCCACAACTGTTCAAGAGCAGGTCATCTGTACTGAGGTGGAGTTGATTGGCAAATCAGTTAAAGGGTTATTTGTTGCTGAGAATGTTTGATAATGGTTGAGAAAGACCTGAGGGTCCAGTTTTCAAGGTAGAAACGTTAATTCCGAAAGGCTGGGGAGGGAGGTACTCATTAATAAAATGACAAAACCCTTGTAGGGAGAGAATTCCTTCTAGTTGGGGCATGGCAAGGATCCCCAACTAGAGCTCTGATGGGGGAAAATTTCATTTAGTAATAATATAATCAGCTCAAACGCACAGGGCACCATTTCTTTGAAGTAGATATTTGTTCATTTATTCTTTCTTCAGATTGTCTAAATTCCCTAAGTTACTGACCTCATATGTCCCATAAAGAGATAGAAAAGATCATTAAAGAAAGTCAGCCTCAGGCACTTACCTGTGCCCAAGAGAAAAAAGATGAAAAAAATCAGAACTGTCTGATCTGAATAATATGGTATCTAAAAAGCTATGAAGTTTGTCCAGAGATAACAGGTAACCCCACTACAAAAACAAAACAAATGACAACAACAAACCTCTTGATTAACTATTGCTTTGATTAACTTCTCCTAAATCCTCACAATAACAAAATAGAACTTGCATTTCCTGACCCACAAGAGGATTTGTCTATGATACCAATAAACATGTGGGATCCATTTAGAAATGGACACATTTAATTTAATTAACATATAGCAGTTACTCTATGTCAAGCATATTTCTTATTCAACTGTCAACTCACTTAACTGTCATAAAAGTGTAGATCTAAGCACTACCATTTCTGAGGACAGGCTGTCCAAGCAGAAGCAGGAGCTCAGCTATGAGTTACTCACTAGGTGTCTTTCCACATGTAGGTATAGGAAGGTTCAGTGCTGGCCAAGGGCTTATAAGAAACTCAGGCTGGAGTGATTGTGTGGTGGATGTCCCTCAGGCAAGATGTCTAAGCAACCATGGAGTAAGATCTCAGGAAGTATAAATAGCTCAATAAATGAATTGCTTTATCTATGTAGAGAAAATGATAATCTTAAGGATATCAATTAAAGATATTTCTTATCTCCTGAAGTAAGTTTTTTGTATGTGTGGGGGTGATAACCTTGCAAGAGACTTAGGGATTCCCTTGGAGGAGAAGAGAGAGCCCTAAAGAGACATGTAGAGAAAGAAGGGCTTCAATCTCAGCCTTCCATCATTATTATCATTATTATTAGCAATTATAAATTTCATCATCATAATCATTATTGCTACTTTGGTGTTTATCTTATCAACCATTATAAAAATATACCTTTAAGGGGCGCCTGGGTGGCTCAGTGGGTTAAATTCTCTGCCTTCGGCTCAGGTCATGATCCCAGGGTCCTGGGATTGAGATGATCCCAGGGTCCTGGGATCGAGCCCCACATCAGGCTCTTTGCTTGGCAGGGAGCCTGCTCCCTCCTCTCTCTGCCTGCCTCTCTGCCTACTTGTGATCTCTGTCTGTCAAATAAATAAATAAAATCTTCAAAAAAAACCTTTAAAAAGAAACAGAGAAGGTAAAAGAAAAAAGTAAAAAAAAATGTTAAGGCAGTAGAGGCTTACAGAAGAAAATCAAATGTAAAAATTAAGAATAGTAGAAAAGAGAATAAAGTAAGAATGGGTATGAGAGAATTAAAATTCTAGTAGAATAAAATGTTAAATTTGAAAATAAGATTAAACAAATGAGATTTAAAATAAAAGATAAAAGGATGGATCATTAAAATTATAAAACTAGGGATGATTAAAGAATAAGATAAAATACTTAAACCCAAAAGATAAAAAGTTTAAGTGTAAAAATAGATAAAACTAAGGATTAGTAGGAATTAGTCACTAAGTAGGAAAAAATTAAGGCATTGAAACTAAAAATAAAGAGGCTTAGAAGAAAATATGTTAAGAGGAAATTAGAGAGCTATGGAAAGAAAAATATGGAAAAAATGTCTCTGAACAGTTTGGAAATGAGTCTTATTTAAAATATTTATATACTGCGTCCTTCTTATGTTAACAAAAGGGCAACATCCTCTGGGTGTTAGAGTTGAAGGATGAAGATAGTGTAAGAGGTGAGTTACAACTTGACCAGATGCTGAAACCCCTCAGAAATCCTTCTAAGCTGTGCTGATATGTCAAAAGGCAAGTCTTCTCAACACAGAAAACTGAGACCACCCTGAGCTTCTTCTCACTGATTCTAAGATTTTTCCATAGTGATTTTTGGTCATCCATTTATGTGGTTTACACCATGTTTAGGGCAGGGTCCTTAATTCTCATAAACAGAACTCATAGACTACTAGAGTATCCCTTGATGAACATCAGGAAATCTGAATCATGAGCAACTACCAAAACTACAAATTGTTTCTCTATTAAACCTCTTTTCTATAATTTGTAAATTCATCTTAGTGAAAAATATGTTTTTAATGGTTATAGGATTAGGGTAGCATAGATGACCACTCTATATAATAGATATTTTATATTTGCCATTTTTACCATATCAATGAAGTTGTTTCCCAACACCCTAAATTTTAAAAAGATCCTGTTGTCATGAATGTGGACATTGGCCTTCCTTTACACCGGATGGTATCTGTGCCTCTTCCCTTTTGGAGAGCATCCTTTCTTCCTTAGTTTGAATAACCATCTCCATTTGGACATGCATGAGGTCCAGATAGTGGTTCTGCCAGCTTGCCCACTTAACAACAGTTAGTGGTTTAAGAGTGGGTGACCTCTTCACAGTTCCTCTGAGAGATTTAACCCCCTAACATGCAGATCCATCCAAGAAGTGAGAATGTCGCCCAAATCACCCGATCAGAGGCTTCCACTGGGATTTTCTTAATCTGAGCCAGAGGGGAGAAGGACCTAGAAGTCTAGAAGGCACTTCAAACATTGAGAAGAAAACGCTGAAAAAAATGAAAACAAACATAAATAGTTATGCCCTCAGAAGTCTTAAAATTAAGAGTGCCTCTTATTTTCTGCTTTCCTTGTTCTTGCTATAATTTGGTCATGTGAGCCAATAAATCGACACTTTTATTGAAAAGGTTTCTTTCATATGTAATCAGAAGAGTTCTAAATAATATATGTAGTTTTGACTGAAAATCCTTTTTCCTTCCTTTGTCTCTTCACAGGGCCTTTGTGTTTTTTGCTCCAAGGTACAGATTGTTACTGATGGCCCAGCCTCTGAGCTCTCCATCCCAGTCTAAAACGGCTCTGCTGTCTTTTGCAATCAATAAACACAATAAACACTCCCTGCCTCTGATGTTATACTCAGAGAGTGTCCACCAGCTGGATGGTGTGGACCTTCATTTAAAAAGAACACTCTTAGTTTTCCATTTATCATTTTGGTTAACTTGAGCAAACTAGTTTGGATTTGTATGGGTTCAACCAATGTTAATTTGTGCTCTTTCTCAAACTCCAGGTCCCACTGTGGAAATGATTTTCTTATGCCAGATTTCCTTCCTAAGAAATACTTTTTCTTGGGGGCCCTGCTATCACCATTTAGATACTGGAAAATCTGAGAGATTTGTCTATATATGTGTCAAACCTCAATTTCTATGAGGGTAACTCAGAAAGGTTGAATAGCTCTTCAGTCACATAGTGTGTCAGGGATAAGGTAAGGAATCAAGTCTATAACTCTAGTTACAAAGTCCAACCTTTCTACTCATGTGGGAAAAATATATACATCTGAAGAAAAACTCTAAAGAAGAAGAACAAATGAAATCAACTATTGTGCTTTGGAGAGTTCCAGAAAAATAAACTTTCCAACATTATCACTATGCTATCAGATTAAAAAAAAAAAAAAAAAAAAGTGGGGGACTGGAAGTCAATCAAGCCCAATCTTTTTTTTTTTTTTTTAAATTTCCTCATATGAGCAAACCATCTAACACCATTCCCTGAGTAAAAGAAAACTTAACTTTAAGGAAAAGCTACTAGTACTGAGAATCTACCATGTTTCATTGATTATAAGAGGGCCTTCTTTTTTTTTTTTTCCAATTAATTTATTTTCAGAAAAACAGTATTCATTATTTTTTCACCACACCCAGTGCTCCATGCAAGCCGTGCCCTCTATAATACCCACCACCAGGTACTCCAACCTCCCACCCCTCCGCCACTTCAAACCCCTCAGATTGTTTTTCAGAGTCCATAGTCATAAGAGGGCCTTCTAATGCATCATTATTATATCACTCCTGTGATGGTTAATTTCAGGTGTCACCTTGACTAGGTATCACAGGTATCCAGATATTTAGCTAAATATTATTTTCTGTGAGAGTGTTTCTGAAGGAAATTAGCACTTTAATTGGTAGACAAAATACACCAGATTACCCTCCTTGATGTGGAGGGTATCCTCCAATCCACTGAGGGACTGGATAGAACAAAAGGTAGAGAAGGGAGAATTCTCCCCCTTCTGGGTGATTGCTTGAGCTGGAGCATTAGTCTTCTCCTGTCTTTACAGCCAGGCTTTTACCACGGGCTCCCTAATTCTCAGGCCTCTGGACTTGACTGAACTACACCATCAGCTTCCCTGGGTCTCCAGCTTTCCAGATGGAAACTAGATCAAGAAAACTTTTCAGCTTCCTTTGTGGGAACCAGTTGTTCATAATAAACATAGTAAGTCTGCCACTCCCTCTCATCATCTTTCAATCGATTGGTAGATAGATGCAGATCTCTGTCTACATATATCTCCTATTGGGTCAGTTTCACTAAAGAATCCTGACTTGTACCACCAATAAGAAAGATAAAAGCTGTCAATTTAAATATCAAAGAGTTGGAAGACTTTTCCAGTAAATGGCCAGGTAGTAATTATTTTAAGATCTGAGGTCTGTAAGGTTTGTATTGCAGTAACTAATTTCTGCCATGTTAGCCAGAAAGCAGCTGCAGACAATACAGACACAAATGGACATGACTGTGTTTCAATAAAATTTTATTTATGGATGCTGAAATTTAAATTTCATAAAACTTTCATATGTCATGAATCATTATTTGTCTCTTAAATTTTTTCTAACCATTTAAAAATGAAAAACTCATTTCTAGAAACATACAAAGGTACGTAGTAGGTCGATTTGATCTGTACCAGAGTATGGTTTCTTTTCTCATTCATACAAGACACATCTAGACTTCAAAGATGTTAGAATATAGAAATACATGCTTCTTAGATTGAAATGTGCTAGCTACCTTAATATTATCAAGTACTAGGTCCTTTGGATTTCCTAGAGTTTTTGATATCAATAATAGATCTCTACAATGTTTTGCCATCTAGCGTTTGGCAGTCAGCAATGATAGCTAGTGACCATAGTTTGTCTCTTCTGAGAAATAGAGCTGGATGTGAAATGGAGAAAGTTGAAAAGAAAGTTCATGAACTCCTGGAGTATGGGCCAGTCTCTGAGAATCTGAGATTGGACCAGTCTCTCAGAATGTTCAGGGGAATCATAATATATACCATTTGTATATCACTTTATGGTCTATAAAATATTTATGCATATGTTGTTTTATTGAATTCTCACCATGAAGCTATGAGATAACCATGGTAGAAATTAAGCTGCAAATTAAAAAACAAAAACTCTGAGTTAGAGTTATGTATCTGGTAAGTAGACCTGATCTCTTTTGACTATATAGTTGTTCTTCCTTTTTGCAAAACACATATTCAAGTGCTTTGAGGGTGAACAGTGAGCAGATGTATTTCAATGTTTTGGGGGAAAGAGATGGGAAAAAAGGGTAAGATCCAGTGTTCCTAGTACTTCAAATAATCCCCACCACTGAAGCAAATTGAAGGAGAGAGAGTTTTCTCCCTCACGATCACGGTTACAGGGTCATAATCTCTCTTTCTTTTTCCTTGAAACATTGGCTTCAGTGGAACCCACTACTCCTTAGCCAGTTTTAGTCAAAGCTATTTTCAGGACACTGCCTGTGTATATCTAAGCCAAAATGTGACTGGCTCATACATTAAATTTAAACATTTTGACAGTTATCTCTGATTTCACTTCCTAGTTCTGTTTTGTTTCTCTTCCTTATTTAAGCCAAGTAATCTGATAGGGTGGAAATAGCAAGGATTTTGGACTCAGGGAGTTGAAACCCAGATGTGCTGTTTATTAGTTTGTGACTCTCAGCAAATTACTTCACCTGACTGAACTCTTTCATTATTCTTATTTTAGGAAGGGAGTAACATTGACATCGTAGAAAAGTTATGAATGACTTAATACATAGAAAGCCCATAGAAACATGCCTGGCACCTAGTAGTATGTATTAGCTATAACTAAGCACTGAGTGAGAATCATATGTAAGACATCTAAAAAAGCACCTGGTACCTGACAGACAATTTCCTACAGAGCCAAAAAAACCCAAGATTTTTCCTGTATGGATTCTTCACATTCCCCTTTCTATCCAGCTCAAAGGTTGCACCTCTGTTCCCCAAACACAAAAAACCTTACTAACTAGCACAGTCCTAGTCACTCCGGTTGTTTGCTGAGTTTTTTTACCCCTCTTTCTCTCATGTTTCCACTAAGGACTGTCCGTCAATAATTTACCCCAGCTCATACTTACTATTTATACAATTAATAAATGATTTTATCTCTTCCACTCCAATAAAACCTTTTCTTTTTCCTTTATATTTCTACTTGTATTAGCCTTTCTCTTAAAGATTGAATATTTGATGTCCCCTTCATGCATATTTTGATTTCTATAAACCCAATGTCTATTTCTCTGGCCTTCATTTTATTGGCTCTCTCAGCAGCATCGGACCCTGTTGACCTGTTGTTTCTTGTTTTTGCTCGCCTTGCACACCATCTCCATTCTTATCTGACCTCTCTGCCTCTTCTGCCTGTATTCCTCTTGCAGACTCCTCATTCTCTGCCGAACCAGTAAATATTAGAGGACCTCAAGTTCTCTCCTAGGGAACTCATCAAAGCTCTTTTCTCATCGAAGTTCTTTTTTGCCCGTTATTTGTTTTACTTTTTAAGTTTAAAGATTTCTGTTCTTCCCTATTTCTGGGAGCAGAAGTCCAAGCTAAAAAGCTCAACCTGAGCTGCGTCCTTCATTCCCCTAGGTCTAGTCCTTTTCCAATGCGTCTGTGTAATATATTTGATAAATTACCTAACTTTTCACAAAACAGAATTAATCTCAAACTTATAAAATCTATATAATTTAGTTCCTGCCAACCTTTCCTTCTTCCATGAATTCGATATTCCAAAGATAAATGTTCCACTTATTGTTCTTAGAAAAACCCATAACTATGAGAAGAAAGCATCCTTTTTTCCCTTAAATGAAGACTTAAATGAATTCCTGGTGAGAATTTTGAAGAGCCATTACTAGAACGGGTATTTGACAGACTTTAATGTTAATAAGAAAACATCCTTTAAATGATGAATTGGTTCTGTTCTGTTCTGTCCTTGATCAGACTTACTCCAAAAAAGAAAAAAAAAAAAAAGTAAAAGATTAAAAAACAAAAGCCAGGGATGCCTGGGTGTTTCAGTAGGTTTAGCCAGTATCAGGTCATTCTACGTAGGGTCCTGGGATCGAGTCCTGCATTGGGGTCCTGCTTTTCCCTCTGCCTGCTTTTCCCCCGGCTTGTGCTCTGTCTTTCTCTGAAAAATAAATAAAATCTTTTTTAAAAAATGAAAAACCTCTTCTTTATCATTTACCAATTGCTGTATTAACTAACCACCAACCGCCAGTGACATATGACAACACCACTTATTTCTTTTGCCCCTGTAAGTTGGTTGGGGTTGGTCGAGCTCTGCAGGGGGCTCTGCATCAAGTTGGGCTTGGCTCTTCCCCATGGCTTGGCTTCTGGTTGGCTCCATGTGTATTCATCCTGGGGCTCAGGCTGAATGGGCAGAAGCTACTCAGGTAAAGAACTCTTCATGGCATTGGCATGAAAGCAGAGAGCTAGCCAACTTCATGAGCTGTCTTATCACTGAAGCTTGAAACTGGCTCCCTGTTGCTTGTGCTATGTTCTGTGGGCAAAAGCAAGTTACACAGAGGCTTCCACAGTCAAAGAGCAGGGAGGTGATTACCCTTTTTGTGGAAGGAAGCTCAAAGTTATATAGCAAAGATAAGGACACCAGGAAGCATAAAGAATTGGAGTTGCTTATTCAGTCTACCATACCAAGTCCATAATAATGGGACAGTGAATTAATCTTCCGTGTGGGATTCACTATGGTAGTCCTTTTTTCCCTTCTCCCCTCCCACCATGTTTTTCCTTCAGAGATGAATTTTATGGATTAGGAGAAAAACAGGAGACAAGCTAGCCTTCAGCATACATTTCTAGAAATACAACTCAAGTGATCAAGACAATAGGTCCTGAAGAGGTAATTGTGTGGTCCTAGACATTCAACACCCTTTATCTTACTGCACACCTGGGATGACATAACAGACTCAGGTGGGGGGAAAAATGAATTGAGAAAGGGGTTGGATTCCTGCAATGGGTAGGGGTAAGGTTTTTGGAGAAGCAAATTGCCTTTACCTAGATGTTTTAAAGAGGTGTCTAGAAAAGATTGAAGCCAACCTCACTGATGGTGAGCTATCGGAGGAGACACTTTTTGTCTTCACAGCATCTGACACAGTATTTCACACATAGTTGGCTTTTACTCTGTGGTAGACTGTGAAGTAAAATATTAGAGATCTCTGATTTACTACAGTTAATAGAAAGATTAATGCAATTTGCTGAAATAAGTTATAACAATGCAGAGTCTAATATACATAAATTCTAGTTGATGAACAGATTTTTGGGGAGAAACGCCAATTCGAGTAAAACTTTTTCTTGCCATTGGCAAGCATAGGTTTTACTGATAGTTTATAAGTCATCTTATAGGTTATTTTTCATCATTGTCAGTTTTGGGAAATCATATGGAGGGGAACTGTGGTTTAGGGCAGAGACAGAACATTCAAGAGCTTTGGTTTTCCCTTCCTGGGCCTACCCCTGACTTTTTGTGTGACTTTGTGTGACTTTAAATAGACCATTCAACCTCTTTAAGCCTCAATTTTTCCTTCTGCAAAATGAGTCCTTTGAAGCACATAATCACTATATATATATTTTTTTTATTTAAATAGATTTCACAGGTAGTTATAAACTTTTCCTGTGAAAGTAAGCCAAGTTCAGACAGAAATAGAGGGAAGGGAATTTTTCTGAGGCAGTGGCATATACTTAACAACTTTATCTTTTAGTTTTTATGACTCACTCTTGGGCACAGGCATTTTATGACTTGTAACAGTTTAATGGTCCTGCTGGGTTAACTCCTCCTGCAGGTTATGTTCCTCTTCCCTGAAACACATGCCACACCTTCCATGTGCTGAGAAGGTCAGATGAAAATGTACTGCCTGTGAGTAGCTTCATCACGTATCATGGACAAGGCACCAGGGAGGGCCTTCTTTTTCCAGTGCCTTCCCTTTCTCTCATCCTTGCTGCCTGCAGAAAATTGAAAAACAATTATGTCTCTTGCACCATGGAGACAGAAGTACAAAAAATAAACAGTGACTGATTAAGGGAAGGGGTTTTATTCCAGGGTGAAAAAACACACACACGGTATCATCAATAATTGCAAAATGGAGAAAAATGGCAATGGATGTTTATGCAGAGTAATACAGTCATGATAACAATAAAAACCAATGAAAAATGCGATTTTATCTTATTTGTAATAATATGACTGCTCATCTTGACGAAGTGTCCCCGTTTTGACTGTTTCCGACACTCGTATAAGCACTGTGTGGCTTTTCATTTATTTCCCCTAAGAACACAGCTGAGAGGCTGTGACTGTTCTCTTCCCATATCCTGAGAATTACATCTTCACTCCTTTCCTTTCCAATTATACAAAAGGCACACTCACTTTTAGTTTCCTCTGTTGTTTCCAGCCTGGGATTAGCACCAACAATGCAATTGAATCCTCAGGAATGTTCTTGTTGTGACAGCAGGTCCGAGCTGTCAGGTGATTTCATGCCAGTTGGCAATCCCTTGGGTATTCAGGTACCTCCCCCCCCACCCCCCAATTACTGGAGCAGTCATGGTGGAAAATTAAGGCAGATGATCTTGAATGGAGAGAGACTGAAAGAAGAGTAGAAGCACCAACACAGCAACCCCCCATACGTAATAGGAGGGCTTGTTTCACCAGGCTGTTGTCCTCAGTGTTTTTGTGAGGTAGGTTATTGTAGAGGCTCAGATGTTGAACAGTTTAGTCTGAGAAATCAGTGCCAAGGAGTTACAGCATCTTTGGAGGGTCCAGATTGCTCCACTGGTTAGAAAGCATCAGTGTGTTCTCTGAATCGTGAGGAGCTACAAAGGTGGCAGAGTAAATGATACCTTTTGCTGAGGCTAACAATGACGCAGAGATAAGTGAGCTGCCAGGGAGCCCCTCCTGCTCCACCCTCCAGACAATGTGTGTCACACTGAAACAGAAATAATAAAAATCTTGGAGACCTTTGAGCCTATCAAAGATAAGACCTTTGTGCTTTTGTTTCCCACAGATTCTGTGCACTTGAGTATCACTAACCCAACCTACAAGAGCACAAATACCTAAAAAATCACCTCTGTCTTTGTCTTTCAGTCTGTGTTTCTTATTGGTAGGGAAAGAAGGTGTGTTTAATCTTGTGCAGCGATTCGGAGATTGGAAGAGGACCTTAAATGCCAAGGGTCAGGATCTATTTGAGTAGATGCAAGGTATTGGATAGATTCCGTGTGAAGAGGCAGAAAAGCCTCTCCTGGTTTTCAAATGAATGTAGATTAGGTTAAAACAAACAGGCTGTTTTTCAAGAAAATGGGTTTACGCCATCCTTGTACAACTGCGTAGGATTACAGTTTATGTAAAAGTCAAATACATAAATGAAAGTTGGCAAGTCTTAGCACAGGAGAGTTGCAGTGAGTGGATGTGATGAATAAAGAGGTTTAGGAATGGCTGGGCTGAAGGAAAAGTTGTTTTAGCTACTAACTTTATGTCACTCTTTTTTAGGTTAAAAAACAAATTTATGTGCATTCGTATTTTCTCCTCCCTGCAATCATGAGTCAGGTCCTATCATCATTCTCCTTTTATATATGAAGTATACATTTTGTGGCCATGTGATCTAGTCTACAGAGTCTACGCTTTAAGCATAGGCTTAATCCTGATTTTACTGTTTACTAGTTGCATTCTCTCTCTCTCTCATTTTTAATGAAAGGCCATATGCCCAAATTCAATTTCTTTTTTTTAAATTTAATTTTTATATTTTTTAATAAACATATAATGTATTTTTATCCCCAGGGGTGCAGGTCTATGAATCACCAGGTTTACACATTTCACAGCACTCATCATAGCACATACCCTCCCCAATGTCCGTATCCCCACCACCCTCTCCCATCCACCCTCCCCCCAGCAACCCTCAGTCTGTTTTTTGAGATTGAGTCTTTTATAGTTTGTCTCCCTCATGATCACATCTTCTTTCATTTTTTTCTTTTCCTACCCCCAAGCCCCCCACATTGCATTTCCACTTCCTCATATCAGAGAGGTCATATGATAGTTGTCTTTCTCTTGATTGACTTATTTCGCTAAGCATGATACCCTCTAGTTCCAACCACATCATCGCAAATGGCAAGATTTCATTTCTTTTGATTCCATTGTATATATATAACACATCTTCTTTATCCATTCATCTGTTGATGGATATCTAGGTTCTTTCCATAGTTTGGCTATTGTGGACATTGCTGCTATAAACATTTGGGTGCACATTCCCCTTCGGAGCACCACATTTGTATCTTTAGGATATATACACAGTAGTGCAATCACTGGGTCATAGGGTAACTCTATTTTCAATTTTTTGAGGGATCTCCACACTGTTTTCCAGAGTGGTTGCACCAGCTTGCATTCCCACCAAGAATGTAGGAGGGATTCCCTCTTTCTGCATCCTCGCCAGCATCTGTCATTTCTTGACTTGTTAATTTTAGCCATTCTGACTGGTGTGAGGTGGTATCTCATTATGGTTTTGATTTGTATTTCCCTGATGCTGAGTGATGTGGAGCATTTTTTCATGTGTTTGTTGGCCATCTGGATGTCTTCTTTGCAGAAATGTCTGTTCATGTCCTCTGCCCATTTCTTGATTGGATTATTTGTTCTTTCGGTGTTGAGTTTGCTAAGCTCTTTATAGATTTTGGATACTAGCCCTTTATTTGATATGTCGTTTGCAAATATCTTCTCCCATTCTGTTGGTTGTCTTTTGGTTTTGTTGACTGTTTCCTTTGCTGTGCAAAAGCTTTTGATCTTGATGAAATCCCAATAGTTCATTTTTGTCCTTGCTTCTGTTGCCTTTGGCAATGTTCCTAGGAAGAAGTTGCTGCAGTTGAGGTCGAAGAGGTTGCTGCCTGTATTCTCCTCAAGAATTTTGAATAGCTTCTTTTCTCATATTGAGGTCCTTCATCCATTTTGAGTCTGTTTATGTGTGTGGTGTAAGGAAATAATCCAATTTCATTTTTCTGCATATGGCTGTCCAATTTTCCCAGCACCATTTGTTGAAGAGGTTGTCTTTTTTCCATTGGACAGTCTTTTCTGCTTTGTTGAAGATTAGTTGACCATAGAGTTGAGGGTCTATTTCTGGCCTCTCTATTCTGTTCCATTGATCTATGTGCCTGTTTTTGTGCCAGTACCATACTGTCTTAATGATGACAGCTTTGTAATAGAGCTTGAAGTCCGGAATTGTGATGCCACCAACTTTGGCTTTCTTTTTCAATATTCCTTTGGCTATTTGAGGTCTTTTCTGGTTCCATATAAATTTTAGGATTATTTGTTCCATTTCTTTGAAAAAAATGGATGGGATTTTGATAAGGATTGCTTTAAATGTGTAGATTGCTTTAGGTAGCATAGACATTTTCACAATATTTATTCTTCCAATCCAGAAGCATGGAACATTTTTCCATTTCTTTGTGTCTTCCTCAATTTCTTTCATGAGTACTTCATAGGTTTCTGAGTATAGATTCTTTGCCTCTTGGGTTAGGTTTATTTCTAGGTATCTTATGGTTTTGGGTGCAATTGTAAATGGTATTGACTCCTTAATTTCTCTTTCTTCTGTCTCGTTGTTAGTGTAAAGAAATGCAACTGATTTCTGTGCATTGACTTTATATCCTGACACTTTACTGACTTCCTGTCCAAGTTCTAGCAGATTTGGAGTGAAGCTTTTTGGGTTTTCCACATATAGTATCATATCATCTGCAAAGAGTGATAATTTGACTTCTTCTTTGCTGATTTGGATGCCTTTAATTTCTTTTTGTTGTCTGATTGCTGAGGCTAGGACTTCTAGTACTATGTTGAACAGCAGTGGTGATAATGGACATCCCTGCCATGTTCCTGACCTTAAGCAGAAAAGCTTTCAGTTTTTCTCCATTGAGAATGATATTTGCAGAGTGTTTTTCATAGATAGCTTTGATAATATTGAAATATGTGCCCTCTATCCCTACACTTTGAAGAGTTTTAATCAGGAAGGGATGCTGAGCTTTGTCAAGTGCTTTTTCAGCATCTGTTGAAATTATCACCTGGTTCTTGTTCTTTCTTTTATTAATGTATTGTATCACATTGATTGATTTGCAGATGTTGAACCAACCTTGCAGTCCTGGAATAAATCCCACTTGGTCATAGTGAAGAATCCTTTTAATGTACTGTTGGATGCTATTGGCCAGTATTTTGGTGAGAATTTTCACTTCTGTGTTCATCAAGGATATTAGTATGTAGTTCTTTTTTGATGGGATCCTTGTCTGGTTTTGGGATCAAGGTGATGCTGGCCTCATAAAATGAGTTTGGAAGTTTTCCTTCCATTTCTATTTTTTGGAACAGTTTCAGGAGAATAGGAATTAATTCTTCTTTAAATGTTTGGTAGAATTCCCCTGGGAAGCCATTTGGCCCTGGACTTTTGTTTGTTTGGAGATTTTTGATGACTGTTTCAATCTCCTTACTGGTTACGGGTCTCAGGTTTTCTATTTCTTCCTGGTTCAGTTGTGGTAGTTTATATGTCTCTAGAAATGTATCCATTTCTTCCAGATTGTCGAATTTGTTGGCATAGAATTGCTCATAGTACGTTCTTATAATTGCATTTCTTTGGTGTTGGCTGTGATCTCTCCTCTTTCATTCATGATTTTATTTATTTGGGCCCTTTCTCTTTTCTTTTTGATAAGCCTGGCCAGGAGTTTGTCAATCTTATTAATTCTTTCAAAGAACCAGCTCCTACTTTCGTTGATTTGTTCTATTGTTTTTTTGGTTCCTATTTCATTAATTTCTGCTCTGATCTTTATGATTTCTCTTCTCCTGCTGGGTTTAGGCTTTCTTTGTTGTTCTTTCTCCAGCTCTTTTAGGTGTAGGGTTAGGTTCTGTATTTGAGACCTTTCTTGTTTCTTGAGAAAGGCTTGTACCACTATATATTTTCCTCTCAGGACTGCCTTTGTTGTATCCCACAGATTTTGAACCATTGTGTTTTCATTATCATTTGTTTCCATGAATTTTTTCAATTCTTCTTTAATTTCCTGGTTGACCCATTCATTCTTTAAAAGGATGCTGTTTAGTCTCCATGTATTTGGGTTCTTTCCAAATTTCCTCTTATGATTAAGTTCTAGCTTCAGAGCATTGTGGTCTGAAAATATGCAGGGAATGATCCCAATCTTTTGATACTGGTTGAGACCTGATTTATGACCCAGGATGTGGTCTATTCTGAAGAATGTTCCATGTGCACTAGAGAAGAATGTGTATTCTGTTATTTTGTGATGGAATGTTCTGAATATATCTGTGATGTCCATCTGTTCCAGTGTGTCGATTAAGGCCTTTATTTCCTTGTTGACCTTTTGCTTAGATGATCTGTTCATTTCAGTGAGGGGAGTGTTAAAGTCCCCTACTATTACTGTATTATTGTCGATGTGTTTCTTTGATTTTGTTATTAATTGGTTTATATAGTTGGCTGCTCCCATGTTAGGGGCATAGATATTTAAAATTGTTAGGTCTTCTTGTTGGACAGACCCTTTGAGTATGATATAGTGTCCTTCCTCATCTCTTATTATAGTCTTTGGCTTAAAATCTAATCGATCCGATACAAAGATTGCCACCCCAGCTTTTTTCTGATGTCCATTAACATGGTACATTGTTTCCCATCCCCTCACTTTAAATCTGGAGGTGTCTTCGGGTCTAAAATGAGTTTCTTGTAGGTAGCATATTGATTTTTTTTTTTTTTTTTCCATTCTGATACCCTGTTTTTTTTTTTTTTTTTTTTTTTATTGTGGCATTTAGCCCATTAACATTCAGGGTAACAATTGAGAGGTGAATTTGGTGCCATTGCATTGCCTGTAAGGCGACTGTTATTGTATATTGTCTCGGTTCCTTTCTGATTTACTACTTTAAGGCTCTCTCTTTGCTTAGAGGACCCCTTTCAATATTTCCTGTAGAGCTGGTTTGGTGTGCAAATTCTTTCAGTTTTTGTTTGTCCTGGAAGCTTTTAATCTCTCCTTCTATTTTCAATGATAGCCTAGCTGGATATAGTATTTTCGGCTGCATGTTTTTTTTTATTTAGTGCTCTGAAAATATCATGCCAGCTCTTTCTGGCCTGCCAGGTCTCTGTGACTAAGTCAGCTGCCAATCTAATGTTTTACGCTTGTATGTTACAGACTTCTTTCCCAGGCTGCTTTCAGGATTTTCTCTTTGTCGCTAAGACTTGTAAATTTTACTATCAGGTGATGGGGTGTGGACCTATTTTTATTAATTTTGAGGGGCATTCTTTGCATCTCCTGGATTTTGATGTTTGTTCCCTTTGCCATATTAGGGAAATTCTCTACAATAATTCTCTCCAGTATACCTTCTGCTCCCCTCTCTCTTTCTTCTTCTTCTGGAATCCCAATTATTCTAATGTTGTGTCGTCTTATGGTATCACTTATCTCTAGAATTCTCTCCTTGTGGTCCAGTATTTGTTTGTCTCTCTTTTGCTCAGCTTCTTTATTCTCTGTCATTTGGTCTTCTATGTCACTAATTCTTTTTTCAGCCTCATTTATTCTAGCAGTAAGAGCTTCCATTTTTGATTGCACTTGATTAATAGCTTTTTTTATTTCAACTTGGTTAGATTTAAGTTCTTTTATTTCTCCAGAAAGGGCTTTTATCTCTCCGGAGAGGTTTTCTCTAATATCTTCCATACCTTTTTCGAGCCCAGCTAGAACCTTGAGAATTGTTATTCTGAACTTTAGATCTGTCATATTACCAATATCCGTATTGATTAGGTCCCCAGCCTTCAGTATTGCCTCTTGTTCTTTTATTTTTTTTTGTGGTGAGTTTTTCCTCCTTGTCATTTTGTCCAGATAAGACTTGCTTTCTCCTCCTCTGGAATTCCGCTGCTCTCCTTGGTGAGTGAAGTTGGTCTTGGCTGGGTTTCTTGTTGATCTTCTGGGGGAGGGGCCAGTGATTCTCAAGTATCTTTGCTGGAGGCGGAATTGCCCCACCCTTATTAGGGGCCAGGCTAAGTAATCCGCTTGGGTTTGCTTTCCAGAGCTTTTGTTATCTGAACCCTTTCCGTAGAGTTCTGGAGGATGGGAATGATAATGGCAGCCTCCCAATCTCTGTCCCAGAGGAGCCGAGAACTCGGGTCCCACTCCTCAGTGCACCCTCAGAGAAAAGCGCCCAATCGCTCCCATTTCCCTAGCCTCTGGTTGTGCTTGGAGAAAAGTGCTCAGTCACTCCATTTCCCTGGCCTCTGGCTGCATTCTGAGCTCACCCAGCCTGTGCCCGGTTCAAGGTAACCCAGAGCTGAGAGCTCACTCCTCGGCTTTGTCGTTGTAGCCAGCTTCTCTGCTCTAATACCTGCAAGCTCTGTGACACTCAGACACCCCCGGTCCTTCTGTGACCCCATGGGACCTGGAGTTATGCTGACCCCGTGTGGGCTTACTCCAGTTTAGCCTCTGGAGCAATGTCCCTCAGTGGAGCAGACTTTTAAAAGTCCTGATTTTGTGCTCTACTGCTCCACTGCTTGCCAGGATCTGGGCCCTCCCCCAGTCTATCTTTCTGTCACTTTGGATTCACTTCTCCGCAGGTCCTACCTTTCAGAAAGTGATTGATTTTCTGTTTCTAGAATTGTTGCTCTTCTTCTCTTCGATTTCCCGTTGGATTTGTAGCTGTTTGCAATGGTTAGATAAGCTATCTAGCTGATCTCCTGCTAACTGATGTCATCTCAGCCTGCTACTTCTCCACCATCTTGACTCCTCCCAGTTGCATTCTCTTGTCAAGCTAGTTTTCCTACATGAGGATAATGTTATGTGTCTTAAAGGGTAATTAAGATTTCCTGCTTCTCTCCTGTACCTGTTTCCTAGTTGGTAGTTCCCGATGTCCTCATGCTTCTACATTCACATTACAAATATCTTGGTTTAGTCACTTATCTCCTTCTCCTTGACCTTTATAATAGTCCCTTCAGTGACCCCTTTGCTTCCTGTCTCAAGCCTCTATATTTCCTTTACATAACGCTGTCAAAGACAATTTTCCAACATGAAAATCTGTTATGCTATTTCCCTGCCTTCAATATGCTGTAAGCTCCTTATTGTCTACAGAAAAAGTCCAGACTCCTTAGTGTGAATTGCAAGGTTCCACCATTCATTTGGGCCTAAGCCCACCCACCTCCTTCCAGGCCACTGCCATTATGCCCCTGTGCTATGACCATTGACATGACCTGTAGGCCCCTGAAAGTGGCCCGCCCTTTCCTGCCTCTTTATCTCTGTAGCAGCTATGCCCTCTGCCAAGAAGGCTCACCTTCATTGTTTCTTCTTGGTAAATTACTTCTCCCTGAAAATCCAATTTAACAATAATCTTCTGTATAAATCTCCCCAGTTAGTTAGTAGTTAGATATACCAAACTATTGTAGCACTTTGTTCTTTAGCTCTTCTTTCTTTTCAGTTAAAGTTAACTGTTATTTTTGTCAGTTATACCTGCACAAGGTTCCAAAGTCAAGTTGTCCGATAGGATTGAAGGAAAAAAACAAGTTCCTGGGTTCAGTCTTCCCTTTCGTCAGCTCATCTCTCAGAGGCTGCCCTTTTCAATGCTTTTAGTAGTTGTATCTAGTCACATCCTTCTTTCTATTGATACAATTATGGTACTGTTTTTTTATTTTTTTCAGTTTTAGAACAATTTCTGAATTTCTCCTGTAACTTCCTCCCCTTAGTACCACCCTATCTCCAATGTTCAGTGTTATTTTAACCATGATTTACAGGTGAGCTATGCCATATACCATGACTACATTTCTTTTTCATACTGCTTTTTGTTTATTTAGAACTTGTAAGTGAAGATGTTTATGTACCTACCGCTAATTTCTTCAAAATTCCTTGTTAGAATTTCAAACCTATCAGATAAGTTCTCGTTTTTCCTTTTTTTCCTAAGAAACATCCTTTCCAGAGTCTTCCATTCTGTAGTTTCTACCTGGACCATATGTTCCATAGGTCTACACCTCACCTCTTGTCCCAGAATGTCCCTTCATCCTCATGAGGGGAGTGTTCCTACTCTCCCTTGTATAGTTGATCCTCTTTGCTGAATTCCAAATACCCCTTTCTCCATACCAATTTTGTTGGCATGCCTTTTCTAGTAGGGCACTAAGAAAGGATGCATGAAGATTAAATTTTTTGAGACTTTGCAGGTTTAAAATATCTTCATTCTACTCCTGTGCTTATTTGATAGTTTCTTAGATACAGAATTCTAGGTAGAAATAATTTTCATTCAGAATTTTATCTTCCAGTGGTGCATCTGAGAAAACAGGTGGCACTGTATTTTCTGATAATTTATATGTCATCGACAAGCTGTTTATGTTGTTTGTTTAAAATAAAACAATTTTTGGGACGCCTGGGTGGCTCAGTTGGTTAAGCATCTGCCTAAGGCTCAGGTCTTGATCCCAGGGTCATGGGATTGAGTCCCACATCGGGCTCCTTGCTCGGCAGGGAGCCTGCTTCTCCCTCTGCCTCTGCCTGCCTCTTCTGTCTGCCTGTGCTCGCTCGCTCTCTCCCTTTGTCTCTGACAAATAAATAAATAAAATCTTTAAAAAAATAAAAAAATAAATAAAATCAAACAATTTTTTAAAAAATATGAAAGTTTGGGGGATTTTCAGTATACTTTTGGTGTCCAAAACGTTAACAACCTGCCTTGATGTAGGTCATTTCATTCATTGCCCTGGACCCTTGTTGGGACATTTTTTAAATTCTAGAAACCCATTTCCTTTGATTCTGATAAGTCTACAGAATAATTTCTTTGGTAATTTGTCCTCTCCATTTTTTTCTATTTTCTGTTTCAAGAACTCTTAGTAGTCAGATGATGAATCACTTTGGTCTTATATTTTTATTTTCTTTTATCTTCTATTCTCCACCTCTCCATCTCTCTCTGTCTCTCTCTCTCATTCTACTTAAGGGAGCACCCTCAAATTTATCTTCTAACATGTCTATTGAATTTTTATTGGTTGTACCATGTATATTATTTTAAGTGCTCTTTTAGTTCTCTGATTTTGGAAAAAAATTGTCTTCTTATTGCATGAATTCAATATTTTCTTATTATAAAGATACTGACGATAAGCTTTATAGATTTCTTTTTTTCCTCCTTCCTTTCTTATCTTCCAAGTTTCCTTATGCTATTTATTTATGGTTGTCTGTGTCTCTCATCACATTTCCTTGACTATTTAGCAAACTATTTATATTTATTAATGAAGCATTGAAAAGCTGACTAGAAGATCTGTATTTATGGGTGGGACTTGTTAAATGCTAGACTTTCCAGTAAGGGATAAAGTTGAAATTCTTAATATGGGGTCCTCAAATGGCAGCATTTGTAGGTTTGTTTTGTTTTGTTTTGTTTCCTCGGAATAAGCCTGAGGGGCAATTGTTTCTAGAACTTTGCCAAGCAAGGAGGCTGGAGCAGTGTTCAGAATATAGACTTTTACTTAATCCTCCCCTTTTAAGAATTGAATCTCAGCTCTCATCTGGACCTAGCTTTCTTACATCCAAGGCTTCTGTCACTCAGTGTTCCTAGAAAGTCAAATTCTAGTCTTTTCCCAGGGTTGGGTAAGGGACTACATTTCTGAAGAGCTAAGGTGCAGATTTCCATGAATTTCTTAAATAGACTTCTTTTAGCTGTATACTTTACTTTCATAAGTATTTGTCTCCATATTCCAAGGCTTTCCAGAATCCTAGTGAGATTTGGTTCATTTCTAGAGTTTCCTTAAAATGGGATGAAGTTTCTTTCTTTCTTTCTTTCTTTTAATATTTTGTTTATTTATTGGTTAGTGAGAGAGAGAGAGTGAGAGCACTAGCAGGGGCAGCAGCAGGCAAAGGGAGAAATGGGCTCCCTGCTGAGCAAGGAACCTGATGTGGGACTCAATCCCAGGACCCCAGGATCATGACCCCAGCCTAAGGCAGTCTCTTAACTGACTGAACCACTCAGGCATCCCAAGATGGGATGAAGCTTATGTTATATTAGTTATTACTTATTCTTCCTCTCAGGCTTCCAATTTCAATAAAAATAAATATTTTTCTTGGGGTGCCTGGGTGGCTCAGTGGGTTAAGCCTCTGCCTTCAGCTCAGGTCATGATCTTGGGGACCTAGGATTGAGCCCCGCATCAGGCTCTCTGCTCAGCAGGGAGCCTGCTTCCCCCTCTCTCTCTGCTTGCCTCTCCGCCTACTTGTGATCTCTCTCTATCAAATAAATAAATAAAAATGTTAAAAAAATCTTTTTCTTGTTATCTGCTCTTTCTTTTTTGTTTACCTCTTGAGTATGTGCTTTAAAGGAGCAAATTTAGGAGGAAAACACAGTAAATATCTGTTCAATCTTCCATATTTATCTGGAACTCCCTTTCTTTCTTATTTTAATTCAGTCCATGTCTACATATACTAGGCGTTAAAATAAAATTAATTGGGGCGCCTGGGTGGCTCAGTGGGTTAAAGCCTCTGCCTTCGGCTCGGGTCACGATCCCAGGGTCCTGGAATCAAACCCTGCATCGGCTCTCTGCTCAGTGGGGAGCCTGCTTCCTCCTCTCTCTCTGCCTGCCTCTCTGCCTCTTTGTGATTTCTGTCTGTCAAATAAATGAATAAATCTT
Organism: Neogale vison; assembly: GCF_020171115.1. Lineage (NCBI taxonomy): Eukaryota > Metazoa > Chordata > Mammalia > Carnivora > Mustelidae > Neogale > Neogale vison. The sequence goes on along the minus strand of NC_058091.1, from coordinate 62,251,387 downwards.
TAAAAAAATAAAATAAAATAAAATAAAATAAATCATTTCCATCAGCTTTGGTCAACAATTTTGTTTCTATTTTTCCTGATTTAAGCAGCTTGTCCTGTAATTCAATATAGTTAAGTATTGTAATTTGCTCTATGATAATAATTTTGAATTTTATCAGTGGGATAAGAAAAATTGGTTATGAGCCTGACATCTATCTATACAACTTTACAGAGGGGGGGGGAAACGCTTTTATATAGTGGTATTTTAAAAAGTTGATATGAACTTTTATCATCCCTCTGTACTTGTCTGCGGCTACTAACAGTCACACTCAAGGATATACATTTCTTCATTTTTACAATGTTTTCAGCAGCAAAGACCTGACTACTAAACAGGGGGAGCTGGACCAGATCACAATTTTGTGATGGGCTTGTGAGAAACTTTGTTTCCCATTCCAGTTGTACTTACATTCAGCCCAGCTCATTCTTGACGGTTTCATGATCTGGAGACTACACATTGCTGATTTTATTGTTCAATGCCTTTCTTCTCCTTTTTTTGTGGAATGAGTGATGTTCCACACGGAGGATTAAGATATATAATAACAAAACAGAAACTCTCACGTTTAGCTGTAGCTAGATTTATGGCTAAGTTTATGGAGATTACTTAGGGCCGGGAACACATGTCCAAGAACGTCTCTGGAGTTACAACTCTGCATGGAGGGAGATGCTATTACAGACTGTGGACAGTAAACACCTCCGAGGTTGTGTGTCACTTCCTGCAGGCCCATGAGTCTTTCTGATTTAAGTGGAAAGGTGTCTGTTAGTAATGCAAACAAAACCTAGTTTAACCTCTGGTTTCCAACATCTGGAATACTTATCCCTGTGGCAACTGTATGGGTCACTGAACACTAACTATTCCAATGGTCCACCGAAACACAATTTTGGCTTGAAAGGAGTTTGCCTGTCTTGGGGAAAAAAAAAAAAAATCCAACTCAGAATAGTTATCACTGAGAATGCCAGAAGGATTTGTGATAACAGCGTCACCACTGACTCCCCAGCTGGGCTACTTGGATTGTGCTCTGGTGAGAGCCTTCTTTCCTAATGACATGAGAAAAGACACAGAAAGAGCCGTCCTTTGGACCTCATCGTGAACACAAGACTTTTCTTGTTCCCTTCAAAGACTGTTTAATCCATATACTTAGTTTCAAATTTTTATTTCTCTGTGTCTGAATGGAATCCAAGTAATTTAACTTTGATGCTTTTCAAAAATGTTAAGTGAGTCAAGCATCTTCTTTTTGATGTCCCATATTCTATTCTTGTAACTCAGACATGAAACAAAGGTTCACTAGAAGAGATAGATAGCTCATGTGGCAACACACACCTGGGTCTTTTTCCACGGCTTCTGGGAACACATTATTTCTCAACTGCTGAAGTGGAATACAAAGTGTGGTTACTACAGACTTGAGAATGGGGGTGGAGAACAATTTCATAATGGCACCAGGGACCATGGTTGGGGAAGAAGCAAGACCTTTACCCAGCAGAGTTAACTACGAGCCATAAAAAATATCTAGGAGCAGACCTGAGTGCAGAATGGGTTCACTTAGTTATTAAAACCAAAGTATGTGGCTTAAGTTCCTGGTAATAACTTCAGGGTTGATTGACTTGTTATTTCTCAGTATTTCTCAGTGTGTATGATTGTCTTTCTCCATCTAAGGATAAGCTGCAAGGAACAGATACTGTACAGCTTCTGGGATTTATTCTTTCTAGCCAGTGGCAACTTGGCATTTATTGGTTGAAGCCCTTGGGCAAGTTTCAAAACACTGCCTTGTGAAAGTGTTAGGAGCATGTTCTTGAAGCCCTAGTGCCCTCATTCAGCTCTTAGCAGCTGAAGACTCTTTTTATATGCATCCCCCTCCTGACTGGGCATCCTGGAAATTTCCATCCCTCCAAACCTCTCATTGGAGATTAGTAATAACCACAGTTATATAACAGCTTACAAATCTTAATAAATATCTGATCTCATTGGTCTTTATTCTATGAAGCAGGTATAATTATGACTACTTTACAAATGACAAAAGTGAATCTGAGGAAAGTTGATTTGGCCAGTGTTGCATAGTAAACAAGTAGTAGAGGTGAGCTCAAAATTTAAGACTTTAAGACTCTCAAAAATTTCTTTTTCTTTTTTTAAAATTTTTAGCCCAATATAAAGATGTTTTAGTTTCTTTCTCATCAGAGAATAAGAAACAGAGGGCAAAATAGCTCATTTATAGAGTAAAACAATAGCAGATAACAAAAACAATTCAGTTCTGAGTGTCTATTATTACCTGTATTATGTCCATTGCTATGTTGAGAACTACATACCAGTGGTTTGTAAGAGTCTTTTCTTATGCCAGTTTGGAAGGAAGTTATCAGCTGTCTTCAGCAAAATAAGATAAATTAGAACTCTCTTCACACATATATACCACCTCCCCCCTACATATATCTTCATTATGAAATTTCTAACCTCCTTTCTGTGCTTAGCTTTTCTTCTTAGCCGTATCACTACCTAACACTTCATATTTAACTTATTTGCATAGCTTATTATTTGAAACTGTCCATAAAATCTAAGCTTCACTTAAAGCAGGGCTTTCTGTCTGTTGCATTTATCCTTACATATCCAACAGCTAGAGCCATGCCTGGCCCACAGTAGGTACTCAAATGTTGAAAGAATGCAGAAAGATGGATGATTGACAACCTAATGCACATAACACAAAATAATCAAGTCCTGACTAGCATAGTATGAAATCTAGCCACAAGCGGAACTCAGAGAAGAGAGATAATTTAAAGCTATCATTTTCAAAGATTTCTGAAGGGAAAAACAAAAACAAAACCAAACAACAACAACAAACGACAACCCAGTGAGGCTAATGTGGAGTTGTATAATCGGCACTGGGTTTGGGTAGTTGAAAAAGATCAGTGAGATAGATATTAAAGCTGGAGAAGAAACAGTAGCAAGCAGATGTAAATGGTTAACAGCAGAGACCCAACCATTCTTGGAGTAAACTAAGTTGTTTTGTGTCTCCTACTTCTTAATTCACTCTGGGGTTGTTTAGCTAATAATTTATTTTTTTAAAGTGACATTTCATGGAGCCCATGTTTCCACATTTGTGGAGACAAATTTATTTGGGTATATTTTTCTTTGGTTCTGAACACAATGTTCAAAATAGAGAGCAGAAATCAATGGTTTAATACAGTAGAAAGAAAAATGCCTTTTGCGAGTGGGTCTAATAGATCTAAGGGATAGAAATGAACTGGAAGTGAATTATATGTTTCAGTATTTACTGCTGTGCCGGCTGACAAGTGAACAAACACCTTCATAAATTAATAGCTCCTAATTGTAGCTTGAAAGGCAAATAAATGGATGGTTTAGATTTTTGTCTCATTTCATGTTTAATGTTATGAAATATGACTCTTGTTGAGTTTTTCTTGCTTGGAAACACGGAGCTAGAATTCAGTTATTTTTCCAATGATTTTGGCTAAGTTAGTCCCTTACTTCTATACTCCCCTGATTTAATATAAACAGCATCTCAAGTTCATTAATAGTTCGTGTGCATTTTTTACATTAGAGACAGTGACCTGATTGAATGGGTCATGATACTTTTTGATATGTAACATGCCACTGGATTGCAAAAATTTTTAGTGTGACTTCTCCCTTAGTTTCTTGGACTGATAGGAACATCTTTGAGATTATTACTAGAATGTCCTTTTTCTATTCTAAGGCATTTTGATCATTACTTGTTTCCAGATTCTGTATAGTATCTCTCCTCCAAGGAGCTCAAGTCAAATATAGCAAATATGAACAATTTTCTTTTATCAGAATGTTTTGGTCTGGAGGAGGAAAAACGTACCACTGATTTCCTGTCTCCGTATGTCCCACCAAAAATTCAGCTGGACACCCTTCTCACCTTTCTTTTTCTCTAGGTTAAGGGGTTTTATTTTATATGGAGGCTTAGCAGGAACAGCTTAGACTTTGAATCACCACTGAGGAGGCTGAACCATTAAAACAAAATGCAGCAGAGAGACTTCAGGGAAGGCAGTGGAAGGTACAAGGCGGATTGTCAAAAAATGCTGTAGGTGGTTACAAAAATCCTCTGCGAGGCTCTTTAGCCAACACAAGTGGGTCACTTACTTTTTCCAAGTGAAGGCTCTCAATGGGGACTTTGGTTGCAGACTCACTAGCCAGGGCTGTCTCATTATAGGAGATGTGGCCCAGGCTATGAAATGTTTATTTTGTAACTAACCCCTTAGGCTGTGAATGAAGTGGTTTACTATTCCTCCTTGTTCTCCCCTGGCTTTTTTTTTTTTTTTTCCCTTCCCTTAATTAAAGAAATAACTGTTAAATTTCAGAAACCTCTTTAGAAAGAAAGAAAGGTAAGGAGGGAGGGAGGGAGGAGGGAGGGGGGAGGGAGAGAGAGAAAGAAGGAAAGAGAAAGAAAGAAAAAGAAAGAAAAGAAGGAAGAAAAAAGAAAAAAAAAAAGAAAGGGAGGGAGAGGAAGGACTAAAGAAGGGACAAAAGAGGGAGGGAGACAGGAAGAAGAAAAAGAGAGACTAGTCTTGACACACTATGTCTTTAGCTCATTCATTCTTAGAGATTATTTCCAGAAGAATGATTGTAATATTCAGTGACCTGCTTTGGAGTGTGTATGCGTAAATGTGTGTGTGCAGAACTTGAGTACGGTATGGTGCACATAAGTGTCCTTATGTAAGCAATGTCCCACCAGCTCACTTTTGGACTTAACTGCCTAGGACAGCAATGTGTGGAAAGCTGAGTGGAGTAGATACTGGGGTGGGGCGGGGGGTCGGGGTGGAGTAGTAAAGGTTTTCCTTTTTAAACAGTGATTTGCTGAAGGAGAATAAAACATGAGATTAAGTGAAATCACACACAAAATTAAATCATTTATAAGCTATTAAAAAATTCTAAACTTTGAATTTGGTTTGGATTTCATTTCTGTTTGCAAAATAATTAGGCAATGAGACCACACCATTTGAAGGGAATGTTTTATTGTTTTTTCATTCTGGAATGCAATGTATCACACCAAAAGAGATAAATAAATGCCTCCAAGAAAGTGAAAACTGCATGAGATGACTGAATAGACTGTGATCTTCAAACACATATGCAAGACACCTTTAAAACACAAAACTCACACTTATTTCCACCCACCTCAGAGTTACCATTTTTAGCTATTTTTTTAGTAGTCAAAGTACATGGCTGGTGAAAACATATTCTTCATTTTATAGAGTTTAGAATGGTGGCAATACAAAATGTATCCAAACATTGAGGTTCTGATTTGGAAAATGCTAATAATTAGATCTTTAGATAGGTGATTGGAATAATTGTAACCCTTGTTTCATGCAATAACTTATTTTCCATATGTTCTCCTACAATGAAATGAAATTAGTGGTCTTCTATTTAGTGGTCTTTTTTTTTTTTTAAAGATTTTATTTATTTATTTGACAGAGAAAGAGATCACAAATAGGCAGAGAGTCAGGCAGAGTGAGAGGAGGTAGCAGGCTCCCTGCTGAGCAGAGAGCCCGATGCAAGGCTAGATCCCAGGACCCTGGGACCATGACCTGAGCTGAAGGCAGAGGCTTTAACCCACTGAGCCACCCAGGTACCCCTATTTTGTGGTCTTAATCTTGCCCTTCAAGATTAAGGATTCATAGTTTTATGTATTTGTAGTTACATATGTTCTGAGAGTTTCAATAATTTGTTGTAGAATCATTTGTCTGGTCTCAGTATTGGACACAGGCTCATGGTTCCTTGACTAGGGCTGTCTTATATGGCTGCGCAGGCTGGATTGGGCACAACTGCATGAATCACCATGCAATGCAAATAGTATTCTTTGGAATCATCCAGTGGTTGCAATGTAATATTCACACTGAGAGGGGACTCAGACACCTTTGTGTTGGAATATAGTGGTGTGAAAGTCACGTTAGTAATAAACTACAACTTACTTCCTAATATAATCCAAATAATTCAAAGAAAGACTTTTAGTAAGCATTTTATGCCAGGAACCAAAAAAATTGAGTAATAATTTATCCCAAGAGATATCCAGAATTCCTGCCTTTACCTTTCTTGTCTTTCATACTTCACTTCACTAAAAATATTAATCCTGTGGCAAAGTTTTGTGAAGCAAATCATCATTTTGAAATACCTAATTTATCTCTTTGATGAGCATCACATGTCATAGTTCAGATAGTTTTTTAATAAAAAGCTGACACATTGCTATAGAATTCTTTATACTTCAATGTATTTGATGTAAATTTTTCCAGGAGATTCTTACAACAATGCCATAGAAGAGGAAATGTGACTATCATTCCCATTTTACAGACAAGAAAAACATTGCTCAGAAAAATAGCTGCTTTCTTCAAGGTCACCCAGAAACTAAGGACAGATTCAGGATGAAAACTGAGCTTTCCTAATTTCGTTCAGGCTAATTGTTTAATTTTTTTAATATTAAATAATAAATATTCAATATGTATATATGTATCTGTGATTTTTTTTTCCTTTCCATCCTTTTCTCTGTCCATTTTCTTTGTGTTTATTAGTGGAGTGGTGAAATTGGAAATACACCTATCAAATACTGAAGACAAGGAAAATATCTAGGCTGGAAGAAATATTAAAAAGGGTAAAGATGCATACTGGAAAATTGATAAAATTGTTATCAATGATCTCAAGTTTACTTTTCTCTTGATATCACAGATTCTTTAAGATCATCATATAAATTGTCAAATGAGGTCAATAAGTGCAGTACATCTCCTCCCCCACCCTAGATCAATGGATAACAGTACAAATTGTGTTATTTGTAGCTTTCCCTTATTCATAGGTTTTTTAAATTACTGAATACATAGTAGTTTTATAATGTCTGGAAATCTTAAAAGATCTTGTCTCAGTGATTGAAGTGTAGTAATACTGATTGGATCATTTTGTCATCTTTATGTCTGACATTGACCCCAGTAAGTTAAAATTGCATGTGTTGGTAATAGGTGATCTTTAGAATTAGACAAAATGAACCGTTTGCCAGTATCAGAACCAGTTGCTCAGGCTCTGTAGGACTGACCTACATTACTTCCTAATACATCTCTTTGTGAAAAGGTAATTCTAATATTACCACTGACCTACCTATTACTTAACCTCATTTAGTGAATAGCATCCATGTGCAGAATATTTTACTAGATAAAGACAGAGTAAAAAGGAGGAAGAGTTACTTTATATGAACATTGAACTTTATATTACAGAAATAACCCACTAATTTATGGTTCGGTGTTAGAGCCATGAGTATCTTTATTAAGAAAATGCATGTATTGTACATTATACTGAAAATAAAGCTTAATAACACAAATAACTACCAAAAGCATATTTTAAACGTATATTAGAACAACTTATTTTATGAAAATAAATGGTTTTATGTGATCCTATTTGTGTTGCTTGAGATTCTAAGCATTTCTGTACAGCATCTTTGTAAAGTATGGATCAGCATAAAAAATTTTTTTTAAAGAAAACTATATTCAACTACCATCTATCCACGGAGGAAATAATAGATTATGTAAAAGTGATAAATTTTAATTTTCATTATGTCAGTTATGAAGATTATGTATTGACATATTGACTCTATTTTTTTCAGAGTTTATTCATAAATGTTTCACTATAGGAGCCTGTGTGAAAAAAGGCTGAATGTAAAAAAATGAGACACACTGGATTTAGAATACTGTCTATGTTCTGATTCCAAGCTGTGCCTCAAAGTGAACCCCTCAGCCCAGCATGTTTGTTGGAATCTTCCTTAGACTGGAATTTCCTGGGAGATATCCAGTACTTCGGGGGCTATAAACACCAAAATAAACTGCCTTTCTTATAATATGTTATGTCTAGTGCCAGCTATATTCAAGAAGTTTATAGGTATGGAAAAGGTAACTCAATTTTGGGGGAGAAACTTACAAATTTGATTTATTTTAAAACTTAGCCAAAATTTCATCTCAGTAATATAATTTCTTTGGAATGATTTTCTTTTGCTATTAGTTTTAAGTATGACAAATATGATCTAAATAAGAAAATATTACTCTATACAACAAATTATGGCAAACAGGATCCCTGCGGGTGGTAGAATTTTCACCATAATAGGGGCTTGTTTCATCATAGATAGGGACTCCATGTCCATTATATGTGTGTATCCATATGAATATATACACATAGATCGGGTTAATCTCTAAAGAGTATCTGAATTTGAAGATGTTTCTCTAGTGTGTATAACTGAAAAACATAAACAAATAGAAATCATTTGTTAGTGTTTTGGTAACAAAACATGTTTGATGACAAATGTAGACACATAAAATTAGCTTAATCTTCTATGAGAAATTTCTAAAACAATATGTGAGAAATATCCCATAACATTGATTTTCTTCTTTCTTCTTAATAAAAAAATCTTGAGGTGCCTTGGTGGCTCAGTCGGTTGAGTATCTGCCTTCAGCTGGGGTCATGAGCCCAGGGTTCTGAACTCGAGCTTCATGTCGAGTTCCCTGCACAGCGGGGAGCCTGCTTCTCCTTCTCCTCCACTCATGCTTACTCTCTCTCTCTCTCTCTGTGTGTGTGTGTGAAATAAGTAGATAAGATCTTAAAAAACAATTTAAAAAATCCTGATGTTTTTAGGTCAGCCCAAGTTATCCCACTAGAAGATAACATTTCTCAGCCTCTTTTTTCATCCAACAGTGGCAATATGACAAGTTTATGCCCAATGAGAATTATGTAAAAGTATTTTGTGTAATATTTCTGTAAGGTCTCCTTATAAAGTTAAGAATGCTCTGTTTCCTCTATTTATTTTTCTTGCTATTTAGAATGGGGCATTTGGTTGGTAACTCTAGCAGCCATCTTGGGTTGGCACATGGTGGGCTTGAAAATGTAAACCATATGCTAAAGATGGCAGAATGATAGCTAAAAATAAAAGACTGGGAACTTCATTGAACCATAAATCTACCATACCTACTTTGGATACTCTCCTTTCAGACTTCTAATAAAAGAGAAATAATCTGTCTTGTTTAAGCCACTTATTTGTAAGATACCTGTTACATACAGCTGACCAAAGTCAGAATGAACTTGGCACCAGCAATGGGGTCCTGTAAAACAGAACCTACGATGTTTCATTGGCTAGGTGAATTCAGTGGAAGGAAGATATTAAGTACTCAAATATTGAAAATTGGGAAACTGGTTGCCATAATACATGGCTGCAAAAACTATATTGTTGCCTGCTATATCTTGGAGACTGCATGCCATCCTAGGTACAGTCATTCAAAGAATGGTGGAAAAAAACTCAAAATATTAGCTTGCTTTGATTGTCCTTTGGTGTTTTCATCAAGAAAGACAAACTTGGGTTAGAACCTATCCACAAGAAAGCTGAAATACAGGGGATGAAGGGAAGAACTTTTTGCCTTCAGCTTGCAAGCTAAGTTTGATTTACCTTTCTATAATTTGGGATCTAGTCATTTGAAAAAAGAAAACCACATTCATATACCAAGCTGAATTCTTTTCCTCTAAGTTTTCATAACCAGAAGCCTACTTGCAAAAATCCCATTCAGAGTGCTGAATTTTACCTAAGTGGTTTGAAAGGGTCTCAGAAAATGTCAGTATCAGTACAGTTGCTAGTAAGTTAGGGATAAGAATCCTCAGGTTAAAAGCTATTTCTAGATATGACCTTCACTTATGGTTACCCCAACATGGAACTCAGCACATACATACAGAGTCCAGATGTCGCTCTCGACCCGCAAGAACGACACGTAGCCTGGTCTCTTGTTAATGTTGCTTTTTTTTTTTATTCTCCTACCACACTTGCTTATATGCAGTAGGGCACCCTATCAGAAGACAGATATTCTCAAGACATCCAATCACAGACCTGCTGCTAGGCTTCCCCTAGTTAGTCTATCCAGGGTCTGCTTTTCCTCCCCCCATGGGCTGCCGCTGATATTGACTTGTTTACATGGAGGTCTGTTTTGGCACCTGGCCAGGCACCATCTTGCAATGGTGGGAACTTCCTTGGCCACAGGTGGTCCCCAACATCTCCCCCTTTTTTGTTTTATGGCAGGGATCGTGCCTGTCTTAGGTTGTCAGTAGCAGAAAACATCCTTACCCATCATCAGACACAAGATATCGATGATCTCTGTCCTGTCTTAGGTTGGTATGTTTCTCTACTGATCTTACCCGTCTTTGACTACTGATCCAGCCTGCTTAACTATATTTGGGGGGATGTTCCAGCTTCGATCGCCAGCAGAGCTTGTACTAGGGCTTGCTTTTGCTCCTGATGTTGTCATCTCCACTGACATATTTTCTTAGTGAGAAGTAGCATGCCAATGAGGAGAAGGACAAGCAGACCAATCGTTCCAGCCCATTGTTTAGTAAAGTTAGAAACATTGCCGAGTGCATTTAGTATGTCTGGAAATGATGCGGGCCGTACACAAGTGCTATTAACCTTAGTGATCTCAGCAAGAAGGCTCTGTGTAAAATTTTGAAAGTCTTCAGACCAGGTGCCTTGTAAATATCGGGAGAGCAGTCGGGAGGAATTGCTAATCTGACTAAAGCTAGAGAATTTTACAGGGGTAACACAGAGCGCAGAAAAAGGAACAATATAACCAACACTCAGTATTTCAGCTAAGCCTAGGGTTTGATTGGTGGTAAAGAACGGGGGGGAAATAAAGGAAGAATTAGTTAAGGGTAAAGGATAGGGCCAAGCTTTCAGAATAGCCCATAATTCACGTGTCGCCATCAGGGGAATTAGGAATATCAGAGTCCCCCACAACAGTAGGAGGATTACAGCTTCCTCTGTCCTCATCTTCGTTCTCAGGGGCTTTCCGGACCAATCTTTCTGGAATCCAAATCGGCACTTCTTTGTCCTGTGGGAAAACACAAATGGAGCCTCTGCTCCAGATTAATACAGGATCCGGGCCTTGAGTAATGGCTGAAGCAAGTACTTGTCCTTGAATAACGCTGTCATTAATATCCCTGCATACCTTGATGTATGTGCTTAAATCTTTAGCTTTCCATGGCCTAATGGCCTCTTTACACCATTTATTGGCTTGCTCATAGGCCAGCTGTTTAATTAAAGGCATGGCTGTGTCAACATCCCCAAATATTTTCCCAGCTGTTTGCATCAATCTTGCAACAAAATCAGCATACGCTTCATTTGGTCCTTGTATCACCTTAGATAGTTGACCCTGCAGGTCCCCACTGCCCTGGAGGGTCTTCCATGCTTTAGTAGCAGCAGCTGCAATCTGCATGTATACGGCAGGGTTGTATTGCAGTTGGTTATGTTTACCAGCGTATGGCCCCATGCCCATAAGCATATCCAGATTCCATTGTGGATTGCCTGCCGTGTCTTTATGCTGTGCAACATCCTGGGAATACTCTTGCCATGCTGTCTTCCAGACCAAATATTGCCCTCCAGAGAGGGCTGCCCTTGCTAAATTCCCCCAATCTTCGGGGATTAAATTCATGCCTGCTATGGACTCCACTAGAGAAATAGTAAATGCTGCCCGAGGGCCATACTGCATGACCGCTTCCTTTAATTGTTTAACTAATTTAAAGTCCAAGGGCTGGTGATATCGTTGATGATTTTGGTCCTCTAGAACTGGGAACATTGAACTGTTATTGGCCCCCCTCCATGCGGTCTTTCAATCCTCATTGGCAGAGGGATGACATTTACATGTCATCTCCTCCGCCAGGGGATTGTAGGGAGGCGGAGCATTAGGGGTCACTGCTGAACAGGGAGGGCCTAGTTTTAACTTGAACTTGCACTCTAGCTCCTCCCCCGACATTTCTTCTTCCCCTTCGCTAGAACTGCTCCTTTCCGAAGCACGAAATGAGCGTTCTTCTTTCACTTCCTCAAGTGCCTCAGCGCCCTCCTGAATAGCTGAGTTACATCTCGGCTTATGTCCTCCTAGGCACCCTCTGACTAGAGTCCATATAACTAACGTTCCCGGCGCAATGGTTTGTTCTTATCCCTCTTCTTAAAATCCTTGCCTAAATGGTCCCATTGGGGGATATTTAGCAAGCCCTCGTCCAGAAACCAAGGCACCACGGTCTCAACTGTATTCAAGAATATCCTAGCAGTTCTCATTTTAAACCGCGTGCCATTGGCCTTTAGAAGGTCCTTTAGGGCACCCTTCAACCTCGACTTTGACAGTTCAGATCCCATAATTAGAATCCCAACCTAATGGTTGTTCAGCATATACTCGCCACTAAATCCCGGCTCTAAGGCTGCCCCGCTTCTTATTGCGGTCTTGTAAAATCCCGGCTCTATGGCCGCCCCGCTTCTTATTGCGGACTTGTACAAGTTTCCCACCACCTTTGCCGTGGTTTTACCCCGCTTACCTGCGGACTTCTCCCTTGCAAGGTTTTTCTATTTTTCTTAATATCTCCCAGGTTTCGGCACCATTTGTCGCTCTCGACCCGCAAGAACGACATGTAGCCTGGTCTCTTGTTAATGTTGCTTTTTTTTTATTCTCTCATACCACACTTGCTTATATGCAGTAGGGCACCCTATCAGAAGACAGATATTCTCAAGACATCCAATCACAGACCTGCTGCTAGGCTTCCCCTAGTTAGTCTATCCAGGGTCTGCTTTTCCTCCCCCCATGGGCTGCCGCTGATATTGACTTGTTTACATGGAGGTCTGTTTTGGCACCTGGTCAGGCACCATCTTGCAATGGTGGGAACTTCCTTGGCCACAGGCGGTCCCCAACATCCAGAAACTTTTGGGGTGGACCATACCTAACAGGGTCTGGAGGAAGGACAAGTTACCCGGGCTCTCCAAAAAGAGATCCCATCCAAAGGAAAGGAGGGATTGAGTACTCCTTTTGGGGAGATACATAAGATCAAAGAAAGTTGGAATCTTCTTAGCAGCCAGACACATTGGCATGGTCTGGTGCTTTGGGTAACAATGACTGAACATGTGAATGTGAACCTAGATTCCTGACATTTTTGAGGTCCTGGTAGGAGTCACTATTGTGGCCCATGCAAGATTTGTAATCACTGTGGCAATCACAGCTTTGTGAGACTGTGTGGAGACAGTCTTTGATTTCCACATGCTGCAGAAGTAAAACATCAGCAATACCAGTTTGATCTCTGATTCATTTTTCTCTGCACAGAAGATTTGGAGGAAAAGTGAAGCCAACTTGGACTAAGTGAGGTATGGCATTCATAGGATAAGGTAGTTGGGGAGAGATACTGGACCTTCCACTATTAAAAATGTGGTAGTTCGAGAAATTACTTAAATATATTTTTCAAAAGTGATTATATTTCCATCTAATGATGATAAAGCTGGTTATCCTGAGTACAGTGGAAAATGGCTTCTACTACTAACAAAATTTGAAAATCATTACTCTACAAACAGGTTTTTAAGCTGAAATACAGTATATGGGTTCTTGTTCAATATAAATAAATTGCAAAAGAAATATTTTAAATAAACCAATCTGATGCACAGTATGAGTTGGAACAGTATCTACCAAAACTTTTAGGATCATAGTTCGTACAGAAAAGCCCATTATAGCTCACTGTGTGAACAGATGAGGGGGCTACTGCTCTTGAGTTGTCGTCTACCAGCCTGAGACGCTGAGGGAATTAATATTTTGGACACATCTGAAATTTTGCTGGACTGTGGGCTACGGAATGTTAATTGGAAACATCTATTATAAGGTTGGCCTGATATAAAGATATTTGGTGAGAAACAATATAAATGTATCATGGAACAAAGATTTGCAGTTACTAGCCCGAGATCGGGGAGCTGAGCTTGGAATAAATAATCGGTTCTAGAGAAGTTAATCTGAAGTGACTGGGGAACATACAAGAAGAAAAGTCCTTAAAGCAGGTGGAGAATGGTAGGAAGTAAGCAACTGTCACAGTAGTTGCTTAAGGCAAAGAATTATGCAGTTACTGATATAATGATTTGGTGATGATACAAGGACACTGCTACCAACATATCTTCAATTAGTAACCTGAACTTGGAAAGTAAAGGACAATTTGAATCCTAGGCTCTCCATTGGCTACCTGTGTGACCTGGGCCACAACACACACTACTGTGTCCTTATCCTTAAAAAACATTGACAGTAGTAGTAGTATCTAAAAAGCATTAACATTGACAGTAGTAGTATCTACATTCTAAGGCTATAGTGGATTTTAATGTGATCACTTATGTATTGTGTTTGGCAGAAAATTTGGTACTAAAAGGGGTCTCAATAGATGCTAGTTATCTCCAACTACAAAATCTCTCTAGAAGTTTTCAACTTAACCTGTGACAAATCAATGGAACCATCATAGACTAGCTTTAAATTGAAAGATTATAGGAAAAAGTAGATCGGCAGTAGTCAGCAACCTTTCTCCATTCTCTTCTCTTTGTTTCCATCTGTCTCAGCCCTTCTCACTTTCCTCCTCTCCTTACCTCTCCTTTGTCCCTTAGTAAAAAGTAAGAATTTCCAAAAATATTTTATTACCATAATAAAATAATCCTGGTGCCTTCAAAGTGCTTGCTTTAAAAGAAAGAAAGAAAAGAAGAAAGAAAATTGTTTCCCTTTTTGATTCCTTAGTTTTATTCCTTAGTTCTTTATCTTTTCTTACTATTATCTGAAATGGGAACATGAATCTATTGTCTTTTATCCCTTTGACTGCTCTCAAGTGGTCCCATCCACATTACAAATCTTATATCTAGTTCCTGGAGAATAGTATTATAATCCAACTAGATTCATCAAGATAGATGACTCCACCATTCAAACCATTCAAACATACAAAATACAAGCACACACACACAGACACACACACACACACACACACACACAGATTGTTTTATCCAGTAGCTTCTGACTGAATTTTCTCATTTATGGAAAATGTACATACACCTTAATCTTGGGGTAACCCCAAGTCAAAGACCTCTCTAAACTCTTTTATCCCTATAAACCTCTTTCTAAAATTCTCAGAGCTTGTTGCCATTCTTTCTTACACATCTGTCCTTTTTTTTTAAGTTTTGACTGAAATGAACTCTGTTTTCTAAGAGCCATGAACACTTAGTAAGAAACATGTTTTAAGTTCAAGAGCTTCCTCTGCTTTACTTCTCAAAGATGTTACATGTGTTTTAGAGTTTTTCCTACAGCAGAATTTCCTTTGTTCATTTTACTTTAACTTTCTTTTCACTGAAGAGTATTGTAGTCTTCATTCAGGTAAGTGATTTACTATCTATCAGTGATCAGTGATTTTCAAGTTTTAAGAATTACCCTGGTGTGCCATAAAGTCCTTCAAAAGTTTCAAAACATCAACCGAAGTCCACTTTGATGTTAATAGAAATGTTTAGCAAGATGCTTTTTAGAAAGCATAGTAAAATTAAGATTTTTAATCATAATAAATCATTTAAAAATAATTTCAATGTGTGACTTTAGAGCAGCTGCTTTTGTAGCCATTCTAAAACACTGTTAGAGGAAATTTCTTTCCCATCCATCAGATCGTGTTAATCAAAGTCTTCTATTGCTTATACAATATTAAAGTTATCATTTAAGATTTTATTTTTTTATTTGCCAGAGAGAGAGCGAGAGAGAGCGAGAGTTTACAAGCAGGGGGAGCAGCAGGCAGAGGGAGAAGCAGGTTCTCTGCTGAGCAAGGACCCTGATGCGAGACTCCATTCTAGGACCTAGGATCATGACCTAAGCCAAAGGCAGACTCTTAACCAACTGAGCCACCCGGGCATCCAGAATTATTGAGTTCTAGTGAGGTTGTATTTAAATGAGATTTAAATCTTGAGGCTATTTTGCCATTTTTATTGTTTAGTAAAAATCTGACTACTGCATATTAAGATGGGATTTGCTTTACCATTTGTCTATTATGATTTTATTTTGCACTAATTTGAATCCTATTTACTAATTTCCTTCAAGATCTGTCCAAAATTTAAATACTCGTTCCTGGGTGTAATTCTCTTCTAATAAACATGAAATTTCCAACTGGAGAGAGGCACATTTCTGGAGTTAATGTCTCTCCTTGGGAAATGAAAGGAAGGAAAAAGTTCTTTAAGGATTTGTATGGGAAAACAGAGATGATAACTGTCTATGAGCTCCATGTTTTTTTCTCTGTTAATCTCATTTTAATAAATGCAGAACATTGCCTTTTGCCCATTTTATTCATGATGAAGTCATTCATTTTTATTTCTGTCAACAGAGAATTTACACAAAAGTTGTAGATAGGTTTAGTTATTCATACTTCCTGTCTATGTATATTCAATTGTATGTGTCATGTACACATTTATTTTTTGAAAATGTAGGTTTTTATAGTGAATGCTTTAAGATGGTAACATAAGATACACTTGAGAAAATGTTTGCATTTAGATTCTCTAATTTCTTTGTAACTCTAAGTACCTATTGGTTTATTGTGGCTTTTTTATTTTTCAAGTGTTTCTGTTACCTTTGCTTTGATACTTGCATTTCTGACTTTCTTTGCTACCACTATTTGTAGAGTAGCCACAGGGAAGGTACCTGTATTCCTTGTGATATTGAAGCAAATAAATCATTTGCCTTTTTGAGGAGGGGAAGAGCAAGCAATTTTCTCACCTTCTTTGATTTCTTTCCTTTTTTCTGCAGCTTTGATATATCTAACAGCTCCTCTGTAGACTTCCTCCTTCTGTAGTGCTAAAATAATTTCTCATTAGCCAGACAGTCAACACAAAATTAATGCCACTGCGGCATTAGCTAGTGGTAGGGGTGGGGGTTTAAGTGACTGAGGGGGCTAGTTTCAAAGAACTAGAAAGCAGAAGCTTTCCTGTGATGAAGCTGAACTCTCAGAGCAACAAGGCACATAGGAAGTAATGAAACTGAGCAGTGTGTCCTCAAGTGCAAATTGACACAGGATAGATTGAGAACCCAATGCTGTGAGGGGAAATGTAAGGGGAGATGTTAATCTTGAAGATGACTTTGCTGATGCTCATCAGAAAAGCTATCTGCCAGGTGATTAGAGAGGAAGGAGGTGCACATGCAAATGAGCAAGTCTTACCTGAATCCCATCTGAATTTGCTTAACTTGTTACAAATGTAATGGGCAATGATGCAAAAGTTCACCTTTTAGAGAGGGGAGGGTGATGAGGAAGGAAAAAAATCGAGTGAAGAATGTGCCAGAGCCTATTAGCGTCTCAGACTCTTCACACATCATTCTATCAGTGAAATTTTCATGGTACAACTTGCGAGGCAAATATTATTCTTTCTTTGCAGATGATCAAACTGAGGATCTGAGAGATTAAATAATTTGACCAGTGTTCACACAAGAGGCATATGATGGGGTCAGGAGTCATTCTTACTCTCTATGAGCTGTACGTAGCTTATAAGTGCATCGTTTTTGCTGTGAATACTTAAAAATTGTCTTGGCTACCTTTCATGTTACCAATGGACATATGGGCATACATTTTTTGTATTTACATTTTAAAGAAAAATCTCCTCCATTTCCTCATTTAGAGAAAAAAACCAATATCAACAAATTAGTAAATCAGACTGGAGAAATTCAAAATCAATTAAAAAATATAAATTATACCCAGATCATCAGTATTTGATTATATGTTTTGAAAGTATTTATGTATTTAAAGAAAACTGTAATAATTGAAATAATTGAAAAAATAAAAAATATTTTATGAGGAAGTAGAAAAAGGTCATCATTATCAGTGTCCTTTCTAGTACTCTCTAGGAAAAGAACTACCTGTTCTGAGAAATTGGTATGTCTAGACACAGAGATAGACCCAACTGACACAGACACTTTAGGCTCTACCATCAAACATTCTCTTCATCTTTAAAACCCTCTCTTTCTCTCCTTCTAATTCAGTGCTCACCAGGGCATCTTGGGCTAAATGCCTATAAAACGTCTACAGAGAAAGAATGTCTTGTTAGCACTCACATCTCCAAGTATCTTAATAAACTGGGATGGAACTTATCATTCTCTGGGACTGTGGGTGCTAGGAGTTCATTCTTTAGAAGAGGTTTCACTGTGGGGGTGGGAAAAGTCAAGCTCCTGGATTTGAAATTCAGAGCAGGAAATTCCCCTTCTGGGGGACTTTGAGCCACTAACTGGACATCCCAAGGTAGTATGGTGTCCGGTGACTTTTTCTCTTGGAACTTCTTCAGTGATAACACACATTGAATCAGGGGTAACTTTCAGATTTTTAAATTGCAGGCTAATATATACTGTGTTTTTGTGGGAAGGATTTAAATATTTATGCTCTATGTAAAGAGGTCATCAGTAAAATATTACATAAAGTGTGAATTAGACCAGAATTTTAATAAAGATTTTATTTATTTATTTGAAAGAGACAGAGAGAGCGGGAGAGAAAACACAAGATGGGGGAGGGCCAGAGGGAGAGAGGGAGAAGCAGACTCCCCACAGAGCAGGGAGCCCAAGGCAAAAAGGGGCTGGATCCCTGGACTCTGAGATCATGACCTGAGCCAAAGGCAAAAGCTTAACTGACTGAACCAGTGCCCCTAGACCAGAATTAAATGTAGAAACATTTTATGTGGAAAATCTTTAGATGCTAATAGATGTACTGAAATCTCTTTCCCACATTTTTTTTTCTATATCTGGAGAAATACCACATAATGGTAAATATTTTTGCACCTAAATACAGTTGACTAGTGAACAATGCCAGGGTTAGGGGCACCAATGTACTGAATGATTGGAAATTCACGTGTAACTTTTGATATTCTCAAAAACCTAACTACTAATAGCTTATTGTTGACCAGAAGACTTAGTGATAACATTAACAGTCTATTAATACATATTTTGCATGTTATAGGCATTATATATTATGTTCTTATGCTAAAGTATGTTAGACACAACAGAATGTTATGAAGAAAATCGTAAGGGAGAATATACATTTTTAGTATTGTACTGCATTTATCGAAAAAAAAAAAAAATCCATGGTGGACTCAGGCCGTTCAAACTCATTGTTGTTCAAGGATCAACTGTGGGTCTAAATGTCATGAAATTTTGCTCAGACATCTTTTTTGTTGTGGTTAACTTATTTGGAAATGTGAGTGACTTAACAGTGATTCTATCAGGATGTGATTTTCTTTGGAAAAAGTTGTTTCTATTTTTTGAAGAATAGACTTTGCAGAATAGAGATGAAGTGGGAGGAGGGGAAGGCATGTGAAAGTGTGGGATTATGGGGAAACCTCAGATTTTGAAAGCAATTCAAGGGGCCCCTTTAGGAAGAGGAAATAACCAGAGAAAAAGAGAGAAAGAAAAAAATCTCAAAAGAAAGAGAGAGAGATAGAGAGACAGAGCAAGGGAATGAAGAGAGTGAATATGCTAAGGAAAAGGAAGAGAAGGTAAAGACGAAGGAAGTTCTTTCTGTGAACTATAAGGTACATAATCAATATCTCTTGGGTATTTGGATATTTATTAAAGCAACCGATTAACTCATGTACTGCTTTCAGCTTGCTGTTTCTCTCTGCCTATCTTTACTTGCTACAATGTTGAGTGTCCTTGCATCTGAGAAGTGCATCTGGCAAGAATATGTTTATGATTCCTTTGCTGGTATTCAAAGTAGAAATTCTCAACCTGCTACTCAGCTGTTTTGGGGCATGGACCTTTTCATTAAAGGGGCTTGTTGGTGTTATTTGGAACTGACGTTCAGACTATAATTCCCCTGAGAAAACAGTAGTCTGTCTAAGCATTTCCTTGATTTCAGCATGCCATGTACATTTTTAGTATCGTTTCAGCCATTTTATGTGGTCATTAATTACTACACAATTGAACCTCAGTTCATTTTGGAATCCTGCAGCTATGAATGTCATTTTATCTCTTTGAAATATAAATATTCCCTGTCCAATATTATGTCTGTTTTACAGAGGCTGAGAATTCTATTCTCAAATTAATGACCTGTTTATTTAAATGATGACGATCATCCTCAGAAGCAGAGGAAAACCATTTGTTGAATCTGACAGCCTGATACATTCTTTGTGTTTAGCCATTGTTCATGAGGCTCAGAGATTCTGAGAAGTACAGTTGGAGGTCACCTGGGAGGCCTGGTGGGTGGATACCTCATCTCAGCCCACTCTCCTACCACATCCAGAATGCATGGGAATCTAGTCTCTGTGTGAACACATGGAGAGGTAAGATTCTCATTCTTTTATGAAGCAATCAAGGCCATTGTTGGACAGTGTTAATGGCTAGGCAATTCTTTATAAAAGGAAACTAAAATCTGTCCCTGTTTCTGGGAGCAAGAGAAAACAGTGTTGTTAAGCTTTCCTATAATAGTCCTGATGGCAGAAGGCCCTGTCCAAACTACCCCCAACTTCTGCTGGGGTAGAAGACACCTGGGCATATTAATGTGAGCATTTTGGTTCCCTTGTCAAGACCATGCCAACCATGATGCAACTTTTTGGGGGTCTATTATGTGCAAGGTTCTGTTAGTCTTAAATATCTACTCTTTCTGATCCTTATCACGAATCTGTGCCATATGCATTATCTTCAAGATATAGACACCGAAACCCAGAAACAGCATATTGAACAACCAGCCAAGATAACATGGCACCCCAAGAGGTGGAGGGGGAGATGTTTGTAGTTCTGCCCATATTAAAGCACGTGTTTGTTTGTTTTTCTTCTCCACATTATGTTTCCTCTCTGTGTATTGCATTAATTAATACTTGCTTCCAGAGGAATTAGGTTCCTCATGATATAATTTCTAGACTTTCATCATCCTGATTATGGCTTCTCTCCACTCCCTGAACATAATCCAGTTGTCAGTAGTTCACTATTGAAATGCAGATTCAAACACGATCTGTGCGCGTGTGAGCTAACCAGCAGATTTTCCATGAAACACTGCTAAGCCACATGTTTCTATACATGCAGACTATATTTAAAGCAATGTATCTAAATTTTATCAAAGGGCTTCCTAACTAATTTTGCACCATAGATCCTTATGTCACTGGTTTAAAATGTTCATTTCTCAGAATAATGTTTTTAAGTGCATAAAATATAATGCATGTAATTACAAACCAACAAATTATGTAAAAAAAATTATAAAGTACTGAAAAGAAACTGATGTTTTAGTGTTATACCATGTATATGTATACATCTCTTCATTCATATTTTATTATAAGATCTAGTGGTGGGTCCAATAATTATACTGATTTTGAAATAAATAAATATCATTTTGAGAAATAGATGCAAAAATTATAATGTGATAGGAAAATATCTGTGATTGCTGTTCTGACAAAGTTGCAGTACTACTAATACTACTGTGATATTTTGACTATTTTCATAATGGAAGACAATGCTAAATTTCATTCAGAGGTTAGTGAAAATTACTATACATACTTTTTCCTTCTTCAAGTTCATGGAACCCCTTGAATTCTATCCATGGACTACTATATTGTTGTGAATCTGTTAGCTTACCCTTCATATCTAGTTAACTAAAATTATCAGGCCTTTTATAAAAGCAATATACCTATACAGTTGATTATTTAACTTACAAGTAAGATTTAATGTTTATCTTTTTAAATTTTAATCTTATGATTAAGATTGGCTTTTCAGGCTATTAAGATAATTTTGAATCTTGTTTGTTGCTATTTCTTTTAGCTTTAGGACATCCCTTCTATCTTTAGCCAACTTACCCATTTGAAAAACAAGATTGGGGACCCTGGATGGCTCAGTCTTAAGCAATCCAACTCTTGATTTTGGCTTGGGTCATGATCTCATGGTTATGAGATGGAGTCCCACATCAGGCTCTGCACTGGGCATAGAGCCTGCTTAAGATTCTCTCCCTTTGCCTCCACCCCCACCAAAAAAATAAAAATAAAACAAAAACAGAAAAAAGACAAAAAAAACCCAAGACTGTTCTTGGACTAAGGTTTTGAACAACATATTAGAAAACACATTTTTGGTTAATAAAATCCTTTTAATAAACACTTTTTTGATATGTGTCATGCAGCTATGATTCTACATAACTGTATAAAAATTCAAGAATATCATGAAGCCACGTTCAATAACTTTTAAAGGTTAGATTCATTATATGGCCTTCCAGTATAGGCATCCATATAAATTTATAATCCAGTGACCCACATAAAAAATAAAGGCTAATTTACATAACTTTTTCTTAGTGAATCATGCCAGGTTTTAGTGTTCACAGTGCTATTTTCTAAAAGCCTACCTAGTTAGTGTCTGTTTAACAAATCATTCTAGAAAATGGCTGGGGATCAACTTCAAACTCACTACTTACTACGTGAAATCTGGAATTCGTCTAATTCTCTTTTCTGAGAATTAGGACAACTATCTTTAAGCTTGGACACAATTTGCTGGATTCTAAATATTTTAACTTATTTACAACAATAAAATGTGCTTATAATGTCTCATAATCTGGCTCCCTTCTTTCTTCTTTCCCTCAGTCTATCCCTCTCTTTCTTTTCCTCCTTCCTTCCTCCCTTCCTTTTTCAGTGTGGAATCATGTCAGCTATTGGGGTTACATAGGTAAGTAAGACACGTCCCTAAAGTCAAAGGACTCACATCTTGCCTTCCATAGAAACACTGACCTTCTTGGACTTGATATTTTAACAGCTGGTCTGTTTTGGAGGAGCTACTCTTAGTAGCAAAGATAGCAAAGATCAATTCTGTCCAGGATATGTCCAGATTAGTTTTTTCACCTTACCCTCCTTCCTCTCAGCTTGAAACTTCTAGGTTACTTGAGAGCTGGGTTTGAGGTTTTTTTTGATAGTCATCTATTAACACTAAAGCATTTTTTTTTTCCTTAGCGGTCAATTATTTTTGGTTATCTTTTAGCATTTTGGGGAAGTTTCAGTTAGATTTTGCTTTAGCTTTCTGGCACCAAACTAAACATTCCTGGTTGTGTATCATTCATCTTCTACTGTTGGTATACATTCATTTTGTATATGAGTTATGTGTAGTTTCCAGGATAGTAAATTTTTCCTTAGTTTTCCACTAATTTTATTATTCAAAATTTATTTAAATAATGTGTTTAGTGTGCTAAGAACTTCGTAATACAGTATATATCTACTAAATAATCAAAGAAAATGTTCAAATTTGTTATATACACATTTGATGATTGTTAATGGAAAAGTTTAGTTTATGAGCAATAAATATGTGTAGGTTTAGGACAAAAATTTAGGTAATGAACAAAATTATTAATTTCAGCTCTATTCATCTTCACTCCTCTTTCTACACTTTGCAAGAATTTTTGATGTTGCAATATGCTCTCTGGACACTGTCTTTTGTTTTATTTACTCTTCCCATTGATTTATGTTGAATAAATTTATTGTGTATAAAAGTTGATTAGTTGGGTATAGCAATAACCTTGTGGAATCAATCATAAATGCAGTGTGAAAATCTTTGTAAATTTGATCACATAATAGTATATTCATTTCTTTCTTTTCTTCTCTTATTCAGTATGAAAAGTAGCCTAATAACATGATTGCAAGAAGAAGATAAAATATATTTGCAATGTTAATTTAAAGAAGTGGGCATTTCTGCCATGTCTGCTTGGGAGACTTTTTTATTTATCTTGGGTACTTTAGATAGCTTTGAAATTAAAAACAAAACATTGCAGTTCATAAATGTATAAAGCAAAGCTGTATTTTGTTTGTCCCAAAGCATTCTTATCTTTTTGCTACTTATGTGTGTAAGTTGGTATATGCCATGGCCTAAGAACTCTTCTTTGACCAAATGCAGAATTTCTGGCAGACCGCTGTACGATATGGAACACTCACTGAGATGGAGAACTCATCCTGATAGATTCTGGATTTCTCAGTGAGCCCAGTGATTTCAGATGTCATGACCAGGTCACCCTCACATCTGTGTGTGTATATGTTATAGGAAAACATTTATACAAACCCCATAAATATACTTGGTCCCCTGCAGCAAAGAGTCAACATTTTTCTTTGTTTCTATCTTCTTGCTCCCTTTTGTTACACGTGGTCCCCACGGAATTGCCACAGCAGAACAATTAAAACCTAGATACAGTACATTAAATGTTCTCTAAAAGTACTAGCAGTGTTTATATAGCATGACCACCCTGGAGGGAATTTTCAACAACTGTCTCAAATCACTGTCTACTAAGTGTTCCCTTGTTGTGTCCACAAAATGAAGTGAAGTGAAGCATTAAACATTTATTGGATCAATTAAAAGATACTTGATTTTGACTTTCAAGCATTTCATCATCTTTTATTTAAATTATTGGAATCATTTTAGGTATAAGAGCTGAATTACCTGAGTCATCATGTATTTACTTTTCATATTTAGTTGAACATTTCATTAGTATCTGGGATATTATTTTTCTTTTCATCTAAACAATGCCATAGCAGTTTATTTGCTTCAGTAGCCAGAACAGGAAATGACATTCTGCATTATTTTACACTGTAGAGTTGCATATGGAACCTTATTAAGTTCTCTACGGACATTCATAGTGAAGGCTTATTGGCGGACAATGTTGGTCACCTACAAAACAGTATTTGAAAGGCTCCAGGAAAACCTTCCAGATTATCAATAGCCTGTGACAAATGCCTTCATTCCACCATTAGTTAGTGTAATCCTTATGCAAATTCTTGGGTGAAAGAACACATTAAGACATAAATTACCTAGTGGGAATTCATTTTATTAAACAGGTTTTGTTTTTCCTCTGAAGCAGGGATGTTGGGTCAGAAATCAGGTCTTGGGTGCTTGGCAGGCAAAGACACCCTGGGAAAGTGACTGCAAGGAAGAAAGGGCAGGGATGAAGAACGAGATAACTCTGGACTATATCATGATTTCATTGACAACTGGTTACCCAGTTCTTGTAAAGTGGTATTACTGAGTCTTCAAAGAAGGAGGAATCCATGATGGAAGCACCTTGAGGCCCAAGGACACACAGTAGAATGGCCATTTTTATAAGGCATGGGAATGTAATAAGAGAAGGTTAAATAAATCTGGACTCATGTATAACTGTCTTCTAAATGAAACAAAACAAAAAATCTGCATAGCATACCTCTGAGTATTACCACTTTCCAGAACATGCTGGTAGGGTTTGAGAGGAAAATGCTGGGGCAGGCTAAGTCGCACAGTCTATTTTCTTTCTACGTCTACATGAGTCCTTATTTAGCATCCTCTGCATATAAAGCACAAGTAAAGTTCATTTCATATCTACATCACTAGTCTGCCATTAAGTCTCTCCTCTGGGTCAAATCTTTCTCTCAGATTTACAGCTACTGCTTCTCTTGACCTCCATAAGCAGGAAATACCTCCAAATACAGAAAAAAAAAAAAATATACTGCTGCGTGTTCAGAATCCTTGCTGCCCATGGCGGCCAAACGAGATGACTGCCTCAGCAGTGGACTCTGAGAAGGTTAGAGCGTACCTTGAATCAAAAACAAAAACAAAACCACCAGCCACGTGAGGTGTCAGTTTCTTTTTGAAGGAGAATACGATAGAATTCTGACTTTAAAGCATGACTTTGTCATGAAGCTTTCTGCCATGTGCTTCTAAGGAGTCACTGCTCCTTGGACTTCCTGAAATCACATCCCTAGCAAATTCCAAGTTTTATGCTCTGGCAATAGGGGATGCAAATTAAAATTGCACTGAGTTCTTCTCTTCTTCTTTTAAGCCACTTCCACACAGCTTGTAATTGGTTTGGAGGGATTGTTTTTAAAAATAACCTTATAATATTTGCTTAAAATGATATTAAGGATGTTTTACAATACCTAGAGGACCACACAGCACTTGAGTGGTGATTACCTTTTTTTTTTTTTTTTTCCATTTTCATTTGCATCTCCGCTATAAGAGTAATGGTGCAATTTGGGAATCCTTCTGGGCCTCAGATATTGTTTCTACAAGTTATAAAGTACAGTGGAGAGTAAGGTGTTGTCTAATTTATTTGATCAAGCTTAGTAGCTAACTTGGAAAATTGGCCTTCTCAAGTGATTTCTTACAGGACCTGTCTGGTGTGACAGCATACACTGGAAGGGCTCTCCATTGTTGCTCTAAATACATCTACTCATTTAACAGAAGGGTTGCAACATTACATTGTTTGGCTGCATATTTCAGCTAATTCGGCATTTTTTTCTAATAAACGCAAGATGGGTGGTTGAATGGTGTCCTTTTGTTGATTGGGATGATCAACTTTAAAATGTTCCAAGATCCACTGGACCGAATTAGAAGACCACCAGGAATCCTAGAAAAGGTGGGGTCAGTGCCCAGACACAGAGCGCTCGTTCCTTCCATGGGTTCACTGGATGGTGTTCTCTGCTGTTTTTTCTGTCCCCTTTCTAGGAAAATGCAAAAAAAAAAAAAAAAAAAAAAAAAAAAAAGCTTTTCTTCACACCACTGGACAAATTACCTCAGGATAAATTGAATCCTGTTTACAGCCCAGTGGTTTTATGTAATCAATTTTTTTTAAACCTGGTTTCAAACTGGAACACTTCAATAATACCAAAAATCTGAGTGGTGCTAGAAGCCATCCTTCTCCCAGATGGTATGGGTAAAGAGCAGTGTGACTAAAACTGAAAGTTTCTGTCTAAGTTCAGGCTTGCTTTCACCAACAGCGTGGTCTTCAAGGGTCCTGTATAACTCTCAGTGTCAATGCCTTTTTTTGGCGTAATCATACCACCTCCGTGTGTTTGTTTTGTGAATGTCAATGACACAATGTGAACATGCTTTTAAATTCTAAAATGTTAAAAGATGTCGAATTATGATTTTGATGATTCTTGTTCTCTTCACCATAAACTGGTCAACAGCCTCACTGATGAGCCATCTTCTTTGTAAGCTTTATTGTATCGACAATAGCTGGATGATGGGAAAAGGAGGACAAAGGGGGGCTGTCAAATGAGACAAAGGAGACAGTGAGGGCACAGGAAGAAAGACTGGCATATGGTGAGGTGGGGGAAGGGCAAGGCACAGAAGATACTGGTCAGAGGAAGAAACACACAAACACACATACACACAGACACAGACACACAATCAAACATGCTTCTGGAGAAGTAGCTCTTCCATGAAAAAATGGATAGTAGGGTTGAAATGTTCCCAAATGATTTTTTTTTTTTTTTTTTTTTTTGCCAAGTGTTGTCTGGTAAAATCAACTGTCAATTCCAGATTGGCAGCTGCAACCATGACTATTTAAAAAATTTAATCTCTATCTCATTTTGTGGCTGAAAAGAGGCCTTTAGATGATACCTTACAGGTTTGTTCTTAGGTCTTTCCCTGTAATTACCCATTAAATAGACTAGTCCTCGCGTCCACCAAATACCAGGTTTAAGGTGGTGCTCTGGTTTCTGGGACATGTGAGCAGTTCTGGAAACATCCTCCAGGTGACATGATCAATAAATTTCTCACCTCCAAATGGCCCTGGAATTATCTGAGCTTTGGTTAGAATGCAGATTCCGCAGACCTTCAAACCGACCACATCAGCGTCAGTTTCCGTAAGCCTGGGAATCTGCATGACGAACGAGATGTTTTTAGGTGGTAGCCGCCCACACAGCACGGTGACAGTCCCTGCTGTGTGGACAGCTGCAAGGGCCCAGCGGCTGGGCAGCCTCAGCAGGAGGAGCTCCAGGCTGGCTTCGAAGCCCAAGGCTCCCCAGCAGTTGTCCCGGAGGCTTTTCCCTGGAGGAAAGGTACAGGGTCCTCAGCCTCTCATCCTCCTTCAGCCTTTTCCAAATGAGAAGCTTAGAGACACTCCACGGGCAGTTTCCTCCCTGAGTTTCTTTGCCTTTTATTTTTCATCTTGAGTCTCACCCAGGCCTCTCGGTTTCAGCTTGCTGGTTTAGTTTTGGTTACGGTTGGTGAGTCACAGAAAACACGAGGCATTTTTATCTGCAACTTTTGGTGCGCTCTAGGACTACGCTCTGTGTATTTGGACTGAAGGAATCTCTTTTCATGATTTGGGAAAAATGCAGAAGAGAAAGAAAACTTGATATTTAGCACAGAGGCTACTGTCATGCATCAATCTACATCAAAAGAACCGGTGGCTTCCGGCCCGCCTCTGCTCGCTGTCTGAAGCCTTCACAAGCCTCAGACCAGGCTCGGCTAAGGAAATGTGCGGAAGTGTGTTTTTCACAGGAATTAACTCTTGCAGCTAAACAGGCCCACCAGGCTGCTTTAGATTCCTTACCTCATAAAGGGCCATGTTGTGTTTTCCTCATCCACACTGGTGTTCTGTTTTGTTATAACTTTGCAAATTCAATGAATGTTTTGCAGGTGAGGAAAAAAAAAAGCCCATGGAATCTTTATTGCCTTATTTAAAAAAAAAAAAAAAAAAAAGTCTGTGGAGCAAGAAAGAATGTGACTGGATTTTTATTTATGGTCAATAAGCCCAGATGAATATGTGGTAAACCTTGCTGAGACTGTCACAAAGCAAATCACCATGTCACATGAAATATTATTAAATTCTATAATTTCCTTTTCTGGAAATAGTTTCTCTGTATGGAGTTGGAAAAAGAAAATTACATTCAATATTCACCTTAACTGAAAAGCAGCTGAGTGTGGTGGCTGATATCCTATAAATAGCAGATCTGTGACCTCATTCCTGTTCTCTTCTTTGCTTAGCTGTTTCCAGTTTCAAGCTGAATAGAAAATTGTCAATCATCTGGTGAATCTGGGCATATAGGCCAGCTTCTGTGGAGAATTCTGACCCAGTCCTTATTTTCCTGTAGTCATTCAGGTACTGCACCTCCATTTAAGCAAAGCTGGTCGTGGCCTGTGTCTGTTGCTTTTTGCCTACATTGCACAGGTAATTGTGATTGTGTGGAAATGGCCTTTCCTGACCTTGGAAAACTGCTTAACCTTTCAGAGCCTCAGGTTATCCATCTGTAAAGCGAATATGGTAGCTGCCTCTCCCTCATGTCAATGGAATGCTTTGAGAATTGATTAGATAGTGTGCATAAAGCAAGTTGACCTCCTCAAGAAGGAATACAATGTATGATTTTATTTCTGGTCTCCCAGCTCTGCGACCAGGCCTCTCTAGTACAACGTGGTCATTATCTGTGCTTTTGGACTGCCTGGAGAGGAAATTCACACCATTCAGGGCAAAAACAATCCACTCCAGTTTCTAAATGGTGGGGATTGTCTATCTACGGAGCACAAATTCAACAGATGGTTGCCAACCTTCCACTTGATTTTTGTGGCTCTTTAAACTGGGTTCATTAAAACTTCAACTTGCAGACAGCTTTGTAGAGACTTGAAGGGATGTAGGAAAGACAGTGTGATATAACGGACCCAGCCCTGGTCTTATGTCTCCTATTCTTAGAAGCAGTGGTTAAATTAACGTGTAAAATAATAAACAGGATCACTATCAATAAGTAAAAGGGCTTGCTTCCCACGTGTTTGTGAATCTCCTACTGATGGCAACATTTTGGAACTTTGCTAATAAGGATGTTTTGCAGAATACGAGCACAACCGTTTCATACTGAATTTCAAGTTCCCTTTTTTCAGAAGGCGGAACACGAATGCGTACCAAGGTTTTGGGGAAACAGAGACCAAATCTGTTTCTGTTTTTGTTTTACCATCTTTGTAGAGACGTACAATGCCATGGCACTTTTTATTTAAAAGTTGGCATAACTTATTTATTTTTTCTCCTTCTTCTGTGGGCATGCATGCAAACATGTACTCAGTATTTAGCTTGTGAAGCTTTCATTTATTTAGCAAATGCCTTGGTTTACTGAACATTTTCACTATTTCCTTAGACCGTTTTGTTGCAAGAAATAAATGTGTTCTTTAAATGATTTATTTCTTTTTCTATCAACTTGGGAACCAACATAAAATTGACATTCTCAGAAAACAAAGGTGCTGTAGAACTTGAAAACATTTACTCTGAAATAAAAATTTGTGTTTACTTAGAGCTCAGTTTCTGTTGAAAAACAAACATCACAGACCCTCAGAAAAAGAAGAGAAGCCCCCTGCTGACACATTCTCTCATTGACTGGTGATGCTGGCTTGGAAGAGCAGCTTCAGAAATGGCAATCAGGGAACAAACTGGTCGGGTTTTATTCAATAAAATACCTCTTAAAAAAAGAAAATTCTTCTCAAAATTCAAGGAATTGCATTTGAAATGTGTGAAACACAGAGGTGCTAGTTAGTTTTTGAAAAACAAAGAAAATGGGACTGTGCCTTACTCCCATTCCTATGACATCAATCCAGTTTGAGGGACATGAGGCCACACTACAATATGTGGTGTTGCGTGTTGAGAGAGACACATAAATAGGAGTATGACTTCTCTGTCTTCTACTGGATCATACAAACCTAGTATGGGACTGACCTGAGAACTATATACTCAACTATATATGCACCAATATGGAAGTATGAGGCTAAACATAATAAGGGCTTACAAAACCTTGACAGTGGACCAGGCACAGTGCGTTCTGTGTATTAACTCAATTTATCCTCAGGTTGGCTTTGTGATAGTCTTTACTCTACAGATGAGAAATGGTACAGAGTGGTTAAGTCAACAGCTAAAGATCACACAGCTAGAGAGCAGAGCTGAGATTTGAACCCAAGGAGTCTGATTCTAGAGTTTATCTCTTGTTAATCTACGATAATTCACTTTGTGTATTAATAATAATAGTAAGTCCTTAACACCTTGATAACTTAGCACAAAGATAATTTTCTGAATTGTCACAGTGTTCTCATTTTTCAATCTCTACTTTCAGACATTTTCAAGCTTTATTTTGCTTTTCATTTCTCTAATGAGTTCTTTTATTTTACTGTAAGATTTTTGAGCCTATATATGATCCAATTTAACTCAGTTCATGAGCACTTTCTTTTTGATTGCTGTAGGACTCTATAAAATTACTTAAAGCAGGTATAAATCTCTTTTCCACTTAGTTTTAACTTTTTTTTGACATAAATAAAGTATATGTTTTAAATCCTATTTTTAAAGAATAATTTCGTCTACTTATAATCATATCTGTGCTTTCCTGTCAAGATTTTTAGGAGGAAATAGTGATTGTTGGGTCTTTTCGATGTTGATGTTCTATCTTCACCATCCGCTCCTGAATTGGGGGTATTGTGTTTATTTTTTTTTACTCCTCCATTCATACATTAGCAGAATTGTTTATGATAATAAAAGGAAGTCACTTAAAAGCTTCCTAACCATTTATAAAACACTAAAATTAGAGCTTTGATATTTAAAAGAGCATGTGTTTGGAGAGTAAGTTTATGGGACCCTTCCTTTAGGTCTTGGCAGGATTTTATATGTGTATGACTAGGCTCTTGATTTATCCTCAAACAGAACAAATTAGGGAACTTGGCTCTATACTACTCATCAAGATTTCTAATTCAATGCTAAAAACAATCTGCAGAGTAGCACACTGACAGCCTTGTGAAACATTCATAGGAAAAGCCTCAAGGTAGTAGGTCTGAAACTTTTATATCATTGCAACATTTACCTGTTACTTGTGTTCTTCCCTGGAGCCAGGCTGTTGAAGTGGAATCTTCCCTTAAATGTTGTCCACAAATCTGAATGAAGAATCTAATCCACCCTTGCAACATGGTATTGATTTTGGTAGCCTCAATACTTTCATAGTAGAGGTTCATTAAATAACAACAATAGCAAGACCTCATTAAATGAGAAAACTAAGGTGAGTTGCCCAGTTTCCTTTGAAACTCAACAAACCCACCTACCAGGTAGAGAAATTTCCCAGAGTGCTGAGGATTGAGCCTGTGTGTCTTTGAGTAACTATGGCCTCGATTACTCCACTTATCTGGAGCTAAGTCTTTTAAGTGGTACAAAACAACTGAATTTATTTTTAAAGCTCTGATAAAGACTCAGATGAAAAGTTTTTCAAATGAGTCATACCATGTACCAAGATGACTAGGCAATGAGTCCTCAAAAGTATTTTCTCCAGAGAATGCAGAACAGTTTAAAAATCATAATCAGGAGGTGATACTGTTTGTTACTGGAACTTGTTAGAAAGCCAGAATAAAATAAGAAAATGCAATGAATATCTTCATGAGAATTTGTGGAAACTTGACCCTTCTGTAGATGTCTCTATGTTCTCTAATTTTGCTCATTTTTTTAAAAAGTAAAATATCATTACTTCATGATTTTCAATCTCTAAATTTCCACTTTGGAACCAATGAATTGTTAAGACTTTCAGTTGTCTTGGACATTTCTGCTTGGAGACACTAAATGCAGACATTTCTTGCAAGATGTTTGGCAGAAAAATAAGGAAAAGAGGTAGTGGCTGGAAAGAGAACTACAGGCAAGGGAAGGTTCAAATGCGTTTTCAGTTCAAGTGAGTTTTAAATCAGAAGATCTGAGCCTCCTTCCTTCCTCTACATTAATTCACAAATTAGTTCTTGTAATCAAATGAGCTGATTGTCTGCCAAATATAATCAGGCATTGTATAGGATCTTGGGAAAGACAACTTTTATCTATTTATGTATTTTCACATATATTTATAATTTGCCTTATTGCACAGAATTGACGTAAGAAAAATGAAAATTACTTTTAAGTTGCCCTTCAGTGATCAAAGTCTACCAAAGGATAAATTCAGCCATAGAAAAATTTCAATACAGTATAAATAAGTGCTATTACAAAGAGAAGGGCAAAGCAGTGTGGGAGCACAGGGGGCCTATAGACTATATCAGCGATCTGTTGATTTTCAGCTGCTTCTTTCACTGAGTCTTTAAAATTTATGTAATTTTACTACATGCCCCAGGAGAAGCCTAGCTTCCTAGACTAAGCAGAAAATTTGGAGTAACCATACCACAATCCTAGATGAATAACCTGCTTAGTAAAGGGACTCTGATACATTTATTAGATCCACAGGCAATTTTTAGTTTGTCTGAATCCCCATAGGGCAAAAGCACAGATGGTCTAGAATCAATCTCTAAAGATTTTGAGCTTATATGTAAGAATCGACTATGCCCAGAGATCCTGGGTGTTTAAGCAATGACTACTCTAAGATCCTGCTATTATAAGTAAGGGAAGTATATTTTTCTTTCAAATTTTTCAGTTTCAATGGTGATATTTGTGCGTTTGTTTCCTCTGGAGAAACAAAGAAAAAGAGGAAAGAAGGGGTGGAGATTGGGTTTAAGGATAGCAAATAATTATTTGCCGTAGTATGTGATCTTCTGCTTGGACAGAATTTTATTTTCTGTCCATTTTATTTAAAAATAAAAATTTTTATTTTTATTTTATTTTTTTATATGTGGTTATAGTTATATTGGGGAGACCAGAAGACGAGGCTGAGTAAAAACCTAGGTAATTATCTGGCCTCCTTTTTAACTTTGCTCTTAGCAAATGAAGACAATTTGCCTGGGATTGAGTGTGAGCAGCTTTACGTGAACAGGTAAAGTCAAATTACATAGTATCTGGCAATAATATTTTGCATTGTGCTAGTAGCTTTAAAAATTATTGTTAAGTACTTTTTATATTGCAGCTTCTCCTACACCTTCTGTGAAAAGTAAATTCATGCTGAGTCTTGGCAAAATTCGTGCTTTGTTTTACTTCTGCAGGAGTGCAAATGATAAAAAGTTTTAAGACAGGAAATCTAGAGATTTTCTATATTCCCATTTTAGGCTTGTGCTATAAAGAGATCCACTTTAAGTGTATATTTTAATTTCAGTAATACAAAGGTCAATATCTTTCTGACTGCCTGTTCTATCTCCTAATACAAAGAGTTAATCACAAGTATTTCCTCAATGAAGTGATGACAGATGTTACCAAAATGTCCGTGTTTTTTATAAATTATTTCTACACACACACACACACACACACACACACACACAGTGAAATACAGCAAAAACTCTTCTCTTGTTTGAGAGGGAGCTCAAGGTAGCCCGAAACTCAGTAATGATCCCAGTGCACACTAAGAATTAGGCAGCATTTTTCAAATTCCAGAAGGAATCACTGAGAGGAGGGGAGCAGAGAACTCTCTTGGAGAGTGAGAATTGTATCTTGGGGGAGGGGAAGAGAATGGCCAGCTTTTTATACCCCCTTCTTTTATAGGAAAAAAGAGCAGCCAGCAGAAACTAGATGAGGATCAACATGGGGCGAGGGCGGAGGGACTCGCAACCGCTGAGACAGTCAATAGGCAGATTGTTCATCGCACATTGCCAGAAGATTAGCTGAGCAAAAGCACAGACAATGCTGATTAGCGACTTGAAATGCATCAGTTCTTACTGGGGAGAACAAAGCCAGTCCAGATCACTGCCCTACAGCCTAACTGCAATAATGGAACCCAGCTATGCTCAACATAATGTTTAGAGCTGAGAAATGTGGGCAACGTGTCTATCTGTTTGTATTCACTAAATTTCTCTCATCTTTGGAATGGCCTCGAGAGATACATATCTTATTTCCACCAGGTTCTCAAGGGACGGTAGTCTTATAATCACACCCCCACATATTTCAGCCCCTTGTGGATTGTGCCTTTCTTTCCACTTAATCTGAGAGGGCAGATATCATTGAATTGTCACAATTTGGCCTCTTTTTTACACTGACCTCGCAAATGCAGGTGATCATATTGGGAAAATTTTTTTTTTAATTGTTCTCAAAATGTATTATTTACTTACATAAAGAGCTGGTAACAACCGTTACAAATATATTTGAATATTTTAAAGTTATTCAACAAAGTAGAGAGTATTTGCCTTTTATCCTTTCTACAAATATGTTTCAGACAAAGCCTGTGTATTCTTTGTTTTTATCTTGACCTCCTTTCGTATTATGAGTCTGGAGACCTCTGGTGTTTTTTATTTCACCACCCTGCCTCAGAGCTTTGGTTTGGACACCAGGAAATGGAATATGACCTTGGGATGGCACTAATTCTAAGACAGAAATTTTTATAGAAAACTCTTCATACGCAGTATTACTGAACCCATCAAATGTAGCCTTTCCACTTAACTGACATTATAATTAAACCTAATAATAGCATCTCCCTTTACATTTTCTTTACATATGTAAAAATAGTCTTAGTATTATTTATAGATCTGTGTTATTCTTTACGGGAAGGCTTTCTTTTCCCCAGATAAAGGAGCTTTACTTTTGTCATAATGCTCTTAACAGGATTCATCTAGGAGAAAAGCAGTATAAGGCTGATGTGTCTTTCACGATCCTCACTGACATTTTATACCTTATTGGGCTTGCTGTTTCTCTTCCTTTCCTTTTGTTCTTTGTATTTTTAATGCTCAACCCCCTCTGACTTACTTTATTTATGGATTTTCTAACACCTGATTATTTCTAACACCTGATTAGGAAAATAATGAAAAAGATTTCAGAATATTTTATAGGAATAAAATTTCCTTTTTTTGAAGCTAGCCATGCCACATTTAAAATATAAAACATATTGGAAGAAATTATTTGCACTGACTTTAAGAGACAACAGATTGTTAACCATAATATGTTAAAAACCTGCAAATAAATATTCCAGAAAATCATATAAAAAAACCCAATGCCAAAAGCAAGCAGTAACCATGAATAAATAATTCAGAGATGAAATGCAAATAACAAAGAAACTTGAAAAACATGCTTATTTTCACTGGTAAACTATATTAAATACAGACTGAAAATAAATCGCAATGATATTGACAAAAATTGTAAAAGATGGGTAATATCCAGTGTTGGCAAAGATACAGAGAAAAGAGTAATAGTGCAATTTGATAGTACTCTATTTTTAGATAATTTTTCTGTATCTATCAAAATGTAAAATTGTGTACTCTCTCATCCATTAATGCTATTGCCGGGAAGTCATTTTACAGAAAATTTAGATGTGAGCACCAGTACTTTTTCCTTTTTCAAGAATGTTTATAGAGAAGCAGTGAATGGGTGGAACTGCTGACATTCACAGCATTGAATATTAAGTAACAGTTAACAAGCATGATGTCCTAACAGAAATACCTATGCAATATATTGAATCTCAGAATGGAAATGATGAGTCTCAAAAACATAAGCACAGAATGATCTCATAGACATAAAAAAAAGGAGAGAGAGAAAAAAAAAGAAAAACCACCTATCTATGTGTATAAAACTATTACAAATACTTCGAAGGATAATACAAAACAGACATCCAGATAACTCTGGGGAAAGAAACAGGGTTGTAGCAAAGAAAGATGAGGAAGAAATTGTGAAATTGTTCTAGATTTTTAAAACAATATTTTATTTTGGTAACACAAACCAATAAAAAGAACGGATGTTCAAATGCATAGATTAATTCAAATAAAGCAGAGAATGTTAGCTGGTAGAGTTCTGCAAAAGATATGTTTTCATGAATAAATAAGAACAATGGGTTACTTGTGACTAGATCATCATATAGTTATAACATTTGTCTTGAAAAACGTGAATTTTTTTCCAACAAGATTGATGGATTAGGGAATAATTTGAGTATAACACAAGTGTTCTGTTCCTTTATGTTTGATTTTATCCATGAGAAACACCAGGTGAATGCAGAGAACAGCATGGAGCTCAGCTGAGTCATGAGGAAAATACAGCACACACACACACACACACACACACACACATGCCTCAAACATTTGCTGCTTATCTCAGTCGCTGCGTGTATTATGAGTCACACCCATGTACATCTGTTGTTACATTTTCCATCTGATTTTAGATAACCCTCTCTGCTTCACAATAACTCAGAACCAAAATTCTCAACAGTCACTTCCACAAATAAACTTCAAGTTTTTTCAAGGTAAAGTGTCATATTTACTGGAGTATTTATATTTAGCTAAATATTTCATATGCGTAGAGCCACATTGCTGTTTTTATTAGGTTTCTATATTATTTTTAGTGTGTCATTGGCAAAGCATTTGAGTGTTGTGCTCCTTAAACCATTTTTTCCCATAAGCTCTGTTATTTTTATTGCATAATTTTGCATAGCATGGCACTTTTTAGGAATGCCTGTTACATGATTGTAGAGCTGATTCTGTTCTATGTGTGATAGAGCTGTGGATCTTGGAGGCTGGTACTCTGCTTCGTTGGAAGTCAAATAAGTAGCATTTGTAGGGAGATAATCATCTATAGGTGTCTCACTTTTCTGTCCATCTTCAGAGCAAAGGCACAACTCTGTGTCTTTCTACCAGATGATCTTTTCAAGGATGTTTTTATAGCAAACAGTCTCTGCAGTTAGAGAAAGTATCTCTCTCTGGAGCAAAGAGTAGGTCTGTTTATAACACTGGAAGACAGAACAATGAGGAAGGATGCTTGCTGCCCAATAGAAAAGATTTGGTTCCCTAACCCTAGGATATTTTTCCTGCCATCATTTGTCTGTCCACGTGTCATTCGACCCTCTTTGCATCACCTGATGGGGATTGAGGTTTTGGAGAAGTAGTACAAAAATGCCAATTCTTTGGCCACTAATATTGCTAATACACTTCTCTTTGTTGTTGACTCACAGTTTCCGTGTAGCATTCATGAGGCTATGGCAGATGAGCAGATTGACTTGTAATCAGGGTAGAATCTCAGTTTTTAGCAGTATTTTATACGATATTATGGTATTACAGGAGGCTTCATAAAATTATTGTTCAAAATAGTTCAGGAATTTATTGCTAAGATAATGATCATTAAATACTATCTTTTTCCCCCCTCATTTTAAAGGGTGATGTATCCAATAACAGGAAACTAGAGGGTGTGTTTAAGGACTTTTGAACTAAACAACATCTTTAGTGGTCAAAAAGAGGGGTGGAGAATATTTCTGGTTTTCATTTTACTTGATTGAATGAACCACTCTGTGTTTACATTACTTAAAATAAGAATTATGTAGGTTAACATCATTTTGGTCCACATAATTGGTTATCTTTGAAATTCTTAGAAACAACTTACCCTTCACTGAAATGTAAATAATTCTGCTATAGTTTCATTTATTTTATTGAACAATAAATATTAAGTTTCTATCCTATGTAAAACATATAAAGGATACAAAAATGGAAGAGATTTTCTGTGCTTTCAAAGCTTTGCACTCTGGTATGGGATAAAACAAAACAAAACATATACATTATGCATTATGTTCCAACATGATAGGAACAAATAAAGGATTTCAGGTGTTCTGAGGAAAGAAGGAGAGGAGAAGACATCAAGGAGGAGGTGCAGTTAAATTAGGAGAACATCTGAAAAGAGGGAAAGAGTGTGTGCAGGTAAAGTTAATGACCTAGTGGAGGAAAATTCTGAGAAGTAGAATTGGGATGAGAGTCTCAGTTCTAACAAGTCATGAATGGTTAAGGATACTTCATTGATTCTAAGCCAGACATTTTAAAAATTAGACCACCTCTCTAACGTATTTAATAATCTATGACATTTTACAATATCTGGTATTTTGTAGTTGCTTTAAGTTTGTTAGTGACTATTATGTAGCTTCATAAGCATAGTATTTGCCACTTACTGATAACATCAAGGAAAGTTCCCAAAGAATCCATTTTAGATTAATGTTGAGTATATTCATGTGTTGTAGGATAGAAACATAGAACCTTGAAAGTGACCTTTAGAATTTGTGGGTGAATCTTCTGACTAGCCCACTTTTTATTTGTCAAGTATTAATAACTACTGTTTACTAGCAGAGCATTTTAGATTTACTCCATTGCCAAATATAAATCTTACAAAATTCCTGAGACACAGATCAGCTCCACTTTATGGATAAGAAAAGAAGGGTTAAGACAAGTCTTAAAAGTAGAGGAAGGTCACTAAAATTTGGATTTGGATAGTTTGGGATTTAAAACCAATTCTTGTTAACTCTCAGAACTGTTCTCTTAGTTATTCAATACCTTCTATAGCATGTCTTTGCTTAACTACAAATGGTGATGGTGAGCTTTTTAGTCTTTTGGAGACAAATGTGAAGAAGAGGTGATAGGGATGTCAGAGAAGTCTTCTATGAAAAAGTAACTCTTCAATCTAAGATTGATCATCTGTTTTGTTACTCAATAAAATGAAAAAATATTAATTTATGTATTCATGTAATGTCATTACATATTAATTTAAAGCTTCGATAAATTCAGTGCAGAGATGTATTGAAGCTACCATTGTAGTTAGTCTACTAAAAATGTAACCATTACATGAAATTTTCAGCAGCTTCTCCTTTAATTGATATTAGTAATTTGATTTAAAATATAGAGCAAAAAGAGAAACATTTTATTTATTTATTTATTTATAGTTTATTTTTTGCATTATTTTCAATTAATACATGAGGGTTGAGGCCCAGACAGTTTGGATGTTTTGTAGAAAGAAACACAGCAAGCCTATATGGAATACTGGGTTCCTGAATAGCTTTAATATTCAATGCTAAGTAATCTAAGATACATCATCTTTCATGTTATGTAGCAAAGTTGGTCATGCATTGGCAAATTCAATTGTTGAGTTGTGACTGAAGTTTCTGAGTAAGAGCCACTTATAGTTGTCGCAAACCCCAAACATCCCATCCTACAAATTCAAATTCCTTTTTTCACTCCCTCTAGTGTTTAAAATATGTTGTACATTTGCTTTTCCATCATCACTTTTGTTCTACATTAAAGTCAATTCTGGGATTGGATGGCCCTAGGATGACTTTGTAGAAATCTTAGCTTTCGGGGCGCCTGGATGGCTCAGTGGGTTAAGCCGCTGCCTTCTGCTCAGGTCATGATCTCAGGGTCTGGGATCGAGTCCCGCATCGGGCTCTCTGCTCAGCAGGGAGCCTGCTTCCTCCTCTCTCTCTCCCTCTGCCTGCCTCTCTGCCTACTTGTGATCTCTCTCTGTCAAATAAATAATAAAATCTTAAAAAAAAAAAAAAAAAAAAGAAATCTTAGTTTTCAACTGAAAACCTCAATGTCTTGAATGTACTTTGCTTATCAAGAACCAATGTGGTAAACTCAATTAAAATACAAGTCAAGATATTTTATTAGAGTGTTATCAGTGGGTGAAGTGGCAAAATGAGATGATGTGCTGGAGAGCACCAAGATGATAATTGTTTAGAATTTTGTTTGTTAAAATATTCTTTGGGGTTAGGGCTCTTTAATAATCATTGCTTTCCTAGCTAAGTTTTTTGTTTTATGTTCCACTCAAACAATAAAACCTTGAATATTTTGAACTTATATGAAAACATCAGATCTTTAGATCTACCTCTATATTCTTTCCCTGAATTTGATTTAAATTACTAAATTGGACTATGAATTATATAAAAAGGATTAGATCAAGTGGTCACGGACATTTTATAGTTCACCCTGAACTTGAACCATGTGTTATTTTCTTAACTTGTAAATTATGTGCTAGGTTAGAATATTCATTTGAGAATTATTCAACATGAATATATCAAGCCAGCTTCATATTTTAGAGAAAAAATTTTAGATTACTTGAGCAATAATCATCATAATTAGAAGTAGTCATGATAGAACCATGATATGTGAGGGAAAATAGACAGTATGACAGTGTGTGCATGGTATATCTAGATGATTCATAATTATAGACCTGCAAATTCTCAGTAAAAACTGATAAAACAATGAGTCTCATTGATATTATCATTCTACTAAAAATGTTCTAATATCATAATTAGATAAGGTAGGCATATCTTTTTTTTATAAAAACTAAAAATATTGAGAAGTATTTTAGTAAAGTCATGCTCTTCTTTGAGAGATTCATACACATTATTTGTATATATTTTAGATTTAGTCAAGAAAATTTATCATATCACTTTCTTCTGACAATGGATGAAATTAGAAAATTAAATGTTTAAATATATACATTTTAATATATATAAATGGGGTGCAATATGTGAAATCAAATTTGATTTCACATATTACATCCATATGATAACATTATCATCATGTGTACACACACACACACACACACACACACACACACATAATGATAATACTACTTCAAATGTAAACTTCCCATTATCCCCTTTGGAACACTGGCATGTCAAGGATGACTGACTGTGGTTTTATTTGTATGACAACCGAATGGATCCTCACAGAGACTTCATAGTTGAACTGATGAAGAAGGTTCTCAGTAAAGAGTAACAACAACAGGCAACCCCTTCAACTTTTGCGTAGTTCTCCATAGGGGCAAAAAGTTACCGTAAGAGGGTAATTTTCCAACTTGGCCCCTGTCAACTCTAAATTTCCCAAATGATCACCTAAAAATCTGTTGTATATCAAAGCTACATTTATTAGACTTACAGCAGAAGAAGGAAAAATGTACCTGAGAGACTTAATAATGTCTCAGAAAAGTCAGGGAAGAATATTTCTAGCCTTTAGAGTGTGGGCTGGATAATTTTAAGGTCTTTCAAGGTAAAGAGTCATTGGAGAGTAGGCAATATTTATAATAGTTTTGGTTTGGGCATAGAGAAGTAAGGATCTTGAATAACTTTTTATGTTCAATTTTGTTTTTAAGTAAGCTAAAGTTCCAATGTGGGGCTTGAACTCATGGCACTGAGACACATGCTCTACTGACTGAGCCAGCCAGGTGTCCCTTGAAGAACTTGATGAAGAAGTTGTTAGCTATAAGAAGTAATTAATTATTACTGGTTTACAGTTTATCTTGTAGGAGCAGATGTTTTCTGAAGCAAGCAGCTAAGTTATCTTTTCTTGTTCTCAGTATTGTGTGACACAATAATGAGACAGGAATTTATGCTTGATGATCCAAGTGGTGTTTCACTTAGGGGCAAAGTTGGTTTTAGTTCTGTCTCCTTATTGGTCATTCTTTGGTATAAGTTGAAAGAGAGGTGATTATCATCTTGAAAATGATCAGTCCAGAACTGCATCACTGTATAGTGTCTAGAACTTCTGATGATATTTGTCCGCATCTCTGTATTTGTCTAATTTTCTTGTTTTTTAAGTGGGAATTTTATTTGTTGGAGTGTTTTCCCATAGCAAATGCATAGCAGCATTTAAGTCTATAGAGATCACAAATTTGAGAACTGCAACACAAATATAAAGAAAAGGACTATGATCATTGTAACATATGTCTAGACTAGGAGCTAAGGGTTCCCAAATTAAAACAAAAGAACATATCCACTTCCTAATCCAAAAAGTCTATAGAATCACATAAGGGATATTAGCCAAATTACCTTCCTTCATGATTTTGTTGTTTCCAGTATTTATTAGTAATATACTTGCAAGATAGGTAGGTATATAAATGTAGCTTTCTTTCCTTCAGAAAGCAGTTGTTTCATCTGGAGAGCTCAGGGTTTAAAGTGACTCTTTCAAACTGTCACTGTAATTTTCATGAATCTCTTGGCCTTTCTTAGAGACAGAATCAAGTCCTCCAACTGTATCCACCTCCCAATTCCTGGAACCTATGAATATGCTGTCACATGGCAAGAGAGAACTAAGGTTGCAGATGAAATTAAGAATGCTACTCAGGGAATGCCTGGGTGGCTCAGGTCATGTGCCTTCGGCTCAGGTCATGATCCCAAGGTCCTGGGATCGAGTACCACATTGGGCTCCTTGTTCAGCAGGGAGCCGCTTCTCCCTCTGCCTCTGCCTGCCTCTCTGTCTGCCTGTGCTCACTCTCTCTGACAAATAAATAAATAAAATCTTAAAAAAAAAAAAATACTACTCAGCTGGCCTTACAATTGAGAGTTTATCCAGGTGGGCACAGTGTAATCACAAAGGCCTTATAAGTGAAAGAAGGAAGGAGGACAATTACAAAGAAGGAATTGTGACTATAGAAACAGTTATCAGAGTGATGAGATTGTTGGCTTTGAAAATTGAAGGAGGTCATGAGCCAAGGAACGCAGGTAGCCTTTAGAGCTGGGAGACTGAGGAGATGAATTTTC
Organism: Neogale vison; assembly: GCF_020171115.1. Taxonomy (NCBI): domain Eukaryota; kingdom Metazoa; phylum Chordata; class Mammalia; order Carnivora; family Mustelidae; genus Neogale; species Neogale vison. The sequence continues at coordinate 62,208,726 of NC_058091.1, read as the reverse complement.
CTCTAGGGACATCAGGAGGATCTCAGGTCTGCCAATGCCTGGATGTTAATTCTGTGATATGCATTTTGGACTTCTGACCTCCAGAACTGTAAGACGATATATTTGTTTTGTTTTAAGTCACTGAGTTTGTGATAATTTGTTACAGAATTAATAGGAAACCAATATAGCCTTAGTGACACAGTCCTGTTCATCTTCTATTCCTTGAATGATAGCATGTGTAATTCCCCACCCTGTTTAAAGAGAATTTGATACAGAAGAAAACAGTTCAAATTTCCTCTTAATGGTTAAGGTTTTTAACTTAATTCAAGGCTCAATTTTTGTCTTTGAATTAAATTATGTCAAGATCTTTTTTTTCTGGAGGCAGGAAATAGGCCAGAAATACACTTGATGATATCAGAGGATACATTGAAGGCAGGTGTCAGCTTACCAACATAACAGATACTATTTTAATTTGCAGGTAATAGGCAAGAAACTTTTGTGTCATAAATCTAATACTAGAAGACCATGTAGTAATATATTTTTAGTCAAGATACCTCTATATAGTTTTTTAAACAGCATTATAATAGTTGGTGTCATTCATCAGTTACAGTCCTAAACCAGGTGATGAATTTGTAATACAGAGATCATCAGCCAGAAACGTTAGGGTACAGTCTTAGTGGTATGCCTTTGAGTAAGGTCTGTTAAAATGGAATAGTTTTCAAATATATATTATCATTTTTCCCGTAACTCTTTGCAGAGTATATAGCTCCTGTGAAAGTTCTATAAGGATTCATTCTGAGAGATGTCTCTTTTTAGGTTTGACATGATTGAGAATTTTAGATTTCTACTTTTCTGGTTTACACATACATATATTTGAGGCAAAACTGGTATATCACATTATATAAGTTTGAGGTGTTTGACATTATAATTCTACATCTCTCTGAACTAAAAGTGATCGCCACTTTCTAGTCTAGTTGCCATCCATCATCATACAATTGAGCCCCTTCACTAGTTTGCACAGCGCTCACCCTCCTTTCCCTTAGGCAACCACCAGTCTGTTCTATGCATCTATGTGTTTGTTTTTGTTCACCGGTTTTTTATCTCAAATCTTCTCTATCCATTCATCTATGGATAGACATTGAAGTTGTTTCTATTTCTTGACTGCTGTAAATAATGTTGCAATAAAGATAGGGATTCATATATCTTTTCAAGCCAACATTTTCTTATTCTTTAGATAAGTGTTCAGAAATGGAATAGCTGGATCATAAGGTAGTTCCAGTCTCAATTTTTTGAGGAATCTCAGTACTGTTTTCCACAGTGTCTGTGTGAATTTACATTCCCACCAACAGCGTGTTAGCATTCTCTTTTCTCACATTCTCACCAACACTTTTTATATCTTGTCTTTTTGGTAACAGCCATTCTAACCAGTGTGAAATGATACTGTGGTTTTGATCTCAATTAATAGTAATGTTGAACACCCTTTCATGACCTGTTGTCCATCTGTATTGCTTTGGAAAAAATGTCAGTTCAGATCCTCTGCCCAATTTTTAGGTTTGCTTGTTTTTGTTGTTATTGTTGTTGTTGCTGTTGTTGTTGAGCTATATGAGTTCTTTATATATTTGAATATTAATACCTGGTCAGATCTGGGATTTCCAAAAATCTCCTTTTTGGTAGGTTGCCTTTTTGTTTGAAGATAATTTCTTTTTCCATGTAGAAGTATTTTAGTTTGAAGGAATCCCATTTGCTTATTTTTATTTTTGTTTCCCTTGCCTTTGGAATCAGAACCATGGAAATATTGCTAAGATCAATGTCAAACAGCTTACTGCCTATGTTTTCTTCTAGGAATTTTATGGTTTCAGGTCTTACATTTAAGTATTTTGCCATTTGAGCTAATTTTTTGTGTGGTGCAAGATAGTGGTCTAGGCTGGCTGGCTTGCTTTCTTTCTTTTCTTCCTGCCTTCTTCCCACCCTCCCTCCCTCTTCCTTCCTCCCTTCCTTCCTGCCTTCCTTCCTTCCTTTTGCATGTGGCTGTCCAGTTTTCCCAACACCATTTATTGAAGAAACTGTTCTTTCTTTATTGTATGTTCTTTAGTTCTTGTCATAAATTAATTGTCCATATAGTGTAGGTTTAATTCTGGGATTTCAATTGTTTCATTAATTTGTGTGTCTGTTTTTATGTTAATGTCATAGTGTTTTGATTATTATGGCTTTCTACTGTCGTTTGAAATCAGGGACCATGATACCTCCAGCTTTGCTCTTTCTCTTAAGGTTGCTTTGGCTATTCGAAATCTTCTGTGGTTCCATACAAATGTTAGAATTATTTGTTCTAGGTCTGTGAAAAATGTCATTAAAATTTTGAAAGAGATTGCATTCAATCTTTAGATTGCTCTGCGTAGTGTGGGCTTTTTAAATTTTTTTAAGATTTTATTTATTTGTCTCAAAAAGAGAGAATAAGAGAGAGAGAGAGAACAAGATAGGGGAGGGTTAGAGGGAGAGCAGATGCCCCGCTGAGCAGGGAGCCCAATGTGGGACTCGATCCTGAGACTCCAGGATCATGACCTGAGCTGAAGGCAGTCCTTTAAGCAACTGAGCCACCCAGATGTCCCTAATTATTAAATGTCCATGGGCATTTTAACAATATGAATTCTTCCAATCCATCAACATGAAATTTCTTTCATTTAATTGTATCTTCTTTAACTTCTTTCATCAGTGTTTTGCAGTTTACAGTGTACAGATCTTTCACCTTCTTGGTTAGTCAGTTATTTTATTCTTTTTGATACAATTATAAACAGGATTGTTTCCTCTTTCTGTTAGTTCATTATTAGTGTATAGAAAAGCCACAGATTTTTGTATGCCAATTTTTTATCCTGCTACTATATTGAATTCATTTATTAGTTCTAATGGTGTGTGTGTGTGTGTAGTGTTTTACGATTTCTATATATAGTATTATATCTTCTGTAAATAGTGACAGTTTTAATTTTTCTTTTCCATTTTGGGTGCCTCTTATCTTTTTTCTTGCCTAACTGCTGTGGCTAGAACTTCCAATACTACATTGAATAAAAGTGGCAAGAGTGGGCGTCTTTGTCTTGTTCCTGGTCGTTCAGGAAAAGCTTTTAGCTTTCCATCATTCAGTATGATATTAGCTGTGAGTTTGTCATAAACGGCCTTACTGCATTGTGGTACATTCCTTCTATATCCACTTTTTTGAGAGTTTTTGTCATAAATGGATGTTGAATCTTGTCAAGTGCTTTTTCTGCATCTATTGAGATGATTATATAATTTTTAATCCTTCATTTTGTTAATGTGGTATTAATTTGCAGATGTTAAATCATCATTGTGTCCCTGAAATAAATCTCACTTGATCATTTTGTATAGTCCTTTTAATATATTATTGAATTTGGTTTGGTAATATTTTGTTGAGGATTTTTGCATGAACATTCATTAGTGATACTGGCCTGTAATTTTTTTTTTTTTTTTTTTTTTTCTTTTGTGGTGTGCTTGCCTGGTTTTGGTATCAAGGTAATGTTGGTTTCATGAAAAGTTTGCACATATTCCCTCATCTTCAGTTTTTTTTCAAAGAGCTTGAGAAGGATATAAGTATAAACTCTTCTCTGAATGTTTGGTCCAAATTACAATAGAAGCCGTCTGATCTTGTACTTTGTTTGTTGAGAGGTTTTTCATCACTGATTCAATCTCCTTACTAGGAATTAGTCTATTGAAATTTTCTATATTTTCATGATTTGGTCTTGTAAGGTGGTATGTTTCTAGGAATTTATTCATTTCTTCTATGTTGTCCAGTTGTATTAATTGTTCATAATAGTCTCTTATGATCCTTTGGATTTCTGTAGTGTTAGTTGTAACATTTCCTCTTTTATTTTATTAGAATCCTTTCTCTTTTTCTCTTGGTTATTCTGGCTGTGATTGTCTTTTTTGTTAATCATTTCAAAGAATCAACTCTTAGTTTCATTGTTTCTTTTTTTCTCTTTTTCAGTCTTTATCTCATTTATTCCCTCTCTGATGTATATTATTTCTTTCCCTTTACTGACTGAACTTTTTTTGTTCTTCATTTTCTACCTTCATTGGGTATAAAATTTGATTGTTTCGTTGAGATTTTTCCTGTTTCTTGAAGTAGGCCTATATTGCTATGATCTGCCTTCTTGGATTCATTTCTGCCACATCCAAAGATTTTAACATATCATTTTTTTTTCACTTGTCTGTGGTGAAATTGATTTCTTCAATGACCCATTGGTTGTTTATCAGCATGTTCTTTAATCTCTATATTTTGTGTTTTTTCCAGCCTCTTCCTGTAATTAAATTCTCATTTCATACCATTATGATTGGAGAAGATGCTTGATTATGATTTTAAGCTCCTTGAATTAATTGATGATAGTTTTGTGACCTAACATGTGATCTATCTTAGAGAATGTTCCATGTGCACTTGAAAAGAATGTGTATTGTATTGTATTGAATGTGTATTCCTTTTGGTGGAATGTTCTGCATGTATCTCTTAATCCATCTGGTCTAAAGTATTATTTAAGGCCAATGCTTTCTTATTAAGTTTTTGTTTGGATGAGCTATTTGTTGATATAAATGCGGTGTTAAAGTCTTCTATTACTATTGGATTGCTGTCAATTTCTCCCTTGAGTTCCATTAATATTTGTTTAATATATCTTGGTGCTCCTATGTTGAGTGCATATATATTTATAAATGTATGTCTTCTTGTTGGATTAACCCCTTTATCATTATATAATGCTCTTCTTTGTTTTAAGGTTTATTTCACCTATGAAGAAAGCTATACCAGCTTTCTTTTTGTTTCCATTTACAGGGCATAGTTTTCTCTATCCCTCACTTTCAGTGTGTATGTCCTTAATTTTGGAATGAGTCTCTTATAGGAAGCATACGGATGGGTCTGTTTTTTTATTTTTTTTTTATTCATTCAGTCACTCTGTGTCTTTTTTTTTTTTTTTAGATTTTATTATTTTATTAATTTATCTGAGAGAGAGAGAGAAAGAGGGAGAAGGAGAGAGAGAGTGGGGCGGGGGAACACAGAGGGAGGGAGAAGAATCTCAAGAAGATTCTGGATGAGTGTGGAGCCCCTGCAGGGCTTGATCTCATGATGTTAAGATCATGACCTGACCCAAAACGAAGAGTCAGACACTTAACTGACTGAGCCACCCAGGTGCCCCTTAACCATTCCTTGTCCTTGATTAAAGTGTTTAATCCGTTGCCACAGCTGTGGCATGGTGGTAAATGAGGCTGGCACTCAGCCCAGCTGTGACATGTGACCCCCCACTGAGGCAGGAGTAGGCTGGGTTGTATCCAGAATGGCTGCAACACACAGTTATGCTGGGGTATGGGAGTAGGCTGGGCTGTTACCTGGTCTGGATGGTATGTCTAACTGCTGCATAGGTAGGTGAGGTTTTCAGCTGGGTGCATCCACTGACTGTAGCAACTTAGAATGGCAGTTTCGAAATGCATCCATCAGTGCCAACCTTGGCAAGGTAGGATGAAGTTGCAAATATGGTGCTTACCAGTGTCTCCATCCTCATGTCCCAATAGTTCCCTGCCTCTCTAGTACGCCCTTTAGGATTAGTAGGTGGGTTTCTTCCCATATGGTTGGCACTTTTCAAATTGGTGTTTTTGTGAGGGTCCTGGGGAAAGTGAGTCTGCACACAAGTCCTTTAAGAGAGGGCTCTCTGTTCACTACAGTTCTATGGTTTTACTGGATATAATTCCCATTAGTTTTCAAACCCCAGCATTCAGGGGTATCACCTCTTTTGTGTAAGATCTAAAGGTTGAGGTGCCTGATGTGGGGTGCAAACCCCTTATTCCTTAGGAAAAGGTCCTGTGCTTTTGAGATCTCTCCTGATTGTGTATTGTTAGGTATGGGGTTTTTGCTGGTGAGATGATGTTTCTATCTCTCCTATTCATGCTGATGCTGTTTTTTAGTCATTTGTTATGGCAGCTTTGTTCATCCAGTTTTCTGGGATTTTTCAGAGTAAATTATTCCATATGTAGTTGTATATTTATTGTGTCCACGGGTAGGAGGGAGTTTAGAATTTTCCTATACAACCATCTTGAACCCTCTATATTGTTTGTAATTTTAAAAGTTGCTTAATCTAATTACTAAGAAGACCAAAAGATTAATTTACAAGTGACTCTTATCAAAAGAAACTTGGTAACATCTAGGAAAATGAGCGCAAACCCAATAATCATTTTGATTGTATGTTTTTTGTCAAATCATAAGCAAATTTTAGTCAGGTACTGAATTTATACCAAAGAGAGGCTAAGAACACTAAAGGCAATATTAAGGATAAACATCTTATAAATGTCAAAGTTAAGAGATAATAAGAGTCTGTTAAAAGCCTAGAACCTTATAATAGCTAAGAGAAAAGAAAATCACTGAGAAAATAAGAAATAAAGCATGCAGATTGAAGTGTAACAATCTGTGGCTGTTGTTTATGAGTCTTGCCTAGAAGCTGTTTATAGTCATCTTTATATACACAAACTTTGAGTGGAAGCTTTATCTTCCCAAATGTCATCTGCTTTTGGAAGACTCCTAAGAATGTCTCTGGTTAGAACATGATTCATAAAAGATGTTTGTGTTTTCAACTGAGAAATGTGAATCTAATGACCAACACTTTAGAATTTTATTGTTGTGTCAATTGTTAGTAGTATCTGATAGAATCTTTATCAGATAAACAAAGTTTTCTTGTCATGGAAATTTTATATTTACAGTATACTGTTAAATTTGTTTTCTTTTATTATTTATACATCTCTGATTCAATATAAAAATATCTTTTCATGTATATGTTTAGATACACATCTATGCAAAGGGATGATAAAGTTCAAGTTTTTAATCTTATCTTTAAATATAATTAGCTAAATCACCTACACACAATCAGTATATAGGTTTTAACATTACTATTTCAGTAACCCAGAACCATTATTTTAAAAACCAAATAAACCCTATTTATTATCTTGTGTACATACACCCGTTTTTCTGTATTCATTTATATTAATTACAGCCTTTAACTAAAGGAGCCAAATTTTTTGATGTGTAAACAGTAGACAGAACTAGAAGGTAGCACATCAATAATTATTAAGGCACATAAACACATATATTATGCAACTGGAGCATATTTTAAAATGTCAGAATAAACATATGTATTATAAAATTTAAAGGGAATTATACGTCCTACTCCATAGGTACTCATTCTATGTATAAAAGTAAGGAATAAGATTGTTTAAAATAATATTTAGTGACCAATGTTTGTAGTACTTATTTCATATTTAGAACTTGTATATCAAAAAATAATTTATTAAACATGGTTATATATGAGGGAAAGTTCTTCCAGTTAACTATAAATCTGGAAATTTATGAGTTAAGTTAACACATTAAATCCTTTTAATTTTTAGCATAAGAATATACAATATTATAAAAAAAGAATATACAATATTAAAGAGATATCTATTATTAAGCTTCACTTAAACATTTTAATGTAGGTGTATAAAAATAATGATAATTTGCAGAAGTCATGGAATTGTTGTAGGAAGTTTAAAAAGGTTTAACCATGAGAAATTAAACTTAAACTATGTGTTAATTAAAATATTGTGTTTGCATTACTTTTTCTGGTAATGATACTATGGAGAAGACTTAAATTATTGTCAAATTAGAATTAATCACTCTTAATTTGTCTAAGTAATCATCTATTTATATTGCATGAACTTAAAAAAAAGAAACAAACCTCTGTATTTATACATTAGAAAAATAAGATTCTGAATTCATGTCAGAAACTCTGTGTGCTTAACTTTTCTTTTTATCTAACATGATCATTATCCAAATCACAGATAAACTTTTTCTTCTGATTTAGTTTTGTCAAGAAAAAAAAATAACATTAAAACTATTTATTTTTGTTTTTGGAAATTACTGACTGCTTATCTGAGCTAGATGTTCCTAGAGTATGTACAGAATAACAAAACACATATTGTTTTAAGAGATTATTTATTTATTTGAGAGAGAGAGTGAGGGGAGGGACAGAGGGAGAAGGAGAGAGAGAATCCCAAGCAGAATCCATGCTGACCATGGAACTCCATACTAGGCTCAATCTTATGACCCTTAGATTGTGACCTGAGCTGAAGCCAGGGGTTGGATGCTTAACAAATTGAGCCACACAGGCAGCCCCCAAAACACTTATTTTTTGATCAATTACTCTCCAAATTTTTGCAAGAAACAAAACAAACGAACAAACAAACAAACAAAAGAGTAGGAGAGGAAAGGAGAAAAAGTGAGAAGAAAAGTTTTCAAGTAAATATTAAATGATCACTGCAAAAGGCAAATGATCTTGTTCTCTGCAAGAAGAGAAGCCTGAGGTTCAGGAGAATGCATTTTCACACACATGCACACACATACACACATACATATACACATAGAAAAAGAGAGAGAGAGGAAATTATTATAACTGATTTAAACAGAAACTCAGACTTCTTGCTACTTCATCAAGCTGTGTGCTCTTTAATTGTACATAAAACTTTGAAGTATGGTCGCCAGAAAGGGAGAGTTTCCTATTTCAAACAAAGAAGTCTTTCATCGAGACAGACAGATCAGTCTGAGAATCTCTTTATAATCTCTCTATTTGTTTTAGTGCCTCTCTTAAATAAACTTCTTGTTCATGCCAAAAGTTTCCCAAAGTGGCTATTGAAATTTTAGGTTTTCCTGGGTAGGATTATGTTGGAGAGACATATACAAGAGTGAATACATAAAAAGAGAACCTCATAGATTGCAAAAGTCAGAAGGAGGTGGTAGCTCCTACTTTGTGCCTTTAGACCTGGGCAAAGATGAGTTGTTAACAGGTGGGAGCTCAGGGCAGGCAAAACTAAATAAAGCACTTCTAGAGATGCAAAGACAAGGCTCAGAAAACTTCTTAAATGTTTATTTTAAATCACCTTTATTAACACATAACTTATGATAATAAACTATATTTGCTCTAAGCATACTGCAAATTCTGTCCAAAGGATGCCAGTCTTACATGAGTTTCTGAACTCTCTAGTCCTTGGGGATGGATTTACTGGATCTATATAACTTCTCTTCCTGTAGGCTTTCTCTTATGGACTCATATAACAGTGGGCCAGACAGGAATATTAATCAAAATGTTAAAAAAAACAAAAAGGGGATGTTTTCTAGTTGCTCATTGAAGAATTCATAAAATGCTTTATTCTTCATTGAGAAAGTAAAAAACAAAAAAATATGAGCTGATGAAAGGAAACTAGAGCTTAGACCCAATTCAGGTTATACCTTACTTGGACTTACAGGATCCCCTTCAATCTCAACTTAGAGGATCAAGAGCGCCTCATAATTTCTTTTGAATGGAAACAAGTAATATGTCTCCACTGGGAGTCTAACTCAGGATTTTCTGCATTTCAAGCAGATCTCGTGATTATACCATGAAACCTGAAGGTCTAGAGAATCAGGGAGCTTCAGGGGAATTTGGTTCTGCAGGTATTGGGGAAAGCAATGAAAAGATGTTGATTAGATCCTTATGAAAACTCTAGGTTTGTATACTACTGACTCCTTGAAGTCCCCTAGAAACACCAGTTGGTCAAGGGGGAACCATGTGTATTAGATGAAGAAGAATACCATCTTTACAAAATCTTAGTAGTGTTTTAGAAGGGTAAGTCAGGTAGGATATCAAACAGGGTTTTTAGAACCTGGACAGGGAATATTTTCAATACAGTCTTGCAAGATAGAATACTATATTTTGCTTTCAGGATTGTTTCATGTATGGGCAGAAAATTTTGTTTTCAGTTTTCAAACCCCATCTCCCAACCTCTGCTAAGGAACTTGTTTCAGATTTCCAGAGCATAGAACTGTTGTTTTAATTCAATAGAAGTGTTGTAAAACTGAGTTATTGTAATGACTTAGACCTCAAAGCCACCCTATTTGGGAGGCCAAAAATAGGCATTATCCCAATGATTTCCAATTAACTTAGACATATTTTTTAGTGTTTGTTTGTTTATTTGACAGAGAGATTTATTTATCTATTTATTTATTTATTTATTTGACAGGGAGAGATCACAAGTAGGCAGAGAGGCAGGCAGAGAGAGAGGGGAAAGCAGGCTCTCTGCTGAGCAGAAAAGCCAGGACTCAATCCCAGGGGCCTGAGGTCATGACCTGAGCGGAAGGCGGAGGCTTAACACACTGAGCCACCCAGGCACCCCTTTTTTAGTGTTTGTTGATTGACATACATACAACTTTACAGTGTAATGATTTTTATGTATATAAAAATATACAAATAAAAAATCTTGAATTTAGTCTATAGATTTCATCCTACTACCACCAAGTGCACAAGATGGGTTTCATTACTGGAGGTGAAGTCAGAGGAGGAATGCATTGATATAAAGGTAATTTTTGATGATGATCATGGTTCTGATAACAAAGTGGACGATATTAAAGTCAAACTTGTGTTATGAACCCACATCATCAGAAACAATAGTAAGGCAGAAGAATGAACCAATAAAGGAGACAAACCTTCACAAATGTATGAAAATACCAGGAAGACCCTCAGTGGATCATCTAGAACTTCAGCATGGTTGAGGCCCTAAGGAAATAAAGTAAATTTCTATCTTACAGTGGCTTTAAGGAGAAAAATGATTAACGACCACGAGTGAAAATCTGAGCCATTCTGGGGCCATATAGAGAAGAAAAAACATGGAACATGCTAGTAAAGAAGAGAGTTCCAACAATTACCCTTGTCATTGTTGGACAATACCCATGTATTGTCATTGTCACCCATATTTGCTTGATTGAGCTTTCTAGTGCCACATAGTTGGAAGCTAAAGGGACGAAAGTCTCATTTACACACACACACACACACACACAAACACACACAAACACACACAACTGTTGAAATCTAAGGGCATGTCAAATGCATTACGATCACAATGCATTAAGAATAGACAAATCAGACCCCTAAAAACAGGCTCCCTGATAAAAGTCCAAGAGCTGATTTAAGTAGCTCTTGAAGCAAACACAAATTTATAAAGAAAATACCATTTCCATGGACTAGTTTGAAAAAAAATGATTTTTAATTTTAATTTGGTCATTCAACCTTTTAAAAACAATTCTGCCCCAATTTATAAAATCACAAAGGTTACAGCCCTTCAAACTTCTAATTACTTTTTACACGTGTCAGTGCTTTCTGATAGGAATCACCAGCCCTAGAAATTGCAGGACCCATGACCAGGTGCTAGGAAGCAGGTGGCTTTATCAGTTTCAGTAGGGTTGTACTTATACAAATACTAATGGCTAATCAGGTTTGACCTATTTTACTTGGATGGAAAAAACAACATGGCTCTCCATGTGATTCCTTTCTCTGGGACTGGGATGGCATCTGCTAAAGATGCCAAACCCTGAGTATCTATCTTCGAAGGTCAAGAATCTTTAGTGTTCCTTTAATGGAAACTATCTGCCCTTTATTTCTTATAAGGGAACTTAATGTCAGTCCTTCACAGCTTTCTAGGGGAAAATAACCTTTGGGTATAATTCTTGAACCTGTTAGTCTATTCCCTGGGGCTTCGATGAATTCAAGGAAAAACACTAGCCTGCAGTCATCCAGCCTGGGGCTGTAAAGTTGTCAGATCTCATAAGCTAGGCATAGTGTTTGGGTCTGGCCAGGACTTGGATAGGAGAACTCAAAAGAAAAAAAAAAAAAAAAAAAAAGTTCGTGGAACACACATCTGCTATGCACCAGATGGCAGCTGTTATTTCATCTCCTGTGGAACTTTTTCCTATAATTCTTGTTACATTTCTTCTACTGCAGTACTTATGGGTTTTAAGGGGAAAAAGCAAAATATTTTGGGGAAAAAAATGAGGTGAATGTAACATTAAAACCAAAGCTTTAATTGTTCCAAAACTTAGGATTTGCAGAGCGAAAGTTCCCACAGCAATCCTCCAACTGTGCAGTGTGTATTATAATGGAGCCCTCATTACATAATCACCAAACCCCGGGTAATGTTACAGAGTGTTCAGCAGATAAAGGGCACAAAATAATGGAAAGGAACTGCACTTTTTCTCTAATCTTAGATGTACAGAGCGTATTATGTTACTGCATAAATATTACATGATCATGTAACAAAATATACTAATGAAATACACAGATGCAAAGCAAGAGTGCAAGGGTTGAGATTGCACTGGGAACAGTTAAATTGATTTTCTTATTCTTTGCTAATTCAAATTCAAACTTAATTTAGCATTTGTGTCTTTTTATGAGAATATAATGTGTCATGGGAAAACTGACAATTTTTAATGGTTTATAAAATGGTGCTTAGAGTCCTATAGACATACAAAAATATCATTGTCTTTCACATCCCAGGTTTCTGTTCCTGACTATGTCTTAAGCATTTCATTATTGACCTAGAGGCTAATTTCTGCACAATGATTCTTCCTGGAGAGTACTGCCTATATGTTCTTTATATTAGGGACAAAAAGACTGCCTTTTGGGGTTGGTGGGTTTTGCCTACGTTTGTCACTTGTGTGCAGATTTCTCAGCCTATTCCAATAGACACCTTCTGCCAATTGATTAAAAACACATTTACATAGCACCTACTTGTATGAAGAGCTCTGTTCTAGATTCTGATGTGACAGAAAGAAATTATCATGGTCCTGCATTGAAGAAATTAAGACCTCCAGTTGCTGGTGGCAGTGTTAATCACATTCACTTTGAGTCAGTATTGCATTGTATACCTTAAACATAGCTTTGATGGTGCTGGCATATTATATCTTATTACATTTTTTCTTTCATTTTACAAAAGCTCTATTTTATGCAAACATGTCCTATTATTCCTACCACTGTTACTTGGTCTTTTTTTTTTTTCTATCTTTAGATAGTTTTATTTTTTGCTTATAAAATGTTTATTAACATTTTATTTTCTTAGGGCATTTTTATGTTCTATGCAAAATTGAAGGGAAGGTACTGAAATTTCCCATATGTTTTCTGTTCTTCTGCATTCACTGCCTACCTACTTATCAACATCCCCCACCAGAATGGTACCGTTTTTTTTTTTTTTTAAAGATTTTATTTATTTATTTGACAAACAGATCACAAGTATGCAGAGAGGCAGGCAGAAGAGAGGTGGAAGCAGGTTCTCCACTGAGCAGAGAGCCCAATGCGGGTCTTGATCCCAGGACCCTGAGATCATGACCTGAGCTGAAAGCAGAGGCTTTAACCCACTGAGCCAGCCAGGTGCCCCCAGAATGGTACATTTTTATAATTGACAAAGCTACATTGTTACATCATAATCACCTAAAGCCCATAGTTTACATTACAGTTCATTTTTAGTGTCGTATATTCTGAGTTTGAATTAATGTATCATGGCAGGTATCCATCATTAGAGTATCATACAGAATATTTTGAGAGCTCTAAAAATCATTCTGTGCTCTGTCTTTTCATTCCTTGCCATTTTGACCCCTGGAACCCAGACCCTGACAACCACTGATTTTTTTTACTGTCCTCTTTTTGGTTTTATCTTTTCCAGAATGTCATATTGAAATCATACTATACATAGCCTTTTCAGATTGGCTTTTTTCACTTGGTAATATGCATTTAAGATTCTCCATATTTTTCCATAATTTGGTAGTACCTTTCTTTTTAGTACTGAATAATATTTTATTGTCTGAATGTACTACAGTTTATTTATCCATCACCTACTAAAAGACATCTTAGTTGGCAATTATGAATAAGGCTTCTAAACATTTGTGTGGAGATGTTTGTTGGACATCAATTTTCAATTTTCTTAGGTAAATCCCAGTAGGAATGTGATTCCTGGATCATATGGGAAGTGTATATTTAGTTTTGTAGGAAGCCACTGATTATCTTCCAGAGGGGTGTACTCTTTTGCATCCCTATCGGCAATCAATGAGGGTTCTTGTTCCAGATCCTCATCAGTGTTGTCCATGTTTCAGATTTTGGTCATTTTAATAGGTGTATAGTGGAATCTCATTGTTGTTTTAATTTGCATTTCCCTGATAGTATAGGAAATGAAGCACCTTTTCATACGCTTTTTTGTTATCTGCCATGTCTTCTTTGGTAAGGTATTTGCTAGGGTTGTTGATCCACATTTTAATGGGTTGTTTGCTTTGTTCTTGTTGAGTTTTAAGAGTATTTTTTGTATTTTGTGGATGACAGTCATTTACCAGGTGTGTTTTTTGCAAGTATTTTCTCCCAGTCTGTGGTTTTTCTTCTTGATATCATCTTTAATAATTTTAATAAAATTTTAATTAATTTTAATAAAGTAAATAATAAAATAAAATTTTAATAAAATCCAACTTATCACTTATTTCTTTCATGGATAGTGCCTTTGATATTGTATCTAAAAAGCATCATCTAGGTTTTCTCCTATGTTATCTTCTAGTTTTGTGTTTTACATTTAGTCTACAATCTATTTTGAATTATTTTTGTAAGTTCTGTGTCTAGATTTTTTTTTTTTTTTTGCAGGTGTATGTCCAGTTGTTCCAGCACTATTTGTTAAGAAGACTATATTTGCTCTGTTATACTACATTTGACTCTGTCAGAGAGCAGTTGACTATATTTATGTGGATCTCTTTCTGGGCCCTTCATTCTCTTCCATTGATTAGTTTGCCTATTCTTTTACGAGTACCACACCATCTTGACTACTGTAGCTTTGTACAAATCCTTGAAGGCAAGTAATGTCAGACCTCCATCTTTGTTCTCCTTTAATATCATGTTGGCTATTCTGGAGCTTTTGCCTCTCCATATAAATTTTAGAATTGGTTTGTTGATATCCAGAAAATAATCTGTTGAGATTTAGATTGGTTTTGCTTTGATTTGCTTTTGATTGGTATATGCATTATAACAATATTGAGTCTTCCTATCCATGAATATGGATATCTCTGTTTTCTTTAGTTTTTTTTTTTAATTCATCAGAATTTCATAGTTTTCCTCTTATAAATATTGTACACATTTTGTTAGGTTTATATTTAAATATTTCATTTTTTGGATGCTAATGTAAATGGTGTTGTGTTTTAGTTTCAAATTCCACTTGTTCATTGCTGGTATGCAGGAAAGCAATTGTTTTTTATATACTAATCTTGTGTCCTATGGCTTTGCTGTAATTGCTTATCAGTTGCAGAAGTTTTGTTTTTTGTTTTTTGTTTTTTGTTTTTTTCTGTTGGTCATTTCTTTCTGATTTTTCTAGATAGATGATCATGTCCTCTATGAATGGAGACAGTTTTATTTCTTCCTTCCCAATCTGTATACCTTTTATTTTCTTTTCTTGTCTTTTCTGCATTAGCTAGAACTTTCAGTATAAGGTTGATAAGCAGTGGTGAGGGAAGTATCCTTGCTTTGTATCTGATCATAGTGGTAAGGCTTTGAATTTCTCACCATTAAAAATGATGTTAGTTATAGGTTTTTTTGTAGATGTTCTTTATCAGGTTGAGGAAGTTCCACTGTATAGTTTACTGAAAGTGGATATTGGGTTTTTCTCTCAATTAATATGATCAGATGATTGTTCTTTCTTAGCTGATTGATATGCTGGAGTACATTAACTAATTTTCAAAGGTTAAACCAGGCTCGCATACCTGAGATAAATCCCACTTAGTCATGGTGTATAATTCTTTTCATACATTGTTAGATCTGATTTGCAAATATTTTGATTAGGATTTTTGCATCTATTTTCATGATATGTATTTGTCTATAGTTTCCTTTTCTTGTAATACCTTTGTCTAATTTTGTATTAGAGTAATTCTGGCCTCATAGAATGAATTAGGAAATATTCCCTCTGCTTCTATCTTCTGGAAGAGATTGAGGAGAACTATTTAGTTTCTTCATTAAATGTTCAGTAAAAATTCACTAGCAAATATATCCAGACCTGGTGTTTTCTGTTTTGGAAAGCAATTAAATATTGATACAATTTCTTTAATAGATATAGGCCAATTCGGATAATCTATTTCTTGTTGTGCGAATTTTAGCAGATTGTGTCTTTTAAAAGCCTGGTTCACTTCATCTAGGTCATCAAATTTGTGGGCATAAGTTTGTTTGTAATATTCCTTTTATGTCCATAATATTTTTTTAATGTTTAGGGGATCTGTAATGATGCACACTCTTTCATTTCTGGTATTACTAATTGGTATTCTCTCTCTTTTTTTCTTAGTTTACCTGGCTAGAGGCTTATTAATTTTATTGATCTTTTCAAAGAAATAGCTTTTGGTTTCATTATTAGAGCTTTTTCTCTATTGAGTTCCTGTTTTCAATTTTATTGCTTTCTGATCTAATTATTATTATATATTTTCTTCTGCTTCTTTGAGCTTAATTTGCTCTTCTTTTTCTAGTTTCATATGGTAGAAATTTAGATTCTTGATCTTAGATCTTTCTTTATTTCTAAAGTATGCATTCAATGCTATAAATTTCCCTCTATGCACTACTTTTGCCATAACCTACAGATTTTGATTAAGTTGTTTTTGGATTTTCATTTAGCTCAAACTATATGCTCTTCATAGATATGATCACATATATGGTGCTTTGTGTGAAGTCACCCTTAGTCTTGTTTTTAACATGCTACTAATATCAGTATCTGGCAAGAAAACAACTTTAGAGAATTTCAGAGTATCAGAACTGGAAGCAAAGTTAAACAGCATCTAATTCTTTTTGAAGATGAAAAAATTGAGGTTCCGGGTTACCCAAGATCACAAATGTGTTAGCAGCAGAGCAGACCAAAAACAGCTCTCCTTGTCAATGTGGTTTATCTTCCCTGCACACAACTACTGGAGACTGGGTAGTGGTTGGGTATGTGGTCACAGAATAAATATTCTTTCAATTACCTTTAGTTCTTAAGAAGGTAAGCATGTTTTGAGTAAGAAATAGAACAAAAGTCCTAAGTAGACGTTGATGTATGAAAATGTAGACCGAAAAATGTTTCTAAATAAACATTTTCATTTATCACTGCATCAAGTGAAAAATTTTTATTTATTCAATTCCACATATTATTTAAAACTGCAATCTGATCTTTTAAATATTTTATTTGTTTTAAAAATATTCCTTAGATTAATTTGTATTATTTTTTATTATCAAAGTCCATGATGGAATTACAACTTGTTACAGATAATTTGTTGTTACTTTATCCTATATTGCTTTAGGTTAATTTTGTAATTCAGTTATCAAATAACTTATACTTAGTGATTTTTTTCTAGTTAATCCAGTACCGTTAATAAATTGCTTTATTAACAATGATCTAAATACACAAATTTGAAATATTCAATTTTAAAATTAAAGAAATTGTTTCTAAATACTGTGAGGGGCAAAGATTTTTTAAGTACCTTTGGAATTTTGAATAGCATGACCTATTGAAGGGTTTTTTTTAAATGTTTGTAAATATAAATTTAAATTTTTCTTGATTGTGACAGTGTGCTATATCTCCAACAAGGAAATAATGAAACAAAGGGAATAACAGTAGTAGTAAGGAAAACACCAACTGAACTACAGTCTATTGTACTAATTCTCAATGGAATCAATTACTAGATATCTGAGATAAAGTATTAATATTTATAGCATAAAACAAGTGTTCAGTAATAAAAATCGATATAGTAATAAAGTATTACTGTACTTGAGATATTTGCAAAAATCTGTATTCATATATTATTGTGGGGAATTGGAAAATTACAGGCCAAATAGAAAAAAATACTGAAAAATCCCCCAAATATGTTTTTTTTTTAAGATTTTTATTTATTTATTTGACAGACAGAGATCACAAGTAGGCAGAGAGGCAGGCAGAGAGAGAGAGGAGGAAGCAGGCTCCCTGCTGAGCAGAGAGCCTGATATGGGGCTTGATCCCAGGACCCTGGGATCATCACCTGAGCCGAAGGCAGAAGCTTTAACCCACTGAGCCACCCAGGTGCCCCCCCAAAATATGGTTTTAAATACTTTCATATTAAGTTTCTACTTATTAAATAGTTCTACTTTTAACATTCTTGTTTATACTCTGTCACTTAAAGCTAACATAAATCTCCAAATTTGCTGAGAAAGTTTTGTTCAGCAGTCTTAATAAGAAAGAGACTTTTGAATTGGCCCAATGAAGCAGGATTTCTTTTATTAATCAGAGAAAGCTTTAGTTCTATCATTTTACTTTCTGCCACATGAGGTATAATAGAACATACCATGAATGTTGACAGTTTTATTTGCAGTATTTAGTTGTTAACACATTTACACAATTTTTTTTGAAGTTGGTCCCGCCATAGTTCATTTTTATAGCCATAATTACTATGTCTGCAAAATTGGGTTCACACTTTTACCAAAATTTGGCTTATTTTTGCCTTAAGTTAAAATCTATCCTAACTTTGATCAAGTCTGATGTATAGTGTTATGGACATCTTTGAAATGACCATCTGCATGGGGTTTCCAGATGATTTTATCACTTAGGATCTGTTAGCTTTTAAATATGTCCTAGAAAATTCCCAATAAGATAAAAATGGATTTATTTATTCAGTTAACTTATGATTTTAATTCAAAACACTATAAACACCTTCTTCAAATGAATCATTTATTTAAAAACTGTTTCTTCAGGATATTCCTAGAGCAATGTTCCCACGGGTATATTAATAACTAAGTAAATTACTTCTTTGGTCTTATATTTCTATTTAGACACTGTTCTATTTACCTAAAGTATTTAAGTTTTAGCTAGCATCTTAAATTTGACGAAATACTGTGATTATCTAAAGGATGTCCTTTATATTTATTTTATCATACTGGTACAATTTACATACTTACTCAGACTTTGTTACTCTCCCGAATCATTGTTCAATGAGAGAAGCATTTGCAAACTCTACTGTACTATTTCACTCTAAACATGCCTCTTCTTCCTCTGTTTGTTTACATGGAAAGATCAAGATAAGTTAGCATGTGACTATAGGAGGCATGATTCATTAACTGCCAATCAGATGCTGAGAGTAAAGTCTTTGGCAGAAAGACAAATATTTGAAAAACAATGTGATTTTAAAGCAATGTAAAGCAGATTATCAATGCCACTGACTGTAAACTCCGAGGAACTCCTTTCCCAAATATCTATTCCTTATTTTCTAGATACATTCACCTTATTTTTCTTGTCCAATGGATTAATCAGCTCTACCCTATTTAAGTGTGATCATTTGTCCTCTATAAATTCATCAACTGGAAAGGCTTGCACAGGAACCCTATACTTTCAATGTTTCAGTTCTAAATTCACTTACTGCTCAAATAAACACTTGCCATGCATCTGTTGTGTGCTTGGTACATTGATAAGGATGCCCATTCCTTTGAGTCTCAAAAATCATTGATAGATTTTTAGTATATCCAATTATCTCAAAATTCAACAATTACTATGACATTTTTTAAATTATTGAATTGACTGAGTATTTAATAAATCTTCCCTTTAGAGTTATAATATATAGTCAATAGAAAGAATGTTAGTTTTCAGAGTAACAGAAAAGCTCCTATTTACCAAAGTGTACTTCCCCCCCAATATTTATTTTGAATAGTTTTTTTTTCTCAATAGATAAAAATTCCACAATCTGTATTAGTGACTGATTATAGTACAATGACCTATGACTTTCCTTTACTACTACTCACCTTTTATTAGATTGAATTCTGACGCTTGTCCCTTGATGCTCATTCTTCTGTCAGGATCCTGTTGTTTTGAGGTTTGGATTATGAAAAGGTCCACAGATTTTAGTACAACACTAAAAAGAGAACAAACAGATAACAAACAAATAAAACAGCATAAACTTTAGAAGTATTTTGGAAAGGCAGCAGGACTAAGTGTCTATTTTCCTGGACAGAAAATATTTGTCATCTGGAACAGGATGCCCCAACCCTATTTACCTAGAAATGACATTCACTAGTTGAGAGCAGACATTCATTGTTATTGAATGGTTGGGCCAGTAGATCTCATTTCTTTGCTTTTTCTTTTTGAAACTTAAAAAAAATTTTTTTTGAAATGAAGACAAATTGAAACAATAATTAAGGCAGATAAAAGTAAAAATAAAATAACTGAAAAAGAGTTCTATCTAATGGACTTGATCATTCTTCTGAGCACTTGGATGAACAACCAGGGGCTTCTCTCAGCTACTCCCCCTGGAAATTCAAAGGCTCCTGGGAATAACCACCAGACCTATGAGAAGATCAAGTGGGGAAAAACAACACATATATTTCTGCTTCAAGATTCTAGGTACTTTTAAACCTTACCACTCAATTAAACACTTAGCAAAGGCAACATTTCATGTTTATCTCATAGTCTTCCAGTGCCTGGTAGATCATATGCACTTAGAGATTTACTAACCCAAATTTTATAGAAAAAAGTTTCTTTACCTTGAAAGAAAATACTAGGAATTTTTTTCCCTCTTATGCACTAGAGAGATAGTTAACTGAGTCCCTCCTGTTTAAAAAAAAAATTTTTTTTTAAATATAAAGAATGAAAGAGGGGCATCTGACTTGATCTTGGCTCCGATCATGATCTTGGGACTGTGAGATCGAGCCCAGTGTTGGGCTCCACGCTGGGCATGGAGTCTGCCAAAGATTCTCTCTCCCACCCTACCTCTCTCTTTCTCTCTAAAAAAACAAAACAAAACAAAACAAAACAAAAAACAAAGAAAGAAAGAGAGAGAGAGAATGAATGATGATTTTCATATATCAGTTTTGTTGCACAAAAAGAACTCACTAGGATGACTTATAATGACAAAAGGTATATGGAGATATACATTTAAAGCAGAAATGAAACAAGGAAAGCAAAGTGCTGCATAGTAGTTATTTCTTTACTCTAAGCCAATAAAACAAAGTATTCCAAAGTGTTTCAATCTGCATCAAAATATCTCCATTTTATGCTTGCCATAGACCCAATCGTCCCTCTCACTTGGCATTAAATCACCACCAGTAATATTAGTTAATCCATTCACAACAACCTTTGGACATTGTCTTGACATAACCAGGATTAAAGTAGACAAGAAGTCTGCTAGAAGACTCTTTCATTTCAGTTTTTATATTAATATAAGAAGTGTTCATTTTGTGATATGAAAGAAGGGTCTCAGAGACTTTGAAGGCTTATGATGGGAATGGTCTAGAGCAGGGGTCAGCAAGCTATGATCTATAGGCCAGAGGCTTGTTTTTTTTATAGATAACATTTCATCAGAACATAGTCCTGCCCATTGGCTGACTTCCTGTTTGTGACTGCTGCAAAAGGCAGAGTTAAATAGTTGTGACAGATATCTTGGGGCCTGGAAATCTCAATTATTTTCTATTTTCTATTAAGGTAATTTTAAAAAAACATTCCCTGACCCATTATCTTGAAAAGAACTTTCCAATAGAACAATTTCACAATAGTACTCTGTGTGATAATGAAAATATTCTATATCTGTGCCATTTTATATGGTAGCCACTGGCCACAGGTGGCTAATAGGTGCTTGAAATGTGACTAGTATGACTGAGGAGTTAAGTTTTTAATTTTATTTCATTGAAATTATCAAAATTTAAATTTGAATAACCACATGTGGCTAGTGGCTACTATATTAGCACAAATATAGGCATTTCCATCACCATTGGGTTCTACTTAGCAGTGTTTCCCTAGACCACTTAGGAAACTGTCTTAAAGAGGTACATGATAAATCACGTGACTATTAACAATTGGAATGGGGCTAGTGAAAATGAGAAACTAAAGTTTTAATTTTTATTTCATTTTAATTAATTAAAGTTTAAGTAGCTACTTATAACTAGTAGCTAGCACAATGAGTATAGTGGGCTATAGCTGTAGTCCTCAAATTTTGACATATAGCCCAGGGTCAACAACATCAACTGGGAACTTTTAGAAATGAAAATTCTTGGTCTTTACACCAGATCTACTGAATCTGAAACTCTGGGGATGGGCTCAGGAAACTACATTTTAATAAACACTCCAGGGCAGTGTTTTTCAAAATTTATCATCATCAGAATCATCTAGCATATCTGTTGAAACCCAGATCCCTGGACCTCACACCCAGAGTTCTAAGAAGTTTCCAGGGAACGCAAAATGCTGTTGATCCAAGGACTATGTTTTGAATAGCAAGGGTCTAGGGCAGTGGTCTTCAGTCAGGTGTGTGTTTGGACAATCTATTGAGTTGCAGGAAAACATGAAAGTTTCTGTTTTTATTTACTTTTCACCTAAAGGAAATAAATCAGGCTTTATCAACATGTATTATGCCCTCACTCTGTCCTTATGTCAAATGGTCCAAATGCCAATATGTTGACTATATCCTCATTTACTTTTTATTTTTAATTCTATTTTTTAAAATTACGAATACAGATTATTTGGCTTTTTTTTCTTTTAGTTCGCAGTTTTATGAATTTAGGAAATGCATAAGTTTGTATAACCACCACCATAATTTGGATCTAGAGTAGTTCTATCACCATAAGAGGCTGTTTAAGGCTGTCTCTTTACAGTCATGCTTTCCTTTACACATAATCCCAGGCAACCACTGATCATTTCTCCATCTCTACAGACTTGTCTTTTTGAGAATGTTATAAAAAGGAAATCATAAAATAGTGACCTTTGGAGACTGGCTTCTTTGACTCAGCATAATTGCTTGTTCCTGTTTACTGCTGAATAATATTACCTTGTGTGACTATCCATGGTTTATCTATTTACCCACTGAAGTTTATTTGAGTTGTTTTCAATGTTGGCAATCATGAAAACAGCCATTTAAATGTTTGTGTACAGGTTTTTAAGTGAACATAGTTTTCATTTATCTAAGGTAGATATTCAAGAGTGGGATTGCTGGGTCACATGGTAAGTATATGCTTAACATTTTAAAAAATATTTATTTATATGAAAGAGAAAGAGAGAGAGAGAAAGAGAGAGAGGAGGAGAGTGGGGGTGGGGGCAGAGGGAGAGAATCCCAAGCAGACTCCCCACCACCCATGAGATCTTGACCTGAGCTGAAACCAAGAGTCAGATGCTTAACTGATGGAGCCACCCAGGCACCCCAGTATATGTTTAACTTTATAAGAAACCATCAGAATGTTTTACGGAATAATTATACCATTTTGCATCCCCACCTGTAATACATGAGAGTTCTAGTTGTTCCACATTCTTGTCAGCATTTGGTATTATCAGTGTTTTTTATTTTAGTCATTCTAATAGGTACAGAGTGGTACTCCATTTATAGTTTTAATTTGCATTTTCCTAACAGCTAATGACATTAAATATCTTTTTATGTACCTATTTGCCATCCTTGTCTTTTGTTTTCATCTGCAAAATATCTGTTCCTCTCTTTTGCCCTTCTGTTGACTCATTTATTTTCTTATTTTTGGATTTAGAATATTCTGGATTCAAGTCCTTTTGGATATGTGATTTGGAAATATTTTCTTCTACTCTTTAAACCTCATATACTTTTAATAATGTGATGTTAAATTTCATTAATTTTAAACTCATTAATTTTATTAACGTAAAGCTACATTAAGTTGATTAATTCATTACATTATCTAGTTTAGGTAATGGGCAAAATAGTCAAGTGTATTAATAAGATTCCTGTCACAGAAACTCTGGCTGAGAAATGACTAGCAAGGCAGACACACGGAAACAAGAAAATGGTGCAATTGACATGTGTCCCTAATAGAAGCTCTTTATCATCCAAATTATGAGGAAACTACTGTCAATGGTAAGTGATCTGGCATATATAGCTGTAAATGTGTCATTTTCTATAAGGAATGAAAAAGCAACAGCTCAATTTTGAAAGATATGTGTGCTCTAGAGAAAGTTTAGGAAAAAAAAAATCATGCAAGGAAAATTTGGAGTGATTTTGTTGCTAAAAACAATGTGACTATGTCATCTATTTAAAGTCTCACATCTGAATACCTAAAAGCTTTGGAAAAAGGATTCCCAAGCCTTTTTTGATATATTACAGCTGAGGAACTTCAAATTTGCCTACTTGTCATAAGTATAAAATTATAACACCTTCAATATTTTCTAAAACAGCCATATTTCAACAAAATTCTTTTCAAAATTATTGGGTAGGGTTAAAAAACTAGTATTCTGGTTTATAAGACTATCCCTATCTTTGAGAGGTATCTTTTTCAGAAATAACAGCCACAAAAATCAAGAACCAATATAAGGAGTGCCTGTGTAGCTCAGGGGGGTAAGGCCCTGCCTTTGGCTCAGGTCATGATCTCAGGGTCCTGGGGTTGAGCCCCCGCATTGGATTCTCTGCTCAGTGGGGAGCTTGCTTTTTTTCTGCCTTCTTCTCTGCCTACTTGTGATCTCTGTTTGTCAAATAAATAAATAAAATCTTGAAAAAAAAAGAACCAAAATAAATTGAACTTATTACCATACATTTTCAACTAGTATAACTGAAAGTATTAAACTTAAAGGTTTTTAAAAAGAAGTCACTTTCAAAATTGCTTTCCCTAAAATCAAAACAAAAACATTACAAATGATAATACATTTTCTGAAAGCAAAATCTTTTGTACCATCAATAAGGAAAATGAAACTTCTTTAGAGAATATATATATCTTCCTTATTTCA
Organism: Neogale vison; assembly: GCF_020171115.1. NCBI lineage: Eukaryota > Metazoa > Chordata > Mammalia > Carnivora > Mustelidae > Neogale > Neogale vison. The sequence goes on along the minus strand of NC_058091.1, from coordinate 62,184,213 downwards.
TTCTTTAAAATATCTATTTGCAAGTATATATATACATGTTGTGATACTGTGATTTATAATAAGAAATATACGTATATTTGACCTATGTCCCTGTTCCTGGCTCAGAGCTTCTAAAAGTCCTGAAATTTTTTTAAGTGAGGAGAACCATAAATGTGTCTTTTGCTATGTAAATAGGGTAACTTTTCAAATATTCCTGAGTCTCCTAAGAATGAGGACTGGTTACCAGAGGAACTAACTGTGTGTTAGAAGGTTAGAACTTTCAGTCCCATTTTGTATCCACTCTCCACCTCTGAAGAGGGAAAAGGGCTAGAGATTCAGTTCAATCTTCAATAGTCAATGATTTAGATTTTGGGCTGATGTAATAAAGCCTCCATAAATATCCAAAAAGAAGGAGTTCAAAGAGCTTCCAAGTTGGTGAACAGGTATAGATTGAGAGAGAGTAGGGATGCTGAGACAACCCGGAAGCTCTTTGTCCCCTCCCACCTACTTTGCTTTATGCATCTGGCTGTGCCTAAGTTATATCCTTTTATAATAAACTGGTAAGGTAATAAGTAAACTGTTTCTCTGGGTTCTGTAGGCCACTCTAGCATGTTAATGGAACGTGAGGAGGAGGTCATGGAAATCTTCTGGGAACTTCCCTATTATAGCCAATTGGTCAGAAGCCCAGAAGACAATCTGGATTTGGGACTGGCATCTGAATTGGGGGTGGTCCTGTTGGTCCTTAACCTCTGAAATCTGATGCTATCTCCAGGTAGATAGTGTCAAAATTGAGTTAATTTCTTGGTAGTGGTGGTGGGGGGGGGTGAACCCTGCACATTTGGAATCAGAATCGAGTGCAGAATTGTAATTGTATAAATATGTTAGTTTAAAAGATTTTATGGTTGGGGCACCTGGGTGGCTGAGTGGGTTAAGCCTTTGCCTTCAGCTCAGGTCATGATCTCAGGGTCCTGGGATGGAGCCCCGCATTAGATTTTCTGCTCAGCAGTGAGCCTGCTTCCCCCCTCTCTCTGCCTGCCTCTTGGCCTACTTGTGATCTCTCTGTCAAATAAATAAATAAAGTCTTTTAAAAAGGTTTTATGGATGAGGTGGTGATTACCTCATCAATAGGTTTTGAGACCTCTAGGCAAGAACATGACAAAATTCTTGAGAACAGATCTTCATGGAGATTCTGTTTGAATACCCCAGAGAAATAGGGATGAAAGAAAGAAGGAGTGGGGATAGGCAAGTGTCATGTAGTATGGACATTTCCTGGGTATCTACCCTGAGGCTATTAGGCCAGAAAAACTAAGGCAGATGGGGGAGGAGGAAAGGGAAGAATTACAAAGTTGAACATAACATTGAGCTTGTCTTCACAGACACTGAATTCCAATGAGAGGGTCAGAGATTTACAACTTGAAACATCACTTACTCTCTAATTTTGTCAAGAGCTTTCTCTTTGGGCTTTCAATGTTCTTGAGAAGACTGTACCTTGATAAGAGTGATCTGTATCTTTTGGATGTAGACAGTAGGATAAAGATATCTGTTGAGTCAATGTTATCCATAAATGCTGTGGCCACCAGACCAGATGGCCTCAAGGTCAGATCCAGGACATTCTCTCATTCTGTAAGATATCTGTAAGCAGCAACAAGATGCTCTAAAACTAACTTTAATCAAGACAACGAAACATTTGCACGATACTAATTATAGTTAAATACACAAATACTCCAAAAGTTTTGAAGTTATACAGAGAATCATAGATGAAGTATGTGAGTAAAGAGAATAATGAATTAAACTTGAAAATCAATAATTCTTCCAACTTAAAGAGTTTAATTTCTAAAAAAAAAAAATAGGAAGCAAACATAACTTGTTTCACATGGTTTTAATTAGGCCTCAATACTTCTTATATATACAGTACTTTTTTTTTTAAAGAAACAATCAAAATAGCATACAAAAGAAATGAATAACCAGTGTTGAGTGATCAGTGTTGAGGAAAGAAGAATGGAAGACTTGAGATCTGCCAAAAAATGAAAGGAATATTGGTGAGTAGACACGGATTGATTACACTCATTAATTAATAAGTAGTTTTTAAAAAGATTTTATTTACTTATTCTAGAGATAGAGAAAGTGAAAGTGAGAGAGAGAGAGAGAAAGAGAGAGCATGAGTGGGGATAGAGGCAGTGGGAGAAGGAGAAAGAAAATCCCAAGCAGACTCCATACCGAGCGTGGGACTGCTTAGGGCATGACCCCACAATCTGGAGATAATGATCCAAGAAAACAAGAGTGGGGGGCTCAATCGGCTGAGCCACCCAGCTGATTAGAAACAAACAAACAAGCAATAAATTAGGGGAAAAAAAAAAAACCTCCAAGAAATATAATAAGCTGTCAGGGAAAATGTCAGGGAAAAACTTTTCAAGGATATGTTTGGAAGATAACCTAATTTTTCAAACCCTGCTATTAAGCACATGGCGAGAATAGGTACACATGTGGGCTCCTTAGCCCACTGCACTGGAAGTATTTTCTTGTCTCCTATGAAAGCCAACTTAATTGTTTCATCAAACTTTTAAATTTGCTGGAGAAGAATGAGTGAGTTGAAAGTAGAGCTAGCCTTTATGCTTGATAGCAGCTAGACTCATTTTATGCCCTATGAAATTAATAAACACATAGCATATAGTATTTAGAGAACTTGATGTGAGGAAAAAAACAGTAAATTATTCATTTCTCCTTCTTTTCTCTTATAGAGTGACTCTTGCCAAAAGTTCTTAAAATCTATTTTATATATCTGTTTGACAGGTGGTTGTTTGTTTGTTTGTTTGTTTTTTGGTTTTTCGTTTTAACATTCTGTGGTTTAAAACTTAATTGTTAATCCCATTTTATGGTTGGGAAAGGAGACCAAGCATCGTATTCAAGACTGAAGAGAAAGAGAAGAAAAATGTAGAGAGACCATGAGAAAAATAGGATGAAATATAAAGCCTGTTGCTCCTTAAGTCTTTCCACAGGTCTTTGATTTATCGGGACTGTGCCTTATGAAGTTACGCTCAATTGGCAAAAATATTACATCCCTAAACATATTAAAAATCAACCCACTGCCTCCTCTTCCCTACTTCCTTCCCAGCCTCACTCACACCTCCCATCATCTGTGAACAACATGTCACTGTTCACATGTTGGCGAATGAGGTCTCTCAGGGTGTTTGTCACTGTCATGTTTTGATTGTTTGTCTACAGCGCCCAGACTTTGTTCCATCTTTGGCACACAGACATTGAAATGAAATGGTATGTCGGAAAATCCAGGTTGCCTTTATAACAAAGACCATGTTGCCTCTTTAGGGAACAATGAAACACGATGAATAGCTATTCAATTTTTTGTAGTACTTCCAACACTGGATAAAGCAAAAATCTGGCCCAACGTTGAGAGTGGCTATCTCTTTTGTAGCCACTACTGGAATGGTTAATTACTTTGTGGTTCTCGAAGAAGCAACAATGAGCAATCTCCTGCCACTGCATCCCAACCTAAAACAAAACAGACAGTTTGCACTTCACAGCTGAAACAGATGGTTGCTTATGGGGCTGACAAAGCAAGCATAAACCATAGAGGCTTTCTTCTCTGCTATAGCCCCAAAGAGGTGAAAAGAACACCTTCCTTTTGGAAGGACTCATACACACACACCACACCACACCACACCACATCAGCTAAACTCTAGCATGCTGTTGCCTCATAAACTATTGCAAAATCTTTAGCCATGTGAGATGGCATTCAGGGGAAATTGAAATATGACCCTGTGCTTTTCTACAAACATGAAGAATAATGGACTTTAAAAATATTGTGGTGGACAGGATTGAGGGAAAAATGCTCCCACTGCAAACCTGCCTCTGACTTATGGATGACAGTTTTTCAATCTGTTCATTTTTAGAACTGAGAAAGGCAGAGAATTTATTAGCATGTTGAAAAGTCACAAAACTAAAGGAAAGGTATTTTCAGATTTCAAAAAACAGTTCTCTTAATGAAAATTAAAAGTCCAGGTATGTGTCCTTTGACTCCACAATGGTTAAATACATACTATGGTAATTGACAATATGTCTTTCCAAGATGCTCATGAGGTGGAAGGCAGGGACGAGTTCAAGGATATTCCAGTGGGTACCCAGAGAAGATCAGTCATGAAATGAAGGAAAGGAGAATGTGAACTGAAGTTCAAGAAAACCAACGTTGCTTCAATAGCCAACACTTTGGGACATTCTTTCAAAATCCTTTAGTGTCCCCATGGCTTCAGGTGTTAAACACTCGGTCATATCGGATGGTAGCTAGAACCTGCTAGTAATCACAGAAGTGCTGACCCTTGTAGAACAGAAAGATGTCTGATTGGCTTTCAGAACCCTGAGAAGCTTCCACTGTCTTCTTGCTCCTCTGTGACTAAGAGCTTGAGCTGTCAGCTCAGGGGTAGGAATACACTGCCAAGAGGAAATGCAGGTTTTGTAAACTTGCTGGAGGCCTCAGGAAGAAGACGGCCTCCAAACTAGGTCTTGGTAACATTTGTGCTACTCAAGTGATCAGGATAATTGAATTATCTCCAGGTTGTATAATTTTCATGAAATCAGTTAAACATTCTACTTTGTATTTGAGTCCCTTTGCCTCATCAAATGCCTATTTTATTGGATAGGCTTTCTCTTCCCCTTTCCACTAAATTTAATACTTCCTCTTTCTAATCCACTGTATAATCCAATTTTTCTTTGTATTACTTTGCCACATCTTTCAGTTGCCTGCCTTACCTTTAGACTTTCCCATTTGGTCTTCTTCATCTGCTATTTTACCTGGGGGAGCTTGTTAACTCACCAGGCTGCCACCTGCTGCATGTGTGAATGACCCCTCATGTTTCTCCACCTTCTACTCTTTGCCCTGTTGTACCACCTACCTTTCTTTTGCCTTTCAGTTACAACCACCTGCACACTACAGGAGGTCAATATACCCCAGATGTGTGGGAGTGTCATAAAACAGCTTATTGTTGAGTTTCTCCCCAAAGCATCTCCTCTTGACCAGTTTTCTGTTCAAATGGCTAGTATGTCTTTTTATTCCAACCTCTCACTTAGAATTGGGGAGAGCATTTCACTTCTGCCTCCCCCTGTTTATACAGCCCCTTGACAAATAAGCTTTTCTTTCTTTCTTTTTTATTTTTTTCTTTAAACCTTGCACCGACCAGCTTCACAATTCACCTCTTCCTTTCTAATGTTCTCTCTGAGCCAATATATTTATCACATCCTTTTCATAATATCCTCTCTGACCTTATCTACATTGCTTCTGCTGTTTAACCCTGCAGAATTGCCTTATCATGGCATTGTTTTGGGAGGAGCCAGCAGGAGACTGGTCAAATTTTCCCCTCCTTACAGTCAGCAGTTGAAGGGACCAGGCAAAGGGGAAGTTATGAAATGTGATTTATTCTCTCCTTTCCTTGAAGAGGATAGTCTTACCCCCCTAATCATCTCTATGTGAAAGTCCCTCTTGTGTTCATTCCATTCTCTTGTCCTCTGGGTTTTCCCATAGGCTCTTTTTGTCATTTCCAGTGAAACATTCATAGCTGAAACATGTTTCCTCCCGTGTAACTGTGTGTATCCTTTTTGTCTTTTTCATGTTCATGCCAGGAAAATCAAGCTCTCTGTGTTTGAAATGTAAACATTGCTTCTTGGTGTTCCAAATCATCAATTATCATGCCTCTAAGTTATACATAAAATTTTGATTCCTCAATCTGGACTTTTTAACTTGAATGTTTTAGATGAACTGGTGTCTATTTCTGGCGAATGATATAGCTATCATTCCATTTGGATGCTCTGCCCCAAGGAACTGACCTGTAGGGTCTTATTTTTCTGGGATCTGCTGATTCATCATCTCTACTGTGGTTCACACTGAAAAGTGGGTATGTCAGGGGCTGAGTAGAATACTGTTCACTGCCAAGCTTCAGGTTATCTGTTTTAATGATAGATAAAAGTTCTCAGGAAACAGCTTCTGTTATCCTCAGCACTTAAAAAAAAAAAAAAAAAATCCTTGCCAATATTTACTTCAGTTCTCTAGTGGTCATCTTCTGTAAAGCCAGACTCTGTATTTTAAAGAAGAAGCCATTCTCTGAGAAATGTGCTTCTGTGATTGCTTCTTTCAGTATTCTATAATGTGTCAACATCCATAATTGGAAATTCTATCCCTCCTTTATGGATGTGAAAAATATAGCAGAATGGATCCATGCTCCATTATGACAGGACTTGTCTTTCTGCTATGGTGGCTTATAAATAATAAACAACATGTTGCTTTTGTGAGAGTATCCCCATGAACTAATATATTAACCACATGGTGACATACTTTTTATTTAACCCAGATGTCTAGAGGCAGTACCTTGCTCCAAGGACTGAACGTGAAACCTGGATACTGGGTTTGAAGGGAAGCTGATGGAGATGCTGTGGGGGAGAACTTGTGGCCATCCTGAGTGTTTACGTTTGGCTCCACTGATGACCACTTTTCAACTAATGGCACAATCACAAGCAAAACTCAGGTTGCCAGTTCTGTTCACTGTTCTGCTTCGAAAACCTAACTATTACTTTAGCTATTCTGCTATCTTGGGATACTGTGGTGTAAGAATTGCTTTGAAGTGCTGAGTTCTTTTCTTGCCATATAAATATGTAGCTCATTTGAAATTATTAAAGCACCATGGTTCTGTGTTTTATTCTTTATTCTCACATAGGCTCATACATACACACAAATGCCTATGTTTTTTTCACTGTCTTAAGGGTAGAAAATAAACTTTAAGGGAATTTTTATAGTCTAAATGCCTAGGTAGTATATTCACTAAGGATTTGGATACTGGGGGCAGAATGAATTTGTATACTGCCTCTGTGATGGCTAATTCTATATATTAATTTGGCTAAGCCATGGAACCCAGTTTTGATCAAATACAGTCTAGATGTCGATATAAAGGTTTTTTTTTTTTTGGATGTGATTAACATAGATCAAATACCATCTAGATGTCAATATGAAGATTTTTTTTTTTTTTTGGATGTGATTTTTGGATGTGACTGAAGTAAAACTAGTCACCGTCCATAAGATGAGGAGGCCCCATCCATTCAGCTGCAAGCCTCAAGAGAAAAGACTAACATTCCCAAGGCAGAGGGAATTCTGTTAGCATCCTGCCTTCAGATTCTAAAGACAATATCAACCCTTCCCTGGGTCTCCAGCCTGCCCTATAGATTTCAGACTTGCCTGTCCTCACAAACATGTAAGCTAAGTCCTTAAAATAAATCTCTCATTTTACATACACATCCTATTTGCTCTGTTGCCCTGGAGAATGCTTTCTCATACAGGTTCCATCATTTAATAACTTTGTGACTTTCAGCAAGTTATTTAACATTCTGTGCCTCAATGATTTTATTTCTAAAATGGATATCATAATAGCACCTATATCATCAGGGGAGTCATGAGGATTAAGTGAATTAATATAAATGAGAACAGTCTCTGACACATGGTTAATTGCTGTGTAAGTCCTAGACATAATTGTTGCTATTTTTGTCCTACATAATATAATTATATGTATTTTTTATTAATACTTTTAGCAATAAGTGTCTAAAGTTCTACTTGCTTTTTCAAAATTTAATATTTTGTTTATAAATATCAGTCTTTTGGTCTGGTTTTTGTTTTGTCTTGTTTTGTTTTGTTTGTTTGTTTGTTTTTCTGCTCCCAACCATTTTCTAACTTGCCAAGGTGTAGGAGAGATTCTGAGGGCTATGTTGTGTTAATTTGGCAACAAATTTTATTGAGTCCTTACTTTGTGCCAGGCTCTTTGCTGGAGATTAGATACTCTAGTGGTGAACAAAATAGACAGGTCCTGCCCAAGGGTAGCTTACAGTTTTTGAGGGAAGATAAACAGAGACATTACATGGGATTATGTAGTGTTCAAGAGGAGCCGTGGGGCGCCTGGGTGGCTCAGTGGACTGAGGCCTCTGCCTTCTGCTCAGGTCATGATCTCAGGGTCCTGGGATCGAGCCCCGCATCTGGCTCTCTGCTCAGCAGGGAGCCTGCTTCCTCCTCTCTCTCTGCCTGCCTACTTATGGTCTCTCTCAGTCAAATAGATAAATGAAATCTTAAAAAAAAATTAAAAAAAGAGAAGCTGTGAGTTTTATGGGAGACTAATCTAGAGGTTCCATATTAGATGTAGGAAGAGTAGTCAAACCAATTTTCTCTGAGTTTCTTTGAGTTGGAAGCTGGAAGACTGAGCTTTATTCAACTGCAGGAAAGGGTCAAGAAAGGCTGGACCAGTAGAAGAACTCTGGGTGTCTGGACTGAAGCAGCTTGAAGTTCAGACATTTGAGGAGAAAATGGAAGAGAGTTTTGGGGTAGAGAAGTGGTTGCAGTTGGATGTACTTCAACTTCAATTTGTAAAAACCCCAAACCAGTCAATCACTGTAAAAGTTCGGGACTCATTCCATTCTCAAGTGTATTATTCTGAAATCTATTATTTCTCTTGTTCTGGAATCTATTCTTTTTCTTTCTTGTTTTCTTTGATAACTGCTCTTGTGTTTTCTTACTCCTTAATACCAAATTATGGCTTTTACCTTGTATGAGAGCTTCTCTCTCCTTTCTTCTTTCTTTTTTAAAATTTAAATTCAATTAATTAACATAGAGTGTATTATTAATTTCTCCTTTCTTTTCATTATAATTTTCTACATATTAAAAACTTTCTTCATTGTGAAGTAGGGGAGGTTCTAGCTAACTGGGAATCCAGCTTCATTCTGACTTGATCATTTTGGGGGGAGGGGTGTCCCTGAAAATGTTTTCATAAGGACATTTGTCCTTAAGTCACTCTGGTGTGTGTGATAGATAGTATATATAGATATATATTATATAGATAATATGTATATTAGATAGATAGTATATACATTAGATTGATAGGTTATATGTATTAGGTTATATATGTTAGATAGGTTATAAATAAATAGCCATTTTGTATATAAATATAATTTACATATAAATTGTATTTATTTATAAGTACATAATTGACATATAAATAATTTATATAGAATAATTATTAAATTATATATATATGTGTATATACACATATTTTTTAGAATATATATTTAGATAGATAGAGCCTGAGAGAAAAACTAAGGAAGATTTTTTTGGGTCTTTATTTTGTTTTTTTTTTTTTGTAACCAATACAGTGTTAAACAGTTTTTAAATTAGTCCTGCTGAGTAAGGTTCCTGCTAATGGATTTTGCTTTGGGGGAAAGTTGTGAGGCTCCGTTTCCCACCCTGATTACTAATTATTATTGCCTTTGTCTTTCAGTTCTGTATGGAGATTATAGAGCTTTAGGTAGCCTCAACGTGAGGACTCTATGATAATTTGAGAAATATTTTACAAGATTCCACTTTCTCATGATTTTTGTTGGTAGCGAGTTTATATTTATATATGGAAATGTTCAGTTAAATCCGATCTGCGGCTCGTTACAAACGTGGAACGTTTATGTGTTGATCTTCCTGCTTTCCTCGCAGCGCACCTTTGCCTGATTCAGTGTCTGAACTGGAGGCTGTGTCTCCTCAGTCCTCCCTTAAATCCTGTCTCATATGCCTCACAATTAGAGTCAGTTGAGGAGGTGATCTAGCTTGAGACCACTGAGTGATTTTACATGCTGTGGGCTGCCAGTACATTGTGAATCCCTAGGGATCCGTGGAGCCCATTACCAACCCAGTGAATCACTCACTCTGTTTGCTTTTCTACAAAAAAGAAATGTGCAGCTGCTTACTTCTGCCATGGACTTTGGAATTTTGTTCCCTTTTCCATCTGCCTTTTGTGTAAAGAAATTCTGCCTGAATAATTACTTGTCTGTCCCCTTTGCTCATTCCCAACATCATCATTCTTCAACCTTCTGTTTCCAATTAGTTCTTATCTCAAATGGCTTATTGGCATCAATCTGTTCTCAGCATCACCAAAGTGCACAAAACTACCCTGAAACATGGGGGAATCTAGATAAGGCTGAGACTTACCAATCAGTCCAGTGGAGTCTCTGCATTTCACCTCAGTGCCTTCCTTTTTTCAGGAAACCTGAGATAGGAGATGGTGTCAAGACATGTCATTGATATAGCACATTCTGGAGCAAAATGACATGCGTGAGCATTGCAGAGACTCTGTAAGGTCTGTGAAAATAGCCATTGTTGGACATCTGGTGTCGAAAAGAGCTGTTTCAAAACAAGTTCACAGTGTTAAATCATGGTATAGACAGCTTCCGAGCAGCTGTCCACTGCTGGAGAGGGTGCCCTGAGATTTGTTTGTCAATGATTGCACTTTAAGCCTTGCTAGTCACTTTGGTTACAAACCTTTGTGCCACAGTAACATGGCTAAAATTGAGCCAAAAAGACACTGTTGTCATTATTAGCCAAGTAGGTATAAAGAGAAAGTGGTAATAGGATCAGGCATAAACAAAAACAAAAACAAAAAAGAAAACAAAAAACCTCCCAAACCCAAAATCCCAACACCCAAAAGTGTGCCCGCACACAGGAGTGCACGCGCGTGTGTGTGTGTGTGTGTGTGTATATATATATATATATATATATATATATAAAGCTTTTGAGCAGACTAATGAGCTTGGTTGGTTGAACTATACACAGACAAGTCCAAAGACTCATGTTTGATATCCATTTAGTTACCTATGCTCAGAAAAAACGGGTCTCAGAAATTATTTGTCCAAAGTACTTTCTCTATAGAAACTAACATCCAGGAGTATTACATGGCTTTTCAAACGTCATAGCTAATTAACGGTAGAACTAGCATCCTAACTTTTTTCTTTTAACTCCTAGTAGATGGCTCATTCGAAGAAATCACATTCCAAGACTATCTCTGGGAAAAATAGTTTAAAGCTTAGGTCAAAGCCAGACTTTACATTCTATGAGGGTCTGGATTTGCCTTCCTCAGCATTATTTAGCTCCAGGATCAAGTGTAATGCTTAAAACATAGGAGATGTTCAACAAATATATTTACTTTTTTTTTTTTTTTGTTAAGAGTGGAGAAATGAATCTAATAATGGTAAGAAATTAGTACATGTTGAGTGCCTCTTATGGGCCAGACACTTTTCCTATGGTATTTCATTTGGATCTCATCTTGTTAAGAGGTCCTGGGACAATTCCATCTTCCTAGACTGTTCCAGGGAGAAACCACTTTACAATGAGATTTAAACTGGTCACAAAACCATCTGTTAAGAAATTTAAAAGCTATAGGCTTCAGATATAAAAATGTCTGAGGCCTTGGACTCTAACACCACAGTCTGATTTGGAAATTACTAAACATTTAGGATTGAATTTTAGTTATCATTTAAAAAGCTGTGTTTGGCTGGGGCTGCCTAGTCAATGGTAGGCCCCGTCTTCTTGGTTACCCTTAACAAATTCCACCCTTAAACACTTCCTTACTCTAAATGTGATCAGGCTGCCTTCTACTCCCATTAAATCCAGGCTTTCCCCAGGATCTACCCAGTTCCATTGAACCTATAAGACTAGGGCCTTTTTCGAGTCTTTCTCTGGGATAGTCAGAGGCCACAGACATGAATTTGGCTTGACATTCTGCTCATATCCTTCCTGGGATCTTCTGATAGAAGTTCTGTTATTCCTTTGGCTTGTGAGAGAAGAACAGGGTTTCTAAGGGTAAGTGGCTGTCAAGATAAGACTGCCGTCCTTCTTTGTTGTCAGTGTATCCCATGCCTGGTTGGAGTGGTAAAGATGTGTAACCCTTAACATCCCTAGCTGATTGGAATTCTTTCCCTTTCCTTATCTTTTTAACATTGGAGAAAAAAGGTGGCACTGAAGTTTGCTTGGGCTTTCATTTATCCCCTGTGAGTGTCTGCCTCTATATACTGGTGCATTAATGAAGAGGGGAATGAAACATCATTTTAAACCCCACTAGAGTAGAAAAGTTGACTTTAAACATGAGATAGTTGTTATCAGTCCTATACATAAATGAAGAAACCAAGGTTTAAAAAGATTTGTAGGTAGTGATTTCAAACTCCCTCAACTAGTAAATAGGAGACAGCAAAATTAGCATATAGGTTGGTCTAATTAAGAAGCCTAAACTGCCTTTACATGAGAGAAGATAAACAGGTATGAGAATCAATACCATCTCCTTTTTGTAGATAATAAACAAGATAAAAGGAAAGCAGTAGTTGATTATAGAATTATAGTCCTCATTTATGCAATGTCCTAAGAGAGGGAAGGAAAGGCATTGCTCATTCATATTTATCATATAAACACACTCAAGGTCAGCAAGCTTTCATGATAAAGTCATGCAAAGTGCTACTCTCTTAGCATATGCTCAGGTTTTTGAGACCCTTTTTCATATTTTGGGACTCTGCCCCCACTGGTACAAAATGAGCTGATGGTGTCAAATCATGGTCTACTGAGAAAATGTGTTAGCTCGGTGCCAGAGAGAAATGACTAGGTTTCACTCATTGTAGCAGCTCCTGGAGTAATTGGTTCACTAGAGTTTAGTTTAAGTAAAAATTTATTTCCATGAAGATTATCATGAAAATATTAGCAAAGTTTTTCTTTAGGAAATTGTTTTAGATAGTCTTTGTGAAATCTTTTTATCCAAATTCACCTAAAAAATAATTCTAAGTCCTAAAGGTTATGGACAGAATAGAACTCATGATTTTTGTGGTTCACATGCTAGCCGAAGTGAGAGATATGTTTGCTACCTGAGCTACTTCCCTACCTCTTTTATTTATGTATATATTTTTTATATTTATGTACTTTCTGGCATTTAGAGACCAAAAGTTTTTTAGCAAAGAATGATAAACAATTCTTCAGTGGAATAAACTGGAGACTTTGCTTTTCTGAAAAGAAAGAAATACCTAGTTCTGATGCTTGGACTGTAATATTCAGAATGCTTGCTAACTATGGCAGGTTGATTGATTGAATGATTTAATATTTGCATTGTCTTTTGGACATGGTGCATTCACCTTCAGAAAAGCTCCAAGGGAGGCATCATCCTTGCCGTTTTATAGACAAAGAAACTGAAGATAATGATGCTTAAGCCATATGTTCAAACTCACTTATCCAATATTTGTCAGAGCTGAGATTAAAATCCAGGTCTAACCATAAAGTCTCTTGTAATGTCCAACTACATTTTTCTAGTTTAAAGGAAAGTTTCAAATCTGAAGCTAATAGTTTCTTTAATAAGTGACAGGCAACAAAATCATCTTTATGGCTTGCGTGTCTAACACCTGTCCTTCTAATCAAATTATGGAGCTTTGAAATATGGTTTTGATGTTCTAAAATCTCCACGAAGCCAATTAAACACGTCAGTGACGCAAGAGTTTCAGCGACCATACAAGCTACATGCATGTGGGGCAGAACTTTGACAACTCTACCAAGCTCTTCTTCAAAATACAGAGCCATTTTCTGGAGAAATACAAGACAAAGCAAAATAAAAAACAGATACTATCTGCACACCACTTCATGTGCATGTGATTTGGATATTTACTATGGCAAACTCATAATAATTTTATTCAGTTGTCATAATAATATACCATCTTTGTGTCTGGTAGCATGACTGGCACCTTAGTATATCTAAATGATCTGCGATATATCTTTTACCAGGAGCTCGGGGAGATGCTGATATTCAAACAAGATATTTTAAGTAATTATTAATGATCAGGTTTTCAATATTGCTTGTCATAAATTTCCATTAATGCCATGTTGCAGAAACATGCGTATCTGTACCCTTTCTTTCTGCCACCTTTTCCTTTTCCTCTCCATTCCCCAGCTTCACCTCTCACACTGCCGTTCCAGAACTACAACTTTTAACGTGCACTTGGCTTCAGTGTCAGAGCAATATAAGGAATAGCCATGTGGAACGTCTTTATATTGCTTGTAAAATTGCTATGGGGGACATTATGGAGCTCACTGCCCTTATATAAAGAGCGTTTTGACAAATTCATCTTCGAACTCAGGGATAGGAAAGTTTGCCTCTGTTGATGAACTGGTGTGCTTTCTTTCCGTAGAAAATGATAGCCCTGTAATCCATCATGTTGTCCCTTTGCTTGGGCTGTTAGGAAACAATACACTAGGAGTTGGCCCAATTACAGCACTGTTCCTCAGGTAGGATTTCCTGCCTGCATTCTTCCTCTGGATTTTTCCTTTAGTGTTTATTTGTGGTCATTATTTTGTCATAACTTTTTTTTTTAAATCTTTCTGTATTTACACATTTTTAAAATAACTCATTATTTATTCTTGTTCAGATAGTTTAGGGCATAAGTTAATAGAATTATATGTATTTGCAGGTGTGTGTGTGTGTGTGTGTGTGTGTGTGTGTGTGTGTCTGTTAGAGAGAGAGAGATACATTTCTCAAAATTCATAAGCTATATGTCATCGCTTATCTCTGTGTAATCATCATAAATTTTTCAGACTCCATGGTGACATGACATTGTCCTAGATAAATGCAGAAAAAAAATATACCAAAAAATCTAAACTTGTGAGTTGGAGGGCCATGAGACTATGTTAACACTTAAAATTGTGAATTCTGCCTTAAAACTTCTAAGGCCTTATGGAGGTTATATAAGAAAGTGGTTGGAGAAGTCAGCCAATCTATTACTCTAAACATAGGTCACATTTTTTTATGTGCCTTCAATTAAATTTAGCAAAACAAGATTTATTTATTTATTATTTCTTTTGGTTCCAAAAAGGATTTGAGCAGTTATGTTGATAGGAACTAAGTATCTAATTGATGTGATTAAATTAGAATAAAGTTCACGCTAAAATGGATAAGACTGAGAGTTTAATGGATTCTTTACTTATTGGTGTTATTACTTCTAAGTAGTTCAGTACTATGGCTTTTACTTAAGAATGGAAGTCACCTTCTCTGGTTTAATGTAAATATTTACTTATAGATGTATATTACTGGAGGTTTGTACCTTGTGACCATGTTCACCCAGTTATAAAATACATGTCATGGAGATATAAGGTACAACATGGTGACTATGATTAACAATACTGTGTTATATATCTCAAAGTTCCTGAGAGTAGATCTTAAAAGTTCTCATCACAAGAAAAAATATTTGTAACTATTTGGTGATGGAGGTTAACCAGACTTATTGTGTGGTCATTCACAGCGTACACAAATAGCAAATCCTTACGTTGTATACCTGTAACTAATATAATGCTCTGTCAGTAATTCTCAAATTTTTTTAAAGAAGGTATTTATTACTGTTTTAGTTGATTTTTTATTTTTTGTAAATGTGATATATGTTTTCTAGTAAGTGTTTCCACAATACAATCTCTTAAAGAGTTGCCTAGGAATCTAAAATGATTTCTAACAGAGAGCAATTCAAAAAAATCAGAAGGATCTGGAAGAGTAATACTGGAATTAACAGGCATGGCTGAGAGATCCAAGTCCTGGTTTATGCCATTTTATGATTAACTGAGGGTCAATTTTGTTTGCTGTGAACCCATGTATTGCAAGGGAAGAGGAGCTGGCATTTCAGGAATGCACTTCTACGTACGTGTGCTTAATTTAATGAAACACAGTGAAGTTTCTCTCTCTCCAACTCCTCTTCGCAACATCCCCCTTCCCCTCAGGCCCCAACACACACATGCTTCCTATCTTTTGTTTAATTCCCTTTCTTTAAAGATTTTATTTATTTAATTGAAAGGGAGATCACAAGTAGGCAGAGCAGCAAGCAGAGAGAGCGGGGGGTGGGGGGTGGTGGAAGCAGTCTCCTTGCTGAGCAGAGAATCGGATGGATGCAGACCTTGATCCCAAGACTCTGGGATCATGACCTGTGCCAAAGGCAGAGGCTTAACCCACTGAGTCACCCAGGTACCACTTTTGTGTAATTCTAAATGCGATGTCTACATCCTCCCTCACTACCTTCAACTTTGCAGCTGCCTACGAATGAATAAGTGCTAAACATTATCATAGCTGATATGAACTTAAACAATTACCTTTTGGAAAATATTTACTTTCAAATAGGAAAACCAATAGGTAGATGTATTACCCAATGGCATGGTGTCTCAGGACTGATATTTAGTCTCCGTCATAGGCCAGATGCTGATACTGGAGGAAGAGAGATTTCCATGATGAACTCATCAAAATCACACCACAAAATTGTCTGGATCTGTTGTCATGTATGTCATTTAGAAATATGCATTTTTACTAATTTTCAATTCAGTAAAGGGAAACCATTGATAGTAAAGCCAAGATATTTTGAAAAAAGAAGTCATCAGATATATAATTTCAGTTTTAATAATTAGTGTGCTCCTACAGAACACTATATGCTTTTCTTAAAAAAAAAAAAAAATCTGTAACCCCACCACCACCAATGAAAATTTTGCAAAAGTTCATATTCCTTCTTCCCTTAGGTTTGGGAATTCTGAATTGTCTTCTGCGCTTTTATCAAATTTGCCAGCATATTATTTCTTTCTAGTGTTGTAATAAAATACTAAAGCATTTTAAAAATTCATCCATCACTTATCTTTTCTTTTTCTCCTTTAGAAAACTATTAACCTCTTCTTCATTGATTTTATTGCCTCATGGTCAAATCAACTTACCTGTATTTGTTTTTCATGGTTCAGTGTGTAGGAATGAGCAATGATTTCCTTCATCAACCATCCACCTAAAAAATTGTTTTGCTTATTAGTCAGTATAAATTGTTTTCCTGCCAAATCATAACATATTGGAATGGAGGATTTATTGCCCAATTTCATTCTCCTAGGTTTTCACTTGTCCATTACAGAAGCATAAAAATACGGGACTCTGATGTGCTGTAGGATGAGAACAAAGTTCCCAGTTCTATTCAGTTTAGCTCACTGGTGCAGCCTTATCTCCTTTTTGTTCCCTGCATTAATCTCTCCTCTATCTCATCTGGACCGCTTCCTCAATGTGCTTTTTAAGCCTGGAGTCTTCTTCATAAATATGTTTCTTCAGTTACCGTCTCCTAAATACTCTCTTTAATCTATGGATATAAAGTAAAACTTTTTCTTAACCTTCAGTCTGAGATACTTAGATGACTTCAATCGCTTAAAGCTTGAGTATAGATTTTTGTGCACTTGTATACTTGCCTTATATTCCTGAATGGTTATGAGAGTATTCCACCACCAATACAGAGCATCTACCACATGACAGATGCTATATTATGGATAGAGGATACTAAGAAAAGTAAGATACAATCCCTGTCCTGGAAAGTTCAGTTAAAAGGAAGTGTCGAACATTTTCATGAATAATTAATGTACAATATCATCAAAGAGAGGAACTGACAAAGTACTAATGAGACCCAGAGACATATCAGGCGTGTCATAGATTACCTTCATCAAGATGACGACATCTGAGTTGGGCCTTGAAAGGTAAAAGCAGAAGGGCATTAGTAACAGATTTTCAAGGGGAAGAAAAGAGCATAGCACATTTAGGTGACAGAAATAAACAATCCAAAGTTCCAAAAGTTTCATAAATTAAAAGTTTTGTCTTTACTCTTTTGGTGTTAACCCTGATCTGATTTGACCTCAGCTGTCAAGAGACCCTCACTTAAACTGGCGTTTAGGTGATTAGTCTTGTTTTATTGCAGATGCATTGATGTACTTGATTATATGGTGTTACCCCAGACCTCTGGTCATCTAAAGTTGGGTACTAAATTACCATTCTAAAACCGGAGAGATTGCAAATTTTAAGGCACATCTGTTCCTACCACTGTTGGATAAGAGATGATAGGGATATAGGATGAAATTCTGTTAAGGATGTTAAGGTGGAGTGAAAAAGATGAAACTGGGAAGATAATTTGGAGTCAGATTATGTAGGATATTTTATTCAAAGGCTAATGAGTTTGGACTTGCATCTATAAACATGAGAGTAAGCATGCATGGAAAGCCTGGCTTAATATGATTTTCAAGGCCTGCATTTTATATTTTATTTTAGGCTTTAACAATGATATCATATCCTTTCTGAAACTTTATTCACTTTATTCACAACAAATCACTTGTTTCTGTTTCCCCATGGCTTTATTCAGAGAATTGTGGTAATGTAGCAGATTATATCACAAGACTTACTTGGTTTGTTTCTCCATTTAATTAGAACATAAACTCCATCAAGAGATCATTTATTGTAATTCATTCGACTGCTTTTGTTAATTAATTAATTATATTTTATATGCTTATTGGCTTGCCATCTTCAGTGCACTCTGGCTATGACAAAATATCACAGACTCGGTAGCTTGTAAACTGTAGAAATTTATTTCTCACAGTTCATGAGGTTGGGAAGTTCAAGATAATGGTGCCCGCAGATTTATTATCTGGTTAGGCTTGCTTGCTGTCTTAGAGATGGCTGTCTTCTCTCTGCCCCCTCAGCTCTAAATACCATCTTGCGGAGGATTCAGTATTAGCATAAGAATTTTGGGGGGTGGGCCTACAAATATTCAGTCTATAGCACTGACCTACAACCTTCCTTTTACCAAAAGGATGTAAGATAGCTGGCACCATCTCTCAATAGCTTTGTATTGAATTCATTCATTTAAATAAATACTACATTTAGAAGGCTCTTACCTAGCACTGGGCACTATTCTTAAGGTTTTACAAAAATCACAAAAACCACCTTATTTAATCCTCATGACTATCCTATGAAATGGGCAATATGGTGATACTCATTTGTAAGCTGGGGAAAGAGATGCTCAGAGAGGCCAAGGAATCTGTTTCAGGCCACACAGCTAGTAGCTGTTAAAGTCAGAGCTTTTCATCCTAACAACCATGAAACCACAGTCTTTTCATAAATGAACTCTGCATATCCTGGACCACCTAGCAAAATGTCTCCCATGAAATATGTTCTCAAGGTACATTTGTTGGTAGACTGGATGCACACAATTTGATATTTTAAAATGATAATTGGCCTGAACCAGCAAATGTCACTTTCTTCTTTGAACAACTTCATGTCACCAGATTCTAAGAGCCACAACTGGGGGTGGGGGTGGGGGTAAAGGCAGATCATGAAGGTACATTCTATAATATATAGAAATAGGTTTGAATTTTAAATACTCAAGTAAGTCGTGCTCACTGTAAAATAAATAAATAAACTGGAAAAATGATACTGAAAAAAGTCACAGTGCCCCTTAATTCCTCTCCCTAGATTCTATTTCCTAGTCTGTTCTCTGAGCAGTTGAGTTTCTGCATTGACATATGCATTCATTCATTCACATATGTACATAAAAAATAGCTTCACATATGTCATATAAAACTGTTGATTCAAGTGTCTTTAGAAATTTTAGCCCAGTTGATTTAATATAACTTATTCATATATCAAAATTATGGCTGCCATAACTGTTACAAATTTTAGTAATCTCCTAGCAAGGAATGTTCAGGGTTCTTCTTTTGGCAGAAATGAGATACCAGCATAGCTCCTGCATTATTTAAAACATTATTGTTCATTTTGGTGCTTTGTGAGGTAAAACATTTTACATGACAAGGCAATAGGGGGTCTATTAGGAGTTCATTGTGGTTTAATTTGCCACACTTTTTAATGATCTACAAGAGGGGATAAAAAAAGCACTCAATTAAATTTATAGATGATGCTAAATTGGAAGATGTTGAGAACATCTGTAAAGATAGATATTTAAGGAAGTTAGAAATATGTGAAAGAAATAGTAAAACAATATTTAGTTTGCAAAATATTGATTTGAATGTGTTAAAGACTTATTAATCAGTACACCAATTACTCATAGGAAGTGGAAGAAGGCATAATGACTTCTGCTCTATGTCACATGACTAAAACTAACATTAGTTGGTTTTAAGCATTAGCAACATTTTAAACATAAGCAACATCTGTTCATACCACATCAGTGTACCTTGTGAATCTTTTAGAAATAGTAACTCATAAGTTACCTACTGTTCTTTTGAGGTCACTCTAAATTGTTTCATTCTAGAGAAAAAGCTAAGAGGAAATTGATACTTAGTGAAACCTACTGTTCTTGGTCATTTTATTTGCATGAATTGTCTCATGTGATTCTCACTAGAACTGAGTGGAGAAGATACAGTGTTAACATTTTTGTTGTTCATTCTTATTTCAGTTTGTATCTTCGTTTGACAATTTATTTCCTGTTGTGACATTTTCTCTTAAAAATCAGTCTTGTGTGTGAACTCACATTCAAATATATATACATATTCAAATAAGTAGAAAAAAACGGAACAAATTTTTACTTTAATTAAACTTTAAAAATTAAAATGCAATGCTAGACTGGTTACCACTCATAAGCAAATGAGTGATTCCTAAATGAGCCTAATTATGCAGAGAGAACCATGGAGAGTTGTCTGATGAACTACAGTAATAATGACATGTGTCCATAGTTTGTTGTTGTGTCAATGCCAGGCATTTGTGAAATATCTATTCATCAGGCGATACTTAGTGAGAAAATGTTTAGCCATTATAACAAGGTACATGCAAATGAGCTTCCCATGAGACTTTGCAACAAATATTTAATTAGGTATACAAAGAAACAGTTAAATATACAAACACACGTTACAGAAAATTGGCTAGTGTGTATTGTTAATTTTGTCCACATTAATTCCTAAATAGCTCCATTTAATAACATATATCTTTATCACATGCCTACTGATGGAAATGTGTAATTTTACCTGAAAATTAATTATGTTGAATTTCTTGTATCCTCCTTTTCTTACTATAAAGATAAGAAATATATGGAGTAACTAAATTTGGATATTTTTAGCATTTCATTTGTAAATAAGGACTATAAAATGTCAAAACTGAAATATCTATTCATCAAGTTGGTACATAAAAGGGAAATTCAGAGACTAATATATGTTAGAGAAGTAGGTGACAAGCATTAGTTATCATCTGTCATTGTGCACAAAGAATAATACTGATCTCTATTTTTAAAATTACTGTATTTATTCAAAAATACTTCCATTAAACTGTTTAGTTTTTTTTACTGATCCACTAAAATAGACATACACTTCTTTCTTAAATCAAAACCCATTAATGACATTTGCCTTCTGAGCATTAAATGTCAAGAAAATTCTCTTTTATGAACCTCAGTCTTTAAAAAATTATTTTATGGTCTTGCCTTAAATTATAAAGGTATTCTTAGGGAATATCATCAGGATAAAATTTAAATTTTACTTTTTAAAAAAATTTTATTTTATTCTTTCAGTGTCCCAAGATTCATTGTTTATGCACCACACCCTAAATTTTACTTTTCTGTAATCATTACACTTTTTCATATTTTTTGAAGAATATTAATTTTTGTCATTAAGTCTGTATTTGCTATTCACATAATGATTGACAAAGCATTAACAAACATTTTTGTGTATCTAATAATATCATAATAAGATACTTAAAAACACATTCAGAATTGTCTTTTTTCAGGGATTTAAGGAGTGATCACAATTATTGTTGTGAAGTAGTTCACAATTTCAAGCAAGTCTTTTGATTTTAAGTATTAACTCCTATTCTGTATAATTCAAAAATACTTTCCGTCTTTTTAAACAATAGTAATTTTATTTTTAGATAATCAGGAGGAGTTACTAGGTATAGCAGCTGACCGGCCAGCCTTCCCAACACCATTTGCATCTCTGAAGCCCCCAAGGACAGAAAGGAGTCTTTTAATTGGTGATTCAACTTTAGTGGAAACATGCATTTAGGAAATGAGGCCTATACTGTTGCCTTCACACCAGGCTGACCAGCTCCTGTTGTCATGGTGATCTTCTATAGCTTGCTAGAGCCAGTGATGTGGAAAACAAGATGGCTTCCTCGTTTATTTAGCCTTAAAGAAAGTTGCAGATATTAGCAAATGATTATTAAATTAAAAATCTTTTTTCTTTTTTTTTTTAAAGATATGTGAACATTAAGTTATGTGGACATTTTTGCCTTGGATAAAACTTAACTGTCTCCCAAACTTCTAAAATTACCTAGGTTTTTCAAGGTAAAAGAATTATTGCCTTTCTTTTAAATATAAATATCTTAAAACACTGCCTTCCCATGGAGCTATGCTTCAAGGATTTCAGTTCCTGTATGATTTCTATTTATTTTGGATTAGCATGAGGGTTATAGGATGACACATATTATATGTAGGCTTTATTGTATAAAAATAAGCTGCTTCAACAATTTCAGTACTTGTAAAGGGGCCCTATCTACATCTGAAAGAGACCCTGAGTTTTCAGACTTGATACCAGTAAAGTAGGAAAAATGCAGAAAGGAGTCACTCTAGCTATCAAAAGTGAGAAACAATTCCTTGGTACTCACAGTTGAGTTTTCAATCATCAGCTTAAAAATGGTACAGACAATAATCCGAGTGACTTCTTAATAAATATTTGCACACAAAACAATCTTTCCACTTTGAACCACTCTACCTATTTACTGAACTGAGAAAATCTCCAGAAAACTGCAAACAGTAGAGGAGATAAAAAGATTAAGATGCAGGTACTATACATTTAATGCAATAATTGTTCATACTACATTTTCTTATGAAAACAAGCACATGGAAAGAAATGCAAAATTTCCTCCCAAGTACAATATGTATTTCTAAAATCTGTATAAACTTTAAGCAATGATCATGTATTACAGAGTGCTTGCACATAATAAATTTGTTGATTGCTTATTTGATTATACTTTCTGGAAAGTGATGATTAAATTAGATATGTATTAAATTAGATAATATAAATTACATATGTAGCTATTCTTATATTGAGTCATCATTTTGATGAAGAGCCATAATGTTCAATAAAGATATTGATATCAAATACTTAGCTTCACAGAACACATTTTCCAAGCCGTTCTTTGGGAGAATGGTGTTCTGGGTGGTAATGATGTTCTCTGTGATCAGAGAGTTTTATGGTCCAATTAGTTTGGAAAGGGTTGCATTTTTATCACTCCTTCTGGTGGTTCAAAATGGACTTACATACTAATGGTGCAGAGAAGTTCTACAGTAAAGAGTTCTGTTTAACCCAGTGTTCCCCAATTTTTTTGGCTATGGCATGCTTTTCCCTCCTCCTCCACAGAATATTTAATTATATCTGTGGCACACTATTGGTTTAGAAACACGATTGGGAACCATAGTTTTATTAGGATATGTTCTGACACTGTCAAGGCTCTGATTTATTCCTCATGACCCTGATCAACCTCTGCTGTATAGTTAGTCCCTCAGATTATTGTCTGTACCATTTCCTTACTTAACATGCTTAAGCCTGACCACTGAGGTTCTTAGAGATTGTTTACATGCTAAGTGTGAATAAAAGTTCCCTACACTGAGGCTGTGCCATGGTCTGAAGTTCTAAATGTTTATTTTCCATACCCTTTTTATCCTCTTTTCTTCAAACTTTTTAGTAGAAGTAGTGGCAATGCTTTCTTAAAAAAAAAAAAATGGCTTGGGGATATTTTGGCTCGATATAACTTTTATTTTAGCATCTCTGCCTGTAATTCTTGTGTACTGCTCGGCAATACAAACTGAAGGTTTAGTAGGAAGACAAAACTATGGAAAATCCCCTTCCACCAGAGCTGAGCAATAATTAGCAATAACTATATACACAAGGTGACAGTGTTGTGGTAAGCAGATGTCATGGCCCATGGTGTGAAAGTTGTAAATATTTTGTAGGAAGCTCTTTCTTATGTCATACCCTACACCAAGATTTGAACATTTGGAGTTGTGAAGTAAACTTAAAATTTACTGAGAACAAAAATAGTTGCAAAGTAAACTTAAAATTTATTGAGAACTAAAACAAAATTTATTGAGAACAAATGTGTTTTTCAAAAACATAGGAATTTTTCTGTAAGATCTCACTGTCTTATGACGGTTTTGTTAATGTTTTTATGCTATTGATTACTGGATTTAGAAGAAGCATAGTTGTTCCATGAGACTCAATGACTCCAATGGATATACAGCTGTCAGCTTTTTTGTTTCAAGAAGAGGACAAACCAACACTTACATTTCGTTTGACTCTTTCTGATATGTACATTTCATAATTGATCTCTCTTTTAACTTTTGCTTTTTTCAGAATTTGTGAACATGTGGAGTCCTCAGGTGCAGCTGCCTGGGCTAAGCCCTCTTGATTTGGGAAGCACGTAACTTCATCAATATTGGGGGCCCATTGCCTGTGTCATTTGCTTAGGGCAGATAAGAGATACCAAATTAGATTACTTACTTGCTCAGTTGAAGGACTCTCCTCCTCGTATTACTTGTAAGCATTGAAACATTTATGGAGCACAGAGTACACAGACAAGAGGGATAACCTAAGGTAGTGAGCTACATAAAAGGGCTGGAAGAGTAGTCAATGAAGTGAAAAAAAAAAAAAAAAAAAAAAAGCCAAAGTAAAATAATCAAGCAGGTGGGTAACGGGACAGAATTGTGAGGTAAGAAGGATAGAGGGGATAATGGTTCACAGACAGAAAGATAAGTGTTCACAGAAACAACCACGGACTTTCACGTGTAAAACACTTTCCTGGGTTTTCAGGGATTTTTCATTCAATGAGATCAGCAAAGACCTTGCACAAAGGTGTCAATTTCCTATGCAGAGGCCCATGTCCCTTTCTGACTTTTGCCCTGGCATTTGCTACCTGCCCTGTGGGAGTTGTCAGCTCAGGTAATTCCTATTGAATATCCTAATTACTGTCTTTTTTTTTTTTTTTTTTTTTAAAGATTTTATTTATTTATTTGACAGAGAGAAATCACAAGTAGATGGAGAGGCAGGCAGAGAGAGAGAGAGAAGCAGGCTCCCTGCTGAGCAGAGAGCCCGATGCGGGACTCGATCCCAGGACCCTGAGATCATGACCTGAGCCGAAGGCAGCGGCTTAACTCACTGAGCCACCCAGGTGCCCCTTTTTTTTTTTTTTTTTTATCCTGTGGCTCCTTGCATGGTCAAGGAAAAGGAACAATACAGAAACCAGGAAAAAATATTTTCAACACATGAGCAGAACCTGCCTGCCTATATGTAAAAGTCACCCAAGCCATGCTTTAGTCTTTATTAGATGTTCTCTCGAAACTTGCTCTTTCTCTGATTTTGGCTTCAAGTTCTCTACCTCCTCCAGCCCTACTGCCTTTGTAATTTTTTAAAAATATTTATAGTCTCTCCAATGTATTTTCTCCCAAATTCCTGTACAAATATAGCAGTCTTCTAAACCAACATTTACTATGGCAATTATCCTTCTTTTCTACAAAAGGAAGGTGAACAAAAGGAGAGAGAAAACTCAAACTTTGTTTCATTTTTCTTTAAAATACAAATTTGCAGCAGGCCAAGGTTTACGCTTTTAAAAAAGCATTTCCCCTCCCCCCAGGCAACTCATGTTTTCCCAGCAATGAAGAAAATGAGTTACTCACACAACTGCTCAAGTTACCTCATCACATCAGAATCAGGTGGGGGTGGGGAAAAGAATCATTTTGCTGTGAATAACCCAGAAGTGAGTTTTTGCAGGCTATCAGTTAGAATGAACGTTGTAACTGCAAATTAGATGGTTTTAGAAAAAAAAGATAGAAAATGTTGAATTACTTGTGGAGATAAGGTCATAACTATGTCAGGTCTGTTTAAAAGAAGTTAAATATATTGCTTCTTCTTAAATTTAGTTTCTCCCAGATAAATTATTTCTTGAGTCAAGTACATGGAAAACAACTGACCACTGATTTTTGGGAAGCCTACCAATTAAAATATTTAATTACTTTGTCTTTTCCCTCCTCTTGAATTCTGAACAAAAAGAACTTTTATTTTTACCTTTTAAATCAATTTCTAGTTTAGCTGCTTGCTTCCTATACCTGAACAAAGTGTGACTCTTGATTCAACTTCACCTGAACTGAACATCCAACTATAGGCCTAATTTAGAAGGTTGAGTGGCATCCAGTCAAATTGAAAAAAATTACTCAGTTTATGGCAGAAAGAAGTAAAAGTCTTCTAGGAAAGTAGGTAAACTTCAGAACCTGCCCCTTAGACTTCAATTCAGAGAAGGACATTTTCAAACCTTTTAATTTAGCTCAAATGCCTTGTATGTCAATGAAATGTGATACTCTCTTTAAGGGCATTAGGTTGAAAATAAAGATTTTAAATCTCCAGGGAGACCTTTCATTAGTGGGGTTTTTGTTTGTCTTGTTTTGTTTACAACATCTGGCCAGTGACTTTTAACAGGCTGAAATTAGTGTCTTTTTCTTTTCAATTTTCTATGCAAAATCTATTAGGAAGATTACCTGTGGTCTAGAAAAACTAAATAAATCCCATACTACACGTCCTTTTAAATAGTCCTTTGTAGTTCACATAGAATACAAGAGCAATTTTTATGGTCTGGAAAAATTTGAATTTGAATTCAAACTGTAAGGAGCCCTCTCTGCTGGCCAGGATGCTGGGGTATGAATTAGTCTGACAGCTGTGCCCCGTTGGGACACTCTACCCTATGCAGTAATTATGCAAAACAATCAAAATCCACTTTCTGGGAGGGTTTTAATCTAAGGCATAGAAGGAGAGTTACTGCAGTATGATGGACACAGAGCCACAGAGAAAGGGCAGTAAACAGAAATCGTGGCATAGTAGACAGCAGGGGTATTCAGCAGCCACAGCAGAGGGAGGGGTTGGAAAGCAGTGGCAGAACAGGAGGAACAGCATTAGGAGGTGGGATGAGTTACCACAGCAGGGGATTGCTGGAGTCCTGAGCAGTGATTGATTGCCAGCTGAAATTTACTACAAAACAAATGCCTACTACCGCTCTTAAGCTCCTTTGCAGTTAGCTACGGCTAGATGAGTAAGTTTTGTCAGTGGACTCTGAGCAGAAGCAACATGTGACAGAGTCCGGGAAGCTTCTTTGGGGTATCTACCCAGATCTTTTATTTGAGGGAGACCTAAAATTCTATTTTGTGTATGCTACTGCTTCCCGCGCCACCCCCCCTGCCATCCTACTCCTATTCTTTTCCTCAAGCAAACCTAATTGTAAGTGATACCTGTGGTAGAAAGAGTGCCTAGGAAAACCTACCTGTTTGAATAAGGGAGGACACATGTAGATTCTGAAATTATTTAATGTATGCTTTTGTAACAAAAAATTTCAAAAATAAAATGTACCTTTCTATTTCTAGAAATGCTTAAGTGAAGACGTCATATCAATTTAGGAGACATTGGAGAGGAGATCTCAGCATTTTATGAGATTGTTGGACTATATGATTACTCTGACCTTTCTATTCTAATACAGGTAATTATAGTTGATAGATAAATTAAGGTGTCTGCATTGCCCAAAGTCTATTACAAGAATAGTATACCTACTTGTTGTTGTTATTGTTGTTGTTATTAATGTAGAAAAGAACCTAACTTAGTTTTTCCTTACAAATAGTTGGCCATGTCTTTACCACGTGACTCTATGTCTCTAGTGGGCTCCTGATGCACATCTTTTCTCCCCAAATTAGAAATGAGACAAAGATGCTAACTGTTACCATTGTATTCAACATCATAGTGAGATCCTACTCAGTGCAATAAACCAAGAAAAAAGATAAATACTTAAAAATTGTAAAGTAAGAAGCAAAGCTGTCTATTTTTTCACAGGATTGTGTACTTAGAAAGTCCAGACAATTCACAGATACAACAATAAATTGATGGAGAAAAAACCTGATAATGATGAAGAGAAAATCTTGAAAGTTGTAAGAGAAAGAAATATATTATATATAGGGGAATACAAATGAGAATGGCTAAAAATGTCTCATCAGAAACAAATGCACATTGAAAGACAGGAGAATGACATTTGTAACCCCATCCCCTCAAAAGAAAAAAAAATCAAAACTGTCAACTTACAAGTCTATATTTGGAATTTTGAAATAATTTTTCAAGACTTAAAGAGAATTAAAGATTGTTACAGAAAAAGCAAGAACAGAGAGAATTTATTTCCATTAAATCTGCACTAAAAAAAAAAAAGTTAGAGTTAGCTCTTCTGGAAGAATGAAAATAGTATGAGGTAGAAACTCAAATCCAGAAATTATAATTAAATATACTATTTTTAAAAACAGTTACAAATTTAAATATTATGGAAGCAAAAGTAGAAGGAAAGATATTTTATAAATATATAGAAGTAAAAAGGCCTAAAAAACAGTGCACAAAATGGGAAGATAAAACAACTAAGGGTCCTTACATTACTAATGAGGAGAAATAATATTATTTGAAGGTATTTGCTGTGAGAAGTAAATAATGCATATTCTCAACTAAGCTTAGCTCAAACAAAAGTAAAAGACAGCACCAATAAAATAAACCAATAATCCAAAAGTGGAGGTAACCTGGGATATTGAAAATATATAATCAAAAAGACAGGGAAAGAGAAAAGAAGGCACACAAAAAGGAGTAAAATAGATACCACATTACAAAATAATAACTGTACTGTAAATTATGTAAAATGTAACAGGTAAACACCCCAATTAAAAGGCAGAAATAGGGGCGCCTGGGTGGCTCAGTGGGTTAAAGCCTCTGATTTCAGCTCAGGTCATGATCTCGGGGTCCTGGGATGGAGCCTCGCATGGGGTTCTCTGCTCAGTGGAGAGACTGCTTCCCCCTCTCTCTCTGTCTGCCTCTCTGCCTACTTGTGATCTCTGTCTGTCAAATAAATAAATAAAATCTTTAAAAAAAAAAGGCAGAAATAGTTTAGATAAAAAGCAAGACTCTAAAGAAACAAATCTTTAAATATAAAGATTCAGGTTGGTTAAAAGTAAAATTTAGAAATGATAAAGCATTCTTGCATGGATTATAAGGTGAAGAGACTATTAATACAAGAAAATACAGGCTTTTAGATAAGAATTATAGCAGAGATAAAGAGGGCTATTTCATAGCTCATCAAAAAACATCAGTACAGGGCGCCTGGGTGGCTCAGTGGGTTGGGCCGCTGCCTTCGGCTCGGGTCATGATCTCGGGGTCCTGGGATCGAGTCCCGCGTCGGGCTCTCTGCTCGGCGGGGAGCCTGCTTCCCCCTCTCTCTCTCTCTGCCTGCCTCTCCGTCTGCTTGTGATTTCTCTCTGTAAAATAAATAAATAAAATCTTTAAAAAAAAAAAAACAAAAAACAAACATCAGTACAATATACATATCTATTTCATATTGTTTGCCAATATAAGTATTGGCATAATAACCGATTAAAATGAAGGAAAAAAATAGACAACTTCATTATTATAGTTGGAGATTTCGACTCCCATCTGTCAATATGAATAGAACAAGTAAATAAAATCAGTAAGTTTACAGAGTATATAAACAACATCATCAACCAACTTGCCTTATTGACATTTGTGGAATACTTACCCAACAATAGCAAAATACACATTCTTTTCCAATTGCACAGTGAAAACGTTCCAAGATAGCGAACGAAGAGCAAGGCATAAAAAACTTAGAAGAGCTGAAACAATATTGTCTTTGACAGCAATAGAATATTTTATTTTTTATTTATTTCTTGTTTTAAATATTTTATTTTTTATCTGAGAGAGAGAGAGAGACAGCACATGCAAGCATAAACAGGGGAGCAGCAGAGGGAGAAGGAAAAGCAGGCTTCCTGCTGAGCAAGGTGCCTGATGTAAGACTCCCTCCCAGGCCCTTGGGATCATGAACTGAGGGGAAGGCAGCTGCTTGATTGAGTCAGCCACCCAGGTGCCCAACAAAAGAATATTTTAAAATATCAATAACAAAAAATGTGGAAAACTTCAAATATTTAGAAATTAAATGACATATATTTAAGTAATTGAAAGCATACAAATCACAATGAAAATCAGAAAATATTTTGATCACAATGATAATTGAGATTCAATATTTGAAAATTTAAGAGATAAAGCAAAGTTTAAAGGAAACCATATATCTTAAATCCTTATAATAGAAGAGAAAAAAGATATTTAAAATGAAAACATTTAAGATTCCATCTTAAATAAACAATAAAAAGAAAAAAAGTAAACCCAATCTAAGTAGAAAGATAGAATAGGGAAAAGAACACAAATGAAATAGGAAACAAACAAACAATAGAGAAAATTAATAAAATCAAATGGTGGTTTTCAGAAAAGATCAATGAAATTGATTAATCCCTAGTTAGATGGAGGAAGAGAAAGTTTAAGGGAAGAAACAAGTTACCGATATCAGAAATAAAAGAAAGGAGCACCATAATAAATCCTATATACATGAATAGGATAATTAGGAAATACTATGAACAAATTTATCCCAATATATATTCAAATAATAAATGACATGAACAAATTACCAACTCTGACCCAAGACAATAAGAGAAAATCCAAATAAACATATTTTTTAAAGAATTTTTTTCTGTCATTAAAAACTTTTTTACAGAAAAACCTCAGGTTTTCAAAGATCCTTAATGGTCAATTCTATCAAACACTTCAGTAAAGTTTAATCTCAATCATATGTTTACTCTTTTAGAAAATCAAAGAGGAGAAAATATGTCACAACTCATTTTATGAGACCAGAATTGCTCTGATACTGATAGCAAAACAGACATTACAGAAGGGAAAATTACAGATCAATATCCCTCATGAGTATGGATGTAAGTATACTTGCCAAATTCTAGTAAATTGAGTCCAGCAAATAGGATAAAATATTATTACCATGAAGAGTTTATTCTAGGAAATCAAAGTTGATTCAACATTTGAATATTAATTATATAAAATAATAAGGGAGAAATTTCAGATTATGTCCTAAATACAAAAATAGTATTTGACAACACTCACTTGTTTAAAGATTAAATAAAACTCAGTAAACTATGACTAGAAAAGAACTTCTTGAACCTGATAAATGACATTTATAAGATTCCTATAGCTGAAGTTCTATTTAATACTAATAGAGTGAATGCTTTCTCCCTAATATCTAGGAAAAAAGGAGGGTAGATATTCTCATTGCTTTTATTCAGCACTATACTAGACATCCTAGCTAATGTAATATTGCAAGAAAAAAATTGTACAAATTTTTGTCCTTTTTGGTTTGTTTCAGTGGTTTCATACATATAAAATTTTAGAAGAATCAACTAAAAAACCTACTAGAAATAAGTTAATTTAGCTGTATATGTATGTGTATGTCTTCATGTATATATATATATATATATATATGAGAAATAATAATGGAAATAATCCAATTTTTAAAAAATGGGCAAAAAACTTGGCCACTTTATAACAAATGGCCAAAAAGCTCATGAAAAGATTTTGAACATTTACATTCATCTGTGAAATAAAAAATTAAAATCAAATTGATACCATTACTCAACCATTATAATGGTTAAAATTTAAAAGACTTATTATACCAAGTACTGATAAGAATATGGAACTCTTGTATTATATGTCATTATATAAAATGGTACACTTTATCTTAT
This sequence comes from Neogale vison, assembly GCF_020171115.1. Classification (NCBI taxonomy): domain Eukaryota; kingdom Metazoa; phylum Chordata; class Mammalia; order Carnivora; family Mustelidae; genus Neogale; species Neogale vison. Next base: position 62,152,947 of record NC_058091.1, on the reverse strand, counting down.
ATAAGTAATATTTCAATAAAGGTGATTAAAATATTTTTTAATATACCAACAAAAAATTGAAATGATTTTTATATATTTTATTCATTTAAAATTTAAGTAAGATTTAAAATTTAAATATATTACTCACGATGTTTTCAAGAAATACCAAATATCTAGGAATAAATCTTATCAAAGAAGTGAAATATTTTTATACTGAAATCTGTAAAACTGAAAAAAATGGAGGGTTATTCTGTATTCAAGGATTAGATAGCTCACTATTACAAAGATAAGCAATTCTTTCCAAATTGACCTATAGAGCCACTACCTCAACAGGTAAATTTGTAGAAATTGTCAAGTATATTCTAATATATATATTAAAATGCAAAGATTAAGAGAAGAATAGTGGAGTCTTGAAGAAATAAGACCAAAGTTTAAGAGTTTACATGACCTGATATTAAGTTTTATAAAGTAAACAGTATAGTGTGGTATTGATCAAACAAATGACTGCAGTATAATGCATAAAGATGATCTTTTTAAAAAAAGGTGATAGGTCAAATGGATATCTACATGATATCTGCACCTAACACCCCCAAATAAATTCCATACTAGTTGTAGATCTACTTGGTAATTAGAAGTCAATAGAACATTAGAAGAAAATGTAAGAAAACCTCTTAATTTGGGATAGGCAAAAAATTCTTCAATAGAGAATAAGAAAACTCTGAAGCCTCATAAAGGAAATATTGATAAATGGAATTTTATTAAAAACATCAATAAAAGTCTGAAAGACTAACACAAAGAAGGTGACTCTATTGCAATAATATGTCCAACAAAGCACTTTTAAACAGAACTTATTAAGAAATCAAAACAGTAAAAAGAAAATTGTAGACAATCCAATGAAAAATCAGCAAAAAATCCAGGAAGTATTTTTATAACAGGACACACAACTAATAAGCCTATAAGATCTTCAATATCATTAATCATCAGAAAAATGCAACTAGTAGTCATTTTGAGAATCCACTGCAACCCACTGGAATGACTAAAATTGAAACAAGCGAACAAAATATCTTGAAAATACCAAATATAAAATTAGTGAAATTGGAACTTTAGTAGATAATGGTGGTTTAAATTGGTATGACTACTTTCGAGAACTTCTTGTCATTATATACAAAGCTGACCTACTCATACCCACTGATTTAGCATTTTCACTTCTTAATATATTTTCAATAGAAAAGTGTTTACAGCTGTATTATTACTAATAGGTGAAAACTGAGGTCAGCACTAATAAACAGTTGAATGGATGAATATTTTTAGTATAATCATATATATATATATCTTATAATCTTATAATGGAAAATTGTACATGGATTTATCTCATATATATTATATTGTACAGAAGAAGTCAGACACACAAGAATGCACACTGTATTGTTATTCCATTCATAGAAAAATCAAAAGCAGATCTAAAATCTTGTGATAGACATCAAAATAGTAGCTACTTCTTAGGGGGCTTAGCGAAGGCTCCTTTGGTCCCAATAGTATTCTCTAGCTTGATCTGGGTGGTGGTTACAGTGGTATGTTCACTTAATAAAAAATCTTCAGTCTGTGTATTTAAGATTTATATTTTTATGCCCTTGTAGAAATGTTTACAAAACATGTAGTTCACAAGATAGACATATACAAAAAATGTTGAGGAGAGTTAAGAATCTGGAGCAAGGGATGGGAGAAAAGAGAATGAATGGCCTGAGGATGAGATTATGAAATGTGGGCTGAAATCTGAAGAAATTATCCTAAAGATTTCAAGTAATGTTGATTTCGGGTGTGAGGGAGTCATTTAAAAATCATCACACCCTACTGAAATTAATGCTGCAATAAACACAGGATTGCACGTATCCCTTAGAATTACTGGTTTGGTTTTTTGGGTAAATACCCAGTAGTGTGATTATTGAATTGTAGTGTAGTTCTATCTTTAACTTGGTGAAGAACATCCATACTGTTTTCTAAAGTGGTTGCACCAAGTTGCATTCCCACCAACAGAGCACGAGGGTTCCTTTTTCTCCACATCCTCACAAACATTTGTTTTTTCTTGTGTTTTTTGATTTTAGCCATTCTGACAGCTTTGATATGATATCTCATTATAGTTTTGATTTGCATTTCCCTCATGATGAGTGATGTTGAGCATCTTTTCATGGGTCTGTTTGCCATCTATATGTCTTTGGAGAAATGTCTCTTCACATTGTCTGTCCAGTTTTTAATTAGATTATTTGGTTTTGGGGTATTGAATTTGTTAAGTTCTTTATGGATTTTGGATACTAACCCTTTATCAGCTATATCATTTGCAAATATCTTCTCCCTTTTGGTAGATTGTTTTTTAGTTTTGTTGTTTCCAAATTATGGAAGCAGCTTATCTGTCATACACACACACACACACACACACACACTGGAATATTATTCAGCTGTATAAAGAATGAAATCTTGACATTTGCAACAAAATGGATGGAGCTTGAGAGTATAATGTTAAGTAGCATAAATCTGAAAAAGACAAATATCTTATGATTTCACTTATATGTGGAATCTAAGAAACAAAATGAATGAGAAAAGGGGAAAAACAGAGGAAAGAAAGAGAGAAAGATAGAGAGAGGCAAACCAAGAATAGACTCTTAACTATAGAGAACTGATGGTTGCCAGAGGGGAGATGGTTGGGGGGAAAGGGGGAAATAGGTGATTGGGATTAAAGGGTACACTTATCATGATGAACACTGACTAATGTAGAGAACTGTTTGAATCATTATTTTATATATCTGAAACTAAAATAGCACTGTATGTTAATCTAATGGAATTGAAATAAAAAGCCATAAAAAAATCTTCATATGCAAAGAGTGAACGATGTTGGAAATTATTATTTGAGCATCACGGAGATTTGATATTGTCACCTTACTATTTACTTACAACACACTTACCTCCAATGTCCAGCTTGATTTCTTTCTCGTTCCTGCTTTGTTTCTCTTGACAGCTTCAACCCATTAAGAAATAAGTTGTGAAACAGCTGGACTCTATGCAGTCCATGGTTAGATTTTAGCATCTAATGGTTAGATGTTAGCATAGTTAGATGGTTAGATGTTAACAGACTTCTGTCCTTTAAAAACTTTATAACACTTAGAATTATTCACCTTATGAATTAGCATTCAATTATTTTATTTGTCAAAGTACTTAATTATTGCTGTGTTAAGAAAAAGAACAAAAATACTTGAGTGCTTCTGCACAATAAATGAATGTTTCACTCTCACTCATACCATAGTCAAATGCAGGTGCAGATGCAGGACTTTCCCTTAAAATGGTGATACGCCATGTCTTCTCCTTGAAGAACTCCTCACCAGTCATAACCTGGTAAAAACTATGTCTTATTTTTTCTACGTGCATATTTTCTCACTTCTTAAAAATGACTGAGTGTATTAAATAAATAATACATGAATGCATCTTCTCCCCCTGTCTTTTTCTTACCCACTATATAGTTTTCCCTGCAGCTCTTTACCTATAGTCTTCCCTTACACTATAATTACTTTCCACAAGTTTTTATTATTTTTTTCATATTCAAGCTTTCCATTATCAATTATTTTTAAAGACCTCTTATTTAGTGGTACAGAGAATTGTAAACAAAATACATTTATTGAAACAACAGACAGGAGATAATTAGCTAATGTGTACAGGTGGTAATGACAGACTTTTGGAAGAATATAGCAAATAACAGTTTGTGGAAATTAGTTTTCTTTCAGCTAGGATGATTTGACAATCTTTGCCAGAACATGCAGAAATTTTATGATGAAGAGCTAAGCAAAATACTAGCCAGTTCTTGAGTATTTGCATATCTGACAGCTTCTATTTTCAGATTTTACTGATGAGATTAAACATACTAAGTAATAAAGTACTTTAGGAGTTCTTTTCTAAGTTTTATTTGATTTTATTCTCCCACAGTACCAGCAATGAGCAGAAAAGCATTTGTAATAATTCTGAGATAGTAGGAAAGTAGGGCTCAATAAGAATGGTGTTTTATTACCATATGTCCAGTAGGTCCACTTGTCTCTAGACTATATGAGGAGAACAGAAAATTCTGAACCATATAAGTAAAATGGGTAATGTAGAAAACTTCCCATTTTCCCTCAAACTGTCACAGGGTAATTCATTATTCAAGGCCTGAATTTTTGTTACTTCTCAAAATATACATGTATCAATGTCCAGATAGAGTCACCCAAAACATTACAAAGGCAAATGAGAATGACTTTGAAGCTGATTTACTTTAGCCTTACCAACCTGTGCTCCAGTAACTGAATTGTTTGATATGGGTATCTATATACTTAAAATTAAACTTCAATTTCAGATTTTGCTGAAGAAATAAAATCTGCATCCCTTTAAACTGTTTGTATTATACTCAAGTTCAAGAGCAAGATCTCAAGGGCAAGTATTTGAAACAACTAGGGCAGTCATAATAACCTTATGTTATTTTTCTTAAGTCTAATAAAAAAAACTTATAGATTAATAAAGATTTATAGCTTTCATGACATTTTTCACATCCATTTTTGTTTTTCATTATATGGAAAAGGAAACTGAGATTTGTAAACACTAAGTATGTTGCCCAAGGTCACTCAACTATTAAACTCTACACAAATCTTTTGGCTCCTAGACCAGTATTTGTTCCAGTAAACTAAATAGTAGTTTGAAGAAAGAGAGAGTGGAAAAGTGAGAGGGAGAGAAGCAATAGAAGGAAGAGATAAAAGGAAAAGGGCAAATATGCTATCAATTTCCACTGTGAGGACATGTATTATTTAAGACCTATGAATTACTGAGCTCTACTTTGAACAGACTGTTTCCTCATATCATTTTAGCCTTAAAACAAGTATAGAAATTGAATCACTTATGGGAGAGAAACTGGAGGCTTAGAGAGGTAAAATAAAGCCAGTATAAATGACTCAGTAATTGGCAGACCTCAACAAAAACTCAGGTCTTTCAGTTAAGTCTACCATTATTAAACGCAGTATGTTTGAATAGCATAGCAAAATAGGTATGCGTGGATATATGTACACAGATCCTCCTAGACATCTCTAGGTGGAAGAATTTTAAGACAATGTTTATGTGAGGAGTTTATAAATGTCAATATAAGTATTAGTTACTAGACTAAAAACAGACACTGATTGTTTTTAATACATTACCTCATACGTAGTCTGTATATCATTTGAATACCATTATCTTATTTTTCCACTTATAATTATCCAGCCAAAATTCAAACAAATATTTATTCCACAGCTACCATGTGCAGGTTTATTGAAAACGAATAATTACAGATTCTTCTCACAAGCTTACGGTCTGATAGAGGACATGAAATGTCCATAAAAATTCACATAAATAGTGATAATGGCTATGTATAGTCCTATGCTTTCGGAAATGAGAGGAGACAGTAAAGTTTGTGTGTGATCAGTAAAGGAACTTTCTTTCAAGCCACTGGAAAGGTGCTGGTGGCAGGTTCTGTCTATCAGACAGGAATCACCACAACATGTGGAAGTTTGCTGAGGTGGAACTTGGAGAATTCAGATCCCGGATGTGACACAAGGACGAGGGAGGAATCAAGAGATCTCAGTAAGTGTTCTACATCTTGGTGCCCAAGAGAATGCAGGAAAGGACAAAGGAACCATCTCAGGTATTAGACTAGGAGATTTGTTTCCTGATTGTATTGTATGTACTAGTCAGGAAACCAGATGACGCTGAAGCTGACAAACACTTATTAACTTTTAAGTATTATTTGTTATAAAAATAATTTTCTAAATCTTCCATGAGAAACTCAGATTCAAGACATCGCTGTTGTTCTTGACTATTCCTTCTTCCTTATCACCATTCTCTGGCTCCTTCCTTAGTCCTTTCAGTTAGTTCTACTGCAGCATATCTCCTGTCCTCTTCTCTCCTTTCTGAGTGCTCCCACGCTTTTCTGGATTGGGGCACCATGATGCAGAGGTATGCACACCCCACTTTTCCTGTCAGGCTATTTCTCACCCATAAATTGCCAGGAACTCAGACTCCACCCATGCATTGCGTTTCCTCTGTACTCTGACATCTTGTTACCTGGTCTGCTGTGCAAGCAGCTCCTAACCCTGATGCCGTCATTGCCTTAGGCTGTTGCTGCTGTCATCTCTTGGCATGCTACTCAAGGCTGAATTCTAGGTGTTTGGCTTGGGACACTATGTGAAGCAGACTCTGCTTAGTACTGCTTCTTGTCCCCTTCGCTGTATAGGATTGAAATGCTATGAATTTATTTTTGAATGAGTTCCTGTTCAGACCTACAGAGAAGACCCTGCAGAAAGACTGGTAGAGGAGGAGCAACAGCCCTGCATCTGTTGTGTTGGGCTCTTTTGGAGGCTCTCCACTGCAGTAGAGCTTAACCCTCAGAGTGTTCTTCCTTTTGTTAGGCCTTATCTGTACCTAGACTTACCCCCCACAGGACCTTCTATGGTTTAAGGCTGTCAAGGTTCTTACAACAGCTCTTGGCACCCTATGCCCTTGCTGTCTTCAGTCCGCATTCTAGAATGTAACTCAAGGTGCTAGACTTTCTCATTTCTTATTGTGAATTTTTTCTTAGAGTCTCAAAGAAACTGTGTTTCCTCCCCTTCACCTTCTGTACCTGGCATTTGGTTTCTTTTTGAGCCCTGCTAGCCAAATAAACATGCCTGAAGCCCAATCGTTAGTATAATTAGAGTTCTTTTCTAAGGAGGGTGCTTAGCCTTCACAAAAAGAATTCAATGGTAATGGTAATTGGGTTGGAATTATATCATGTCTAGCATCGATATCCCATATTCAATCTTCTTAGGCTCAAGAGCTTATGATATATTAACTAAATCTGAAAGAAAAATAATCACTTAAAATACTACTACCCTGAATTGATTTTTTTATACTTGCTCTCTCTTATATCTCAACTTTTATATTTGGAAAAATGGCATTAATCTATTTTCTACCTACATTTCTGTGCTTGTGTGTGCATGCGCACATGTGTGTATGTATCTATATAAAATAAATTGAGACATAACTGTTTCTTAGTTATCTCTGCTAAAAGTTAAAAGGCCATGCCTGCTCTACCCTAATGAGCTCCTATTAAGAAGCTGGTAGCAGCTACCAGAGGGAAATCTAAGTACCTGGGAAGAATTAAGAAACCTTTCTTGAACTTACTCTAAAACCTCATTCCCTCTTCTGTGGCTAGAATTTAATTACCTTTCTGTGCTCCTTGAAGTGCCCCTAACTAGGTAGGAAGACAGGAGACCTCAAAGCATTAAGTGAAACTGTGCAAATCTCAATTTATTCTAGTTTTAAAAAATCATGTAAATTGCTCTCTAAAACATCAGTCCATATTGGTTTCTAAGAAATAAACAACAATGTTAACCCCCCAATCTCTGAGCAAGATTCGTGATGCTGATAGGTTGGTCTATGTTGATGGGAAGGCCCCATATCCTTCCGGGTACAGAAACTCTGCTTTGAAAGTGATTTTCAACAATCGGAAGGAAGAGATCCAGAGATGGAGTAACCAGAGAGGAATTATAAATATTATAAACATTTCCACTCTGAACTATTTGATCATTTTCTTCCAGAGTTTTCTTTCTTGCTTCTTGTGTTTGACCTCCTTGCTTGATTTTCTAATGCCTCTGACCCCATAGAACTGCATTTCTATTTCTCATTGTGCGTTTTCTATTCTTATCTTCAACTTTTGCTTCTCCTTAGACAAAGCTTTTCTTTTCTAACAATTTGACTTCCCCCTTGCTCCAGCCATTAACTTTTGCTGACTCCTGAGTTTTTAGTTTAGACTCCTTTCTGCCACTCACGAAACCTATTGTGAGCAACTCTGTTTTAATAAAACTCCTGTGGTTTTTGTATCCCAGGATAAAGCTAAGGGGATAATGGAAAGCCTGAGAATTCCTTAACTACAACTACTTCAATAAAAGTGAAAGCAACTAGCACCTGAGCATTAGGGTGAGGGAAGCTATATTTAATCTGAATACTTTTCTACAAGGCACATTTGACATCACATCATTTGTTATCTTTTCTGGAGTTGAAAGGCCCCCGCTTCATGGACACTTTTCTAACAATATTTAGACATTCCAACATTCACATTGACGAATGGTCCCATGGCTTTACCAGTTAATGAGAGACATCTAATTCAGCACTTAACCCATAAGGGGACTTTGAGGTAAGTTTTCTAGGACATTTCATCAGAAATAACCAGACTGAATTGATTCTGCCAAGTGAGAAGACCTCGCAGGAAGACTGGCTATCTAGAGGAGCAAGTTGATATCTAAAGAACATTGCTCTCGTTCTGTGTGCAGTGTTTATAAAAATATTATCAGCAGTGCACATTTTTAATCTAGTGAAAATTTGGCAGCACCTCTGAAATCCTTTCTAGCAGAGCATTCAGAATGACTTTAAATAAACAGAGCCAGCCACCAGGAAATGCAAACCTCAGCAAATTTACTGCAGTAAGTGATAGCAACCAAAAGGCTCTTATCCCTGGTTAGAGTTAAATAATTTACTCTTCACCACCATTAAATGTTTTATAATGATCTCTGTGCGTTTATATGTGTATGTTTAGTTCAGTATAATTATTCCTTCTTGCCACTCTTGATGTTAAATCCTGAAAATGGATCATGGTTCTCCCTAGGTTATTAGTATATAATTTGCCCTCCAGTTAACTGCCCTGTCCTGAATGTACAGAGCCACAGCTGTGAATGAGTCCCACAGTGTCTTTAACTAATTAGCAACCAGACACCATTAAATAAAAAAGTTAGACTGGAGCCTTTAACTGGTAGGCTTCTACAAGCATATATAAAGCGTTGTTTTGTTTTTTAGGTGAAGTTTAATAGTACATTCTAACAGCATGTACTGTTCCACATATTTATCAGTAGGCTTTTTCCCCCTGTTTCTTTTTCAGATACTTCTGTTCTTAATTCATTCTTTTAAAGAAAATTAGAAACATATCTTTTCATGGTCATTCTACCTACAGAGATTTTTACCCTTTTTTCCTTTTCCCCTTTCTCACAGGTTAAGAAAATTTACTATTTTTTCTTATACAGGAAGAATGCCAGAATGTTGCATTTCAAATAACTTTTCCATTTTATTGATCCAACTTTCATTCAACAGAACTCTTAATCTGTATCTTGAAATGCACTAGGCAATAAGGATACAGCTTTTACACACATTTGGAGGATTTAATGGATTAATTAATTTGGAACACAGTCAACACTGCTTGGCATGTGGAGTTAGTGCTACACACATTTCTGATACTATTATTACTGTTGTTATAACTGAGGTCCAAAGAAATGGAAGCGATTTGCCCAAGTCATTAGGAGTATCTGGTTAGCATTTGACTGAATTTTTGCTTATAACATTTACAATTATTATGTTACAATTATTCTTCCCCTATTTTCTTGCAAGATAAGAGGGTAAGTACATTTATACCCATTTTAGAGGTAGAAGAAACTTTGGATCTCAAGACCTAAGGAATAGCCACAGTTCTAGAACTAAGCAGTGTAGAGCTTGGAATACAATGTTTTATTTGCGTATCTAACCTAGTATGCCCACTATAATATCAGGAATACACATATAAAAAGATGATTCTCAGCATATATGCAGTTGATGACTTGGATGTCCACTGCATGGGTTCACTGATACATTGATTTTTTTAAATAAACACCATACAGTACTGTAAATGTATTTTCTCTTATGATTTTTCTTAATAGCATTTTCTTTTCTCTAGTTTTATTTTAAGAATACAGTCTGTAATACATATAATATACAAAATATGTGTTTATCATTTATGTTATTGGTTAGGATTCTGATCAGCAGTAGGCTATTTGTAGTTAAGTTTTAGGGGAATCAAAAGTTATGTGTGGATTTTTTAACTATGCAAGGGGTAGGTACCCCTAATATTCCATTGTTCAAGGGCTAACTATACCTGGTGAAATAGGAGTGAGTTTAAAGCTTTGACACATATGTATTGATTACCATTACTCTTTTAAAGATTCACTCTTAAAAACCCAAAGCTTAAAAATATAATTAAGCATGATGGGCCATCATTACTTCTTCACAGGATTGCACGCATTAACAGTGAATGTTTATTTCCCATATTCTCTTATTCCAGAAATATTCATCTGTGAATCAGAGCACCCTGGTTAATCTCTTTTATATTGATGGAATGCAGTGATACTTGCACTTAAAGTATATCACTCAATGTGTGGTAATAGATTTATATCAAATGACAGCTTCAGTTTCAGGAAGGAGATAAGGTATGCGTTTAACAATTATACTCTACAACCGCGAAGTTCATAATCTGAACATATTGTGTGAAGTACCTAGGATACCCACCCAATTTACTTAGTCCTCCTGCATAAGAAATATACCTAAAGACACATTAGAAAGTATGTACTTAGAGGTGTTAGAATTTGTAATACTGGAAAATTTAAGATATGGTCTTAGTTTTCATGGTCTGAACAATTGATTTTCCTTTTCTGAGAACTGAAACTTAGATTTTTTTTTTAATATTCTAGTCAAATTTATTTCAGGGTCACATGCTGGCAGAATGTTGTAAAAATTTACTATGACCTATTAATATGATAAACATACTGATTTTTATTTTTTGTTATAGTCTCCCTAAAATTCCCATATTATCCTACTAAACATAAAGTTCTATATTTTGGCATTAAATTAAGTTGTCATAATTCTCCTTTCGAGTGTGAAATCACACTGGGTTGCTTTATCTTTTTAATTAAGTGTTAATCAATGGTCTTTTATTGTATTTGAAGTAGTATATAAATTTCCCTGAAGATACCAAACAACTGCTTATCTTCATTCCCTGGAAAAAGTATTTTTTAATGGTCAGATCGGGCCATGTTTTATTGAACAATGAATTTATGTTGATATGAACAATGCAGTATGTTTTATTAGGTCATTCCTACGGGAAGTGATGATTCAATCTCTTGAAAAAGTAAAATAGTTCTTTCTTCATAATGTCAAGCAACTGGTGAATGTTTTCTCCTTTGATAGTAGATTTTTCACTGAGTTCACTGAATTAGTGTTGGTCATTAATTAGACATAATAACCCAGTGCTTTTTTAAGCCAAAACATTGCTGATGTAAGAATGTACTTTTGGATTCTATTTGAACAACCGTAATACTAAAAAATAAGATTCTTACCTGATGTCTGAGTTCTTAGCACTGATTATTACCTCTTCTTGGAACAACTGTTTGGTGTATGAGTAGAGTTTGCCAGCGAATTCATGACTTTTAACTCAGATAAAACTATTTGTCTCTACCATTATCCTCCTTCTCTTCCTACATTTCATAATCATCTTTTCCTGGGGCAATTTTAAGACTTTCAGAAGTCCACGGTGCTCTCATTATAAATGCACTACATACATTATATCAAACATATTAAAAAGTTTCCTTTTCCCAAATAATGTAAAGTTGATATACAACTGTTATATATGTATAGCATACAATGGTTTAGAGAATGTAATATTATAATTTGTAAACTTTTATATATTTTGATATTTAATTTTGCAGCTTTTGTTTTTAGATCCAATACATGTTATGTTAAATCTTCAGATGTATCTGTGGGTCCTTGAAAAATTACAGTACTCTTGCCTTGGGTCTATGGTGATAGTAACTCCTTTTCTTTGCTCTTTTGCCCCTACTTTACATTTTAGACTCATTTTTCTATCACTTCCATAGGCTATTTTTTCTTTCATTGTCATTTTCATGATCTGCTCCTACAATTTTATTTTTGACATCCTTTTTCTACCTTTCAAAATCTCGACTACTTGTCACCTCTTTTAAAGTACACTCCCCCACACCCAGGTTCATTTGTATCTTCTCCCCTTTTATTAGTATGTATAAATGATGTTTTCTTAGGTGTCAGTTTAGGTGAAGTAGAATATATATTGTGTTTTCCTGGAGAACCAGTTTCTTCATCATCACGTTTTCTCCCAGGTGGGTATATCACCACTGAATATCCTCTAAACACTTCATTTCAGTTGTTGTTAATAGTTACATATATCTATTGACTATTTCTTCCTTTCTGATTCAGCAAGTCAACAAATAGACATTTGGGACATCATATACTTTGCTAAGTTCTTAAATTTAAATTCAAACATTTTAAAATGGAGGCCATATTAGTTTTCTAGTGCTTCTATAACAAAATACTGGAGAATTGGTGTTTTAAACAATAGACATTTATTTTTCTCACACTTCTGGAGTCTAGGCATCTGAGATCAAAGTGCCAGCAAGGTTGGATTATGTCTTCTATGGTCTCTTTCCTTGGCTTGTAGATGGATGCCTTTCTTCTGCATGTCTATCGGTGTCCTCTTCTTACAGACACACAAATCATAAGGGATTAGGGCCCACCCCAATGAACTCATTTTAACTTTAGTTACCTTTTTAAAAACCCTATCTCTAAATACAGTCACATTCTGGGGTAGTGGGGGTTTGGGACTTCAACATGTGAATTTTGGAAGGAAAAGTGACACAATTTGGCTCATAACAGAGGGTGATAATAAATAAAATAAATGTCATGACACACAGCATCCATGCCACCCATACTGGTAGTTGTTGTCGTGAAGGGGTGAGATTCTAACTGCTGTGATGAAATCACTTTGGTGAGGGGAGTATCCGGACTTTTACTTATTATGCAGGACTGGGCAATGTTTTTTTCTACTGTAACCTGAATCTTGTAAAGGCTCTTGACCCAGATGTATATGTATTTAAAGAACAGAAAGTAGTATATATTAGCCATGTGTTATTAGCTCAGGTTTGAAAAAGTCCTCCCTGTCCTACCCACTCATGTTATTCAGTTTCCCAAATCTTGAGATGTCATTTGCTTTGCTTATGATGGCTAAAGTTGTGAGATACCCTCATATTTCCAAGTCATCACCTCCCTAATCTGCTCTCTACTATTCCCATTTTTGTTGTCCCCACTCTAAACAACCTAAAATGGATAATATACTCATCTTTTGGCTGCTGACAGTTTGGTAGGGTCTAGTGTGCCTTGTTCTGTGCTAGTCTGCTTCAGTTATTCTAACACAGGACATATGGCAACTTCTTTTGTTTTTCTGCCCACTTACTCTAACACAGTTCCAGGAGCTGGAACTATAGCAGCGAACCAGTCAAAGTTCTTATCTTCAGGTTGGTCCAAGTGTCGGGGCCTGAAGTGTCCTCCTGATCCCTTTCCCTCCTTGTGTCTCCATAAGCAATCCATTCATCAAGAATTTTGTATCCAAGTTCTAAATGTTTGTAACCCAAGATGATGAATGCTGACGTGGATGTAGCTGGTGCTAGAAAGCAGGTGGAACTGGAGGAAAAACAACAACAACAAAAACAAAACAAAACAAAACAAAAAAAACACCACACAACTTCTCAAGAAGTGTTGGGCCTCCAACACACACCTAAAATACTTTCTGCAAAAGTAGATGTAGTTAAGGAAGAAAATCTGAAGCTAAAATCAGAAAATCAATTTCAGGGACAATATATAGAAAGTTTCACCTCATCTTCTAGTGTTTTTCAAATATCTGACACAAAAAACAAAGAAAAGTTAGGAATCCGTCTCCTTTCTGTTTTATGGAAGTGCTGCCAATCTTTTTTTAAAAAAATTGGATCAATTCCAAATGTTTGTGTCTTAATTAAATAGTTTTGAAGATAATGTCAGATCTAGGCAAAATTAGGAACATAATAGAAGACTTCCATGGGTTTGTATATTATTATTTTAGTTCATGAAAATGTGCAAATATAGCATAGATACTTTGTAATTAGTAGTGCATATATTTATGGAACATGAAAGTAAATGTTTGATCTATTATAGGTATAGTAAGAAAAACAAGAGAGTAACAATTATGTTGTGAAAAAGTTGGGCTAAAATCATGTATTGAATGCACAAGTGTATATATCCTATCCACCATCTTGTGCTTCTTCTCCGTTTGCTTCTCTTTCCCATTTCCCTTCCCCTAAGGCAAAAAAAAAAAAAAAAAAAAAAAAAAGTTTCACATTTGTTAAAGTAATTTCAATAGTTAGTCATCTATGAGCATAACCTAAACTCTAATTGCTAAAACACAACCAAAATAAGATGTTTTCTCACTTAGGGCTTGCTATATTTGGTAATAAGATAGGGTTGTTGGTTTCTCTTTAATCAATTAAAAACATACCTATAAAAATGAAGATTTTTCTTGAAACTGAGTTGTAAAATTGGGGAGATTGATTGTTAAAAGTTTTCTCCCCTGAAACAACTAACAATATATGTTAATTGACTTTAAATTTTTTTAAAAAAAAAGCAAAACAAAACAAAATTTCCTCTGGTACAAAATAATCCATTTGATATCTGAAAAGATAAGCCCTGGTTTTGCCTATGTCTGAAATATGAAATTTTGAGGAAAAATAGAAATACGATGGGAAAGTACTTGGTAAAGAGTAGTAACTAACTCCAAATGTTTTTATTCCAGATCTGTGTTACCTCTGGCACAGATGAAATCTTTGGGGTATATACATGAAAGTGGATTAAGCTGGACTAACCTTATATAAACTATATCTAGAAGAGAATGTTTATAAGAGTTTGGACTCAAGGTTTATTTGTAGTATCCAGTAGATCAACTTTTGCAAAATCCTTTAAGAGTGAGTTAGTATCAAAATCATGAATAAAAAGGGAGAATTTTACATGTAAACTAATTGATTTTCTTGTTATTTTATTTCATTTCTTCTCCAAAAATTTTCTGTGAACTCTACTTCTTTGCAAACTTTTAGTCATTCTTTTTTTTTTTAATTTCTGATTGTTTCTTTTTTTTTTTCATTTTATTTTATTTCTTTTCAGTGTTCCAGAATTCATTGTTTATGCACCACACCCAGGCTCACCCACCATTAAATACCCAGTACCAGGCTCCATTAAATACCCACCACCAGGCTCACCCAACCCTCCAAAACCCTCAGTTTGCTTCTCAGAGTACACAGTCTCTCATGGTTTGTCTTCCCCACCAATTTCCCCCAACTCACTTCTCCTTTCCATCTCCCAATGTCCTCCGTGTTATTCCTTAAGCTCCACAAGTAAGTGCTCATGGATTGGAAGAATAAACATTGTTAAAATGTCTATACTATCAAGAGCAATCTATACTCTCAATACCATCCCAATCAAAATTCCACCAGCATTTTTCAAAGAGCTGGAACAAATAATCCTAAAATTTGTATGGAACCAGAAGAGACCCTGAATTGTTAAGGAAATGTTGAAAAAGAAAAACAAAACTGGGGGATCACATTGCCTGATTTCAAGCTTTACTATGAAGCTGTGATCACCAAGACAGCATGATACTGGCACAAAAATGGACACATAAACCAGTGGAATGGAGTTGAGAGCTGAAATATGGACCCTCAACTTCATGGTCAAATAATCTTCAACAAAGCAGGAAAATATATACATTGTAAAAAAGGCAATCTCTTCAATAAATGGTGCTGGGAAAATTGGACAGCTATGTGTAGAAGAATGAAACTCAACCATTCTCTTACACCATACACAAAGATAAACTCAAAATGGACAAGAGACCTAAATGTGAAGCAGGAATCTATCAAAATCCTAGAGGAGAACATAGGCAGTAACCTCTTCGACACTGGCCACATTAACTTCTTTCAATATATGTCTCCAAAGGCAAAGGAACAAAAGTGAAAATGAACTTTTGGGACTTCATCAAGATCAAAAGCTTCTGCAGAGCAAAGGAAACAGTCAACAAAACAAAGAGGCAACCCATGGAATGGGAGAAGATATTCGCAAATGACAGTACAGACAAAGGACTGATAACCAAGATCTATAAAGAACTCCCCAAACTCAACACACACAAAACAGATAATCATGTCAAAAAATGGGCAGGAGACATGAACAGTCACTTCTCCAAAGAAGACATACAAATGGCTAACAGACACATGAAAAAATGTTCATCATCATTAGCAATCAGAGAGATTCAAATCAAAACCACATTGAGATACCACCTTCCACCAGTTAGAGTGGCCAAAATTAGTAAGATAATAAACAACATGCATTGGAGAGGATGTGGAGAAAGGGGAACCCTCTTACACTGTTGGTGGGAATGCAAGTTTGGAAAATAGTGTGGAGATTCCTTAAGAAATTAAAAATAGAACTTCCCTATGGCCCTGCAATTGCACTACTGGGTATTTACCCCAAAGATACAGATGTTGTGAAAAGAAGGACCATCTGTACCCCAATATTCATAGCAGCAATGTCCATAGTCGCCAAACTGTGGAAAGAACCAAGATGCCCTTCAATGGATGGATGGATAAAGAAGATATTGTCCGTATATACAATGGAGTATTATGCCTCCATCAGAAAGGATGAATACCTAACTTTTGTATCAACATGGATGGGACTGGAAGAGATTACACTTTTAGTCATTCTTTAACAATTCTTTAAACTTTAGGTAGATCTCATTAAGTAAGGAAATTAATATCTGAAATAATGTAATAATGTTAAATAGAAAAAGAAATCCATCAATCCAGCTTATGGTTATTAGATTTGGGATACTTTTACTCATGAAATAATCTTTTGTTTGTGTCAGTGTGAGATTTGATGATTGACTTTAGCTGTATGAATGTATGCAATAGTCATATCATGAACATTTTGCATTCATTATGTGACCTAATTTGCAAACATTTAAAATTGTGTTACAATTTTGCTTTGCTGTTTAATAAAAAAAAAAAAAGAAAGAAAGAAAAAGAAAAAACCAAAATCAGAAAACCAAAAAACTGTTTCAGAATTATTGCAGAGTGCCTGCAGTTCTTGGTCGCCCTGCTTTGAAAAATGAAGAGGTAGACCAGATGAGTGGCGGGAAGCAAAGCAAAGTTTATTGAGCCATATTACAAAATTTCCCAAGAGGGAGGGGACCCAAGAGGGTTGTCATTTGATATTTAAATCTAGAGGTTTTTATGGGCCCTTTGCAGTGGATTGTTTTAATCTGATTAACTCTCCATTTACCTGTCACCCAATCAGGTTTTGGTCCACACGCTCATTTACCCATCAGGTGGGAATGGGTGATGTTTTGTTGTCTTGGGGACTAAGATGGCAGGCAGCTGGCAGATGCTGCCACTGCCCTAAAGCATGCCAGCCACATGCTACCAGATCAAGTTCTTTGTTTAAATTATCACTGGTTGTTGAGCTCCACTCTCTCCCCCAACCCCTAAGTGGGTTAGGACACCCAAGGCCATTCCCTTCCTTTCTGTCGCCTTCAAGTTGAAAGTCTTCCCAGTAGAAAAACTTAAAGCTTAAAGCTGGGGCACTGAGTAATGCTAAGAATAACAGATGGGGTCTTTTTCCTTTTAAGGGTAGTTTATTCCAAGGATGGAGGGGAACTTTGTTTCTGCCAGCCTTTCTTACAACACTCCTTTGTTAAAGATAAAAAACAAAAGTTCTTGTCTTCATAGAGGTTTATTCTTTTGGAGGGGTGGGGGGAAAAACAGGTAAGCAAGAACATATAAGAGCTATGGGGGGAGGAAGTGGCTTACTGTATTATAATAATAGGTGAAAGACCCCCATTAATAATTTGATGCTGCTAATGGAATTTTTAAGACTAAGATATGGATTTCAGGAGAAGGATATTCTTGACTGAGAGAACAGTAAGATCTTAAGGGGAAAGAGAGTTGCTTTTCACATTCAAAGATGTAAACATTTATTTATACAACAAATATTTCAATATTTTGTTAGTGCCTAAATGTGCTAGAAAGTGACCTTGGTTCTGATGACTCAAAAGTGAACAAAAACAGACAGGAGAGAGTGGTCAAGTGAGTAAATGGACTTTAATTATATTAATACATATAAAATTATAATTGTAACACATAGTGTGGTGAGGGAGATTGGAGGAATGACAACTTCTAATAGAAGAATTTGAACTGTCTAAGCAAATTAAAATGGGCTTTATAGCAGAACTGATACTTGAAGAATGAGTAGAATTTGCCTAGGTGAGGAGGAGAAAGGATATTGACCCATAAGGAAGTATGATCAGATTTGAGTTGTGAGGTCCCCCCACCCACCCAGAAAGTAGAAAATACTGTGTGGGAAGTTGCTCCCAGAAAATCCTGGAGAACATTGCCCTTTTGTATCATTCTGCCATGACCCAAGGTAAGTACCACCCCTACCCCTCATAAACCTGTCCTGGATATTAAAAATAGCCCAGGGTCTCCTGTATTGATTGAGAGAGTTGTTTGAATAAGAGGTAGGGTAAAATACTACCTTCAAGGTGAGGAAGAACTGTGTCATGAAAGGTGTGTCCTGGAAGAGTTTTGTGTCTTGAGCTGAGCTGGAAGGGAAGGTGGAGATTTGGTATCAGGGGAAAAGCGATTGCTTTACTTGCTGTGGAAAGAGTCACAGACTTAGAGAAGCAAGACTAATGGTTTAATAATCAGTACAAATTAAGCTGACTGTTAGTCTTTCTTTAAAAAATAATTGTGGTTTTCTCTTTCTTTTTCTTGAGTTTAGAATACTCGAGATTATCCTGCCCTCTGCCTCTATTATTTACATCCACTTCTCAAATCTCCTACACTGTTGCCCTTTTCCTATCTTTTATATCACAACCGGCCCTTTCCCCTTCTCAGAGCTAAACCTTTCAATTAGCCTTCATTGTAATTAGAGTTAGTCCATTGCTCATCCACCATTTCACTTTTCACAGTTTTATTTACCTGTGGTTAACTGTGCTCCTGAAGCACATCAGTCTCTTTCTGATATATTGGTAAGGTCAATAGAAGCCAAACACTGTGTCACAATGGCTATGTCATTCACCTCACTTCATCTCATCAGGTAGTCATTTCATCATCTCACATAAGCACATGAAGAAGAGTACAATAAGAAACTTGGAGATAGAGACAGACCACATTCACATAACTTTTATTACGGTATATTGTTATAATTGTTCTATTTTATTACTGGTTATTATTAATTTCTTAGTGTGCATAATTTATAAAGTAAATGTTATCATAGGCATGTATGAATAGGAAAGAATTGTATAGATAGGTTTCAGTATTATCTGCAACTTCAGGCATCCACTGGGGGACTTGGAATGTTATCCCCCATAGATAAGGGGGGCTATGGTACTATCTTTTCAAACTAACTTGTTGGCCTCTGGTTGTGTTTTAGTTATCTACTCTTTAAAACAGATCTTATTTACTTAGGCTTCTTCCATGTCTGGTTCCTTTTAATTTCCAATTCAATTAAAAATAACTTTTAGTATTATTTTTGTAGGATCTCATCTTGCAAATTATCACAGATTGTTCTTTCAACACAAAAGCTTATATTTGAAGAAGCAGAAAACATATTTATTTTAACTAGTCATGTAGATAAAAAATGACAAATGAAAAACTAATTTCCTTTTATAGGTACTTATTTAAAAATATATATACATATTAAAATATATGTTTATTAAAATATACATATAAAATATACATATTTTTAATATGTACATATACATATAGATAGATAGATAGATAGTTGTACATAAAATTTTCTGAAACAAAGGATTTGGCTTATTCAGTGTCCATACTCAGCACCCAGCTACAGTCTGGGGCCGTAAAACATGTTTAGTAAATTATTACATACCTAATAAATGGGGAAAGGGAAAATGAAGAAAGGTCTGCATTGCAGATCCCATCAAAGGCTGGGATCTCATAAAGGGATCATGATATTTTATGTGGGTTCTGTTCAGATTCATTCTTGACAAAGTCTTTTTAAATCAGTGGTTAAAACTTGGGTGTGCCTCAGTATCACCCACAGGGGCTAGGTACAGCCTGGGCCCTGCACCCAGAATTTCTGATTCAGTAGGTCTGAGGTGGTTAATATCTAACAAGTTCCCACCTGATGCTGCTGTTCTGGGATGTTGCTTTGAGAACTACTGTGTTAAATGTAGTATCACAAAAGGATGAGGAGATAGGAAGAAGGACTGAGACTTTACTGGTCCCTTAACTAAGCACATATTTTTCCTCTTGCAGTCTGGCTCTCCACTCAAGTCAGGTTGCAGAATTGCCTCTTGATTTTCATCTACTGATTTCTATGTTCATCTCAATCACGGGTAGTATTAACATTTTTGAGGGGAGATTAACATTTGATTTCTTTTTTTTTCTTTTTTTTGAAACCAAGAACACAAACATAGAAGATCACAGTTTCCTCAGGTTTTGCTACTCTGATACAAGTGAAATAATCAGTACCCCTGGGTCTTTCAGAGAAGTGAGAAAGAAGTTATAATAACTTTACAGATGGAATGAACTAAAAAAGTAATGTGTATGTAATAATTTTATGAGGTAGCACATCAGATCAGGAAGGGCAAGATGGGTTATTTAATAAAGGGATTGAGAAAATTTGTTGACTTTTATCACACACATCAACATAAACTCTAATATAATAATTAGATGTTTAAAAAAGTATAG